>NC_090930.1:733993426-736493426 GCF_040938575.1 Ambystoma mexicanum
TGAACGCCATGTGTTTTGCGAACACCTGGAATTCATGGCCGCTGAAGGGTGGACCATTGTCTGACTTAATTGTGACTAGGATCCCCCATTCACTTATGACCTCATCGAAGATGGCTGCTACCTGGGCAAATGCTGTGGACTTTGCCCTCTTTACAATCGGGAACCTGCAGTGTTCGTCAATGAAGAGTAACAGGTACTCGCTAGACTCAAGGGACCCATAGAAGCCTACAGTGACTCCCAGAGGTGATCTGGGATCTGTGTCGTCGGAGTGGGATCAGAGGTTCGGGTCTGGCCGTACATTGGCAAGCTACACAGGTTTTCACCCACCGGTCTACCATGGCACGGGAACCAGACGTGACACAAAAGTTGCCTTTTGGTATTGTCTGCTCCACGATGGTTCTCATGGGCCATCTTGATGACCTCCAAGTGGAGGGTCACTGGGATGACCAGTCGGCACCCTCTCAGGAGTATCGTCTTGTCCTGTACTGTTAGCTCAGTGTGAACCTTGGCCAGCCTCTCAAGTGCATCTTTGCAGACGCCTGGATGTCTGAGCATGACACAGCGATAGTCCTCCCATTTGTTGTTTTCAGTGAGGCTGATTGCCAAGGCCATGGAGGGGTCTGCCACTGAGGCCGACGCCACGGTCTCAAGCGAGATCACCAGGGGTAGCACATTGAATGTGACGTAGCTGATGTATTCAAATCTGCTAGAATCAGCTCAACCTAACACCACTTCAGAATCATCAAAGACTCACTCATTCTGCTGTAAAGTCATCATCCCAACACACGCATTATATGACATCATCAACCCCTTAAGATAAAAAATAGAAACAATCCAACAGACCATCAACACAAATCATGCTAATAAAACCATAACCACTGAAGCACAGACCTCAACTACAGCAAGACTCACCTGCTTCAAACCAATACTCGAAGAACTTTCTCCACACGTATCAAGGACATCAACCTCACAGGATCTCTGAGTGACCCAGGCCCCCACCGGACATCTTCAAAGACATCCTCAACCACAAAACCCCAGTGTCACACTTCCAGCACCTAATGAGCCTGTCACTAAGCAAAGAAATTGGACCAAACTCCTTCAAATCAGCACACATCAAACCACTGATAAAAAAGGAATTGTAAAGTGCAGAAGCTCCAAGCAACCACAGATCTATATCCAGCTTGCGCCATCCAGAAAAGATCTTGGAGAACCATGTATACAAAATCCTACTTAAATATGTTGAAACAAATAGATTACCCGACCACTCGCAATTTGGATTCAGACCAATAAGAGGAACAGAATCAGCAGTCCTATACACGGGGGACGACCTTAAAATAAATGCAGACAACGGCACCCAATCTGCCCTCATACTACTGGACATATCTGCAGCATTCGACACAATTAACCATGCAACACTAATTAAAAGACTGATTGAATTTGGCATACAAGAATCCTCCCTAAGGTGGCTTAACTCCTTTCTCACAAACCAAACCGAAAGAACCTACCTACCACCTTTCACCTCAAACACCAAAAACATTTCCTGTGGAGGTTCCACGGGATACAGCCTCTCCCCCTACTCTTCAACATCTACATGTCCCCATGATGAAAATCATTCAAACACACGGACTGACCGCCTACACTGTGCAGATGACACACAATTGATTGTGAATGTGATCACGACGCAAGGAACCAAACAACAGCCTCAACAACTGTCTCACAGACATCTGCAACTTGATGACAATTAACAACCTCAAACTTAACCCAGGCAAAATGTAAATAATGGTATCACCCCCATAAAGCAACCAACCCACAACTGGACTGGTAAAAAACCTCGAAATACTCATGGACAACGGACTATACCTAAAACCGCAAGTCAACGCAATCGCAAAACAGTGTTTCTATCTCCTGAGAATATTCAGGTGGTTGCTCCCATTCGTCTCTTTTCCTCACAGAACCCTTAAAATCATATCCCTGATACTAACAACAATTGACTATGCACACGGTCCCTACCTAGAATTGCCAGAAAAACTTACCAAAAACGTCAACACATCAAAACACGGAGGTAAGGATTCTCCTGAGATTAAACAGAAGAGACCACATCACTCCAGTGCTGAGAAGCCTACATTGGTCCCCAATAAAACAACACATCAAATTCTAAGCTATCTGCATTGCCCATAAATCCTTACACAGACAAGGAGCCCAATTACTGCAGGCCAAGATCAGTCGCTTCCAGCCAAGAAGGGACCTAAGATCAAGCAACGTCCTACAAATAGAGACAAAACAATAAGGAAAGAGGAAATCCAGAGGAACAGCATTCTCATGCTTAATAGATAACCTATGGAACACTATGCCCAAAGAAATTAGAACCACAGAAGACCACCTCACCTTCAGGAAATGACTAAAAACATGGGTATTTAATGGCTAATCCCAAGCGTAAAGGGACAACACCAGCAAACCATAGAGGACCGAAAGAAACTCACCCTGGGGCCTGGTCATAGACAGGAGCGGAGGATTCACGGAGGACCAAACATACTCCACCGCCAACTCCACACCCTCCCCAGTTATGCACCACAGCTAAAGAGATCGACAAAGAGTAGCATGCCCCACAGCATACAGACTCAACAAAGACGACCCACACGCAAATCTTATGCATTCACGAAAGACCAGCCATGTAACACATTCAATTGAAATGTTAGACTAGCCACGTCTCACCCAAATAATTTGGGTAGCTCAATCGTGCATCACTTCCTCAAATGTATTAAAACCCAGACATGCTTCTATTTAGCAGCCATTCTCAGAGCAGGCCAAAGCATCATTTCTCGGACTAATCCCTGCCGAGTGAATATAGTAACATACTAAGTGCAACCAACCCTCTTCAATTGAAAGAACCATGGGGGAAGTTAGCCTCTGTGCTTGGAAAGGATGTGGTGTGGGCCAATGGACAACAATCAGGAGTTCAACAACTGCAACTCTTCAATCACTGCAAAGCCACTTGGGTCACGCTTCATATCGGGTATGGGAGTTCGCCGATGGTTTCTAATAGTAATGGCTGCCAGATGTGGGTTTTAACCCTGAAGGACCTTTGCCTGAAAATTATGGGAGAGTCATCTGGAAGCAATTAATACCGGAAGTGATGTGCTTCCCTGGCTTTGATTGTCCGGCAACGGCAAAAAAACACCCATATGTATATGCTTAGGAGCCTGGGTCTCTTTGAACCAGGCATTTGCTAAGACTGTCTGTAAGTTGACGCAGCAATAAATGAGGCCTTGATTTACTACACAGGTTTGTTTTCAGTTATTTATGTTTCTTCCGAGATGTGGACTTAGTAGGGACTAGCCCAGATAAGAAGCTGCACACACCCTGAAAGAGGTGCAGCTACGATAGTGCCCTGCTCCTTTTGCCAAACACCAACTCCATCCCTCTAGGAGTGGAGGCAGGAAGGGTGGGAGTTACGACTCTAGCAGGTGCAAGCTGGGAAGAGGATTTCTTGATGAGAGGCCTTAAATGTCCTTGCCAACACAATGACAGCCTTTGTTTAGGCTTGACACAGAGAGATTCACCCATTCACCTACACACTCACACCAGCACAGAGTAAGAGACAATGGGGACCGGCTAGAGACGCCTAATAGGTTAGGAATTGTTGATTGTTCATAACTAAGTTTGCTTTTATTCTGTCATAGGGTAGAGCTACCGGACAATCATAGCTGAGGAGGAATGATGAGCAGAGGGTTCCAGCAGAAATTACTACGAGAGATAGTTTTTAACACAGAAGGGCCTTTGACCAGAAGTGATGAAAGAGTACCTGAGTAATAATTAAAACTGGGGATAATGTGCTCAGGAATGGTGAATGCCCTGGAAGTAATTAAAACTGGAAGTAATGAATGCCCCGGAATGCCTCAGACCACCCGGAAGGTAAACTTAAAGCCAGGTACATAAATGTGGCCCCATTTTACTGCACACAGGCTTGGTTTCAGTTGTTTTATGTTTCTTTCCCAGGCTTGGCTTAGAAGGAGCTACTACCAGTATGAGTGAAATGCAGCTAAATGGAAGGATGCAAGTAATTAAATGAATTGACAGTTCAGCTGGTGCTGCTTTCCCTATTTTCACAAATGATAACATTCAGAGACTGGATTTTGGGCTTAGAAGTAGGGACTCTAATTATTCAGCAAAAAGCGATTTCCTGTATTTACGTAAGACCTTAAAACACACAAAAAACGTGATGTTATCTGCTTCAGAGACCGTGTTGAGAACCTAGTAACGTCAATCAATGATGATTCGGATAGATCGGGAGGAGGGGCTGAAAGATTGTGAGGAGAAACAATGTTGTGTTGAGTGCTGCAAAAAAATAGACATAAATGTCCTGACCGAAGATGTACATTCATCCACTGTTACAAGCACAAGTCAGACATTCCTCATCAGTGCCTTTTCCCCAGGGATTCGAGGCGTGACAGAGGAGCATTCTTCACTACTGCTGTCTCCCCCACACTGACAGTCCTCTTTCTTCCTCGTCTTATAAAGCACATTACGAGGAAAGCCATCTGGTAAGTATCACGATGGCTGCTGTCTTCTGAACAGCAATATGTTTCAGATATTTGTGGACTGAGACATTTAAAGGGAAGCACATTAGTCACAGACATCCTAATTGGTTCCCGAAGTTATTTTAATAGATTAACCACATACATTTGGTATTAATTAAAAGGTTCTCTGAATACTGAGAAGTCATTGCTTTAAAGTAAAACACTGGGGAAGAGACTATGCGCAAATTACTAAATGGAGGCAATCATTCCATATTGTTAGCTTAGAAATATGCAATGATTCATATTAAAAATAAAATAATAGTGATAATGTCAATATACATAGTTGTGACCATTGTCTATATTGTATTATCTTTATGTTATGCAGTAGTTTTGTGGCAGCGCTCAAGATGCCGGGAAGGTAGCTCAGCAACATGCCTGCCTTGGGGATAGGATGAAGTTGCGCATCATGGGTCTAGTCGGAGTGACTCTACCCTCCACGCCCCCTTAATCCTCTAGGTCATATTGAGTGCAACATTGTGAGTAATGATGTCAATAAGTATCATTGGTTACCAAGCGCCCAGAAAAATGGCCACATGGTGATATTTAAAATGATTGTAGTGGAAAAAATGATTCACAAGATCATTTTGGAAGAATAGTAAGGAACAGAATCATTTAATTACAGTACAATTCAATACAATAACCTGCAGCATGTTGCATCCTGAACTAACAATAACACCGAGCTATTGCCCACAAACCACTCTTGTATACTGTATTTGAAGTCTTTTATATCACGCTGAGCTTATACAGGCTTGATGGAATGATCCGTCCTGGGAAGGCGCAGTCTCTTGCTTCAGGAATCAAGCTCCCTCTTGTCCATCTTCAGTTTCCAGAACACCTGCTGCATCCTGTCTCAGAGGTAACCTTGAGGGATAGCTGCTGCTTTATCCAACCTTTGCATCCCTTGCTTTCCCATCAGTGTCAGTCCTGCCTTCTGTCCCATACAACGTGACCTTTGACCACACTGGAATGCTTACTGGTGCCACGATTTCCCTAGTGAAGTTAGAAATGTTCACTATGCCCGGAGCCCTAGAGGCTGAGGTCTCATTATAATGCCTGTGATTATATTCCATGCTAAAGACACATTATAAAATTAAAGAATTAATGTATGGCCCAAAACACCAGAATTATTATTGTTGATGAAAACTGTACTGCCAACTTTGGAATGCCACAACAGTATTAGGGTTTGATAAATATTTATTCTTTCTTTTAGCACTGTTTTTGAGACTCACTAACAGACGGTATAAAAACAGGTATGGTAGTTTTGCAAACTTTGAACAAAGTGTATGGTGGGAGGCACAACAATGTTGTAGTATATACTCAGGTCAGTAGGGTAAGGTATAGTCATAAGAATCCATGTGATTCATTCCAATAGGATTTCAGGTGCAGCAGGGAGAATCTTGAGGCCACTCGGGATTCACAAAACAAAAGCACCAGACACACACCAGCTGTTACCAGCTGGTAGCCCTATGCTGCACTCCTGGTGGGACTTAGTCCCCGTAGTTTTATTGGAACCTCGTAAGCCCAATCCAACTCCCTAAGGAGATGTTTAGGCCCACGAGGGTCGCTTCTGTAAATTTGTCCTAATGCAATCAGCATTCCCAAAGTTTACATACTATTCAATCAATCAGCAATGTATATAGAACTATGTCCATCTGCTCGTCTACAGACAGGAACCACAAGGCTGAGACAAGACACAATCACAGCCTGTTACCATTAGAGACTAAGTCCCACCAGGAGTGCAGTATAGGGCTACCAGCTGGTAAAAGCTGGTGTGTGTCTAGTGCTTTAGTTTTGCAAACTTCGCCACTTTTCCCCAGCAATTATAACTGGATGAAATGCAGACAAATGTGAGGTAAAATATGTCAGCTTCTCATCATCTTCCATCAATTCACCGACCTTATCTCCTCAGAACATTTCACCCTGGCAAAATCTTCTTTGGCCCATACGCACTGCTTTCTTTGCCACCTTTGGCGTACCTCCTCCATTCTCTTTGTTGCCATCGTTTGCTTCTTCTTCTCATCCGAAGTCTCTAAAATCAAGGGCACCTTAATCAGTCTCCTCTAGCACCCATCCTATCATAGTAACTGCTGTATTGCTTTCTTTCCAACATCTACTCTTTCCTACGTTGGAACCTTTTCCCCAACCACTCCTTCTAGCACCCATTCTCCTGTAGGCCAACCCAATCTGTGTCATGTTGGTCATGTTGCTCCTAAAATGATAAAGGTCCTAGCATGCGTCCCCTTTCCCACTCATACCTCTTCTCCTTCGTTCGCCTATATCTCACAATGGTAATTCTTCCCATTTCAAATAACCACTGCTCTGCCCATTCTCATAAAACCCTCTGTTGGCCCTGACGATATGGCTTAGTACCATCTTGTCATCCTTCTACCAGACTATTCCAAAGTCACTGAATGGATAGTCTTTAAATGATCCCTGCTACCGAACCTCTGTGACCCCTTCAGTCTTATTCTGCAGTGCCAGCCCACTCATTCACTCTCTCAATTTCTCACCACTGTCAATCACTACCCTAAACTCTCCTCCATCTTCATCTTTCTCACCCTTTTGGTGGCCTTTGATATATTGGACCGCCCCAGTCTCATCCTAACTTTCTCTTATCTAGGGATTCAAGAGATTGGGCCTCATTACGAATATGGAGGTAGCCATGCCGCTTTTAGCAGCATGGCCACCCCCATACCAGGTACCGGGTCCGGGTTCCAGGAATGAGGAATTACTGGGCCATTCCGACCTTGGAGGGCCCGGTAATTCCCTTTCCTGGGACCCGGACCTGGTACATCCCCATTCCCATTTGAGCCCCCATAGTGCTCAATGGGAATGGGGAGGATGCTAACAACGGGCCCGTTAATGACGGGCCCGTTGTTAGCATCCTAGTCTGTTAGCGGGTCCCGCTAAGGATGCCTGGTTTTACCAGACGTCCTTAGCGGGACCCGTGAGCAGACCTCGTGATGAGGCGGTAGAGGGTTAACGGCGCCGGCAGCTCTACCGGCACCATTATTCCTTTACCACCTTCCTCGTAATGAGGTCCATGGTACTTGTTTGGATTGCTTTTTCATCTTTGATTTATAATTGCCATGACCTGATATCACCCATCTCCATGTAGTTGTCCCAAGGTTCCCAGCCTCAGCCCTTTACTCTTCAGCCTCTGTGCCTCCTCCATTGACAAGCTTACATCCTCCATTAGATTATCTTACCACCTACTCACTGGCAATATCAAGATCTTTTCCTCCTTTCCCACCTTTACCCTGACCTCTCCCCCCGAATCTCTAATTGTCAATAAATGTCACTTTTGTGCGTTATGGACGACCCGGCAAAGACTGCAATCATCTACCTTCCTTCTCATCAACCTCCCCATCTCTGTTTCCTGGAACATATTCTCTCCTCTGAATTATTCTCATTATCCCCTAAGATCCACAAAGACAGGGCGCTCTTTCATGATGATTTAAAATATCTCCAGTTTATTACCTCCACAATGGTTTATGTTAAGCCCATCCAGCTTCCCATTTTACTAATTTCCCCCCTTAAAAAATGTTCAACTTTGCATGCTGTGCCCTCTCCAACCTGCCCGGCGCCTCCCCACCACCCCACTGGTGGTCATCGCCACCTTGCCAGCTGGCTCTTTGATGTTGCCCACTCCTCATGAGGTGAGGCTTTGCCAGTGTGTGTAATTTGCACCTATTTGACTCATATGCTACCTGATGTAGCCACCCACAACATGAGGTGAGGCTTTGAAAGTCTACTCACACACACTATTGTATGCCTGTAACCGTGTGTTTTCTTGCACTTCACCAAAGTACCATGCACTTTCTGTAACAAGCGCCTAGAAGCCCGAGGGCTTTGTGCGCTGAAAAAAAATGCAAAATATATTTATTTATTTTAAAACTACACAACACAGATTTCTCTTTAAATCCCTAAAAATAATCTAGTAGTCTAGTTTCCCCATCCCATCATACAAAACTCAGACCCTTCTCTCCAGCACCCATCACAGTCTCTCAATTCCCTGCCACATTTCTCTTCCCACTTCGGCACCTTATCACTGCTAGCCCCCTACAACTGGAATTCCCTCCCTCCTTACATTAACAATATAACTACTATTCGAGCCATTCAAGAGTGCACTATGGCTTCCCAGGCATTGCCACAACCCCTTTGAGCCTCTCGACTCCTCTTATTGCACATAATGTATAATTAATAACTGTGAATCTGCCATTTTAGGTTTTTTCAATTATACATGACAAGCTTCAGCAGGCTCTGCAGAGCCAAGCTCGGAGGATTGAAGACCCTACTCTGAGAAGGAGACAATCCTTCTTACATGCTCCTCAGTCAGCAGCAGGAAGTCCTTGAGTACTGCCAGTGTACATTTTCAGGTGACTTTACACATACGTGATGGAAATAAACTAGATGAAGAAGTCAGAGCTATAGGGTTGATGGATGGCTTGTAACAACAGTGCTTCTCTTCCTTCGTGTTATAATCATGCTTTGCATGCTTCTTAATGATTGACATGCTTGGATGATTTCAGCGCAATATATATTTTTTAACTAAACTCTAAAAAAATAATGCATTCGTGTTTCATTAAGTAACACGCCTTGCTAAAAAGATACATGTTCCTATTAAGTGGAACACTGCTGATCTCTCATAGGTACTGACCTGTACAAACCAATGCAAGAAAACTGTTTTTTGCATAATTTCGAGTGTAATATAACGGTCTAAGGGCCTGATGATTCACAGAGCGTTTTCCTATGGCATTATATAAGCGCTTCTGTGAATCAGGCCCTAAGAGTTGTGCAGGGTAGGCCCTGAATATAAATGCTGCTATAGACAAAGGGGCTCATTATGGGTTTGGTGGTCAGGCTAATTCTGCTGGTGTTTGTAATATACAATAGAAATGACCTTCCACTGAATTCAGGGTTAGAATGCATTACCTCCGATGGTATTCCAATGTTTATGGTTTAATCAAAAGCCTCCATCCACCGCACCTCAGTTTCACGTGAGACCCAATTTTTTGTTTTTAAATAAGGTGGCGAGTCACTAGTGATTTACTGTTGTGGAGCCGGATTTTACTTTTATGTTTTCCAGTGGATTGTTCATTGGGTTTCTCCTAGCTTAGAAAAAAACCTCACAGGGCACTTGACTAAATAAGCGCTATATTAGTTTAAGAAGGTTCTATATATTGTTTCAGCTTCCCGATAGACGGGTGTGAACATTTCCTTTCAGGATGTTATTGCAAAAACTGCATCCCATTCGAGAAAGCTATTTTGTGTATTTAAGACAATTTGTTTTGGGGTGTGGTGGGTAGGCAGACATGCTACCACTAGAAGGTTCCTGAGTATGTTTTTCTATAGCATATGCATGAGCACTTCTTTCACTTTGGATCTGTTTTCAGCATTTTCCAGGTAATGTCCCTTATTCTCTTAAATCTATATGAATGTGAATGGTGGAGTTTTTCAAGTAAATGTTGCATTATCAACTCTATCAATCAATTAATTTGGAAAGAACATTTCATGAAATCACAACGTTACAGTTAGTGGTGTTCTTGGAGACCCTGAACATGGCAGTGGAGCGTGGTATAAATCCTAATAACACAACATAGCATAAAATAACATAACTTAACATAATTAATCGTCGGTACAATACAATACTGTTTAGGACAAACTCCCAGGTAGATCCGAGGGCTACTAGGAGTTTGCAAACTCACGGAAGGCCCAATCCCTTCCCCCAAAAGGAACATAGTCCCAGTCAGACAGCAAGTTCAAACTGCGCTTTATTACAGCCAAAACCAACAGGGATCAGTACAAGGACCGAAGAAATCCATGGACATCTCAACATCTCCTGGCTCGCAGGGCAGTTTTGTACCAAAATTGCAATCAGAGTGATGTCACAACCTGGCCCCTCTCCAGAAAACGGCCTACTGGATTGGTCGTCAGGAGCCTAATAACCTATATAATCCCTTATATGAGTTACTCTACTGGCCCTTGCATGTCAGGTGGCTGGCCTGGTCCATCCCCAAATTATGATCTCTAAACAATGTTGCAGTGTGAGGCTCTTACCAGTGGTTCTTCCCAGTTGCTACCCACCCCTAGGATACTGAACTGTGGTTGGCTAGAGCTGAGGTCCCCAGGCCAGGGATCTGCAATGGTTCTCAGCTCTTGGTGTACCTTCTCAAGGTAATAAGAACAACTATGTTTCTGCATTGTAACTTGTGTGCACCACCTTAGACTGTGAGAGTACCCGTTCATCTCGTGCAACAGTTGTCTCATGTTGTAACATCTTTGTTGCAAGCTTCTGTCTGGCGGTGTGAGATCACCTCTCTTTCCCGTGCTCTGGTTTCGATTCATCATCTGAGTCAGCCAGGACACGTGTTGGGAGACCATGATTTGGAGCTTCTGCAGCTCTGAATTATGAGGAATTATTTTGCATTTATTGCAGCTGGTGTTACTGTCATTCAGGGAACGGAATGTCGTTCGAATCTGGTGGTCTTGGCAGCGGGTTCTGTCTCACACGTTTGCTCTCGCCGAGCCTTACCTCCACTCAGCTCTGCTCTTGCTGAGAGGCTTGTGGCCTGCTGTAATTTTCCTAAACCATAACGTGGTTTCGACATATTCGTGGTATTCCATATTCTCCATATGTTGGTCACACGTGGTTCTTTCAGGTCCCATAGGTGCTCCTGCAGTTCCAGAAGGTTAATTGTGTATAAGCATCTGCAACCTTTATTCAGGATCTCTTGCTTCTTGCAGTTTCCGTGTTGCTGCGTGAAGCTAATGACAAAATAATAAAAGCAATGACAGTATGTATATGTATCTGTCCTCTAACTATAGAACTGTACGCTCATGTTCTTCATTTATTAGAGTGGATGCTTGTATCCCGATGTGTGGATGGCACGTGAGCTTCCTGTCTAATACTGCTATGTCGTGTCTCTAACGACGTCAGTGGCTTTGGCTTCTTGGCACTTTTAATCAACACTGTCAATTGAGGTCTCGTTAGTTGCAGCCTGAGCCTCCTTGTCCACTCTGGGGAAGACTTGTAGAGCACCTGGTCTGTATGGCTGGCTGAGTGGGTACCTCTCGACATACTTATCAATCATTGGAGCACTAGGAATTGGTCTGAAATAGTATGGGCATTCACAATATCTCCTGGTCTTCTTCCACATCATGTACCTTATTGAAGGGGGTGAATTTGCCCATCATTCTTCAGTCCCCCCTCTGGATGACTTGTCAAACACATCCTTATATGACCATCCCTTTGCTCTGGGCTGACATATCTTCATTATTCATCTTAGGGTTTCATAATAGTTTGTGTGGTTATCAAATGACCAGTGCATGTAACAGCATACCCCTTCGGGTTTGTACCAAACCCACTTACCTTCATAGAACCTTGGATCATGTGGACTGTCCACTTTTATTGTTCCTGCATGAAATAGTTCACATTGCACGATCTTTGATCTCAGATTGTCTTGTTCTGTGGCAATCTCATCTCTTGCTCCCCCTATGCTCACATCTATCAGGATTTGCATTCCAATAGCCTTTTCTGCTGTGTTCTTGCACCTTGTCATGCATATCTTGATCCCACATACTGATGCTTCTCCCAGCATAAGGGCTCTAGCTATCACCCTCAGTTCATCTGACAGCCATGATGGCATCCATGACCATATACACACTCCCCAGCTGTTGCCCTTCCCTGTTCCTCGTGCTTCATCCTCCATCCTCCATCTTCGCATGCATCTGTGCCAACTGTGCAACTGCATTTGAGAGAGTTCCATTATCTCTGTCATTAGCTGGTATGAATGTGCATCAGGAACTCCCTATTTTTATGCAAACTCCTCCCTCCATAGCCATGAGGAGACCGAGAACATATCTATTCTGGAGTGCCACCAACCATGCTCTGAGCTCTTCTTTTATGGCATTAAACCCATTCATTGTAGAGTTGATCGTTACCATCAGCTCCCAATAAGTGACCTGTATCCACTTGGCATTTGTGTAAGTCTGTATTCCTGGTATTAATGATGCAAAGAACATTTGCGTTCTGCTAAACAGCCTGTGTTGTGCTGGGATCTCGTCCGCTTCAGATGTCTCTGAGAAGTAATTCCCCCACTTTTCACTCTGCTCAATCCGGCCTGCGTTTCCGCCTTCTCTATCTTGGCTGCTGGTGCTAGCTTGACCGATCTCTTCCTTCGTCTGTTGTTATCCATCTTTGGGAACTCATTGAGATTCACATTCTTTTTGGGTACCACCATCAAAGGCAGGTTGATGTGTACCAGTGAGCATACTCCTTCCCACTCAGGTGGCAGCTTCTCAAATGCCTTTGATCCACATGCCCAGTATTTATCCATCAGTACTGTCGTTTCTGCTGTCATTGCTGCAAGCTGTTCAATTGCCCTGCATCCTACGTTCTCACCAATTTCAACAATGTGGTTGTTCTGATAGCACAGGGCTGGCACATTCAAGGGAAATATTGGGATCAGTCCAGCTCTGTTCTCCACCCACTTCAGCAACTTTGCGCTTGCATCACATTCCTTCAGGCACATGTCATTTTCTTCCTGCACCTTGTTTACTGCCAACTGTGTTAATGTCAGTGCCTTGCTTCCCACCACTCCATCTTGCCATCCATCGTTGGTGTACACCTTTCCATACACTAATATCTGTGGCCTTTCCCAGCCTCCAGGCTCTCCTCCTATCTCCTTTACTCTTGTCCAGAGACATAGTAATTCCTTCAGTATGGTAGTCTTTGTTTCACGTTTCTCCAGCCAGTAATTGTTCATCATGGCTAATGTTTTTATATAATTGTCCTCATATGGGAAGGTCCCTTTTGACATCTATCTTGATGTTGCTGTCCTCCCTTGGAATCTTCCTCGTGTTTCCACCATAGTGAGATACATCAGGCACTGTGCTCTTGCTGTGTGTATTTCAGTTGTGTGAACGTCCTGGAAGCACTCATGGCATAGAGGATTAAAGAGCAGACATAACAGCTCTCCCCTTGGGTCCCTTACCTTCATTGCTCGTATGTTTATAAAACATGTGGCTAGATACTTGTGCTGTGTCAGTGAGATATATATCAACTCTCTTCATGCCTGTGTCAACACTGCACTCACCTCTCCTTACCTTATCAGAAGTGTCTTCTCGTCCATCTGACATGGTCGTCCCTCCTGCCTGGGTCAGGGTGATGTTAGGAGACGGTACAGCACTAGTGCTAACAGCCACATGCAATTGCCAAAATACAAACCCTGTTAAGTCACTTGTAATTAATAGACACAACCTCTTTATTGTTTCTTTCATACCCACTTTACACTGCTTGTTCCTCGCAGCCTGGTGATAAAGTTGGCCACCTGAAATTCACGAAGAAAGGTGTTACTATATTAGTATTTATCAGTACCCTCAAACCCCGAGAACTAAATAGTCACTAATGGCAAATGCAAAGACCTCCTCCCAAACGTTTCTTACTGATGGGTCCCTCCATGTAGGCAGAACTGGGAATTTGCTGTATTCGAGTTGTGGGTATGTTTGGCCAAATACTCTACTAAAACAAGATAATATACTGCCGGGTACTGTGCTCTGAACCTTCTGGGTCTCCTTATATAGTGCACAATCTGGAAAGAAAAATAACAAACGGACAGTGTTTCATTTATCAATCTGTACAAGTTGTTCAGTTGCTGCTTCTGCTGCTTGGGATCGTCAAACCATGGGATGACCTTTTTTCCCTACTCAGTGAGATCCACTCACACTTGTAGTTCATTGCGGTCTTGAACGTTGGCCCTGTCGGTCACGGAAACTCGGTTACCAGGTGAGGTCAATGCTTTGTAGGGATTGATGTCTTTAAGACGATTCCAAACTGATGTCCCTACTAATTTAACAGCTCTGTCCACAACCGCTTTTATAATATGAGATCCTGTGAATTTAGGCGCATTCCAGCACCTGAAAAAGTTCTGTAGGAGGACAATGTCTCCCACTTTCACTAAATGCTTTAGTTCATTGTCTTTTGCTGTGTCATAACAGTCAATCTCTTCGTTGCCTTCTGCCCCCCGTATCTGCTGTATCTGGCAAGAGATAAAAGAAGCACGAGAAACCAGAGAAGAGATGTATTTATACATTTCCTGTCCTAACACATCTGCGCTGCTCTCAAAATCTTTCAGTGCTCTTGTGGGAGGAGTCTGGGGAAGATGCATGCGCCGTCCTGTCACCACCTCATGGGGCATTAAATGGTGGTCAGACCCAGGCTTATTGTGCAATTCAAAAAAGGCCAATGGTAAACAATGGAGCCAGTTTTTGTGGTGCTCTGCTGAGTTTTGGCTATGCACTCCTTTAGGAGTCCATTGAGGCATTCATACATTCCATTTGCTTGCGGTTGGTATGCACAGGCAAATTTGTGCTTGAGGCCTAGCAAGGTTGTGATGTGCTGAAACAGTTCATTGGTGAAGTGAGGGCTGTTGCCAGATTGCAGGACCTCAGGCACGCCCCATCTCGGGAAAACTTCCCAGACCTGAAACTTGGCTGCTCGGAGGGCATCAGCATGGGAACAAGGCCCACCCTCTATCCATCTAGACAATGGGCAGACAACCACTATCATGTAGCAGTAACCCTGGAAAACCTGAACCATATCCACATAGTCCATGTGGAGAACCAGAAATGGACCTACAGGTCTTGGTATGGCTCCTCTCACAACTCTCAAGGTAAGTCAAACAATTGCTAGTAAAATCAGCTACATGTTAATTCAAATTTGGGCAAAACCATGTTTCCCCAATGCATGTAGCAATGACCTCCTTCCCATTGTGTGTTGGAAATTCAATTGTGCTAATGCTGTTTTCAACAATGCCAAAGGCATGACCACTTTCCCTGTGTTGTTCTGTCACCATAAGGCATCTGTTGGAGACATGGAGCATCCTCTCCTTATCCATAGCTCCTTCTCTTCCTAGGGTGTAGCTCCATGCAGTTCCATAATCTGTACCTCTGGTAGTACATTGTAACCTTCCCTCATTATCATGTTCCTTACTCCCCCTTGAGCTTTTGGTCTCTCCTCCAGTTCCCACAATTGCCCACAATACACTGTACAGTTTGCCTCATAATATGCTGCTTTGTTCCTTCCTGAGATAGAGTCTTCCCCTTGTGTGTGGGCCTGGCACTTCACTAGTGCCACCTGTTTTGGATATGCAATCACTTTGATCAATTTGCCTAATAGCATATGCTGCATTGGGGTCCCATCTGCTCTCCTGAACCCCCTCCTTAGCCATCGCACCAGATCTGAATGTACTGTTGATGTCACGTAAGCTGAATCAGAATAAATTGTCACATACTTCTCTACACTGTGTTCTAGTGCTAGTATAAGAGCCACTAGTTCTGCTGCCTGTGCTGAATACCATGTAGCCATGCACTCACAACCGCCTTGCTTGTCCCGTCCTCTTTCAGTCTTACTACTGCAGTCCCAGTATGCCTGATCCCATCCATTTGATCAATTGTCAATGAACCATCAATGTACAGCATCTCTCCCCACTCAAATGGGTCTTCTTCCACTTTGCGTGTTTCCCTGAACATCTCTATGTTCTTGGTGCAGTCATATGCATAGTCCACTGCCTTGAAAACATCTGCCAAGAATAGTGCTGGGTTTTCAGTCATGCATCTTAGTATCTTCAGTCCTACATTCTATAGTATTAGTTAATTCCCTGAGGCTCTCTGTGAGGTCAGTGTGCTCTCTGGTTTAAGCAGTATTGTAAAGAGGCATGCTCCACATAAAGAGTGGTGGTGCACCCATGGTCACTGCTGATGATCTTTCCACTGTGAAGGCTTCAGCTGCCAATGATTGTTCGCACGGATAATGTCCTTTCATTGCTGGGTCGAGTTGTCCACTGTAATCAGCAATTGGCTTATGGCCCAGGCTTGTCTTCTGTGTCAGTACCACCTTCATCACTACACCGTCCGTATGGGGTCTCTAGCACTCGAGCTGTACTTATGACCTCCTTCACTTCCTCAAAGGCCTCAGTCATATCTGAGGTCCATGTCATTGCCTTTGTTCCCCTTTGGGCATCTTTCAGAGCACTCAGTAGTGGCCTTGTGTATGTGCTGTAGTAAAAGACCCATGTTCTGCAGTAATTGCACAATCCAAAGAACTTCTGCATTTCCCTTACTGTCATGTACTGGAGTGTTTTGTGTATTGTCTCTGCTCTATTTGGGGCAATGCGTCGGCCGTCCTTAGATATCATCTGTCCAATGTATAGCAACTCCTTCTGACAGTACTGTAATTTGGCCTTGTCCATTTTATACCCTTTGTCAGCTAACAAAGAAGGGACTCAGTGCATGTGCACTGAGTCCCTTCTGCACTCGTCTTCTGTCTCACTGCAAATCAAAATGTTGTCTATATACTGCAAAACTGTGCTTTCTGTCTTTATGTTGCTTAGATTCATCTGGTTAACTCTGTTAAAGATGGATGGTGACTGCAGTACCCTTGTGGTAAACGAGTATGATTCCACTTCAGGTTTTGGACATAAAGTTGGTTAAATCTTGTGGGCTGAGTGTAATGGCACTGAAAAGAAGGCATTCTTTAAATCAATGACCGTGAAACAGGTGGCTTCCGCTAGAATGTCACACAAAATTGTGGGCAGGTTTTCTGCTACCAGAAATTCTGCTTCAACAATGAGGTTAAGAAGTCTTAAATCCTGAATAAAATGCCATGACCCACCCGTTCGCCTTGCACACGGGGTATACTGCTGTGTTGCATGGAGATTCAGATGGTACCACAATGCCTCTATCAATGAGAGTGTTAATTGTCTCATAAATGCCCTCATCTTGGTTAGGGGATACTGTTTTACTCTTGGCAGAATTGATCCCACTACCCCTATGCTCTTTATGCAGCCCACGTCATAAGTACTTGTGGTCCAAAACTGTCTAGTACCTTCATGTCCTCCTCCCAAAATGAGGGTGGAGCTTCCAGTGCCATTTCCATTCTCTGTGGCACCTCCCTGTAATTAATCTGTAACCAAAATGTTACACTCATTTCGAACACCATCTCCAATTCCAGTCTCTCTTCTCCAAATAGTTCATCATTTGTCACTGTTGTCAGCCTGCACCCTTCTGCTACTGAAAAGATTGCTCTCCATGCCTTCCCTGTGTCATCAACTGTATGTAATGCAATCCAATCCTGCCTTGTCGACACTGCCTCTATTTCTGTGGACACTATCATTCCCTCTGGCTCGTCCAATGGTGTCTCTGGCCTGAACAAATATTAATTTGGTACTCGCCACACCTTCCCTGCAATGCTTGTCATCCATGCAATAGCGATGTCAGTCTCATATTGAAACATCTCTTGGTCCACTGGCACCCCTCTCTGTACCTTGTGTCCACAATATGCTTGGACGATCTGTTTTACATTCAACATGTGTATGCCTAGTGTTGAGTACACTATGCCCTTGTCTGTGAATGAAATAGTCATGTTTAGTCTGCTCATAATGTCTCGTCCTAGTATGTTTACAGGTGTCTGTCGAGAGTAAAGCAAAGGTAATAAGTCATGATCTCCTATAGATAGTGAGATGTTATAAGTAAAAAGAACCATTTCTCGACCCCCAGAGAATCCTTGAGTGTTCATGGCATCGCCTGACAACGTAAACGTTCCCTCCATAATACATGACCTAGTCGCCTAAGTGTCAACAAGAAAAGAAAACGTTTTGTCACCTATCGCCATCCCTATTCAAAGTTCCTCCACCGGGTTGGTGTAATGCTCACCTTAGCTCTGCAGGGGCACCTGGAAGACCTCGTCTGCTGAGAATCTCCACCCTGGATTCACTGGAGAAGCAGTTTTCTGGGTGTTATCCTAAAGAGAATGTACAAGAATGCGTAAGGAAGGGAATTATTAAGTGTAACCTACCACCTTCCCACACCTCCCAACCTACCAACCCCTAGGATCTCTTCTCACCTCTGTTAATGGGAAAAGAAGCAATCCATCCTGTTGTATTCTTAACAGGGGTGCGTTCTTGGCTGAGGCCAGTTACGTCACTGGCCGTGGAGGGTTACGCCCAGACCTGCTGCAGCGTTTATAAGTTCTTTTAAAGTCTTGTGATTTTTTATGAGTTCTTTTGAGTGCCTTGTCCATGCACACGTAACAATGGCTTCTTGTGCGCATGCTTTTAGTTAGTCCTGGCACATTTTTCTGTGTATGGCGATGGTAGCCTTGGAGCGCAGCGAGGCAAAACCTGCCCTGGTGCTGTAAGGCTCTTTTGTGTCTTTACTGTCTTTAGCCTTAATGGGCTGCTATATAGCCCCTTGTATTCCTTACTGCCTTTTGAAGATTGCGCCTTGTGTGGACTGTGCCTTAAAATGTCATGAGTGGCGCAAACACTAACCTCTTCTTATTCTTTCTTTAAGGTGGCAGCATGGGAAACAGGTGAGTTACCGTTTGTTGTAGCAGAGGGGCAACGTTGAAGAATTCTGCAGTCCTGCTTGTTGAAGAGGTGGTATGCGGCTGGAGCGGAGGAATGCGCCGAACAGATGCCTGGAGTCAGCTGTCGCCCAAGGTGAAGTCACGCGGAGATGAAGATTCCGGGAAGCCACCGTCGTGAAGAAGGGAACGCTGCACATGGAGATCAGGTAAGTGCTGCTGGGGATCATAGGGTACGTGGTTTGTGTGCCTTCTAACAGCTGTTCTCTTCTTCTTCCAGGAGCGATGCCGGGAGCGTCACGCTGCGAGTGCAGAACGACACAAAGGAAAGAGCTGGGCTTGGGTGGGGCTTTAAATAGTCAGCCACAGCCAGCTACACCCCAAAAGACTGGCCTGCAGCCTAGTCTGCATTGCATGCATCCATTTTAGGGGGACCAAGGATGGTAGCAAGAATGGCTACCATTAAGTGTGCAAAGGAGCCTCTCATTAACCCCTGACTGCCTGTCTCCCATTTACCCATGAAACTCCTGCTAAACCATGATTACCTGCTTCCAGTAACTCATGAATGTGCATGGCACCAGTCACGCCATGCCTTCACCCACCTTGCCCCTGCTTGTGACTTAGCCCAGGGTCCCCTGTGGTATTTGAGAACCCCTTGATTGTTTGTCTGCTTTGGTACTAGTGCAGTAGGGTTGGGGCAGGACACCGTGGTCGTGACAGCACTCCCCCCTAAGGCACCTCTTAAGGATGAACCTGGTACTTCGGGACCGGGCTTTGTCGGGTAGTTGTTATGGAACCTTTTGACCAACCGGGGTGCATGAACATGATCGCTGGGTTCCCATGATCTATCTTGCGGGCCATACCCTTTCCATTCGATGAGGTAATACAACTTGGATCCTATCATCTTTCAATCTAATATCTCCTACACTTCGTACTCATCTTCTCCATCTATGAGTACTGGAACCGGAGGGTCCGTTAGACGGGTCTCTGGTCGAACAGGTTTCAGGAGAGAGACGTGGAATACAGGGTTAATGTGCATGTTAAGAGGTAGGTCTAGTTTCATGGTGACTGGATTTACAATTGCCTTGATGGTAAATGGGCCTAGGTATCTAGGGTGGAATGCTTTTGGTCCTTTTGTGGGTACATGTTTGGAGGCAAGCCACACAGCATCTCCAACTTTTTACGTAGGGGCTTCCTGGCGACGTTGGTCCGCAAACTGCTTCTGTCTTTCCTTTGCAAGCGTAAGATGATCAGAGGCTTCTTTGAGAGCCTTACTGATTCTGGTAAGCAAGGCCTTCACGGCAGTCATTTCCAATTCTTCTGAGGCATCTAAGTCGGAGGTTCGTGGATGTTGACCATACATGATGTAAAACTGGGTTTGTCCAGTTGCTGCGTGCTGTGAATTATTATATGCGTATTCTGCAATCCATAACATCTCCTTCCATGTCCCATCGGATTGGTGAAGCAGACATCTTAAGTATTGTTCGAGTGTCTGATTCATCCGCTCGGTCTGACCATCTGTTTGGGGATGGTGACTGGTGGATAGTCGTACATCTATTTGCAACAAGGCACAACATGTCTTCCAAAAATTGGAAATAAAGTGACTCCCATAATTGGATACCAGAACTGATGGTAATCCGTGTAGCTGAACGATTTGTTCCAAGAAAACCTTTGCCTTAGTGGATGCCGTAGGCAGACCTTTCAGAGCAATGAAGTGCGCCATCTTCGAGAATGCATCCACAACTACCAGAATGGTGTTGTGACCATTACAGGGAGGTAACTCGGTGATGAAGTCTAGACTCAACGTATGCCAAGGACCAGGGGATACCGATAGTGGACGTAGCAGCCCCTCTGGTTTCTGCTTCGTGTTTTTGTTTTGCGCACAAATTCCGCAACCTAATACATATTGGGTAACGTCCTTTCACCAAGTCGGCCACCATTAGTTTTATTTAACCTTAGTTATTGTCTTGGTTAACCCTGGATGCCCTTCCAATAACGAGTCATGGTAATTTGCAATGATTTGGTCCTGTTGGGATTTCAACGGCAGATAGAGACGTCCCATATAGTACGCCAACCCATCCGTGACTGTGTGCTTGCTGCTAGTTGAGACCCATACCTGTAAATCGTTAGCACTTTGCTGATTTCGTATTCCATTCTTTAACTCATCCGATGGTGATGTGGTTGTTGCACCCAAAACCTTGTTGTTGGGTATAATGGCGATTGGTTCTGGCGCTATATATGCGTCATCTCCCTCTCCCAGACGAGACAGTGCGTCTGCTTTACCATTGTGTACGCCTGGCCTAAAGGTGATAACATAATCGTATTCTGCAAAGAACAGTGCCCATCATAACTGGCGTGATGACTGAGCCTTAGCAGATCGTAGGTTTTGCAGGTTACGATGGTCTGTGATTACCGTGACCGTGTGTCTGGATCCTAAGAGGTAATGCCACATTCCTTGAAGGCCGCCTTGATTACGAGGAGTTCTTTATCAGTAGTGGCATAGTTTCTTTCGTCAGGGGATTTTTTTTTTACCAGAATGCAACAGGATGCAAGTGTCCGGTTTCGGGATTTCTCTGTGAGAGAACAGCTCCCATGGCCATATTGGAGGCGTCGGTCTCAACAATATATGGGAGATCTGGTTTCGATGTGCTGTAAGATTGATGCAGAAGTAAACAGATGCTTTAAATCTTGAAAAGCTTCCTCGGCTTCACTGGACCAAACAAAATGTTGGTTTTTTCGCACCAAGGTCGTAATGGGATGTACTATTCATGAAAAACCAGGGATGAAGCGACGGTAAAAATGTGCGAAGCCTAAGAAGCTTTGGACCCCTTTGACTGATGTTGGTGAGGGCTAATTGAGTATTGTATCAACCTTGTGATTGTTCATCCGGATGCCCTGGGATGAAAGGACAAACCCCAGAAACTCGACTTGCCGTGGAAGGAGTATTTTTCCAGCTTGGCGTATAACCGATGCTTCTGTAGTTTCTTTAGGACCGCCTGGACATATTCAATGTGTTCTTGCTCTGTGGTGGAATAGACCAGAATATCATCGATATAGACAATAGCTCAAATGTCCAATAGGTCTCTTGGAACGTTGTTCATAAAGCTTTGGAATGCAGCCAGCGCATTAAAAAGCCCAAAGGGCATCCATTGATACTCGTTGAGGCCGTACTTTGTTCTGAATGCCGTTTTCCATTGGTCTCCGCTCTTAACTTGTACAAGGTGGTAGGCCCCCCTGAGGTCCAGCTTGGTATAAATGTGGGCATTTTTTACCTGGTCCAGTAGTTCTGGTATCAGAGGCAAAAGGTACCTATTTTTTACTGTTATCTGTTTCAAGGATCCGTAATCAATGCAGGCTCTAAGGTCCCCCCACTTCTTCGGGACGAAGAAGAAGGGCGAGGCAGCTGGAGACTTAGATGGCCGAATGAACCCGTTTGCCAAATATTGATCGAGATACTTTTTCAGGTGCTGGTTTTCCTGTTCAGTTAATGCGTAAATACGGCTACCGGGAACTTGAGCATTTGGAATGAGGTCAATTTGACAATCATATGCTCTGTGCGGAGGTAGTGTTTCCACCATTTCCTTCTGAAAGACGTCTTGATAGGCTAAGTAAGCAGATGGTAACACCCCTATTAGCCCTAATGTTGAACCACTATTTTGGACCACTAGAACAGATTCCACTGGAGAATATGGTTCCTCCGAGTAGCATGAACAGATACAATCCTTGGAGAAGGACAGTTCTCTAGAGCGCCAGTCAATGCGTGAATTGTGAGCCTCCAACCAAGGAATCCCCAGAATCAACTGAAACTGCGGCGTGCTTAATAAAACAAAGGCAATGTCTTCCCTATGGCCATTTTGGCAAAGAAGTGTCACAACACTGGTGGTGTGAGTTACCGGTCCAGAAGACAGTTGAGTACAATCAACGGTTGTGATATTCTCCGTTGCAGCTTTTGGACAAATGGGAAGGCCAATCCGAAGTGCCAGGTCCTGATCTTTTTAATTACCCTCTGCTCCACTGTCTATTCAGGCCCTTGAAGCGTGCATCTTAGACAGCTGTTGCTGGTTGATCAGTACTACTGGCATGGCGAAGTGTGAGGTCTGTGATTCCTTCTCGCTTTGAAAACAGACCCCTACGCTTGTCGGGCATTGGAGTTTTCCGAACCAAGATTGGAATCTTCTCTTTCCAAGGCTCCCACGGTCTTCTGAGGAGGTTTCACTGGACAGTCACGCAGAAAGTGGCCCGCCTTTCCGCAGTACAGACAGTGTTGTTGCTGCCTTCTTTTTTCTCTCTCTGTTCTGGTAAGAGGACCCCAAATCCCTCCGAGCTGCATATGCTCCGGTTGGTTCTCAGGTGGATGGGGTGGATTTTCTCTGGGGCATAGATAAGTTGTTCTTACATCTGCCCGTGCCCGATCAGCTCTTCGGTCCTACAGCCTATGATCTAATTGTACCGCAAGGTCTATGTATTCCACACAGGCATCGGGCAGGTTCACCACTTGGGCTAGTATGTCTTTCAGTTCTCCCCGTAAACCCCGGTAGAACAGAGTGGTTCTCTTTTCCTCTGGCCAATTGGCCTCTGCGACCAGTCTGTTGAACGAAGCTATATAAGTAAGCGGGTCCTGGCTACCTTGATGGAGTGACAATAACTTGTTGTCTAAGGCTTGCCCTCTGGTGTGGCAAGCAAACAGTTTCTCTAGTTCTCTCTGAAATCCTGAAAAATCTCGTAGCAAGGGGTCATCCCAGTTTACGAATGGAATGGACCAGTCGGCAGCACTTCCGCCCAGATACGACAGGACAAATGCAACCTTGGACTGATCATTAGGAAACATCCCAGGCCTACACAGGAAGTGCAGGCGACATTGGTTTATAAAGATAGAAAACTTTTTTGGGTCTCCTAGGAACCGTTCAGGCAGAACTAAGGGAACAGCACCGGGCAGTACGACTTGTACAGAGGGCGGAGGATGACTCTCTGGCAGGGGGGCTTGGCTTGCTTGGTTCGGGAAAAGCTGTCTAGCCAGTTTATCAGTACGGTCTTTATTCGCCCCCGGTTCCCTCCGTAGGGCACTAGTTTCCTACCGGGCAGCGTGTACTTCCACCCAGAGTTCCCCTAACAACTGCGCTAATTGGTCTGTGTCTGAGGTTTCCATGGTGCCCGGGCAGTGGTTCAGTAAGAAGTATTTGCATCCTGTAACGCTCACCTTAGCTCTGCAGGGGCACCCTGAAAACCTCGTCTGCTGGGAATCTCCACTCTGGATTCACTGGAGGGGCGGTTTTCTGGGTGTTATCCTAAAGACAATGCACAAGAATACCTAAGGAAGGGGATTGTTAAGTGGAACCTACCACCTTCCCACATCTCCCAACCTACCAACCCCTAGGATCTCTTCTCACCTGTGTTAATGGGAAACGAAGCAATCCATCCTGTTGTATTCTTAACAAGGGTGCATTCTTGGCTGAGGCCAGTTACGTCACTGGCCGTGGAGGGATCCACCCAGACCTTCTGCAGCATTTATAAGTTCTTTTAAAGTCTTGTGACTTTTTATGAGTTCTTATGAGTGCCTTGTCCGTGCACACGTAACAATGGCTTCTTATGCGTGTGCTTTTAGTTATTCCTGGCACCCTTTTCTGTGTTTGGTGATGGTAGCCTTGGAGCGCAGTGAGGCAAAAGCTGCCCTGGCGCTGTAAGGCTCTTTTGTGTCTTTACTGTCTTTAGCCTTGATGGGCTGCTCTATAGCCCCTTGTATTCCTTACTGCCTAGTGTAGATTGCACCTTGTGTGGCTGCGCCTTATAATGTCATGAGTGGCGCAAACACTAACCACTTCTTATTTTTTCTTTCGGGTGGCAGCATGGGAAACAGGTGAGTTACCGTTCGTTGTAGCGGAGGGGCAAAGAATTCTGCAGTCCTGCTCGTTGAAGCGGTGGTATGCGGCTGGAGGGGAGGAATGCCCCGAACAGGTGCCTGGAGTCAGCTGTCGCCCGAGGTGAAGTCGCATGGAGATGAAGATTCCGGGAAGCCGCCGTCGTGAAGAAGTGAACGCTGCACACAGAGATCAGGTAAGTGCTGCTGGGGATCGTAGGGTCTGTGGTTCATGTGCCTTCTAACAGCTGTTCTCTTCTTCTTCTAGGAGCGATGCTGGGAGCGTCACGCTGCGAGTGCAGAACGACGCAAAGCAAAGAGCTGGGCTTGGGTGGGGCTTTAAATAGTCAGCCACACCCAGACACGCCCCAAAAGACTGGCCTGCAGCCTAGACTGCATTGGATGCCTCCATATTAGGGAGACCAAGGATGGTAGCAAGAATGGCTACCATTAAGTGTGCAAAGGAGCCTCTCATTAACCACTGACTGCCTGTCTCCCATTTACCCATGAAACTCCTGCTAAACCATGAGTACCTGCTTCCATTAACTCATGAATGTGCATGGCACCAATCACGCCATGCCTGCACCCACCTTGCCCCTTCTTTGTGACTTAGCCCAGAGCCCCCTGTGGTATTTGAGAACCCCTTGATTGTGTGACTGCTTTGGTACTAGTGCAGTAGGGTTGGGGCAGGAAACCATGGTTGTGACAATTGGGTGTGATTGACAGGATGGAACACATCAAGTTCGTCTGTGGGTGCCTGTCCTTATGAGGGTACATAGATAACCCATTTCCTGTGAAGCAGTTGTTCCCCACCATTATAACCCCTCCCAGTTGTCAAATTGGTACTCTCACCACTGTGTCCCCGTGTGCTGGTGTGTCATCATTTTATATTTGTGCTAGCTGTTGGGTGTTCCCCCTGATCGGTGGTGCTTGTAAATACTGTGGTAGTGGTGCTGCCATTTGTGGTATCTGTGTCTGTGGCTCTGCGGTGCGTGTGGTTGTGCTTGGGGCATTTGCTGATATGCACCCTGCATCTGCCATTGTGGCTGTTACTCCTGTACATAATATTCTTCTTGTCACCCCTGATAATGCTGCTGGCCCTGCTCTCCCCAATTCTGTTGTGTCCCTCAAAATCGACATGCCCATGAAATATGTACTGGCAGGCTGCACGTCCAGCACTGTGGAGGCTCCCTCTGTTGTCCTGGAAAACCCTGTGAAATGTCCCCTGTGTTCTGCTGCATCTGCTGTGCATATCCCCGAAATCCTCCTGAAAATCCCCCTAGGTTGTGATGTGTTTATGGGCCGAAGCCACTCCCCCCCTTCAAATCCTCCCCTTCCTTAAAATCTGCTGTGGGCTGCCATGCCCATGTACCCTCCTCCCATGGGCGGTGTGAACTGTTGTGGTTTTTGATACTGCTGCAGCGCCTGTGGGGTGGGGCTGGTTATAACTGCCCCTTCCAATGCATACTTTGATAGCTTCTGCTTCACTTGTTTGGCCTCATCTGCCTTCCTATCTTCTGCCTTTTGCTTAACCTTCTCGTGCAGCAATCTACAATGGTGCACTATTGTGAGCTATATTTCTATCCGTTACTTCACTTCCATCTCCACCAATTTATTAAAATTCTTTGCTACTGGCTCTGGTAGTCCCTGCACTAAAATGTGATAAAATATTGCTATTGTTTTGTCCCATGGCTCTCAAGTTTCAAGGAGCCAATGCTCTTGAGTCTCCTGAATGTACTGCACAGGATCTTCATCTTCCCTCATTTTGCAAGACGTAATCACCCCAATGCCTGAAGTGTCTGGGTATTGTCTCCGTAATGCTTGCCATACTGCTGCCCTGCAATTTCAAAATGGTGCCCCGTCATGCCCTGTGTTCTGTGTTGTCACCCCTTGGAAACCCGCCCTCTTCCATATGTCATCTACTGCGTCTCCTAGTACCTATACCAATAGTTCCTTTATGTCACCTACTGTTAATCTGTGACCAGCTGTCATCTTCTCCATCTCATAAACCAATTTCCTCACTCCTGCGCTCAATTATGGTAACCTGCACTTCAAATTCTCCTTGTCTGTGCGCTTCCAAGGCACATACCAAGGTCTCGCCCCTCTTCCTTCTAATGCAGGCATCTGTGAGTATGCCACCCTCTCTTCTGTTGTCCATCAATGCAGTCTAATGTGTCGACGCCCTCTCTCATCCTCAATGTCTGTGCATATCTCTGCTGGTTCCAATTTGGTTACTATCTGTTGTCATAAGCTCTAGATAACCGTCCTCTCAAGCTATCGCAGTCTCTTCCCTCCTACCTCCTAGGAGAGCCCTAAGTCTATTAACATATGTGTTATGTGTAGTGCACATGTCATTCGTCTGCTTTGTTTGCTCTTCTGAATCAACCCCTCCTTCTTCTTGTCTGTGGGTCCAACATTCCTATGAGAGCCACTTGTCTGTCCCCGTGGACTGTGACTGGCTTTGCTCCCCCCCACCCCCACTGTGTTTGTCATCATTGTCAGATCCTGTGTCCATTTTACTACCAAGTCATCTGCAAAACTTCTCTTCATTGTCAAGTCTGTGTTAGGTTTCATGCTAAGATTGATGTCTACTAAATTACTCCTGCTGCCTCCTCCCCAGGTCCCTAGGCCTTCTCCATTTCCTTCTGTCATGCTTGTGCCCTGCAAATTTGTGCTATCTGGCTCCGATCTTCTGTACTCCTCGTGCCTATTCCGGTCCCTATCCACTGCTACCTCTGTCTTCACTGCCCTTATTGCTCATTTGACTTCCTCCCTGCTCACTCATTCCCTTGCCAGTCTGTCCAACTGTAACTTCCTCAGTTCCCTCTCTGCTACCTTGTGTTTTTCTTGCTCTGCTATCACTCTCTGCCTCTCTGCCTTGTCCAGTTCTCTCTCTTTTCCCCTCATCTCTTCCTTTCCTTGAGATAGCTCTCTATTCTTTTGTCTTGTTGACTTGGTGCGGGCTGGCTCAGCCAACCATCCTCTGGCTACCAACTTGTTGGGGATAAACTCCCAGGTAGGTCCGAGGGCTACTAGGAATTTGAGAACTCACAGAAGGCCCAACCCCTTCCCCCAAAAGGAACGTAGGCCCAGTCAGACAGCAAGTTCAAACTGTGGTTTATTACAGCAAAAACCAACAGGGATCAGTGCAAGGATCAAAGAAATCTACGGACATCTCAACGTCTACTGGCACGCAGGCCAATTTTGTATCAAAACTGCATCAGAGTGATGTCACACACTGGGCCCCTCTACAGAAAACCTATTGCCTACTGGATTGGTCGCCAGGAGCCTCATAACCTATATAATCCCCTATATGAGTTACTCTACTGGCCCTCGGCAAGGTTCTGTCTGGCGGTGTGAGATCGCCTCTCTTACCCAGCTCTGGTTTTCAATTCATCGTCTGAGTCGGCTGGCCTGGTCCATCCCCAAATTATTATCTCTAAACAATTTTGCAGTGTGAGGGTCTTACCAGCGGTTCTTGCCCATTGCTACCCACCCCTACGATACTGAAATGTGGTTGGCTAGAGCTGAGGTCCCCGGGCCTCGGATCCTCAATGGTTCATCTCTTGGTGTACCTTTTCTAGGTAATAAGAACAACTATGTGTCTGCATCGTAACTTGTGTGCGCCACGTTAGACTATGAGAGTGCCCGTTCATCTCGTTCAACACTTGTCTCACGTTGTATCACCTTTGTTGCAAGGTTCTGTCTGGCGGTGTGAGATCGCCTCTCTTACCCAGCTCTGGTTTTCAATTCATCGTCTGAGTCGGCCGGGTCACGTGTTGGGAGACCATGATTTGGAGCTTTTGTAGCTCTGGATTATGAAGAATTATTTGCATTTATTGCAGTTGGTGTTACTGTCATTCAGGGAATGGAAAGTTGCTGGTATCTGGCAGCCTTGGCAGCGGGTCCTGTCTCACACGTTTGCTCTCATCCAGCCTGAATTCTACTCAGCTCAGCACTTGCTGAGAGGCTTGTGGCCTACTGTAATTTTCCTGAGCCATAACGTGGCTTTGACAGGTTTGAGCTATTCTATATTGCCCATATGTTAGTCACTCATGGCTCTGTCAGATCCCATAGGTGCTCCTGCAGTTCCATAAGGTTAATTGTGTATAAGCATCTGCAACCTTTATTCAGTATCTCTTGCTTCTTGCGGTTTCTGTGTTCCTGTGTGAAGCTAATGACAAAATAATAAAAGCAATGACAATATGTATATTTATCTGTCCTCTAACTATACAACTGTACGCTCATGTTCTTCGTGTATTTGGGTGTGTGCTTGTGTCCCGATGTGTCGATGGCACGTGTGCTTCCTGTCTAACGTTGCTACATCGTGGTGTCTCGATCAACGTCGGTGGCTTTGGTTTCTTGGTGATTTTAATCAACACTGTCAATTGAGGTCTTGTTAGTTACAGCCTGAGGCTCCTTGTCCACTGAGGGGAAGACTTGTACCGAACCTGGTCTGTATGGCTGGCTGAATGGGTACCTCTCAACATAATTATCATTCATTGGAGCACTAGTAATTGGTCTGAAATAGTATGGGCATGCTCGATATCTTCTGGTCTTCTTCCGCATTATATACCTTATAGGAGTGGGACGAGGGGACGAATTTGCCCATCCCTCTGCAATACATAGGTACAAAGTTTCAAATATGCATGATTATTTATCACTGAGTTCAAACATATGTTTAAAAAACCCCACCATATTCCATTTTACTGTTTACAATTTGCACATGCGTAGTGGACTTTTATTGGCGGATACCACCTTTTATAAAATAATGATATGATATTCCTGATCTCTCTGTGTTTTATCAACCCATGTTTTTGAAGATTCCATGTTGTCAGTAAATATTGTCCCACATCAATATGTGCACTCGTTTCATGTGGGCGCTTCCATAGCAAGTATCCAGAGGACAACATTCTCTCCCTTATTCACATCAACATAGGGAGCATCATCTCACAGGAAAAAAAACATTGACTGAATTACTGATTCAATATCACCACAAACACACCGGGCTGTACAGTTAACACCTGCAGACAAATGTGCTTTAAAGTGTTTTGCTGTGAGACTCTCCACAAATATAAGCTTCAAATCAATGGGCTTGAATATTTAATTAAACTGTACAATTCTCCCAAGTAGGAATAGCCAGTAACTAATGCACCTTATTAATAGAGAAGGGGTACAAAACAGAGAAAGAAAAAGATTAAGCCACCTTCTGGGAATTGACATCCAGACTTATGGAAACATGTTTTGGAGGCCTTCAAAGCAACACTTGCTTATAACATTCTGGAAGGAAAACTTATTTTAATTTGTGTAAGTTCTTAACATTGCTAAATACAACCTGGAGAAGTCAATTTAACTCCCTAAATTGGCCAGGTGTGAATTAAATGAGCACACATTGTCCAGCAGCGCTTATAATTGGACTACTTTCTTTTTTCAAGAACACTTTAGCTCAATATCTGCCACTTCTGTTTATTTGGGGATTTTCGACAACTTCCTGGAAAATGTTGAGATAGTTCTGTGGGAATCCTTAGTTTTAAGGCCTCCTCATTCGTCCTGGTTAAAGAAGTGAGGGGTGGTTGAAAAAACTGCTTGCGATCGATGATGGAGGAGAGAAGACTCTCCGTAGCCACTTAAAATAAAACAAAGAAGGGAATTCTTTCGCCCATGGTGGTACTATCAGATCAAGGAACAGCCTGCTGGTCTCCTCAGCTACTCAGCGAATATATATGGAGTAAGCACATATAGCCAATAATGTGCTTAATCCAGGTGAAATGCGGCCCACGTGGATGACGTATCTAGCCTGAGGTTGGATTAGATTGGTCTGCACTTGACATTCAGATTGGGACCAAATATATGCACCTGTGAAAAGCCTCAACATGTGTTTAGGGCCCATGCAGGAGTAGTTTCTTTGTGCTGATTTAGTAGAAATTGTTATCCATGAAGAGTGGAGGGAAGAAAGGAGTACCCCTTGTGACAGTGCCCCATTCCGAGCATGTAGGGCTAAGTGGGTCCAACTTTGTTTACATCATACATGGCAGGTGGTTTGTCCATCAGGATCCTTTCCCTTATTCCACGAAGAAATGACGATGGTGCCCCTGGATTTATTGGCTGTTCCATCATCCACAAAAAATCCTTTCAATTCAGTAAATTTGCATTCATTTCTAGTATTTTGTTGTGCAGATGCAAATCCCTCAGGGGTCAGTGATCAGAACCTCTTAGAGAACCTAAGGTTGCTTCCTGTCCACACCCAGAGGAGCAATTGGTGGTCGACAAAGCTAGAAGTGAAGGGGACTACCTCCTGGAGGTTGGTTGCCCATGTCAACCTCTATCAGTCTTCTCTGGTTTTTGAAGAAATCTTACTTTGCGTAATGGCCGGCCTGAATTTTGATGTCTTTCAGTTACCAAGAGAAGCAACATGCTGCTCCGATTGAGATAGGCCCCCGTAGGCCCAGGAAACCATGAGCCATAAATCCCTCTGGAACAACACTGTCAAAGTGAAGGGGTTGGATTAAAGTAAGGCTCATTTTGGACACTAACCTTTATTTAAAGACTAGCAGGCGTACCCATGATTCGCATCGTAATTCCTACTTCAGCCCTATGTTTGTTTAATGAACTGAACCAATGCTTCTTTGTAGACAATATTTCCAGTCTTTCCTGTAGGAGCTACTGTGAACAAATTGTCTTTATTTCCAACTCTGGAGCAAGCCGCATTAAGCTAACCATGAGAAAAGCATGAATCCCGTAAATCGGTTCCAGCTACTTTGAGTTGCAGCATTGAGATTGTGCAGCAATATTATTGGCGTCCCGATCCACAGCCTAGGCAGCAGTGACCTCAACATAAGTGTAGTACGTGTACGGCTGAAGCATGTAATGTTCATACTGTTGAGACTTCCGTGGGAAATGAAGTTTCTGTAATTATTATGAGAGATTTGTCACGATGTGACGGACAACGTCATTGCAGACACTATTGAAGAGACATGCACCGTTTCCTGTCACCCGCATTACTACAAAAGCACTGTATTGTGACACACGCATGTCTTGAAAAGTGCATGCTGCTAATGTCAGGTAGAATGCTGATAGTGTCAGAAGTTTAGGAACAATGAACTACTGATGTTTTCATGAACTGCTGAACTTTGGAAACAATGAACGTAGAACTACGGCCAAACTATAGTGTGAAGAGCCATATGGCAAGGGTTAGCATTGCAGACCAATTAACAATAAGATAGAAAAATTATATTTTATACTTTTTGCATTGCCTACACCATAGAACCTACCCACATGCTAAATCTCAGGTTTGTAGCATGTTGGGAAGTATGCTAAACATTTGGAACGGACGCACACACATATTCAAGCATTGCAAACCGCAAACATTAGACAAATATATATGTTATATGTTCTACATTGTCTACACTGTGAAACCTACCCACATGCCAAATTTAAGGTTTGTAGCATGTTGGGATGTATGATGAACATTTCAAACACACACATACCCAAAAATTGCAGACCGCTTAAAAAAAAACATTTTGAAAAATGCATATTTTGTACTTTTTACATGATCTACACCACAGAATCTACCCACCTGCCACATTTCAGGTTTGTAGCACGTTGGGAAATATGCTGAACATTTCAAACAGACACACACACATGCAAGCATTGCAGACCACTTAAAATAAATCGTAAAGAAAGAAATGAGAAAAATGTATATTTTATACTGTTTACATTGTCTACACTATGGAACCTACCCACATACCGAATTTCAGGTTTGTAGCATATGGGAAATATGCTGAACATTTCGAACAGACAAACACACATTTGCAAGCATTGCAGACCACTTAAAAAAAGATTGTAAAGAAAGAAATTAGAAAAATGTATATTTTATACTGTTTCCATTGTCTACACCATGAAACCTACCCTCATGCCGTATTTCAGGTTTGTAACCTGTTAGGAATTATGTTGAATATTTCGATCTGATACACACACATATCCACAAATTTCCCTTTTATATATAGAGAGATAGACAAACCATGTTTTCAATATTAGCAGGGAGTCACAAATCTCATTGACAGTTTTTGATCAGATTCAGGAGCCTCAAATGTCTCACAAATATTGTTAGTTCACCCACATTTTATGGAGGCAGTACAGCAAATGTTTGCTGGTCATTTTTTAATAAGTATAATGTTTGACAAGGCCTGGATCAACTTTCCTGCATGATCCCAGAATACCTAGAATTTCAAGTGATTGAACCAGGTCAAACCTCAGAGAAGCTACTAGCAGCTATCTAAAAACCCAAGACTAGGTCCAGTTCGTAAAACCGGGGTTGTTTGAAACTGACATCTTGCAAAAAAAAACAGCATTTTTGAACATTATTATAAACCTGTAATTATTTACAGATGCATTACATGTAAACGGGACAGCACAGTTGTGCTCTAATTTGTGGCACACCATTCTTTAGAACAAAGGGAGTGGACATCAAGTGTGATTTGTGATCTCTCCATTTTCCAACACAATTTTAAGAGCATTGTAAGAGCACCCCATACCAATGTTAAAATTACCACATATGGTGTGTTGAATTTTTGGATAACATTGTGGTTAACTAATACAGGTGGCATTTTTTGACACTAAGGAGATGAGATTCTGATATCGAGATTGGGACGAGGTGGTGTCTTGAGATAGCCATGGGCTGTGATTGTTTTGGATGGCACACTAGAGTTGCGCCATCCTAAATCCAATATGTGGAATTTAGCAGCTACCTAGTAACTGTGGTTCATTATTTTTTTGATCCCACAGGTTCCTTCCCAGAGTGTTCCAGATCAATGACACCTACGGCAGGGTGGTAATGTACTATGCCATCTACCGTTTTTAACCTTTTCCTCATAAAACTGGTTGTTGAACAATGAAATACACCAGCTGTTGAGGAGCTTAGACTGTCCTGATGAATGTGGAGGTTACTAAATTCAGGCCACTGAAACCGGTCGACGGTGTTTGTTACATCTAAAAGGGCTCCAATTTTCCCCCATTTTAGTTTGAGCAAACCTTTTTATATTGTCCCACTTTCCATGAGTAAACAGTTGATTCCACATGGGAAGTGGTGATTGTATTGTCTTTGTTTGTGTTTTGGGAATGGGAATTTATCCTATTTCCCTAAATTGTGTCAATTTTAAAATGGAGTACCCCAGGAGCAGTGTGACAATCAATGGGCTATTAAAAAACTGTTTACCCCATTAGATGACACATGGTTGGTTTTGAAGAGATAAATTGATTCTCTTCGCTTTCCTGGGCTTACTCTCTTTTCCTTTCCTTTGTTTTTACTGGTAGTCTCTCCCGATCTAAGTAATCTGGAAGAGAGTGGGTTGAGACTTGCAAGGTTGAACGTATTACATATCATAGAAGTGGTAATTTTATTCTTATTCTATCACTATTAGACAGGCGTTGTAACACCGCAACCTAGCTAACAGTGCACTTTAGGCAGGGATAGCACTCCTATTTCGCTCTATCCTTCTGTCCTCAGCCACAACATTGTTCTATTCCTGCTCTTTATGAATAGACCTGAGTCCACCCCACAGAAAAAAAACCTTTTCCGGGTTTTTACGAACTGAACCTAGTCTTGGGTTTTTAGATAGCTGCTAGTAGCTTCTACACAGTTGTGTGTTGTCTAACTTTTTGTGTGAACATTACTTACTTAGGGCAATACCCTGTCAATTTATAGAAATTGCCCCATTGTTTGTTAACAAACCTCAGAGAAACCTTTTGAAATGTTTGTCTGAAATTCAACCACTTGTCTTAAATGGGGACATGTGGCTACAGCTCCTTTTCAGATAAAGGCAGCTTTTAGAAAGATAGGAGGTAGTTGCTAGAGGCAAGCCTAGGACATTTAGGGAAGGGTTAATAAACTGATGTGTATTTGCAGTATTTGAGTTTAAGGAGATGTATGGACAGGTAGTGAATGACTGGGAACCCAGTCAAAGAGTTAGATTTAGCATTGCCAATTAGCAAAGCAATTACAGGTGTTTCTATTGTGTCTGCCCCATCAATATAAATGTTTTAAATAAAAATCATGCTGCAGTTATATTTCCTTCATATTTCCACCTACTAAGGTATTTTTAAAAATTAGAAGAAAAAATTGTGAAAACATGTGCTTCACTCCAAATAGTTAGCATGTGTTTTAATGTATTGTTGGTATTTTTAAGGTTGAAATGAAAACCTATCCGCACTATTCGCACCCTGGCAAATCCGAGGGTGCGAATAGCTTTCACGCCCTAGCAGCAGGGAAGACATGTGCTTTAACGGCCCGCAGCTCAGGCCTATAAAAGCTCAGGCTGGCGGGCCGTTAAAGCCATGTCCGCAGCCCATTTCCGACCTGCTGGGGTGTGTAAAAATGTCTTAATCTTTGAAAAAGAAATTATTAGAAATCGGAAATTACACTAACCAGAGTACAGCATCTTTCTTAACTAATACAATTGTATGAAATAGATGAGGCAGGCATGGGCGTTTGGCATTGTGGGTCGGTGGCATGCATAATCTTGCCTGTTTGAGACCACTGCAAGGCAGTCAAAAAAAGGTAGCCTTTTTTAGGAGAAGTTTCAAACGGCACGATATTACCACAGAACCATAGTGCATCGGGACAAAAACAAAGAGGAGCTAATTTTCAATGGTACTGTAACCTAACGTGATTAATGCTTTTTCACATTTCATTTACGGCTCATTTTCAAGTGTTTGTATGTCAGCGAGGTGGAGCGGATCATACTTTATGTTTCTGCCGCCCCTTCCTCTCTGTCATATAAATACTGCAGCTTTTGCTGCGCCATGGATTGTTACACCAGCAAAAAGCAGGCAGACTCCATAGGAATCCATTGTAATGCGCCTGGCACGCTTATATGATCACAAGATCAAAACCTCAGACATGTTTTTATGCCATTTCTTCCATTTCACGGTAATGATAATGTGCACTGTAATTCAGAATATCCAATATTTACCTTACTTGGGCCTTTGATGGTGTAAGAATAAAGTGGTGGTAATTACGTTACCAGCACTTTTTTGTCAGCAACATAATTACCGATTTTTTTCCTGCACCACCAAATTATAATGTTTGCCAAATGTACTGGTGGTGGAATTGCAGTTTGGTAAATCCACCGTTTTTTGGAGTAAAAGTGGTGGATTTCCCTCGAGCGTGTTGTTGGAGGTAAATCCTCCACTGTACTTTGAAAGGTTCAGAGGATTTACCATCCACTAATTCTACCGGTGGTAAATCTGTCAAAATCCCCATGGATTTGCATGGACTCCAAAAATGAGGCATTAAACCACCCTATCACCACTTTTAATTCTGTGGTAACTCCACAGGAACAAGTGGTGGTAATGATAATCACAGTTTTTGACAGATTTACTGCCAAATTACCACCATATTCGTAGTGAGGCCGACTGCTCCTCATCCCAGCATTCCGCATTATCAATCATTAGAGGGTCTGCTGAGTGCCGATATATCCTTTGGCTGGGAGTTTAATGGTAATAAGACTATTTACCTCTCTTCCATATGACAACAGTAGGCAATTTCCTACTACCATGCCTTTGATAGTCAGATTGTGTCCCTTCCACCATGTTCTTGCTACACACCGCTGGCTTTAATAAATAGCAATCCTTCCATTCCAACCTCCAGCATGTGCTGAGACCCATTCAGTTCATTCTAATAGGCTAACTCATGGATTTACCACTATTTCGTCATCTATAATTACACTTCTTGAAATACATCAGCTCACATCTTTGAATGTTGCTACATTCCCATGCCATAGAGGTTTGCCTGTTCTGATTGATATCAGGAGCAACCATGAGAGGCTCCTGGATAGTAGTGGCTTAGTCGCTCTGGTGAATAGTACATCTGGTGGGGAAATTTAGAATGGAGGAGTTTCTATCAGGAATTGAAGGAAACACATTTAGTCTGAGCACAAATATCTATACCTCCATTGCGCATCTGTAATTCCCATATGAAGTTTGTTCTTCCACAGTCTTCGAGCTTCAGGTGTGCTTTCTGCACTCTTCCCAATGATCTTAGAATACAAAACAGTGACCAATGGTCCCTCACCCTGAGCAAATATCATGCCATGCATTATTCCTGCTACCTTGGTTGAGACAGGAATGAAAGGAATATGTTTATCCATGTATTAACTAAACGAAAATACATAAACACTCCCAATAACGAGGTTCCCTCATTTTCTAAATTCATTAGTGACAGAAATGGACCCTCACAAAATAAATCCCCAACATATCAATTTCTAGTTTTTTTTAAATAATCCTGATATAAACCTTTTCAGTATTAATAGGAATTCACTCAATATGACACAAAGGAAGAAGCAGGGAATAAGGAACCTCCTCCCCACTTTTCTAGATATTTGATGACAAGCCTGGCATTTACAAGCCACCACATTAATTTCCCCACGCCTCACTCCTCTAAGAATAATGAACCGAAGCAGTCAAAAAACCACTAATAATAGAAATACAACTGGCACATCGAGAAACAAGTATAAAAATCTGGGAGTCTTGTCATTTTTTCTGTCATGGAAATCCTTAATAACAATGACGGGGCTGTTCCATTTGGCTACTGTATCTTTGACCACTCTGACGTCTTGCCTTAGGACATCAAATCACTTTTCATGACCCAAGTAAGTGGGAAAAGAATAGATTTTAAGGTGCTCATGGAAAGCCCTGAGTACTGCCCAAATTGCCAAATATTCTGCATTGTGGGTGCTACATTCTCTTGGGGATACTTAATGAATACCATCAAGTCATCATCATATAATAGAATAATTCATTGTGGGTATATTGTTGAATACCTCTCTGTATATGCCTCTCTCTAACCAGAGCTGCTTAAGGTAAGGGAGAGAACCGCAAACTTGCTAGGTACAGCAAGCAAAAGGGGCCATTTGACAGAATCAAACGCCTTCTTTCTGGCCAATGAAGCTAAGACTCATTGTAGTTCTGGGTTCAAAACATGCAGCATACCAAACAACCACCTCAATTCATAAGAGGTGGATCTGCCAGGAATAAATCCGGACTGATCTGAAATAATGCACTTTGGATTAAATGGAAGGAGCTGATTTGCCAAAATGCAAGCAAATATGTTGTTAGATATTTTTTTCAGTTTAGGGAAATGAGCCGATATGCTAGCAGTTTAAGAGGTTTTTCTTAGGTTTCAGCAACACAATAATCATATCTTCTTTCATAGTTTCTGTCAAAATTCCCTTCTTCATGGATTCACCATAGATTCAAAAAGTGTGAGGCCAAGATACTACTGAAAGTCTTATTAAATCTCACAGACAATCTATCTAACCCCCTGGCCATACTCTGAATAGCCCCTGAACCATCGGCAAGGGAAATCAGGACTTTTAGGACTTCCCTTGCACATTCCAAAATCCTGTACAGACCAATTTTTTCTAAATACTGCTAACTTTGCTGCAGAGAAGTTTCTAAAGTAGAGGTATACAACTTAATATAAAACTGAATTCAGAATCTCGAATATGCATCAAGTACTATCCCTTATTGCATTCATATTCTCCTTTCCCCCATAGCCAACCCGTTCAGGATCCTCCCAGGTCTTTGATCATCAACATATTGTCTCACTTTTGTATTCGAACAATATATGTAACCTCCCAATTCACAGTCTCTACACTGCTGCAGAATCTGTTATATTTCAGCAAGTAAGGTCTTATCTCCCCCTACTTTATATTTATCCCCCGATTTGTTCAATTTCCTCTGTCTATCCATCTCTCAAACTTGTACGCAATACCCTAGCTTCCTATGAAATACACCCCCTCTTTTATATTTTTAAAGGCCTGCCACATAGAAATATAGGATTTTTGGGGTTCCTACATTAATGTCAAAGAAACCACAATTTCTTCCAGTATATCTAAATGAAATAGCACATTTGTAAGGGACTTCACTTAAAATGCCATCCCTTATTATGGAACCAGTCTGAATAAGTCGCAAGCTGAACGCACATCGGAGAGTGATCTGAGAGAGTGCATTTCTGGTCCCATTGGGCCCCCTGTTTAGAAACCAATACAAAATATGTTATGAGTGCAGTAATAGACTGATGAGTAAAAGGGGCCGTGGCCCTGCTACTGCCTCAATCACCAAACATCAATGAGATGATAGAGATCAAAGATCTTATTTTTCGAGCAAATGCAGACTACGGGCCACCTCACCTGACCTATACATTTGTGTATTCAACACAATAATAAAATCCGCCCACCCCAATCACTGCATCTTGAAATCTAAACGGGTGATTACCGGCCAAATCCTACTATTCCGGAATATCCAAGTTGGGAGCACAACAATTTATTAATGTAACCTTGCGACCATTAACATTCCCATAAATATTGTGTGTTCTACATTTCTGGTTGCTAAGTGCTTCATGCAGTTTGTAACTAAGGGATTGCTGTATCCCGGGCTGCGAGGATAGCTCAGTGGCCATGAAGTTGTTTTGGAAGCAGGGCAATACAGAGCAACAAAGATTCACATCCCGGTCCCACGCTTAGAGACTGGTCTCCAGCATTAAGCACGTAATGAAAGATGAATGAATTATTAGTGGTCACCACACTAGCATGAGTGGAAAAAGAGAAGGACAATTGATGGCATCCCCACAATTTAGTAAATTCAGCCTTTGTGGATTTATTCAAATGTGTCTCTGGAAGGAATGCAAAATTAACATTCCACCTTTCAAGATAAAGCAAGCTTTTCCTACTTGAATAAGGTGATTTGGTGCATCTAAGTTATCAACCTCAGCAAAATCTCACTTAGTCCTGTCATTCCATGTTCATCGTATTCCATGTCCCGGCATTGCCCACCTTCTTTTCAGATCAACCTCATACATGGCACACCACAACACCAATACATTCAGTCTCCCATAAGTCTTACTGAAACGTTCCCCAAAATGCATCAAGTACACCACATCATTCAGCAGCCTTAGTGACATTAAACTCATGATCATTACATTTCTCTGGAATTCAAAAATCCCTAGACACCCAGAACTCCCTCTTCCCACAACAACATGCCAAACTTCCGAACCCCCTTGCCAATGAAATACCCTCCTTCCTTGACAGACACACCTAACCAGTCAATGTATTTTCTCCTCAGTCACCTCTAATTTCTCTATGCATATAAAAATGCTGTAATGTGGACCACACTTAGGGGAGAGCACATGGCCGCCAACAACTCACCCAACAAATAAGGTAACAATATTTTCCAGCTTCTAAAAATATTTTCTGGCCTCGCATGATCATATTCCAAGCATTATCAAAGGATAGTAGGGTAATCTGCATCCCCTGGCCACCAGCCATATAGGGGCCAGAGACCATGCATGATGTTTAATGGTAATCCAGGGTGTCATCTGTTATACGGCTCCACCTCAGACGAAACAAGAAACCACCAATTTCCAGTCATCTGTCTTCAGGTGTCTCCAAGATTGGGGGTTGCTCCAGTCTTCCCCAATCCTGACAAATGGTGCAACAGTTTTGAAACAAAATTGTTGGCCTCCTTGAGGGCAGTAAATAAATATGTCCTCCCTTCATGGACAACTCAATGTTTGGCTGGGTAACGCACATTCAAAGCTTTCAGGGATCTCTTGACCTCCAGGAAAGATTTCCCGCAGACCTGTAATGCATCCATAAAGTCCAGGAAGATATGGATCCCCTTTCCGTTGTATTGTAAGTTGACCTTTTCAAAAGCCAGCCTAAGGATTAAGTCTCTATCCCTGAATTTATGTAACCTCGATTGATTGAATGATTGATTGATTGTTTATTTATTTATAATATGCTTATACACAAGTGTTTCAAAGCGCAACCATGCATGGGAGGGGAAGACATAAGGAAGACAAGACAAATGATCTTACTAGGCGTGGTACATTCAGATCGTGCAGGTGAACGGAGCAGGAAGTGCGGGGGGGAGAGAATAGGGACCATGTGCGCCCAGTCCCGTCAGAACATGGGTTAAGTGCAGAGAGATACCACTCTCATGGATCGTAACCCAAGTGCAGTAGTGCTATGATATTATATGACAGTTTATTTATATAATGCCAATACACAATGTGTTTCAAAGCGCTTCAAAGCAAGGCAGGGAACAAGGGAAAATACAATGACATTCTTACAGGCCATGAACAGTAAAGATGTGAAATTAACTATCGTACTTGGCTAAGACATAGATAAGGAAGGGAGGGGGGCGAGTGGGAAGAAAATGGAAACAGACAGGCGACTACCGTACTAGGCCTGACGACATTTCTGGTAGACCCAGGGGAAAAAAAGTGTTGAGTGAGAGGGGTGCAGAAAGGTAAGGGAGGAACAAAACAAGCGACTATCATTCTAGGCTTGACGACATTTCAGATAGTGCTGGAGGGGGGGGTGGATGGGGAGGAAAAAACCAGTAAGGGGAGGAGACAGACGAGATTGCTATCATACTAGGTCCAGGTACAATTCTGATAGAGTAAGTGCATAGGAGAAAGTAAGGGGAGGAACTAAGAAAAGGGAGAAGAGAAAGGAGGAGAGAACAGAGAGTTAGCAGTCAAAAGAGTGGAGAAGCAAGAGGGGAGAGTGAATACAATTGCAGAAGTCAGAAGTAACACATAATGTTGTAAGCCAGGATACAAGATGAAGATGGGAACAGCATGATTCAGGGCCACCATGAGTACAAGATGCAAAGGAAGTCCAGCATGGGAGTTGAGAAAGGGTGACTCATTGTGAATCGATTAAGTCCTTAAAAGTCAAATCCAGCATTGGCCACAAGACAGTGATGGTGAAACCAGAATTTATCAGGACAGACTCCTGCAGAAGTAGGCTGAGGCAAGTGCAAGGCCCAGGGGCAAGTGCAGGAGACTAGCAAGGAAAGCTTGGGACCTATGATGCTCTGAAGGTACACCAGGCAGCCAGTCGGCGAAACCGAGTTGAAATAGAGGAGAGAGAAAGAGGTGGTTAGCAGGGGTGTGGGAGGGAGAAGGAGGAGGCGAAGAGTAAGCTCTTGAGGGCTTTCCGGAACTAAAGGAGATCCGGCTCAAGACAGACAGAGGCAGGGAGGCTGTTCCAGAGGGAGGTACCTGCAGAGGATAAAGATCTCCCCCCAAGTCTCTGCTTGGTGAAGCGACTCACCCGCAGATAGTTGGAGGAAGATGAGTATGGGCTCGGGAAGGAGACTATTTAGGAAGAGAGTGTTGCAGATAGAGTGGACCATGGCCCCAGGAAGTCTTGTGGACAATGCAGAGGGTCTTGAACTTAATCCTTGCAGCCACGGGAGCCAATTAAGGAATTCCAGCATCAGAGAGATGCAGTTCCTGGGCTTGAGGCCAAGGACAAGTCTTGCTGTTCTGTTCTGGATGACTTGAGGAGGACGGAGAGTAGAAGAACAAAGGTTGAGAAAGAGGCTGTGACAATTGTCCAGCCTAGATAGGACCATGGCTCTAGAGGTGCTGAGCCTCTGGGGGACGGCGGGAAAAGTTAGAATACCTCTGAGAAGGTGCAGTTGGTAGTGGGACTTTTGAGAGATGTCCGCGATGTGTGACTAGAATATGACACCCAGATTTTTTGCCTCATGGTCGGTGGAGGTGCAGGGCCAAGGGAGGCTGGCCAGAGAGAAAGAGGGAAGGTGGCAGCAGGGGTCCCGATGAGGACAATCTCTGTCTTATTGGCATTGAGGCAGAGGTTGTTTGCTGCACACCACGACTGAACTGCGGACAGACAGATATGAGTGAGGAAGAGGAAGAGGCTGAGGGAAGCCTGAAAGAGAGCTGTGTCTCATCCGCGTAACACTGAAAGTTGGAGGTGAAAGTGGCTATCCTGTGGCCCAGGGGGGCCATATAGCTATTGAAACACCAGGGGGATAGGTCAGATCCCTGTGGGACTCTGCACGTAGAGAGAGTGATAGGGGAGAGAAAGGACCACAATTACACCTGTGATGGGCGGTCAGAGAGAAAGGAGGTTAGCCACACCAAGGCCAGATCAGTGATGTCCAGGGTATCATGGAGACATGCGACCAGGGTGTTGTGGTTTACCGTATCGAAGGCAGAGGAGAGGTCAAGCAGAATGAGGCCAGAAGGAGAGTTAGATTCAAGGTTTAAGAGCAAATCTTCATGGGTGTTCAGAAGAGCAGTTTCCGTGACTCTGGATGCTCTAAAGCCAGAATGTTGGTCATGGAAGCAACCAACAGATTCAGTGTGGAGGGTAAGCTGAGAAATAGCCAATTTCTCCAGGAGTTTGCCCAGGAAAGGAGTGATAGAGATTGGGCGATAGTGTGCCGGAATGGATGGGTCAGCAGAAGGTTTTTTGAGGAGAGGGTGCACAAGGGAGTGCTTAAGAACAGTGGGGAAAACTTAAGTAGCAAAGGAAAAGTTGCAGAGGTCGGCCAAGGATTAGGCAAGAGAATCAATGTTGTTCTTGATGGTTTGGAGGGACAGGGGTCCACCTGTTTGGAGGAGGCTTTCATAGACCGGACTTGTCTAGTGGCCTCCTCAGCTGTGACAGGGGAGAGAGAAGAGAGAATAAGGGAAGGGGTGGAGGTGGTCAAGGGAGGTACAAGAGATGTTGGTTTATGAGGTGGTGAGGAAGAGAGAGAGAATAGGATATCCTGTGTTTTTGAGGTGAAGTGTGTAGCCAGGGCCGAGCAGAGGGCCTGGGCGGGTGCCAGGGTGGAGGAGGCTACGGCAGGATTGGCTAGATCCTTGCAGATTTTGAAAAGTTTGGCCCTGTTTTTGGATGCCAGAGAGATTCAGGCTTGAATAAAGAGTCTTTTCTTGGAGTGGATGCACAGTCTATATTGCCTTTGAAGGAGGCGACAGGCCAGTTTTTCAGATGGTGCACCTGAAGATTCCCATTTCCGTTTGGCTGCCCTGCACTTGCGTTTAAATTCAGCCAGTTTGGAGTCGTACCAAGAGTTGCACTTTTTGGTAGGCTTCAGTTGTACCCTCATGACAGGGGCAAGAATATCAAGAGTGCTGGAAACATAGAGGATAAAGTTAGCGAGGGCTGTGTCAGTGTGGGAGTCAGCTGCAGGAGTAGGAGGAGCAGAGTAGGTAGAGGCAAAGGCAGCCACTGAAACTCATTTCATGGGTCGGATGACCTTGTAAACGGGAGACAGTGCCTGGCTTACTAATGCAAGGGGAGACGAGAGCTTCAAGTGAGATGAGAGAAGAGAGGGATCAGTCCAGAAGAGAGAAGTGGTGAGAGGGATAGATAGAGGGATGTTGGTTGAGATGAGAGTGTCCAAGGTGTGGCCAGCAGTGTCTGTTGGGTCAGACGGTAAGATGGAAAGAGATAGAGAGAGCCAAAGATTGCGGAAAGGTCCTAAGGAGTCAGGTGAATCGAGATGGATGTTGAGATCACCCAGTAGGAGGAGTTGAGAAGAGGAGGAAAGGAGAGAAGAGGGCAGGTCAGCCCATTCCGAAAAGGAAAAGGGAGGGCTGATCAGGTGGCCGATAGAAGGTGGCCAGCAGGAGTGAGGAGCTAGGAGAGAGGGAGAGCCTGCAGACCAGGCATTCAAAGAATGAGAAGGCCTGAGTGGGAATGACAGACACAGGAATCCACTCAGGCAAGGTAATTTCTAATCCCCCACCTGGTCTGTTTGGTCTCAGCAGAGAGAGAATCTTGTAGCCTTCCGGGAGAAGTGTGTCAAAAGTCGTGAAAGAGCTAACCTTGCAATCATCGGATGATAAGGAGCACCAGGCGTAGGTCTTTGAATAAGAGCCCTTTGGGCTCTTGCCACCACAAATATTGGGGAGATTGTTTTATTAAATAAGTGTATCCATGTGGGATTCCATACACTTTGTTGGAACTGATTCCCATACAACACCTATTCTGACATTGTTCCACTGTGAGTAGCACTCCAGGTCCACATATTTCAGCACAAAACTTTCCTGTGTGGATTGCAACTTCAAATTGTCAATAGTCATAGAAGTGGTAGAGTCCTCCACTGAGGATATAGAGTCTTCACCCTAGTCTCACTTAGCTCTGTGTTTGTCCAAACATACCTCTAGGTGGAGAAATGTATGTGTCAATGTGTTCAGCTTACCATCCAATGAGTAACTATACCTGCCTTCATCTTAATCTTTAGGACTCTTACCTCCTCTAGTCACTTCAAAAGAGTGCTTTGCCTGGTGGCAGTCCACCTTCCCCATTGTTCTCTCGACCCCCTGTGAATGCTTATAATTTCCAGCATTTTACTCAGCTGTGTTCTTTCCTACTATTAATAATGACCCCTGTTTTGGAGTGCACTGCTAAGGAGACAGGACCTGTGCACATTCGCTCCAACTATCACCAGCCGTCTGAGCCAACCAATGCCCACAGGAGACCATGTGCAATCCTTCAAGCTAGCTCAAGGTTTTCTGCTTTTTTATTATAATAATTGTTTGGTCTGAGAACTAAGTCAGTCGAATATGAAGACCCGTTATTTCAATTCAAGATCAAAAATACAGGCTCAAGTCATTCGAATTTTGACCATACACATCGCTTTAATGTTGAAATATTAAAACGAAAATGACTGATGAGAGCAGAGCTTCGTCAAAACCAGAAGTGCGAGTCACAAGTATGAAAGTTGAAAAACCGTGCAGCCAAGCAAAACTATCAAAATTGGCTGAAAACACAGAAACATCAAATTCTGCAAAATGATGGTGAGCTTAAGTAATAAAAACATTAGAGACTTTTGGGGCCTGATCAACAACACTCAAGCACCCCAAATAGCCTTACAAACCAGCATGGTGTCTAAGGCAGATTGGATCTTGCATTTCAGCGAACTATATAAGTCCTATAATGAGGCCACAACACCATTGGTTATTAAGAATACGAGCTGGGTTTTATCCTTCTCAAAAGACGATAGTGAGAGGGTGATCAAAAACGGAAAAAATTATCGAGCACCAGGCCCGGACGGCTTAACCAACTTTACGATCAAACAACACCCAGAAATCTGGGCCGAGGTGTGTCTGACATTATTTAAAAGAATAAAAGTGCAACATCAAACACCGTCGTCGTGGAAAACTGCGGTGATAGTGTCTATTTTCAAAAAGAGAAATAGGGCGTGCCCAAAAAACTATCGGCCAATTGTGTTGCTCGATGTAATGGGAAAAATGTACGCTGCCCTTTTACAACAAAAACTAGTCGATTGGGCTACGAGATGAAGACGTGTGGACATGCAACAATCGGGATTTGTTAAAAATGTAGGATGCTCACTGAATTTGTTGCTCCTAAATTTAATCAAAATGGAGGCCTTAAGAACACGCACGCAAGTATACCTGGATTTCATTGACTTTTCCTACGCTTTTGATACCATCGATCGTGAGATGTTGTGGGGAAAGATACATGATTGGGGTTGCCCGACGGACCTGATGGCTGCATCCAAGAACTGCATACAGGAACGTCCATCAGAATTTGGTTAGATCAATCTGGTCTTTTGTCCGGGGAGATTAAAACATTCAAGGGTGTTAAGCAAGGCTGCCCCTTAGCGGCGGCAATCTTCAGTCCTTTTATCTCAGAAATTGAAGACAGTATAGATGTTGTGAAATCGTTCCCACCCAAGCTACACAAAACACATCTTAGTTGGCTTTTATACGCAGATGATTTGATCCTGTTGCACGTAACGCCAATTGGGTCCCAGAGAAAGATCAACGCTGTCATGGATTATGTGACCCACAACCACCTAAAGATCAATACAAAGAAATGCAAGATCCTTTTGCTTAAAAACTTAAAATCTGCGAAAACAACACCTGGCACCTCGCACAAGAACCATTGAACATCCTAAGTAGTGTAAAATATCTGGGAATGGTATTAAGCGCAAGCATTTATGATGGCCACTGGATTCTTGAAATTAAAAGGAAATGTAAACAACTCGCAACCCAAACGTTTGTGCTGAATAGAAGGTTTGGCAAGTTCTCTTTGAAACCGGCTCTTCCCTTTTACCAACAGAAAGTAATCCCGATTGTAACCTATGGTGCAGAAAATGCACTTGGATGCCCTTACAATTTGTGGGCCACCATAGAGAACATCTACTGGTTGAAAGTTTTACAACTTCCGAAGGGGACATCAACGGCGTGCATGAGATATGAACTTTCTCTAATATCAATCCACGCCAGAATTTGTTGGAAGTTATTGTCCCTATTTAGTAAAACTAGATTGAGAGAACAAATCCCTCAATTTGAACTTTTTCATAGTGCAACATCGAACGGCACTGATATCATCTCGATGTGGATAAAGCGTTGTGAAAATTTGTTGCTAGAGTACGACATCACTCTAGACGAGCTTCATGGGAACCCTAATGCAGCGAAGCTTAGGATTCGGCGGGCAGATTGGGATCTGACCTCGACTTAGCAAGCCTCTTCGAAGATGATGGCAGATGTCCCATCAGAAGCAAGGGGCTTTAACTTCACCCAACGATACATTGCCTTATTTCCCGATGCAAACGTGAGAAGACTTTTCATGCTGTTCCGCTTGAACGCCTTTAGAACTAAGGAGCGACTCTGTGCATTGTCAGAGAATGCCGGTAAAGCTGACTTGTGTAGATTTTGTAAAAGTGAAAGGGAGACCCTCAAATACTTGGTGTTGTTTTCTGGTGATTTAAGAACTGTAAGGACAATTCACTTGGGACCTTGGTCATCAAATCCTCCCTCCCTGTGTGCCGATGACTGGTGGCACAGAATGTACGATGGTACTGATATGAAACTGCTAATCCCTTTAACATTCTTCCTACCAGACATAGAAAAACGGCTGGACCTGGAACCACTGTAGGTGGAAGTTCACAGTAGATACGAGTTGGGTGGGGGGTGGACGGCGGAAGGTAATATGAATAGATGGAGGAAAAATGTCGAAATTGGGTATGAGGGTTTTGTTGTGTTGTGTGTTTTGTCTGTATTATTTTAAAGGTTTTTCGTTGTGAAAACTAATAAAATTATATAAAAAAAAAATAATAATAATAGTTCTTTTATAATGCATTAAATACCAGAGACTAGTTTCTAAGCCCGAGACAGATATTCAAACCTGTGTTGCTATGTGTTTTCTTGACACACGTGTTGCCCCTGAGCTATGTTCCCACCCATTGAATGCATCTCCACTATAGGATAATATTCAAAAATGGACCTCGGTACTGAGGTTGGACAGATATAGTTAACAATTGATTTTCATACACAAAATGAATTTATTTCACAAAATGCCACAATATTAAAAACCATAGACTTTATAAAGACAAATCACTATTTGGATATCTAATTCATTCCACCTTTCATACCCATACTCTCATTCACACAACCAATGTCAATATTAAACACAACTCAAGGTCAACCTTTTCATGAAACGCTTTTTGTATTTCTACACACAGTTTTATTATTTATTTCTGTTACACCCGTGTCTCCTTATGGTGTATTTATCTGTACAATAGCAAACCAAGCTTATTGACAACATCTACTTATGTTTCGGTTGGCAAATAGGGGCTTTCACTTGCAGCCTGGCTTAGTTCTGACCTTATTCAGGACAGACAATGAGGTACCAATCTTCCTTCACATTCATAGCACAATCTGGTGAAAATGTCTTCCAATATTCACTCTCCAATACTGGTTACTGGGGGTGGCTATTCATTATCGGACCACAGAAGGGATCTAAAGTGCCCTGGAGGCAACAATGGTCCTGGATCCTTCCGCTCAGCTCTGATACCGTGGTGGCCTCTCCTCTGACTGCACCGTCATCGCGCCTCCCGCCCATCAGTGTGGGTTTGGCCACAGCCCCGGCTGCCTCTTGATGGATCAGACCAGCAAAATTCACCAGTCACTTCTCCAGTGCCACGTTGGCAGGCAAAGCCAGGATCCTCCTCCTAAGCCATAACACCATGGCAGCTGCCCCTCCCTCAGCCTAGCCAATATGTACTCCCAGCCATGAGTCTAGTAGAGGCCGCGATTCACCAGACATGAAAGATCGATCTTGCAGAATCCACCCAAATCCCCTCCAGAGCTCAGTTAGAATATTGCTATGTGAGCTCACAGCTCACAGGAAATACACCATTCTTCTCAGATTCACATATGCCCCACTCTACTCCTAAGTGTAAACATTGACAATTTCCCTGTCACCATATTCATTAAGTTAATATTTAACAATTGAAACCTGTTTGTTAAGCCTCAAATAAATTCCTTCCTGATCTTGTTTCAAAAAAGGTTAATGCAAAATGTAGCGTGACTTTTTTTCTAGAAATGCTAGCAGTACATCTTTTGGATATGGTCAGCAATGCTCCCTCTAGTTTGCAGACTACCAACACCTTTGTAGCAGGTTCATGTTTGGCAAGTTTGGCGAACCTCAAAATAGGTTAGAAAATTGTAAGTGAACAAATTGGCTCAGGCACTTATGAAAGTGTCACCCCAGTGCTGCTTTTTAACTTGAACTGCGTGTTTGTATTTCTACACAATACTTTCTACCAGCTTCTCGTATTTGATTAAGAAGTTAATGGGCATCAATAGCTGTATGGTATGAAAATGTTTCCCTAGAAACAATACAACTTTTCAATTGAACTCAGCCCCTGCATGGGCACATTTTAAGTACATAAGGCTTTTTTTCTCTGAAAAATTGCCAATTTAGCTTTCAGTTGCTGGGATGTTTGAAAATTGTGCATAGCAGAAGTATACCAGTGCCCATTATGAATGGAAATAATCATGTTACAAGTTCACAGGGCTTAAAACCAGCCCAGATATACTCACTGACAGTACCCTTTTACCAACTGTGCATATGTGGAAAGGGTGTCTGTTAAGCAGCACCACATTTCTGTATAGCTGAATCCACATTCACTTTACATGGCAAAAATAAAAATTAGCTCAGCATTGTACACCTGTTGAGTGCATGGTCAATATTAGAATATCTTTACTTTTGAAATGTCAAGTATACATATAAATCACTGCAGCTACAAACACATTGGGGGTGAAGTATATTTGTACCCTATTTGTGGTTCTTCTTAGATTTGATCTTCATTTTAGAGATGTGAGGAGGAGAATCAATGGGACAGAGTGACTTGAACATCATGAATTCCGATGGGCCATCAACATAAACTGCCCGCGAACCATCAGCTGGACAGATGCTTGATGCCTATCTACTGGACATATCACCCATTGGAAGGGATGATTGTTAGGACAGTTTTCCTGAAGTCCAACTAAGGGCCTAGTAAAACCATTCAACTGAGGCAGTACAAGACTCCACTCTTAGTATAAGACTGTACCACCTGAGTACATGGTAGTGTAGGCAGAGCAGCCAGGCTTATCTTAGGAGGGAGAGAGGGCAGTAGATGCAGTACAAGTGAAAATTGTAATACAAATGATCCAAAGAAACACTGAAACAGTATTATTGTAAAAATAAAGGATTTATTTAAATACAGGTAGGCCCAGATAAATCTAGGGGTTAAGTAAGTACTAACACATTATATGAAATCACAATATAAAACACAACACTATACTTGAAAGTACACAGACCTAAGTATAAACCTTATTTGGAACACCTAACAGTAGTTCTAGGGAAGTCAAAATCTTGCTATACACATTTAGTATAGGTCAAGCCTATTCTTTGGGAGTAAAAGACCAATGGTTACTTTCAGATTGCTTTTGGTAATACAAGGGCAGTAGGTCCTTCCAGTTGTACAGTGACTCTTGGAACAAATCACATAAACAGTCAATATACTTCCAGTTGTACAGTGACTCTTGGAACAAATCACATAAACAGTCAATATACTTTTTGGTGAATAGTGAAATACTTATTCTAGGTGCAGTAGAAACCTATAACCACTTTTGTCATAACACAGTTATACCAGCTGAGTAAAACCTAATGATGTAACATACAATTACAGATGCTTTTGAAAGCAGGGAACCCCAGATTGAGGTAAGCATTAACTCTGGTAACTTCTTTTGGATGGCTCACAGCTAACACAAGGTAAGTAAAACCCACATACTTTAACTTCACAATGAAGGGGAAAGTAAAACCCAATGTCACACTTTACTGAATAGTTATTCTAGGTAGGCAACAAGCTAATGTAGATTTATTAAGGACAGGCTAGCAGCAAGTCAGGGGAAGCAAGACCCAGTTGGGGGACACTCATACAGTTATCCTAACAGGACTAACCTGGTGATACCAACAGTTGGAGGACACTCATACAATCACCCTTCAGGAATAATCTGGTGAAACCAACACATTACTTTTGTAAAGAGGCACAACCTAATCACAGGAGAGTAAAATACATTTACATCTACTTTTTTTAGACTGGTAAAACAGTGGCTAAGGAAGAAAAGATGTTAACCATACATTTAAGAATAGTGCATCACACATTCGAGATCAGTAAGAACTTTTGTAACTGTTCACTCTTAGAATTACAGTTACCCACCAACTCTTTACAAGTAAGTTAAACACTTGATTTATTTTCTAGGCAGAAGTCCCAATCCCTTCAAAGTCTTTCCCTTATTCTTAGAGCATGAGTGTACTCAGTGGCAGAAGGGGACTAGTGACTAGGACTAGTGACCAACAGGCAGTGTTAGAATAAGTTCTTTAGTAGCAAAAGTCAGAGTTTCCTTAGGAAAACTGCCAAACAGGTGAGTACCTTACTTCTGGAGTTAGAAGAGGGTCCAGGGGCTTCACAGAAGGCACCAGTGGCGTCGCTAGAGGGTTTATAGGGGGCCGCCCCCCCCTGTGAAACCATGTGCCCCCGTGTGCTCCCCCTACCTAAGACGAGCAGTGACCATGTTCTGCCCTACTTTTGTCTGTGCCCCCCCTACTTTTGTCTTTGGACCCCTCTGTGCCCCTCCTAAATTTTATTCCTGGTGACGCCGCTGGAGGGCACCCCAGCAGGATTCTAGCAGTGGGAATGGGTGCGCAGGATGAGGGACCTCCCAATAACAGAAAACACCCCAGGACTACACAGAAATCCCAACAGGCTTAAGGTAAGTATATACCCAAGCCAACACAGTACCTTAGCAATGAAGAAGGGATTGCAGCAGGAGAACTTCAGGGACTGCAGCCAAATACCCGGTCAGTGGATTCCTTGTCCTGGAGACTGAACACAAGACCTGAGAAGGGACTTTGCAGCAGGGATCCATGAAGAAGGCTCAAGGCAAGATTTCCCTCGTGGCTGAATGCGGTTCTGCAGATTTGGCGCCTTTTCAAGGAGCACAGAAGAAGACAGAAAATCGCAGTTGAATTCTTGTCGTTTAAAAGGTCCAGCACTCTTGTGAGGGGACTTTTTTGACTAGATTCATGTCTCTCGTGGTACACAAGGAAGCCCAAGAAGTTTCAGCAAGATTCGAAATTCGGAAGACCATGCACCGCACAGTGGGTGGAGGTCCCAGGGTATTGGGGTATTGCAAGAACGCAAGGTTGCAGCCACCCGTGGCACGGTTCAAAATGCAGGTCTTCTTGAGTCTAGTGGGTCTCACCAGGCTCTTGGTTGGGGTCATCATTTTCGGAGACCCCAGGTCGATTGTAAGGAGGGCTGCAGCAGGATCCGGTTACACAGCAGGCTCTCAGGTCGCTGGAAATCATTCCCGCCGATTTTCCTTGGTCATCCTCTTCGTTTTTCTGTTCCAGTGGTCGACATGACTTCAGCTTCCAGGTTTCCAGTATTTATCACGAACTACAGCCCAATCTCTGCATTCTCTCCCCGCATTTGACAAGAAAGGGGCGTCTGGTTGTCCAATCAGGACAGCCAGCCCCCCACTGGGATTTTTGCCAGTTGAAGGAAGGTGTAAGACAAAGGATGAGGGAGTTTTGGACTCCTCTCCCACTTCCTGTGCTTACAGACGGACTGGGGCCTGGGCGCGATGTCCAGGGGACTCCCGCCAAAGACAAAACTCAAACAAAGGAATTTCCCACCCTGGATGTCAGGGGAAGGAACAAGAAACAACAAGAAACACTAAAATGGCATAAAAAGAAGACAGGGGCCATTTTGGTAAAATGAGCACCCATAGGTGCCTTTCCTGCAGCTGTGATCACAGCCCACGGTAAAGGTGCACCAAATTAGTAAAATGTATCACTGCCACCAGCCATTATAGGTAAGCTTGTCACTGTAACAGAATTTTTACAGTTTTGATGTGAAAGGGGATACATTGTATCTCCCCAGCACTCCACATAAGGTGGGGTCTGCTGGTTTCGCAGAATAAAATGTAAAAGGGATCCAAAGATCCTTTCTACCCTTGGGAACTGTAGTTCACTCAAGGTTAGCACAAGAAAGTTAAATGGGGAGCCCCTAGGGCAACCCAGCAACAACAGGCACTTATTGCCAATAAGCTGTTAGACATGATAACTTTAAACAGACACTATGGCGAGTCTTAAAAATGACACTCATAAAAAGAGTTAAAGATGAGGTGAGTGTGGAAAAAGGTTCCCACTCACTGAGGTATTAATGAAAAATATCCCACTAGAAAAGCAAAACGTTCTGGGTTTGAACAAGGAAAGTAAGATTTACCAGCTCTGTGGAAATCTTACCTAACAATGATGACCCATTACAATATTGGTAAAGCAAACAATTCATCTGGCCAGCAGCACCTGTGCAGTTTGCTGTTATATCACTTAGCTTATTCCGTCAGAAAGAGAGAGTTTTTAGTGCAGCTAGGACTATTATCTCTAACCACAGGAGAAGTGACACATGTTGAACAATTCATACTTCTAAAAATGAAAGGTTACTTTATTGTGGAAGACTATGGAATGACATCTACCCACAGCCAACACACCAGTTCAGATGATGACGATGATTTGTGACTCTGTACATGTCAGACACTGAACAGTAGTGTGGGCTGTTTTGTGGTGCATGTGGATGGGAAATTGATAGCTGCAATAGTAAGAGGCCCTGAGAGTTGCTGTCTTACACATGCCATTCCCTACTGTGGAAGTAAGGTCTATGAATCCTTGTATTGTGTCATGATGATCACACCGTTTGTCCAATAATCTCATATCTCCTTACATAATACATTCACCCTTTTACGGTTCTAGGTTTCTCTGAAATGGTGCAGCCACTCTTTAAGGTGCTTGTGTTCTCTCACATGGTGCAGCCACTTACTAAGGTCTTCGGGTTCTCAACAGGGTGCAGCCAGACCTTAAGGTTCTCAGGTCAGTATAAACAGGGCCCAATCTTCCTTTTGTCATTTTGGGTTCTCTCAGAGGGCAAAGCCATCCACCTAGGTGTTTGGTTCTCCCACAGGATTCAGCCACCCAGTGGGATTCAACTGCCCTTTCACAGGGTGCAGACACTTACTGACGTTCTCAAGCTCTCACAAATAACAATTTCTAAAGTTCTTTAACTCTGACAGAGACCGACCACCATGCCACTGGATGTAGTCAAGTGGGTCCTTTGGAAAGACGGGCATGACTAGTGGCACAGCAAACCCAACCATTGGTTGGGGTGTCGGCAGAAGCAAGGGCTTGCCCCAGGGTGCCATTGCTAGTACCACTGGCACTGACTGAGCTGGCGGGATTGGCACAGAGGTTCTGGCACAGCTCAATGTCATCACTATGCTGCACCATGCTACGACCCACTCCCTCCTCACCACTGCTCAAGGGGGCAATGGTGTCACCTGGGTTGCTAGCGGGATCAGCAAAGGCAGAGGACACATTTGTGACATATAGACTAATCAATTGAATTTCGAGTTGAGAGGACTGTATTCCATAACACATATAGGGAAACGTATGTTCACTAACTTTATAGAAACTAGGTCATAATACATTATTCTACAGATAGAGATTATATATTAATTAACTTAATAAATCATGATGAAAGTTTTCTAAGAGTCTACTTTTAGATGCACATGCCTGGATCATAAGGTATTAAGAGTCATGTTTTACTCCAAAATTGAGGTGTATCATTATTAAGAACAGAAGGGATTTGATAGGTATTATTGAAGGTTAACATTATTTAAAAAACTACCCAAGTATGCACATGTGCAAACAAGGGGGTAATACCCAGCACCAGTGTTGTGTAGTGTATAGAGGAAATGTTAGAAAACTAGAATTCCCATCCCTCGGTGGAGCAATTTCCCATGAGCCTTTTAGATATGGCCCTACTTGGAAAACACAGATTTTGAAGTTATGAGAAAGGATAATGAAAAGGCAGCTCATGGAAGTAGGATGCTACAGGAAGAGATTAGTATTGCTGTTGGGCATCTATTACAAATTCGAACTGACAGCAACTGACATTGATCGCTGCAGAAACGAGGATATGAAACCAACGAGTTGGGATGGCGCCCGTTGACAGACATAATCAATACTAAAATTTGGTCGCAAGTAATGAAATGTGTTCGTTCGAAACGGATTGTATAATAGTCCATCTTGAGTACAGTCCAACCTAGGTTGGATTTATAATTCCCTACCAACAGGTGACTAAGAAGATGACTTCCAGTGATCATAAAGTTCAAGAGCCCCCAAGAATAGTGAGAATTGTATGTAACAAAATAACAATTAAATGAGAAGCACCTGGTGGGCTTTAGGTATGTAGGTATTTTGTACCTCTACTTTTTAGAATGAATACATGTAATGATACATTAAAATATGTAATACACCCAATCATTATTTGATTTACTCTGGCAGCTTGCATATGAATGGAACTGTAAAATGATTTCAGAATGCAAAAACCTATGCTTCTTAATTAGTTGACACACGTAGGCTCACCCCTGATGAATGTCTAAGCACTGTTGGCAAGTAAGGAGAGAAACATGCACATGTAAGATACTAATGACAGATGGAAGTAGAACCATCTCTAAATATAGGGGAAGTAAATAGAGATATGTTGACTACAGGGACCTTATGATATATGAAGTAGAACCATCTTAAAGACATAGGAATATCATAGATACTGTGATAATAATAGACTAGTGTAATTTTTGTTATTATGTGCTGTGCTCTTGTGCACATTAAGTGGTACTCTTGTATATATGTATTGGTAACACGGATCACATTAACAATGCCATGATGATAATATATCCAGTTGAACTGATGAAATTGAGAAAATATGCATTGTATTATAAAATATACAGTGAAATGTTTTCATACAAATCTATTTTTAGTATGATGAATAAATATGCATTAAGTGCTACATGATGTGTCATAATATTTTGGGACACACATGATTTGATGTAGTGTTCATCACAGTAATTGAGGGAATTCAGCAGAGTGAGTCAAACGATGTATTCCACAGTTTTCTAGATATAATATATACTTTCTTGGGCCATCATCAAATATGATTCATCATGGCTACTTGTTCCTAGGCCACAGCTCATGCTCTATCCCTTCTGTTCCTGAGCCTTACTCTTCCGAAAGCCCTTCACAATCCAGATGACCTCAGGCTCCTTCCTCCTGATGGTCATGCCTGGGGAAAATGCAAAACCATCCCACACCTCGGACCATGTGGGATGTAGCAGGGTAGATGTCTGCACTCACAGGGCCCTGGATTTTCTCCTGACATGCCAGGGGAAGGGGATCTGTCCTCTGCAATCTCTTTAACCCCCCCACCCCCTTAAATACCTGTTGCTCATTCCATTCAGACAGTACAAATATCTGCTGTGGCGTTTCCAAGGGCTTGTCCTGCCCTTGGGTCTCCTGACAGACCTCCCCCTTCACCTCACCGCAGCGCGCTCATTGCTGGGTGGGGACCACCTCCTCTTCAATGCCCCCACCAAGAGAGGAGCTGCCCCATAGTTCCCCTACAGGGAGCTTGCTGTTGCTACTCTCCTGTTCCTCTACTTGCCCTACTTCTTTGGGGACATGCACTAAAGGCCTCTGCCGGTGTATGGAAAAGAGACCCTGCCTCCCCTGCCTGTGAGAGGGCATCCATGAGAGATCCTGCATCCATGGGGGTGTCCACAACAGGCCGTGCAATCCCTGCTTCTGTGCTACTAGTCAGGACCTCTTCCAAAGTCCCTGCTGCCTCCCTCCACACCTTGAACTGCAGCACAAAAACAGAACAGGGCACCTCGGCCCCATCTATCATATGGGAATCCTTCTCCTCTTTCTCCTATGAGGAGAAACAGAGCTCTTCCTCCTTAACCTCATCTGCAACCTTTTTGCCCATAGTCTCATAGCATTGAAAGTATACCAAGAGCACCACAAGTGGCAATTGGAGAAAGATAAAACCATGGGTGGGTGCTCCATGAGAAATGTAAGATTGTGAAACACCAAACCAGCCCTGAGAACCAAAGCGCAACTCTAAGATAACAACTGAACAAATCCTAATTACTAGTGTGCTATAATAAAACAAGCAGAACTATACAACAGGCCAATGGAACAGCATGTTGGAAGATAAGATGACAACAACAAACATTCAAGGGAAAACTGGGAAATGGTAAACATGTTTTTTTGTTTTGGGGTTTATTGTGGGGCTGACATTAGACACAGGAAATGATTCTAGTTTATTTCTTATTTTAAATAGAGCACAAGACGTAGAATGTTTTTTTTTAATACGGGGGAAACTAACAACACATTATGAACACATTGAAAAAACATTAAAACGAAAGGTCACAAATATGTCATACAAAACACAAAAAAGACCAAGAACCTAGACAAAAGATCAACCCTAAATCGATGGAATTCTTAAAAATGCCTAAAGACCCTGTTCAAAAGCACCAGAAATCCTCCAAATTCCCTCTAAGTGTGAACCTGCCCTGCAAACTCTTTCTCTCACAGTGAAGCAAAACACATAATGTAACAGGAATTGAGCTGTGCCTTATGCAGAGGGTTGAACTTCCTTTAAGAGATTCTAGGGCTTTTTTTGACTGAACAAACTCAAACAAACATGGCAAATTAGTGTGAGAGGGATCTAATTTCATGGATAAGCTGGATGAATATACCTGTGATTCAACTCCAGATCCTAGGTTCATGATTGGATGATGAATAATCGTGCGAGAACCGTAAATCCATACGAGTTCAGGATTGCTCAGCACCCAAAACTCAAACAATTCCTACAGTAGGGAGAAATCTTCCCAAAAAGATTTGATGGATACACCGGGTCATTTTTTGTAGGGTTCATCCAACCTTATATTTGAGATAGACCTCACTCCAAGCATCAGGTAAAGCACTTATACAACAAGCATTGGCAATGCCAACAGTTTGGGCTTTTGTGTAGGCATGGGAAGGCCACTTGTCATGCGCAACCATCGTGGTATTAACTGGCCATTGATGGTAGCAAGTGCAAAATGGTGCGAGTACCTGGGCATCTAAAAGCAGTGCCTGGCAAAGGCACATATACACAAGCAAAAACGGTTGGCTTTACCAATGCTTGTTTTAACAGGACTTTGTTGAACGACATGCAGAGTGCTTATCAATTGAGTGGATGAAGGCAGACCTGGTAAGAAACTTTTATGACACCAGTAGCAGGTTTACAACACAAATTAGGCATTAACTCTTAGAAGACTGCTTTGAAAAAACACTGTCAGGCACTTGCAGTGCAAATTTGATGTTACGGCTTGAATAAAGCTAACTCACTGAGTTCCCATGAGGAGGTGTTTTGGGCGGATAGGGGCAGGAACTGGGTGAGAATTGACATATGGGCAGTCAATGGTAGGGCACATAACCAAACAATGCCTAGAGGCTGTGTGTCCCTCCTTACATGCCAATCCTCCACGTCTGTACTCTAATGCAATAGTTTCGGCTTATAGGTGGCGCTTGTAGCCCAAACTAAAAAGTGCATTTTGTCACCTGTGCTTTCTAAGGGAATTCTCCCTTTATTTCTATTTGGTTGCATTATGATAGTGGCACATTACTGTTTGGTATGCTAATTTCCTGCCTCTACAACTGCAATCACATTTACATGAGCTCCTGACAATGGTGGCAATATGACTACGAGATTTGCAGGCTGACCCCCGCCTAAGAGAAGTGTGCAGGGGTAGAGCGGGCCCAAGAAAGGTGTTTTCCTGCAGCACTGTAGCAAGACCCAGTATCCGGGCTTTGGCAAAAATGGCCTGCAGGAACACCATGTAGAGCCAAAATGTAAATTTAATATCAAAAATATATTCGTATTTATATCCTATTTACTATCGTATACTTATAATATGGCTGCCGTGCTTTCAAGTTCTGTGCTGCTTATTAGTTGTCCTTCCTCTCTCTCAACCATTTGACAGCCCGCTCTTCTGTAATTTGGGTTGAGGATTTAGTGAGGTTCTCTTTGTTTTGAAATCATTGTAATAGACTGGAACCTTTCTATTTTTAGTTGGTCTTGGGGTACTAATGGCTATAATATATCCTCCTTTGTAGTCTTTCCCGGGGTCACAAAGGCACTTTGGCCCTTGTTTAAAGTCCCCTGCTTTGGTCAGGCCTTTGTGTCTGCAGACTGTTATCGCCTGATAAAGAAAGCCTGCACGTGTGATATTATTTCTTGAACAATTATTGTATTTGATACCTGCCTAACCTGCGGGTTAAGCCAAGAGATTCCCGGTTTTTATGCTATTCTCTGGGTCTCCGGGTTTGGAGGTGACGACGTGGTGTAACTTGGGGAGGCTCCCAAATAACCAGGCAGCGTCCTCCTCCCTCCCCCCTGGGTAAGGGGGAGGAGTTTTAGGCAAACCCATGAAAAACCAGAGGGGCTGGAGGCCTGCCAAACGGTTGGTTTGCAGTGTTTTGAATCATGTAGTTTTTAACAATGTTGTGAAAATAAATCTGCGGCCTTTTCTGCCAACAAAGAAAGAATGTCTCATTTTGCACCTTTTTCCATAGTTGGGTAGCAAGGGTGGCGAATGGAATAAGCAAGTATGTTGGTATAAGTATGGACAAATGCCCGTGTTAAGGGTTTTACGGCCGTCACAGTGTCTCCACCCATGCAAAGTGCTGCAAGACTGTCCTACCACATGCTCCCACTCGGATGAAATCAAAAGACACAGAAAATAAGAAGGTACAGTGCTTTCTGTTTTTTTCTTAAATTGTAAATCACTGCAAGACATCAACTCTTTAAAACGCTTTCAATTTTGTGTGGCAACTTTTCACGCAGTATAATCTTAGTGTTGGGTATTTGTGTTCATGAATGGGGCACACATTCTGCTGCAAGTTTGTACATAATGCCTTGCCCCTAATGGTGCAGCATTCCTGCCAACATGAAATGTGCAGAGCCAACTGTAATAGCGTAGGAGCGTGGCCTTGCGAACGTGTGGGCGGGGCATTCCCGGTGACGTCTATCTCCGCGTTTTTCATTTTGGAATGTAGACAGGTATGTGGTCTGGTGGCAAGGATCAACAAAGGCACATCCCTTGTCTTCTTCACTACATTGCTGTTATAATGGTCTTACTTGTCTGTATTTACATTTTCATAAAGGACATGTTTCTAGCACACTCACATGCCATCAGATCACTTTGCTTGTGTAGCTTATATTCTGGTCAGCATAGCACATGCCTTGACTTATCTGCAGAAACCACTGTTAATGCACAACTTATTTTATCCTAAGTTTTCCCGTTGCTCCCTCCCATCATTCGATAAGGTACTTTCGTCTTCTTTCTACAACGTGTCTTCATAAAACAACGCACACCTTCATTTCAAACTGCTGAAGACTCCCCCACGCCACATCGCCTGAAACTGAAAGACGTTTTGAAAATGCAAACACATCCGTTAAAGACAGTATGCGGAAGATAACCATGGTACCCGTTCAATGACGTCACAACATGTTGCACGCATTCATTATCAAAAACCAAAGCAACAGCATGATATTAAACAATGATAGATAACTGGCAGAAACAGCCAGGCATATAGAAAACTAATAAACGTGTATTAGATCAGTAGTTAGGTTGGTTAAATTACAGTGGTTGAAAACTTTATATAGGAATTGAAAGCAACAAAATGGCACCCAAGATATATCTGCCTAAAACGAATAAATGTATAATATATTCTGAAGATCGTTGTGGATACGTGACATGTCTCAAGAAAGTGCACTTAAGCCCTCCTGTCATAGTTTCTCTGGCCACGAGGGAACATGAAAGCAGTCACACTATTTCTCAGATTTGCTCTTCAGTCTGACATACAACTGAGGCCATGTGCTTGACATATCCAATAGAAGTAGAACTCTGGTGCATCTTGACCTTGCAAAAGCAACAGTGGGTCACGGTCACTGAGCACATTGAACAACCTTGAACAATACGTTCTGCCCCACAAGGCAGAGTTCTCTCTTGAACTTTATTTAAGTGCCCTGTGAAAAAAGGGAGATAGAAGTTGATTTTTGCTTTGGGCTAAGCGTGTCACAATTAGTGACCTCGTTGGACGGTTCATTACGTGCACTCCCATCTACCCGTCAGTGGTCTCCCGCCGACACAGCATTCCCGCCAAACGAAAAATGCATCGAACAAGCATTAATGGTTTACAAAAGTTCGTTGTCATCTTGTAAATGTGCCTTGCGGTATTCCCAAAGGTATCCAACATGATGTGATGATTTACAATTGATGCTTTGCAATCGTACAGGTTAATAACTCCTTGGTCAGGTAGCTTATGCACCCTTTAAGAAAATGTGTGTGAATTAGTAAGAAATGAGCTCATGCACACATCTCGCCAGCCAGAAGAAATCCACACTGGCTACCAATCAAAGAGCGCATCCGCTTCAAAACACTGCCCATAAATCATAAATGTATCTCAAACTCTGCCACAAGATACCTTGCGTCCAAATTCATCAAAACTTCTGACACCAGGCTTACCCGTTCACCTCACACAAATCGCCTCAACACCCCAAGATTCTGGCTTCAATGAGCTGGAGGGCCAGCTTCCAGGTTATCGGCGCCAAGAACTGGAATGCCCTCCCATCATTCTTGAGACTTGAACATCCCTATTGGCCATTCCGCAAGCAACTCAAAACACTGCTCTTCTCCGAAGAGTCCTAGAGGTGGTCGATATCCCTCTTCTACAGCGCACTTCCTGTGCACCCACGAGACTGTATCATGCACCAGTTAAGCTGTGTTAATGATTGTTATTATGTCAAGTTGAGTTATTGATTGCATCTAGTGCCTTGATGCCCCAGGATTTAGTGTGCTCTATAAATGCTAAAATAAAATAAAAAGTATGTACTGCATGTGTTGGCTTTTATTTAGCACTGCTGTCAAACACTCCTCTGACATCTGCCGCCTCCTGGAAGAACTTGACCTCAATGTCCTGGGTCTCACCGAGACATGGGCCCTCATTCTGACTCAGGCGTTAAGGGGTTTATGGCGCCGTAAACGGCGCCGACCCTTAACGCCTAATTACAAGGTTCCCTTTGCGGGATGGCTTTTAACGGCTGCTTTTTTGCAGCCGTTAAAATCCATGCCGCAAAGGGACCTTGGCGATAATTACGGCACCGTAATTTACGGTGCCGTAATTATCGCCTTTCCCCATTCCCATTATGCCCTATGGGGCGAAAATGAGAATGGGGAAGGGTAAAATGGGAAATGGGGATTTATCGCCCCACTTACCTTGGAATGGGGCGGTAAATCCGCCAACCACCATGGCGTAAACATAGTTTACGCCATGGTGGTAAGGGTACGACCCAGGCGGTAACTTACCGCCTGGGTTGTAATGAGGGCCATGGTTCACAGCCAGTTCTGTACATACCAATGACACCTAACTGACAAACTACATTTCTACCTTTTTGGCCCCTCCTCGACCCTTTGCTTCACCAAACTACACTGCAGCTTGGTTAACTGGGCACGCTGTGCGTACGTAGGTGTGCATATATTGATACTCTTGTTAATGCCTCCTTGACTCACTAAGACCATTGCTTTGCATTTAATGTATCTTGTACCTTATATCTTGTTCCTATCGCAATCAGTGCTCTATGCATTGCTACCTTTGCACTGTAACTAAGTTTTAAGATTTCTTGTTTCTGTTGCGCCCGTCTACTTTAGGGCTTGGTGCGCATTACCAAACAAATAAACAAACAAACAAACAAACAAGCTTGGACATTCTCCTCCCTGACGGCTACATGATCCTCTCCACGCACAGGTCCAACCGTTCCAGAGGGGGTTTAGCCATGATCTTCCCAGAGTGGATTCCTGCCTCTCTCATTCCCAAGCAGGCCTACTCCACTTCCGAATGCCTCGTCTGCAGGCTCTCTCTCTCCTAGCCATTCCCTTACTGTGGCTACCATCTACGGGCCACCTGGTCGGATCTCCTCCTTCCTCTCTGAGTGGGCGGACCTCTCTTCTTCCCTCCTTGTCTCGACCACTCAACCCCTCCTTCTTGGAGACTTTAACATCCACCTGGATGCTTCCTGTCCATCCTCTGGACTCTTGCAACCTCTGCAACTCTCTCTCACACTCTATTCACCCCTCTGGCCCGACTCACTCTGCGGGACACACCCTTGATTTTCTGATCTCTTCAGACCTTCCCCTTTCTATCACTTTCATCACTCCTCTCCTGGAGTGATCACTTTCTCCTTTCCTCCCAGCTCACCCTCTCTACCTCTCAGGCCAAGGCCCCTCCAGCACTGCCACCCACCTTCTCAGTCATCCGACCCATGAAGCACGTGTCAGATGAGGTTTTTGCTGCCACTTTCTCACCCCATCTACCGTTTTGGCTGACTGACACCCTGACACAGCCCCTGCTCCACTGTGCTATATCTGATACACTTGATGTTCTATCCCCTGTCATGAGGATCCGCTTGAAGCCCAAAGCCAAGTGCAACTCCTGGTACGACTCAGACCTCTCATCCTTAAATGCAAGTGCAGGGTGGCTGAGAGGACATGGTGTGCTTTTGGTACATCCCCTGACAAACTGGCCTGCCACCTGATCCAAAGGCAATACCGCCTCTCTGTCCACACTAAGAAGAAAGCTCACAATCAAGCCTGCATCTCTGCGGCATCTAACAACTGGCCAATCCTGCTGCAGCCTCCACCTCTCCTGCCCCCTCCATGGCCCTCTGCACGGCTCTGCCTTCTCATTTCCTCTCTAAATCTCAGGGCATCATGTCCTCTCTCTCTTCTTCTGCCCCTCCACCCTCTAACTCTGCTCTTCCTCTGCCCTTTCTTTGGCCACCTCTCCTCCCTCCTTCTCTGCTTTTCCCTTGTTCTCCCCCGACAAGGTTTCTAGGCAAGTCTGATCTATGAAAGCCTCATCAAAACAGGTTCACCCCTGTTCCTCCAAAACCAAGGACCACATTGACACCCTGGCTTTTGCTCTGGCTGACCTCTGCAACCCCTCCTTCATGACTGGAGTCTTCTCCTCCCCCCTGAAGCACTCTGTTGTGCACTCTCTTCTTAAGAATCCCTCTGCCGACCCTTCCTGCCCGGCTAACTCTTGCCCAATCTCCATCACTCCTTTCCTGGGCAAACTCCTGGAAAAGCTGGCCATCTCCCAACTTAATTTTCACGCTGAATCTGTTGGTTGTCTCCATGACCATCAGTCTGGCTTCAGAGCTGCCAGAAGCAAGGAAACTACTCTCCTGAACATCCGTGAAGACCTGCTCTCCAACCTCGATTCCAAACCTCCTGTGTCCTCATCTTACTTAATCTCTCTTCTGCCTTTGACATGGTCAACCATGCCATCCTGCTCAACCGTGTCTGTTATAACCTGGATTTCACTGATCAGGCCTTGGCTTGGCTGGCTTCTTTCCTCTGCGATCGACCCTCCCAGGTCCAACTTGGGTCCTTCCTCTCCTCTATCTCCATCTCTACCTGTGGTGTTCCCCAGGGGTCTAACCTCTCTCCCTGGCTGTTCAACCAATACCTGGCACTTCATGCCCAATGCATTGCTGCTCTGTGCCCAACTTTCAGTGCTACGTGGATGACACTCAGCTCATTTTCAGGATCTCTTGAGCCACCTCTTCTCACTCTTTCATCTGCGACTGTCGCAGGAGTGGTTTGCCGCCAATGATCTCTGCCTTAATGCCACTAAGACTGAGATTCTCCTCATCAGCACACCCACTCCCTCCTTTCCTGTCTCTTTCTGGCCTGCCTCTCTTGGCCCTCTTCCTGCTCCCACCTGTGAGGCTAAACACCTTGGGGTCATCTTCAATTCCACACTCTTCTTCTCTCCTCACATCTCTGACGTCTCTAAGAAGTCCCACCACCAGCTGCACCTCTTGAGAGGTATTCTTCCTTTCCTCTCATTCCCCAGAAGCTCACTGTCTCCAGAGCGCTGGTTCTCTCTAGGCTGGACTACTGCAACAGCCTCTTTCTAAATCTGCCTGCCTCTACTCTCCGACCTCTACAACTCATCCAGAACAGGACTGCGAGACTTGTCCTTGGCCTCCAGCCCAGGGATTGTATCTCTCAAGGACCGAAATCTCTGCACTGGCTCCCTGTGGCTGCGAGGATTAAGTTCAAAACCCTCTGCATTGTCCACAAGGCCGTCTGGGGCCTGGGTCCTCAATACCTTCAACTCTATCTTCTTAAATATCTTCTCTCTCGAGCTCTTCGCTCATCCGCCTCCAACTCCCTCAGGGTCAGTCGCTTCTCCAAGCAACGAGTTGGTGGTAGATCTCTTTCTTCAGGTGGGGCCTCCCTCTGGAACAGCCTCCCTGCTTCTCTGAAAATTAAGGAGAACCATCTCCGGTTCCGTAAGTACCTCAAGACCTTCCTCTTTGCCTCTGCTTTCTCTCCTCCTCTGCCCTGCAGAACTCCTGGCTGAAACTGAAACTGCACTGGTCACCTGGCTACCCTCTGTTCTCTGGACCGGGTCCCCTCCCCGCCAGCTGCACACACACACCTGCACTGTCCCCCTGGCAACCCTTGCACTCTGGCGCTGTTCTGTATCCCACAGCCTCTACCAGCACTTGACACCTGTTGTCTGCATTTACCCTTGCACCTGCCACCAGCTGGCCGCACTTCTTATTATTGTTCCTATTTATTGTTCTATTTATTACTGTTCTCCTATGTACTGCACTTCCCCTCCCTCTCCCCCCTCGCACTTCTCCCCTTCTCCACCTCCCCTGCACTTGCGCGATCTCAATGTCACCTGGCCTAGTAAGATCGTTGTCTCTGTCTTCCCTCTGTTCCCCTCCCTTGCCTCGTAGCGCCTTGAAACACTTGTGTATTGGCGCGTTATAAATGCCATATCATATCATATCATATCATACCTAGCTGTGCAGCAAACGAGTAATGTGCACCAAGAGAAAACAGATTGCAAAAATACAGATTACATGCACCAAGAGAAAACAGATTACAGTAATAGAGATTACAATAATAGGGATACAATTGATTACTTTATTGTTTTTGCTGATGGATTTGCAACACGTTGTGATTCCAGGTGACACGTCAGAGAATGAGGAAGGGCGGGAAGACCACCATACAAACCACACTCTCGTGCTCTGACACTAATTTAAGTAGTTCCAGTTTGGTGAGATGAAAGCATGACCAAAGTGGAGCTGAAATTATATAATTATGCTCTATTCATGAACTTGTGCCCAAACTTTTACATTACTTTTGACAATTTCTTTGAAGTGAAAAGAAATCATGTTGTTATCTTGTTTATGCATATTTATCTGCCATCAGACCAGAAAGCATTGCAAATGTGAGACGAATGTAAGGTTTCTTTGAATTGTGTGAAAGTGGGTGTTCTGCTTTTACGTCCAATGGGATCTGTTGGTATTACTGAACTACACTAGGATCTTGCATACCGTTTCTGTTCACCCAAACATACATATGTATATAAAAAAAGGTTAGTGCTAAATAATCTTTATATACAACCTTTAATCCTTCCTATCCAGGTGTGAAAAAGATTATAGTTAAGGCTGCAAGATCTATGTCTTGAAGAGGTACAAGAGAAAACAAACCCCAGGATGAACGTTGCCAACGCAGTTTCTTTCTTAGATAGGGATAGACTACGCTGTGACAATAAAGTTAGAAGTGTTCAACAGAAGATCAAATTTAAAGCATTCAACACACTGCCTTATTTAGGAATTGTGATGCATTATTAGTACCCGGCGAAGGCGCAATCAGAATGAAAGAACCATTCCGATTGGCCATTGCCGAGGCATTACCCGGCTGGGAATCCCTTGGTCGGGATTCCACTGCCATTGTCCATGGCAGGGGCGTGGCAGCCCCTCAGCCAATGAGGAGGCTCGAAGTGGGGAAATCCCTGCTCCGACCTTCCCCGCGGCTGAGAGGCTGCCTTCGCCCCCCGCCGGGGATTCAGGTAAGGCTTTTTTTTCCCCTTCCCCTTTCCTCCCTCCTCCCTGCCTTCCCCATCCCACTTACCTTCTTGCTCCTTTGTCCCCGGTGGGGGACGATGGCAGCCTCCAGCCGTGTGGAGACTCAGAGAGGGGCCATCCCCACTCCGTGCCTCCACCATCCCCTACCTTGGACCCAGATACGTTTTTATTTTATTTTTCCTTTTTTTTCCTCCCTCCCTCCCGCCCTCCCAACCCCACTTACCTTCTCTGTCTTCTTTCGGGAATGGACGAGCTGGGAACACTTCTGTTCCCACCGCGTCCGCTCCTGATGGCCGCCATGGAAAGGGAAAACGGACTCCGTTTTCCCTTTCCCGCTGGCCATTTTCTTGGTCATTTTTTTTTTCTGTGCCCGGTCATGCAGATATTGCGGGCGGAGCTACTAATAGCTATATGCCCCGAGCGGCAGGGGCATTACCGACTCTGGTAATGCCCCGGGGCCTTCGTTAAGGCCCTCGCTTCACTCGGGCCAATAACTATGAACCCGGGGCATTAGCTGAGTCGGTAATGCCCCTGTCGCTCAGGGCATACTGCTTAAATATATTTGTCACAAATGGAAGCAAGTTACTGAGTAGATTGAAGCAGCCCAATCTATCTTAATATAATGGGCTAAAATTCTACTTTTTACAGTACACCTTTTTTGAAAGAAATAGTAAAAACATGCAATTTTCAATCTGTTTTGTTAGGATAACACATGAATACAATGTAATAGATGCTAGTTGACGAATAATACACATGAGCATTTACCAACACATTTGTATGATTACTCTACCTACAATACATGCAAGTATTCGGTTCTGAAAGTGTAAGAAGATATTTTCTTTTTGACTTGGGTCAGGAATACCAGTATAGCCTTTGTAAGTAAACATGCTCATGCTAGCTGTGCCCATACATATTAGAATTATCACATCCGAATATACTCATGTTGACTTTGTCCATAGTGCCAGTTATGCCACTCTAAGAAGACATGTTCATGATGGCTGTGCCAACATTGGCCATTACCATCACAGAAGCACACACTCATGTGGGCTTTGCCCACAATTCTGGAAATGATCCTGCAAGAACACATGTCCATGCTGGCTGTAACACTGTAGGCCAGCATTCACAGAAAAGAACACCCATCTGTTGTCTTTGTCCATATTATCAGTAATGGCACTGTAAAAAGACAGGTCTGTGTTCTTTGCACCAATTTATGCTAGTATTCGTATGTAAGAACAACAAAATCATGTTGACTTTGTTCATAATGGCAGTAATTATACATTAAAATAAATGTCCTTGCTGACTGCCAATTTATGTCAGTATTCCCATGTAACGGCACATTATTTTTAGCTTTGTCCATATAGTCATTAGTACCACTGTACAAAAACATATCCATGCTGGCTTCAAAAATATATGTCATTATTAGCTTATACGAACACGGCACTTATGTTGACATCAACCATAATGCCAAGAGAGCCAATGAAGACAATATATCCTTGTTGACTGTGCCAATATATGCAGTACTCCCATCTAAGAACACACTTATACCAGTGTTGACGATAATGCTAGCAATGGCACTGTAAGAAGGCATTTTCATGATGGCTGTGCCAGTAGTTACCATTACTCTAACATAATAACATGCTCATTATGCCTTTGCCCAAAATTCCAGAAATGCTACTGTAAGAAGACACACCCACACTAGATGTCGACAATATATGCCAGTATTTCTATTTAGGAACACACTCATGGTGGATTTGCCCATAATGCCAGCAGTGTCTCTGTAAGTAGATATGTCCATGCTGGATGTGTAAACATATGGCAGAATTTGTATATAACAACAAACCCATGTTGGCTTTGGCCATCATGCCTATAATGTTGCTGTAAGTAGACCTGTCCATGGGAGCTGTACCAGTATATGCCAGTATTCAGACAAACGAGTACAGTCATGTTGGCGTTGCCCACAATATCAGTAATGCTACTGTGGGAAGGCATGCTTATGCTGGCTGCACCAGTATATGACCATATTACCACATAAAAACAACACACTGATGTTAGCTTTGCCGGTAATGTAACTTTAATAAATCATGTCCATTTTTGGCACCAATATATGCTAATATTCCCATGTAAGAACAATAAACTCATGTTGACTTTGTTCATAATGTATATAATTACACTGTAGCAAAACATGACATTGCTGAGTGTGACAATACATGTCAGTATTCCCATGTAAGCACACATTCATTTTTGATTTGCCACATTGTCATAAGACCACTGTAAGAAAACATATCCATGCTGGTTTCAAAACTATATGCCATTATTCTATTGTAAAAACAAGACACTCATGTTGACTTCAACCATAATGTCAACAGGGCCTCTGTTAGAAAATATGTCCTTGCTGGCTTTGCCAATACATACCAGCATTGTCCCATTATATTTGATTTGCATGACCTCCACATTCCAAAGTTTCCCTACCACCACCTTGTTCTATACGTTTTACATTGCACTTACACTCACTTGCATGCACATATGCACTGCACACACACTAACACACACACCCACACACATTCAAATGCACAAACATTTACATGTGCACGCATTCACATTTGAAAACTCGCAGATACACACACAATTCCTTGCATTCACACCTACTTAAATACACACATATACACAGAGTTATTTTTTATTCACTTACCTTCCGTTATTGACTCAGCTTCAGACTCCCTCCAGGTGATGCTGTCTGGATGGTCTGCAGTCTGTAGACCGAAAGCAAGAAGCAGTGGGAGGTGTCAAAAACACCTCTCCCAGAGTCCTTATTCCTAACAGGAGTGGAGTGGCAGGACCTCACTACCACATATACCGCTAAATTGTAGGAATGTCCAGGGGTAGGCTCTGCACCCAATGGTCATGCAAGTCTTGAAAGCAAAATGCCCTTGGCTTTGGGTGAGCCGTCGGATATGCATGCCTGGGGTACTCAAAGCCATGAGGGAAATATGGTGTGACCCAAGTGGGCTAGCAGGTTTTACTCAGGCTGGCCTTGGCTCCTCCATAGTGGGTGTCAGGTTGACACCCTTTCACCCATTATGGAAAAGCCACCTGTAGAAAAGGGGATAAGCTGAACAATATGCTTGGATTTCCATATGCCATGTTGATGTCTAAGGCCTTTCATATACTGTTTTCTTTTCAGATACATCCAAAGTAGTCATCATCTCGTTGTGGTCATTTGCATTCATATATAAAGTGTTGGCTTGTCTTCATGGATTGCAGATCGGGATTATCAGTAGCAGAATCTCTACCTGGGGCCTCTAGTTCCAGTGTGCCCTAGCTGCTTTATGTCAAATGTCATTTCTGACTGACAGACATGTGTTTCGACTGCAATGCTGCCTTATCACTTCTTGTAAGGAACCCAATTTAGCTGCAAGGTGAAAAACATTTAAGAATATCACAAGAGTGACCTGTATCTATCCCACTGGAATGTTGAAACAAAAGGGAGTGCATGAGTGGGGAATGTGCTATAGAGGTGTGCACACCAGCCTGTTGCATTACGTGGGTCACATGTGTTGGCTATACATGTGCTGTGAGCAATATTCTGCAGGCTACGCATTCCTATACTGTAAATCTGAGACACAGAAGTAAATGGAGAAATACCTACATTTGAGATACAGCAGTAAATGGCAGAACACTTGAATTTGAGATACTTGAGCAAAGGGAGAAACACCTACATTTGACGCATAGCAATAAATGGCAAAACACCTGAATTTGGCTATTCATTTGAAAGTCTCAAGAAAGTATGCCATGCAATTGCAGACAATACAGCTATTGCCCATGCTGAACAGTTACTGTATGCATTCGCTGACATTAAATGGGAGGGAGACTGTATTAGGGGATTATTACTGTCAGATATCATTGACGATGTTGGTGGGATATGGAGGTGGTGGAGCTAGGCTTCAAGAGATTTCTGGAATGTGAGGTGGTCGTGGAAGGTGCAGAAATAAAATGGAAGAGAGTACTAGGGTCTGGTGATTTGGGCTGAAAAGAAGCACTGTCAAGACAGGACTTTGAAAATTAGTGGATTTTCATACAGAGGTGGGATTATGGTCAGTATTGGTCATTTGAAGCCAATGTCCTGAAGAGTCCAGTGGTTGATGAATACGTCCTTGAAGAAGAAGATGCAGCATGTAACTCATTGTCAATGTAGAATATTTAGGGCTGGTGAGATGTGGTCCCAGTGAGGAGAGGGAGCCGTAGACTAATTGCTGAGCTCTGGGCACATTGGGCTGTGAGAAGCAGTTATTATGCTACACCTAAATAAAACCTTTTGCATACTTTAGAGACTTGAAGTTAATATCATCATAATAGATTAATTGTATTTTATTGTGGTTTGCTTTATGATGATTTTTGAAAAAATCAGAATTGTTCAATTGTAAATAGGGGATTTCTAAGTGATCAATGTTGAACACAGATCCTCTCTGTAAAACCTGTGCAAGTTGGTGGTTGCTAGCAGTTTGTTTTTTTCACAGAGCTGCTACAACTCCTCAAAACTAGAATCAAGTTTGGAGTGTTGATCTCACACCCAAAGGGAGTGAATCCAAGCTGGGTTATTCAGTCTTTTATTAGGAGGCTCCTGATCATTCAAAATTAACACAATCCTCACGCCTAACCATCTTTTGGACACTGCTGATTGACAGAGGTCATCGGCAAGATCTTCTGCTCATGTTCCCGAAGAGTTCTCACGGCACACGCATGGAAGACTCTAGGAAGGGAAACATGTGTCAAAGGGCCATCAGCACTTGTTAGATAGCCTTACTCACTGTCACACCTTACCTGGGTAGTCCAACAGGAGTGCTGCTGACCCCCCACCTCCTTTGCTGGGTCACTTGTATCGCTATTGATACCGGGCTCAGGGCCCACTGAAGGGAAAACTTGTGTAAATTATGTTCCTACCTTCTGACTCTACCCGATGAAATGATCATGCCACTGGTCCTGATTCTGTACTGTTGTTATGTATCACCAGTCCATGCAAAGACAGATGACCTAGATTTTTTTTCAGCCTGTTACACACTCCCCTTCCCCCTGTTCCTCCTTACTAAGAATCTTAACCTCTAAGGGGAGCAGCAGGGTAGCAAGTGGAGCGTGAGTTTTGTTCAGCTAAGTACACTAACAACTCATTTTGTCTTTTCTCCCCTTAGATACTGGTGAGCAAACGGCAGCTTCCTATGACAGCTAGCAGCGTAGACACGAGGTGGAAAACCGCCTCTTTATTTCTTCTTTCTCTTACAGGTGTTGGAGAGGACACACTGCAGAAACTGGAGGATGGAATGCGACTGGCACAAGAGGTGGAGTATGGAGAAGGCTGGGCAGGTAGGCACGCGGGAGCAGATTAAAACACTAAGCACGGCGCATCAGGGAGGCCTGGCATAAATAGACTCAGTTTAGTTTCACGGCCGCTGTGAGCTGGTTCCTCTCGAGAGAACAGGGCTTTCTGGGAGTGGCGGCCCACTCTTCCCTCTTGCCTCCATGTCCTCAATAATCTGGCTATGTCTGCCCCAAGGATGTTGCAGGTGTGTGAATTTGGGTTCCTGCTAATGTGTTAGAATGCCCCATTGTATTGTATTGTAGTCATCATTCATATATCGCCATTGCCCCATGTGAGGCTTAAGATGCTTGTGTGCATTTGGCCAAGGTTAGGACTTAGGAGGGCTGGCTAGGCTCCAGTAAGCAACCCAAGAGGTCAGGCACATGGGCGGGTGCTGCAGGAGGTCACGACAGAGTGCTAGTGCAGGACATTCGATGTGTGTCCAGCTGGAGCAAATTATTTAGTTGTATGTTGTTGTTGTATTCTTATGGCAGAGGTGTTGAGGCAAGTCTGGTGTTTCAGTGGGAAAACCGTTATGTGACCAGCTAGACCGAATTTGACATAGTCGTAGCTGCATTCTAGAGTGCATGGATGGAGAGCTGTGTCTGCGGCGTATTTCCACTGAAGTGGTGCATTTACACATACCTGAAGCTCAGATGGACCGTATCTTCAATGTTGCTGCGTCATCGGATCTTCTGTATTGGAGAAAAAGCCAACTACCCCTGTAGTTTTCTTTGGGCACTATGGCCAGCCTACCCTACTAGTCTACCAAATTCAATAGACCAGGTGATGTAAAACATCTTGTCAGAGGGACAGACAGGCTATCATAGAAACTAGGCTAGTGGGATTCTCTGATTGCAATAGACAGCTTACCTACATAGTCTGACTACATATCTCCCATGTTCTACAAAAGCTAACCAAAGCAGTCTAATAAGCACATAGTCAACGATATCTGCTTATAACCAATGTGCGATGCAATGGTGAAATTAAGCAGTTATAGGTCCAATGGCGGGTTACCAACATATTTCAAGGTACCAGAGAGGGAGGGTGCACCTCGGTTTAAGGGAACACAGCAGGGACAGTTGGGTGGAGTGGGCATTGTTAGTCTAACTGGCGCGCCAGAGTGCAACTCTGATTTGGGCAGTGTGGGGCACGGTCGCAATCTTGTAGGCAGGGTGCAGCTGGGATAACGAAGGGGCAGGGGGAGGAGGCTAGATCCAGAGGGCACAAATAAGCAACAGCACCTGGAATTGAAAGAATCAGAGGGGGAGGATGCACCTAGGTTTAAGACAAACACAGCCCGTAGGATGCACCAGGATTAAATAGAACACAGCAGGGATGATGCACCTAAACTCAACAGAATACAGCAGTGGAGAAGCACCAATATTCCATAGAACACACCAGGCAGAAATGCACCTCAATTTAGTAGAACACCGTAGTGGATACACACTTCTCTTTGAGGTGATACAGCAGGCAAAAGTATCTAGACTTAAGATAATACGGCTGTAGGAATGCAGCTAGACTTTACGTGACACAGCAGACAAAATGCACCTAGGTAAAAGGGAGCAGAACAGTGGAGATGCAACTGGATTCAAATAAATGGAGAAACACCCAAGTTTGAGATACTTGAGCAGTTGGAGAAATGCCTACATTTGAGACACAGCAGTAAATGGAGCAATCCCTACATTTTAGACACATCAGTAAATGGAGAAGCACTTCAATTTGAGACAGCATTAAATGGAGAAAGACCTACATTTGAGATACTTGAGCAGTGGGAGAAACACCTACATTTGAGACACATCAGTAAATGTAGAAACACCTAAATCTAATCTAAGACACAGCAGTAAAAGGCAAAATACCTGAATTTGATATACTTGAGCAAAGGGAGAAATGCCTAAATTTGACACAAAGCAGTAAATGGCAAAACACCTGAATTTGAGATACTTGAGCAGTGGGAGACACACCTACATTTGAGACACAGCAGTAGATTAATTAATTAGTTTATTTATCTATTTATTGAGCATTTGTTAAGCGCCTATACAACAGAATGTTGTTTCCAGGCGCCACAAGGCAAGGTGGGAAGGGAACAAGGGGAGTAAATAACAGTGGCAAAACAGTAAAAATACAATGTGGCATTCGGACGTGCACGTGCAATAAGAGAAGTGCAGGAGATGGGGATGAAAGGAGGGCAGGCAAGGTATGGAAAAGTGCTAGTGGGAGCCCGGGAGGGAAGTGCTGAGGTGAGCCAAGTCAGTAGGGCACTGGCTAAGTGGTAGGGCAGAGGAATTCCAAGGGTGGGATGCTAGCTGCCAGGCACGGGACCCGCAGGGGCAGTGCTAAGGGAGGAGGGTGCTGGTATTGACTGGGTAGAGGGATTGGCCACCCGTGAGATTCATGAAGGACCAGGCCAACAGTCTCAGCGGCAGCGGGGTGATTAGCAGGGAAGGGAAAGATGAAAAGAGGAAGAGAAAAGTATAGTTTTGAGAAGTTTCTGGAATTTGTGGAGGTCCGGCTCGAGTCTGAGAGGGGCAGAGAGGATGTTCCAAAGGGAGGCACCAGCCGAAGAGAGAGACCTGCCCCCAATCTCTGCTTGGAGAAGCTCTTGACAAGCAGAGAATTGGAGTTAGAGGAGCAGAGGGCTCCAGCAGGGCAGTATTTATGGAGGGAAAATTGGAGATAGCATGGCCCCAGGCACCAGGAAGCCTTGTGAATGTTGCAGAGGGTATTGAATTTGATCCTTGTGGCCACTGGGAGCCAATGGAGAGATTTTAGGACTGGAGAGATATGCTCCCTGGGCTTGAGGCCAAGGATACGTCTTTCAGCCCTATTCTGGAGTAGCTGAAGAGGGCGTAGGGTGGAACAGGGGAGATTGATGAAGAGGATGTTGCAGTAGTCTGGCCTAGAAAGGACCAGAGCTCTGGAGACATTGAGCTTCCGGGGAAAGGTGAGGAAAAGAAGAATGCCTCTTAGGAGGTGAATCTGGAAGTGGGCCTTCTGCACAAGGTCCAAGATATGAGGGGAGAAGGAAAGAGCGGAGTCGTAGATGACCCCACGGTTTTTGGCCTCACAGTATGATTTGATAGAAGGCCCAAGGAGGGCGGCCAGAGGGTAGGAAGGAAATAGGGTGCTGGTGTTCCAATGAGAAGGCTCTCCATCTTACTGGTATTAAGACAGAGATCATTAGCTGCACACCATGCCTGGTTGGCGGTCAGACAATCGGGGATGAGAGATGAGGAAGAGGAGGTAGTAGAGGGAAGTTTGAAGGAAAGCTGTGTGTCATCAGCATAATACTGGAAATTAGGAGAGAAGGAGATGACCAAGTGAGCAAGAGGGGCGAGACAGATGTTGAAGAGCCACAGCGATAGGATAAAGCCCTGGTGGACACCGCAGGTAGAGAGTGTGGTGGTGAAGGATGAAGGGCCCAGTTGCAACTGGGAAGGGCAGTTTGTGAGGAAAGAGTTCATCCATTCCAATGCCCAGTCCGTGATGCTGAGGGTATCACAGAGCCGTTTTCTGAGAATAGAATGGTTGACTGTGTCAAAGGCAGAGGAGAGATCGATGAGAATGAGAACAGCAGGAGAGTAAGAGTCAAGATTCGCAAGCATGCATTCACGGGTGTTCAGAAGAGCAGTTTCCGTGCCCCTGTATTCCCGGAATCCAGATTGATAGTCATGGAGGCAACCAACAGGTTCAGTATGAAGGATGAATTGGGGGAGGACCAGCTTCCCCAGTAGTTTACCCAGGAAGGGGGTAGCAGAGATAGGGCGCTAATTAGCCGGGCAGGAGGGGTCAGCAGATGGCTTTTTTAGGAGAGGTTGTGGAAGGGAGTGTTTCAGGGAAAGAGGGAAATATACAGTGGTGAGAGGAGTGATTACAGAAGTCGGCAAGAGCCGGGTTGAGAGAGGGGATGTTGTCCTTAATGGTTCTAGAAGAGCAGGGGAGCACCTGTTTGGATCAGACCATCATAGAGCGGACAACTTTACAGACTTCAAACAAGAAATAAACACAGAGCACAGCTGGTTAGAGACTTCATCAGGTGCTATGGGCAGGAGGGAGGAGAGTGTGAGGGATGGAGTGATGGCATCCAAGGGAGCAGGGGAACAGGAGCGGGAGTGGAGATGTGGGTTGTGGAGAGTGAGGACAGTATGTCCTGGGTTTAGATGTGAAATGGGAGGCCAAAATGGTGCAGAGAGCCTGTGAAGGGTGGAGAGAGGTGGAGACTGAAGTTAGGTTGGCGAGTTCCTTGCAGATTTTGAAAGGTTCAGCCATATTGTTAGTGGCTCCAGAGCATCGGCTTGGATGTGGGTCGTCTTCATGGAGCGGATGATGAAACAATATTGTCTTTGGAGAAGGCGACTGACCAGTTTGTCAGAGGATGAACCCGAGGTCTGCCACTTCCATTCAGCAACTCGGCACTTACATTTCAGAGAAGCTAGATCAGAGTCATACCAGCCGTTGCACTTGGAGGCATGCTTCAGGCTGATCCTTATGACATGGGCAAGGATATCAAGGGTTTTAGAGATGGAGAGGTGAAGGTTAGCGAAGACATAGTCAGAGGGGGAGTCAGAAGCAGGGTTAAGAGGGGGGATGAAAGTGGAGGTAAAAGCAGAGACTGACACTTGCTTCATCGGTCGAATGATGGCGAAGGAGGCTGACAGTGCGGAAGGCTGCTCAGACAGAGGGCTGAGGGACCTCAAGTGGGAAGAGAGGAGAGAGTGGTCGGACCAGGAGAAGGAGGTGGGGACCAGGTTAGAGAAAGGGATGTTGCCAGAGATTAATGAATCCAGAGTGTGTCTTGCTGAATGGGTCGAACCGGAAGGAAGAAAAGTAAGAGAGAGGGAGTCACAGAAATCACAGAACCGTGAAGTGGCTGATTCAAGAGAGTCGAGGTGGATGTTGAAGTCACTGAGGAGCAGGAGGGTGGAAGTGGAGGTCAAAAGGGAGAAGGTGAGGTTGGCCCATTCAGAGAGGGCTAGAGCCAGGGGGCATGTAGATTGCAGTGAGGTTGAGTGAGTGAGTAGGGGAGGCACTGTACCTACAAATGAGGCATTCAAAAGAGGTGTAGGATTGAGTAGGTATGATAGAAACAGGGACCCACTCAGCGAAAATCAGGGCCCTTCCACCTCTGGGCAGGTTGGGCCTGGGTTTGGAGAGGAGAATGTCAAGAGCACTGACAGAGATGGCAATGAACCAAGTCTTGGTATAGGCGAGGACGTCTAGGTCAAAGTATTCAAGAAGGAGACAGATGTCAGAGGAGTGTTTGACAGCAGAGCGAGTGTTCAAAGTAGCTAAGTGAAGCTGATTACCATCTTTGAATGTTTTCCGTGTGGTACTCTCATTGGTGGTGGTGGAGGGGTTAGAGAGGAGGAAGGAGTAGCAGGAGAAGGAAAGAAGTTAATGAGAGAGGGCAGAAGGAGAAGAGTGGGTTGAGAGCCTAGGGCCATGATAGTGCCATTGTGATAGACATTAATGATAAACCTAGAGGATGCTGAGTATGCCAAGTGTATTTCCAATCTAGTGGCACAGTTCATGGGTGAAAAGTAGAAAGGGAGCGAGCGTGGAGACCAAGCGGGGAGTCCATAGGTCCGGGGAATATACAGAGAAGAGGATGTCAGTAATAGTCTGCCTTGAAGTAGCATTGATGCAGGTGTCAGCAATAGGTAGATATGGTTTAGAGGCCAGGAGAACTTTTTTAAGCTTTAATCTTCCAGATCTCGTGAGAGGGATAGGATATGTGATAGAGAAGCCATTAGAATAGGTAGGGGAGATAGAGAGCACCATGTGAGTGGTAGGGGAGGGAAGAGGGAGAGAGATGGACAGGGGAGCTGCACCATGCATCACCAAGCGGCCTAGAAGCTGACAGGCAAATTAATAAGGTCTTTAGAATAGAATTTAGTCAAGGGCAACAGATTTAAGAACACCAAGGTGAAAATCAGGTGTGCAGGGAAGTATCAACATTTCAACAGGGCAGCAGATGTCAAGAACCCTAGATATGAAAATATACTCGAAATGCAACTTTCGAAAGGGGTCCAGTTAAAAAAGCACCTAATAAGCAGAGCCAGCAGGTTAAAAAGACAGCTAGATCCAAATATTACACAATGCAGTTGAAAAGCACAATTTAAGCAAAACCAGCAGGTTAGAAAAGACAGCTAGGTTCGAATTTTACACAATGCAGTTGAAAAGCACCATTTAACAAATGTCTAGATTTGAGTTGCCACAAGAGTCACAGAAAGCATGCAGTTCAAGCGTAAAACAGGTGGATAAACATCCTTTTAAAAATACAGAGCCACAAATGGGGGTCAGATAGAATCAACTTTCCCACAGATGGGTGGAGGGCATACAGAGTAAAGCTGGTGTTGGGAAGCTTGTGAAGAGTGGGGTAGGATGCAGTAGAATGCCGAGATGAGGAGAGTCAGGTGGTGGGGAGCAGCAAAAAAGTGAACAGCTCAGCCTGGAAGGCACGAAGAGAGAGGGCAGTTCAACAGAGCGTAAGAGGTTTTGTGGTGAGTGGTTTTGCGCAGGGGGTAAAATGTGCACAGAGCCTGGGAGGTACAGGGTGGCTGGAGAAGTCACAGAGGCACAGTAGATGAATGGACACAATTTGTGCTCATGCTAGGATCCTTAAACATGGGCAGAGGAATATCTGCATAGCCCCTCGTGTCCCGGGAAAAGGCAGTAGTGTGCGTTGAGATTGAAAAGACGGAGCTTACTCAAGCGATGGTCCATGATCCTCCCCATGGCCAGACAGAGTGGGATGATGCCGTAAAATCAGGTCCCTTGGTCAGGGCCGGCGCTCGCTTGCCAGCTCCCGGGCCAATCAAATGTTTGTCCTGTCAATAGACTAATCAGCCTGGTACAAGGAGGCTAGTCAGCAGCCTCAGATGTTAGCACCCAACTCGGCGGCCATGTTGGAAGGCCTGGGTAGTGCTTGAAAATGAAGTACTCGTGGTCACGACGGCTTTTGGCACGAGGTGGCCCTCAGGAAAGAAGATGGGGAAACGCCTACATTTGAGATACTTGAGTTGGGAGAAATGCCTAAATTTCCCAAACGTTTGTGTCCTTCAAAGCAAATATGCGAATGGTCCCCTTGTCACTGGAGGCGCAGAGGAATGACGAGTCATGACTGAAATTGATGCTTTTGGATTATCTCATTTTTCTGATAGCACACATCCCCAAAAATCCTCCCCCAGGCCAAGGCTTCTCTGGGTGCTGCTGGTGGAACAGATTCACAAATTGGTATGCATTGACCCCACTAGACTGTTCTCATGTACCATCCTCAGGCCCATACCCTTGCCAGTTAATCAGATCAAAAATGTGTCCCCTCGCTTGTTTTGTGTCTCTAATGGCCTTGACCTGATACTCTTTTTTATGGTTATGATCTCAGGTTCCAGATGGCTCTTTCCTCATCTTATGTCTGGATACACCTTTTTAGTACTCAGAAATGAAAGACTGGGTGGACTCGTAAAGAAGTGGGTAAGGCAACTATGAATTGGGGAAAGAATTTCCAATGTCTTTTCAGAGGAAGATGTTTTGTTGAAACACATAAGGGGATAGCTGCCTGCTAGTCCAAGGCTGCCCGTCGCTTCTTGTCAGCATGTATTTTGTGAGCTATCTTGCCATGAGACAGATTTATTTTTGCTGTGATCAATGTTCATCTGATTTTCATATGATGTTCTTAAACAGAGGGTGCACATGTTTCTAGGGATTGTATATATGCTGCAGCCTTTGGCCAGCACCCGTCAAAAAGATAAAAAGGGGAAAAGCCAGTGGATACATGTGGGGTGTTATTGTATGCAAACATAGATATCTAGATGACTTCCGCCCATTGCTTTTCAGTTTGCGCTACGTTGCTTCACAGATACAGCTCTATGGACTGATTGGCCTTTTCAGTCTGCCCGTCTGTCTGCGGATGTCGGTTGGCGGATGATAACTGGAGGAGAGGCATGAATTTATATGCACTGCTGAGCAGGCCTTCCACAAATGTGATAGAAATTGGCTTCCCCATTTTTGAAATAATTACTGTGGGTAATCCATGCAGCTTGACTTTTTGGTCTGTAAGTACTAATGCTAGTTCTTAGACTTGATGTAACTACTTTCATGGAATGAAGTGCACCATTATAGTTAGATGATCCATCACCCCTGCATTGGTGATAAATCCCTGGATTTTTGGTCGCTCCCCTATAATGTCTATGGTGCAGGTGGTACGGGTTGGAGCAGCCCTTGAAGTTTCTTTTTTTATGTGTTTGTTTTTATTAGCATTTATGGTTATAACATACACAAACACCCCCCCTAGCTTCCCAACCCACTTCTCCCCCTCCCTCCCTCCTCACCCCAGGACAGCTACCCGTCTTCTTGCTTTGTCCTTAGATCAATTATTGATATTCCGGGTCTCCTCTTTAAAATAAGTCTAACAATCGTGTTCCTTGTGAACACCAGCTCACATGAATATCTTTCTTGTGGTAGTCCAAAACAATGTGCCAATCTTCCTTAAAGTTTTTCTGTTCTCCTTGAACCACGTAGGTTACCCATTCCAAAGAGGCATAATGCCAATCTAAGCCAGCTATTCCTATTCTGTGGGAATCAGTGATTGCTTCCATCTTTGAGCTACCAGAGCTAATGCTGACAGACTCAATATCGTATATTCTTTTTTCATTGCCACATTAATACATTTCCAGAATGGTTTTAGGACGGCGTAGTCCCACCAGATGTGCCTCCATGTCCCATGGTTGTTTCCCATTCCATATGAAATTCCTCACAACCCTATTCCGTTTTTTTAAAAAATGCCAAAGGTGCAGCTATTCGCAAGGCTTGGTAAAAATATAACACCCTCTGGAGGACAACCATTTTGATTACATTAATCCTACCTGTGCATGAGATTAATAATGGATTACGCTCCTCCAACCACTTTTTAATGGAATCCAATAACATGGGATATTTAGCCTGATATATAGACTCCATGGAGTCGATTATTTTCCCTCCCAGATATTTCAACCCTTTAAATGTCCTCTGATAATGACCCAAATCTAGAGGCATTTCTGTGGAGGGAACCACCCCTTATATAACCATGATTTCTGATTCGTGTGTATTGATTTTCAATCCCGCTACTTCTCCAAACTTATTAAATTCTGTAGTCAATTCCGGAAGTGAGTCAACCAAGTCTGTTGCCGTGACAAGTAAGTCATTGGCAAATGCCATTACCTTATGCTCCATACTTCCGAATGGTATACCCTAATGTTATTATCGTTGCGAATCTTTGATAAAAGCGGTTCCAAATGTATTGTGTACAGGAGTGGGGACAAAGGGCATCCTTGTTTCGTGCCACAAGATCCTTTAATTCCCTTTGACATATATCCATTAATAGCCAAATGAAGTACCAGAGTCTGATAATTAGTCCGAACCATGCGCACAAATCTAGGGCCATACCCCATAGCCTTGGTATTAAGAAACAAAAAGGACCACTCCACCCGATCAAACGCTTTTTCAGCGTCTAGAGCTAATATCCCTGCTGCCAACCCTGATTTATTTACTTTGTCCAGCAAATGGCTAATAGTCTGTAAATCTTTGTATTATATCTTCAGTTACGGTGCTATAAGTATCTGAACCTGTTTTAATAAGGAGGAGGGCCTTTGCTTCCTCCATCTTTCGCACGTAACGCGCCAGCATACAATCTGCCTAATTTGCCTTTATATAATAGTACTGCTTCAGAAATATGAAAGACTTCTCAGGCTGTATAGTTTGTAACAAGTTAAATTGTCCCCTAATGTGTCTATATTCGCTCCGTAAGGTCACACCCCTATTTGATTCCATTCTGCTCATTACCCACTATATTGTAAGTCCCTTTGCATTAACTTAAGTTGTCTTTCTCGTTGAACCGTTATTGCAATTAGTTTGCCCCGCATCCCACTCCGTCTGTTCCTGCATTTCTGGCATCTTATTGGTTGCAAAAAAAACTCCCCAAATTGACCCCGTATCTCAGTGCTAATGACCGGATCACCCAACAAATGCTTTGGGATTTTTCAGCACCAAAGGCCTGACCAGGGAAGATCCAATTTGATTTCTATTGGTAATGGAGCGTGATCTGATAAATTAATGGACCCCAAATCAATTTTACATACTCACCCCAACAAAGTGGGTGATATCCATATATAATCTATTCGGGAAAAGGACCGGTGGATGTCGGAATAAAATGTATATCCTTTAGTCCCATTCTGAATTTCTTTCCAAGATTCAACCATAGCTAGTCGGGTCATACTTGCACAGACTCTTTGCGAGAGGACCTTATGAGAGACATCTGCTGTTGTACTCCTATCCATCTTTGGATCCCATGGTAGATTAAAATCTCCTGTTATTATAATTTGGCCTATTGCTAATTTGTCTAATTGACTCAATACCGCCTGGGGGAATACACCCTGTCCCAAATTAGGGCCGTATAGTGTTGCTATCGTAAGTCTTAAAATCCCCAACTGAATACGAGTGAAAATATATCTACCCTCTTTGTCAACTTTTTTTGCAACTATCTGGAATCCCTTCATTCCCCTGAACGCTAGGAGGACCTCCCCCTGTCTTTCCTTTGTTGTTAGATTGTAATATATGGGGATAGCCCTTAATCCTTAATTTGTGGCTATCTTTCTTAGCCCCCCTCAAACAAAGGATTATGAAGTGGAACTGGTGGGTGGTTGACACTTCAGTTTTGGCTTCTCACATCATGGACTGCAACACTGCTATGGCGACTGATTTTGGCACTTTGACAGAAATGTTTTCCATCAATGCTGACTTGGTTGCGACTCTTGTTGAGATTGTGGCTCACAGACGACCATCTGAGCCATGGATCAGCAAGGATCTTAAATCCCTCCATCTTAAACGTAGGCAAGCAGAACACAAATGGCGTTCCTCATATAGGGTGGAGGATCAGACCTCTTTTTGTGTTGCTACCTTTTTATATCATACAGCTATTACGCTTGCCAAGCGAAAACACTATACTTCCCAAATTGAAAACTCCATCTCTCAGCCAGGGACACCTCTGACAACTCTATGCCCTTGTTTCAAGAACATTGCGATTTTCAGGCTAACTTCTTTGTGCATAAGATTGAGAACATTTGTGAGCTTATTAGGCTGGACCACGATCCTCCTGCGGTCAAATCTGATCCCCCAGCTCCCTTGGCCTTGGGCGCCATATTACCTTTGGTTGCCTGTTGGAACTCCTTTCCACTGTTTACCACAGCTGATTAGACTCTGATGGCGGCCGGCATAAAGTAGGCATCCCCCTTTGACGCTATTCCATTATCTGTGCTAAAAGATAATTTTCCACTTCTCCTACCTCAGATTACTGCTGAGCTGAATCTCTCATGCTCCTCTGGGACCATCCCTTCGGTGTTGAAGTGTGCTACAGTCATTCCCCTCCTGAACAAGCCTACTCTTGATCCACTTCTTCCTGCTAATTTTCGTCCCATCTCTCTTCTACCCTTCTTCATGAAGTTGCTTGAGTCCTTGGTATTCCCTTTATTGATCAAATTCTAAGAGTCCATGGCTGTGCTCGACACGTTCCAATTTGGCTTTAGACCAGGCCGGGGCAATGAGACCGTGTTGGTCTCAGTGCTCGATGATCTGACGCTTATTGCTGATCAGGGTGGAGTGGCGGCCTTGATCCTTTTGGATCTCTCAGCCGCTTTTGATACTATCGATCAAGCCATCCTGATCAGTTGGCTGTCAGCTGCTGGCATGTCGGGTGCTGTTCTTTCATGGTTTTAGTCTTTTCTGTCTGACCGGTCTCAGCAATTGTTACTTCAACCTTTTCTCTCTGCAGTTGTGGCTTTGCTGTGTGGGGTTCAGCAGGGCTCTGCCCTATCCGCCACACTGTTCAACATCTACATTCAGCCTCGGATTGCTGTAATCCGATCCCACGGCTTTAGATGCTATTCATATGCTGATGACACATAGATCTTAGTCCAGCTTGATTTACTTAATCCATCTAATGCCACTCAGCTGCGAGATTGCCTTACTGCTTTGGGATTCTGGATGAGTGAATTCTGGCTAAAACTCAATGGAGATAAGACAGAGGTGCTGACTGTGGGAGCCGATACTGCCCCTTCACTTTGGGCACCATCCCTCTGGCCATCTGCGTTGGGTACTTTTCCGGTGGCCGTTCCTTCCTACTGTTAAAATTCTGGATGTAAAAATATCGGCCACCCTTTCTATGGCTTCTCAGATTGGCTCGGTTTGCCAGGCTGCTCATTTCCAGCTCAAAATACTGAGGTTTTGCCTTATATTCCGCTCCCTATGCGTGCCCCAGTAGTTTCCGCTCTGGTTGTCAGCAGGATTGACTACTGTGACTCTCTATATCTGGCACAACCTGATTATTTAATCCATCGCTTGCAGGTGTTACAAAAATCTGCTGCTCGTCTTACTACTGGTACTCCTTATCGGGAGCAAATTTCACCGGTCCTTAGGTCTGTCCACTGGCTTCCAGGGACTAAGTGTGTGTCTTTTAAATCCCTTTGTCTAGTGCATAGGGCTTTTTATGCTGCTGGCCCGGAATATCTCCAGTTGAAATTTCGAACTTATATTCCTGTTCGTGCACTACGTTCGGCTAACCGCTCCCTTTTAGTCATCCCTAGAGTCCAGCATGCAAGAATGGGACGCCGCGCTTTTTTGGTTAGAGCGGCCATGCTGTGGAATGCCCTGCCAATTGCCCTTCGGGCCTGTCCGAGTCATATTCTTTTTAGGAAAGCTTTGAAAACCCTACTTTTTTAGCTCCCTCTTCCTCTTGCTCTGCTAAATTCGATTCAGTCTTTAGCGCCAGGTTGCCTTTTTAGGTGTTGGTTACGCTTTACCTCGGTATGAAAAAATCTTAACATAATATAACATAACATATATGAGTCTCCTGACAAGCCACCATGTCAGGTTTACCCCGCCTTAACCATTCCTCTACTTCTTTCAACTGGTGAGTTCAAACCCCTAACATTCAGTGACAACAGATGAAGGCCGCTTTTACCCCCCATGCAAATTTTGACACAAAACGTTCCCACCTGGAAGCTGTCCCCCCACCAACTAACACCTGCTCCCCCCTCTTCACTCCCCAACCCCTACCGGTCGGACTCAACCCAACTCTCCCCCTCCCATGCGACGAACCATGGGGGTTGAATTGCATTACTCGCCCGGTAAATAACTTGTGTGGTTCTACTACTACCCTTAAAAACCCTCCCCCATTCTAAGTGCCAGAATCATCTCATACCAACCACAGCGCCCCAAGAACCATAATCCACCACCCCACGGGTATATGCTCATCTTCGTACAACCTGCTGCCCAACAATCCCTCCCCTCTCAGAGCCCAAGGAACAATGTACCTATTCATCTTCATATACAAGTCATGCTGTTGATAGTCCCTCAGGTCCATTTGAAGTCTTCTTTCTCACCTGTGGCCCTCAAACTCTCCATTCCCCGTATTTCTTGAATGTCTCTTTCAGAGGGCCTTGTCGCTCACTCCCCTTCTCCTCTAATTTCAAAACCCTAAGACCTTTACTCGCAGGTAGTAACACAATGTTGCCATCCCTCCCACGCAAACAACAATCCAACAGGAAATGTCCATCTTTATTTTACTTGAGCCTGCAATAGTGCTCTGACCACTGGACCCATCACTCTCCTTTTTAACAGCATAGCCTGCGCTAGGTCTTGATACAGCTGAATTTCCACACCATTCACTTTAACGGGGCTAGTCTTTCTAGCCGCCTGTAGCAGCGCCTCTTTTTGTCCATACCATTGAATAGCTGTTACAACATCCTGAGGTCTGGCACCTGATTCCCCTCTTCTTGGACCTATTTGATGAATGCGATCTAGGGGCACGTATTCCCCTGCCTCCAGCTTGAGCAGGTCAGCAAATGAGTGTTTTATCGTGTTCTTTAGATCGCAATCAGCTAATGCTCTCGGGATGCCCTTTCATTCTAATTTTAGATCTCCTCAAACGATTTTCCAGATCTTCAGTGTGAATCTCCAAATCATGCGTGGCTGTTGCAAGTTGTTCAGTCAGGTTATCAATCTTGCGGGTATCTTCTACCAGTTCATGTATGATATTTTCAATCTTTCCCCTAATACTGTTATTTCACCTCTCAGCTCCTGGAGGGATTGAGCCAGTTTAGTTCTAATTGTACTCATCAGGGACAGTATGGTCTCTGTCATTTGATCACTGAAGTCCTTAAAACATTGGTGAAGCACTTCTTTAGTGATCGTTTGTCCCATAGACCGGCCTGGGGGTCCTGCTGTATCTTCCTGGACGTGGGTGGTCTGTTCTTCAGTCAATTACACTTCGTCTTCCTTAAGCCAAAGTTTTTGCAGTGCACAATCTTGATGCTTTTTTGCCCCTCTTGGGGTAGGTGCCCCCTCTATAGTGCCGTTCAGCCTGTTTTTTGACAGCTTGGAAAGGTTTATGCAATGCCTTCTTATCGCTGATGCCATTTCAGCTGTCCAACTAGATGACTCACCTTAATCCTGCAAGTTACTGTTTTTATAGGGTACCACAGGTTCGAGTCCCTCACCCCTCCACTTTTATTCCCCGGAGATTGCCAAGATCCTTCCACTTCCAAGGATCCACACTTTGTGCCCTTCATTTGCGGCTCTCGGGCGCTACTTCCAATGAACTCCTTGGTGGATGCACTATTCCAGTTCCCCTACCACCACAATGCCACACCCACCTCAGCGCAAGTCCTCTATCTGCCTGATTCAATCGATTCCAAAATTCACAGTGGTGGAAACCTTTATGCCCTGCTAGACTGCTGTGCACCCAAAATGGCTAGAAAAGGCAGCTGTTACCCCAGTGAAATTTCCATTCCCATCCTCAGTGGTCCATAACAGGCCTAGATTCCAAATGTTGATCGGGCGGGCCTTGATGTAGTTTCCTGCTTATCCCTCACCATCCAGCAGGATCAGTCTCCATCCTTAATTCCAGGGGTACCCACGCCTTCCTCGGGTTGCCACACCACGTTAACGGCTATCCCTAGGGTGTTCCATTTGCACAGTTTTTGCAGCGCTGGGTGGGAGCCTTCCCCTCAGTGTGTTATCATGTCGGCGGCCATCTTGGAATCCAGCTCTTGACGTTTCTGTTGTGTGCATATCTTGCAAGTATTCATGTAGGTTTCAATGTCTTTTATGTGATTGGCCCACCGATACAGGTTTTGCACCCTTTGAGCGATTTTCTTTATACATGGGTGCTTTACTAGTAACCAGTCATGAAATGTCTGCATCATCTGTTTCTGCAACTCTGTTGTAGGTAGATACAAGGCATTAACAAAATATGGCAAACCATGCTTCATTCTGCGTTTGTTACTTGATGATGCCCAGTCTCGTGCTGTATCTGGTGAGCGCTCCTTCTTGATTTGTTTGCATTATTGGGCCGTTGCCTCTGTCGTCACTGTAGCTTCCTTAAAATGGTCTATTGGGATAACAGGTGCCAGTTCTGGAAGGGTTTTGGCTTCTTCTTCTTCCTGGCTCATTAGAATCTTTTATAAGGCATCTGCCTTGCCACTTTTCACTTTAGGATAGTAAGTAATCTGGAAAATGAAATTGGCAAAATAAAGTGCCCATCTCAGTTGATGAGCCAACAGAGCTCTAGCAGATTTTCGAAATTATAAGTTTTGATGATCTGTGTAGACTGTGGTTGTGTGCTGTGCTCAGAGGAGGTGATTTCTCCATTCTTTAATACCAGATTTGATAGCCAGAAACTCCCTGCCCATGATTGTGTAGTTTTTTTCCGGTGGAGTGAATTTTTGTGACTTGAAGGCAACAGGGTGTAATTGGCCATCCAGCCTTTCTGGGATAACATTGCTTCTATCGCCGTGATGAGTAATTCATATTTTGGATGGGCTAGAATTGGGGCAGATGTGAATAGTTGCTTCATTGTCTTAAATGTGTTTTTCGATTCTGGGGGTCCAAAGGAATTTCTTGTTTTTTCGTAATAGATTGGTTATAGGATGTACCACCCTGAAGATTTTAGGGATAAATCGCCTTTCAAAAGTTAATGAATCAGAGGAAACTTTGGACCCCTTTTGACTGACATGGGTGAAAGTGTCAAGCCCCCTTTTAGCAGGGGAGGGGGAAGAGTGCCTCATGTAATACATAAGGTGGGAGGATGCTTTGTGTGCAGAGATAACAGAAGGTTTTGCAGAATCTATGCTTGAGAGTTATGGTTGAGTCTGGTGGTGCTGTGATGTCTTTTCCTTAACTAAGATTCCTTTAGGGAGGTGGCCTTATCCCATTCCAAGAAGGAGGGGAAACATCTCACAATTGAAAGCATAGTGGAACCCTCGGGTGTGTTGTAAACTGTCTTTCATCCAAGATTTCAAGCATACAGGTCACATTTTCCAGAGATGAATAATCAATATTTAAGAATTCAAAGGATAACCAAAGGATAACCAGAGGTAAGACGTTTGACAGAATTATAGCATATTTTGTAGGAAGATTCTACAGCTAAAAAGGTGCCAAGTAGTAGTCACTAGTCTATGTAAATAACATAATGAACTGTAAAAGTTAATCTAATAACAAAAATAATTCCTAAAAATGTCACTTTGATAACCGAGATTCACTAAGAAAACTCCGGTTTTTTAAAAAGGTTTTTAGAATGTGCTATGCTTTTGGCAGTGAAGCTTAGAGCAGTGAATTGTATTCAGACAGTATTAGCTGCGTAGTAGGTGGACGTTCTCAGGTGCAATGAGTGTTCAAAAAACCTTAGTCTGGACAATAGTAATTTTAAGAAGAAAAGCCTAAGGCATTTACCATAAACAGGTCATTCAGCACGTAGAGCAGGGAATTGATGTCAAGCGCGTGAGCCTTTTCAATACCGCTGTGCAAGGATAATATGGCAAGGGAGGCATTGCAGTATTTCACCTCGGTTAAATAAAAGGAAGTTGGTGCCTGGTTGGCGCAGAACCTCATTTGGCCAGATTAGCATCGGGCTCCATGACAACCAACAATATCTAGCAACAAAGAGCATAGTACATGCACAGGGAGCGCAGTGAGTCAAAACAGAGTAAATAAAGCACAGAGAGCTTGAGGAATGAAATGAGCACGCATATCGCAGTGACCATGAGATAGCGTGGAAACTCCAAGGAATTAATATTGGATGAAGAGGAATTCATGATTTATTTAATAATAAACACATTGTTGGGAAAACAAAAAAGAGAAAACTTTAAGCGTGAAAGAACTTAATGCAAAAAAGCCTTGTACATAGTTTTCAACAAAAGACCTTTCTGATAGAACAATTCCAGGCATTTAGCAGAGGTACCCAGGTTCAGGAATTCACAGCATGGGGAAATGAAAAGAAGGGAATTCATAAAAAGAGTATGAGTCCGACTAATAATGTGTATGTGCTTGTTCCTAGATTCACAAATTTAACTTAGAACACCAAACCTGTTGGCCAGCAAGTTGACATCTGAATGTTTGTTATTTTGTCCACTCCCCTTTCTCCCCAGGGGTGTCACTCCGATTAGGGTCTGTGGGATTCAGCAACCTCTGCTGGATAAAGGAACTGGGACGTAACTGGATTTAAGGGCGATGTTGATTGCCTAGGTTTAAAAATGGACACTGAGGAGTTAATCTTAGTGACCCTTGGAAATATGTTAGGTGATTTGAGAGAAGAGTTGAAGTCCTCTCTAGAGAAACTTTGGCTCCTAGCACAAGATTTGAGGAATTAAGTTTTAGAGTTGGAAAGTCACAGGTCCCCAGAGCACAGACACCAACTTGAATGAGTTTCGAAACTGGACCTCCGCAGTTGTATCCAGAGTCTGAGGGAGCTAATTAAAGAGGGGAATAGACAGTCGGGCAGGCACTAGATATAACCTTGGTTTGGGAGCCCATTAATTAGCCACCCCTTTCGCTCCACACTAGTATTTAAGTGGAGACAGGAATACATTTAAAACATTTTGGATGCAACGTGAGTTGCACTTCTTATGCAGCCCAGAGTCCTTCCTGTCAGATGCCTCCAAAGTAGCTTTCATACTTTCTTGCCTGTCCAGAGATGCAGCAGCATGGTAGTCCCTATGGTCACCTGTGGGGATTCTAAATGGCAGGATTTGGGTTGGTTAAAGGCACAGTTTAGTAAGATGTCCGATCAGTGTAGTGTGGAGAATAGCTAGAGTTAAAGTAGGGAGGAAAGGAGTTAGTAACTTACATAACCCAGTTTGGAGCCATGGAACTGGAGCCATGGTACTGGAAAGCAGGTAGCCAGAAGAGAAGAGAGCCTCTTTATTTTATCATGGGTTATGGGATGAATTTAGCGATACATAGGCCATGATTACAGAACCTACCTACCTCTTGTGAAAATTTCATTAATCTGGTGATGCAGATTGATTTCAGATTGAGTGACAGAATGTACGGGCATAGGAAATGCTTCTCAGAAGGAAGGCCTTGGGGGAGGATGAAAAGAACAAGGTTAGAATCAAGGGGAGTAGTTTCAAATCTCAAAGTCAAGCAAGGCCTTCTTTAACTAAGGAAGAGAAACAGAAGAGGAGAACAAACAACCTGTGCCTACACAGTGGACATAGTGATAATTGTGTCGGGAGGTGTCCTCGTAGGCCTTGCAGGTTCACAGTCTTCAAGACCAAAGGTCAACAGGTGGCTAACACTTTGCAGTTGGTCATACCGATGAGACACCCAGAGGTGTCTCACCCGCTGGTTCCGGAGATATGTCTTCCAGGTGGGCAGGACACAGCCATCGCTATTCGATCCATTTCCTGGGGATGGACTAGTGGGGGAGGATCACCTGGGTGAGGGGTCTTCGGGGGAATGGAAGTGGGTCAACGGGGGTTAAGATGTGGTATACCCTTCCCTATAACAACTATTCCCCATCCTACCCCGTAGGATATTTAGAAACTCTACCCCTGCTGCCTTTGCCATATGACCACTTTCTTACACAGTATCAGACAATGGACTAACACCGGAGCCATTTACCTGACATGTCCCAACACTCAGGTCAGGCAATGTCAGGCAATTGACAATAACCAGGCACACATGACGGCCCTTTACCTTCCCCACAGGGATAAGAGGCAGAGCACAAAAGCACACTTCAAGCAAGGCTAAACGCACCAGGAGACAGCCACACCAAACTGGCAGTACAAAGGGAGAAGAAAAGCAGTGAGACCTGGAAGGACGACAAAGGGGTAATTGTCCTTGCCCTTTTCAACTCATACTCGCGAAGCCTCCAGAAGGGAAAATGTAAGACCGGGAGTTGCAGCTGGCGTGCAAAGCAACAGATGTCAATGGTACATGGGGGCCTCCTGCTTTGATAACGCAGGCAGAAAAGCAAGCAGGCTACTGTGGTAATATCCTTGACTCCAGGGAACAAAGAAGCCAACGGGTTAAGCACAGCCGGTGAGTCGGAGGAAGCTGATATCAAAACAAACTGTGTTAAGCCCAAGTTTGCGAGTATAAACATCTTGAACGCAAGAAGAAAAGACTTGTGTGTATGTTTGAACTTTAAAGAAAGCCCAGTCGAGTTGCAGGTGCAGAGCGTTCCGGCAGCACGTGGGCTTTCATTTGAAATGCTCTGCACGGTACCTGTTTTTGAAACTACAACAACCAGAGTGTCCTAAAAAAGGGTGGCATGGGGAGTTAGAGTGGTCCTACAAGTGTCACGTCAAATCCCTTGTACAATCAAAACTCTCTGACCGGTCGACAGAAGAAAACTAATAGAAAATAACCCCGCTTTCCACTACGATTATGAACTGTGATAATTGGCAAATATGAACCCGACAGAGGGATGCCGAAGAAAGATAAAGGAAAATTGAGCAATACATGAATGGTATTAGAAATACATGAACTGTGTTGAAGAAAGACTGTAGTGAACCCGACGGAAGGAGGTCAGTTTTTGCAAGAAAGGAGCCGAGCCCGGCAGAGGGGGATCCCGGAAAACGCTGTAGTGAACCCGACAGAGGGAGGTGTGTTTTTGCAAGAAAAGATCCAAGCTCGGCAGGGGGAGATCTCAGGGGCAAATAGCAATGGCCCAAATAACTTTTGTTCAGTTGTTTGCCATTTTACGACAAGGGGTTAAGAATAATACACCCGAGAACAGTGTTTTAACGAAAATGTCACCTTGTTGTTTGTCTAAATAGACATTAAGACTCCTGAAGATTATGAGTGATATTTGAGAGGCCGTAGTGAACCCAACGGAGGGAGGCCAGTTTTTATAAGGAGGATCCAAGCCCGGTGGAGGGAGATCCTAGGGGCGAAGAGCAATCGCCCAGAGAACATTTGTTTGTTTCATACTTCTAATCAGCAAACCTTCCAAGGCTAGAGACTTTTGCAGGAAAGAGACTTAGCTTCTGAAAGGGTTTTGATGTTGTTGAACTGAACTGTGAACCTCATGCTGTCAAGGTCCTGGAGTGTGCTGTGCTCGAGAGTCCCGCCTTGTCCCCTAATTCAAACAGGGGGAAGGGAGACCTAGCCATACCATCCTAAATTATAATTTTGTGAACACTTCTTTTTTTCTGGTGAACATTATCCCACACTCTTCTTTTGTATCTAGTAGTAAGGTTTGGCAATTGTTTTTTTACGTATAGGCTCTTTTTATTTGACAAGGCACCAATAGGACTGCCTTGCCCCCATCTTAGATTTAGGTTTAGATTAGGCATTTATCTCACCCATTATAAGGTTCAATAAACACCCTTGAACTGTGATCACTTGGGTCTGTCTTTACTGTTGAGTTTAGGGCCCTTTAGTAACGTGGATGCAATGAATGGGTTCACAAAATAAGTCAGAGTCCAAACAACCAAACCAACTCAGGAAGATGGCAAAGTACTCTTTGATTACCCAAAACAGGGAGTTACAACGGACATCAATGGACGTTCGCTCAATTTCTTTCAGCAATCTTTTCACAAAACATAGACTTTATACTAAAAATACGTCAGACGTGACGTCATGCTACACGGCAAATAGTGAAAAACCTACTATGGATTGTGATAGGCGTAAGGGGAACATCTAAGTATACATTACATATGACCTAGGATTGTGATTGGCTGCCAGCTATTAGGCGGACAATGTATCCCTACCTCTAAGACATGTCCTTTTCAAAACCATTAGGTACACAGTTTTCAATTGGTCTTCAAATTATAAGGTCCTTCATTATGTGGACCTCTACAATTGGTTGGCACGCTTGTGCCATGTCTGGAACATTTTGTTCACTTAGCAGCACGTAAGGCCAGACCCAGGGGTGAAGGAGGTGGGCCTGACTCTATCTCCCCACCAAATTTACCCAACATCTCTCATCAACCATGCCTTCTGCCATGAATATTGTCTTTTAACTTGGCATTGCAAAGAATCCTTGTCTCAGGGAATACAGGGGAGTGCGGGCACTTACTATCGTTGTTCTAGGACTCCAAGTTCGACTCTATTTTCATCCTTGGCTCATGTGACAGGAGACCATGATTTGGTCCATTTTACAGGTTTTGAATGTCTTAAATTAATAAAACTTGGCCCTCTTGGTGTTCTTTCTTTGCACCTTAACAAGAGACGATTCATCCTTTGCACATTGACTCCTTTCAAGAATAAATATCCATCCTTTGCTGCTTCAATCTTGACTCCAGGCCAAAGAGCCTCGCCATGCAGCGCCACGATTTCAGCTTATTCTTGCTGCAACAAAATTGTCCCTTCCTCCTTCATAGGCCCTGGCTTACTAAAATCCATGATACCGATGTCCAGCTTCTATACAGTGGTGGCTCTGCCAACATTTAATTCACTACATACAGCCAGCTTCTATGATGACCTAGTCCACCTTGCATTTCAACATCTGTACAATTATTAAGCAGTTGATTCTCTGCAGCACGTATGGTCTTTTTCATATTTAAGAGTTCACCCGATTCTTTACTTTGTCACTGGGTTCTGTAGGATCCATACATCATTTTCAGCCAGTATCTCGGGATGTCGCACATGTCTCTTGTGCCGTCACTAGCTTCTCTTTTTGCTTTTTCATATTCCGTCAGGGAGTTCCTCCCTCAGATTGTCGTCTCTTCTGGGATACATTCCATAGGGTTGTGTCAATGGGTAACGTCTTTTGAATATAAACTGCAATATTGGCACAACTACTGGTGTCAAACACGGCACAATATCAGACTTCCAACATATAGGAGGTGGTAGGGGGGTGGGATTTCCTGCAGAGGCATGTAACTTGCTCCTCGACATTCACCCTCAGGTCAAGTCCTTGACCACCTCCTCAATTGTTTCCACATCCTGATATTTTCTCTTGAAGGAGTGTTTCTTTGGTGTCCATATCTTCATCAACCCCCTCATGATGCCGGCTGATTTAACATGTTCATCTACACTCCAGGTCATGTAGTTACATTGTCCATTTGGATTACAATAGACCCATCGTCCCACATACTTCTCATGATTCTTTGGATACAGGAACTTTGTTCCTTCAGGTGCTACGATGCTGTACTCTATATATTTTTTGACAACTTCATCAGTCAGCTCCTTGATTGTAGGTACAGATTCGACATTGATCATGATCTTCATTCCTACCACCTTCTTTGTCATTTTCTTGAATTGGGCAATCCCTATCCTGATTACACAGAATATGAACATTACCAGCACTAACATTACTCCAAGAATCTTTAATATATTTGTCAACCACTGCAGAATCAATTAGAACAGGGACGCAAACCAACTGTCTGCTTCAATGTCATTTGTCTCATCTTCCATCTTGTTATGCAGATCTGTCAACAACGTTATGGACTCTGTCAAGATCCAATTTTCTTCATCATAAGAAGATATGACTGTGTAACATGATGGTCCGATATTGACGCAAATTCCTCCTTCCATTGCTGTGATCATGTCAACTGTTCTGGAGGGTCATCAGTTGTATGGTCCTCAGCTCTACCTTGATAACGTTGAATACCTTTATGGTAGCATTGATTGTCTGCTCCCATCTGGTGATCTGTGGCCACTTGGCATTTGCTACTCTTTGGATCCCAGGAATGAATATAGTCATAAATATTGTGGCAGTCTTACTGAACAACCTGTGTTCCTCAGGAATGGAGTCCTATGCAGTTATCGATTTGGCTGAGAAATAATTCTCTCCTCTTGTCCAACGGAAAAGTTCAAGCAATCTTCTTTTTCTCAAATGGGCATCTACTTTTGGAAATTCACCAATGTTCAGGTCACTTTGAGTAATCACTAATGCTGGAACATGGATGAGCACCAAAGAACATACTCTGCCCCAATCCTTGGGTAACCTTATATAATCACTAGATCCACAAGCCCAATATCAGTCCATAGGGACAGCTGACCCTTCTCCCATCCTAGGAACATCAATTGTAGTTTTGCATTCTTTTTTATATCCCACATGATTCTTCCTGTGTCTTTGGAAGCACATTCACCAACGGGATTACAACTACTGGGCCTGATTCATCTTCTACCCATGTCAGTAGTTTGGCCCATGACTTTAAACACCCATCATTAACCCTTTGCACTTCTTGTACGTATTCTGTTTTCAGCAAATGAGCTGCACAGGATATCATTGCTTCTTCCCATCCCTTCTTGGACTTCACTCGTCGATAGATCAAAAATTGAGTTCATTCCCAACATCTAGGTGATACACAAGCATCTTGCTCTTCCATCCAGGTGCCTTTTCCATTTGTAAGGTGTTGATGTAGTCATCCTGGTATGGAAATTATCATTTTGATCTCCAGAACAAGGTTGCCCAGCTACCTTGTCCTCGAGTTGTATATGTTGCAAGATGACTGAGGTACCTTGTATCCTGCTCTGGAACCGCTCTGGAAATGAAAGCTCGTACTGTATTCATGGCATAGGGGATGAGAGAGCAGACGTAGCAACCCTCCTTAGATGCTTTCTCCCCCACTTTTCTCATGTGCTGGTACCACATGTTATTCACATGCTGTGTTATCTAGATATGTATTTAACCCTTCACTATCTTCCTCTGCATCTCTCTTGTGTCTCCCAAAGTCTGTATAGTAAACATGGAGTAAATCAAAAACAGTTTTCATAGTAGGGAGAACTGTAGGATCTTCTCCTTCAGCGGAAGTACCAATATGATAGAGACTGTGAAAGATGAGCAACAGAAAGATAAAGAGAACAATCATGCAAGTGTATATTATGCATACGAACATAGATATCCATATCTCATGCCATCCTACTAATCGTTTCACTTGTTCATCTTCTAGAACTGTGCCACTCTCTTCATTCATCATTTTTAATACAATCATCACATTTCTTTATGGTTGTAACTGTAAAATCTGTTCAAATATAGCAATAGGTAGTCTTCTATCACTGGGCCATTTTTAGGATCCTGTAAGAAAGTGTGAATATTAACATCTCTTCTAACAAGAGCAGGGTAAGATGAACACAAGACAGCTAGCACAAGCCGATGAACTTCACTATCGGCAGGTACCATATGTTTAAACACTTAAAACAAATATTCTCTATGAAATGAGCCTGAATACTGATCTCGTTTCCAATTTCTGATCAAGAACTGATGTTTAGGCATATCTCTGATGCGTTACTCTCTGCTTCAATATGTATTTCTAAAAGTTCACTTCAAAATTCCTGGAATTCTCCGTAAGTCTTTTCACTCTCTGCTAAAATATCTATAAGTAGTGCCCATTGAATTCCAGTCCAATATAAAGTCTGTATTAATCACTCATTGATTTGTCGGCCTTCTTCTTTGTGATCGATCAGGTCTGCACACACTGAAATTCTTCTTCTTGTCTTGCTTCTGGATCAGCAACAGTGGGAGGGCAGGTCTTTCCTTTATAGATATTCACATCGCCCATGTGTAGTCAAGCTCTTCTTCCCTGTACTCTAATCGCAGAAAGCCACACTTCTTCTGTGATAAAAGGGATATGAAAATGTTGCTAATGCCACTTTCTGGTGACATTTTTCATTAGGACTAGGTCCCCAACATATAATTTAGGTGATGGTAAAAGTTCACTTGGATCGGTTTGTCAAATTATCTTCTTCTGTGTTCTTAGGCCGACCCCCCTGGCGCTTGGCTTGATCTGAAATTAAAGAAATACTAGCGGTCATACATGTCAAATAATCATGCAGCTCATCACCTAAAGTTTTCGCTATGCTCTGGGCATCATTTCTACACCTAGACAGAGGTGTAAGGGGCATTCTCATTTGACGCCCTGTAAATAGCTCATGCAGGGTGAGGTGGTGGTCTGATCCTGACTGATTACGAAGGGCATATAAGGCTACGGGTAGGCAATACAGCCATCCCTTTTTCAAAGTCAATTTGATCTTACCAATCCTTTCTTTGAGGAGGCCTTTGAGTCTCTCACATATCCTGTTCACTTGCAGGTGATAGGTAGAAGAAAACTTGTGCTTTATGCTTGATAGAAGTCCTATCTGTTTGAATTGTTCATTAAAAAAATGCGGCCCATTTTCAGATCTTAGCACCTCACACACAGCCCACCTCGGGAATACCTTGTGCACTAAAAACTTTGCTGCACAAGTGGCATCAGGGTGTGTACACAGACCTGCTTCAATCCACCTAGAAAAGGGATACACCACCACTAATAGAGCACTATATCCATTACATACCTGCAGCATATTGACATAGTCGATATGTAAATGCTGAAACAGACCATTCGGTCGAGGTATTACTCCTCTAATCATTTTCAGTGTATGCCCAGCAGTACACTTTTGACGCATGATGCAGTTCACCATAAATAGTGCAACATGTTCCAGCATATTAGGAATGAACCACTCTTCTGCATTCGTGGCAGCAAGACTCTCTCTAGTTACATGTGTGGGGTAATGCAGCTGTACGAGCGTGACCTTTAATAAAGTTACTGGCATCACTGAATTTCCATTGCTCTCCTGACGCCATAATGCTTCTGTAAGGGATAAAGAACACCCCTTTTGTTTCCATAATTCTTGCTCTTCCTCTGGTGCGCTTCCTTGAATCTCTATTAATTGGGTTATCAACAACTTATTAAACTCCTCTAGCATTGTTGTAACTACTTTTTCTTTAATATTCTCAGTTCCAAAACTTGACATTTCTGGGAAATATTCATCCCTTTTGACTTTTTTCGTCTGCGGCTTCATTGCCGCAAGAGATAAAATATGTTCGCTTAGTATGTGCTGCGCATTTAATGACCTCTATGGCCACTGGGAGTTATAGTGCCTTAATGAGCCTATGCAATAAGGATGCATGCTGCACTGGAGGGCCATCTGTGTGGAGGTAGCCCCTCCTTTTCCAACGTGATAATCCTGCATGTACGGCTGACGTCACATAGGCAGAGTCACAGTACACCGTCAATCCCTGCCCTTCATGTTTCTCAAGCGCGACAATAAGCGCTACTAATTCTGCTGTTTGCGCTGAAAAGTGAGACGGTAGCCTTGCACTTGCTATTGCTTTAAATTCTACAGTTAACCTGTGTCTTATCACTGCAGCACATGAATGCCTTTCCCACTAGTCTGATCTGTTTTCGAAGAACCATCAATAAAGAGAATCTCCCCATACTCTTTCACAAGGGGTATATCATCATAAGTTTCAATATAATTAGCACAGTCATGCACATGATCACCTTCTTCTACTGGCTCAGCTATAAATGTGTGTAAGCAGATTCAATTCAACACTACAGCTAAGTCAATGCCTAGTCTGGGATGCTGAAGGAAACCCTTATTGATATATTTTTATGTCCAGTTTGTTTGCTCTGGATGACAACCCTTATATAACACCCCTCTCTCAGAATCCCCCTGAACCCGCTGAGCCAAGAAGTAGGTTTGTTTTGCAAATTTAAAAGGTTTATTTGAAAATTAAACAATATATATCTATCACACTTTTATAGTAAATTAATATTTGATAGCACACTTGTGAGGATGATAGTGATCAACAATGGATAATGTTACAGTGGTACACTCTTTTTGATGGCTTAGAAGTGATATAGAGAGGATAAAGTAGCTGAGAATGCTTTTATGGCTTCAAGGACAATGCAATGATGAATGAAAATACAGTACAGAAAATAAACTTGATATGACTTCAACAAAAGACAATGTAATCACTTTTCTTTGACAATTCACACCCCCCCCCCCTTTATGCAAGGTAAAGAGATGGAAGGCAAGCACACAGTTTTCAGGACTGCAATCAAATATAATTCAGTTCCCCCCTAGCAAGCTTAGAGGAAAACAGGTAGGAGTTTGAAACACAGGCAATATACTTTGATGTGGTATGCAAAGAAGTGAAAAATATGCTAAAATGATTTTAATTCCCTCTAGAGGTTCAGGGTGGGTGACAGCTACTTTGTATTAGTTCAGGATCACTTTAGCAATGCTCTATGAATGATTGTCAGGTTGCAAACTAATTTCAGCAAAGGAAAGCAAGGACAAATCTTTTTACACATGGCTGAAATTAAGCAAAATGTCAAATCGCGGCAATTTAGTCGCGTGCGTCGAGCGCAATTACGGAGGCACTATAAGGGGTTTGCAGTTTTAAAGATGACAGAATGACACGATTCTAGGAGGCAGTTCTAATAGGCTAAAATAGTTTGGATTAGATTATTTTAAACTAAGAGATTGGTTTTGGCACAATGCTAGCTGGGTACTCACACTAGATTTTGGACAGGAATGCGACTTCGCCACGGATCGGGTCAGGATTGTACTGCGGTTCCCTCGCCACGGACGGTCTCTGCCTGGTTCTGCTCACTGGATAATTCTGCCTTCTGGGTCAGCTCTGCTAGCGGCACTGCACAGCGGTCTGGATCTCTGGTTCTGACAAAAGTTCTCGGCACTGCACGGCGGTCTGGTCTCTGGTTCTGGCAAAAGTTCTTGGCAAAAATTCAAACAGCTCGTCCGGCTGTTGAATAGTTTACAAATGATTTGGAGGCCTGCTGAAAAAGGATTCAGCCTATGGATTCAGGCCTCTCTGCTACAAATTCTGGAGTTCATTTCTGGTCTCTGGAGATTGATGGATTTGAAGTCTGGATCTCTGGATGTGAAGTCTGAAGTCAAAATGCTCAGCAGAAAGTGAAAAAGAAAGTCCTATCTGGCTTCCAGTGGCTCTTTTTATGTGTTTAGAAAGTGTGTGGGTCGGCTCATCTTCTATGCCCAACCCTCTCAACTTATCATTGGCCAGTTCCTCCTCTCTCCCTTGATTGGGGGAACTGGGACGTGAGTCAGAGTGATGAGGTAGGTTTATGGTCAGAGGATCCTCCCCTTGTCAAATTGCACACAAATCTATTTCTGATCCAAATACATATTTATCTATGTACCAATATTATACGTCCAGTTAACATATTTTCTGTAGCACCAAACCATCCGATCCCTGTCTTTGTAAGATGTTGTGTCCACTTATGACAGAATTCTGCCCTTTTCATCCAGATAACGACCTCTAAACCTTTCCAGATTTTACACAAATGTGCACCAGGGATATGGGTTTCAGATGATAAAGTGTCAGATTTTTAACATGCATACATTTGGAGTAACAACCTTTGTTCCTCTACTATCCCCAAGAACATACCACACGGTCCTAACACCTCTTAAAATGTGCACAGAAAAATCACAAGAATGATGATGTTATTTATATAATTTTTACAAGTCCGCACTATGAATTATCCATCTTTTTAAAATTATGCTCTGGCCCCAAAGGGGTGTGGTTTTCCAAAGCACATGGTGGAATTTCTGGTTTATCCACTTCCCCCAAGCTCAGCTTGCTCACAGATGCAGTGCCCCTCCCAGTTTCTCCCAAGAGGAAGCCATTTTACGACCCCCCCAATATAACATTTGCCTGAGTCCAGGACAGGGCTTTGTTCAATTTCCTGCAGTCTGCAGGTACCACTCCCCTAATTCAATCAGAGAGGTGTCATCTCCTTTTGGCAGGGGCAGCAGGATGCAGCCAGGCCTGGGAACACAGCTGCTGAATTCCCTCTCCTGTTGGGGGTAGTTGTCAGGCAGAATCCAGTTTCATTAAGCCAGGCTTCAGCTAAATGTCACTTTTGTTCCCAGTTTTTCTTTATTCAAATCAAACTTACAATTTTTACACATGCAGCTAGAATGCTGATTCTAAGTTCAAAACTATGACATTTAACAGTTGCAAACTATGTGACACTCAAAAGTAGGTCACTCATTTAATTTAAACATTTCGATTTTAGTGGTTTTAAATCCAATTTCAGTTAAGCTGCTGACATCCACAGCTCAGCCAGTTTTGTATATAAACATTGTTTTGGGCTCTTCATCTTTCCAGATTTTGTATGCACACAAAACTTCATTCTGCCAGATGTCTGCTGGTGTTCAGTAAGATTTTTGAATATCCTGCAATGTTTGAAATAAGCATTTTGAGCTTGCATTCAGGGAAACAAAGGGGATTTTAAAGTGCTTTTTTAGCCAATCGGCACTGCTGTTTTTCCTTTGGCACACATTTCACTCATGGCACTCCTGGCCCATCATGCTTGCACTGGTGGGTGGCAGGTTAGGCAACCATTTTGGTGTGCACACAAACTGCACGGCTTTCCCGGATTCTGGCGCAACTGTGGGATTTTCCGCCATCTTCGATTTTCTAAGCCCACAGCACCAAATGTTGCAGCTTAATAGTCTAAACATGGGTCAGGACACCCAACAAGCCCCCCCGCCCGACTGCACTTTGATTTCGAGTCAAAGGGGAGTCGGGTGCAAAGGATGTTTTGATCCACGCGCTGGTAAGGCCGCATCATCTTCTTCCAATTCCGTAGATGGCACAGTTCAGCATCTTTTCCTCCATCCAGTTGGATCGGTCGGTTCTCCTCACCAGTCCTGATGGGAATATTGGGCGGTACCCCGGGCCCCTCAGATCTTTGCTCCCGGTCCCCGGGTCGACCTCCTTGGTGGGTGTCCATGGTTTCATCTCTCCTAGGATGATAAAGCAAAGCGGCAATACACATTCCTAGACATTTTTCCACCACTATTAATGGTGTGGCGAACATATACATTTTATACATCCGAATACATTTTGCAGTCATATTTTTTTTAAAAACAAGATATAACAGGAAATATTGACATTAGGTTACTATATTTTTGGTATGTGGAATATTTTAGGGTTGGAGCTTTTATTGATCTGGGGCGGCCCCCTCTGGGATTCCAGAGGATTCCTCCAGTTGTTGCAGAGTGTGCCTAGGATGGCAACACTTTAGCTGATTTATATGGACCCACTTATCTTCCCCCTCTGCCAAACTGCCTTTGGGGATGCGGATCTTGTAGGCTACAGGGGAGATTTTGTCTATAATTTCAAACGGTCCCTTCCATGTAAGCAAAAAATGTCGCTGTTTGGCCTGGTTCCTTTGGAAATTGTATAGATAGACCCGGTCTCCCACATCATATACTTTCCTGGAAGTTTTCAGGTCATAGTGGGTCTTCATGCTTTCGGCTGATCTTTCTAGATTCCGCTGAGCATAGGCAAAAGCATGCTGAAGGTGTTTCCTTAAATTCTCCACATACTCATGAGTTGTGGAGGCATTTATCAATGTCTGCTCTGGGGTCCTGTAGAGCAAATGGTGGCGAAGCACCATCTTGCGTCCAGTCTTCAGCTCAAACGGTGACATTTTAGTTGCAGATGAAGGGGTAGATCTGATGGCCATTAGGACCAGATGTAATCGGATATCCCAACTTGGTCCAGAATCTGCCACAAACTTTTTTAAGATGCTCACAATGGTTCGGTTGTATCTCTCCACTGCTCCAGAAGAAGCTGGCCTGTAAGCAATGTGTAGCTTCCTTTTAACCCCCAGTATCTCCCACATCTTTGTCATTACCTCGCTGGTGAAATGGCTACCTCTGTCTGACTCAATCCTTTGAGGTAGACCAAAACGGGAAAAGATGTGGTTAATCATCAGGGCAGCTGCTGTTTCTGCCTTGCAATTTGGGGCCGGGAGACAATCAACCCACTTGGTAAACAAGCATGTGACGGTCAACGTGTACTTGTTTCCTCTAGACGAGCGAATTACAGGGCCTACGAAGTCGATTTGCAAATCTGACCATGGCAGTGTCATCCCCCTCTTTTGGAGAGGTGCCCGGTGTGTGAGGGATGTTGGCTGAAATTGTGCACACACAAGACACCCCTTCAAGTATTGGTTGAGGTCCTGGCCCATATGTGGCCAGTAGGCAATCTCTCTTAAGATTTCAAGTGTTGTATGAAATCCCCTATGACCGGCGGTGGCCGCATCATGGGCGTGACTTAACATCAGGCTTCGGAATGAGGTAGGGACCACCCACTGATCATGGCCAGCTTGGGATTTCCTTACCAACAAACCGTCTTGGATTCTGAACATCTTTGGACATTTCATCAACACTCTAAGGTCCTCCTTCCCAATGTAATCGGAATCCATCAGGGGAAAGTTCTCAGGGTCCCCAATGTGTTGGTAAAACTTACCAATTATTGGATCCCCCTTTTGAGCCGTAATTAAATCAGCATCAGGGGTCTCCTTACTCCATTGTGCAGTTGAAAGATCATTGTGAGCATTTGTCTGGGACCTAGTGATATCAGTGACCTGGTTTTCCCCCAACAGGGACTCTATTTCTATTAGATACCCTTGGATGGCCCCGGTTTTGGCCAGCTGATCAGCTAAGTCATTTCCAGTTTTGTCTGGTCCCTCTACTTTGGAATGACCCTTGATCTTTTTCCAGTAGATGGTCATCCCATTCGGTGTGACCAGATCATCAATGTTTTGGATTAACTTCCCATGTTTCAAAGGTTTGTTATTAGCACATAGCATGCCTCTGGTTTTCCAGTTAACCAGGTGCTCCACAAACCCGTTCCGTACATAACCCGAATCTGTGATTATGACCAGTTCGTGGAATTGATGTGGAACAGCAGTGAGGATGGCCTGATGCACAGCCATCAACTCTGCCACCTGACTACTTCGGGACCAATTTTGTACCCAGCGGAGTGTTCTTGAAACTCCTTCACCCATGCATTCCCTACGCCGGCCACCAGTTCTTTCTCCCCGTTGTTGTCAACATGGTAAGAGCATCCATCCACATAGACAGTGGGCATTCCCTCACACTTGTCTTCTTCAAAGACTTTGTGGGGGAATTAAGGTATGCCTCCATGTTGTCCTTGATTTTTAGACTTTCGTCCTCAAGGGAGTTTTCTCTGGCACAGTCATGCAAGTCAGCCAGACCTTGCGCGAGGGGACTCTTCTTGTTTTGGCCATATCTGACCTCCACATGAAAGCCGTGCATTGACAGAATCCAGGAAGTAATTCGGGAATTACTCACATTTCTGGCCCGGATTCTGTCACTTTGGAGATATTGCAGAGGCTGGTGTGGAGTCTCCACTATGATGTGTTCCCCCTGGATAAACGGGCGGTAATTCTTCAATGCCCACACCGTTGCCAGGAGTGCCTTCTCACAATCGTTGAATTTTTCCTCCACAGAGGATAAAGTTTTGCTCGCATAGGAGATTACTTTATTGACCTTGTCATGCTTTTGGTATAATACTGCCGTCAAGCACGTATTAGAGAACCTTGTCTCCAGGAAGAACTCCTTGTTTCTGACAGGGTAAGCTAGGCAAGGCGCTTGTGAGAGGCTTCTTTTGAGTTGTCTTACTGCCTCGGATTGTTCTGGACCCCATTCCCACTTGACCCCCCCTTCAAAAGATGAATCAGGGGTCTTGTGATCTCTGCGTAGCCCTCAATGAACTTTCTGCTGTAATTAGTCAGTCCAAGGAGGCTCCTTAGTTCCCGCAGAGTTGTGGGATCCTTCAGTTTCTGGAGTGCTTCCACTTTCTTTTCTTGGGAACAGAGACCCTGAGGAGTAATCTCATGCCCCAAGAAATTAACACGGGTTCTACACCACTGTGCCTTCTGAAAGGAAAGTTTTGCTCCGGCGGCCCTCAACTGCGTCAGAACATAACGGATCTCCGCTATATGTTCCTCCACAGATGAACTTTTGATGAGGACATCATCTACATAAGCCAGGTTACCCCTCGCACCCAGGTCGGGCATGGCCTTATGTAGGAAAATGTTGAATTCATTGCCGGAGTTGAGGTATCTGAAGGGAGTCCGGGTCCATGTGTACTGCTGGCCCCCGAAGGTAAAAGCCAGTTTGTATTGGTCCTTCCTACTGACAGGCACGGTTCAGTATCCATTGGTCAGGTCTATTGCAGTGAATACCTGTGACCCCTGGATCTGGGCCAGCCCTTGGTCAATGTGGGGCAGAGGCCATCGGGAAGTATGGACCCGTTTGTTGAGCTCCCTAAGGTCGGCGCAGAGTCTCCACTGGCTATTTGGCTTCAATATTCCCACCACCGGATTATTGAAAGTGCTGTGGACTGGACGGATTATTCCCCGGGATTCAAGGTTCTTAATTATTTCAGTAAGGGACTCCATGGATGCAAGAGGCAAGCGATATTGCTTCACAAACATTGGAGTCATGCCAGGGTCCGTGGGAATTGTTGTTGTGTGGATGTCGGTGCGACCACAGTCATACGAGTCTACCGCAAAGAGATCTTGGAAATCCAAGAAAACTTGTTTCAACTTTTGCTTCTGTCCCAGAGTCACACAGGCATCAGCTAGGTTGACTCTCTCTTCAACCATCTGCCTGAAGCCTGGAAAGACTTCTGGTTTGGATATCTCAGTGGCTTCCTCCAGCTGGGCGGAGAAGTCCCTGGTCAGAGTGCTGATTTGGACTGGAGGCTTCAGGTGGGAAAGGCAGCCCTCATGGACCTGGAAAATCACCTCATCCCTCCTGAAGTCACAAGTCACATCTTCCTTACCATAAGGGCAAGAAGTGTACACCAGGAAGTTCCCCCCATGCCGGGTGAAAATCCTGTCTGGTGTTGTATTGTCCTCACTGTCACTGTCCAAACAGTCCTTGGGGATATGTCCTAACAATTCATTTCCTAAATCAATGGAGAAATGTCGGTCATCAACTGCCATTCCTATAATGGTGCCTGCGGCTAGAGTAATACTCTTTAAGTCGCTGTTATCCACCTCTATTGGAATGGTGTCATGTTCTATGTTGACTAATGGTGTTGGGTTTACCCCTAACCCTTGTTGTTGGAGAGAAGCATTTAGATGAATATAAGCATCAGGGTTTTTCAATTTTTGTCCTCTTTTAACTTTCACTTCCAGGGAGAATTGTCGGGTCCTTTCTGGGATGGTGACTTCCTCTTTAATCTGAATTTCAACTGCATAAGGTAGCAATTGAGCTGACCTAAATGCTTTTTCTGGATCATCAAAGCACATGGGATCATCCGCTAATCGGGACCAAGCTTTGAAGTTTATTAGGTCCAAACTAATGGCAAAGCGATTGAGAATGTCACTACCTAAGTAAAAGGCGGCAGTGACGTCTCGCACGACCCAACAATTATGGACTATGCTCTTGTTGCCAATGGAGATTTTGAGCATACACCTGCTTGGCAGGAGATGTTTGGAATTGGGTGCTTCCAGGTCCATTTCCCATTTGTCTATCAGTTTGAATGTGGGAATGGCTGGATCTTTCCGTAGTTGGCGGAACATGGCTTCGCTGATGAAGCTCTTACCGTTCTTCACAAACACTCGGGCGAGAACAGAGTCCTTCCCATCATTTAACTGAACAGGGATGAACAACTGCTCTCCAATTTGCTGAAAATCAGCCAGGCTCTGAGCTGATTTCACATCTTTCTGGACTATAGGAGTGGGAGTGTCTGATTGTGGATTGGTAAAGAATTTCAGAGTGTTTCCTTCCAGTGTGGAATACCACCTTAAACTGGAAGGAAGGTTGATTTTCAGAAATAGAGAGGACCCCCCATCACCAGTCTGTTGTCCTACTGCTATTACTGTCACGTCTGGAATTTGGTTGTTCTGGAAGTGAAATTCTACTTGGTCAGATTTTTGTTCAACCATGTGGCAGGTGCCATTTAAACTAACATGGTTGACACTCTGTTTTAATTTTATTGGTCGGCTAGTCTGGGGCCAGAGGACCTTGTTTACACAATCTATTAGGGGTGACAACCATCTCAGGAGGTCATTCCCTAGTAAACAAGGGGTGCCCTCTGGAGTCACTACTATGACCGGGTGTTTCACCTTGTGTCGCCCAATTTTGATGTCCAGATCTGCAGTCCCCTCGACGGGAATTTCCTTCCCGTCAAAGTTCTGGAGTTGTCCAGGAAGAGAGGTGAGTGGAATACGGTAATTCTCCCCCCTTCCTGCATTTAGTTCATCAAAGGCCCTTTTGGACAGAAGGGTAGCTTGGGATCCAGTGTCCACCAGTGCCAGAATTGTACCCTGCCCCTGTACTTGTACTGGGGCATAGTATCTTCCCTCCTTCTCCTCAAGGGGGCACAGATAATGCACATTTTTGGACAACTGGTGGGCTACCTTTCTGGTTTTGGACATTGCTAGCGAAGAGATTTGGGCAGAATTCTGTGGAGAGCCTGGGGAATTTGTCCTAACAGTTCATTTCCTAAATCAATGGAGAAATGTCGGTCATCAACTGCCATTCCTATAATGGTGCCTGCGGCTAGAGTAATACTCTTTAAGTCGCTGTTATCCACCTCTATTGGAATGGTGTCATGTTCTATGTTGACTAATGGTGTTGGGTTTACCCCTAACCCTTGTTGTTGGAGAGAAGCATTTACATGAATATAAGCATCAGGGTTTTGGACATTGCTAGCGAAGAGATTTGGGCAGAATTCTGTGGAGAGCCTGGGGAATCTGAAAGAAAAAGTTGGCAACTGGAAATGGTTTCGGGTTCTGGGCTGCCCCCCCCTTTTTGGAGGCAGTCCTCAGGATGGGTTTGACCCATGGGATTTTGGTATTGTTGGTTCTGGGATAGAATGATGGGCGGCGACAGCTCAATCCCCACATCTACCCAGTCTATTGATTCGGTTTTAGGTTCCCCTGGTTCCGGTTCTGGGCCGCCCCTGCCTTTTTGGAGGCAGTCACCAGGATGGGTTTGAACCAGGGAAGTTTGGTTTTGTTGGTTCTGGGATAGGATGATGGGCGGCGACAGCTCAATCCCCACATCCACCCAGTCTGGATTGGAATATCTTGGGACCCATTTTTCCTTGGGAGGAGTTCCCCCATCTCTGAAGGAGAAGATCCTTTTCCCAGGATCCTCTGAGGATCCCTCTCCCTCAAATTGGAAGACCTGTACCTCCTCCACAAAGTGGGTCTGTTTGGGTCCTTTGTTTCTCCTACCCCCCTCTGCTCCTTGGGAGGAAGGATTTCAGGGGCAGGAGATTTTGTTTCTGGTTCCTGGTTCTCCAGGGGCTGTTTACAAGTTGGGAAGGAAACTTCCTCCAAGGCTTTATACCCCTCTTCCCCTTGTGCCTCCGCCCTGGGAACCGGTGGGTTATCGGGGTGCTGCCCGCGTCATTGTTCTGGAGCACCAGGTCCAGAGTTTGGGGCATTCTGCAGTGGCATGCTCATCTGAGGGTTCTGTTGAGCCCTCAGTATGTGACCCAGATCCCGTGCCATATTTTGGACCTGGCGCTCAAGTGGGGAAACCAGCTCAGGTTGATACAGGGTTCTGTTTTCTCCCCTGGGTTGATCCTGGGAAGGGTAGCTATCCCTTCTCTGGTAATACCCTGGGTTGGGAAGATTTGGGTACTCCTCCACCCTTAGCCTCCCCTCTCCCGGATTAGGTTGTCTGGGCTCAGGGAATTAGGGAAAGAAGGATGGATGGTTTTGGGGTTGGAAATCGGGTGGATACCTGGGAAAAAAGTTCTGCCCAGTGTTTGGGGAATTTCTGCCCTCCTGTGGGAAGTTAGGAGGGAAGTTCCCTGGGTCAGGTGCTTGGCTGGATCCCCCCCTTGGGCTGGAGGAGTCCACACACAACCCAGGATTGGTCTGTTTCCCTTGTAGCAGGGACTTACATAGTTAGGGGAGCGAGGGACCCCATTTGTGGGACTACCTCCTTGACTCCCTGTCTGTGATTGGCCCGAGGGCCTTCTGGTGTTAGAGTTATTCTGCGCACGCATGTTTTTAGGCCCCCCCATCTCCAAATCTAAAACGGGGGCAACCTTTACCTCTGCCACCATGGCAGCAGCAGGGGTGCTGTTGGTTTTGGGGTTTTTGGGCGCATTACTTTTATTTTCTATGGGCTTCTGCACCTCATAGATCCGGGTGGCTTGCTAAATGACCCAGTCTAAAGATCTTTTCTCGTGAAAATCTCTCAGGAGCTGGGTCATTATGTATTTGGGGAGTGCATGGAAAAATGTGTTGACGAATTCTCTGCTGTCCGTGCACACCCTTCTGGTGGTCTGCGCAAAGGCACACTTCAATTCTTGCACAAATTCTTGTGGGGCCTGATCCTCCTCACATTGCAAATTGTAGGCTGCCTTGCAAGCCTCTTGGGGATTTCTATGTACAGAAAAATGTTTCAAAATGGCTGCCCTATATGTGGACCATCTTGAATGGTTTTGGTCCTCCAGCCCCGCAAAGAAACTGGAGTATTCAGGGGAGAATGTCCATTTGACGTACTGGATGCAGCTACTGCTGTCCTTCAAATGGAAAGTCTCCATCATTTGCTCATAGAGCTCCAAGTGTTCCCAAACAGAATACTTGGCGTTCTTACGATAAGGCGTGATGACACTCCTGATTGCCTTAATCTGTTTTAAGGGGTCCTTAAGCAAGGCCCTTTTCACCTTATTGGCCTTTTAGGTTCGGGTAACCCTGGTCCATTCATCCTCTGATTCAGAAGCACTGCTCCCAGAGGTGCCCGTCTGATCTTCCAGGTTTTCCCAGATTCTGCGAGCCTGGGAATAGCTGGCAGAATGTGGGGACCTGGTCTCCTGTGTCCTGTGACGCTCAGAGGAGTCTTCAGATCCCTCCTTGCTACCAGGATTTAATGGGTACCCCCCCTACTGACCTAACTGGGCAGAGGTTTTCAGGATGCCCTTAGTGGGCCTACTCTCCTGGGGTTCCCCACTAAATTGCACTGTTCTTAGGTGCCCATACCCGGATGCCCGCCCATCCATTCCTGGGTGGTACTGGCCTACGAGCCCCATCCTTTTGGCTGGATAGTAATCTGCCATCCCTATGGCCCTGTGCTCATGTGTGCCAGGGGACATGGGGGTGGCACAGTCCATGGACTGGGAGAGATGAAGGCCTCTGGTACTAGGGCTCCTGAGGTTATGCTCAGGCGTTTCCCTTTCCCAGCGAACCTCATCTCTATCAGCCCCTGCTCCCTGTTGCAATGCAAGAGCCTGCGCTTTCAGTTCCTCAGTTAAGGCCTTACTAGACTCTATCAGTCTCTCCTGCATGGCTACCTGTTGCTGGAGCCTATCATTGTGCTGGCAGAGAGCCTCATTCTCTCTCTGTGCCTCCTGATTGGTCCTGGAGTACTGGGCCAGTCTTTGCTGCACGAGGGTTACCTCCTGAGTCCCATCCCTACTGGCCTGCTCCTTTCTTGCCAGAGCCTCTTCCACCCTCCTGGTGTGCTCTAACAAGTTCTGATGCTCTTTTTGGAGGTCACCCAGCCCCTGGAGGGCCAAGTGATTTTCTTCAGTTTTTCTTTTTAAATGGCAGACTTCCTGGCCCAAGGTGTCCCTATCCTGACTAAGAGTCTGCATCTGTGCCGCCAGGTCGTCCCTTTGCCTTTGAAAGGCACCAGCTTTCTGGCGCTCCTGATCAAACTCTGCCTGGGTATCCAGGTCTATCAGGATCAGTTTATTGCTCTCTACCTTTTCCCTATCTAGGTGGCTTTGCAGGGTAACTACCTGCTCAGCACATGCCCTATTGAAATCTAATTGTTGCTCCAGCTTTTTCTGGCTCTGCAGTAGGGCGTCCAAACCTTCTTGGTACTCCTTCTGCAAGGCCAGAAATCTGTTATCCTGGTCAGACTTTTCCTGTTGCAGGATATCCATTTCCTCCTTTATTTTAATGAGATACTGTCTGCTCTCATTTTCTGACTCCTGGCTTCTGTCCATCCTCTGCTCAGAAGAGACCAGGTCAGATTGGGCCTTCTCTAACGCGATCTGTTGCCTATTTGCCAGATCTTGGCCTTCAGCACATTTGTCCTGCATGGCTCCCATATATAGATACAAATATGCCGCTATCCTAACCATCTTGTCGTGTTCATCTTTAGCTTTAGGAGCCATGTATAGTTCACTCAGGGCCACATGTAAGGGACCCTGATCTCTCCAGATATCTAACCCAGTTGCAGTGACCTGTTGTGCGATTGCCTGCAACCACGCATCCTGGCCCTGCTCAGTCCATTCACCTCTCACAAATAGCTTATGTAAGAAGTGCTCTCTGGCTATTTTGATGTCTACCAGTGTCGTCATTCTGGAATTTGAGTTCCTTCCTGACTTACAGAAGTTTGTATTTTATTTTGCAAAACAGACCGTTTCCTTAGAGCGTTCCTTTGAGGGGTGCTTTCACAGTGTAAAACAGCGTGGTGATCTAACCGGATATGTGTATCCGGTCAGTTGGCACACTGTATTAAGCTGCACAAGTGGTAACTCTAACCCAGAATATCTCGGCTCCGAGCCCCCACTTTGTAAGCGGATTCAATTCAACACTACAGCTAAGTCAATGCCTAGTCTGGGATGCTGAAGGAAACCCTTATTGATATATTTTTATGTCCAGTTCGTTTACTCTGGATGACAACCCTTATATAACACCCCTCTCTCAGAATCCGCCTGACCCCGCTGAGCCAAGAAGAAGGTTTGTTTTGCAAATTTAAAAGGTTTATTTGAAAATTAAACAATATATATCTATCACACTTTTATAGTAAATTAATATTTGATAGCACACTTGTGAGGATGATAGTGATTAACAATGTATAATGTTACAGTGGTACACTCTTTTTGATGGCTTAGAAGTGATATAGAGAGGATAAAGTAGCTTTTATGCCTTCAAGGACAATGCAATGATGAATGAAAATGCAGTACAGAAAATAAACTTGATATGACTTCAACAAAAGACAATGTAATCACTTTTCTTTGACAATTCACCCCCCCCCCTTTATGCAAGGTAAAGAGATGGAAGGAAAGCACACAGTTCTCAGGACTGCAATCAAATATAATTCAGTTCCCCCCTAGCAAGCTTAGAGGAAAACAGGTAGGAGTTTGAAACACAGGCAATATACTTTGATGTGGTATGCAAAGAAGTGAGAAATATGCTATAATGATTTTAATTCCCTCTAGAGGTTCAGGGTGGGTGACAGCTACTTTGTATTAGTTCAGGATCACTTTAGCAATGCTCTATGAATGATTGTCAGGTTGCAAACGAATTTCAGCAAAGGAAAGCAAGGACAAATCTTTTTACACGTGGCTGAAATTAAGCAAAATGTCAAATCGCTGCAATTTAGTCGCGTGCGTCGAGCGCAATTACGGAGGCACTATAAGGGGTAGCAAGTCCAGTTCCGGAGATACGGCCGATTTAGTAAAGGTAGTTGTTCGGATTTGAAATTTTAAAGCTCAGAATGACAGATGACAGTTTGCAGTTTTAAAGATGACAGAATGACACGATTCTAGGAGGCAGTTCTAATAGGCTAAAATAGTTTGGATTAGATTATTTTAAACTAAGAGATTGGTTTTGGCACAATGCTAGCTGGGTACTCACACTAGATTTTGGACAGGAATGCAACTTTGCCACGGATCTGGTCAGGATTGGACTGCGGTTCCCTCACCACGGACGGTCTCTGCCTGGTTCTGCTCACTGGATAATTCTACCTTCTGGGTCAGCTCTGCTAGCGGCACTGCACAGCGGTCTGGATCTCTGGTTCTGACAAAAGTTCTCGGCACTGCACGGCGGTCTGGTCTCTGGTTCTGGCAAAAGTTCTTGGCAAAAATTCAAACAGCTCGCCCGCTGTTGAATAGTTTGCAAATGATTTGGAGGCCTGCTGAAAAAGGATTCAGCTTGTGGATTCAGGCCTCTCTGCTACAAATTCTGGAGGTAATTTCTGGTCTCTGGAGATTGATGGATTTGAAGTCTGGATCTCTGGATGTGAAGTCTGAAGTCAAAATGCTCCGCAGAAAGTGAAAAAGAAAGTCCTATCTGGATTCCAGTGGCTCTTTTTATGTGTTTAGAAAGTGGGTGGGTCGGCTCATCTTCTATGCCCAACCCTCTCAACTTATCATTGGCCAGTTCCTCCTCTCTCCCTTGATTGGGGGAACTGGGTTGTGAGTCAGAGTGATGAGGTAGGTTTATGGTCAGAGGATCCTCCCCTTGTCAAATTGCACACAAATCTATTTCTGATCCAAATACATATTTATCTATGTACCATTTTTCTAATATTATACGTCCAGTTAACATATTTTCTGTAGCACCAAACCATCCGATCCCTGTCTTTGTCAGATGTCGTGTCCACTTATGACAGAATTCTGCCCTTTTCATCCAGATAATGACCTCTAAACCTTTCCAGATTTTACACAAATGTGCACCAGGGATATGGGTTTCAGATCATAAAGTGTCAGATTCTTAACATGCATACATTTGGAGTAACAACCTTTTTTCCTCTACTATCCCCAAGAACATACAACAGGGTCCTAACACCTCTTAAAATGTGCACAGAAAAATCACAAGAATGATGATGTTATTTATATAATTTTTACAAGTGCGCACTATGAATTATCCATCTTTTTAAAATTATGCTCTGGCCCCAAAAGGGGTGTGGTTTTCCAAAGCACATGGTGGAATTTCTGGTTTATCCACTTCCCCCAAGCTCAGCTTGCTCACAGATGCAGTGCCCCTCCCAGTTTCTCCCAAGAGGAAGCTATTTTACGACCCCCCCAATATAACATTTGCCTGAGTCCAGGACAGGGCCTTGTTCAATTTCCTGCAGTCTGCAGGTACCACTCCCCTAATTCAATCAGAGAGGTGTCATCTCCTTTTGGCAGGGGCAGCAGGATGCAGCCAGGCCTGGGAACACAGCTGCTGAATTCCCTCTCCTGTCGGGGGTAGTTGTCAGGCAGAATCCAGTTTCATTAAGCCAGGCTTCAGCTAAATGTCACTTTTGTTCCCAGTTTTTCTTCATTCAAATCAAACTCATAATTTTTACACATGCAGCTAGAATGCTGATTCTAAGTTCAAAACTATGACATTTAACAGTTGCAAACTATGTGACACTCAAAAGTAGGTCACTCATTTAATTTAAACATTTCGATTTTAGTGGTTTTAAATCCAATTTCAGTTAAGCTGCTGACATCCACAGCTCAGCCAGTTTTGTTATAAACATTGTTTTGGCCTCTTCATCTTTCCAGATTTTGTATGCACACAAAACTTCATTCTGCCAGATGTCTGCTGGTGTTCAGTAAGATTTTTGAATATCCTGCAATGTTTGAAATAGGCATTTTGAGCTTGCATTCAGGGAAACAAAGGTGATTTTAAAGCGCTTTTTTAGCCAACCGGCACTGCTGTTTTTCCTTTGGCACACATTTAACTCATGGCACTCCTGGCACTCCTGGCCCATCATGCTTGCACTGGTGGGTGGCAGGTTAGGCAACCATTTTGGTGTGTGCACAAACTGCGCGGTTTTCCCGGATTCTGGCACAACTGTGGGCTTTTCCGACATCTTGGATTTTCTAAGCTCACAGCACCAAATGTTGCAGCTTAATAGTCCAAACGTGGGTCAGGACACCCAACATGTGGCAGGGATCACTATTTTACATCTTGTGCTTTTAATCGCTGGGTTAGAAATCATTACTTTGTAAGCTGTAGCACTTTAGTTTTCAAATCGCCTTTTTCATTATTGACGCGGTTCTCATAGTACTGAGCCATGTGCAGTACTTCTGATTGTGATTTCGCCAGCCAAGCGCTCTCAGAAGACATCATTTGTGACTGGATGTCAGGCAGCAATCCACACACAAATTTGTCCACGAACAACCTTTTCCCAGACTCTGTGTCTAGGTCTTGTCCACTGAAATCCGAGAATATCTGTTTGAACCGATTAAAGAACTCGGTAGCACCCTCAGACTTTCTTGGACACAGGCCGTAAGTTTGACCAATATAATTCTTTTTTCTGGAATTATAGTTTTTAATTTTGCAATAATTCTATCAGGCAAAGTTAGTATCACCTGAGGCGATCTTTCACCAGCTGGCCTTTCTCCATCGAGTCTAGTTATATTCACCCATGTATCTCCCAACCCTGGTACGTCGTCAATAGTTCTAACTTGTTTCCATAAATCTATGGGCAGGAGTACAGGGAACAAATCAATATCGTCTAAGGATTGCAAAACAGACTCTATTTCTTTATAGAATCCTGTCGGGTTTTTCCTAATATCAGGAATGGATTGTCTAATAGTGTTTACTTCCTGTCGTGAAAACGGGACGTGAACATACTGTGATACATAATGTGCGGGAATGTCCACAGCAGGTGTACCTGCTGCAACATTAGCAGGAATCTCAACCTTTGGGAAAATGTCGGAGGTACCTCTCTCATAGGCAACTGAGAAGTAAGAGACTCCAAACGCTTACTAAGCAACAGAGCTAAATCGAGCGCTAAAGAAGTCGAAGAAGTGTCAAGTGAAAAAGCTCTCTTGTAAATACTCAATAAATCTGTGGGACAACTAATCTTTCTTTTTACACAATCATCCTGTAGGTACTCTATCATTACCTGTATCAATTTCCTCTGCATTTCTGGCGTATACTGACTATACGTGTCATATACTTCAACAGGAGTTATCGACATATCCGAAATCCAGTGCCTCTTTCGTACAAATTCGTGCTTCCTCAGATATCGATTTATGACAAGGAAGGAACCGTTTCTGTACATACATATTTTCCTCCTCGTCATCCTCATTCTGTAACTTTTCTAACTCCTTTCTATACCCAAATAACCTCTTGACCTGCTCATTTACTTTCTCCACAGTGTCTCTAGAAACTGCTAGAGTATTTAGATCCCTTAACCCTTGCGGGAGATCTGCATTATTTAATCTTCCCCACATTACACATAACTGAATCCCTAAACCTTCAATAAAAACATTTTTCTCAGGAAATCTATCCATATTATAAAGTGTGGCAAAAACACTAACTTGATCATCCTTCTCCATACAATGCTTAGCCCATGCAATTAACTCACGTTTCTTCTCCGGTGGTACAGTATTGCGAGTGACAACCTTTGACCCTGCACCTCGATCGATTACAAGCGGCTCAGGACCACTTGGAAGAGAGGGAACAGGCAAATTTGATGGAAGTACTGTAACTGGTGCGATAAAAAGAGGTGGGGGAGCTGGAGGAAGGGGAACATTAGGAGGAACAGGAACAACAGGAACGATAGCAGGTAGAACAGGAATAACAGGTGGAAGAGGCAAGGCAGCAGGAAGAGGAACATACGGAGGTGGCGCAGAGGCACCAGGCCTTCGTTCATTTAATAATTTATCTATAAATTCATCGGAAGCATGGAGGTCTTTGGACGGATATATTTTTTGAATTCCAAGTGAGAAAGCCCTGTCCATATTTCTAGTCGATTCAGAATGTTTATCTTGGTCATACAATAATGCTTTTTCGGCGTTCGTCTTATGACGGCGCGCATGCTTCTCTCTACTTTTAAGTTGTTGCAACGCTTCTTTTTTCCAATTCTGCAAAACATCATATGCTGCAGGTCTAGCCTTTTTCTTTAATAGAATTGACTCTAAATACTCAATACGAGGGATTTCAAAACTACCATTGATTGGCCACTGAAGTTCAGAGGCATGTCTGGTTTGTCTGTGCCAAATGTCATTAAATACTATACTTCCAATGCCATGCTTACAGTACATAGTACATGCCGGCGACCCCTCCTGTGGTGCCGGACGGTTAAATTCCAAAGATTGTCTATCACTGCGGAATAATGCCCTAAAGCAGGTAGACAATTTCCCAGGCATATCTCAAATTCTTGGTGTTACCTGGTCAATAATTGTGTCTGCAGATACAATGCGCAAATTCAAATTGACAGGATTAAATTAAGAATTGGGTCACGACTCACCTGACCAAACCTAAGGAGGTCCGATCGGATTTCAAAGAATCTTACCTAACTAATCTTACCTCGTGTATGGTGATTTCGACAAATCTGCCCGCCTCGATAAGTGGACCCTCGTCAAGATGCCATCTCGGACCACACGCTTATCGTCCAAGGATCGGGAGCACTGCTGAGCTGTCGCGTCTCGTTCAGTGGGGCCCCTTATGTCACACCGTCTGATCCCGGTCCGATAGCATGCGTCAACCTTCAACAATCCGGCATCAATCTTGAGGGTCCCTATTCGGGCGCCAACTGAAAACAAAAATCAAAATATCGAGGCTGAGTACCCCAAAAGGAAATACACTGAACACGGGTTACAAAGAAACATACAAAGTACTTTATTTTATACTGAATCCACTTACAGAAACAGAGCAAAATCAGATAGCTATCAGCCCTCAGTACAACACAACTAACTCCAGCGTGGTTCCGTGTGTTCAGTGAGAGACGTTGTACATTAGAATGCATTCGCTTTTTATACACTTGGTGGGCACGATGTCCAGCCCCACTTCGGGTTAATATTCCATTTAATACATCACCGATCTAGGGTTCGTGCCAAGTCTGGAACAACCGCATATAACTGGTTTGACTTTAATACATGTATCAACAAGCCTATGCAATAACTGTGTATTATAAGATTTTCCATGCAGGCCTTCTCAAACATTAATACAATGTAGTTAAACAGATGTTCTACGTTCAGTATTTGAATACATTGTTTCAACATATGCTTGTGGATTAGTTTCATTGCACGAGTAATCCTTTTACACACAGGTCAACAAAGGACAAGGTCTTCACGACCTCAACAAGTGGCCTGCAGGCAAGTTACATATTAGCTATGTACAGAGGTCAAGATGGCCATGTTGTATTTTGGAATGACATCATCCACCATTTCAACTCACAGGGGGACTTTTACAAAGCGAATCCTAAAATGGCGGTTTGGCCTAAAATGGCGGCTTACATTGATTTAAGGTCAGGACCTTGCAACACGGATTCTTTCGCAAGCGACTTTCGAGCAGCTTGGCTTAGGCCAATATTCATATATTTATTGTAATAGGAGGCACAATATGATTTCTCTTTTGACACGCCTACCTGGGCCCTCTTCCCAGCCCAGTAAGCAAAGTAATAAACCTGAGTGTTATTCTCTCTGCTTCCCTTTCCATGTCTAACCAAGTGACAGCTGTGTGTCAAGCCGCTCACTATCAAATCAGGGTCTTGAAGAAGGTTCTACCCATGATACCTGATCCCATGCGCCCTCCTGTAGTCGCAGCGCTAGTCCTATCCCACTTGGACTATTGTAATTCACTGTACCTGTCGCAGCCGATTGGCTTCATACAGCGGCTAAGCGCATACAGAATTTGGCGGCCAGGCTGGCCACGGGCACCCTGTATGGAGCTCACATCTCCCCGGTGCTGCGCCAACTTCACTGGCTCCCGGTCAGCCAACATGTTAATTTCAAGGCCCTGTGTATAGTTCATCAGGCTATTCATGGTCAAGGGGCCGAATTCCTGCAGACTAAATTCTCCCGCTATCTCCCTAAATGGGATTTACGCTCCTCTAACGCAAATCTTCTTGTTGTCCCAAGATTCAGTCGTATGAGGGTTGGTGACCGGGCTTTTTCCATAGCAGCAGCTAACCTCTGGAATAGCCTCCCTTATGTTATGAGGAATATCCCCAACCATCTTGGTTTCAGAGGAGCCCTTAAGACTGTTCTTATTTAGCTCTCTACTTCGTGGCTTCTTCCCCTACCTGAGTAGTCTTCCTCTTCAGCGCCATGATGCCCTCGGGCGACCGTGCGTTCTATAAGTGTAGATAACATAACATAACAACATAACATAACATAACGTGTAGTTGGAGATTCTTTCTGGAGTTGTTCCATTGCGCCAGTGGTTTTACAGTCCATCTTGGGCTTTGCTGGGTAGTCTCGTAACAAATGTCCAGCCTTTCTGCAGTAGGGGCAGAATTGCTGCTTGTGGGATGACAATCATATTCCTCTTTAGTCATGGGTCCTCGCAATCCTCCAATTTGCATCACTACCGGAACAGACTCCATCTTTGGTCTTGTGGCAGGTCCTTATTTAGGCCTCACGAAGAACGTCTGTGGTGCAATTCACCCCAATCTGAGTTCCTTTCTGATAACCAGTGATCCAACTGAACTACTAGATCTTGGAGCAGTCTTCTGGAGGATTAACTACATGCACCAATACATCCTTGAGTTCAGCACTCATTCGACAGTAGAAAAGGGAGGTCCTTTCTCCTCTGACCAATGAGTTTCAGCCACTAGTCAATTGAAGGTTGTAATATCTGCCAACTGGTCTTGTGACCCCTGTCATAAGGATAGCAATTTGATATCCAGTGCCTGTGAATGGGTCTTTCGAGCAAATAACTATTGCAACTCAGTTTGAAAGACTGTAAAGTCTTGTAAAATGGGGTCCTGAGAGTCCGCTAAAGGAATCGACCAGTCAGGTGCTTGACCCACAGGGACACATGAACAAACTAATGCCACTCTGGTACTATAATTGGGGAAGGCAGGGGTCAGCAAATAAAGTGTAAACGGCATTGGTTCATGTACACAGTAAAATGTACATGGGTCTGCTGTGAAACGTTCAGGTGGAGCCAACAGAACCGGGGGTGGGGACAGAACTTGTATGGGCTATGTCCTTGGTGCTTGTGGGATTTGCATCGGTAGGGCTTCTAGCCTATGTAATGTTGCTTTTGCTTGTAAGGCATTAATTTGCTGTGCTAGTGCAGCAGTCTTGGCTCACCCAGGGTGTAATTCTGAACTGAAGTCTTGTATTAAGGTAGCTAAATCTGCTAAAAGATGACAGTGTTCATGGCATTCAGGTTGGTATATATTTGTGAGCTTAGTGTTCTGTCACTCCTTTCCTCAGTAGTCCAACAGGAGTGCTGCCGACCCACCACCTCCTGCGCTGGGTCACATGTAGCCCTGGTGATACCGGGCTCAGGGGCCCAGTGAAGGGAATTGGGTTGTGTCGTATGTTCCTCCCGACTCTCCCTGATGAAATGATCAGGCCACTGGCCCAAATTCTGTTCTATAGTTTTGTATCACCAGGCCCTGCAAAGACAGATGACCCAGATTACTTGTCATCCTTTTTGAAACTCCCCTGTCCCCACTCCTCCTTACTAGGACTCCCTCACCACCTTCCGCAAAACACTGAAAACTACCCTCTTCACATAAGGACCGACACATCAGCACAAATACTTATCATTTAGGTTTGTAATTTACGCCCTAATGCAATATTTGTACCAACAGTATGATTTCCTGTACTACTCATAATGTGTCAACAATCGCTATCATATGAACCATGTAACTAAGTTATTGCAAGTAACAGCGCCTCAATGCCCCTGGGCTGCTTGCGCGCTATATAAATTTAAATAAATAAATAAATAAATAAATAAATAAGAATTTTAACCCTCCAGGGTCTTACCTAAATAACTGAGGAGACATCCACGAGCAGTGCTATACCAGTTACAGCAATGGTTTAGGCTGAAGGGATCTGCTACTTCCTGCTGGGTAGGAGGGTTTGATTAGAACAGTTGATTCACTGTGCAGGTGATTTGGGGGTGTTCTTCCAGTTACTTTGCAGGGGTATTGTCTGTGCAAATGTCCTCAAACATGTTATCTGACTGTCTCTAATAGAGTTCTGTGTCTTCTTGTTTCCACCGTTACTGAGTGAAGATTCAGCCGCGTAGCGTGCTGCCGAGCGAGCATGCAAAAATACCCAATCAGGATAAGGTAAGCGCTCTGTATGTGATGCAGGTTTATAGATCCAAAAATGGGTATGACTGTTGGTGCAGGTGTGAGGCATATGCGCAGCACTATAGCGACCAGAGCTCAAGTTTTGTTCGGCTAAGTACACTAACAACTAATTTAGTTTTTTCTCTCTTGAGATGTTGGCGGATGCGGGCAGCTTCCGTTGACAGCTAGCAGTGGAGAACTGAGGTGAAAGCCCTCCGGTAAGTGCAGGTCTTTATCTTGCAGGTGTTAGATTGTACGCATGGCAGACTCTGGAGGCAGAAAGTAGCTGGCACGAGAAGCTGAGTACGGAGAAGGCTGGACAAGTAAGTGCGCAGGTGCAGATGAAAACGATAAGCAAGGCAGGTTGGGGAGGCATGGTATGAATAGACTAAGGGGCCGATTCATGGAACAAACGTGCGCCGAAAATCTTCGCGCAAGCATGCGCAAGCATGCGCAAGCATGCGCAAGCGGAAAAAAACAGGCGCACGCGCACGCGTGCGATTCATGGAAGTCCCTGCGCGTGTTCACCGCGGGATGTGCGCCAAACCCATGCATGGCGCACAAGTCACTGCAACATCGCGAAAGGCGTGCGCGACGCGCACAGTGAAAGCGCACAACCTCAGCGCACACACCAGAAAGTGGGCGGGACATGGGGCGTAACGCGCGGAATGGGGAACAACACGGGAAAATAAGGGCGTGACTGGGGATGTACTGCAGGGAAGCAGACGGAACGCCCACACGCACTCGAACCACACGTATTCATGGAATCGAATAGGGCAAAGCCACGCACAGCCAAAGACACGCACAAGCTGAAACACGGCCGCCACACGAAGGCAGGCGGTAGAGTCCCAGCGCATCAAAAAAGTGGCGCGCGGGAAGTCAAATACGCGATTGAGCGGGGTACGTGGATTTCAGGGGTGCGCGAGAAATTCTACACGCGATTGGCCTGGGTACGTGTATTACAGGGGTGCGCGAGAAAATCTACACGCGATTGGTCTGGGTACGTGGATTTCAGGGGTGCGCGAGAAATGCTACACGCGATTGGCCTGGGTACGTCTATTACAGGGGTGCGCGAGAAAATGTACACGCGATTGGGCTGGGTACGTGGATTTCAGGGGTGCGCGAGAAATGCTACACGCGATTGGCCTGGGTACGTGTATTACAGGGGTGCGCGAGAAAATCTACACGCGAATGGGCTGGGTACGTGGATTTCAGGGGTGCACGAGAAATGCTACACGCGATTGGCCTGGGTACGTGTATTACAGGGGTGCGCGAGAAATCCTACACGCGATTGGGCCTGTGCGAGTGGGGCAGTGTATTACGTGGGTGTGCGGGAAGTTGAAGAGGTGAATTGCCAGTGTGGGTCCTCCCAGGTCTCCCCTCTACCCCCTCCACGACCTCTGCAGGCAGCCCACACCACAGGGGACTACCCTGCACCCCTGGTCATGTCTCGCAGGCAGCCCATCCACCATGGGCATGCCCCCCAGCCAAGCCACATGTCCCCTTGCACCCCCACCCCCCAGCACTGTGGGGCACCTGCCAGCAGGCCCCCAACCATGTCCCCTTGCACCCCCACCCCCCAGCACTGTGGGGCACCTGCCAGCAGGCCCCCAACCATGTCCCACTCATGTCCCCTGCACCCCCACCCCCCAGCACTGTGGGGCACCTGCCAGCAGGCCCCCAACCATGTCCCACTCATGTCCCCCTGCACCCCCACCCCCCAGCACTGTGGGGCACCTGCCAGCAGGCCCCCAACCATGTCCCACTCATGTCCCCCTGCACCCCCACCCCCCAGCACTGTGGGGCACCTGCCAGCAGGCCCCCACCCATGTCCCACTCATGTCCCCCTGCACCCCCACCCCCCAGCAGGCCCCCACTCATGTCCCCCTGCACCCCCACCCCCCAGCAGGCCCCCACTCATGTCCCCTTGCACCCCCAGCAATGTGGGGCACCTGCCAGCAGGCCCCCACTCATGTCCCCTTGCACCCCCACCCCCCAGCAGGCCCCCACTCATGTCCCCCTGCACCCCCACCCCCCAGCAGGCCCCCACTCATGTCCCCTTGCACCCCCACCCCTCAGCACTGTGGGGCACCTGCCAGCAGGCCCCCAACCATGTCCCACTCATGTCCCCCTGCACCCCCACCCCCCAGCAGGCCCCCACTCATGTCCCCCTGCACCCCCACCCCCCAGCAGGACCCCACTCATGTCCCCTTGCACCCCCACCCCCCAGCACTGTGGGGCACCTGCCAGCAGGCCCCCACTCATGTCCCCTTGCACCCCCACCCCCCAGCACTGTGGGGCACCTGCCAGCAGGCCCCCAACCATGTCCCCTTGCACCCCCACCCCCCAGCACTGTGGGGCACCTGCCAGCAGGCCCCCAACCATGTCCCACTCATGTCCCCCTGATCCCCCACCCCCCAGCAGGCCCCCACTCATGTCCCCCTGCACCCCTACCCCCCAGCAGGCCCCCACTCATGTCCCCTTGCACCCCCACCCCCCAGCACTGTGGGGCACCTGCCAGCAGGCCCCCACTCATGTCCCCTTGCACCCACACCCCCCAGCACTGTGGGGCACCTGCCAGCAAGCCCCCAACCATGTCCACTTGCACCACCACCCCCCAGCACTGTGGGGCACCTGCCAGCAGGCCCCCAACCATGTCTCACTCATGTCCCCCTGCACCCCCACCCCCCAGCAGGCCCCCACTCATGTCCCCCTGCACCCCCACCCCCCAGCAGGCCCCCACTCATGTCCCCTTGCACCCCCACCCCCCAGCACTGTGGGGCACCTGCCAGCAGGCCCCCAACCATGTCCCACTCATGTCCCCCTGCACCCCCACCCCCCAGCAGGCCCCCACTCATGTCCCCCTGCACCCCCACCCCCCAGCAGGCCCCCACTCATGTCCCCCTGCACCCCCACCCCCCAGCAGGCCCCCACTCATGTCCCCTTGCACCCCCACCCCCCAGCACTGTGGGGCACCTGCCAGCAGGCCCCCAACCATATCCCCTTGCACCCCCACCCCCCAGCACTGTGGGGCACCTGCCAGCAGGCCCCCAACCATGTCCCCTTGCACCCCCACCCCCCAGCAGGCCCCCACTCATGTCCCCTTGCACCCCCACCCCCCAGCACTGTGGGGCACCTGCCAGCAGGCCCCCAACCATGTCCCACTCATGTCCCCCTGCACCCCCACCCCCCAGCAGGCCCCCACTCATGTCCCCTTGCACCCCCACCCCCCAGCACTGTGGGGCACCTGCCAGCAGGCCCCCAACCATATCCCCTTGCACCCCCACCCCCCAGCAGGCCCCCACTCATGTCCCCCTGCACCCCCACCCCCCAGCACTGTGGGGCACCTGCCAGCAGGCCCCCAACCATATCCCCTTGCGCCCCCACTCATGTCCCCCTGCCCCCAGGTCCTGACGAAACGCAATCATGGCAGTAATGGGCAGCATACCCAGCACAAACACCCAGCCAAGGATTGCATCCACCCACATAGTAGATGCAATTACATGATACAACCCCAATGGCAAGTATGTAAATGAACACATGTCCGTCACACACACATACACAATGGGTGCAAGTGAATGTCAAAACCCATATCATGACATGCATGAAACCAATGAGAAAATACCACAAATGTAAGTAATAAATATATGTATTAAAGATGAAAATGAAGTAAAGAAAAAAAACACACAACAATGGGGATGACAAAACAAATGGTCCATGTCCGAGAACTAATAGAAAAAATCAAAAAACAAAGGAATCCAAAAACTAATGTAGTCCAAAGCAAAATAATGGGGGGAAAAAATAAGGAAAAACCATTGCCTCATGGTGAACGGAAATATAAATCCAACAAATGTTTTCCAAACATCAAACTATGTACAAGAAGATCCCAGGGTCCATGAGCCCAACACCATAAATGAAACCTACTACTACTAACTAATGAAAAAAATATATACAGAAAAGTGGCCATTGTCCGAGCGGTCCAAAAAAAACATAAAAAATAAAGGAAACCTAACACTAACTAACTAAAGAACTATATACAATGGCAGCGGGCAAGTCCTGCGGCTCACTCTGTGATGTTGCCGGCCAGGGCATCATCGAACTCCATGTCGATGTCCCGGAGGCGGGACTCTGTCCTGGCCCCGAGGTCTCGCAGGGACAACCCCGTGTCCACCTCAAACTCCCTGCGAGCTTCCTCGAGGCACTCAGCCCGCCTCAACGCCCGACGCATGGAGAACTCCGCCCTGACCATGTTGAGCCGCTCCTCTTCCGCCCGCTGCCGCTCCGCACCTATCCGCTGGACCAACTGCTCCCACACGGAAGACACTGCCATCCCAGGGTTCTCCTGCCCTCCGGCCGATGCCTGCCCCTCTGATCTTGATGGCCCCGAGCCATGATGCCTCCCACGTCGAGCCTGCTGCTGCCTCCGACGCCACTGCCTCTGCCAGCACGACGGTATCCAGGCTGATGGAATCCACCGATGCCGTCGTGCACGTGCCCTGCCAGATGATGCCGGCACATCCTCCATCTGCAGTGGGACAGTTGCTGGTGTGTCCACCCCTGCTGGACCTTCGACTCCCGACTGTGGCATGGATGGGGTCCCCACCGAGCTGGCTGCTTTGGTCGGGGCAGGTCCACAGGGGGCCCTGGTGGCATCTGGGCCGGAAGACGGCATGGAGCACGACTGGCGCATAGCCCCCACAGAGGAGGAGAGGGTCGCCAGAAGGCCACACACATGTAGGAAACCCCCGACCATGGCGGCTCCCAAATGGTTCACGTACGCACGGTGCTCTTCGTGATGATGTGCATGCTCCTCCCGGGAAGCATGCACCTCATCACGAATGCCAGCCGTGCGCAACGCGACACCAATCAGGACCCTCTCCACACGGCCAGGGGTCCCCTCGTCTGCAGGTAGAGGAGTGTCAGATGACATGGACATCTCCCCTACCTGCGGACGGGCCTGGGATGGGGCATCCCTGCTGGTGCATGGTGGTGCAGTCACAGTGTCAGGGACAGTGACATGCACAGGCACCTCCACGGCGACCTGTGCTGCCTCCTGCCCCTGGCCCTGGACTGCACCACTTGCACCAGTGGGGATGCCCCCACCAGGCCCCATGTGTGGCTCAGTAGCGGCCTCCTCCCCCTCTGTGGAAACCACCAACCTGGATGTCTCCACGCCGTCTTCCGCCGGTGCAAGCCCCTGTGGGGGCTCACCCACCCCTTCCGCTGCAGCCGTGGCGGCATCCCCGCCGCTCTGCTCCACAGCGCCTTCTCCGCCCTCTTCTTCACTTGCCACTGTGCAGAGGGAGACATAGAACACAAGCATCAGGGTACTGTACAATGGTCCCCTAGACAGGAAGCAACAGCAGATGAGTGGCACTGTCATACATCACTTCCATCATGTCCCTCCACAACACATGGGTCAGTGCAGGCAAAACACATACAGTAACAGGCATGGGGCAGGCCATGGACATTGGCATACATGACCAAGGGCCTCATGATTCATACAATGTTGGTTTCAAACTCACATGCATCATGGGTCTTTCCATCACATGCACACACCTCACCGTAGTTCCATCCATCTGGCCTCGTGCACCACAGACGCAGTGGATACAAGGATGACTAGGCTGCATCAGTGAATCTGAACATTGTCACAGACATGTGTCATGCATCCATGGCGGTGACAAGTCACAGACACGCAGGTCAGACACACACACATGGACACCATACGTGTACATGGGACCAGCACCCATCCCTCACCCCCACCCATGTCCAGGAACAGAGACTGCCATGCTTCCATGTGTCCATTCCGCACAGAGCCCCCCATGTTGCAATAGAACACATCACTGTACTCACATGCCTGACCATGATGTCCCTGCACACACACATACGTACATGGCCTATGTCACACATAGAGGCAGGTATCAGACAACCAGCACACTGCAACATGCCCTGTCTCACACAGCAATGCTTGGCCACTTACCGGCCAACTCCAGATGGGTCTGCCTCCGAAGGATCTGGGCGTGGAGCGCTGGGTCTACGCGTTCCAGGACCCTCATCTGGATGTCACTCAGGCGTGCCCGGCCCCCCTCCGCGAGGCGCCGGGCCTTATTGAGGGTCCTGGCCCTCAAGTCCTCCCAGCGCTTCTTGATGTGCTTGATGTCGCAGGTTGCCACCCCCTCCGCGTTGATGGCAACCACTACATCGTCCCAGATCCTCTCCCGTCCTTCCTTGTTGGCGCGTGGTCTTCCGAAGAGGGCATCATAATGCCCCAGGACATGCTCCACCAGGACACCAACTTCCTTCTCACTGAAGCTGGTGGCCCTCTGCCTCTCTGGCTGGGGGTCGCCACTGGTCTCAGATGGTGCTTGCCCCGACATGGCGACCCCCGAGGCAGGCGTGGGTGGGCAACTGGGTCCTGGGGCTGGGCTGTGGAGCGATGGTATCCCAGTCGGGAGTCTACTGTTCCAGCAGGGGTGGACACAGCAACTGGACGCCTGCAGATGGCTGATGTGCAGGCACCAAATGGCAGGGCACGGTGGCAGCAGGCAGGCAGGCAGGCAGCAGCAGATGGCACGTGGGAGGCTGCTCGGGGCACTGGGGGGGCAGTGATTCGGCCTTCTGGGCAGGAGCGTGGTCTTCCGTGTGTATTCGCGTGGCCAGCTTGATATGGAGTGATTTGGCACGTGAAAAATCTGCACGTCAGCGTGTAATTCGAGGAAAGGCCCTTAGCGCGTAAGCGCGTCTGCACGCATACGCATTTTCATTGGACCAAAGGCCCTCAGCGCGTGAGCGCGTCTGTGATGTCACGTGCGAGGGTGTATCCCTCATTGCACGTGATGACAGAACACACGTGGATTTCAACCAATCGCGTGTGAAAGTTCACAGCACCCCGGAACACACGTACCCAGGCTAATCGCGTGTAGGATTTCTCGCGCACCCCTGTAATACACGTACCCAGGCCAATCGCGTGTAGAATTTCTCGCGCACCCCTGTAATACACGTACCCAGGCCAATCGCGTGTAGAATTTCTCCCGCACCCCTGTAATACACGTACCCAGGCCAATCGCGTGTAGAATTTCTCGCGCACCCCTGTAATACACGTACCCAGGCCAATCGCGTGTAGAATTTCTCGCGCACCCCTGTAATACACGTACCCAGGCCAATCGCGTGTAGAATTTCTCGCGCACCCCTGTAATACACGTACCCAGCCCAATCGCGTGTAGAATTTCTCGCGCACCCCTGTAATACACGTACCCAGCCCAATCGCGTGTGGAACTACCCGCGCACCCGGAAACACACGTACCCAGGCTAATCGCGTGTGGAAAACTGCACGTCCGCGTGTAATGCGCTTAATCGCGTGAAAAACTGCACGTCCGCATGTGACGTGACGCGCGCGTGCGTTTCCCTCAGCACGTGTTAAAGGTGAGCGGGCCCAGCAGTTTGCTGTACGTGCCTTCCGTGGAGACCGACGTGTGTTGCTGCTTCCAGTTGTTTCGCGCGCCATCTACTTCACAGCTCTCAAGGACGTATCTCTTCTTTTGGCGGGGGTATTGGCTACGCGTGTTTTTCTGCATCGCGCTAGTCAGACGGTGAGTCGCAAACGCTCCTTTTCCCACTGCGGGTGCCCCTGTGTATTGCACCCATTTTCGATGTCATCGTAGCCTGCGTGTCCCACGCGTACGCGTTATTCGTGTTACTGGGTGCCACCGCGTACTGCGGGAGGTTAAATCTACGCACGTAGGCTGCAGGGTTGCGTGTACGGTTTTACTGCAGTTTTGGGGTGCCTGAGCGTTGCGTGACCCGTCACCACATCACCGGGGTCACATACAGCCTTGCAGGTGCAGGGGGGCTGTTAACATCTTGCTTCCCACCCCCTTCACCCCAATTGCCCAGGTCAATTGTGCTGTACACCTCCCATTGGCACCACTCCATCTGTGCCAGCACTATTACATCTGTGCCATGGTTGGGAGGCCACCAAAGGTGAGGGGCGCCTCAGCTGGGCGTACTCCTCGTGGCGGGCGTGGTCGGGGACGTGGCTGTGGTGACCAGGGAGTAGGGGGACTCCAGAGTGTCCAGGGCAGCCACAGAGGGGGAAGAGGCAGGGGTGCGCCACTTGAGCACAATGTTGTGCCATGTGTTGGTGCAGCCATGCCACCACCCCCTGTGGTTCCGGGGGATGCAGCTCCTGCATCTGGCACTGGCACCCGTATGACCCGGCAGTCCGTTCCATCGACTGCCACGGGCCCAAGGGCAGCGGTAGCTGCAGGTGCAGCTGTGGACACCGCCACCCAGGCTCAGGGTCTGCCAGCGCAGGCTGCGTTGGCACTTGAAGAGCCCTTGGTAGATCTCCAACAGGCCAGGGGGGAAACCATAGGGGCACGCCAGGCTGCTCAGACCAAGACACGTGTCCCTGGGCCAGTCATGTCATCTGCTGCCCCGAACAGCCGGGTGTTGGCAAGTGCAGGGGCAGATGCACCCAACAGCACCCCGGTTGTGAGTCTGCCAACCAGGACCGTTGTGGTCAATGACCCTGCCACAGCTGATGTTGCTGCGCAGGGTCCATTAGTGGGCACCCAGCTGCCACTGACACAAGTCAGGCCTTTGGTCATCCCTCCACCTGCCACTCCCTCGGCTCAATCCACGGAACCCACTGGCCATACTGGTCAGGGCGGCATTATCCAGCCAGGGTCTGCGCCACTATCCAAGAGGAGGAAGGTTGCACCTGCAGCACAGGCTGGGACCCCACACACAGCCACGACCTCCTGCACGTCGAGGAAGAAGCCTTTCTGTAAGCAGGAACTGGACTTCCTCGTGGACTACGTGCGGGGACACAGCCGTGACATGCTAGTGGGTGCCAATAGTCAGACTACGGCTGCCCAACGTGACACCCACTGGAAGCATGTTGCGGAACATGTCAGTTCATTCGGCCATGAGGTGCGCACGGCGCAGGAGTGCAAAAAGCGCTGGAATGACATCAAGCGCAGCACTAAGGCTAAGCGTGCCTCAAATTACAACTTGACTCTGGTGACTGGCGGTGGGCCTGCACCAGAGGAGGAAGAACTCACTCCGCATGAGGCTCTCGTTGCGGAGTTCATACCACCAGAATTGGTCGAAGGTGTGGGAGAGATGCTGGACTTTGATGCCCAGTCCAGTGAGTGTTGATGCGTAGTTGTTGAGGACGTGTGTGTTTCACTTGTGGGATGTGTTGTGCATGATTGCTGCTACATGTGACGTGTACATGGTTCTGATGTGTAAGTAATGCAATGCTACCGTCATGCATGTCTCCTCTGCCTGCATGCGGGACTCCATGTGGGCATGCTCCCTTGCCCCTCCTCCGCCACTCTGAACCCCAGTTCCACCTTTGCACTGGTCTGCTACATTCTTGCCAATGTGTAGTTTCTTGTTCATGTGTCCTGTGTAGATGCTAACTTGCAGCTCAGAAACTGCCAGACATATGCCGTGTGGTACAGCCTTAGTACTCGATGCAGGGTATCCCACTTGTACTGTGCATGGGTCAGATGTCCCGCAGGGACATGAGTGCCCATTCATGCTCCATGTGCATTGCACGCATGCCCCTATGTATCCTTGACTGGATGATCACTGTAATATGAGTCCTTGGTTACATACATTGCCTGCCATATTATCGGCCTCCCCATGTCAACTGTGGCTCAGTCCTGCGTTGCACACATGTTTAGGCTCTGACAATCTGTGTGGCTCACAGGCCTCAGCCTGTTCAATGGCCAATGACTCTGTCCAACTCTTGTCGTGTCTTCTTCACACGTGGCCGGCCTCCGGATCTTCCATCATGTGTCCTGCCCACTGTCCCAGCATCATTTGCAGTGTTGTAATTTGAATCACATTAAGCTGTTGATGCCAGTCAACACTGCTTGTCAATACACAGGTGTATGGGCAGCCTTTTGATACCATGCTAGGCATCCCTGCTTTGGTACTGGGGTGGAGGGGTGCTTGGCTGCTAGACATGGTACACATTGAATACACAATGCACGTGATGTCTGAATTTGACATTGCACTGCCTTCACATTTCCTGGCACACACCATGGAGTGCTTGTACATGTAGGTAGTGAGTGGCGTACACATTTTCAGCATTGCATAGACCCACTTCGATGCAAACTGCCACCTTTCAACAGGTCTGATCACAGTAGCTAATCAAAGTAGACCCAGCATGCATGCCAGGTCATATGTTGTGTGTCACATGTCTGCCGGATGCCTTTGCTGTCGGTGTGTGTGTGTGTGTTGTGTGCTTCTGACATGTGTAGTGACCTTTTCCTCTCTATTTTTCAGGTGATGACGCAATGGATGCAGAGGATGGTGTTGTCATGCCAGACACAGGGTTGGTAAGACCACATCAACCCGGCACTAGTGGGGGTCGTGGGGTGGTAGGCCACGAAAACCCCCAAGTGCTGCAGTCCATCCTGTCTCTGGCTGCCTATGAGTCCAGCCTTGATGACGACTCTGACGTCCATGTTGAGTTGGATGAGCATCAAGTCCATGTGTCAGGGGTGAGTGATTCTGATGTGGACACTCCTCTGTCTGCGACACCTGCACTGAGGGATCAGACAGTCTTGGTTCCTCCGCCCGTGGTGGATCGGGACGCAGGGTCACCATCCACACCAGTCACTGATGTGCCTGGGACATCACGTCGACGGGGGCATGTAGTCGTGCAGCCGCAGGCGGTGCCAACACAGCGAGGACCCCCGGTCCTTGGGTCCCGCAGGGGTCAAGCCCGGCAACGCGGTCGCCGCGCGCAACCGCTGTATACTGAGTGGGAGCAAGACATGACTGCCAATTCCGAACGGCAGGGGGCAGCAATGGAGAACATCGCTGACAGCATGGAGCGTGTGGCCCGATCTGTGCTCCCCCCTGCTAGGCAGGTGCTTCTCCAGCAGCAGGCGGCACGGTCCACGGCCCGCTCGCTCAGGCTGGGCATGGCGGCCTCAGACAGGGCACGCCAGGCTGAAATGTCGTCTCTGCGTCAAGCAATTGCTGCTCACGCAGAGGCGCACATGGATGCCCTGAGGGAGGAGTATGCCTCCCTCAGATCCACTCTGGGTGTCCTTATGATGTCCCAGAGGCAGCAGGCAGAGGAGAGGTTTGCACAGCTTGAGCGCACCATCTCGGCTGTGCTACAGGCTTGCCGGGAGGCGCAGCGGTTGTCCAGCCAGGCCTTGCAGGAGGAACTCTGTGTTACACGTGCTACCTTGCAAGAGGAAGCACGTGTATCACGTGAGCTTCTGCATGCAGACCTATGTAACATCGCCACACAGAACCAGGCTCACCTGTCCGGCAGACTTGCTGCCGACGAGGGGCAAGCTGCGGCTAGGCGTGGCCAGGCTACTGTGCCACGTCCTCCTTTACAGGATGAGCCAGACTCGGACGACCAACTATCTCCCACATAGGTCGTGCTGTGCAGGCGTTGAGTCCATGGAGGTATTTTTTTTTGGCTCAGCATCATCGCATGTGGATGTTGAGCAGCACCCTGTACCTCCCCCCTCCTGGGTGCCTCCCCTCCCCCCCGGGTCGTATGTGGCCATTTTTGATTTTTCTTTTAGTTTAGTTAGTTAAGTTTCTGTTTGATAGTTAGTTTAAATAGGTAATGTAGGTTTTCCATAGTTAGTGTAATTAGTTAATAGTTGAGTTAGTTTAAAATTTGTAGTCTATTGTGCTTTCATGTGACAGTGCGGTGCCTTGTGGTTTTTGAAGGCATCCACTGTCTGTTCCAGCTGGGCCCTTCATTGCTGTCTTGTGTATGTGTTTGCTGCTTGGGTTCCTTGACTCACATATGCCACTCCTGCCTCCCTTATCCATGGGCTCGCAAGGATGGTTCGGTGTTACAGAATTTTACACAAGGGCTTTGGACTGTCATATCTGTGGCATGTCTGGTGCTTTGTGACTTGTGTTGACACCCCTAGTGGGGATGATTTGGGTGTAATTGTCCACTGTTCAGCTTTTGCTAGATGGGGTGTGTCATGATTAATGTGGACATTGATTGCTATGCATTGTGTATTATGTCTCATATCTTTCCTGTACACGTGCCTGTTGCAATTCATGCTGTAGATAGTGTTCCACACTTTGGAAGTCAAAGACGGGCTGATGGTGTGATTTGTGATGTGACTCTCTGACATGGTCAAGTAATGAGATGCCTGATGAGACACACACAGATCACTTTGATGCATTAATCATTTGTTTCATGCACTTTCTGCAGGGGGATGAGGCACCAGAGCACCTTTGGCAGCAGACATGGCCCATTGGACGACAGAATTCCTGACCCGTTTGTTGGTGCCCACATGCACATGTGTGCACGAGCAGAGCCACAGTGATTGCAGACCCACATCCTAGAACTGCTGACATGTTCCAAGGAACTCCTGGCAAGGTGAGCAGCACAGGGGGGCCACAACACAGCAAAGCTTGCACCAGGCGACTTGCACATGGGGGCTTAGTCACAGCACTGAGGGTAAGCTTAGACAAATATTGGTGTTGAAGCACACAATGCAGCTCATATGTGTTTGTGGACTGATGGCTGTTGATAGTAGGGTTGTCTGGGACACATGCAGGGGCAGTGGCACATACCCTGCGGTACAACAAGGTTCATTGAGGCACTTGTATCAACCATGTAGCCTTCCGAGACATGGAAAGGGGCAGCTCACAGGGACATACAGCAAGGGACATACTTGGGTGCAGTGCATGTCTATTCCACGTACTTCATGATAAATGCACTGCCAACTTTGTTTTGGTCATGGTGGTACGCAACTTGCTCTGTAGTCATGGCTTGCCATATGGGTCTGTCTGCTTACCCAGGGAACATTGCATGTTGTGTGAATTGTGACACATTGGTGTTCCATTTGCCACGCACCCACCAGCGCCTGACTTACTGCATTGACTGTGCATGACCCGTCACAGGGGTGATGTTATATATGGTTACGAAGCATCGAGCACTGATTGTCTGTTTGTAGAGTAGTTTGTTGCTATGGGGCATGTTTTGTGTTGTGTTTTAGTGTAATTGGCACATACAGGTTGTTGACTGTGTCTCTCTTTGCAGCATTGCAGTGCTCCTGTAACCGGCCCTGAGAGTGCGCAGGCAGGAGGCCAGCACTCAAAACCAGAGCTAAGTGTCTTGTTGTTTTCCTTACAAACTGCCCTGCATAGGCTTCCTGTGGAGTGTACTGATGCATGGATGTATGTGTGGTCCGATTTGGTATGTTTTTTTCCCTAATCACCCGTGATCCTATGCAATTATGAAACCTGTGCCCTCTACCCGGTGTTCCTGCTTCCTGTGCCTATCCAAGCAACGTTCCCTGACCCTCTTTCCCCACTGGGGTTGCGGATGCCTGTGTAAGCCCCAAACTTGCAGGCGCCAAAACCCTAGAGGGGGTGGTTGGTTCGTATCACTACTGAGCCTGGACTACAGAAGGCCATGACAATGATGTCCAAGTTTGTTTGGATTGTGTATGTGTTCATGCAGGTTGTACATATTCGTGCAATCCCTAGTTTCATGTGTCATTCCTCCTCCCCTCACCTGCCACTCATTCCAGTCATCCAGTGTGTCTACACCTGTCCCGACTGCATATCCCTGAACCTCATTCCCCACCATGATCTCAGGGGCCTGTGTGAGTTTGACCTTGCAGGCACCCGGGACATGGTGTGGGTGGTTGTTTCATGAGACTCCCACGCCTGTACAGGGGACCTGTAACAGTACACATCCATTCATGGTGCATCATCCTATGTCATGTACCACACATGTCTCACATCCTGTCGTGACATTGTTCTGCTGTGCTACCTTGGTTGTTGCATCATTGTGGTAGTACTTGGCGTTTGTGAGGTACTGCTACGTCAAGTCATCTACTGGAGGGTGTTTGGGTTCGTTTTCATGCCTTGGATTTTGTGATTTTGGAAATGGTTGTGGATTCTGAGGGTTCAGGCATCTTTTTACACACAAGGTGGGAGATGGACACGAAGGGTAAAGGTGATCCTGTGGCCAGGTGAAAATGAGGGTTGGAGGCTCCATGACCCAGGTGCAGTTGTTCAGTGGGCCATGGTCATTTGCGCAGGAGGGGGGGTTGTTGTTGATAGTTGCATTGCCCTGCAGTGTGATGGGAACTCTGACATTGTAATGTTGTTGTCCTATGTACATGTTGTGTTCTGCTGATCAATGCCTGTTCATGTGTTGTGTTTTCCTTTCAGGTGCGAGGGGATAGTTGTGGTTTGACATGCTGGGGTGTACGCATGGTGGATGTTCACATGTGATGTCTAGGGAACACTGATGGTCACTTGAGTGCACATGCATATGTGGAGTGTATGTCCCTGCAGAACCACACACTTGCACTCGGATGCACTCCATGTACTCCCACCCTTGCATATCCACGTGTACACTGTTTGCCTTCTGGTGCCCACTGTGTTCCGGCAGCACATGTTCTGTGACCGATTATGGTTCCAGTACATGCCTAATTTGATGTTTGATGTAGTCTGTCACTTAGATGTGATGCTCAGGGTGTGCATCACACGCAATGGCTGTTCACTGTGCTGTGCGCTGAGCAGTGTGATGCAGGAGTGGAACACTGCACACATGAGCTGCAGTGTTGATTTTGCAATGCATAATGTGCATATAGACAGGCATTCATTGTGATGTTACGTCTACGACTGTTGCAATGCATTTGGAAACAACTTATTTTGGGTAGGACATTTTGTTGGTCTGTCATTTCATCTGATTCCGGGTCAGGCATCATTGTCCGATGCCACTGTACATTTAGGACATGGCAATGTGTACCTTATCGTTACTGCGTCGGTGTATGGGTATTGCTTGCCATGTCATGTTGATGTTTGGGAGGGTTTGACTGACATGACAGTGATGGCCATGGCCTGTTTTGCAGGTGTTTGTGATGTACACCTTGCATGTCCAGGTCATCCGCTTCTCAGAGCAACTAGCTGGGGGTAGGTTTCTCTCCGCAGCAGGGCCCTCCCCCTGGAACAGACTTCCTGCCTGACTTGAGGGGAACCATCTCCAGTTCTGGAAGCACCTCAAGACCTTCCTCTTTGCTTCTGTTTACTCTCTGCCTCTCCCTTGCAGAATTCTTCACTGGAAATGCACAGCAGCTGCTACTGGGACACTCTCACCAACCTCGGTCCCTGGCCCAGCCACTGTCCACTTGCACTGCCACCCTGGCAACCCCTGCACTGCAGTACTGTCTCTCTATCCCTACAGCCTTCCCTTCCCAGCACTTGTCTGCACTTACCTTTGCAGTTGCCACCAGGCGACCTATGTATTATTTTTTTGGCCTACTTCCCCTGTACTGGACTCCCCCCCACCCTTCCCCTTGCACTTTTCCCTTCCCCCTACCCCTGCACTTGCACAATCTCAATGACACCTGGCCTAGTAGTACCGTTCTCTGTGTTCCCTTGTTCCCCCCCCTGCCTCATTGCGCCTTGGAATACTTGTGTATGGCCCATGTCATCTCACATGTCATATGTGTGCATTTTGGTTGCACAGGATAGCTTGTGTTTAAGTAGCTAGGGATGCAGACGATGTGGCACTTCCATGGCAACTATCTCAGGGTGGTAGGGTTGTGACAGTTGACTGTCACTTTGTCATCATCGATTGTCACCTGGTATGTGCCAGGCCTGTGTGCACTCCGCAGGGGTGGGAGTTTAGGTGAAAAATGTGGCCACAAGCTGGGTCCGGGCTTCCTCGCCACGTGCCCTGTCCCCTCCCATGGGCAGCGCCTGTGCCTGTGGTTGGGGATGTGGGGGCACCACCATGTCCACCGGGACGCCCTGCCGTGTTGCAACATTGTGCAGGACACATGCTGCCACAATGATCCTGCACACTACTGGTGGTGCATAGAGTAGTTGCCCACCAGAGCGGTCAAGGGAGCGGAAACGTGACTTGAGCACTCCGAATGTGCGCTCCACTATGCCCCTGGTTGCAATATGGGCGGTGTTGTATCTTACCTGGGGTGGTGTGGTGGGGTTCCGGATTGGCGTCATCATGTGTTTGCTCAGAGGGTAGGCACTGTCCCCTGGGGAGGTGATAATAATTGAGATTATTAGGGTTGGGATATTTGTCTGTGTGTGACTTGCATGCATGTGCAAGGGCATTTGTACTGACCTAGGAGCCATGTGTCGCCATGCTGCCCAGCTTCCAGGGCCCGGCTCAGGGCAGACATTCTGTATATGAAACTGTCATGGGTGGAGCCAGGGTAGTTTGCATAGACAGAGGTGATGATTCCCTTTGCATCGCATACCACCTGTACATTGATGGAATGCCAGTGCTTGCGGTTTCGGTAGATGTGCTCAGTGGCCCTAGGTGGACGTAGGGCCACATGGGTGCAATCTATGGCACCGAGCACTTTGGGGAAGTGTGCCACCCTGTAAAAATCCATGACAACGGCCTGCCTTTCTGCGGGTGTTCTGGGCATGTATATGTGCCTGCGGACTGAGGGGTGCGCTGTCATGATTGCCAGTACCTGGTGTAGGCAGCGTGACTGCGTGGCCTGTGAGACCCCCCCCACTATGGCAGTGGTCCGCTGAAACGACCCAGTGGCCAAAAAATGCAAGACATTGAGCACCTTCTCCAAGGGGCTCAATGCTTGGGAGCAAAGGGTGGGGGATGTGAGGTCATCTTCCCACTCCCTGACCAGGTCTAGGATGATATGGGGTGGAAACCTATACCTGCCGTAGACCTGGTCGTCAGGCATCCCAAAAAGGCTTGTCCGTGGTGCAAAAATGCGTGCCCTGGCTATTCTCCTCCTCCTGCGGTGTCCCACGATCAGTGCAGCAACAAATGGGGCATTCATCGTCACTGTATATACGCGTTTGTTGTTTGCGCGCACTTTTATGCTGTCCGCGGGACGCCTCCGTGTGGGCGGACTCGTTGACGCCTGTGCACGTCTTTTGCCATGCACGTGTTTCCCGTATTCGGGTGTCATCGCGTGTGATTGGAGGGGAGAGAGCGTACACGCGATTGGGCTGGGTACGTGTATTACAGGGGTGCGCGAGAAAATCTACACGCGATTGGGCTGGGTACGTGTGTTTCCGGGTGCGCGGGTAGTTCCACACGCGATTAGCCTGGGTACGTGTGTTTCCGGGTGCGCGGGTAGTTCCACACGCGATTGGGCTGGGTACGTGTATTACAGGGGTGCGCGAGAAATTCTACACGCGATTGGGCTGGGTACGTGTATTACAGGGGTGCGCGAGAAATTCTCCACGCGATTGGGCTGGGTACGTGTATTACAGGGGTGCGCGAGAAATTCTACACGCGATTGGCCTGGGTACGTGTATTACAGGGGTGCGCGAGAAATTCTACACGCGATTGGCCTGGGTACGTGTATTACAGGGGTGCGCGAGAAATTCTACACGCGATTGGCCTGGGTACGTGTATTACAGGGGTGCGCGAGAAATTCTACACGCGATTGGCCTGGGTACGTGTATTACAGGGGTGCGCGAGAAATTCTACACGCGATTGGCCTGGGTACGTGTATTACAGGGGTGCGCGAGAAATCCTACACGCGATTAGCCTGGGTACGTGTGTTCCGGGGTGCCGTGAACTTTCACACGCGATTGGTTGAAATCCACGTGTGTTCTGTCATCACGTGCAATGAGGGATACACCCTCGCACGTGACGTCACAGACGCGCTCACGCGCTGAGGGCCTTTGGTCCAATGAAAATGCGTATGCGTGCAGACGCGCTTACGCGCTAAGGGCCTTTCCTCGAATTACACGCTGACGTGCAGATTTTTCACGTGCCAAATCACTCCGTATCAAGCTGGCCACGCGAATACACACGGAAGACCACGCTCCTGCCCAGAAGGCCGAATCACTGCCCCCCCAGTGCCCCGATCAGCCTCCCACGTGCCATCTGCTGCTGCCTGCCTGCCTGCTGCCACCGTGCCCTGCCATTTGGTGCCTGCACATCAGCCATCTGCAGGGGTCCAGTTGCTGTGTCCACCCCTGCTGGAACAGTAGACTCCCGACTGGGATACCATCGCTCCACAGCCCAGCCCCAGGACCCAGTTGCCCACCCACGCCTGCCTCGGGGGTCGCCATGTCGGGGCAAGCACCATCTGAGACCAGTGGCGACCCCCAGCCAGAGAGGCAGAGGGCCACCAGCTTCAGTGAGAAGGAAGTTGGTGTCCTGGTGGAGCATGTCCTGGGGCATTATGATGCCCTCTTCGGAAGACCACGCGCCAACAAGGAAGGACGGGAGAGGATCTGGGACGATGTAGTGGTTGCCATCAATGCGGAGGGGGTGGCAACCCGCGACATCAAGCACATCAAGAAGCGCTGGGAGGACTTGAGGGCCAGGACCCTCAATAAGGCCCGGCGCCTCGCGGAGGGGGGCCGGGCACGCCTGAGTGACATCCAGATGAGGGTCCTGGAACGCGTAGACCCAGCGCTCCACGCCCAGATCCTTCGGAGGCAGACCCATCTGGAGTTGGCCGGTAAGTGGCCAAGCATTGCTGTGTGAGACAGGGCATGTTGCAGTGTGCTGGTTGTCTGATACCTGCCTGTATGTGTGACATAGGCCATGTACGTATGTGTGTGTGCAGGGACATCATGGTCAGGCATGTGAGTACAGTGATGTGTTCTATTGCAACATGGGGGGCTCTGTGCGGAATGGACACATGGAAGCATGGCAGTCTCTGTTCCTGGACATGGGTGGGGGTGAGGGATGGGTGCTGGTCCCATGTACACGTATGGTGTCCATGTGTGTGTGTCTGACCTGCGTGTCTGTGACTTGTCACCGCCATGGATGCATGACACATGTCTGTGACAATGTTCAGATTCACTGATGCAGCCTAGTCATCCTTGTTTCCACTGCGTCTGTGGTGCACAAGGCCAGATGGATGGAACTACGGTGAGGTGTGTGCATGTGATGGAAAGACCCATGATGCATGTGAGTTTGAAACCAACATTGTATGAATCATGAGGCCCTTGGTCATGTATGCCAATGTCCATGGCCTGCCCCATGCCTGTTACTGTATGTGTTTTGCCTGCACTGACCCATGTGTTGTGGAGGGACATGATGGAAGTGATGTATGACAGTGCCACTCATCTGCTGTTGCTTCCTGTCTAGGGGACCATTGTACAGTACCCTGATGCTTGTGTTCTATGTCTCCCTCTACACAGTGGCAAGTGAAGAAGAGGGCGGAGAAGGCGCTGTGGAGCAGAGCGGCGGGGATGCCGCCACGGCTGCAGCGGAAGGGGTGGGTGAGCCCCCACAGGGGCTTGCACCGGCGGAAGACGGCGTGGAGACATCCAGGTTGGTGGTTTCCACAGAGGGGGAGGAGGCCGCTACTGAGCCACACATGGGGCCTGGTGGGGGCATCCCCGCTGGTGCAAGTGGTGCAGTCCAGGGCCAGGGGCAGGAGGCAGCACAGGTCGCCGTGGAGGTGCCTGTGCATGTCACTGTCCCTGACACTGTGACTGCACCACCATGCACCAGCAGGGATGCCCCATCCCAGGCCCGTCCGCAGGTAGGGGAGATGTCCATGTCATCTGACACTCCTCTACCTGCGGACGAGGGGACCCCTGGCCGTGTGGAGAGGGTCCTGATTGGTGTCGCGTTGCGCACGGCTGGCATTGGTGATGAGGTGCATGCTTCCCGGGAGGAGCATGCACATCATCACGAAGAGCACCGTGCGTACGTGAACCATTTGGGAGCCGCCATGGTCGGGGGTTTCCTACATGTGTGTGGCCTTCTGGCGACCCTCTCCTCCTCTGTGGGGGCTATGCGCCAGTCGTGCTCCATGCCGTCTTCCGGCCCAGATGCCACCAGGGCCCCCTGTGGACCTGCCCCGACCAACGCAGCCAGCTCGGTGGGGACCCCATCCCTGCCACAGTCGGGAGTCGAAGGTCCAGCAGGGGTGGACACACCAGCAACTGTCCCCCTGCAGATGGAGGATGTGCCGGCATCATCTGGCAGGGCACGTGCACAACGGCATCGGTGGATTCCATCAGCCTGGATGCCGTCGTGCTGGCAGAGGCAGTGGCGTCGGAGGCAGCAGCAGGCTCGACGTGGGAGGCATCATGGCTCGGGGCCATCAAGATCAGAGGGGCAGGCATCGGCCGGAGGGCAGGAGAACCCTGGGATGGCAGTGTCTTCCGTGTGGGAGCAGTTGGTCCAGCGGATAGGTGCGGAGCGGCAGCGGGCGGAAGAGGAGCGGCTCACCATGGTCAGGGCGGAGTTCTCCATGCGTCGGGCGTTGAGGCGGGCTGAGTGCCTCGAGGAAGCTCGCAGGGAGTTTGAGGTGGACACGGGGTTGTCCCTGCGAGACCTCGGGCCAGGACAGAGTCCCGCCTCCGGGACATCGACATGGAGTTCGATGATGCCCTGGCCGGCAACATCACAGAGTGAGCCGCAGGACTTGCCCGCTGCCATTGTATATAGTTCTTTAGTTAGTTAGTGTTAGGTTTCCTTTATTTTTTATGTTTTTTTTGGACCGCTCGGACAATGGCCACTTTTCTGTATATATTTTTTTCATTAGTTAGTAGTAGTAGGTTTCATTTATGGTGTTGGGCTCATGGACCCTGGGATCTTCTTGTACATAGTTTGATGTTTGGAAAACATTTGTTGGATTTATATTTCCGTTCACCATGAGGCAATGGTTTTTCCTTATTTTTTCCCCCCATTATTTTGCTTTGGACTACATTAGTTTTTGGATTCCTTTGTTTTTTGATTTTTTCTATTAGTTCTCGGACATGGACCATTTGTTTTGTCATCCCCATTGTTGTGTGTTTTTTTTCTTTACTTCATTTTCATCTTTAATACATATATTTATTACTTACATTTGTGGTATTTTCTCATTGGTTTCATGCATGTCATGATATGGGTTTTGACATTCACTTGCACCCATTGTGTATGTGTGTGTGACGGACATGTGTTCATTTACATACTTGCCATTGGGGTTGTATCATGTAATTGCATCTACTATGTGGGTGGATGCAATCCTTGGCTGGGTGTTTGTGCTGGGTATGCTGCCCATTACTGCCATGATTGCGTTTTGTCAGGACCTGGGGGCAGGGGGACATGAGTGGGGGCCTGCTGGGGGGTGGGGGTGCAAGGGGATATGGTTGGGGGCCTGCTGGCAGGTGCCCCACAGTGCTGGGGGGTGGGGGTGCAAGGGGACATGAGTGGGGGCCTGCTGGGGGGTGGGGGTGCAGGGGGACATGAGTGGGGGCCTGCTGGGGGGTGGGGGTGCAGGGGGACATGAGTGGGACATGGTTGGGGGCCTGCTGGCAGGTGCCCCACAGTGCTGGGGGGTGGGGGTGCAGGGGGACATGAGTGGGACATGGTTGGGGGCCTGCTGGCAGGTGCCCCCACAGTGCTGGGGGGTGGGGGTGCAAGGGGACATGTTTGGGGGCCTGCTGGCAGGTGCCCCACAGTGCTGGGGGGTGGGGGTGCAAGGGGACATGAGTGGGGGCCTGCTGGCAGGTGCCCCACAGTGCTGGGGGGTGGGGGTGCAAGGGGACATGAGTGGGGGCCTGCTGGGGGGTGGGGGTGCAGGGGGACATGAGTGGGGGCCTGCTGGGGGGTGGGGGTGCAGGGGGACATGAGTGGGACATGGTTGGGGGCCTGCTGGCAGGTGCCCCACAGTGCTGGGGGGTGGGGGTGCAAGGGGACATGAGTGGGGGCCTGCTGGGGGGTGGGGGTGCAGGGGGACATGAGTGGGGGCCTGCTGGGGGGTGGGGGTGCAAGGGGACATGAGTGGGGGCCTGCTGGCAGGTGCCCCACAGTGCTGGGGGGTGGGGGTGCAAGGGGACATGAGTGGGGGCCTGCTGGGGGGTGGGGGTGCAGGGGGACATGAGTGGGGGCCTGCTGGGGGGTGGGGGTGCAGGGGGACATGAGTGGGACATGGTTGGGGGCCTGCTGGCAGGTGCCCCACAGTGCTGGGGGGTGGGGGTGCAGGGGGACATGAGTGGGACATGGTTGGGGGCCTGCTGGCAGGTGCCCCACAGTGCTGGGGGGTGGGGGTGCAGGGGGACATGAGTGGGACATGGTTGGGGGCCTGCTGGCAGGTGCCCCACAGTGCTGGGGGGTGGGGGTGCAAGGGGACATGGTTGGGGGCCTGCTGGCAGGTGCCCCACAGTGCTGGGGGGTGGGGGTGCAAGGGGACATGTGGCTTGGCTGGGGGGCATGCCCATGGTGGATGGGCTGCCTGCGGGACATGACCAGGGGTGCAGGGTAGTCCCCTGTGGTGTGGGCTGCCTGCAGAGGTCGTGGAGGGGGTAGAGGGGAGACCTGGGAGGACCCACACTGGCAATTCACCTCTTCAACTTCCCGCACACCCACGTAATACACTGCCCCACTCGCACAGGCCCAATCGCGTGTAGGATTTCTCGCGCACCCCTGTAATACACGTACCCAGGCCAATCGCGTGTAGCATTTCTCGCGCACCTCTGAAATCCACGTACCCAGCCCAATTGCGTGTAAATTTTCTCACGCACCCCTGTAATAGACGTACCCAGGCCAATCGCGTGTAGCATTTCTCGCGCACCCCTGAAATCCATGTACCCAGACCAATCGCGTGTAGATTTTCTCGCGCACCCCTGTAATACACGTACCCAGGCCAATCGCGTGTAGAATTTCTTGCGCACCCCTGAAATCCACGTACCCCGCTCAATCGCGTATTTGACTTCCCGCGCGCCACTTTTTTGATGCGCTGGGACTCTACCGCCTGCCTTCGTGTGGCGGCCGTGTTTCAGCTTGTGCGTGTCTTTGGCTGTGCGTGGCTTTGCCCTATTCGATTCCATGAATACGTGTGGTTCGAGTGCGTGTGGGCGTTCCGTCTGCTTCCCTGCAGTACATCCCCAGTTACGCCCTTATTTTCCCGTGTTGTACCCCATTCCGCGCGTTACGCCCCATGTCCCGCCCACTTTCTGGTGTGTGCGCTGAGGTTGTGCGCTTTCAATGTGCGCGTCGCGCACGCCTTTCGCGATGTTGCAGTGACTTGTGCGCCATGCATGGGTTTGGCGCACATCCCGCGGTGAACACGCGCAGGGACTTCCATGAATCGCACGCGTGCGCGTGCGCCTGTTTTTTTCCGCTTGCGCATGCTTGCGCATGCTTGCGCGAAGATTTTCGGCGCACGTTTGTTCCATGAATCGGCCCCTCAATCCGGACAGCTGAGGGGTGTAATGAATAAAAAACATAGAAATGTTTTGGATTTGGCCTTAGAGGAAGAAGATAGACAGTCCTCAGTTTGGCCTTACAACCTAAATCTTTGTCAGCTGGGCGATAATGTAAGATGTGAAAGTTGGTGAGAGTCCATGAGGATTTGGACAGCCATTCCATTGGCAACCACCTGATTGTTTTATCTTTCCACAGTGTGGGTTCCGGAATTGTGCTGAGCCCTAGATATGACTAGATTTCATGCTAGATAAAGTGGCGCCTGGTAGATGCTCCCTTGAATATAACACAGCCCATTAGATGAGGTGATAGTGGTAATTTATACGATTGGAGATTGTGACCTTATAGGAAAGGCGGACCCCTGTGCTAGACTGGTTCTTGGAGATGCCTGTTTTATTCCTGCAGCTGTGTAAAGAGTTTCATTGGGACAAGCTCACAGATTCCCATATGTTGAGGTAGAAGGATGGTAGAAACCCCATATGTATTGGCACTGGATCCGTGAATCATAGTCACATCTGGTTGCTTTCGACAAATGAAAGGTCAGAACACTCAATGTATGCTTAGTCTTGATTTAATCAGAGCGTAAAGGTCAGTAGTTAGCTGGGCATGTATAGTGCTGGTCACATGCGGAAGTGCACATGGGGAAAACCAACACGTGTTTCGACTGTAGGTCTTTATCAAGGCTATGTGATTCGTGGTGAGGTGTAGGTGTTTGTAGGTGACAATGTGGTTGCAAGGGACATATCGCGATGCAACATATTACATGACATAGGAAGAAGTAATATCACAATACATGTTACATGTTTATTACGTGCGGTGGTGAGTGGAGTAGTGACATGTGCAGCAGGCAATATTGGCATATATATAAATCAGAAATATGTTTAAACAGTTATTGTTTAGTGTTTAGTCAAACATGTTTTGCACCAAGGAAAACATTCCATAGGATGGAGGAAAAAGAGGGAAATTGGAAAGGTTGGTTAGCTTGGAACACTGTTACTGATTAGTAGTCAGTAAGGAATCTTACCAGATTGTATAGGTGGGTTCAGGTCCTTGAATAAGGATGCTCTATAGCAACTGGAGGAGTGAAAGACAATATGGGACCCTGTTATGCTCACACAATGAGAGGGGTTGTTAGTTAACAATTCAAGTGCCGCGATGGGAGGACCTGTTAATGATTAGTAGTTGGTAAGGAATCTTGCCAGATTGTATGGGTGGAGTAATGTCCTTGAGTAAGGATGCGGGATAGCAATGGGGGAGAGAAGGACCATTTGGGACTCGGTTGTTGTACTTGAAGGGGTTGTTAGTTAACCCAGTAAGTTAGCTGGTGACATAGACAAAGGGGCCGCTGGGGCAATGGTTCAATTGGCTGCAGAGTAAAGGGCCTTGGCGAGGCGCCCATAGCAGGGTCATGAATTATAATGGCCCGTACAATGAGCACTATTTTACATAGGTACAGTGCCAGTGACATGGATTCAGCTTATGCAGGTGGTTGCAGCTGAGAGAAGAGGGGGTCATTTCTGGAAATCATTATATGGGATTGCGTTATTAACAAGGTGATGTGCTAGTCTAATGCTTGCCAGTGTGGGGACTGTCGCGAGACGCCCCTATCAGGGTCATGATTATTATCACCCAGACAATGTCCACTATTTTACATGAGTGCAGTGCCAGGCATGGGCTCAGCTATCGAGGGCGGTTACAGCTGAGAGAATGTGGGGGTCCAGTCTGTACAATATGGAGGAATGTGTGATTACAATGGTGATGCGCTGGTGTAACGCTTGCCAGTCTGGGGGACTGGAGCAAGCGTTAGTGCAGTGATGGTTATGGAGGGCCTGCTGGGTCCACTACGGACCATATATAGGTCGCAGCGGCAACGTGGTCAGTGTGGGAAATCGTGGTCGGGTGAGAGTGCACATGTAAGGGGCTAACTGTAGCTGATTTAAGGTTAGTGGCAGGATCGACTGCCATTGCAAATATATATGGCAATTCAAGCCATGCTAAGGCTGAATGGCATTGTGTGCCCGTGATGGGTAAATCAGCGTTTTCCGTGTGATACGGGTAGGCCCGTTTCTTGGCCCGGGTGAAGCGGGCGGCTGCCCGGGGCGTAATTGCTCCGGGGGTGCATTTGCCGTGGGAGGCGACATTTCACTTTTGGAGGCGATTGCCCGTGGGCGAGTAGAGGGCAGCAGGTGCTGTCTCTGCCTCTCTGACCCTCGTAACGTTACATGAGTCAGAGAGGCTAAGGCAGCTGGTGCTGCCTCTGCTTAATGTTACGTGAGACAGAGAGGCTCAGGCAGCAGGTGCTGCCTCTGCCTAACTATACGTGAGTCAGAGAGGCTCAGGTAGCAGGTGCTGCCTCTGCCTCTCTGACCCACGTAAAGTTACGTGAGGCTCTCTAAACACGGGGCACCATTTTGTTGTAGTGTTGCACCGAAATCCTTTGTGATGGTTTCTGGAATCCAGCCCTATTGATCAGTCCTCCTGCACCATTATGTACCTTTCAGATGAAGTAAGTGTATGCTTTATGAATAATAATAAAGTTTAAAGAGAGGGGGTGGAAAAGGCTAAGCATTGGTTTGAAAGTGTGTTTAGATCCCACTGTGGGGAAGACCTAACTGAATTGATTTGCCCATTTGATGTCGTCACAAAACCAGTGGTTGTTTATTATTATAGTGCACACAACAAAAACACTTTTGGTGCTTAAATAATGATTGTTAGAATTGGTCAACTCAATGGTGGTCACTTCATTAGCCTCAATAGGGTGGAAGGCTGTGGTTCAAAACTGACCTATCATTACGCACAGAACAGATCGGTAGCGAGCACTCACCAGACAAAACCATCTTCTGGCTAAAACACTGGTGCTCTAGTAGAATGGTCATTTACAGAGCATACTGCTGTGCCTGCAATGTTGCCTTTCCAGGTGCTTCTTCTGGTGCCTTGTTGCCAGTCAGATAGCCTTTGCTGTCATCCTACTGCTGTTCTGGGTGCCCCTGTACAGGCTTTATTGCAGTTTAAGGTGCCAGTTCAGGGGTCCTGCTGAAATTCACTGCTTTTGCTTGGGTCCACTGTCGTGCAAGGAACCCTATGGCCGTGCATTAATTTAAAGCACAAGTGCTGTTGGGACACAGCTACAGCTCAAGAAGCCCATCTCCAGCCCTGGGGACAAAGCTTTGTGGGAGTAAAATTGAACTGCATGAAACAGAAGGGAGGGGGGGAGCTTTTATGAATTGCTTGTTTTCCTAAAGTGGTGAATGTGTTGGATTGCACACACGTTCATCTTGTACTGCGACAAGGGCATGAAGGGATATTCTGCAAACATAACATGACATACTCTGTAAATGTGGTGTGTGAAGCAAGCATGAAAATTATTACACATTGTTGTGCGAATTACCATAGCTCAACCCATGACTGCTACATATGCCAGAGCCATACCCTACTTGTAATAATAAGATGTCTCCCACAGGAAGGTGGGTGGCTGTTGGGTATGTGGAGCAGTACAGAGAGTTTGCATGTGATTTGTGCATGTCCTTCATTTACAATGCTGCATTTCTCTCAACTCAAACCAGGTCTGTTGATACCCATTCTCAACCCACCTAATGCACCAGATCAGATACAATGAGGCCCACTTAAAGACCTGGAATACTATCGATGATATGGGTCTCTAGAAGAGGAAGCTCAGATGCCTTAAGGCACAATGTCACACTCCCATTTTCCTGCAATGAAGATGAAGAGATGAGGAGGAGAAGAGGAGATAACAGGAGTAGGCAAGAACCTTGACAGAAATGGGTGTGATCAAAACGAGGGAGTGACAAAGTGGGATGCGCTAGTGAACAATCGTTTACAATCATTTGTTTTCGTCTTTCACAAATGTCAAATGGTCATGCATTTAGATAATGGAATACAATGTAATTGCTGTCACTGATACAAAGAAAAGAAGAAAAGTTGGCTTTGTTAATTGTTCGAAAATGACATCACTCTTAAATCTGGAGTGAACTTATTACAATTAGAATTGGTTGCATACAGATTAAGATGAAATAATGAGAGACACAGGCATCTTAATGATCATGCACAGTTCGACAATAAACGAAGTTTAGAATAAAGATTGAAATTTAAAACATTGCTTGTCTCTATTACGAGAGTACTCTACTGGAACGCAATTAAGTTTAGTTCTCTCAGAAATTGTACAATGTCAATGATAAGTGAAATCTTGGAAGCATTAAATATTGCAAACCATAAGTCATCTTTGGTTAGTAATTTGATATGACGAAAATGTTTGTGGAGGTAACGAGTTTTCATATCCGCTAAATCTAAGCAATCTATCATGAGGTGTCTCGTGGTTTCAACAGAATCAACAAGTTTGCAGTGACCACAAGACCTAGATTAATTCGGGAGATTGTTATATGATGCAAGTTTGTCCTTTGTGGGGAGAAGATTAAATCGAAGGCGTAGAAATGCATCTGCATATTTTCGATCTGGGAACTTCATTAGGTACTGTGGTAATACATTAACAGCGCGTAATTGAAATGAGCCCTTTTTAACAGCTTCTTAGGAGTTAATCTTGTCACAGGTACTAATCCAATCTTGTCTCCACAATTTAATCTTTGCTTTGTCAGGGGACTCAAGTAATAAAGATACAGAGATGTCAGCCTCTTGAAGGATTAGAAGACACAACTTTTTCCATTCATGCATCGGTTTGAAATTTGGTGTCTGTATGGTCTTTTTCAAGATAGGAAATAAGTTTGCTGATGAATCAGAGGAGATAAGACATTTCCTATATGTTGCTAACATTAACCAAGAAACCGATGCATTGAGGGAGACAAGACCAAGCTCATATCTAATAAGTGCGATATGGGTGCAAGTAGGAACCGGAAGAATGTGCTTCCAGTAGATGCCCTCTAGGATGTCCCACCTCACAGATTTAGGGATTGCCTTGGTTTGGCTTGCATACGTAATTATTGGAATGACTTTCTGTACATAGAATATTCTAGTAGGCAGAAGGGAACATTTCCCATAATTTGACTGAAGTTGTTTGCCTTGTATTGCTAATAGTTTCATTCTAGAGCTAAGTTCAGACTTATAAGGTTGGTCTGAAGGGTGTGTGTTTATGTTTATGCCAAGGTATTTAAATTCCTGTACTTGAGATAGTGAACATTTGCCCAATTTCCAATTGAATTTGTAGTTTGACAAGGGTCGCTGGTGCTGAAAAATAAGAATGTTAGACTTAAAGGTATTAATTACTAGATCATTCTTTTTGGCGTAATCAAACAAGGCAGTAAGTTTCCTCTGTAGGCCAATGGAGGTCCTGTCCAATAACATAAGATCATCGGCATAAAGCAAGTAAGATATGTTTGGGTGTGATCACAAAATATGAGCCCGTTGTGAAAGCATCTTTTGGAAAAGGATTCTACAGATCCCATTAAGCACACCTACAGCATGTGTACTGTTCGAGGTAGGAATCTCTACTCTTAATGCGAGAATCACCTGGAACAAATTGGCTCTGTTCAGGAAGACACACAAAGAGGCAAATTTACCCTCTGTTAAATTCTTGACAGAAGACAAAGGACAAGGAAAATCAGCATTGTGTGAGTGGAAGCGTCAGTGCAAAGAGATTCTAGCACAATTGGGTTGAGACGAACATACTTTATGGCAGAATCCAGATCTAGTAAAAAGAAAACTACTAGACTGGGACTGGATCGAAATCAATGAAAAAAGATCTTCTCAAAAATGTATGTTAAACACTCCACCTGAAGCCAAAAGACGCAACACACTGGCAAAATATCTAACGCTATCACAATGTAAACGGCTATGAAGACTGTACCTAAAATTTCGCCTAAACATCTATGAAACCAAAGAGATCTTAATCCATCGAAGGAAGATTTCGGCTGGAAACTGTAAATGTAGGTTCTGTACAGAGGAAGACGAAAATTTAAAACATCTGGTCCTGCGCTGCTCCGAACTTAAAGTTCAACGAGAAAACTGCTTAAGGAATGAGAGGAGTCGAGTCCTGTCGTATAGTCCAGAAGAATGGTGGATACATCTTCACATTGGCGAAAGTAAATCCCTGCTGATTGCAATGATGAGATTCCTTGATCAAATGCAAACTTGGTGGGATGCGACATCACCATATTGTGAGGATAAGATAACCCCAAATGATTGACTTGGCGAATAGTGAAGTCATTTAACAAGAAGGCCACTTACTGTATATACATAGATCTGAAGACGGAAGGTTCAAAGAGTGCAGAAATAAACAGGAATTAGATGAATTTCCCGAATGGAGAAATGTCAAGGACCATTTATGCTAAGCTAAGAGAACGTTTGTCGTCTAGTTGTACTTCCTATTCTGTTTTTGTACTCTTTTTATGTATACTTAAAACGTTTTTTAATAAGTTAAAGTTTTCAAAAAGTTTTCAAAAAGTTTGTAAAAACTGAATGAAATAAAAAAAAGAAAAAAAAATATATTTCATGCTCAACCAATTTAGGCGAGAACGAACATACAGAATTAAAAGCAAGGTGCATGTCATTGATATAAAAGATAAAAAGAATAGAGGCAAACGGACAACCTTGTTTTAGGCCAGAATCAGTTTCAATTGGCTGGGATAAAAGACCATTGGTTGTCAATTTGACTCTAATTGAAGTTTTGGAATAAAATTGATAAATTAAAAACCTAATATACAAAGGACAATTTGCGTTTAAGAGTTTACACCATAGTGTCTGCCTCGCAACCGAATCAAAAGCTTGCTTAAAATCTATAAAAGTTACAAAACAGGTTGCTTGGATAAGATGGCTTATTGTTTTATAATGGACAAGATTAAAAGATTTAGTGCTGTACCAATGCCAGATAAAAAGCCAGATTGGTTTATGTACATGAGTTGATTTTCCACAAACCATTTTGTAAAATCATGTAAAACAAGTCTTGCAAAGAATTTACCAGGAGCATCTAATAAAGCTATATGTCTATATTTATTTGGATTAGACCTATCTCCTTTTTTGAAAATGGGAATGATGATAGCTTGCTGCCAAGACGGGTAAATGTGAGTTGTTTCTCTCACTCTCATAAATATAGTTTCTAAGAGCGCAGCCCATTTCCCTGGATGGTTTTTAGTATTGCATTCGTCAATTGGTCAGGACCCGGAGCTCTTGATACGCTTAATTTTTTCATTGTAATGAGGATGTCTAGATTGTCAAATTTAAGTTTGGTTAAAACAGGATGATCTATGAAATGTACACTTTGCTGCAGATGAGATTTTAACAGAAGTGCTTGCTAATGTGAAGTCCACATTGTCTCTGAAATAGGGTTCAAAAGAACAGATCTGTTAGCATTAGAGGGCACGTTGTTAATTACCTTCCATATTTCTCCAGTTGACTTAGAGACAAGGGCTTTCAACATGAATTCAGCTTTCTCTTGTTTATGAAGGAGTAAATGTTGTTTTATTCTATTTTTGTACTTTATGTTTATTTGAGTTCTTAAGTTTTTGCACAATTTAGCAGCAGATGTTCTTAAAGCACGTTTCATTTCTTTCTTGAGGATAGAAATGGCTGGTATTCGAGGGTATTTATGAACGAATATTGGTCGAGTTGAAGCACAAGCTTCTTGGTTAAGCATCATGATGCAATCATTATAAAAGATTTGCGAAGTAGATGGTAACTTTGAATCAGTTTGTATGATCCTCTGGTGGAGTTTCAATATTTGACCAGGGAACCATTTGAGACGATTTCTGGCATTATTTACATCGACATGAGAGGTGAAGTGAACAGAATTTTGCACACTATGAGGAACCCAGCAGACTTTGAGAATATTATGGTAGCTGGATGTGGTGGATAGAACCTGGGATGATGCTATCAGTTTATTCGCATCAGCAGAGATATAAACATAGTCTAGAATGGATTTGCTCAGATTTCTAGTCCATGTGGGATTTGGAGGAGAGTATTCAGGACTGGAACCGTTTAGCATGAGGAACTTTCTTGCATTCATTAAATTCAACCATTTTGAAGCTCTTAAGTTAAGACCAGAATTGGGGGTAGAGAGGCAATTGAGATTGAAATCAACTGCAATTATTGTTGTCTTAATATCAGGTTCAAGTAAAGTTTGATTAAAGATGTTTTCAATTTTGTCAATGAACTGGGGAGCGGTAGGGGAAGTCGGGTTCCAATAAACATTTATTAGAAGACAACTTGGGAACAAAGGATGGAGTGTATTAGTGGTAGATAGTTTCACAATTTGAATACCTGGATCAGGGGAAGGCCATGCCGTAAGAGATAGCTGAGAGTCGTTACGAGTTGCAACTAATAGTCCTGCAGCTGGGCGCCCTCTAGCAGGTTTTCATGCTTGTACAATTTTAATTTGATGGTTTTCCCATATTGGGGCTGTCCGCATCCAAGTTTCTTGTAAAGCTACTATGTCGAAACTGTTTAGGTCAGAGGTTTCAGTAAAGAGTAAAGAGTTTACACCATAGTGTCTGCCTCGCAACCGAATCAAAAGCTTGCTTAAAATCTATAAAAGTTACAAACAGGTTGCTTGGATAAGATGGCTTATTGTTTTATAATGGACAAGATTAAAAGATTTAGTGCTGTACCAATGCCAGATAAAAAGCCAGATTGGTTTATGTACATGAGTTGATTTTCCACAAACCATTTTGTAAAATCATGTAAAACAAGTCTTGCAAAGAATTTACCAGGAGCATCTAATAAAGCTATACGTCTATATTTATTTGGATTAGACCTATCTCCTTTTTTGAAAATGGGAATGATGATAGCTTGTTGCCAAGACGGGTAAATGTGAGTTGTTTCTCTCACTCTCATAAATATAGTTTCTAAGAGCGCAGCCCATTTCTCTGGATGGTTTTTAGTATTGCATTCGTCAATTGGTCAGGACCCGGAGCTCTTGATACGCTTAATTTTTTCATTGTAATGAGGATGTCTAGATTGTCAAATTTAAGTTTGGTTAAAACAGGATGATCTATGAAATGTACACTTTGCTGCAGATGAGATTTTAACAGAAGTGCTTGGTAATGTGAAGTCCACATTGTCTCTGAAATAGGGTTCAAAAGAACAGATCTGTTAGCATTAGAGGGCACGTTGTTAATTACCTTCCATATTTCTCCAGTTGACTTAGAGACAAGGGCTTTCAACATGAATTCAGCTTTCTCTTGTTTATTACGGAGTAAATGTTGTTTTATTCTATTTTTGTACTTTATGTTTATTTGAGTTCTTAAGTTTTTGCACAATTTAGCAGCAGATGTTCTTAAAGCACGTTTCATTTCTTTCTTGAGGATAGAAATGGCTGGTATTCGAGGGTATTTATGAACAAATATTGGTCGAGTTGAAGCACAAGCTTCTTGGTTTAGCATCATGATGCAATCATTATAAAAGATTTGCCAAGTAGATGGTAACTTTGAATCAGTTTGTATGATCCTCTGGTGGAGTTTCAATATTTGACCAGGGAACCATTTGAGACGATTTCTGGCATTATTTACATCGACATGAGAGGTGAAGTGAACAGAATTTTGCACACTATGAGGAACCCAGCAGACTTTGAGAATATTATGGTAGCTGGATGTGGTGGATAGAACCTGGGATGATGCTATCAGTTTATTCGCATCAGCAGAGATATAAACATAGTCTAGAATGGATTTGCTCAGATTTCTAGTCCATGTGGGATTTGGAGGAGAGTCTTCAGGACTGGAACCGTTTAGCATGAGGAACTTTCTTGCATTCATTAAATTCAACCATTTTGAAGCTCTTAAGTTAAGGCCAGAATTGGGGGTAGAGAGGCAATTGAGATTGAAATCAACTGCAATTATTGTTGTCTTAATATCAGGTTCAAGTAAAGTTTGATTAAAGATGTTTTCAATTTTGTCAATGAACTGGGGAGCGGTAGGGGAAGTCGGGTTCCAATAAACATTTATTAGAAGACAACTTGGGAACAAAGGATGGAGTGTATTAGTGGTAGATAGTTTCACAATTTGAATACCTGGATCAGGGGAAGGCCATGCCGTAAGAGATAGCTGAGAGTCGTTACGAGTTGCAACTAATAGTCCTGCAGCTGGGCGCCCTCTAGCAGGTTTTCATGCTTGTACAATTTTAATTTGATGGTTTTCCCATATTGGGGCTGTCCGCATCCAAGTTTCTTGTAAAGCTACTATGTCGAAACTGTTTAGGTCAGAGGTTTCAGTAAAGAGTAAATGGGAAAAACCTCTGGTATTCCGGGAAGCTAGAGAGCAAATGTGGTTAGAGTCTAAGAGGTTATCCTAGTGGGCTGTCATGTGTAAATTGTCTTACGTCTCATTTCTGATCCAATCCCATTTAGATGGAGGGGGTTTGTTACTTGGTCGTATGTTCTTCATACATCTACAACAAGGAGCTTCATTATTGCCTTAGGAGGCTATGGTTTTTGAGTTTGGGATTGATTGAATCAAACTCGAAGGAAGAGTCTCATTGCTCAAAGAAGGAGGCATGAGAGCTTTGAGACGCATTCCTTTGGAAAATAATTGCTGTCGTTCGCTCCACACTAGATTTTTGACAATTTGCGAGTGGATGGTGATCACAGTGATGTCTTGCTGGGCCGGATTTCGGTATGTCACTGATTCAATGTCACTGGAATTTATCTGTTTGAGTGAGTTGATAGAATTGAAAACCATAAGGATTGTTGTGCAATTTGGGAATGGATCAGAATATAACCTATCAAGCATTTTAATATGAATGCTCTCATCTTTCAAACTAAGGGATTTTGATAGTAAACAGCAAGTCTGGGATTGTCGTGAATTATATCTAAGGGCATTTGAGGAGAGAATCTAACCGAAGGGCCTGTCTTTAAGGAAGAAGTTAAATCCGAGCCATCTATTGTCGACACATGTTGAACAAGAGGATTTTGAGCTGACTTCGGAGAAAGACTAAGCAGACTTGAGGATGATGGAATTGATGAAGGAGCTCTCTCTGTTTGGTTAATTATGCTCAAATGCGACTCATTGCACCTTTGATTTAAAGTTTTGAAGGAACTGAAATCCAAGTCAAAGTTTACATGGAAAGTTGGTAGCAACTGGCATTTAGTACGCGAGGAATCATGTAAACCATGGTGAACATCCTCCACAATTGAATTCTTGTCATCCGGATACACTGATAAGTTCATAAGTTGGTCATGCATGTTATTCAAATTGCATTGATTAAGAACTTCGCAGTCAGTCAAAGGCGCGTTACATACAGGATTTGCAATCACAGGGATCTTTCCTTTGGAGATACCAGCGACTGGATTGGGAGTGTTGGTTGAAGCAGAAGATGCCACTGGCAAATTAGGCAAAGGATCGCTGTGCTGCTCCTCAGACTCATTAGGCACATACTGAGGGGCTGAATTGTTTGCAATACATTTTGTGGTTTTTGATTTAGAGTTTTTATTTTTTGTTGGTGAAGAAATGTTTTTAGATTTTTCTTTGACCAATTTTCTGATTATGGTTAGAATCACTGAAACTTTGGGAAGTGCATTTTCTGTTTCCTTTTCTCCTCTGCCTTCTATTGTGAGATGGTCTGGAGAAAACATCATAGAGTGGCTTTTCCATGATTTGGATGTCAGGCGAGCCGCATTCAATGTCAACAGGATGAGGCGACAAGGAGGAGTGAGATTGGAGTTGAATTTCAACACCTACCCATCAATCCTTGGTATTTCCAAAGGTATTACAATCTGATATTCTGGAGACGGACGAGAAGCACTTGACAAGTTCAACTCGGGAATAGGGCTGATTGATCTATTTTCAGCAATCCAGTAAAGTTTGTTATGAAGGAGGACCAGCGACTCATTTTGCGTAGCTGATCTAAGGTCTAACACTTCAAACAATTTGGTTAGAGTAAAGATGCTTGTATTGATAGCTGTTAAAGCAAGTTCCAGAGCAGGATTAGAGACCAAGGGAAATCCAAAAGATGGGCGTGGCAGAGGCTTAGAAAATGAGGCAACTAACGATATTTCCGAGTCACCAGATGAAATGATGTCTTCGGGAGCATCGTTGGGATATAGCTCAGGTGATTTGGAAAGAGCTGAGATGTTTGCATCATTTTGGTAAGAAGTTTGTGGAGACACTGGTCTTGAAGCTACAGGATCTGTCGTTTGGGTGGAATAGGAGACTGGTAGTGGAAGAAGAAGAGTAAGGTTATGGTGGTTAGATGAAAGGTGAGCAAAATGATTGTGTTTCATTTTTATCATATGAAGGTTTCGCAACCTGTGAACATAAAGTGATCGAGGTGAGAGTTTGAGGAGGTTGCGTGGGGATAATGACTTGAGGTTCCATTGAAAACTCAGGAAGGTAGCTTGGGGTGTGAAACGTTTCAGTACTTGAGGGGCTAGTTGAGGCTGAGATGCAACGTTGTATTGTTGCATCAGAGAGGAGGGACGGCAAGTTTGTTGCCGCTGAACGAGTTTGGACAAAGACACGTTGATGAGTTGGAATATTGGAAGCAGTATTCAACATTTGTGTATTTAACGGTGCAATAAGAGCAGTCTCCACATTCAAAGGAACATTTTGAATATCGGGTGAAACCTGATGTTTTCCTTGGAGGCGGACCCAGGCTTAGACGAGCCCGAGTTTATTGGTGATTTAGGCAAAAGTTGGCGTTGCATTAAATGGCTCAGAATACGGGGCATGCTGGCAGTAAGCCGATTCATTTTAATACGATTTGGCAGTGCGTGAGAAGAACTAAACAAAAACTGACAGGGCCAACAAATGTCGGTTTGAAAAGCGTACATGAGCAGACAACTGAAGGTAAACTTTACTTAAGGAATTGAGGCTCACTACAAGCCAGAAAGAGTCAAGTGACAAAGTGACAACCAAAGGAAGCTCGTTGCCTAGCAGAGAGAGTAACCCGCTGACTCGCTGCACTGCGGCTCAGCAGTCAGTAATCTGCGGGTACTATGCAGGGTGCACGCGCGCTGGTGCGCGCAGGAGCTGGATATGTAGTTGAAGGGGGCATGGTTACAATCTAAATGCAATAAAGAGATTATATAAGTTACCTAAGTGATATTAAGTGGCAAATTAGATGAAGTACAAGTCCAGTAAGTCCAGTAAGTACCCAGCAGATCTAAAATTCAAGTTTGATTGAGGATGAGGCATAAATCCACAAAAAGGAAATCAAGCGCGCTGCAGCAGGGAGCTGTGCAGACGTGCAGTCAGTACTCTGCGGGTACTCGGCTGTATGTTATCAAAATACAGAGTTTATAGGTCCAGGAGGCAGGTTATGGGGAAATCAATAAGGAGCAGAGGCTTGGGGGCTCAATAAATGCTTTTGCAGCAGCAAAGTCAAGAAGAGTGCCCTTAACATAGACAAAAAATGGACACAAATCTTTAAAAATCAAGACCAGTATGTACTGTTTGTGTACTCGGCTTTTTCTAAGGAATTACTGCAAAGTTCTTGAATCACAGTGTAATAAAACCTGTTTCATTTGTATAGCAAAGATTAATTGACGTTTGGTAGGAGTTACTTAACTGTGGAGTGTAGTTAGTTAGTGGCGCATGTCATGCACAGTGTGTGGGGGGGGCGCATTTTTAGAGTTTCGCCCTGGGCACCAAATGGACTAGAAACTGCCCTGGATACGGGAATTAAGTGGCAGTAGTGCTGTTCGTTGGCCAATGGGGATCACAGCATGGGGTAATGCTTGTTGTGGGGGCTGGTATGGTAGAGGGAAGCAGTAGTTGACAAAAGAGGGCAAGCACATGGGTAAATTCTAAGGAGACAGTCATATGCTAGTTCCAGTGAATATTTAGGTGGAGCGATAGCAATTCACATTAAGTTGTGGTGTGTTTGAAATAAAAAGAATTGTGAGGATTGGTGGTGTTAAAGCTGTGCACTCGTGGCGGGCCAGGTCTGGCAGTGCTCGTTGCATAGCAAATTGAAGCGAAAGTGCAAGGGGGCTCAGATTGGCCCAGGGCTTGGCCCTCTCAGGGGCTTACCTGGAAGCCTGTAGGGCAGCTGGAACAAGGTGCGTGGTAACAGCAATCGTTAGATTCCGTACGCTATCTTCTTACTGTGTTAAGTAAGAGACGCAGGCTGATTGGCCGAGCAGCCTTGAATCAGCTCATAGCAGATTGATTGTCTCACAGGGTGGAGATTCAATCAGAATGCATGCCTATTCCTGTCCACTTTAGTATATTAACTGGCACTGGACAATGGTTAGAGTGGGCTGTGGCTGAGTATGTGCGGGGCAAGCCAGATTTGGAGAAACAATTATAGGGAGATGCAGGGGGCTGCAGGCATAACAGGTAATGGATGAGATGTCCACTCAGGGCATAGCCTGTGGTGTATACCTAGGTATATGGTGAAACCAGAGTGTGGGTTCCAGAGGACAAAGTGTGTCAGTGCGAGGTGGCTACTGGGCATGCTGGATGGGCAGTGCATAGACTGGAATTAGGATAAGGGGAGGGCTGGCTGAAAACCTACTGAGTCAATAATCGAATATATGGTGGTGAGCCTGACTGACAGTGCATACATTTACAATGGTCGGAGTCAGACAAGGCTGGTTGCGAGCTTACAATAGGCGTCGCATGGGCATCCAATTTTGGTTGCCCAAATACACAATTAGTGACATCCTATGGGTTGGTGCATCCAGTTACGCAAGGCATATGTTCCCTATATATTGATTCTGTAACAATAGACAATGGCAGTGGTCATACTGGAATTTTCCTTACGTCATGAAACAGGAAAGGCCCAACAGTAGTAATTTTCAATTATAATATGTACCAAGTTAACTTGGTATGGTAATAGCACGTTACACAATGGTAATCTTTAGAGCAACACATGCAGCTCATGCTCAGAATTGAGGCCCATGCTCACACATCTGTATTTGCAAATTATTCTAGCTTCAAGTGGTCTTAGTTTGAGTTCCCTGTCGCCCCTCTTTGGTCCAGCGAGATGGGTTCCAGTCCCATGAATCTGATTTCTTCTTTCATGTCCAACTGATGTTTCTCTTGCCAGTGTTGTGCCAAAGGATATCTTGCATCTTGCGAGTTGAGTAGACTTAGATGTTCCCTGATCCTGGTTCTTAGTCCCCGTATTGTGCTGTCAATATATTTCGGGTTACATGGGCAGATGATAACATAGATTTCTAATTTGGATTTACAATTAATAAACTCAGTGACTTTGGGTTGTTCTGTGCCATTGAAATCAAGGGTCTTGACGTTTCTCAGATGGGGGCACATGGTGCAAGTTCCACACTTATAAAACCCAGCTGCTTTCTGTGATGTGATTCAAGATTGATTGGGGATTGCCAAGGGGGCCATATACAATGGGCTCAGCATTGTGAGCAGGGTTGGTGCTTTGGTATAAGTTATTAGTGGCCCGAGGGGTATTAATTGCTTGATGTCCGTATTTATGCTGATGAGATGCCAGTGTTTTTGGAGTATTTTGGGGATCCAATGACTATCCAGGGTCAATCTAGTCACATATCTGATGGTTTCTTCTGGACCAGTCCTCCTGGGTTTAGGTTTGGGGGTCAGTAGGGTCCTGCAAACCCTGTTTGTTGCCATGTTGATTGCGGATCCTACTGCCTTCTCCATGTAACCTCTTTCAGAGAATCTGTTTTCCAATAATTTTTATTCCGCAATGAACGACTCTTTTATGTCCAAGCAGTAGAGCTGTTCCGTGGTGCCTGTCCTGATGATCTGGACAAGAACCACAGAACAGCTCTACTGCTTCAAAGAATACCTAAACAGCAATCGGTTTGGTCTAGAGCTAACAGGCACACACAGTTACAACTCTATCGACTTCGTGGACATAAGGATCAGCGTGAAAAACAAGGAACTGGCAATGACGACATACAGAAAACCAACAGAGGTAAACTCTTAAACTCTGTACTTTTTGTTACCAGCTGCCACCACAGAACTGTAATAGACAATATACCAATAGGCAAATTCATCAGGGCCAAACGGAACTGTAGCACCAATAAGTCATTCATTGCTGCATCATCTATAAAGCAGTTGCCCTCAAGTCACCCAGCCACCTAGCGGGTGGACAACGCACCTCCAGAAGCCAGGACATGTGTAGACTTGAATTTCGGTGCTGCAAAAAGGAAAGGGCCAAAAAACAAGCCTTCTCTCCTTATGCCCGAAGACTTTGGAACCTCCTCCACGTCGGCATCAGACTCAACCCCCACGCTCCTACAATTAAGAAAATAACTCAAGACCCACCTCTTCAATGAGTCTTTCCTCCTCAACACCTAGGCCATAATGCCGCCCCTCGCGCCATCTGACTCTCTAGATGCTGCCTGGCCATCTCCTCCCTGCTAACCAGTACAACTGTACCCTCCACTGTGTCCCTCTGTATATTACCCCTGCTATATTTCTGTTCTGTTGTTACCACTGAAAAGCGCTCAGTTATGCGTATCTTTATTGGTGTATACATCTGTAAAGCGCTCTGTTGCTTCTCAAAGCTAGGTCTGCACTCAATAAATACCACAATAATAACAATAACATTTATTGAAAATTCAACTGGTTGTCTTCTGCCATTAGGGTCCTACTCTGCCTGCCTCCCTCTCTCACCATAAGCCATCACACGGTCTTGGAGTAAGGCTGACCTTTGCTCATCACGTAGCATTCCATAAAGTGGTGTTCCGTTATTCTCCCCATATTATACCATGCCATGCTGTATACCCACACTCTTCTATCCTAGCTTTGCTCCTTGTATGGTTTATATGTCCAAACACAGGCATTATAAAGGAGGTGGTGTGGAGAGAAAGGCGATTAGTTGGCACACTCATGAAAGCCCATCCGGCTGTGCGCATTTTATGCCAGGCTCTGTCCAGGACTCAGGTACATCATTGAAGGCAGGCTCTGCAGCGTGAGAACCGGAACCGGAATCACCTTGGCACTAGGTGCTGGATCAGAGGTTGAAAAAGAATAAAACACTTTGCACAACTTCTTACAGTCTATTTTTGGTAACCTGGGCCGACGGCAGCCGATGCTCTTGGTGGATATGGAGACATCCAAACAACAATAGCATGGCAAGTGCCAAACAAAAGAAATGCCCAAGCAAGATTCTATTCAATTCAAATATGCAATTAACATAAGCACAGACAAATAAAAGAAATACTCTAACCCACCCCTGTACGGTGACTACAAAGATTATTCAGGCTAGACAGTTATAGAATATGCGCTCTTTGTATTCTATTGTAGAATGGATAAATGCAGGTTAGAAAGTGGAACCTAACCAGGCTCGAGGGTCCAAAGTAGGGACCAGGGGTTCAAGCTACCTCGTAATGCATTGTGTGGCACATAGTCCACAAGTTCACTAATTACTCTTTTGAATAGTCTCAACTGAGTTAATCCAAGTTTGTTGGTGCTTCTCCTTGAAGCAGAAGAGGAAGATTGATGTGGCAGGTGGGGCCAGGGCTCAAGTCGAGGGTATACGCGGGGGACTTTTTTCAGAGGGTGGACTCAGTCCCACCTGATAAAATGAGTTAACAGAAAACAGCTGAGACTGAACTATTAAAAAATACAACTTCGTTGCTGCTAAAATTTGTTTAGTTCAAAACACTCTTTAAAAATTATACATGTGTTTCTCTTCCTGCTGTTCTACCCCTCGTGGATAGAGATAAGACCCTCAGACTCCATGGCCTTAGAATCACTGGCCACTCTAGTGGGATTCAAAACGGTGATGGTAGACTCAACCCAAGACATACAACTGCACCATCATATGAGACGTTTGTGGCCTCCCTCTCCTGGATAGAAGTCATCAAGTCCTCCTTCATGCCCATACAGTCATTGGCTCTTCTGCTGAGATTTTAAATCACAACATTTGGCTCGAACAAAGCAGACAACTGCACATTTGGCTGACACTGCCATGAAATGCATCCAGCAGAAGCGTTTTATAATGGCAAAACCCTATAGGAAGACATCAGAAAACCATCTCCCATGTGAATAGTGCACCCCACACTGGTACGTTAACAGTTGATTTTTCCCAAATATGCTGGTTTCATTGACCTCTGAGGTACCGGAGGCCGAGCAAGTGCAGCCATAACTCACACCTGTGTTCTGAGGTTCACAGACAGATGTCTTTGGTAGGTTCAATAGCACAGTGAGCTATTTATATTCTCTGTAAACACAAGACAGGGATTGGAACCTGTGTTGTTCTGCTTTGTCTTGCTTCCGAGACCAGCATGTTGCCACTGACCTATACTAACCGTGCTAGTCATGAAATGGGCTGGGTAATTCTTGCCAAATACTCGTATCACGTTTAGCAACATTCGTAGCACATTGTGCATCAAATCACCCATACATTAGAAGGGAAAAGCTTTCCTAAGGTCAGTGACTTTCATAAACATGTTTCAGCTTGACTGGCTCGAATGTATCCCACTAACAGGATCCAGGGCATAATGCTTGGCCTGATGTAACCTGGTGACAGCTAGGGGTGTACAAAACTTTGGCTTCAAGTAGTGTTTTGGCTGAATTCTGGCTGAAAAATTGCCATTTGGCTTCGGCCGAATACTTCCTTGCTATTAGCCTCAAGCTACATATTTTGACCTCTCCTTTGCAGCCAATGATACAACTCAGAGATAGTACCTTTCATGGTTCAGGGTGTATTAATGCTGTGTAGGGCAAAGGGCCAATGAGCAATCTGAATCTCCAAAGGAATAATGATGTGGCAGCTTTTGCAGCTGTGTCACATTTCACAACACGACCAATGTACGAGGCCTGTGGGGGATAACATACATCCAATACTGTATTTGCATTTTGAATGCAATTTTGATGGTGACCCTTGTCCGGATATGTTTCCATATTTGTTTCCATAGATATACTGTGATCCTGTACTGACAGTATATTTAAGAAAAATACTACGCACTCAGTAAATAGAGCTGTATCTTAATTGAACGATTCATTCATAAATAGGTTGCTCTGTCCTGCATGGCATGTATGTTGACAGCAACATAGATTGTGGTGTGTCGCCCCTTTAACTGGGGCGTGTTGCCCCTTTAAGCACACCAGTCATGACTTTGCCATGACTCGAGGCAATTAAAGGGGCCTCTGCGTGCACGTGCAGGCACTGCAGCAGAGACCCAGGATTAGGCAACTCTGTGTCTGTGCCTTCTTTATGGTGTGCCTGCTGGGTGCCCACGGCCTGTATTGAAGCCCTGACCTGTGTGCCCACATCTAACGTTTGCTGGGTGAGGGACAGAGGAGCTCTGTGATGACGCTGGCGGCCGCTGACATTTACCTGCCTAGCAGGATGTGTGTTAAGGGCTGGATAGCCCGAAATAATACGCGGACACCAGCGGGTAGCACCGTAACCTTCTTTATTCAAATACAACTTGTAAGTGCCCTTTTTGTGGCACACTCCTCCCCCCTCACGTCACTCCCCCCCCGCCCGTGACGTCTCCCCAGTGTGTGGCTTGCCCTAAAGGGGCAGCCACTCGTAACAACACCCCCGGACAAATGTCCTTACAAGTAACTTAACTTGGCCAACTGGCGGTGCTGTCAACACACCTCCACTAACCTGGGAGGCCTCCTGATGCTCCTCTGGGGTCTTCTTCGCGGCTCTGGGTGGGGGCCGCCGTCAGTGTGTCCCGAAGGGTTGACCTGACTTTGAACCTGTGGTTCGAGGGGGACCCACGTTTCATCACGAATGTCTGTGTATTCTGGGTCAAGATCCTCTGGGGGTAGCTCCTCTCCGGCAGGTCTTGTGACATGCTTGAACCTTGAAATGTTGCGAGTCACTTCCTGTTCTCCATTCACTGCTGTTATCATGGTCCCTTTTACTGCAATTACTTGAAGCGGCTCGGGTGAGAACTGTGAGTCTGTCTTTTTTGTTATGGCTCTTTGTACCCACACCTCATCTCCTATTTGGAAGTCTTTTGACTGTGCCCTCCTCCTTCTGTCAGTCTGCTCCCGCGTTTTCTCTTTGGTTGCTCCATCTCGCTTGATGACTTCTTGGTCTGCTTCGGGCCGCCTTGTTGGGTTGTTGACGAGTGTGGTCCTGACCTGGTACTTCATCATGAGCTCTGCTGGGGTTCTGTTGGTGGCTTCTGATAAGGGTTTTTATCTCTGTACCCGCCGTGTTGATGAACATGCTATGTAGTCGTGGGGAGGTTTCTTCCCCGGCTGCATCTATAAAGTTATTAAAGTCCTCCAACCATTCCACCCACCTTGCACCTTTATCCGCTTGAGGCGTCATGGAGAAACGCGGCGGCATGCGGCATGCCGTGACGGTGGACCTTGAGACAGCTGGCGGTGGTTGCGAGCTGGCCGATGCCTGATCTGCGGCAGTACTCATGATGAGTGCAGTCGACGTCGCTTGCAGGCTGTATACCCTTCAGAGAAGTCCACGGCAGGCTGAAGTGGCTTGCGCAGCGCCAATCTCTGGTGCCCCTTATGGGAACGGGTGTTCCAAAGTCCGTTCGCTGAGGTGGTCCGTTACCGGGAAAATCATCTGGGAGCACAGTACTGTGACGAGAAGGAGGCAAAGTACTGCGACAAGGAAGAAGGGTGCCGGAGGATGAGGAGTTGCAGGATAGAATATTTTTGTTCTTTTTTTTTTTCATTTGTCCTTCTTGCTGCCCGGCACCTCTTTGTGAAATGGGGTGTCTCTGGGGGCTTGCACGTGTCTCTGCCGCTGCATGTGCCTCTAGCGTGTCCCTGGAGCTTGCACGTGCCTCTGGCGCTGCATGTGTCCTCTAGTAAACGGACCCGCGCACGCGGCGGTGTACACGGCGGGATCGCATGTGTATGCTGTGTTTGTAGAGCGCACACATGGCGGGATCGCATACGTGTGGGGGAGGGAGAGTTCGGGAGCGCCGCTCATCCGGGCTCGTTGAATGATGCCGGAGCGGGGATCCGCAGGCTAGTGGGATCACTAGCGGAGGAGGAGTACGCACGGAGGGATCTGCGGCGCTGCAGCAAGGAGGACCGCTGGTGGTAGAAACCTTTGTCGCCAAATGTTAAGGGCTGGATAGCCCGAAATAACGCACAGACACCAGCGGGTAGCACCGTAACCTTCTTTATTCAAATACAACTTGTAAGTGCCCTTTTTGTGGCACACTCTTCCTCCTCCCACGTCACTTCCCCCCCTGTGACATCTCCCCAGTGTGTGGCTTGCCTTAAAGGGGCAGCCACTCGTAACAATGTTTCGGGCCGCCTTGTTGGGTTGTTGACGAGTCTGGTCCTGACCTGGTACTTCATCATGAGCTCTGCTGGGGTTCTGTTGGTGGCTTTGTGGGGTGTGTTCCTATAGTCTCTCAACATTCTGCATAGCGCTTGATGGGGGTCAGTCCCCTCTAGGCGTGCTCTTTGTGTGGTCTTTTTAATGGATGCCATAAACCTTTCTGCCATTCGGTTAGCTTGTGGCCATCTCGGTGTCACTCTTTGGTGACGGAATCCCATGTGTTTTGCAAACACCCCGAATTCATGACCACTGAAAGGAGCACCATTATCTGATTTTAGTGTGTCTGGTATCCCCCACTCGCTGAAGACTTCATCAAATGTCGCAGCGACATGGGCAAAGGCTGTCGATTTGACCCGTTTCACTATGGGGAACCTGGAGTGTTCATCGATGAATAATAGTAGATAATCTCCTTCCTCCCGTGGTCCATAGAATTCGACCGCTACTCTCTCCCATGGATGATCTGGGTTTGTGGTAGTTCTGAGCGGTACCAGTGGCTCAGGTTTTGCTGTGCACTGGCATGCCGTGCAGTTCTTGACCCGCCGGTCGACCATATCGTCCATGAAGGGGAACCAGTCATTGCATTTTAACTGTCTTTTCGTGTTTTCCGCTCCACGGTGTCCCTCATGGGCGGTTTTGATGACCTCAGAGCGCAGTGTGGAGGGTATGACAATTTTGCAGCCTCGTACCAGAATGGCCTTGTCTTGGAATGCTGATTCAGTGTGCACTCTCGCCAGTCTCTCGATCTCGTCACGGCATGCACCTGGGTGTCTTTGTACTGCTCTGCGGAAGTCCTTCCACTTGTCATTCTCTGTCAGACTGATTGCCAGGGCCATGGATGGGTCTGCGGCCGACGGCATAGCAATTGTTTCAATGGATATAGCGGGCAGTAACGCATTGGCGGTGACATAGCTGATGTATTCCGCGTCACCCTGTCGAGGTGTGGAGCTACCAACCGGGTGTCTGGAGAGGTAGTCTGCTTGGTTGTTCTCACCCCCTTGTCGGTGAAGAATGTCAAAGTCATACTCTTGCAGACGGATTCCCCACCTCTCAATCCTGGGTGGCATTTTCGTGCGTGGATTGCCAAAAAGTGATAACAAGGCTTGATGATCTGTAATCAAGGTGAATTTCTTCCCAATGACGAAGTTATGGAAATGCTTGCACGCCCTGACGGCTGCCAGGCTCTCTTTCTCTGCCTGGGAATAGGCAGACTCCGGTGGGGCTAGGGCCCTGCTGGCGTAGGCAACTATGTGCCTCGGGTGGGTGTCTTGTCTGCTGGTTTGCGCTAGAATGACACCGAGTCCCACTGGGCTGGTGTCCACCACTATCTTGGTGTGCCATTCAGGGTCAAAGTATGCCAATTTCCTCGCCTCTGTCAGGGACTGTTTTATGGTGACGGGTTTCTTCAGAAGTTGCTTCTGTAGTGCCACTGACACGCATCCCTCGATGACTCTGAGTCGGATCGCTTCGTCTAGCGAAAACGCATCAAACTGGCAGTCCACCCCTTTAACTCGAAGTCTCGTGATGAACTCATCCACCGTTTCTTCAATGCACTGTGTGCACTGGTTAAAACATATCTCTCATAGTCTCTATTGGGGGCGATGACAAGGCGTTTGTTTAGGGCTGTGATGAGGCTATCAAAGTCAGTAATTTCCATTGGTGGTATGATTTTGATAAGCGTTTTTATCTCTGTACCCGCCGTGTTGATGAACATGCTACGTAGTCGTGGGGAGGTTTCTTCCCCGGCTGCATCTATAAAGTTATTAAAGTCCTCCAACCATTTCACCCACCTTGCACCTTTATCCGCTTGAGGCGTCATGGAGAAACGCGGCGGCATGCGGCATGCCGTGACGGTGGACCTTGAGACAGCTGGCGGTGGTTGCGAGCTGGCCGATGCCTGATCTGCGGCAGTACTCATGATGAGTGCAGTCGACGTCGCTTGCAGGCTGTATACCCTTCAGAGAAGTCCACGGCAGGCTGAAGTGGCTTGCGCAGCGCCAATCTCTGGTGCCCCGTATGGGAACGGGTGTTCCAAAGTCCGTTCGCTGAGGTGGTCCGTTACCGGGAAAATAATCTGGGAGCACAGTACTGTGACGAGGAGGAGGCAAAGTACTGTGACAAGGAAGAAGGGTGCCAGAGGATGAGGAGTTGCAGGATAGAATATTTTTGTTCTTTTTTTTTTTTCATTTGTCCTTCTTGCTGCCCGGCACCTCTTTGTGAAATGGGGTGTCTCTGGGGGCTTGCACGTGTCTCTGCCGCTGCATGTGCCTCTAGCGTGTCCCTGGGGCTTGCACGTGTCTCTGGCGCTGCATGTGTCCTCTAGTAAACGGACCCGCGCACGCGGCGGTGTACACGGCGGGATCGCATGTGTATGCTGTGTTTGTAGAGCGCACACATGGCGGGATCGCATACATGTGGGGGAGGGAGAGTTCGGGAGCGCCGCTCATCCGGGCTCGTTGAATGATGCCGGAGCGGGGATCCGCAGGCTAGTGGGATCACTAGCGGAGGAGGAGCACGCACGGAGGGATCTGCGGCGCTGCAGCAAGGAGGACCGCTGGTGGTAGAAACCTTTGTCGCCAAATGTTAAGGGCTGGATAGCCCGAAATAACGCGCGGACACCAGCGGGTAGCACCGTAACCTTCTTTATTCAAATACAACTTGTAAGTGCCCTTTTTGTGGCACACTCTTCTTCCTCCCACGTCACTTCCCCCCCTGTGACGTCTCCCCAGTGTGTGGCTTGCCTTAAAGGGGCAGCCACTCGTAACAATGTGGGGGGGCGGCTTGGTCATTTGCACCCATCCCGCACCACGTTTTGGGCCGAGCGCTGGTTTATCCCTGTGCAGCGATGGTCGAGGAGCGACGTGCTCGCTTGTGCCCATCCCCCACGACTGGGCCGAGCGGCGGTGAAGGGGGTGTGGGGACACTCCATACATGACATGTGGGAAACAGCATTGCAACCTATTTCTGAACCAAGCGTTCAGTTAAAGTATCACTCTATTTACTGTGCGCATAGTGTTTTCCTTAAATATACTGTCAACCAAACCACAGCATTTATTTGGGTTTAGGATGACAATATATTTAAGGAAACAGTAATATGCATGTGCGTGATTGGTGCCTGTACCTGTTGGTCGCGGCCAACAGGCCACGTAGAAAGATGACCTGTGGCAAATACGCCCCGCCAAAATGGCTGACGACGAAAGGGCCATGCTGAAAGAGGGCGTACTGCACATCAGACGCCTGCTGTATGCACTGCCTGAATGTTATGTTTTTATCGCTTTTGCAAATATCAAAAATGTGACATATTTGAAAAAGTGCCTGAAACTGAGTCACGTAACACAAAGAGCACAATCGCCTGATTGAAAAGGGTCTTCAGTGTTTTATTGACACGTGAATAAGGAGTTCATTATACTTTAAAAGCTTTGCATTTTGAAACGTCACTTTTATCTTCTGTTTATCCAAAACACTGTATCAAGAACTGAGGTGTTTGCATATTAAGAATGGACTAACACAGCAGGACATATTTTTCGGCACTCAGTTTATTTGTACACAGTATAAAGGAAGCCTCTAATAACTGACTGGTACCAGACAAAAATCAAAGAAAATGAGCGCATTGCTTCCTTATTGCTGAAATAAAAATATTTTCTCTGTGAAGCCGTAGCAAGAAACGGCGCAAGGTGTCTCCAAACAAGGGTGATATCCATAGTAACTGCCACATCCAGAGAGAATAATACGTTGTCGTGTCGTCACACACTCTCATATCACGTGGCAGGGACCAATGGAAGGCGGGAAGGGGAGGAGCCCAAGGGAACGGGGGAAGCCCATTCCCGGTATTTGTTATGTTAATAAAGATGTGTTGCACGCCAGCTCCTCTGGTCCTCTTTTCCTTGTGTTAGTGAAGAGAGAGGGACCGATCGAGCGTGAGGAGGTCCACGTGGGACACAACATGTTTGCATGTCCAGATTAATCATCAAGGTTATCTCCACAGAGTGGGGCTTGATTAACTGTCCATGGGGAATTAATTAATTTAGGCCTTTCACATTGATGACCCCTATCAATATTGATCGCAGTGCAACTGCCTCTCCGATTGCAGGAAATCATGTGGCCGCTGGGGGCCTTAGAGGAGCCCTCGCATAGGCCCATGTCTTCATAAAACACACATCGGATTATACCAATTGGCATTAGACATATTTTGGAGGTAAACAGGCTACATTTTATAACAGAAAAATCCACACAGATTCTGACCGGGACCCCAAAGGTCTTTTACATCATCCATCATCGGGTACCATGACGTTGACCCTAGCAGCCCTGCTGACCCGTCAGCTGCCTAATTGGCCTACTGGCTATATGAGCTGTCCCAAGGTTAATTGCATAATCCAATGTGCAGCCAGACAGTCCAACAACCAAGTTTGGGCTAAATATCCACCCAATGGGCAACCTGAGGGGCCATCCCCTCCGTTCACGCCTGCTTGGCCTAGGACGCAAGTGCACCCCTCAACCCACAAACCAGATAGCAAATTCATAGTTCATCTTAGTTCAACATTTTGGTCATGGTCTGAACATTTTCCATAATCCATTGTGTAGGTCCCAGTCAACAGCACCAAGTATAAGTTACGCACTCTGATCTTCCCAATCATTTGGAAATGATCCATACATCAGTTGACAGCCAACAACTGCTAGGATTAAGAGGGTTGGGTGGGTGGGCTAACTTTGTCCATAAGGCGTGGGACGGTGGTGGGAAAGAGGAAGATGCCATACCTTAAGTGCCCTGACCTCACTGGATGCAGGTAAGGCAGCCCCTCACCTGCACTTCGGCCGCCAAGCCCCTCCTCCTTTACCCCTCTGAAAGCCCCCTAGTCAAACTAAGGCCGCCACTATGGCCCAAGAGGCAGCCCCTAAGGGCGCTGCTCTTGTAGGGCCATGGCGGCGCCTGAAAAGGGTGCCCTTGTGTATGCCCATGTCTTCATAAAACACACATGGTATTATACAAATTGATATTACACAGGTTGGGGGTAAACAGGCTGCATTTTATTGCAGATCCACACTGGTTTCTGGCGGGGACCCCCACAGGTCTTTACATCATCCACTAAGCCTGGGCTAAATATTCACCCAATGGGCAACCCAAGGGGCCACCCACGTTATCCAGAGCCTACTTGGCCTAGGATGCGAGTGGAACCCTCAACCCACAACACCAGGGAGAAAATTCATAGTTATGATATGGTATGACAGTTTATTTATAACGCGCTTAATACCCAGAGGTTTCCAAGCGCTGACCTGGGGATTGAACCTGTGTAGCTTTGTGTCATCTTGCTTCCAAGGCGACCACGTTGCCTCTGAGCTATCCTCCCGAGACTCATCTTAGTTCAACATTTTGGTCATGGTCCAAACATTTTCCATAATCCATTGTGTAGGCCCCTGTCAACAACACCACAGGGCTAATTGGGCTACTGTCCAACAGCCCTTCCCCAGTGCTAAGGTACAGGAAATCAAATGTCAATATCCAGACAGACAATACAAAAAACCTTACCCACCTTCAACCACATTACAGGTGAAAACTATATAGCTTGGTTATGATGAAAGTCTGGTTGGGGTGTAGCCTCTGATGCCTGTGCCCCCCTTCTTTTGCTCACTGTCATTTTGCTTCTTGAAGCACTTAAGTTCAGTGTGGGAGGACCCCCCAGAAGAGGAGCAGATGTGCATAAATCTACATGCGGCACATTTTGCAGAAGAATTCTTGTTGAACTGCCAACATGGAGTCTTTGGGTCGAAGAACCCACTTGCGAGGCAACCAGAGTTGTGCTCTGTCAGCCCAAAGGAAGTAGAGGCTCTAGCATGAGCTCCTGCGGGTTCATCTCATCTAACCAGCTATTGACATCCCTCTGATCCCATCTCATCTCTGGCCGAAATTGTGTATCGTACTTCAGACACTACTTGCACTGGTACGACACAATGGTGTTGAGATAATAAAATAGCCCCTCACCCAATTCAGGCTTCTTTTCAATCAGGACACTAGCATATATGGTAAAACCTGAAATCCAATTGAACAGACTTTTATCGACCCATATTGTCTTGGGTTTAAACCATGTGCCCTTCCCTTCCTCCTGCTTTTTAGCCACCGCTCCATTATGGATCAAACAACACATCTGCATGTGCTCCATTCCCAATGTTCTCTGTAACCGCACTGGTCAGATGCCAATATAAGCTACCCGCAGGGAATAGCAGGGGGGAAATACTACCAGATGCCCTTGCCAATAGAAATGCAGTTGCCTGTACTCCGGGCAGCGTTGTTGCCGCTCCCACCCCAGTTTTTCCAGACCATAACTGCACAGGGGAGGTCACAGCCACACCACTCATTGTTGGCACCGCCAGCGAGGAAGTGACTGTGGGTGCAGCAAGAGGGGCAGGGACAGAGTGTCCCCTCTGAGTAGATGCCCCATCCTGAGACACCCACGTTAACGGAGGAACACTAGAACTGGATACAGGCTGGAACCCCCCATTCCCATCGCCTGCCCTGGTGCGTGGCTCATGGAACCTCCTAATCCCGTAGACAAATTGCCCCAATTGAAAGTAGGCAAAAACACTGAACTTTGGCTCAGGGTCATGAAAAAAGTTGGGCCAAGCCAACTAAACATTGCATGAGTAAATTGTCCTCCTGGCCAAACGGAACCTTCTGGCAACAGTGGCGCCCCCTGAGGCAAACTGGGAGTCACATTTTGCAAACTGGGTGTCATATTTTGTACAACGGGGATAGCAATTCGACAGCTGGCGTACCCCTGACTGGGGCAGGCAGCGATTGCGGCATCCCATTCACTGGCAACACGACTGGCCGTACTGCCATCAGTGCTTCGACAGCAGGCAAAGACGCCACTCCCTGACACATTGGCCAGCCAACTGTGCTTTCAGGGTCGCCGCTGCTCCCCCAGACTTTCTCAATTTCTTCGCTGGCGGCTCAACTCTGGTGCTTGGCGATTCCTGGGGTACCCTAGACTTCCTCACTCGAGAACCTGGTGCTCTTGATAGTGGCCCCTGTTCTGCGCCCCGATCGTGGACCCATTGCATGCCTTTCTCCTTGGCTTTGTCCAGCCACTTAGTCATCAAAGCTTTCTGCTCACGCTCCGCTCCCTGTTCGCATACTGGTACTCCGGACTTGATCTTCCTCTTAGGGGCCGGGGCTGACCTCCCGTCAATTAAACGCATCATGTAGGAGACCTCTGGGGAGCACGAAGAAGACTCAGAATTACATTACATCCATTCAATCTACATTGACATAGGGGCACCACATTCTAATGGACATCACTGCCATGGCTAGAAAGAGATATTGACCCCATACATGGATATCACTTCATTGCACAAAACAAATGAAAGACAATAGGGTTAACTTAAATGGCTGAGAGATTCATCCCCATACAAAACTTGTGTTAAACTTCTAAAGCAAGGGAATCTCTTGGCGTTCGTATTGTGCTCTCTATAGGTAGAACAAATGTATATATTTGCCATTATAGTATTGCCAGAGTACAAAGTGTGTTATTCTGATTGGATATATAACGTTGAACCTTATTTATATAAAGACTGTGTTTTCACTAAAATAGTGTGTGGACATTCCTTTGTGGGTGCTAGGGGACTACACTGTACTTAAGAACCAGCCTGCATCACCTCCTGAGAGCTTAAGCCTTGATTGCTCGCCACGTTTTACCAATTAGAGACTCTTGCTGGGGTGCTCTGTGCTTCTCCATTGCCATATAGAGAGCAGGAGTACAGATACCACCCTGCGGTGCTTTACAATGAGGTCATGCTATCAAATGTAGGGCGCAGGAAAGTGTGCTGCAAGACCATAAATCCAGCCACATTTTTGGAAGAAGTCCTCCAGCCCGGGGACTGGGCTCTTGACTGCGCAAGGAACATAGAGCAATTCAGTGAGACACGCAAGGTGGAAGAAGATGCACTTGAGGGGGACATGTGCTGTACATTGATGGTTCATCGACCATTGAACAGACTGATGGGGTCAGGAGGACTGGAACTGCTGTAGTAAGACTGAAAGAGGACTGGACAAGTGAGGTGGTTGTGAGTGTAGGTTGGCATCTCATTACTCAGCACAAGCAGAAGAACTAGTGGCTCTCATACTAACACTAGAACACATCATAGACAAAAGTATGACAATATATTCTGATAGCACCTACGTCACATCAACAGTACACTCAGGATTGGCACGATGGCTCAGGAGAGGGTTCAGGAGGGCAGATGAGAGCCCAGTGCAGCATGTGGTCTTGTTAGGCAAACTAATTGATGTGTTCACCTATCCCAGAGAACTAGCATTGGTGAAGTGCCAGGCACACACCAAAGGGGAAAATGCAATCTCAAGGGCTGGGCCCTGTTCACTTGCTAACGCTCTTAGAGTAGCAAAGTTTCTGGTCCAGGAAGTATTCCCACGATGGGGCGTCTGTGAGGTCCTACGGTCTGACAATGACCCTCACTTCGCCAATGAATTTTTCAAACATATTACAACCCCGCTAGGAATCAAACACAAATTTACCTGTGCGTACCACTCGCAAGCACCTCCTGAAGGAGTGCATTGCCAAAACTCAGCAGAGCACCAAAAAGAACTGGCTTCACTGTTTGCCACTGGCACTATTTGAGTTGCGCAAAAAGCCAGGGTCCGACCACCAATTAACGCCCCACGAGATGGTGACAGGATGACGGATGCATTGTGAGAGTAGTGAAGACATATTGGGTCAAGAAATGTATGAATATGTTACTTCACTGGTTTCTAGAGCTTCTTTTATCTCTGGCCAGATAAAGAGGACCCAGGGCAGGCCTGAAGACCACGAACAAGTGAATTCTGATGATACACAACAAGAGACTGCAACAAAACATTTAGTGCAAGTAGGAGACTTAGTTCTCCTCAAAAACTTTGTTAGGCACTAGAATGCGCCTAGATTTACTGGACCTCATCTAGTGGAGGCCACCACAGGCCGAGCTGTCCGACTTGAAGGGAAAGGCATTTGGAACCATATCCAGGACATCAAGACCTACAAAGCAGTGGCCCCGCCCAACTGCGGAGTAACGGCGATCGACAGGGTCAACGTTACAGATCTCAACGAACTGCAAGAGCACAAAACACTCCTCAGTTAGGGAAACCTGGCCATCCCATGGCCTGATGCTCCCAAGCAGGTAAAGTAGCTACAGCAATGCTTGTGAATATTGATAGCTGAACAACGTTGTGTTCGCTCTCTCTCTCTCTCTTCCGCACACTCAGTTTGCGAGCTTGCCACTGAAATATTCATGCACCTTGATAGCTGAAACACTGTTTTATTTTCTCTTTTCCTCTGCACATGCAGGTTGATGCGTATGTTGTTAGAAATGTATAGAGAGTTATCCTGATGTTACCTCCCATTGACCACCCGGAAGCATTCTCTAATCAATTTGTTCACTACATAAGAAGGCCCAGACGGTTCAGAGCCTGAACCCCTGAAGTATATTTTTTGGTATCTAGCCCAAGCATTTCCCAACTTGAACACAGTGCTTTCCCCATCCTACCCACGTTGAGAGACCCCTCAATAAGAAAGGTCTGGGAGGAGATCTTTATTTTTGCAGTTACAGACTATTTAGTTAGTGGAGCTTGAGGATACTGAGAAATTCCAACACAGTAATGCCTTCTTTGCGATTTCCAGGTGGACAACTTTATCATCTCATCAGCTGCATGGACTAAGCAGCGTAAGTGGTCATGACGGAGAAAATAAACTTTGTTTTTACTCTTGTGTGTTTATTGATTCCCACTGTAGTAGTGGGCCTTATAGTATGGCATTTCTATTTTGCAATACATGCTACTGCTGTGTCCCCTACTAACATTCCCCCGAGCAGGAGGAACTACCATGTCAGTTGGAGGAGAAGAACTGCTGATAAGGTATGGAGAGGTACGTGCAGTGTTTATGCAGACATGAAGGGAGCTAACATGTACCTTACAGACACAGCACAGGTCACAAACTACATGTGGTATAAACACATGTATAAAGTTGGTAGGGACACCACCAGCGAGAGCTGTTATGTCTGCTCATTACTCCTCTGTGTCCTGAGTGCTATTAGAATATTAGTTGCAACTGAAATACCTGTGGCCAAAGCAAGGTGTCTGATGTACCTCGCTATGGTATAGAGACGAGGAAGGTTCCAAGGGAGGACAGCAACATTGAGATTGATGTCCAAGGCAACGTTCCCATATGAAGGTAATTATATCAAGACACTAGCCATGGTGACTAAATATGGGCAGCTACAAGAAGGGTTACAGTACTGTTCTGATGGACCAGAGAAAGGTAAGACAAAGACTATCACACTGAAGGACCTACCATGCCCCTGGACAATAGTAAAGGAGGTGGGAGTAGAGCCAGGATGCTGGGAGCGACCACAGATATTGATCTACGGACGTGCATACACTAACGATGGCTGGGATGATGGAGTGCTAGGAAGCAAGGCGCTGACCCTAGCTAATGCACCAGTGAGCAAAGTGTAAGACGAAAATGACAAGCGCCTGAATGAATGGGACAGGAGTAAGTTGGTGACCTGGGTAGAGAACAAAGCTGGACCTATGCCAATAATTCCCCTGAAGACACCAGCTTTATGCTATCAGCACAATGGCGATGAAGAAGTTGGTGAGAATGTGGGTTGCAAGATGATCAAGATTATTCCGGCGATGGGAGCAGAAACAGCAGTACTAATGGACCATTATTGGGCATGCAGGAATAAAGCATATGAACAACTGCCACCTAATTGGGAAGGAGTATGCTCCCTGGTACTTTTTTTATTATTATTTGCATTTGGTTAATAGAAAACCTTTTACAAAATGTATGTATATTTTTACAAAACCTTTTACAAAATGTATGAATATTTCCAACATTTCATGCTCCCTGGTACACATCAGCCTGCCCTCATTGGTAGTGGCAAAGAAGGGCGTGAAGCTTGACGAATTCCCAAAAATGGACAATAACAGAAAGAAGAAGAGGTCACTAGAAATAGCACAATCTATCAAGATAGAGAAGCTGGTGAGCAAGGTGGATAGAGCATAGTAAAGCATGTGTTCATGTTCATGGTCACACAGTTGATTTTACAGGCAGGAATCATGACAGCCAATTCCACTCTTGCATTGCTTCATCCTGCAAGGAGTCTCTGGTAACAGTTCTCCCTCCTGCTTCTGTGGCAATATTTAAATTCCCCAATGGCTATACAAAATCACGTCCCAAACTTCACATTTTACATCCAGTCATAGCCCAGTTTGAAAAAGTTAGCTATCTACAATCGGATCATAAGCACAGTATCTGGTGAATAACAGTGTATTCTGTAAACATCTAAGTTGGCATATTCAAGGGGTTCTACGAAATCAAAGTCTCTGGTGTCCAAGACCCATAATGAAGGAATAAGCTGGAGTAAATGTAATAGGTCAGATCTGTTAATTCTCTGAACCTCTGCCCTCTGCATTATCCACAATGCCTTCTGGGGCCTGGCTCCTCAATACCTCCAACTCTCTCTTCGGAAATATCTACCTTCTCGAGCTCTTCGCTCCTCCATCTCCAACTCCCTCAGGGTCAGTCGCTTCTCCAAGCAATGAGTTGGTGGTAGATCGCTTTCTTCAGCTGGGGCCTCCCGCTGGAACAGCCTCTCTGCCTCTTTGGAACTTTAGTGCCTCAAGACCTTCCTCTTTGCTTCTGCCTTCTCTCTTCCTCTTCCCTGCTGATCTCCTGTCTGATACTGCAATGGTCCCCTTGTTGCCCTCTGAATTCGGGCCCAGATCCCACCCGCCCAGTTGCACACCAGCACTGCTTCCAGGCAACCCTTGCACTTTGGTCTGTATCTGCAACCCTACAGTCCCCTTCCTGCACTTATTGGACACCCGCTGTCTGCACTTAACCCTTGCACTTGCCACCTACTGGCCGCATTACTTGTTTTGATCCTGTGTACGGCACTTGCCCTTCCTCCACTGCCCCTGGCACTTTTCCCCTTCCTTTTCCCCTGCACTTGGGCAATCTCACTGTCACTTGGCCTAGTAAGATCATTGTCTCTGTCCTACCTCTGTCCCCCCCATGCCTCATCGCGCCTTGAAACACTTGTGTATAGGCGCGTTATAAATGCCATATCATATCATATTATATCTTTCTTCGACTATCAGGAAAAAACATTTTATTGTAAATATTTTACTGTCCTTTGCCGCCAAATGTGCTCTACCAGATCTTATGCCACTGTCGCCCGTTCGAATAGTCACAGTATTAACTTCGGAGTGGTCCGGTGTGGAGCACTTATTATCAGATAACACATCGCTGTCTACGGCTTCTAGTGCATATTGCTCTAGCTCCTAGAGTTCCACTAGATCTACTTGCGGGTCAGCAGCGTTATATTTTACCAGCAAGCTCATGGAGGTTCCTGCATTTTTGGTCCGCTTTTTCTTTCTCTCATTCACCCTTGTCCTTGCTTTTTTTAGGGCTTTTTCACACTTGCCATTGCATTCATGTTCAACGAAACCTCACAGTCCCTGTGTTGATTGTTTTTAGAGGACTCAGACTTTTGTTGTCTCATTGTCCTCCTTTGTTTACGTGTCTCTGAGGTTTCATTAGAAGGCTGAGAATCGTCAAGCACCCCAGGTGTCTCTTATTTAGTCGGTGTACTCTACTCGTGGACTCTATTTCAATTACAGCTATAGGATCCTCTTTTCCATTTCTGTTCCCTTCTGTGCTCACCTACCCCATGTTATTTCCCACCACAGTACCTTCCAGCTGCAATACTGAACCCTCCGTAGCTTTGATATCTTCATGCAGCATCTTCAATTTAGCTTAAGCGGTATCCTCATGGCAAATGGTAAAGTCAGCATAAATGTATGTATTTCAGCAATATCGTCCCTCTCCTCCCTGGCAGACTCCATGTCATCACTTCCAGCATAACATTTGGGAGACACAGATTAGCTCTGGCTAGACAGCTGCCCCACCATAGTGTTGTCCAGTCAATAGCACAGCTCCAGCAGCGAACTATTGTCTATAGCTCAGGACTTGGAAACATTGTGTTCGCCACTGTCTTCTATCCTTAAGTTGGAATTTACGCTTCCATCCACTGACCCATCTGCACTGCTTCTGTTCTCTACTGCTTCAGCCTCTGCCTGAATAAACGCAGTGATTTTCCCGCTTATATCGGAGCTATGGCGGGGATTACTAATTCCTGTCTCATCCCTCATGTTACCTTCTGATCTGGCATTTCCAAGGAAGACTCCCCTGCTAGACATATTGGTCCGACTGTCCTAGGATTATCACCCCACCGACACTACAGGTTAATTGGTATCCTCGGATGGGAGTGGGAGTGCTGGTTACCTGGTGAGAGCGTCCTGCAATCTCCAAGGATTTTCTCCATTCAAGTCACCGCTAAACTGACGACTGCTTGACTGCACACCTCTCCAACACACTTGCTGACAATTATACCAGTCCAGTAGGAAGTGGGTTCTAGATTCAATTACCAATGGAAAGATCAGTGCTTGAGGACCATTTCCAAGTATAGTTAGCCTCTGGGAAAATGTTCATGCAGAATTCGGTATACAGTGCTCTAATAAAACCAGGGTAAATATCATTCAGATATTGTTCAGGCAGTAGGTCTGCTTGATGTATAGTAAAGCCAGGCAACCTTGGCTGTGTAACAGATGCTTGCATTGCCATTTCCATATCCAATACGTCAAGCTGGCTCTTGATGTCTCTGTAAGTGTCTTCACTGATGGAGATCTGTTTATCAAGAAGGTAAGAAGAGTTTATCTTTTATAACATGGTTGATATATGGTGATACCAATTCTAAGATTTCTCTCTTGGGGTATTTATGATGTCCAAAAACATCTATTTGGTTTGATTTAGTCTGGCAACCTTGTGGAGGCATAGCCAGTAAAAGAGGGTCTTACACTGAGCTGTAAAAACCACTGGTTTCAGTCTGGTCTTTGTGCACAGTGAGACCGTCGGGTTACTGGGAGGTAAAACAAAGAGACACTTCATGAACTTATTTTCTGATCTGGCTAATCAATGTAATTCTTCTGTACCCCAAAGCTCACTCCCACAGAGTGCAGCTTAGACTGATTGGGATTTGTGAACCTCAAGACCTGTCAGTATTTTTTGTAATGTAATTGTAATGGGTTATTTATAATGCGCTTAATACCCAGAGGTTTCTAAGCGCGGATCCGGGGATCGAACCTCTGTTGCGCTGCATCGTCTTTTGCTCCGCATCGTCTTGCTAACAAGATGAGCGGGTTGCCCCTGAGCTATCCTCCCGAGAAGGGCACATTTACCCTAGCTTTAATGTATGGTGTATAAAGCGTATGAGCTTCGTATTAAGGTTAATTCGCTCTTTGCTCGCTGTGCAGCCGATGTTATATCGCTTTGGAATCTAATACCAAAGTAGTCGTAAAATGTCACCTCCTGAAGGAGTTCACAATCTTGCCTAATTTTAGTCTTGGTTTTGCAGGAGGGGGATAGGACATCACCATCGTTTTTGCTTGTTTACAGAGAGGCCTCTTTCATTGCAAAACTCCACCACAACATCAACCTGTTGTTTTTGTAGACCCACCCTTGTCTAGGATATAACAACAGCATTGTCTGCATATAAGAGAATTAAGACCTTTCTGTTGGCTATTTTGTGAGCGTCAGAGTTTGTGATTTTGAGTGCGAGGTCGTTAATATAGAGTAAAAAAGGGAGAGGTGCAAGTATGCTGCCTTGGCAGACCACGTTGGATATTGGGGATGGGCAAGTCACCTCCCTATACTGCCAAATCTGACTCTGAGTAAGACTTGAGGGGATTTGTAAATGCGTTAAAATTTGCCACAATACATTCTGGCTCACAGAGTTGAACGCTGTTTTAAAATCATTCAAAAAACAAATATAAAGGTTCTCTATTTACAAAGAAAGAAAACGACAAAAAGATTGGTCTGTGGTACCCATTTCTCCCATGAATCCTGCTTGCAGATCTGAAATGATATGCCTGTCTTGGGCCCATTTTTCAAGGCTCTTTAAAAACATCTTCCCATACTCCTTGGCCAGGCTGTTGATGAGACTAATTGGTCTGTAGTTCCCGGGGACATTTTCGGCTGATGGCCAGCTAGTAGGTACATAGCTAGTCATAAAAAGACAGCTAATAAAACAAGTAAGAATTGGGATCAAGGTGGAAGCTTCCTCTTTTATTAAATCTAAAGAAATTCTGTCTGGGCCTGGTGCCTTTCCAGATTTCTGGGAGGTAAGTGCTGTCAAGCCCAGTGAACGTATCTCTCCAGCTCTGAAATATCTTCACTGGCTCCCCATGGCTGCAAGGATCACTATCAAGACCCTCTGCATCGACCATAAGGCCTTCTGGGGCCTGGGAAGCTCTACCTCCAACTTTCTCTTCCAGAAAATTTTCCTTCTCAAGCTCTCTGCTCATCCACCTCCAACTCTCTGAAGGTCAGACGCTTCTCCAAGTAGGGATTTGGGGGCAGATCTATCTCCTCGGCTGGGGCCTCCCTCTGGAACAGCCTCCCTGTTTCTCTCCAACTTGAGCAGAACCACCTCTAGTTCTGGAAGCAACTGAAGACCTTTCTTTTTGCTTCCGCTTTCTCTCTTCCTCTCCCCTACTGATGTCCCGAATGCTCCATGCACTGTGACCTGGCTACCCTCTGAACTCAGGCCCAGGCTCCTGCATGTCCAGTTGCCCTTGCACTGCCACCGGGCTCCCCAGCACTGAACGGTCTATATCTGCAACCCTACAGTCCCTTGTCACTGCACTTATGAGCCCCATGCTGGCTGCACTTGTGATTTCACTGCACTTCTCCCTTCTCCTTCCCCCTGGCACTTCTCCCCTTCCCTCTTCCCCCCACTTGTGCAATCTGAATGACACAATGCCTTTTAAGATCGTTATTTTGTCCTTCCTTTGTTTACCCCTCCTTGTCTTGTTGCGCCTAGAAACATGATGCCATTATATCATATCATGACCAATTTCCGTAATGTTGTGTGATTCCCTGCAGTTTTCCTTTGCTACTATATTAGTTGTCTCAATTTGTATTTCAGAACTATAAAGTTTACTAAAGTGGAAGAACCAACAACATTTAGGGATGAAGGACTCAATTTCATGGTGGCTGTTAACACAGTTCGGGGACAATTCAGAAATGAAATGCCAGAAACCAGTCTTTACATTCCCTGACCATAATGAGATGTTCTCACAGCTCCAGTTCTGCAGCTTTCTTTTTGTTAGAAATAATAAGTTACGCAGAGATGGGCAGACTTTACAGATCTACATTCCTTATCATACCAAGGAATGAGTTTCCTGGTAGAGCATGAATTTAATTTAGCGTATATGGCAACGAAAGGAAGAAATGTATCACATAGGATTTGATCAAATAGCTCTAAAGATGTATCATACTCTGTATCTGGATGACATACCTCAATAATAGGTAATAGAGCAGAATAGATCAACAGGGATATTGAAGGGTAATCGAAATCCACGCAGTTTAGCCTCTTCCACTTGATAGAAAGAGCAATGTCAGGGGTTGGTAAGTTAACTGTAGGTTCCACATTTACAAATGATTTGAAGTCTGAACAACATTTTAGGCATTTTGAGATGCATCTCCCAGCATAAAGGTTCTGGCAGACTGCCAATGCATTATCTGGGAGTACCTACTGGGGCGGGGGAGGGGGCATTTTGATAGATCCATGGTATTTAGCATAATACATGCTGATAAACATCTGTAAGACATTTTTGTATCTGTCAATTTTGCGCTCGCTTAAATAATGCCATATTATGCTCTTTAATTCCCTATTAAGGCATTCTACTACAGAACCCTTGACGCCTGTGTGTGTGTGAATATGTGCTTTATATCCAATTTCTTTAGAATGCCTCTAAATGACTTGTTCAATAACTCTTTACCAGCGTTGTTCTGTAGTTTGACAGGCATCCAGCCCTGTTTGAAAATTGATGTAAAGCATTAGTCACAGAAATCCCTATCTAGTAGGTACTTACACATTTACAAACATCATTATGCTTTGCTAAATTGTTTAAATTATATAAATCGTCAATGATGTATTAAGTTCATGGCAATTGTAGTCCTTCTTCGGCTTTATTCTTTTTAGTCTGTTTATGTAGATCGTAAGAATCCCCTTCCCCCATAACCAGACTATCACATTCTGTATTTCTTTCTTCTTATCCGAGGCCTCTGTTGCTCTCTGGAGGTGTTTGATACCCCTGGAGTGAATTAAATGATCAAGGCCCTCATTTGAGCAGGCTGACCGGCCGGCATGCTGACACCGCCCTGTCTGCAGCCGCCAGAAGAATATGTATTCTTCACTGGACTCAGCAGGATGACTCTGTCATGGTGTTGCATGCTTTCAGCATGGACCAACATGTGGTCTGTGCTCGCAGCAGTTGGCCAACTGGTTCAGCAGCAAGCAGAAACATTGTATCAAGGAATATGTTACTTGACTTGACCTGGGCTCGGCTTGCGGCTGTTGACACTCTTTTGTCAAATAGTTAGCTCAGCTGCCTGCAGAGGAGCCCCATGCAGGAATGACATTTCAAATTAAATAACAAGTATTCAAATTAAAATGTAACATTGAGAAAAAATGAACTGGCCCTTTGAAAGCCCGTGAGATTGGCCCAATGAAGTTTGATTTCATTTCAAGGATGGTCCGAGCTCCTGGGGGCCTGATCAGAGTCGGCTGAGCGGATAATATTTGCTGAAGGAAGACTTTAAGCGGTGTGCCCGTCTCCCATTGTGATTTTCACTGCTTGCAACCTCTGGCAGGTCATATCGACCCAGTTTTTGACCTCTGATTTGGCTGGTTCAATCTCCTAGAAATAAAGTCTGGTAGTTATTTGTTTGTGCTTGGATTAAAATATTCTTTGGTGGTTTGTAGCATAGTTATGCAGAAAAGGGAACTCTCTAAGTCCTATGCCCCTTTTCTGCATCCTTCACCTCTTTTATGTCCCTGTCAAACTGTGTCCCCTGTCTTTGGATTTACAAATCCTTCACCATTCTCTTACTGTGACCCTTACCTGGACTGCCTTTTCGCCAATCCTGCCATCTTTCCTAAATATGGTGACAATGTGGTTCCTGCTCTGTCCTTTCCAGTAGCACCCTTCCCTTTCCCGCCCCTCTTTCCCACCCCTTTGTGTCAGTCCATTCAATAGTGTCAGGTTAGGAAAGTGTAGTTGCACAGGCTTTGTCTGCTCACTCAGATGGTACAGCAGAAGGAGAGATCTGAACAAGTGACATAGATGCTGGTGTAGAAGATGTGTGGGATTGAGGGGTCATTTAGGCCCCCTCATACATTCAGCACGATGTAAACCACTTTCTTGTACAATAATGGGGGACGCCTCCATTGCTCGCATACTCACTAACAGTGGCAGATGTGGGGTTGTTGTGTGGGACACTTGGCTTCCATTTTGTGTACCCTCGACTCCATCTTTGGACTAGGCCTCACTACGGTAATACGAAAAGGCTTCTCTCCCCTCTGCAGCGCAGCGCACATCACACATCATGGCCCCCACCTTTTCCCACTCTGACTGAAAGCTACGCAGCTCCATTTCTCACGGATGAGCCGGAGATAATTGAAACAAATACACCAATGTAACATTTCACTCTTCCTCTGAGATCACTGTCCTGTGTATGAACCGACCTGAATGAAACATGACTTTTAGACCATCCGTCTCCACAAACCTGCCTGTGCCCTCTTACCCTCGCTGTTCGAAAATTACTGCCACTATAACCCAGTGCCTTTGCAAGGTATTCTCTTGATGTAATAGACGTGTGACCCTGCTGTGAAGCCCACCCCCAGTGTGCCCCCAACTAACATCAGACATCTGTCACAGCATATTACACCCTAGAACTAACAAATGCCAGAATGCCTTATAGCCTCTTTTGATGCGCCTGGGCCCACCCCACCATCAATGTTATCTCACTGACCAAGCCCTTAAACCCAGGAATTCAATGAGTGATGCTGTGATTTTATGTATTTGATTTATAGGTTTATGATAATGTGCTCAAAGGATTTGTAGTGACCATTATTTAGTGCATGTCTAATAGTTGTATCTCATGTTAGCTTAGTTAGGGCCCGCCCTATCTCACTGCATCCTGACCCTCACCCCGCCTGGACACAGACAGATGGACCTGGTGACGCTCACCCTCCCGCCAACCAAGCAGCCAACCCGAGTGGAGCAGCACCTAAAGGACCCTATACATTGTAGTCTTGTGTCCAATCATAATGAACTTTTGTAACATTCGTATCTGACATCACTGATGATGCTTTTTGCCCATATAATCAATTGTAAGTGTATTGTTTGCCAGAGTGCTCTTGGCAGCAGAGTTCTCTGGATGCCAATTTTCCATAAACAAAACTTAACTCTCGCAGCCTGTTCTCTTAGTCACTTTCCCATTGGGTTCTGTCATATTCATTTTGTATTTGCACGCATAAGACGGAGAGTGAGCTTTTATATTTGGTGACCCCCGCAATGTGATTGGGACAGGTGCCCCGAGGCCCCACAACATGCGGCGAGATCCAGGACGCCCCCAGCAAAACCATTGCCTTCGCGGTTAACCAGTTCATGCGCACAAACGAAAGGTTCCAAGGGTTCCCGTCATCTTTGCAAATACCCAACTAAAACTGCTCGCCATGGCGGGTCACGGCTTGGTTGGGGTGCGGACCAGATTGTGGATAGACCGTGAACGGCGGCTCTCGGACCACCCTACTGAACACGTGAGTACTGGTTGCGAGACTTGCAGGGGAAAAAAGAAAAAATTGAAAAACTGGTATAAAAAAAAGAGGGATAAAAAAGCAGGAAAAATAGAAACTGAGGATGAGGTTCAGGGTCCGTGTGAATATAACTGAGGCTTTTTCTTACCTATCCTTTATATGGCCATTAGGTTGTTGTGGAAACAGAGATAAAAAGCAATACGGGATCCTAGCTCCGAAGGTGGGTAGAAGGTGGTGCCACATAGCATTGTCTCGACCAGTGCAGGGAACAAGTGGAGATAAAGAGAAAAACAAAAGTACGAGTCTCATATATTTAGTAGGCTCAGAGTTGTAATTTCGAATATTCTTTTTCCGTGTGAGCAGAATTTTTTGGAGAGGTAGCCTAAGGGGGCTTAGAGGTGGGGAGTGAATGAGAGAATAAGAACTAGTGATGAAAAACTAAAGCAATTGAAAGGGGGGAGAAAATTGGAAGATAATATATGTTATGTGTTCGATGTGTTACATGTTGGTTTGTCAGTAAGTGCTTATGTATCTGTGTATTCACAAAAATAAGGTCTGATGAGAAATATTGGTAAATAATTTGTGATTCATATTGAAAAACAATTTGTGATTCTACAAAAAGGGCGTAAGTAAAAAAGGTTGTTAATATTTTTTGATGTTGACAGTGAAGTAAGGTTGAAAAGAGATGTTAAAGAAAGGAGGTTATTGGTGATTGACATTGTATAATTATACCCAGAAAAAAATAAAATAGCAAAATACAAGTAAGAGCAAGAAATACGGTATCATGGGAGGGACTTCACCGTTAGCACATATATGCCAACTCCTCCCTTTACATAGCGAGAAAATACAGAAATACCACGACCAATGGGTGTCAGAAATAGAAGGAGTGGGTGTATCACCTATATGGCCTGAAGGAGGGTCATTTGATAAACGTGTATTAGATCTTGTATCAACACATCTGCTAGCAAAACACAGGGGAAAGCAATTGCAGAACAGAAGGGAGGTACTTGATTTATGGCGAATGTTTGAAGAAGTAACCCCTAGTGGCAAGGTAAGTAAAGACACATTAATGGAGAAGGAGAAGGCACCGTAGGGGGGAGAGGGTGCTGCAGGGGAGTAATGCACATAACAATGAGAGACAATGATCTCACTAGGATTTATCCCTTACTGACAAGACCCGCAGTAGGTTACAGTGAGCCCCTGTATGTGCCAGCACCCACCACACCAACTACCCCGGCGACAGCAGCATCAGCCACCCCCCCCACCATATGAAACGGGAGGGTTATACGGACCAACTAGTACCCTTCCAGTGAATTTAGCACGGCTAACGGGAGACTTAGACAGACAGCTTGCACATGCCCAAATGAAAATAACGTGATTATGAGCCTTATGTGATAGGGGCCAGATGTTGCCAGGGGGAGGAGAAGTACCACCATTGACAGCAGTTGACCTCACTCCTCCGCCAAGTGTCTCAGGGGGATCCACACCATCCACGCCGCCACCGGCACCTACACCAAAAGGGCAGGAACAGGAGTGGAATCAGGGGAGTTCCTATTCCATTTAAATGGTAAACATGTAAGAATAATATGACCTGCAACCAGAAAGAAAGGCAGAGAGAAAGAGAGTCAGAAGATGAGATAGAGGAAGTATGGAGTGACCTAGATGAGTATGAAGAGGGTGCAGCAGCAGCGGGATCCCCGCTGCCATTCCCATTTGACCAAGAGGATGAAAGGGCCGCGCCAAGGTGGCAAGGAAGGTTAAGACAAAGAGGAGGGAACATGCTGTTAAGTAACACAAAGAAGGGAGCGGTAAGTAAAAAAGGAGGAAAGACAAAACTACAAATGCCACTGACACACAAAGGAGCAGGGAGGCCACACTACATTCCATGGGCACAGATGGATAAGAATAACTTATTGAAACTTCTTCCTCCACTTTCGAGTGGGGAGGGGAAGTGGATACATGCATTCGGGAAAAACACAGCAGGAGTTCCCTTAGCCATAGGAGATGTAAAGAGTTTACTAGTGTCCGCAGTCGGTGATCAAGCAGACATAATATGGGTGAAGGTGGGCTTCCCGGGAGTTACAATGAACTGTGACCACCATGATGGGTCATAATTTAATAACGTCAGAGCGCAAGTATGGGATGCATTACGGAGAACTTTTCCAGACGGTCCAGATTTACACTTAATGATGCAATGCACTATGGGAGAGGAGGCGCCTACACAATTCATCCTTCGGGTGCAAGATCTGTGGAGATCTAAAACGGGCACGGCGTAGGACCAATCCATGACCTTATTCTATTTTATAATTAAAAAGGAGGTACAGAAGGCCTTGGATAAAATAGCTGGTATAGAAGCCAAAGGCTGACCAGAGATTCAGAGTATAATCGTGCACCACTGTAGGAGGATCAAAGAGAGAGAAAAAGAGATAGCGCAGAGAAGGTTGGCAGACGAAGCAAAGTTAGTACAAAATAAATTAGTGATGTTCGCAGCAATTAATGCCACAACATCTACTGACAGACAGGGAGAAGGAGAGGAGGGGTCAGGAAATATGCCAGCAAGGATGGCCGCAACTTGGGCGGCAAATGGACAGGACCAATGGGACGGACAGGAGCAGTATGGGGAGCCCCAGTGGCAAGGAAGGCCCGCAAGAGGGCGAGGTGGGTATAGAGGACCGACAGAGGGATTCGGAGGAATGGGCAGCAGAGGATTTGGTGGGCCAGAGATGAGGGGAGGACAACAAGGGTCATGTTGGAATTGCGGGAGGTGGGGACATTTTTCAAGGGAGCGCAGAATGCGACCAATGGGTTATTATCAAGGACAGCCCCCCATGGTAAGCGAGCAGCAGTATGGTCATAAACACCCAGGCAGTCCCTATGGGTTACCTATAGGAAGGAGTGGGCAGAACGAACAATGTTATGATGAACCACAGCAAAAAGAACCACAAATGCAAAAAGACAACAACCACAGCAGAGAGGTATACAACAACAAATGGAGATGTGCAAAATGCAACACAATAAAACCGGCAACTGAAAAGGGTTTGCAAGTGAAAATGCATGATAAGAGAAAAATGACATAAGTAATGGTGTATATATATATATATATATATATATATATATATATATATATATATATGAAAAAACATATAGCTCTCTCTCTCTCTCTCTCTTTCTCTCTCTCTCTCTCTTTCTCTCGCTCTCTCTCTCTCTCTCTCTCCCACTACAAAAGAATGTATATTCACTTCAGTGAACGTTAAAATTAATAAATTAGAATAGGATTGTGCAAAGTTAAAGTATGATAAATAAAATAAGAGAACAAGTAGAAAATAAAAGTGATGTGAATGGAGAAGAGAGTAATGAAAGAAATGATGTAATATAAATGAATTGTACTTAACAATTTTATATCGCCCCTTCAGGTGGAAACTTGCAAGAAAGGAGGGCCCTCACTAACAATGACACAAATGTAGATAGCAAAAGGGTAGATAGCAGAATTAATATGTGGTACAACCTGGAATGTGGACTAAAATTTTCTGCAATATTGTTTTCTGTGATGTTATTTTTGCGGTATGGTACTGGATGGCGACTTTCATAATTAAGGATATGAAAGAGGGGGGGAGTGGGGCAAAATTGATATGGGAAGGCTCGTTACAACCATGTGGAAACATAACGGCCCTGTAAACAACAATCTTACCACGTTGTATAAAAATCGAACCGCCAAAACCACACTTTTCTCTTCATCCTCTACCGAAAAAAAGTAAACTTAATGAGACCAATCAGTATGATGGGGACTACTCCTGGGATAGTGAGCCTGATCTGATAAATACTGATGCGTACACAACCACAGAACCTGCCTCACAAGGCACTGTAATGCACTTTCATCCTAACACTGTAGGTACACAAGACACTCCAGTAACAGCAAAACAAGCCACAAATGAGAGCTGCTATGTCTGCTCATTCATGCCGCACGCTTCAGGCACACTTAAAATACCTCAAGAAGTGCCCTTGTCGGATGCCCAATGCTTAATTCATCTAGTATTATGTAGAATTCGGAACACCTTCCAGTCACACACAGTTACAATAGAAATGCTGCAGAACGAGAGAACCGTACGAGCAAGCCGCAAGGAGTGATTTGCATCAAAGAACCCTTTTTTGTTATCAGAGGGACAAGGTTCACAGAAAACAAGTGGCAAGACGAAAAAATCACATGCAAAGCAGAAGCATTACGGGGCTTAACTGAAGACAACTTTCAATGGGTCAAAGAAACGTGTACTCCCGTCTGGTCTCAGCACATTGCAAAGCTCACATGGGTTACTGCACTTGAGAAACCTATCAAAACCCAGAGAGAAATACTGCACAAACTTTGTTTTCATGGTGAAGGGAAGGTACAAATGGGTGCCAACAGAAAATGCAACAAAACAATCATCATCCTAGATATGAAAAAAGATACAGCAGCGCTCATGGACATGTATTGGATATGTAGCAAGCAAGCTTACCTGCATCTACCGGCATCATGGAAGGGTACATGCAACTTGGCCACGCTGCACTCAGCGCTAATGGTAATCCCAGAAAGCCGTATCTAGGTTGGGAGAGAGTCGGCTGGCATATCGGCAGCAGGAGAGTCGGCTGGCATATCGGCAGCAGGAAATTTGTCTGCCATATCGGCAGCAGGGAATTCGGCTGGCTCATCCAGCCAACGGCAACAGAGCCTTCCCCATATGACATTCTGTCCAAAGATGAGCTACAAAACAGATTGTCCTGCAAAAGGAGGTCAAACTATATCTCCAAAGAATCATCCAAACTCCTTGCCGAGATCCCTGATAGGTACAAGTTACAAGTTGTTTAATTCAGCTGAGACGTTCTTTGCCTCCCTCTTGACGCCAGGACTTTAGGCGCAAACAAACGCCAAATGGCTGCAGATCGTCCGATGGGGATTGATCCAACTGGCCAATGACACTGAAGAAGGTGGAACTGCGCGCCTTGTGCCTAATAACAATGCAGAACCGGTACGTCTTAGACCTTCTCACAGCAATGGATGGCAGTGTTTGCCAAAAAATCGGGGGCGCATGCTGTACATTCGTACCTTCTAAAGACGCGGACAACGGGACCTTCTCCCACGTCATCTCGGCAGTACACAACCTGGGGGAGAAAAAGCGGAAGGAAGGTGGTATAGTGCCAAGCAACTGGCTCGACAGCATGTTCAACTGGATACCCTCCTGGTTCAGCACTATGATGAAAATCTTTGTTCCAGTGATCGTTTTTCTTTTGCTATTTTTCTGTGTGTGCCAGTTGGGCATACGATGCTGTGCAAAATCTATGCCTAGTTCAACGCTGATGATGGTAACAATGGGCAAACCGACAACGGTAGCAACCATGATAGACGCACAAATACAAACTGGGGTGTCAAAGCCACCAAAGTATCACTTGACATCTGTGTATCACCAGCATGGGAACAGGGTAGACAACCTATATCACACCACAATTAAGGAATTGCAATGGTACAGGGAGGTGTGGGTGGATCTGGATGGGGATGGGGGCATATACATGATATGCACACCTGATGAATATGCAAGGAGAGGGCCGAGCTTAAGAGGTGTCTGTAGGACTTGGATGCTAATAAAGGGTATGCCAGCATGGGATGAGGCAGTAGCGGAGGCTGAGTATTATCGGAGAATTATAATAAGAATTAGTTTGTTACTTTAGATGTAACAAAAGGGGGGAATGTGTGGGAGTGAGGGGTCGTTTAGGCCCCCCTCATACATTCAGCACGATGTAAACCACTTGCTCGCACAATAATGGGGGACGCCTCCATTGCTCGCATACTCACTAACAGTGGCAGATGCGGGTTGTTGTGCGGGACACTTGGCTTCCATTTTGTGTACCCTCGACTCCATCTTTGGACTAGGCCTCATTGCGATAATACAAAAAGGCTTCTCTCCCCTCTGCAGCGCCACGCACACCACGCTCATGGCCCCCACCTTTTCTCACTTTTCTCACTCTGACTGAAAGCTGAGCTGGAGATAATTGAGACAAATACACCAATGTAACATTTCACTCTTCCTCTGAGATCACTGTCCTGTGTGTGAACCGGCCTGAATGAAACATGACTTTTAGCCCATCTGTCACCACATACCTGCCTGTGCCCTCTTACCCTCGCTGTTGGAAAATTACTGCCACTATAACCCAGTGCCCTTGCAAGGTATTCTCTTGATGTAACAGATATGTGACCCTGCTGGGAAGCCCATCCCCAGTGTGCCCCCAACTAACATCAGACCTCTGTCACAGTATATTGCACCTTAGAACTAACAAATATCAGAATGCCCTATAGCCTCTTTTGATGCGCCTGGACCCACCCCACCATCAATGTTATCTCACTGACCAAGACCTTAAGCCCAGGACTTTAATGAGTGATGATGTGATTTTATGTATTCGATTTATAGGTTTATGATAATGTACTCAAAGGATTTGTAGTGACCATTATTTAGTGCATGTCTAATAGTTGTATCTCATGTTAGCTTAGTTAGGGCCCGCCCTATCTCACTGCGACCTGACCCTCATCCCGCCTGGACACAGACAGATGGACCTCATGATGCTCACCCTCCCACCAACCAAGCAGCCAACCCGAGAGGAGCAGCATCTAAAGGACCCTATACATTGTAGTCTTGTGTCTAATCATAATGAACTTTTGTAACATTCGTATCTGACATCACTGACAACGCTTTTTGCCCATATAATTCATTGTAAGTGTATTGTTTGCCAGAGCGCTCTCGGGCAGAAGAGTTCTCTGGATGACAATTTTCCATAAACAAAACTTAACTCTCGCAGCCTGTTCTCTTAGTCTCATTCCCCAGTGGGTGTGTCATATTCATTTTGTATTTGCACGTATAAGATGGTGAGTGAGCTTTTACAAAGGTTCAAGGGCCTCAGGCACAAGGACTAGCTAGTTCTCTAAAAGGGGGCTGGGGAAAGAAAGGCAAGGTAGGATGACTACGTGCTGAACCAAAGGGAAAACAGGTATCCTGCATTTTGCAACACGAGCAGATAGGCACAACCTGCCTTTTAGTATTCTTTTTCTTCAGCTCTGATGGCTCTGCGTGTGCTGCTGAGCCTGGTTCACTGTGAGTTTAACGAAAACTGTAATATATAAAAATTTTTTAACAAACCTTAATTACCGAAACAAATAGTGATTTATAAAAAAAATATTTGGGGGTCCCCTCCAAGACCCCCCTTTTCCCATGATTATAAACCATTCCAACCCCCTCCCTAACCGTTTTCATCCCTTACCCCACCCCCATATATATATATTTAATTAAACATTCAAGGGGTAATTCATAGAATTCAGCGCACAGTGTGCGCGTGCGACAGTCTGCACCAGCCGCGTGCGGCAAAATCCATTTCCGCGCACAGCGTATTCATGGATTTTAACATCCATTACCAGCCGTGGGGCAGAGTGGTGCAGCAACCCTGCAGCAGCGCCAGTTACGCCCCCAACCCCTCCCCGTGCGCCATGTACAGCGCACAAATCCCATACATGGCGTACAGGCCCTGAACCACGAAAACTCCTGTAAAACTCCCGTTGCACCCCTCCGAATACACGTACCCCACTGCGCAGGAAGTTTCACATGCGATTGGGCCTGTGCGAGCGGGGTACGTGTATTTCAGGGGTGCGCGGGAAGTTTCACACACGATCGGCCCTGTGCGAGCGGGGTACGTGTATTACTGGGGTTCGCTGGAAGTTTCACACGCGATTGGGCCTGTGCAAGCGGGGTACGTGTATCACTGGGGTTCGCGGGATGTTTCACACGCGATTGGGCCTGTGCGAGCGGGGTACGTGTAATTCCGGGGTGTGCGGGAAGTTTCACACGCGATCGGCCCTGTGCGAGCAGGGTACATGCATTACTGGGGTGCACAGGAAGTTTCACACGCGATCGGCCATGTGCGAGCGGGGTACGTGTATTACTGGGGTTCACGGGAAGTTTCACATGCGATTGGGCCTGTGCGAGCAGGGTACATGTAATTTGAGCGTGTGCGGGAAGTTTCATACGTGATCGGCCCTGTGCAAGCGGTGTACGTGTATTACTGGGGTGCGTGGGAAGTTTCATACGCGATCGGCCCTGTGCAAGCGGGGTACGTGTATTAGTGGGGTGCGCGGGAAGTTTCCGACACGATCGGCCGTGTGCGAGCGGGGGTACGTGTATTACTGGGGTGTGCGGGATATTTCACATGCGATCGGCCCTGTGCGAGTAGGGTACGTGTATTACTGGGGTTCGCGGGAAGTTTCACATGCGATCGGCCCTGTGCGAGTGGGGTATGTCTATTACTGGGGTATGCAGGAAGTATCACACGCGATTTCGCAGTCAGAGCGGGTATGTGTATCCAGTGGGGTGCGCAGGAGTCCCACATGTGAAATGGCAGTGTGGGTCCTCCCAGGTGTGCCCTCTACCCCCTCCACGGCCCCTGCAGGCAACCCACACCACAGGGGACTACCCTGCACCCCTGGTCATGTCCCGCACGCAGCCCATCCACCATGGGCATGCCCCCCAGCCAGCCCACATGTCACCTTCCACTAGTGATCACCAACCCATGTCCCCCAGCACCCCCACCCCCTAGCAGTGAGCCTCAGGCCCTGACTCATGTCCCCCAGCACCCCCACCCCCTAGCAGTGAGCCTCAGGCCCCGACCCATGTCCCCCAGCACCCCCACCCCCTAGCAGTGAGCATCAGGCCCCGACTCATGTCCCCCAGCACCCCCACCCCCCAGCAGTGATGGGCACCTGCCAGCAGGCCCCGACTCATGTCCCCCAGCACCCCCACCCCCTGGCAGTGGTGGGCACCTGCCAGCAGGCCCCGCCTCATGTCCCCCAGCACCCCCACACCCCAGCAGTGATCCTCAGGCCCAGACCTACATCCCAACAAACAACATGTCCTAACAAAACAGACCCATGTCCCGAAAGCCAACCCTAATCCCCCTTGCCCCCCAATCCAAGTATGCAACCATCCACAGAACCCACTCTCAAATTACCCATGCCATGATAGATGAAATGAACCACCATGCCCATGCAGGAATGCACAACGTAGCCACACAGTGGCAACACGTGACTGAGGAAATGTTCAATGAGACATGCACAAAACCAATTAGAGAACACAACACCAATTCTGAAGTAATAAAAAATGTATTAAAAACATAAAGAACTGACTTTGAGCAATAGTAAACTGAAAATCAATGCACAATGACCGAAGTAGAAAATAATTATTGTAAATCCAATGAAATTGAAATAAAAGAAAAATCACGTAGAATAAAAAAGTGGTCCATTGCCAATGTCCATAATGAAAACATAATCCAAATTTTTTAAAACCATTGATCCATGGGAATATATAAAAAGAAAGTATGTACAAGTCTGCAACTATATACAATGTAAGTCCAAATGGTCCATGATCCACAAACAAAAGGAAACAAAAAAAGTCCTAGGAAGAAAAAACTATATACACACGAAGTGGAGCAATGTCCATTAACTCCAAATTAAAAGAAGAACAAAGGAAACCTAACACAACTAACTATATACAATGGCGGCGGGCAAGTCCTGCGGCTCACTCTGTGATGTCCCGGGCCAGGGCATCATTGAACTCCATGTCGATGTCCCAGAGGCGGGCCTCTGCCCTGGCCCTGAGGTCTCACAGGGATGCACTCATGGCCTGTTCCAACTCCCTGTGAGTTGCCTCGAGGCACTCTGTCCGCATCAACGCCCGACGCATGGAGAACTCTGCCCTGACCATGGTGAGCTACACCTCTTCCGCCCGCCGCCGCTCCGCATCTATGCGCTGGCCCAACCGCAGCCACATGGAAGACACACCCATTCCAGGGTTCTCCTGCCCTCTGGCCGATGCCTGCCCCTCTGATGTCAATGGCCCCGAGCCATCATTGCTCCCACCTAGAGCCTGCTGCTGTTGCTGCTGTCCATGTGCCCTGTCCGATGCCTGCACATCCTCCATCTGCTCGACTCCAGTTGTTGGGGTGTCCACCCCTGCTGGACCGCCGACTCCCGACTGTGGCAGGGATGGGATATCCACCAAGCTGGCTGTGTTGGTCAGGCCAGGTCCACAGGGGGCCCTGGTGGAATCTGGGCCGGAAGACGGCAGGGAGAACGACTGGCGCATAGTCTCCAAAGAGGAGGAGAGGTCCGCCAGAGTGCGCGACACATGTAGGGACCCACCGACCAGGGCCCCTCCCAACAGTGCTACGTCGCGACGCTGCTGTTCGTGATGGTGTGCGTGCTCCGCCCAGGAAGCACGCACGTCATCACAAATGTCACGTGTGCGCAACGCAAAACCAACCAGGACGGAGCCCATACCATCATGGGACCCCTCGTCCGCAAGTAGTGGAGAGGCAGATGACGTGGCACTCCCCCCTACCTGCGGACGGGCCTGGGACGGTGCATCCTCCGCGGTAACCTGTGCTGCCTCCTGGCCCTGGACTGCACCAATTGCACCAGTGGTACTACCCCCACCAGGTCCCATGGGCAGCTCAGTAGCGGGCTCCTCCACCTCTGTGGAGACCACCAACCTGGATGTCTCCACACCGTCTTCCGCCATTGCAAGCCCCTGTGGGGGCTCACCTGGCCCTTCCGCTACAGCCGTAGTGGGAGACACAGCACCAGCCCCCTCGCTCCCAGATGTTGGCAATTCCTGGGAGGGTGGCTGGGCCTTGCGTCGCCGCCCGGTGGAGGCATCCCCACCGCTTGGCTGCACAGCGCCGTCTCCGCCCTCTTCTTCACTCGACGCTGCGTAGAGGGAGACATAGAACACAAGCATCAGGGTACAGTACAATATTCCCCTAGACAGGAAGCGGTAACAAATGAGTGGCACTGTCAAATGTCACTTCCATCCTGTCCCTCCACAACACATGAGTGAATGCACGCAACACACATGCAGAAACAGTCCTGGCGCCTACAACCAACATCAGCATCCATGTACAAGGGCCTCTGTTAACCAAAATGAAGACTTCAAACTCACATGCATCATGGCTCACACTGGTCCCATGCACACACATCACTGGAGGGTCATGCATCATGGCTTGTACACCACAGACACAGTGGATAGACACAGTGGATACAACGGTGACCGCACTGCATGAGTGAATCTACACATCATCACGGACATGTGTCATGATATGATATGATATGATATGGCATTAATAACACGCCTATACACAAGTGTTTCAAGGCACAACGAGGCAAGGGGGGGGGAACAAAGGGAGGACAGATAACGATCTTACTAGGCCAGGTGTCATTCAGATCGCGCAAGTGCATGGGAAGGGGGGAGAGGAAGAGTGCAAGGGGGGGAAAGGGAGAGGGGGAAGTGCAGTACATGGGAAGTGGAAAAAATAAGATAAATAAAACACATTAAAAAAACCAGGCAAGTGCAGGAAGTGCGGACAAGTGCTGGAAAGGGGACTGAAGGGATACAGAAACAGTCCCCAAGTGCAGGGGTTGCAAGGGAGGCAGTGCAGGTGGGCAGTTGACAGGGCCTGGGCTAGAGATCAGAGGGGTGGCCAGGTAACCAGTGCAATTTCAGTCAGGAGTTCAGCAAGGGAGGGGAGGAGAGAAAGCAGAAGCAAAGAGGAAGGTTTTGAGGTGTTTCCGGAACGGGAGGTGGTTCTCCTCGAGTTTCAGGGAGGCAGGAAGGCTGTTCCAGAGAGAGGCCCCTGCCGAAGAGAGTGATCTGCCACCAACTCGCGTGACCGGCCACCATGGCGTTTCAAAGTCACACACACACACTTCTCAGACACACACACATGTGCACCATACATGTACATGACAGCAGCACCCATCCCTCACCCCCCCTCCATGTCCAAAAACAGAGACAGGCATGCATTCATGTGTGCATTCCGCATACAGCTCCCCATGTTGCATTGGAACACATGCACCATCCATGTGGTTCACACATTACTGGTCTGACATGCATGACCATGATGTCCCTGCACACACACATCCATACATGGCCCATGTCACACATACAGGCAAGTATCAGACTATCAGCACACTGCAACATGCCCTGTCTCACACATCAATGCTTTCCCACTTACCGCTCAACTCCAGACGGGTCTGCCCCTGAAGGATCTTGGCGTGGAGCGCTGGGGATGCGTGTTCCAGGACCCTCATCTGGATGTTACTGTTGCTGCCCTGGCCCCCCTCCGCGAGGTGCCGGAACTTGTACAGGGTCCTGGACCTCAGGTCCTCCCAGCGCTTCTTGACGTGCTTGATATCGCGGGTTGCCACCTCCTCTGCGTTGTTGGCAACCACTGCGTCCTCCCAGATCCACAACCGTCCTTCCTTGTTGGCGCGTGATGCTCCGAAGAGGGCATCATATTTGCCCCAGAACATGCTCCACCAGGACACCAACTTCCTTCTCACTGAAGCTGGTGGCCCTCTGCCTCTCTGACTGGGGGTCGCCAGTGGTCTCAGATGGTGTTTGCCCTGACTTGGCGACCCCCGAGGCAGGCGTGAGTAGGCAACTGGGTCCTGGGGCTGGGCTGTGGAGCGATGTTATCCCAGTCGGGAGTCTTCTGTTCCAGCAAGGGGGGGGACAGAGCAACTGGACCCCTGCAGATGGCTGACGTGCAGGCACCAAATAGCAGGGCACATGGGCAGCAGGCAGCAGCAGATGGCTGGTGGGAGCGTGCTCGGGGCTCTTGGGGGCAGGAAATTGGCCTTTTGGGCAGGAGCGTGGTCTTCCGTGTGTTTTCGTGTGGCCAGCTTGATACGGAGTGATTTGGCACGTGAAAAAATTGCACATCAGCGTGTAATTCGAGGAAAGGCCCTTAGCGCGTAAGCGCATCAGTGACCTTACTTGCGCGGGCGTTTCCCTAGTGACGTGGGCATAGTGGTTCAGCGCGCGTGAAAAAACTGCAAGTCCGCGTGTGAATGCGTGTAATCCAAGGAAAGGGCCTACGCGCATAACGCGGAAGTGAATTGACGCGCACGGGCATTTCCTTCAGCACGGGTTAAAGGTGAGCGGGGCCAGCAGTTTGCTGTACGTGCCTTTCGTGGAGACCGACGTGTGTTGCTGCTTCGTGTTGTTTCACGCACCATCACAACTTCACAGCGGATCGAGGACGTATCTCTTCTTTTGGCGGGGGTATTGGCTACGCATGTTTTTCATTATCACGCTAGTCAGACGGTGAGTCGTGCACGCTATTTTTCCCACTGCGGGTGCCCCTGTGTATCGCACCCGTTTTCGAGGTCATAGTAGCCTGCGTGTCCCACGCATATGCGTTTTTCGTGTTACTGGGTGCCACCGCGTACTGCGGGAAATTGATTCCACGCACATAGGCTGCAGGGTTGCGTGCACGGTTTTACTTCAGTTTTGGTGCCTGAGTGTTGCGTGACCCGTCACTACATCACCGGGGTCTCATACAGCCTTGCAGTTGCAGGGGGGCTGTTAACATCTTGCATCCCAACCCGTTCACCCCAATTGCCCAGGTCAATTGTGGTGTACACCTCCCATTGGCACTACTCCATCTGTGCCGGCACTACTCCATCTGTGCCATTGTTGGGAGGTCACCAAAGGTGAGGGGTGCCTCATCTGGGTGGCCTCCTCATTGCAGGTGTGGTCAGGGACGTGGCCGGGGTGACCAGGGAGTAGGGGGACTCCAGGGTGTCCAGGGTGGCTGCAGAGGGGGAAGAGGCAGGGGTGCGCCACTTGAGCACGATGTTGTGCCATGTGTCGGTGCAGTCATGCCGCCACCCCCTGTGGTTCCGGGAGATGCAGCTTCTGCATCTGGCACTGGCGCCTGAGTGACCCGGCAGTCCTTTTCATCGACTGCCACGGGCCCAAGGGTAGTGGTAGCTGCAGGTGCAGCTGTGGACACCACCACCCAGGCTCAGGGTCTGCCAGCACAGGCTGCGTTGGCACTTGAAGAGCCCTTGGAAGATTTCCAACAGGCCAGGAGGGAAACCGTAGGGGCATGCAGGGCTGCCCTGACCAAGACACGTGTCCCTGGGGCAGTAATGTCATCTGCTGCCCTGAACAGCCGGGTGTTGGCAAGTGCAGGGGCAGATGCAGCCAACAACACCCCGGTTGTGAGTCTGCCAACCAGGACAGTCGCGGTCAATGACCCTGCCACAGCGGATGTTGCTGTGCAGGGTCCATTAGAGGGCACCCAGCTGCCACTGACACAAGTCAGGCCTTTAGTCGTCCCTCCACCTGCCACTCCCTTGGCTCAATCCACCAGTCCCACTGGCCATACTGATAAGGGGGGCATTAGCCAGCCAGGGTCTGCGCCACAATCCAAGAGGAGGAAGGTAGCACCTGCAGCACAGCCACGACCTCCTGCACGTCGAAGAAGAAGCCTTTCTGCAACCAGGAACTGGACTTCCTCGTGGACTACGTGCGGGACCACAGCCGTGACATGCTAGTGGGTACTAATTGTCAGACTTCGGCTGCCCAACGTGATACCCACTGGAAGCAAGTTGCGGAACATGTGAGTGTATTCGGCCATGAGGTGCGCACGGCGCAAGAGTGCAAAAAGCGTTGGAATGACCTCAAACGCAGCGCTAAGGCTAAGCGTGCCTCAAATTACAACTTGACTCTGGTGACTGGCACTGGGCCTGCACCGGAGGAGGAAGACCTCACTCCGCACAAGTCACTCGTTGCAGAGTTCATACCATCTGAATCGGTCGAAGGAGTGGGAGAGATGCCGGTCCAGTGAGTGTTGATGCGTGTTTGTTGAGAACGTGTGTGTTTTACTTGTGTAATGTGTTGTGCATGACTGCCACTACATGTCACATGTACATGGTTCTGATGTGCAAGTAATGAAATGCTTCCCTGATGCATGTCTGCTCTGCTGGATAGTGGACATGTGGAGCAGACGGGGACTGTCCACATCACCACTATTGCACCCTACTCACATGCTGGTTACCAGTATGCCCCTCCGGTCCATGTTCCAGCTCACTGGCCCTTCTGCATGTAGCGTGGGGTGACCTTCCTCTCAGCCCAGGGAATTTGTCATAGCATGACTGACGTGCATGTGTCCTCTGCCTGCATGCGGGTACTCCATGTAGGCATGCTCCCTTGCCCCTCCACCCCCGCTCTGCACCCCAATTTCACTTTTGCACTGGTCTGCTTCAATATTGCCGTTGGGTACTTCCCTGTTCATGCGTCCTGTGTACATGCTAACTTCCAGTGGCCAATCTGCCAGACATATGCTGTGTGGTACATCTTTACTACTTGATGCAGGGTGTCTCACTTGGACTGTGCAGACGTCAGATGCCCCGCAGGGACATGAGTGCCCATCCATGCTCCATGTGCATTCCACGCATGCCCCTATGTGTCCTTGACTGGAGGATCAATTGTAATACAAGTCCTGGGTGACCTACATTGCATGGCATTTCTTCAGCCTTCCCATGTCCACTGTGGCTCAGTACTGTGTCGCACACATGTTTAGGGTGTGACAGTCTGTGTGGGTCACAGTCCTCAGCCTGTTTAATGGCCAATGACTCTGTCCAACTGGTGTAGTGTCTTCTTCACACGTGGGTGTACTCCAGAGGTTCATCATGTGTCCTGCTTACTGTCCCATCATCATTTGCTGTGTTGTCACTTGACTCACATGATGCTGTTGATGCTAGTCAACACTGTCTGTCAATACACAGGTCTATGGTCAGCCTTTTGATATCATGCTAGGCATCCCTGCATTTGCACCTGGGGGGAGGGGTTGTTTGCTTGTAGCCATGCCAGCCATTGAATGTACATTGCACGTTATACCTGAAGTTGACCTTGCACTGCCTTCACATTTTCTGATACACATCATGAAGTACTTGTACATGTAGACAGTGAGTAACATACAAAATTGCTGCACTGCATCGACCCACTTCTGTGCAAAAGGACACCATTCTACATGCCTAATCACATAAGCAGTGTGAAGTTGACCCAGCATGCATGGCAGGTTCTCTTTTGTGTGTGACATGTCTGCTTGATGTGTTTGGTGTCTGTGTGATGTCTGTGTGTGTGTTGTGTGCTTCTAACATGTGTAGTGACCTTTTTTCTATCTTCTTTTCAGATGATGACGCAATGGATCCAGAGGATGGTGTTGTCATGCCAGGCACAGGGTTGTATCACTACATCAACCCAGCACAAGTGGGGATCGTGGGGTGGTAGGCCACGAAAACCCACATGTGCTACAGTCCATATTGTCTCTGGCTGCCTATGTGTCCAGCCCTGATGAACACTCTGACGACCATGTCGAGTTGGATGAGCATCAGGTCCATATGTGAGGGTGAGTGATTCTGATGTGGGCACTCCTCTGTCCGCGACACCTGCACTGAGGGGTCAGACAGTGTTGGAACCTCCACCTGTGGTGGATCGGGACACAGGGTCACCCTCCACACCAGTCACTGATGTGCCTGGGACATCACCTCGACAGGGGCATGTAGTCGTGCAGCCCCGGGCGGTGCCAACACAACGAGGACACCCGGTCCTTGGGTCTCGCAGGGGTCAAGCCCAGCAACGCGGTCGCCGCGCGCAACCGCAGTATACTGAGTGGGAGCAAGACATGACTGCCCATTCTGAACGGCAGGGGGCAGCAATGGAGAACATCGCTGAGAGCATGGAACGTGTGGCCCAATCTGTGCTCCCCCCTGCTAGGCAGGTGCTTCTGCAGCAGCAGGCGGCACTGTCCACGGCCCGCTCGCTCAGGCTGGGCATGACGGCCTCAGACAGGGCACGCCAGGCTGAAATGTTGTCTCTGCGTAAAGCAATTGCTGCTCACGCAGAGGCACACATGGAGGCCCTGAGGCAAGAGTATGTTTCCCTCAGATCCACTCTGGGTGTCCTTATGATGTCCCAGAGGGAGCGGGCAGAGGAGAGGTTTGCACAGCTTGAGTGTACCATCTCGGCTGAGCTACATGCTTGCCGGGAGGTGCAGCAGTTGTCCACCCAGGCCTTGCAGGAGGAACTGGGTGGTACTGGGTAGTACACATGCTACCTTGTAAGAGGAAGCACGTGTATCACGGGAGGTTCTGCATGCAGACCTACGTCTCATCGCCACACAGAACCAGGCTCACCTGTTTGGCAGACTTGCTGCCGACGAGGGGCAAGCTGCAGCTAGGCGTGGTCAGGCTCCTGTGTCACGTCCTCCTTTCCAGGAAGAGCCAGACTCGGACGACAATGTATCTCCCACATGGGTCGGGCTGTGCAGGCGTTGAGGCCATTTTTTTTGTTTCCTCAACCTCATCGCATGTGGGTGTTGAGCAGCACCCTGCACCTCCCCCCTCCTGTTTGCCTCCCCCCCCGGGTCGTATGCGACCATTTTTGATTTTTCTTTTAGTTTAGTTACTTTAGTTTCATTTTGATAGTTAGTTTAAATAGGTAATGTAGGTTTTTCATAGTTAGTGTAATTAGTTAATATAGTTTAAAATTGCTTGTCTATTGTGCTTTCATGTGACGGTGTGGTGCTTTGTGGCTTTTGAAAGCATCCACTGTCTGTTCCAGCTGGGCCCTTCAAGCTTGTCTTGTGTATGTATTTGCAGCTTGGGGTCCTTGACTCACATATGCCACTCCTGCTTCCCTTATCCATGGGCTCACAAGGATGGTTCGGTGTAACAGCCTATTACACAAGGGCTTTGGACTGTCATATCTGTGGCATGTCTGCTGCTGTGAAACTTGTGTTTACACCCCTAGTGGGGATGATAGTTGTGTTATTGACCACTGTTCTTCATTCACTAGATGGGGGGATTCATGATTGATGTGTACATTCATTGCTATGCATTGTGTAGTATGTTTATTATCTTTACTGTACATGTGCTTGTTGCAATTCATGCTGTAGATAGTGTGTTCAACAGTTTGCCTATGAAAGACGGACTGATGGTGTGATTTGTGATGTACGTCTCGGACATGGTCCAGTCATGAAATGCCTGAAGAGACACACACAGATGATTTTAAAGCATTAATCATGTGTTTCATGCCCTTTCTGCAGGGGGATGAGCCTCCAGTCCACCTTGGCCAGCAGACATGGGCCATTGGACGTCTGGAAGCTGTACACATTTGGTGGTGGCGACAAGGTGAACAGCACAGGGGGGCCACAACGCAGCAGACCTTCCACCAGGCCAGTTGCACATGCATGCTTAGTAGCAGCACTGACAGTGAGCTTGGACAAATATTGGTGTTGAAGCGCACAATACAGCTGAGATACGTTGATGGACTAATGGCTAGTTGATGGGAAAGTTGTCTGGGGCACCTGCAGGACCAGTGGCACATACCCTCCGGTCCACCATGGTCCATTGAGGCACTTGCATTAGCCATGTAGCATTCCAAGACATGGAAAGAAGCAGCTCACAGGGAGAGACAGCAAGGGACAGACTCGTGTGCAGTGCATTTCTTTAAAATGTAGAATTTGACACATGCACTACCTAGTTTATTTGGGTCATGGTGAAACACGACTTGTTCTGAAGTCATACCTTGCTATATGCGTCTGGCTGCTTACCCAGGGAACATTGCATGTTGTGTGATTCGTGACACATTGGTCTTCCATTTGCCACGCACCCACCGGCGCATGACTTACTGCATTGACTGTGTATGAACCATCACAGGGGTAATGTTACCTATGGGTACGAAGCATCCACACCAGATTGTTTTTTTGTAGAGTAGTTAGTTACTTTGGGGCATATATGGTGGTGTATTTGTGTGTTATGGGCACGCACGGATTAGTAACTGTGGCTTTCTTTGCAGCATTGAACTGCTCCTGTTACCAGACCTGAGAGTGCGCAGGCAGGAGGCCAGCACTCACCCCAGAGATAAGTTTCTCTTTGTCTTCCATTTGAGTAATTTGTTACTATGTGCATGATGATCAAGTTTGGGGTACTTGTGTATGTGTTAATGTGAGTAGTACAGTTTTGTGCATTTCCTAGTTTCCCGTGTCAATCCTACTCCCCTCTCCTGCCCCTCATTCCGGTTATCCAGTATAGCAATGCCTGTCCCGACTGCATATCCCTGACCCTCCTTCCCCACCAGGGTCTCAGAGGCCTGTGTGAGTTTGACCTTGCAGGCACCCAGACCACGGTGGGGGTGGTTGGTTCGTGCCACTCCTGCACCTGTACACGGGAGCTGTGACAGTACACATCAGTTCATAGTGCATTATTCTGTGTTATGGACCACACATCGTACACATCCTGTTGTGACATTGTTTTACTGTGCTACCTTGGTTGTTACGTCATTGTGGTAGTGCTTGGGCTTTGTGAAATACTGCTCTTCAAGTCATCTACTGGAAGCCCTTCTGGTTTGTTTTGCTGCCTGCAGGCTTTTTGCTTGGCTTCTGTGTTGGTCTGCTCTGAGTTCTCTTTGATTTGGTGTTTTTGCAAGTCAAGGTGGCCTTTGAGGGTGCTGGACACTTTTTACACACAAGGTGGGAGATGGTGACAAAGGGGAAGGGTGATCCTGTGGCCAGGTGAACTTCAAGGATGAAGGCTACATAACCCAGGTGCAGTTGTTCAGTGGGTCATGGTGATTTGTGAGGGAGGGGGGTGTTTTGTTGTTGACAGTTGCCTTGCCCTACAGTGTGATGCGCACACTGACATTGTAATTGCGGTATCCTATGTACATGATGTATTCTGCTGATCAATGCCTGTTCATGTGTTGTGTTTACCTTTCAGGTGTGAGGGAATAGTTGTGGCTTGACATGCTGGGGTGTACACATGGTGAATGTTCACATGTGATGTGTAGAGGAAACTGATGGTCACTTGATTGCACATGCATATATTGAGTACATGTCCCTACTGACCCACACACTCGCACTATGATCCACTACATGTACAACCACCCTTCCATGTCCACATGTACACTCTGTTTGCCTTCTGAGGCCCACTGTGTCCCTGCAGCACATGATCTATGACCATTTGTGGATCCTGTACATGCGTAATTTGCTTTTTGATGTAGTTTGTCGCTTAGATGTGATGCTCAGGGTGGGCGTCACACACAATGGTTGTTCACTATGCTGTGCGCTGAGCAGTGTGTTTCAGGAGGTGGACATGGCACACAGAAGCTGCAGTGTTGATTTTGCTATGCACAATGTGCATGTAGGCAGGCATTCATTGTTATGTTACAACTACAACTGTTGGAATGCATTTGGGTATAACCTATTTTGGGTGGGAGGTTGTTTGTCAGTCATTTCATCTGATTCCATGTCAGGCATCATTGTCTGATGCCACTTTACATTTTTCACATGTCATTGTGTACCTTATTGGTACTGTGTTGGTGTATAGCTATTGCTTGCCATGTCCTGTTGTGGTTTGGGAGTGTTTGGGTGACATACCAGCGATAGTCATGGCCTGTTTTGCAGGTCTGTGTGATTCACACCTTGCATGTGTGCCTTCTGGTCACACAGGATTGCTTATGTTTAAGTAGCTAGGGATGCACACAATGTGGCACTCCCATGGCAACATTCTCAGGATGGTAAGGTTGTGACAGTTGATTGTCTCTTTGTCATCATCAATTGTCACCTGGTATGTGCCAGGCCTGTGTGCACTCCGCAGGGGTGGGAGTTTAGGTGAAAAATGTGGCCACAATCTGGGTCCGGGCTTCCTCGCCACGTGCCCTATCACCTCCCATGGGCAGCGCATGTGCCTGTGGTTGGGGATGTGGGTGCACAACCATGTCCACCGGTACGCCCTGCCGTGTTGCAACATTGTGCAGGACACATGCTGCCACAATGATCCTGCACACTACTGGGGGTGCATAGAGTAGCTGGCCACCAGAGCAGTCAAGGGAGCGGAAGCGTGACTTGAGCACTCCGTATGTGCGCTCCACTATGGCCCTGGTTCCAAAATGGGCCGCTTTGTATCTTACCTGGGGTGGTGTGGTGGGGTTCCGGATTCGCATCATCATGTGGTTGCTCAGAGGGTAGTCACTGTCCCCTGGAGAGGTGATGATGGTTGTGATTATTGGGGTTTGTGTATTTGTGTGAGTGTGACATGCATGCATGTGCAAGGGCATTTGTACTCACCTAGGAGTCTTGTGTCACCATGCTGCCCAGCTTCCAGGGCCCGGCTCAGGGCAGACATTCTGTATATGAAACTGTCATGGGTGGAGCCAGGGTAGTTTGCATAGACAGAGGTGGTGATTCCCTTTGCATCGCATACCACCTGCACGTTGATAGAATGCCAGTGCTTGCGGTTTCCGTAGATGTGCTCAGTGGCCCTAGGTGGACGTAGGGCCACATGGATACAATCTATGGCACCGAGCACTTTGGGGAAGTGTGCCACCCTGTAAAAGTCCTGGACAACGGCCTACCTTTCTGAGGGTATTCTGGGCATGTATATGTGCCTGCGGACTGAGGGGCGCGCTGTCATGATTGCCAAGACCTGATGTAGGCAGCGTGACTGCGTGGCCTGTGAGACCCCCCCCCCCCACTATGGCAGTAGTCCGCCGAAATGACCCAGTGGCCAAACAATGCAGGACATTGAGCACCTTCTCCAAGGGGCTCAATGCTTGGGAGCAGAGGGTGGGGGATGTAAGGTCATCTTCCAGGTCTAGAATGATACGAGGTGGAAACCTATACCTGCCGTAGACCTGGTCATCAGGCATCCCAAAAAGGATTGTCCAGGGGTAAAAAATGCGGGCCCTAGCTATTCTCCTTCTCCTGCGGTGTCCCACGATCAGTGCTGCGACAAATGGGGCATTCATCGTAGCTGCATATACGTGTTTGTTGTTTGCGCGCACTTTTATACTGTACGCTGGGACGCTTCCCCCTGCCTTCGTGTGGCGGATGCATTGACGCCTATGCGCGTCTTTTGCCGTGTGCAAGTTTCCCGTATTCAAATCCATGAATACGGGTTGTTCGTGTGCATGTGGGCGTTCCGTGTAGTTCCCTGCAGTACTTCCCCAGTTACGCCTTCTTTTTCACACGTTATTCCCCATTCCGCGTGTTACGCCCAGTGTTCCGCCCACTTTTGTTGTGTGCGCCACGCTATGTGTGCTTTCGCTGTGCGCGTAGCGCACGCCGTTTGATGACATGTGTGCCCGCATGCGCCATGCACGGATTTGGCGCACAACCAGTGGAAAACATGCGCAGTGCCTTCCTTGAATCGCACGCGTGCGCTTGCTTTCTCACGCTTGCGCTGCCTTGCGCCAGCTTGCGCTGGGATTTTCGGCGCACATTTGTTCCATGAATCGGCCTGTCAGTTTTTCAGTATTTCAGGTTCCTTTAAAAGGTTATTTGTTATTTCATTTTCGTTAATATCATTGGATACCCTGAGCCTCATTCTGCCCGATTAGAGGAAGCATAAGGTGCCCAAATGAGTGCCAATTATATAGTGGTGGCACCCAGATACAGGTTTAACCCCTGTTGCAGGTACTGCTCCTTGAGAACTGCCAGAGCACCAGGGTATATGTTGCAGGTGACCAGGGATAAAGAAAACAAGCCAAAATATGCAACAAACCCCTACCGGCATGTGTCTAAGCACCTGACTCGCATCTGACTCCTGTGATTGCAGTCCCCTGGCAGGCCTCCACGTGCACACAAAAGAACGGCGCAGAGCCCCACAGCTGCCATTGTTCCCTGCAAATGATGCGCATTATTACAACTTTCTCAGGAAGTCCATGTGATTGATGCGCTGCTTGCACTGAGTGATCATTTATTCGCGTTCCCCGGCGTATGACATTCATAAGGCGACTAAAATAAAAACTCTATTAAGGCAAATAATAGCAACAGTCTTTGATTTTGTTTGATTTCCTCCTTTATTATTCAACAATTTCAGAGCTGAGGTGTTTCTGAGTCATTTCTCACACAATGAAAGAGCACATATTTACCGCTGTAAATAAGACTTGAGGGAAATGTCATTTAATTTCTTTTCTTTTGCTATCAATGTTTAATGGCAATATGCCTTTTTCTCACATCACACTGTGCGGTTGGACCATTGTAAAGTATTTGTGTGTCACTGAGCTGAGCGGGCTCGTCTAGCAGAGTAATGTGGCATGGGCTGGATTCGCATCTGGGTGTGTCGTAATGAATATTGGGCGCTCTGGGCTCTTTATGGCTGTCATCCATTGATGCGTGACCCTATCATGTTAACATGTAGGATACCTCAGGGCATGGTTCTTCTGCTGAAGCAATCTGCGCGCAGTCTACATGCCAGCGGTTTCAATGTCAGTGGGGGGGACTCGTCTTTCACTGCACGTGCTAGGCACTGAGCACACACTGTAGGGCTGAAATAGTGTGGCTTTAGGGCCAATACAGAAGAAGTTGAAACCATCGTGCTATGGGATTTTGCACACATGTTTTGGACAGCCATACTCAGATGTTGCCCTGCATATGCAGGATGTTTTTTTTTCAAGAAACTGAAGCTGCAATGATTTCTTTATTGGGCTAACTCCATACTCCAAAGTCTCGGGAGGATAGTGCAGGGGCAAAGTGCTTGCCTTGGAAGCAAAACTACACAGGTTCGATCCCCGGGACCGCACTTAAAACCCCCTGGGTATTAAGCGTGTTATTAAATAACCTTTCATATCCTATCATGGGGTTTTTAGCAGAGAGAAGGAGGGGGAACGAACAGGTTGTGAAAGTGGAGGGCGAGACTCAGAGAGTACACATTTTGCGGAAGAACCAGCAGGGCAAGCAGAAGTAGGGAAGTAGCATTACTGACCTCCACTCAGTCAGTACTCGCAATACATTCAAGAACTGCTGGTATTGACTGCATTCCAGAAATTCTGATTTCAAAAGCAGCCAGGGATAAAACAGAAAGCATTCACCTCCATTTAAGAAACACTCATGCAACGAACAAGATGCCCCAACACAGTGCATCATGCATTTCTTTTTAAAGAAAACCTGTTCCATTTAACATTGCACCTATAGCAAGCCAATACTAAAACTGTTCCAGTCCAACCAAGTGTGCAATTGACATTCTTACCTGATATTGACAACTTACAAATGCTACACTATATTTATTTCACTAACAAGTTTTGTGTACTTTACTCCTTATTAAAATTCACTATTAAACTAACATGTTTTAGTTCATCACCACAACTACAAAACCTTTATTGCCAGCGCAACTATGTGCTCATACAGACCCCAGGCGGGTTAATTATTGCTTCGGTTAATGGCTATTTCCAGCTTATGGTAATTAACCCTCCCTTGGTCTTAAAGGCTTTAATAAAGCACAGGTAAACCATGAACCCCTTTGGAAATGATACAAGGAAAGCACACCCGAAGATGAGCGAGAATGGGGAGCCAGTGAAGCAAGGTGGGGGTGATATGAGAAAGTGAGGGGAGGGCGGTGACTGAAACAGAAAACACACAGCTTAGTTACACACAGGTTGAATTGCGGGCCAGAGCTCAGGAATAAAAACAAATGACAAAGGATAAACACTAGTCAAGCTGGGATAAAGAAGGATGAGAACCTTATTGGGTAGACATTTAAGAAATGGGTGAAAAAGAAAGGGGTGAATTAAAAGTGACACCAACCTTTTATATAGAGGAACACATGATGAGGCAAGGGAGGAAGGGTCATTAATACAGATAGGGTTCAAAGCAGTACATGAATTCAGTTTTAGACATATTGAGATGAAGTGAGCGAGAGAATACGCATTTGTGGCAGCAGCAAGACAGAAGAGTGAGCTTCATAAGAAAAAGAAAACAGGAAAGAAAGAAAGCACTGAGGAAAGAAAGAAAGAACGGAACAAAGAAAGAAAGATATAAAGAAAGAAAGAGAGAGAGAGGTTTGTGCATCATCAGCATAAAAGTGGCAAACCAAATAAAAGAAATGGATAAACGAAGAAAGAGAGGTAGTGCAAAAAGAGAAAAGAAGAGGACCTAGGAAAGAAACTTGTCACGCCAAAAGGAAGGGCAGCATGCAAGAAGATGTACCTGCCCAAGATGCAGAGTAGGTATGTACTGTGCAAATAGGGTTGTGAAGTTGTAATGTCACGCCATTGCTTAATAGAGTGATTAGTACATCTAAGGCACAGTGATGTAATATACTATTCAGAGATCTGAGTGTAAACTGAGAGGCACAGATGCCAACCCTGCTGGGTTGATTCTGAAGGTTTTACTCCTAAGATTGGTACAACTCTTGTACCTGCAAGTCATGTTATATTACACATTGCAGCCTTCTGCAAGGTTTCAAGGTGTTGGGGCATGTCTGAAAGAGAGGGAGGCAAGTTACATTAATGGGGACAGGGGGAAAATGCAAAATAGCTTGTAAGTGGTTTCAAGCCAGCACTCTACCTAAGTCAATGCCTGGCGTGAGATGCCCAGCTGGAACCCTTAATTATATATTTTTATGTCTAAAGTTCTTTTATTTCTGAATGATGTACCCTTATATCACACCCCTCTCTTTGAATCCCCCCAGGTCTCACTGAACCAAGAAGTAGGTTGTTTTGCAAAGTTAAAAGATTTATTTTATGAATTTGAACAATATATATCACACTTTTATGAATATGAACAATATCTAAATATCACACTATTCACATTTATACAATGATCAGCGTTGGATGATATTACAATCAACAATCTCTTTAATCAGTAGGAGTATGGATGAGAAGAATAATGTAGCATAGAATAAAACTTTGTGTAGGTGCAATGAAATGCAATGATAGGAAATTAATGCAGCACAGAAATAATACTTTTGTGTGTTCAGTCAAATGCAATTTAATCACTCTTTCCCCCTGATACTACTCAATCCCCCCTAATATGCAATATAGAGATGGAAGGAGATGGAAGGAGAGAAAACAGGTTTCGGAAATAAACACTCTACAAATTCAGTTTCAATCCCAGTTCCCCCCAGCAAGTTTAGAGAATAACAGGAATGATTTTAAAACAGGTCAATTGATTTGCATATGGTCTTTTCCCTTCTGTAATGGCTTGGCAGGCGAAGAACGATGGTCTGGAGAGTTGCCCAGAGCAATGCCAGTGGTTATGATTCATTCTAAACCTTCCAGCCATCACCTCTTTGTTTTTGCTTTGTCACCCGAGTGGGACGGCTATGCCCAGACGTGGGTCCCGTGCCTGCTGGGCCTAGAGACCCAAGCTACTCCTCACTGATGAGCCCCAACAAGGGCGAAACATGTTTGGGGATGCTTGTGGTCTCGTGCAGAAGGGATGTGACCTAGCAGTTCGGGCTGGACTGCCCCTTTTGGGGTGGGGCCAAGCCTGATTTGCATATGGTCTTTCCCCTTCTGTAATGGCCTGGCAGGTGAAGAACGGTGGTCTGTAGGGTTGTCCAGAGCAATGCCAGTGGTTAAGATTCATTCTAAACCTTCCAGCCATCACCTCTTTGTTTTTGCTTTATATGGATGAAAAAAGGATTCAGGACAGACAAAAGAGATTCTACAATGCAGTTTTGGATAAGTGGGAATGGGTTGGATTGGATTACTTACGGATAATAGATTGGCTATGGACATTCTATGCTAAATACTAACAACTATGGTTTTGGAATAGGCCCGTCAGAGATCTGGTCAAGGGTTTTGGGCTGGAATCTGCCAGTGACCAGACAGGATTCAGGTGCTTAGTTCTATTCTTAGCACGGCACTCTGTCTCTGCACGGCTTCTTGGACTGGATCTGACGGGTTGGTTCTGGGTTACAGCTCTACTGGTTTGGATCTCTGGGTTCTAGCAAGGGTTTTTGGCAAGAACCAGAAAAACAGCACAGCCCGGCTGTTGAATTTGTTATGCCCTTTGAAGTTTGGGGTTGAAATCAGGTTGCAAAGTTTAAAGGCCAGATGAGAAGGGTTCAGCATTAGAATTTGGCCTTCTGCTTTCAGAGTTCTGGAGTCTGGATCTGGGTTCTTCCTGCAGAGCGCTTCGCCAGTAAATCAGTTGATGGGTGAATGTGTGTCTCTCTAGGTCCTAAACAGTCCCTATTTATCTATTTCTCAAAGGGGTGGGTAGGCTGATTATAGTAAGCCCAACCCTCTAAGAAGCCTATTGGTTAAGGTATTTTCTCTCCCCTGATTTGAGAAGCAACCAGAGTGTCATGATGTGTGATAGTAATGCGGCAATTTACAATCCAGGGAAAAACCTCCCCTTTGTTCCTACACAGAAAATATTTTTTTCATATAAAACATATTTCCAATGTCACCAACTTGCTAATAATACATATTTACATCCCAAATTGAATAAGCCACGTATCCATCAAAGTCCCATCTTCTCAAGAGTTTCGGTTCACAATTGACATTTTTTCGCGCTTTTGGTTGGTTACCCAGTGTCAGATCACATTTTTCTCCATACATGCGCGTGACATCTGGGCTTACTCCTGTAAAGTTTCATATTTTGAGCATTATCACAACTGCTACAAAGTCAACATTTTGATAGTTCTGTCTCTGAATATCGCACAAATTCCAGAGTGGTTTTAAAACGTGACCAACATTTTCATTTTAACAATCTATAAATTCCAGATTTTTACCAGCTTGGCACAGTTTTCTATGAGTCTTTTTCCCAAAACTATATTTTCTCCAGTCTCAGATACACATTTTTAGTGTAGCCCTGACTCCAAGGTTTTGGCTGGGCCAGAGCAACCTGAGCTTCTTCCTTCCCGAAGTTGTTTTCTGTCGACACCCAAATTAGCATTTCCTTTCAGTCAAGGGAGTCTTTTGTCTCCTGTCAGAGCAACAGGCCAAAGTCCCCTCCTACTTCCTTTCACACCTCCCTGCCAGTTCCTCAGCAGAGAGCAGGGGGAAGATTCCTTTGTTTGGGTTGAAACTGTGGTCTTTGAAGCTCAGTGTGGCTGGCTTTAACTTACTTTTAAAACAAAGTTTAAAATAGTCTTTTTCCAAAATACAATTAACTATTTTTAACAAATATAGCCAGAAATCTCTTAATTCCAGCCTTTCCAAAACATAGAGATTGAATTGTACAACCTATATTGCTTTTGATAGGAAGTCTCTTCTTTTCCATACTTTGATTTTAATGTACAAGTTTAAACTGACAGGTTAAGTAAATGACACAGGCGAGCAGCAGTACTGCGCCCATATCTGACATATTTTTCCAAGCAAGCACATTTGAATCTGGATTTTTCTCATGATGAATGTGCTTCTGCTGACGTTGTGCTTCAGTAGATTCTTTAAATAAAGTGATGTTTAACACCCAACAAGGATGTTGGATCTTTTGTGATGTTTGGGAACCATGATTTTTGCACTTTCCACAGCCAAGGAAAAACTGATTTTTAAAGCAGTTCTGGGTTTCGCTTGCAATGCAGCACCGTTTTTTCAAGTAGTTTCATTTTACTCTGTGGGCAGCCAAATGATAGGTTTTGGCAGTGGTCTCCTGTGTTACCACTGACATAGGCAAAATGGATTGGCAGCCTATTTTTCAGGTTTCCATGTGCCGGCCGTTCTGTTGTTTTGATGGACACAGAACACGGTGATGTTTCAGGGCATAGACTAGTGGGTTAAAACATCCCACAAGCCCCCCTCTTGTGATTTGGCATTGGACGTGCATCAATGGGAAGTCGCAAGTCTGGGATGTCCGTCTCTTTTCTTTTGGTTCCAAAAATGGCAAAGTTCATCATCTTTTCTTCCATCAGAGGTGGATCGACCATTTCTCCTCGCCCAGTCCTGATGTGAGTATTGAGCGATACTCCGGGCCCCTTGGATCTTTGCTCCCGGTCCCTGGGTAGTCCTCCTTGGTTCGAGTCTCCATGATTTCCAATCAACTAGGATGAAAAAGCAAAAGCATATTTGTAGACATTTCCCCACCACTATTAATGTAGTGGAGCGGACACATACATTTTGATAAATCAGGACACATTTTTCTATTGTCTGTTATGGACTATATATGGAATATTTTATAGTTGGGATTCAAGGGAGCTGGAGTGACCCCCTCGGGGGTTACAGAAGACTCCCCCAGTTGTTGCAGAGTGTGCCAAGGATGGCAAACACTTTAGTTGATTAATATGGACCCACTTATCTTCCCCCTCTGCCAAACTGCCTTTGGGGATGCAGATTTTCTAGGTGACTGGTGAGATTTTGTCTACAATTTCAAAAGGACCCCTCCAGGAAGGCAAAAATGTGCGCTGTTTGGCCTGGTTCCTTTGGAAATTGTATAAGTAGACCCAGTCTCCTACATTGTATTCTTTTCTGGTAGTCTTTAAGTCATCGTGGGTCTTCATGCTGTCTGCAGAACTTTCTAGATTTCGCTGAGCATAGGCAAAAGCATGTTGTAGGTGTTTTCTTAGATTTTCAACATACTCATGATTTGTGGAGGCATTGATCAATGTCTGCTCTTGGGTCCTGTAGAGCAGATGCTGGGGAAGCACCATCCTGCGTCCAGTTATCAGCTCAAACGGTGACATTTTAGTTGCAGATGAAGGGGTAGATCTGATGGCCATTAGGACAAGAGGTAATCGAATATCCCAACTTTGACCAGAATCTGCCCAAAACTTTTTTAATATGCTCACAATTGTCTTGTTGTATCTCTCTACTGCACCACTAGCGGCTGGCCGGTAAGCAATGTGTAGCTTCCTTTTTACCCCAAGTATCTCCCACATCTTTGTCATTAATTCGCTGGTGAAATTGCTACCTCGATTTGACTCGTTCCTTTGGGGTAGTCCAAAACGCGAAAAGATGTGGTTGATCATCAGGGCAGCTGCTGTTTCTGCCTTGCAATTTGGGGCCGGGAGACATTCCACCCATTTAGTAAACAAGCATGTCACGGTCAACATGTACTTGTTCCGACCTAGAGGAGCGAATCACGGGCCCGATATAGTCGACTTGTAAATCTAACTAAGGCAGTGTCATCCCCCTCTTTTGGAGAGGCGCCCCGTGTGTGAGGGATGCTGGCTGAAATTGTGCACACACAAGACACCCCTTCAAGTATTGGTCGAGGTTCTGCCCCATGTGTGGCCAGTATGCAATCTCTCTTAAGATTTCAAGCATTGTATGAAACCCCCTATGACCGGCTGTGGCCACATCATGGGCGTGACTTAACATCAGGCTTCGGAATGAGGTAGGGACCACCCACTGATCATGGCCAGCTAGGGATCTCCTTACCAACAAACCGTCTTGGATTCGGAACATTTTTGGACATTTCATCAACACTCTGAGGTCCTCTTTCCCTATGTAATTGGTATTCGTCAGAGGAAAGTTCTCAGGGTCCTCAATGTGTTGATAAAACGTACCAATTATTGGATCCCCTTTTTGAGCCGTAATCAAATCAGCATCTGGGGTCTCCTTACTCCATTGTGCAGTTGAGAGTTCATTGTGAGCATTTGTTTGGGACCTAGTGATGGCAGTGACCTGGATTTCCCCCAACAGGGACTCGATCTCTAGTAGATCCCCTTGGATGGCTCCGGTTTTGGCCAGCTGATCAGCTAAGTCATTTCCAGTTTTGTCTGGTCCCTCTACTTTGAAATGACCCTTGATCTTTTTCCAGTAGATGGTCATCCCATTCGAGGTGACCAGATCATCAATGTTTCAAATTAATTTTCCATGTTTCAATGGTTTATTATTAGCACATAGCATGCCTCTGTTTTCCCAGTTAATCAGGTGCTCCACGAACCCGTTCTGTACATAATCCGATCTGTGATTATTACCAGTTCGTGGAGTTGATGTTGGACAGCAGTGAGGATGGCTTGATGCACAGCCATCAACTCTGCCACTTGACTAATTCGGGGACCAATCTTATACCCAGCGGAGGGTTCTGGGGTCTCATTGACCCATGCATTCCCTACGCCGGCCACAAGTTCTTTTTCCCTGTTGTTGTCAACATGGTAAGAGCATCCATCCACATAGACAGTGGGCATTCCCTCACATTTGTCTTCTTCAAAGACTTTGTGTGGGGAATTGAGGTATGCCTCCATGTTGTCCTTGATTTTTAGACTTTCGTCCTCGAGTCAGTTTTCTCTGGCACAATCATGCAAGTCAGCCAGACCTTGCTCGAGGGGACTCTTCTTGTTTTGGCCATATCTGACCTCCACAGGAAAGCCTTGCATTGACAGAATCCAGGAAGTAATTCGGGACTTACTCACATTTCCGGCCCAGATTCTGTCACTTTGGAGATATTGCAGAGGCTGGTGTGGAGTCTCCACTATTATGTGTTCCCCCTGGATAAACGGGCGGTAATTCTTCAATGCCCACACCGTTACCAGGAGTGCCTTCTCACAATTGTTGAATTTTTCCTCCACAGAGGATAAAGTTTTGCTCGCATGGCAGATTACTTTATTGACCTTGTCATGCTTTTGGTATAATACTGGAGTCAAGCATGTATTAGAGAACCCTGTCTCCAAGAAAAACTCCTTGTTTTTGACAGGGTAAGCTAGGCAAGGCGATTGTGAGAGGCTTCTTTTGAGTTGTCTTACTGCCTCGGCTTGTTCTGGACCCCACTCCCACTTGACCCCCCCCTCTTCAAAAGATGAATCAGGGGTCTTGTGATCTCTGCGTAGTCCTCAATGAACTTTCTACTGTAATTATTCAGTCCAGGGAGGCTCCTTAGTTCCCGCAGAGTTGTGGGGTCTTTCAATTTCTGAAGTTCTTCTACTTTCTTTTCCTGGGGACAGAGACCCTGAGGAGTAATCTCATGTCCCAAGAAATGTACACGGGTTCTAGACCACTGTGCCTTTTGAAAGGAAAGTTTTGCTCCGGCACCCCTCAACTGGGTCAGAACATAACTGATCTCCGCTATGTGTTCCTCCACAGTTGAGCTTTTGATGAGAACATAATCTACATAGGCCAGGTTACCCTTTTCACCCAGGTCAGGCATGGATTTATGTAGAAAAATGTTGAATTCCTTGCTGGAGTTGATGTATCCGAAGGGAGTCCGGGACCATGTGTACTGCTGCCCCCAAAAGGTAAAGGCCAGCTTGTATTGGTCCTCCCTACTGACAGGTACAGTCCAGTACCCATTGGTCAGGTCTATTGCAGTGAATACCTGTGACCCCTGGATCTGGGCCAGGTCTTGGTCAATGTAGGGAAGAGGCCATCAGGAAGTATGGACCCGTTTGTTGAGCTCCCTAAGGTCGGCGCAGAGTATCCACTGGCCGTTTGGCTTCAATATCCCCAGCACCGGATTGTTGAAGGTGCTGTGGACTGGACGGATTATCCCACGGGACTCAAGGTTCTTAATTATTTCAATAAGGGACTCCATTGATGCAAGAGGCAAGCAATATTGCTTCACAAACACTGGAGTCATGCCAGGGTCCGTGGGAATTGTTGTTGTGTAGATGTCGGTGCGACCACAGTCATATGAGTCCACCTCAAAGAGATCTTGAAAATCCAAGAAAACTTGTTTCAATTTTTGCCTTTGCTCCAGGGTCTCACAGGCATCAGCTAGGTTGACTCTCTCTTCAACCATCTGCCTGAAGCCTGGAAAGACTTCTGGTTTTGCTATCTCAGCGGCCTCCTCCAGCTGGGTGGAGAAGTCCCTGGTCAAAGTGCTGATTTGGACTGGTGGCTTCAGGTGGGGAAGCCAGTCCTCGCGAACTTGGAAAATCACCTCATCCCTCCTGAAGTCACAGATCATATCTTCCTTATCATAAGGGCAGGAAGTGTACACCAGGTAGTTCCCCCCATGCCGGGTAAAGATCCTGTCTGGTGTTATATTGTCATCACTGTCACTGTCAAAACAGTCCTTGGGGATTAGTCCTAACAGTTAATTGCCTAAATCTATGGAAAAATGTCGGTCATCAACCGCCATTCCAATAGTGGTGCCTGTGGCTAGAGTGATACTCTTTAAGTTGCTTTTATCCACCTCTATTGGAATGGTGTCATGTTCTATATTGACTAGTGGTGTTGAGTTCACCCCCAAACCTTGCTGTTGGAGAGAAGCATATAGATGAATATAGGCATCAGGGTTTTTTAATTTCTGTCCTCTTTTAATTTTCACTTCCAGGGAGAATTGTCGGGTCCTTTCTGGGATGGTGACTTCCTCTCCAATCTGAATTTCAACTGCATAAGGCAGCAGTTGAGGTGACCTAAATGCTTACTCTGGGTCATCAAAGCCCATGGGATTATCCGCTAATCGGGACCAAGCTTTGAAGTTTATTAGGTCCAAACTAATGGTAAAGCGATTGAGAATGTCATTGCCTAAGTAAAAGGTGGCAGTGACGTCTCGCACGACCCAACAATTATGGACTATGCTCTTGTTGCCTATGAAGATTTTGAGCATACACCTGCTTGGCAGGAGGTGTTTGGAATTAGGTGTTTCCAGATCCATTTCCCATTTGTCTATCTGTTTAAATGTGGGAATGGCTGGATCTTTTGGCAGTTGGCGGAACATGGCTTCGCTGATGAAGCTCTTACCGTTGTTCACACACACTCGAGAATAGAGTCCTTCCCTTCATTTAACTGAACAGGGATGAACAACTGCTCTCCAATATGCTGGATATCAGCCAGGCTCTGAGCTGATTTCTCACCTTTCTGGACTATAGGAGTGGGAATGTCTGTGGATTGGTAAAGAATTTCAGAGTGTTTCCTTCCAGTGTGGAATGCCACCTTAAACTGGAAGGAAGGTTGATTTTCAGAAATAGAGAGGACCCCGATCACCAGTTTGTTGTCCTACTGCTATTACTGTCACGTCTGGGATTTGGTTGTTCTGGAAGTGAAATTCTACTTGGTCAGGTTTTTGTTCAACCATGTGGCAGGTGCCGTTTAAGCTAACATGGTTGACACTCTGCTTTAATTTTATCGGACGGTTAGTCTGGGTCCACAGGACCTTGTTTACACAGTCTATTAGGGGTGACAACCTTCGCAGGAGGTCATTCCCTAGTAAACAAGGGGTGCCCTCTGGAGTCACAAATATGGCCGGGTGCTTCACTTTGTGTCGCCCAATTTTAATGTCCAAATCCGCAGTCCCTTCGACAGGAATTTCCATCCCGTCGAAGTTCTGAAGTTGTCCAGGAAGAGGGGTGAGAGGAATTTGGTATTTCTCCCCCCTTCCCAAATTCAGTTGATCAAAGGCCTTTTTGGACAGAAGTGTAGCTTGGGATCCAGTGTCCACCAGTGCCAAAGTTGTACCCGGCCCCTGTATTTGAACCGGGGCATAGAATCTTCCCTCCTTCTCCTCAAGGGGGCACAGATAATGTACATATTTGGACAACTGGTGGGTTAGTTTTTTAGTTTTGGACACTGATAGAGAAGAGATTTGGGCAGAATTCTGTGTGGAGTCCTGGGAATCTGAAAAGAAAAGGTGGCAACTAGATATGGGAGAAGTTTTGGGTTCCCCTGGTTCCGGTTCTGGGCCGCCCCCCAACCCTTTTTGGAGGCAGTTGCCAGGATGGGTTTGAACCAGGGGATTTTCATGTTGTTGGTTCTGGGATTAGATGATGGGCGGCGCTAGCTCAGTCCCCACATCTCCCGGTCTGGATTTGAATCCTTTGGGACCCATTTTTCTTTGGGAGGAGTTCCCCCATCTCTGAAGGAGAAGATCCTTTTCCCAGGACCCTCCGAGGATCCCTCTCCTTCAAATTGGAAGATTTGTACCTCCTCCTCAAAATGGGTCTGTTTGGGTTCTTTGTTTCTCCTACCCCCCCTCTGCTCTTTGGGTGGCAGACTTTCAGGGGCAGGAGATTTTGGTTCTGGTTCCTGGGTTTCCCTGGGCTTTTAACAGGTGAGGAAGGAAGCTTCCTCCAAGGCTTTACACCCCCCCTTCCCTTTGTGCCTCCTCCCTGGGAACCGGTGGGTTGTCGGGGTTCTGCCCCCGTCATTGCTCTGGAGCACCAGGTCCGGAGTTTGGGGCATTCTGCGCCGGCATGCTAATCTGAGGGTACTGCTGAGCCCTCAGCATGCGACCCAGATCCTGTGCCATGTTTTGGACCTGGCGCTCTAGCTGTGACACCTGCTCAGGCTGGTAAGGGGTTCTCATTTCTCCCCTGGGCTGATCTCGGGAAGGGTAGCTATCCCTTTCTGATATTACCCCGGGATTGGAAAATTTGGGTACCCCTCCACCCTTGGCCTCCCCTCTCCCGGATTGGGTTGTCTGGGCTCAGGAAAGTGGGGAAAGAAGGATGGATGATTTTGGGGTTGAAAGTTTTGTGAGTACCTGGGGAAAAAGTTCTGTCCAGGATTTGGGGAATTTCTGCCCTTCTGGGGGAAGTGCGGAGGGAAGTTCCCTGGGTTAGGTGCTGTCTGGTCGGATCCCCGCCCTTGGTCTGGAGGAGTCCACACATAACCTAGGATGGGTCTGTTCCCCTTGTAACAGGGACTTATGTAGTCAGGGGAGTGAGGGACCCCACTTGTGGGACTACCTCCTTGGCTCCGTTTGTGACTGGCCTGAGGGCCTTCTTGGCTTGGGATTGTTCTGCTGTGCAGGCTGGTTTTTAGGCCCCCCATCTCCAAATCCAAAATGGGGGCAACCTTCACCTCTGCCACCTTAGCAGCAGCAGGGGTGTTGGTTGGTTTGCATTATTCTTGTTTCTATGGGCGTTTGCACCTCATAAATTCGTGTGGCCTGTTCAGTGAACCAGTCTAGTGATCTTTTCTCATGAAAATCTCTCACTAGATGGGTCATGATGTACTTTGGTAAAGCGTGGAAAAAAGTATTGACAAATTATTTGCTGTCCGTGCGCACCCTTCTGGTGGTATGCGCAAAGGCACGCTTTAATTCCTGCACAAATTCTTTGTGGGGCTTGATCCTCCCCACATTGAAAGTTGTAGGCTGCCCTGCGAGCCTCCTGAGGATATCTATGTACAGGAAAATGCTTCAAGATGGCCGCCCTATAGGTGGACCATCTAAAATGATTTTGGTCCTCCAGCCCTGCAAAGAAGCTGGAGTATTCTGGCGAGAAGGTCCATTTCACATACTGAATACAGCTACTGCTGTCCTTCAAATGGAACGTTTCCATCATCTGCTCAAAGAGCTCTAAATGCTCCCAAACAGAATACTTAGCGTTCTTATGATAGGGTGTGATGACACTCCTTATTGCCTTGATTTGCTTTAAGGGGTCCTTAAGCAAGGCCCTTTTTGCCTTATTGCCTTCTTGGTTCGGGTAACCCTGGTCCATTCCTCCTCTGACTCAGAGGCATTGCTCCCAGAGGTGCCCGTCTGGTCTTCTAGGTTTTTCTGGATTCTGCGAGCCTGGGAATGGCTGGCAGAATAAGGTGACCTAGTCTCCTGTGTCCTGGGGCGCTCAGAGGAGTCTTCTGATTCCTCCTTGCTCCCAGGTTTTGATGGGTACCCCCCCCACTGTCCTAGCTGGGCAGAGGTTTTCAGAATGCCCTTAGTAGGCCTACTCTCATGGAGTTCCCCACTAAATTTCACTGTACTTGTGTACCCATACCCAGATGCCCGCCCACCCATTCCTGGGAGGTGCTGGTCTATGAGCCCCATATTTCTGATTGGATTGAAATCTGCCATCCCCGTGGCCCTGGTCTCATGTGCGCCAGTGGACATGGGGGTGGCAGAGTCCAGGACTGGGAGAGATGAAGGCCTCTGGTACTAGGGCTCCTGAGGTTATGCTCAGGTGTTTCCCTTTCCCAGCGAACCTCATCTCTATCAGCACCTGCTCTCTGTTGTCATGCACGACCTGACCTTTCTGTTCCTCAATCAAGGCCTTACTAGTCTCTATCAATCTCTCTTGCATGGCTACCTGTCTGTGGAGCCTGTCATTGTTCTCACAGAGAGCCTCATTTTCTCTCTGTGCTTCCTGGGTTATATTTGAGTACTGGGCCAGTCTTTGCTGCAGGAGGGTTACCTCCTGAGTCATGTCCATACTGGCCTGGTCCTTCCTTGCTAGAGCATCTTCACCCTCCTGGTGTGCTCTAAGTATTTTTGATGGTCTTTTTGGAGGTCACCCAGTCCCTGGAGGGCCAGGTGATTTTCTTCCAGTTCCTCTTTTAAATGACAGACTTCCTGGCCTGAGGTGTCCCTTTCCTGAACAAGAGCCTGCCTCTGTGCCGCCAGGTCGTCCCTCTGTCTTTGAAGCGCACCAGCTTTCTGGAGCTCTTCATCAAATTCTGCCTGGGTGTCCAGGTCTTTCAGGATTAATTTATTGCTCTCCTCTTTCCCTCTGTCTAGTTGGCTTTGCAGGGTGGCTACCTGCTCTGTGCATGCCCTGTTGAAATTTATCTGTTGCTCCAGCTTTTTCTGGCTCTGCAGTAGAGAGTCCAAACTTTCTTGGTACTCCTTCTGCAAGGCCAGAATTTTGGTATCCTCTTCTGCCTTTTTCTGCTGCAGGATACCCATGTCCTCTTTTATTTTGACTATATACTGCCTACTTTCATTTTCTGACTCCTGGCTCCTCTGCAGCCTCTGCTCAGAAGAGTCCAGATCAGTTTGGACCTTTTCTAATGCCTGCAGTTGCTTACTTGCCAGATCTTGGCCTTCAGCATATTTATCCTATATGGCTCCAATAAATAGATATACATATGCCACTATTTTGGCAATATTGTTTTGTTCTTCCCTTGCCTTAGGGGCCATATATAGTTCACTCAGGGCCATATTTAAGGGACCCTGATCTCGCCATATATCTAACCCTGTTGCAGTGATCTGTTGTGTGATTGTCTGCAACCACACATTCTGATCCTGCTCTCTCCATTCACCTCTCACAAATAACTTATGCAAAAGATGTTCTCTAACCATAGTGATCTCTACCAATGTCGCCATTCTGAAAATATTAATTTCCTTCCTGTCTTACAAAAGTTTTATTTTATTTTTGCAAAACAGACCGTTTCCTTAGAGCGCTCCCTTTTTAGGGGTGCTTTTCACAGTGTAACACAGTGTGGTAGCCCAACAGGGATTATGTACCCTTCTAGTTAGCACACTGTATTAGAGTGTCACAAGTGGTATATCTAATTCAGAAATCCCGGATTCGAGACCCCAATCTGTAAGTGGTTTCAACCCAGCACTCCACCTAAGTCAATGCCTGGCGTGATATGCCCAGCTGGAACCCTTAATTATATATTTTTATGTCTAAAGTTCTTTTATTTTCTGAATGATGTACCCTTATATCCCACCCCTCTCTTTGAATCCCCCCCAGGTCTCACTGAACCAAGAAGTAGGTTGTTTTGCAAAGTTAAAAGATTTATTTTATGAATTTGAACAATATATATATCACACTTTTATGAATATGAACAATATCTAAATATCACAATATTAATATTTATACAATGATCAGCGTTGGGTGATATTACAATCAACAATCTCTTTAATCAATAGGAGTATGGATGAGAAGAATAATGTAGCATAGAATAAAACTTTATTTAGGTGCAATGAAATGCAATGGTAGGAAATTAATGCAGCACAGAAATACTACTTTTGTGTGTTCAGTCAAATGGAATCACTTTTCCCCCCTGATACTACTCAATCCCCCCTAATATGCAATATAGAGATGGAAGGAGAGAAAACAGGTTTCAGGAATAAACACTCTACAAATGCAGTTTCAATCCCAGTTCCCCCCAGCAAGTTTAGAGAAAAACAGGAATGATTTTAAAACAGGTCAATTGCTTTTGAATGTGGCTTGTAATGAATGGGAAAAATACTGAAAAATGACTTTAATTCGCTAAATTGGATTCAGAACTAGTGGGAGCTGCTTTGGATAGCTTCAGATAAACACTAGCAATGATGTATGAATGACTGGCAGATAGGAAACTGAATTCAGAGGTTGAATGCAAAGAAATAGCTGTTTACATGGGATGAAATTGAGCCAAATGCAGAATAGTGGCAAACTTTTCTGCGCACGTTAAGCGCGATTGCGGCAAAACTATAAGGAAAGTGGAGTTTGTTTGAAAGCTGAGGATGTTAGCTTCAATTTGACACTTACATTTAGTTCCTAGCATGTACAGTTCAGAAGTTATGAAGGTTTTAGTAAAGGTCGATTTTTCAAAAAGAGTCAAAATTTCAAATGAAGGATGCGCTTTTGAATACTACAAACAAGGATTGGCTTTACACTAAGGGGCTATGAAGATGCGAGATACCAATGGTACAGCCACCAGTCCAGAGGCTCCTCTGTCTGATCTTTGCCCGCTGTGACACTTGCCTTCTTCAACAAAAATATTAGCGCAAAGATGATTTATCACTACAATTATCACAGGATTATATGGATGAAAGAAGGATTCAGGACAGACAAAAGAGATTCTACAATGCAGTTTTGGATAAGTGGGAATGGGTTGGATTGGATTACTTAAGGATAATAGATTGGCTATGGACAATTCTATGCTAAATACTCACAACTATGGTTTTGGAATAGGCCCGTCAGCGATCTGGTCAAGGGTTTTGGACTGGAATCTGCTAGCCACCGGACAAGACTCAGGCGCTTAGTTCTGCTCTCAGTACGGCACTATGTCTCTGCACGGCTTCTTGGACTGGATCTGACGGGATAGTTCTGGGTTACAGCTCTGCTCTACTGGTTTGGATCTCTGGGTTCTAGCAAGGGTTCTTGGCAAGAACCAGAAAAACAGCACAGCCCGGCTGTTGAATTTGTTATGCCCCTATGCTTTCAGAGTTCTGGAGTCTGGATCTGGGTTCTTCCTGCAGAGTGCTTCGCCAGTAAATCAGTTGATGGGTGAATGTGTGTCTCTCTAGGTCCTAAACAGTCCCTATTTATTTATTTCCCAAAGGGGTGGGTAGGCTGATTACACTAAGCCCAACCTTCTAAGAAGCCTATTGGTTAAGGTATTTTCTCTCCCCTGATTTGAGAAGCAACCAGAGTGTCATGATGTGTCATAGTGATGCTGCAATTTACAATCCAGGGAAAAACCTCTCCTTTGTTCCTACACAGAAAATCTATTTTTCATATAAAACGTATTTCCAATATCACCACCTTGCTAATAATACATATTTACATCCCAAATTAAATAAGGCACATATCCATCAAAGTCCCATCTTCTCAAGAGTTTTGGTTCACAATTGACAGTTTTTTGCGCTTTTGGTTGGTTACTCAGTGTCAGATCTGTACAAATTTTTCTCCATACATGCGCGTGACATCTGGACATACTCCTGTAAAGTTTCATATTTTTAGCATTATCACAACTGCTACAAAGTCAACATTTTGATAGTTATGTCTCTGAATATTGCACAAATTCCAGAGTGGTTTTAAAACGTGACGAACATTTTCATTTTAACAATCTATAAATTCCAGATTTTTACCAGTTTGGCACAGTTTTCTATGAGTCTTTTTCTCAAAACTATATTTTCTCCAGTCTCAGATACACATTTTTAGTCTAGCCCCTCCTCCAAGGTTTTGGCTGGGCCAGAGCAACCTGAGCTTCTTCCTGCCAGCAGTTGTTTTCTGTCGACACCCAAATTAGCATTTCCGTTCAGTCAAGGGAGTCTTTTGTCTCCTGTCAGAGCAACATGCCAAAGTCCCCTCCCACTTCCTTTCACACCTCCCTACAGAGAGCAGGGGGGAAGATTCCTTTGTTTGGCAGAAACTGTGGAATGTCTTTGAAGCTCAGTGTGGCTGGCTTTAACTTACTTTTAAAACAAGTTTTAAAATTGTCTTTTTCTAAAATACAATTTCCATTTTTAACAAATATAACCACAAATCTCTTAATTCTAGCCTTTCCAAAACATAGAGATTGAATTGTACAACCTATATTGCTTTTGATAGAAAGTCTCTTCTTTTCCTTTTTTTGATTTTAATGTACAAGTTTAAACTGACAGGTTAAGTAAATGACATTTTCTGCCACAGGCGAGCGGCGGTACTGCGCCCATATCTGACATATTTTTCCAAGCAAGCACCTTTGAATGTGGATTTTTCTTATGATGAATGTGCTTCTGCTGACATTGTGCTTCAGTAGATTCTTTACATAAAGTGATGTTTAACACCCAACAAGGATGTTGGATCTTTTGGGATGTTTGGAAACCATGATTTTTGCACTTTCCACGGCCAAAGAAAAATTGATTTTTAAAGCAGTTCTGGGTTTCCCTTGCAATGCAGCACCGTTTTTTCAAATAGTTTCATTTTACTCTGTGGGCAGCCAAATAATAGGTTTTGGCAGTGGTCTCCTGTGTTGCCACTGACATAGGCAAAATGGATTGGCGGCCTATTTTTCAGGTTTTCATGCGCAGATTTTTAGTGCATAGATCTTTTTGGTGGCCGTTCTGTTGTTTTGATGAACACAGCAAACGGTGATGTTGCAGGGCATAGACTAGTGGGTTAAAACATCCCACAAGCTTTGTAGACGGGTGATACCTTGAACTTTACGTGCAAGTTTCTGTGGGAAAAGGATAGGAAGCCCTGCCTGGGGCTCTGGTACGTAAATTGGTTGTAGAAGGGTAGTGATAGCTCGGTGGCAACGTGCGCGCCTTGGAAGGAAAACGACATGGCGCAACACAGGTTCGAAACCTGGGTCCATGCTTACAAACCTTTGGGTATTAAGAGCATTATAAATAACCTATCCTAGTGTTCTGATGCTTGATGTCTTTTTGGAAGAGTGTTCACTTGCCATGTTTGAGAGGCTTAGTAGGTTGACACATGTTTTTAAATGTAGAATTTGATTGTGTTAGTGTGCAGAGCAGTCAGTGGAGAACTTAGTGAGCATTATGGTGAGAGATGCAGACCATTTTGAAATCACATTGAGCAAAGCATAACAAGGCATATCAAACATGAATGATATAACAAAGCATAGCAGAAAAGAAGGCCCAGTCTTACCATTAGTTGCCTGCTTTTAATCATTCCTGGCGTCGTGCAGGTGAGGCTAGCATTGCTTTTTGACCACCCTGGGTCTCATTGTGTATTAAAAAAAACTTGCCATTAGCGTGCTCTACGCCCGTTGTTCTGTGTTTCCCCTCCCCGGCATCCACTTGCTTGGTCCGAAGCCCAAAGCCAAGTGCAACTCCTGGTACGACTCAGACCTCGTCACCCTTAAACTCAAGTGCATGTGGCTGAGAGGAAATTGCGTGCTTCATATACATGCTCTAACAAACTGGCCTGCTGCTTGCTCCAAAGGCAATACCGGCTCTTTGTCCACACCAAGAAGAGAGCCCACATCCACGAATGCATCTCCGCTGCATCTAACAACTCGGGCGAACATTTTAAAATCTGCAAGGAGCTGGCCATTCCTTCTGCAGTCTCTACCTCTCCTGTCCCCTCCCAGGCCCTCTGCCCAGCCCTGGCCTCTCACTTCATCTCAAAAACTCAGGACATCCTGTCCTCTCTCTCATCTTCTCCCTCTACTCCCTTCTCTTCCTCTGGCCCTTTTGCAGCCACCACTCCTCCCTCCTTCTCTGTCTTTCACCTGTTCTCCCCAGACAAGGTTTCTAGACAAGTCCAATCTATGAAAGTCTTGTCAAAACAGGTTCACCCCTGTTCCTCCAAAACCATCAAGGACCACATCGACTCCCTGGCTCCTGCCCTAGCTGACTTCTGCAGCCACTCCTTCGCCACTGGAGTCTTCCCTTCCCCCCTGAAGCACTCCCTTGTGCACCCTCTTCTTAAGAAACCCTCTGCCGACCCGTCCTGCCCGACTAAGTATCGCCCAATCTCCATCACTCCTTTCCTGGGCAAAATCATGGAAAAGCTGCCCGTCTCCCAGCTCAATCTTCACACTGAATCTATTAGTTGTCTCCATGATCATTAGTCTGGCTTCAGAGCTGCCAGAAGCACGGAAACTGCTCTCCTGAACATCCATGAAGACCTGCTCACCAACCTTGATTCCAAAACCCCCTGTGTCCTCATCTTACTTGATCTCTCCTCTGCCTTTGACATGGTCAACCATGACATCCTGCTCAACCTTCTCCGTGATAACCTGGGGATCTCTGGTCAGGACCTGGCATGGCTGACTTCTTTCCTTTCTGACCGACCCTCCCAGGTTCAACTTGGGTCCTTCCTCTCCTCTATCTCTACCTGTGGTGTTCCCCAGTGGTCTAACCTCTCTCCCTGGCTGTTCAACCAATACCTGGCACTTCTTGCCCACCATATTGCAGTGCTCTGCCCCAACTTCCAGTGCTATGCGGATGACACTCAGCTCATTTTCAGGCTACCCTCAACCACATCTTCTCACTCTCTCATCTCTGACTATCTGTCTGCTATCCAGGAGTGGTGTGCTGCCAATGATCTCTGCCTTAATGCCTTTAAGACTGAGATTCTCCTCATCTGTACACCCACTCCCTCCTTTCCTGCCACTCTCTGGCCGGCCTCTCTTGGCCCTCTTCCTACTCCCACCTGTGAGGCTAACATCCTCTGGGTCATCTTCGACTCCACACTCTCCTTCTCTCCTTACATCTCTGAAGTCTCTAAGAAGTCACACTACCAGCTGCACCCCCTCAGAGGTATTCTTCCTTTCCTCTCCTTCCACCAGAAGCTCACTGTCTCCGCCCTCTGCAACTCATCCAGAACAGGCGTGCAAGACTTGTCCTTGGCCTCAAGCCCAGGGATCGTATCTCTTCAGGACTGAAGTCTCTGCACTGGCTCCTAGTGGCTGCAAGTATTAAGTTCAAAACCCTCTGCATTGTCCACAAGGCTTTCTGGGGCCTGTGGCCTCAATACCTCCAACTCTCTCTTCCTAAATATCTTCCTTCTCGAGCTCTTCGCTCATCCGCCTCCAACTCCCTCAGAGTCAGCAACAAGCTGGTGGTAGATCTCTTTGTTCTGCTCGGGCCTCCCTCTGGAATAGCCTCCCCGCCTCCCTGAAACTTGAGGAGAATCATCTCAGGTTGCGGAAGCACCTCAAAACCTTTCTTGTTGCTTCCGCTTTTTCTCCTCCTCTCCCCTGCTGACCTCCTGGCTGAAACTGAAACTGCACTGGTTACCTGGCTACCCTATGATCCTGGGCCCAGGTCCCCCCGCCCATCAAACACACCTGCACTGCCTTCCTGGCAACCCCAGCACGTGGGACTGTTTTCTGTATCCCTACAGTCCCACTGCCAGCACTTGACACCTGATATCTGCACTTACCCTTGCACTTGCCACCTACTGGCCGTACTTTTTACTTATTGTAATTTATTCTATTATCCCATGTACTGCACTGTCCCCTCCCCCTCCCCCCTGCACTTTCCCCCTTGCCATGCACTTGCGCGATCTGAATGACACCTGGCCTAATAGGATCATTGTCTGTCTCCCCTCTGTTCCCCCTCCCTTGCCTTGTCGCGCCTTGAAACACTTGTGTATAGGCACGTAAATAATGCCATATCATTTCATATCATATCATTTGACCTTCCACTGTCAAATCATCTCTCTCTCTCTTTCTCTCTCTCTCTCTCTCTCTCTCTCTCTCTCGCTCTCTCTCTCTCTCTCTCTCTCTCTCTCTCTCTCTCTATATATATATATATATATATATATATATTACACAGCCTGCGGTAGCGGCAGTGTAGTTATGGTTAAGTTGCTAAACCCATAGGGCAGCTTATAACTTCGTTGCCCCTGGAGGAATCCTCACCAAACTTTGCAGAAAAAGTATATAACCCACTCTGAAAAGTTTGGTGAGGTTTGGTCCAGGGGAGGCAAAGTTATAGGGAGGGTCCCAAAATTTCTTTTTTTCGTATAGACTGAATGGAGAAAACATTTCTGTTGCGCCTACAGCCCAAACCGCTGGATGGATTTTCACCAAATTAGCAGCAGGAGCAGCGTATTGGTCCCGAAAGCCTGCTTTTGTAAATTTGGTGACAATCCGTCCAGTAGTTTTTTTTCAAATGACCAAAATGTAGGTCTAAAAAAATGTGTGATATCTATGTCTGCTCCACGAACTCACTACTCTGTTCGCTCCGCGGACAGGACACCGATTGGATAATCAGCTTGCGTCAAATCCACAGACACGCGACGTGCTCTCTGATTGGCTGGGAGGAGGCGTGAGGTGCGTCAAATTTTTCTGATGCGCCCGCCATATTGGATGCTCAGACATGCACTGGAAGTGAGCATAAATCCAATTATGGGGAGTGTATTGGTGTGTATGAGTGCTTGGAGAGGGTGGGGGAGTAAGAGATGAGTCAAATGCTGTATTTGTTTAGGTGGGAGAAGGCTGTGATGTGTTTGCGGTGTCCGCGGTCACTGCAGTTGTCCACGGATATACTAGACACTGGGCGCACTACTGGCTATTTTAGTTTAGTATGATGTTGGTTTTGGGCCGTTAGAAGAGCGTTGGGTGAAGAGGGTATGTATTGAAGAGTTTGTGCGTTGGTTTTACTTATTTCTTAGAATGTTAATTGAAGTGCACAGTTTTGATGTGGATGTATTATGTTTTTGGGTTGTGGTCGTTTGGTAGGTGTTTGTTTCTATGGGTGTGTTATGCTGTGGTGGTCGTGGCCAGGGCCTAGAGTCTTGGGTGCATGGCTGAAGGCCGTAGGCCATGCACCCAAGACTCTAGGGTCTGGCCACAACCACCACAGCATAAATCTACAATGCTACCAAACATTTTGATTGTGGTATGTGGGTTGCTTAGGGGATATGTTTTAAAAAATTTGAGTACTGATTGGCAGTAATGCAATAGTGTTTATTGGATAGTGAGATGATGTGTGTTAGTTTGTTTGTTGGATTGTGTGGGCGCACTAATGGCTATTTTAGTTTAGTATGATGTTGTTTTTGGGTCATTAAAAGAGCATTGGGTGAAGAGGGTATGTATTGAAGAGTTTGTACGTTGGTTGTAATTATTTTTTTGAATATTAATTGAAATTCATAGTTTTGCGGTGTGTGTATTATGTTTTTGGGTTGTGGTCATTTGGTAGGTGTTTGTTTCTATGGGTGTGTTATGCTGTGGTGGTTGCCAAAGATTTTGACTGTGGTATGTGGGCTGCTTAGGGGATATGTTTAAAAAAAATATGTGTACTGATTGGTAGTAGTCTAATAGTGTTTATAGGACAGTGACATGATGTGTCCTAGTTTGTTTGTTGGATTGTGTTCAGAATGTTGGTATTAAAGACTTTAGGCATTTTGGGTTGTATTTATTGGTTAGGTGTTCGTTTGCATGGCTGTGTTATGTTGTGGTGGTGGTGAGATTAATTATTATATACTTAGGGTTTCTTTTGGTGAGGCTGTATGAAGAGTTTTGGCGAGGCCATGCTGTCAAGATTGTAGTGTTTGGCAACAAGTGCTGCAGCATAAGATACCCACAGAAGCAAACATTTTGGACTGTGGTGTATGGTGAGGTGTTTGCTTGAATGGGTGTGTTATGCTGCGGTGTTTGTGAGTCAATCATTTATACTTACTGTTTGACTGTTTGTGGTGTATGCAGGTTTTCCATGCAAATTACCAAGAGGGGTCCTGGGAGTCCCTCTGCTAGACATTAGTCGTGGTTAGGAGAGACTTACCCAGAGTCTTCATCTCACTATCTTCCAAAGAGAGGAAATAGGACCCTAAGTTACTAGGATTCCCCTATTAACTTAGGATGAGACCCAAAGTTACTTAAATATGCAAAAAACAAGGGGTGTCCTGTGAATGCTATTGGTAGTCTTCTTATGTGGACAATTTCCTAGCATTTCGGTCCTAGACTGCCCCTGGGCAGGACAAAGACTGATATGATTGGGATATTTCTCCTCTGTGAAAGATAGTGAGCTAAAGAATCAGGGTAAGGCTCTCGTACCCAGGACTAATATCGGGCGGAGAGACTCCCAGGAACCCCCTTGTTTTTTGAAGTTTTATCATGACATTGGTAGTTCCAGCAGACATTTTTTTTCAATCACTGTGATAAAAGAAAAACACATGTTAGTGTATGTAGTTTATAATGAGTATTGCATTGGATAGTAAATATTTCTGTATTTTGTAGACCCTCATAGTTAGCACTTTAGAAGTACTATAGTTCAACCCAGTATACTGTGCAATTTTATCAGTTCCTTTGTTTGTTGATTAAATCATTGGGTGTGTGGGAACAAAATCCATGCTGGATTTACAAAAAAAACGTTCTATGTTGTGGTACAATACATTTCTTTCATTGAGTTCATTAGGAGGAATTGAATATGTGTATGTTTTTTTGATTTGGAAGTGGTGGTAGTATTGTTGCAATTAGATATCAGTGGGTGTATTTTATTTGTTTATTTCTTTTCCTATTTTAGTGGTATTCATCTATCTGTTGGTTTGTTGCAGATTTGTGGGGCAGTTAGATACCTGTTGGCGTATTGTAACTGTTTATTTCTTGTTTCATTTTAATGGTATTCATTTATTTGTTTGCATGTTGCAGAATCTTGGGTCAGTTAGGTACCTGTTGGCGTTTTCTAACTGGTCATAGTTTTGAAGGTCAAGTTTTGTTTAAGTTCATACACAGATTAGTTAGTACATTTTGGTTTTAAGAATATTAAGTAAGTGTTTACAAGATTTGCTGGTAATCTCTGTTTTACAGTAATGTTAGTATCATTACATTTGACCCATCCACAATAGTTTGTTATATATGCAGTGTAGTGACCTGCATTGGTTGTGGCTCCTGCATGGTAGATTATACCAATTGTTGTGAAGGTTTCCTTACCAAGTGATACTTTACCATGTGTGAATCCACTTAGGTTGCAGTTGTTTTTGGTATCATCTGCATTATAGCGTAAAAGCATTACTATTACGTATTTACTATGTGTCTGTATTTGTAAGGTGGCAAGCCCCCCACACCGTTCACCTTGCTAGTGACCCAAAGTGGGATAGTACAAAGACAAGAGTGCAAATTATAGGCCGCGAACACGTAACTACATTCATGGGGTCAGGGGACCCTGGCCTGGCTGGAGGGGGTTGCAGCAGGGCTCGCTCGGACATTCTCATAGCAGCACATTTTGTCAGGGATCGAGATTTGCTCCTTGTGAAAAATGTTTATGTGATTTGCCATGTGAAGAGGAGATGGGCTCAGCTGACAGGTGGTGTGGCCTGACTGTGGGAGTCGCTGGGAGAGTGTGAAGTTCTCCAGATGAACAAAGTAAATCTGTAGAAATGTCACCCGCATTGGTGAATGGTAGCAAACAATTCATATCTTTTAAAAAAATATTTCTAATGCCAATATGGTCTGAATGGCTATTGACTCCCATTCTGAGTGAAGGTCAGCGCTATTGAAATTTATGCTTCCGAGCTCAGCAAACCCATGCATCGTACACAGTATAAGGTTCAATTGTTTTTAGACCTTGAAACAAAGGCAGGATTCCAAAAGGAATGCTTGAAGGGAGGGATGTAACACTGTCAAATTTAATAAGGTTCACCATTCCAACACTGGACAAAGGAACATGTAATTTCATTTTATGAAAATGTGTTGACCTGAACGGATGTCTGCGTTACGCCGACAGAATGGGAATGCCAACTATTATGTACGTTTTACTTTCAATGATTTTCTAGACCAACGAGTGAACTTATCATTCGCTGACCATTATTGCTAGCTTACATTGTACTCGGTTGTTGTTTGTGTCATTTTGTAATGACACGCAGATACAACCTGTGTGTGTACTTGCCTTTGTACCAGGCTCATGGGCAGTCCAGCATCAAGATGCGTGTACTCCACTGGTGCGTTGCCCCAGGTTACACGAACACGTAATTCAACGCTAATATTTAATTAAAATTCCATCTATGTGTTCTTATTGCCCTTAGCTTGCTCCCTAATTGTAGCGTCAGCATCCCATTTCGAGCTGAACATACTGCATAGCAGTAACCTTTGAAGTAAATTGAAAACTACTTTTCACGTTGTTTTCTCTGTGTTCCCATTGTTTCACATCCGTGGTCATCATTAGTTTTAACATGGGGCTGAATTAATGGGTAAAATGATAAACTGTACTAAAGATGGTCTACTGAGACACATTTCTGTTATCGTTTTTAAACAGCTACATCCTGCCTTTCTGCGATTCTCATCGATTCCAGATACCAACTGATGGGTTTTTCAACTGGCAGCTGCAGATACATGTAAATGGGTGGATAACAATGACTCTTTTTTGGGACGATCGCCACGGGCCGATATGCCCTTACACGGTACCAGTGATAAGGAGCAACCTGACATTGTTTACGGTGGCCTAGCGCAAAGCTAATGCCACAACCGTGTGATTCACAGTGAGTCCAATGCGCTTTTTATACCCAAAGGAACACCGCGTGACTCACGATAAACATTTGTGGATCGAGAATGAAGAAACAAATTACTCATTTGCTTGATTATGGCAATCGCCGGATGTTCTCAGAGCATTTATTGTGAAATAAAAGTTCTTTAAAAAAGTACAGTTTTGCTATTTCCTTTAAAAGTATGGTTTTAAATTCAAAATTGGGACGCGCTTTGTTGCAAGATGATGTGTGTTGATATTCCGGGTTCTGCGTCAACTAACGTTATCACGTAGGTGATAACTGGATGCGTTTGGCTACGCTGCCCAGTAACGTCCTGGAGATAGACGGAGAATATCACTAGGTTTGGTGATGTCAGCCTCAGGGGCGGGGCATATGAATTAGTGCAGTCCACCTTGGGCGATGCAGCAACGGATAAGATATCACAAGATTGCCGCACCCTACTGCCTGATTTTGCATGTGTAAAAAAGAGGAAAACTACGGTAAGGAGCATAGGAAATGTTTGAATGATCGATCAACATATGCTTAGAAACACATGCCTGAATCCTCGGGACAATAATATTTCTAAGCACACTATTCCTTCAATAGATCCATTTTTTGCTCCATTCGCTGCAGATGATTTTCTAAGGTCTCTGTTTCTGTATTAATTTTAATGTTTGTATGGTGAGTTTAAAAACAAAATGTTGGTAAGTACACATAAATGAATGGGTAATAATTGGTTTATATAGAGAAGTGTAGTGTCTACCATTATGTAATGCTCACCTGATTCCCGCAGAGGCGCCGGTCTTGACTGGGTGAATGCCGTATCTTCAAAGGTGATGTGTAACACACGGTTGGCTCTTTGGGCTGGACCTCTGTGCACTGTATGTCTGACTCGAAGAGTAAGATGTCTGCAGATAGAAAATATGGGATTAATGAACTGGGGTTATTGGGTGCCTCTCTCCTCTTCCCTTTCTCTTCTCCTGTAGAACCCCAAAGGTTAACGCCCTCACCTTAGGTAAGTGAACGCCGAGCTCTCCATCTGCCTCGGGGCAGGGTGCCGTAACCAGTTTCTTCACTGGATAAGGGTGCAGGCCTCTTGACCTCAGAGGACTGCTGTCCGTCGTTAACTGCACGAACGGTAAGTTCTGGGCACTTCAAATGTCTTAAAAGTCTTTTGTAATGATATCTCTTGTTTTGCAGGGTTCCGGCGATGGAGGATGGCGGGCTGATGAGAGTTGAGGATCGAACCCGCGTGAGGAATAGAAGCGCCTGGAAGCACGTAAGTAAGCGCTTGTAGCCTGCTTCACGATGCGCACTAACTGTCCCTTTTATCTTGCAGGTACAAGTTCGGAGCTTTAGAGAAGCTGAAGGGTGCTGGAATACCCACTGGATTCGGCGTGGGAAGGAGGAATGGCATGTGAGTAATAAAGTTGCCCAATGTCTTTAAACGCACCTTCTTTTGTCTTTCAGATGCGGGATGCAGCGCCGAAGGCCTCCGGAGCGTGCGAAGAGCTGGTAAGCTTTTGTCTTTCAGATGCCGGAATGCAGTGCGAAGACCTCCGGAGCATGCGAAGAGTAGGTAAGCCTTTGTCTTTCAGATGCCGGAATGCAGCGCGAGGCGTTGGTGACAGCCGATGGACCAGGTAAGAGATGTGCTGCCACTGAAGACCGTAGTGCTAACCTGTTCTTTCTTTGTCTTTACAGGTGCTGCTGAAGACTGGATTCCAGGATGGTAAGCCTTTGTTCCCTTAGGCCCAGGATCAGAAGCAGAAGACACGATGAGCATTCTGCTGCAGAGAATTCAGAATAACACAAAGCAAGATTCATCCATCAGGTGTGGTTTAAATAGCCTCCTGTAGTGCTTAGGTGTCTCCTTCCACAGCCATGCCTAGGTAAGAAAAGAGTTCCTGCTTTCCAGAAGAGTTCCAGTGTTCTGAACCTAGGGAGTGGCTCCTGCCCCACCCAACAGGAAAAGTAGTCCCAAACAGAAGAGGATCAGGGGTTCAACTGGCAGGTAAGTAAGCAGCATGGTCTGCTGCAGGTAAATCCACCCAAGCATTATGAGCCCGGCGCTTCCAGCGCTGGGACTGGGCATCTTTATGAGCCTGGTGCCACTGGCGCCAGGACAGGGTCCAAAAGGTCCCAATTGGGACTGGCTGGCACTCGGAACCGGGGTTATGGGTCTGCTTCCAAGGGAGTCGGGCAAGTCCTGATCTTTTGGAAGCAGAGATCATGACACATTACTATCACTATTTTCACTCATTTGATCACGAGGAACATTTTCTTCCACTGTGTAGAAAAAAATATATATATATTATTTTTACTGTACCTAATACAGAAAGTTTATAAATATATAAAACAAATGTAATGTACACACGAGTTTCCTCCTAAGTGTTGCTGTTACTGCTGCGTAGGTATGCTGCTGATTTTTGCTGTGCAATTTGCATGAGGTCATTCTGTTGAAGGCATATTTATTTTGTTTTGGTATATTGCATTATGTTGCATATGTTATGTAATTGGACGGTTGGTGTCTTACATATACAGTTTCTCTTCTTATTTATTATTGAATGTAATGCATTATTGAATGTAATGCATTTATGTGCTGCTTTTTGAACATGTTCAGTGTTTCTGTTGCATGAAACAACAAAGTAAGATACCCCCTGAGTTTTTGGATAGTGCTGATGTTGACCAAGTCCGTCCGCGAACATACGCATGGTCCGCAAACATCAGACCCACTAGCGCAGGTAGGGGGTTCAGTATGTTCTATGTTATATGTATATAAACTGAGGGAATCCTAGGAAACATTTATCCAATTTATATTATCAACATCTATATTAGTAAAATAACGTTGTTAACGGGACGTTATGGTTAAGTTGCACTACTAAAAAACTATGAAATTCAGTGAAAAAAACGTTGTTAAAGGGACGTTGTGGTTGCAAGTAAAACCGAAAACCCCCTGAAATTCGCCAGTTAGGGTAAGCTAAGCAACCATAACTCGTGCTACCACCGTGCTCTGCTAAGACTAACACCCAGGACATCAAAGATGACATCATAAATGTCATTGATGACATCACTGATGACATCACATGTGCATTTACTTTTCATGAAAAGTCTGTACAAGGGTTTCTTATTGTAATGTTGATATAAAAGTGTCAAGGATCATTGGAATAAATATAATGAGGTACGTAGTGCCTTAAGCAATGCAGTGATACAAATAGCATTCTATTATGAAGTTCTTTTCAGGATACGAAGCTACTCATGTAGAAACATAGGCATTGTGTGGAGCGTACATCATGGAAGTGCAATATTAATAACGCCCCTTTAACGTTTTTTTTACTGAAAAAAAAAAAAAAAAAAAAAAATATATATATATATATATATATATATATATATATATATATCCATATGTATGTAAATATATGTCTCTCTCTCTCTCTCTCTCTCTCTCTCTCTCTCTCTCTCTCTCTATGTCTCTCTCTGTCTCTCTGTCTCTCTTGCTCTCTCCTCTTTCTCTCTCTCACTCTCACCTCTGTCTCTCTCCCTCTCTCTCTGTCTCTCTGTCTCTCTTGCTCTCTCCTCTTTCTCTCTTTCTCGCTCTCTCTCTCTTTCATTTATTTTTTAATTTAAATTTTTATTAAAAGGTATTATAACTTTATCACAAGTCTTTAACCTAAACTTCAAACTTTAGTTTTCCATCCCAAAACACAACCTAACGCAAAGTTCCACCTCAATTTCGTGAATGCTTTTAAACATTTTCTCCAGGTATGTAACCAGCGCATTAATTAAGGTCATCCATTCACCTTGCCTAAAGATGCTCCACCATTCGCCAGGACAATGTGTTCCAAATTCTCCAAAGAAGGCTCCCAAAATCTCAGTTCTATATGAAGTCACAGCCTTACAGAACAGGCCCAAATGTTTGAGCGTTTCATTCTCGTTCTATACTTTACACAGTCTGCAGCTTACACTCCTTTCACTGCCTTTATCCCTTATGCCCAAAATTTCCAAAGTAGTGTACAGGTTCAAGCAAAATCGCATATATTTCATTCTAATCCAGCTACTAGAACACTTTTTCAAGTATCTCGAAAGCAAATTGTATGGTAAGCACACCACAACACCCAGGGGTCCAGGTTTCACTCGACTTGCCTTTTCTAGGGTTAAAATCCAATCCTGTCTCCACAACTTGATCTTTATGGAGACAGGGTTGGTCACCGGCTGATCTTCTGTCATTGCTAGTTTTCGCAATGCCTCGGAGCAGGCTCCCCTCTAGCCCTGTAGATCTGCATGGCGCCACCCTGGAATGCCTCTTTTAGTAAACCAAAGCCTCTTACTGGAGCACCCAAAATACAATTCCGATACAAGGACACGTTTTTCCAGATGGTCTGTGCATGCATGAAAATTAGGCCCAGCTCTTGTTTTAGCACTGAAGAGGAGACAGAATTTAGAAGGTTCAGCACTTTTTTTCCAAAAGAGACCATCCAGGGTATCCCATGTGTTTGTTGGGATTGCTTCAAAGGCTACAGCCCCAAAAGTCACTGTAGGTTCTACCTTAACTTTTATAGAAGGTTAAAGGTGGTATGATCGTGAATTTCCCAATTATTTTTTAATAAACCTTCCTTGATTTGCAGTGTTTCTGTTTTTGTACTCAGCATATTTACTTAGGCTACATCTCTCAATGCCGTGCCTACACAGCTCCCCAGTTTTATGAATGTTGTCACTTCCTCCAATCTTTCATTCTGTATGTTCCATACGTTTTTCTTTGTTTTCTTTCCTTTTGCTGATTGAATAGTCAAAATCCTGGATTTCTTTACACTAACTGTCAGGCCATTTTCCTGTACACAGAGGTTCAAAGCATTTAGTTGGCATTGCAGGCCCATGGGTATTTGGTCAATCAAAACCAAACTGTCTGCATACAATTGGCAATCAATTTGGACCCCATCAATATTGGGTGGGAAACTCCTTATTTTTTCCAGAGTGGATGGAAGATCAGAAGAAAACTAATTAAACTAGGGCTGGGGACAGAGGTGAGCCCTGTTTTAGTCCTCTTGATGTTAATATTGAGTGAGCCATTGTTCCCCCTTGGTCCAGCTTTATCTGCAAACTCGTATCTGTATGCAGATCCTTGATAGCCTCAAAAAAATCTCAAGTGTCAGGTCATTAAAGGCCAGATACATCTTCCTGTTGGATTTAATAAACCACCTTTTCAAGAGGTTAATGAAGAACACGTTCAACGTGTTCATTCCCCTGACAAAACCCGACTGCCAAGTATCCAGCCTCCCGGCCACCTATTTCCATGAGTCCAAGCACGCCAAAACCAATTTGGTGAACACCTTTCCAACCATGTCCAGCAGGGCGATAGTTTGTAGGATTCGTACTATCACCCCTCTTGATTAGCGAGACCACTATAGGTGTTTTCCAAGAGGACGCAACCCACTTTAGCATTTTAGCCCTCTCAAATAGGGACCCTAAAAACCTTGTCCACAGTTCCGGCTCTTCCTTTAAAATTACGTTTGTTACCCCATCAGGACCAGGGCCCTTAAATTGCTAGCTTTTGTAATAAGCAACAATATCTCCTCTTCCTTGGTAGAGAACGTCCATTTGGGGCCGTCACTGTAAATTGCACTACATGCCACTTCTTCTTGCTCCTTAAACACTTTCGTAAAGTGGCTGATAATTCCACTTCAGCTACTGCATTAGATTATAGAGCAGTTGTCAGGCTGTTCATCGAATTTAGGAGTTTCCTGGTGTCTCCCATTTGTTTATTTGAAATTCTATCCAACATTTGTTCTGAATCTTCCTGGAAAATTTTATATTTATGGGCTTTTACCCAGTTTTTGTAATGTTGTTGTCTGGCTTTGATCAAAGCACTCCTTGTCTGAATATCTCGCATTATTTACTGTGTTATGTCTTGTCTTAATTTTCTCCTCTCAACCACTAGTTATAAGTCAAAACAAAGTTTATGGGCAAAATCTGTTTTTAGTCCCGCCCCTCTTTTTTATTCAAAGGCCATCAGGAGTTTTGGATACTCCATGGTGTTCCATCTGTTCCCATTCCCAAAAGTTGTGAGATCCTTGAATTGTTTAGTTAGTTCCCTTATTCTTGAAGCATCTATTTTTGAGCACTTATGGTCTTGATTGATGACAATCAAGCAGGGATACGGATCAGCTGATGGTCGAAACAGGCCAGAACATGTAAGTTTGATTTAGTTATGAACAGTTAGAAGAGTTGGGATTAATACCCAAGGTGGTACATTTCCGGAAACAAAAACATAGTCCAATACCTTGGAGGAATTGCCTCACATGCTGAATTCCCTTAACATTACACCGAATCAGCCATTCAGGCTTATTTGGTTTTATCCCCAAACCTTTGATCTGTTGACTTGAGTATAGGGGTTTAAATTCCATGCTTCAGTAACACTGATCGAGAGACCATTTTTACTAGGTTTAATAACTCCGAAACTGGTCTTCCATTAGGGTCATAGAGCGAGTGACGGAGAATAGTTAAACTATCAAGTACCGGGGGACCGTAGCCAAGTTTTCTGGAGATAGATAAGCTCAAATTTATCCTATAATATCTCTTCCTTACAAACCAAGTGGCCAAAGCCCCTGGTATTCCATCTGCCTATACCCCAATTGTCTGATGTAGGATGGTGGAATAGTTAGGTTATTTCTTTTTTTTACCACCAGTGCTTCAGCCAACCACTCCCAAGATTTTTTCTGCTTCGAGTCCATAGTCCTATCCCTATGAAAAGTTACTCTCCTTTTGGCCTTATCAGAATTTCTTACAGAGATATGCAGACGTGACTTGTCCCCAACCCCCCAGTCAACTCTTCTCCTTTTTGTTGGTGTTTCTTTGGCTTTTCCTGATCTACAGATAGTTCTAAGCCCCTGCTTGTCAACAGATTGTCTCAATTCCCGACCACTGTTATTTGTATTTTTTGTTTTTTTGTTTTGTTAGCGGGACAATGTTTTCCAATTGAACAAAACCCAAGGAGGTGATGAGCGATGGCTTCTTCAAAAATTGCTTCCTTGATTAGATCGTCTTCCAAGTAAATCACAACTTTGTCCAAACTTTCTTTGTAAATGAATGCCACTCTTGCAATGTCATTTGTTGTAATCCAATGTAATTTTGTTATTGATGCAGCATTCTCAAGACGTTTGCTCAATTCAAGATCAGGCTATCATCAATATAAGGAGTTCTTTTGAGGATAAAGCTTGGGGCCCGTGTTCCCTTATTTTCTTTAGGGCTAGACCCTTGCATGTTTTATTCCACCCTGTTACCTCCTTGGATTCTGCCAAGCTTGCCTATCTCTGAGTTCTCCAAGTGGACAGACTCAGCCCGAAGACTTCCATCTGATGTTACACACCTCATTCGACCTTCATTTGATAATAGGATAGGTTTTTTTGCTCCATTGTCATAAACTCCTTTGGGGACTTTGTTCTGTTCAGTGCCTGATGGGCAACCATCAGATTGGGAAGTCGGCTCCTCAAAGCCTCCCCCTGATCATCATCTTCTATACAGGTGGCCAAATCCTGCAGACCTTTTCTGAGTATGTGGAAAGGTGTAATAGCTGTTCTAGCGACCTATCCCCATCCAACAAATCTTCCTATATCTGTATCAAAGGGGTTCTTTGTGGTCTCGATCTCCTTCCCTTTAGGCACTTTAGGGTTTTGCCTATGAGCCCTTGGTTTTCTTTCACCAATTTAAGTAGATTTAATTTTTTCAGAAGTTGTTGTGAGTCATTAGATTATATGTTGGGATGGCCAAGGTCCTCTTCAGCTTATTGCTTTTCCTTCAGTACTAGTGGCTTTGTTCCTGTATTCTTTTTTTGCTTTTTCAACTTTACAAACAGAGGGTAATCACCAATGGGTTTAACTAGCAAGACATCCGAAGCAGGGCTTTCGCCCATTATTTTGCAGAGTCCCACCTTCTCTAGTCTTTTTAAGTACTTCCAATACTCCTTTGTCTCCCAATTAATTCCTTTATAGGGGTGGTACCTGTTTCTTCATTGCTATCCAACATGAGAATGGTGTTTCCCGGTTGAGTAACTACCTTTGTAGCTTCAGGTGGATTATCATCCTCCACTCCAACCCTGTGAAAGTTACAGTCCGGGGTTAGCCAAGATTGTGATTGGGCATGTTTATCAATGGCTCTTCTATACTTTATTCCCTCTCTCGCGAAGTTGCCATTTCAAAATTTTTTCTTCGATAATTGGGTCCAGGATCTGATGTAATATGTCCGTCGTTTCTATTTTAGTCTTGTCAAGTTGTCCTTGTACAGCTGTTAGAAAGCCTTCAACAAAAATAATTTTTTGAGTGCAACATGGCAATTATGGTAGATTGATCCTTAAGTTGATCATTAATAGCCTCATATAATATCATAAATGGGCCCATTACTAAAGATAATGCTGACACAGTATTGGCGCTATTTGAGGAGCCACCAGTATCCTCATCATTTTGACCTTCCCTTTCTTTTGATTCTTCCAGCAACTCAAAAGTCCCCCTTCTGTCACCGTTTCAATCAACGGGATGGGACAAAACAGGATCATCAAGGAGACCTTCAGTTCCTGTCTTAAGCCTATGCAGTTTCCTGACCTCCACACCCCGTTTAAATGGAATTTGCTAGGGATTTCCACTCCTCCTAGGTGTGTCCAATGAGAGGCTGCCTTCTCTACCTTCAATATTCCTTTTAGCTGATATTTTTGGAAGGGAGACTCGGGGGAGCCAATGTGTTTGTTAGACTAGCCTGTCTTGTTAATGAAGCCCTCTTACATTCAAGGTCATCTAATTGAAAACCACATCCTCTCCCAAATGGCTGTTACTAGTTAGAATTTCCAACGTCCTGCCCCTAACTGTGGGGCCCCTTGCAGTTTGGGCATTAATGTCCTCCACATTCCTCTCTAGCTGGTTCAAGCTAGCAAATAGTGTGGCATCTTCCACTTCCTCCAATCTCTGCTGTTGTGTGATCAAAGCTTCATCAGCACCCTTTCTAGTCTTGAACCTTGGGTTGCTGTCATAAAACCTTTGAGCGCCTGGAATTTCTCTTAAACCCAGCGTTGTTGCTTTCCAATGCAATGAACCCTTAAAGTGAGCAGGTTTTGAATGCGCGGGGGGGGCACCCGTTATTCTTCCACCCATTCATTCTGGGGCTGGGAGTTTCCTAAAAGAATCTGTATTATGGACACTCCATTTGTGATTTGCGCTGAGGGGACCCTCTGTCCCCCTAGACTTTTCAGTGGACGAATACCAGTGCAGAGCAGGCAAGATGTTAATTCTGGATCCACCAAATGATCTAGGTCTTTCAATAATTCTCCTGATGCTCGATGAAGAGCTTGGTTTTGATATTTGACTCATCTCTTGAGTCACTGGAACAAGGGCCAGACCTGCATTCAAGGCAGTTTTACTTGTCGCCAGCTGGTCAATCTTGAGGTGCCATGTCAAGACGTCTTCCATAAGCACCTCGCTTACTCCCTCCACTATGGCGTTCTCCAATTGAACATCCCGTCCCAGTGTCTCTTCAGCACGCTGGGAGCCCAGACATGTTGACAACGGCAGAAGAGGGAAGTGATGGTTGAAGGAGCATATTTTTCCAAATAGGAAGCTGTAGAGACTTTTACCAGTACTTTGGCCACAAACACCATAGGAAGAGTCTGACTTGTGCAAAGGGAGCCGACACCCATCTGAACCTTGCGTCCACATCCCAAATCGTTGTCAAGCAGCAACTCGTTGTCTCCACTTGGTAACCTCGATCCTTTAGCTTCAAGCGGCGCTCCCAAGTCCAGTCCCTTTGAGTGCCATACATTTTAAGACTTTTTGATAGACTGTTGAAACAGCAATGCCCAACTTGGCTCCATTTGGCCTATCAGCAGGTTGAGATCCAGCAGCCCCCTTGCAGTGAACTGCAGGAAACTGATTTCAATCAGCTTTCAATTCCCTTCGCTCCATGAAGCTGAGTATATGTAGGGTCCTCCTCAATGGTCGAAACAAGGGACAGCAAAGGCAGACTCTCACAGCATTCTGCAGGCAACAGGAAACTGCTTTCACTCAGCTGTCACTACCCTTCGCTCAGCGAGTGAAGATGAATATATGTAGGTTCCTCCTCAATAGAAGGGACAGCAGAGGCAGACTCTCACAGCGTTCTGCAGACAAAAGGAAACTGCTTTTGCTCAGCTTTCACTCAGTTGTCTCCCCCAGTCTCTCCTCTGTCTCTCTGTCTTTCTCTCCCCTCTCTCTCTCTCTCCCTCTCTCTCTCTTTACATCTCTCTTTACTATTTACCCATCTCTCTAGATATCAATCTCTCTCTCTAGATCTATGTCTCTCTCACTATCTTTTCTTTCTCTCTCCCTCTCTCTCTGTCTCTCTATGTCTCGCTCTCTCTTTCTCTCTAGCTCTCTCTCCCTCTCCCTTTACTATTTACCCCTCTCTCTCTCTCTCTCTCTCTCTCTCTCTTTTTCTCGGTTTCTCTCTCTCTCTCAAATAGATATACTGCACCCTGTGCAAAATACATCTGGGATTTGGCAGATGAGAAGATGCAGCAGTTTGGAGACTATAAGCTAACATAACGATAATCGGGGTGGTTGGCGGGCTGAGAGCCATCTCCAAGCTCAATGTAAATTGATCTGGTGCTGTGCCCTTCTTCGACTATAGCCCGTCAGGGCAATCAATAGCATATGTCAAGTGTTCATGCGCAGTGCATTCTGGGGGCACTCAGAGCTATGATGGATATTTATTCCATGCTTCAGTGAAAACTGCACTTGCTTTGCTAAAAGACCTGCTTTCAATGTTATCTGTTGCTGAGCCTGGTATGCAGACTTTAGTCAAGGACATTGTGCTGGGAAAGCTGGTTTTGTTATGTCTTGCTATGAATTATGGAATTGTTTTTCCGTGGTGTTTGGAAGACGGAAGCTTTGCTCCTTGGGGGTTACTGTCGGTTGATCCGGCCGGCAACCAATGGTCACTCAACAATGCGCAAGTGCTAATCCCAGATGGTTCGAGAAATTGCCACCCCTTTTGAGGAGGGTATATATTGGGAGGCTCTGGAGAGGTCAGGTGGAAAAAACACAAAGACCTCAGTCGGAGGCGGGACGCCTTGTTCCGACCTTCCTGTGGGCTGTTGTGCTCTCTGCCTGGCTCTTACCGGGATCTTCCTGCCACTTCTGGCGAGATGAGGGATTCAGTTACGCCCACAGTGATGTATCTTCTTTTGAATTCTCTATCTTCTCTGTGATTTATTTCTGTTTTATCACTTGTTGCTTCTTAGCTATGAATAAATAGCCATATAAGTGCTCATTATTTCTAACTGAGTATCTGGTTGTGAGTTATTGCTCCGTTTACCTGCGTTCAAAATACTTTCTTTGCTCTGCAAATGTACTGGTGATAAATAATTGTCCATGCACACTTGGCAAGCAATACACATGGAAAAAGCAGCAATTTAGTAGTCATCTGATTTTATAGACTGCCCTTCCAGAGTTATGAGACGTATCCGGCACAAGGCATGCACTGTCCCTACCGGGAGTGTCCTGAGCCATTGAGGGAACTGCCTTAATCATAAACACCTGGTTGCACTATACAAGGGGAGGGGCTGCCTCTCAGGAATAAGGAGGGCTTGGCTGATTTCTAACCGAAATAATGTACACAATTGTATATGATTCTCAGACTGAATGCCAACATTATATTCACTTAGTTTTTAAGCTAGTTCCACAATCTATGACCCAAGGTATGTTTTAGCCCTGTGTGATCCATTCATTTGCCTGGTAATTTGCAGACTTCTTGAGACATGTGGGCCATTTATGGTATGTGGCTTTGTCCTTGCCTACCTATCCTTGAACCATTCCCTAGGCCCATTTCCTGCCTTCTATTGACAAACAGGTCCTCCCACCACCAAGATACCTGCAGAGCTCCATCAAGTCACCTCTATGTCCTGCAGTACTGTAGTATCTGGTGTCTGGTTGTATCTGCCCTATGTGAAGTGCACTGATGCAGGAAGCGGAATGTAGTGAAGTGACCTGGAACCTAGTGGGGCTCCAAGGTTCCAGGACTGGCAGTTGATCATTCAGGATGGGAGTCATGACAGGAGTGGATGCATATTGAATAGCTCCTACCTCCCTCTTTCTAGCTTACCCTGAAACATAAATAAAGACGACTTTCCTTTTGTATACGAATGTCTCCAACGTCATCTCTGGTTACCCAGAACCCAGATACTTCAAGCACACACTCCAATCCTATTGCCTAGACAGCCACACAGGTGTAGTGATTGACCTCATTCCTCACCTGCCGCAGTATGCACTCCCATCCCATTTGCTAGACACCTGCAAAGTTGCCGCGATTAATCTCCCTACTTGACTCCAGTGTGCACTCCCATCTCATTACCAAGACAACCACATAGCTCCAGCAATACAACCCTATTGTGACCTACAGTATGCACTCCAAGTCTTGTGCCAATATCGATAAAACAGAACTCCAGCAATTCACTGCTTTGCTGACCTGCAGTATGCACTCCCACCCCATTAGCAAGACACCTAAATACCTCAGTCAATTCAATCCATTAAAGAGGAATTGACAGAGCTCTAGAGTTTCACCTCTATGCTCACCTGCAACAGTGTGCAATCCTGTCGCATTACCCTACGGGCATGCAGAACTGTCTCTTTACCAAGAAACCCACAGAACACCTGTGATTCACCACTATCCTGACCTGCAGTATTCAATGCCATCCCATTACCCTGCAGAATGCTATGTCAGAGGTTTGGAATTTATACCGCACACCGCTATCATTTGTATGATCGCAAGGTTCCCCACGGAAGATCAGAAACAGAGTGGGGCGTGTGTGTGTTGGGTTAGTGAAGAGAGGGAGGGACGAGCGGACTGGCCACAGCCTTCCAGATTATTGTCGCGTCTCAGGCCAGTACATGCTTGAGAGGTTGGCAAACGTTTCTGGGTCATCAAGGTTCCTTTTCCAGCCAGTTTCTTGACTTCAACACACGCATTCTAACTCAGAAATGCAGTTTCTACATTCCCCTCAGATAAACTTGAATTTCTGAAACTGAGACAGAGACATTTTTGTCCCGCCTTCCAGCCTATCTATAATGCAAGGAAAATTCCCAACTGCGAATGTGCAAATCCATGTGGGCATTCCAGCTAGAATTCAATACTCCAAAGGGAGCTCATCCTACAGATCCGCACCACCCCAGAACAAAACATTGCCCCTACAAGCAATGCATTCACCTTGTCAATTTTAGAAATATCCTGGCAATCCTTAGTCCAACAGCAGTGCACCTTGGGGCAACCATCGCATATCTACCAATAGTCTTAAGTGTGTTGAAGTCAGTGCCAGCATTCCTTGGAGGAACCTAGCACAGCACTCTTCATTGGTTGCAGGATCCATATCCCCCTCTGGGGAATAAATACAATGTTTGGGGGATCCTCCTTGCCTTTGATACTACGCTACTCCTCCCCGTTTTCTGTTTCCACCCATATCTAGTTAGGGTCATTCCTAGGCACTCTCAATCATCATCTTATGATTTTGTAAATGACTGTTGCTGTAGCTGTGACTCCCATTACATGCTCAAGTATTATTCAAGTTGAAGACCTGACCTCCCCTCATGCCACCCCTGGAGGATTCCAGCACTGAAACAAGGAGATTAAGATAGGTTTCGTGAGATAGTCCAGCAGTTGGTAAAATAGCTCAGCAAGTAAACTGCTTGCTGCTAAAATCTGTGTGTGAGCTGCAGATCGCAAATTCGAGTCCCGGCAAAGCCAACTGAGCCTTTCATTCTTCTGAGGTCGATATATGAGTACCAACCTTGGTTGGGTGACAATTGTATATGCATGTTCTATGTTAAGTGCTTTAGTGAAAGTGATTCATAAATAGCACATCATTATCATAAAAGTTTACAATGTCTGTGCCAATCTGTCTAGAAACGTCCTCAAGAAAATAAAGTTCTTGGTCAAATTTACCTGTGGCGTTTGGTCTCTAGTTCTTCAGGTCTGTCACACGAAAATAACAATTTAGCACTGTGCACAAGTAGTGGAGCAGAATCTCTTGTTGAAAGATGGTGCATGACATGTATCCAGAATGTGTACTTGATGCCCCAGAGACCGAGGCAATGATAGTACCTAGATGCAGGAAGAGGCATGGAAGTTAACAGATTCATATGCAACACCACTCTCATACCACCAACCAATGAAAAAACACATGAAACCCAACTAACATGTCCAATAGAGATGTTGCTGAGAACACCAATATAACCCTACCATACGAGGGCATAAAGTGGCAAATTGAAAGCATGTAGGCAGCCAATACATATAGGACACGTATTATTGAATGTACATTTATTTGAGTCTACAGCTTCCCATGAATGTGTCCACTGCACCCCAACACCAACGATACAAGTGGATAGGAGATAGTATTCGCTCCTGAGCTGCCCACTCTATTCCGTGTGAACACCTGTGGCCTAGAAACTCAGGTGGACAATGATTTGCAGGTCTTGGACGAAGCGACAATGCCACGGACATCAGTCACATCTGTCATGGACCTAATCAACCCATGGTCACTTCTAGATGAGGACCAGCATTGTACATCACATGCTTGTAGTCCGGTTAGGAAGAGCTCTAAATTGTGGGGGTGGCTCTTTGGCGAGCAGTCTAGGCATGCTTTCTGTCTTCTCCTTACCTGTCCCTGTTTTGAGGTAACTGATATAGCCTAACCAATTATACCATCATGGGGTAGACACCCAGGAGCAGGTCAACATAGACAACTATCACTTTGAAGGGTTTATGCAAATGGAAACGAGATCACTTCTGTTTGGCCGCACTCTTGGTGAGAAATGGAGTGAGAAAACAGTGCTGTGCTGAGTCACTGAATGAGAAGACTCCTGGAACGGAGAGTGCGTGGATGATTGCTACCGCCTTGGCAACAAAGTAGAGGTGTTCCAAGGTGCCATGGCTTGAAGCAGTCAGAGGGCCTGGCATGTCTGGTGGCAGTGGGAGTGGCACCATTGTTGAGATTCTCAGAACAGGCAGGCCAGCAGCAAAGGCAAGGGCCATGATGAGGAGCAAGCATCTAAAACAGATCTTAGGGAGTCTGAAAACATGCTACAGTGTGGAATGGCTTGAATAAAAGCTGTAAAGGGAGAAACATTCCTGTTTTCTGGTATGCAAAAAGGAAATGTAGGCTTGATGGAAACAGGAGGTCTATTGCCACCATTTTTGTTTGACCTGTTCATTAAAACAGCATTTTGTTGTGTCTGTTAGGAATAGTCAGGTTTGCTACAGACAGGACCAAAGAGGCACTTGGTTTACTACCTGTTAATTCCGTTTTTTTTCAGAGCAGTTGACTACAAAAGAGTTGTTAGACATAATCTGATCTAAATCTAAAATAATATTTTCTGCAAAAAAGAAACATGGTGAAGTCGTGTTGATGTATGTCTGGTATTCAGGTGGAATTGGTAACCAGGTTTTGATTGCCCATGTGGAATTATGCCCTGCAGACTTCAATAGCTGCATATTAAAGCCAAAGCCTGGAACCTGTTATTTTATTTGGAGAGGAATTATGCATACCGCCTGATGCTTCCTAATGCCTGATACCCCATGATGATGCGCCTTGTACCCAGGATCAAATGTAGACTAATTGGTTGTATACTAATTAACCTTTTCACAATTGATCTCAGGAGAATTGACCTCGAGAGAATTGACCTAATTTAGAAGGTCAATTAGGACATATATGCAGGAGCAACCCCCACAACCCACCACCCAATCCAAAACCCCCCGCAACTCCCCACACAATCCTCTTATATTATTTATAATCCAAAACCAACCCAATACATATATAAAATAACTAAAATAACATAAAGGTCAATTTTGCAGAAGGTCAATTAGGACCACTATAATTAGGTCAATTGTGCAAACGGTCAATTGTAAAAGGTCAATTTGGGTGATACCGACTGAGCGTTCGGAGTTGCCTACTTCTCAGTTGCCTATGAGAGAGATTCCTCCGACATTTGTCCCGAAGGTTGAGATTGCGGCCGATGCTGCTGCGGGTATAGTCGCTGTGGACATTCCTGCACATTATGTATCACAGTTTGTTCATGTCCCGTTCTCAAGACAGGAAGTGAATACTATTAGACAATCTATTCCTGATATTAGGAAAAATCCGACACTATAAAGAAATAGAGTCTGTCTTGCAGTCCTCAGTATTCACCGTAGGTGAAATTGATTTGTTATTTCCTGTACTCCTGCCCGTAGATTTATGGAAACAAGTTAGGACTATAGACGACGTACCAGGGTTGGGAGATACATGGGCGAACATGACTAGATTTGATGGAGAAATGCCAGCTGGTGAAAGACTGCCCCAGGTGATACTAACTTAACCTGATAGAATTATTGCAAAATTGAAAACCATAATTCCTGAGAAAGGAATTATTTGGGCAAACTTACAGCCTGTGTCCAAGGGAAGTCTGAGGGTGCTACCGAGTTCTTTAATCGGTTTGAACAGGTATTCTCGGATTTCAGCAGACAAGACTTAGGCACAGAATCTGGGAAAAGATTATTTGTGGACAAATTTGTGCGTGGATTGATGCCCGACATCCAGTCACAAATTATGTCTTCCGAGAGCGCTTGGCAGGCAAAGTCCCAATCAGAAGTACTGCACATGGCTCAGTACTACGAGAATCATGTCAACAATGAAAAAGATAGAGTTGAAAAACGAAAAGGTGATTTAAAGACTAAGGTATTATTACAGCAAATTGTTAGATGCCCCAAAGGGGGTAGTTTGTAGATTAGAGGTCAGTATGTTCCGCAAGGGAATGTGCCCTTGGGTCCTGTGACCATTAACCAGTGTGCCTATTGTCGACAAGAGGGTCATTGGTGTGTACAATGCCCCGTCCTTTGACAGAGGACAAATAACACATTTGGGAATATGGGTAGATGATCCAGAGTTCGCCCGGGTGTTGGGGGCCCTGGTAGAGGTCAGTTTGCACAGGATCCTCAGCAAACATTTTCACAGGATAATCAGACTCTGAGTGTGGATACTAGGAACATATTTGATCATCCTTCTGCTGCACATCTATCTGAAGAGCTTGCTTTTGACAATATTCTGTTTCGTTAGGATTGCCCGAAGCAGGGTTTGGAGCCTACACCTATTCCCATCAATCAGAAAGTTCCCTACGTTGAAATGGTAGTGGGAAATAGAAAACATCTGTTTTTAATAGACACTGGAGCACAGAAGTGTTCCATTGATCATTCTCGGGTTCCAAACATTCCACTGTCAGGGCAAACCAATGTTTCTGTAGGCTTTTCTGGCACACCAGTTGTTTGTCCAGTTTCTTCGCCGGTACCTATTTCTTTGGGTCCCTTTACGGACCACTGTCCATTTCTGTTGACTTCGAATTGTTGAATCTATTGAAAGCATTGAATGCAGTAATTCATTGTTCTTCTGACGGAGTGCGTTTAACGATTTCACCACAGCAACTTCCTGTCTCGCAATTCTTGACTAGACCTTTGCCGCCAGAATTCATTTATGTACCAGAGAGTTTATGGGCAATTGACAATAATGATGTCAGTGTTCTACAGACTGAGCCTGTTAAAATAGTCTTGAAACATGGAATTGAGCTACCACGCATTCCACAGTATAAGATTTCAGTTAAGGGCGACCAAGCTTTGAAATGCATTGTTTCCGATTTTGTGCATCGCGGGGTGATTTCAGGAAGTTTGTGCAATAGTCCGATTTTACCCGTGTACAAGAAAGGCGATAATGCAATTCCATTCCGTTTCATAATTGATTTACGTGCCATTAATAAAGTCGTCGCTCCGCAATTTTCAATTGTGCCTGATGTGATGACTATATTGACCATGATTCCAGCTACAGCTACTTACTTTAGTGTTGTGGACCTGAAGAATGCTTTCTTTAGTATTCCTATACACAAGGATAGTAGATACTTGTTCGCGTTCACCTTAGGGGAACGCTCGTTCACATTTACTCGTACACCTCAAGGTTACACAGAGAGTCCTAGCATATACAGTAGGGCTTTGAAAGAACAGCTTGATACTCTTGAATTGCCCTCTACTTGTACATTGCTTCAGTATGTTGATGACTTGCTTTTAGCTGCAGACTCTGAAAGTGCCTGCAAGGAGGGCACTGTGTTGTTGCTTATTCATCTGGCTAAACATGGTCACGAAGCTTTGCTTAAAAAGTTTCAATATTGTTGCCAGGAGGTCGCCTATTTAGGCTATCTCCTGTTAAAGGAGGGAAGAAGATTGACATCTGAAAGAATAAAACACATTTCTGGCATGTCTGTCCCAAATACACATAAGGAAGTTAGAGCCTTGATAGGTATGGCTTCTTACTGTAGGTTGTGGATCCCGAATTTCTCACTAGTGATCAAACCGATGTTGGCTTTGACAAAGAAGGGCATTTCTTCAGCATTGCCGTGGAACGCGGAACACCAGCAATCGTTTGACTTGCTCAACACTGCATTATGCTCGGCACCAGTTTTGGGCACACCAAACCATGAAAAGGCCTTTGTGTCGTTTGTGCATGAATGTGATGGATGTGCTTTGGCTGTACTAACGCAGGAACATGGAGGAAAGAATAGGCCGTGCGGTTACTTTTCTTCCGCCTTTGATCCTGTAGCATGCGCTTTGCCAAGATGTTTACGAGCTGCCGCTGCTGCTGCTGCGTCGGTAAAACAGAGTGAGGGAATGGTTCTAGGCCATGATCTAACCCTGAGGGTGCCTCACTCTGTAGATGTTCTACTGAACCAAACCCAAACACAACACCTCACTTCCGCACGGTTGACGAGATATGAATTGATCTTGTTTGCTGCTCACATCCAAATTAAGAGGTGTTGTGTTCTTAATCCAGCTGAACTCTTACCTTTCCCGTAAGGTATTGCTTGCGGCGATGAAGAGTCACATGACTGTCTGTATACTACCGAACAAGAGACAAAGGGTAGAATTGATTTGAAAGACACTCCTTTGAATAATCCGCAAGGAGAGCTGTTTTGTGATGGTTCCTGCTTCAAACTTCCGGATGGTACATCCACAGCTGTTATGCAATCACCACATTAAGCACGGTTGTGGAAACCAAGAGAATCACGCATACTCTGCGCAGGCCGCAGAGATTATAGCATGGACCCGAGCTTGTGAACTTTCCGAAGGGCTTACAGTAAACATATATACTGATAGTCAGTGTGCCTTTGGGGTGGTTCACAACTTTGGGAGACTTTGGTCAGAGAGAGGGTTCTTAACTTCACTTGACACAAAAGTCCAGCATGGCTCCCTAATAGTACAACTACTCTCAGCACTTGCGCTCCCTATTCAGTTAGCTGTCATAAAATGTGCAGCACATCAAAAGATTACAGATGACATAGGAAAAGGGAATGGTTTCGCTGATCAGATAGCTAGACAAACTGCTGCCGATCTCTTTACGGAGATGTATGTTTCAAGGGAGGCTGTAAATGCCTATGCAATGGACGAGGATGTTGGGTCTGTACAGGATATCCAAGCCGATGCCACATTAGAGGAATCCAAGAGGTGGGCTGAAGGCTTGGGGAAACTCGATGATGATGGGTGTTGGGTGGACATAGTTGAAGGGAAATGGCTACTCCATGACGCTTATGTAATGATGATGGTTATCATGGCCCATGGTCCTACGCATATATGTGCCCAGAAAGTCACGAAAATGTTAGACAAAGTTTGGGCGAATGACAACATTTCAAAAAATTGCCCAGCGCTATGTTCAGGACTGCATGATTTGCCTACAACATAATGTGGGGAAAGGGGACAGCAACTCCAAGGGGACGTTTTGGGCCACCCTCTGTCCCCTTCGAAGTCATCCATTTCGACTTTATTGAAATGGAATGGTGCAACAATATGAAGTACGTATTAGTGGTCATCTGTGCTTTTAGTGAATGAGTCGAGGCTTTCCCTGTCAAAGGTGCTACAGCTATGACTACTGCGAAAACCATGTTAAAAGAATACTTCCCGCGGTTCGGGCTACCAAGAGTCATCTGGTCGGACAATGGTCCACATTTTGTCGCTGCTGTAATTCTGCAGATATGTGCGGCATTACAGATCGACAAACGGTTCCACTCGGCCAGACACGCTCAGAGCGCCAGACTAGTAGAAAGACACAATGGTATCATCAAGAACAAGCTCGCTAAGACGTGTTACGCCGCTAAATTAAAATGGCCGGACGCCTTACCGATCGTGTTATTAGCCATGCATACAACCCCTCAAACTAAGACTGGGCTCTCTCCATTTGAGGTGGTAATGGGGAGACCTGCCAATATCTGGAACCTTCCTAAATGTAGATCTTTGAGAAATGTTAAAAATGTATTACTTTCAGTTTATTGCAGCCAGTTGACTAAAAACCTGTATTTGATTTATCACCAGGTGCGAGAGGCTTTGCCTGTGCGATACGAGGGCCCGGGCCACAGCATACGGCAAGGGAACTGGGTGCTCACCAAGGCATTTGAGCGCTCTTCCTGCCTTGCACCTCGCTGGCGGGGCCCATTCCAGGTCCTGTTGGTTACACAGACGGCGGTGCTGGTTTCTGGCAGAAAGAACTGGATCCACGCGTTGCACGTCAAGAAACTTCCTCACCCAGTGCCACACGATACAGAAGAAACAGAACGCCTCGTTAATTCTGCCACCAATGATCCCAAAGCAGTAAATAGCGCTGAGAGTGTATCGGAGAATCTTTCTGAGCCTGCGAGGCTTGGGAAACCTGCCATTTTGTCTCCACACTCTCCATAAGTTTTGCTTCCGGAAAATGTTGTTTCAAATTCGGCATCTTCACTTGCTCTTGATATGTTGCTTCCAACGGGAAGTGACGACACATTGTTTCCGGATCAATCAGTACCGGGAAAAGCAAGGTACAATCTGCGTCCAAGAAAATAGACTTACGGCACGGTTTTGCTGTGCATTCGGAGAAGAACGGATCATCGAGGGCTTGGTTTTGCCCAAATTTGAGGAACCGGATTCTGTTGGCTAGGGTTGTGGAAGGACTAAGAAGTCGCGTGGCCGGGAGGTCGCCAGCAACGAACATTGGGGGTTTTCGTTTGAAGACTACAATGCCTGCCACCGCTAACGCTCGTATGGGACTTGTAAATGATTGTGTGACCAACCGGGATAATGGACAAAGTACTTGGGCCCGAAAACGTATTGCTGTGTTCTTATAATAATATTTGGTTTTATAATAGTCACTGTCTTAAGGCTTATGGTACCTCGAGGAAAATCATCCTTTAGAGTCCTTGTTACTGACTGAAAATGTACCTACTGTTCCTACTCCCTTTGTACATTTGCATACTCTTCCCCTAGGGACTCCCAGCATAGACAAAGGTACCACAATAATACTCTGCTACTTATCATGAATGCCGCACACACCATTTTCAATAAATCCAACTGTTGGGTTTGCTCACACTTACCGCAACACGGGGATAAGGGGCTAGGTTGGTATATTCATCGGTTACCTTTGACAACTGCTTGTTATGCTTCTCTTAGAGCACTGTTCTTTGGCCATTGGTACGATAGCATCTCGGGGGAACTTTGATGGCACTAATTTGAATAGCTTTGAGAAACGTGTTCTGACTCCCCTGGGATGCTCGTTTTTCGCAAATAGCAGTAAGTTTAACGCTGCTGCTATTAGGCCTTCTGATAGACTGTCTCGTCCTTTCCAATCTTTGATTTCCTTCAAGATGGCTCTGATAGGCAATAAGGATGCCATGCCCCCTTCTTACACTGTTAACCAAAGCCCCGATTCAGTTTCTTTATGCATACAGAGGAATGGTACTCAGTCAATGGGAGATTTTAGAGGTTGTGCCAACGTTGCAAATTTGACTGGGGAAGACAGACCTTTGTATGTAGGTGAACCTGTCTACTTTGTTTGCGGTAATGTAGCATCTCCATGGTTGCCCAAGGATTGGCAGGGAACCTGTTATTTAGGGATCCTGTTACCTGGGGTATTTATAGCTAGTACAGTAGAGGTTTCAAAGGCTCGTCCACGACGGGACGAGAATGGTGACACTCCAGCACAGGTCTTGGGAGATGTAGCAAAATCATTTGTGCCGTTTTGGGGACAGATAGCGAATTCTGAAGATATCAGATTAGCGAGAGTACTGGAGAGAACCATCAACCGGACCACTGACATAATCTATAACATGACATTAGAACAGAAAGCGATAAGACTAGTAGCGCTTCAGAACCGGATGGCATTAGATGTCATTCTGGCTGAACGTGGTGGAGTGTGTAAATTAGTGGGGTCCGCTTGCTGTGTTTTCGTGCCAGATTCCTCCCCAACTATCTTCAAGGCAATACAGAATCTGCACATCCTTAGTTCAGAAGTGCATGTTCCCGAGGGAAACTGGGATCTTAGTGCTTGGTTCTGGGACTTCTTGCGGTCTTGGGGTTGGAAGGTACTTTCGGTCATACTGATCATTTTGGGAATTCTGTTGTTCCTTTGTTGTTGTATCCAGTGTCTACCTAGTACATGTTCGATGCTAGGGGGATGTTGCGCACAAGCGATAGGTACGATAGGACATAAAGTGTATGCCTCGGATAAAACCTCCAAGGAATACGTGTTAAAGGAAATTTTAGCAAATGACCTGATGGCAATAGATATTTCTGACAGCTATTCAGGGTGCATGGACGATGATGCATGGAGTTATTTGCAAGGAGATCCGAAGTAGTTTAGCACTTGGCATAGGCCAAAAGGAGGGTTTGTCAAACGTGAAATTATATCGTACCTCCTATTGCAACTAAGATATGTATATTGGCCTACGCCAAGCTGCTTGTAAGCCACTTGCGAAGAAATCCGTGTTGCAAGGTCCTGACCTTAGAATCAATGTAAGCTGCTATTTTAGGTCAATCCGCCATTTTAGGTTCTCTGTGTAAAGTCACTCTGTGAGTTAAAATGGTGGACGATGTCATTCGGAAATACAACATGGCCGTCTTGACCTCTGTGTGTAATTAATATGTAACTTGCCTGCAGGCCACTTGTTGGGGTCGTGAACTGAGACCTTGTCCTTCACTGACCTGTGTGTAAATGATTACTCGTGCAATGAAACTAATCCACGAGCATATGTTAAGAACAATGTATCCAAATACTGAACTAAGAACACTTGTTTAACTACATTGTATTAATGTTTGAGAAGACCTTTATGAGAAATCCTAAAAAACACTGTTACCATGTAGGCTTGTTGGCGAATGTATTTAAGGCAATCCCTATGCATCTAGTGGTATGAACCCGGCATGAACCCTAGATCAGTAATGTATTAGAGGAATATTAACCCGAGGTAGGGTTAGACATCATGTTCGCAAATGGTATAAAAGAGCAACGAATTCTAATGTACAGCGTCTCTCACTAAGCACACTGAACCACGCTGGAGTTCGTTGTGTTGTACTGAGGGCCGATAGCTATCTTTTACTTTTCTTGGAAAACTGTTCAGTATAAAATAAAGATCTTTGTATGTTCCTTTCTAACCTGTGTTCAGTGTATTTCCTTTGGGGGTACTCAGCCTTGATATTTTGATTTTGTTTTCACAGTATAAGCTCAGGACAAACCAATATCAAAAGAACCAGTGCTCTGCAGTCTGCATTCGCAGGTACCACATAGGCTTTGTCCTCTTGATTGTAACATCTGATTTGTCAGTAAGAGGTTTAGCCTAAAGCGTAGGAAGAGTTCTCGATGCTCTGAGCAAAGATATTTGTTGAAATATCTCGGAAGGATGTTGACTGCTCTTATGTCTCGATTTAGCTCTGCATGTAGCTGGTATTGGGATTTCTCCAGTGCTGTCTCTATCCAGTCCCAGTCTCGTAGTTTTCATTTTTCTGCGTCTGGGTTTGTTTTCAGTATTCCCAATTCTATATTGGCTCCAGCTAGACTCGCTTGGCAATGCCGGAGCCATTTTTTGTACACCCCATCTCTTTGGTTGTTCTCGTTGCAAGTAAACATATACAATTGCATAGCTTTATTATGAATGGTATTGTCCTGCTTGCACCAACTGATACAGATGGTTATTCACTTGGTTCCATTTTTATTTGTCAATATAGTTTCTCCAAAGTTGGATCCAAAAGTTATCAATCTACACATTCAATCGTTTGCAAGGTTAATTTATTCCATAGTTGCTATTTGTAATTTTCATAACTCTCTACACATGTTTCACCTTCTTACATTAAAAAGGCTCATCAGGAGAGTATCTTTGGGTACTTGTGTGTTGGACTTCTAAAAAACGTTTTTTGGATTTAGAGAGTTGTATTTATCTTATTTTGATATTATTTATTGTCCACAGTAAAAACCCTTTGAGTTTCAGTTCTAGGTAGTTAAGAATGGCTAGAACTTAAATTCAAGATTTAAGCCTTTGGGAGAAAAGAGGATTCAATTGTCTTCCTTCTGATGCAGCTGATCCGTTGGATAGGCGAATCATGGCTGATGAATTTTTGGAATAAGGACAGGGTCTTCCATGCGACCATGGATTAATTTGAAGATAGCCCCAGCTTGTATCTTATTATGCCTATAGGCACACACCTCTGTAGGTTTAAGATTTTCTGTTTGTAAAACTTTATGGTTGGTAAAAGAGAACATTTTCTGTATCTTCTGTGTATTATGGTTCCTTGGGTTGCTAAATTGCTCATACGAGATCTTAATTCTTCGAAACAATGTTTATTCATATGCTTTTTACATGTCCACTCCAAGGTATCGCATGTTACAGACTTGAGCAATATGTGTTTTTCCCAGATACCAAATGAGCAATGTTTTCCTTCTTTGACCTCCAGATCTTTCTAGGATCATTATTCCAGATTTTGGAATATACATTTTTAATCCATTTCTCTCGATATATGCGTTGAGCGCAATCGGTTTTCTCTGCAAGCCAATCAGTGTCTGGTCTATGATGACAAAATCATCCGCATACAGCATCCAACTTTTTAGGTGGGAAGGTCTCAACTTCATTTAGAGGGTAATTCATGGAATAATTGTGCGCCGATATGGCGCACGTGTGAAAAAGCTAACGCACGCGTGCAAATTCATGGAAGGCCCTGAACGTGTTTTTCCCGGGTTGTGTGCCAAATCCGCGCTTACCTTACAGGTCACTGTGACTTTCCAAACGCGTGCGTGACAGGAACGGGGAAAGCGCACAACTTCTCGCGCACACACCTAAAAAGGGGGCAGAACACGGGGAATGGGGAACAATGCATGAAAAAGTAGGCGTAACGTGGGACGTACCACTGGGAAACACACGCAACGCCCACATGCTAGTGAAGAACATGTATTCATTGAATCGAATAGGGAAAACCAGCGCACGTCAAAACACACGCACACGCACACATACATCCGTCACACGAAAGCAGGCAGAAGCGCCCCTGCGCAGCATAAAAGTGTGCGCAAACAACAAACAAGCATATACAGCTACAATGAATGTCCCATTCCTCGCAGCAGTGATCGTGGGACACCGCAGGAGGAGGAGAATAGCCAGGCCCTGCATTTTTTTGCCCAGGGCCAGCCTTTTTCGGATGCCTGATGACAAGGTCTATGGCAGGTATAGGTTTCCACCTCATCATCCTAGAGCTGGTCACTGAGTGGGAGTATAAACTCACATCACCCACCCTGTGCTCCCAAGCATTGAGCCCCTTGGAGAAGGTGCTCAATGTACTGCATTTTTTGGCCACTGGGTAATTTCAGCGGACAACTGCCATAGTGGGGGGCGTCTCACAGCCCACGCAGTCATGTTGCCAACAACAGGTGTTGGCAATCATCACTGCGCACCCCTCAATCCGCAGGCACATATACATGCCCAGAACACCTGCAGAAAGGCAGGCCGTGGTCCTGGACTTCTACAGGGTGGCACACTTCCCCAAAGTGCTCGGTGCCATAGATTGCACCCATGTTGCCCTACGTCCACCTAGGGCCACTGAAAACATCTACCGCAAATGCAAGAACTGGCATTCCATCAACGTGCAGGTTGTATGCGATGCCAAGGGAATCATCACCTCTGTCTATGCAAACTATCCATGGTCCACCCATGACAGTTTCATATACAGAATGTCCGCCCTGAGCCGGGCCCTGGAAGCTGGGAAGCATGGCGACACATGACTCATAGGTGAGTACAAATGCCTGTGCACATGCATGCATGTCACACAAAGACAAATACACAAGCCCAACTAATGACAACCATTATCACCTTACCAGGGGACAGTGCCTACTCTCTGAGCACCTATATGATGATGCCAATACGGAACCCCACCACAGCACCCCAGGTAAAATACAACGCAGCCCTTATTGCAACCAGGGGCATAGTGGAGCGCACATTCAGAATGCTCAAGTCACTCTTCCGCTCCCTTGACCACTCTGGCGGACAGCTACTATATGCACCCCCAGTAGTGTGCAGGATCATTGTGGCAGCATGTGTCCTGCACAACGTTGCAACACGGCAGGGCGTACCGGTGGACATGGTGGTGTCCCCACATTCCCAACCACATGCACGGCCGCTGCGCATGGGAGGGGAAAGGGCATGTGAGGCAGCCCGTACCCAGCTTGTGGCCACATTTTTCACCTAAACTCCAACTCTTGCGGAGTAGACACAGGCCTGGCACATACCAGGTGACAATCGATGATGAGAAAGGGACAGTTAACTGTCACAACCTTACCACCCTGAGAATGTGTCCACGGAAGTGCCACATTATGTGCATCCCTAGCTCCTTACACACAGCCAATACCATTTGACAAAAAGGAACACATGCAAGTTGCATATCCCCCCTGCAAAACAGGGCATGAAATTACTGGTATGCAACCCAAACCCTCCCAACCCCCATGACCCCCATCTGCCACACCATACCATGGTGTACAGCAAAACCTCAAACCATATGCACAACACATGACACAATAATCATGAAGTGCCACGTGAGAAATGTAAATAGACACCAGACAATTACACCTGATATGGAATCTGAGGAAATGACTGACCAAAACCTCACACCCTGAAAACTGTGGCACAAATGGATGCCCCAGTGGTGCAAGCAAGAAAAGTCAGAATACCTGTTGCCATGCACATTGGACAATAGCAAATTGGCATTACAAACACTGTGTGCTGCGTGTGTGTCCCCTGCAACACACCATACACCGGACAGAACAGTGAGTGTGCTTTGCGTTGGGGAAACCCCTTGAGCATCATGAAAAATAAGTACAATCAACCAAATGGTACACTGTCATGCATGTACACGAACAATTAATTGGAAGTGAACATGGAATGTAGGGACACAGCATTCCTGAGAAGGCAATCTGGGTGCACGTGTGTGCATGGTGTTGCCATAGTTGGTATGGGGGGCGTTGCCTAAGTGTTTGTGTCAGTAGGGACATGCATCGAATACATGCATGTGAAATGAAGTGAGCCTCCGTGTCCTGTACACAGCGCATGTGAACATTGCACTCAAGGACCCCCCTGTGTGTTAAACCACACCAATCCCCTGTCACCTCAAAATCAAACCCAACATAGGATCAGCCATTGACCAGCAGAACATATCATGTACAGAGTACCCCACATCGACAATGGCCGACAGTGAGCAATCACTGATTCATTGAAAATCCTTATAGGCCTACACACAAAGTGCATCAAAGCGTTCCAGGGAGGGAGCGAACAAGGGAGAAAAACCACACCTTCCTACACGTCCTTCAAACAGTCCAGAATGTGAAAATGAACAATCAAATCAAAGTACATAGTGCAAGTGCTTATAATAATAAAGGATAGTCTAGGGAGGGAATGTGCGAAAACAAAACTAGCATCAACATTGCTATGCCTGACGGCAATAGTTGCAGTGCAGGAGTCACAATGAGGAGTGGGGGTGAGGGAAGACGAGGGAAGAGGTGAGGAGAGTAACAAAACAAGTGACAAACTATGGAAGGTCAATGAATAATCAAGAAAGTGCTGGGGAGGGAGAGAAGAAACACAGAAGGTAAATTGGGAACAGACGATCTGTAATCAGTGGTGGAGGGACTGATGATAAAAGTAGGTGCCAAAATAAAACTTAAAAAGGTGAAGGTGTGGGGTGGATGGACGGAGGCAGAGGGGGAAGTGTCTGCAAAGAACAAACGGCTACCTATCACCATGCCAGACGGCAATTGGGGTAGTGCCGGAAAAAGACAGACAGATGACAAGGAGGAGGGAAAAGGGTGGAGGAGAGGGAGAGGGAGGAGAGAAGATAGGAGGGGGCCAAGGTGTAAAGGCGGGAAGGGGGAGAGGGGGAAAGAAAGCACACACAGGGGGCAGAGGGAAAGAAGATGGTGCAGAAGGGGAGGGGGTGTGATGGTGAAGGGGGAGACAGAGGGAGACTGGTGTGGGGCAGGTGGAGACTGGTGGGGGGCAAGGGAGACAGGGGGAGACTGGCATGTGGAGACTGGCGGGGGCAAGGGAGACAGGGGGAGACTGGCAGCGGGCAGGTGGAGACTGGCGGGGGGCAAGGGAGACTGGGGGAGACTGGCAGGGGGCAGGTGGAGACAGGCTGGGGCAGGGGAGACAGGGGGAGACTGGCAGGGGGCAGGTAGAGACAGGCGGGGGCAGGGGAGAGAGGGGGACAATCAAGGGACCCAGAAGGGTGGTGGACAGGGGTAGACAGGGCCTCCATTGTGGGCCTTTGGTGGTGGTGGCAGGCTCTAGCCTCCTGGTTGGCCGGATTGTCACAAGGACCAAGTGCAACCAATGGGAGGGAGGAGCAGATCCAGGCCACAAACATGACAGTCAAGTCAAAAGCAATGCAGCCATATTTCAAATGGCACAACAAAACACCAGGCAGGGCTGCAAGATGGCCAAAGCAGGGGAAGCAAGGAATTGGGGGTCGTTGAAATGTGTGATGACAAGGATAACTCAGCGTGCAGCGTTCATGTGGCATATCAAAATCACTGTAGGCCAAGTGTCCCAATGCAACATTGTCAGCACACGGACCCCTCCCACCATCAGTGTATGTTACACAGCCAAAGGGTGCATGGTACCACCTACAGCAGGAAGCGCATGAACATAGACAGTCAATTCATAAAAAAATCATAAGCAACATGATGAAATGCACAGTCAACAGAATACTCAGCAAAATGAGGTGCAGACATGCATTGGAGAAGCCATCCGGAATACCTACTAGGGGTGTACACACAAGTAGGACTGCAGGCTGGCCACAGATATGATGGAAGCCCAATGCCCCTGTGTGAGATGCTGTCACACCGAGCCATCCTTGCGAACCCATGGAAAGGGGAAGCAGGAGTAGCATATGTGTCAGGACCCCAAGCAAAACACATACACGAGACAAGCCTGAATGGGCCCTGCTGGAACACACAGTGGATGCCTTCAAATGCCACAAAGCACCACACTGTCACATGAATGCACAATGGACAAAACAAATTACTTGCAGGAAACAAAATAAAAAGAAATAATCAACAATTGCCACATATGACCTGTGGGGGGGCACCCAGGAGGGGGAGGTTCAGGGTGCACCTCAACACCCACATGTGTAGATGTTGAGATAAAAAAAAACACACTGGGCTCAGCGCCTGCACGGCCCAACCTATGTGGGAGATAGGTTGTCGTCGTCACCCTCTGGATGGAAATCAGAAAGTGGACGTGGCACAGTTGCCTCACCACACCTATCCGCGCCTTGCCCCTCAGCAGCAGCAAGCATGTGGGTCTGGTAAGTCAGGTCATGCATGGCAATGACACGTAGGTCTGCATGCATTAGCTCACGTGTCACACGTGCTTCCTCCTGCAAGACGGAGTTCTGCTTGCATGGCCTCACATGACATACGGAGTACCTCCCGGCTTGCATGGAGTTCAGCTGAGATGGTTCTTTCAAGCCGCTCCATCCTGTCTTCTGCCCGCCTACTGGCATCCATCATGAGAGCACCCAGAGTAGATCAGAGGGTTTGGTGTTCGACCCTCAGGGCCTCACGGTGTGCCTCTGCCTGAGCAGATATTGCTTGACGCAGAGCCACCATTTCAGCCCGGTGAGCCCTGTCAGAGGCCGCCATGCCCAGCCCGAGTGAGCGGCCTGTGGACCGCGTAGCCTGCTGCTGGAGCTGCACTTACCTTTCAGGGGGGAGGATGGAACGGACCACACTTTCCATACCTTGAGCCATCATCTCAACTCCTCCCCCCTGTTGCTGTGCTATGGCAATAATGGCATGCTCCCACTCAGTTGACCCCAGTAGAGCATGGCCACCGCGTTGCTGGACACGACACCTGCCAGGCGCCAAGGAGTCATTGTCCTTGCTGGATTGGTGCCGCCCTCCATCGACCTGATGCCCCAGGAACATGGCCAACTGGTGTGGAGTGTGACCCTGCACCCGTACGCACCAGAGGCGGACATTCCAATCCCACTGGGCCCCCTATTGCAGGTGTCGCGGACAGAAGATCATCCAACACAGGCTCTCTTACAGGCGACAACACGTCATGATGCAGGTCTGGTTCAGCATAGTGGTCAGAGGGTACATCAGAGCCTGACTCAGAGTCCGCTCTGGACACGATAGCCTGGAGCACCAGTGGGTTCTCGTGGGCTGCCACCCCACGACCACCACTGGTGTCTGGATGGTCATCTGAACTGACCACCTCTCCTGTCTCCTCTGCCTCCAGTGCTTCATCACCTGCAACATAAACAAAACAAAAAAGAACATGCATGTCAGTAGCACATACCACACACATACAGATCACAACATTGACAGCCAACACATGAAGCAGACATGTCACATGCAACTCAAAGCCCAACATGCATCAAGTGGCATTGCAATGCAAGGGTATCCCGAAAGCAGAAAAGGATGTGTGCAAAATGTGAAGCCAACACATGTTTTGCATGTTGCCCATCACCTGCATCACACACAACCTCTAGCAGGCACATATCCAAGGCAGAAACGAGAGATGGCAACAAAGAGATGGCAAGTAGCATAAGCATGTGGGAACACACAAATAGCCACAGCTGGCAATCACACCAAACACACCATGACACATGTAACATGCATGTTCATGTGCAGAACTCAACAACCATTCACTATGCAGAGTGCATGTGTCACAGGAGGCACCTACGCTACTGTGTTTTGATACAGTGAAAGGAGGGACATGGGTACATACATGGCATGTCACTATCACACAGCAGCATTGTGTTGGCATGTTGAAGGGCTGAACTTGGCACAGGAGTGGGTGTGGCGGTGCAGTGCATGTGTACCCTCTCAACTTCCAACATCAACACGTACGTAATGATGTCAATCTCCAAACGTGACGGCAGTGTAAGGGCAATTGCAGCCATCATGTGCAAATGGCATGCACCATGTAGCATGGATACAGTGAAATACCCACCCTCTGGGCATAGCAGAGAGGCACTGCATGGCAATGAAAGGTTCACCACAGAACTGTGCATTGGCAGACAGTGTTGGCATGCGTCTATTGCGTGTCGTCAGTCAAAAGTCACTACAGCCAATGAGAAGTGGACATGATGCAGGACAGATGAGGAACCATCAGTAGTACACCCATGCATGCAGAAGACACAACACCAGTTGAAAAGAGGCAGGGGGCCTGCAACAGGGGGAGCCAAGTGTGGACACCCTAAAGTCATGTGTGATGACACACAGACCTACATTGAGCATCAAATGGCTGTCCGAATAACGTGACACTTGGATCATCCTGGAGACATACTGCAATGAGCAGGTGGTCAAGGACACCTAGGGGCAAACATGAAAGTCACATGGAGCATGAATGTGCGCGCATGTACACGGGGAGCCACTGCCATCAGCACAGTCAGAGTGAGAAACACTGCGCCAAGGACAAAGGATGTATATGACATGATATGACATCTCATCAAGATTGCCCTCGTACACAAGTGGCTCAGAGCGCAACCAAGCAAAGGGAGGGGACTTCCTCTGCATTCCTTATAATGCTTCCTGTGCCTATGTTGACCAGCGTACCCACATGCTACCACTAGTCACTGCCCAGTCAGCTCTCGGACACATTTATCACTGCTATTACGGACTTGCGCATAAGCCATCAACTATAATACTGTCATACATCTGTAATTATGTATGCCAACACATCTTGTCCCTCAAGTACATGTACCTAAGCTCCTGTGTTGCTTTCAAAACTTAGCACCAGGCCGTCTGCACATATGTGGACTTGGACATAACGACTGCACTGCTGATTCTGCCACTAGCTTTCATTTGTTGAATTTAGACATAGCTGGGCCACTCTCTGGGCTTAGACTACCCCCACCTGCCTGCCTAGCCATCCCAATACCAACATTGTGCATCTACAGAGGAGCTACTGTCCAACTGTTTAACCACTGAACCCAATGTTGAAACTAGCCACCTGTTCTATTGCTATTGCATTGTTAGCCTATACAGTGGACTCTTGAATTCATGTGAACCCTCATTGCTTAAACTAGCTACATGCATTTTTAGCCACATTGTGATTTTCGAATTTAGGTGAACCCTCATTGTTCAAAGTAATGCACTATTCAGCCTATATTATGACTTTAGAATTTAGGTGAACCTTCATTGCTTAAACTATCTACATGCATTTTTAACCTGTATTGTGATTTTCGAACTCAGGTGAACCCTCGTTGCTTAAACTAGGTACATGCATTTTTAGCTTATATTGTGATTTTCGATTTTAGGTGAACCCTCATTGTTCAAAGTAATGCACTATTCAGCCTATATTATGACTTTAGATTTTAGGTGAACCCTCATTGCTTAAACTAGCTACATGCATTTTTAACCTATATTGTGATTTTCGAATTTAGGTGAACCCTCATTGCTTAAACTAGCTACATGCATTTTTAGCCTATATTGTGATTCTCGAATTTAGGTGAACCCTCATTGCTTAAACTAGCTACATTCATTTTTAGCCTATATTGTGATTCTCGAATTTAGGTGAACCCTCATTGCTTATACTAGCTATATGCATTCTCAGCCTTTACTGTGACCGTCAAATTTAAGCGATCCCTTCACTCTCTAACTAGCTATTTGAATTCTCTGTGACAGTTCAACTAGGTTATCCACCTCTGCTGAAACCAATTTCTAACCATCATTATATAGTAGCCCGTTAGCTACACCTAATACTACTGTTATTACTACTAATAACGCCAACTAGTGCCTACTGCCCACAACCACGCTGCCTAACATGAGTAAAAACACAAATACCACCGAATCTAATGCTCACTATTGGTCTCGTCATAATTATGGACTCTGCTACCCATAGTACAAATCCACCCACAGACAGAAACTCAAGTCTTAGGTCAAGACTACCCTGCATCTATGAACCTAAAGAAAATAAAACAAGCAAAACCACTGGACCCCTCTCCACCACCCACCACCTGGCCAAGAGATCACAGTCAGCAAAAACAGCCACTCCTATTTTAGTGCCGGACCACTCTCACATAAAGAAGTATTCCAACCAAAATAAACACATAACCAAACCCTCTCACAATCCTAACCCTAAAAGCTCTTTAACGCTAACGGGATCACTCATCAACGCCAGATCCATGGTTGCCCACTACACCGAAATTTCAGACATCCTAAACAATGATAGTCTGGACCTACTCGCCATAACAGAGACCTGGCTCCATGAGGCTGCTGGACCTACCCTGATGTTAGCTATACCTGACAGCTACCAGATCCTTAGGGTAGATAGACCCAATACCAAAGGCGGTGGCTTAGCCATTATTTCCAAAACTAACCTACCCATTAGGTTTGCCACCTCTCCACCGTGTTCCTCCTGTGAAATACTCACAGCCAAACTGCTGTTATCGAATAACCGCACACTGACCATCTACTTGATCTACAGGCCCCCGGGACCACTAGGGACCTTTGAAGATGACCTATCCAACCTTATAGCGAACAACTCTCAAAACCACTCCCAAGCATTGCTGATGGGCGATTTCAATATTGGCCTCAATGATCCAGACAACAAACATGCCAACTCAATTGCAGCTCTGCTTAATGATCACGGGCTCACCCAAAAAGTCCTCGCCCCTACCCACATCAAATGCAGAACCCTAGACTGGGTATCAGACATCAACTGTAACATTGCCATCACCGACATAGTCCCACAACTCTGGACGGACCATTATCTAATAAAATGTACAGCCACACTTGATCTCCTGAGCCCTAAAACTATCAACATGGTACCCCCCCCTCGACCAGAAGCAAAAAAGATATTGCTGCTGAAAAACTCATCCCTCTCCTCCTCCCGGCTATTAATAGCCTGGACAATAACACTGACCAAGACACTTTAGTGGATACCTTCAACAAAGCTATGACCACTGCACTAGACACCATTGCACCAACCAAACTGCACAGAGGTAAGCAGGAAGCACACCTGAATTTAAGAAAACAAAAAAGAAAGCTTCAAGCCATCTGGCGCAATTCACCCACCGAAAATAACAAAGCTAAACTAACCCAACAATCCAAGCACTATAAGAAAGAAATCATTAACACAAAAAAAATCTATTCAACGATAGAATCACAAACGCCAAATCAAATACCAAGGAACTCTTTTCCATCCTCCGGGAAATGGAATCCCCCCTTCAACCAGCAGACACCACTCCCAAGGACAAGATATGGGGCCTCATTACGACCCTGGCGGTAAGGGGTTAACGCCAGCGTTAGCTGCGCCGACCCCTTACCGCCAACTACGAGGTCCCTTAGCGCCATGGCGCTTTTAACACCTGCTTTTAGCAGGTGTTAAAATCCATGGCGCTAAGGGACCATGGAGTTAATTACGCCACCGTAATTTACGGTGGCGTAATTAACGCCTTCCCCACTCCCATTATGCCCTATGGGGCAAAAATGGGAATGGGGAAGGGTAAATGGGGATTGGGGACTTACCGCCCCGCCGACCTCGGAATGGGGCGGTAAGTCCGCCAACCACCATGGCGTAAACGTAGTTTACGCCATGGTGGTAAAGTCACGGCCCAGGCAGTAACTTACCGCCTGGGTCGTAATGAGGCCCATGGTGTACTAACATACAAAACGCCCTATCTAACAAAATCACCACCCTTCAACACAAAATAACAAAAAAAGGACTCTCTGCTCCTCTCTGATCAAAAATCACCACTGCCCATCAAGCCCAATACTATCCCACACTTCAGTTTCACAACAATCTCCATTATTGACACTGAAAAAGTCATTCTCTCCGTGAAACCATCCAACTGCAAGGGCGACAGCTGCCCAGCTCAAATAATAAAGGACGCAGCTAGGGATCTAGTGCCTTTTATCTCGAAGTTTATACATTCCTCGTTTCAATCTAACACAGTACCTACTTGAAAGAATCTTGGGTCCTCCCCCTACTCAAAAAACAAACCCTTGATCCATCTATCCCAACCAATTACAGACCCATCACTACCGTGCCATTCCTTCTCAAAATTATTGACAGAGTGGCCTACTAACAACTCCAGGACTACCTGGAAGCCAACCACCTGCTAGGCTCTCAGCAATCTGCTTTCCGTCCCCTCCATGGCACTGAAACAACCTTACTAGACCTCAAGACTAAAATTGAGGAGTTGAAGGATAGTGGAAAAATGGCATTGCTACTTCTACTGGACCTGTCTGCAGCCTTCACGCAGTTCTATGCAACCACTCAGGCTCACTGCCAATTTCACAGAAGAAGCTATAGCATGGGTTCAATCCTTTCTAGCTAACCGGACTATGAGAGTCTTTTCAACCTCAACCTTCGCTGATCCTATCCAAATAACATGTGGAGTCCCAAAGGGCTCTTTTGTCTCACCCACTATGTATAACATTTTCACCAAGCCACTGTTTGACAAGTTGGACAGACTGGGCGTCACCTACACAAATTATGCAGATGACACCCAGATCCTCATACCCCTTTCGGGCAACTATGAAACGGACCTGGCTTTGGTGAATAAGATATACATCCTCATTCAGGCCTGGATGGCGACCCACGGCCTCTGCCTGAATGACGATAAAACTGAGATATTGCTCCTCAGATCTGACACTAACCTAAAAAAACCACCCTCAAACTACGCATCCTTCAATATTGATAACAATATCATCACAGTTATGCCTGTAGTAAAAACACTAGGTTTCTATCTAGACTCCTCCCTCACCCTCAAAAAACAAGTCAGCTCTCTCGCCTCCACAACAGCTTACACTTGCAAGGTAATCCGCGCTGCCAGACCATTCCTCTCCAGTGCCAGTTGTATCACTTTGGCTAGCGCTCTAATCATGTCCAGACTAGATTATTGCAACGCCTTGTACTCTAGGGCTAACAAATATGTCACTGACAAACTACAATGACTACAAAAAAATGCCCTAAGAGCAGCACTGAACGTCCCAACTAGAGACCACATCACTAAATTCAGGAAAGAGACCCATTGGCTAAAAATAAAAGACAGAATCCTCCTAAAAACTATTTTCATCACATCCAAATGCCTAAACTATCTAGCCCCCTCGTACCTAGCAGAGAAAATCTCTAGGAGAACCACGACCCGACCCACCAGATCTGCCAATTAATTCATGCTCGAAACTCCTCGATTTAAGTTGTCTACGGCTGGAGGAACCAGTTTCCCCGTCAAAGCCGCGTAATCCTGGAATACACTTCCAATTGATCGTAGACGCCCACTACCCTACGCCAAATTTAGACACAATGCTATTAACTGGCTCCGCACCAACAACCTATAACCTTCTCGGCCCCTCTCTTGCCACTCCATCCTCACCCTCAACTTAGACTATGCTTTGCCCTGGTCCTTGACCTGCACCTTTGATCAGCTAGATCCTGTATTATACACTGTACTATATGGTGCATTCACATGTATGTACGCACCCTAAATATGAGCAATACCCAGTCTGTCCCTGAGCTGTGTCTTGATCAGCCATATCTGGTATTATATACTATATTATATCGCACTGTATTATATTGTATTGTACTCACTTGTATGTACCTGCCTGAGACTGGCACTGTAACTAAGCCTCGAGAATTCTTGTACTGTTGCGCCCGTCTACCTAAGGGTTTGGTGAGCATTATTAAATCAACAAACAAACAAACAAACAAACAAGGGAAAAAAGGAAATGAAAACAACGATCATACTGGGCACAGTGACATCGAGAACAGGCAAGTGCATGGAGAAGGGATAAAGGGTTGAAGTCCCTGGAAGGGGGAGAAGTGGAACGTGCCAAACAGAGGAGACCAAAGAATGAAAATGAAGTGCAACGGTAGATTATACATTCAAAAGGTGGAAGCGCAGCCAGCAAGTGGCAAGTGCAAGATCATTTGGATAGGGCAAATCTGATGAGTGCAGAAGAAGAGTGGGGGACTGTATGGGTACACGTACAGGACCCATTGCAATGGGAGACCTGGAGGTAGTGCAGCAGGGAAGCAGGGTGAGCATGTACCTGTGCCCGAAGGACAGAGGGTGTCCAGGTGCACAGTGCCAAGAGTGAAAACAGTTCGGCTGGAGAGAAGAGGGGCTAATCCGGGAGCAAATAGGAAGGTCTTGAGGTGCTTCCGGAAGCAGAGATGTTTCTCCTCAAGTTTCAACATGGCAGGTAGGCTGTTCCAAAGGGAGGTCCCAGCCGTAGACACAGAACGGCCCCCAGCTTGTTTCTTCGATAAACGACTGACCCGGAGGGAGTGTGAGGTAGAGGAGCAAAGGACTCGAGAGGGGAGGTATTGGCAGAGGGATAGTTGAAGGTATTTTGGACCCAGGCCCCAGAAATCCTTGCGCACAATGCAGAGGGTCTAAAATGTCATACTTGCATCCACTGGTAGCCAATGAAGGGAGTTCAGAGCTGGAGAGATAGGATCCCAGGGCTTGAGGCCAAGGACAAGTCTCGCAGTCCTGTACTGCATTAGTGGCAGAGGGCAGAGTGTGGAGGGAGGTAGAATTTTGAAAGAGCCTGTCACAGTAGTCCAACCTTGAAACAACCAGAGCTTGAGAGACAGTGAGCTTGTAGGTGAACGAGAGGAAAGGCACAGTACCCCTGAGGAGGTTAAGCAAGAACTTAATATATCTCAAGAGACGTCAGAAATGTGTGCGGAGAAGGAATGTATGGATTCAAAGGTGACCCCGAGGTTGTTGGCCTTGCAGATGGGGGTAGGAGGAGGTCCAAGGGAGGTCGTCCAGAGAGTGAGGGGAAAGGATGGTGAAGGTGTATCGATGAGGAGGATGTCAGTCTTGCTGGCATTCAGACAGAGATCATTGGCAGTACACCAATTTCAAATGGCAATGAGGCTATCAGAAATGAGGGAGGGAGAAGAGGTGGCTGAGGGCAGCCTGAAAATGAGTTGAGTGTCATCAGCATAGCAAAGGAAGTTGTAGCAGAAAATTAAAATGCAGTAGGCGAGAGCTACCAGGTGCTGTTTGGAAAGCCAGTCCGAGAGGTAAGACCCCTGGTGAACACCACAGGTAGAGAGGGACATTCATGAAAGGAAGGACCCAAGTTGTAGCTGGGAGGGTCACACACACCAAACACACATGTCATCGAGTAACATGCATCTATGCTCATCGGACGATGCATCATATTCCATCCTCTCTCCCACTCCACGGATTTGTTCTTCCGGGATGAACTCTGCAGCGATCTCCTCTGGCCCACCACCAGTCAGTCACCTGAGACATGGAATAATTGGAGGCACGCTTTTGTTTTGCTCAGCGTCGGAGGTCATTCCAATGCTTGTAGCAATCCTGAGCCGTGCGCACCTGGAATTTTATTTATTAAATGTATATAGCGCGCTGACAGCCCAGGGGCATTGTGGCACTGTTACTTGCAAGGAAGACTTAGTTACAATGTGTGCAGGTTGTGCCTTGGGTTACAGTGAGGCAGTGACCTGTGATCAGATATACCACATAATACATCATACAATATAATCATGAGGGCTAGGCCATGTGTTTGTTAGATGAACAGGGTCGTTTTCAGGGCTTTCCGAAAGGCGGTCTGTGAGGGTTCAGAGCGCAGGGAGCTAGGGAGGGTGTTCCAGTGTACGGCAGCGAGGTACGGGAAGCTGGAGCCCCCTGCTCTGGTCCTTTTTACCCTGGGTACTGAGAGCATGCTGGCGTAGGGTGACCTAGTGGGTCTTGTGGAGGAGACCGGGTGGATCCTCTGGGAAAGGTACATTGGGGCGGCAAGATGGACACATTTGTGGGTGATGCTTAGAGCCTTGAATAAGATCCTTTCCTTTATGGGGAGCCAGTGGGACGCTTTTCTGGCAGCGGTGATGTGCTCTCTCTTGGCAATGCCTTGTGCAGCGCGTAGGGCACTGTTCTGTATTACTTGGAGCTTCTCAAGATTTTTGTTGGAGGTCCCAAGGAAAAGAATATTGCAGTAATCAAGTCGCAAGCCGGTTATGGCCCTGGCTATGTTAGTGCAAGTGTCTTTTGACAGATAAGGTCTGATTGCGTTAAGGAGTTTTGCATGGTAAGCGGCCGAGGAGGCAATGGCGTTTACTTGTCTGGTCATGGATAGGTTGGAGTCTAAGTAAACGCCTAGTGTTTTTACCGTGTCAAGTACTGGGATCGTGATTGAGTCAATGGTGAAATGACTGAACTGTGCGTCAAGTTTCTTGATGGTGTCAGGGGAGCCTACAAGTAGGAGCTCAGTTTTGTCAGAGTTAAGGCAGAGGCCGTTGATAGCCATCCACATTTGAATTGTGTTGTAAATGTTGTTGAGGGTAGCAGAGTCCGTGTCATAGTTGCCTGTCAGAGTGAGAAGGATCTGTGTGTCGTCGGCGTAGTTGATGTAAGAGATGCCCATGGCGTCATGGATGAGGAAGAGGGGGCGGGTGTAGATGTTGTAGAGGGTGGGGGAGAGGCAGGAGCCTTGGGGCACCCCACATAGCATAAAGAGGGTGATGCAGTGGCTAGGTCAGAGAAGACCTGCATGGTCCTGCCTTGGAGGAAGGAGGTGATCCATGTAGTGGCTTCTTGAGAGAAGTTGGCTGTGGAGGAGAGGTGGTGGCAGAGGATGTCGTGGTCTACAAGATCAAAAGCTGCCGACAGATCCAGGAGAAGGAGCAGGACAGGTTTGCCATGGCACAGATGGTAAATAGCCGATGGGAGGTGCACTCAACAATTGTCCTGGGCAATTGGTTTGAAGGGGGCAGGGTACTGGATGGAATAGGTACCCTTGTGCTCCTGCAAGGCTGTCTATGACCCCTGGGGAAAAATGACGGGTCACGCAATGCTCAGGCTCCCCCAAAAAATAAGATAAAATAAAAAAACAAAAATGGTACGCGATGCACAGGGGGAACCACAGTGGGAAAAATAGCATGACTCACCGCCTGCCTTGCATGGAAAAGAAAAAGAAAAACACACACGCTTGTGCACGTAGGCAACAACCCGCCAAAAGAAGAGGTACGGATTTCAAACGCTGTGAAGTGATCATGTGTGAATCCAGAAGAGTAAACAGACGCGTCGGTCTCCGCGAACAGCACATACAGTGGACTGCTTCCCCGCTGGCCCTTTAACCCGTGCTGAAGGCAACGCCCGCGCGTGTAACATCACTGGCGCGCTTACGCGCTAAGGCCCTTTCCTCGAATTACATGCATTCACACGCAGACGTGCTGTTTTTGCATGTGCAGATTCACTATGCACCTGTATGAGGGAAACACCCGCATGCATCACGTCACTTACGCGCTTATGCGATAAAGCCCTTTCCTTGAATTACACGCTGATATGCTGTTTTTTCACGTGCCAATTCATTCTGCATCAAGCTGGCCATGCGACAACACACGGAAGACCACGATCCTGCCCAGAAGGCCATTTACCTGCCCCTCAGAGCCCTGGGGAGCCTCCTTCGAGCCATCTGCTGCTGCTTGCCTGCTGCCAACAGTGCCCTGCCATTTGGTGCCTGCACATCAGCCATCTGCAGGGGTCCAGTTGCTGTGACCACCCCTGCTGGAACAGAAGACTCCTGGCTGGTGTTCCTTTGCTCCACAGCCCAGCCCCAGGACCCAGTTGCCCATCCACACCTGCCTCGGGGTTGCCATGTCTGAAGCAACACCATCCGGCACCAGTGGCAACCCCCTAGCAGAGAGGCAGAGGGCTGCCAGCTTCACTGCTAATGAAGTTGGCATCCTGGTGGAGCAATTCCTGGGGCATTATGATGCCCTCTTCTCACCATCACGCGCCAACAAGGAAGGACGGAAGAGGATCTGGACGGACATAGTGGGTGCCATTTACTCGGAGGGGGTGGCACCCTGCGACATCAAACACGTCCAGAAGCGCTGGGAGGACTACAGGTCCAGGACCCTCAAGAAGGCCCAGTGCCTCGCGGACGGAGCGGATGCAGTGGGGCGCTGGGGCCACCTTACCACCTAGCAGATGAGGGTCCTGGAGCGCATTCACCCAGTGCTTCACCACCAGATCCTCAGGATGCAGGCCCGTCTGGAGTCGAGCGGCAACTGCCCATGCATTCCCGTTTAAAACAGTGCATGTTGCAGTGTGGTGGTAGTTAGCTACTTGGCTGTATATGTGACATGGGTCATGTATGGATGTGTGTGTGTGCAGGGACATGATGGTGCTGCATGTGAGTCCAGTCAGGCGTGACCCACATGGATGGTGTGTGTGTTACAATGCATCATGTGGTGTAGCATGCTGAATGCACACATTTAGGCATGCCTGTGTCTGTGCTTGGACATGTTTGGGGTGTGAGAAATGGGTGCTGCTGTCATGGACATGCATTGTGTACATGTCCGTGTGTCTGAGTAGTGTGTGAGTGACTGGTAAACGCCATGGATGCATGACACATGTCCGTGACGTAGTGTTGATTCACTGATACAGCCTAGTCATCCTTGTCTCCACTGTGTCTAAGGGTATACAGGGCCAGATGCATGACCCTCCGGTGATGTGTGTGCATGTAATCAGCATGTCCCATGATGCATGTGAGTTTCAGCCCACCATTGGATATGGATGCAAATGTTTGTTGCTTGTGCCACGCCTGTTCCTGCATGCGTGTTGCCTACACTGACTCATGTGTTGTGGAGGGACATGATGGAAGTGACATTTGACAGTGTCACTCATGTGCTATTGCTTTGTGTCTAGGGGACTATTGTACAGTACCCTGATGCTTGTGTTTAATGTCTCCCTTTACACAGCGGCGAGTGAAGAAGAGGGCGGAGACGGGGCTGTGGAGGAAAGCGGCAGGGATGCCTCCATCGGCCGGCCACGCAAGGCCCAGTCACCCTGCCAGGTAATTCTATCATCCGGGAGCGAGGGGACTGGTTCCGCAAATGCCACTACGGCTGCAGCGGAAGGGGCAGGTGAGCCCCCACAGGGGCTTGCGACGGCAGAAGACGGTGCAGAGACATCCAAGTTGGTGGTGTGTACGGAAGAGGAGGCCGCTTCAGAGCCGCACGTGGGGCCTGGTGGGGGTGGTTCCACTGGTGCAAGTGGTGCAGTCCATGGGCAGAGGCAGGAGCCAGCACAGGTCGCTGCGGAGGGGCCTGTGAATGTCCCTATCCCTGACACTGTGACTGCTTCACCATGAACCAGCAGGGATGCCCCGTCCCAGGCCCGTCTGCAGGTAGGGGGGAGGGCCACGTCATCTGGCACTCCTCTACCTGCGGACCTGTGACAGGATTGAGTCCATCCTGATTGGTGTCGCGTTGCGCACACGTGACATTCGTAATGACGTGCATGCTTCCTGGAGTGACCACGCACATCATCAGGAACAGATGTGTGCCAACGTGGCCCAGTTGGGAGGGCTCATGTTTGGGGTTTTCCTCCATGTGTTGCTTTGTCTTGTGGCCCTCTCCTCCTCTGTGCACACTATACACCAGTCGTTCTCCGTGCTGTCTTCCGGCCCAGATGCCACCAGCGCCCCCTGTGGACCTGCCCCAACCAACGCAGCCAGGCTGGTGGAGATCCCATCCCTGCCACAGTCGGGAGTTAGTGCTCCAGCACAGGTGGTCACCCCAGCAACTGGACCCCTGGCAACGGACGATGTGCAGGCACATACAAGCAGGGCACCTGCACGACGGCCCTGGGTGTTGCCATCTACCCGGAGGCAGTCGTGGTGGCGGCGGCAGGCAGCAGAAAGGCGGCGGCAGGCTTGGTGTAGGAGGCATGAGGCCTCGGGGCCCTCTACGTCATCGGGGCAGGCATCGGCCGGCAGGCAGGAGGACCCAGGATTGGGAGTGTCTTCCGCGTGGCAGCGGTTGGGCCAGCGAATAGATGCAGAGCGGCACGGCTCACAATGGTCAGGCGGAGAACTCCATGCACCAGGCTTTGAGGCGGGCTGAGTGCCTCGAGGCAACTCGCAGGGAGTTGGAGGAGTCCATGACTGCAATCCTGCGAGACCTCGAGGCCAGTGAACAGTCCCGCCTCCGGAACATCGCCATGGAGTTCACTGATGCCCGGGCCTGGGACATCAATAAGTGAGCCGTCGGACTAGCCTGCCGCCTTTGTATATAGTTATTTAGGTTTAGGTTTCATTTGGTTTTTATTATGATTTGGAGTCCACGGACTTTGCTCCACTTTTTGAATATAGTTGTATTTTAGATAGGGTTTTAGGTAGGTTTCCTTTTGTTTTGGGATAATGGACCCTTCAGACTTTCATTTACAATTTTTCCAGACATGTACATACTTTCTTTTTTAGATGTTCACATTTGGGTATGGACCACTTATATTTTTTCATGTTTTGGATTTGTTTTTTTCCTTGGATTTGACTTTCTTTTTCTTATTGCACTAATTATTTCTTCATTTGCATGTGTGGTTTTCATTTTGTCATTTGTTTTACTTTCTAATACATTTCATAATTCAACATTATTGGTGTGGTGTACTATGATTTATTTCGTGTATGTCTCCATGAGCATCGGCTAAGTAATATGTTGCCACTGTGTGGCTCTGTAGGACATTTGTTGATGGGCATGCTGGTTCTTTTCAGACTATCATGGAATGGGTAATTTACTAGGAAGTGGGTGCAGTGGATCGTTGGGTGTTTGTACTGGGGGGTGGGGGTGTGGGATTTGGGTTGGCATTAGGGCCAAGGGTCTGTATAGTTATGATGTGGTGTTTGGGTGGACATGAGTCAGGGCCTGCTGGCAGTTGCCCACCAATGGGGTGGGGGTGGGGGGGACATGAGTCGGGGCCTGCTGGCAGGTGCCTGTCAATTGGTGGGGTTGGGGAGGACATGAGTCGGGGTCTGCTGGCAGGTGCCTGTCGATTGGGGGGGCATGAGTCTGGGCTTGCTGGCAGGTGCCAGTCAATGGGGTGGGGGGGATATGAGTCGGGGCCTGCTGGCAGGTGCCCGTCAATGGGGTGGAGGTGAGGGGGACATGAGTCGGGGCCTGCTGGCAGGTGCCTGTCAATTGGGGGGAGGGGCATGAGTCGGGGCCTGCTGGCAGGTGCCTGTCAATTGGGGGGCTGGGGGGGACATGAGTCGGGGCCTGCTGGCAGGTGCCCGTCAATGGGGTGGGTGTGGGGGGACATGAGTTTGGGCCTGCTGGCATGTGCCTGTCAATTGGGGGGGTGAGGGGGACATGAGTAGGGGCCTGCTGGCAGGTGCCCGTCAATGGGGTCGGGGTAGGGGAGACATGAGTCGGGGCCTGCTGGCGGGTGCTTGTCAATTGGGGAGACATGAGTCGGAGCCTGCTGGCAGGTGCCTGTCAATGGGCTGGGGGTCAGAGGGACATGAGTCGGGGCCTGCTGGTAGGTGCGCGTCAATGGGGTGGGGGTGGAGGGGACATGAGTCAGGGCCTGCAGGGCATGGGGAGGGTGGATGGGCTGACTGCGGGGCATGGGGAGGGGTGATGGGCTGCCTGCGGGGCATGGTCAGGGGTGATGGGCTGCCTGCGGGGCATGGTCAGGGCGGATGGGCTTCCTGCAGAGCATGGGGAGGGTGGATGGGCTGCCTGTGGAGCATGGTCAGGCTGGATGGGCTGCCTGCGGGGCATGGGAAGGGTGGATCGGCTGCCTGCGAGGCATGGGGAGGGTGGATGGGCTGGATGGGCTGCCTGCAGGGCATGGGGAGGGGTGGTGGGCTGCCTGCGGGGCATGGTCAGGGGTGATTGGCTGCCTGCGGGGCATGGGGAGGGGTGATGGTCTGCCTGCGGGACATGGTCAGGGATGATGGGCTGCCTGTGGGGCATGGGGAGGGTTGTAGGGTAGACCCCTGTGGCGTGGTCTGGCTGCAGGGGGTGCATGTGGCTCCTCACCACACTGCTGCATGGATCTGGGGGTATGGGAGTGAGAATTACATGCATTTCGCTAGCGCGAGCGGGGTACGCCGATTCTGAGGGGTGCGCTGGGAGTTTTACACCCCATTTTGCTGGCGCGAGTGGGGTGCATGCATTCCGAGGGGTGCACAGGGAGTTTTACATGTGGTTTCTCTGGCGCGAGTGGGATAAGCATATTCTGAGGGTGGCGGGGAGTTTTACATGCGATTTCACTGGTGCAAGCAGGGTACGCTTATTCCAAGTGGTGCGCAGGGAGTTTTACACGCGATTGGGTTGTCGCGTGAGGGCTGAGTGGCGTCTTTAGAGCTTTTTCGTGTTTGAGGGGCTGTATGCTGGTCCACTGGCCTTTGCGCCATGAAGGGGATTTGTGTGATGTTTTTGGCGCACAGGGCGGGGTTTGGGGTGTAACTGGCGCTGCTGAGGGGGTCGCTGCACCACGTTGCGCCACGGCTGGTTATCGATTTAAGTATCCATGAATACGCTGTGTGTGAAAATGGGTTTTGGCGCACACGGCTGGAGCACGCTGGCGCAAGTTCCCTCTCTGTGCTGCCCGCGTGTGCTGCTTCTGCACTAAATTCTATGAATTACGCCCTTAATGTTTCTTCCATGTCAGATATGAATAGTTTCAATAGTTCTGCTGCTAATGGGCAGCCTTGCTTCAAGCTACAGAAGGTGGGTATTTTTTTGCTTAGTAGGCCTTTGTTGTTTAATCTTATTTTGATTGAGGTGTTTGAGTACAGGGCTTTTATTGGGCCCAAGATGTGGTTTGGGTATTTCCATCTGCTCATTTTTACCACAGAAGGCCACGATCTACGCTGTTGAAGGCTGTGCTAAGTCTATGGATGCAATGTATGTTTTTGAACTTGCTTTGAGTGATCTAATCTTAAGGAAGTTCAATATGAATAGATTTAGGCAGTATCCAACTCCTTAGACAAAACCTGTCTGTCTTTTGTCAAATCGGCCTGAGCTTGATACTCATTCCTTGAGTCTTAATAGGATGGTTGAAGCAAATATTTTCACTAGAACGTCTGATTGCTCAATGGTTCAGTAGTTCTTGGGGTCTGATCTTAGCCCTTTCCTAAAAAATGGGGATCACGATTGCTGTGTTCCAGGATTCCGCTATTTTGCTTTTCGAGGCAATCTGATCGAATATCACCATACAGAAGTCTGCCCATTCTTCAATCTCTTCTGTGAGCATGGAGTTTGATAGCCCGTCCGGTCCAGGGACACAGGAATTGTTAGCTTTGTTGATTAGCATGATAATCTCTTGTTAGTCGTGGACCAGTTCCCATTTTCCTTGTGATGATGGGATTTCATAAAAAGCGGAATTTGTGGGTTGTCCGAATAATTTGCCGAAGAATTGTATCCGGTCTTCCTCTTCAAATGCATTGTGTTGGAGCGCTCTTTGATTCCCATCCAGATTGTTTAGCACTGACCACAGAGATCTAGAATTATTTGATGCAATGGGTTTTAGCATATATTCTGCATCATTTTGGAAAGGATTCCATAGCCAGTTTTTATATTTCTGTTTGCTTTTTTGATCTGGTTTATGATTTACAGTCCTTGGTGTGATTTTAAGTTTCTTAGCTCTTGGTTCAGTTCAAGTTTCTTTTCTGCGATTTCTTTGTTGTAAGTGTGTCTGGGTTTCAATTGTTTTTTTAGACCTGGTTTGGTTGTCATGTGAAATTCACTGTAGAAAGGCAGATAATTGGGATCCAATATATTGTCATTTGTGCCTTTTTGCTAGAACCTGATCATCAGTTCGATATGGTCTGCTTTCATTCGGAGCCTGGTTCTACGTGGCTCTATCTCAATGGATTTATTCCAGATTGTGTTTTTTTACCTGGATTGGCATATGCAGGCACAGTTTTGCCAGGATGTGATCGCTAGCTGTTGTTCTAATTAATCTTAGTGATTTTGTCCACTGAATTACATTGCTAGATGCAAAGAAATAGTCCAGAGTCGACGTTTGGGACCCTCTATGCCATGTTGAGGCATCTGGAATATCTCCTCCATTCTGACAATTTAAGGGATGCAGGTCACATTCTCTCATTTCTTTCATCCATTTTTCCACTCTTGATGGATTCTTAGACAGATTTGTGTTAGTCTCTTTGATGTGAGTTGCCCCAATGCCAGGTTGATACTTGAGGCAGTTCATATTTAGATCACCGCCCAGGATCAACTTAGTGTTGCGGTATTCGATTCTGCAGTTATCGAGTAATAACATGACTTTGTTGACAAAACATTCACCTTCCCAGGCCAGAGGGTTCCAATAAAGGTTTAGGATTATAATCGATGTAGGTAAATGGTCTTCAGTGTTTCTTCCTCTAGTACCGCCAATTACATGAAGTAGTTTGGATTCCATTTTTCAACAATCTTAAAACTCAACCGCGTTTTTATCATTATTGTAAAACCAGAGCATGGTCTCCCTTGTTTGATTTTCTTAGCAGGGTTTATCAGAACGGTGTATCAAGAGGTGCTGATGTCAACCAGGTTCCTTGAAGACAAAGGATGTCAGTTAATTTTAAGGTTGCACATTTGCTGTTGAAGAGATGTTTAAAACATTGTGTGTTCCAACTTCCGATTGTAAGGGTTTCTGTAGTAATTGGTTCCGAGCGCTACTGCATAGTACTGGGATTGAAACGTTTGGATAGCCATTCCCAATTATTCTCAGTTGAATTTTGCATGTTCTTCTCTGTGAGTAGACATATTTCCCTTTTACTCTTGTTGAAGTTTTTAAAGGCTATCTTCATAGGGGTTATGACTCCTTGGTATTGAGTTTCATGCTCCAATAGACATCACAAGATTGGTCTATATGATGTCAGTTTGGTAATAAATTGGACTGTCTTCTCATGCATTCTTATGGAAAATGTCAATGTTGTCTCGGTTGTTTGTAATGTTTTATCGTTGGCTCTTTGGAACTTCAATTACTCAGAGTCTCGTTCTTTTATATCAAAGCCCAGTGGCCAAAGTGATTTGGCTTCTTCGAGAAGGAGAGCTCTTATGATTAATATGATATGGCATTTATAACGCACCTATACACAAGTGTTTCATTCCTAATTCGATACGTAGGCAGGTGCAGTCGAATTGACCAGGAATTGGAACCCTGACTGCATCAATGTCCCGAGACTCTATACTGCGTGATCTTGGTATGAGCTTGAACCATCTGAAGATGTTTGCGTGATTGAGCATCAGTCCATCTTTTAACGAGAGCAACCGTTACAGGTAGACGCATGGTTCTCTGTTGGTTTTAAGTTCCTGGGCACTTGTTTACTAAATGTAGTTTTTAAGGTTGCATGTATGTCTAAAGTATTTATGGGAAAAGGACAATCCGCATCAGAGATTGTTTGGCGTGTATTCATATTAGCAGAGTCTTGCAAGATTTGGATTTTGGCAGTATCTTGATTACAAATCATTTTCTTGCGCCTTTTTTCTAAGGTTAAAAGTCAGTGTTCTCAATTAGTTCGATAGGTGAGTTGATCTTCGTGTTTTACACTGATCTTTCATGTGTTTTGCAATACCAACCAGGGTGAGATGTTTGTGGTTGCTACAGGGAGCATTAGGTGTATTATTTTGCCATTATCAGAGCCTTCATTAAATGAGATTTCTTCTACATTGCTTGTGGGTGGATCTTGCTTCTCACTGGTTTCTGTTTAAGGGTTTTCCACCGTGTATCTGATGTTCTCAGGATATTTCTTGTAATTGCTCTCCATGGTTTCGTTTTTTTTCCTGAGTCTTGCTTTTCGACAAGACAGTTTCTTGTTCAGTGGGGGCAGATTTTAGATTTCAAATGAATCCGCGAGCTCCCCCTATTTTGTGGTCACTTGTTTTGCTATTATATTTTTTGATTTTTGTGCTCGAGAGTGAGCACTGTTTTTTTCAATTTGTTTCTTCTTTTTGTATGAGTAGAAAATCTCATAATTAACCTCATTGTTATCACCCTCGGCTATTGACATTTCAGTACTCGGTTGAGTGTTTGTTGGTCATAGGCATATTATTACTTAATTTGTGTTAGCCACATTGGTCGAGGGAGGCATCTTGTGGTTCACATCCTGTCGCAGCAAGGACTGAATCTGAAACAGTGGTTGGTAGCTCTCGATCTTTGGGCTGGTCTCTGCAATCTGCATCAGACACTAAAGATATTGAACCAGTGTTGGAAACAGAGGGGGGTTGCTTTTGTTCTCAGCTGATGGGGAGGTGTGTCAACGGATATGCTGGGTCCCATTAAGTTAGATATTCCTTCGATCTCACCTGAATAGATACTTGAGTTAGTTGTAGGCGTAACTGTGAGAAGGTTGGGGTTTGTTCTGATTATCACTTGGGAATCTAAGTGAAGTCTTTTAGTTGTTTCTTTACTCCATTTCAGTAACTCTTTAGCTAATTCAAGCTGGATCTTTCTGTTCATCCCACTGTCTCTCATTTGATCACTTAACAGTTTTTGCAGCAAGTTTTCAGATTCAATTTTCTAATCGAGTCTTTGTTTCAGAGAATTTATAAATACGTTAATGTGGATCAATTTAGTATGGGTCATGGCAAGTAACGTTGCCTGGTCCTTAAAGCTTTCATGACTTCAGACACAGAGCCATCGCGATTGTTAGAGCAGACATTAAATTACACTGCGTTTGCAAGGGGCATGATTTTTTCCACGATCTTTGGCGGAAGTGTCTTTGGTTGCATCTGTTTTGTGTTAATGTGGTATTGTGTCACAAGCTTTTAGTAGAGCTTGTAGAGTCTGCAGAGGAATCAGAGTCACTTATGATTACTGTGTTTGTTTCAGAAGTCAGTCGGTGACACTGGATTTGGACAGCCAAAATATTTTGAGACTGATCCATTGTTCACGTGGCTGAATTTTTATTCATCACCACTGTTGGAATAAATCCGGTTGTTCTGTCTTGCAAGTTCTGCAGTGCATTTATACATTGGGGGGATGTATGAGATGAGTTGGAGCAACACAATGTGTTGCGTTCAAGTGAGAGGCCGTGAACATCAAAGACAAAGGGTATGCATCTTAACTGAGATGTGGATTCCCATGTTAGTTTTGGTTCTGATATTTGCTTGTCAGGTGTTTTCTGTAAATAGAGCTTCTGTATTGGACACAAATGCAACCGAGTTATATCTGTTATTATGTTCTTGCTCTGTTTCATTTTCTCGATCATCCAACCTTGCTTGTGTTATCCTTGGGCGATTATTCCCCTTAGCAGACTTAGCGGTCTTAGAATCCTTAGCAATTAACCGTTCTGCACTGACAGATGTATACTGGGCCCATATTTTGGCACAAGATAGATTTCTCTTGCCCTCTTTTCTTTCCAATGATGATGTCGTTGGATACAGCTTCCTCGTAGGCATGATCACCAAGTTCTCCAATTGGACGGCTTGCAGGGAGGCCAATGCCATCCTAACATCCACGGCACACACAGGATCTATGTCTGCACACACAACTGACTCTGCCACGGTGGAGCCTCCCGAGACATCCCAAGCAACAGGCAAGGCAGAAGCAGGCAAGGCTCGGCCAATCCGGGCTCATGGCCCCGTGGCCCTATGGCCCACCCAAACCGCCGGCCTCGGAACCGATCCACACCCCACCCAAATCTGCAAAGGCACATACAGGTATGGTGGTGGTGCAGCCAAGCAGGCAGGTTTTAGTGATAGTTAATGTGTTTTTTTTTGTGATAGATGGTGTATAGGTTTATCTTCAGTGTCAGTAGTGTCAATGGTGACATTTGTTATGTCATGTGGCAGTGACAGTGCCAGTGCTTTGTTTTCAGTAACATACATCATCATGTTATTTTATTCACCATGTATGTTGAAGTTTTGCACTTGGCTGCGGGTTTGTTGAGAACTCACCGATTTGCATATCTCTTGTAGTTTGCTATATTTGGTCATGTTCTGAGCGTCTGAGCATCTCAAGCATCATGAACATCACAAACAGCACAAACAGCTACTCTCACCACAGCACACTGCTCTGTGGGGGAAAGCTGTTTTAGGGTAGGTGCTCCTCCTCCAACAAATGAGCAGTGTAGACAGACTGCATAGCAAAGGATCTTCAGCACAAACAACCACTCTCTCGCCACTCTGTGCCGCTCCGCACAGGGAAAGCTGTTTTAGGGTGGGGGCTCCTCCTCCAACAAATGAGCAGTGTAGACAGACTGCACAGCAAAGGGTCCTTAGCACAAACAGCCACTCTCTTGCCACTCTGCGCTACTCTGCGGGTGAAAGCTGTTTTAGGATGTGTGCTCCTCCTCCAACATGGGAAGGGTGGATCGGCTGCCTGCGAGGCATGGGGAGGGTGGATGGGCTGGATGGGCTGCCTGCAGGGCATGGGGAGGGGTGGTGGGCTGCCTGCGGGGCATGGTCAGGGGTGATTGGCTGCCTGCGGGGCATGGGGAGGGGTGATGGTCTGCCTGCGGGACATGGTCAGGGATGATGGGCTGCCTGTGGGGCATGGGGAGGGTTGTAGGGTAGACCCCTGTGGCGTGGTCTGGCTGCAGGGGGTGCTTGTGGCTCCTCACCACACTGCTGCATGGATCTGGGGGTATGGGAGTGAGAATTACATGCATTTCGCTAGCGCGAGCGGGGTACGCCGATTCTGAGGGGTGCGCTGGGAGTTTTACACCCCATTTTGCTGGCGCGAGTGGGGTGCATGCATTCCGAGGGGTGCACAGGGAGTTTTACATGTGGTTTCTCTGGCGCGAGTGGGATAAGCATATTCTGAGGGTGGCGGGGAGTTTTACATGCGATTTCACTGGTGCAAGCAGGGTACGCTTATTCCAAGTGGTGCGCAGGGAGTTTTACACGCGATTGGGTTGTCGCGTGAGGGCTGAGTGGCGTCTTTAGAGCTTTTTCGTGTTTGAGGGGCTGTATGCTGGTCCACTGGCCTTTGCGCCATGAAGGGGATTTGTGTGATGTTTTTGGCGCACAGGGCGGGGTTTGGGGTGTAACTGGCGCTGCTGAGGGGGTCGCTGCACCACGTTGCGCCACGGCTGGTTATCGATTTAAGTATCCATGAATACGCTGTGTGTGAAAATGGGTTTTGGCGCACACGGCTGGAGCACGCTGGCGCACGTTCCCTCTCTGTGCTGCCCGCGTGTGCTGCTTCTGCACTAAATTCTATGAATTACGCCCTTAATGTTTCTTCCATGTCAGATATGAATAGTTTCAATAGTTCTGCTGCTAATGGGCAGCCTTGCTTCAAGCTACAGAAGGTGGGTATTTTTTTGCTTAGTAGGCCTTTGTTGTTTAATCTTATTTTGATTGAGGTGTTTGAGTACAGGGCTTTTATTGGGCCCAAGATGTGGTTTGGGTATTTCCATCTGCTCATTTTTACCACAGAAGGCCACGATCTATGCTGTTGAAGGCTGTGCTAAGTCTATGGATGCAATGTATGTTTTTGAACTTGCTTTGAGTGATCTAATCTTAAGGAAGTTCAATATGAATAGATTTAGGCAGTATCCAACTCCTTAGACAAAACCTGTCTGTCTTTTGTCAAATCGGCCTGAGCTTGATACTCATTCCTTGAGTCTTAATAGGATGGTTGAAGCAAATATTTTCACTAGAACGTCTGATTGCTCGATGGTTCAGTAGTTCTTGGGGTCTGATCTTAGCCCTTTCCTAAAAAATGGGGATCACGATTGCTGTGTTCCAGGATTCCGCTATTTTGCTTTTCGAGGCAATCTGATCGAATATCACCATACAGAAGTCTGCCCATTCTTCAATCTCTTCTGTGAGCATGGAGTTTGATAGCCCGTCCGGTCCAGGGACACAGGAATTGTTAGCTTTGTTGATTAGCATGATAATCTCTTGTTAGTCGTGGACCAGTTCCCATTTTCCTTGTGATGATGGGATTTCATAAAAAGCGGAATTTGTGGGCTGTCCGAATAATTTGCCGAAGAATTGTATCCGGTCTTCCTCTTCAAATGCATTGTGTTGGAGCGCTCTTTGATTCCCATCCAGATTGTTTAGCACTGACCACAGAGATCTAGAATTATTTGATGCAATGGGTTTTAGCATATATTCTGCATCATTTTGGAAAGGATTCCATAGCCAGTTTTTATATTTCTGTTTGCTTTTTTGATCTGGTTTATGATTTACAGTCCTTGGTGTGATTTTAAGTTTCTTAGCTCTTGGTTCAGTTCAAGTTTCTTTTCTGCGATTTCTTTGTTGTAAGTGTGTCTGGGTTTCAATTGTTTTTTTAGACCTGGTTTGGTTGTCATGTGAAATTCACTGTAGAAAGGCAGATAATTGGGATCCAATATATTGTCATTTGTGCCTTTTTGCTAGAACCTGATCATCAGTTCGATATGGTCTGCTTTCATTCGGAGCCTGGTTCTACGTGGCTCTATCTCAATGGATTTATTCCAGATTGTGTTTTTTTACCTGGATTGGCATATGCAGGCACAGTTTTGCCAGGATGTGATCGCTAGCTGTTGTTCTAATTAATCTTAGTGATTTTGTCCACTGAATTACATTGCTAGATGCAAAGAAATAGTCCAGAGTCGACGTTTGGGACCCTCTATGCCATGTTGAGGCATCTGGAATATCTCCTCCATTCTGACAATTTAAGGGATGCAGGTCACATTCTCTCATTTCTTTCATCCATTTTTCCACTCTTGATGGATTCTTAGACAGATTTGTGTTAGTCTCTTTGATGTGAGTTGCCCCAATGCCAGGTTGATACTTGAGGCAGTTCATATTTAGATCACCGCCCAGGATCAACTTAGTGTTGCGGTATTCGATTCTGCAGTTATCGAGTAATAACATGACTTTGTTGACAAAACATTCACCTTCCCAGGCCAGAGGGTTCCAATAAAGGTTTAGGATTATAATCGATGTAGGTAAATGGTCTTCAGTGTTTCTTCCTCTAGTACCGCCAATTACATGAAGTAGTTTGGATTCCATTTTTCAACAATCTTAAAACTCAACCGCGTTTTTATCATTATTGTAAAACCAGAGCATGGTCTCCCTTGTTTGATTTTCTTAGCAGGGTTTATCAGAACGGTGTATCAAGAGGTGCTGATGTCAACCAGGTTCCTTGAAGACAAAGGATGTCAGTTAATTTTAAGGTTGCACATTTGCTGTTGAAGAGATGTTTAAAACATTGTGTGTTCCAACTTCCGATTGTAAGGGTTTCTGTAGTAATTGGTTCCGAGCGCTACTGCATAGTACTGGGATTGAAACGTTTGGATAGCCATTCCCAATTATTCTCAGTTGAATTTTGCATGTTCTTCTCTGTGAGTAGACATATTTCCCTTTTACTCTTGTTGAAGTTTTTAAAGGCTATCTTCATAGGGGTTATGACTCCTTGGTATTGAGTTTCATGCTCCAATAGACATCACAAGATTGGTCTATATGATGTCAGTTTGGTAATAAATTGGACTGTCTTCTCATGCATTCTTATGGAAAATGTCAATGTTGTCTCGGTTGTTTGTAATGTTTTATCGTTGGCTCTTTGGAACTTCAATTACTCAGAGTCTCGTTCTTTTATATCAAAGCCCAGTGGCCAAAGTGATTTGGCTTCTTCGAGAAGGAGAGCTCTTATGATTAATATGATATGGCATTTATAACGCACCTATACACAAGTGTTTCATTCCTAATTCGATACGTAGGCAGGTGCAGTCGAATTGACCAGGAATTGGAACCCTGACTGCATCAATGTCCCGAGACTCTATACTGCGTGATCTTGGTATGAGCTTGAACCATCTGAAGATGTTTGCGTGATTGAGCATCAGTCCATCTTTTAACGAGAGCAACCGTTACAGGTAGACGCATGGTTCTCTGTTGGTTTTAAGTTCCTGGGCACTTGTTTACTAAATGTAGTTTTTAAGGTTGCATGTATGTCTAAAGTATTTATGGGAAAAGGACAATCCGCATCAGAGATTGTTTGGCGTGTATTCATATTAGCAGAGTCTTGCAAGATTTGGATTTTGGCAGTATCTTGATTACAAATCATTTTCTTGCGCCTTTTTTCTAAGGTTAAAAGTCAGTGTTCTCAATTAGTTCGATAGGTGAGTTGATCTTCGTGTTTTACACTGATCTTTCATGTGTTTTGCAATACCAACCAGGGTGAGATGTTTGTGGTTGCTACAGGGAGCATTAGGTGTATTATTTTGCCATTATCAGAGCCTTCATTAAATGAGATTTCTTCTACATTGCTTGTGGGTGGATCTTGCTTCTCACTGGTTTCTGTTTAAGGGTTTTCCACCGTGTATCTGATGTTCTCAGGATATTTCTTGTAATTGCTCTCCATGGTTTCGTTTTTTTTCCTGAGTCTTGCTTTTCGACAAGACAGTTTCTTGTTCAGTGGGGGCAGATTTTAGATTTCAAATGAATCCGCGAGCTCCCCCTATTTTGTGGTCACTTGTTTTGCTATTATATTTTTTGATTTTTGTGCTCGAGAGTGAGCACTGTTTTTTTCAATTTGTTTCTTCTTTTTGTATGAGTAGAAAATCTCATAATTAACCTCATTGTTATCACCCTCGGCTATTGACATTTCAGTACTCGGTTGAGTGTTTGTTGGTCATAGGCATATTATTACTTAATTTGTGTTAGCCACATTGGTCGAGGGAGGCATCTTGTGGTTCACATCCTGTCGCAGCAAGGACTGAATCTGAAACAGTGGTTGGTAGCTCTCGATCTTTGGGCTGGTCTCTGCAATCTGCATCAGACACTAAAGATATTGAACCAGTGTTGGAAACAGAGGGGGGTTGCTTTTGTTCTCAGCTGATGGGGAGGTGTGTCAACGGATATGCTGGGTCCCATTAAGTTAGATATTCCTTCGATCTCACCTGAATAGATACTTGAGTTAGTTGTAGGCGTAACTGTGAGAAGGTTGGGGTTTGTTCTGATTATCACTTGGGAATCTAAGTGAAGTCTTTTAGTTGTTTCTTTACTCCATTTCAGTAACTCTTTAGCTAATTCAAGCTGGATCTTTCTGTTCATCCCACTGTCTCTCATTTGATCACTTAACAGTTTTTGCAGCAAGTTTTCAGATTCAATTTTCTAATCGAGTCTTTGTTTCAGAGAATTTATAAATACGTTAATGTGGATCAATTTAGTATGGGTCATGGCAAGTAACGTTGCCTGGTCCTTAAAGCTTTCATGACTTCAGACACAGAGCCATCGCGATTGTTAGAGCAGACATTAAATTACACTGCGTTTGCAAGGGGCATGATTTTTTCCACGATCTTTGGCGGAAGTGTCTTTGGTTGCATCTGTTTTGTGTTAATGTGGTATTGTGTCACAAGCTTTTAGTAGAGCTTGTAGAGTCTGCAGAGGAATCAGAGTCACTTATGATTACTGTGTTTGTTTCAGAAGTCAGTCGGTGACACTGGATTTGGACAGCCAAAATATTTTGAGACTGATCCATTGTTCACGTGGCTGAATTTTTATTCATCACCACTGTTGGAATAAATCCGGTTGTTCTGTCTTGCAAGTTCTGCAGTGCATTTATACATTGGGGGGATGTATGAGATGAGTTGGAGCAACACAATGTGTTGCGTTCAAGTGAGAGGCCGTGAACATCAAAGACAAAGGGTATGCATCTTAACTGAGATGTGGATTCCCATGTTAGTTTTGGTTCTGATATTTGCTTGTCAGGTGTTTTCTGTAAATAGAGCTTCTGTATTGGACACAAATGCAACCGAGTTATATCTGTTATTATGTTCTTGCTCTGTTTCATTTTCTCGATCATCCAACCTTGCTTGTGTTATCCTTGGGCGATTATTCCCCTTAGCAGACTTAGCGGTCTTAGAATCCTTAGCAATTAACCGTTCTGCACTGACAGATGTATACTGGGCCCATATTTTGGCACAAGATAGATTTCTCTTGCCCTCTTTTCTTTCCAATGATGATGTCGTTGGATACAGCTTCCTCGTAGGCATGATCACCAAGTTCTCCAATTGGACGGCTTGCAGGGAGGCCAATGCCATCCTAACATCCACGGCACACACAGGATCTATGTCTGCACACACAACTGACTCTGCCACGGTGGAGCCTGCCGAGACATCCCAAGCAACAGGCAAGGCAGAAGCAGGCAAGGCTCGGCCAATCCGGGCTCATGGCCCCGTGGCCCTATGGCCCACCCAAACCGCCGGCCTCGGAACCGATCCACACCCCACCCAAATCTGCAAAGGCACATACAGGTATGGTGGTGGTGCAGCCAAGCAGGCAGGTTTTAGTGATAGTTAATGTGTTTTTTTTTGTGATAGATGGTGTATAGGTTTATCTTCAGTGTCAGTAGTGTCAATGGTGACATTTGTTATGTCATGTGGCAGTGACAGTGCCAGTGCTTTGTTTTCAGTAACATACATCATCATGTTATTTTATTCACCATGTATGTTGAAGTTTTGCACTTGGCTGCGGGTTTGTTGAGAACTCACCGATTTGCATATCTCTTGTAGTTTGCTATATTTGGTCATGTTCTGAGCGTCTGAGCATCTCAAGCATCATGAACATCACAAACAGCACAAACAGCTACTCTCACCACAGCACACTGCTCTGTGGGGGAAAGCTGTTTTAGGGTAGGTGCTCCTCCTCCAACAAATGAGCAGTGTAGACAGACTGCATAGCAAAGGATCTTCAGCACAAACAACCACTCTCTCGCCACTCTGTGCCGCTCCGCACAGGGAAAGCTGTTTTAGGGTGGGGGCTCCTCCTCCAACAAATGAGCAGTGTAGACAGACTGCACAGCAAAGGGTCCTTAGCACAAACAGCCACTCTCTTGCCACTCTGCGCTACTCTGCGGGTGAAAGCTGTTTTAGGTTGTGTGCTCCTCCTCCAACAAATGAGCAGTGTAGACAGACTGCACAGCAAAGGGTCCTCAGCACAAACAGCCACTCTCTCGTCACTCTGCCCGCCTATAATTTCTCAAAATTCATTAAATATGCCTTCAGCAAGGCTTCAACCCCCACTCTAAGTACCCAATCAGTTCCATATTTCCTCATAATTTACATGCTTTAATGGCTGCCTCACAGCATCAATCAAAATAGTTGCCCACCCTCCAGATTAGAAGACCAGTATTTGGAAAACAAATACTTGTCTCCAGAAATAAAAAGGATGCAAACTTGAAAGAAAATTAAGAAAATAGTCTATTTGATGAGCACTAACTGTTGTGCTGCATCCATGCCAAAGCATATAAGCAAGAGGTTCACTCCAGAGAAAAGCACTATCATTCCTGCAGAATCTCAGTGACTTAACAGTTCAACTTAATTCTTAAGAATCCACACAGAACTCTCCTCAGTCAAGTATATCTGTATTCATTTGTTTCATTTATTTGTTTGTTTTGGTTATTGTTTAACATATCTATATTCTGTCACATTCAACACCATCGATCATCTCACTCCTCTTGACAGACTGTCATCCATTAACACATCCAGAATGAAGCCATGCTTGAGTTTAAATCCTACCTTTCAGACCATTCCTACTACACTAAATTGGTACCTATACCTCTATCTGCTCTTCCCTTGCTTGCTCTCATTTGTGAGGTCACTAAACGCTCCTCCCTTTCAATCCTCTGCGTTAACTTCTATGTCCGATCGCTCATTGACCAGATCAAAGCTCTTGTTCTTCTCCTGCTATGGTGGCAACACCTGAATCTACTTTCAGCAAGATCAAAATGACTGTGAATCCAATCAAGTCTCTGAATGCCTCAATGCCATCACCCCCTGGTGAAAATGAACTGGGTCTACCGCAATAGCACTAAATAGGATATCATTATCTTTCCCCAACTTATTTTTTTTTTTATTTTATTTTTTATTTTTATTTGTATATGTTCAAAAGAACTTTACAAAAAAAGTTGAAGAAAAAACGAAGTGCAGTAACTACACAAGGGCGGGACCCTCATCCTGCTATCCTCATCAAGGTATGTTGGAGTATTTTGGTGGTTGCTAGGAGCCAGGTGGTTCGGTCTCCTCCAATCAGTCTTTGCCAGCAAGTATCTTTGTCTCACCCACACTCGTCTAGGCTGAGCTGCTTTACGTAGGCCAGTCTCAAGTCTAAAGTTTTCGGGCATGACAGCAGTAGATGCCGGATGGTTTCAGTCTTGGCTTTGCACAATCGGCACGTGCTGGAGTTTGATAGACCTCTAATGTTTCAGATTTCATTGGTTTCAAGCAGGTTCAACCTAGTCCTCAGCATGAAGTTTCGAGCCCCCCTGCTTGGGAATTTTAGGAGGTACTGTATCGGCTCGTTGAGTTTGGAAAACGAAGGAGACAGATGGAGAAGAAGTTTGTTGTTGGTTGCTAATCTTGAGTAAGAATCCAGTCTAGTTCTTTCAGCTTCTTATAGACTCTTGACGGATTTGTGGTGAGATCAGCTTTCGAACATGTGACTGACTCGAGTAAGGACATGTTTTTTTCTTTCCAGATTGTTAGCATTTTTACCTTGCCAAATTGGAGTTCTTTGTTTAACAGACCGTAAATTTGGTCACTCTCGTCCATGATGCATTTCCTAAATAGCCTAAGTGCGTTTAAGTTGACTGTTGCTGTTAGTGACACTAGACTTAGCTCCCGGCGGATTGCGGCTATTGATGTGGAGTTCGGCAGACCAAGGACCGTCTTCCAGAACATGCTTTCTAGTTTTTGCCAGGTTCTTGCTGGAATCGTTGGCATGGCTTCGGCCCGTAGGTGATCGAGGGGACAACTTTTTCTTATAAAATTGGATTACAGGATGCAAGAGAATTTTCCAAACTTTAAATCAATAGCCTTTCCTTGAGAGGCTAGTTTCTTTAATTTGATTTGAAGTGCGTTCTGCATGGAAGACTCATTTTTCGAGGAGTCTATCTGGACGCCTAGATATTTGTAGTCGGTAACCCTCTCAATCACGTTTTTCTCAAGGAACAATTTGAATTTTTCTGATCATTTGTTCTTCTTCTGACCGGCTTCCAGTATCATGATTTTCGTTTTCTCTTTGTTTATTTTTAAGTTGTTTTCAGCAGTGTAGCTCAAGAGGTTGTATAACTGTCTCTGGAGGCCGATCTGGGTCTGGTCCAGTAGGATTAGGTCGTCGGCGTATAACAGATGACTTATTTTGGAGGACGCAAGTGACGGTGAAAATGTGTGCTCCAGATCTTCTGAGGCCCCGTAGTCACCAATGTATGCGAGGAACAACGCTGGAGCTAGAGGGCATCCCTGTTTTACCCCCCGTCCTATCTGAATTTCATCTGATAGGGTGCCTCTTTGGGATAAACGAACCCTGAGAGTGGTGTCCGTATGAAGGGCTTTTATTGGTTGCAGCACCTCCTGTGGGCAACTCCACCCCGCCAGTTTTTTCCACAAGCAGGACCTATCAACTAGGTCGAAAGCCTGGGAGAGGTCGATGAAGGCGATGAAAATCCGAGATTTTCTCTCCCAGACCTTGCTTTTCAGTGTGCTGATTGCTAAAATGTTTGCCGCCGTGCCCATGTTTTTTTTGAAGCCCGATTGGAACTTGTCATTGCACGGAGCCGATTCTGCCCAAGATTGGAAGTGGTTCAGTAGCAGACTCCCGAAGACTTTGCCAATGCAGTCCAAAAGTGCTATGGGACGATAATTTAGGGGATCAGTGATGTCACCCTTTTTGTAGATTGGGACAATGATGGATTTTGTCCATGAAGGCAGCAGAGATTTCTGCTTAGAGCATTTCTTGAAGATGGATGCTATCAGTGAAGCCCATTCCGGTTGGTTGGCTTTCAGGTCGATATTTGAGATCCCGTCCGGGCTCGCTGCTCTGGAGGTCTTCAGTTTTTTGATGTGATTACTGATTTCTTGTTGATCATCCAGTTTGAGCCAGTCTGACGTCTGGGATGGATTGTCCAATTGAACAGTTGGGGCAGGGGCTTGGAAGACAGTAGTGAAATGGGTGATCCATTTATGCTCCGGCATAGCGTTGATGGTCAAGTTGTTGTGCGAAGGCGTCGCAGATTTCAACAAGGACCAAAATTCTTTGACTTTGTTACCACAGATAGCTTTTAGCATGGATTCCGCATCTTGTAAATAGAGTCGGTGTCGATGGTCTTTCACCCATGTTTTATAGGTTGAGATTGCCGACTTTAGTTTTTCTTTATTCGACGGATGGTTTCCCAGCTGTCTCTTGAGTTTGCGGAGTTCACGTCTTTTTGCCACCAGTGTGATGTCGTAGGTGTGGTTAGGAGACATGGAGGACGGAACTTTCTGTTTTGATTTCACCACGTGTTTAAGCAGCAGGGGCACGTAGTCCAAGGAGTTAAGGCCCTCAGCGATTCCATCCCCGTTATATTTAGCCAGCAAAGCTGTGACCGTTAGGGTTGTCAAATTTAGGCGGTTTCCACGGGCGTTTGGTTCCACTTCCATGGCATACGGTGTGGGCTCTTTGAAGTGGTTTGCCAGGGACATCGTCAGCTAGTTATGGTCAGTGGCTGTGGTTTTTCGGACTTCAAATGTTTTTACTTTTCCCAGGAGGGGTCTGGATGCATAAATGTAATCTATGGTCGCGTTCAGTGATCCTTGTTCCCAGGTTGGCAGACGTTGGTCATTTGGGAAAACAAAATTCAGATTTTCGAACTTTCTTGAGGACATTAAAGCAGACCATAGACACCCTCTTTTCACTGCTGTTGTTGTTTGTGAGGTTGCATCCGGCATTCGAGGCTCATTTGTGCATTTGGCATTCAGGTCCCCACAGATTATGATTGAAGAGACCTGGTATGTTGCTTGAATTTCGTCAACCAAATTTTCCATCATTGACAGGTAATTCTGGTGGTTGATGGCAGCTGTGTTCCAGTATGTATTAATCAGCGCTATTTGCGATGGGCTGGAAGAGGGTTTTTCGACCCACTCAAGTAGTACTGCCAAGATTGAGAGGTTAGCTTGAAGGGTGGACTTGAATGTCAGACCAATTCCCTGCCGGCAGGCCAAAAGGAGACCTGATGTCGGGCGTCCCAGTGCCCCTTTGTTGGCTGGGGCCAAGATGGTGTCGTAGCCATCCATAGCCGGGATTTGTCTGAGCCAGGTCTCTTGGAGACAAATGATATCAAATCAGGCTAAATTTGCGTCGCCCGTTGTTGTGAGGTGTAAGTGGCCTCTCGTGTTCCATGAGCAGAAGTGTAGAGAAGACGAAGAGTGGTCGACCTTCCGATAGTCCGAGGACCCAGCAAGCCGACCTGCGGGTTGCTATTTTTTCAATTGAGACAGAGCCTTAGGGAGCCAGGCCCACAACCCCTGTAGTTTGCAGCTGATTTTGAAGACATGCTAACACTCTTTTTGGATTCTCGGGTTGTTGCCCTGTTTCTCTGCGCAGTGAGCACGGTCGTGCTCAAATTGTGCGAGTCTGGATTTGACTGTTGAGTCTTCGGGGTCTTGAGATCGATGGTCTTTATCGGCTTGTCACGCATCTGTTTGACTTGTAGTTTGACGCAGGGGCTGGCCTGTGGCTTGGAGTGTAAGTTGACCACGGTTCGGGTGAGTTTAGTGGTTCTTCTACGATCCACCCCCTTCTCTTTTTCTGGGGTTTTGTCCTTGCGAGCCAAGTTCCTTTCCGAATGGCCCTTCTCCTGACGTTGGAGTTTGTGCAGGTCGATTTGCACGATGTATCCTAACGCAGCCAGGTCATTAGTTGCTCGAGCAATTGCCGTTTTAATGCGCTTTGACGCTGCATGGATGTAGGCTTTCGCTCTGTCATTTGAGTGGTATGGATCCACTATTTTTAAGTCTGAGGACTTTATTTCCTGAAGGGCTGGGATCAGGCTGAATAGTGTGAGTATCCCTCTTCTGTTCAGTATTATGTCGTCGTCGTTTTCAGAATGCTGTTCGAGATTGATGGGGGACTCCCTTGAGGAGTAGTTTCCTTTTCGACATTGCTCAGTTCTTGAGGTGAGGTGGGGCTGCGAATGCTGCCCCCTTTTGTCGGTTGACTTTAGCTCTAAAAGAGGGCCTCCTCAGGGTTTTGAGTGGTGGTCCTGCTTTCGTCTCCCATACTGTTGGAGGTGTTGGACACTAGAGGCTAACTTTTTACGAGTTGGCCTCTCGCTGGCTGTAGGTGATGAAAACGACACCACTCGAGAGCTGGGAGGGCTACGGGGGCTGGAGGGTTTCCGACGTTGGAGAATTTTCCTGCACTCTTCCAGAGTGGTAAATTTGTGAGCAAAGTCCTCTTCCGATGATTCATCAATGGTTTCTTTCTCGAGTCTGTTTCCGCAGTCAAGATGAGGGGCCAGCGAATTTAGTGGCTGGTGCATTTTCCCGCTTTTGTCCGGCGATGTGTCTTGAATGTCGTCTGGATGCTGAGAGATGTTCATCAAGACCTCGTCTGCCAGGAAGTAATCTGGTGTTCTGGGAGAGACGTTTGTCGCCTTTGATTTTGCCTGATAGGAAACCGGACTTTGAGCCGGGTTTCCCGCTTTCTCTTTTCTTTTGGTTGAGCATGTGCTTTGTTGCTTGACTGGTTTAATTTTCTGGGTTTTAGGTTCTCCCCCTAGTGCTGACTTTTCTGGTCTCAGACCTGTAAACATGGGGTAGGAAGGGTCTTCCACCCTCACTGGCGTTTTCAGGGTTAGCGGGGCATTGAGAATGTCATCTGTGATGTCGATCACTTCGTGAATTTCGGGATTTGCCGAACGGAGACCCGATGATTGGTGGACGGCGGCGCTCTTTCCCCAACTTATTAACTCACCCTACTCAATTCCCGTGGAAAAACAGCCTGAGTGTGCCTTGTAAGCCCACTAACACTGCTCACAACCTTAGAATAATCATGGGCAATAATGTCTCACTATCTGCTCATAGCTCCAAAATGTAAGCGTATGCCTTCTACTAACTAAAATATATAATAGAAATATTACCCTTAATCACTCTCTCATAAAACATTATGAATGTCACAACTACAGTCTTGTAATGTCTTGATTACTGCAATGCCATGTTTGTCAGGTTGTCTGCTTCTTCCCTACAAAAACTTCAAGTGGTCAAAAATAATCCTAAATTGTCCTAAAGGGACATCAAACCCACCCTCAACGGTTGCGCATCAAAGAACGATTACAGTTCAAACAACTAACCATGTTCACAAATACATGGCAAAAGGTCAACCTAACAACAGAAAAGGCCCAAATAACACCCTCCACACAACTGATGATCTTCTACAATCTACTCAGTCCCTTGACAGATTACTCCATCCCATTCATGATTTAGATCTTACATTTAAAATAACTCCCTGCCAAATGATGCTCTCCCTCTAACTTCCTTGCCTTCAGAAAGCGCTTGAAAACTTGTCCCCTCTCCACTGTTTGCTAGCTCTCCCCATGCATCCTTTGCACAACTTGCAAAGCACCCCAGAGCCACATAAGTGGTAGGTTGGCACTGTATAAAAATACTCAAATAAAATAAATATAATAGCTAGATAACCGATACAGCAATGGATTGTGGAAAGTGCCAAGTCTGACAAAGGGATCCCCAACACAACTCAGCAGAATTAATTGCATCTTGTTCCCTTGCTAGTTTGGCTGATTATTCTATTTACTCTACCATGCAAAAATATGGTCTGTACAGGGTTATTCTTTTTATGGCTCATATGAGATGTGTCCTTTACCGATCAAGCAATGACACCAAAGTGGCACATAGAAGCCAGAAAAAGGATAAAAAGTTAGAAACACATGTGTCCTTTAATATTCTTTAAAAAGATGTAAGAGACACTAGCAAATCAGGAAAAGGTGGGGACTACAATCATTTGTTGGAAATGAGAGTGACAAAAGAATAGGCAAATGTTTAGATGGATGCATCCAGCTTCAAAGAGAAGATAGAGAAGGAAGGAAGTTCAAATGACAGTCACTTCTGAAACTGCACTTGAATCAGTTGTAAATAGGAGAAATTACAGATAGATGTTTGTTTGTGACACTCTAAAGGTGTGCTGAAGACAATAGTCTCATGCAAAGGCAGTAAGGCATGCATTTGTGGGGACACTAGATTAATCTCGTTCATTAAGCAGTGAGGAAGAGCTTTGACAAACGTTCCTGGCTGGGGAATGTGTCGAAACATCCTTAGCCAATTTACGGTTTGGGGGAATAAAGTAACCAGATTGCTGGAAGCTAAGGGATACAGATACCTAGACAATGAATCAGGTACTAGATTAAGAAAGTCTGGAAAGGTATTGCAAAATATAAAGAATGTATTGATTAGTGTGAGATGGTTTTTATTTATCGTGTATTTTTGTAAGGATGTGTTTAAATTACTTTATTTTCATTTTGGTACACCATAATCTAATTTTATGAATTTACTTCATGTATTATTACTTATATGTATTGTATTAATGTATTAAACTTTGAATGAACCATATAATATTCAAACAGAAAAAGGATCCTTGTGATGGACATTATGTCCCATCGCACGGATACTTGCCTAATTATAGGTCAAAGCTTCTTATTAGAGAAGTATGCTTAATATCCATGATCAGCTTTAAGAGTTGGCCAAGTATTCATATTAGAACATGGAAGAGAAATGAGTGTATTGTGTTCCCTGTTTTTCTTGTAAATTATCTGTACGTGCAGTGAGAAAAAAAGAGGTCTATGTTAGGCACTATTTCACCCACTTTACAGAGAAATTAGGATAAAAAATATAATCAAATCATGGGTCCCGGGATTGAGCAGAACAAATCAAGATGCATGAATGTGGCAAACTGTGGAATGCTTATGCATGTAGTTTCAGGTCACAGAAAAATTCCTTCCTGAACTGGGATTCATCTGTGATGTCATCAGTATGCTCAGGTTTCCAGTGATTGCATTGATGATGTCATAAATTATGTCATAAAAGATGTTAAAGCTGACATAATTGATGATGCCATTAGTGATTTCATGAGTGTGCTCGTGAGTTGAACAATGTGGTTTGGAGGTAAGATGATGTAGCTTCACTAAACTGGATCTTTAACAGTACTTTAAGCCACGTTTTTTCTTTGAACTTCAAAGACATTGTTTCATTTAGCTGATTCACCTTAAATGTGTCATAACTAAAGTTGTTCACTCACTTTAAAAGGTTACCAAATGTTATATCATTCCATTTTTAAGAAATGTTCACTAATATTCTCATAAAATGTTGACTATATGTAAAGGTTATGCAATATAGAGTGTATAGGTTTCAATATTAAGTCACTTCCAACTGTTATTAGTACAACAAGTACAACATTGAAGGAGTAAACTCTGCTAACATGCTAGCGAAATAAAAATACCTTACTTTGTTTAGTACATTTGCTAGTTTTCTCTTTATGGTCAATGTACACAGAATACTTGCAATGATTAATTTCAGGTGTTTTTCTTAAATAGTTAACAAAGATTTAAAAAATGATAGGTTTTAATATAAATAACAAGTAATACTAAAAAGTGGAAACCTTTTTAACTCATATTATCAGTATTAAAAGAGCAAGGTATTTATTTTGATATTTATAAATGATTATATATTTAGGAAATGTAATTATTCAATTAAAGTTATGTTACTGATCAGACAGTGTTCAATTGTAAACAGGTTTCATAATACACACACGCTTTAATATAAGAAGCAATCTGCAAAATCTAATTTTCAAGGACAAATTTCAATGCACATAGTGTAACACAATTGTTCTAGCCTACTAACATACAACTAGCCATTTATAAATAAACGTTTTAACAACAACATTTGAACAAAAAACATTACATATCTTAACGTTTTCTTAATAAAGGAGTACTGACACATTCAAAATTCTTGAAGTGTACTATTGAAAATAGTAAATGTCCTTAAACCAATTTGGGCAATGTTGAATAAATAATTGCAAGAAACATATACATCATCTGGCAACCAGCAAGAATTGACTAAGACAAATCACATTATTTGTACATTGGTTATATAGTGAAATATGTTTGGAAAGAAATGTATTAATCAAATGGCTTGATATTGATGCAACCATATAAGGGAAACTCTGACATTTATTTTAATTTTATCCTATGTTTTATGGAATATGAGGAAATCATCAGCACAGTCTACATTTATTTCGGTCTAATGCAAACTGCAATGTTATGGAATAGTATGCAAAACCATGTTGTACATTTAATATGGAAATATATAAATGTACACTATTGTTGTAAATAAATGGTAAAGAAATTTGTTAACCACAGCACTATGCATCAGAATGTTACCTTAAATAATGCATTAGGAACCTGGACAAACAACCTAAATACTATTAGAACACATTAAGACATTCATGAGATGATGTACAATATGTTTTACTTAATAAACAAGAATCAAACGATTGCCGAATGCTATGTTTACATACAGTAAGTATACACGTTCCCCATCAAATATAATTATGCAGGCAAATATGGGAATGTTAAATATACATGATTTGTTGTTGAAAAAACTAACAGTTATAAAGAATGTCACTTCTTAACGTGTCAATCCTCTCTGTGAAACTTAACTTAGTGTGTATTTTTAACTGGGCTACATGCACATTAATACGTAGGTGTTTTTACTACATCAGGCTGATAATGTACTAAATGCTTTTCTTAGTTTTTATATGTACTCTACAAAAAAAACAAATTCTCTGGTCAACAAAATCACGTGTCACAGGTTTCCCCCTTTCTCACCTGTCTTCGATGTTTGCTGGAATTTTTTGAAGGAGTCTTCTTGCGTACGGTTCGAGTTTTGCACAACGCTGTGCAAGCGTCTTTGGGTTCCAGCGTGCGTTCAGCGTTCGAATCCAGGAATGCTTAGAATGTCTGGGAAATCCAGGAAATGAGGGATGTTGTACTCAGAGACGGGTACATTAAGTCTGGGATACAAGATAGGATAAAGAGGAAGGGAATCATAGAGGAAGGAAAGCTAGGGTCCGGGAACCAGGAATCAATGAGTTCAGCGAAGGCGAACTACGGAGCACACGTCTAGCCACTGCAAGAGGTAGCGTTGAGACGCACAGGGCCGCGGGGGCGTGGTTTCTTTATAGAACGCGCTACGTCTGACGTCGAGGCTGGTGGACAGCGTTCTATGTTAGACGGCCATGTTGGAAGTACTACGGAGTGCAAGCCCCGATGTGTCAGGGACCAGGAAGTCCAAAAGGGACACGTCCTACAGTTCATGACAGCATGCCTCCTCTGAAAACCTTTCCCACCAGGTTTGCCCGGGTGTATGAGATGATACCTTCTGAGTAATCTGGGGGTATTTAGGTTTCAGGTTGGTTCCCAAGTGCGTTCACTAGGAGGGTATCCTTTCCACTCAACCAGGTATTGAAGTTGACCTTGTTTATACCTGGAGTCGCATATTCTGGATACTTCATATTCCAGTTGGTCATCGACAATTATGGGGTTAGGTCTGCGCGTCTTCCGGGAGGACTGGATGTATGGTTTTATTAAAGACGTGTGAAAAACTGGATGGATCCTCTTCCAGGAGTCTGGTAGCTTGAGTCAGAAGGCCATTGGGTTTATGATTTCTTTTATGGAAAAGGGGCCATAATACCGGGGAGCCAACTTATTCGGTTGTAGATGTCGGGGCAGTAGTTTTTTGGACAGCCAGACCTTATCACCTACTGCATAAGAGGGTTCTGGTCTTCTTTTGGAGTCCACATAATGCTTGGTACGATTTCGGGCTCTTTCTAAGTGCTCTTTTGCTTCCTTCTGTACTTTGATGAGGGTCTCGATCCAAGAATCAACTGTAGGAGCAGGTGTCGGGTGTGGGAGAACAGAAGGTAGCACTGAAGATTGAAACCCTTGATTATAGAAAAAAAGGCTGGTCCTGAGCGCCGAATGATCCGAATTGTTGTAGGCGAACTCAGCCACAGGTATTAAGAGTGACCAATCGTCCTGGACTTTGGTAGTGAAGCAACAAAGATATTGTTCTAGGGTTTGATTCACACGTTCAGTAGCCCCATTAGTCTGTGGGTATCCTGAAGAGAGGGCGCGTTGAATCCCTAGTATTCGACAAAGGTGTTTCCAAAACTGAGAAATATATTGAGGTCCTCTGTCTGATATGATCTTGGAAGGAAGTCCATGAAGTCGAAATATGTGTTCCAGGAAGATTCCAGCAAGTTCTGAGGAGGATGGTAGTTTATACAAGGGTGTAAAATGAGCCATATGAGTGAATAAATCAATTGTGACCATGATAGTTGTGTATCCCCTGGAAGGTGGAATTCCACAATGAAGTCCATAGCAATAATTTCCCAGGGCCTTGTTGGTAGCGTGGGCTGCAGTAGGAGACCCGCCGGTCTCTGGTTATCATGTTTGTTTTGACTGCAGACTGCGCAGGCTTGGATGCACAGTTGTATGTCAGTTTTCATTCTTGGCCACCAAAATTGTCTTTGTATTAGACGGAGGGTGTTGGTGATGCCATGATGTCTGGAATGAAGGGTATCGTGGCAGAGGTTAATGATCCTTTGCAGCAGTTTCTGTGTAGGGATGACTAGACCATTATCCTTGAATAGATATCCGTCCTTTGTTCTCAGATTCCATCGATTCTTCCCTGAAAATTCCTTCCAAAGCTCAAAGGACTGGGTTTGTATTTGAATGTCTTCTAGGAGGCTGATTGCTTGTGCTACAAAAATCGTATGGGGAAACTGTGACAATGTACATGTCTTATCGTAGCGTCTGCTTTTATTATATATATATATAAATGCGACTATAAGGCTTGGCTGACACGGAGATAATGGAGCAGGAAGTAAAACAGGTAGGACCTTTCCTCTAACGCTGTGTTTTCGTTGCCTAGGAAACGGGGTCTGAAGAGGAGGAGGTCGAGCCCAACGGTCTCAGCTGGGCGTATTAATAGATGCTGCCAGAAGTTGATCAGGTAAGTCCTGTAGCGCCGTTGCGCAAAGTTGAGTGTTTTCAGTATTTAAAGTTAAAAGGTTGCTTCGACGTAGAAGCGGAATGCGGAGTAAGAGAGGAGAAGCTGTTTAACGAAACGCCGTCGCGTTTCATGATGTTTTGAAGAGCCGCGGAGCGAACGTATTACTTGGTATGCGGAGAGGGAGAGTGAGGGAGGAGAAGTTGTTTAACGAAACGCCGCCGCGTTTCATGACGTTTTGCAGAGCCGCCGAGTGAAGCTTTTCTGTGTATGCAGAGAGAGAGAAAGAGAGGAGAGTTCCGTATGCGCCGAACTGAAGAGCACAGCTGACTCCAGAGCCGAGCCTAGAGGTCAGAAATGGGGCGGAAATAGGACGAGCCTTCACTCGCCTTCGACAGCCGAGGAAAAGACATTACTCAGGTAACGCTACATTATAAAAGGGAGGAGTCGAGAGACAGAAACTGCTATGAGCCAGGCAAAGCAGGAAAACGATCTTTCAACCATTAATAGGGCATTGTACTGAAGTGTTAAAGCATACAATCTACTAAGGGAAGACCAAAATAACAGAGTAGCCATCCCTACCAGTCAAAATATGCAAATGTGAAGAGAAAGTGAAGGAGAATTTTAAAGAGGGGCAGTCAGGATTGCATAAGGAACCGTAAAGCCAAAATATAAAGCCAACAGTAACGTTGGGGAATTTATAAAGGCAACGGACTCTCCGCAAAGCTAGAGAATATCCGAACTGTCGAGTGCTAAAGGTTGATTTTGGAAATAAGATTAAAGACTTGTTAAGGACACTTCTAAAACAAATAGAGAAAAAAAAAGAAAAGACTATGGAGAGCAGAAAATAATTATCTAAAAGAGAAGAAGATCTCCAAAAGAAGGAGAGAATACCGCACAGAGAAAAGAAGAGAATCAGAGACAGAAAACAAAACAAAGATAAAAAAAAACACACGGCCCTCATTTGAGTATAACTTACCCATTTAGCCTTGCCGGCTGACACGACTCTCTCTCCTTGAAGATCTACAGCAAGCTGAAAAGAAGTATCCTTTTTCTGGTGTTTCTAAAAGAAAAGAAAATTTGATTAATAAAGATTTTGGCTCTCTTTCAGTCCAAAAAAACTATTTGATGGCTGAAGACTCATAATTCTTTTGTTTCAAACAATGTCATACATAAGTTATCACAGAAACATCTTAGGGAATGACCGATCTTCAAGAGGTTCGTAGTCGGGACCTTGGGATAAAGCGTCAGAAATTATAGTCTGTGTCCCAGGGACATGATGGATCTGGAACTGGTACTGGACAAAAAAGAAGGCCCAATGGGCTTGACGGCTATTTCTACATTCCAGAACCTGTAATACTTGAAGATTTCGATGGTCTGTGTGGACCTGGACAGGATGTTTCGCTCCTAGAAGTAGATGACGCCACTCTGTGAAGGCTTGGCGGATGGCTACAGTTCCTTTTCTAAAATGGAATAATAGGTTTCACTGGGAGTTAGAGTCCGTGAAAGATAAGCAATGGGATGTTCCAGGTTGTCCTCGAATTCCTGTTTTAGAACTGCTCCAATGGCGTAATTAAAAGCATCCGTTTCCACTAGGAAAGGACGATTTATGTCAGGTTGAGCCAGGATGGGAGCTTGTGTGAATTCTGTCTTTAGCCGTTGGAATGCTTCATCTTGGGCTGTCTTCCAAAGAAAGGGAGTATCTTTTTTCAACAACGCAATGATCGGTTGAACTATCTCCAAAAAGGAAGGTATGAATTTTTGGTAAAAGTTAGCAAGCCCCAGGAAGGATTGGATTTGTTTCACTGTAGTCGGAATGGGCCAGGATAGTATAGCCTTTACCTTTGCGTGGTCCATCCCGATTCCTTCTGTGCTAAGAACAAATCCTAGATAGTGAACAGTAGAGACACGGAAGAGGCACTTCTCGGGTTTAGCCAGGAGCTTGCGTTCACGTAGCCGCTGTAACACTGCCTTAACATGCACCTCATGCTTAAGATGGTCCTTAGAGAATATTAAGATATCGTCCAGGTATACTATGATGAAGAGGAACAGCATATCAGAAAACACCCGATCCATGAAGCGTTGGAAGACTGCTGGGGCATTAGCAAGTCCGAAGGGCATGACCAGGTACTCAAAGTGACCAAAGGGTGTTCTAAAGGCGGTTTTCCATTCGTCACCTTCCCTGATACGGATCAGATGGTAGGCTCCTCTGAGATCCAATTTCGTGAAGATTACAGCTCCTCTTACTGCTTCCAGGATATCTGAGATCAAGGGCAATGGATAACGATGCTTCAGGGTGCATTGATTTAGACCACGATAATCAAGACAAGGCCTGAGCTCATTAGTATCTTCTTTAGGAACAAAAAACAACGAGGCTCCAGCTGGAGATTTGGATGGTCGTATGGTGCCATTTTCAAGGTTGGTATCCAAGTATTCACGGAGGGCCCTTTTCTCAGGTTCGGATAAAATGAACATCCTTCCAAAGGGAATCACAGCTGAGGGTTCAGTATCAATAGCGCAGTCTTCAGGTCTATGAGGGGGTAGGGCCTGAACTATGGCAGCTGAAAACACATTGGCATAGTCCTGATAGGCCCTAGGAACCTGGATGATATTTGAGACTGTGAGTAGCCCTTGCGGGTCTGTCGGTGTACCTCCAGAAGATGTTGGCGAGGAATCCAGGAATAGACAATGAGACATACAATGTTCGGAACCCAGGAACAAGGATCCTGCTGCCCAGTTGATGTATGGGTTGTGCCTTTATAGCCAGGGCATACCCAACACCATTGGGTAATGAGCAGACTTTATGATGTCAAATGTAATCATCTCTCGATGGTGGTTTATTGAGAGATGTATCTCCTTGGTTTGAAGGGTTATGGGTCCTGAAGAAAGGGGTCTTCCGTCAATTGCCTCTACAGGTTGCATGATGTCTCGGGTTTCAAATGGAATATGGTGGTTAGTGACCCAATCTTGATCTATGAAAATCCACATGGCTCCACAATCCACCAATGCCAAAATGGGGTAGGTTTCGTTCTTGGATGGTGATAGAAAGGCCTGTAAAATCACTAGATTGTTTTATCCAGGAGAGTTCAAGGATGGAATAGATGTGGAGCAAACATCTCTCTCCCGAAGCTGCGCTCCATCTAGGATCGAGAGCTGCCGTTTTCCGAACGCCATGGAGGAGCTAGAGGACACTCTCTCACTAGGTGTTTATCCGAGGCACAATACATACATAACCCCGTGTAGATCCTTCGCATTCTTTCTTGCGGGGATATGGGTCCACGGAAGGCCCCAAGTTGCATGGGCTCTGGTTCATTGGCAGGAGCAGGAGTGGGATCAGCCTTCGAGGAGGTCTCTATAAGATTTTTCTGGAAGGGCATCTTGGTTTTCTTCTTCTTTGCCTTCCTTTCCTGGATACGAAAGTCTATCTGTAGAGAGAGATCTATAAGAGCCTGGAATGAACCTGGGCGAGCCACTCTGGCTAGTTGGTCCTTGATGTCTTCATTTAGCCCTCTTCGAAAAAGAGTAAAGCAGGCTTCTGAGGACCAATCCGCTTCTTTAGCCAATTACTTAAAGCGTGTTACATACGTAAGCATGTCCTGGGACCCTTGTTGGAAATCAAGTAGGCATTCCTGGGCACTATAGACCTGTTCTGGGCGGTCAAACATGGTCTTTAGAGCCTGTATCAATCTGTCGTAGTCATCCAGGAGGGCATCTCCAGAATTAACTAAAGGCGTGGCCCAAGTTAATGCATTCCCGGAAAGGTGCGAAATTATAAAGCCCACCTTAGCCCTGGGAGTAGAAAAGTAGTAGGGCTTAAAGGTAAAGTGGACTAAGCACGAGACAAGGAACCCGCGAAGGGTTTTTGCAGACCCGTAGTATTTATCAACTACACCGCCCAATAATACGCTTTCCTTGGTAGCGGAATCACGGGACAAGACTAATTGTTTTAATGCAGCATTCTCCACTTTCAGATTCTGTACTTCAGTCGTTAATTCTTGCATGCCGCGCATGAGGTCTTGAACAGCCGCCTCCATGTCCGTATCGACTTCAGTTAGTTGGCGTCTTAATCTGTCACAGGTTTCCCCCTTTCTCACCTGTCTTCGATGTTTGCTGGAATTCTTTGAAGGAGTCTTCTTGCGTACGGTTTGGGTTTTGTACAACCCTGTGCGAGCGTCTTCAGGTTCCAGCGTGCGTTCAGCGTTCGAATCCAGGAATGCTTAGAATGTCAGGGAAATCCAGGAAATGAGGGATGGTGTACTCGGAGATGGGTACACTAAGTCCGGGACACAAGATAGGATAAAGTGGAATGGAATGATAGAGGAAGGAAAGCTAGGGTCCAGGAACCAGGAATCAATGAGTTCAGCGAAGGCGAACTATGCAGCACACGTCTAGCCACTGCAAGCGGTAGCGTTGAGAGGCACGGGCCGCAAGGACATGGTTTCTTTATAGAACGTGCTAAGTCTGACGTGGAGGCTGGTGGGCAGCGTTCTATGTTAGAGGGCCATGTTGGAAGTACTACGGAGTGCAAGCCCTGATGTGTCAGGGACCAGGAAGTCCAAAAGGGATGCGTCCTACGGTTCATGACATGAAGCCTTGCGAGAGTGAAAGGTTTGCAATATGATATATGGTTTTACCTCATTCTTTTTCTTATCCTTTCTCTGCACTTAATTGTACATCAGTTCAATCAAAATGTTGGTTCAAGCACAAGTAGGTAAGTATTCATTAAATTCCTAAGCACTCTTGAGTTATCTGATGCCACTGAATCATTGTACACAAGCCAATTTGTATCTTCACAGAAAGGTTATGTAGTGTCCATCTCCGTCATGGAATATGATTTCAATGGATTTAAACGTCTTAGAAATATACATCTGACCATGTACAATGTTTACAATTGCAGTATTGGTGTTAAGATTTGGTAACCAGGCCTGGAAACTGCACAGTTTCCCAGTCAGGTATCCAAATGTACACAGACCATTGAAAAGACTGTTGAAAGAATCTAATGATGACAACCTGTGCAAATGGGAACCTATTTAAAAGAGAGATCAATGAAAGAATCCACTGGCTCATGATCTTTAACACCTCCAACATTGTCAAGCGGAATGGAATTAATGAGTACCTTATAGATTTTTTTTAAAAGAAATAGGTGCATTGAGAAACACCAACAACCGGATCATGAACAGGAGATGGACTGCACACCTTACCTAATTTTGCTTTGGTCAATTAACCTTTGAGGAGTGGTCAATCCTCCACAGATTATGCTCTTAGAGAGTACTTACTGCTTGTATCAAAGTTGTCATTTGAAACAGCAATGACAGGTTGGAATTGCAATAACATTCACCACCTGTCGAATTGTGAAATGCACATTGAGTAATAATCTGCACTGCAATTGCCAATTTCCTTTCAACAGCAAACACCCACTTCTTGGAATATACCTGTGGCTTTGCTTTTATTAGAGTTAGGTGCAGATTTTCTTTCCAGAACACCAAGGTGAGGAGCATGCGGCACACAAATCTGGTTGCATGCATCAACACATGCTGCATCAGCTGCAACTTTAGACTCTTCTAAACCAACATCAACCGGTGCCATTATAACCTCAAACCATGAGACTTGTGCTGTGTGATTTCATAGGCAGAACACAAGGGAATCTGAGATTTCTTTATAAACAGGTCTTTAAAACCTTGGAAGAATCCAGAAGTTCTTTCTACAAGCTAAGTCTCACTATGGTCAAATGAAAATAGAACAAACCCAATTGAATTGATTTTGGAGTAAGTAACTGAAGCACCAACTGTTCCCATGGCACCATTCACAAGTCCAATCTCTGCATTCAGGTTATGCCTCAACATGACTCGACATTTAATCCTTATTCTAAGAACAGACACTCATCTTTCTGTTCATGTAGTTGACATCTGTAAACCGCGTGTGCCAAAACCCATCCAGCCGTGGCGCAAAGCGATGCAGCGACCCTGCAGCAGTGCCAGTAACGCCCCCAACCCCACCCCATGCGCCAAAAACATTGCACAAATCTCCTAAATGGCGCAAAGGCCAGGGGACCAGCATACATCCCCCCAAGCACGAAAACGCGTGGAAAACTCCCCGCGCACCCCTCAGAATACACGTACCCCGCTCGCGCCAGCGAAAACGTGTGGAAAATTCCCTGCGCACCCCTCGGAATGCACGTAACCCGCTCACAACAGCGAAAACACGTGGAAAAACCCTGCGCACCCCTCAGAATACACGTACCCTGCTCACGCCAGTGAAAATACGTGGAAAACTCCCCGCGCACCCCTCAGAATACAGTACCCCGCTCGCGTCAGCGAAAAATGCGTGGAAAACTCCCTGCGCACCCCTCGGAATACACGTACCCCGCTCACGCCAGTGAAAATGCATGGAAAACTCCCTGCGCACCCCTCGGAATACACGTACCCCACTTGCGCCATAGAAAACGCGTGGAAAAGACCATGCACACCCCTCGGAATACACGTACCCCGCTCGTGCCAGCGAAAAACGCACGGAAAACTCCCTGCACACCCCTCGGAATACATGTACCCCGCTCGCGCCAGCGAAAATGCGTGTAAAAGTCCATGCGCACCCCTCAAAATATACGTACCCCGCTCGCGCTAGCAAAAACGCGTGTAAAAGTCCACGTGCACCCCGGAATACACGTACCACTTCCCACGAAGAGCATGTACAGAGCGTTGGAAACCCACGTGGGACCAACCCACCCAACCCGTGGCGAGGGAAACGCCCGTGCGTGTTACATCACAGATGTGCTTAAGCGCTAAGGGCCATTCCTCGAATTACACGCTGACATGCTGTTTTTTCACGTGCCAAATCGCTCTGTATCAAGCTGGCCATGCGACAACACACGGAAGACCACGCTCCTGCCCAGAAGGCCGAATTACTGCCCCCCAGAACTCCCAGCAGCCTCCCACGAGCCATCTGCTGCTGCCTGCCTGCCTGCTGCCACCGTGCCCTGCCATTTGGTGCCTGCACATCTGCCATCTGCTGGGGTCCAGTTGCAGTGACCACCCCTGTTGGAACAGAAGACTCCCGACTGAAGTACCATCACTCCACAGCCCAGTCCCAGGACCCAGTTGCTCACCCACACCTGCCTCGGGAGTTGCCATGTCTGACACAACATCTTCCGGGACCAGTGGCAACCCCCAGCCAGAGAGGCAGAGGGCTACCAACTTGAGTGAAAAGGAAGTTGGTATCCTGGTGGAGCAACTTCATTATGATGCCCTCTTTGGAAGACCATGTGCTGACAATGATGGACAGAAGAGGATCTGGAAGGACATTGTGGCTGCCATCCACGTGGAGGGGGTGGCAGCCCGCGACATACGACACGTCTGGAAGCGCTGTGAGGACTTCAGGTCCAGGACCCTCAGCAAGGCCCGGCGCCTCTTGGAGGCAGAGGATGCAGAGTGGTGCTGGGTCCGCCTTACCGACAACCAGATGAGGGTCCTGGAACGTATACGCCCAGCACTTCACATCCAGGTTCTTGAGAGGCATACCCATCCAGAGTGTCCATGTGTACTGATTGGACTCAGTGCATGTTGAGATGTGCCAGGTGTGTGCAGCTTGGACATATGTTTTGAAAGGCCCATGTATGGATGTCTATGTGCAGGGAAATGAACCTGCCCCATGTGAGTCCAGTCACGTGTGAGGCACATCAATGGTGTATGTGTTACAATGCATCATGCATCATGCGGAGCAGCATGCAGAACGCACACATGTATGCATGCCTGTGTCTGTACTTTGAAATGTTTGGGGTGTGAGAGATGTGTGCTGCTGCCATGGACATGCATGATGTACATGTCTGTGTGTCTGAGTAGTGTGTGCGCCATGGATGCATGACACATGTCCGTGACGATGTGTTCATTCACTGATACAGCCTAGTCATACTTGTATCCACTGTGTCTGGGGGTATACCGGGCCAAATACATGACCCTCCATTGATGTGTGTGCATGTGACCAGCATGTCTCATGGTGCATGTGAGAATTAACCCTCCATTGGATGCAACTACGGTGCCTTGGACATGGATGCCAATGTATGTTGCATGTGCCATGCCTGTTCCTGCATGTGTGTTGCCTGCACTGACCCATGTGTTGTGGAGGGACATGATGGAAGTGACGTTTGACAGTGCCACTCATGTGCTATTGCTTTGTGTCTAGGGGACTATAGTTCAGTACCCTGATGCTTGTGTTCAATGTCTCCCTTTACACAGCGGCGAGTGAAGAAGAGGGCGGAGATGGCGCTGTGGAGGAAAGCGGCAGGGATGCCTCCACCGGCCGGCGACGCAAGGCCCAGTCACCCTCCCAGGAAATAACATCATCCGGGAGCGAGGGGACTGGTGCCGCGTCTGCCACCAAACAACATGGCATGACTAAACAGAACCATGGCCCTAATGCCAAACAAAATCCTCTCTACCCCCCAGTACAAGCATGCAACCATCTACTGTACCCACTCCCAAATCACCCATTCCATGACAGTCTTAAAAGAACCACCATGCCCATGCATAAATGCACAACGCATGACTGAGGCAATGTTCATTGAGACATGCACAAAAGCAATGATAGAGCACAACACCAATCATGAAGTTAGCAAAAATGTATTGAAAACATAACGAAGTAACATAGAGGACATCAAACTTGTAAATCAATATACGACAGATATAATAAAAAAAGAGGTAATCAAATAAAAAAATTATTGAACGTCACGTTGAAAGAAAAAAAGTGGTCCATTGCAAATGTCAATAAGAAATAAATAATCCAAATAAAAGAAAACCATTGATCCATGGGAAAAATGAAAAAGAAAGTATGTACAAGTCTTCAACTATCTACAATCCAAGTCCAAAGGGTCCATGATCCCCAGAGCAAATGAAACCTACAAAAAAGTCCTATGAAGAAAAATCTATATACATGAAGTGGAGCAATGTCCATTAACTTCAAAATAAAAGAAAAAAGAAAGGAAGCCTAACACTAATGAACTATGTACAATGGCGGTGGGCAAGTCCTACGGCTCACTCTTTGATGTTCCGGGCCAGGGCATCATCGAACTCCATGTCGATGTCCCAGAGGCGGGCCACTTCCCTGGCCTCGAGGTCTCGCAGGTATGCAGTCATGTCTTGTTCCAACTCCCTGCGAGTTGCCTCGAGGCACTCAGCCCGCCTCAATGACCTTCGCATGGAGTTCTCCCCCCTGACCATAGTGAGCCGTGCCTCTTCCACCCGCCGCCGCTCCGCATCTATTTGCTGGCCCAATCGCTGCCACATGGAAGACACTCCCAATCCAGGGTCCTCCTGCCCTCCGGCCGATGCCTGCCCCTGTGATGTTGATGGCCCCGAGCCATCTTGGCTCCCACCTTGAGCCTGCTGCTGCCGAGCATGTGCTCTGCCTGTCGATGCCTGCACATCATCCTCCTGCTGGGGTCCAGTTGTTGGGGTGGCCACCCCTGCTGGACCTCCGACTCCCAACTGTGGCAGGGATGCACGGAGGACGACTGGCGCATAGGGGGTTCAGTTGAGGAGGGGGTCGCCACAAGTTCCAGCACACGGAGGAACCCAGCCTTGCTGACCTGTCCTAGTAGGTCAATGCGGTCAATGAGGTATTTGAAATGACGTTCATTGTCCTCACGAGAACCCTTCACGTCATCCCGAATACCACATTGACGCAACGCCACCCCAGCTAGGATAGGCTCAACACGGTACCGGATTGCCACATCTACAGGGAGAGGAAGGCCAGTTTTTGTGTGTGCGTCCCCTCCCTGAAAACCAGTCTGGACGGAGGCATCCCTGGTGGTGCCGGATTATGTAGTTACAGGATCGGGGACAGGATTACACACAGGCACCTCCGCGGCGGCCTGTGCTGCCTCCTGTCCCTGCCCCTGGCCTGCACCACTAGCACCAGTGGAATCCCCCCTCCAGGCCCTGTGCGTGGGCCTTCCACGGCCTCCTCCTCAACCAAACCCCCCACCAACCTGCTGACCCCATGCCATCTTCCTCCATAGGCCCCTGTGCGGGCTCAGCTACCCCTTCTGCTGCCGAGGAGTCCACCTCCAACCTCCGCCTCTTGGACCTTCCCTTGGCAGCTGAGGCCGCGGACGCGGCACCAGACTCCTCACTCCCCGAAGAGATGTAAACCTGGGAGGGGAGCTGGGCCTTGTGTCTCCTGCTGGCGGTGGGATCCCTGCCACTGTGCTCCATAGTACGGTCTCTGCCCTCTTCATCAGTTGACGCTGCAGACAGGGAGAGACAGAACACAGGCATCAGGGCACTGTACAATGGTCTGATATACACATGACAGTTGCACATGAGTAGCAATATCAAACTTCACAGTTGGCATCACATTCCCCAACACACATATCATTTGAACCCACACACATGCGCAATTTAACAGGAATCGTGCAGCAGCATCCATACCCATACAACAGCTTGAACATCCGAAGGTTGGCATGACATCACAAGCAACATGGGGAGTGCCGAACACATGCACATGCGCTAACAGACAGACATGCATCTGTGCATATCTACCATATGTCACAGTGCCATCAACGGCAACCATGTCACATCTGCCAATGGGGTTCCTACATGTCTGTGTCACATGCATCCATGGTGTCGTATCACAGTCACACACATGTCAAACACACACATGCACATGTATGCCGTGCACGTACATGAAGGTGGAACCAGCATCCATGTGTCACACCCCAACCATGCCATGGTACATATACACAAATGCTAACATGTGTGCATCCCCACATGCATTTGTGCATCATGCATTTGAACACATACACCATTGATGTGCCTCACACATGACTGGACTCACAGGCGGCAGGCCCATGTCCCTGCACATACACATCCATACATGGGCCTTTCAAGACATATGTCCAAGCTGCACACACCTGGCACACCTCAACATGCATTGCGTCCAATCCGTACACATGGACACTTACCACTCGACTCCGGACGGGTATGCCTCTCAAGGACCTGGAGGTGAAGCGCTGGGTGTATACGTTCCAGGACCCTCATCTGGTCGTCGGTAAGGCGGACCCGGCACCCCTCTGCATCCGCTGCCTCCAAGAGGTGCCGGGCCTTCCCAAGGGTCCTGGACCTGAAGTCCTCCCAGCGCTTCGGATGTGTAGTATGTCGCGGGCTGCCACCCCCTCCACGTTGATGACAGCCACGATGTCCTTCCAGATCCTCTTCCATCCATCATTATCGGTGCATGGTCTTCCGAAGAGGGCATCATAATGCCCCAGAAGTTGCTCCACCAGGATACCAACTTCCTTTTCACTGAAGCTGGTAGCCCTCTGCCTCTCTGGCTGGGGGTTGCCACTGGTGCCGGAAGGTGTTGTGTCGGACATGGCAACCACCGAGGCAGGTGTGGGTGGGCAACTGGGTCCTGGGGCTGGGCTGTGGAGTGATGGTACTTCAGCCGGGAGTCTTCTGTTCCAGCAGGGGTGGTCACTGCAACTGGACCCCTGCAGATGGCAGATGTGCAGGCACCAAATGGCAGGGCACGGTGGCAGCAGGCAGGCAGGCAGCGGCAGATGGCTCGTGGGAGGCTGCTTGGGGTTCTGGGGGGCAGTAATTCGGCCTTCTTGGCAGGCGCGTGTTCTTCCGTGTGTTGTCACGTGGCCAGCTTGATATGGAATGATTTGGCACGTGAAAAAACAGCACGTCAGCATGTAATTCGAGGAAAGGCCCTTAGCGCGTAGGCGCGTCTGTGACGTAACACGTGCAGGTGTTTCCCTCACCAAGGGTTGAAGGTCCCACATGGGTTTCCATCACTCTGTACATGCTCTTTGTGGGATGCGGTGCATGTATTCCAGGGGTGCACATGGACATTTACACGCGTTTTCGCTAGCGCGAGCCAGGTACATATATTCCGAGGGATGCGCATGGACTTTTACATGTGTTTTCGCTGGCGCAAGCGGGGTATGTGTATTCGAGGGGTGCACAGGGAGTTTTCCACACATTTTCGCTGGCACGAGTGGGGTACGTGTATTCTGAGGGGTGCACGCACACACCTGGCACACCTCAACATGCACTGCATCCATTCCGTACACATGGACACATACCGCTCGACTCCGGATGGGTATGCCTCTCAAGGACCTGGAGGTGAAGCGCTGGGCGTATACGTTCCAGGACCCTCATCTGTTTGTCGGTAAGCAGACCCGGTACCCCTCTGCAACCGTTGCCTCCATGAGGCGCCGGGCCTTGCTGAGGGTCCTGGACCTGAAGTCCTCCCAGCGCTTCCGGACGTGTCGTATGTCGCGGGCTGCCACCCCCTCCACTTTGATGGCAGCCACAATGTCCTTCCAAATCCTCTTCTGTCCATCATTGTCGGCGCGTGGTCTTCCGAAGAGGGCATCATAATGCACCAGGACTTGCTCCACCAGGATTTCAACCTCTGCAGCACTAAAGCTGGTAGCCCTCTGCCCCTCTGGCTGGGGGTTGCCAATGGTCTCCAATGGTGTTTGGCCCAACATGGGAACCCACGAGGCAGGTGTGGGTGGACAACTGGGTCCTGGTGCTAGGCTGTGGAGCGATGGTACTTCAGTCGGGAGTTTTCTGTTCCAGCAGGGGTGGTCACAGCAACTGGACCCCTGCAGATGGCTGATGTGCAGGCACCAAATAGCAGGGTACGTGGCCAGCAGGCAGGCAGCAGCAGATGGCTGGTGGGAGTCGGCTCAGGGCTCTGGGGGGCAGTAATTCGGCCTTCTGGAAGGAGCATGGTCTTCCGTTTGTTGTTGTGTGGCCAGCTTGATACGGAGTGATTTGGCATGTGAAAAAACAGCACATCAGCGTGTAATCCGAGGAAAGGGCCTAAGCGCGTAAGTGACGTGACTTACGCCGGCGTTTCCCTCAGCAGGGGTTAAAGGTGAGCAGGGCCAGCAGTTCCCTGTGCATGCCTTTCGTGGAGACTGACGTGTATTGCTACTTCTGGTTGTTTCGCGCGCCATCACAACTTCACAGCGGATCAAGGACGTATCTCTTCTTTTGGCGGGGTTATTGGCTATGCGTGGTTTTCATTATCACGCTAATCAGACGGTGAGTCGAGTATGCTATTTTTCACACTGCGGGTGCCCCTGTGTATCGCGTACCCATTTTCGACGTCATAGTATCCTGCGTGTCCCATGCGTAGGTGTTTTTCGTGTCCCTGGGTGCCACCGCATACTGCGGGAGGTTAATTCCACACACGTGGGCTACCGGGGGTTGCGTGCACGGTTTTACTGCAGTTTTGAGGTACCTGAGCGTTGCATGACCCGTCACTTTATCACCGGGTTCACCTACAGCCTTGCAGGTGCAGGGGTGCTGTTAATATCTAGTACCCCACCCCATTCACCCCAATTGCCCAGGACAATTTTTGTGTACACCTCCCATTGGCACTACTACATCTGTGCCGGCACTACTACATCTGTGCCATGGTTGGGAGGCCACGAAAGGTGAGGGGTGCCTCGGCTGGGCATACTCCACGTGGCGGGCATTGTCAGGGATGTGGCCGGGTGACCAGGGAGTAGAGGGACTCCAGGGTGTCCAGGGTGGCTGCAGAGGGGGAAGAGGCAGGGGTGCACCACTTCAGCACAATGTTGTGCCACGTGTTGGTGCAGTCATGCCACCACCCCCTGCGGCTCTGGGAGATGCAGCTCTTGCATTTGGCACTGGCGCCCATGTGACCCGGCAGTCCGTTTCATCGACTGCCACAGGCCCAAGGATAGTGGTAGCTGCAGGTGCTGCTGTGGCCACCACCACCCATGCTCAGGGTCGGCCAGCGCATGCTGCTTTGGCACCTGAAGAGTCCCAGGATGATTTTCAGGAGGTCAGGAGGCACACCATAAGTGCACGCAGGGCTGCCCTGACCGGGGCATGTGTCCCTGAGGCAGTATTGTCAACTGCTTCCCCGAGCAGCCGGGTGTTGGCAAGTGCATGGGCATATGCAGCTGACACCACCCCGGCTGTGAGTCTACCATCCAGTCAATGACCCTGGTACAGCAGATGTTGCTGCACATGGTCCATTCCAGGGCACCCAGCAGCCACTGACGCAAGTCAGGGCTTCTGTCCTTGTTCCACCTGCCACTCCCTTGGTTCAATCCACCAGCGCCACTGCCCATACTTATCAGGGCGGCATTTGCCAGCTAGTGTCCGGACCACTGCTCAAGAGGAGGAAGGTTGCATTTGCAGCAGAGGCTGGGACGCCAGACATGGCTCCGGCCTCCAGCACGTCGAGGAAGAAGTCTTTCTGCACACAGGAACTGGACTTGCTTGTGGACTACGTGTCGGGACACAACCGTGATATGCTAGTTGACCCGAATTGTCACAATATGGCTGCCCAGCGTTTCACCCACTGGAAGCATGTTGCGGAGGGTATCAGTACAATCGGACATGAGGTGCGCACAGCTCAGGAGTGCAAAAAGGGTTGGGATGACCTCCGACGCTCTGCTAAGCAAAAGCGTGCCTCTAATTATAACATGACTCTGGTGACTGGCAGTGGGACCCCACCTGAGGAGGAAGAGCTCACTTCGCACAAGTCAGTCACTGAGGAGTTCATACCGACAGAATTGTACGAAGGAGTGGGAGAGATGCTGGACTTTGATGCCCCGTCCAGTGAGTGTTGTCGCATGTTTGTCCAGACCATGTGTGGTTTGCTTGTGTGATGTGTTGTGCTTGACTGCCACTACATGCTATGTGTACATGGTTCTCATGTGCGAGTCATGCAATGCTTCACTGATGTGTGCCTGCTGTGCAGGATGCTAGACATGTAGAGCAGACTGGGACTGTCCTCATCACCACACCTGCACCGTGCTCACATGCTAGTCACCCGGCTGCCCCTCCGGTCCATGTTCCAGCACACTGGCCCTTCTGCATGTAGCCTGGGGTGTCTTTCCACTCAGCACTGGGACTATGTCATAGCATGACTGACATGCATGTGTGTTCTGCCTGCATGCGGGTACTCCACGTAGGTATGCTCCCTTGACCCTCCACCAACCTGCACCCCAATTTCACCATGGCACTGGTGGGTGTCATGTTGGAGTACTGCAATGGCCTGTTCAATGCTCCTGTGGTCATGCACACTTCCCTCTGCCAACCTGCCAGACGCATACAGTGGGGTACATCCTTTTTCCTTGATGCAGGGTGTCTCACTGGGACTGTGCAGATGGCAGATGCTCCGCAGGGACATGAGTGCCCATTCATGCTCCATGTGCATTCCATGCATGCCCCTATGCGTCCTTGCCCGGATGATCATTGTAATACGTGTCCAGGATAACATACATTTAATGGCATTTGATCATCCATTCCATGCCCACTCTGGCTCTGTCCTGCATCATGCACATGTTTAGGGTGTCACAGTCTGTGTGGGGCACAGGCCTCCCCCTTGGTTCAGGCCCCTGACTCTGTTCAACTGGTGTAGTGGCGTCTGCACACATGGGTGTACTACTGAGGGTTCATCATGTGTCCTGCTTACTGTCCCATTCTCATCTGCTGTGTTGTCAGTTGACTCAGATGATGCAATTGACGCTAGTCAACACTGTCTGCCAATACACAGTTCTCTGGTCACCCTTTCGCTGCCATGCAATGCCTCCCTGCATTTTCACTGGGGGGGGGGGTTCCTGTAGGCATGCAACCCATTGCATGCACATTGCACGGGATTCCTGAACTTGCCCTTACACTGCCTTCATGTTTATTGATTGACATCATAATGTACTTGTTCTTGTAGATAGTGGGTAAGGTACACATGTTCTGAACTGCATCAACCCACTTCTGAGCCGTGTTACACCGTTCTACATGCCTACTCACAGCTGCAATGTCAAAGTGACCTGGCATGTATGGTCAGATTTTCATCCCTTCTCTGTCATGAATGCCACAGGTACAGGTGGATCCTGTGACACATGTACTCAGTATTGGAATTCCCTAGTGGGTGTTTAGCAAAGTTGGTAGGTCAATGTGCGCCCTATACCAACTGGTATGGGCAGCAGATTGAATGTAGCCTGCAAATCGGGTTGTAATGACTGTGGAGCTGCCTTGATGTGTGTATGTGTACACCCTCACATACATCAAAGCAAGCAGCGTTGTAGCTGCTTGCTTTGCTGTATTGGATGCTATTCATGTTCACAATACAGGTGTAGGGAAAGGGGTGTTTTTGAACGCTTTCACATGTACATATGCAAGCAGCTTCAATTTGTGTCGTGCAAAATTGCGGCTAATCACTTATGTGTGTGTGAAAGTGTTCATTTACACATGTGTCTTCCGCAGCTTTTTTGTTGACAGACTAATATGTAGTTGATTGACGTTTATGCTGGTGAGATTTCTGCATTGCGCACGTTATGTTCAACTGGCATAATCCTTAAGGTGCACTGTTGTGCAGTATGTGTACGCCCAGGCCCACTTAGCTAATATGGTGGGGCCTGGCCGTGCAGAATTTACACACGGAATAATGGAATAGGGCACATTCATAGCACAATGTGCTAAATCAGGCCCTGAGGGGTGTTCAGGAGGCTTCATGGCCTGCAGCTCGGACCGTACTGGGCATTATGGTCCCTCATGCCTGGTTGCAGGCCCTTGCTTTGCTCGGGACATTCACTATATCTACATGGCCCATGACACCCGGTACAGGCTGAGCTGCAGATGGATGAAGCTATATTGGTGATGATGGTTTAGTGATGCATGTGTACATGCATATTACGTGTGTCATTGTGTGTTTGGATACACTTCCAGCTGTGGTGAATTTGCAGTTCAGACATGCTTATGGTATGTGCCATCTCTTTGTTGCCATCTGTCTTTTCTGCCTGTGACATGTGCCTGACTGAGGTGGTGTCTGATGGAGGTGATATACTACATTTTGTACTTGTGCAGGCTTTGCTATTAAGACACATCCATTTCTGCTTTTGGGATGTGTTTGCATATCAATGCCACTGGATGCATGCCAGGTTCTCATTTGTGTGCGACATGTCTGCTTCATGTGTTGGCTGTCGATGTGATGTCTATGTGTGTGTGGGTTATGTGCTTCTGACATGTGTACACATGTTTGTTTTTTCCACTTTTCAGATGATGACGCAATGGAGGCAGAGGATGGTGATGTCATGCCAGACACAGGGTTGCTATCACACCAGCAACCCAGCACAAGTGGGGGTCGTGGGGTGGTAGACCACGAGAACCCACTTGTGCTCCAGACCATCGTGTCTAGGGCTGGCAATGAGTCTAGCCCGGATGATCACTCTGACGATAATGTCGAGTTGGATGCGCGTCATGTCCATTCGTCAACGGTGAGTGATTCTGATGTGGACAATCCTCTGTCCACGACACCTGCACTGAGGGGCCAGACGGTGGTGGGACATCCGCCTGTGGTGGATCGGGAAGCATGGTCACGCTCCACACCAGTTGCTGATGTGCCTGGGGCATCACGTCAACGGAGGAATGTAGTCCTGCAGCCGCGGGCGGTGCCAACCCAACAAGGACTGCGGCTCCTTGGGCCCCGCAGTCAAGCCCAGCAACATGGTGGCCGTGCGCCACCGAGGTATACTGAGTGGGAGCAAGCCATGGTTGCCAATTCCGAACACCAGGGGGCAGCAATTGATAATATCGCTCAAAGCATGGAACGTGTGGCCCAATCCGTGCTCCCCCCTGCTAAGCAGTTGGATCTCCAGCAGCTGGCAGCACAGTCCACGGCCCGCTCGCTCAGGCTGGGCATGGCGGCCATAGACAGGGCATGCCGGGCTGAAATGGTGTCTCTGCATCAAACAATTGCTGCTTACGCAGAGGCACACAGGGAGGCCCTGATGGATGACCATAAATCCCTCCGATCTACTCTGGATGTGCTCTTGATATCCCAGAGGCAGCGGACCGATGAGAGGTTGGAACAGCTTGAGAATACCATCTCGACTGATCTACGTGCTTGCCGGGAGGTGTTCCAGATGTCATGCCAGGCCATGCAGGAAGAACTCCATGTTACACATGCTACCGTGCAAGAGGAAGCACGCGTATCACGCAAGGTTCTGCATGCTGATCTACGTGTCATCGCCGCACAGAACCAGGCTCACCGATTCCGCAGACTTGCTGCCGACGAGGGGAAAGCTATGCATAGGCGTTATCAGGGTACTGTGTCACGTCCACCTTTTGAGTCAGAGGGTGAGGAGGACGACGACTTATCTCCCACACAGGTTGGGCCGTGCAGGCATTGAGCCCATGGAGGTTTCTTTTTATCTCGACATCATCACATGTGGGTGTTGAGGTGCACCCTGTACCTTCCCCCCGTCTTTGGGCCTTCCCCCCAGGTCGTATGTACCATTTTTGATTTTTATAGTTAGTTTAATTAGTTAATATAGTTTAAAATTGTTTGTCTATTGTGCATTTATGTGACGGTGTGGTGCTTTGTGGCATTTGAAAGCATACAATGTCTGTTCCAGCTGGGCCCTTCAAGCTTGTCAGGGGCACACACAGGGGGTGTCACCCATATCCTCAAGTCCCCCCTGCTCCATAGATGCTAAGTTATTGGCGCAATAGCGTTCCTAGCCAGAAACTAATTCAGCACACGGGGGGCACCCAGCAAGGCACAGACTCGAGTGCAGTGCATATCATTTGCATATGCAAATTGCCACGTGCGCTACCTATGGAAATTCACGGCTGGCAGAACACGACTTGTACTGAAGTCACACCTCGCCACATATGTCTAGCAGTTTACCCAAGGACCATTGTATCATGTGTGATTCTTGACACATTGGTCTTCCATTTACCGCAGGGCCACATGCGGCTGCCTTACCGCACTGACAGTGTATGAACCATCATGGGGGAAAGCAAAAGTATACGAACAAAACAGCAGACAAGAGTGTTTCTTTGGGGAGGAGTCACTAAATTTGAGTCATGAATGGTGTTGTGTGTGTGGTGAAAACTCACACAGAATAGTAACTCAGCGCTCTCTTTGTAGCATTGAACTGCTCCTGTTACCGGACCTGAGAGTGTGCCGGCAAGAGGCCAGCACTCACCCCAGAGATAAGTCTCTCTTTGGCTTGCATTTGACCCATTTTGTACAATTTCCATGAAGAACATGGTTTCTCTGATTAAATATGTGTTATTGTCAATAGTTGTATTTTGTCTTTGGCCTACTTTCCTTTGCCCATCCACCTCTCCTCTCCTCACCCTTGTTATCAGGGTACTGTGTCACGTCCACCTTTTGAGTCAGAGGGTGAGGAGGACGACGACTTATCTCCCACACAGGTTGGGCCGTGCAGGCATTGAGCCCATGGAGGTTTCTTTTTATCTAGACATCATCACATGTGGGTGTTGAGGTGCACCCTGTACCTCCCCCCGTCTTTGGGCCTTCCCCCCAGGTCGTATGTACCATTTTTGATTTTTATAGTTAGTTTAATTAGTTAATATAGTTTAAAATTGTTTGTCTATTGTGCATTTATGTGACGGTGTGGTGCTTTGTGGCGTTTGAAAGCATACAATGTCTGTTCCAGCTGGGCCCTTCAAGCTTGTCTCGTGTATATGTCTGCAGCTTGGGGTCCTGACTCACACATGCCACTCCTGCTTCCGCAAGGATTTTTCGGTGTTACAACCATTTACACAAGGGCATTGGACTTTCGTCATATCTGTGGCCTGTCTGCTGCTGTACTACTTGTGTTAACACCCATAGTGGGGATTATGTATGCTTTCTCCACGGCATGTCTGCAATCAATTTTGGTGAGTAGATTATTGATATGTCCATTTATTGATGTTGATGTATGTTCTATTCTTGCCTGTATATGCACTTCATGCTGTAGACAGTAGCCTGCACCCTTTGGCTGTCAAAGTCACACTGATGGTGGGAGGAGATCGGATGTAGGTCTCAGACATGGCCCAGTGACAACCAGCATGAAGACACACACACGGGAATATTTCAAGCCTTATTAAAAGCTTTTATGCTCTTTCTGCAGGAAATTGAGCCTCCAGACTGCCTTTCCCACCAGACACGGGCCAAGAACTACAAAAACCTGGCCACGTTGGGTGATGCACACGTGCGCATGCGTGCACAAGCAGAAGCACGGGGCTTGTGCACAGACATCTGACAGAAGCAGACGTCTTTCCAGGAGCTCCAAGCAAGGTGAGCAGCACGAGGGGCCACACCCCAGACGACCTTCCTCCAGGCCCCTGGCACATGCATGCTAAGTAGCGCCAGTGCTAGGGAGCTTGGCCAGGCATTGGGGAAGATGCACACAGTACAGCTATGCCGCCTTGAGGACCAAATGGCAATTAGCTTTCCAAATTGTCAGGGGCACACACAGGGGGTGTCGCCCATATCCTCAAGTCCCCCCTGCTCCATAGATGCTAAGTTATTGGCGCAATAGCGTTCCTAGCCAGAAACTAATTCAGCACACGGGGGGCACCCAGCAAGGCACAGACTCGAGTGCAATGCATATCATTTGCATATGCAAATTGCCACGTGCGCTACCTATGGAAATTCACGGCTGGCAGAACACGACTTGTACTGAAGTCACACCTCGCCACATGTGTCTAGCAGTTCACCCAAGGACCATTGTATCATGTGTGATTCTTGACACATTGGTCTTCCATTTACCGCAGGGCCACATGCGGCTGCCTTACCGCATTGACAGTGTATGAACCATCCTGGGGGAAAGCAAAAGTATACGAACAAAACAGCAGACAAGAGTGTTTCTTTGGGGAGGAGTCACTAAATTTGAGTCATGAATGGTGTTGTGTGTGTGGTGAAAACTCACACAGAATAGTAACTCAGCGCTCTCTTTGTAGCATTGAACTGCTCCTGTTACCGGACCTGAGAGTGTGCCGGCAAGAGGCCAGCACTCACCCCAGAGATAAGTCTGTCTTTGGCTTGCATTTGACCCATTTTGTACAATGTGCATGAAGAACATGGTTTCTCTGATTAAGTATGTGTTATCGTCAATAGTTGTATTTTGTCTTTGGCCTACTTTCCCTTGCCCATCCACCTCTCCTCTCCTGACCCTTGTTCCGGTTATCCTGAATACCGATGCCTATCCAAAGAATGGATCCCTAACCCTCTTTCCCCACCGGGGTCTCGGAGGCCTGTGTAAGTTTTACCTTGCAGGCGCCCAGACCGCAGAGGGTGTGGTGGGTTCATGCCACTCCTGCGCCTGGAGACTGGAGCTGTGACACTACCCATCAGTTGTTGCATCCACATTGATTATTGTGTACTGAAAATGCTACCCATCCTGTTCAACCATTGTTGAACTGTGCTACCTTGGTTGTACTTCTATCATTCTGCTTGGACTTGTGCTTGCCCATTTTCTCGCGACTTCAATTCATCTACTGGAGACTCTTCCAGGGTTTTTTGGTGGCTACAGGCATTTTCCCTGGTTTGGGGGTTTGGCTACTTGGAGTTCTCTGCGATTTGGTATTTTTACCAGTCAAGGTGGCCTCTGAGGGGGCTGGACCCTATTTACACACAAGGTGGAACATGGAAATCAAGGGGTAGGAGGATCCTGAAGCCAGGTAGACTAGAAGGAAGAAGGCAACGGACCCCAGACACAGTTCTTCAGAAGGTCATGGTGATGTGTCAATGAGGGAGGGCCTTTTGTTGTTGGACAGTACGCTTGGGCTACAGTGTTTGGGCACTCTCTGACATTCTAATTGTGGGGTACTATGTACATGATGTGTTCTGCTGGTGTGGACACTGAGGGTCCATTGATTTCACATGCATGTATTAAGTGCATGTCCCTACTGACACACACACTTACACAATGCTCCAGCACACATTCAACCACCCTTCCATGCCCAGACGTGCACACAGATTGCCTTCTCTGGCATGCTGTGTCCCTGCAGCGCATGATCCCTTACCATTTGGGGACCGTGTACATGCGTCAGTAGGTTATTTTTGTTGCTTGTCCTTTTTATATGATGCTCAAGGTGTATCTCGAACACAATGGCTGCTCACTTTGCTGTGTGCTGAGCAGTGTGTTGCACGTGTGGGCATGGACACACACAGCACACGGGTTAGGGATTAGCGGATTTGGCTTGGCCAATGTGTTTGACAACAAGCATTCAGTGTTTTGTGGATGGTACCACTGGTGGCATGCATTTGTGTATGGGGGAGGTTGTTGGTCAGTCATTTCATCTGATTCCATGTCAGGTGTGATTGTCTCGGGCCTCTTTCCATTTATCACATGTCACGTTGTATCTAATTGGTCATGTGTTGGGCTTTTGCTGTTGCATGCCATGTCATGGTGTGGCCGACAAGGGTGATGTGGGTTGGGGGGGTTTGGGTGACATACCAGTGATTGTCATGGCCTGTTTTGCAGGGGGGTGGTGATATACACACCTTGCATGTGTTCCTTTTGGTCACACAGGATTGGTCATGTTTAAGTAGATAGGCATGCACACAATGTAGCACTTCTGTGGCAACATTCTCAGGATGGTAAGGTTGTGACAGTTGACTGTCTCTTTGTCATCATCGATTGTCACCTGGTATGTGCCAGGCCTGTGTGCACTCTGCAGGGGTGGGAGTTTAGGTGAAAAATGTGGCCACAAGCTGGGTCCGGGCAGCCTCGCCACGTGCCCTTTCCCCTCAATGGGCAGCGCCTGTGCCTGTGGTTGGGGATGTGGGGGAGGTGGGGGCACCACCATGTCCACTGGTACGTCCCGCCATGTTGCAACATTGTGCAGGACACATGCTGCCACAATGATCCTGCACACTACTGGGAGGGCATATAGTAGCTGTCCGCCAGAGCGGCCAAGGGAGCGGAGCATGACTTGAGCACTCCGAATGTGTGCTCCACTATGGCCCTGGTTGCAATATGGGCAGCGTTGTATCTTACCTGGGGTGGTGTGGTGGGGTTCCGTATTGGCGTCATCATGTGGTTGCTCAGAGGGTAGGCACTGTCCCCTGGGGAGGTCATAATGGTTGTGATTAGTTGGGTTTGTGTATTTGTCTGTGTGTGATATGCATGCATGTGCACAGGCATTTGTACTCACCTAGGTGCCATGTGTCGCCATGCTTCCCAGCTTCGAGGGCCCGGCTCAGGGCGGACATTCTGTATATGAAACTGTCATGGGTAGACCCAGGGTAGTTTGCATAGACAGAGGTGATGATTCGCTTGGCATCTCATACAACCTGCACGCTGATGGAATGCCAGTGCTTGCGGTTTCGATAGATGTGCTCAGTGGCCCTAGGTGGACGTAGGGTCACATGGGTGCAAACTATGGCACTGAGAAGTGTGCCACCCTGTAAAAGTCCTGGACCGCGGCCTGCCTTTCTGCAGGTGTTCTGAGCATGTATATGTGCCTGCGGACTGAGGGGCGCGCAGCCATTATTGCCAACACCTGGTGTAGGCAGCGTGACTGTGTGGCCTGTGAGACACCCCTGACTATGGCAGTTGTCTGCTAAAATGACCGAGTGGCCAACAAATGCAGGACATTGAGCACCTTCTCCAAGGGGCTCAATGCTTGGGAGCACAGGGTGGGTGATGTAAGGTCATCTTCCCACTCACTGACCGGGTCTAGGATGATACGAGGTGAAAACCTATACCTGCCATAGACCTGGTCATCAGGCATCCCAAAAAGGCTGGTCCGGGGCAAAAAAAATGCAGGGCCTGGCTAATCTCCTCCTCCTGCGGTGTCCCACGATCAGTGCTGCGACAAATGGGGCATTCATCATAGCTGTATATACGTGTTTGTTGTTTGTGCGCACTTTTATACTGCGCAGGGACGCTTCCGCCTGCCTTTGTGTGGAGGACGTGTTGACGCCTGTGCACGTCTTTTGGCATGCGTGGGCGTTCTGTGTATTTTCTAGCAGTACTTCCCCAGTTACGCCCTCATTTTCATGCGTTGTTCCCCATTCCGCGTGTTCCACCCCGTGTTCCGCCCCTTTTGGTGTGTGTGCTACACGTTGTGCGCTTTAGCTGTGCGCATCTGTGCACGGCGTTCGGGATGTTGCAATGACACGTGTGTCCGTTTGCGCCACCCGCGGATTTGGCACACTTCCCTGGGCAAACACGTGCAGGGCTTTCCATGAATCGCACGCGTGCGTGTGCACTTGCTTTTTCACAGTTGTGCCAGCTTGCGCCACATTTTTCGGCGCACATTTGTTCTATGAATCGCCCACTATGTCTCTCAAGCAAGCCTTTGCACTTTTATGCAATTCATGCTTAACTGGTAGCATCAACAACCAGTGCGCTGTGACACCTCCTATATTAAATGCTTCCAAACAAGTTAGGGCAGTTACCACAAAAGAGATGGGGCAGCAAGACACTTGCAGGATAAAAGATATCAAGGCATGAATTAGAAACCCTGTTCCAGCCTGGTGATAAACATACAACAAAAGAGGAGGATATGCTTGACAGGAGCAGACTTTCTCATGTAGAACACTTTGTGTCATAGATTGTCAGCTGCTAGACATTAAGAAACCTTTTCTGGTTGTGCAGCGTGTTCCACTTCGTCAATGGGGGGTTCAACATCAGTCTGCACAAATGGGTCTTTAAGATCATTTTGACTACCATGCAGACACTCCTGCCTTTAATTTTTAGGAGTGTCCTTTGCAGTTTTGGTTGCCATAAAACCTACCTGGTGATTTTCTTCATCTAACAGTTCAACATATTTTTGGGAACTGGGGACAAAATATGTCTCCTTTTTTATGTACAAACGCTGCTTGGAAATGTTAATAACTAGCAAGCAACTCTTTTTTCACTATGCCAATGTAATAGCCACTTCAAAAGGCAAAAGTAAAACAATTCTCTTTTTCCAGGTTTTCCACATGAAATGTTCATGTAGTTGAGTAGAGATGCTTTGCACGTCTTACCGGGCAAGCAGGACAATCTCAGAACTTAAAACCTCCTGGCTTTGTGTTGCTTTCCACATCGTGGTATGAGTGGCGTTCAGCTACTTCATAGAAGCAAATTCCACCAGCCTTATTTGGGTAATAAATGTCTAACAGATTATATTTCGGGACATCATTACTGTAATACACCCTTTATGCCAAATCTTCACGTTCAGTTAGTGGTTTCAGTGCTCATTTCCTACATATTGCAGGACTAAGGCTTCTCCACACAATACTGACTATGCTTCCATGCAGCACAGCACTAGTTAATTGGTTATAAACTTCATAGCCACCACCCTCTCTCTGCTGAGTATCTTAATTCCAAAAACGAAAGGTATCTCCCTTAAAGTCTTATCTGTTCATCAGCCCAAACCTCATTTGTCTCACTCTTTTCTGATTTAGTCATGTAAGCTGTAATGTATTGTGCAACTGCAGATGTTTTATAACTCACATATTGAACATCAATGTTTGCAATTCAAAGCAAAGCAATAACCGCGTAGCAGTCATTCATGTACTGGGATTGTTTTTTGTGTTCGAGTTGTGTTTTGGGGTGATTTGCCGCCAGTGATGATGTAGGGAACAGATCCCATGACACTGTCTGTAAGATCAGCTGCACATAAAGGCCCTGATTCATGGATTATTTGCGCAAAAAAAAAATGGATTTGTGCGCCATTCTGCCCGCAAATCCCTGTTTAACAAATGGGCAGAATGGCGCACAAATCCCGTTTTTTTCAGCGCAAATAATCCATGAATCCGGGCCAAAGTCTTTTCTGCTCATAATTGTCTTGCGTTATTGAGATTAATTGAAAGATATCCTGTTGGGAAGAAACGCCCCTTGTATTGAGTATTTGTGTTCTTTTCAACAATATTTGATATAATAAATCAATCTTCTGTGGAAAAAGTTAGCGTCTTGGTGAATTCCCAACAGTTTATTACAATATATTATTTTTATTCCCAAGAACACATGGGTGCGAGTTCAGCTCAATGGGTTTGATATGCATTGTCTAGCAAGTACCCTCAAAATGGCCTAAAGTATGGGTGTATCTGAGCATCAATGCCGCCCTTACTGTACATCTCTGATATGCCCAATAAAAAGGGAAACTAACTGGCCATGGTTTGTCTTTAAGGTGCTCAAGCCACTTGAATGAGGAGTGTAATGCCATTGTGACTTACCTACTAAGGAAGGAAAGCAAAATCATCCACAAATAACCTACAAAGGGAGGAAAGTAGACTTATCGTAGAATAACCTACTAATGAAGGACAGTAGCCTCATCCTAAAATAAACGTTTAAGGAATGAAGTCATCGTCATCCTAAAATGACCTACTATGGAAGAAACGTAGCCTCATCCTAAAATATCCTCCTATGGAGAGAAAGTATCCTTGTCGCAAAATAACCTATTAGGGAAGAACATTAGTCTTATCTTGACATGTAATTCACACAGATAGGGGTTGAATGAGAAATGAGATTGCAGATAACTAATCTAAAGTAAGTAATATGAGTAGTATGGAGTACACAAAGAGTTTTCTGGCTGAACACCAAACTGGTTGTTGCACTTACAACATAATAATGCATCTGTCAATGTTTTGTTACTTGTACACACATGAAACAAAATGTAACGGATGTGAGTGTTATGCCAGTGTGGTTTGGCCACCATGTCAGATGCTATATTTGAACAATGTACTACTGCCTGTGTAATAAGATGGTTCTGAGCATTATAACAACATGCTGTGGGTGTCAGTAGAGACAATTTGACTGGAAAGATAGGGACAGTTGTTTCTTTGACCCAGCACACAGATGGAGGTGAATGGACATTCTGGTGAGGCAGGTGATATTTATCTATTTTAAATTGTGGAAAACCTGTCATCATATTCATTTTAATATTTGACATTCAAAGAGCAGGGGAATTGAAGGAGCGGATCCACTTTGTTTGTTTGTTTGTTTATTTATTTTTAATGCGCACCAAACCTGGAGGTAACAGGGCATACAAGTAAGAAGATGCAAGGCTTACAAGGTTACACATATATATCGTAAATTGACCACATATATATACAAGTAAAGATTACTTGCAGTCAGGGAAGGGTACAAGGTAGAGTGTGAAGTGTTCAAATTATATTCAGTTACATTATGTGGTCCAGATTCAAGAAATCATTTACAAGCTGGATAATGTCAATGATTACAGTCAAAGGAAGAATACATGGTAAAGTGTAAAATGTTCAAATTATATACAGTTACGCTATATGGTACAAATTCAAGAAATGATTTACCAGCTGGATGATGTCAACGAAGTGAGGTAGGCTATAGGATAGAAACTCCCTAACCAACAGTCAGGTTTAGATGGGTGATAAGTCGTTTTCTAAAGTGCAAGTAAGGTTGTTCTGCTCTCAACTCATGAGGCAAGGAGTTCCAAAGTTTAGCAGCCTTTACAGGGAAGCTGTTACCACCAATCATAGTGAGCCTGAATCTTGGTACCACAAGGCAGTTAGTGTTTCCCGTTCTAGTAGGCCTACTAGAGGTTCTTCTCGTCAGCTTGTCTATTAGGTAGCTAGGTGCAGCATTGTTTAAGGCTTTATGAGCCAAAGAGGCCATTTTTAGCTGTATCTTGATATGAGTGGAAAGCCACTTATATTGAAGTCTAGTTGAGGAGATGTGGAGTCTTTTGTTCATGCCCAGTGCAGCTCTTAAAGCATTACTTTGTAAATTTTGTAATCTCTGAATGATTACTTTGTTGGCACCACTGTGGAGGGTGTTGCAGTAATCTAATCTGGAGAGAATTAATGCTCTAGCCAGGATAATGCAGCTTTCATTAGAGAGAAAAGGCTTACCAGCTCTGATGAGTTTACATGTGTAAGCAGTTGTAGAGGCTAGAGATTTAACTTGTTTAACAAAGGACATGGTAGAGTCAAAGTAAAAGCCAAGGGTTTTTACCTCCTTGGATACCTTAATAATATTTCCATCTATGGTAAATGAGGAATAATTATGACCTAGTTTGTCAATGTTGGACTGAGTACCCAGAATTATTAGCTCTGTCTTGTCATCATTCAAGCATAGACAGTGCGTGGCCATCCATACTGAATTATGAGGTATACCCATTCACCATCGCCAAGTCTTTGCAGTGGTCCCCAAAAAGCAAAAAGCGGGAGGAGAATCTGTGTATCATCTGCATAGTTAGTGTAGGAGATACCCAGAAGGTCCAGATCATCAAACAAAGGCTTGGTGAATATATTATATAGAGTAGGGGAGACACATGAACCCTGAGGAACCTCACATAGGATCGGGGAGGGATCTGCCACTGCTGATGGGGAGAACACCCTTGTGGTTCTCTCGCTCAGGAAGGATTCAATCCATTTGATAGCCCCCGTGGAGAAGTGGGCTGCTGAATGCAGGTGCCTGCAGAGGACCTTATGATCTACTAAATCAAATGAAGCTGAGAGATCAAGTGATAGAAGTAGTGCTGTCTTCGCTTTGTCTCTCAGCTCATCAATTTGAGTTTTTAGATCAATTAGGGCGGTTTCTGTTCCGTGTAGAGGACAGAAGCCAGATTGTCAAACCCCTAAACTTTATGTAGTTCAAGGTATTTTTGGATTTGTGCATAAGCAATTTTGTCCAGTATTTTCAGTAGAAATGGTACTGTCGTGATAGGACGGTAGTTGGTAGCAATAAGTGGATCTAAGGTTTGCTTCTTTAGAAGTGGGAGAACCCAGGATTGTTTCAGATTGGCAGGGATAGTGCCAGAGGAGAATGAAGCGTTGACCAGTTTAGAGATAAATGGTGAAAGGTCTCTTGAAGCATCTTTTATGATCTGCGCTGGACAAGTATCTCCTTTGCAATTGGATGGCTTAAAGGATAAGATAATTTTTTCTACCTCTGGGGCAGATGTTTTGCTGAAGCAAAATCTGTTGGTCTGAATAGATGGAGTGTCATTAAGTGGGATAGTATTATCCAAGTGTGGTAGATTCAGAGAATCTTTCTTTAGTTGTATTTTGTTTTGGAGAGTGTTAATTTTATTGGCTAGTGCCTGTTGAATATCTGAACCCCAGGTTATGTTTTTGTTGCAAATGTCAGGTGTAGAGATCGGGGACTCAAGTTCTTTTAATATAGTAAATAGTTCCTTCATACTCAAATTAGAATTGACAATACGTTCATTATAGGAATTCTTTTTTGCTAGGCAAACTTCTTTTTTATAGTATCCTGAGATAGTTGTTAGTTTATTTTTATTCTTAGTAGGAGGGCATAGTCTCCAGGTAGTTTCACACTTTCTCTTCAGTAGCCGGAGGTCTTTTAGTTGTGGGGTGAACCATTTGTTGAGATGTGCGTTAGCTCTACTTGCTTTTAGTTTAAGTGGAGCAATTTTATCCACTGTGGTAAGCATGATTTTATTGTATTCATGCACCATAGTGCTTGGGTCAAGATTATCGGGCAGTGCATTTAAGGTAAGTAGGATAGCAGGAATGACTTTATCTACAGTGATATTTTTTTATTTCTGGTTAGACAAGGTGGAGCCTTGTGTGAGGTCAGCTGAATGGGCCTAGTGGTAGATAATGTAAAGGTCACCAGAGAATGGTCAGTCAAAGGTTGGGGTGTGATAGCGGTAGTGGTACTTTTGTAATTGTAGTCGGCTAACCAGTCTAAAATTCTACCCTTTATGTGAGTAGGTTTGTTCACTTTTTGCGAAAGGCAGCATGCTTGTCCCCAGGATCGTTAAATCCTAAATTGAAATCACCTAGCAACAGTAGTTGGGAGGAGGGTTTAAGGGTAGTGGCCAGTAGACTGTGCAAGTCTTCCTCAAATGACCCAAAGGGCCCTGGAGGTCTATAAATTAAATGTATTGTAAGTGATTGGGAGTTATTTAGAAGGAGTTTAACTGCGAGAGTTTCACATGATTGCATGGTTGATTGTGGTTCTAGTCTCAGTGATAAGCTCTCTCTAGATATGATGGTAATTCCTCCACCTCGGGTTCCATCTCCATCTTTTCTAGAAATGGTATAGCTGTCCGGTATAGCTAGCAGTAGGGCAGGTCCTGCGGCATTGTGTAGCCAGGACTCTGTTATGGCAAGGAAGTCCAAGTTTCCTTCTGTAATTAGATCAGGTATGTCAATGGCGTGGGCGACTAGGGATCTCAAATTTAGAAGTGCTCCCTTAAGAGGGAGTGCCTCTGTTTTAGCAAATATTTGGGTGGGGATAGGACTATTAAGGACCCTGTGCATAGGGCTGTCTTAGTCAGCTTTACTTTGGTGCAGAGATCGGATATGAGAGTAGACCGGTTAGTCGTATTGGAGTTCATGCTAGGGTGACAGATTGTTCTCTTGTTTGTAGATGGTTGAGATCTTGTAAGTGGTTCATGCAGTTTGGAGAGTCTAGCACGCAGTTTAAGGTTTCTGTCAATTATAGTGCATGGGATAGAGTCATGAATGCCCATGCTCATATCGTGTGAATGTTTAGTCGAATCGTGGCAATGATTATTTGTAATCATATTATGTTGATTACGTGGGGCTGTTTCTGATTTGACTGTCAGCATCGCGATGGGAATGTCAACAGTAATGATAGCAAGGAGTACCGACACAACCACAGTCATATGCGTAAACATAGTAGGGAATGACTAGATAACTACAAATGTGAAAGTGTTAAGGTATAGTAGGTTGGATACAATGCTCAAGTTGGAGGCACAAAGGGCTAAATATGAAATGCCGGACACAATAGGCACAGTAGACTAATTTCAGATGCAGGTATATTAGGCTAATTACAACAGTCAGGTTAAATCACAATAGGCTAGGAGCGTAAATCAGGTATTGTGACACAATGGGCAAGTTGCACAAGCCAGAGGTTAAGGGAAAGTAGGCTAGAGGCGTGATTCATGTGTTCGGCACAGTACGCTGTGTACAAGTTTAAAGTTCAGTCACAGTGCACTAGTGTAAGGCTCACATATGGAAGCACAGCAGGCTCAAAGCAATATTTCAAATAGTACGACATAGTAGAGTAATGTTTAAAGTATTAAGTACATGAACAACTAGTAAAGAGGCGTAATAAAGTCCCTACCACGTTCACGTTGAAGATGCACATTAGGCTGAATGTCAAACAAAGGCAATAAAGGGCCGAGATACTGTCGGAATATGGTGCTGTGGTAAATATAGGTTAGCGAAGGACGGGTAGTATGTTAGTACATTTATGTGACCGATAAGAGAAGGTAAGACTGTGAATCCTCTCCTGTTACAGGCAGTCATATGCACTAATAGTGATACACGGGAAATTTTGCTAGATGATTATTGACATGGGAACAGTTCCCAAAGTACCTAGGGAGGCACATGTCCGTTAATTGTAAACGTAGGCAGGTACTCGTCTAGTGGCTAGTCAAAGAGTTGTATCAGCAGCTGTTGCAAGGGTGCGATATAATCATAATTAGTCGTGCAAAGGCAAGTGCAGAAAAACAGAACCGTGCGTCAGGTGTTTTTGCACTAGTGGCGGATGCTTCTATGATTTCAAGGCAATCATAGGGAGGTGGAATGTCAGGCACATGGTATGTGTCGAGGGGAGACGGGCATATAGACTGGATTACGATTGTCCTTAGGTTACTGGTGAATTGACTGCAGTACCATTCTACTGTTCTATGGGAAGAGGGTTCACTTAAAAGGCAATTTTAACAACTAATTCCCTGTACTTACCATTCGACCCATGAAGGTAACACATTGAGATTGGACAGCTTCAGAACAACATTGAATCGTTTGATACATTTGTGGAGTCATGCTGAGAAATAACACAGAGAAACGTGGCCTTTTTTACATTGTTGCAATCCAATAGTGAGAAGGTTTACTAATTTTGCATTAACTTTTTCTAAATTGACAATTGAGTGATATGATTCAACCGAATTGCAAAGAACCCCATGCTTTATCTGCCAGCAAACCTTATAGATAAACATCGAGTAAAGAGTTGGCAGGACGCATCATGCACATCTAGGTTATTGGACTAGTATCTCTATGGCAGAAATTACCAACAAGATAATTAAAAGGCTCTTATAATGAATTATGCTCTGATTAGAGGTGCTGGTTGAGAGCCATGTCCCAGATTAGATACAAATACACGTACAAAGACCTGAAAAGTGTTTGAATGGAAATTAAATATAATAGTAATCTACAAAACGTGTTAAATAAAAGATAATCATGAAATATTGGCATATGATTAACTTAACAGTGTACCCTTTAACTTCTTATAAACATTGAAACATATCTCACAAAGCATTGTACAGATGAGCAGTTGAAATATTAATAGGAAAAAGTAGATACAAGATTCTGACGAAGAAATAGTCGGGACTGGAACAATATCGGAATTGTTTGTCCTAAGGAAGGCGGACCAATGGAAGTGTGAAGCACACAGTTGAAACCAGTTCTGGTAGACAACTATATAGAATATAATTTTTTCCTTTTTGTGTCATGAAATGTAGCACTGGGTTTAGTATTAAAAAAATACATGTCATTGCAGATTTGTATGAATTGTAATGTGACTATAGAAGTGTTAAGTATGCTGTGTCTTCTTTTAAAAAGGATAAAAGAAAATATAATCTAGAATAATGAAATGGGACACATTTCGGTTTGAAAAATCCCTCTCTGATCATCATTATTGATGGGGTGAGTATGGAGAATATGCGATGGTACTATGGGAGTGTAAAGGGAAACTGAGTTTCCCTTTGGGAACAATTAATGGAGTATAATATGGACACTGAGCGGGATGTTACCTCATTCTCAGTAGCAACTTGTCCTATAGCATGGTCATTGCTCAGATTACTGGCACCTCATGTTGGATATCGGAAATGACCGAAGGTATTATTGACCCGTGGCCAATATACACGATGGACTGGCTTACAGCCTTCTTCTGGGCCCCCAAAAGGCACCTCCTGTGGCTACTCGGCATAGACTGTGGCCTGATGAGGTGGCTTCTTTGATGAGGGATGAATTCATCCAGCCAAACTCTTGTCACCCACAAGTCACCTGTTATGGCCTTGGACTGAAGCCATGCCCTGTGTCCACCTTTCAAGGATTATGTCCTTCTGACATGCTGCAGGCACCGCACTATGGCCTTTGGAAATGGCTGAAGGTCGTGCCAGTGGACAATTTGCAACATGACATGTCTTTCAGCCGCCACTGGCTGGGGCTACTGGGCATGGGTTTTCAATCCGACCAGTTGCTACTTTCCCTGGTAGATGGTCTTCAGCCAAACCCTGGTTACCTGCAAACTACTTAGAGGGGCCAGTGGAAATAAACTGCAGCCATGACCAGTGGCTACTTTGCCGAGGTCATGGCCTTCATTCATGCCCAAGGTATCTCCAAGAAAGACTCTGTGGCCAAAGGGCAATGCTTTCAGTATGCCCAGTTGGCACTTATCTCCAGCTCTCCAAAGCCAGCTGCAAGGACCACTGGACTTTGCCTGTGCGCATGCTCAGTGGCTTTTTTGCCTGTGACAGGCTCTCCACAGGCTCCCCAAAGTCATACTCTTTGGTAACTGGGCATGGCTTCTAGCCATGTAAAATGGCCTTTGGCCAATCCCTATATATCCCAAACCTGCCAGTGACCATATGCAATGACCACTTTTACCAGTGCATGGATGACGGATATTGCCCCGATGAGCCCAGTTACCTTATGTGCCCATTGGCCACTATATCGGGGACATGCCAATGGCCATACCATGATCACCCCAAGATGGCTGCGTTGGACAGTGTGTAAGAACAAGCTATACCCATAGCTTGGCCTTCATCCAAGGCCAGGCTCCTCCAAGCCACCCCCTTTGGCCACTGGGCATAGATTGTGCCTAAGCCCACAGGCCACTTTGCACATATGTAAAGCCCACCCAGATAACCCAAGTCTCCCAATGTGCCCTGGCCATGCCTCAGACACCCCTAAGCCACCAGACATGACCACTGAGTAGGGTCCACCACCAGTGCTCATTGCAACATCTTCATGCATGCTCTGAGCACCACACACCACCACAAGCCACCTGCTACGTCCACTGGGGATGACCTGCAGCTGTACCCTCTGCCCATTTTGCCTTGGCATGGCTTATGTGCATACCCCAGACAACCTTAACCCCACCACAGCAGCCACTCAGTATGGCCAGTGACCCCTGCTCACCTTGCTTGCTGCATAGCCTTTCACCATGCCCGAGGCACCTCAAAGCCACCCACTGTGGCCACTGGACATGGCCTATAACCCAGGCAGCCTCAAGCAACCAATGTGCCTCCAGTGCAAACCTTGAACTGGTAAAGTACTCCCATGTTAGCTAACATGCTCCACATTCCCAAAACCCAATCATGCAGCTTTATGCATTCGGAGCAGCGCCCGACCCAAGAGACCTTAAAAATGAGTTGCATTTTCTCTTTGACAAGCACTGCTGCTTTCCTACTTCAAGAAGAAATGTAGGTATTCACAATCCCTGAAAAGGAGACGTGCCAGTATGGAGTGTTACATCCGCCCTGTGCCCCGCAACGCAATGACGCAGGGCGTCTCAATAAAAGCCCCGCCCCCGCGCAAGGGATGCGGTTCCGGGCCAAGACTCTAAAAACGTGTGGCGTGTTTCCTTTCGCTCCGGCCGGAGCTGCGCCACTGCGGCCTACTTCAGAGGTCCTCAGCGTTCTGCCTCCGCGCGGAGACAGAATGTAACACTGGCAACGAGGGAAACGGGACCCAGCACACGTGCTCGACGCCCTACTAGCTGACTATTTCCTGCAGCGACACGCGCAATTGTTGGACACCCGGTGGGAAGAGGCACACAATACCCCCTGCCCGAAAAAAAGTAACTTTTTCTTGCTCCATCCCCTCGGTTGCATCGTGGTATTTGTTGTCCGCAGCGGTCCCAGGGCGCTGCGACACACGACCAACTGGCATCCAGGTGCCGTAGGCACCACAACACGTCGTGTGAAGCCGCCGCACTGGCAGTGCGCACGTGCGATCACGGCAGCAGGCACCTGGAGCGAGGCGGCAGTCCCATCGGCTACTGTTTCGTAGGTCAGCCTCAAAAGGGACCACGGACACCTGAAACCACGCACCAAGGTGTGGATGACAGACACCATCAAGTGACGGTAACGCCCCACTATGGCAACCGGCACGTCCACCCCCAGGCCCGGCACGCCCTCCAGACTCGCGGCGAATCTGTCGATGTCGTCACCGCCAGCTCGCCCACAAGGAAGCTCCTCCACAATGATTCAGCCATTTGACCCATTCACAGATCCATCATCAGTTGGCCCTCGGTGGCAGCTATGGATCCAAAAATTTCAAAATGGCAATGGAGTGCAAGGACATAACCTCTGCCAGGAAAATGAGGTTGCACCTGTTAAATGTGGGGGACGAGGTGCTACGAATCTTCAACTCGCTAACCATTGCTGATGACCAAGACATTTACCAACAATCGAAAGACGCCCTGACGGCCCACTTTCACCCACAACTCAACCCGGATTATGAAACCTTCCTCTTCTGCACCACATTTCAGGAAGAAGAGGAAACCTTGGATGCCTACCAGACCCGACTCAGAAAGCTGGCGATTTCGTGTGAGTTCACGGATGTCAAGAGAGAAATCCAGAGACAACTCATTAACGGCATCCAATCGGAGAAACTAAGAAGGATGGTGCTGAGTGAGAGGGGCATTTCTCTAACACGCATTCTGGAGTTGGGTCGTCAAAGGGAGCTGGCACATGCCAGGGCTGCCAACATGGGAATGACTCTTCAAAAACTACAGCCTGCTCTCGCATCATCCACGGTGGCCCATGTCATCAATAGACAGTCCACAAGAGATGAGTCTGGCAGCAACTACGCATCAGCCAGATGGCAGCCACGAATCCCGGGACCTACGGAGTGTGGATGGTGTGGTGGATCGCGTCATGGATGGCGAAACTGCCCGGCGCAAGGGACAACATGTGGGGCATGTGGCAGAAAGGACCGCTATGCCAAGGTGTGCCGATCATCGGGCGCTTCACTACCGCCTCCACAGAATCCCCAGGAGAAGAGTGGAACCAAGAAAAAGAAGCAAGCGACCGCAAGGCGAGTCGAAACAACCAACTCTTCAACGGAGGAAGAAGGGTATGATGTCACAGGGACTCAACAAGACTCTGGTAGAGAGCAGCGGACCAAAGGGATAAAAGTATACCTTGTGTCAGCTCTGGATCATGGGCATGCTACGCAGAAGAAAGGGCTCAGGAGGCGCAAATGCCAGGTCACCCTTCAAAACCAGCAGATATGGATGACCATAGACACGGGAGCCTCTGTAAATGTCATGCCCACAAGCACATTTCAAACACTGCAACCAGGACCGGCCCTCAAGAACACAGACACCCTTCTGTTTGCATATGGCTGTAGAAAACTATTACCGGTGGTTGGCATATTCCGCACCATCCTCAGCCACGGTGAAAACAGGCTACCGTCCAAGATCTACGTAGTGAATGCGGGGATTGAATGCCTTCTGAGTGGCGATGCGGCTGAGGACCTAGGGCTAGTTCAGTTCGTCAGTCAAGTCAATGAAGCCCAAGAGGTCGAAAACATCCTTGCACAGTATCCCAACCTGCAAAACGGGATTGGGTGTTTGAAAGGAAAGACGATCAAGCTCCATATTGATAAGTCGGTCCAACGAAAGGCCGTCAGACACCGGAGAACCCCATTCCACATGCGTGAAAGGGTGGAGATAGAACTCAAAGCGTTGGAAGAAGCTGGCATTCTAGAAGAGGTAACGGGGCCGACACCATGGGTGTCCCCTCTGGTGGTCAGGAAGAAACCCAAGCAGCCGGGAAAGGTCTGAATCTGTATAGACATGCGCCTCCCGAACACTGCCATAAAGCGGGAGCGCCACATCACGCCAACCCTCGACGAGATTGTGGCTGACCTCATGGGATCAAGAGTCTTCTTGAAGGTTGATCTGAAAGTGGGTTACCACCAGCTGAAGCTGGATAGGGACTCTCGGTACATAACCACTTTTTCAACACATTTGGGTTTGCGAAGATACAAGCGGCTAAGCTTTGGGATCTCATCGGCGGCCGAAATCTTCCAACAGACAATTCAAGAAGTCATCCGGGGCATACCAGGTGTCCTAAATGTGAGTGACGACATCCTGCTCCATGCTCAGGAGAAAGAAGAACACTCGAGAAGATTACGGATGCTTTTGGGCCGACTAGAAGATGCTGGCCTAAACATGCACAAGGAAAAATGTGAGTTTTTCAAGACGGAAATTTCGTTTTTTGGCTACAAATTCAGCAGCACTCGCATTTCACCGTACCCTCAGAAGGTTGCTGACATACAGGCTGCAAGTCCTCCCATGAAACCCACTGATGTGTGCAGTTTCCTGGGGATGGCCACGTACTGTGGGAGATTCATCCGGAACCTGGCCACTCTCTCGGAACCCCTCAGAGAACTTACCAAGCTCAACGCGAAGTGGGAATGGGGAAAAGCGTGACAGGATGCATTTGAAAGCATCAAAGAATCACTATCCGTGGACACGAAAATGGCGTACTACGACACCGCACTTCCGTTGAACTTTTTGTGGATGCCAGCCCTATCGGCCTGGGGGCCATCCTCATGCAGGTCACCAAAGAGGGTGAGAAGAGACCCATCGCCTATGCGTCACGAGCCCTCACAATGACAGAGCAGCGATACTCTCACATTGAGAAGGAGGCAATTGCCGTACTGTAGGGTTGTCGCCACTTTCACCTCTATCTGTATAGCCGGAGGTTCACTGCGATCACGGATAACAAACCTCTCGCGGAGACAGAACGTAACATGGAGAGTCGGACGTTGGTTTCTTTTTAACTTCTGTCCCTCTTTTTTCTCCACTCTCTCCCTCAGTCTTTTCTGATGCCTCTGCTGTAAAAATGCTGATGCTCCAGCAGTGCCAAACGGGCAGAAGAGCAAAGCACCACAGGCATAGTCACAATGGGGAGGGACCTAAGGAAGGAGGGTGCTTCAAGCTGTGGAAATACAGTGCAAGCAGTAGTATATTATTTCCAATCAGCCGTGAATGTCTGTAAGCAACAGTGAGAGCAAGACTGCAACCACAACTAGGAGATGACGCATGACGGCAGCCATGTTTGGGGAAGTGACACAGTGAACCTTTTAATTGGTTCACATGTACATGAGAGCTGATAAGGCACCTCTAGCCATCTCAGTACTGGAATATGCATGATTATGTCTTATTACGAGTAATGCAATGATCTGCTAGAGCTGCTGTTTTTTTATTAAGTGGATAGGACCACAGGAATAGTACAGGACTCTCAGAGTGTTGTAATATCATGCCCTCTAAGGTCAGAGGACGTTTTGTCAGGAAGTTCATTGTTTTGATGTGCCCAACTAAATGTATCAGACTAACTCTTCCATGTAAGGCTCAATGGATAAACTCCTTTAAGAAAGGCCGCAATGTTGTGTCTGCAATACTATTGTAGTTTCCCTGCTCATTTCCACACAGCTTTTTGGGAATACATCTTAGGGGTAATTCATGGAATAAATGTGCACCGAAATCAGTGGCGCAAGCAGGCGCAAGCGTGAAAAAGCCAGCACATGCATGCAAATCGCAGGCATGTGATTCATGGAAGGACCTGCGTGTGTAATTTCCGGGATGTGCGCCAAATCCGTGCGTGGCGCACACAGGAGCACGCGTCATTTCCACACCCCGATCGCCATGCGTGACACACACAGCAAAAGCTCACAACGTCAGTGCACACATCACGCACTTCATAACACACGCACACGCACAATTACATCCGCCACACGAAAGCAGGCGGAAGCGCCCTCCAGCAGCATAAAAGTGTGCGCAAACAACAGAAAAGCATATACAGCTACGATGAATGTCCCGTTCCTCGCAGCAGTGATCGTGGGACACCGCAGGAGGAGGAGAATAGCCAGGCCCTGCATTGTTTTGCCTAGGACAAGAATTTTTGGGATGCCTGATGACCAGGTCTATGGTAGGTATAGATTTTCACCTCATATCATCCTAGAGCTGGTCAGGGAGTGGGAGGATGAACTCACATCGCCCACCCTGTGCTTCCAAGCATTGAGCCCCTTGGAGAAGGTTCTCAACGTACTGCATTTTTTGGATACTGGGTCATTTCAGCGGACAACTTCCATAGTGGGGGGTGTCTCACAGGCCACGCAGTCACACTGCCTACACCAGGTGTTGGCAATCATCACTGTGCGCCCCTCAGTCCGCAGGCACATATACATACCCAGAACAACCGCAGAAAGGCAGCCCGTGGTCCTGGACTTCTACAGGGTGGCACACTTCCCCAAAGTGCTCGGTGCCATAGATTGCACCCATGTGGCCCTACGTCCACCTAGGGCCACTGAGCACATCTATCGAAACCGCAAGCACTGGCATTCCCTCAATGTGCAGGTTGTATGCGATGCCAAGGGGATCATCACCTCTGTCTATGCAAACTTCCCTGGGTTTCATGATGGTTTCATATTCAGAATGTCCTCCCTGAGCCAGGCCCTGGAAGCTGGGAAGCATGGCGACACATGGCTCCTAGGTGAGTACAAATGCCTGTGCACATGCATACATGTCACACACAGACAAATACAAAAGCCCCACTTATGACAACTATTATCACCTTACCAGGGGACAGTGAATACCCTCTGAGCACCTACATGATGACGCCCATACGGAACCCCACCACACCACCCCAGGTCAGATACAACGCAGCCCATATTGCAACTAGGGCCATAGTGGAGCGCACATTCAGAGTGCTCAAGTCACGCTTTAGCTCCCTTGACTGCTCTGGTGGACAGCTACTATATGCACCCCCAGTAGTGTGCAGGATCATTGTGGCAGCATGTGTCCTGCACAACGTTGCAACATGGCATAGCGTACCGGTGGACATGGTGGTGCCCCCACATCCTCAACCACACGCATGGCTGCTGTACATGGGAAGGGAACGGGCATGTGGCGAGGCAGCCCGGACCCAGCTTGTGGCCAAATTTTTCACCTAAACTCCAACCCCTGCGGAGTGCACACAGGCCTGGCACATACCAGGTCACAATCGATGATGACAAAGGACCACCCTGAGAATGTGTCCACGGAAGTGCCACATTGTGTGCATCCCTAGCTACTTAAACACAACCAATCCCATGTGACCAAAGGGAACACATTCAAAGCACTCCCCCCCCCTTTCTAAACAGGGTATGAAAGGACTGACATGCCACCTAAACCCTCCCAACACTCCTCAACCCTGAGTGCCACAACATACCATGACATGCAACGTGAAAACATCCAACCACATGCACAACACATGACACGATAGTCATGAAGTGCCATGTGAGAAATGTAAATAGTCACCTGCCAATTATACCTCACATGGAATCGGAAGAAAGGAGTGACCAAAATCTCACACCCTGAAAACGGTGCCACAAATGCATGCCACCAGTCGTTCAAGCAACAAAAGTCTGAATACCTTTTGCCATGCACACTGGACAATAGCAAATGGCCATATCAAACACTGCACACTGCACAGCACAGTGAGTGTGCATTGCATTGGTGAAAACCCCTCTGCATCATTTCAAAAAATGGCATACAACCAAATATCACCCTGTCATGCATGTACACGAATAATGACTCGGAAGTGAACATGGATTGTCGTGACACAGCATGCATGAGAAGGAAATCTGGGTGCAATGTATTTGGGGGCGGTGTTGCCTAAGTGTATTCCTCCACATGGACATGTCTAGAATACATGCATCTGAAATGAAGTGAATGCCAGTGTCCCATAGACAGCACATATGAACATATCAACAAGGACCCCCCTGTGTCTAAAACCACACCCATCCCCTGACACGTCAAAAGAAATCACTATATTGCATCAGCCATTGACCAGCAGAACATATGTACAGAGTACACCACATCGGCAATGGCAGACAGTGACCCATCACTGATTCATAGAAATCGATTAAATGAACAACACACAAACTTCATCAAAGTGCATCAATGAGGGAGTGAATAAGGGAGACGAACAGTACATTCCTTCATGTCCTTCAAACAATCCACAGTGTAAGAATGAACTGGAAAAGCAAAGTACATATTATAATTAGCAGGACCAATAAGGGAGAGCCTAGGGAGGGAATGTAGGATGACCTAGCTAGCATCAACATTCCTATGCCTGACGGAATAGTCGCAGTGCAGGAGTCACATAAGGAGGGGAGTGACAGAGGAGTATGGAAGAGGTGAGGAGAGTAACAAAACAAGTGACAAACTGTGGTAGGTCTACAAAGAATGAACATAGTTCTGGGGAGGTGGAGAAGAAAGACAGAAGGGAAAGGGGGAAGAGATGACCTGTAATCAGTGGTGGAGGGACTAATGATCACATCAACTGTCAAAATAATACTTAAAATGGTGAAGTTGGGGTGTGGAAGGACGGAGGCAGAAGGGCAAATGTCTGAAAAGAACAAGCGCCTACGTATCACCATGGTCAATGGCAATTGGGCTATTGGTTGAAAATGTCAGCCAGAGTACAAGGAGGAGGCCAAAGGGTGGTGGAGAGGGAGAGGGAGGAGAGAAGGGAGGAGGGGGCCAAGCTCAAAATGACCAATGGGGAAGATGGTGAAAGAAAGCACACACAGGGGGCAGAGGGAAACCTGCTGGTGCAGGAGAGTAGGGGATGTGATGATGAAGGGGGGGGGGGAGACAGAGGGACACTGACAGGGGCAGGGGTGACAGGGGGGTCTTCAAGTTACTGAGAAGGCATGTGGACAGGTCTAGACAGGGCCACCTTAGTGGGCTTTTGATAGTGGTGGCAGACTCAAGCCTCCTGGTTGGCCGGATTGTCACAAGGGCCAAGTGCAAACAGTGGGTGGGGGGAGCAGGTCCAGGTCACAAACTGAAAATGTAAAAGACAAACAATGTAGTCATAACACAGATGTCACATCCAAACACCAGCCAGGGCTGGGAAATGTCCAAAGTGGTGCTAGCAAGGAATGGGTGTTTGTTGAAATGCGTGGTGACAGGGGTAACTCAGCGTGCAGCCTTCATGTGGCATATCAAAATCACTGTGGGGAAACTGTCCCAATTCCCCATTCTCAGCACATGGACGCCTCCCACCATCAGTGTGTTGTATGCAGCCAAAGGGTGTATGGTACCAGCTACAGCAGGAAGTGCATCAACATAGACAGTAAATACATAACAAACATCTCAAGCAACATGATGAAATGCACAGTCAGCTTAATACTCACCAAAGTGAAGTGCAGACATGCATTGGAGAACCCATCTGGAATACCCACTAGGGGTGTACACACAAGTAGAACTGCAGGCTGGCCACAGATATGACGGAAGCCCAATGCCCATGTGTGATATGCTGTTACACAGAGCCATCCTTGCGAGCCCATGGAAAAGGGAAGCAGGAGTAGCATATGTGTCAGGAGCCCAAGCAAAACACATACACAAGACAAGCCTGAATGGGCCCAGCAGGAACATACAGTGGATGCCTTCCGATGCCACAAAGCACCACACTGTCACATGTATGCACAATAGACAAAATAAAATTGAAAAAAATAGATTTCTAAAGAAAATACAAATAAAATCAAATAATCAATTGAAATAAAAAAAATGAAAAGAGCAATGAATGAAACAAAAGCAAAATTAATAAAAAAGAAGAAAACCTGAAAAAAACCATAACAAATAAAAAGAAAAGTGAAATCATAGAAAAAGAACAGCAAAATAACGGAAAAATTAAATAATTAAATCAAATGAAAAATTAAAATGACAAGATAACATACTTACCAAAAACCATACAATTTCCATGAAAAATCAAAAAATATCAGAATAAAAACTGCTAAAAAATAAAATGTGTAGAAAAAAAAAATTGCCATATATGACCTAGGGGTTAGGGGGCACCCAGGAGGGGGGAGGTACAGGGTGCACCTCTACACCCACATGTGTAGATGTCGAGGTAAAAAAAAACTCACTGGGCTCAGTGCCTGCACGGCCCTGCCTATGCAGGAGATAGGTTGTCATCGTCACTCTCTGGATCTGAATCAGAAGGTGGAGGTGGTGCAGTTGACTCACCACGCCTAGCCACGCCTTGCTGCTCAATGGCAGCAAGTATGCGGGTCTGGTAAGCCAGGTCCTGGCGGGCAATGAGACTGAGGTCAGCATGCATTACCTCACGTGTCACACGTGCTTCCTCCTGCAGGGACTGACGTGTGAGATGGAGCTATGCTTGCATGGCCTCACATGACAAACGGTGTGACTCCCGGCTTGCAAGGAGTTCAGCCGAGATGGTTCTTTCAAGCTGTTCAAACCTGTCTTCTGTCCATCTACTCTGATCCATCATGAGGTAAGCTAGAGTAGATTGGAGGGCTTGTTGTTCCACCCTCAGGGCCTCACGGTGTGCCTCTGCTTGAACAGACACCACACCTGCTGGGCCCAAGGAGCCGTGGTCCTTGCTGGGTTGGAGCTGCCTGTGGCTGCAGGACTGTATCCCTCTGTCGACCTGATGCCCCAGGAACATGGCCAACTGGTGTCGAGTGTGACCGTGCACCCGTAACCACCATAGGTGGACATTCCAACCCTGCCTGGCCCCCTACTGCAGGTGTTGCAGACAGAAGACCATCCAACACAGGATCACCTACCAGCGATGACACGTCATGATGCAGATACGGCTCAACACAGTGGTCAGAGGATACATCAGAGCCTAACTCAGAGTCAGCTCTGGACACGATGGCCTGGAGCACCTGTGGGTTCTCGTGGGCTGCCACCCTACGACCACCACTGGTGCCTGGTTGGTCATGTGAACTGACCACTGTGTCTGGTGTGACATCTTCATCCTCTGCCACCAGTGCGTCATCACCTGCAACATAAAAAAGAAAAACAAGAACACGCACGTCAGTAGCACATACCACGCACATACAGTTCACAACATTGACAGACAGATAATGAAACAGCCATGCCACAGGCAAATCAAACCCCAACATGCATCCAGTAGCATTGCACTGCAGGGCCATCCCAAAAGCAGTAAAGGATGTGTACAAAATGTGAATGCAACACATGTATTGCATGTTGCACATCACCTGCATCACACACCACCTCTAGTGGTCTTACATCCAATTAAAAAATGAGAGATGGTAACAAATAGTCGGCACCTAGCATAGGCATGTGTTACCACACAGATAGGCACAGCTAGAAATGTAACCAAACACACCATGATACATGTAGCATGCATGTTCATGTGCAGCACTCAACTACAATCAACTATGCACAGTACATGTGTCATAGGAGGCATCTACACTAGTGCATTTCCATACTGTGATGGGAGGGACATGGGTACATACATGTCAGGTCAACATCACACAGCACCATCATGATTGCACGTTGAAGGGCTTAACTTGGCACAGGAGTGGGTGTGTGTGTTGCAGTGCATGTTTAGCCCCTCAACTTACAACATCAAGATGTACGTAGTGATGACAATATTCAAATATTATGGCAGTGTAACGGCAAATGCAGCCATCATGTGCAAATGGCATGCACCAGGCAGCATGGTTTCCGTGAAACACTTGCACTTTGACCAATAGCAGGGAGGTACTGCATGGCAATGACATGTTCCACGCAGAACTGTGCATTGCCAGACAGTGTAGACGTGCGTTTATTGCATTTCGTCAGTCAAATGTCTCTACAGCTAATGAGAAGTGGACATGATGGCGGAGAGTTGAGGAACCATCCATAGTACATCCATGCATGTAGAAGACAACACCCGTTGAAAAGTGGTCATGGGCCTGTAACTGGGGGGGCCATGGCTATGATACAGATGTGCAGAGCTCAAAGACGTGTGTGATGACACACAGACCTACAGTGAGTATAACATGGCTGTCCTAATGAGATGGCACTTGGATCATCCTGGACAAATACAACAATGAGCAGATGGTGAAGGACACCTAGGGGCATACATGGAATTCACATGTAACATGATCCTGCACATATGTGCATTGGGTGCCACTGCCATCAGCATACTTAGAGTGAGCCACACTGCACCAAGGACAAAGGATGCGTATGACATGATGTGACATCTCATCAAGATTGCACACGTACACAAGTGGCTCAGAGCGCAAACAAGAAAAGGGAGGGGAAAAAGAGAGAAAAGGAAACCAAAACAACTATCATACTGGGCACAGTGGTATACAGAACACGCTAGTGCATGCAGAAGGGATAAAGGGTTGAAGACCCAGGAAGGGGGAGAAGGGGGATGTGCCAAACAGAACAGACCAAAGAAGAAAAATGAAGTGCAATGATAGAATGTCCATTCAAAAAGTGGTAGTGCAGCCAACAAGTGGCAACTGCAAGATGATTTGGACAGGGCAAATCTGATGAGTGCAGACAAAGAGTGCTGGACTGTATAGGGACAAGCTCTGGACCCATTGATATGGGAGGCCTGTAGGCAGTGCAGCAGGGAGGCAGGGTGAGCAGGTACCTGATCCGATGGACAGAGTGTGTGCAGGGGCACAGTGCCAACAGAGGAAACTGTTCAGCTGGGTAGAAGAGGGGCTAATGCAGGAGCAAGAAAGAAGGTGTTGAGATGCTACGAGAAGCAGATATATCTCCCGTCAAGATTCAACGTGGCCAGTTCGCTGTTCAAAAGTGAGCTCCCAGCTGTACACACAGATCTGCTCCTACCTCATTTATTAAATTAACGACTGACCTTGAGGGAGTGTGGGGTAGAGCAAAGGACTCAAGGGGGGAGGAATTGGTAGAGGTATTGTCGAAGGTATTTTCTACCCAGTCCCAAAGAAATCTTGTGCACAATGCAGAGGGTCTGAAGTAACATCCTTGCATGCACTGGTAGCCAGTGAAGGGGTCACATAGCTTGAAAGATGGGATCCCAGGGCTTGTGGCCAAGGACAAGTCTTGCAGTCCTGTACCTGATTAGTGGTGGAGGGTGGATCTTGGTCAAATATTGAATGAGCCTGTCACAGTAACCCAACCTTGAATGAACCAGAGGTTGACAGACTGTGAGCATGTAGGAGAATGTTAGGGAGGGCACAGTACCCTTGAGGTGGCGGAGCAAGAAGTTAATCCATTCCGAGATACGTCACAAATGTGTGTGTAAAAGGGATGTGTTGAGTCAAAGGTGACCCAGAGGTTCATGGCCTTGCAGATGGAGGCAGGTGGAGGGCCAAGTGGGGCTGGCCAGAGATTGATTGCAAAGGATGGAAAAGGTGCATCAATGAGGAGGGTGTCAGTCTTTCAGACAGAGACCGTTGGTAGTACACCAAAAGCAAATGGCAATGAGGCTATCGGAAATAAGGGAGGGACAAGAGGCGGCCAAAGGCAGCCAGGAAATGAGTTGGTTGTCATCAACATAGCACCGGAACCCGTACAAAAATATGATAATGCAGTAGTTAAGAGCTGCCAGGTGCTCTTTGTGAATTGAGGCCGAACGGTCAGACCCCTGGTGAACAACACAGGTGGAGAGGGAGATTGAAGATAGGAAAGAGCCAACTTGTAGCTGGGTGGGTCACACATGTCAAACACACATGTCATTGAGTTACAAGCATCAATACTCACCAGATGATGCATCATAATCCATCCTCTCTCCCACTCCACAGATTTGTTCCTCCCGGATGAACTCTGAAGCGATCTCCTCATGCTGAGTGAGTTCATCCTCCTCTGGTGGTGGCCCACCACCAGTCACCAGAGACATGGAGTAATTGGAAGCACGCTTTTGCTTAGCACTGCGCCTTAGGTCATTCCAGTGCTTGTAGAAGTCCTGAGCTGTGCGCACCTGGAATCCCATGGATGTCACACCATCCGCAACATGCTGCCAGTGGACCCAAAACTGGTGATGTGTTGTATGGCACTGTCGGCCCACAAGCATATTGCGTTGGTGTTCCGACATGTAACCCACAAGGAAGTCCAGTTCCTGATTGCAGAAAGGCTTCTTCCTTGATGTGCCAGAGGCCAAAGCCGTGTCTGGGGTCCCAGCCTCTTGTGCAGGAGCACACTTCCTCCTTTTGGCCGGTGGTACTGACCCTGAGTGGGCAATGTGGGCAATGTGGCCCTGATCAGTGGGGTCAGTGGCGCTGGTGGACTGGACCAAGGCAGTGGGTGTTGGAAGGTCTGGCTTGGGTCTGACTCACTGCCGAGGTGGTGTTGGCTGCATCTGCACATGCAGTTACCACCACCCGGCTGCTTGGGGAAGCAGATGTCATGACTACCTCAGATAAGTGTGCCACAGTCAGAGCCACAGTGGACACACATGACCCCAACCTCCGGACAAGATGGAAATCGTCCTTGGAGTCTTCGTCACACAACGCAACATGCGCTGCCTGACCCAGAGCCGTGGTGGAAGTAGCCACAGCTGCACCTACAGCTACCACCACCGGTGGGCGTGTGACAGCAGATGTAATTTGCTGTTGGGTGATATGGGCGCCAGGTTGTGATGCAACAGCTGCATCACCAGGAACCACAGGGGGTGGTGGAATGTCTGCACCAGCACATGGCTGGGCATCCCATCCCAGACTGGCACCCATGCCTCTTCCACCCCTGTAGCCACCCTGGCCAGCCTGGACTCCCTGGTCTCTGCGACCCGTGCCCAACCACGTCCAGCCCTGGGAGGACGGCCAGCTTTGCCGCCCTTAGCCTTTGGTGGCCTCCCAACCATGGCACCAATGGAAAATGGGCTATGGGAGGTTCACTGAACAATTGTCTTGGGCAATTGGCTAGAAGGGGACAGGGTACCTGATGGAATAGGTACCCCAGTGTCCCTGCAAGGCTGTCTGTGACCCCTGGGGAGAAATCACGGGTCAAGCAATGCTCAGGCACCCCCAAAAAGATAAGAAAAAAATCAAAAAATAAAAAATTAAAATGAATTTAAGCTCAGGAAATTGGTTAAAAAAAGAATAAATTTGTGCATGCGACCCCGGTTCCCAGTGAATGAATATTACCTCCAGCACTACGGTGTGGCACCCAGGAACACAAAAAACATGTACGGGTGGAACACGCGGGCTACAATGACCTCTAAACGGTGCACAGGGGGAACCACAGTGGGAAAAAAGCATATGCGACTCACCGTCTGCCTTGCGTGTAAAAAAAAAAAAACACAAACGCTTGTGCGCGTAGGCAACACCCCACCAAAAGAAGAGGTACGGACTTCAGACGCTGTGAAGTAATCACGTGTTATTCCAGCAGAGTAAACACACGTGTCGGTCTCCACGAACAGCACGTACAGTGTTTTGCTGGCCAGCGCTCACCTTTAACCCGTGCAGAGAGCAACACCCGTAGGTGTAACATCACATACGCGCTTATGCGCTTAGGCCCTTTCCTCGAATTACATGCATTCACACGTGGATGTGATTTTTTTGAATGTGCAGATGAACCCGTGCTGAGGGAAACGCCCGCGCATATCACATCACATACGCGCTCACGCACTAATTGCCTTTCCTCGAATTACACACTGACGTGCAGTTTTTTCACGTGCCAAATCACTCTGTATCAAGCTGGCCACGCGACAACACACGGAAGACCACGCTCCTGCCCAGAAAGCCATTTTCCTGCCACCCAGAGCCCCGAGCACGCTCCCACCTGCCTTCTGCTGCTGCCTGCCTGCTGGCCTTGTGCCCTGCCACTTGGTGCCTTTACATCAGCCATCTGCAGGGGTCCAGTTGCTGTGACCACCCCTTCTGGAACAGAAGACTCCCGACTGGTATTCCATTACTCCACAGCCCAGCCCCAAGACCCAGTTGCCCACCCACACCTGCCTCGGGGGTTGCCATGTCTGACACAACACCATCTGGCACCAGTGGCAATCCCCCAGCAGAGAGGCAGAGGGCTGCCAGCTTCAGTGCCAATGAAGTTGACATCCTGGTGGAGCAAGTCCTGGGGCATTATGATGCCCTCTTTGGAAGTTCACGCACCGACAATGAAGGACGGAAGACTATCTTGTGGCTGCCATCAACATGGAGGGGGTGGCAGCCCGCGACATGCAACATGTCCCGAAGCGCTGGGAGGACTTCAGGTCCAGGACCCTCAGCAAGGTCCTGTGCTTCTTGAAGGCAAAGCATGCAGAGGGGTGCCGGATCCGCCTTACCAACATCCAGATGAGGGTACTGGAACGCATAGACCCAGCGCTCCACCTCCAGATCCTTCAGAGGCAGACCCGTCCGGAGCCGAGCGGTAAGTGTACATGCGTACTGATTGGACGCTGTGCATGTTGAGGTGTGGCAGGAGTGTGCAGGTTGGACATATGTCTTGGTAGGCCCATGTATGGATGTGCATGTACAGGGACATGAGCGTGCCGCATGTGAGTCCAGTCATGTGTGAGGCACATCAATGGTGTATGTGTTCAAATGCATGGTGGCCAAAAGCATGTGTGGGTGCACACATGTTTACATTTCTGTGTATGTACTGTGGCATGGTTGTGGTGTGACACATGGATGCTGGTCCACCTTCATGTATGTACACAATGTACATGGTGCGTGTGTGTGTATTTGACATGTGTGCCACTGTGATACATCATGGATGCATGTGACACTGACATGTAGGAGGCTGATTGGCAGATGTGACATGGATGGCGATGATATCACTGTGACTGGTGGTGGAGATGTACAGATGCATTTATGTCTGGTGGCGTGTGTGCATGTGTTCTGCACTCCCCGTGTTGCATAATAAAAAATAATTCTTCCAAAAGAACATGAGTAATTTGATTCATTTAATTTGATTAATTTGACAAAATGATGCCATGTGTGAAGTTTGACACTGCCACTCATGTGCAACTGTCATGTGTGTATCAGACCATTGTACAGTGCTCTGATGGCTGTGTTCTGTCTCTCCCTGTCTGCAGCATCAACTGATGAAGAGGGTGGAGACATGCTGTGGAGCACAGAGGCAGGGATCGCACCGCCATCCGGAGACGCAAGGCCCAGCTCCCCTCCCAGGTTGTCATCTCGTCGGGGAGTAAGGAGTCTGGTGCTGCGTCCGTGGCCCCACAGGGACCTATGGATCAAGATGGCGGGGAGTCATCCAGGTTGGTGGGGGCCAAACATGGGGTCTGGAGGGTGGGGATTCCACTGGTGCTAGTGGTTCAGTCCAGGGGCAGGGACAGGAGGCAGCACAGGCGGCCGTGGAGGTGCATGTGTGTAATCCTGACCCCGATCCTGTGACTGCTTAATGCCGCACCAGCAGGGATGCCTTCGTCCAGACCCATTCTCAGGGAGGGGATGCACTAACAACAACTGGCCTTCCTCTCCCTGCGGACGTGGCAATCCGGAACCGTGTTGAGCCTGTCCTGTCTGGGGTGGTGTTGGCGTCAACGTGGCATCTGGAATGATGTGCAGGGTTTTCGTGAGGACTCTGCACGTTATTTCGGATGCCTCATTGACTGCGTGGACCTACTAGGACGGGTCACCAGTGCTGGGTTCCTCCGTATGCTGGACCTTGTACCGACCCCCTCCTCAACTGAACCCCCTATGCGCCAGTCGTCCTCCGTGCCATCTTCTGGGCCAAGTATCACCTGGGCACCCTGTCAAGCTGCCTCTGACCTAGCAGCCAGGCTGGTAGAGGACACATCCCTGCCACAGTCAGGAGTCCGAGGTCCAGCAGGGGTGGCCACCCCAACAACTGGACCCCAGCAGGAGGGTGACGTGCAGGCATCAACAGGCAGGGCACAGCACGGCAGCAGCAGGCTCAAGGTGGGAGCGATGATGGCTCGGGGCCATCAACATCAGAGGGACAGGTATCGGCCGGAGGGCAGGAGGACCCTGGATTGGGGGTGTCTTCTGTGTGGCAGCGGTTGGTCCAGCAAATAGTTGCGGAGTGGTGGCGGGCGGAAGAGGCATGGCTCACTATGGTCAGGGCAGGGAACTCCATGCACAGGGCGCTGAGGCAGGCTGAGTGCCTCGAGGAAATTCGCAGGGAGTTGGAGGTGGACATGGCATTATCCCTGCGAGACCTCGGGGCCTGGGAACAGGCCCGCCTCCAGGACGTTGAACAGGAGTTCGATGATGCCCTGGCCTGGGAAATCAACAAGTGAGCCATTGGACTTGCCCGCCGCCATTGTATATAGTTCATTAGTGTTAGGTTTCCTTTCTATTTTTCTTTCATTTGGGGCGCATGGACTATGCCCCACCTTTTTGTATATAGTTATTTATTATGTAGGGTTTTTTGTAGGTTTCCTTTGGATTGTTGGGCTCATGGACTCTGGATTTCATTCATTTTTTTTTTCCCATGGAGAAATGGTTTTCTTTTTTTTTTACCTTTGGATTTGGTTTGATGGACGAACGCTTTGGAGCCATTTTCATTTGGATTTATTTGGATTCACCATTCATATATTTTTCATTCATTTTGGACATCCAGCCTTTTGTTTATTATTCATTTTCTCGTGTGATATTCTTTCATGTCGTTTATTTTGTATTTAATACATTTTGATTTCATACTTCATTTGTGTGGTATTCTCTCACTGGTTTCGTGCATGTCACGTTGTGGGGTTTCTCATTCACTTGCCCCCATTGTGTGTGTCTGACGGACATGTATTGATGTGCATATTTGTCATTTGGGATCTATCATGACATGGGGATTTCAATGTGGAGTGGATGGAATACTCGGTTGGGTGTTTGGACTGGGGTGGTGTGGGGTGGTATTTGGGTGGCCATAAAGCCCATGAGCATGGATCGTGATGACATGTTGGGGGGGGACATGAGTCGGGGCCTGCTGGCAGGTGCTGTCACTGGGGGTGGGTGGTGGTGCAGGGGGACATGAGTCGGGGTCTGCTGGCAGGTGCCTGTTACTGGGGGTGGGTGGGGTTGCAGGGGCACATGAGTCGGGGCCTGCTGGCAGGTGCCTGTCACTGGGGGTGGGTGGAGGTGCAGGGGGATGAAGAGGGAACGAGTCGGGGCCTGCTGGCAGGTGCCCGTCACTGGGGGTGGGTGGGGGTGCAGGGGGACATGAGTCGGGAATGCTGGCAGGTGCCCGTCACTGGGGGTGGGTGGGGGTGCAGGGGAACATGAGTTGGGGCCTGCTGGCAGGTGCCCGTCACTGGGGGTGGGTGGGGTGCAGGGGGACATATGTCGGGGCCTGCTGGCAAGTGCCCCTCACTGGCAGTGGGTGGGGGTGCAGGGGGACATGAGTCAGGGCCTGCTGGCAGGTGCCTGTCACTGGGGGTGGGTGGAGGTGCAGGGGGACATGAGTCGGGGCCTGCTGGCAGGTGCCCGTCACTGGGGGTGGGTGGGGGTGCAGGAGGACATGATTCGGGGCCTGCTGGCAGGTGCCCGTCACTGGGGGTGGGTGGGGCTGCAGGGGGACATGAGTCAGGGCCTGCTGGCAGGTACCCATCACTGGGGGTGGGTGGGGGACATGTGTCAGGGCTCCCAGGTGCATGGTGCCATGCAGGCTGCCTGCGGGGCATGGGGAGGGGGGTAGGGACACACCAGGGAGGGCCCACACTGCCAAATCGCGTGTAAAACTCCCCGTGCACCCATCAGAATGCACATATCCCTCTCGCGCTGGTGAAAACGTGTGGGAAAAGTATCCCCTGTGGTGTGGGCTGCCTGTGGGACATGCACTGGGGTGCTGGGGCATGGGGAGGGTGGATGGGCTGCATGCGTGTATTCTGAGGGTTGCACGGGGAGTTTTACACGTGATTTCGCTAGCGCGAGTGGGGTACATGTATTCTGAGGGGTGCACAGGGAGTTTTACATGTGATTTCGCTAGTGCGAGAGGGGTACGTGTTTTCTGAGGGGTGCGCGGGGAGTTTTACACGCGATTTCGCTAGCACGAGAGGGGTACGTGTATTCTGAGGGGTGCGCGGGGAGTTTTACCCACGTTTTCGTGGTTGGTGGGCTGTATGCTGGTCCACTGGCCTTTGCGCCATGTACTGAATTTGTGCGATGTTTATGGTGCATGGTGGCGGAGTTGGGGACATAACTGGCGCTGCTGCAGGGTCGCTGCGCCACTCTGCACCACAGCTGGTTCTGGATGTTGAAATCCATGAATACGCTGTGCGCTGAAATGGGTTTTGGTGCACACGGCTGGTGCAGACTGCTGCACGCGCACACTGTGCGCCAGCCGCGTGCGCCACTTGTGCACTGATTTCTATGAATTACCCCCCTTGTCTCTACTTAGTGATGGATTTGGGCTTCTACAATGGGCTCTGTGAGAGAGAGCTTCTGGTTGGGGGTAACTGTGGAAAGTGACCAGTTTCAAAACTGGCATTTTTGAGTTTATGGCTGCCACAAACTGTTCCATTAGCACAGGAGAGACAGTCAATTGCGCAGGAGATTGCTATGCCCGAGTACCTCACCCAGTAGTCCATTAGGCTTGCAAATTGAATTCATATTCTTGTCTATAAATTGGTAGGTCACCTCATTGATAATCATATAAATGCACCATAGTAGTGTACTTACTGCTGCACCCACGAACACCTTTGTCTTTTCTCTAACACGCGATGGTGTCCTACTCTAGTTACTCGGGTTCTGTATAACCTTGTTCTCTACATACTGCAAGAGGAATTGAATTACTCATACATGGTGAGAGCAGGTATTAAGCAAACTCTGGATGATGAAACAAAAGCACGGCTAGTGGTTCTTTTTTAAGCAGGGGAAATGGTGGTCTGGTGAACAGAAATGCCTTGTGAAAGAATAGGTGTAGGCTGCAACCTACAATTTAGAGATTCACATTAAATTCTGCAATTTCATAACGGATGCAAATCACGCATTGTCTACATGGATTCATGCTTTTTATCCCAAATCCGCTATTTGCAGATTCTGTTCTGCCATCTCATAAATGTCCAGGTTATAAATTGTAGAACATTTAAAATGACAAATAAACCACGCTTTTAAAATTCTTCATTAATGAAATGGAATTCACGAGAACATTTTAAGGACAGAAAACACTGGCGCACATACAGCATGCGGCACAGCAGCGTGTATTCCAGTCACCTCTGATCCCAAAAATAAGTACACTTCAATCAATTCGCCATTTCATGCAGCAATCAGCCGCCATCAGCTCTTAGCGTCCTCACTAGCTTACATTTCCCGCCATTATCTCTAATGAAGCCTAATACTAGTTACGCCGAGAACTAATGTTTCATATTTTCCAGAAGGAAAAAGGCTCAATGCTGCGTTTAAATCAGTAGGTTCGAAATCCCATATATGTGAGTTTATGCAAAGTTTTCTAAAAAACAAATATCGAGGACACATATATAAAAGAAATGGCTCCTGAGTTCAGATTTGATTATAACACAAAGACACTATTCGTGGTAGGGAGTACCTGCAAACATCTTCCCAGGTTCCTTGGAGAACATTGCATTTTGTCATGTGCACAGTCTCCTATTATAGTTAAGGTGAAACCTTTGAACCATTGACTTTTGCAAGCATTCTACTGCTAATAACTTTTCACACGCTCGACACCGCTCGACACATCTGGCTGATATTTTCGTAACAAATGCCTTTCATGCGCCTCTTCAAATTAGACAATTCAGGGCAAATTCATGAAACCGTTCGAAAGAAGGCCCCATTGTGAAATATTTATCTCTGTTCCCGTGTTATAATTTAAAGCCTGTTCAGTCTACATGAGATTTCGACTAAACCTTCTTCAGACCCTACAAACTATGGGGCCGAGATTAGGAATCGAGGAGCAGAATAGAAGATGCAGATTACGCAAGAAGCCTTATTGTGAAGAGAGCGTTAAACATCATATGGTGTTCTGTGAAGCAACACTTCCGCTAAAGTATCATCATTTCAATTTTTCTTAAAATTTCTTAAAGACCCGAGGACTTCGGAAATTGATCATGCCCTTTGGGCCGATTTAGGGGCCGATTCATGGAACCAATGTGCGCCGAAAATCTTGGCGCAAGCGTGAAAAAGCAGGCGCACGCGCACAAGTGCGATTCATGGAAGGCCCTGCGCGTGTTTTCCTCGGGATGTGCGCCAAATCCGTGCGTGGCGCACACAGGTGCACATGTCATTGAAACATCCCAAACGCTGTGTGCGACGTGCACAAGGAAAGCGCACAACGTCAGCGCACACACCAAAAAAGGGGGCGGGACACAGGGCGTAACACACGGAATGGGGAACAACACGTGAAAAAGAAGGCGTAACTGGGGAGGTACTGCAGGGAAATACATGGAGCGCCCACACGCACGCGTACAACACGTATTCATGGAATCGAATACGGGAAACCCGCGCATGCTCAAAGACGCGCACAGGCGTCAACATGTCCGCCACACAAAGGCAGGCGGAAGCGTCCCCATGCACAATATAAAAGTGCGCGCAAACAACAAACACATATATACAGCTACGATGAATGCCCCATTTGTCGCAGCACTGATCATGGGACACCGCAGGAGGAGGAGAATAGCCAGGGCACGCATTTTTTTCCCCTGGGCTAGCCTTTTTGGGATGCCTGACGACCAGCTCTATGGCAGGTATAGGTTTCCACCTCGTATCATCCTAGACCTGGTCAGGGAGTGGGAAGATGACCTTACATCCCCCACCCTCTGCTCACAAGCATTCAGCCCCTTGGAGAAGGTGCTCAATGTCCTGCATTTTTTGGCCACTGGGTCATTTCAGCGGACAACTGCCATAATGGGTGGGATCTCACAGGTCACGCAGTCACACTGCCTACACCAGATGTTGGCAATTATGACTGCCAACACCTGGTGTAGGCAGTCATGCCAGTCATGTAGGCAGGCCCCTCAGTCTGCAGGCACATATACATGCCCAGAACACCCGCAGAAAGGCTGGCCGTGGTCCAGGACTTTTACAGGGTGGCACACTTCCCCAAAGTGCTCGATGCCATAGATTGCACCGATGTGGCCCTATGTCCACCTAGGGCCACTGAGCACATCTATCAAAACCGCAAGCACTGGCATTCCATCAACTTGCAGGTCGTATGCGATGCATAGAGAATCATCACCTCTGTCTATGCAAACTACCCTGGCTCTACCCATGACAGTTTCATATACAGAATGTCTGCCCTGAGCCGAGCCCTGGAAGCTGGGCAGCATGATGACACATGGCTCCTAGGTGAGTACAAATGGCTTTGCACATGCATGCATGTCACACACAGACAAATACACAAACCCTAATATTCACAATCATTATCACCTCCCCAGGGGACAGTGCCTACCCTCTGAGCAACCACATGATGATGCCAATCCGGAACCCCACCACACCACCACAGGTAAGATACAACGCTGCCCATATTGCAACCAGGGGCATAGTGGAGCGCACATTCAGAGCGCTCAAGTCACGCTTCCGCTCCCTTGACGGCTCTGGCGGGCAGCTACTATATGCACCCCCAGTAGTGTGCAGGATCATTGTGGCAACATGTGTCCTGCACAATGTTGCAACACGGCAGGGTGACTAGTGGACATGGTGGTGCCCCCACATCCCCACCCACAGGCACAGGCGCTGCCCATGGGAGGGGATAGGGCACGTGGCGAGGCAGGCCGGACCCAGCTTGTGGCCACATTTTTCACCTAAACTCCCACCCCTGCGAAGTGCACACAGGCCTGGCACATACCAGGTGACAATCGATGATGACAAAGAGACAGTCAACTTTCACAACCTTACCACCCTGAGAATGTTGCCACAGAAGTGCTACATTGTGTGCATCCCTAGTTACTGAAACCCAACCAATCCTGGGTGACCAAAAGGAACACATGCAAGGTCTGTATACGCCCCCCCCCGCAAAACAGGCCATGGCAATCCCTGGTATGTCACCCAAACCCTCCCAACCCACATTACCCTTGTCTGCCACACCATGCCAAGGCATGCAATAGAAAAAGCCCAACACATGACCAATAAGATGCGAAGTGACTTGTGATAAATGGAAAGTGGCCCAAGACAATGACGCTTGACATTGAATCAGATGAAATGACTGACCAACAACCTCCCACACATACCAAGTCATACACAAATGCTGTACACCAGTGGTAGCTTCAACACAGCACTGAATGCCTGTTCACATGCACATTGGGCAATGCAAAATCGCCACTCCCAAACCCGTGTGCTGTGTGCGTCTCCTGCTACACACTGCTCAGCACAGAGCACAGTGAGCTGCCATTGTGTTGGGGATACACCTTGAGCATCACATCAAAAGGACAAATAATCAAATTTTCCCATTGATGCATGTCCAGGATCCCCAATTGGTAATTGATCATGCGCTGCAGGGACACAGCGTGCCCGAGAAGGCAATATGTGTGCACCTGTGGGCATGGAAGGGTGGTTGTACGTGTGTTGGAGCATTGTGCAACTGTGTGTGTCAGTAGGGACATGCACTCAATAAATGCATGTCAAATCAAGTGACCCTCAGTGTCCTATACACATCACATGTGAATACTGCCCATGTGTACACCCCAGCATGTCAAACCACAAAAATCCCCTGACACCTGAAAAGTAAATACAACACAGGAACAGCCATTGACCAGCAGAACACATCATGTACATAGTACCCTACAATTACATTGTCAGAGAGTGGCCAAACACTGTAGCCCAAGCTAACTGTCCAACAACAAAAGGCCCTCCCTCATCTACACATCACCTTGACCTTCTGAATAAGTGTGTCTGGGGTAGGTAGCCATCTCCCTTTCAGTCTACCTGGCTACAGTATCCCCTTACCCCTTGGTCTTCATGATCCACCTTGCGTGTAAATAAGGTCCAGGCCTCCTTGACTGTAAAAGAATACCAAATCAAAGACAACTCCAAGGAGCCAAACCCCCAAACCAGGTAAAAAGTCTCTTGCCACAAAAATACCCTTGAAGAGTCTCCAGTAGATAACTCGAAGTGGAAAGAAAACTCCTGGCACATGTACAAGAAGAATGATCGAACTACCAAGGTAGCACAGTTCGCCAATGGATCAACATGAAGGGTACCTTTTACCAGAAACACCATACAATGAGAATGCAACAACTGATGGGTAGTGTCACACCTCCGGTCTCCAGGCACAGGAGTGGCACGAACCACCCACCCCCACCGTGGTCCGGGTGCCTACAAGGTAAAACTTACACAGGCCTCCGAGTCCGCGGCGGGGAAAGAGGGTCAGGGATCCATTGGTTGGACAGACATTGGTATTCAGGATAACCGGAAAGAGGGGCAGGAGAGGGGAGTTGTATTTGCAAGGGAAAGTAGGCAAAATACAAAATACAACTATTGACAATAACACATACTCAATCGGAGAAAACATGTTCTACATGCACATAGTAAGAAATGAGATAAATGCAAGACAAAGAGAGACTTATCCCTGGGGTGAGTGCTGGCCTCCTGCCTGCGCACTCTCAGGTCCAGTAACAGGATCAGTTCAATGCTGCAAAGAGAGCGTGAGTTACTAATCTGTGTGTGTTTACAACACACACACAACAACATTCCTGCCCCAAAGTAAGTGACTTCTCCACAAACAAACACCCTTGTCAGCTGCTATGTACGTATACGTTTGCTTGCCCCTGTGATGGTTCCTACTGTCAATGCAGTAAGGCAGGCGCACGTGGGTGCGCGGCAATAGAAAGACCAATGCGTCAAGAATCACACATGACAGAATGGTCCCTGGCTGACCTGCTAGATGTGTATAGTGAGGTGCGACTTCAGTACAAGTCGTGTTCTGGCAGCCGTGGATTACAAAAGGTAGTGCAAGTGGCAATTTGCACATGCAAATGACATGCACTGCACACGAGTCAGTGCCTCGCTGGGTGTCCCTGTGCACTATATACGTTTCTGGCTTGGAACGCTACTGTGTGAATAACTCAGCTTTTATGGAGCAGGGGGGACTGGAGGATATGTGCGATGGCCCCTGCGTGTGCCCCTGACAACTTGTCAAGCTACTTGGCATTTGTCCCTCAACGCATCTTAGCTGTACTGTGTGCTTCGACAACAATATCTGGGCAAGCTCCCCCTCAGTGGCACTACTCAGCATGCATGTGCAAGTGGCCTGGTGGAAGCTTGGCTGCAGTGTGGCCCCCTTGTGCTGCTCACCTTGCTTCGAACTCCTGGAAACACGTCTGCTTCTGTTTGACATCTGAGCACAAGCCATGTGCTACTGCTTGCGCACACATGCGCATGTCTGCACCACCGAACGTAGCCAGTTTTCTGGAGTACTTCGCCCTGTGTCTGCTGGCAAAGGTGCACTGGAGGCTCTTTGTCCTGCAGAAAGCGCAAAAAACATATAAATAACACTTGAAAGTTCCCTGTGTGTGTGTCTTCATGCTGGTTGTCACTGGGCCATGTTAGAGACCTACATCAGAACTCCCCCACCATCAGTGTGACTTTGACAGGCAAAGGGTGCAGGCTACTGTCCACAGCATGAAGTGCATCAAGCACATATACAGGAAAGAAAATGACATACATCACAATCTAGATCAATTAATTGACACATCAATCATGAACCCACCCAAATTCATCAGAGACATGATGTGTGTAAAACCCCCACAATCCCCACTAGGGGTGTTAACACAAGTAGTACAGCCATGTGTGCAGAAACCGCTACACCAGTTGAACAGAGTCAGTGGGCCTGAAACAGGGGGAGGCCTGTGCCCCGCACAGGCTGTGACACCCTAAACATGTGTGTGATGCAGGACTGAGCCAGAGTGGGCATGGAATGGATGATCAAATGCAAAGAAATGTAGGTTATCCTGGACACCTACTACAATGATCATCCCGTCAAGGACACATAGGGGCATGAATGGAATACACATGGGAACTCATAGTCCTGCGGAGCATCTGCAATCTGCACAGTCCAAGTGAGACAGCCTGCATAAAGTGCAGAGGATGTGCCCCACTGCATGTGTCTGGCAGGTTGGCTGGTGGAAGTTTGCATGCACAGAGGAGTCTTGAACAGGCCATTGCAGTACGCCAACATGATGCACACCTGTGCAATGTTGAAATTGGGGTGCAGGGGTGGTGGAGGGGCAAGGGAGCATGCCTACGTGGAGTACCTGCATGCATGCAGAGGAAACACACCCCAGGCTACATGCAGAAGGGCCATTGAGCTTGAACATGGACTGTAGGGGCAGCTGGGTGACTAGCATGTGAGTAGGGTGCAAGTGTGGTGGTGAGGACAGTCCCCGTCTGCTCTACATGTCCACTATCCTGCACAGCAGGCACGCATCAGTGAAGCATTGCATGACTTGCACATGAGAACCATGTACACATGACATGCAGTGGCAGTCAAGCACAACACATCACACAAGCAAGACACACATGTCCTCGACGAACAGGTGACAACACTTACTGGACTGGGCATCAAAGTCCTGCATCTCTCCCACTCCTTGACCATTCCTGTTGGTATGAACTCTGCAATGAGTGACTCGTGCGGAGTGAGGTATTCCTCCTCAGGTGGTGGCCCACTGCCCGTCACCACAGTCATGTTGTAATTAGAGGCATGCTTCACCTTAGTGCTGCGTTTGAGGTCATCCCAACGCTTTTTGCACTCTTGTGCTGTGCGCACCTCATGGCCGAATACACTCACATGATCCGCAACTTGCTTCCAGTGGGTATTACGATGGGCAGCCGTAGTCTGACAATTCGGCCCCACTAGCATGTCACGGTTGTGTTCCCGCACATAGTCCACGAGGAAGTCCAGTTCCTGCTTGCAGAAAGGCTTCTTCCTCGACGTGCTGGAGGCCGTAGCTGTGTCTGGGTTCCCAGCCTGTACTGCAGGTGCAACCTTCCTCCTCTTGGACGCTGGTCCGGACCCTGGCTGGCAAATGCCGCCCTGATCAGTATGGGCAGTGGCGCTGGTGGAATGAGCTGAGAGAGTGGCAGGTGGAACATGGAGTGAAGCCCCGACTTGCGTCAGTGGCAGCTGGGTGCCCTGGAATGGACCCTGCGCAGCAACATCCGCTGTGCCAGGGTCATTGACCGGGACTGTCCTGGTTGGTAAACTCACAACTGGGGTGGTGTCATCTGCTTCTGCCCCTGCACTTGCCAACACCCGGCTGGTCGGGGCAGCAGATGACATTACTGCCCCAGGGACACGTGCCTCGGTCAGGGCAGCCCTGTGTGCACCTACGGTGCGCCTCCTGACCTCCTGGAAATCTTTCATGGACTCTTCAGGTGCCAACGCAGCCTGCGCTGGCAGACCCTGAGCCTGGGTGGTGGTGTCCACAGCTGCACCTGCAGCTACCACTACCCTTGGGCTCGTGGCAGTCGATGAAATGGACTGCCGGGTCACATGGGCGCCAGTGCCAGATGCAAGAACTGCAACTCCCGGACCCGCAGGGGGTGGTGGCATGACTGCACCAACATGTGGCACAACATCGTGCCGAGCTGGCGCACCCCTGTCTCTTCCCCCTCTGCAGCCACCCTGGACACCCTGGAGTCCATCTACTCCCTGGTCACCCCGGCCACATCCCTGACCACGCCCACCACGTGGAGTATGCCCAGCTGAGGCGCCCCTCACCTTTCGTGACCTCCCAGCCATGGCACAGATGGAGTTGTGCCGGCACAGATGGAGTAGTGCCAGTGGGAGGTGTACACGACAATTGTCCTGGGCAATTGGGGTGAAGGGGGTGGGATACAAGATGTTAACAGCACCCCTGCACCTGCAAGGCTGTATGTGACCCCGGTGATAAAGTGACGTGTCACGCAACGCACAGGCACCCCAAAACTGCAGTAAAACCATGCACGCAACCCCGGTAGCCCACGTGTGTAGAATTAACCTCCAGCAGTACGTGGTGGCACCCAGGAACACGTAAAAAGGGGTACACCTGGGACACGCAGGCTACTATGACCTCGAAAAACAGTACGCGATACACAGGGGGGCCCGCAGTGGGAAAAATAGCATGCGCGACTCAACGTCTGACTAGCGTGATAATGTAAAACACGTGCAGCCAATACCCCCGCCAAAAGAAGAGATACGTCCTTGATCCGCTGTGAAGTAGTGATGGCGCGTGAAACAACACGAAGTAGCAACACACACATCGGTCTCCACGAAAGGCACGTACAGCGGACTGCTTGCCCCACTCACCTTTAACCTGTGCTGAGGGAAATGCCTGTGTGCATCACTTCACAGACACGATTACGCGCTAAGGGCCTTTCCACGAATTACACGCTGACGTGCAGTTTTTTCACGTGCCAATCCACTCCGTATCAAGCTGGCCACGCAACAACACACAGAAAACCACACTCCACAGCCCAGCCCCAGGACCCAGTTGCCCACTCACACCTGTCTCAGGGGTTGCCATGTCCGACACAACACCTTCCGGCACCAGTGGCAACCCCCAGCCAGAGAGGCAGAGGGCTGCCAGCTTCACTTCCGATGAAGTTGGCATCCTGGTGGAGTAAGTCCTGGGGCAGTATGATGCCCTCTTCACACCATCGTGCGCCGACAAGGAAGGATGGAGGAGGATCTGGACGGACATAGTGGGTGCCATCAACGTGGAGGGGGTGGCACCCCGCGACATGAAACATGCCCAGAAGTGCTGGGAGGACTACATGTCCAGGACCCTCAAGAAGGCCTGGCGCCTCTCAGACGCAGAAGATGCAGTGGGGCGCCGGGGCCAGCTTACCAACCAGCAGATGAGGGTCCTGGAGCGCATTCGCCCAGTGCTTCTCCACCAGATCCTCAGGATGCAGGCCCGCCTGGAGTCGAGCGGTAAGTGGCCATGCATTGCTTTGTGAAACAGGGCATGTTGCAGTGTGCTGGTAGTCAGCTACTTGCCTGTATGTGTGACATAGGCCATGTATGGATGTGTGTGTGTGCAGGGACATCATGGTGCTGCATTTGAGACCAGTCATGCGTGAACCACATGGATGGTGCATGTGTTACAATGCAACATGCGGAGCAACATGCGGAATGCACACATGAATGCATGCCTGTCTCTGTTGTTGGACATTGATGGGGTGTGAGAGATGGGTGCTGCTATCAAGGACATGTATGGCGTACATGTCTATGGGCTTCATTACGGGTTGGGTGGTGCGGAAATAACAGTGGCGGTAAACCCGCTGCCACTGTTAATTCCAGACCGCCCGATCTCGAGTCCTGCAGGCGGGAGGTGGCTATCCCGCCAGGTCTGACCTGGCGGGTTTAACACCGCCCGCCTGCAGGCGGACGTGGAAACCCCAGCACCATCACAAGATGGTGCCAGTGTTTCCACCTCCCCATTCCCATTGAGTCCTATGGGACTCAATGGGAATGGGGATTTACCGAATTCCGCCTCTGGAATTCCCGGGACACCTGGGTCGTAATACCCTGGAATGGTAATACGAGTCTGGCGGTAACCGAGCCGGAAAAAACGGCTAGTTGCTGCCGGACTCGTAATGAGGCCCTATGTGTCTAAGTAGCGTGTGTGTGACTTGTAAACGCCATGGATGCATGACACATGTCCGTGACAATGTTCTGATTCACTGATGCAGCCTAGTCACCCTTGTATCCACTGTGTCTGGGGTGTACGAGGCCAGATGGATGGAACTACGGTGATGTGTGTGCATGTGATCAGTATGACCCATGATGCATGTGATTTTCAAACCACCATTGTATGTTTCAGCAGTTCCTTGGATATGTATGCAAATGTTCTTCGCATGCGCCATGCCTGTTTCTGCATGTGTGTTGCCTGCACTGACCCATGTGTTGTGGAGGAACATGATAGAAGTGACGTTTGACAGTGCCACTCATGTGCTATTGCTTCCTGTCTAGGGGACTATTGTACAGTATCCTGATGCTTGTGTTCTATGTCTCCCTCTACACAGCGGTGAGTGAAGAAGAGGGCTGAGACGGCGCTGTGGAGCAAAGCGGCGGGGATGCCTCAACCGGCCAGCGACGCAAGGCCCAGTCACCCTCCCAGGAATTACCATCATCCGGGAGCGAGGGGACTGGTGCCGTGTCTGCCACTACGGCTGCAGCGGAAGGGGTGGGTGAGCCCCCACAGGGGCTTGCAATGGCGAAAGACTGTGTGGAGCCATCCAGGTTAGTGGTTTGCACAGAGGAGGAGGAGGCTGCTACTGAGCCGCACATGGGGCCTGGTGGGGGTGGTGCCACTGGTGCAAGTGGTGCAGTCCAGGGGCAGGAGGCATCACAGGTTGCTGTGGAGGGGCCTGTGCATGTCACTGTCCCTGACACTGTGACTGCACCACCATGCACGCCCCATTCCAGGCCTGTCCGCATGTAAGGGGGAGGTCCACGTCATCTGACAATCCTCTACCTGCGGACGAGGGGACCCGTGATCGTATGGAGACAGTCCTGATTGGTGTTGCGTTGCGCATGCGTGACATTCGTGATGACGTGCGTGCTTCCTGGGGGGAGCATGCACGTCATCACGAAGAGCTGCTTGCCAACATGGCCCAGTCAGGAGGGGCCATGGTCGGGGGTTTCAGACATGTGTCGGGCACTATGGCGGCCCTCTCCTCCTCTGTGCAAACTATGCGCCAGTCGTTCTCCATGTTTTCTTCCGGGCCAGATGCCACCAGGGCCCCCGGTGGACCTGCCCCGACCAACGCAGCCAGCACGGTGGAGATCCCATCCCTGCCACAGTCGGGAGTCGGAGGGCCAGCAGGGGAGAACACCCCAGCAACTGGACCCCAGCAGATGGAGGATGTGCCGGCATCAACGGGCAGGGCATGTGCACGACGGCGCCGGTGGATTCCATCAGCCCGGATGCTGTTGTGCTGGCAGAGGCAGTTGCGTCGGAGGCAGCGGCAGGCTCAACGTGGGAGGCATCATGGCTCGGGGCCATCAACATCAGAGGGTCAGGCATCGGCCGGAGGGCAGGAGGACCCTGGAATAGGAGTGTCTTCCGTGTGGCAGCGGTTGGGCCAGCGGATAGATGCGGAGCGGCGGCGGTTGGAGGAGGCACGGCTCACTATGGTCAGGGTGGAGAACTCCATGCGCATGGCGCTGAGGCGGGCTGAGTGCCTCAAGGGAATTCACAGGGAGTTGGAGGTGGACATGGCTTTATCCCTGCGAGACCTCGGGGCCAGGGAACAGGCCCGCCTCCAGGACGTTGAACAGGAGTTCGATGATGCCCTGGCCTGGGAAATCAACTAGTGAGCCATAGGACTTGCCCGCCGCCATTGTATATAGTTCATTAGTGTTAGGTTTCCTTTGTTTTTTTTTTTATTTTGGAGTTCATGGACTTTGCTCCACTTTATGTACATAGTTATTTTTATAGGGTTTTTGGTAGGTTTCCTTTTGTTTGGCCATCATGGACCCTTCAAACTTTCAGTGTATATTATTCAAGACTTGTACATACTTTGGTTATTCTGTCATCACCATGAATCAGTGTTTTTTTTATTTGGACATTTGAAATGGACCACTTCCCTTTTTTCCTCTTGTGCTTTTTTGGTTTACATTGGATTCATCATCATTTTTTGATTTTGTCTTTTCTTCATTTACTAGTTTGATTTTTCTTTGTGTTTTTTAATTATGTATTTTAATACACATCATATTTATTCATTATTGGTGTTGTGTACTCTCATTGGTTTTGGGCATTGCTCACTGAGCATTGCCTCTGTCATGTATTGCCACTTTGTGGCTCTGTTGTACATTTATGCATGCCCATGGTGGTTCTTTTGAGGCTTGCATGTGTAATTTGTGAGAAGGGGCAGTGGATGCTTGCGTGCTTGGACTGGGGGGCAGGGGGGATTTGTGTAGGCATTAGGCCCATGGGTCTGTTTTGAGAGAACATGGTGTTTGGTGAGCCACGTACCGGGGCCTGCTGGTAGGTGCCCGTCACTGGGGGTGGGGGTGGGGGGACATGAGTCGGGGCCTTCTGGCAGTTACCCGTCACTGGGGGTGGGGGGACATGAGTCGGGGCCTTCTGGCAGTTACCCGTCACTGGGGGTGGGGGGACATGAGTCGGGGCCTGCTGGCAGGTACCTGTCACCGGGGGTGGGGGTGGGGGGACATGAGTCGGGGCCTGCTGGCAGGTACCCATCAATGGTGGGTGGGGTGGGGGACATGTGTCAAGGCTCCCAGGTGCATGGTGCCATGCGGGCTGCCTGTGGGGCATGCCCAGGGGTGATGGGCTGCCTGCGGGGCATGGCCAGGAGTGATGGGCTGCCTGCGGGGCATGCCCAGGGGTGTAGGGTGCTTTCCTGTAGTGTGGGATGCCTGCAGGGCATGGGGATGGGGTTTTGGGCACACCAGGGAGGGCCCTCACTGCCAAAACGCATGTGGAACTTCCCACGCACCCCTCAGAATACACGTACCCCTCTCGTGCTAGCGAAAACGCATGTAAAACTCCCCGCACACCCCAGTAATACACATACCCTGCTCTCGCATGGAGTATCGTGTGTGAAACTGCCTGTGCACCCCTCAGAATACACATACCCCTCTCGTGCTAGCGAAAACGTGTGTAAAACTCTCTGTGCACCCCAGTAAAACACATACCCCACTGTCGCATGGAGTATCGTGTGTGAAACTGCCCGCGCACCCCTCAGAATGCACGTACCCCTCTCGCGCTAGCGAAAACGTGTGTAAAACTCCCCGCACACCCCAGTAATACACGTACCCCACTCGCACAGGGTCTATCGCGTTTGAAACTTCCTGCGCACCCTCCAAATACATGTACCCCGCTCACACAAGGCCTATTGCGTGTGAAACTTCCCGCACACCCTCCCAAATACATGCAGGCACCCCATCCACCCTGGGCATGGCCCACAGGCAGCCCACGCCACAGGGGCGTGCTTTTTCTCTGCAATTTAAATGGCGCGAGCGGGGTACGTGAATTCTGGGGTGTGCGCAGGGAGTTTTACACGCGTTTTCACTGGCGCGAGCGGGGTACGTGTATTCAGAGGGGTGCGCGGGGAGTTTTACATGCGTTTTCGCTGGCGCGAGCGGGGTACGTGTATTCAGAGGGGTGCACGGGGAGTTTTACATGCGTTTTTGCTGGCGCGAGCAGGGTACGTGTGTTCAGAGGGGTGCTCAGGGAGTTTTACACGCGTTTTCACTGTCGCGAGTGGGTACGTATATTCTGGGGCATGTGCGGGGAGTTTAACAGGTGTTTTCGTGGTTGGGGGGCTGTATGCTGGTCCACTGGCCTTTGCACCATGTACTGGATTTGTGCGCTACTCATGGCGCACGGGGCGGGGTTGGGGGCATAACTGGCGCTGCTGCTGGCTCGCTGCGCCACTCTGCGCCACGGCTGGTTATGAATGTTGAAATCCATGAATACGCTGTGCGCTGAAATGGGTTTTGGCACACGCGGCTGGCGCAGACTGCCGCACGTGCACACCGTGCGCCAGCCGCGTGTGCCACTTGTGCGCTGATTTCAATGAATGACCCCCTTAATGAGGAGCGATAATATACCAAAACTGCTACATCAATGTTGGGTGATTTTAGACGTGTTTGAAATGTTGAATGTCCCATTACAAAGGGAGACGTTTTTAGAGGTGTATGAGATTGATACAATGTAACTAGTTAAATCGATTTCTTTTGTTGTAACTGATGTGTCTTCTTTTTGCTTTTTTCAATTTTTCTAATTGTTGACTGGTTATGTTTTATAGGAAGTATGTGAATGTTTCAAAAACATATATATTCATCTACATTAGCTTAGTTGAGCCTAGCCAGCCATCGAAGTCTTAGACCAGCGAAAAATGCACACACATCACCTAATCTAAAACTCTTAGAACCTCCAGCACATTGACTACGGTCACCGAAGGCGTTCCAACCACAAAGCGCATTGAGGCCATACAAATGGGGAAAGAGCGCTATATAAATATCCAAATACACATACAAATACATAGTCAAAACGTTTATATTAAAACCAAAACACTCATAAAAAAATAAAATATAGTAAAAAATGCATTGTTGATTAAAAAAAGTTAATTCCTATTACTATTGGTGAAAAGGAGAATCCTTTAGACACATGCATAGCAAAAACGACTGGATGTTTTTGCACCAAATAGGAAACAAGTTGGTCACAAAGCGATGCAGATGTGCCTTTTTGGTGGTTTGGTGCAAAGACGTTTTATAAAAATGTAATGAGCCCCGCCCAAATTATTTTAGATATTTCTCCCATGGTGCATTGCAACAACTGAGGTTTTTGAAAAATGAATGGCAGCCATTTTCTTTCATCGATGCAACTGTTTTTGTGGAAATTTCACTATAAATGCACTGTAATTTTGCAGTAAATGTATAGTAAATTCATGCGAGGACCAAGGAGATGAAAACGCACATCTCTCTTTAAAATGTATGCTAAAGCACCAATGGAGTTATGATTCTTATGGTGTATTGTAAAAAGCATGAGTAAAATGCATGCAAATTGTATGCATGCTTTTTCCACCACGTCAAATATTTATAATTTGAAATGCAGAAACAAGTCGGGGAACAGAATTACCGTTTAAACCACCCCTTTCTTGTCTGCCGTAAAAATGCTACAGCATTTACGCCAGCATGACATTTTCATGCTAGAATGAATGCTGTGGATTCCTTTTGAATCTTTTGTAAAAGCCTCCTGCTATGCACAAATGACATGCTGCAATTACTCAATTTGCACTTTGGAAAATTTGCTTGGAGGGGACCTGTTTCCACCGATGTGAAAATGTTACCAGTCCCCTCCATGCAATTTACACACAGGAGGAAAAAGACCTCCAGATGTTCACACCAATTCTCTTCCTGCTTCCTCATTACCCAAAGTGTCCACTGGCCATGGCTTTATGCCATGGCCATTGGGCCATATACCCATAATGTGGAACAATCCCATGATGCATAGCTTAGAAACATATTGATTATATTGAATATAACATATGTGCTGATATGAAAAGAAAACACATCTTTAATAATATAGGTTCTGTGCGATCTAGCATAACAAAACTGTTAAAATTCATGTAAACAACTGTAATTAAAAGAGAGTTAAGTTAAAACAGTGAAATGCAACAAACTCTTGAAATTCAGTGAAACTCCCTAGTTAAAATGATGTTAAGGTGATGGTTTACTGCAACAAAACCATTGAAAATTGACATGTGATGGGGACTATGACCCCTTAACACTGAATCTTCCGTTGTGCAGCCTCTGAGCACACGAATGACATCACAAATTATATCAACAATGACATCACAGATGACATCACTTTTTCTATCACCTAATATATCATCGATGACCGCACTGAAAACTAGATCACAGTGATAGCAGCCCTGTTTCAGCTGTTCCTGGGGCAAGGCATTCGACAATCTCTCACGTCATGCAAAGCTACCCAAAGAAGCCACTGAGCTTAGCCTGCAGCCAGGTTCAGTGGCCACTTCAACCCCATAGCAGATCCGTGGGCCACTGGCCATGGCCCTTGGCCACGACCGCTTGTCACACTGTCTGAGGCACAGAATTTGGCCATGTCCCAGGCCCTGTCAGGGTGCCTAGGGGTGCCATTTTTCCTCCAAAACGGATCTGCAGATGACATTTCATTTAGAATGCGACACACCTAGACCTGTACACTATGTTTGTCAAAAGTCTTGAAATAGATTTTATTTGATGGGCAATTTTCCCTGATATACTTTGTGGAGTCATCAGTGATGTCACCTGTGACATTATCAGTGTGCTCTAGGTGCCTGTAATGTAAATGATGTCATAGTGATGTCATGTGAGATGTCATCACTGATATAATCATGGTGATCCTCTTCTGTGCAATGGGGGATCCCATCGCACAGCAGATGTGCCATAGCACCCAATACACGCCTATTTTCGAGGGATTAGTTGCATTAAACATCACCTTAATGGCAATTTAGTTAAAGAATGTTCACTGATTTTCAAGTTTTTTTTAATGCATATTCAACCTTAGTTAAAAACCTTTCTCATTTTCCAATAACCATTACAATGAAAACATTGTTAATAATCACTTGTATGCAACACAATTACATGAATGTTTCTATGACATCTTCAATTACCAACATTAGTATGTTAGCTTAGAATACCATTACTTGTTTATAATAATAGAAATGCACATGAAGTGAACACATTGCTACAGATTAACTTAATCATTCTCACACAGCAACCGGACTACAAAATGTTAGGAACATGCTTGATAAATGAAAGGCATCCCAAACACCTCCTCTCCAGCACTTGATTCCACACACCTTGCACTCGCCATCTGACCTGAGACTGGGCGATCTGCTCTTCTCTCCTTGCAGACAAATTGCCCAACCTCCCCATCCCTTGTTATCTCCCCACTCGCTTGTTTCTCTGCTTCCCCTCACCATGTTCTTCCCTCCTATGATTCTAAAGCGCGCTGTTGCTTCCTGAAGCTAGGTCCATGCTCAACAAATACCCTATTAACAATAATACTAATAATATGAATAAAACATTATATTCAGAATGAAGATGTGGCATTGTCATCTGGGATGGTTCTATGTTCATTCATCAACAGTGTTTTTTTTTTAACCTCGCCCACATTTTTATTTCTGTGGGGATTAATTTGACAATATTCCTTTCCTCGCCCAGTCTTTGTATAACCTTACCAACAACCCCCTATATTTTTCAATGTGTTTTTTCAAAACAACAATGTTGTAAAAAAAACATCGAAAAAAGCACTGTCGATGAATAAACGGCGTACCATCTGGGTTATATCAGGTCTATCTGCATCTGTAGTTTTGCTTACTAATATAGACAGAACTTCCCCTTATTATATCCAGTCAGGCTTATCACTATACACAGTCATTTATAGTTAACAAACAATGCAATTAAACCATAATTCGAAAACTAATCCTAGCATAGAGCAAAAATGTACAACAACATGCAAACCATCACACGTCAGCAGCGTGTTTCGTTGTATCCGAGGATCGAAGTCCATTTACTGTGACATTGATTGAAGGAGATCCTTTGTGAAGAAATACCGTGGCCCAGAGTAGAGCATGAAGGAGTGTCGGCAGTGTTTCTGTTCAGCATTGTGCTACGCTGTATCCAAGGATCAAAGTCTTTTTACTGTGACAATGATTGAAGGAGGTGATTGAAGAAATACCCCGGGCAGAGTGGAGCATGGCAGAGTCTCTGCAGAGTGTTTCTGTGTTCCTGTGGGGATGCAACGGCTGAGATCTATTCTTTAGCCGTGGCTTTGTATTATATCCGTTGCCACTTTAATGTCTTCAATGAATTCTGGGCCCTTGTTGGCCGACAGTTACAGTACAGAACATGTTTCAAAGGGGAAAAGAAATGAAGCAGCATTCCGACAGAATGCCGCTGTTACGGAGTATGCAAAATAATTGCTCTTCGTGACTTCTCAGTGTACTGTTTACACCACGTTTGATACTGATTGTTCTCTTGCAGTCATGGAGGCATCTTTACGCAGCAAACAAACCAAGCAGCAAGAGGGTGTGTTAGAACAAATCCCCTCAGTTTCTTTACCATCTGCTTCAAAGGATGCTGCATTAAATGAAAAGCTGACTGCAGCGAGTTCTTTCAATACAGCAAAACCCTCCAAGCAAGCAAAAATCACCTCTTTCCACCACACAGTAGAGGTCTTGACATTTAACCAGGGTGCTCAACACACTGCACAAGCTGGACAAAAACCCACTATGTCGTCAACTGGCCCACTTGCCAGTAACAATCCGGATCAGGACATGAGCTCGGATCACAAATACCGAAAATGGGAACTCCAGCAACAAGCAAAAATCACCTCTTTCCACCACACAGTAGAGGCCATGACATTTAACCAGGGAGCTCAACACACTGCACAAGCTGGACAAAAACCCACTATGTCGTCAACTGGCCCACTTGCCAGTAACAATCCGGATCAGGACATGAGCTCGGATCACAAATACCGAAAATGGGAACTCCAGCAATACCTACACCGTTGTGTTGGTCTAGGCTTCAAGAAATGCCTTTCCCGCAGAGCAGGATGACTCTCTTATTTTGGAAGAGTTTTTCCTAAAACTCTGTAGAGACATTGGAGATCTATCAAACAATACTGATCCGTCTTTTACCTCAGACAAATGTGTTGCCAGGATGGAGGGACTTAGTTCTCGGCAGGAGCTGGTTTTGCTCCAATTTAATCATACAACCTACCCTAAGACTCATGCAGTAGCTGACTTTTTCACACCAAAGAACATTCAATCAAAAAGAACTTCGAACATCCAACCTAATATTGACTCCTTGGGACCAGCATCTATATCAGCTCTTCATTTAGTGATGAAGTCGATGATGATATAAAAGACACAGTTCAGGACAATGCTGAAAACATTTCTTTGGTGGATCAAAAATACAAAGAGTACTGGACCTTTTCACAATGGGGCGTGCAAAGCAGGCCAGGTCTTTAGGGTCCATTCAAATTTGGATCTGCCTACTGACCAAACTGTTCCAACCATTCTTAGACCAACATTGCTGGCATCGCCTATTACTCCTAACAGTTCTACTCCACTGGTAAATTATCAATCAACACCAAGTGTGTCTCCAGTGCTATTAGCGTCTCGAGTAAAAATTGAGAGCCCGGTAGTGATTAATGTCCCTTCGTCATCACGTGTCAGTGAGAACTTCAACCACAAAAGCAAGGCTAAGAAAGAATGCTGGCAACCAAACAAGAAGTCAAAACACCTACCTACTCTTAATATGAGTAACTGGAAATCTTCATTGAAATGTGCAGTCCTTGCCCTTAGAGGAAGAGATTATCAACCTTAATACACAGGCCAAGGAAGTTATTACATCATCGTATTCGGCTGTACCTATTGTGGAAGCTTGTCAATCAATTATTGCCAGTAGATCTTCTATCGAAAGTCAAACAAAAATGACTACTTATTTGTGCTCCACTAAAGATGCAGCTTGTGATCCTGTTACCTATTCGAATGACTCTGGCCCAACTTGGGCCAAAGGGTAGGTGGTGTCTAAGATCATCTTGCCACCCACCAACGCTTTGTCTTTGGTCTATCAGTCTGTTGTGAAGTCAACTGAGGGGCCACATGTTTACCACAAACCTCTTCCAACAGTTTCTGACCCCTTGCCTTCTCATAGTGGGCGTGTCAAGCTCTAATCGTCAAGTATCTGTCTTCATTGGTTGGGAACACTGCACCACTTAAGTTAATGGGACTTTGCCCCTTAATCAGGGTAAATTATTAGAAAGTTTCCAGTCTATTTCTTACTTGTGTCTTCTCCATAGAGACACCATTGACTATGTAGCTCTCTCAGACCAATGGAGGGATTGTTTTGTCTGTTACTTCTATTCGATGTTGTTTGCACGATTGGTCTTGGGTAAATAAGCAACCTTCAGAACCTTGGGTTTTGACCTTGCAAAGAACAACCAAGAAGATGTTTTGACTTTTCTATTTGTTCCATCTACAGCTTCAAAGGCTAATTTGGCTCAATACCTTTTGAGTTCTGACATTTTCGAGTATAAGCATATTATCATAGTTCAAGAAACTATGGCCACACAATATTTTGAACTAGAGGGGTTCACAACACTTATCAAATTGGCCACTAGAGGCACCATGGGGCGTCCTAGTGGGGGTTAGGCCATCGCATTAGATCTCAATCTGAGGATTAAAATACGTAATATTAATTCTTCTCATGAAATTCACTTAGCTGTAGGCCTTTATACTGAACCAGGTAATTTGGAATCCTCATTGTCAATCTATATTGGAACCCCTGTAGGTCATTCTTAGTCTCTATTCAAGCTGCTTTGCCCTTGTTAATTGTGGAATGGTTGGAACAAGGCCTTCCACATGCAATAATAGTAGGGGGGATTTAAATTCAAACTGTGCAGAGGGCGCTAAATTGAATGATTCTTCCGCAGTACCATTTCCCACTGTCTCAAGCAACATACTGCGAGGGGTCGACTGGGACTCATTTATGCTTGGGTGGGGATGTCTCTTGTTCCATTGCACAAGGACATTTTGGCTTCAAACACTTTCACTTGGCTATGTGGGAACATGCAGTCCTGGATTGATTACACCTACGTGTCTGATGAGTTGAGAAGTTTGTGTGAGCCCCTATTATTACACAATCCTGGAATAGGTGACCACATTATCTTGCATTTCCTAATGCAAATTTCTGTTCTTTTCTTTGACTTTAATCCTGCCATGGCAATGCTTTCTCCCGATCGTGGCGGGTTAACTGTGAAATGGAATGACAATTCCTTTCGAAAGTTTACAAGTTTAATATCCACTGCTACCAACAACCTTGTTCTGTTGAACGGTGGCTCTCTATCTTCTTACCTTTTTCCAGGCACATTTAACCTAGTGATTCCACAATGTTTGACAAAAACGATCTAAGAAAGGTGACATGTTAACAGACACACCTTTCACCTACATTTTTCAAATGAGCATTGCCGAATCTAAAAGGTTTAAAAGATCCATGTTAAGAGACCTAGTTAAATAGAGTCTTCCTCTTTCCGAAGATACAATCAACAAGAGGGCTATTTTGCAGGCCCACAGGAATTTTGTCAAGTCCCTAAAATCACCTATGTACATAAATAACAACCAGACTATTCTAAAACACATAACAGGCTTAACACCAAATTGGGCAAGGTGCAGCAACATATGTCATATCCCATTTCGGAACAGGTTTTGGTGGATTATTATGCTAATAAATAGACTCTTTCTGACAGGTTGACACTGAAGGACCGAAACATCATGGGCCAAGTCGGGCCGGGCGCTAGTCCTTGCAGTAAAGAAGATATCTCCTGGGATATTTCTCGAGCAAAGATCTCTTGGGCACCTGGCCCAGATGGCTTAACCCCGGTGGTCATTAAAAGTGCACCTGACATTTGCCATCCTTTTTTAAAGGCACACTTTCACACTATCTTCGAGTCACACACCATTTCCTCGACATGGACGCAGTCTATAATCAATCCAATCCGTAAAAAATGTGACCTTAGTAAACCTGCCAACTAAAGGCCTATACCCCTACTTGATGCGGCTAGTAAAACCCTTTTTTCTCTTTTGTTAAGAGACCATAACGCCACCCAACATAATTACACGCTACCAAGTAGGACTTAGCCTCAGATGGGGACCACCTTAAAAGCGACCATTATGGCCCATTTACAAGCTACTGTGAAAAAAACTTCAATCAGAACCAAATACATGGGCTCGATTGATGTGTAGTACATTTGATCGGGTTGAAAGGTTTACCTTGTGGGACAAACTACTGACCAACCAGGAGCCCTTGAAAATAGTTCAGTTCATAGCGCTGATACATACAGGTACGACTATAAATGGTTGGCTCTCCAGGGAGGGTTAATTTCCTAAACCCGTTGTAAAATCTAAAACAGGGGTGTGTATTGGCCCCTGTTCTTTTCAACACCTACATTCATGACATCAACCTTCTTAGGGAGAACAGTAACACCTTTTCAGTCAAATTGGGCTATTTGAAATTAAAGTCGCTGGCTTTGGTGGATGATCTAGACTTTTTGACAAAGCACCCATTGGTCTCCAGTGAACGCTTGCTTTATTTTTCCACTATGCCTGTAACAATAACTTATTTGTCAATGGTGAGATGTCCAAAATTGTCATTTTTACAACAAAGACTAAGTCCAAGACTCTGTACTCGGAAATCAGCAAGTGTAGGCTTAATATGGTGCATTCTTTGAGGTACTTGGGATATAATCTTTCAAATGTCAATTCCATGACTGTCTGGAGGCAATCCTTAAAAGACGAGGTACAACCCCTTGTGATTCAGATTAAGCACTTTTATAGCCAGCTATGCCAATGTTCTATCTTGGCGTTGTTAAAATTCTATTGGGCTAAGACTGAACCCACTTTGCTCTATAGTCTGGATATGTCTATTATGGATCTGGGTCTTTACATTAATGTGATTCAGGGACAAATCTGGAAAGAAACACTTGGACTCTCGAAGTCAGTCACCAATTTTATCCTCAGATATGAATTGGGGTTAATATCCTTTCAAAAAGGCATTTGTGGAGACATTTGTCTAGTTATGCTAAGACCATTTCTCCTCTCTCCAATTCTTTATACATCGATTTGTGGATAATGTTGGTTGACAAGTCTGTAGAATGCATCAATGTCTTCAAAAGCAATATGACAAACCTCTGGACTTTATTTGTTCCACAGAGGATGAACTTATCACACACCTTGCTACCACCAAACACAAACAGTTTAGGTTAGACTGGTCAGAAACTATTGAGCATCTTAACATCCATACCTCATATAAAGAATATGCTAAGAGAGGTGATTTTCCTAATTATTTACTTCTCTTTCATTTCAATGAGGTGCATAATATGTACCTTTGCTTTTATCTCAGCCAGTTGCCTACGCTTGAACGCACAGGCCACTGGAAAGCCCCTCTGAGTCAAGTGTTTGACTGATATTTTTGCATACGTGTTCATACATTACACACTCTGTGACATTTGGTAACAGTTTGCCCAATACTGTGCAACATCAGAAACCATCACTTTAAAGACTGTATCCCTCTGAGAACTGACTGTATAGGGGGTTATGTTGTGGGCTCATCACATGGGGGTGAATATGTTTCTTTAATATTGGCGTTGTGTAGATTTCTTTCTAAGGTTTTTGAGATCATTGAGAAGTAATTGTCTCTTGGAATTGTTGCTTGTCAAATGTATCTGTATATATTTTATTTTCCTTTTTTTAAGATCGTTAAGTGTAAACGTTTAAAAACAAAATCAAATCACAATAAAACATTTTTTTTATTTATAGTGCACTTTATAGCACAATGCCAGGAGTAAGGATGCGGAGAGCCCTGATTTGAGGCAGAGTGACCTATTCATAAGGGAAATGACATCACTGATGTGTCATCTTTCTCACAAAATTGATAGGGCAGTGGGCAAGGGTAACCGCCCATCTGCGGGCCGATAAGTCCAAAGAAAGTGGGTGTGTTTTGGGAAGCCAAGGGAGGATACCTCATCCATCATCTAATTCAGACCAGGGGTTGGGTCTGGATTTTTGCACATGGAAATGCCCTTTCTCATCATATTATGACACATACGTCTGCCTTTTTGAATACTCTGTGTTTTAGAGAATCGCATAAACCTTGTTTGGTGTCTGTGCGACCAACTGTTGTAAAGCTACAGTATTTTCTTATTTATGCCAGAACTATGTTAATGAAAAATCTGGCACTCGGTGGGCGGAATATGAATAACATTTTACATATTTCTTCTAATTACCATGGTTCTCACAGTTATACAGAAATCACCACCAAGTTTTCCCTCGTAACTTGTGGTGTGTTGGTGTCACAAAAATCGTTTTTTGCTCACCGGAAGCAGGTCACTGACAGCTTTTCAGAAATCCAGACAGGAACCGTGTACGATTAATATTTCCCAAGTTATCCTCTAAACAACATATCTCTCATTCTGCGCAGTGGGTGTGAAGCTCCACCCCAACCCATATAAGAGAGCTGGTTTTAGCTCTGACATCAAGATGGAGGCTTTTGTTTATAGTAAACACCCAGAGCTTCAAAGGGCTGATGGCCAGATATTTTTGATGGCCTAAATGGTTTTTGTCTTAAAACTTGGGGGAGCAGGAGAATTCCTTACAATGGGGCATTTGGAATTTAGTTTCACACTTGAAGAACCCACTGCAGAAACAAAACCAAGACTTTGGGCTTCATCACGAGTTGGGCAGTAACCCTTAAAATCGGCGGTAACGCTATCAGCGCCGATTTTAAGGGTCCGTCGGATCACAAGTCCAAATACCGCTGGCGCCATTACAGCTGGTGCAAGTACAGCCAGCTGTACAAGCGTCGGCTGTAAAAGCGCCAGTAACCATTCGCGCTAAAACATCAGGAATCAAGAGTCTGGCGTAGGCGCAATTAGAACCAGAAAAGCGGCGGATAATCCGCCGAAAAAAAGCTGCAGGTAAAAGAACACAGGCCACAGCAATAAGGGCCCTGGTGAAACCAATGCTATTCTGAGGCCTACAAAGGACCCACCCATGCACAACACACCCTCCCCAACACCATGCTGCCATTTTGAGCTGGGAGCCTTGATGTGGACTTCTACCGGCTGTGCCTTGAGGTACAGAGGCCAGCCAACCAGGCCAGGGCCCTTGGAGCGCAGGGGGTGCTGGGGATGAGGAGAAGGAGGAGGAGAGCAGCACCAGCATGGTGGCCAGCCATCCCCAGGGCCAGGCCAACACCCTGGGCCCTGACTGATGGCCAGTTGGTGACCGAATATCCACTGGACAGGGCTACCATCACCCAGTTGCTGGACACAATCCAGGCTGACATTGGCTGCCTCATAGCCATCAGCACAGCAGTGCCCCCACTAGTGAAGCTCGTGTCTGTGCCTCAATTCCCTGTGACTGGCAGCTACCAACATACCGTTGACATGATGCATGGAGTGGGTCAGTCCAAATTCAGTGCCATGCTGGGACAGGTGCTCGATGCACTATTGAATCATGTGAATGAGCACATCGCATTGCCAGCCACACAGGCACAGGTGAACCAGCTGAAGGGTCAATTCTATGCCATTGCCCAAGTCCCGAATGTAAAAGCAACCCTGTACTGCACACATGTGGCACTTGTACCAACCCAGGCACATGAGGCAGCCTAGAGAAACCGGAAACAGTACCATTGCCTCAATGTGCAGATGACATGTGGTCCTGACCTCACCTTCAGCCACTGCTGTGCCCGCTACCCAGGATCCACCCACAACTCCATGGTCCTGCGTACAGTACCCTGCCAGCGTACACGAAAAGGCACCAAGGGCAGAACACATGGCTGCTGGGTGAGTACAAATGTATGATAGTATATATAAAAGAAGGTGTAAACACCGAACAATATATCCACAGGGATGACAAACACAAGAAACCGTGTATTACCAAATAAACTTCTTAATACATATATTTATTTAATTATGACACTCTTAAAATGATCATGTTACATAAAATTCATAATCAAACATACAAAATATAAAACATATAAAAGGACTGTACTTCACAAAACACATGGAAATCCCAAATTATGGGTTGATTCTGCTGATTTTTAAATTGACTCTGTGTGGGGCTCCACACTGGAGTGATTTCTCTTTTGTCTAGGTCTTATTAGTACTTTCTCAATAGCCCAACTTGTACAAGTTTCTGTCCTAGAGACACAGATTAATGTGGGACATTCATCAGGGGTACAATGATATGTGTTTGTTTCTCAAAGGTGATGGTATTTCCTTCCTATCACTTTCTTGCAGCCATAGAACTTCTCAAATTGACACCCTGTGGAATAAAAACAACGCATATTACTAGATTGTACGGATGTTTTGTGTCTTATTAAATAGATTACAAACATAACCACCCTGATCCAAAAAAGGGTGTTTGGTATATATCTTCATTTACATACCTTCTAGACTGTGGTCATAACTTCCACAACACAACACCAAATCTTTGGTATTGATAAAAGCGACTTCCAAGTGGTTACAGAAGGTCGCTCACAAACTTCCTCTCGAGTTCTACAAAGAAACACATAGAAAAAATACAAAACCTAATTTTAGAATGGGGTCGGAACTAATGTATACCATAATGCATGTCAATCCTCAAGTGATGGTGCGGGTTACACACAATGAAACACATGAATCTCAAGAGGCAGCACCATAACTGCAGCATTTTCATTCAAGCAGCTTGCACCATAAACCTATGACATGTGCAACACAGCAGAACACACCCATTCATGGATGTAAAAGAAAAGTGGCAGCACAGTGACATATCGAAGGGCCACCACCATAATTCCTCCTTTGTGAGTAGCACTATGGCTCCCAACACTGACAGAGTACAGACATCCCATCCTGACAACCAGATAGTTATGCAAATGAAACCCATAAGTAGCCCCATCCACAAATGCACCACACATGAGTAGCATGATTAATGGCAATGTACATCCCACAAACATAGTCCCCAATATGGGCAAGGAAATGCATGGAGAACAGTACAGATTAGTGACATCCAGCAAATGCAACTGCAGCCAAAGGGAATGGCAATGACACATGAGGCAGCCACTCATGCAGAAGTAGATGGAAGGGCCCCCTTACCCAGTGACAAGTGAATGAGTACAGTTACTTAATGAAACAGACGCGTACCCAGTTGAGAGTACCTCATTGATCCAATACTGCTCGTAGCACAGCACACTCCACTCCACAATGTTGTTGATCAGATGACTAGTATGGCAAAATAAGACTGATGACTGAGCTCTGTACTCCCACTGGACTTACCTTGTCCCCATACCAGCTACCTGTCCCCTGCAGGTGATTCTGGATATCCCCAGTACAGGTGGCTCATGACCCCTGTGCATCATCCACACACAGCAGCGGAGCGGGCATACAACCTTGCCCATGCTCGTACACAGATCTGCGTGGAGAGGGCATCTGGACTGCTGAAGGCACGCTTTCGGTGCCTCGACTGCTTGGGAGTAGCATTGATGTATGCACTTGAAAAAAATGGCAAAATAGTACTGACATGTGCCATGCTGCACAACATCTGCTGTCGCAGAAATGTCCCACTGCCCCCTGATGCTCATGTGCAGCTACCTGAGGATTGGAGTGAGGGTGATGACATGCCTGAAGGTGTTGCACATGCACAAAGGGTTGGGCTGAGGGAGGGGAGGTTGGCCAGACAGGGAATGATTGATATATTTTTCTAACACGGGTGATGGGTATATTTAACAGCTGTGACTTCAACATCAAATTATTTTTTTCCACAATCACAAATGTCCATGCTTTGTGAATTTTGAACCGTGATTTATTTTCAGTGCAACAAACCCCCCTCCCCACAGTGAACCCCTAGCACACAATCCCCCCTCCTTCCAGTGAACCCCAGCACACAATCCCCCTTCCCCCAGTGAACCCCCAGCACACAATCCCCCCTTCCCCCAGTGAACTCCCCACAACTGTGCAGATAGGTGCATGTGTCTTATCAGGGCAACAAGAACGATGCCATGTACGACTAGGATGGTCGTGGCCGCTTTCCTTGTCCGGGCCCCTCTGGTGTGTGAGACCTCAGACGGCACATAGACCGGTGCCTAGGAGAAGGCTCAAGGGATCCCTGCGTGGGCGTGGTTGAGGTCGAAGGGACTGACCCGGTTGCCTGCATGTGCTGTCGTATGAGGTTGTTTCCCTCCCTTGTTTGCTCTGCAAGTGCTGACACAGCCTCGCACAACTCCCTCACTCTTTGTCCAAACCCTGTCAGGGCAGCGGTACATTGTTCTATGACTCTGCCTATGCAGGCATTGTCACTCACTATGTATTTACACCCATTGCGTATCGATGCACTGATAGCCTTGATGTGCCAGCTGTGCACCTTGGCCATTGATTCCACCTTGGTTTGCTTGGCCTCAATCACATCCAGTCAGCCCATCACTGCTGCTCCGGTGATGAAGGGCACCTCTGGTGTGCATGTGCCGGCCTGCCACTTGTGCGCTGTCGTGGGGGGGGCTGCAAGGGGACATGGCGCCGACTTGTATTAGGCTGCCAGGCTCTGAGTGCCGGTCGTCAGGGCTACCATATGATGGCGTGTCCTCATCCGGCTGTGGTGTGCGGACACGACGCACATGCGGGCTTCGTGCTTGCTGTGTGCCTGGCCTTGGGGTTCCCTGTGGTGTGCCCATCCCTTCTGCGTCACTGCTTCCGGGTGAATGCTGTCCTCCTGCATGATGTGCACGTGAAGGTGTCACTCCCACGTCAGGCTCAGATCCACCGGTCAGTCCCTCTGCATCGGGGCTGTGTGTGGTGGCTTGGGGCGAGCTGGCGCTGGCCTCCCTGCGGGCATGTGGGTGGTGCTGTGGTCTGGTAGGGCTCCGTTGTGGTGATGAGGGGGTGGCCTGGGTCGGCTCCCTTCCGTGCGGCCTCTCTGGGGTGGTGGTGCAGGTGGAGGCTCGTTGCCGTGGGCACCGGGATGGTGTGGCCTCCTCCCCATCATCTTCGTCCCGTTGGGTTTGACGTGTGCCTGTGGGGTACATAGGGTGTGGTTTGAGTCCAATGCTACTTACATTAGTGTAATGCAGTTCATGGTAACAAGTGTGATTGCAGACAGTTTGAATCCTGCATTCAACTTGCATTTTGTTCATTCGCCATGTGGTGCTTGGTGTGAGTGGCTATGGAGGTACACTGCATGGGAATGTTTGAGTGACATTTCATGCGTGGTTGGGGTGCAATGTGCTCAGGGTCTTGGGGGTGCATTCCTGCACACTCAAACTCTACGTAGCTGTAACATGGCTATGGATGTCTATCCCCTGCCCCTAACATTGATGCACTGCACATGCAAGGTTGTCTAGGCAGCACTGCGGTTCATAGGATGTAGGGCTCACTTATGGGCGTCTGCAGTTACTCACACACATTTCTTCACATTCATTCACTCAGGGTCTGCATGTGTGGTACTTTCAGTTGCATGCATTTGGTGTGGGACTCACCTGCAGTTGGATTGATGCCAGTGCCTGCCTACGCTCAACCAATGCCCTCGATGGTGCCAATATCAATCAGGGCACTCATCCTCTCCTCCCAAGGTGTGAGTTCAGGTGTGGGTGGTGGTGGCCCTCCTCCAGTTCCCCTGCTTGCGCTCCTGTGCTGTGAGAGGATGCCACAGACTCGCACATGCAGGTCATTCAGGCGCTTACGGCAATCCTCCCCATCCCGGAGCACACGCCCCACAGCACTGACCCTTTGGCTTCTGTTTCGCCAAATCTGGGCTCTACGCTGGCCACTGGTTTTGCACTGCTGGAGCTCCTCATGGTGTGTCTCGGCCTCCTCCACCAGTACAGCCAGCTCCTGGTTGCTGAATTTGGGCTTTCTCACCCTGTCCAGGGCAGTCTTGCCCCTAGTGCGCTCCTGTGACATGTTTTGGTGTCAGATGGCGTGGATGGCTTCCAGGGGCTGTGATATCCGACGGATTGTGATTCCCAAGATGGGCGCCGCTTTGTTTCCCATTCCAGCGGTGACGTGTTTCCCGTGCGCTAATAGCGCGCGCTATTAGCGCGATATGGCGCTAGTGCACGGTCTGCCGATATTAAGGGTTCGCGCTATTTGAGCTAACGCCATGTCCCGGGGCGTGTGCAGGATAACTCGTGATTTGGCGGATTATCCGCCGGGGGCCTTGGCGGTAGCGCTATGTACGTCCGACGGGAAAACCGCTGCATTACCGCCAAACTCGTGATGAGGCCCTTTGTCTTTTCCCCCCACTGCAAGCATTATAATCTAAAATCCCCTCTCAAAATCGTGCAATTTCAAAATGCAAGACCCTCACTCAGTGGTTACCTGCAAACAGTGCTGACAGAAGGGAAACATAAATATATGTATCAAGACTTTAGCTGCACCTTTAAATGCTTAAAGTGTCACTGTTAAAGGCACAATGGCAATATACTTACTGGGGAAAGTTCCAGCCGTGCAACCTTACATTCTGTTGCAGTTTCACATTTTCTTGTAGATTCTTGTAACTTAAAGGATTCTTCTTTGATGAGCTCCTTATGAACAGAACTCCAGTTAATTTGTTGCACCTCTTGCACACATTTTTAAGAAGCAATCGCTAATTGAAAGGGAAAAACTGATTTTTACATATAATGATTTCTGTCACAGTGGAAGCTCCTTTCTGCTGCGCAGGCTTGCACACAATCTTGACACAATCTTGACACTTTCATTTACATGCTGGACACTGCCGTTTCTGCCAATAGGACTTCAGCCATATGAGACGTTTTGCAAATCTAGCCTTGTATCTTTCCCTTCGATGAGGCAATGAAAAATTTTAGGCATCTCCAAGTTTTGATGCCTAATTTCGCTCCTTTTCGCTTTGACATTTCAGGGCCTCATTTTGCACATTACTCCAGCTCAGGCCTTTCATTTTGGGGAGCCTTCATACTGACTCTTGCCTGTAATTATGGCTTTTAGGGCTATTTCACCACACAATTGTAATATCCTGTTGCTAGGCACCTCTAATACTAATCTTGCCAAACTGCAACTTCTCCAAAACAAAGCCTTAAAGGCTGCCTATGGTCTCAAAAAAAGAGGCCAAATCTCCCACATCAGTTGAGAAGCCCACTGGCTCCCCATCGAAGACAGAATCCTTTTGAAGACTATCATCATCACACACAAATGCATTTCCAAGGATGCCCCTGCATACCTCGATAGCAGTGTCTCCCAAAAAAGATCCACCAGATCCCTCAGATCGAATTCCAGCACACAACTTTGCATCCCAAGATGCAAGAATACTAGGGCTTGTGGTGCCAGCTTTCCAGTTGCTGCTCCCAAGTTATGGAACACACTACCGATTCACATAAGAAATGCACCCCTCCCACCAGCCCTTTAAGTGCCTCATCAAAACATGTCTATTTACCAAATTGTAGTCAGTACCATTATTCCATATAAGCTTATGCCACTTGTGTAACCTTTGTCTTTTCTACGAACTGTCTTACATTGGGCCTCATTACGACCCAGGCGCTAATGGGTTAATGGCGCCGTAAAAGGCTGCGGCGCCGTTAACCTATTAGCGCCTAATTACGAGGTCCCTTTACAGGACCCGACCTTAACGGCTAGTGTAGACCAGCTGTTAAAGTAGGGACCCGCAAAGGGACCTTGGTGCTAATTACAGTGCCGCAATTTGCGGCATCGTACTTAGCGCCTTCCCCATTCCCATTGAGCCCTATGGGGCAAAAATGGGAATGGGGAAGGGCCATGGAGGAAGGGAGCATTACCATCCTGCCAACCTTGTAATGGGTTGGTAATTCCCCTTTTCTCCATGGCGGAGTCGGTAACTTACCGGCATGGACCATGGTGCTAATAGCACCATGGTCTTCCGCCAGGGTCATAATGAGGCCCATTTTGTCTGCTAACTAACCCTTCTTTTTATCCTGCCTGAAATGTAACTTCCACTGTAACCAGATATGCACTCCTATATAACCTATGCCGTGATACCTCTGGTTTTGGGCGTGTAATAACTGCTTTAAATAAATAAATAAATATGCAACTCTATGGCCCTCATTACAACACTGGCGGTAACCCATGGCGCTATTAGCACCATGGTTGCTGCCTGTATTGTAACAAGTCCGCCAATGTTCAATGGGGAATTACCACCCCATTCCAAGGTTGGCGGGGCGGCAATTCTCCATTGAACATTGGCCCTTCCCCATCCCATTTTCGCCCCATAGGGCTCAATGGGACTGGGGAAGGTGGCAATTACGGTACCGCAAAGTGCGGTACCGAAATTACCTCGTAGGTCCCTTTGCGGGTCCCTACTTTAACGGCTGGTCCAGACCAGCCGTTCAGGTCGGGTCCCACAAATGGACCTCGTAATTAGGCTCCTTTTACGGCGCCATTAGCCCCTTAGCGCCAGGGTCGTAATGACCCCCTATGTGTTTGCTAACAATAGACTATATTGCACATAGTTTCCAGGCGTACATAGCTTGATTTGGTTTGTAAGCTGTCCAATTTGAAAGTATATTTATGACATTTTCAATAACTCTCTGTCAAATTTTAAACAACCTACTGTACTGATTTCCACGAAATCAGCAAAGGGCACATAAGCACTGTTTTATGCCACTTTTAAAACAAATGTGAGGCAAATCCATCCAGCGGTTTAGACAGATTTCCACCAGACACTGTTATGTTATGTGGCCCTAGCCAGAAAACATTTTTCGAAAATGTTATGAAGATGCATCATATAAGGTTATTAGCAGTAGCATTTTTGAAAATTCAGTGTATCTCAGGTGTCATCTTATGTATAGACCGATTAGTGCCAACCTATAATGCAAACATACATGCATATTTGTGTGTACCTGGTAGTTCAAGCTCTGATATAGCATGCTCTCTCTCTCTCTCTCTCTCTTCTCTGTCTCTCTCTCTTTTCTTTCTTTCTCGCTCTCTCTCTCTCTTTCTCTCTTTTTTTCTCCCACTCTCTCTAACTTTTAGTCTCTGTCTCTCTGTGTCTCTTTCTAAGTTTCTATCTCAATCTTTGAGGTCTAGAGTCATATATTCAGACTCAAATTTGTTTGAGCCACCCCAGCTGTTCCAGATTAGCTGATTACAATGTTAAGAGAGAAAAAAGCAAATTTCTTGAGTGGGGGGTGCGGGGTATTCCTATGTTTAAAAGTAGCAGGATCTCAATAGAGGCATTCCGTGGTGACCACTGGCAAATTGTTACCTGCATGAATGTTGTCATCACACTGATGGCTCATAGTCCATTTGGGGGGCGCAACTTTGTTTGCTATTTTGCATTGTTTGTTAATCGTTCTTGTTTGTGCAGATTGTAGCAAATGTGTACATTTAGATTTACTACCAAACAATCAGTGGCACACATGCAAAATTAAGCATAGGATTGGTGCCCGCAGATCGCTGGATTTAATCAGATAGAAACCCTTTCCCAAAAGTCCATTTTGAGAGACAACCTAGTGTATATTTTGGGTAAAAGAATATTTTCCAAAAGAAAATACCAATTAATTGTGCAAACATTGTTAACTGGTTATTTCTACAATTTTGCAAAGTTAATTTCTCATTATTTCTTCCAGGATATATTGCTGCCATAATAAAAATGTTACATTTGTCTTATTGAGCGAAGCACATTATCTTAAACTAGTCATTTATGAAATAATAGTGAACAAATGTTGCTCGATATAAAAGCAAAGGAAAATATGACCAAGACTGGATCGACAAAGAAAAAATATTAGCTAAGTAAGGTGAAACATTTCAAAACCTAACCTGCTCCAGCAGAATTTTGTGATAATGGCCATGCTCTAAAAGCCCCATCCGAGATCTGTATATACACATTTGTTCTATGCCTGTGTGTTTAACTATTGGGTAGTAATGTTAAATAGTTATCTGTGACAACTTCAGTGCTATATTGGTGAGGTACATAAGCTTTAGCCAATTCCTTTTGATCTTCTAAGCCCATAAATATCTGGTGTTTTCTTGCGAGTATGTCTTTAGTCAACATAGACCTAGTGCTCTTATTAACTTTTTGTTGTGTGAACAAATTGACCAATCCAATATCTATCAAGGAGTTTTTTGAACAACACAACCATGCGCTGAGCATTTTCTTAACAGAGAACATCCCTTAGTTATCAGCTTGCAAAGGTCAGCATGTTCATTGCTCCATATTGAGACCCATAAGCGTGCAGAGGTGTATTGGAGTTGGAAAGAGATTGGGTGAGTTTAGTCTCTTAATACAACAATTTTTCTGCAGTTGCCAAGGAAACACCCTTAATGTCTTTAAGAAATGTTCTTTCATTGAGTGCAATCTGATCAAAATAATGATACACAAACCAGATGAAAGCATCACATCATGAGGAATTACAATTGTTCAAATAGGCTAGCAAAAGAATATAAAACTATTGAACCTGGGTCCACCCATTACAATTATTATATGCATTGTAGATAAACCCCAATGTGCCAGAACCCATCCAGACGTTCACAATATTTATAGAAGTTATAGAACCTGTTTGTATTTTAAAAATTACATTTATATTATTCCTAACCAAGCAGACCAATCCACCCTTGGCTCGACCTCTAATAGAGGAAATAGTGGGAGTGAAGAAAGTCAAATAACCTGGCATGTGCTGGACATTGAGCACCCATGTTTCTTGCAACAAAGCAACAAAATGATGTCATAATGGGAGATAAAGGAGCACCAGTCATGATCATTTAGCTTAAGATCTAACCTAGTGATGATCCATGACAGAATAGACTCATTCGGTTCTTTACAAAGCATATCCATATAGCATTACGCATCGGTCTCCGAAGATTCCACATTTTATTTCACAAAATGTGTATCCATATAATATGTCAATGAAGGTGATTGGGTAACCACACCATCTACAGTAGTATTATCCATAGCTATATTTAGCCCCTCATTCAAGTGCCCAGGCATAAACGCTATCTCTGATGTATGTTCTAGACTTTGTTTTAGTGGTTAGTGAAAAATAGGTGGGTAACTCGACAAGTGTTCCAGTTAAATTGGATTTGGCAATTCCCTCCTCACACTGAAATTCTTTTCCTGCACATATTCATTGTAAGCATGCCCATGATAGAAGGGTTTTGACCCCTTTTCGGTTTAGATATGACATTGAATCTCATATGAAAGTGAAAAAAAACAGGTGATGAAATGGAGTTCTTTTTCCAAGGAAAGTGAGGCATAAATAGGATACTTCTTCTTTTTATACTTATCTGCATTCCTTGGGTCCCCAGAAATACAAGTATCCACTGAATTACCAACCAAAGAAGTTAGACCTCCTGATTGCAACACCAATGGGTCATCAAATTCACAGGTGGCTAATTGCATAGCATGATCACTGAGGTTTGTCTCCAACACCCTGCGAGATGTACAACAATTGATCAACATGGGAGAGGCAACAATGTAATCAATAGTAGAATAGCTAACACCTCTACACCAAGTAAGTCTTCTGGGGACATCTGCGTCACAATACCTTTGAGTTTAAACAAGTCCCAGGTCACCATTAAGTTGGCCCATCCTTTACTCTGCATACTAGATGCTCTGCTTGCTAACATGATGGTAGAAGGAAGAAGACAATCCCTACCATTTAAATGAGGACAATATCTACTTAAATCTCCTGCTAATAATATCTGGCTGGAGTGTGTTTTCTCATGCCATGCAGTCAGAAGTTCAACTAAAACATCCAGGTAATGTGCCTGTTCAATACAGGCCAGATTCCAATGAATTATAATTAGTAATATGTCCTTTAAACAAAACAAGACAGTTTCACTGCTATCGTACAGCATATGCACCCCTCTTACTTTCAGCAGCTATAAGCAATCCACCAGAAAGCCTATCTCGCAGATCTTGTGTTGCACACTGTAGAACAGTGGTAAAATCATCTAAGACTGGCAACACAACAAGCTAAGCCTCCTGTGAGAAAGTTAATTTAACTCTGTAAACCTGGGTCAAAAAGGAGAATTGTTAAACAAACTGTGATGCCATGAGAATTCCACGATGAAATATAATCATTTAGTCATTTAAGAAATGCTGGGAAAGAGTACTGCTTTGTTTCACTGATGTTAAAATCGACTGCTGCCAGATCTAATCAGTAGAGGCGGGGCAATTGTCTAGTCTGTCATACACAAACTGCACAATACATTTGTCACAAGCCCTACCCCCACCCCAATAGAACATTTTCAACCCTCTATCTGGCTGAAATACTATTTCCTCTGGGCCTTAAAAGCAACTTGGTTCCAGAGTGTAGTGTTGACAACCACTCTTCAGAACAAAAGAAAAGGTAATAAATAGTAAGGGTTCAGTCTCTGATAACAGCATGTCATATTCTATTTTCTTTGTTGCTTAAACAATGTATTGGTTTTACAAAAATAAAAAACAAATCAGTTGAGCAGCACAAATTAACATAATCACGATGAAAAAGTTGTAAAGCAGGTTTCACCAAATATGCCGGGGTTAAACATCCAAGATTGCGTGTTTCATCTTTCGCGGTGGTGTGTTAAACGCCCTAGTGATACACTCAAACAGTATTCACCTATGCAGCCCAAATATTCCCAAACGTATCCAGGCAGCACCCTCCCTGTATACCCTCTCCAACAAAGCCATGCATCTGTCCATGTCCAAAACCCATTTGGACACCTTATGGGCTTCCCTTGCTCCAGAATACATGGCAATGTTCCGTTGTGCATTTATGAAAGCGTTTGTGATAAATAGTTTTTCATACATCAAATATGCTGTATCCCCTAAGATCCCAAGCAGCAGTCATTTTGGTTCCGTCGGAATCGGTTCTGATATCACGACTGACACCACATTATGATCCTCCGCCAGAATGACTGGATTTGCAAACATGCCCAGATAGTGAGGTCAAACAACCCCTGCACTGTGCGACAACATAAACAGGTAGGGTCAACAAATTCAATCAAGTCTTTGTCACAGTTATTAAAAGTTTTTAAATGAGGTAAGTCATACAAATGTGGTGATGCATTCATCGGTGTAAAATAATAGATGCTCCCTTCTACAAAATGAATTCAAGTGCTAAATGTAGTTCCTTCCTGAAAGAAAACATAATTTTCTTTAATGAACCTGATCTACTCACACGTTGGTCCTCCTGAAGAAGTGTCATCTTCAAGCATCCCATAGATTGATATTCCACCACATATTTGGGTTAACAAGTTGTAAGATCACAATCTTTAACTACTTCAAATGGAAAACCAGCAATAGAGTCACTAGAGGCATTTAGCGAAGCATGAGAGCTTGCAATAGTCATATCAAAACTAGACTTTATCCAGTTCAGTAGATTTATATCTAGTTAAAAATTTAATAATGATAACTTCCTGCTGATTGCAGCTGATTTTATTGGCTTCATGTTTTTCTTCTTTTCCATCTTTTTCCTCCTACAATTTTGCAGGCCTGAAGAAACCATGTATTTATAAGCAATATTTGAAACCGTCTCTGAACAATTTTCACCAGAGATTGTAGATTTCAGTCTGTGAACATGTCCTAAATTATATATTTTTAGAGGAAGTCGTTGTTTTTTTAAAACTGATTACATGGTTTGCGAGCTGTACTTGATTATTCAATTGAATTAAAAGGCCTCCCTCTCTTTAATAGATTGATCAATCACAGTATTCTGGGTATCAGAGTCACCAGAGGAAATTTGGGAATGATCAACTTTAGAAATAAGATTTGTAGAACAAGAATGCCCATTCACAGGATGATTTGTAGACGGGTGGTCCAACCACCTTGCCACCAGATCTAATTTGTTAGACAATAACAGTTGACTTTCCCATTATTGCAGCTTAACTTGGATAGGACTTACAATCCTTAAATGCACTTTTACCTCTGTGCGGATATTGTCATTCATCCTCTCTTGGGAATCCAAGACTAGATGTAGGGCCGTAACCCAAGTGGGAGACAAATCAATTAAATCCTGGATTTCCTCTTAATTACAGTGCTGTAAAGAAGATTCAAATGTTCACATCGGAATGAGAAAGACATTAGAATTTTCAAGACGGATGCTGTGTGAAAATGGAGGGCATGTCGGAAAGACACCCCAGTGAGCAGTTCTGTGGAGTTGAGTCTGTGTGGAAAGAGCTTTAATTGAATCGAACAATTTCACTTTGGGGAGGGCTATACAAAGCAGATGATAGCAATCGAAGTAAATGAGTGGGGGAGCTGGAGGCATCTGAGTGAATCGCCACCCTAAGCACAGATGTTGAATTGAACCTGAGCAACAGCATGTCTCTCTTAGTAATAATCAAGGAATCATGTAAAATGACTGAGTTTATTAGACCGAATGGGTGATTTGGCCGAATTCCAGCCGCTCGAAAATTCTGAACGGCCAAAAAGTTTGACCAAATCACCCATGCAGTGCTAAGGGCTGTAGGGCTGTGGGGGGGTTCCTCGCACCCTTGCTCACTAACTTGTGAGCAGAGGTTGCAAGGGTGTCCACGCAGTCATCCCAAAAAAGCCACAAAAAAAAGAAAGGACCCAGTGGCCCCAGATCCCAATCACGGAAGTGAAAGCAACAGGCATTGCAGGGACACTGCGAGTCAGCAGGCGCAAGGTAAGTAGGTGGTTGGGGCTGTGTGGTGGGGTGTTGGTGGCGGTGTGGTGGGGGTGTGGGTCGGAGCGGGGGCAAAGTTGGAAATGTTCAGGGGAGAAAAGAGCAAAGGTTATTTCAGAAAAATAATCTTCGTTCTTTTCTCCCTCGAGCATTTGCATCTCAGGCTTTCAACCCCGATCCATAATGAAGGCAGGTTTATTGGAGGAAAAATAATCACTGTTTCTTGCATTATATTTGGTCTTAGAAATCGAGTCAGATGCAGCCACTGCCTGAACACCTCTGTCAGGAGTTCGACTCTCAAGTGTGTGTTCAACAAGAAGGGAAGGCATGCCAAGTGAAGGGGGCAGTATAGCTTTGCTGTTGAGATTTCCCATCTACGTAAGCTTTACAAAAAGAAAGGAGAGGAGATTGAGGGAGCAGATGGTCTAAACCTTCATGGGTCCACGGGGGAATTGATAGAAAATGCCAACTACGTCATAGTACTGTCCAAATAGGAAAAATGCTTACCTGCTCCCTGTTATGTCCATATTGCAGGTGCGCATGCGCTAGCCTCGTTGTGATGGCGCATGCGTGTAAGAAATAAAGACGGCCGCGAGGCAGTTGCCGCCGGGACCTTGGAACGATCAGACGTGCGTGTCATAGTCTCATTGCTTGCGCATGCTTTGGTTCTAGTACAGGGTGGCCCGAGGCACCGGAAGCCCCAACACACTGCGACGAGGCGGAACACGAGGAGAAAAACGCCCGACACGTAAAATCGTGTTGTTATGGGTATTTCATCTCACGTGCGCCCCGATCCTCACACAAGTGACGGCGGTGGCCATTTTGTTTATGGTGTTTAAGGTGGTTGCGGCCCGCGAGGGTGCTCGTGCGCTGTCTAAACACTGCGGTAGTCGATCCTTGAAGTTTTGGATGTTTGGCAGTCTCCCTACGTCGGACACGAATATGGCCAGGTTTGCGGCCTCTAACACGGTCTGAGGTGCCAGTGCGACCTGTGAACATGACGGACAACGAAGGAGAAGCCTCTGGATCAGTGAGGGAGGTGAGAAGGCAACATGGTTCATTACAACCAATGCAAGAGTTTGACACCTCGGGGCCCCCCTCGAAACTAGGCCCGAGATGGCTCCTCTGGATAAAAAAACTGGACATGTTTTTCGCCGCCACCGGAGAAACAGATGATGATGCCAAAGTGGCGACGCTGTTGTACTCGGCGGGCACAGAGGTACTGCGCATATATGAGTCTCTCACCCTACCAGTGGTAAACTACGATGCGGTCAAAACCGCACTGAGGGATCATTTTATTCCCTTATCTAACGTAGACTTTGACCGGTTTGTCAGGTGTGGAGAAAAACAGCACAATGAGGAGACATTAGATCACTTCTGTGCACGTTTAAGACAGCTAGCCACCACGTGCAAATGGACGGATGCCGATGTAATGATCCGACACCAACTGATCCAAGGGTGCAGCTCAGGGAAACTGCAGAGGCAGGTTTTGAGAGAGCCAGGCATGTTGCTGACACAGATTTTGGACAGTGGAAGGATCTACGAACTTGCCGAGAGTAGAGGAGCTAAAATGGACACTGCCGCACGCCCAGGCAAGCTCGAGGAAGCTTTTGCGGTTGGGAGACAATCCCAGACAAAGTCGAGGTAGAACCAAAAGCGGCAGGAACCGACATCTCCCCAAGGCAATACGGTTATCTGTCAGTATTGCGGATACGATTTGCCGCATTCGGAAGATTGCCCAGCCAAATCGAGGAACTGCGGAAGATGCAACACACCAGGGCACTATGCCCAGATGTGCAGAGCGGCTGCCCCAGTTGCCACACAGTGGGGACCTGCGAGGGTAAGCGGTGGATATAGGAAACAAGGAGGTGTCGCTACAGTGGAACAGGATGTCCAAAGACTCAACATCGCAGAGGAGGAGGAAGAGGATGAAGAAGTCTTTTTCATTTCAAGTTTGGCAACCGGGGCGAGAAAACGAAGACAACCGATGTTTGTAGTCGACATTCAAGGAGTCCCCACGCAGGTACTAATAGACACTGGTGCCTCAGTATGTGTGTTGGCTACCGAACACTACGAGGCCCTCCCAGGCCCCCCTACATTGGACCATTCGAGGGTGAAGATTTTTCACGTTCGGGGGTGACACTCCCCTGCCAATCAAAGGGGTGTTTGTAGCTCCTGTAGCCAGGGAAGGAAAGACAATCAAGGCAAGGTTCTTCGTCACGGACGTCAGCCCACGGTCCCTGTTGAGTTGGGCAGCCTCGGAAGCATTACATCTGGTCCATTTTGCGTGTGCAATTTATCAAGGTGATATAGACTCACTTTTGGAGAAATTCGAGAATACGTTTCAAGGGATTGGTCGACTAAAAGCAGAACCAGTGCGGCTCCACATAGATGAAACAATCCGCCCAACAGCATTAAAACACAGACGAATTCCATTCCATCTTCGGTCCCAGGTTGAAGAAGAACTCAAAGCACTGATCGATATGGATATCATCGAAAGGGTGGAAGGGCCGACTCCGTGGGTCTCGCCGATCGTGGTGGCACCTAAGCCCAAACAACCGGGCAAGGTCCGCATCTGCGTGGAGATGCGATTGCCTAATGCGGCCATCAAGAGAGAACGCCACCTGACCCCCACTATAGATGATATCATCAGTGAACTGCAGGGTGCCAAGATATTCTTGAAACTTGATTTAAGAGCAGGATATCACCAGCTGGAGTTACATGCGGACTCAAGTTACATTACTACGTTCACAACGCATGAGGTTCTGTACCAGTTGGGATTTCTTCCGCAGCTGAGGTGTTTCAGAATGCCATCAGGGGTGCACTGGCGGGTCTAATGGGAGTGATAAATATGAGTGACGATATCTTGGTCTGTGCCACCACATATGCCGAACACCTGAAGCGTCTAGAAGCAACCCTGCAGAGGCTGAAAGATCTTGGACTTACCTTACACCGGGAAAAATGCAAATTTTTCAGAGATCGCATTGGGTTTTTTGGCTTTGTGTTTCATGGAAATGGTGTCACCCCGGATCCGGACAAAGTCAGAGACATCAGTGAGGCTGCACCCCCCCAATCGCCGACAGAGGTCCGCAGTTTTCTGGGGATGGTGAATTACTGCGGTCGCTTCATCAAGGGTTTGGCGTCCCTCTCTGAACCCCTATGGGCTCTCACGAAAAATGACGCTGTTTGGGTCTGGGGTACCAAGGAACAAGAGGCGTTCGATGTAATAAAGAAGGCATTGTCAGATCAGGACACAGTGGCGTATTTTGATCCTGCGGCCGAGTCCGAGGTGGTTGTTGACGCCAGTCCGGTGGGCCTAGGAGCTGTGCTGATGCAGAAAGACGTGAGAGGCGAGATGCTACCTATCGCATATGCGAATAAAGCCCTCACGGAGACTGAACGTCGCTACTCTCAGATAGAGAGAGAGGCCCTGGTCATTTTATGGGGCTGCAGACATTTCAGGTTGTACATTCTTGGGAAACCAGTAACTGTCGTCACAGATCACAAACCACTTCTTCCAATCCTAGCGGGTGTGTCCTCAAAACCTCCTTCCAGGATAGAACGGTGGATGCTGGCCCTCATTGAATACGGAGTCAAGTTGGTGTACTGTCCGGGGACGAACAATCCAGCAGACTACTTGTCCCGTCATCCTAAAGGGAGAGGGAAGGTGATCAGGGGGATGTGGCAGAGTGCAAAGAATTCATACAGAATGTCCTGGCAGTTGCCATACCGGTGGCGTTGGACAGAAATCAGATGGCACAGGAGTCGGCAGACGACGAGGTGTTCGAAATCATCAGAGCTGCAATTCAGAGCGGTGATTGGAGAAGTGTTCTACAGAAAAATACGAGGGAGGACAGAGCCCAGAGAGATCTTCAGGCAGTGTTGAAAATCTGTGATGAACTCTCCACTTCAGAGGATGGGTTGCTACTAAGAGGCCGGCAAATCGTGGTACCTTGGTCGCTAAGAGCCAGAGTCATAGAACTGGTGCATACCGGACACCAGGGAGTGGCGAAGATGAAGGCGAGGCTGTGCACAAAGGTTTGGTTCCCAGATCTGGAAGCCCTAGTTGAACGGCATATAAAAGGGTGCTTGCCGTGCCAGGCAGCCAGCCCCGTAGAAAGAGCACCCCCGATAAATTCCATGGAACGAAGCGAGAAGCCGTGGGGCACAGTCCACGCTGACTTTGGGTCAACCGGGAGGGGCATGTACTTTTTAGTGGCAGTAGACCAATGGTCGAGGTATCCGGAGGTGTAACTGGTTGACTCACACGCCACAGATCACACGATCCTTGCGTTGGAAAACATGTTTGCCATGCATGGTCTCCCTGAAATCCTCTGCTCGGACAATGGGCCACCATTCACTGGGAACCAATTTGCACAATATCTGAGAGAACGGGGCATACAACATCGGAAGGTGTCGCCGATGTGGCCCAGGGCGAATGGGGAGGCCGAAAGGCTCATGAGGACCCTCAATAAGGTATTTCACATAGCGGCCAATAGTGGGGTGGAACTGAAGAGAACCCTATTTGAGTTTCTTCGAGAATATAGGTTGACACCGCATCAGTCCACCGGCGTGGCTCCAGCCGAGGCTCTGTTTGGGAGATATCTGAGGGGCCTCCTCCCGGAGGTAGAAGGTCGGGGCCGGGGATCATAGACAATGACCGGGTGAGAAGGGAACGAGAAGCCCACAATGCCAAGGAGAACGAACGGAGAGGACTGCGAGAAAAGGACATAGCGGTGGGAGACTCGGTACTGGTACGCAACCGCAAGCCAGAGGGGAAACTATCTCTGCCATACGAACCCTAACCGTGGTTAGTCACCCACGTCAAAGGATCTATGATCACTGCGGCGAATGCACGAGGAACCATCACCCGCAACCAGTCCTTCTTCAAAAGATTTGACAGTCGGCTTCCCGAAGTTGATCCTAAGAGGCCAATGCTGCAGGTCGAAGATGCGGAGGCACCGGAGGATGACCCATCCTTGGATCCACCACTGACAGTCAGGACCCCACCGCTCAGCTCGCCAGCGGAAAGGAGGTACCCGGTGCGACAAGTCAGCGCCATACCTGTTCGGCTCAAAGACTACATTCTAGATTCAGGCAACTGAACAGGTGACTGTCCATGGCCCAAGAGACGCTATCCAGAAAGTTAATGTTCGTAACGTTCATGGTGTACCTGTGAAGGTGCTGTAGTTGTAAATTGTTGTTGTTATTGTTTAAAGAAAAAAAGTGATGTTATGTCCATATTGCAGGTGTGCATGCGCTTGCCTCGTTGTGGTGGCACATGCGTGTAAGAAATAAAGACGGCCCGCGAGGCAGTTGCCGCCGGGACCTTGGAACGATCAGACATGTGTGTCATAGTCTTATTGCTTGCACATGCTTTGGTTCTAGTACAGGGCGGCCCGAGGCACGGGAAGACCCATCACACTCCCCTGGCACCAGCGGCTCCAATGGCACTTTGTGAGAGTACTTTGCAGGTTTGTTTCGTGGCACGGCAAGTTCTAAAGACTCCATTCTCTCTTTCGTTGAGCATCGAATCCTCCTCCAAATCCATACAACATGCAGTGTGCTTCTTCACTTAATGGCTCCAAGTGCACTTTGCGAGAGCACTTTGCCTGCACACTGCACATTTATAATCTCCTCGCCCTCTTTCTGTTAACACCAAATCAACCTCCAAATCTGTAAAGCAGGTAGTGTGCTTCTTCACCTAACTGCTCCAACTGCACATTGCAAGAGCACTTCCCTGCAAAATGTCAAATGTTACATTCTTGTTGTAGACCATATGAGGAATGAAATTAAGTTTTGATAAAACTACTGTAGTATTTTAATGCGGTTCCTATATGCAAAAGAATAGGTAAAGAAATATGTTTGTATTTGATAGTGTGTGAAGATTTTCTACAAACTATGAATGAACTTAAAATGTAATAAACAGAAAACATGTCAAATATGACATCATGACTATGTCTGGGTGTGGGCTTGTGAACTGAGAGTGAGAAAAGAACTGCCGGTGCCGGCTGGAGTGTGAGCTGTACCCCCTACAAGCCTGACATTCTTGTGCCCAATTGCAGCTGATGTTATTGCTGGCAGTGATGGTGCACAGCTTGCTGCTGCTCCTGACAATCCTGTGGCACATGATAACAGACAGCTAATAGATAGGCCCAGGATTTGTGGCTGTGGCAATGATTGTGGTGCAGTGCTGTTAAGAGGTCATGGCAGGAGATAGTATACAATTATGAAACAACATATGCCATTATTTCTTCATCTGCAGGTTCATCATTTGGTCTTGGTGTAGAAACCCCCTCAGTGGAAAGGTTGGAGTCAAGGAGGTGGCCATGTTACCTTCTGCCAACTAACGCATGATGCATGGTCATTGTGGTAGCCACATTCTTGATAAATCTAATACCCAACCCGATAAGAGAAGGGACTCCATGACACTCCTATGGCCACAATGTGCTATTTGTGAGAAAACATTCCAGAGATGCTGAAAAGGCTAGGTTTGTATCTTCTAGAATTTGAAGAGCACTGACGAGTGTGCCCATAGGGCTGGAGGGCCAAGAAGCGGCCATTCAGTGTCCTTGCTAAATACCTGTCTTTCATTTTCTTTTGTTCTTTCTTTTTCTAGTTCTCTGGGTATTTTCAGAACCCTAAATTAAGTAGAAATTTGGACTACCCTGAATTGAAGTATAGCAGTGGTTTATAACTAAAGCTTCCAGTTTTATGGTATTTATTTTTCTGTCATTTCCATCTGTATTTATCCATATTTATTTTTGGGCCCTTTTTTCAGTAATTATCCACATTTATTTGTTATCATATAAAAAGATAATTTACAACCAGCATTTTTCTGCATTTATTCTAATAAAAGATGCATTTATTAAAGCACACATGCCGCCATATAGGAAAGAAATGCTAGCTATATTTTTTTCCATAACAAACGGTTACTCCTGTGACTGCTCCTGCCTTAAGATATATGCTGTCATGAAATTGTTCTAAAAATTGAAGCAGAGACATTAAAACGTGAACATGTCAGATGCCGCCGGAACCCAGCAGGCGACTGTCTTTGGAAATGTTGCACTGCAGCAGTATTTCCCCCATCCACTGCCTCAATAAATGAGATGGTACAACAATGCAATAGTAGATATTGCAGTACACTGGCATCCACCAGTTCAATCTGATGTGGCTGTACATATGCAATGTTGGCATGTCACAAATGAATCAGCGATGCTAGGGGTGGGACTAACGAATATGTGTTCTTCCTGTAGCAATTTAATGATCAGCCTCTCATCCCCAAAACACTTCTCTTACCTTTATCCTGTCCCTTTCTTTCTTTCTCTCCCTCTTTCTCTCTTCTTCTTTCGCCTATCCAGTTTGTATCCCATTAATTCCTCTTTTATTTCCCTCTCATTTATAAATCCTGATGGGTAGAGTTGCATCGACAGCGTGTGAAGCTTGCATGTGCCCGGAGACGGTGCCTCAATATATATGTTGGATTGTGTGAGGTTCCATGTGCAGTGGGAATTGCTCAGAGTTAGGATGAGTGGCATTGGGATGGTCGTGGAGGGGTTATCTAATCTATTCTGTTGGAAAAGCGGGGTGGAGGATAAACAGTGTAGGATCCTGCTTCAGTTTGTGCCGGAGACTGGGAAGTGGGAAGAGATCTAGTGGTGATGGTTGGCTGATTGGTGAATATTTTGTCCAACATCATATAGTTAGATGGAAATCACTGGCTCTGGGTTTCTGGAGTCACCCTAACAAGAAGAAGAAGATTTATAAATCCCTTCACCGCTGTCATGTCTCTTGCCTGAATACATGGCATCATGATGTCCATCTTCAAAGACCATACAGTGTGATGATCTGACTCAAAATTTTGTATACACACCTTTGGACACAGTGGCCAGCCAGTTGCTAGTCTAAGATAGAGAGGATGTTGAAATGGATGGAAAGAAAGCAAAGTTGTGGAGTTGGATTTGCAACTGAAATGTTGAGGACCTTCCTAGAACAGAACAGTTTCACCTCCTAGTAGTGGAGAAAGCAGCCTGGAGAGTAACCCTATGGGTGTAAATGGAAAATGAATGTGTGATGGCAGGTAAATTGGGGCTGCAAACTCTGGGTGGGGTAATAAAAAAGAAGGAACAAGGCCCTTATAAACATCACTTCTGATGCAGAGCACACTGAAGGCAGTGCCAAAAATGACTGGCATGAACATGCAAGAGACTATCCTCATGCCAATGTGTTAAAGGTGCTAATTCAGCACCAGATAGGGGGATGCACCTACCAACTGCAGGAGTAAAGAAGATGCACGGTGGGGGTTGCCACATGGGGAATAACACAGACACTCTGAGCCACATATACACTGTATAAAGGAATTCACCGGGAACGTTAGGGGGTAGCGATACATTGGATGTAAACTTGGTACAAAACAATGCTCTATGACCAGCCAAAGGAGGGGAGGGACAAAAATAGTACAATCACAAATACACATAGTGGGTAATCCGTCGGGGGGGGGCTGGATCTGGGAACTGTCAATTTAAAACACCTGACCACAACGACAGGGATGTGCTAAAGTGGGGAGGAGGCTCAATTTACTCATCATATGGGAATTAACACAACCCAAACTGGGTGTTGTACCCGCAAGAAGGTCAGGCAAACAAGCTGCCCTGCAAAGTAGCACGGAGGGAGGGTCTCTTCCAGTATGCAGGTCACATTACTGCTGATGTCCATCGCCAGGCGGCAGTGGGAAGGGAACACTGGATGGAGTGGCGTTCCTGGGAGGACCAATCAGACGGTTAGTTCCTGAGCTCTGACGAGGTGGCCAGCCCACAAAGAGTCAGCGAAGGTCATTATCTAACAGGTATCGTGTGAATGCCCCCTTTCCCACCAGCTGCAGGGTGTCTTGTGTCCCGTTCTCAATGGTGCGGTCAGCACAAATTTTGCTTCATTAATAACAAGATGTTCCGGAGTGGGGTTGTGAATAAAATGTGGTACCACATGGGGAGGTGAGGTGATGGGAAACTATTGAACTGTTTGCTCTAATGATGTTTTTAACTAATTAATGTAACTATCAAGGAGGAGGAGATTGCAAACCAATCAAATCCCTGGCAAGCACAGAAAAAAACAAATTCTCCAGCTTGCAAGTGTTTCTCCCGACTTCCGACTATGGTATTTCTTATGATAAAACTACTGCTCATAGTCCATTCAGACGTCAGCCTCTCGATCAGAGCTAATCCACTGTTCTGTTTGATTTGTGCTCACCCAGCTGTACTAAACAATGTTGACTCTTGCCCAGTTTGTGCGCCATTTTTGAGTATGTGGTTTTTATAATGCTCTAATTAGCGGACCCCTGACTAAATTTTTGGAGGTCCCAGTGAGGTGTCTCCATCATCCCTGGACTACTGAGGGGATCCAGGCCACCCCCCTCCCTGGGGTCGCGGTGCTGGTGACCGCAGACCTTGTAACAGCACATCACGGAGGACGCCCTGCAGACGCGAAGGTCTGCTAGGTCCCGAGAGCTGCCCCACATTTCAGCGGAAGGGCGAGCCCGTGGTGCAGGCTCAGTGCTGAGGGGATTCAAGACAATCCAGGACATGAGTATAGGTGTGCAAGAAGACACTGCACAATATATATATGCCAGTAGATTTGGGAGGTATAGATTGTGTTTATGGTGTATAGGAGGCATCCTCGAGAGAAGGGAGGATGATCGGCTGTATAGTGTAGATATTAGAGCGACCACCCGATTGGGAAAGGACACTGGTGTTGGCACACCTGTGGTAGACCGGTAGGGGTGCATGGTGAACTCCATTAGACAGGGGTGGCGCCTAGTACAGGCGATTGTATAGTTGCATCATTGGGGTACGAGTTGTGTTGTTTTTTTCTTGTAGAGAGAGGCATGCATGTGGTAGTTAGAGTCATTGAATGGTAAGCGCTTGCAGTGTGCAAGCCAGCACTCATAGGTATCTTGTGTAAAATAGCAGGCGTTTTGCATTATTAAAATCAGGAGTGTGCCTATGGTACATGGGTAGACAGTGGACACTCTTGCACCAACATAGGGAACAGTGAGCCTGTGTAGAGGGCTGTCAAGTACTAAAATCGAGTGGGTGGTCGGGCCTGTGGAGGGGGCTAGTGCGAACGAGTGGAATGGCTGGATGGGACTGTGGAGAGGGCTGCAATGAACATTGAAGGGCGTGTTTGTGAATAAAGGAAGGGCTAAGAGTTGGGGGAACAGAAAAAGGGGAAACACAGTGTAGTGGAATAAAAAAGAGAAAGGAAATGATGGGATATATGGACAGCCCCTTTGACCATATGTGCTGCAAATTGCCCCAGTATCAGAATAAAATATTAAAAGACAACTTCCAAAGGCAAAGGAGACTGCAGGGCAGTTTTTCCAGGCCTGGCAAGGAGAAGAGAAATTTGACAGTGAAATAATAGCGAATGCGTTCTCATACCTGTTAACAAAATTTAAAGGCTCTAAGCTAAAAAGCAAGCAGAATATATTGCGTCTCTGGAAACTATACAAGGAAACTAAAGAGGACAAATTAAAGAAAAAAGAAGTGACCGTGGGAGGGGAATGGACCGAGCTCACCACCCCTGAACTACGGGTTATATCCAACTTTACGACAAGCGGCAGGGTATACTAACCCATGGCGGGAAACATCCAAGTTAGATCAGGGGAAAAGCACAGGGGGAAAAGAGAAGGAGGAACAAAGAGAGGAGATGCATATGCTGGGCGAAACAAAATATCTGGCAGACATCAAAAATAACAGACGCCAGCAAATGGATGCGTTGTTCAGTGAAGCAAAATGGGCAATCAAAGAGGAGGCGAGGAGGAAGAACAAGGGCGACAAGGGGAATGGGTATTGGGAAGAATAAAATTCAAATTAGATGGAGAGGACGGAGAAGAGGAAACAAAAAAAGCCAATGAGAGGGTTGAGGAAGACATAACATCAGACGAAGGGTTAATAGGAGACTGATAGAGTGACGGGGACAGTAATGAATGGACACACCACAAACTAAGGAGAAGGGGAAGAAAAAAGCTGAGATGACAGGACATAGACAGTTGCGATAGGAATTGGTCCACTTCCTTACGGAGTAGGACGGGGAAGGTAAAAATTGGGTCAGCACATGCTGTAAGGGGAGGAGGGACAGGGCCAAAAACATGGTTAATGCCATTATTACATAAGGGACGAGGGGATCCCCCTATGTGCCCTGGCAAACAATGGAGCGGGATAGCCTAATATGTAGTTTACCTTCTCTCATGGCCGTCAGCCAGTAAATGAATACAGGCACTAGGGAATGGATTGAAGAGATGAATGAAACGGATTGGGTGGATAGAATGGATGGAGTATTTGGAAATGGCATCTTTCGACAGATCAAACCGATGGAGTAGACCGAGTGGAGTGAGTAAGTGGATGGAATGGATGGATGGGGCCGATAGATGGAATGAATTAAATGATTGGAATGGATGGAAAATTGGAGTGGGCAGGTCGATGGAGTGGGCGGAGTGGACAGTATGGGTGGAGTAGAGCGGATGGAATGGATGGGGTGGGCGAAATGGATGGAATGGATGGAGTGGATGAACTGGGTGGAGTGGATGCAATGGAGGAGATGGATAGGATAGATCCAATGAATGGAGTGGATAGGGTGCTTACAATGGATGGAGTGGATGAGGGGACGTGTGGACGGAATTGGTGTCATGGAGTGGATGGAGTGGATGGAGTGAATAGATGGATGGAACTGATGCAATGTATAAAAATGGATGGAATGGATAAAAATGGATGGAATGGATAGAAACTGACAGAATGGATAAAAACAGATGGAATGCATAGAAATGGACAGAATGGATGAAACGGATAGAAACGGATAGAGTGGGTGAAACCCATGGATTGTGGGGAGGTATGGAATGGACAGAATAGTGGAAATGTATGGACGGTGTGGAGTGGATGGAATAGATGGAATGGATGGATTAGATGGAATGGATGGAATGGATGGAATGGATGGAATGGATGGAATGGGTGGAGTGGATGAAATGGATGGCATGGGTGGATTGGATGAAATGGATGGCATGGATGAGGTGAGTGGAATGGATGGAATAGAGGGAAAGGATTGAGAGGATGAAATGGATGGAAATGGATGGATTTAATGGAGTATCCAGTTAGAACTGTGAACATTAGTCTGCGCCATGCCCTGACAAGATTAGGAGCATTGGCCTGAATCGCTTCTGGATGGAGATGCGAATGTAAGCATGTCCCACACTTGGGTGGAGCTGTAAACATTAGCCTGAATCGCATCTGGATAGAAATATGAATGTAAATGTTAACATGTGTATCACTGTGTACCCTGCCTTCCTGTTCCCATGCTGTTGCTATATATCCATATCCCCCCTGTCACTGTAAACCCAGCCCCCTGCCTCTATGTGTCCATGTGTTGCTATGTTCCCTGCCATCCTGTTCACGTGCCTGGTCTCGGGCGCTTTAAAGATAATCATCATATCACATCACTACGCTTAATCCCTACTATACACCATCATTCATCTAGAACACAGCTATATCACTGATTAATTTGGCATAGCTGTTCACATACGAACACTACCCCATGAACTCCTCACCACCCTAATAAAATGCAGCTAGCTGAGCACATTCCGGCCTAGTCGCTCACATATGCTTCCCTCAGGCCTAACGTAGCCAGAGCACAGTCTAGGTGTCCACCCACCAGACTGCACACATCCAATTGATATCTCCAGCACCATACCTAACGCTAGGATGCAGCTGCCACCAGGCAATTACATCAACTGTACCCATATCTGGTGCACCCACCCACCCTACAACACTATCTCTCTCTACTGACAAGAGCCACGGTTCCCGAGGGAGTTCAACCTACCAGCTCTTTGAGGTCATACCAATGATATATAGAGTGCTATATAAATGCAAAGTAACATAACATAGCATAACATAACTCCGAAAAAGACAGGGGTGATGCTGGCCACAAGGGATATGAAAGGTTTGTTTGCCACAATCATAGCACAGGCAGATGACATTTGGAGTCAGATGGGCTACAAAGGAGTGAAATTGACCACCCATGTGCATGGCAGCTCCATTTAACAATTGTCGAGCACATGTCTGGGAAGTTCTAAGAAGCATGTATCCAGACAGCTATGATCTTGGGACAGTGATGACTCATAAAATGGAGAAGACAAGCTCAGGATTTATGGACCCAAGAGACACGAAGGTCCGGGGACGAATGTAGACCATTTTTCCATTGTTCTATCAAATACTAGTGAAAGGATTGCCAACAGAAGTACAGGCATCCTCAGACAAGATAGTGGGCATACAAGCCATAGGCTGGCCTGAAATACAAGCCACAATAAGACACTATTGTAAAAGAAAGCAGGAAAGCGAGAGGAAGGTAGCGGACAGTGCCACGAAGGCAGAAAACAAATGAGTACAAAAGAAGCTGGCTAAATACACTATGGAAGGAGCACTGTTCGCGCTAGACACTGCTGCCGTGACATCAGCACTGCAGGGAGGGTTTCCCGTAGGACAAGCACCGCAACAAGGATACATGCAGCCAAGTATGGCCCACAATAGGGAATACTACAACATGGGGCCTACATGCATAGGGATACTTCCCTTTAGGAAAAGGGCTTTCAAAGCGAGGAAGAGGGGGTATTGAGGAACAGTGTAAATGGTCTTCTGACCATGCTTCATATGTCAGAACACAGGATATGTAGCACGCATTTGTCTATATCTGCAACAGGCATAGGCGCAGGCAAACCAAGTAGCGCAACAGCAAGGACTCCAGTGGCAGCAGATACAGAGTCCTCCAGTACAGATACAAGCGCAGCAGGGGGGAGTACAGCCCCAAGGAGGAACAACTGACAGCAGTGCAATTGTCCCAGTGGTGACTGAGCCACCCACAGTAGCAGAGTGAACCACAGTGTTGCTAGGGCAAAACATGGTGCCCCACTGTACAGGAGTCAGAGTGGTAGGAGTGAATACCTTTCCCTTCCCGCCGAAAAACACACAGCAATATGGGGGCCCACAGAAAGTCCAAGGATGTCCAGTCCTAGCAGTAACTGATGACCCTGAAGAGGAACCCGAGGTGGCAGTGCAAATAGGACCATGAGAGTTCTCATTTGCCCTAGATACAGGAGCAACCAAATCCTGCATTAGAGAGGGGGATTCAGAATATCTAACAAAGTCATGGATATGCAGGGGTTTTCTGGAGCGGTGGTCGTGGTTCCACTAACAAAAGATTTACCATTAACTATAGGGATGCAACATCTCGTAGCTCCCTTACTATACTCCGAAAACACACCCATCAACATAGTGGGGAAAGATTTTCTCAGTAAATCGAATGCAACTATATCATTCACAGAGAGCGGGATGGTGTGCTTCATGCCAGCATTTACTATGCCCGGGTATCAGCGCTTCTCTTTCCAGCACACGCGCAAAGCACCTTGCGAGCACAGCTACTATATAACATCATGTTCCTGTATGGGGTCAAAGTTCTGCTAGGATGGGTCCTGGGAATACAAGGAAAGGTGTTCCGACTGACTTCCGAATTCCTATTCAGACCGCAGTGCCAGAAGGATGACTTAAAAGGGAAAACAATGGTGCTACAGTTTGAAGAAGTAGTAATACGCAAGGACATGGTGATCCTGTGTGATGACAACATGGAGTGGCGGAGAGTGCTGTGCATTGACCCCACTTTGACAATTACAGGAGTGTCAGATGAACAAATGTTCCCCAATGACAAGGAGGAAGGAGGGATCTTGTTCCAGCTACAGATACCATGCCCAGTTCAGGTAGTGGAAAAACTGGTGCCCATTCTGACACAGTTAGTGAAGAAGAAAAACAAACACACAGAGGGAGATCTCAAAGAGGTGCCAGATAAGTTATGGACAAAGGGACTTCATGATATAGAGGTACTGAAAGGGATTGGGGCAGTAAAAATAAAACTGAAACAAAGGGCCCTTCTGCCCCAGGCAAAACAATACCAATTGACCAGAGAAGCAGATGAGGGGATATATTCCACTCTGCACACACTATGGCAGCAAGGCATAATTCAGAAATCAACATCCACCTGCAACACCACAATCTAACCAATAAATAAATCAATCAAAAGGAGGGTTGTGGCGTTCCATTCAGGATTTGCATCCCCTAAATGAAGTGGAAGAAACTGAATTTTATGTGGTTCCAATCCCCGCCACAATATTGTGTAATATGCCACCAAAGGCAAAATACTTCCCAGTCATTGACTTGAAAAATGCCCTTGTTTCTATACCCTTGCACCCAGATTCAAGATAGCTGACCACCTTCATGTATCGCAGAATCACATTTGAACATACTTGTAACCAGGGTTACTATGAATTGCCCAGCATCTTTAATATAATAATACAAATGGATCTATGCAATGTGCACACATCAAGCACAGTGATTCAATATGTAGATGACCTGCTAATATGCAGTGAGACAGAAGAAGAGTGTAGAATAGACTCAGTACACATTTTGTCATTACTCGCAGAAAAATGGTACAAGGTAGATAAGGAAGAAGTAAAGTTTTGTCTCGAGGATGTAGTGTACTTGGGACAAATAATCTCTATTGAAGGGTGAAGAATAATGCCTGAAAGAACCCAGGCCATTCATTCAAACGCTCGCCCGTGAACGGTGAGAGAAATGCAGAATTTCCTAGGTTTATGCAATCACTGCAGAACATTGGTATTTGATTATGCCACATTCACTAAACCCCTAATGCAGGGCATTAAGGAAGCACAGAAAGGGAAGAGGGACATAAAATGTACATCTGAAGTTAATGAGAATTTCACAGGACTAAAAGACACACTAGTGCATGCACCAGTGTTAGCAACACCAAACGATAGCGAGACATTCTATTTGTTCTCACATTCAGATGGCTCAGTGATGACGGCTGTCCTCACAAAAAAGAAGCCGCAGGGACATCAACCACTAGTTTACTACAGTGGAAGCTTAGACATCGTAATGCAAGGACACTTCCTTTGTGAACAATTAACAATTGAGGAGGCATCAACGATTCCAATGGGGTGTCCCGTTGTATTATATGTGGAACATTCATTATTCATTGTTCTTCAGAAATCAAAAAGCACATTGACCACCCAAAAGGCATCGGGATATGACCTCATACTGACAAACCCAGCCATAGAGGTGGTAATGTGTTGAAGTATAAACCCAGCAATCTACCTAGCAGAACCAATAGGGGAAGGGGATTACATACATTACTGTTCAGCACAAATGGACATGATAGAAGGGGACCTACAGGGGAAAGAGGAAGAAAGAGCAGGGGCAGACATGGTCTTTATTGACGGGCCCTCAAGTATTGACCCAGAGACAGGAAGAAGATGTACTTGTTGCGGCAGCGGTATGCTGCATAAATGAGTAGTATGTAATAGCATCCCAGCAGCGGCTACCATCGCTTTATTCAGCACAGGCAGCAGAATTTTTGTTGCTGATAAGAGCACTTAAAATGATGGAGGGGCATGCAGCAAATATCTTTTCCGACTTTGCCTATGTCACATTAGCTATCCATTCCGGACTGGCATGGTGGGAAAGGAGGGGATTTAAAAGAAGTGATAGTTCTCTAGTACAACATGCAGAACTCCTAAAGGAATTAATTGAGGCATTAAAAGCTCCAGTAGAGGTGGCAATAATAAAATGCGCCGCCCACACAGGAAAACAAGACAGGGTATCAATGCGGAACGAAATGACAGAGAGAGCGGCAAAAGCAGTAGCATATTTAACAGAGGAAGGGGGAGTGCAGAGGTGCCCCCAAGGAAGGTAAAAAGGTGCCACTAATCACAGCAGAAAGAAATAAGAGTGGGAAAAAGGAGGTACGTTTCAACATGATCCCCATAGTACACATAATAGAATTACAAGGAGAGTGCCAATCGAGGAAAAAGAGTTATGGATGCACAGAGGGTGTTCATTGTCTAGCAACAGACCTGATGTGACGGCAGAATAGCATAGGAAAGCCTGTTTTGCCCAAAACATTTTTAAATGTAGCTTTAGAACAGCAATTTCCCTTCTCATGTGTCCAAAGAGAGCAAAGCAGCAGAGCTGAGTGAGGGATGGTACATTCCAAACATGCATGAGCAAGGAAATTAGTTTGTGGGAGATTGTATAGTTTGCAAACAGTTCCAGTCTGGTCACACATTGAACACCTTAAGGGGAACGATGCCAAGGCCGGAAGTGCCCTTTCGGCACTTGCATATCAACTTTGTCGACATGCAAGAGGGATGTGCCTCCTACAGGTACCTAAGAGTAGTAGTAATCTGTCAATGTTCTCGTTGGCTTGACCCGGTGCAAAGAATGATGCCAAAACCATTGAAAGGTTTCTAATGAGGGAAGGATTCCCAAGATGCGGTGCAAGAGAACAGAGAAGATCAGATAATCGTCAGCACTTCGACAATGATCTCTTTGAGGAGATAACATGTCTCCTATGAATTAAACACAGACTCTGCACAGTTTACCGGCTGCAGGCGAACAGGTTTGTGGAAAGGATAAATGGCTTACTAAAAGAGCACTTGGCCAAGCTAACAAATACTATCTGTCAAATTGGCTTTTTTGCCATCCTCTTGCATTTTTTGCCCTCCATAACACACCTTCTGCGGATCACAACCAGACTCCACATGAAATTGTAACAGGAAGGAAAATGCATGAGCCTGTCCATCCTTCACGTTAAATTTCAGATACTAATCCTATCTCAGAAATCCTTGCAAAGGAGATGAAAAACTATCTGAATGAGATGACAAATGTGCTTCTCTAGCGCGCCAACCAACACTGAAGAGAGTGCACAAGCATTTCCACAGACACAGTCACTCTTTTCTGGAGACAAGATCCTCATTCGAAACACAGTAAGTAAGTGGAAACAGCCTTCGTTTTGTGGTCCGTTTGAAGTAATATTCTCAACATCCACAGCAGTGAAGATAAAAGAACGTTGTGCATGGATTCATCACACCGATGTTCGATGAGATACCAGCAGCACATTGGAAGCAGTGACTTGAGGAGAAGTATAACCCAATTTAAATTAACATTTTGTACTATAATTTGGTGTTACAGGAAACCCACAATGAAGATGGGTGATGGACAAGGAAAAGAAAGGGGGCTGGGATTAATGAGAAGAATGGGGCAAAAGTAAAAAAGTATTATATTGTTCTGCATCTTTGTTTTCTGTCTTCTTCTTCTCTTCTGGTATTTAGCACATAAGCATAAATTGAGCCCATCAGCTGGTGGTGATAGGGAAACACGCACTAAGAGAAGCGTGGCTAGCACACTGGAATTATTAAACATTGTCGGGAAAGGAGTAGATCTGGCCTCAGAAAATATAGGGTATGGAAAGATGAAGAAATTGGGATAGGGAGCACCAATAATACCTGCTACATGTGCTCACTGATTCCACACCTGGACAGGAATGCCAAAGCAATTCTTGACTCAAGAGTTGACAGAGGAAGAGGGAGGGCATCTGGTACATCTGGCCTTATACATAACAAGGTGTATGTTCCAGGGACATATGGTAGAAGTAAAGTGGATTGATGAGGGGGAGGAGGTTCACACGGACAACTTTATACAACTGGCAAGCATGGCCAAGGAGGAGAAAAATAAGCACATTGTTCTGGAATATGTAACAAAGGGGGCCTACAAGGGAAATCAGATAGCCACTGTCCATAAAAGAATATACTGTAAAACCTCCACAGGGTATGATGTACCATGGTGCCACACCGGACCTTTGATGCAAATCTAGGGTTCAATGTTACACAATGGGAAATAGGAAAGAGGGATGGCACAGTGCCATGCAGAAGGGCTGGTGGGCTTTGAAGAAAGGGTGGTTAAGAAAATAAATGCTAGATGTAAGAACACTTGGACCAATCATATACATGCTTTAACGTGGATAAATGAAAACACACATCCAGAAAACATAAAGCCACTGACAAAATAGTCTCTATATTTTAGAGTCAATGGAACAATAATGCGGGGATGATTACTAGCTGCAGGAGGATGATGGACATTGCGGCATTGCTGACGGGGACCACTGCTGTGATGGATACTCGGTGGGCATGCAGAGCAAGAGCATATGCCCAAAAATCACCAGATTGGAAAGGAGTTTGTGCACTGGTAATTCTTCATAACCTGACATTAGTATTGCCCTGTGCAGATTTCATACCGCTCAATGGGCTGTCCGCGGCAAAGGAGAAAACGGCAGCAGAAAAACAAACAAGCCAACAAAAGGTAACAAGAAAGAAAAAGTCCGGTCATAACTATATCTCAGCGGAGTCCACCAAGAGCTTATAGAACATCCCATCTCATGTGTTCAGTTGAGCATCTGTTTTCTTTACTTTTCTTCTGGTACTTGGGGTGCAAGCTGCAGACAATGCCAAATGGCTGCAGATCACCCGCTAAAAACTGCTCCAACTGGCAAATGCAACTGAAAAGGGACTCAACGCTGTGCGTGAAGAACTACAGGCTCTACGGTTGATGACCCTCCAAAACCGTTTCATTCTCAATCGTATCATGGCAATGGAGGGAGGAGTGTGTCATAAGATAGGCAGCTCATGCTATACCACAATTCCGGCCAATGACGCTACAAACAATCACAGAGGCGGTAGAGGAAATAAGAACAATACATGAGAAATCGACAAAAGAGGGGCAAAACATTTAATCAGCATCCTGGTTGGATTCATTTTTCGCCTGGGCACCGAACTGGCTTGTGGCTACGTTTAAGATGACTGTCCCTCTGCGCGTCGCGATCCTCATCGTCACCTGCATCGGTCGTGTGATCATCCAGTGGCGTAAATGCCACCAGCACAAGAAAGGGTATGCAATGGCAATGCAAACAATGCAGGTCAAGGAGGTATTAGGTAAGTAACACCCCAGTTTGAATGAGAGGCAGAGTGAGGAAGAAATATATGTTTGCAGCAGCACCACCAGACTTAGAGAATTACCATGCATTATGGGGGGAGTGTTCACCTGACGGGACACAAATATTGATTTTTGGGGAATACTTGGATGGGTACCAGGAAGTGGAAGAGGAAGAGGTGGACATGACAAGTGTAACAAGGGTATGGGTGTAAAAAAAAGGAAAAGGAGATGAAAGGGGCTGAAGTATTGATCGAAAGATCAATCAAAGGGGGGAATGTGTTAAAGGTGCCAATTCAGCACCAGATAGGGGGATGCAACTACCAACTGTGTGAGTAAAGGAGATGCACAGTGCTGGTGGCCACATGATATGATATGATAGTTTATTTAAAAAGCGCTTAAGCGCTTCACGGCAAGGGAGGGAACAAGGGAAAATACAATGATATTTTTACAGGACATGAACTGTAAGGATGTGAAATTGAATATCGTACTTGGCCTGACGACATTTCAGATACTGCAAGAGCTAGACATAGATATGGAAGGGGGGGGGAGAGTGGGAAGGAAATGGAAACAGACAGGTGACTACCGTACTAGGCTTGACGACATTTCTGGTAGAGACGGAGAAAACAAAAGTTGAGGGAGAGGGGTGCAGAAAGGGAGGGGAGGAACAAAACAAGTGACTAGCATACTAGGCCTGACGACATTTTTCAGATAGTGCTGGAGGGAGGGTGAGGAGGAAAAAAAACAAGTAAGGGGATGGGGAAGAGACAGACGAGGTTTCTATCATACTAGGTCCAGGGACAATTCTGATAGAGTAAGTGCATAGAAGAAAATAAGGGGAGGAGGGGAGGAGATAGGAATAGGAAGAAAGGGAGAGGAGAAAAGAACAGAGAATAAGCAGTCAAAAAGACTAGAGTAGCAAGAGGGGAGAGCAAATACAATTGCAGAAGTCAGTAGTAACACATAATGTTGCAAGCCTGGATACAAGATGACGATGGGAACAGCATGATTCAGGGCCACCATGAGTAAGGGTGATGCACCGTGAATCAATGAGTCCAGAAAAGTCAAATCCAGCATTGGCTACAAGATGGTGATGGTGAAACCAGACTGTAAAAGGACAGACTCCTGCAGAAATAGGCTGGAGGAGGGCGAGGGGGAGCAGGGTAGAAGAATCAAGAAAAACAGGCAACACCTGTGTGTGAGAAGGGGGGCAAGGAACATCACAGGGCACCAGAAGGGTGGGGATGGTCTGTGGGGACAGAGGGAGTAAACACATGTTGGTGCATGCTTACCTGCTGTCTGAGCACGGTTCGGGCCCTGGATCCTCCTGGTCCGAACAGGTCAAAACAGGAATTGCCCTTTTCTCCATCTGCCCTTCGCTTCGGACGCAAGACATGCCCTTGATCTAAGAGTTAAGAGCGGGAAGGTAGAGGCAGGGCTAAGAAGGTGGGTGGTGCTTAGGCCAGGTGACCAAGATCCACTTGCACCTGCTCCCCATCTGCAAAGGAAAAGAGGCTGGAGGGCTCCTTAAGTAGGGAAAAGGAGCGGCAACCAGGAAGGCACCAGGTAGGCGGGGCTTGCTAAGTGGGGAAAAAGAGCGGCAACCAGGAAGGCACCATGTGGGCGGGGTTTAGGCCAGGTGACCCAGATCCATTTGCACCTCCTCCCCATCTGCAAAGGAAAATAGGCTGGAGGGCTCCTTAAGTATGGAAAAAGAGCAGCAACCAGGAAGGCACCAAGTGTGCAGCGCTTGCTACGTGGGGAAAAAGAGCGACAACCATGGGGATCATGGGGAACAACACAGATACTCTGAGCCACAGACACAATGTATAAAGGACTTGGTAGGGGGTAGCGATACATTGGATGTAAACTTGGTACAAAACACTGCTCTATGGCTAGCTAAAGAGGATAGGGCCAAAAATAGCACAATCCCAAATACGCGTAGTGGGAAATCCCTTGGGCAGACTGGATCTGGAAACTTTCAATTTAAAACACATGACCTCAGCGGCAGGGATGTGCAAAGGGGCGGAGGCTCAATTTACTTGTTATATGGGAATTAACACAACTGTAAATGGGTGATGTAACTGCAAGGCGGTCAGCCAAACAAGCTGCCCTGCATAGTAGCGGGAGGAAGGCTCTGTTCCAATATGTCAGTCACATGAATGCGGATGTCCATCCTGTTGACCAGGAACCAGGCCAGTGTGTTATCAATAAATATTTATGAATTTGTGATTTATTGGAAACATTGAATGAACAGTTACAATATCCACCAAGGTATGGTAACAGTAAGGCCAGCAATGAATAGGACAATTCATTTTCTACAACAGGTAAAATGGGTTTTCACTTTATTAGGACAACTGCTATGGCGTAGTAGACAAAGGTTATTCAGGCAGCGTGGACTAGAAACAAATAGGACTTCAGAACAAACTGGCTAGCACACCATAGGAAACTTGATTTTTGTACATGAAACACATGAAAAATAAAAAGGGAATGCAATTGTAAATCTGTTATCCAAATGCAGTAGGGGAAGATGGCTAGACTAGGAAAAACGGTTTTAAACAGGTTAAGCGAAATTTCCAGGAAAACAAAAATGCAAATGACACTCGTTTTTCTAAGGCTGGGAATGACAGGCAAGCTCTAGGCCATGGAAAGGGAAGACAATTCGAAATCCATTATCAAACTGTATTAGGGGAAGAGGGATAGACTAGGAAAAACGATTTTTAAAATGTTAAGTCAAATATTTAGAAAAACGAAAACGCAAAGGACCCTCATTTCCAATAAAGCTGCAAATGACGGGCACATTTTACGCGATGGGGAAATCACATAGGAAAAACGGTTTTCAATCAAAAGGACAGAGGCATATAACAGGCAGACTTTGGGCAAAGGGATTACTCACAATAACAAAATCGTTTGGGTTTAAAATGACAGATGCAAATTGGACTTTGTTTTGCAAAACACCTTTTAAACGCACGGACAACTTCGTTTTTGGCTCGCAATGAATTGGGTTCTTTAAGGAAGCACTTTATGACTGTATAATGGCTCACAACACACTGGGAGGGAATAGTTAGTTTTGAATGCCAACTATTCCGATCCCGTGAAATAATGTGGAAATTAATTGATTTACTGAAAAATATACTACGGATCTCCACAAGCAACCGGAGATTATTTCAATGGGAAATGACCAAAATGCATGGACACACAATGGATTCTTTAACGGGAAAATGAATTAACTACACAGGCGCACAAAGGACTTTCAAGTGGAAAAGGTCTACAATCAACAGGCAAATAAGAGATGATTTTGTTCAATGGAAAACTGACTTAAGTGCAAGTGCAAACACAGCATTGCCAATGGGAACAATTACTATAATGCACAGACAAATGACATTTTTTTCAATGGGAAAATGACTGTGTTAAACAAACACAGAAAATAGGGGGGTTTTCCATGGGGGAATCTCTATGTCAATGCTGAAATATATAGGGATTATTGAATCTATTGCTGGGGAGGTCTATACTTCGAAGAAAACGGCTTTATGGACATCAAGGGGCACCAGGGCTTCAATGCAGGGACCATCAAGGGATCAGTCAAGGCCTCTCTCTGTCCTCCAAAAAGGTCCTACTCCAGCTCCTGGCTTTACTCCAAGATTAGGCCGCATTCTGCAAGGATGGTTCCAGATTTTGGCATCTGCACACCACAACATTTTTAGGGAGAGTCCTCATTTGACCTATTTATAAGGCAAATGACATCACTGCATGATCGATAGGGCAGTGGTGAAGGGTGCCCTCCCATCTGTGGGCCGATAGGTCCAGAGAAAATAGGTGTTTTCTGGGAAGCCAAGGGAGGATACCCCATCCATCATCTAACTAGGACAGGGGGTTGGATCTGGATTTTGCACATGGAAATCCCACTTTCTTTCTCATCATGGTATGCCACATATGGCAGCATTTTTGGATACTATATTTTTCAGTGAATCGCATAAACTTTGATGACTATGCCACATATTGGCTCAAAGTATTTTCTCATTTATGCCCAAACTATATTACTGAAAAATCCGGAATTTGATGGGAAGAATATTTATCTCCGGTTACACATTCTTTCAAATTTCTATGGTTGTCAGATTTATGCAGAGGTCATAATCAATTTTTTTCTTATACCTTTTGGTATGTTGGTGTCATCAAAATCGTTTTGGGCTCACCAGATGCAGGTTTCTGACAGCTTTCCAGAAATCCTAACATTCATATTTTGGGATGAATATTATGGATATTACACAATGAAATGTATGCCTCCCAATTTACACAATAGGAAATAAGCTCCCTCCTTAAACCTACCTCCCACCTTTGCCAGGTGTGGCTGTGACGTCAAGAGGGGTCCTGTGTTGAGATTAGATCACATTCCAAGAGGTTCAAAGGGCTAAATGCTAGCTAAGGGCAGTTTTATGGTGGAGTTAAGTGGTTTTAGTCATAAAACCTGAAGGGCATGACAATTCCTCATCTCATTCCAACAGGCATGGAAAAGCTAATTTCACAATTGGGAAAATGAAATTTAAGACTTATCTTTTCTGCCCACTGCTGAACAGCCTTTTACATTTAATCCAACCTTAGCAAATGCACACAATCTGAACATGTAACCCTTGCAAAAGTAATTTCCTGCAAACAGTGATTACAGAAGGGCAACATGATGTATATTTTAAGACTTTAGCTGAACATATGGAAGCTCCAAGTGTTGATGTTTAAAAGCACAATTGCAATGTTACTGAAGAAAGTTCCAGTCCTGAAACCTTTCATTCTGTTGTAGTTTCACATTTCCTTGTAGATTGTTGTAACTTAAAGGATTCTACTGTGATGGGCTCTTTATGAACAGATCTCCAGTTCACGTGTTGCACCTTCTGCAAACATTCTTAAGGAGCATATCTTTAATTGAAAGGGAAAAACTGATTTTGATAGATAATTATTTCTGTCACAGTGAAAGCTCCTTTCTGTTGCGCAGGGTTGCACACACTCTTGGCACTTTTATTTACATGCTGGACACTGCTGTTTCTGCCAAAATGCTCTCAGCTTTTCCAGACCTTTTACAAACCTTTCCTTATGTCCTTTCCTCAGGTGAGGCAAGGAACATTTTCCGGCATCTCCAAGCTTTGACGCCTAAATTCACTCCTTTTCATTTTGACACGGCAGGGCCTGATTTCCACGTTAACCCAAAGCTGGCCCTTTTTTGAGGGGCATGTCCCCCCACTGACTCTGACCTTCAATTATGGCATATTAGGGCTATTTCACCCTACACTTCTGTCCTCATACTTTTGAATCATTGTATTTGCATGTTTCTCAAATTTGGCATTTTGAGTGCAGTTTCGTTTTATTCTCAAAAACTCTCAGTGGGAAATATTTCTCTTCACATGGTGAGAGTGATTGCTTTTAACATGTAGTATGCTATTGCCTGCCTTGGTTTTACAAATAAAGTAGTTTGAATGGTATTATTTTCAACATATAACTACAGGTTCAGAAAACTAAGTATTGTGGTACTATCTTGCATTGTGAATTTCAAATTGTAGCTATTGTTATTGAGATGGTTGTAGTACTACATTAGGGATTTTTTGTTGCCGTCCCAAATGATGAGAATATCATCGACGTAGCACCCCAGTAGGCTATTTGGTTGTGAGATGTGAAAGCTGGTGTTGCCAAGCAAACTCAAGTTCGATATGACCCACGTAGAGGTTAAAATGGAGCAAATTTTGCTGAAGGGTAAATAGAGTTGTTCTCTGAAATTAAGACAAAGTATAACCGACAGAATCGCACTGTTTTTCATTATCTAAGACTTGAAAGAATAGTAAATTGGTTAACAGAGAACAAACTACAGTCAGGTGTGGCCTAAAAGTATCTGTTGAGTCATGGGTCCTGATTTACAGAATTTTCTGCAAACTGAAAAATGACTTTGCACACTAATCAGCATGCAGAACGCCTTCCGTTGATTCATGGAATGGACTTTGTGTGCAGTTCTGGGACCTTGCGGGGATTCTGCGCAGGTCCATCACCTATTTGCGTGCAGTCGCCCGTCCTGCGCGAGAATCCATGCAAAGTGTGGGATGGGACTACGCAGAGAAATAAATAGGTGGCGGGACATGTACATTCCCCATTTTCCCAGCAAAATGAGGAAGAACGTGGGCCTGTTGAGCAGCAACCAGTTGGTGGTAGATCTCTCTCTTCGGCAGGGACCTCCCTCTGGAACAGCCTTCCTACCTCCCTGAAACTTGAGGAGAACCATCTCCGGTTCCAGAAGCACCTCAAAACCCTCCTCTTTGCTTTTGCTTTCTCTCCCCCTCTCCACTGCTGAATTCTTAGCAGAAACTGCACTGGGTACCTTGCCACCCCGCCTGATCTCGGGCCCAGGCACCGCCAGCTGCACACCTGCACTGCCTCCCTGGCAACCCCTGCACCTGGGGACTGTTTTCTGTATCCCTTCAGTCCCTGTACCAGCACTTATGTCTGCACTTACCTTGCACTTGCCACCTCTGCCTGTTTATTATCTTATTTTTCTACTACCCCTTGTACTGCACTTTCCCCTTGCCCTTCCCCCTCGCACTTTTCCCTTTCCCCCCTCCCATGCACTTGCGCGAACTGAATGACACCTGGCCTAGTAGGATCATTGTCTGTCTTCCCTTTGTTCTCCCTCCCTTGCCTCGTGGTGCCTCGAAACACTTGTGTATAGACGCGTTATAAGTACCATATCATATCATATCATGGGCCACACAGTGTAATCGCACACCCAGTCAAGCACTATCCAAACCGTATTCATGGAACCCAACATGCAACCCCACATCGGGAAAAGTTACACGCAAACCTTGTGGACTCACTGCCACATGATAGGAGGCGCAGAACACTGTGCGCATAGGAAACAATATGCAGAGGTAGGGATCATGTAGCAATGTAGGGGTGACGGCTGTTTTAAGTTGGGGTGCATGTATGCAGATAAGCGGGGTGCAGCTGTCATTTACAGGGTCCGAAGGGACACACCCCTACTCCCCAGCTGTCCTAATTGCTACCGAGGTGTGCAGCACAAGGGCAGACCTGGCGCGGATGCGAAAATTGGAAGGGTATGACATCTACACCTGGGGAGACATGTACGAGGAGGGGACCTATAGAGAATTCGAGTCAATAATGGAAAAAGAAGGCCTACCCTACCTAAGGGGCAATTCCTGTGGTACGGCAAGGTCAGGAAATAGGCCAGAGCAAAATGGAAAGAATGGCCAGAAGAACCAGAGCCGGACCCGCTGCTGACACTACTGTATAACTTGGGGGACGGTTGGAAACCAACATCCAGGCTCTACGCGCACCTGGCAGACAGGCCCAACCCAAAAAGTGCTGCGCTGAAACAGAGGTGGGAGGCAGACGTGGAGGAAAAGGAATGGGAGAGGGCCCTTGCATACCCCCGGGAAGTGTCCAGAAATGCCTGGTTTAGATTAATCCAACTCCAAATTCTACACAGAACATATATGACACCGGACAGGATAGCTAAATTCAACAAGAATACACATCCCCTATGCCCCTGGTGCAGTATGGAAGGAGCTGATATGATACACATGTTCTGGGGCTGCCCAAAAATACAAGCTTTCTGGTCCTAAATAGAACAAACCTGCAGAAGAGCAGGGATAACGAGGTACGACTGGTCCCCGAAGGAATGCCTCCTGGGCTCCTACCCAAGGATAAGCAAGGTGAGACACATAGTGAAACTCATGGCAGTTTGCTAAATGGCACAGGGAGATGGAGCACTAGACAGAGGCGGAGACAAGGAATTGGGGGGAGGGGAGGGCCAAGGCGGGGTGAGAACCTAGCCCAACATATGAGGACTGGAAAACCCTGATCTGGGACATGGTTCACCCATCGGACGACAGGCACACTGAAGGACACCGGCTCACACACAAAACGTGTACCTCGATGGCTGAGCAACCACACCTAACAGTGCCGATTAACATACCACCCAGAAGTCCGGTGCCAAATTGCTTTCAGGGGGGACTGGCACCCCCAACATGAGCACCCAGTCAGTGAAGACAAGTTTTTTTTCCTTTTTTCCTTTTTTCTTCTTTCTTTTCTTCTCCTTTTCTTGTTGTTTATTTAAATCATTGTTAACCCAATCTATGTACAAATGGATAAAGATTGTTACACTACTGCAAAGGATAATGTACAATATAAATGCCAACAAAAACAGTTTAAAATAAATGGCCACCACGATCAAGTGGATGGTTTGAAGGCCATTTGGTGTAGCAATATTGAATGCTATGATTAAATGTATAATCTATTCAGACAGGTTGCTAAAAAATAAATAAAAAATAGCCTGCACCTGGCTCCCACCTCAGATGAAAAATATTGCATATCTTCTCAATTTGAAAAAAAAAACTTTTCTCTATTCCCTATTGAGGTCTGCATGTCTTTAGGTCCTAGGTCTACAACAAGATGTTTTGGACTACAACTGCCATTAACCATAGCCAACATAGTCAATGGTATGGGATCATGGAAGGGGTGGTCCAAAACATCTGGAGACCTTCGGTTTGCAGACCTCTTCCCCAGGTTGATACCTAGAGTTTTCAATGGTACAAACCATGGCATCAGTGCGTTCTGCAAGTGGTGTGCTTACTGGAGGCAGTCAAAGGATCCGCTCCATCTGTACTCTGCCCGAGGTATGCTTAGAAGCTGCCACCTAGAAGCTATGGCCATAAAGTAAGGGTGTAGTTGAACATGTCTCTTGTGCTGCACCAGAAGCAAGGTGGCAGACTGTGTCGAGCGTCCATTGCCCATTGCTATGGCACAGATAATACTGTGTGGGCACGGCACCTAGTGAATGGACACATGGGGACCATTTCCCTGAAATGCCCACATGGGCTCGAGGACTAACTAGTGGGGCCTGCGGTATGGGTGTTTTCTCACACTTTAATGTAAACTGCTAATGTGAACGGTAAACAGGAAGCAGAGAGAAAAATAAAGAAATATACTTTACATCTTTAGAGATGTCTACCAAAACGGTTATTCTGCTGTGGTATTTTTTTAATTTTTTTTATTTATTTACTTGAATTTAATCAGGCAAAACATGATTTTTATCAAGCTTACGGTCTGACTTAGTCTATTCACTTCTTTCAAGTTTGCGGTGTTTTACTTTTTAACTTCCATTTTTCTGTGCCGATCCGCATCATAGTCCTAGTCCATGGTCCGTTTATGGGTCTCGGTTCAGCTAGGCAGTATCTGCAATCGTTGTCTGTCTAATCTGCTGAAATGCTAGTTCTATTAATTTGACCATTGCAATGGTCCATCTAGTAGTTTCCCCTGAGATTAGTCTGTTCCAAAGATCTTCTTCCAAGGCCATCCAGGGGTTTGCTATCAACGGTAGGAGGTATACACTTCTATTTTGTTTGGTTTTCGGACAGTGTATACCAGATGTTTCAAGGATTCTACCAGATCTGGGTTTTTGCAGAGGCAACAACCATGTGCAATCGTCGGTACCCGAATGGTCATGATTTTGTGTGTTAGCAGCACATTTAGTCTGGCTTTCAAAAACAGGTTTCTCTTCCCTTTTTCTGGGAATTTGACACAATCATTTTGAGGGCTTTTTAGCTTGTTAAAGGTCGGTGGGAGATGTACTAATAATTTATTCGTGGCTGCTTTCTCAATAGTGAGAATCCAGTCCATCTCCTCCATTTTTTGTTTCACTCTATCTGAATTTTCCCTCAGATCGTTTTCTGTGCAGGCTATTAAAGTCATCTTCTCTTTTTGTCTTCCTACCCATTTTCTTAGAGCTTCGCATGATCCAATTTCAATTTCTTCTAAGATGATCTTATATGTGGGTAATGTATCTGCCATAATGATTTTTCTGTACAGTCTCATGGCGCTTTGGTCAACCATGGAGGCTAATGATACCAGACCCAATTCCCGTCTGATGGCCGGCATCGAAGTCGACTTGGGTAAGCCTAAAACTGATTTCCATACGTAACCCTCCAGTTTGTTCCAGAGGGAACGTGGAATATTCAATGATGCTTCCATTCCGTGCACAAAAGTCGGGACAACCTTTGACTTGTAGAAATGAATCGATGGCATTAATGAAAAATGTCCAAACTTGTTGTCGACTGATCTAGTTTGTGATGTTAGTCGTTTCACTTTGTTCCACAGCAAATCTTGCATGTTCTTATCAGTTCCTGAGCTGTCAATGTTAACTCCTAGATATTTGATGTTCTTTACCGTTTCAATTTTAGTTTTGTCAAGAAAGTTTGTTTAGTTGTTTTTCTGGTTGCTTTCTCTAAAATCAAAATTTTTGTTTTCATTTTGTTTATTTCAAGGTTGTTGTCGTCGATGTATTTTGCCAAATTTGTTATATTTTGTTGCAGACCGATTTGCGTCTGATCTATTATAATTACATTGTCTGCATACAGAAGTCTTGGAATGATGGTTTTTTCTATTCTGGGAGGGAAAGCCCTGATTTTTGCTTCCACTTGCTGGTAATCTCCTAGGAAGGAAATAAAGAGTGTTGGGGCCAAGAAGCAGCCCTGTTTAACACCTCTATTTACTGAAATCTCTTCCGATAGTGTGCCTTGATGGTTTAACTTGACCTAACGCTATCGGCCTGTAGCTCTCCGGGTCTTCCCTGCTTCCTTTTTTATAAACCAGAATGATTGTTGCTTTCAGCCAAGTTTCTGGAATCAGTTTTCTTTTGCCACACTCTGCAAAGATCTTGCTAATTACTTCTGACCACTCTTTAGGGGACTGTTTCAGGTCCAAATTTCTCAGTCCATCCGAACCTGGTGCTCTTGATGTTTTCAGCTTCCTGATTGCTATTTCTATGTCCTTGGAATTTGATACGTCAACCCAGATTGTACTAGTAGCCCGCTCCGTCACAAGTATATCTGACTTTGGACCATCAAATTGTGTCGTTAAGTATTTCATCCAGTTTTTTTGCAACACTGCGTTGGAGGGCACCAGGGTAGACGTATTATTCATTGTTTTTATAAGCGCCCAGAATTCACTAGATTTTTTGGTCGACAGTTTTCTCATCATCAATTCGGCATCGTTTTGATATTGTACTGCTCTATGTTGCTTCCGCCAGCTATTATAAATGTTCACTTCTGACTGCCATTTCTCCCAGTCTTCTTTGGCGTTCGTTTTCTTGGCTATTCTCCTCAGTCTCCACCCCACTTTCCTTTTTTCTACCACTGATTTATCATATGCATGCTTACAGTGATCAAACATCTTGTTTTTTCCTGTCACTGGAGTTCGGTATGCCAATAGTAATGGGAGATAGTTTGGTCTTTAATCGTTCTTCCTATATGGATTGATTGGGTCTCTCTGATCCGAAGAGGCTTTGATTTTCCAAACGTCTGCTTCCGTTAAACGGAGCCATGATTGTTGAGTATTTACTTCAATATTGGCATGATAAATCTGTTTTTCAGGTCTCCTTCCTTGCCATGTACAATACAATAGGGTATGGTCGCTATGTAGTGTTCTTTGAACATTGAAGCTCTGGACAATTGGTATTAGACCTTCACTGATGAAAATGTAGTCTAAAGTGGCTTTTGAGTTAATTCGTTCCATGTAGGGATGTGGTTTTGATCTGGGAACAGCTCGGCAATGTTATGGATGTTTCTCGTTTTGATGACCTCGTTCCATGCTTTTCCTCGCTTTTCCTCGCTCGACTGTAGCTTCATTTACTCTGGTCTGCAGGATTTCCCCGACCGCATCCCCGGACGCTTCATTGCATTTGGCATTGAAGTTACCGCATACAATGATTTCTATCTTGTTAAAAACTTCATATAACTGATCTATCGTTTCTCCCATTTTAGAGCAGAAGACTTTTGTTGACATGCGTTGAGGATTCCAGTAGCTGTTTATTATCGCTAGATGGTTTAATTGCTTGCTTGCGTTCGTTGGTATATGTTGAGTCCATGTTGTCAAGGTGACTAACATTTCGTATGATTCTTTCAGTTTTCTTGGTTCCCTTAAGCCCATGCCCGTTCTGATCGCCATTAGCAGACCCGACGACGGTCTGCCTAATAGTCCCTTAACCGCTGGCGATATTTCAACCGTAAACCCGTCGAGCATAGGTTTCTCCGCCAACGATGTCTCTTGCAGACATACTATGTCATAGAGGCCTAAATCCACGTCTCCTACTGTTGTTAAATGTATGTGGCCTCTCGTATTCCAAGATCCCAAAATGTATTTTTCTTTTTCGGGCTGCTCCTCCCCTCTTGCTGTTTCATTGGGCTGGGCGGGGACAGACCGTGGTCGTTGCTATTTTCTGCTTTTCTTATTCCAAGCTGATTTTAACCAACTCCAGGGGCCATTTAGTTGTGATGTCCCTGTTGATTCTGATGAGTTTCTCTCCTTAGTTTTGTTCTTTGAGTCCTGTACCTTTACGCATACTTGTCTCGGTGGAGACCGCCCTTTGTATTCCTCTCTTCTGCTTCTTGATGTCCCTTGATCTTTCCTGCTATTACACCTGTTCGAGTACCTCTGTTGCCTAGTTTTTTCCTCTTCATCCATACACATTCTGTTACTTTGTCCATTTCCATCTCTGAGGATATGACGGTTTACCAGCCGAGTTTCGTATTCTGCCCAAGGTTTCCCCCAACGGTTCGAGCGGTATAATTCCTCTGTTTGTGATTGAAAATGCTGTGAGTGTTTTCTTGTATCTTTCTTTTCTCTCTCATGCTCGTTACTTCCCCTCCTCTTTCTTATTTCTGTCAAAGGAAAGCCCATTTGTTCCATTTCCTCAAATGCAGACTGGCCGATATATTTTATTTCGGCCGATCTTACATGGAGGTATGCTTTAGCTGTCTTCTCTCTGTGATACGGTTCCACCAGTTTGATATCTTCTGTTCTGATTTTCCTTAATGTTTTCATTTTCTTTGTTATCTTCAGCACCGTTGATCGATTTAATATTAGGTGACCTTCTATTTTATCAGCTTGTTCTAGCTTAAATAGACATATCTCTTCTTCCGAACTGGTTTTTAACCTTTGCATATCCTCCTCCTTTCTTGGTGACCTGTGTTTATGTGGACTCCACCTGATTCTATTTCCTTTTATCTTCTCCTTATACTGCTCCTCACTTGGGTGTCGTTTACTTTTGTATTGGAGGTCCGTTTTGTTACCCATTGGGGACCTACTTCGGTCTTTTTGGTTCTATGAGTCTTCTTCTCTAGACTTTTGTTCGGGGCAAGACGCCTGAAGAGCTTGTGTATATGCTTGCTGATGCTTCTCTCGCCACTCACTCCTATGAGGACACCACCATGTATATCTAACGCTGCCTGTGACACTCTGTCGCCCCGTGACCTCCATACTATGGATTATGTACCACCACCCAGAAACTATGCCCAAGTAGGCCGCAAGTAAGAGTCCCCAGGCAGGAGCCTCGCAAAGAAAAACCCTCCCAGAGTGAAATACAAGTGCTGACCATGCAGAACAAGCCCCTAACGAGAGCCCACAGCCAAGGCCACGATGTTGCAACCTGCACGCTGCGCGCCCAGCGCCAAGGTTACACCTGCAGGTGCCAAGCCCTCAGAGACAGAATACAAAATCTAATCCTCATAATTCTGCTCCAGCTACGGTCTCTCCACACGTGACCAAGCTGAACTGACAAGATGCCAAGCTTACGAGACGAGAAGCCGCCAGAGTCCCACGTCTAGGACACAGGTTGCAACAACAAAGCGGCAAAGATGGACACCTACATCGATGGGAAAGACCTGCTCACCAGCCCATAAGCAGACCTGTCCATTGTCTGCACTAACACATAGTTGCACATTGTTGCTAATGTCAGGTACACCGCTGGCTGGGAACAGCGATGGTCCCAGCCTTGGGGGCTCACGGGAGAACCAATCAGAATACAGGGGGCTTATTACTGACACCACTACTCCTAGCCAATCACCAAAGGTCCCCTTGTAACAATTCCAAAGTAGCAACTGTTAGGGACAGCCCAAGTATACAACCTGACCTGTCCTCCACCACTAATATCTCTCCCTATAGGGGAAATATACTAACCCTACCACTCGGGGAACCAACCCGAAGTGGCAATAGGTTTTGTGATGATTTTTCCCAGGTGACGCAAGTAGCGCATCATACTGCTGCAAAAAGGGCCTGCGAGCCCCACTAACGATGAGAGCTTCTCTGGATGCATACGGACTAAGCGTATCCCTGCCGTTACTCTAATAAACAGCAGTCATTGCCTTGCTCCTTGTGTGTGTGTGTCATACTCCTTCTGGGATGTGGGAGGAGTTGGGGCCTCCCCAGCCCGGAGGTCCACGGACGGCTCTGCCGGCCCCCGGGATAATCACCCCGACAAGTTGGAGGCACTGCTGAGATCTGTTTGAGGTCTGTTTCCCTGAGAGCATTATTCCAAGGCCTCTTGCTACGAGGTGACCCGGCAGTATGGCCCCCTCTGCCGTTGCCCCCAGGACCATCGCAGAACTGCGATAAGACCGGACAGCGCAATCCGGATATTGGCCCTCAGGAGCCGCTTGAGAAGTATCCCGCCCGCGGTTGGCGAGTGTCCAGACGTGGTCCAGACGAGGGGAGTTGGCGAGCCGCTTTGGAGGGGTGCACGCAGTCGAGCGGCCCCTCCTCAACAGAACTTGGTGAGTATGACACACCCAACAAGCAACGTATTGTTGTGCGGGAGGGGGGAGGAGTTCTGAAAAGGGTGGCGGGAGGTCTTTACAGGGTGTTGTAAAATATTTGATAAATAAGTGACGATAAACGAGTGAATGGTGGCATGACAGGCACAAGGGCCGTCTTCTACCGCGTCACGGAGTAAATTGAGTGGAGCTGAAAGGCACCACGTGTGGTTGTTAGAAGGAACTGATTTGTTCAGATCGCGGGCACCTATAGGGAAGGGGTGTGGCTTTCCTATGATTTGGCGTTTTAGATCAATGAGTAGATGAGGATCCCTACTAATTGAGTGTTGAAGCTCATTAGGTAGATGAAGTTTCCCCGCAGGAGGTAGCTAGTTTGTTTTCAAGTGCGGAAGATAGTTGGCTGGTTAAGCTCCCCTGGTGAGGGGCGTATCACACGCGAGGCGACGCAGTGTACGCAGTCCGATTATAAAAGTTATTGTGGTTTTCCTTGCTCCGGTTGTAGCGAGAGGACAGCTGTGGGGTTTACGAGGGACAAAAAAAGTTAAAACATATTGCGCGCTCTTTCATTTTACCGGTAGTAGTTTGAAGAAGTTGGTGGCGTCACCCTTAGGGCTTATATAGGACACCACGACCATCTCGTGTTGATAAAGAGGTGGCCGGGAGGTAGGAAGCGGGGAAAGGCTGTGCACGGAGAACGCAGGAAACCCTCGATAAGGGAGGGGCGAAAAGGGAAGAGGTGGCCGCGCACGGAGAACGCCGGTCACATACAGCAAGGGGGTTGGAAAAGTAGAGGGAGAGGTTTGAAGAAGAAGGAAAGGTGGGGTGGCTGTAAAGCACGCCACACAGGGCACGCAGCCGTAGGGGGCTTCGTACGCCACGACCGTAGGGGGCCATACTGGTGACATCAAGGGGGACAAACAATAAAGGAAAAGAACTGTATATTTTGCGATTGTATTACCTTTCAGAAGGCGTTCGGAAGTCCCCAGTTTACGGGACCAGGTAAAGAAGGTTAATATTGAGAAAACAAAACTGTAACATGGCCACATATTATGGGTCGGGGTCTGGGGTCAGGGGAAACTCTTTAACTACACCCCTCCAACACATTTGTACATCACTATCACCATACAAGGAGAACATGATCAAGTACAGTATCGACATAAGGAACAGACAACAAAATACTGACACCATGGCCGCCTAACGGCACTTTTGACTCATACACACAAAACTCGCTATTGACATATATACACAACACGTACAAGGGAAAGAAATTAGCTCACCATATAGAAGGGTTCAATTTATGGAAGATGTTCCAGGGAGCCAGGCCAGGGGCAATGGGAATGTTTACTATGGAAGGGACTACAGAGGAGAAAGAGAGCGAAGAAACGAAGGGAGTGAAGTAGGAGAAAGACAACAAAGAGGGCATGGGCATGGCGAGCAGCAACGCACTATGCGCAGAAGAGAGGAAGAAGGAGAAAGAAGGATGGGGTACAGTATCAGAAGAGAAGGTGAAGAAGGAAGGGACAGAAGATATGCCTCTGGCAAAGGTAGTGAAGAAGGAAGAAGGGGGGTTGTACCCAGTAACGCAATTAAGAGAAGCCGCCAGACAACAACGGACAGCCACCGAGGGGTACTCCAACCCCGCATACAGCCCTCCACCATATGCCCATACAGATAGCTACCAGAGGGGAGAGGAGGTGACCAGCACGATGAACTTAAACTCCACACAGGCAGGAACGAAGGGGGGGAAGGAAAGTGGGGAACACATCGCAACCATAGGACCAGACTAATGGGTAGCAGCACAGGTGCTCCTGAAGCTCAGAGGGACATTAACATGGGAAGAAGAGGACGTAGTGATTAGGACTGCAAAGAATGAAATGGGTAACACACAGACAGGGACAGAGGTGAGTAAGACAAGAGAAGGTCAACTGTCACAGGCAGAGGAAGGAATGTTGGAGGACAGGTTGGCTGAATTAAGAGACGCACGAAGTGCACTGATCAGACAGTTCGAGCAAGAAACACGAGGAAGAAAGAAGGAGAGAAAGGAGAATAGGGACGATCAGGAGAGGATGAAGGAATGAATGGAAGAAAGGAAGAAGGAAGCAGAGCGGATGAAGGCAATAGCAGAGAGGGTGTCACGAGCGGAGCAACCAGAAATGAAAAGGAGGGAGGAAGAGAAAGAAAGGGAAATGGAACTGTGGAAAAAGAAAATACTATCTGAAAGCACCCCGAAATATGAAGAAGGTAAAGTGATAGAGAGCATATTAAAAAGAGAATGGGCAAAATGGGAAAGGAAGGAAGAGGAAGAGAGGATAATAGCAAAGGTAAGTGCGGAGGTATTGGAAGAACTAAAAAGGAAAAGAGCGGAAATAGGTGGTGAAATAATAGGAAAAAAGAATGAGGAGAGTGGAGATAGGAGGGTGGAGCACGGTGTAAGAACATACACACGCCAGGATTTGGAGGTGGATACAACGTCAACACAAGGGGCAGCTGTTAAAGGAGGAGAGCACAAGGAAGCAGAATTAATAGATCTAAAGACGGTGACAGTGGGTGGAAAACGCATGGAGTGGGGATTATCTTTGCCTGATGGATTTTGCAGCGAGGAGGAAGAATGTTTAGGGGAAAGTGGATGAAATGGCAATGGGGAAGTTTAGAGAAACTGTACATTACACGCACCAACCACGAGTCACCATGGTCGTGCGAAAGAAGGGAAGAAGATACGAAAGGTGAAGAGAAGGTAAAAGAGGTAGCAAGTAGAGCGTCACAACTATTAACAATGACACCGGTACAAACGCCACGTACTCGAACAACACGACCTCTAGCACCAAGCCCACTGACACCCGCCCCTACACACACCCCATATGTCGACAGACTTAGAGACCTCCCAGGACGCAGGCAGGAAGAACGGGCAAGCATGCCTATGGTGAGACAAGAGGGTAAAAAGAGAGGGCGGAAGGATGAAGGGAATGGAAGAACAGACCACTGTACTATTGATATAATTGAAGAATTACCTGACACAGAGGAGGAGGATGAATACACCAACATAACCCCTTGGGCACGGGGGGAAATGAGGGGGTACAATTTAATGCCACTTCTGGAAAGGGGAGGGGCCAGACCACAATATGTCCCCTGGAAGCATGCCGATAAAGAGAATATTAAATGCAGACTCCCATCACTAAGTGGAGGAGCAGGGAAGTGGATATATGAGATGGAAAAACACACTGCAGGGCAAAAACTAGCGGTGGGGGATGTGAAGGGGCTCTTAATATCAATATTGGGGGATGCTGCATATGACATCTGGAAAAGGGCGGGCTTCCCAGGGGTCACAGTAACAGACACGTCACAGCAATAACGTCACGCAAGATGCGTGAGAATGAGGATCCTGTTGATTACATCCAGGACATTCAGGAGAAATGGCGCTTGGAAACGGGAGAACCGTGGGATAAAACACTAGCAATTTTCTACCATATACTAATACAAGGACTCCCGGAGCAAGTAGAAAGGCAGCTGAAGAAAATAGTGGGTATTGAAGTTAAAGCCTGGCCAGAAATACAACTGACTATAGTACACCACTGCAGGTTGTGGCAGGAAAAGATGAAACAAAAGGAGGAATATAGGAAGGCCGAAGAGGCAAAACTGGTACAAAAGAAGCTATCCAAATATGGCATGGAAGGAGCACTAATAACAACACCCGCCCCCACACAGGTCACGGTTGCACAAGACACAACCCAACCTCAGATAGCACAACTACAACAGCCACAAGTAATAACACAGCAGATGCCCCCGCCCCCACCATACACGGCATACACAGGAGGCGGATACATGCAAATGGTAAATGGATACTCTACCAACTACAGGGGGAGGGGTGGTATGACGAGAGGGAGGGGCTATGGCCAACAGGCGCAACAACAAGGAGGGTTCAGGGGAGCCCACCAAAACGGACAGCAAGGATACCAAGACAACGCGGGGGGTTTCCCATGGCAGGCCAGAGAACCACCAATATGTTGGATCTGTGGGATGGTAGGACACATGTCACGCACATGCAGGATGAGGCCCACCCAACCAGCCTAGGGCAAACAAGGGCATACTGGAGAACAACAGGTTCAACAACAACAGGGAATACAACAATTCCTACCGCAACAACAAGTGCCACTACAACAACCACCACCACAGACACAAATACAAACATACACACCACCACAGCAACAGGTACAAACAAACACACCACAACAGCAACAGACGATAGCAACACTACACCATCAAGTGCAACTGGTACAACAGCTCACACAAGTACAGGACAATGCAGTATCAACAACTAATGAACAACTACAGTATACACAGCTGGGGAAGGTGACGATTTTGGGTCACAACCCTTACACAGGAAGCGGTCAGTCATTATACCCACAATAGGACAGCCCACAGATGTCTTTGATGTTTCCCATCCTATCGGTAACACCTAACACTGCGGAGGAACCACACATACAGGTGGCGATAGGTGACAAAAATGTTTCCTTCCTAGTTGACACAGGGGCCAATAGGTCTTGCATAAGGGAGGGGACATTTAAATTGTCAGGCGAAGCTATGTACACTCAAGGATTCTCTGGGGTTCGAGGGTTGGTTCCCTTTACTGATAACATCTCCTTATCTATAGGAGATCACGACATGTCTCTTCCACTTCTGTACTCGAAGCAGTCACCAGTAAACATACTTAGAAGGGATATAATGAGCAGACTGAATATGACCATCTCCTTCACGGAGAAGGGCATAATTTGCTCCACACCAGGCATCAACATGCTCACAGCACGACAAATATTGCAGGCTTACTGCGGACAAACAGTGGCCCGGGCTGAGCCAATTGACAGGGACCTCTTCCAATATGGGACAGACATGGCAATAGCATGGTTCCCTTGAATTGAGGGCAAAATTTGGAGAAGGCCAGCAGCTTACCTATTCAGACCTGAAACACCAGCAGGTGAAAAAGACGGGAAAATGCTTTCAGTAAGCATTGAGAGCATTATGGCAACTGCAGATTACATTGCAGTACATGCCCAGGACAGGCAGGGGAGGGCCTGGAGAGCTGTAATAGCACTGGCAGAGGGGTGCAGGCTTACACAGGTATCTGATGAGGAGCTCTTCTCAGGTGATAATGGAGAGGGAGAGATGGTGTTTGGGATGAGCATTAACATTTGGCTGAAGGTAACATACAAGCAAGTGGCACTAACAATGGCCATGGCACTAGAGGCACCTGCCCCTACACCAGTACCATTTTATGAGGAAGACATGGCAGCAGTACCAGCATCCCTTTGGACCACCAGTCCATATGACGTTGGCTGCATCAAAAGCATTGGTGGAGTGAAAATAAAACTGAAAAAAGGAGCAATGTTACCCAGAGTGAAACAATACCCACTATCGAAAGAGGCAGATGAGGGCATATATGAAACAATAATAGCTCAGATAAACAATGGCATACTGATACCATCAGAATCACCCTGCAACACTGCTGTGTACCCAGTGCGCAAAGCGAAAGGAGGGTCTTGGCATTTCATCCAGGACCTCAGGCCCTTGAATTACATTGTAGAAGCAGAGTACCCCATAGCAGCCAACCCAGCCACCATACTATGTGGAATACCAGCAGAAGCATCACAATTTACCGTGATTGACCTCAAAAACGCATTTTTCTTGATACCTCTGCACCCTGACTCACAGGACCTGACAAGCTTCACATACAGAAACACAAAATGGAAACACACAAGGTTGCCCCAAGGGTACTGTGAGTCACCATCCATCTTCAACAGAGTGATACAAATGGATTTGGGAAACATTGAGATGGAGAGCACAGTGCTGCAATACGTTGATGACATCATCATTTGCAGCACCTCTGAAGAAAGGTGTAGAAAGGACTCAGTAAAGATGCTCACAGTGTTAGCTGAGAAGGGGTACAAGGTGGACAAGGAAAAGTTACAGTACTGCCAGGAACAGGTGCTCTACATTGGTCAGCTTATCTCTCAGCATGGAAGGAACATTGCACCACAAAGAGCACAGGCCATAACCAACACACCGCAACCACAGACAGTGAGAGAACTTCAGCAATTTCTGGGCCTATGCAACTACTGCAGGGCATGGGTTTTTGACTACAGTTCATACTTAGGACCCCTGCTCGAGGTCCTCAGAGAAGCACAGAAGGGGGATAAAAAGTTGGGATGGACAAGAGAAATTAAAGAGGCTTTTGATGAACTAAAAAATGCAATCTCAACAGCACCCCTAACTACGAACACCAATTTTTCATTTTTTCACATTGCGACTCAGCAGTAATGAAGGCAGTGCTGACACAAAAAACGAGCATGGGACACAAGCCCGTGGCTTTTTACAGTGGACACTTGGACCCTGTAATGTTAGGTCACTTCCCTTGCGAACAGAGCCTCGCAGCCGCAGCATTCGCGGTGGAGAAGTCATCATCAATAACAATGGGGTGGCCTACCACACTGTTCGTGGAACATGCACTCTTTGCAATATTGAACAAGCCCAAATCAACATTGATGACAGAGGGCATCAGGCTACGAAATAATACTATCAAGACCAGAGCTAACAATTGTAAGGTGCAGCAATGTAAACCCAGCAAGATTTATAGCTGAGGTAGTTGAAGATGGTGACTACGCTCATGATTGCACCCAGGCCATTGAAATTTACTCCAGCATAAGAAAAGTTGAGGAAAATGCCCTAGCAGGGGGGGGGGGAATAATGTACATTGATGGGTCATCAACAATTGACCAAAGTGACGGTGTTAGAAGGACAGGAGCAGCAGTGGTTAAGTTAACAGAAGACTGGATGTATGCGCCAGAAAAAGTTTGTTTAACTACCACAACATTACTCGGCCCAAGCAGCAGAGCTAGTGGCCCTAATTTTGCCCTTAAAAGAGAGCTATGATAAAAGATTAACGATATATTCCGATAGTGCACTCAGGATTAATAAAATGGCAAAGGAGAGGGTTCAGAAGAGCAGATAGTACGCCAGTACAACATGCCCTACTACTTTCAGAACTAATTGAAGTAATTGAGGACCCCAGAGAAATAGCCCTGGTAAAATGTCAGGCCCACACCAACGGGGATGACCCTATCTCAAAAGGTAACGAAACAGCAGACACACATGCCAAGCATGCTGCATATTTTGGAGAAGTTTGGACCCCCCCAGAAAAAGGAAAAGATAAGGGGGAGGGTGGGAGCAAGACAAATGCTGATGAAGAATGGATACACACACATCCCTGACACACAGATAATGGAGTTACAGGCAGCAGCACCTATGGCAGAAAAGGAGCTATGGGTAAAAAGAGGATGCACAATGTCACCCAAAGTTGCAGTGTGGCGTCAGAATAATACAGGGAATGTAGTGATGCCCCTGGCTCTACTGAAAACAGCTCTGGAGCAACTACACCACCCCGCACACACAAGAAAGGAAGTGATTGCAGCACGAATAAAGGAGGCCTGGTTCTGCCCTGAGCTAAATTCACATGTTGCAAACTTTATCAGCAGATGCCTAACTTGTCAACAGTTCACAGCCGGTCACACGTGATAACCTTCATACACCTGCACATTGACTATGTTGACATGATCAACGTATGTCAAGTACAAAGATCCATGATTGTAGTGGTGTGCCCATTTTCAAGGTGGATTGAGGCTGGGCCCTGCTCTCATGCGGACGCATTCAGAGCCGCAAAATTCCTAGTGGGGGAAGCTTTCCCAAGCTGGGGAGTTTGTGAAGTGCTGTGGTCGGACAATGGCCCACACTTTGCTAATGAGCTGTTCGAGCACATAACTGCAATGCTCGACATCAAACACAAGTTCGCATGCGCATACCACCCGCAGGCTAATGGTGTCTGTGAACGCCTGACCAGCCTGCTAAAAGAAGAGATTGCCAAAATGCAGCAGACAACTATGAAAAGCTGGTTGTACTGCCTCCCCTTGGCCCTGTTTGAGCTGAGAAATAGGCCAGGGTCGGATCACTACCTCACTCCCCACGAGGTGGTGACTAGACGTCAGATGCATCTTCCACTAACTCCACCCTCAAGGGCCCTGACTGATTATGAAAGTTCTGCAAATGTTTTTGGTGACGAAATGTATGAATATGTGTCTTCCTTGATTACTAGTGTCGCCTTTATCTCTCAACAGCTCGAGGTCACGCGGGGCGGTCGAAGATCACCCAACCAGAAGAAACAAACAACGAACAAGAGCAGCAAAAACAGTGCACTATCGCAGAAGGAGACCACGTTCTCCTCCGCAATTTCAACTGGAGGTGGAACAGACCCCAATTCACAGGGCCCCACCTGGTGGAAGCGATGGCCCCTAGAGCCATTAAACTATCCAACAAGAGGGTGTGGAATCACCTGCATGACGTCAAGCCCTACAAAGGTCAGACCGCCCTTGCATGGACAACAGAGCCACCACAACAACAACAGCATCTGCAACACCAACAACAGAAAAAGACGCAGCAACTACAACAAAAGACAAATGTGACACTGCCCCTGACCCCTCCCCAGCCACAGACACACCCATAGTGGACAATCACTCATAGCCCACTCCATGGTCACGAGATCTGAGAGCAAACAAACAGCTGCCCCGCCCAGCCCCATCCTTGCCACTACCCAATAAAGGACATTGTCTAACAAAATTGAATACTGCACCACACATGTAAACACATGCATGTTCTCTTTCTCTTTTTTGTCTCGCACATGCAGGTACCGCATATTACTGTGTTGTAAAGGAATTGAAGTTACTAACGTCGTGTTTTGCCGAGGGGTAAATGCTACCCACAGATGACAATACCCCCGAGGCGCTGTCACATCAATTTGTATACCATATAAAGAGACCAAAATATTTAAAAAAGAGAAGGGTACGTGCATATTACAACACGTTCATTTTGGACATAGAACAATCATTCCCACATCTCTACGAGCACTTACCAGCTCTGAGAGATAGGTCACTGAGATTAGCGTGGGAATAGCTTTTCCCCTGGGCACTGAATGACTATCTGATAGGGAGAGCTTGATTAAAAAAAAAACCTAACAAATTAACTCATGTTTTTAGAATTTTCAGGCGGGCATCTTTAACTTAATAAAGAATAAGCTGCAGGACCGCAGCAAAGGTAAGAACAAAATGCCAGTGATATTGGGTATTGTAATAAAGATAGTAGGAGGAGGGTCATCACTGGTCTAATTGCTGCCTCTGTCTGGCAGTCACGCTATGCTTCTCGAATTGTGGCTGCACCCAAAATGAACATACCCCCTCCCTCTGCTGCAACAGGTACGGTGTCAGGTGGTACAAGTAAGAAAAGAGGTGATGGAAATAGGGTTAAACGTAGCACATATGGAGATAGTAAGGAGATTGACACATATCTCACAGATTCAGCACGCGTCTCAAATAACATGTGGTAGCAGCATATGACCAAAATTGGTAAGCAGACAACTAAGGACAACTGCTATGTGTGCTCGTTGATCCCATATGCCATGAGCGCATCGAGGACGTTAGTAGCTACTGAAGAACCAGCGAGGACAGTGGAGTGCCTGATATATATGGCCCTGTTCCAAACAAGAGGACGGTTCAAAGGGACAGTGGTAGCATTACAATGGAAGACAAGAGACTCATACCCATATGAAAATAACTTCATAAAAACGCTTAGGATGTACAACAGCTACCGCCTACACACACAAGGATTTAGATACATACCAGATGGCCCTGATAAAGGAGAAACAAAGAAAGTAACATTAGAATACCTGCCGTGTGACTGGTATGCAAGTGAAATTGCAGGTGAACAACGTTGTTGGGAAAGAGCACCAATTGTCATATATGGGAAGATATACACTAATGAAGGATGGACAGATGGAGTGGTGGGGAGCAATATGGTGACAAACGAAAATGTGCACTCAATCAACGACACAAACCATAAGTGTTGGATGATGTGGGTAAAACATGTACCACTGTTGACATGGCTGGAGAAGGATGAAGACCCAATAACTATACTACCGCTAACTGCTACCACACTGTGCTATCAACACAACGGCGATGTGGATGTTGGAAGCAACAACAACTGCAATATAACAATACTGATACCTGAGGGGGGTGCTGGGACTGCAGTTCTAATGGACCACTATTGGGCCTGAGGCGATAAAGCATACCACAGCCTACCTCCATCATGGAATGGAATATTCACTATGGTACATGTCAACATACCATCTCTGGTTGTGCCTCAGAAACATGTCAACTTGGCCAACTTCCCCAAGATGGACGAAGGAGAAGGAAGGAGGAAAAGATCTGTGTTCTTTGAAGAAGGTGACGAGAATGACGACACTAACGTTTTGTCGAGAGTGAAAAGGCTAGGAGAACCTCTGACGGGAAATTACCTTTGGGGAAGATCGGAAACAGTGCTCACTTCCATCCCACCAGGACACAGACTATTTAGCAGAGCAGCAATGTTCTTCTCATCAGTAATACACCCAGGACTGCAGGCATATGCAAATGCAAAATGGCTCCAAATCACCCGATGGTAGCTAATGATGACGATTAATTCAACCGTCAATGGATTCAATGCAATAAAAGAAGAATTGAGGGCCGTAAGAATGGTGGCACTACAAAACAGGTATGTGCTGGACCTCCTCACGGCAATGGAAGGAGGAGTTTGTGTGAAAATTGGACAATCATGTTGCACATTGACCCCGCTAATGACGCGGACAATCGAACACTTACTGAAGCAGTGTCACAACTAGCACTAGAAAATAGTTGACGAAAGTAAAGGAGTAAAATGAGACGGCAGCTAGTTTTCCTTTCTGTGGTCATGGATCCCTTCATGGCTATCAGACGGCCTGAAGTTAATAGCAGGATGCATTATATTGGCTGTGGCTATATTGATTGGAATGAGATTATGGAAAGAAAGAAGAGCTCGTACAAGGGACCAAATGATGGAGATGGTCTGATGATGACAAGCACACAGACATGATCATACAGGAAAGGGAAAGGTTGCGCAAACAGATACTTGATAATCACATAGATCCGCCATCTGTGAAGGTCGAGAACCCAAGGAACCCAAGGAGCTATGTTGGAAGATGGGTATACTGCAAACCTGGTGGCGGCTGCGTTTACATGTATTGGTCATTTGAAGATCATGTCAACCACTATGGGCACCTGGCCGGAATAACTAAAGTATGGAGAGTGAAAGGAGATAAAGAAAAGGATGATTTTGTAGTCGACAAGTCGACCAGAGGGGGGACTGAAGTGGGAGAATGGGATAACACCATCCCCCAATATCATATAGACCATGGCCTAAGGGATCACGGCCCAGACACCCCCCACGAGGGGAGTTCATCTACTTACCAGATGACAAAGTACCCTGGTTCAAAAACCTACACATACGAGGACTATCCCCACCAGCACGCCATGCTCAAACCAACGCCTGCGACATGGATCAGCTCGACTAAAACAACAACCATGAGTATTCACACCGTTAGAGATGCCATGAGGACATAGCCAACAGACAAGAACACACATGCCACCATGCACACTGGTCACTCACACACCAACCCACACGAAGAACATACTCAGTGCTACGAGGCAGCGGACTGTCACACCCACAGACTTGCATCATTGTTATTTTTCACATAGGCCTTCTACAGCACCGCAGAAATGCAAGACGCCTGAGGATCTCGTGCATATGCTTGCCGACGCTTCTCTCACCACTCATTGCTATGAGGACACCACCATGTATATCTAACGCTGCCTGTGACACTCTGTCGCCCCGTGACCTCCATACTATGGATTATGTACCGCCACCCAGGAACTAGGCCCAAGTAGGCCACAAGCAAGAGTCCCCAGGCAGGAGCCTCGCAAACGAAAACCCTCCCAGAGCGAAATACAATTGCTGACCATGCAGAACGAGCCCCTAACGAGAGCCCACAGCCAAGGCCACGATGTTGCAACCCGCACACTGCGCACCCAGCGCCAAGGTTACACCTGCAGGTGCCAAGCCCTCAGAGACAGAATACAAAATCTAATGCTCATAATTCTGCTCTAGCTACGGTCTCTCCACACGTGACCAAACCGAACTGACAAGATGCCAAGCTTACGAGACGAGAAGCCGCCAGGGTCCCACGTCTGGGACACAGGTTGCAACAACGAAGCGGCAAAGATGGACACCTACAGCGATGGGAAAGACCTGCTCACCAGCCCATAAGCAGACCTGTCAATTGTCCGCACTAACACATAGTTGCACATTGTTGCTAATGTCAGGTACACCGCAGGCTGGAACAGCGATGGTCCCAGGCTTGGGGGCTCGCGGGAGAACCAATCAGAATACAGGGGGCTTATTACTGACGACACTACTCCTAGCCAATCACCAAGGGTCCCCTTGTAACAATTGCAAAGTAGCAACTGTTAGAGACAGCCCAAGTATACCACCTGACCTGTCCTACACCAATAATATCTCTCCCTATAGGGGACATATACTAACCCTACCACTCGGGGAACCAATCCGAAATGGCAATAGGTTTTGTGATGATTTTTCCCAGGTGACGCAAGTAGCTCATCATACTGCTGTAAAAAGGACCTGCGAGCCCCACTAACGATGAGAGCTTCTCCGGATGCATACGGACTAAGCGTATCCCTGCCGTTACTCTAATAAACAGTAGTCATTGCCTTGCTCCTTGTGTACATGTGTCATACTCCTTCTGGGACGCGGGAGGAGTTGGGGCCTCCCCAGCTGGAGGTCCGCGGACGGCTCTGCCGGCCCCCGGGATAATCACCCCGACAAGTTGCTTGCTCTTTCTTCAACCACCTTTATGTAACCTTCCACATGGGAAATTTTCGTTAGCATATTCGTCAGGACCGCGGTGTTGTCTTGGATCTCCTCTTTAATTGCTTCATAAAGTTTGCAGAATGGGGCTAATGCAATAGTCATCGCGGACATGATCGTTAACATGTCCGATTTCTTGTTTGGCAAGTCTTTTTGCGTTGTTGAGGAGATATCACTTAGACGTCTGTTCTTTAGTGATAATTGGATTTTTTCTGGTCTCCTAAAGACCCGTGGTGTTTCCGTTGACAAGATCTCCATGGACGTGCTTTGTTCTCGTTCTATTGATAAGAAGGACCCAGATGGCCTTCTAGTATTTCCTTGTTGGTCCTGGTTTACTCTTAACCCTTCAGTCTTTTTTGCATATGTCACTACTTTCTGGCCCATATTCAGATGGGGCTTTGTCCAGGCGAGACGATGTTCACTCTCTGCTTGTGATTGTGCCTTATCCTGAACCCCTATAGTGGTTTGCTCTTCCTGAGTTTTGTCCAGCGTGGCTCTCCCCACCAATCCTTCTCTTTCACCTATATTAGACGCTTCCCCTTTCTTTTGTTGTTTTACCTGCTCATGAGATTCCTTAGCTCGGGACCCACTTCTCTTGTCCACTTGGTTAATAATCTGCTCCCCTGCTCCGCCAGCAAGTTGCTCTCTTCTAGCTTTTTACTTGTGTCCGATCTACTACTAGTGGGTGTGACTTGAGGTCGGACCTCTTCCTTTGGGGCCTTTGATTCTAAGATCAAAGCCACATCCGTTTTTTGCTGTTTTGTTGCTGGCGGAGTTTCTTGCACTGCTTCTTGCATCTCTGCGTCCGCACTTCCGTATCCGTGATCAATTTCCTTTTTTGTTGTTGAGTGAAAAATGCCGTTAGGAGGCATGACAACAGTGGGTTAGGCAAACCTTTTGACGTGTGTCCACATCTTTTATTCACCTTTGGACACTCACTTCCTTTTAGTTGTCCCTTCTTTAGTTTCTGGTCCATCAAAGGGTGTTTCTTTATTGCTCTCACTTTCATTGGGTATTTTGTCCCTTGTTTTCTTGATTTAACCTCAATTTTTGACTTTTTTCTTTTTTTTTCTTTAAATTAGGTCTTTGTTTGCTCCAAATTCGTTTCTGTATTTGTCTCATCTACATTGGATTCTTTTTCGCTTTCTGTCTCCGTATCACTGTCATTAATGTCTATAATGTTGTCTGCATCTTTATCTGTGCTTGTCCTCCTTTCGGCCGCTTTAGCCCGGCCTGATTGGTTATGCTGCCGCTCTATATTGCTTCTGTGTACCATTGCTTTAATGTTTATTTTGTTATGCGTGATCTCTACTTGTCCTGGTATATTAACCAATACTTTTTCTGGTACTTTTTCTTAGTTTTTTTCTTGTGCCTCCACCTCTTGGCTGTTTATGTTTTCCGGGTTCACATCCTCCTGATGCTCCTCTTCCTTATGCTCATAGAGATACGGACACTCCACTGTGTCCACTATGATTACACCGGCCACGCCCCTGCACGGCTGCACCGCTCTCAGGTGTGCTATTATCATACCCCTTTCCGACTCCTTGGGGTGTCCCCCTGCTTCATTCCTTCCATTCCTCTCCACCTCGCTGCTGAGACCCCGCTTAGGATCCCGCGGGAGCCGTCCTCCGACCGCCACTGCCCGAACCCCACTCGCCTCAACGGTGGAAGGCGGGTTTCAACTTGCTGCGAGAGAAGGGGGCTGTCTCGCCTCCTGGGTTTGATCACGGTCTTCCGGGGGTGACGGGTCCTCACTTACCGGACATGCTCGCTCAACCCGGACCGCTGGATCTGACGCTGGAGGTGGCTCAGGTATATTAGGTGGTACTGCTTCATCAGCTTGTCCAATTTCTTGCACCTTGTTTGGGTCACCATAAAGGACCCGATCCAGGACCCGATCTTGATCCTGGTCCTGGTCTTGGGTGTTTCTGACGCTTCTTGTGCCTTACCGGGCCCATCCTTGGTCCCGGCCCTGGTCCAGGTTCCGGTCTGCCTCTAAACATGTGGTTCTCTGTACTAGCCCTGCTGCTTCATTATTCAACTCCTTCCGACCTTGTGACATTTGTCGCGCTGTTTTCAATTTGATTTTGACAGTCTCACATTGGGGTCCATCCGGTTCCGCGTCTGCAGCGGACTGCTGCAGACTGGCTCACAACCTCGGCTCACCAGCTCCGCTCACCCGGCTTTCTTATAGGCACCTCCCACACAAAAGCAGCGGGGAAATACTCTGCTGCAGACTGGCTCACAACCTCGGCTCACCAGCTCCGCTCACCGCTCCGCGGTGTGCCGGCGTTCTTGTAGGCACCTCCCACACAAAAGCAGCGTGGAAAGACTCTGCTGCAGACTGGCTCACAACCTCTCTCACCAGCTCCGCTCACCGCTCTGCGGTGTGCCGGCGTTCTTATAGGCACCTCCCACACAAAAGCAGCGTGGAAAGACTCTGCTGCAGACAGGCTCACAACCTCGGCTCACCAGCTCCGCTCACCGCTTTGCGGTGTGCCGCCGTTCTTATAGGCACCTCCCACACAAAAGCAGCGTGGAAAGACTCTGCTGCAGACTGGCTCACAGCCTCGGCTCACCAGCTCTGCTCACCGCTCTGCGGTGTGCCGGCATTCTTATAGCCACCTCCCACACAAAAGCAGCGTGGAAAGACTCTGCTGCAGACTGGCTCACAACCTCGGCTCACCAGCTCCGCTGTGGTATTGAAATTCAATACCATTCAATGCATATTTTCCTGTTTGGAAATACAGTGGGCCTCATTAAGATTTTGGCGGTAGCCATACCGCTATTGGCGGCATGGCTGCCGCCAAAATCGGGTCCGGGTTCCCAGAATGGGGAATTACCGGGCCATTCCGAGTTCGGAGGGCCTGGTAATTCCTCCCTCTAGGAACCCGGGCCCGGACCTTCCCCATCCCATTTCAGCCCCCATAGGGCTGAATGGGAGAGGGAGCAAACAACGGGCCGATTACGAGTTTTACCAGACGTGCAGAGCGGGTCCCGCGAGAGGACCTCGTAATGTGGCGGAATGGTGTTAACGGGTCCGCATCCTTTTGCGGCACCCGTTAACCCATTCCGCCACAGTTGTAATGAGGCCCAGTGTGTCTTTTTCATGACACACTTAAGCAAACTAAACCTTGCACAATAAAATATATATGGTCAGCTGTTGTGACAGACCTATAATGGCATACTATATTTACACTCATATCAATTCTTCAGCTGTCAGGCTATTTTTATGATGCCATATTCTGTTGAAATATTGATTGGACTCTTATCAGGGAACATGCATATTATGACTAAATGATGCCCTCTCGGGCTCCAGGAGACAGTCAACACGCCCTTAAGCAGCGTGGCTGGTTTTCAAGTCACGAGATCCCTATTTAGGCTTGACAGAGGCACTGTACATGGTTTTCTGTTATGTACCCTCTCTGTCTTAAGGGCATCATGTGGCATGGCAATACATGAGTCGGATATGAAGTGTGCATGCACGGGCCTGCGTGCTATGGACATATGCTAAGCCGAGGAAGCGAATCCGCTGCCTTCATCACTGAGCATCTGTCATACTGCATTCTGCAGCATCCTTATCTAATTAGCAAGCATCTACGATTGGTCACAGCTAGAACCAGACTTTCTGTTTCACACCTCCGCTATAAACTCAAATAATAGCTGGCTGCATGCGTCACTCTCTAAGGTGCATTGCTTCCACGCGCACAGCCACCTCCACACCTATTACACCCAGCATAGATGGGACTTCTCATACAGCTTCACACTGTATCAAATCCAATACGGCGCAATTTATTTTAAACCTCGTAAAAACTTGAGGTATTGTCACTGCCATTCTTTTATTCCTAAATCAAAACTAAGGGCCTAATTCAAGGAACGTTTAGAGTGGAGCGGATTGACCTTCCACTGCAAATAAACACGTTCCACTGGGTCTAATTCACGCACATTTCGCGCAGTGCAAAGAGTACTTTTGCAGTGCAAAGTGACTTGCGGTGCAAAGAGTACTTTTGCAGTGCAAAGTGAGTTTCTCCACAAAAATACACTTTGCACCGTTCTAAACATTCCATGAATCTGCCCACTAATGGTTGCCACCTGGCACTGTACAGGAGTAACATGCAAATCATAAATAAATCATATAGCTATTAACATGCAGGTGAGAATAACGAGTAGGGACCAGTGGCAAATAATAGTCTTGCATTGGCGTTATAACTATTTCTATAAGTTTTACGAGAAGTTATAGCTTGAGAATTCCAAACCCCTGGAGCAATATTTGGGAGGGATTGCCTTGCCGTGCCTTAGGTGGTGTGATTCTGGCAACCATAGCAATTGATCGCACGTGGGCTGGTGAGTTACCAGGTCTTCTCACAGACAGAGCCTACACTATGCACTCCCTTCAAAGCTATGCTGCAACTTAGTGCTGCTTTGGGGTTGTACCAATTTAACAGTCTGGTAACAGGTTAGGGTGCTCCTTTTAATGGAACACAAAACACGGCACAAGGACTAGGGGTAGACAAAGGAGCCAATTTTCATCAAGGTTGTAATTTGTTGGTGGGGAGCCCTTACGTTAACACTTCAACGTAAAGACGTCACTGTCGCCAAATGTTCGTCATTTGCACGGCGGACCGAGTGCAAAAGGGGAGGGCATAACATAGTGTTAGGCTTTTCCCTGGTGTAAAAAGCTTGCATACTCCATAGGGAACCCCATCATTTGTGCCCACATGAAAAAGCATTCCAGCTCAAATGCGGCAGTATTTGTATGGCGGAGAGGAAGGAAGCAGTGGAAACACAAGTTGTGTTCTGCCCCACCTTTCCCCCATACAAATGAATACAAATGAGCCATAAAGTAAATGGATGGCATAAAGGGCTTGGTGTGGAAGGTTGCCCAGAGCAATGCCAGTGGTTCAGATTCATTCAAAACGTTCCACCCATCCATTTTGTGGTTATGATAAAAGGCTTTTACGCAATCCATTTACGTTACTGCTCGAGGAAAATTTGCTCCAAAATGTCAGCATGTTTTTCTGCATCAGACCTATGTTCGTTTGGATTCTTCAGACAGACCAGGGAGCATGGCGGAAAATATGCCTCATGAGTTTGCCTGATAAGGGCAGTGAATAACCTGCATCTCTACCCAATCACAATTCTGAATAAGGCAGACATCCCTGCAGATTCAGCCTGTTTATATTATTGATTTTTACTTGGCATTCGCCATCACCGACTACTGTTACTGATCAATGCTGTTCGCCAAGGGGCACGTGGGAGAAAATCTCGCACAATTTGCCACATGGTTCAGTGTAAGGCATAGAAACCCGAGATATGGCCCTTTTCGTTTGCTTAGCAATGTATTATGTAGAAAATGACAAAAATCCTCTGCAAAGAGCCTGGTCTCTGGAAGTGGAATATATCTGTCTGCACCAAAATGAGCCTTCAAGATGCCAGAGCTTTTGTGTTGTTTTATTCTGCATTTGGTCTGAACATGAGGAATAGAATTCTGAGGCTGGCCCACGTCATGCCAGTAGCTCAGCAATTCTCGTGCTTTTTCCTTTGGATTGTTGGACTTGAAGTCAAGAAAGTATACCACTAGTCCTATTACATTATGATGGACTGGCAAATGGCACGTGAGCGCGCATTACGCACCTCTATTATTATTCTTTTTTTAGTAATAAGAAAAAAACATGAGAACACTATATCGACTAATCTTTGTATATCACCTCTCTTCTTCCACAACTTCCCGCATTTGTGTCTCTCTTGTCCCGATATCCTTTGTTTAGGGCTGACAGGAAATCGAGTTTTCCATCTTTGAAGGACTCCCCTGAGAAGTCTATGAGGAGACCAATAATTTGAAGGTTTTCATAATTAATCTATAGCTTGGGATTTTCTATCAAAAAAGGATTGGGTGTGTGGTTTGGCACTGCATGGAGTGGACGCACCTTTGAAGGGCTCCAGGAATATCCTGGGGATCAGACGAGCATCCTTATTTTATTCCCCTATTGTGGCCCAAACTGATTTATTTATTTGTTTTTTTATAACGTGCCTAATACCATACCTGAGTTTGGATTCTAAGCATGGATCCAGGATTCAAACCTATGTTGCTCTGCATGGGTTTGTTTACAAAACCAGCACGTTGCCCCTGTGCTATCCTCCGTTCAGATTGTCCAGAGGCTCATTAATGGGGAGAGGGTTCCAACAGAGGCGGTCCCCAGTGCACCACAGTGATTGATTATTAGTCCTGAGAGGCAGTTTTGCAGAAGAGGTGGAAGACCAAGATGGACCCCAACAGAGCCTTGGCGTGGGACTGAGGGAGAGTCAGTCAAAGCAACCGATGTTGATGGCCCAGGTTATGAGGACTTCTGCCTAACTGGGTCTGGAATCCCAAGAGGAGTGGAGGACCCTTTATGCCTTGCCTGTCTTCATAAGTAGTAGACAGCTGCAGAGCAGAGAAGGAGAATGAGACCAAAGGTTGGTGGCATCTGAGCTCAGGTGCAGAATTTCTGAAGAGGGTAGGTCCACGTGCCAATCTGGAAGATATCGGAGACGGCGACCAGTGCAGGAAGGGGCATAAGTGGTAGATTGAGGTCGAGCCCAGATCAGCAGGTCCGTGGATTGGATTGTGGGGGCATCCTGTAATAGGGTCTGCCTCCCTACCCTATCCTGGAAGCCTTTGTACTTTTCCTGAGCCGTGGCATTGGCAAGTGGAAGCAGGGAAAGTCAGGAACAGTGTTCATCAGGTGAGGCAATAGTGAGTCCTGCCTGTCCCTCCTATTGGCACAGGGAAGTGGGTAAAGAGGAGAAGGGCTGTATTAGAGGTTGGAAGTCCTGCTGTGTGGCAGTGGAGGTATCTTTCGCCTCAGCACAGTGTCTTCTCTAACTTTTAGACACAGATGACTGGAATATGTGCCAACTGGAGAAAGCTCAATAGAGTTCATGCTTTTGGAAAGGAGAAGAAGCCATTGGGCAATAATATTACCAGTGAGCTACAAAGAAGAGGGATATAGGATATGTTCTACTTCCTGCAGTGATAAAGAATACTGTGAATACCTGGAATTATGGGATATTTAGCCACGTGCTGGTGAAATAAGACCGGGGATTGGCATGAGAAAACCCTTCAAACCTACTCAATGGTCAAGTACAGTCCCTTGTAGGGATCACACCAGAGCAACACATATCATGTCAAACAGGCCAGGAAGTACGAGAGATTGCAAACAAGCATGCAAGCCAACATGGTCCTGATGCGGGATGAGATCAGAACAGCTGGGTAGTACTATGTAAGATTGGAGGAAAAGGAGATGACATCACACCGTTGAGGAAATATCTCAGAAAAGCCACACAGACAGAACCAAGGATGCTGAAGATCACATATCTGTTCTGGAGGATATGATGTCTGTTTTGAAATGCCAGATTTCGAATCTGCAAAGCTTGTCCACTAAATTGAAAAGGCAAGCAGAAGAAGCAGAATGATGTTCCAGGAGTAACAATATTCAGATTGTTGGCCTGCCGGGGAAGGTGGAAGTAGAGAATTTGTGAAGACTTTAATTTCTGCTTTTATCTTAGTCGAAATAACTCACAATGTCCCGGCCAACCAGCTGCCGCAAGGGCTTCCCCAAAGATTATACCAGTGCTTGCCTTTTGCATTATAGGGACATAGATGGCATCATTCAGATGGCTAGAATCAGCTCAGCTCCTGTTAATGAGCTCTAAGTATTAAATACTATGCCTACACCCCCCATGACCTATTGCAACCCAGATATGCCCTAACTATGCCTATGCCTTGACTGTCACCTTGCAAGCCTGTGCAACTGTCCTGTCTAACTACCTTGCAATCCATATGTGAATGTTACAGCCCGCTCAGTTTATAGCAACTTGCTGCTCGATGCTTACATGCATTTTCTACAGTTTAACTTTGTAATACAATAGCAAGCACCTGATGTCTGTAGATTATATGCAATACTGCAATGTACAACTAAGTAACTCACATGTAACCGTAACTCTCTATGTACACCTAAGCAATTCATATGTAACCGTATTCTTAAATCAAGCGTCCAGATGCCTGAGGGCTAGGCACGCTATATAAATGTAATAAATAAATAAATAGAAGAATAGATCCAATATTGGTAGACAATGCAAGGGTCTTGCTGTTCCCAGACTTTTCACGGGAAGTGCGGTGGAATAAACAATCATATGAAATGGTGAAACAGGAATTGAGAAGACGAGACCTAAAATATATGCTTTTATTTCCAGCCTAGCTAAATATTCTGCATGAGAGGCAGTCCTGTTCCTTTAGTGAACCAAGGATGCCTGAGGTTGGTTGGAGAGGTCTGTTAGTAACAAAGGTAGTAACATGTTTATGGGTGGAGGTGGCTTGAGGAAGGATTTAAGTCAAGGACCTCAAGACAGGAGCCCAGAGGATGCCAACTGGGACCCTCGGGAGGGTAGAGTGTAGCCTGATGTTGGAGATCCCAACAGTGAAGACTTGAGGGGGCGGATAAGGATTTTGGGGATTAGGAGTATATTTGAGCCATGGCCACGTGGACTCTGAGCAACGCTTAAAAGCATTGGACTTGAGCAATGAAAGTGTTTTGAGTTAAGGGGGATATTGGGGTAAGGTGTTTCTGGATTTGAAGAGAATTTGGGTTAATGGTTACTCCTTTACGTGTGCCTTTATAAGAGGAGAGTTAGGCACAGTTCTGGGGAGGGACAACAAATACCTCTGGGGGTAAGATGCCAATCCCCGGTATTATTTCACCAGCACGTGGCTAAATATCCCATAATTCCAGGTATTCCAGGTAAGATGTATGGGGAGGGTGAGCTTGAGGGGGCCGAGGAGACAAATGTTGTGGGGCAAGGGCCAGTGGGTGGGTTAGACACCAAGGCAATCAACAAATGTGAAGTTTTCAAGTTAAATGTATCCGATGGACCCCGTTGGTGCAGGGTCAGCATTGTTTGTATAAATATGGTTAGATGGCAGGGGCAGTGGTCCTGGAACTTCAACAGGCTTGGGCACAAGGCCAAGAGGGGGACAATGATGCAGTTCCTGGGGCAGCATGGCCCTGAGGGCAGCATGGCCCTGATGTGGTTATTCTACAAGAAACCCACCTCTAGGGTACAAATTACCAATTATTGGGCACAAACATGTATTTATGGTGTTTCATGCAAGGTATATATAGGGGTCAAGATGGTGGCCATAATGATTAAAAAAGCAATCAAACGGGAGACCAGATCAGTTCTCTCAAACTAGATAAACCATAATGTGTTTTGGGTAGACTGTGTCAGGAACATAATTAATTATGTTACTGAACGTCTATACTTGCCAACCCCACAAGGAAGAGTTGATTGCAGCGATACCTGATGTAAATTTTGAGCCCAGGTCTGACATAACATTAGTAGCAGGGGTCAGGATAGAAAGGGCAACTCAAGGCGAATGACCCTGGGGATTACAAAATTACATGAGTGGGTGATGTCACTGGGCCTGATGGAAATCTGGAGAGAATTGTATCTCAAGGTTAACTGTTATTCATTCCATTCCGGAGTATGTTTGATCTCTTTCTTGAATACATTATATATTTTTCCCATGGGAGGATGTTCACAGGTATGAGGAAATATCGAAACTTAGACCTAGGGCTCTTTCGGGTTATCTGGTCTCGATGGTAGAGTGGGGTAGGGGCACAGGAATTTGGTGGTTGAATGCATATCATCTGATGACATCATGTCCCTGGGAATGTTTGAATGAAACTACAGATGCCTTTTTTGTGGGAATGAGGGCACATTGAGAGGTCATAGATGTTGTGGGAGGCTTACCAGGCAGCATTGAGAAGGAATGCAATGCAGGAGGTAAGGCAAAGGGAAAAGAGAAGGCTATGGGATCTGATGAAGGCAGAAGCCTTCAAAGGAAACTTGTGCATCCTCCTCTTGCTCAACCTATCTGCAGCATCTGATTTGGTTAATCACAAAATACTTTGCCACCATCTAGAAACAGCTGCCCACTTCTCTCCCAAAGCAAGTGAATGGATCAAATCATTCCTGTCCAACCACAACATGAGGGTCTTCTCAGCATTGTTAGCGGCCCCCCCAGCACCAGTGTCATGCGGTGTACCACAGGGCTCTTGTGTGTCGCCCACCTTATTCAACACATTCACAAACCTCCTCTTTGACCAACTAGACAATCTGGGTGTCAAGTATACCAACTATGTGGATGACACCCAGATGCTCCTGCCCATCCCAGGATGCTATGATACGGACTCTAGCATGCTCAATTAAATTTAGTTAACCATCCAGGCCTAGATGGCACAAAAAAAATATGTTTCAATGATGAGAAAACTGAGTTAATTACACAACCTCCCAGAACTCTACAAATCCTTTAACATCAATAGCAACACCATCAGCATTGCCAAGGAGATAAAAACATTAAGGATCTACATCGACTCCACGCGCACTCTCACGAGACAGGTCAACACTGTTGTCTCGTCTGCAGCAAACATATCCAAACTTATCAGAGCCAGAAGACCATTTCTCTCTGCATACAACTGCATCACGCTGGCCAGAGCACTGATCTTGTCAGAATTTACTATTGCAATTCACTCTTCACTGGCTCTAACAGCAGAAATGTCAGCAAACTTCAAGTCGTGCAAAATAATGCAATTAGAGCAGCTGTGAGTATACCCAGACATGAACACATCTCCTCCACTAGACGACACATCCACTGGCTTCTGGTGCATGACATAATTAAATTCAAAATCCTCTCACTTACCCAGTAATAACGCACCTGCCTACCTCTGTAATAAAATGTCTAAAGCTCAATCCATCAGACCTACTCGTTCCCAATATTCCAACCTAATTGTCACACCACGATTTAAGAAACAGAAAGCATGCGGATCTAGCTTCCCAGTGGTCGCAGCCAAATTGTGGAACTCCTTGCCATCATCGTTGAGGATTGACACATCCCTATGGTCATTCCACAGAGACTTAAAAACCTTGCTCTTCAAGCAAAACTCTCCCTAAAGTATGCAGCAACAAATCCAGCTAGCCTCAGATCCACATTAGACACTATCCAACGGGATTATGATAGCTCAAAAGAAAACCTGTTGAGATGAGTATTGTTTGCAATGTATTGCTTTGTAATGTATGTCTGTAACGCTCTCTGCAACCTATGTAACAAAAACTACATGCATGTAACAAGTTCAAGCACCTAGATACCTCTGGGTTATGTGCGCTTTATAAATGTTCAAATAAATAAATTAAATAAAATAAAGGGTGGGTAGCGGACTTGGAGGCGATATGTATAGTAGAACCATCGGGGCAGTCTCGCTGGAGTTGAGAAGGGCCCAAGACAGGGTGAGGACCTTGTAGGGCAGGGTACAAAAGCAAGAGCATAAAAACAGGAAACTGCTTGCATGGTTGGCTAAGCAGGAGGGGAGGGATAGATCAGTGACTGCTGTCATGAATGAAAAGGGTTGTTGGTAAGGGGGAAGAAGAAATAGGCAAAACATTTTTAGCTTTTTATGTGACGTTATAGTGAAGTGGCTCAGGACGGGCCAATTGCAATTTGGAAGCAGTTATGAGGCGATTGACAGAGGATCATAGCGAGACACAGAAGCAAAGTTGACCCTAGCACAGGTGGCACGTGGCATGCACTACTTACAATCTAGCAAGCCTCCAGGGCCTTGTAGAAGAGCAGCTGAATGCCTCTGCAGGAAGTCCCACAGACCTCCTGGAGGTATATTGGGAACCTGAGACTGCACCATGCTTGACACCTGTAGTTATGACGATACCACAACGAGCGTTTGAGAAAAGGTTTCTGCTGAGAAAACCATACCAGATGTATTCCTGAAGAGATGACAATCTAAGGGAGGAACTCCCTGAAGGAATATGAGAAAGAGCGAAATAGGAGTTAGTGACGTCACGAGGGACGAGAAGCGACGCACTAAGAAGGTCGGCGGAATAAGAATGTATGGATCATATCGAAGTTGATGACGAAGTTAAGCATTAAATAAACTCCCATATGCAGAAAGAAGATTGCATGTGTATGACGTACTGAAGAGAAAGAAATTGTTCAATAATTGTACAGATGCAGTAACTCAAGTAGACTAAGTAATCATAGAAGCTGGCTATACATAGTAAATAGACTGCAGTCGAAGCCGCCATTATATAGCAACTGGACAGTGGAGTCATTGAGAGCTGTGTCACAGCTAGAAGTTGGCAGAGACCATGGACCTGGATGGTGAAGCTGTCAGGCCTGGTGTCAAAGTTGGAGCAAGCCAAGGCTGGTTATCTATTCTCAATGGCAGTGAACGTGAGAAGCCGAATCCTCCCTTGTTAAGAGAAGAGAAAAGAACACCATGTGTGCCAAGTTTATTTGTCTAAAAGACTTTTCATTATTGTAAAATGGACCAGATCATGGTTTCCTGTCACGTGAGCCAAGGATGAAAATAGAGATGGGCATGCACTCCCAGAACTACGATAAGTGCATACCCATACTCCCTTATATTTCCAGCAATGAGAATACATTGCAAGGCCAAGTTCAAAGACAATCGTCATGGCAGAAGGCATGGGTGATGAGAGACGTTGGGCTAATTGGATGGGGAGGTAAAGACATGTCCACCTCCCAGCACCTGGGTACGAGCTTGCGTGCTGCTAAATGAACCGAATGTTCCAGACATGGCATGATTGTGCCACCCAATTGTAGAGGGCCATATAACAAAGAGCCTTATAGTTTGAGAGCAAATGATAAGTTGCGTTCTTAGATCTTGAAGATGACTTGCACTACACTAGAGGAGGGCACAAGTTGTCCACCTGGTATTAGAGACCAAATCACAACCTGGCCCCTTATAGAAAGTATACTCAGATGTTCCCTTAAGTCCGAGCATAATCCCCGTAGGTTTTTCTGATTTGCCACGTAGTATGATGTCTCTTATGACAAATTCTTTGTATAAAAGACTGTTTTTATGAGATTTCCGCCAAGAACTCAAGCAAACATCTGTTGATGTCCCTGGTAACTTCCTGTTTTAGAGAACTGATAATAAAACAGAAATACTTTGCCATCTTCCTGAGTTGGTTCGATTATTTGGCATCAGAGTTATTTTGTCTCCCATCCACTGCATGCATGTTACTAAAAAGGGCTCTAAAGCTCACGTGGTAGCACTGTGGATTGTTTTGATCCAAACTAGTTTGTCTCCAGAACTTGAGACGATCAGACATCCTCCGCCATCTAGATGGAAGATAGCAGGGTTTCCTGTGGAGAGCGGACAAATAGAAAACTTGCAAGTAGACTTGAGACAGTGGGCAGGTCCCCCTTTGATGAAATCCCTGCTCGGTTTCCACGGGCGCTCTGCGGACACATGGTGAAGTGGTCAGTTGGGGGAGGAGGCAATACCAAAGGCCTTGAGTCAATTGACGAACGAATGCTGAGTAGACTGAGGGGATTAGCAAACTAAGGGGATGGGATTGTGTTAAGTAACGGGAAATATTGTGTAGAGCTAGAGAAGCCACCTAGAGAGACCTAGCCCAAGGGGGCTTCAGAAGGAGACATCTAAAACTCCAGTCAAAGTAGAGAGAAATATAAAACATGTAAAGAGGTTTACATAAGGTGATGTCTCACACCCTTTGACAGGGTATTTATATAAGAGGCAAGGAAGAAAAAAGTGTGATCACAGAGATTCAAGTAAATGTGTAAAGTCGACTAGTTTGTCTTGTCTACTAAGTAGAAATATTGAAGAGACAGTAGAAGTTGTGAAATCATTGAGAAAAAATTGAGAAGCTATAAGTAAATACCTTAGTGAAGAGGTTGGTACCCAAGATGCCTTGGGCACCCTGCTCGTCTGAACTATCTGGCCCAGATGCTGGGATACAGCATTTCAGATGTACTTTACCTAGAGACTCTTGGATGCCAAATCGAAACTGGTCTCACCTATCATATGTGTCGGCACCCAACTTCATTGCTGTGTATGTATCTGCTTCATTTAAGTCAACGTGACCTAAAGTATTACGCACAGCTCGCATGTTATTGCGCCACATTGCTTACGCTTCTCTAATTTAACAATGCGCCTCATTCTACCTATTGTTTATGCATCTCCAATTTAACAATGCGCCTCATTCAACCTATTGCTTACGCATCTCTAATTTAACAGTGTGCCTCATTCGACCTATGGTAGGTCACTTTGCCTTTGTGCATGTAATAGGGATATCCTATACCTATTGCTCAGAATGCACCAACCTATGCACGTTGATCACCTTATTGTTGAGCTGCATTAACCCATTGATGATTATCCGTTATCTGAACTGCATTAGCCTTGGCCTGTCGACTAGCCTGTATTACATTAGCTTGAGCCGAATAACTACCCATTGCTTGAACTGCTTCAGCCTATACCTGTCGACCAACCCACCACTCAGTACTGCAGCAGCCTTTGCCTGACAATCACCATACTGTCTGATCTGCACTAGCCCTTCCCTGATGTTTAATTTACTGCTCTGAATTATACTAGCCTATGCCTGCTGACGACGAGCCTTTGCTTGAACTACTCTAGCCCAGGCCTGATTACCAGCCGATTGCGCTTACCGCCTAATTCCTGCTCTACGCTCAGCATTGGGCTTCAATCCTGATTGATCTCTAATACACTGCAATTAAGCAACCGGAGTAACCAAGTAACTGATAAATTATGTTCCCTAAGAACCTCAAGCTGTCCTTATCACCTCTCACTCTAGCAATAATTATCCTGCAGCTCATAGTCACTACTATGACCTACGCTAGGTGCCTCTATCGGCCAGACATAACAGACTCTGGGCCAGACTACCTCGCCTCTATGAGCCTTGGAATAGCAAAAATATAATGCTTAGCCATAATTACAACAAAAATACCCCAGGGCTCGAAACCACTATCAGCCCAGATATTGAGACCCTGCATGGAACCCTAACTTCTGCACCCCACCAACCTCACAAGACTAAAATTAATACCATTCCACCTAAAACCTTCTCCAATAGATCACAGGATCCTAAAAACCTGACTACAATTTCTGGCGCTCCGATCAACGCTAGATCACTAGTGTCACATGCCACCGAAATAGCAGACCGAATCTCTACAGGGGACCTTGAAATATTAGCTGTCACAGAGTCATGGATGCATGACCCAGCTGGCCCAGCCCTTATGCAGCAGAACTTGAAAATTAACAAATACTCAGAGCAGACAGAACTAATGCCAAAGGAAGCGGATTAGCCCTCATAGCTAAAACCGACTTTGCCATAAGACTCACGCCTTCACCCCCAATCGAATCTTGTAAAATGCTCATTGCAAACTCCCTATCTCCAACTGCTGCACTTTAACTATTTACCTACTTTACAGACCTCTGGGCCCTATCGGCACCTTTGAGGAGGATATATCCAGTATTCTGGTGAATGACAGCAAAAACTCCTCACAAATATTATTATTGGGTGATTTTAACCTGGATTTTAATGATTCTGCGGACAAAAATGCCCAGGCAGTAGCCAATATCCTATTAGAACAAGGACTAACCCAAAGAGTATCCTCATCCACCCACGTCAAAGGAAGGACCCTAGACTGGGTGGCGGACCAGAACTGTGAAAGGTCCATTACTATGGTTAGTCCACAACTCTGGACCGATCACCACTTCATTGCCTTCACCCTAGCTACATCCAGACAACTGGTCAGAGATAAAGTCATGGCACCACCCCTTCCTACTTCCACATATTCTACCTGCGCTTAACTCACTCCCAAGTGCATCTGACCCCAGCTTCTTAGTCGAAGTTTACAACAATACTATGTCTAAGGCTTTAGACATTATTGCACCTGTCAAATTGCGTAGAAGCAAACAGCGCGCCCATCTTAATGCCTGGTACCCGCCACATCTAAAAAACCTGAGACTACAAAAAATAAAACTAGAAACCTTATGGCATCATACCCCCACAGAAGAAAATAAGCTGCATCTGACCAACTTTGCTAATAACTACAAAAAGGAAATAATTTGCACAAAAAAGAGCTTTATAATGAAAGAATTACCAATGCCGGCTCCAATACTAAGGAACTATTTGGGACACTACGTGAGATGGAATCCCCAATTCCGCCCACAGACAATGTGCCTAAGGATAAACCATGGTGCACAAGTATACAGAATGCTCTAGCTAACAAAATAACATTACTTCAAAACAAGATTGTGAATAAAAAAGCCTCCTCGCCCAATCTTGAGTCACATCCGACCATCCCCATTGAATCCCCTAGCACCCTAGAACCATACAGATTCTCTAAAGTATCCATTTATGAAACTGAAAAAATGTTCTCAGCACTGAAACCCTCTAACTGCAAAGGTGACAACTGTCCCGCCCATATAATCAAAGAGGACGCGAGAGACCTAGCACCATTCATCTCAAAATTAATTAACGCTTCCTTCACGACCAATACTGTCCCAAGCAACCTAAAAGAGTCTTGGGTTCTACCACTATTAAAAAAACAGACTCTAGACCCCGCCATCCCAACTAACTATAGGCCTATTATCACAGTGCCCTTCCTTCCCAAAATAATTGATATAGTAGCCTACTTGCAAATATAAAAGTACCTTGAGGCCAATCATCTCAGGCTCCCGCCAATCCAGCTTCAGGCCACAATATGGCCCGTAAACAGCATTAATCGACCTACAAACCCAAATTGATGAGCTCGAGGACAAAGGGAAAGCTGCCATTCTACTACTCCTGGACCTATCAGCAGCATTTGACCTGGTGGACCATGAAGTTCTGTGCAGACACTTGGCCTCGGCTGCCCACTTCTCTAGGGACGCAATAGCCTGGGTCCTATCCTTCTTAAATAACAGAACAATGAGAGTTTTCTCCCCATCGACTTCTGCAGACCCTATCCAGGCTACATGCGGTGTTCTACAAGGATCTTGTGTATCGCCAACCATGTACAATATATTTACAAAGCCCCTGTTTGACAAATTGAACAGGCTGGGTGTCACCTAAACTAACTATGCAGATGACACCCAGATCCCCATTCCCCTTTTGGCAATTATGGCAAGGACTCGGCTTTGGTAAATAAAATCTACCTCCTCATTCAGGCATGGATGGCAACCCATGGCCTCTGCCTGAATGACGACAAAACAGAGATCCTGATTCTTGGATCAGCTGCCAACCTAAAAAAATGTAACACTAATTACTCTGCCTTCAACATGGAAATACCATAAAGTTAATGAAAGAAGTGAAAACTCTAGGGGCCTCATTACACGGACGGCGGTAAGGGTTAACGGTCACCGTTAATGGTACCGGTGACCGTTAACCCTTACCGCCTGGTTACGAGGTCCCTTTGCGCTTTGGAGGCTTTAACGCCTGCTTTTTGCAGGTGTTAAAAACCAACCCGCAAAGGGACCAGGGAGCTAATTATGGTACCGCAATTTGCCGTAATTAGCACCTTCCCCATTCCCATTATGCCCTATGGGGCAAAAATGGGAATGGGGAAGGGCAATGGGGGAAGAGGGGAATTACCGCCCCACCAATCTTGGAATAGGGCGGTAATTCCCCTTTCCTCCAAGGCGTTGCCAGTATTTTACCGACATGGACCAAGGTGGTAATAGCACCTTGGTCCACCGCCATCCGTGTAATGAGGCCCTAGGTTTTTACCTTGACTCTACTCTTACCCTTGGTAACCAGGTAAACTCCTTGGCATCTTCATCGGCCTACAGATGCAAGCTAATCAGGGCCTGCAGGCCATTTTTATCCAAGGCTAGCTGTATTATCCTCGCAAATGCACTAATACTTTCAAAGTTGGATTACTGCAACGCCCTATACCTAGGTGCTAACACGTATATCTTAGATAAAATCCAAATCTTACAGAATAATGCGGTAAGAACTGCTCTGAACATACCTAATAGAGAACATGTTTCACAAATCAGAAGAGAGTCAGAAGAGAACATCACTGGCTGAAGATAAATGACAGAATCCTGCTTAAAACAGTTTCTCTAACTTTAAGTGCCTAAACAATGCAGCACCCCCCTACTTAACAGAGAAAATTGTAAGAAAAACGTCCAGCTGCCCCTCTAGAGCGGCTGGCACCTTCTGTCTGAACATACCCAGATACAAGCAAAAAAAATCTGGCGGAATTAGTTTCCCAGTGAAAGCCGCCCAGTCCTGGAATGCATTACCTATCTCTCTCAGAGCTGACCAATCCTTCCCCAGCTTTACAAGCAATACATTAAATTGGCTGCGATCCAATGACATCTGATCTTTCCTACTCTGTGCATATTTGTCATTATCTTTCACATCTTAAACAATGTACTGTATTTATACCTCTTACCTCTTACTCACCTGTTTTTTTGTATTAATGTATATTACTGTTGCTGTTTAATTTCGTATTATTCTCTGTCCACCTTCGATCTATATGTAATGTGCCAGATTATGTAACCTAAGCTTTAAGTATCCTTTTGTATTCATTGCGCCCTGTTACCTCTGGATTCGGTGCGCCCTAAACAATTAATAAAAAAACAAACAAACAAACCCACAGATAGAGGTAGCTAATTGAGAGACTAGAGGTTTGAGTGGCGATTAATGGTGCATGCTCATATTTATTATTTTGAAGTGTTGAAAAGAGAGTGATTTGAAGGAAAATTAATAAGTATCGACAGTCAATCGAGACTTGTCATCATGGGAGATACTCCTCTTATGCACTTATGCAAGACAAGACACTGCGAAAGCACATGCCCAAGCTCAAACAGTATAGTGCAGAATAGGTAAAAGGCACAGGAGATAAGATTCATGCCGTGGACACAAGGCAGATTGCTGTCAAAAGCTGTACTGCAATACATGACCACGTAGTTGCACACTGTGTACATGGGGAAGAAATTGGAGAAAAGGTTAACTATTTTAGAACTCTGGAAAATATATCAGGAAGAGAGAGAGAGGATCCGCCACCTGAGGAGTGGATTCTTAGCCAATGTAGGAAGGAAGGTGGTGAGCTTTCAGCTCCCTTTGCCCCGCCTGAAGAGAAAGGCACTAGTGCGGAAGATGTAGTGTTGTATCCTTTAATGGAACTAAAAGCACCGGTGGGGTATAGTAGTCCGATACACGAACCGCCCGCTCATAGCAGGGACGATAGTCCAGACGAGAATAAGAGAAGGGAGGAGATTTTTAGGACTATGCAAGACAGAGAGGAAAAGAGAAAACAGTAGAATGTGTCAGCAGAAATAGAAAGAGAGATCAAGAGATAGAAAGGGGAAAAGGATAAAGCTGACGAGGTAACGATTGTGCAGAACAAATGGATGGGAGCACAAATAGTACTCAAGGTAGATGAGAAAAGTATTGAGGATGTCAGGCAAAGGGAAGATAAGGACAAAAAAGAGGGAAGAGACAAGGAACAGGAGCAGAGACTGAAGGAAGATGAACATAAAAGAAAGAGTTGGGAACGACGAGAGCAGATGTATCAAGAGGAGCAAGAGAGCAGATGTATGACAATAGGCAGAGAGTGATAGAAGAAAGAAATTGTTTGGAAAGAGATAGAGAGGAGGAAGAAGAAGTGCAAAGATTGAGGAACACAATGAAACAGAGGCAAAGAGAGGAAGAGGAAAGGAGGATAGGAGTAAGAAGAGAACAACGAAAAAAGCGGAAGACAGAGTTAAGAGAGAAGCGAGAAAACAAAAGGAGTTAGATGAAGAGCTAGAGCGAAGAAGGAGGCAGCAGGAGTTTGAGTCCAGCCATATTCGAAAGGAGTCAGTAAGACCGACTTCACCAATACAATGGAATAGAATAGAAGAGTTCCTTCCAATAAAGGAAGCAATGCCAGGATCATCCAAAGTAGTATCGGAAGAAGAAAATGTCGACATAGAAAGTATCGAGACAAGATTGATAAGGCCTTTCAAGAATTAAAAGAAGGTAGTAACTATGGAAATCAGGAAAGAAGGGATCGCTAGCCTTCCAGATACAGAGTGGCAAAGAAAATCCGTTCAGTCTTGAGCATAGGGCATTGTCCTTAATCAGACTGAACTTAGAACAAGGTGAAGGAGAGGGTAGTCGTACTTCTTGGGGACAAGAGATGTCAGACGAGGACAGAGAGTCCATTCTTGAGGCAAGACGGGGGAGTTCACGCACCCCTGAAGAAGGCCTGCAGCTAGACAAGGAAGTAAGATGGTTGGATTTGGAACACCCTAAGGGTAGAACACCAGATCCTATAGCATACCCAGAGCTTCCCCTAGGATGATTGTATAGTGAGAAAGGAGAATCGCTGCCATACGTGAGCAGACTAAGTTTGTTATCAGCAAGGAGACGGTCAGGGATGGTTGTTCCGGCTATGGATAGGCTGACGATGGGAGCCGATTGCGGGTTGGGGTTTACACAATTTCCCTTATTGTAAAAAGGAGGAGCTAGACCAAAGTATATTCCGTGACCACAAATGGTTAAAGATAATTTAAGATGCATGCTCCTGAGTCTAACTGTGGGTGCTGGGAAATGGATGTACGAATTAGAAAAATGGACAGGATGAAATACGTTGGTCATAGGGCACATTAAGGGTCTCCTGGCTGCCAGTTTTGGGGCGAGAGCTGATAACATATGGAGTAGAGCAGGGTATTCAGGTGTGAAGGCACAAAATACAGTGCATGACAAAGTGCCTGTTTAAGATTCAAGGTAAACTGATTTCAAGGATGTACAAATGGATAGCAATGGTGACTACTTAATCATTAGTTAGAAAAAAGAGTTTCTCCACACTTCAGGGACTGCGCCACACTGGATTCTGGTGGTGAGAAAGTATGTTATTTATTAAAGTGCCCTTTTGGATAACATGTGTTTCGACACACAAGTGTCCTTTTCAAATCAAATCAATTTGAAAAGGACACTTGTGTGTTTTCCACAGTACAAGGAAATGTGGTTTTTCTTTGACAGTTCAAGTACCCCAGTGCACATGTCCAATGGTCCATGCAAGACCGAATGTGTTTTCCTTCCTCTGCATTGCATGCCCCATTGGGGATGCAGGCTGGGGTACTGCAGTGCTGAGTGTACATAGGAGCCCTCTTCAACCTCCCTGCACAGAGGGCATGGGGCAACGTGGTGGAGGACTCTGGCACCACTGTACCTGTGCACGAACGAGACCTGGGGTGCAGATAAGAATAAAACATTTAGGAATGTAAGGGGGTACTCATGTATCCATGGGTTTGTGTTTGTAAGTGTGCATGTGTGAATGAGAGAGTGTATGTTGTATGCATGCACATTTGAATGAGGTAATGTAAGTATAGGCGGTATGGGTGCATGTGTGAATGAGCGAAGAAACTGTATGGATGTGTGGATGAATGAAAGAGTGTATGTATGATATATGGGTGTGCATGTCAATGAGTGTGTGTATGAGGTATGAATGTGTGTGTGTGCTTGGGTTTGTACAGAAGCCAGTCTGGATATATTTTCTTATTGTGGCATTTTACAGGGCATCCGAGATAAAAAATAAAAAAAAGCATAAGTGATGTTATGTAGCTAGACTGCCCTACATTGATGCAGCCAGTCTGGATATATTTACTTACTGTGCGTGGCATGGACTTTTTTACAGACATCATAGCTAAAGCCAGCATGATGAGTGTCCTTACGTGGCTATCCCAGCATACGTTGGTTCTGCCAGTCTGAATATGTTTTCTTACTGTGGCTTGCCATGTTCTATTGGGATTCAAAGGTAAAAACACTAACATTATGTGTGTTCTTATGTGCGATGCTGGTCTACATTGTTGTAGTGAGTGTGGACATGTTTTTTAATGTGACATTGCATATTTTACCGTAAATAAACGGTAACGCTAACATGATGAGAGTTGTTAAATAGTGAAACTGGCCTACATTGGTGCTACCGGTATAGGCATGTGCTCTTACTTTGGTGTGGCATTTGCATTGTCAAATCCAACATGAGTATGCTCTTATGTGGGGATACTGGAATATATTGACAGAATCAACATTCACATGTTTTCTTATAGTATCAATAATGGCATTATGTGCAAAGCAAACACAGTTATGCGCTTTTATGGTAATACCTGCATATATTTGTGCAGCAAGCATGGACATGTATGGGCACAGCCAGTATGGAAATCTGTTGTATGCTGACATCTGTTGTGGGAAAAAGCATCATGAAAATGTGTTGGAAAACGTCCCTGTGCACTGTTGGTGAGTTGCATCTATTGAATGTTTCCATATGTAAATAGTGCTGTAAAATGCACTAATTTAACCCATCCCAAACCACCATTTTAGTTCTGTGAACCATATAAAAAGGAAACATCCGTAGGTTTTAGGCCACTAAAATCTAAAACACATTCATATCCAACTCTACAGAAGGCTACAAACTCATAAATGGAACTCGTTGGACTGAAAAAGCCTTAAAACACAACAGGATGTTCTTTGACCAATCGTGTACCATGAAAGGTACTTAATTCATATTCTCCCTATAACGATACCTGGGTAACAGAGGGCAAATACCCTTACTCCGTTTATGAGTCTGCATATCACTGGGTGTTCACCTGCTGGTAGACCTGAAATAAGATCTTTATTGATGGAAATGGATTATCTATGCAGGTTTATTGTCTGATATGATGCCCTGTATGTTAACTCTGCCAACAAACTAACAACATGCTCTATATCTGCATGAATTAGACCTGGCCCCTTTTGTACACACCAGTTAACTAAAGCTTTCCATGCTGAATCATAAGACCGAATGGTGCTTGGGCCTATTAATTTTTGAAGAGTGAATCAGGTGATTGCAAAAGGCCTGAGGGCTTTGAGTGCCAGAAGAGAGCTATCAGAACCAAATCTGCCTCTTGCTACTGTGTTTGTAGTACTCAATGAATCATGGCAAATTTTGAAAATCATGCTGGCCAATTCTCAGATTTTTAATATGTCATGCATGTACAGAAATAATGTGCATCTTCTATTAAACTGTACATGTCGGAGATGTACATTTCCTATATATACACTATTATATGTATGACATATAATGTCAGTTGTCATATTTATATGAGAAGTATAGTATATGTAAATGCCATACATGTATGAAATATAAAACTTGTATAGCCTTTTATACAAATAAAATCTCACATCAAAGTCGAACTTCATTGTAATGTGAGTTTTCATATGTATAGGAGACATACAGGACATGTTCATTGTATATTACTTTAAACCAACCACACTCATGCCACATGCTTGAATGCCTAACACACATGTATGCCACACACACTTACACCACACACTCTTACTCCACATAATCTTATGCCACATGTTTGTACGCCACATGCTTCTGTTGAACATGCTCTTACGACACATGCTACTACTCCATGTATTCTTATGCCACATGCTCTTACACCACCCAAGGTAATGCCACACACACTTACACCATGCACTTGAAAGGCAACATGCTCTTGTGCCATGAGCTTTTGACCATGCATTTTACACCACACACTCATGCCATAAGAGTACACCACATGTTCTTATAACACACACTCTTATGCCATGCTCTTACAACACAATTTTATGAGATGCAACATACAACCACACAACATTCATTCACTCAACACATACACGCATACACCCTATGTTTATTCCCCATGCACTCATATACCAATCGTATGCCACTCATACATCATAAGCACATTTGACAAATGCCGCATTCATAGTTATATGTCATACACTCATTCTGAATGCACTCTTTCATACACTTATTTGCCATACACTCATACACCATGAACAAATTATACTTGCATGACACATACTAACATGCCATACCCTCATCTGACATAAACACATACATCATAATGTTATGCCATACAGTCATATGCCATACACTCATACACCATACACAGATAACATGCACTCACACACCACAGACTTGTATGCCATACACTCATATAACAAACACATACATCATATTCTTTACACATTATACCATGCTTCTTCTTTCAGGCTTTCCCTTTAATGCATGGAGGAAAAAGACTTGTGCTTTACAAGTGCTTATTTTTAGCAACAAAGATTTCCATTTTAGCTCAGACAATGGTCTCTATTTTGAACGAGTTGCAAGAATACCCGGTTTATAATATAAAAAGTGTTTTTTGAAAACAATCAATCTGTTAGATTCTGATAACCATCCAAAATCCCCTTCAACTAATCCAGAACTAGACAGCGAGACTTACGCCCAGGGATTGCATCTTTCCAGCCCTACAATCTCTCCACTGGCTCCTGGTTGCTGCAAGGATCAAGTTCAACACCCTCTGCATCATGCACAAGGCTTTCTGCTGCCTGGGGCCCTGCTGTATCCAACTCTCTCTGCCTCCCTAACTGCCTTCCTGCTAGAGCCCTTCAGACTTCTAGCTCTAACTCTCTGCAGATCAAAGGCTTTTCCTAGCAGAGAGTGGGTGGAAGATCTCTCTCACTCGCATGTGCCTGCCTCCCTCTGGAATGGCCTCTCTGCCCTTCTCAGATTTGAGCCAGATCTCCTTAAGTTCCGTAAGCTTCTCCAGACCTTCCTTTTCTCGTTCTCCTTCCCTCTCCCCTGCTAATGTCCCTGTCTGACTCTAAACTGGCTACCTGGTTCCTTCAGATTCTTACAGGGTAGCAGGCCCTCCTTGTCAAGTATACCCCTGTATTTGGTCTCCCCTGACCCCCCATCAACTTGCATTTGCCCTTGTGGAACCCCTCCCCCGTGCACTGCCATAACTGGGTCTGGACCCCTTGAGCCCCTCCATCCCATACCTAGTTCTTAGAACGTGGACCTTTCTTCCCCTGCACTCTCTGCATTCCCCTTGCTCTTTCCACCTGGCCTCCCCTGGCACTCGCTTATCCCTCTGGCCCTTCCACCCTGACCGGCACTTCCCCCTCCCCTCTCCCGCGCACTTCTTGTTTACTGCACTTGCACGATCTGAATATCACAAGTAGCACTGTTTTTGGTTGTGTGCCCCCTCTCTTGTATTGTTGCGCCTTGAAACACATTGTGTATAGACACATTATAAATACCCAATAAATCAAATAAAATTAAAATAAACCTCAATCAACAAAAACAAAACCAATCCCAGGTTGATTCACCTTCTTTCAATAAATATACTACACAATGGTTATCAATTGTATCTTACTCTTTCTAAAACAGTTATTTCTGCTTATAATTGGAATACTTTAAAAGTGTGGTGCTTCACATAATGTGCTGTCGTGCATTTCCTACACACTTTACAAGTATATTGGTTTCACTCAATAATAAAAGAAAGTTGGCCTCTCTTGTTGTGCTATAGTGTAAGTACTGGGTTAACAATTCTCCCGTGTGTTCTGCCTAGGAACTCTCAAAATGCTAACAATGCTCTATTGTAATCCCCACTAGGTACTCTCAAAATGCTTAGAATGCTCCCTTGGATCTCTCGATAGGAACTATTAAAAATGCATATATTGCTCCCATGTATTTCTCAAATGGGAACTCTCAAAATGCTAATAATGCCCCCTTGCATTTCTCAATAGGAACGCTAAAAGAAATCTTACATTGCTTCCTTGTATTTCTTAATTAGGAGTCTCAAAAATGCTTATTTTGCACCCTTGCATTTCTCAATAGGAACACTCAAAAATGACTTTCCTTCACCTCTTTGAATATGTTAAATATGAATTTATTGTAATGTATATAGCACTTCTAAAAAGAATAATTCCAAAACGATTAGAGTCTTGTTTTTGCCTTGGCATGCTTGCTCATACCATTGTATCAGATCATTGTATCATATCATCTAGGCATCTTTCCTCTGCTCTGCATGCCTGGCTGGCAGTGGGTCGGCACATCATCGCTTTCTCAGGTTCTTCTGAGGCTGCTCTGCTAAACTGCTCTTGTAGCCCCTTTATATACTTTTTATAGCTCATTAAATGCAGTCTCCACTGTCATTTGCTGAGACTTACCTTTCTTCATTGGTTACTGGCGTAGTTGCCATTTTTTTGTTTACTTTTTGGTCATTTCTGTTTATAAAAAATGTCCCTACATAATTGGGTCTTATATTAGCTCCTCAGACTACTTATGATATTCTAGGGTCCTATCTCTTGTTGGTTATCTTTATTTGATAAAAACTTCCCTGCATTAACTGGGCCCTGACTGGGACTTATATTACCTCAGTAGACACTCGAACGTAGTCCAGTGTCCTGTCTCCTGTTACCTTAATTGATACGTTATACAAATTGCAACCTTGTCCTTTCTCTTTGTCCTTCTAGTTCCTCATCATATGTTTCACCTTGCTTGGTCTAATTGGTCCATAAGTTTAGAGATGGGAGATTTCACAATCTGGGTTTTCCTGACTGAGCGTCAGCAAGATTGCAAAATAATCATTTTAGATGTAAAAAGCTGGCTTTATTTGCCTACAAGGCTTTTCTATATAAATCAAACCTTAATATATGTATATAACTAATATTCCCAATAAGCAAACTGTTTCCAAACACTTAGATATGTGTGTGCATAGAATGCATAGCTTTTGAGGCCTTCTTTTGGTGCTTCAGTAATGATATATGGATCTATAGTGAATATGTAAGCTATTTTAGGCCTTGACGCCTTGTATTAGAGCTCAAATAATGACATATGTATCTAGTGAACTTGTGATATGTACTTGCGGCCTTGCGTTGACAGTTCAGTAATGACATTTGTACTGGTAGTCAATGCATAAACTTACATGATTCCTATCTATATAAATGATACAGTTCTAAACTGGCTCTTGCCAATCTTTATGTGAGAGTATGCCTTCTAGGCATTACATGTATGCTGTATACAATTCTAATCGGCCAGTTGTTCATATCTACCCCTGCTCATAATCAAAATGCTGTATGTTGAGATTTCAAAACTTATATACACCCCAGAAAGAGCTGAATTCATGATAGTACCACTCCTCCCTTGGGATTGGCTGCTTCTCCCTATCCAATCTCTGCTTCTCTTTCCTCCCTGAGATGTGTATATGCATGGGAAGGCTTTCAAAAGGGAGCTAAACCCCACTCACTGTCTCCAAGTGGGCTTGCAGTGTAATGTTAATGGGCGTTGAACAAGTTTAATGGCCCAGTTCGTGTTTCGGGGTCTGTTCTCCCAGACCTCTCGGTAAGTTTATGGAAAGGTCCCAGGTGGTTTAGATGGTCCTCATTGGGTATGCAGGCTTCCCAGCAGACTACAGCATGCTTTTAATATGGGTTTCTTTGTTGCTCTGGTGCACAGCTGCAACAGCAGTCTCTTTTTCTCAAGCAGTGCTGATGTGCTCAGGTCCTTGCAGTACTCAGGTGGCTCTTCTCGATCCCTCTTCACCCTTCGAACCGTGGAATGCTGAGGATGGATTTCTCGCTGGGCTTTTTCTGTTCTTCTTTGACCTCACGCTTGGATATTCTGTTTTTATGTGCAGGGCTGGTGATAAGGGCATGCAAAGAACCCATAATGGCACAAAGGGGGAGGAAAGAGTAATTTGAGTCCCCTTTTTTATGTTTACCGCCATATGTAGGCCAGTCTGTGGTTTCACCTCTGATCCTCCCACTGCCCACGAGGAGGTGTCTTCTACTCCTACCTAAAAGGTCAACTCCACCCTTTTTATCGAGTCCCCCCTGTGCCTGATTTCAGGCTAACTCATCCCCCCTTCTTCTAGCTCCTAAACCCTCCCTAAGACAGTGATCAAGCAAGGGGAAAGCTGTACCAAGTAGAACTTCTTCAGTTAGTCCGGCATTATCATCATTGTATTTCTCATGTACCCATAGGTTTAGCCTAGCTTGAGGGTAAATATCTATGTCTCCATGCGCAAAGATGATCTGTACTGGGGTTCCGTGGCTCAGCTCTTCCAAGGTGACTATATCCGCCCTTACAGCCATCCTCTTGCTCCCAGAGTCCAGGAGGGCCTAGGTGAGAACCCTCGCATGTCCAGGCGATGTGGAATTTCTGGTCTGTTTATCTCATAGTGTAGACTGCACAGGCCCTCGGTTCTGGCTCTCTTTCTTCCTCCTGCAAATGATTCGCAAAATACTCTGGGGCAGTTTCTAGATGGTCCATTGAGCCGACTCCTCTGTTGGATGCTTGAAGTGTTATTTTTGTTGGTAGAGGCCAATCTCCATGGGCTCCTTCCTCAATTTTCCAGGCTGATCCTTTCTAGATGCCCTGGCTTTCCACAGGCATAACACCAGATTGGTTCAGGCCTGGGGCAGGTTCTGGTTTCTTCCCTTCAATTAGGCCAGGAGTTCTCATTTTACTCCAGGGGGAATCAAAATACTGGTGGTTGTCCTTTGGACCCATGGAAACCTGTCTCTCAATTGCCCAATTGGTCTGAGGTCAAGTGGTTTTCTTGGCCTGCCCCCACCTTTTCAGGCATTCCTCATTGATGGGCATTCCCTGTCTGTATCACCTCTTCCAGAGTGGGCTCTTGTAATTGCCAGATCACTTTCTGCAGGTATGGTGCAGCAAGTTGATAAACTGCTCAAGCACAAGCATGTATTTTACATCGTGGTACACTTTATTGTACAGCCACTTATTGAGTAAATCCCTTTCTCTGTAAGATAGGTGTCTAAGTGTTTTCTCTAAGTGTATCATCTGTATGATGATACAGTATCATCATACACCTGAGATGTACTCTGAGATACATAAAAAAGATATAGGGCCTCATTACGACCCTGGCGGTAGCCGTGCCCTTATTAAGTAAACATCTGTCCTGTGTGGCTTTTCCTTGACAGGAATGTACTGATTAAGGTTCCGTGAAAAGAAATTGAAGCCTATGACATCTCAGAACTAGACCTGGCCTCCCAGACATGGTATCCCCACTTTTCTAACCCTGACCTTTTCTACCCTTCCCCTACCGCCATTGGGTATTGCCATGCATGTCCTGCCTCTTCCCAAAACCTTCTGACAAATATTCATGCTCGAAGGAACGTAAGGGAATATATAAACTCACGCCAGCAAATCCCTTTTTCCAACTACAACACTGATTTACCCCCCTGCTCCTCTAATATCATAAACTACTGTGAAACCTAAACTTTTCCTTCCCTGTTAGCCTCATTTACTGCAGAGTGAAAGAACCAAAATCACCAACCTTACATTGAAAAGGGGAAGAGAAAGTTAACACCAATACCACTTTGCTATCCTAAGAACAACCCTAGACCAGAAACATGGTATCCTCCTTTCCTTGATAACGACTTATGCAAACCCCCCAGCTTTCATAGGATATATTAAGTCACACAATCGTCTCTTCTCCAAGTATCACTCAAGCACTGTGACGAAGAAGGGGAAATGAAGAGGAGTACAGATTTCCTATGAGAAACACCACTATGGTGCTGGGACGAAAAAGATGCAGACAGAGGTACATTAACATCTTCATAGAACATGTCCCACTAATAAGTCCAAGCAGGGTCAGGCAATTGAAATCAACCATGCCAGTCTGCAGCCTATCAAGTCTTCAGAAAAGTAACACTAGCAATTAGTAAAGAGGACGAATTGGGAGGAGAGCTGAGAAGCAGTGGCTGCCCAGGACCATCTGGATGAAACAGGGATGCCGAAACGCAGAGGGTCTGTGTGAGGAAGCATCTGGGATACGCATGGCTAACAACCCCTGTTTCCAGTAAAGAAGAGAAGTCCAAAGAAGTGTGCAGGGAGGTGTGCTGGTCCCTTGTTACATTGGTAAAATGAAATGCTTGTTCCTGTGGGCTAGGACAGGAGCACAGGAGTCTCTGAGGGACAGGCGGGGAGACCCTGACCTCAGATAACAAATATGTTAACCCAAGAATGAAGAAAACACCACCGGTGAGTGAAGCGCAGTCAGAGCCCGGGGTGCATTGAAGTGAAGGAGCAAGATACAATGTTCCAACCCAAACGCGTAAGTCCGGTGACATGTCATGTGAAATTGACAAATGGAATTACAAGGATACCTAGTGGTAGAGGGGTTAAGTGTATGAATACACATTCTCAAATTACTCTGTCCAAAGAAAGGAAGTGTCTGCAAAGAGGGGAGCTGTGTGCGGACATGAAAAGTGAGCAAAATAGAGATCCAAAGAAGGGAGAGCAGTGCAAGAAATGAAGTGAGAGTATTGGGGTGGCCACCAGGCTGGAGATTAATCCAGGCTGGCAACAGAGACCGCAGAATAAACAAGTGTGAAACAATCTTGTGGTGGAGGAAAAATACATTAACCAATAGTGACAAAAGGTTAATTAACTTGTCACTAACCTGTAAAACATAAAACAAAAAACAAAAAGATTTTTGGACAAAGAGATGGGTAATCAGCTTTCTTTCCTATGAATTTAAACTTGGCATTCTTCCCATTCGAAAGCTGATCCCCCATAAAATAAAATCAAGAAAGTATCCAATCTTACAGTACTAAGGATCAAGGATGCCACAACAAGAGCATAACTTCATGGTACAAAGGAGCATGGGAGCCCCTTTACTGAGAACAAACATTGGTCAAATAAATGTAACCCCTTTTTCATTACTAAATCTACAGTGGGAATAATTGTACTCTACTTTCTACAACTGTTAGATTAGCTTCCTTTGTACAAGGTAGAGGAACAGTTTTCTTTAAATATGGTTTTGCCTGTGAGGTATGTTTTGTTGAAATAAGTCTTGCCGGAGCTGGTAATAATCCACTATGAGGAGCACACAGTACACGTGACCTATTGTACTCCCAAATACTTGAAATGTCAGCTGTCACGTTTAACTCATCAAAGTTTAATAAAAACAATCCTTGTTTATTTGTTTTACTTGTGACAGTGCTACATATGACATTTCTTATTTAAATACTGTGTGACCTATGTCTATCAGTTCAGCTTTTAAAGTCAGTCCTTGCAATCTATGCACATTTATTGCATATGCAGAGCACCATTGTGCTCTTTTTTACAAACATGTCTAACCAAGTGAGGTTCCCCTACGCAATCAAATTGAACTAAAATATAGTTTATACTTGTACTGTTTGGAAAAGTGATAAACAAAGCCACTCTCCGCATTGCTCCATTCACCAGACCATTTTCACCATTCAGGTTCCGCTTTAACATAACCTGTGCATTTATTCAAAGTTTTAAAACAGACTCTAGAATTGCTGTTTTTTCAATTGATTTTTCTTATTGATTTAATCGCGCATATGCTTTTGTATCCTATTCCAGTGGCACATGGTGCCTAGCTAGAAAATTGCAAGATTATATCTCTGTAATTGTTTCCTTCTCATAATTCATCATTACCGAGTTCAACTTCACGCATTCTGCAAGTGTAGGCATCAAGGTAACACAAGGATTTTTTTTATTGCAGATTCAACATGACATCAGGTTCAGTGCAACCTATATGAAACATGTTAGAAATCAATCTACCTTGTTTATATCATCCTCAAGCAAACCTGTACGAATATTGTTTACCATTTCTGCATACTCGAAATCTGCAGACTGCCTCATGTTAATAGCTCCTTATATTCAGAATCATTCCAGAGACTGACATTACCAATACCACCTATGTTTTTTTGACTATGCTTTGAATGAAGAATCTTGAAGACTGTTTATTCTTTCACCGGAGTTAACTGTAAATCTCCAAAAACAAAAACATGTTGGCCTCCACATAAAACATCATAGTCAGTCCTCAAGAACTCTTGCATTCGCAAGTGAATGAAAGCTATCACCAGGTTAGACACCATGCTCAATTCATCCACAATCAAGACATTTATTTTTTTCTGAACTCGTCCTACTTCTTGTGCTGCATTTGATGCAAGTTTCTGATATTCCAGTTTATTATCATGCTCCACTGGCAGCATCAACAACTGATGTAGGGTAACACCACCTATGGTGAATGCTGCTAAGCCTGTTCAAATAGTCACAATACATGAAAAGGAACAATAGGTCAAGTGTTGTATCATTGCACTCAATGCTTGAATTAGAAATGATTTGTTGTACAATTCTGTCCACTACATACACCAATAAAGGGTTGTAGTGGACATTCATGTTTAACATGTTTAAGACCATACAAAAACCTATCTTTTATCATCTCATACATTTCCGTCTGCTCTTCATTTAGCCTACGTACTAAAGTCTCCACATTTCTTTGTGAATGTTGTTGTGTTGCATTGCACTCTCCACTTCCTCCATGAGTTAACTGTAACAAATCTCCAAAAACAAGAACATGTTTGCCTCCAAACAAAACATCATAGTCAGTCCTCAAGACATCTTGTTTTCGCAAGTGAATGAAAGCTATCACCAGGTTAGAGAGACACCATGCTTAATTCATCAACAATCAAAACATTTTATTGTTTCTCAACTTGACCTACTTCTTGTACTGCATTTGAGGCTACTGTCTGATATTCAAGTTTTTTTTAATCATGCTCCATTGCTAGCATCAACAACTGATGTAGGGTAACACCACCTATGTTGAATGCTGCTAAGCCTTTTCATATGGTCACAATACAAGACAACAAACAATAGAAGTGTTGTATCATTGCTCTCAATGCTTGAATTAGAAATGATTTGTTGTACGAGTCTGTCCACTAACATACACCAATAATGGGTTGTAGTGGACATTCATGTTTAACATGTTTAAGATCATACAAAAACCTATCTTTTATCGTCTCATACATATCCGTCTGCTCTTCATTTAGCCTACCTACTAACGTCTCGACATTTCTATGTGAATTTGGTTTGTGTTGCATTGCACTCTCCACTTCCTCCATGGCGAGCTTAACATCTGTTTAAAAAATTGGAGCTCCTAACATATTTTCACTCCCTTCAACAGATTCTTGATGTCTATCTTGATGTATCCTTTGCCAACTCAGCTGGCAAAAGTTCTTCTTGGTGTATTTATTTTTTTAGTAGTTGCAAGTACTGTTCAATCTTTGCGTACATGATATTTACTTAATTGGCAAGACATGAGTCTTCAAATGTTTTAAAACTCCCAAGGAGATCACTCTCTGGACGCCATGACAAGAGCAACTGCAAAATGCAAACATAAAATAATGCATTTTTCTCTGCAGTTTCACAAGATAGTTTCATGTGGTTGATGAAACCTAGCTTTTTATGTCTCAACAGACAACCAGTACATCGGCATAATTTATACAATCCTCTGTCATTGTTAGCATCCACATACCAGTCTGAGGAAGGGCTCTTCTACTTCATACAAGCAAATGTTTTGCAAATGTGAAGACCTATTTGAATAATAGGTATCAATTAAATTTGTTTTCAAAATATCTGTACTATTATGTACTCTTTCAGCTAACTCTTCAATGTCACTGATAGGCATTAGTACCAGTAATTGCAGGACCAAGACTTAGACAAAATATGATGATGCTAGGTCCAAACAAAGGCAAACTTGTCAGCCGATCTGCAGCTTTGCACTTTGCACACTCTCTGTGTGAGAGCATTCTGATCCCAAAGCTTAGTAATTTCTAACTAAGACATTTGTCAGCTGATAAGTCTGTCCACACCACTGCTACATTGCTCTTTCCAGCTTTTGGCAAGTATGCTGTAATGTAGCGAGCAATAGCTGTTGTGTTATCAACAATATACTGTACACCAGTATTGGCATTCCAAAGCTGAGCAATGATAACATTGTAATCATTTACAAATTGGCATTCCATATCTCTTTTTAGGTGATATGCATTCTTAGCTGATTTGCCAGTTACTGTTGAACAGATGTAAAATACTATTTGCTCGACCAACTGGGGAAACAGGCCTAGGAAATCCAATTCTGCATTTAGTACAGTACTTTTCTTTACCTTTAAATTTTCTTTGACAGTACGTTCCACACATGTGCATTTGAAACCTTTCCGGCTTGTTCTGTAGATCTACATTGACACGCTGAGCAGGAATAGAACAAGTGATACAGTTTTCAATAAAGTGCATTACGCAGCTATCACTAGGGCACATTACGAGTTAGCTGGTATATGGAAAAAGTGGCGGTAATACCAGTTACTGCCACATTTACAGTACTAGCAAATTACAAGTCACTGGCAACACCGCTGCCAGTAACACTGTTGCCGTTAATAACATTGTCAGTCATTCCTGCCCCGGTATTACCACAACTCAACTCAGGAACAGTACATAAGGGCCACAGCCACCACAAACACAAGTCCCATCACCACGATGCTGCCCACGGGCTGTGCAAGGGTGAACATGTAGCTGGTCCAGTTGGACATTGACCGGCAGGAGCAGAATCACTATCAGAGGGAGCGTGCAGCAGAGGAGAGGAGGAGGAGTTGGATGGCGAGGAGGAAATGCCAAGCAAGGAGAGCGCCCATATACCTGTTCAGGGCTTCACCCTGGACACTAACAGATGGCCAGAAACCCACCCTGTATCTTCTCAACAGGGAGACTATTGCTGGTCTGCGGACCCTGATCCAGGGGGACATTGGAAGCAGGATCAACAATAGCAAAGCCAATCCACTGCTGGCAAAGCTGGTGTCGGTCCTGCACTTCCTGGAGACAGGCACGTTCCAGCAAACTGTGGGCACACTGCATGGCATCTTGCAGCCATCCTTTTTCATTGTGCTTGGTCAGGTGCTGAAAGCACTCCTGCGCCATATGGGACAGTTCATCACACTTGCCACCGCACAGGAGAATGCCACAAGGCTAGATTGGCCACCCTGGATTGCACCTATGTGGAGTTGCAGGCACCTCAGGCATCAAAGAAGGTGCACCACAACCACAAGCAGTACCACTCGCTCAATGTCCAGGTCACCTTGCAAGTGAATCTGGATAACCCCAACTCCCGTAGCTGGTGACTCTACTCAGAATTCCCCAGATGCCACAGGAGGTTACATACAACCGGGCACATGTGTGCACCAGGGTGTGCATTGAGTGCACCCTTGGCCTCCTGAAGGCACACTTCTGCTGTCTGCACTTCTTTGGAGTTACCAAAAGATAGCTTTGTTAAGGCATGTGACCTTTACATCATGTCAGAGGCGGCTACAGACTGACTGTTGTGCGGCTTGACACGTAGTAGAAGGGTTACTAGGTCCTTTCCTCTAGCTCTCTCAGCGTTTCCCCGCATTTCAGGTATTGGATAACAGACAGCAGAGAGGGTGGTCCAGCCGTGCTGGGCTGAAATGAGCAGAAACGAGGAGTGGAGGAGTGCTTTTACAGCATAACGAGTTCCACAGGTACTTAGGTAATGGTGTGGCATAACAGGAATGCGGAACCCCTGGTTCTGATTTTATCCATATGCTATGGGCCCTAGGTTCTCTAGGTCCTCCCACCAGGCTCCATCACCATCCAGGTGACTGGGTTATTGGCCCTGTTTAAATCGGATTGAGATTCCTGGCCCGTCTGTGTTCCTCAATGAAGCTGTAAGTGAGTGCACTGAGTGCAAGCTACACCCTGCTGCTCCGTGCCACTGGGGTAGGTATACAATGATTTTGGGGGTCTCTGCTGGAGGTGCTGGAAGTGGCCTTGCACCACAGCATAGCAAAGGCAATCCCAGTACATTGTGGAAGCCGCAGCAGTGTGAAGGGTGCAGTGTTAACTCCGCTTGGAGGATTTCTTTTGCTGTCCACAATTAAGCCACGCCCCCTTTCTCCACAGCCCCTTGCTGGGTCCCGGCAGTGTGACAGGCACGGTGTTGGCACCGTTTGGTGGTGGCGCTGTTGGGGACAGCCCCCCAGGAAGACCTGCCACATGAGCAGCGAGGAGGAGCCAAGAGGTACTCACGGTTTGTTTTAACCGACACTCTGATCTGAAAGGTACAGTAACTGAAAGGTACAGCAAACTGAGGCTGAGGGTCAGGTAAAGTCGGGTGTGACTGCTGCGACTGTAGAAATCGGATCACTCTGAGTCAATGTTAAAAGAGGGGCAGGACATTTGATGCTCATTAAGGATTATTGACTCTGTGATCCCCAGGTCACGGGCTAAGGGGAGTGAGGGAAGGGAGTCGGCTTCTGGATAGCCTTTGAACCAATCGGGTGTTCCTCGCTCCTGAAGCAAGCAAGGAACGACAACAAGCTGCTAAGCCCACAGGGTATTGTGCGGGGGACACTTTAATCGAGTACAGTTCTGTTTGGCTTTACGCTTATCTTTTATTGTGGGTCAATGAAGTAACTGGTTATATAGAATGTACCGCCAATTTTATTTTTGAACCAACATAGGGTGATTGAAAACCATTATAAGTGGGTCAGTTAACCGTCAGTTATCTGGTAAAAGCGTTGTATGTTGCAGGTTAGCAGACTTCCAAAAACAAAACATAATAATAGTGCCCTAGGTGGATGGTGAGCAAATATTAATTGAGAAAATACTAAGCACAACAGTATTTTGACAAATTGCTCTTTTAGCTATGTAGGGAGTATATGGAGTACATTTTGATAAAATTGTATTTTAGCATTTTAGTATTTTAGTATTTTGTATGTCAATATTTTAGCAAATCAAATGCATGGTTTTTAGTATTTTGTACCTGGATATTTTAGCCTCTCGCCAATTTGCAAAATGTTTGATATGAAGGTTGGTAGACTGGTTTTAACATCAGCGCCAAGAAGAAATGGTAAAAAGGAAAGCAGAAGGGTCGGAAAAAATGAAATCTCAAAATTGTTACAGCTGATAAAAGATGTTAACCTATCAATCTCAGAGATTAAAGGTGTTTTGTATGACCTAGATGGTATAGAGTGGATGAATGAGAATGGGAAATGAAAAGAGGGGGATAATGAGCATGAAGAGGACAATGGGAAAGAGGGGGAAAAGAGACAGGGCATATGTCCCGAGGGAATACAGAAGTAGAAGACCTGGCAAGGGTAATTAACTCCAACTGTGGTTTTGGCCAAGGAGCTTGACCTGATAGTTTTCTGTGAGTCGATTCCAGAGCCCAAAACACAACTCCCGGTTAGGGCAAGTAGAAAAGCTGTTAAAATAGATAGGCAAGCACCCTTTGAAGTAGTACAATTGCTGGGTCAGGAGGGGGTGGGGTTATAAGTTCCCAGTCCGAAATATAATATAAATATATGACCAAAATTACCAAGGACTCAAAACTATGCAGGACCAAAATGTTGTAGGTTTAGGGAATAGAGAGCAATGTCAGCAAGTGATTATTATTAGTCCTGCAAAAGTGGTGAGAATGAGATAGTTTACCTAGTTGAAATAGATCCTTTGATTGTGTTGTTGGATCAAAATGGTCCCTTTGCCATATCAGCAAGAAATATACCACCCAGAATAATTTTCCTGAACCCGCGATTGAAACAGGAACTCAGGGGGCATGTAAGATGGGGGAGGAGATAAAAAGAAGCCCACAACTAAGGGGAGAATGAAAGGGAGTATGCGAAGGACCTCACAGAAACAAGGTCCATCTAAGCCACAAATGTGGGCACACAGACAGAGGATTTAAGCAACCAAGGGGGTGAGACAGCTAATATAGCCTGAATCCCATAGAATTACTGTTAAAAGACTCCCTTATGGAGATGGAAGAAAGTATTGCTTCTTAATTAGCAAAGTTATTAAAAGAGTTAGGAGGGGAAATCAAAGAGATCAAGAGCAATGTGGCTGAACTGGGAGTCATAGTGAGAGATAGGATGTGCAGCAGTGGAAAACCAGACAATCTAAAAGAGAACCCCCGGTTTTATAATGCCATATGCCAAGTTGCCCCAGTAATCAATACCCCTAACATCGTAAGGGGGAACTTTAACCCCCTGGAGTGGGCAGGCTTATGGATCATTAGGCGGAATGAAGAATACAGGGTTGTCCCAAAATAGAAGGCAAGCTGAAAGGGCCACCCCACTGACAGGTCCATACACCATAGCCTTGGGAAAATCATTGAGTTATGAGCAGGCAACGAATGGTATGCATGCATGTGAGAGAGATCTGCGGCCCTCTGTTATTATGACCAACATCCCTCGCAAGGGCCAAGGAATATATGCGAATCAGGACAGCCTCAAAAGAAATATATTCACTGGATTTGGAATACAAAAGGTTTCCTGTCAGTAATTAGAGAGGACCTGGTGTTCTGCCAGACGGGCAGGACACCTGATCCTCATTTTGACTATATACAGGTCTTCCTCCATTGTTGCAAACAAGTAGAGGGTCCATTGAGTATAGATCATAGGAATCTGTCAGTGGGGAAGTCTGTAGTTGCCCTAAGATCCCCAGAGTTTCTGCAAATGTTGAGGACTGGCAACAATACTAGAAATATGGGAAAAGACAATACTGGTAACAGGGTGCACACTTTGAACCCGGAGGGAATAGGTGGAAAATAAGGAATCACCCGAACAACAAGCAATGTGCCCAGGTACTACAGAAAATATATACTATCTGGGAGGGGGCCATATCAGTCCAACTGGGACGGAAGGGGGTTTCTCCCTAGTATCCTGGAACTTAGCCAGTTTGAATAGACACATCGATGATGTAAACTGGTGCACCTTTTCAAGAAATTCTAACGTTCTAATGTAGTAGTGCTACAGGAAACATGGTCCCTTGAACCAGTCCTTTTCCAGGGATATCAAACATTCCATGTGCCAGCCATAGAGGGAACAAAGGGCAGACCGAGTGGCGGTCTGATGATTTGGTTGGAGGTTAGCTTGGGTTGGAGGGTTGTGGTTAAGCAAACATGTACCTCAGATTTGCAATGGTTATCCATCTCAACCAGAGACAATGAACTTATAGAATTGTTTAATATTTACAATAGACCCAGGTCCAAAATGGGGATGCCGACAATTTTTAGTCTAAGCGACAGCTCGAACTCCACCCAAAGGGGAAAAAGCAAGGATAGTTTAATAGTAGGGGATTTTAACGTGCAAATTGAACCAGTAGCAACACTTAAAGGCATATGGGAAGATCATGATACAGCCTGGGATATTCCTGACCTGATAGCACCGCCCCCAGTAAGACTACACCACTGCAGTAGAAACTTAAGAGCGTGCAATGTGCGATTCTGTAAAGACCAGCCTGCTTCAAACACTTTTAGGGGCCACAATGGGTCCTCACTTATAGATTATATCCTTATCTCGGGCAATGCCTGGGCCCGGGTAAAAGATTTTGTGTTTCAAACTAGAGTGGAGAGTGACCATTATCCCTTTATAGTAGGAATAAGAGGCCAAGGATTAAGGAGAGGAATCCACAGCAAATCAATTCATGCTCAAAGCCTATCCGGTTATCCGGAGCCATCTCCGGTTCCGGAAGCACCTCAAAACCTTCCTCTTTGCTTCTGCTTTCTCTCTCCCTCTCCCCTGCTGAACAGCTAATTAATTCTTCACTGAAACTGCACTGATCCTGCAACTGGACCACTCTAAACGGCCTCGGTCCTGGGCCCAGCCACTCTCCACTTGCACTGATGCCCTGGAACCCCTCTGCACTGCGGGACTGTCTCTGTATCCCTACAGCCCCCCCCCCTTCCCCAGCACTTGTTCTGCACTTATCTTGCACTTGCCACCAGCTGGCCCTATTTATTTATTACTTTACGCCACTTACCTTGTACTGCACTTCCCCCCCTCCCCTTCCCCTTGCACTTTCCCCCTTCCTCACCCCTGCACTTGCGCGATCTGAATGACACCTGGCCTAGTAGGATCGTTTGTCTGTCTCCCCTTGTTCCTCCCCTCCCTGCCTCGTCGCGCCTTGAAACACCTGTGTATAGGCGCGTTACAAATACCATATCATATCATATCACATCAATAGGAGGCCATGCTTGCAAAGCATTGAAGTGGATTAAAGTGTTGGAGCATGATGGTAAGCCCTTAATCCATACAGCAATCATTTCGGACTTAGAAGTCATCTGTGACCCAGAAACGTATAATTTGTTCATTTTAGAAGTCTATGAGAGGCTAAAAGAAAACTTGCTCCCTCACATTTCGGTATCGAAGGACACAATCAAAAAGAATACCCTCAGCGAAAACGAATGGCATGATGGAGAGTGTGAAGGTGCAAAAAAGAAAATCTTGGATTTTTTAGACACCAAGGGGGAAGTAGACAAGATTAAGTTACGCTGTGCACCCATTGAATATAAAAAAATATCTTCAAAGAAAAATGAATAAGTGCAAGACAAATGGAGAAGCATGTCAAAGGCCATAGAGAATAAACATTATGTGCTTGTTTGGCAACTGGTAACTAACAAGGATCTAAAGGGTGATCAGACTCTAAAACTGCTGTATAGGAGCAGAGGAGTGGCGCCTCCATTTTAAGAACCTGTATGGGGGCAGTGAGAGAGAAGACCCTACAGTGTGCTAAATAATGAGGTTGCTTCAATGAGCGACGATAGGCTGTGCATAACATTGGGAGATGTAATCTCAAAAAGGTGGCAAAGCAGCAGGGCCAGACCTCATCCCTGCGGATTTGTTTAAGAATGAGGTGGATATTTGGGTACCAGTGTTATGCAGGATATTTAACACTGCCATAAGGAAAGGTGCAGTCCCTGAATCCTGGCATAAGGCTACTATAATTCCCCTATACATAAAAGGTGGGAGGAATAGACTGGTGAATTACCCCCCCAATATCGCTCCTTGACAGCACAGGTAAACTATTTGGGCAAATTATACTAGGCTTCCATCAAGAGTGGGCTGAAGCAACAAAGTCATAAGCGATCTACAGGGGGGTTTCAGAAAGATGAGAGGTACCATTGATCATAGCTTCCTGTTACTTATGCTGATACAGAAATATACAGTATTAAAGCATATCAAATTATACGCTGTATTCCTCGATTTGAGGACAGCATTTGATGCAGTTTCAAGAGAAACCCTTTGGAAATTTCTAATTTTGCAAAAAGCACCTGCATGTTTGATTGAGATAATTAGGCTCCTTTATTCAAGAAACAGTGCTGTTGTTCATTATTTCTTAGGTGGTGAGGTAACCGAAGCCTTTGATGTAGCAAAGGGGATAAGACAGGGATGTGCCCTGGCACCTCTCTTATTCAACCTGTACATACAAGAGATAATAGACAGGTTGCTGAGGGAGTGCCAGGATTGCCCTAAAATTGCCATGGATACATTTCCTTGTTATTTGATGTGGATGATGCTGTTTTATTGGCAACAATCTCTTAAGGCCTGGAAAAAGTGCTGGGAATATTTGTCGCTCTATGTAATGCGTTGGAGCTGCATTTGAATGTCGGTAAATCGAAGCCAATGGTATTCAAGCCCTGATTCGCGAAATCTAAACTCCTAGTGTTAAAGGTGAATGAAACCTAATTAGATCAAGTCAAACATTTTGACTAACCAGGGGTTTGCTTTCAAGAATCAGAGGGATGGACAGCCCAGGTGAAAAATTGGGGGGGGGGGGTCTATTCATGCTTTCCATGCTAGTCATGGATGAGGAGATATCTCACCAGCATTAGATCTCTATAGTAAACAGGCCGTCCGAGCTGCTTTATATGGGATGGAATTATGGGGATCTGCCAATGTGGCAAAATTATCATCTAGTGAACTAACATTTTTGGAAGAATTGGCTTTGTTACCCAAAAGTACCCCCTCGGCACTGTTACTTTTGGAGTTCGAAATAACCCCACTAGCCACATTGCCATCCATTGGCCCAGTTATTTACTAGTTAAGACCTTGGAACCAGGAAGTGCTGGAGAAATACAGAGATGCTTTATGCCATGTGATGACATTGGATGGTAGGAGGACAATAGGCTGGTTATGTCACATAAAAAAACTCTCTATGTATTAGGAGGTTTTGATTTATGGGAAAATCGTCATAACCAGACAAGTGGAGTTAGGAGAGAGCAAAGGGCACGAGCGGCACAAAGAGCAAAAGACCAGTTGATGGCCAGCGCCCTGAAGTTACAACTAGGCCCTGCATACCTTGAACTTTTGACAGCTGGTAGGAAAGTATATTTAGACCAAATAAATCCCCTGTATGGAAAGTCCCTATACATGCAGGTCAGACTGAGAACTCTTCAAGTGGCAGGTGTTACACACACCTGGAAAGAATCAGCCTCAGACCTATGTATGATGTGCGGGGAAAAGATGGAATCAATGGTGCATTTTATGTTGCCATGTGAAAGAACAAAGCATTGGCAAATATGTACCTGAGGACAGCATTGATGGAAGCAGGGGTGAGAGATACAGGAGTAGCCTTGTTATTTTTGCGACAGAGCACCCTAATGCGTGCAGTTGACGCTGTGGACCGATACACACATAGGGCTTTGTTACTGAGAAAGAAGTTGTCGAATTTCGTAATGAAAAAGTAATTGGGTTATAATTAGCACAGAGGCTGCGAGCTCGCTCTCATCTGCACATTGTTGTTAAAAGATTGTATGTTGGCTCAAGTTATGTTTTATACACTGTCAACTTTGATTCCCTTTATATGAATTTTATGTACTGTATTGTATTTATGTATTGGCTTGAAGATTTTAAATCGAATAAAAGTGTGTTGACTGACTGGCTCTGGAGGTGCGCTTTTGTACAGACCAGAAAAGGTGGGACAGATAGTACTTGCATGTTCTATGTTGCACAATATGTACACAGCTCAACAATCCCCTGCCCACGGATGAGGACATGACACGCCCAGAAGGGGACGACTCGGAAAAGAAAATTCTGAGCACCATCTCACAGGACTTCGCTTGCACTTTTGTATATGGTCACTTCTAACAGTTTACACTTGCACACAATAAGGAATGTCCTAGCATTGATTCAAATTGAACACATTTTTTGTGTAGAGGTGAATTGACCTTCCCCAAGACAGCATAACCCCTCTCCAAACCCCTCCACAACACCCTTCTCCAACACCCCAATGCAACAATCCTCCCCAACACCCCTCACCAACACCCCTTCCCAGGTACACCCTCAATACACCATTGCAATGTCCAACAGTCATTTCCTAGCCCTCTTTGGCATGAGGGCCTTCTCATGCTCTTTGGCAGTGAGGTGGCACTGACTGTGAGCGGCACCTTGGGGTGCTTGGTAGGGATCCCTATGTTGGGGTTACAGAGGGGGAGGGATCTGACCCCTGGGCCCAGATGAATTGCAGGGTCAGGTGGATGGCCTGGTTGAGTGACTCAGCAGAGGAATCAGTATGCTCCCACACTCTCTGTCCCAGCGAGACCATGGTGGCGGTGGCATGCTCAAGTGACCGGGCTATCCTGAGGGTACACCCCTGCAGGCACTCATGGATGGCCTGCATTTCATGCAGCTGCTGGCCGCAAGTGTGTTTATGGATGCCTGGTGTCTCTCAATGGCCTCCAGCCTCTCACATACTTGGTCACAGAAAGCTGTGGTGGGAGGCATGGGCATTGTGGTGGCTCTGGGGTGAAGCATGGAAACACATCAGCCATGTTGTGCTTTTCCTCCTCCCCCTCTTCCTCATTGGTGGTAGATAAATGGGCCCTGCCACGATCTACCAGTAGTTGTGCTGCACGTGAGGGAGATGAGGGCGTGCTCGAACCCTGATGACTGTGCAGGGATGCACTCTTTTCATGATTGGCATGGGTGGTATTGGTTCAATGGGTGCTGCCACTTCCAAATGGTGGTAGTGCCTGCTGAGGATGTACACGGTGCATGCATGTGCTCACTATCTGTCGGGCTGCCAAGGTGGCATTTTTTCATGTGTGTGGTGAGGCATCACAGCGACATGGATGTACACGGCATGCATGGGTGGTTCTCATGTGTCCCTGAATTGGTATACACGTGTCAACTATGGTGTCTGTACATGGCTATGTTTCTATGTATTCCCTGGCATATGTGTGTCCTCACAATGCATTTTCTGTGATGCCCATGTGGTGACACATTTGCCCATGGTGTATGTCTCGGCTGGGGGACACTTGCTCATGGTCACAGCATTCACATGTACATGGGGTCAGACGGACTCACCTGCATCACTGTGGAACCCAGCTCAGGCCTCTGTGCTGCCTATCCCCTTGATGCCCTTCATGTGGAGGATGGATCTGATCATCTCCTCCCATGGCATTAGTTTGAGGGGTTCCACCATTCTACCTCTTATTGCAACACTCTCCCTCCTGTGTCTTGCTATTAGGCTGTGCACCCTCACCTTTAAATCATCCCACCGCTTATGGCAGTCCCTGGCAGTGCGGGGTCGGGTGCCCAAAGCAGTATTATGTTACTGGTGGGGCAGTGCCCATGCCCGTGCAAGGATGTAATGCGACAGTAATTGTGCCAGTCACCCTGCCAGTAATGGTAACACTGCCTTACCGGTATTACCGCCTTTTTGCCAGCTAAGTGGTAATGAGCCCGTCTTTACGAAACTGTGCAGAATCTTTAACCCACAAAAGCATATGCATTTGTGAAGCTCCACAAGCTTGGTACTCTTTCCTCCAAAAGTAATGTTCCACAGTGCCCAGTGGACCATTTTCTATATTGCATTAAAAGCAACATTTCTAAAAATCGTCAATGAAAGAATCTAGATACGGTAACAGGGTCCCTGGCACACAATTCAGCTGGTCTCATGTGTAGTATACCTTCTTTGGTTAGATTACTTTCTTGAATCTAGTCTGCAAGATCATCCCAACCATACCCAACCATACTCGGCACAAATGAAAGTCACAAGTAGGAGGACCCACGTTACAAGGCATGCATCGAACCTCAGAATGTCTTTCATACCATTATTCTCTGATTCCTCTCATAGTGGCAAGAATATTGGTAATTTTGGCTTCTAGAACGTCATCTTTTTGTTTTACCTGTTGTACCATCTCATTAGCAGAAACATTTCAAAATCTAGTTTCTGCTTGAAGTGTATGAGCAGAAGAATAGCACAGTGTTGAAAATGTACTTTCATACAGTTAGGGAAAAATGCATTCAATATTGGTGAGGAATCTGAAATCCTCAGAATACATACATGTACATTGCTACTCTGAGGAAGAAATGTGAACTTTCCAATCATCCAATCTGTCACCTTTTCCAGTGGGACAAGCATAGGGAAACAGTGAGCAGCTAGAGCTTTTTCCCAGACACTCACTGGTGCACTTTCTCTTTGCTTCATTTGATATAATTCAAGACTGTCACCTATTACTTCTCGTGAGTGTAGAGGATTTATAGTGTAATGCTCATACAAACTGTTAACTTCAGCAACAGTGAAACTGACCTTCACTGTTATTCTCTGGTAATCCAACATCAAGTATGGACAAGTCTGGTACATTCAGACTGTCGTTATACAGTTCATTGTGATTAACTAGAAACTGTAAAGCTCCCTTATCTCTGTGATATCTATACGCTGTTGAAATTCTTGTTCATCCTTTGTAGCACCACCATTCACAAAAACAAACAAATAATCATTAATGTCACATTTCACCCCCAGAGTGTTCTCATTTTCTTGCAAATTTAGAGGTAAATACACAACTTTACCTTTCACAACTTGCACTAATTACTTTTTATGGAGTCTCGATGTCTTTGTTTGTAGTCTAACAATAACCTTAAAAGGATGAACAGTTTGCAATGCAATCACCTCAAACATGCTAACATTTTCAAACACAACAGAAATGTGTTGTTCATTATGCTTCTTGAAGGACTCTTTCCTCTTTTCAACACACCCAAAAAACTATATCTGCACACAAATAGTGAACAACTGTGAATCTCTCCCCTACAAACAAATAAAAGAAAAGGTTTTGCAAACGTCATCTGCACAGTTTGTTACTTTGTCTACTATGTACATGTTTTAAACTTGTCTTCTGTAGAATTTCCGTCGACAAAAACAACACAAATATAGTCAGGTTTTTCACTTGAAGATGCCTCAAAAATTGCCATTCCTTCGTCATACATTTAAAAAAGTAGATCCTTTGAAAACATAGTATCAGTGTGGCCACTTCCCACAAGCGGTTGTTCTCGATACAGATCATATTTGAAATTAGAGGTTTTTACTATCTCAAGTGTAGAAACTAAAGTTTCTACAGTTCCAGTAGACAACACCTAAGATGAAGATATCATATGTTGCTGTGATGTGCAGCCAGTATACGCATGTGGCAAAACTGACTGTCACATCACCCTTTCTCAAGACAGGTCAGAGAGTGACCCAGAAATCCAGTGTTTTCATGGACTTCATAATCATACATTTTCTGCAGCATCTTAATTTGTCGTACATTTTCATTTTTATTGCAATAATTGTAAGAATTTCTTTAACACTCTACAAGAGTACTTGCTAATATTACTCAAAGAAAAACATTTCCATACAATATTTTCTTTTCATACTTCTATTGAACACTGCCCTAATGCATCTTCTTCACTTGTTCTTGATTTTTGGATTTCTTTTCTTTGAGTCATCACGTTACCTTTCATTACATATCCTCACCTTGTTGCTGCAATAGTAAGAGTCACATTGCATTTTTGAATGTCACACTCTTCACTGAAAAATCATTCTGTATGTGAAGTGTGAATCCAATCTCCTCCAAGCACATAACAAAGTTTTTTTAATGTAAGTCCATGTATTGATTGAGTTTTCTTCATCGAATCCTTTTGTGAACTTCAACTTTTTTAAATTGTTTAAAATTAAAACTAACAGTATCCTTTCATGTGAAAAACCTTTCCAAAGATTGCCTCTAATTTCTTTTTTTTGCAAAAAATGCTTCATATTTCACACAATCATATTTCACACATTTCCAAAGATTTGAGAGCACTCGAGAGTGACACATTTTCTATGCACTTTCTTAAAAAGTAAAGTAGTACTTGATTTAATTTTTTGAAATATCTCCGGTTTCTTAATTTGCTGTAATGATGTTGATGCTCACTTTGTATTAATAGTCTTACTTGAAATCAGCGTGGTTATACAGTAGTTGACATGGCTTCTCTTTCAAATTGTATATTTACCCATACTTGCTCTTTGCCATACATTACCAAATTATTCTCATTACAGCTTTGCATAGAACATGAAACATCAGCCTCAACATTTTCAGATATAGAAACTTCACTACCCTGCATATATGTTTACTTTCTTCTGTGGCGTGAAGTTCATTCCATTGAAGGCATTTTTGATCTATACGCCAGAAAAAAAAAGGAATACTTTTTTTAAAAGCATGTTTTTAATTGAAGTTGTTTTAGTTGAAATTTCAACTTTTTCAACATAGTGTTAGATTAATTGAACACGTTTGAAATATCAATATAAGTTATCACAGTTATTATTATAACTTACAACAATTCAGGTGGTATTCAACTTAACAATAATTTGACAAACCTTATTTATACATTTCATTATATTCAAGTATGCTGTGTTTTCTGCATGTAATTGATGGATAAGATGTTTATAGTTAAAAGAGAGATTAAAACTATCTAAAACTATCTAAAAACAGTTTTCTAAAACAATGCGAATATTCCACAATAAACATGTTGTATAGCAAGAGTATACCTCATTAAGCGATTTGGTGTGATTAGATTTATCAAGATTATATAAAATCAAAATTCATTGAAACATGATACAAAATGTCAATATAAATGCAAAATCAATCCTTAAAACATTAGCTGCAGTGTCACTTACTGATACTATTAATCAACCATAAATTTCAATAAAAGTTAGTTACTATTCAATGCATCATTACGAATCTAAAAGACCCTGTGTAAATCAATGATAGATTAAACTCACTTGTTATTCAACAAGAAGCTAATTGGTTGGTGATATGTTCAAGGATGTAAGGAATTGAATTGTTGCAATGTTTAGCGCAATGTTATTTGCATTAAATATATTGGTCCCCATTCGATCCTCAGTTGACGATGTAATATGTGTAAAATGTTTATAAAAAAATAGATGTCTGGAATTCACAAGAGCAGAGCATTCAGTTATCAAGTGCTTTAGAGTTTCTTGATATTGATTAGTTTACAAAATCGGCGATAAGTATCTGGTTTTGTTTGTTTGTTGAGAATCGATAATCTGGTTCTAGTTGACCACAAATTTAACCGAAGTCACAGAATTGAGTTGACATATGCAGAGTCGGGAAATCTTATTAGATACATCAGTATTTCATACATTGGCTAAAGAGTAAATGCGCCACTTCTGAAGATCATGTAATTATTACATGATTCCCAAGTTAATCTCCAATCCCACCACCATAATTTTAGTTTTGCTTTGTCTGGAGTCTCTATTAATAGTTTGTTTGAAATGTCAGCGTATGTCAGGATCATTTGACAGTGCACTTTCCATGCATCTAAGGGGCTTGATGACGAGGATTCAAGTATTAATTTTAGTGTTGGTAGCAGATTTTGAGTCAAAATTGAACAGATTAGACATTTTCTGGAAGCAGCAACTATTTACCATGATACAGATGCAGTCAGTGAGATGAGCCCTCATTTGTACCTAATAATTGAGATAAGAGTACTCAGGGGAGGGATAATAAAGTAATTATTGGAATCACCTTCTGCTTATAGAAAGTTAGTGCTGGTTGATAGGAAAAATTGCAGTATTTTCGCTGGAGTACTTTTCCTTGGGTCGTAAATAACCTCATCCTAGTTTTCAGTTTGTTTTTGTATGGTCGATCTGAAGGGTGTGTATTAAGATTTGTTCCTAGATATTTGTATTGCGTAGTCTGTATAAGGGCAGATTTTGCGAGTAACCATTTGAATTTATATCCCGTTTTAGGCAATCACAAGAAGGCTGTGCGACAGGAATGAGTGAACAGAGCAGAGAAGTAAAAGGAAGGAAAAATCAAACAGCCAAAAGGAGCCATAGAAGTAGAGTCAGAGAACAAGAGGGAACTAGATGGCAGACCCCAAAGATGCCAGAATGTAACTAGAGAAGACAGTGGCAGGTAATAGGAGGCAAAAGACGAGAGTGAGAGGGGTGAGTATGACATGTGAAATAGTAATGAACTAGTTGATGGCTCAATTGTGTGCAAATTGGAGAAATTACCAAAGACAACAAGAGTGAATAGAGTGGAAAGATACAGTTAAGGAGATAGATAGAGCATTATAGAACTCTGAGGAGTGTGAGCTTGAGATAGGTAGATGAAGAGTGAAGAGGATGGTAAAAACGAAGGGGACAGCATTGTGAAAGAGTGATGAGGCCGATACACAAGGGAGGAAAATAGAAGAAATGAGAAAGAAAGGGCATGGAATAGTGGCAAGAAGGCCGATACAGGAGGGAGGGAGGAAGAGAAAGATAGAGACAAAGTTTTGCAGTTTCTGGAAACCACTCAGTCGACAGCCAGTTGAACAGTAAACCAGGCCAGTGTGACAAGAACATATGTTTGCAACCAGCGGAAACAACTGTCAGGTTGAAAGCTCAAAAGTGCACAGATGGCCCTACATTTTTATATTCTATATATCTGACTGGTTAACTTGACCTTTCCCTTTATGTACCCTTTAGATGCCCGGTGCCGTTCAGGGCTAGCTAATCCCAAAGGACCCTGTTCCATGTGCAAGTCCCCTTGCACCATGAGGGTGTAAGCGCCACTGGCTGCTTCCAGCCTTTTCCGCTTACAATTCTACTGGTGGGTTGGAGTGTGAAGCCTGCTGTACCCAGATGTGTCGTTACTGGGAAACCACTCTGTAACATTCACTACCAAGTGAAAAGTTGATTGTTTGGTCCTGCAAAGGTGATTCTAATACAAATGTTGCCATGCATGGTCATGGAATCTACCTGCTCTGGAGTGTGTCACTTTTTTGGTATTTAAGGTTAGAAATGTGCTATTTGCATTTAAAATCAATTTGATTTTACTAGTGCACTGTCTGTGCCTAATCAGATTCAATGATGGATGTTGGTGGTGTTTTGTAAGGGCTGATTCTGTTGGAGGGGGCACCTTTGTAACAAATTGTACAGCAAAGGGCTAGATGGTGATGTAGTAAAATGTTATAATGGATGCATAGAGTGCAGTTACAATATATTTATTAGGAATAATTTGGTTATTGAAGGCTTCTTGCATGTATAAAAGGATGCAATTACAAATGAGGATGGCTTGGAGCATGCACAATGGATCCCTATGGGGGTGTCAGCTTTTTGCTGGTGTAAGAAACAGGTGGAACCCATACGGATGCTGTGCATCTTTATATACAGTGTACAGTATGTTATGTTATTTTGCATTTGTATAGCGCTCTATATATCATTGATATGATCTCAAACCGATGGTCGGTTGAACGCCCTCAGGGACCGCAGTCCAGGTCAGTAGAGAGAGTAGAGAGGGTTAGAGTTGTATGGTGCGTGGGTACACCAGTTATGTGTGCAGCTAATGTAATAGCATTATGGTAGCTGCATCCTAGCCTTAGGTGTGGTGGTGGGGATGTCAGTTGAATGTGTGCAGTCTGGTGGGTGGACACCCAGACCAGACTGTGTTCTGGCTACGTTAGGCCTCTAGGACGCTTATGTGAGCAGCTAGGCCGGTTTGTCATGGGATATAGCTGCGTACTATTAGAGTGATGAGGTGTTTATGGGGTAGTGTTCGTATTTGAGCAGCTAGGCCGAATTTATCGAGGGGTAGAGCTGTACTCTAATTGAGTGATGATGTAGAGTAGAGCGTAAGCATAGTGATATGATATGGTGTGATATGATATTTCATCCACAAAGCTCATATACTTTGTGGATGGGCACAAAGGGGGACAGAGAGACAGAGGGTTGGGTTTAAAGTGACAAGACAGGGGTAGAGGGGTACATAGTGACATCAGGCAAACAGGGAGGCAGGGCTACACAGTGACACACGGGCACAAGGGGCATAGGGAGACACAGGGCTGGGCTTACCGCAACAGGACGGGGGTAGGGGGATGCATAACGACATGATGGGGAACATGGAGGCAGGGTACACAACGAGACAAGGTCACTGTGGGGTATACAGGGACATCACAGGGATTAGAGGGGAGCGCAATACATAGGCAACATAGCAGCACACGGGCAAAGGGAAACAGAGGTCTGGACTTACGGCGACAGGACGGGGGTAGAGGGATACAAAGCGACATCATGGTGAACAGGGAGGCAGGGTACACCGCGAGACATGGGCACAGTGGGGTATACAGGGACATCACAGGGAATGTAGAGGAGGGCAATACAGAGTCAAAACACAGCAATACACGGGCACAAGGGGCACAGGGAGACAGAGGGTTGAGCTTACAGGGACAGGGGATAGAGGGATACATAGCGACATCATGGGGAACAGGAAGGCAGGGTATACAGCAAATAAAAGTAAATAAAAAAGTATTGGCAAAGGCAACTGTTTTAGAATATTTATAACTATTAGATATTAGCAAGCCACTGCTATTATGATAAATGTTGAGGTACTTGCACCGTTTATCTGCTGCTCCCGTGAATGGCCAAGTTAATACCAGTATGGCTGCACCTGCCAAATGCATTTCCTATGACTACTCAAAAGTCAAAAGTGGTGGGATTCCTAATGCTTCTTTACTATTGATGCTAGTTTTTTTTTATCAGACTTTATGTTATAAAAGGAGTTGCAGTAGAAGGTCCTGAGACCTTCATAACATAAAGTGCAGATCCCAATATGGGTATTCAATAGGAATGCATTATAACAATCCAATAAAGGTCTTCAGGGTTCTGCAAGTATTTGCTGTGAAATGTGTTGGTGTACATTTTCCATCAGCCTTAGCTAGTATAGTGAATGTTGAGGGATTGTGGGTGATGTAGTTCAGAACATATAAAAAGATGTAGGTTCCAGAGCCTTTAAGTTGTGGGTAGAAATATGAATACATTCCAGCACACAAGCTGGATCATTTGTGTTGCCCAGATAAAGGGAGCGGTGTAAATGTAAGTAGTGTTTCATTTGTCCTCTTTGCCATACAAAATCTTGAAAGTGAGCTATGGCATTGAAGCATTACTAATGGATTTTCTAGAGTGGATATTACCTTTGTGTAATATGGGTAGGAGTGTTTTGTGACAACATATGTTGCACTACTTACAAGGCTGCCAGTAATATGTATAAATTGAAAGCTTGGGAGGAGTTTGTTCATTGATGTGGATAGAACAAAGTTTATGTTTCTCACAGTTTTATGTTTGTGAAGATACAACTGTGGTATTCTGTATTCTGTTACTTATGTGGGAATTCATATAGTGTGTTTGCATTTATAATAATGCAATGCAGTGTGAGTTGAAGGGTTTAATATATAATTCCAACATTGTGAAGTCGTTTTCTTTTTCAGTTCATGGGGCATATGTAAGAGTAGTTAAGGAATTAGGTGGCTTGAAATTAGCTTTTAAATTCAGTAAGTTACTGTTTTTTTGCACAGTTGATGTTGACTAGTTGTGAATGTTTTTTAATTGATTGGACCTTCTACTTCTGCAATGGGTATGACCCCCCAACACCCGATGAAGCCCTATGGTCGCCACAATCAGGTGTGGCTGCATAATTGATTGGACTTCATTTTGCTATGAGACATTATTTCATGGAGGAGACCTATTATGTTAATAGTGAGGTTTTGCAAGGTTGTTGCCACAGTTTTGCATTTGCACTTTAGAGGGTACATCTACAGCTCAAATGTCGGTGTATATGCATTTGTCTCATGTTTTAGTTTTCACGTTTGTATTCTATAGTGCAAAGTGAGTAAATGGAATTTGTCATGCTGACATGCTATCCCGGTTATCTTTCATTGTGAACACTGACATATTTACATGGTAAACCACACTCACAATAGAAACTTTACTGTTAGGGACATGATTGCATATTGGGGAGGATGTAATTGCAATTCTCACTTATGTGAGCACAGTAAGCAATGTTCCCACATCAATTAAACACTGTGCAACATGGGAACCTGTTGGGGAAGGTTTAATTGTGATTGTTCATGCATCCTGGCATGTTGGCATGGTATGGGGCATGTACTGTGGATTACTATGGGGTTGCTTGCTTTTTGCTGGATTATAAAGCAGGTGGAACCCAAAGCGCTGTCCTGAATTTTCATATACAGTAAAATAAAAAGCATTGGCAAATCCAACAGTTGTAGAACATGTGTAACTATTAGACATTTGGTAGCGAATGTAATTATATGTTCAGGTACTTTCAACATTGTGTAGGTGCTGCCATTGGACCACTCAATACCAGTACAGCAGTAGTTGACAAATGCATGCGCCATGCCAACTGAAAAGGCAAAACTGGTGGCATCTGTAAAGCTTGTGCACTATTGATGCTAGGTTACTCTAAGTAGTACATTTGATGTTATGGGAAGACTAAGGGCCTGATTTACAAAGCGTTTTTGAATAGGATTTTCCCATTCAGAAAAACGATTTTGCAAATCAGGCCCTAAGTGTTGGAATTAGTTCATGAGACTTCTATGGCCTAAGGTGCAGGTCACTCCAAGGGTAAACAATAGTAATGGTTTACAGCAATCCAATAAAGATATTTAGGGTTCTGCAATCTGTTGTTCTCATATGTTTTTCTGCACAATTGAAATCAGCCTTAGCTGATACAGTGAATATTGAGGGATTATGGAAGTCGTAGCACATAACATATTGAAAGATGCAGGTTGCAGGGCCTTTATGTTGTGTGTAGGAATGCAAGTAGATTTATATCTATTATGTCTTTCACACAAAGGCTTTACTCTCAGCTGTGGCGTAAATGGAAAGCATTAAAGCATTGGTGAAGGTGACTTTTCTTTGGGTGTAACAACACCAACTCACTTTGTTACATCTTACTTTCAATAATATATATGGAGTGTGAACAGTAAGCACATGATGTGTGCCTAATGAGAGAAGCATTGAGTGGAAAGACTTACCAGGAAGATGCATTTTGATTGTATAGTAGTACTAATCCGGTGTGAGTGGGTACAGGGATTGGTGTGGAGCCTGAAGGGGTGGGCATATAAACAAACAGCATGCCTCAGCTATGTGTAGCTTTTTATATGATAACTGTCTCCTACTTGTGCAGAGAGTCAAAACTAGTCATCATGCATAAAGTGTACGTTTATATTTCAGAACCGTAGTATTTTTTGGTAACCATATGTAACTGCTAGTAGCTGCTAGACTTTGTCCAATTACCAGTACTTATAATTGTTTTATTCTATTGGTTAATTACTGTTTTTAACTGCATATATTACACTAATTGTATATTCATATGCTTTATATGTGTCTTCAAGTTTAAGTATTCTTTTTTGATAATACTTTCTGCAATTAAAAGACAAGTGATCAAAACCAAACAACCAGTCTTTATTGCTCTAATTGACTTCAAACAGGCATTCCACACAATATCCCGTGAAATGTTATGGACAAAACTTTTAATTGCTAAGTGTTCTTTACATATCGTTTATTTTATACATCAATTTTATTTGAATACATCCATCAAAGTTAAACTTACAACTGATGGACTTAATCTATTTTAACATCCGCGGGTCTAAAACAAGGCTGTATTTTTGTATCAATGTTATTAAACATTTATATTGATAATCTGCATACAGCCTTTCAGTCTGTTCGCTCATTTCCGCCGAAACTGGGGTCAAATGAGATCCCATATCTTTTATATGCCGATGATCTAGTCGTTCTAGATAAAACTGTGATTCGTTTATAAAGAAAATTAACAGCCTTAGGAACTTATGCTGACGCCAAGCATCTGGTTGTAAACATTCTTAAATCTAATATATTGATCTTTCAAACTGACAGTTGTTTCCACTGGTTGCAGACATATGTTTTTAGTCACACTTGCCTGGTGTACTGTTCAACTGACTGTCGACTGAGTGGTTTCCAGAAACTGCCACACTCTGTTTCTATCTTTCTCTTCACCCCTCCATCCTGTATCAGCTTTCTTGCCACTATGCCATGGCCTTTCTTTCTCATTTCTTCTATTTTCCTCCCTTGTATCTCAGCTTCATCACTTTCACCATGCTGTCCCCTTCGTTTTCACCATCCTCTTCACTCTTCATCTACCTATTTCAAGCTCACACTCCTCAGAGTTCTATAATGCTCCATCTATCTCTTTAACCATGTTTTTCACTCTATTCACTCTCGTTGCCTTTGGCAATTTCTCCAATTTGCACACAATTGAGCCTTCAACTAGTTCTTGACTATTTCACATGTTATCCTCACCCCTCTCACTCTCGTCTTTTGCCTCCTATTACCTGCCAATATCTTCTCTAGTTCCATTCCAGGCATCTTTGGGGTCTGCCATCTTGTTCCCTCTTGTTCTCTGACTTTCCACTTCTCTGGCTCCTTTTGGCTGTTTGATTTTTCCTTCCTTTTACTTATCTGTTCTGTTCACTCATTCCTGTCGCACAGCCTTCTTGTTCTCTGTGGTCAGCCTTTTTATGCTATTTTCCAACCCCCAATTTTGTCACAGCTCCATGCAGGGGCTGTAAAAGACTGGAGGGGGTTTCTGTACTCCTGCCCTCTATGTGGCAGAGTAGAAGCACAGAGCACCCCAGCCAAGATTCTCTATATGGTAACGAAGTTCAAGCAATCAAGGCTTAAGCTCTCAGGAGGTGATGCAGGCTGGTTCTTAAGTACAGCGTAGTCCCCAAACACCCACAAAGGAATGGCCACACACTATGTTAGTGATAACACAGTTCTTTAAATAAATAAGGTTCAATATATATACACAATCAATAACAAACTTTGTGCTTTGGCAATACTAATATGGTCAATATGTACAATGTCTATGTGGTACCACAGTTAACTCTTGACTCCCTTAATATGCACCAACTGCTGACAGTTTCCAATGGCATACAAATCAAATAGTAAAGTGCATCAACAATAGACATGGGAGGGTAGATAAATTGGGTAAAACAAAAGGCAGAATACTTTGTCCCTACCAAAGACACAGTTCTGGATGAGGATCCCCCCACCTCAACAACCTGTAAATAAAGTGTATCAACAAGCGCAGTCCATATATGTTTAAAAGGGTCTTGTTTCCTTCTAAAATGTTCTAATACCCAATGTACCTGGTTTAGTAGAGTTCTTTGACGGGTCGTCGACGGATCCCTCTTGAGTAAACTCCCTTTAATGCAGGAGCCACGTGTCATCGAGATTCCTTGAAGAAAAGGTGAACAATGTCGCTGAGACAGCAGCTTCGGCCTTGGCGGTGCTCATTGACGATCGATTGTGGACGTCCTGCGGAGACGAGGCTTGCGGTGCACCTTGTTGACAAGAGTTTGTTGCCGCAAAGATCACTGAATGAAGAACGCAGGCTCGGGACTTGCCCACGGCTGGCTTTCGGATCTTCGTCAACGTCTTTGTGGACTACGGGTGGCGGGAAACACACTGGCAGATTTATCCTGGGTACGTCAGCGACCTCGACTTTCTCTGGTGGGACAAAGCGGTCGACAGTGATGAGCAGGGGGGTCCGTGATTTCAAAGTGTCTTAGGCAATGGAGCATTGCGGCTCTGCTCGACGAGGTTACAGTGGTCCTCCAAACCTCAGTCGACGGTGATGGTCGTCAACGGCCTCAACGTCCTGGCGCATCACTTCAGATTCCTCAACGGTCCCTGTCTCCGGTCAGCAGTCTTTCGAGGTCTGACTTCCAGGAAGCCTTGGTGAAGGTTAGCTGGTGCACGATGTTCCCTCGTAGCTCGGGAAGAGGTCTACTAGCCAGGTCCTCTCTTGGATCATTTCTTGGAGACACGACAGCTTTTGGATTGTGTTGAAGGAAAGCAGCACCAGAGCCTTCTTCTTCCAGCTTGGCTTCAAGGTTAAGCATCAAGTTCTGACCTCCGCGTCTGAACAATTCCAGTAAGTGAGAGGTCCCCAGATATACTGTTCTGTCTCTCATTCACACTACTGAGCCAGGCTCAGGCAGCCAATCATTTTGAAGGGCATTCAGCAGGCAGACAGCCAATCAGGCTCACAGTGCATTCGGCCATTGTTCTGCCTCCAGATACTCACAACAAAGAATGTGTATGGGGGCACGCACCCAGCCTTTCAGCACACCACAGTGAATTCATACCAGTTTTGGGCTGGGCTGTCTCGTTCATTGTGTCACACACCAGAAACCAGACACCCATAACATGAACTAGATATTGGTCACACACTCCATTCATCCAGGTCCCACCCCAAGTGTGTACCTACAACAAATAGTAATCGGGAAGGCTCTAGCCAGTCTAGCCTGGACTTCCCCGCATACCATATATGGAACTTCCACCCAAAAGCCAGTCAGGGGAAGGGACAGAGTCAGGGCTTCCCAGGACTTTGTGAAAACAAGGTAACAGGCAATAGAAAGCAAGAGGCCACAGGGGCAATCGTGTCTCCTATCGGGAATCAACAGATTCCAATGGCAGGTCCTTGGTCACCCAAAATGGAGGATACTCAGAGCACTTGTCAAATTCAGCATGGAGCTGCCACCAGCCCATACCCTGCTCTGTGGGCCACACAAGGGTGCCCCAAAAACATACACTAGAGGTACGGTTGTACCCCCACCCATGGGTGCCATAAGGGTATCCCAAGGGTCTGTTCACCACAACCAAAAAGAGGAAGAGCTGCACTGCCAGGAGTCCCACATGGACTCCTGTGCTGAAAACAACACAGAACACACATGAAAAAGGAGTACAGGACAAGGACAGGGAGGTCCTGTCCCTTCAATGCATGTCCAGCATCACAGGGGCCCACCATTTTAAAGTCAGGCAGCCAGTGGTGGAAACTGCCTGCCTTCCACCGAACACCATGCCCCGGTCACAAGCCACACCCTCTCTGCAGTAGGGGGTCACCCCATCCTTAGCATGCTCCTTTCCCTCTCAGACCCCAACGTCCCACTCAGAACACATTCCTCTCCACAATGGAACAGAGCCCAGAGTATGTCCTCGGCCAGCACCACCCTCTCGCCGAGAACTCTGCCTCCACCTCACCACTGTATCCCACAGATGTCCCCCTCAGTCTACCCTTATAGGACAGCTCACAGACAGGTAGGGACGGCCCTGCTGCCTAAAGATTCTCAGAAACCCTGTCCTGGTCGTCATATTTTGAATTCCAAGAAGTTGCCTTTTTAAGTCTTGATGACCCCTTTTGATTCCTCCACTCTCGCTTGGAGCCATGGCCTGTGGCTTCATCACAAACCCCTAAACAAACGTCTGCCACTTCAACCTTCTTCTCCCTTCACAACACAGAACATAATCCTGTCATAACCAACGGTCAAGATCCTTCACTCTAATGGGTCACTACACTTGTCAGTCTTCTTACACTCTCCTAGGTTTCCAGATTTCACAGGCTATAGCTTAGTCTCTTACAGGGAAAAGTACCACACCATATTTACCTTAGCTGACCAATGCAACTGGCCCCTGGGAGGGATGTCACTCTCAGGTAGGGGAAATGAAGATGTTAACCCTTTGGATGCTAAGTTGCAGTCCAAAGGAAAAAATAGATGAATGAAAGATAAACACACATGCTGCTCCAAACCCCAAATTGAATATACCCGAGTATTGTTTTCTGGCTTCAGTCCTAGGATCCCTTTGGAAATGCCAGACTTGAGCACTAGAACCTCCTCCTGAAGACGATGGAATACAGACCTCTACCACTTCCTCTGTACTCAATGGTTGACACACTTGAAATCCGAGAGGGTATATTCTAAATGGCCTTATTAGAGTAGTAAAAGTGTCCACTCAGAATCAAATTCAAATGCTAAAAAATCTGGCTTATAAAGAAGAATTATGGATTTTTAATTTGAAGACGCTCACACAAGGTTTGAATACCTTGGAACCTTGGGATCCGAGTGTTTAAATAGATAAACTGTGCATCATCTATTTTGATTCGTAATGCTTGGAACCTCGGCAACCGAGTGTTTAAATAGCTTAACTTTGTAACATCCGTTTTTGATCCGCAATGCCCTTCTCCTTTCCCAATTGAATAATGATTCGATCCTCCAGTAAGTGATTGCTTTAGACCTCTGAACTGTGTGAGGCTAGCATGCACCTTGCCAAGTTCTTTTGCGTTCAAAGCACTATCCTTATAACTATAACTTTAGCCAGGACACTGATTAGACCGCCCCGGAAAATCAGGTTTTGTGAATCCTCTGTTCATTTCTACCGGTTGGTATTAGGCGTTGCCATGACAGTACGTTACTTACGTGGCTTAGTGATAACACGCCACTCGCAAGGTCACGTGACAAACAGGTCTGATCACATGAGCCGATTGAACGCTACTTACACTTGCTCTAACAGCGCCATTGTGCTGTTGAGCTCTCGCGTCCTCATGAGCTGGTCCGCTTCGAAATTCTTTACTCGCTGGCTACCTGCCGAGTCGCTTCGACCGTCTGCTGCAGGTAAGCATATGTATACCGCGTCACACTGTTCACGTGGGGTCAGATTACGAACCGGCGGAATCTTTCCGTTTTTGCACTACTAGTGCCAAGGTTCATTGTTGTAGTACGCACCATTGATGCAGTTTAGAGTGGATATTTTTAGTGTACTCTTAATGGGACACATGTCTATCGAGTAACATAGATAATTGGGTGATTAGTCTCTTCTTTTTGCCTATAGACGCAATACACCTGGGTGACCCTGTGATTGTTTCACAGCCATCAAGAAGACCCTTGTAGGAGTTAGAGTATCCTCCCGTCCATTCTCCAAACGTTTGGATTGACTGGGTAAGATTACCTGTGGTATATATACAAAAAATCTATAAATCCTTGGCTCACTCCTTTTTCCTGATTGGCTTAGCTGGAAGTTCCAAATTCAAAATTATGCTAATATATTATAGATTGGAGGTCCACAACTAGCTCAGCAAGCAGCTCCGCAGGAAACCTCATCTGGACGCTGTCAACTCTCACGGCGGCGACTCCAGTTTTCTACAAAAGAAGTAATGGATTGCTTCGCTTCTTTTGTGTTAAGGTTAGTCCTTATTATATTATATATGAGCACTTTAGGTTCAGTGTTGGGAGCCACTTCCCATAAGAAAGGAACACAACCATCCCAATTTCTACTTCCTCAGGGCAGTCTAGCACTATGCACTTTAAACTTTTGGTATCTTTGTCAGCCATGACTCACCGCCACTATGCCCTGGGACACCAATACATGATGGTAGCACTTTTCTGTCTCACACCTATGGTTCACCTTAGAGATACAAACTCGGGGTGAGAGCAGGATGTTGTTTTTGTGTATAAATTTGGTTTTAATAATGATGTGATTGTTGCTCATTGATGTAATTGTAGCCAAAACTTATTTTCCAATTTTTCCATATTGTTTCCCCTTCTTTGTAGAATGTAATCTTTATCTCCTGATGAAGACGTTACTTTAACAACGTAAATACGTCGAAACCGGTAGAGAAATTTGAGATGAGGTCATGTTTGAAGACTTCTGGGACCCATCTCAACTGCTGACCACTTATATAATCTTCCATGGCCACGCGTTTTGGATTGCACATTTTTTGTATAATAATTAAATTGAGGATGAATTGTTTGCTATGACTTTTTTAAAGGCTTTTATCTTACATCCATTGTTGTTTGGTATGAGTTGATTGATGTATGAGGGATGTAGGGGATGAATGGTGGAATGATTTAATAGTATGAATTTTATCTAACTGATGTGTTCTTAATTTTCCTGCTATGTAAAATTATTGCACAAGTGCAGATTAAATCGTGATTTAATTCACATAATAGAAAAATGTATCATGTCTAATAAAATCCTTTGATGCTGGATCTTCAAATTGTACCCTCTGGATTTTCTTTCTAAGACTAACTTATTAGAGGGAATGCCACCAATGGCATGCTGGGAAATAGTTTTTTGGTACTTTTCTGCTGTTTCACCAGGAGTGGGCGATGAGGTGACACAGACTGATACTGAGGAGAATGGAAGGGTTATACATGCAGCAAATGTGCTTTTTGCACAGACAGTACATTTGGAATGTAGTATTTTGTGCATATTGTTATGCCTGACTCACAGAGATTGTGATATAGATTCATCCAAATGTCACGTTGTACCCATGTGTTGTAATTGAGAACACAAGATAATCTAGTTACGCACTGGAAACTCTTGTAAATTACATGTGTGTTTATGACAAGATCTATAGATCTGTAGGTTACTTTTGTATTTTTTTTTATTTCATTTTTATTTTTGTACTTGGTTTATTTTAAACCGTATAGAAACCAATACAGTACATAATGAAAGAAGCATTAATACAAAAAAGAAAAATAACCAAAAACGACCTTCATTACACACACTAAACTTATTTCACCCCTCTTTTAAAACCAACAAATTCATCAGAGAGAAAAAAACTATATAAATGAGGAACCAAGATAATTAAAACAATAACAAATTACTTATCAGTTCCATACCATCAATACAAAATAATTCATCTTATCATAGTGTCAACCCCACCATTTTAAGAAATGTGATGACTCTGATCATAAATTGGGTCAAACTACACTCTAAAACATATTGCCAGAAGGTTTCCTCTTGTAACGATGCTAGGTTATGTACAAAGAGGCCAAAGTCATCCCGCCTGGCCTTCTGGAGCATGGGGCATATATTCACTAAGTGTTTTATGGACTCCAACTCCCTTCCACAGTGGTGAAACATAGGGATTTCCCATTGGCCTCTATTGAACAATATTTCTCTTGTGGGAAGCAAGTTGAACCTCATTCTCCTGAAGGTGTCTCTGAATCGGCTAGCCGGACACTGTCTAAGATATTTCTACAGGTGGCCCCTTTTCGTGGACTCCCGGTGCATTTCAGTGCAGGACGCATACTTCATTCTTTCCTAACATGTATTTATCCTATCCATTTCCATCCTTTTTTTTTCTCGCTTTGTCAGGATTCTCCATCCTCCAAGCTAATCCCATTTGAGGCCATTATATTTTCACTAATTCCTAAAAGGGGCCATAAGCCCCCTCTTGGACATTTGAGAATGTTTCCCCTTTAAGGCATACAGTGAGGATGACATAGACGGAACATGTAGTTACGCAGGACCATAAGCATCCCTAAACATTCAAAACTGGACCACTGCACACACGGATGGTTCAGGTTTACTCAAGCATGCAGGGGAAAGACACAGACAACAACATGGCAAGGAGCTTTTGGGAAAGGTTAAGGCTTTCACAGACATGGACATGACTCCAGAGAATAAATCCCTCTTCCTCTCAACATCTTAAATACCTCCCACTCCACAGGAACATGTCCCCTTTCACTCAAAACTTACCAAAGCATGTGCCCCCTGAACAAAAACCTCTTAGATCCAGAAAAACTTCTAATACCACCATATCATCCATAGACGCGCTCAATACAAATCTACAGAGAAAGAAGTCGCTGTTCACTTTGATGCCCCCATCAATCAGTCCAATTCGGACTCATCACGAGTTGGGCGGTGTGTATAAAATGCAGCGCTAATACAGTTACCACTGCATTACCGCACTGCCCAACTATGAGTTTGGTGGAATGTTGGATGATTCACCTCCAGGTCAGAGCTGGAGGTCATTCTGATGCCTTTCTGTCAAAGTTTGGGCAGAATTACTGCCTCTGTGATTCCACTGAAATCCCCCATGAAATCCTTTAAATGGGGACTAACACCACCAGCATCACTTGTAATCTGGCTGCAACACCACCGGATCAAGTGGTGGTAACGGTATTAAAGTTCAGTGGCATCTCAGCAGATTTACTGCCGAGAATACACTGGACTCGTAACAAGCCCAATGTCCTCATTCCTAACAATCACGTTTACCCCAAATGCAGCCATGCTTTGCCTCCTTCATCTCTTTTACCGCAATCAAAAGGAACAAAGGGATAAGGTCATCCCTACTACTGGACACGTGTGATGTCTCCAAAGGCTCGACAATCTTGCTGATCATCTTGATTTCTGGGAGCCACTGAGAGAACAGCTTTCTGAGCCTGAATTCACAGTACACAATTATCCTGATGAAACGCAGGGTGTCATCATCAGAATACGTCATCCGCTTAGGAGATGCCGCGATCTAATTCACTCCTGCCGGACGGCCGTTTTCTTCCTGGTCACGGAAATAGAACTCAATTTGTCCTCTCTCTCCGAGGCGCACTCAATGACAACATTCAATGCTGGCTCTGCGACATGAATTTTTAAGGTGGTTCTCCTTCCCTTATAAAATGGACAGTACATTTAGGTTGAATAGACTCTGCCTTATCCCTAAAGGGCAATGTCTCCAGCAAATCATATACTACTGAGCTCCATCTGTGCATCCTCAAGAAAATTAAACCTTTCCCCCCTCCTGAAATTACAAATAACATCCAGGCCCTTCTTGCCGCTCATGATGATGATGGAAATGTCCTGCATTGATGGCAGAAATGCTCTGCTGTGTCGGCAGTGCAAAGTCACTTTTCAGCAGTGCAGATTCACTTTGAACTGGGCAAATAATCCATGAATCAGGCCCAAAGTGTTTCATTTTAAGTGATGGAGAAACTGTGCAATGGGTAGAATTTCTGAATATTGCTTGTTTTACTGCTCTGCGTGTTTTATGGATTTAGTCACCTATAACGTTTTTAAAGAGCCTCCTGCTTTGCCAAGCTGCAATTCCCCAATGAGACGCCATAGTGGGGAATAAAACACACCCTAAATTAGGAGGTATATTGCCATTACCATTTACAGTAAAGGTAATTCATGATGCAGTATTAATGCAGCTAATACCACCGAATTTTTAATGTGGTTCCAAGTCCCCCTCAACTCTTTTATCCCTTTCTTAAAAGCTGACCTCCACCCTGATGTTTTCTGTCCAATCGGTGGCCAAAGTAATTAGAAAAAACCTCCATATCCAGAGACCTATATCAGCTTCACTCCCTGCATTATGTATTTGCACCCACGGCAGGCGCTGCAGCCAAACAGCTTGCTCGGATCACGTGCTAAATCCCTTGATCCAAAGGAGCTTTCGGAGCAAGTTCAGAGCTTCAGCACATGCCCAGCCATCTTCTGCTCAACCTCCCCTTCCTTCCCCACCCTACTACCCCATCAACCTTATTCCTTTGGAGGTGGTGCCTCTGCTGCTCCATCCTTTCCGGCCGCCATGAAAATGGCCGTATTTCATCTCCATGGTGTCTATCTTAGGTAAGTATTTTATATGATTTAACAAAGGGTGTATGTCCCATTCATTCAAACAAATTACATTGCTGTCAGCACCCAGGGTTTTCGGATTTAAAACCTAGGGTGTTAAAAGCATGAAACCGGATCCGTCGGGCCGGATGCAGTGGTAAGAACCCTGGGCTGTTACCACCCGATCCAGCCTGCCAGATCGGGCTTTATTGCTATATTAAACCCTTTTTTATCAAGAAACTAGAGTATTGTGTCAGCACGTCCACAGTCTGGGGTGGTCATCCATCTACCCAAGGCCATACAATTGCAAGACTGCTCAAAGTACTGACTAAAGGCAAGAGTTGACCGGAGGCACTGCCTTGCTGCATGCCCAGAGTCTGTAGCACTCTTCCTGAACACGTCTGTGGAGGCTCCTGATGCCACCATTTCAGATGAGCCATAAGGACCCATGTCTTCCAACAGCATTTTACAGCACGTTACCATACACCCTGGTCTGTACAGTGCCTCATACTGGTAAGTCTGTGATTACCCTGCTTACAGTCACTGTTGATTCTCCCTACACTCGTTTCTACACCAATGCCAGCCTGCTGTAAAAAGAGGTGTGAATTGTGTGCTCTTCTCTTGCATGTTTGTTCTTCTATATTATGTAGTGCCCTCATCAACATGAAAGGATTTTCTTAAGCAATGCCTAATTCAAGCATTTACTAAGCCCTACCCAGGCATGTTAGGGCACACGCATATACATTAAATAACACTTGCATGTTGATTTCAAATCTCAAACCAATACTTAAAGTTGCTTATCAACAGCTTTTTTTTTGGAAAGTGTTATACAAGTAAACAGTAATTAAGATCACATCATTTTCGGATGCATTACATCTTTGAACTGTTTAATGAATTGTAATAAATAAACAGTCATTGAACATTTTATAAACAGCTTGCTCAATGCTTACAGATTATATGAACTGTTTGAGGGATATAAATACTTATCACTGCTTAGGAACTGTTATTTAACCCCTTAACTGCCAGGCTATTACGCAAGTTTATGCAAAAAGGACGAGCATACTTGTCCTTGGCACTGTGGAACGATACGTATTCATAGATCCGAGTGTGCAACCTCTCAGCTGGGAAATGGCCATGCAAAGCCCTCAAACTATCTGTCACCCGAAGGCAGGCATACATATACTTGCGCATAGGATTCACTGCACAGAGATAAGAACGGGTATCTGATTTAGGGGTACGTATACGCAGCCGGGGTTCCTATCTAATTTAGGTTGTGTGTATGCAGTGTAGAGGGGTGCAGGGACAGTTTACGCTGGTTCACATGCAGATTTTCTGAGTTTAACCCGAGTTACGATATATTACACGCATGTTGTTGGGATGCTGTTAACAGTTATGGGTGACCCCGTGCAAGGTCCCCGAGATGCAGGCTTCTTGCGGGGGAACCCACACACTGTTTGAAGGGTGCATGTATTCATGCCTGCACGAGCACGCAAAGCTACTGTTCTGGCTGTTTTTGTTTTGCGTGGTGGTGTGCCGGGGACCTTCCGTCCGCGACTTGCGTATACGGTTACTTTATGCAAACAATATGCAACAGTATTCAGAGAAATGGTTTGCCTTTTCACATTCTGGTGACATTCCTTAGCGCATTGTCTGCTGGTTCTTTACATGGGGGCCATTCAAGTGAAACGGTACTTACACACAAGAAAGCTGATCACATGTCTGGTCATCTCTTATGCTTATTTTCAACTCTGCTTATTTGACACAAAAAAATGTATTTTTTCTAGAAATCCAAAACGTTATTGTTTGTGTCATGAAGAAGAGTCTGCAAGTCTGTGTAAAATAATGACTATAAGCAGTTTATTTTATCAAACATTTGATTTTGCTGGGTGAAAGAAATCTTCAAACTATGGTAAGAAAACCGATATGCCATTTTTTTGGATTATATCATTAAGCTTTCTGGTACGTATAGGCTTCCATTCATGATGGAGAAAATAGAGCTACAATAATGCTGTTTCTGCATAACAAGTTTCAATGACGATTTTTCATTTAGGCTATGAGGTGGCACTGTAGGAGCTGCCTATAAACCAATACTATTAGCAGATGAAGGAAAGATAGGAGAGAAATGGAGAGGGGGACACACAGTCGATGGGTGTTGTTAACCTTTTTACTCACTCTCTGACCACCCATGGTCATACTAGCCTTCTATGGCCATTCCAACCCATTACCTTTTCCTCCTGCCCAAAACATTCCCATTCCTGGGATCTCTTTGACCAAGCTGTGTGCATTTAAGGGGAAGCCAATGTTACTTCGAATAATTGTTCTGTAAGGCAATGGCTTAATTGCTGCTGTAAAGCTGCTCCTGGTGTAATACAAGTGGCGTAAATTGATTTAAAAGCACTATGCGAGTCTTTGAATCTGTTCCTTGAACTGAATTTCAGCTTAAAACAAGGATTGGCATAGGCAACAGTTGTGGTTACTGTACATGCATTAGGTAGGCGTATACCAGGCATGGGTACTATATGCCTTGGTACTAACACCATCTTCCAGCTATTATAATCATAGGTCTGGTAGTATCCTAATGACAGTAACAGTAAAATCCCTATGCCATGCCTACACTCAAGCCAAAACGTGTGGTTCTGCTAGTGCTTGTTTTTGTAGCTATTGTCATGTAGGCTTATTATGTGACTTGTGTGCTTTCCAAATCTAATCTACAAAACATGATGTTATTGGAATTCTTGACAGCCAAACATTAACAAATCATTGAACCTTTTTGCATGCAAAAACTGGGAAGCAATGTGAAAGTTCATACTGGTCTCAAATCCCTGTCGCAGCCATAGTTTGTTTGTTTGTCTGTGTTATTATTCATTAATAAAATGCAAGAATGCCGATTAAACTGCTTCAAGTCACTGAACAAATATTAACAAACATACACAAAAATACACTGCAATACATAATGCAAACATACAATTACTGTATAATGCATTGCAAGATTATTTAATGAGTGAAATGCAAGATACATACCATTAAGCTCATTTAAAAATGTGAAAATAGCAAATCTTTAAGATTGATTTTCTATAAAGACCAATCTGGGGCGATCATAAAAAGGCTCATCTAAAGAAATTCAGAATTAAAAACCAGAAACATGCCAGTATTTTCCCCTATAGCTGGACCTTACTGAAATATGCATTTTCAGTTTGGGGTCGTTCTGTGGTTCTTGCTACTTGAGGTTAAGTTACGAGATCCATTAAACATATCGAAGATAAACCATGAACCACCTTTCAAACAAGGTATAGCTCTTTAAATTCAGTAAGATGAGCTATGCGTAGCCCAACAATACTTTCCCTTGTCTCTGACACATGATCAAAAATCCTTAGGCCAAACATTATCTGGGCAGCTCTATTTTGGACTGTCTGCAGTCTGTCCTGTCGTTTATGATAGTTTAAGGTAAAGAGCAGGGAAATAATGCAGCTGAGACATAGGAATAACGTGTACCTATGCTTTCCTACTCCAACAAAGGGACGCATTTTAGACAGAATAAAGAGATTCATGTTGATTGGCTTCACCAGTGATTGAACCTGAAGGTCAAATGTTTAATCACTGTCGAGCATGACCCCCAAATTCTCATCTGATTTACCCAGATCTGTCAGCCATAAAAATGGCAAATGTCCACCTTTGAGCCTGCCCGAATAAAATAACTCGTGGTTTATCTCTGTTCAAATGGAGCCAGGTGGCATGCATCCAGCCTTGTCTCTGGCAACCAAAGATAAATTCACTATCCTTTGCCTAAGCATGAGGAGCATGGAAAGGTTGGGTATCATTGTTGTTCACTTGACAGTACGGACCACACCCCTCAATATTCTAGCCAAGGCAAGCATATAGATGTTAAAAAGAAGGGGGGGCAGCGCTGTTCCCTGTGGCACCCCACATGCCACCATAGAATAGGAGGAGGCAAAAAGTCTCAGATGGACCTGCTGAGCCTTTTCTATGAGATATTAGAGGAGTCAATTCAGCGAAAGGTCCCAAAGAGTATATTGGAGTGTGTGGTGTCAAAGACCACCGATTAATCAAGGAGAGTCAAAGCAGGTGGACGGCTCCTATCCTCCAAGCATAACAGCCTCTCTCTGATGTCCAGGATTACAGTTCATTTAACCCTATGAGGGTCTAAACCAGACTGGACATCATTCAGCAGCACGTTTCTCCAAGTGATTCTGCAATCGGCCTGTAACCTCAGCATCAATTATTTTCGTGTTGACTGACAATGTAGATATTGGCTTGTGATTGGACGGCTTTGAAGGATCCAATCCAGCTTTTTTAGGAAGGGAAAGCAGTGATGATGCTTGTTTAAGAGACAGGGGATGAGAACACATTTGAAGATAAGCATTAATAACCATAGTATCGTTTTTCAGCAATGATAGTGACTTTGGCATTTTTTGCAGTTAGTACATCTGATTTTCCATCGGATGGTTTTAAAAGCATGATTTGTGAAATATATCGAGCTTCGATAATATATGTAACTGTAGAAACTTTGCACTTATCACCCTAGAGTCTATGGGCTTCATTAAGGGTCTGACGGTAACCACCCCGGTGATAGTGGCAGTTTGCCGCCAGACCCATAATGATTTCCCTGACTTGCCTGACTTCCCGGTAACACCAGGGGATAACATCCAGGCGGACCGGAAAGTCGGGCACCGGTAAATTATAAGTCCCCATTCCCATAGGACTCTATAGGAGTGGGAACCACGGAAGAACCAGCACCGTTAAGAACGATGCTGGTGCTTCTGTGAAAACTCTGCAGCCGGGTGCCATTTCGCCTGGCAGGCCTGACCTGCCAGGTGGGACGGCACCCTCCCGCAGACCTGTAATATACCGGTCAGAAAACCGCTTACCAGTCCGAAAATAAGCTTACCTGCACCCTTGTTTCCGGACCGGCAGGCTCTGAATGAGTCCCTAGTTCTTCAAAAGGGGAGGCCTTGTTGACAACAATATTGCTCAGAATGTACTGAACTTTCTTAATACAATAAGCACCTAAATGATCAGATAGGGCTTGCAGCTGCTTAATTTTTCCTAAATCAGATATATTCATAATTATTTCTTTACATAATTTGAACAGTACCTGGCTGTTAGAATCTGGGCTGTCATTATCTGCTGAGGTAATCTGATCTGCATAATGGGGCTGCTTCTGTGGTAAAATTGCTTTCTTATAGCTCTTCAGATGCACTCCATAAGCTGTAGGGTCAGCATCCTCTCCGTCCCCCTACAGCGTAACTGTAATATGGGTCCTTGTTTTTGCAGGACGTGTGAATTAGAGGAATGCTAAGGGTTCAATGTATGCATATCTAGACTAGTGCTCTTGTGACCATATTAGGAAGTAATTGATCACGTGCATGATTGATTCTATTCATTGAAAGAGAGATAGCAAGTCAGAAGGGGTTGCAGTGACATCTACACATTCCAAAATGTATATGTACACGCAAATGTACTTCATATTCAGAGAAGAATATTCTGAAAATTCACTTCATGAGTCTCATTGAAAGATACAACTTTCCTCTTTCGGTCTGATGCATCACAGAACATGACCACACTGGGATATTGGCATTGTTGTACCATTAACTATTAATAAATGAAACTTTAATAGTAGGTCTAATAAATGCCCTTTATCATGAGCTGGGTCTTCCATATGTTTTACAGATCCTAATGAGTTGAGTACTAGAATAAAATCCTTAGAAACCATGACTCCTAATCAAAATAAGATTAAAACCTCCCCAGATTAAGTCCATGCAAACCAATTCCCATAATAACTCACATAGATATTGAAAATATGATAAGACATTAGCACATAATAATAATAATAATAATTTGGCATTTATATAGCGCTACGAACCCTCAGGTATCTGAGCGCTGCTTATTATTACCCACGGTGTGTGGTGCTCATTTATCGACCTCGGAAGGATGAAAGGTTGAGTTTGGCCCTGGCGGGATTCGAACCTGCGATAGCAGGCTCTGCACGGGTTGCGAGCGCTCTACTCGCTGTGCCACTTGACCGGAAATAACCCAGAAGGGCAAGAAATGAACACAATTTAAAGAGGAAAATCCATACCAGCGGTACAAGACATTGAAATGTAGAATCGAAAGTAAAAATGTTGGTCATTTGAAGGAGCTAGAACAGGACATGGCAAGGCCCTTACCTCTCATCGGCATGGTTAGGGCGAATAGCGGCATATCCAGAGGCAATCATTTGCTTTCAAATTACCGAAGGTCTGACTGAAACCAAGTTTTAGTTATTGAATCTGATTGCCATTTAAGTTCCATCAACAAGTCATGTATAAAGCACTTTATTTAACAGCCGATCTAACATTCAAGAAACCCAGCGAACAGAACTGTGATCCTTGATCAGAACTGTGTGTGAGTGAATTGATAACCTCATGTTCATCTATACTAAGAGGACCTCCCATTGCATATCTCTGTTTTAGACATACTTTCTCCATTCTAAGATTGATCCTGGGCAGGTCATTTAATCTCATAGTGCCTAACATAATAAATATTGGCAGTCTCTACATATTTCAAAATTGTGAGTCCTTAAAACTGATTTAATTCTTAGGGCACGCTCTTCAAAAAGCCAGACTCATGGTTTAACAGTGTATAGTGTTGGTTCATATCTAATAATAGTGACTATTCATGTATTGCACACCACCACAAAGTTATCTGTTTTGCAATCATTGTAACACCATTTGAAAACCGTGGCCGCCTTGTACCCTCAGCCTATGTTCGGATATGTGCAGATTCCCAGTTAGATCCAATCTGTTTCTGTTTTATTCTCAAGCCCTTGTCCAGTCCTCCGCTCATCCACCTCCAACCCTCGGAGGGTCAGATGCTTCTCCAGGCAGAGAGTAGGGGGTAGATCTCTGTCTTTGGCTGGGGCCTCCCTCTGGAACAGCCTCCCTGCCGCTCTAAAACTTAAGCTAGACCACTTAAGGTTCCGTAACCAACTCAAGACCTTCCTTTTCGCTTCCACTTTCTCTCTCCCTCTCACTTGCTGATTTCCCTGTCTGCTGCACTTACTGATTACCTGACCACGCACTGAACTTTCAGGACCAGGCTCCTGCATGACCAGTTGCCACTATGGTGGCTCAAATGGGAATGGGGAATGGTTTGTTCAATGGGGACTTACCGGTCCCTCCAGGGTCGGAATGGACCGGTAAGTCCTCATTGAACAACACCGGAGGCGGTACCGGTATGGGAGGTAGCCATGGAGCTAATTGCTCCATGACTACCACCATACTCGGAATGAGGGCCACAGTCTAGTAAGATAATTGTTTTGTCCTCCGTCTGTCCTTTTTTCATTGTCTTGTCACACCCAGAAACACTTGTGTACAAGCGCGTTATAAATGACTTATTATATCATATCATATACGCCTGGCTCTTTGCATCTAATCCGTTTCCTTCAGCTACACGTGAGCGCTTGTACATTCTGTGAGGCTGCCAAACTGAGATCTGTATCCACAGTTACTGATCTCTGCCATGCCTGTATCCCTTCTTTCTAGTTGCTCTTGTTAAAATGTGTCCTGAACCTATACTGGAACACGGCTACCGCTATTGGAAACTGCTAAGGCTACCTTTGCAATGCCACTTGTTTATTCTTCTGGCATGAGTTAAGGGGTCAGATTACACTAGGGGGGTTGCCTGCTTATTTTTGTATCATTTTCATGAATGACATTAAGCTATGGGTTGCCAATGGGATGGGGCGGGGGAAAAGGACATAGATTTCCTGTTTGATTCATTTCTTTGGTTGGGGAGGGGAGCAAAATGTGACTGTTCTCCTGGCCCCTAAAACCCTTAAGATTCCCCTGTCCTGGCCATTGCCAGGAAACCCCAGGCCCGCCCTATGCTACTCCTGGCCCTAGTGGTGATGACAAACTGGTTCATTGCATTGGAGGAGGTGCTGGGTCCAAGTTCAGCCGCAATCCATGTGTTTTATTTGATAAAAAATGCAAATTGCTGCCATGGAGCTCTTGTTGTCAAGCCTCGGCTGTGACATGTACTTTACACGCTTCCGTTCATTTGGTTATTTCGTTACCCCTGATGTGTTCAGCTTGCAGGGCACAGGAAGGCATCCCAGCAATGCTGGCTCAAACCTCTTGAGGGTCACAATCAAAACGTAATTTTGCAGCATCAAGGAATAGCAAGAATCCCTCATGGAGCAATATTAATACTAATATTAAGTAGTGCAAATTTGAACCGCTGTTCAAGATGCAGGATTTGTTGAAAATGTCATGCTTTGTATATATAGCATAGGGACTATAGTTGGCCCGGCGGCTGTCACGCTGCTAGTCTCACAGATGCATGGGGGCCAAGCACCATGTTAGTATTGCCGGGGTCACCCGGACTTACTTGTGTTGTAGGGCAGGACCCTGTGAGGCCATGGAGACATGAACTGGCTGCAGGGGGCATGTTGGATGCCAGCTGCACCCTGGATAGTGGGTGCTTGGGCTGGACCCAGGGCACCAGGCTGCTCTGGGGGGCCCAGACTATCAGGGACCTGCAGGACCGTGATCACACAGTGTGGGGTCTCCAGGACCGTGATCACACGGTGTAGGCCTGCAGGCCCAAAGTGAGAGACAGAGACAACAGGACTTCCATTGTTGGAGTCTGGAGCCGTTCTGTCTTGCACATGCCTGCAGTTACTCCTATTACGAACTTTGGGCCATGGCTTGGGCCATGAAACCGTCATGGTCCATCTAAAAAGGGCAATACACTTGGGAGGGACAGACTTCTTAAAAGGGCAATACACATGGGAGTGTCACACATAACACTCTTCCTTTTTCATAACAACAAAACAAATGATACTGAAACTGACCCGACCCCCTTAACAGAACGACAATAGTTTTAAGACGTGGGAGTTGTAGACAAATAGTAGGACAGACCACTGATACATACATAGTGACTCAGATAGTTGCAGACATATGACACACATTGAACACTCTACACATACTCGGCTGGTGAAAGTCGTGGTTGGCGAACTGGTGGAATGGCAGTTCTACCACATTTTACAAGACCCTTTTGAAGATGGAGTTCCGGAGATCCCAAGACCACCCCTCCGCTCTCCAAAGTTCATGACGAGATGAAAGGCCAGAAATGCTTGCAGCCACCCATCGTATTTTGGACAGATCCCGAGTTCACCAATGACTGACAAGTACACTGAAAGGTATCCTCTCAGCCAGCCATACAGACTGAATACAATGCAAATCTTTCGATGTGTGTGAGAAGAGCCCGTGATTGTGGACAGAGTCGCCTATATGGACAGCCTCAAGTAAACACCAAGAAGCCATGATACTGACGTCATTAGTGACACCATGACGTAGCAGCGTTAGACATGAAGCACCTTAGCAGTCCTGCACTGCATCACAGAAACACACACTTGTATACATGATGAACGTGAGTGCACAGTTCTATAGCTAGAGGACAGGTACATATACATACTGGCATTGCTTTTATTATTTTTACCATTAGCAAAATGCAGTAACACAGAACCGCAAGGCACAAGAGATCCTGGGCAAGCTGGCTGATGCTTAAAGCTAATATTCGCGTGGATATACAGGAGTATATATGGAACCTGATTGAATCACATGCAACTAACCTATAGGGAACATAGCATAACATGAACAATGTAGAAACCACATAATAAGGTTTAGGAAAATTACAGCAGGCCTCAAGCCACTGATCATGAGATGTGCCAAGCTGACTTAGGCTGCACAGAAAGCAAGACGTGCAAGAAAGACCCACAGCCAAGGACAGTGATAAGAGGGCACATTCCAATCTCCAGATGACAAGAGGACCAACTGCAGAGAAATGGAATGAATACTCATAATTGTGAGCGGCAGAGCTACATTTTGTGGTCTCTAAACACGTGGTACAACCAGACTAGACAATGGACAGTCTTCCGTGGTGGGAAAGGGGAGCTGATCCCAGCAAACCAGAGTGTTGCAACTTACAGACACACTCATAATCATTCACATCACCTTAAAGAGGTGGACAGCAAGCTGAGAACCCGATCTAGTCCCAGTCCTGGGGGCATCAGCTCTAACCAATCACAGTTTAGAATTCCAGGGGTGGACGGCAAAGGGCAAGAACCAATGGTAAGACCACTACTCTGAAAAAATGTAATAGATTGTTTCCTGGGGGTGAACCAGGCCAGCCACTTGACTTGCAAGAGCCAGTAGAATAACATCTATAGGTTACTGTATAAGATATTGAACTCTCAATACCCAATCTCTCACACTGATAGGTTTTTTGGAGCACGGCCCAAGTGATGACGCCATAGTCATACAAAACTGGCCTGCGCGCCGTGGAGCATCAAGTTGTACCAGAATCTCCCTGCGTTCTTGTATTGATCCCTGTTGGTTTTATTTGCAATAAACCGCAGTTTGTACTTACCGTCTGATTGAGTCCTTTGTTTATTCTTGGGAGGGTGTTGGGCCCTCTGAGTCCGCGGACCCCCAGCCCCGCTCTGGTATACCTGGGAGTCCCACCCAACAAGTTGGTAGCAGAGCTGATGGTTGGCTGTGTCAGCCCATCATGAAGCTGTCTCCTCCGCCGCAGAACCTGTGAGGCTGCAAGACCCTGGCATATTTCGAGAAAGACAGGGAACACGTGTACCTGTGGAAAGGCAGTCAGAAGCCAGCTTGGAAAATATCCTGCCCGAGGTCAGCGAGGAGTCCAGGCAGTCCAGGAGGGGGAAGTGGCAGCTTTGGGGGATGCGGCAGCCGAGCAGCGCCAGCAGACCACAGACTGTAAGCATTGACCCAGTCACACGGCAACTGTGGGTGTGAGGGAGGGTATTGAGCATTGTCGAGTATTTTCAAAGTATTGTTTAGCATTGTTAAAAGTAGTAGGGACATGAGTATGTGGTTAGGGCACATTTGAGTTTGTGAGGTAAACGGTTCAGGTGAACAACCTAGACTATTGACTCAAAGGCATGGATGACAGAAGTATGTAAATAGCAGATTTCCTATGGGCTGGGCGTTTTAGCTCAGGTCATAGACGACGGTATCCCTGTAAGGTTTAGCAAGAAAAGCTGGCCTAGATTGAGGAAGGCGATTCGACTGGGTAAGTCTCGAGAAGAGGCATATTTTTTGCTAAGCGTCACAGCACGTACAGATCGAACACAAGAGAATAGTGATATACTCTGCCCAGAGGCAGGAAGACAGCTGTGGGGTTTGTGTGTTTTGGGGGTAATGGGCTATAAAGTTGTGTGCACGGTATTTGACTTATCAGCGCAATGCAGTTAGTGAATTGGTGACATCAGCCATAGGTTGGTACATAGGACACAGAAAGCAAGAGACGGTGAGTAGCTAGCATTGGAAACTTGGGATTGGCAGAGAGGTGAACAAGTGGTGGTGCGCGGAAGGCGCATGCACAAGATTTCTGTTGTACCTGAGAAGGCAGCGATTGTGAAGGGGCAGTACGTGGAGCATGCCTGAGTGGTGTGGAGCAAGAGAGGCTCGTAATGAATGAATAACCTTGTAATTACATTGTGTTCCCCCCTTAACAGCGGACTATCAAAACCCTCAACTTGAGGTCAAGTAAACGCAAGAGCAATGTATCAAGGGAGGTGCGGGGGTGACACACCCCTACAGCACCTGTGCAAGACACTCCCACCCTATAAACCCACAATTGTAAATATAGAATAGAATGGTCCAAGGGCACTGAGGGAACGTTAACTAAGCCATGGCCACCATGCAGAAGTTTCTCCAAAAATGTGCAGCAATCACTACTGACACATATACAGAGTACCTATAAGGGAAAGAATCAAGCCAGCCGCATTACTATATTCGAACTCTGGTGGATGTTTAAAGAGGGAGGGTGGACACAGCGAAGCGCCAGTGGATGCTGAGCCAGAAGGAGGTGCAGGGGCTAGTGACCCTGCCTTCCGCTCCTATACATGTCCCTCCGAGCATGGTCTCTGATGACACAGACGATGAGCAAGGGATGTACCCATTACAAGAATTAAGTGCAGCAGAGGGGTATTTAAATCCGACATTTAAACTACCACCATACACAAGGAAAGAGGGACAGAGAGGCACAGGGCAGCTAACCACTGGGCGAGGAGCAAGCGTGAAGTGCAGCAGGACGCGAAGGAGGCCCTAGGGAGCATAGCCATGAATGAATGGATAGGGGAACAGATTCTTTTAAAACTGGAAGGGAAGACAGATGGGGGAGAAAGAGGGGGCAACTAAGGCAATGCAAGGCTTGAGGAGAAGCAGAGAAGCAAGTGATTGGGCAGCAATGAAGGAGGAAAAGGAGAGGAAGGAGAAGGAAAGAAAAGAGTGGTTAGAAAGAGAGGACAGGGAAAGGAGAAAAGAGGAAGAGAAGGAGATGGTGCAGAAGGAAAGAGAAGAAAGGAAGGAGAGTGCAAAGAACGGAAGAGAGAGGAGTGGGAACAGCGGGACATGAGGATAAGGGAGCTAGAGGAGATTGAGAGGCAGAGGGAAGCAGTGGAGCAGGAAAAACGCAAGTTGATAGAGAGAGAACAAAGAAAGTTGTAGGTAGACCTGTTGGCAAGAGAGCACACATGCAGAGAGGAGGATGAGGGCGAAATAAGGGCAGTGAAGACACGCTGGACAACGGAACGGGGAGAAGACAAGAAAGGAGGAGGGCAGACAAACAGAGCCAGATAGCACAACAACACAGAGCAGGGATGACACAGCACCAAACAAGGCTGGCCTAGGGGTCCGGGGGGAGGAAGCAGGTATGAACTTTGCGACATCGACATTAACATGAAACCTAGTATGGACATGACAACGAGAAGACTAAGCTTTGTAGATGACTTTTATAGTAACATGGGATCTGGGTCTGACAACAAATGGCAAAACAGTGGAGACGTGAAGGGGGGACAACGTATGATCAACAGGGACAACCACAGACAAATGGGTGACATGGGAGAGAGGGACTGGTACAGGGGGCACAGGAGGAATCAAAGATGGGCGCACACCACAGTCAGTAGAGAAGCTACGTAACATCTACGACCTAGTACCATATGTAACAAGACTCAGAGACCTCCCAGGACGAAGGCAGGGGGAGACAGCTATAGCCTGTTCCAGGGAACGGATCCCGAAGGGACTTAACGATGACATGCAAATACCCATAACAGAACTGCTAGACATGTACACTGACGTTAGGAACTAGGACAGACAGGTCCGATTGACTAGAAGCACAAGTGGGGAGGTAGGGTTCAAACAGATACCCCTGCTAGAAAAGGGAGGGGGCGACCCCAATATATACCATGGAAGCATATTGACAAGGAAAACGTGAGGTGTAGGTTGCCATCATTATCAGCAGGTGCTGGGAAGTGGATATACGAGATGGAAAGGAAGAGAGCGGGTCAGAGGTTAGCCGTGGGGGACTTGAAAGGACTGATAGTAGCCATCCTCAGGGACGCTGCCGATGATGTATGGAATAGGGCGGGGTTTGCAAATTGCAGGGGACACAATACGCAGACATGTCAAACATCGGAGCAATTATGGTTCGCAAAATGGAACCAGACGAAGACCCCCTACACCTCATCCAGGCGATCCAAGAGCTTTGTCGCCTTGAAACGTGAGAACCGTGGGACAAAACAGTAGCAGTATTTTACCATATATTATACCGGGGATTACCAGAAATAGTACAGAAACAGCTAAAGAAATTGATAGGCATGGAAACAAAATCTTGGCCAGAAAAACATCTTACGATCGTTTATCATTGTAGGCTATTACAGGAGAAGCTAACAAAGAAGGCAGATGAAAGGAAGTTGGAGGAAGCAAAACTAGTACAGAAAAAAATGATCAAAGTATGCAATGGAAGGGGCAGTACTAACCAGAGAGAGAACACAGGGGACAAAGCAGCAGCAGTTCACACCATCGTCCATGGGGGAGGATTCATGGGGCGGCGGAACACGCAGCAAGGGTTTTAGAGGAAGAGGGGGGCCATTGAGAGGACGCATGTTCAGGCCAAAGATACATCACAACCAAGGGGGGTTTCCAGGAGGGTTTTCGGGAATATGGGCAGCAGATGCAGAAGGGCCCAGGGGATTTTGCAGGGGGGCTCCAAGGACAAGTGAGGGAGCCACCACAATGTTGGGTGTGGAGGCAGATATGACACATTTCGAGAGCTTGCAGAAGCAGGGGGTGCAGAAGAATTGGGGAACACAATACCAGCAGGCATTTCAGGGTGGCCAGGTGACTATTATACCCAGGACCAACCAATGCTACTGCGAGGACAGACACAGGTTGTGCACCAGCAGCCACCTCAGCCCATGACACAGACACCACAGATGCAAGCCCACATACCACAGATGCAAGAACCAATACCACAGTATTTACAAGCACCACAGATTCAAGGAAACACACAGCTGTTGCCACAGATACAAGACAGCATGCAGCAACACGACGGCACAGTGTCACACATGGAATCCATGGCAATGGTCCCCACTAGAAAACTGGGTGGGGTCACCATGGTGGGGAACAAGCCCTTTTCAGGTAATGGGATGCCCTTATACCCTGAACAGGATAGCCCACAGACAGACTTGATGTGTTGCAACCTGTCGATCACACCCAACCCTGCAGAGGAACCTTGCGTCAGGGTGGCGATAGGTGACAAGACTTTTTCTTTCTTGTAGATAGAGGGGCGACTAGGTCCTGCATTCGGGAGGGAGCATTTAGATTGTCAGGTGATGCCATGAATACTCAAGGATTCTCTGGGGCTTGGGAAGTGGTTCTTTTCACAGACGATATCCCTCTTTCTATAGGAAAACACAATTTATCTCTGCCTTTACTTTACTGTCGGCATACACCTGTAAATATACTGGGACGAGATATTATGAGCAGATTAAACATGACAATTTCTTTCACAGACAAATGGATAATATGCTCCACACCAAAATAGACATGCTCAATCTAAGAGAGATCATTCAAGCCTATTGTGGATGAAAGGTACAGAGGGGTGTGCCAGTGGACAAGGAGATGTTCCAGTACGGGACTGACATTGCTATTGCATGGCTCCCAGGGATTGCAGGAAAAATGGGGTGTGTTCCAAACGAGTATCTATTCAGACCTGAGATACCATTAGACGAGTCAGAGGGGACAATAGTGCCAATAAAAATTGAGGCAGAGGATGGATAGCAGTACATGGGATGGACACAGGATGACCACGGCAAGCAGTGATTACGGTGGCACAAGTGTTCAGGCTAACCACAATGACAGACAAAGAACTATTAAGAGAGTAAGATGGTGTTTGCAATGAGTGTGATGTATTGGCTGAAAATATATTACAGAGAGGTACCTCAGACGATGGCAATGGAACCACCCTCCTTCTGCGAGGAAGATCTGGCCAAGGTACCCAGCATCCTATGGCCCACAAGTCCCTATGATGTGGGGCTTCTGAAAGAAATGGGGGAATTGAAGATAAAGCTGAAACCAGAAGAAATTTTAGCCAGAGTACAACAGTATCCATTCTCTCAAAAGAAGCAGACGAGGGCATTTATGAGACGATTGCAGCACTAGTGTAGAGAGGCATTCTAGTTCCATCAGAGTCCCCATGCAACACAGTCTGTACCCAGTCAAAAATGAAAAGGGGGGCCATGGTGTTTTATCCAGGATTTGCACGCCCTAAACCACATTGTAGAAGCAGAGTATCCTTTGGTTTCAAATCCAGTGACAATTTTGTGCAACATTCCGGCGAAAGCAGCATGCTTCACGGTCATAGACTTGAAAAATGCATTTTTCTCAGTGCCATTAAACCCAGACTCACAAGACTTGACTTCCTTTATGTATAGAAACCAGAAGTGGAAACATACAAGACTTCCTCAAGAGTACTGCGAGTCACCATCTATTTTTAACATGGTCATCCAGATGGACCTATGCAATGTACAGATGGGGAGCATGGTCATGCAGTACGTAGATGACATTTTGATTTGAAGCACAACAAAAGACCAATGTAGAAAAGACTCAGTACACATCCTGACAGTGTTAGCTGACAATGGATACAAGTTGGACATGGCCAAACTACAGTCCTGTCAGAAAGAGGTGCTATACATTGGACAGACAATCTCCCAAAAGGGCCGTCAGATCACACCAGAAAGGGTGGAAACAATACACAAGTCAGCCAAACCCACAACAATGAGAGAAATGCAGCAGTTCTTGGGGTTGTACAATTGCTGCAGAGCATGGATTTTTGACTACAGTACATACCCAAGACCTTTACTGGGTGCTCTGAAGGAAGCACGAAAGGGACACAAGATAATAAAGTGGTAGACAGAAATGAGGAGCTGAAAGAAACCATATGCAAGGTTCCAGTGTCAGGGATCCCAAACTACGAAAAGGAATTCTTCCTGTTCTCACACACTGATGGAATGGTGATGAAATCAGTACTGACACAGAAGACAAGCTTGGGACACAAGCCAATAGCATACTGCAGTGGGAAGCTTGACACAGAGAGGATACTACCAGTGTGAACAAGCTTTGGCTGCTGACGCATTTGCGGTAGAGAAATCAGCAGGGATTACCATGGGGTGTACCACCACTCTTTACGTGGAGCACACCATTTTTGCGATACTGCAGAAGCCAAAGAGCACACTGACAACACAGAGAGCATCTGGGTATGAGGTGCTACTATCAAATGCATCACTAAAGAAAATGAGGTGCTGACTTGTTAACTATTAACTCCGTGATTTTCCTAGCAGACATTTTACAAGAAGGTGACTATGCACATGACTGCGCAGAAAACATGCTGGAAGTCAGTGACACTCGCAGAGTACATGAGGACGCACTTGAGGGGGGAGACGTGCTGTACATTGAGAGATCTTTGATAATTGACCAGACAGATGTGGTAAGGCATACAGGAACTACAGTGGTGAGATTGAAGGAAGATGGAACAAGTGAGGTAGTGGCGAGTGCGCACCTGCCATCACATTATTCAGCACAAGCAGCAGAGTTACTGGCCTTAATACTAGCATTGGTGCATAGCAAGGGGAAGGAAGTGACAGTGTACTTTGACTCTGCATACATGATGTCAACAATTCTTTCAGGATTGTCACGATGGATGAGGAGAGGCTTCAGGAGGGCAGATGAAACAGCAGTAAATCACGCACTTCTACTGAGCAAATATATAGATTTTATTCAGTACCTTGCACAGATAGCAATAGTGAAGTGCCAGACACACACACGAGGGGAAGATTCGATCTCAAGGGGAAACAAAACAGCAGACTCAGAAGCAAAATGTGCAGCATATTTTGGAGAACTACTAGAAATGGAGACAGCATCAAATATCCGATATTGTGCAAGGTACATGGTACTGAATTGGGGGTACAATGCATTGCCAGATACCCAGATTGTGGAGCTGCAGGGAGCTGCACCCAGGGAGGAGAAAGAATTGTGGACTAGAAGGGGATGTACAGTATCTCTGACAGATGCCCTATGGTGGCAGAATAACAGAGCGAAAGTGGTGATGCCACTAGCATTATTGAACACTGCACTGACACAGTTACACTATCCAACACAGAAAGGAAAAAAGGTAATTGCTGCCCGTATTGGAGAAACATGGTTCTGTCCTAATTTGGTGGAACATGTGGCTGAATTTGTAAGCAACTGTTTGACATGTAAGCAATTTACAGCAGGACATACATTGAGAGTTATAAGAGGAGCCATACCTCAGAAAGTAGGACCATTCCAGCATTCACTTGTCAATTATGTTGACATGATCCAAGTGTGCTTGCTGTCTGAAAATGGACCTCACTTCTCCAATGAGATGTTCAAGCACATAACTAATTTGCTGGGCATTCAACATAAATTCTTTTGTGATTATCACCCGCGAGCAAATGGGGTGTGTGAATGCCGAACAGTCTTTTGAAAGAAGCAATAGCTAAGACAAAACAGAGCACAAAGAAGAACTCGCTCCATTGCCTACCTCTTGCTCTGTTTGCATTGTGCAATAAGCCTGGCTCTGACTATCATTTAATGCCCCGCTAGGTGGTGATGGGACGGCACATGCAACTCCCACTGGCTACTCCCACTCTAGCATTCAAGGACGCATAGAGTAGTGCAGATGTGTTAGGTAAGGAAATGTATGATTACATTACTTCCTTGATTGCTAGTGCCTCTTTTATCTCTTGCCAGATACAACGACATCAGGGAATCCCAGAAGACAGCGGAGAAAGCAACAGTGACAACGAATCAAAAGACTCTGAGATTAAAAGACAGGTTAACATTGGGGACTTGGTTTTGTTGAGGAATTTCATCAGACGGTGGGATGCACCAAGCTTCACTGGTCCCCTCACCATGGAGAAGGTGACAGACAGAGCTGTCAAACTCAAAGGGAAAACAGTGTGGAACCACCTCTTGGATGTCAAGCCCTACCAAGCAGCTGCCTTGCCTGGCAACGAATTCAACAGTGCCAACATTAAGCAGCAAGAGGTGCAAAACAACGGTTTTGAACTTACACTGCACAGTGGAGGACACCCAATGGTTACTTGTTCAAGGGCAGCAGAGCTAGGGAACAAACGACTCATAGACTTAGAGTGAGGATACACTGTCTGTTTGTTATTTAATTTTCTACAAACATTCTTCGAGAAAGCAGACTGTAACAATGGATGTTTGCTTATGTGACCCACTGACTATCACCCTGATACTTGCTCGAACCAATCTGTCCACAATGTGAGAAGACCCAGTAGCTTCTGAGCACGTTCTCCCATTGCGTATCATCTTGCTTTTGTGGAATATTTGGCCCAAACTTGCCCACAACTCGGACAAGGCAACCCTTCCTTTTTCGCCACACTGAGAGACCCAGGAGTAAGTGCAGTGTGGGAGCAGGTGTTTATCTTTGCTGTTAATGACTACATAGTCCACAGGGCTTAAAGAACTAACTAAATACTAACAAAATAACGCACATTTTTGTGCATTTAAGGCAAGCAACTATATCTTCAGGCTGCAAAAAGACCAGGCATCACATATAAATATGGGTGAAATAATAAAGAATGTGATTATATTGCTGTTTCTCTTTATTCCAGGTGGGGTGGTTGCAATTACATGTTGAAGAATTTTGCTAGTTGCTAGCGCTAGCGCTGTATCCTCTCATAACATTACTTCGACCCCAGCAGCATGTCAGGTGGACACTAGATCACTGTAAGCATGGTAAGGAGAGTTAAGCACAGTGCTGACACAGACATGAAAAGGGTAAACCTCTATCTTACTGACACTGCTGGAGTGTCTACCAACGTAGGTAAGGAAACCACCGGGGAGAGCTGTTATGTGTTTTCATAAACCCCCATGCCATGAGTGCCTCCAGAGCGTTAATAGCAACTGAAATACCAGCAGCATGGGCTCAATGCCTGATGTACCTGTCGATGGTAACAACTCGAGGGAGATTTCAATGGAAAACAGCAACATTAAGGTGGATGTTTCGAGCAACGCCCCTGTACAAAGACAATTACATAAAGACATTAGACATATGAACAATTATTGGCAGTTGGACGAAGCAAGACAGTATATAACTGATGGGTCAGAGAAAGGGGAGACAAAGACTATAATGTTGAAGGTATTGCCATGCCCATGGACAAGAGTGAAAGATACAGGAGGAGAAACAGGGTCCTGGGAAAGACCGCAGATACTAGTGTATGGTCAAGTCTACATGGAAGAAGGGTGGAAGGACGGAGTGATGGGAAGCAAGGCACTCACGCTAGCACAATCACCAGTGAAAAATGTACAAGAAGAAAATTACAAGTACCTGAAGGAGTGGGATATGAGCGATAAAATTGCTCACTTGAGTGGAAAATGAAGCTGGACCAATGCCTCTAATACCCTTGAAAGCACCATCACTCTGTTACCAAAACAACAGTGAGGTAAATGTTGTGGAGAATACAGGATGCAGAAGTGTAGAAAAGCATGCTGTGATTAAGAAAGACACTGCAGTACTAATGTATCACTACTGGGCATGCGGATCCAAGGCATACGTGAAGCTGCCACCCAACTCGGGAGGAGTTTGCTCATTGGTACACATCAATGTGCCGTCATTTGTCGTGCCACGAAAATGAAGCTGCCACCCAACTCGGGAGGAGTTTGCTCATTGGTACACATCAATGTGCCGTCATTTGTCGTGCCACGAAAAGATTAGAAACTCGATGAATTCCCGAAAGGAAGAAGAGGTTTGTAGAAGAGGAACAGATAAGCAAGAGCGAAAAGCTGGCAGAATTAGGTAGAGTAAAGAAGGGAGGTAATTAATACTCATAATCGTCAGAAACAGAACTGGATGAAGTGCCAGCAGAACTCAAACTGTTCAGCAGGACGCAAATGTTCTGCGCATCAGTAATACCAATTTTACAGACATATACAAATGTGAAGGGGCTACAGATCACCCAGTTGGAGCTAATGGTGATGATCAACTCTACAGTGAATGGATTCAACGCAATAAAGGAAGAACTTTGAGCAGTAAGGTTGGTGGCACTCCAGAATAGATATGTTTTGGACCTACTGACAGCAATGGAAGGTGGAGTTTGCACAAAAATTGTGAGTTCCTGTTGCACATTCATACCTGCCAATGACGAAGATAATGGCACACTAACAGAAGCTGTAAACAAGCTATCCCAGAAGTATTCCAAAATGGAAGAAGAAGCCGAGGGGATGGGAAAGGACAAGAGCTGGATGGCATACATATGGTCTTCGATGCCGTCATGGCTATCAGACAGGCTGAAGGTGATATTGGGAGCACTGATATTGGCAGGGGTGACAATGCGTGTGGTAAGGATTTGCCTCACTCAGTGCCGAAAGACAGCAGAAGAAACTATTGGAATGAAGGTCCTGATGGACATGAAAATAAGAGGAGCAAAGGATAAAATAGTGGAGGAAAGAGACAAGCTGAGAGAGAGAATAGCAAACTGTCCACTATTCCCACTTGAGGCAATGAAATTAGATAACCCATTTGATACAAAATACTATGAAGGAAAATCTGTGTGGTGCAACCCGGAAGTGTGCAGTTATATGGAATGGACTTTTGACGATCATGTGAATTATTATGGACACCTCAGAGGAATTACGAAAATGTGGCAACCAAGAGATAAAGGATTAACTTATTGGGATGTGGTCAAAAGGTCGACCAAAGGGGGGACTGAAGAGGGAGTTCTGGGGGTCCACAGACCACACCTCTGCCCTCCGAAGTTCATGACGAGATGAAAGGCCAAAAACGTTTGCAGCTACCCATCTTATTTTGATTGACAAGTACACTGAGAGGTATCCTCTCAGCCAGCCATACAGACTTAAACAATGCAAATCTTTCCATGTGTGGGAGAAGATCCTGTGATCGTGGACAAATACACCTATATGGACAGCCTCAACTAAACACCAACAAGCCATGATACTGATGTCATTAGTGACACCATGACATAGCAGCATTAGACATGAAGCACATTCGCAGTCCTGCACTGCATCACACAAACACACACTTGTATACATGAAGAACACGAGTGCACAGTTCTATAGCTAGAGGACAGATACATATACATACTGTCATTGCTTTTGTAATTTTTACCATTAGCCAAATGCAGAATGCAGAACCGCATGGCACAAGAGATCCTGAGCTTGCTGATGCTTAAAGATAATATTTGGATGGATATACAGGAGTATATATGGAACTGGATCGAACCATGTACAACTAACCTATAGGGGACATAGCTTAACATGGACGATGTAGAAACCACATTATAAGGTTTAGGAAAATTACAGCAGGCCTCAAGCCACTGAACATGAGATGAGCCAAGCTGACTCAGGCTGCACAGACAGCAAGACGTGCAAGACAGGCCCACAGCCAAGGTCAGAGATACGAGGACACATTCCAATCTCCAGATTACAAGGGGGGCAGCTGCAGAGAAACCTAATGAATCCTCTTAATTGTGAGCTGCAGAGCTCAATTTTGTGGTCTCTAAGCACATGGTACAGCGAGACGAGACAATGGACAGCTTTACGTGGTGGGAAAGGGGAGCCGATCCCAGCAAACCAGATACAGACTGCAGCAAGTGTTGCAACATAAGGAGCATATTCTCATAGGCAAAGGTGGTACACACAAGTTGCAATACAGACACATAATCATTCACATCACCTTGAAGAGGTTTACAGTGAGCTGAGAACACGATCGAGTCCCAAGCCTGGGGGCATCAGCTCTAACCAATCACAGTTCAGAATCCCAGGGGTGGATGGCAAGGGGCAAGAACAAATGGTAAGCCCACTACTCTGCAACAATGTAATAGATAGTTTCTTGGGTTGTAAAGGCGGGGGTTATTTGTACTCCTGCTCTCTATATGGCAGTCGAAGCACAGTGCACCCCAGCCAAGATTCTCTTATTGGTAAAACGTGGCAAGCAATCAAGTCTTAGCTCTCAGGAGGTGATGCAGGCTGGTTCTTAAGTACAGTGTAGTACCCAAGTACCCACAAAGGAATGTCCACACACTATGTTAGTGAAAACACAGACTTTATATAAATAAGTTTCAAGGTTATGTACACAATAACAATAACACACTTTGTACTCTGGCAATACTATAATGCCAAATATATACAAGTCTACGTGGTACCACTCTTATATTGTTACGCTCACCTGACTCCAACGGAGGCGCTGGCCTGGTTCGCGCTGCTGTGACCTCTTCTAAGGTGATGCGCAGGGTTCGGAAGACGGACTGGACCGGGCCCCCAAATCTGGCTTGTCTGGCTCACAGTATCCTTCTGTGGGCAAAAATAGGGGATTAACTGTCTGCGGGGTAATGCAATCGGCCTCCCACTTTCCCCTCTCACCCTCTTCGAAACCCTTCTGTGATTTCTCGTAGCGTCTCACCTTAGGGTCTGGAAGGACGAGCTCTCCGTCCTGCTTCTGATGCAGGGGCACGTTGGTATCCAGTTACTTCACTGATTTTTCGGATTGGTGAGAACCAAACTTGCTTAGCTTCCAGGCCTTGTGTCCATGCATTAATGTACTAATGCTAGTGTCTTTTTCCCCATAGGGGCCGGGGTACGGAATGCCGGGGAACAGGCACCGACCCGAGATGAGAGGTGAAATCCTTGTAGAAATCAGGTAAGTCTTTAATGAGCGTTTTTTGGTAATGTCTTTTCATTCGCTCATTAACGCTGATGTCTTTTTTCCCCTTAGGGGCTGGGGTCTGGAAATGCCAGGATGCGGCGCGGACCCGAAATGAAGAGGGAATGAATCAACAGGTAAGTCTTAACATGGAGATTTAGCTTTCCTTATTCCCTTCTCTCTTTCACCTTTTGTTCTGGTCTTCTTCTCAATAGGTGCTGGGGCGTGACTGCGAATCCGGATGATCACTGCTGAACATGGAGGCGCCCTGTAAAGGTGAGTGGAATGCGGCGCTGCAGCGATCGACGCAATGAGCTTTTAAATTAAAGTCTTCCTTTTCAGGATTGTCGGCGAGATGTCTCCGGGATGCGGATTTAGCAGGTAAGGACTTTTCCTTCTTCTGCTCTCTTCTTTTCTTCCTTTGCAGGTGATCCAGGATGCTGGCAGGCATGGCAGAAGTCAGGATGCAGGAGCAGACACGGTGAGCGTCCAGCTGCTAGATGCAGAACAACGCGAAGCACGTGTGGCTGTTCGGGTGGGGTTTAAATAGCCTTGGAAGAAGTTCCAGGTATGTATCCTTCCTCCAATCAGGTATGTATATTTCCCTGACCACGCCCGGATGGTAAATTAGTCCCACAGGTAAAGTAGTTCCTTTCAGGCCTCAAGGAGGCCGGGATCCTGCAGCATGGTCTGCATCAGGTAAGTGCACCCAAGCACTCCCATAATGAGCCTGGCGCCTATGGCGCCAGGACTGATGTCTTTTATGAGCCTGGCACCATAGGCGCCAGGACACTGTCCAAAGGGCCCCTATATGGGGTTGCTGGGTCCTTCCTTGGGGACTGGATGTCCGCTTTCGGGGACGCAGGGCTTGAACCGGCTCCCCGGGAGCGGGCATCATGACATATATATCGACTCCTTTGAAATGCATCAACTGCTAACAGTTCAAATGACATAAGAATCAGATTGTAAGATGAATCAACAATAGACGACAGAAAGAAGGGAAGTTAAATCAAGCCACGGCAGAACAGTCTATCCCACTACCATGAGACCATTCTGTGCGAGGATCCCCCTACCTGGGCAACGTGTAAATAAAGCGTATTGGCAAGCCCAGTCCAATTATGCTTAATATAGTCTTGATTCCTTCTTAATGTTCTAGGACCCCAATGTACCTGGTTTCATAGAGTTCTTCGATGAGTCGTCGACTGCCCCTTCTTGAGTGAACTCCCTTTAAGGCAGAAGCCACGGGTCGTCGAGATTCCTTGATGAAGAAAAAGGTGAATGATGTGGTCGGTGAAGCCCGATCCTTGCGGTGCTTGCTGACGAAAGTTTGTGAATGTCCTGTGAGGAAGAGGCGTGCGGTGTACCTCGATGACGATAGTTCTTTGCCACAAAGTGGATCACATGTCTTAGGCAAAAGAGCACTGCAGCCCGGTCGGTGATGGTGGTCGGTGATGGTGATGTACTTCAATGTCCGGGCGCTTTGCCTCAGATTCCACGGCAGTCCCCTTCTCCGGTCAGCAGCCTTTCAAGGGTATGACTTCCAGGGAGCTTTGGAAAAGATCAGCTTGTGCATGATGGTCGCTCGTTGCTCAGGAAGATGTCTCCTAACCAGGTCCTCTCTTGGATCAGTTCTTGAAGGCACAGCAGCTTTCAGTTGGTGAAGGAATGCAGCAGCAAATCTTCTCGTCCGGCTGGGCTTCAAGGTGAAACATCAGTTTCGACTTCAGCTTCTGAACGATTTCCATCAGTGAGAGGTCCCTAGATATACTGTTCATCTCCCATTCACTCTGCTGGGTCACACACAGGCAACCAATCATTCAGCAGGGCATTCAGTCAGGCAGGCAGCCAATAAGGCTCACAGTGCATTCAGGCCGCACCATGGGGGGCCCAGCACCATGTTGGTATTGCTGGGGTCACCCGGGAATACTTGTGTTGCAGGGCAGCACTGTATGAGGCCCTGGGGACACCGCCTGGGTGCCGGGGGCAGCTAGGATGCCGGCAGCATCCTGGATGGATGGTGCCTGGGCTGGACCCATGGCATCAGGCTGCTCTGGGGGGCCCAGAATAGCAGGGACCTGCAGGATTGCCATCAAATGGTGTGGCGCCTACAGGCCCAAATTGAGAGACGGAGACAACCGGGCTTCCATTGTTGGAGCCTGCAGCCGTTCTGTCTTGCATGTGCCTGCCGTTGCTCCTTTTATTAGCTTGGCCCATGACACAGTCATGGCCCACCTTAAAAGGGCAATACACTTGGGAGGTTCACACTTCTTAAAAGGGCAATAGACATGGGAGTGTCACACGTAACAGGGACCAGTGTTTAAATTGAAAAAGTGCATGTACTAATCTAGACTTTAAATGGGCAGGGGCTCAGCAATGCAGGGTCCAAAAATTGCTGTTGCACTTTTTCCCTACCTGAACTCCGTCAGCCATTACTATTAATCCTGCTTTGTGTACACCTCTCTATTTTCACATTTCTCTATTTGTTTTCCATACTATGTGTGTGTGTTTCTTTGTATCTCACTCTTCAGGTCTCTCTATATGTGTTCCTTTCACATTATCTCTCCCCACCTCCTCCCCAAGCCCCCCACTTTGGTCTTGTTCCAACAAGCCCTATCGCTTTCTGTGTAGACCCCTCTTTATTTCCAAGCCTGGGCCTTGGGAGATTGGCCTCATGAAACAGCTCAGTCGGAGTTTCAAAGCAAAAGCTCAGTAGAAAGATGTTCTCTTAACTTTAAATTTGATCTTGCAGCCCTAATGAAGCCATCTCTAAAAGGCGTTCATCATTCATAGACTGATGTTGCCCTGTTTTGACATCAGTATGCACAAAGGTTAACAGACTTTTAGAAAAATGAGTTTCAACAAGACAACTAATAGTAAATGTATAACAATGATGTATGGGTGAACAGGGAGTTTAAAAAAGAAAAGACACCTCTAATCTCCATTGTAGCTTGTTGAGGGTCACAGGGTAGCTGCAACAATAAAACAAAGAGCATATAGGGAAGTGACTTGGCTTTAAATCTGATCTTCATAATGAGATGCTCTGCAGATTATACTAAGGGCAACATAACATGCCTATGATTTGGTGGTAGATTCAAACACTTTTTTTTAGAGAAGAATTGCATACGTTGTTTTAGCATTGACCCTGGGATTATAACCCTGTAAAGGCCCCAATGCAAAGGGCAGCTCCTTCAGAGGCGGCTCCAGATAGTGTCTGCAGGTGTCAGCAGGGGAAGCCAGCTGCCAGCCGTCAACCAGCAGCCACTAGCCAGGTAGGAGTGGACCCTGAAACCCTGTCACATAGCAACCTCACCTACACCAGAATAATTCTGCGTATAACTAGCCTGTGCCACGCTGGATCAGCGCTGTGACATTTTTTAAAGTATTTTTAAATTGCATTGTGAAACCTAGGCCTTTCTCCCACACTACAGGACTCTCAGACCTAGGTGTATTGTCTCTGTTGTTAATCTACATTGTGTAAGTAGTGCTGTCCTCTGTTCTTGCCTTCTTAGCAAAGCGTTCACCTAACAAACTGTTCTACTACTGTCTAAGCCCTTGTCGTTTTGTTCAATTGTCTACTATCATCGCATCTCTCCTTGTGTCATCTGCTTGCACCCCTCCCTTCGTCCCTCCATAGTGTTCTCCCCACCCCTACCACCCCACCTCTCCCTCCCCCCTTCCTCTTCTCTTCTCTCCCTACCTACTCTATGGTGCTCTCTGTCTCTCCTATCTTTTCTAATTGCTTCTCTGTAGACTCTCCTGCTCTTCTCACTAAATCTGGTAGGAAGAAGTTTAAAAAGGACATCCTGGTCTACAACCCAGGCCTCCCTATCGCTGACACCTATACCAGTGCTTCCTCTAGGCAAACCCTCACCGATATCCTCTTTGTCGTTACTTCGCCAGACATATGGACTCTTCATAAGGTCTCTGTGCTTTCTCCTATCTCTTCTTCTCCCATTAATGGTGACATGCGGTGGGAGGCCCTCCTGGCCTCCTTCGACCACTCTAAGGTCATCATTAATGTTTACCTGAAAGGTACCGTCTTGGTCCAACGCCCTCAGGCCAATCTTCTCCTCTTTGATAGACGCTTCCCACGTCTCATCAACTTCCTTCCTTCTCCTGCTGTCCCTCTCCCCTCCACGGCTTCCTTGCCTCCCCCTGCCATCTCCTCTTTGTCTACCTAGCCCTCTCCTCCTTCCTCCTCTGCCTCCCATCGGGCTTTTTCTAAACCTTCACAGGGCGTACCTCTGATTTGTACCCCTCCCGGGAAGTCTTTCAAGGATGGCAACCTTCTCCATATTGCCACTCTAAACTCTCACTCAGCTGTCAAACACTCCTCTGACATCTGTTGCCTCCTGGAAGAACTTTACCTCGATGTCTTCGGTCTCACCGAGACAGGGGCGTAGGAGACACATACAATCTGGGGGGAGACAGGGCACACTTTGGGCACTTTGCTTTTTCTTTTTATGTGTAGGATTGAAGGCATCCCCACTCCTGGAACAGTGTCTATTGGGTGTGACACCAGGCCATGCAGAGTGGGCACTCTGGGTGTGTTCTCTGTCCTTGACGACCTTGAGTAAAATTACAGCCAGTCTGTACAATTCATTGCTGACTGGTTCACAGTTACAGGTGGAAATTATCTGTGCATTAAATGTAAACACAGGTGTCATGCGCTATTAGAGTGAACACCGAACCAAACAAATGCATGGCCCGGCAGTGTGACAGAAGCCATTTTGCAAATGTAGGGTGGCATGTAAGAGGAGAAAGGGAAAGGGATGATTGTAAGGAGAGGAAGCAAAAAGGGGGATGATGTTGGTGACTCTGAGAGGGATAGGCCACAAGTGATACTATGCACTTTTCCATTCGTCGCCTTCTTTAACTCGTACCAGATGATAAGCCCCCCGGAGATCTAACTTGGTGTATATGCAAGCGTCCTTCACCTGGTCAAGGAGTTCAGGGATCAGAGGCAGAGGATAACGGTTTTTAACAGTTATCTGGTTCAATGCGCAGTAATCGAAACAAGTTCTAAGGTCGCCTTCTTTTTTGGGCACGAAGAACAAAGTTGAGGATGCCGGGGACTTTGACGGGTGAATAAAACCATTAGCTAGGTATTGATCCAAATATTGTCTCAAATGCCGATTCTCAGGTTTGGTAAGGGCATAAATCCTGCTACAAGGGGGTTGTGCACCGGGCACCAGATCGATTTGGCAATCGTACGATCTGTGAGGAGGTAACGTGTTGGCCTGTTCCTTTTGGAAGACGTCCTGAAAGTCTTGGTATTCCGGAGGTAGTTGCATGGAGGCAGAGGTTACAGATGCTAGATTAATCTTCAGGTTTTCTGGGTAGCAGGTTTGTGTACAATCCGGTAAGGTTATTCTCTTAGCTCGCCAATCAATTTGAGGATTATGTGTCTCTAACCAAGGGATTCCAAGAATAACCTGAAACTGTGGAGCCTTGATTACATCAAACACAACACCCTCCCGCTGTCATGATCTCTGCTTCCAAAAGATCAGGACTTGCCCGACTCCCTTGGAAGCAGACCCATAACCCCGGTTCCGAGTGCCAGCCAGTCCCAATTGGGACCTTTTGGACCCTGTCCTGGCGCCAGTGGCACCAGGCTCATAAAGATGCCCAGTCCCAGCGCTGGAAGCGCCGGGCTCATAATGCTTGGGTGGACTTACCTGCAGCAGACCATGCTGCTTACTTACCTGCCAGTTGAACCCCGGATCCTCTTCTGTTTGGGACTACTTTTCCTGTTGGGTGGGCAGGAGCCACTCCCTAGGTTCAGAACACTGGAACTCTTCTGGAAAGCAGGAACTCTTTTCTTAGGCGTGGCTGTGGAAGGAGACACCTAAGCACTACAGGAGGCTATTTAAACCACACCCGATGGATGAATCTTGCTTTGCGTTATTCTGCATTCTCTGCAGCAGAACGCTCATCGTGTCTTCTGCTTCTGATCCTGGGCCTAAGGGAACAAAGGCTTACCATCCTGGAATCCAGTCTTCAGCAGCACCTGTAAAGACAAAGAAAGAACAGGTTAGCACTACGGTCTTCAGTGGCAGCGCATTTCTTACCTGGTCCATCGGCTGTCACCAACGCCTCGCGCTGCATTCCGGCATCTGAAAGACAAAGGCTTACCTACTCTTCGCATGCTCCGGAGGTCTTCGCACTGCGTTCCGGCATCTGAAAGACAAAAGCTTACCAGCTCTTCGCACGCTCCGGAGGCCTTCGGCGCTGCATCCCGCATCTGAAAGACAAAAGAAGGTGCGTTTAAAGACATTGGGCAACTTTATTACTCATGTGCCATTACTCCTTCCCACGCCGAATCCAGTGGGTATTCCAGCACCCTTCAGCTTCTCTAAAGCTCCGAACTTGTACCTGCAAGATAAAAGGGACAGTTAGTGCGCATCGTGAAGCAGGCTACAAGCGCTTACTTACGTGCCTCCAGGCGCTTCTATTCCTCACGTGGGTTCGATCCTCAACTCTCATCAGCCCGCCATCCGCCATCGCCGGAACCCTGCAAAACAAGAGATATCATTACAAAAGACTTTTAAGACATTTGAAGTGCCCAGAACTTACCGTTCGTGCAGTTAACGACGGACAGCAGTCCTCTGAGGTCAAGAGGCCTGCACCCTTATCCAGTGAAGAAACTGGTTACGGCACCCTGCCCCGAGGCAGATGGAGAGCTCGACGTTCACTTACCTAAGACATCTTACTCTTCGAGTCAGACATACAGTGCACAGAGGTCCAGCCCAAAGAGCCAACCGTGTGTTACACATCACCTTTGAAGATACAGCATTCACCCAGTCAAGACCGGCGCCTCTGCCGGAATCAGGTGAGCGTTACACCCGATGGCCGTCGGGACCAATAAGAGTCACCTCAGTAGTGGAATGTGTTACCGGTCCAGAGGCAATTTCAGTTCCATCGACTGTGGTGATGACATCTTTGCTGGTTTTAGGACGGAGAGGGAGGTTAATCCTAGAGACCAATTCACGATCCACATAGTTTCCAATAGCCCCACTATTGATGTATGCCTTTATTGAATGCAACCGCTTAGGCTGTTCTGGATCTACGAGAACCATTGGCACAATGAAATGCGAGGTCTGAGAGTTAGTTTTCAAGCTCGGCAAGCGGACCCCTACACTTGTCGGGCGGAGTCGTTTCCCGAAACAGAGTCTTCATGGTTTTTATCAGCGGCTCCTACCGCCTTTCGGGGCGGTTTTGCCGGGCAATCTCGTAGAAAGTGTCCAGAATTCCCACAATAAAGACATCATTTTAACTGCCGCCTCCTTTCACGTTCCTTTTGAGTTAAGGGTCCTTTAACCCCTCCAATTTGCATAGGCTCAGAGACATCAACTCCCTTGGGATTAGCATGGGTCTTGACCAACACCCGGGTCTCAAACCGGGACCAATCTGATTTTCTGTTTTGAAGTCTGTGATCCAATTGGACCACTAAGTCTATATACTCTGTGCATTCTTAGGGCGGATTTACAACTTGGGCCAAGACATCTTTAAGTTCTCCGCAAAAGCCTCGATAAAACAACGTGACTCTTTTATCCTCTGGCCATCCCGTTTCCACAATTAGTCTATAAAAGGTTGCAATATAGGATAGGAGGTCCTTATTGCCCTGTCGCAGGGATAGAAGTTCGTCATCCAGAGCCTGCCCCTGAGAGTGTCGAGCAAATAACCTTTCCATGCTTGCTTGAAACCTTTGAAAATCACGGAGAATCGGGTCATCTTGAGTAACCAGTGGAACTGACCAATCGGCAGCGCAGCCGCTGAGATATGACAATACAAAGGCTACCTTGGTCTGATCATTAGGGAAGGCCCCAGGTCTGCATAGGAAGTGCAAACGACACTGATTCATGAATACGGCGAATCGTTTGGGGTCCCCAGCAAAGCGTTCGGGTGGGGCCAGCGGCATGTTTCCAGGTAGATTAATCTGCACAGGGTTACTGGAAACCACAGGAGCGGGGTTCCCCCCGGAACCGGGTAGAGGAGTTTGCCCAGCTTGACCTTGCAAAAGCTGTCTGGCCAGGTCATCAGTTCTTTTCTTTGATATTATTAATTCCCTCCTGAGGGCATTAGTCTCTTGTCGAGCGGCATGTACTTTGGCCCGTAATTCCCCCAGTAATTGGGCCAACTGATCAGTCTCAGAACTTTCCATAGCGCCTGGGTGGGAATTTGTAGGAAGGCTTTGCGTTCTGTTACGCTCACCTGACTCCCACAGAGGCGCTGGCCTGGTTCGCGCTGCTGTGACCTCTTATAAGGTGATGCGCAGGGTTCGGAAGACGGACTGGACCGGGCCCCCAAATCTGGTTTGTCTGGCTCGCAGAAGTATCCTTCTGTGGGCAAAAATAGGGGATTAACTGTCTGCGGGGTAATGCAATCGGCCTCCCACTTTCCCCTCTCACCCTCCTCGAAACCCTTCTGTGATTTCCCGTAGCGTCTCACCTTGGGGTCTGGAAGGACGAGCTCTCCGTCCTGCTTCTGATGCAGGGGCGCGTTGGTATCCAGTTACTTCACTGGATTTTCGGATTGGTGAGAACCAAACTTGCTTGGCTTCCAGGTAAGTTTTTTGATAAGAGGTTCCCCTGTGTCCATGTATTAATGTACTAATGCTAGTGTCTTTTTCCCCATAGGGGCCGGGGTACGGAATGCCGGGGAACAGGCACTGACCCGAGATGAGAGGTGAAATCCTTGTAGAAATCAGGTAAGTCTTTAATGAGCGTTTTTTGGTAATGTCTTTTAATTCGCTCATTAACGCTGATGTCTTTTTTTCCCCTTAGGGGCTGGGGTCTGGAAATGCCAGGATGCGGCGCGGACCCAAAATGAAGAGGGAATGAATCAACAGGTAAGTCTTAACATGGAGATTTAGCTTTCCTTATTCCCTTCTCTCTCTCACCTTTTGTTCTGGACTTCTTCTCCCTAGGCGCTGGGGCGTGACTGCGAATCCGGAGGATCGCTGCTGAACATGGAGGCCCCCTGTAAAGGTGAGTGGAATGCGGCGCTGCAGCGATCGACGCAATGAGCTTTTAAATTAAAGTCTTCCTTTTCAGGATTGTCGGAGAGATGTCTCCGGGATGTGGATTTAGCAGGTAAGGACTTTTCCTTCTTCTGCTCTCTTCTTCTCTTCCTTTGCAGGTGATCCAGGATGCTGGCAGGTGTGGCAGAAGTCAGGATGCAGGAGCAGACACGGTGAGCGTCCAGCTACTAGATGCAGAACAACGCGAAGCACGTGTGGCTGTTCGGGTGGGGTTTAAATAGCCTTGGAAGAAGTTCCAGGTATGTATCCTTCCTCCAATCAGGTATGTATCCTTCCCCGACCACGCCCGGATGGTAAATTAGTCCGACAGGTAAAGTAGTTCCTTTCAGGCCTCAAGGAGGCCGGGATCCTGCAGCATGGTCTGCATCAGGTAAGTGCACCCAAGCACTCCCATAATGAGCCTGGCGCCTATGGCGCCAGGACTGATGTCTTTTATGAGCCTGGCACCATAGGCGCCAGGACACTGTCCAAAGGGCCCCTATATGGGGTTGCTGGATCCTTCCTTGGGGACTGGATGTCCGCTTTCGGGAACGCAAGGCTTGAACCGGCTCCCCGGGAGCAGGCATCATGACATATATATCGACTCCTTTGAAATGCATCAACTGCTAACAGTTCAAATGACATAAGAATCAGATTGTAAGATGAATCAACAATAGACGACAGAAAGAAGGGAAGTTAAATCAAGCAATGGCAGAACAGTCTATCCCACTACCATGAGACCATTCTGTGCGAGGATCCCCCTACCTGGGAAACCTGTAAATAAAGCGTATTGGCAAGCCCAGTCCAATTATGCTTAATATAGTCTTGATTCCTTCTTAATGTTCTAGGACCCCAATGTACCTGGTTTCATAGAGTTCTTCGATGAGTCGTTGACTGCCCCTTCTTGAGTGAACTCCCTTTAAGGCAGAAGCCACGGGTCGTCGAGATTCCTTGATGAAGAAAAAGGTGAATGATGTGGTCGGTGAAGCCGCCCGATCCTTGCAGTGCTTGCTGACGAAAGTTTGTGAATGTCCTGTGAGGAAGAGGCGTGCGGTGCACCTCGATGACGATAGTTCTTTGCCACAAAGAGTCTATGAAGAACTTTGGCCCAGAAAGGGCGTCGGGTCGTCGGTGTCTGGTGTCGGCAATTGGGACTCGACCATGGCAGGCTGTCAGATCTTCATCAGCATCTTTGAGGACTTCGGGTGGCGGGAAACCCACTGTTGAATTCTCCTCAGTCGTCGACCACCTTGACTTTCTCCGGCAGGACGAAAGCGGTCGACGGTGATGAGCAAGGGAGTCTTTGGATCACATGTCTTAGGCAAAAGAGCACTGCAGCCCGGTCGGTGATGGTGGTCGGTGATGGTGATGTACTTCAATGTCCGGGCGCTTTGCCTCAGATTCCATGGCAGTCCCCTTCTCCGGTCGGCAGCCTTTCAAGGGTATGACTTCCAGGGAGCTTTGGCAAAGATCAGCTTGTGCACGATGGTTGCTCGTTGCTCAGGAAGATGTCTCCTAACCAGGTCCTCTCTTGGATCAGTTCTTGAAGGCACAGCAGCTTTCAGTTGGTGAAGGAATGCAGCAGCAAATCTTCTCGTCCGGCTGGGCTTCAAGGTGAAACATCAGTTTCGACTTCAGCTTCTGAACGATTTCCATCAGTGAGAGGTCCCTAGATATACTGTTGATCTCCCATTCACTCTGCTGGGTCACACACAGGCAACCAATCATTCAGCAGGGCATTCAGGCAGGCAGGCAGCCAATAAGGCTCACAGTGCATTCAGGCCGCACCATGGGGGGCCCAGCACCATGTTGGTATTGCTGGGGTCACCCGGGCATACTTGTGTTGCAGGGCAGCACTGTATGAGGCCATGGGGACACCGCCTGGGTGCCGGGGGCAAATAGGATGCCGGCAGCATCCTGGATGGATGGTGCCTGGGCTGGACCCATGGCACCAGGCTGCTCTGGGGGGCCCAGAATAGCAGGGACCTGCAGGACTGCCATCAAATGGTGTGGCGCCTACAGGCCCAAATTAGTGACTAAGACAACCGGACTTCCATTGTTGGAGCCTGCAGCCGTTCTGTCTTGCATGTGCCTGCCGTTGCTCCTTTTATTAGCTTGGCCCATGACACAGTCATGGCCCAACTTAAAAGGGCAATACACTTGGGAGGTTCACACTTCTTAAAAGGGCAATAGACATGGGAGTGTCACACGTAACAGGGACCAGTGTTTAAATGGAAAAAGTGCATGTACTAATCTAGACTTTAAATTAGCAGGGGCTCACCAATGCAGGGTCCAAAAATTGCTGTTGCACTTTTTCCCTACCTGAACTCCGCCAGCCATTACTATTAATTCTGCTTTGTGTACACCTCTCTATTTTCGCATTTCTCTATTTGTTTTCCATACTATGTGTGTGTGTTTCTTTGTATCTCACTCTTCAGGTCTCTCTATATGTGTTCCTTTCACATTATCTCTCCCCACCTCCTCCCCAAGCCCCCCACTTTGGTCTTGTTCCAACACGCCCTATCGCTTTCTTTGTAGACCCCTCTTTATTTCCAAGCCTTGGCCTTGGGAGATTGGCCTCATGAAACAGCTCAGTCAGAGTTTCAAAGCAAAAGCTCAGTAGAAAGATGTTCTCTTAACTTTAAATTTGATCTTGCAGCCCTAATGAAGCCATCTCTCAAAGGCGTTCATCATTCATAGACTGATGTTGCCCTGTTTTGACATCAGTATGCACAAAGGTTAACAGACTTTTAGAAAAATGAGTTTCAACAAGACAACTAATAGTAAATGTATAACCATGATGTATGGGTGAACAGGGAGTTTAAAAAAGAAAAGACACCTCTAATCTCCATTGAAGCTTGTTGAGGGTCACAGGGTAGCTGCAACAATAAAACAAAGAGCATTTAGGGAAGTGACTTGGCTTTAAATCTGATCTTCCTAATGAGATGCTCTGCAGATTATACTAAGTGCAACATAACATGCCTATGATTTGGTGGTAGATTCAAACACTTTTTTTTAGAGAAGAATTGCATACGTTGTTTTAGCATTGACCCTGGGATTATAACCCTGTAAAGGCCCCAAAGCAAAGGGCAGCTCCTTCAGAGGCGGCTCCAGATAGTGTCTGCAGGTGTCAGCAGGGGAAGCCAGCGGCCAGCCGTCAACCAGCAGCCACTAGCCAGGTAGGAGTGGACCCTGAAACCCTGTCAAATAGCAACCTCACCTACACCAGAATAATTCTGCGTATAACTAGCCTGTGCCACGCTGGATCAGCGCTGTGACATTTTTTAAAGTATTTTTAAATTGCATTGTGAAACCTAGGCCTTTCTCCCACACTACAGGACTCTCAGACCTAGGTGTATTGTCTCTGTTGTTAATCTACATTGTGTAAGTAGTGCTGTCCTCTGTTCTTGCCTTCTTAGCAAAGCGTTCGCCTAGCAAACTGTTCTACTACTGTCTAAGCCCTTGTCGTTTTGTTCAATTGTCTACTATCATCGCATCTCTTCTTGTGTCGTCTGCTTGCACCCCTCCCTTCGTCCCTCCATAGTGTTCTCCCCACCCCTACCACCCCACCTCTCCCTCCCCCTTCCTCTTCTCTCCTCTCCCTACCTACTCTATGGTGCTCTCTGTCTCTCCTATCTTTTCTAATTGCTTCTCTGTAGACTATCCTGCTCTTCTCACTAAATCTGGTAGGAAGAAGTTTAAAAAGGACATCCTGGTCTACAACCCAGGCCTCCCTATCGCTGACACCTATACCAGTGCTTACTCTAGGCAAACCCTCACCGACATCCTCTTTGTCGTTACTTCGCCAGACATATGGACTCTTCATATGGTCTCTGTGCTTTCTCCTATCTCTTCTTCTCCCATTAATGGTGACATGCGGTGGGAGGCCCTCCTGGCCTCCAACGACCACTCTAAGGTCATCATTAATGTTTACCTGAAAGGTACCGTCTTGGTCCAACGCCCTCAGGCCAATCCTCTCCTCTTTTATAGACGCTTCCCACGTCTCATCAACTTCCTTCCTTCTCCTGCTGTCCCTCTCCCCTCCACGGCTTCCTTGCCTCCCCCGGCCGTCTCCTCTTTGTCTACCTTGCCCTCTCCTCCTTCCTCCTCTGCCTCCCATCGGGCTTTTTCTAAACCTCCACAGGGCGTACCTCTGATTTGTACCCCTCCCTGGAAGTCTTTCAAGGATGGCAACCTTCTCCATATTGCCACTCTAAACTCTCGCTCAGCTGTCAAACACTCCTCTGACATCTGTTGCCTCCTGGAAGAACTTGACCTTGATGTCTTCGGTCTCACCGAGACAGGGGGGTAGGAGACACATACAATCTGGGGGGAGACAGGGCACACTTTGGGCACTTTGCTTTTTCTTTTTATGCGTAGGATTGAAGGCATCCCCACTCCTGGAACAGTGTCTATTGGGTGTGACACCAGGCCATGCAGAGTGGGCACTCTGGGTGTGTTCTCTGTCCTTCACGACCTTGAGTAAAATTACAGCCAGTCTGTACAATTCATTGCTGACTGGTTCACAGTTACAGGTGGAAATTATCTGTGCATTAAATGTAAACACAGGTGTCATGCGCTATTAGAGTGAACACCGAACCAAACAAATGCATGGCCCGGCAGTGTGACAGAAGCCATTTTGCAAATGTAGGGTGGCATGTAAGAGGAGAAAGGGAAAGGGATGATTGTAAGGAGAGGAAGCAAAAAGGGGGATGATGTTGGTGACTCTGAGAGGAATAGGCCACAAGTGATACTATGCATGAGATGTGAATCACTGAAGAGTGGAAGTTGGGCAAGAGAATGCAAAATTAAGAGAACAAATTATGATGAGTATTGAGGAATGCTTTTTGATGTAACATTTCCAACGTTATAAAAAATGAAACAAATATGCAAACCGTATAAAGGAAGGCACCGCAACTATGGGGACAGGACAGGTAGAGAAGAAAAAAAGTGGTTAAAAGGGAGATGTAAGGAAGGACGACAATGCAGTACTAGCTCCTACTGCACCTCCAGCCAGCTGTCCCCCAGTGCTGCCTCTAAGTGTCCCCAGTGCCCAGGCTGCTGATGACTGAAGCACGTGGTGCAGACCACACAGAACACAACGGAAATGCTCCCAAAGCCCACACCAGGCTTCAAAGGGGCTGGCTGCCACTGTCAGGCAGCCAAGGGCTCCTGTCACATGTTTAAGCCTCATACCTACTCTCACTGGTAGAGTTTCCTCAGATGACCACCAGAGCCGAACTTGCCTCACACCCTCTTCTGTGATGCTGCACAGTGCGCACCTTTTGCAGCCTTTAGCTTGAAAGTCGGTACCTACACTTAATACTGCCATTGTTGCCTGTTACATTTCTGGGCCGTTTGCCACAATGTGAGAGATGTCATGATTGACGTGGACCTGTCTCAAGAGGCACTGAAATTCACAATGTTCACAGTATTTGGTTGAAATGGCTGCAGCTGACACCACAAAGAATGTTCTAGTAACCTTGTCTCTGTAAATCTCTGCTTTGGTTAAGTTTTTAAGTCTGGGTCATTAGCACTTCAAATGGCAAACTGAATCACAAAGTAAACCTATTTTTAAAATATTTAAAATATGGATTGGTTCATGTCTGCTTCTTTGACAAGCATAAACCATGTCTACATTTTTGTGTAAATGGAAAGTTTTGCACATTATGCATGTTTGCAAGATACATGTCTGTGCCAAACAATGCTCTCAGGTAAGTGACTTAATCACAGTGCCTTCCAGGGTGTGCCTATGTCTTGGAGGTAGCGCGCCCTATAGGGCAGCTTGCACAGATCCCAAGTTGTCCAATGTAAAGTGTAAAATCATAAACATGTCACTGCTTTTAAGTTAACATCGTATTGCATTGTATTAACTTCTGAGGTTGGCCTGATTCTGTTGCCTACCGGGTCGAAAGCCGGTGCTTTAAGAAAGCAGAGCTAGGCTGGGATAATACACGTGTGGAGTTCTATTCATTTTGCAAGAGAAGATGGGCACGGGAACCACACCTTTCTCTGAGTAGAATTCCCTACCTGACAGACAAGAAGCCGCTTCCTTGGGTGCTTAGACAGAGAGCTTTCAGAACTCGCCCGGGATGCGCACAAAAAGAACTGCTAGCTCAGTTGCCAATCAAATTAGCAGTGAGGGTGTTCGGAGTAACCTCAAAGGTAAATTGACTGGCAGGCTCGGTTTGCCTATGAGCCACTGCAGCATTGCACTGAAGGACAGCTCCACAGGACACAAAAATATTTGTATTTGTATTTGTATTTTATTGAATTTATATAGCCCTTTACTCCAAAGTGTTTTACATGAGAACAAGTAACATACAGCAAGCATAAGATGACAATTGAATCACAACTCGAAAACAGTATAAAGAACAATTTACAATATTGCAGAGGTGAGGAGGGAGTAGGGAGGGGCAGAGGTGTGCAAGGGATTAGTAGATGTTAGAGGAGGTAAGAGCGGGAGAAACAGGGAATGCAAGAATGTGAGAGGAAGAGAGGAAAAAGTAAGACTAGATGAGAGCAGGGGGAAGGGAGGAAAGAGGTAACTGGGATGGAGAGGATAAGGAAGAGCATGAGTAAGAGGTAAGAGGGTAGGGTAGCGAGGAGGAGAGGAAACGTAGGGTTTTAGGGAGGTAAGTGAAAGAGATAAGATTTTAGAGAAGAGCGGATGTGAAGGGGGAGGCGGTTCCAGTGGAAGGGAGCAAGGATATATGCAGTATATATATATATATATATATATATATATATATATATATATATATATATATATATATATATATATATATATATATATATATATATATATAATATATGTAAAGATATACATCTTTACAAGCCATTACATAGAAATAATGAGTGAATACTGAAATGTGGGCTACTTACTTGCAGTGGGTAGCAGCAAAGAAAAAGGAAGTAGGTCTCATTGCACTTACTTTTGTGTGCGTGTACCCTGTGTGAATTGTTTGTTCTGGGGGCCATGACTCATTAGGAGCCAAGTAAGTACTTTAAATGCTACACATACACGATGTTCTTTAAAGAGTACTTCAAAGTGTACTGTTTCCTTCCTATCGGACAAGTGGATAGGTAAATGGTTAATATTAGCAGGTGTGGTAACCTATTTTATTTCAACATTTTCCATTAGGAAAATGGTTGGACTTTCTGAAAATGTGTCATATGGGGCCACTTTGAACATTATTTCCAGGGCCTCTTTTGGTTCCCAGTCCACCCCTGAATTAGTAAACCTCCAGTCTTGCCAAAGATTAATAAGAAAAAAACTCCTTGTTTTTTGGAAACATGTTTAACACTTGTATATGCTTGCAGAACCGGATGAAAGCACCCCTTTCCTAGTAAAGCGCGTTGTTTTTGTAATATTGAAGGTCAACATGATGATATACTTATATCGAATTCTCAAGTGCTAAGGGTATGTATGTTCGCCTTGAACTCCTGTAAGGAATCATTGCAGGATTTGCCCACTCGGTTTATAAGCACTCTGTGTGTGTGATTCACTGAAGTCCTGTCAAAGTCAAGCAATGACAACGCCAACAGTTTTTGCCTGTGTATAAGTATTAGACATTTGCCATCCACTGCTAATTAGATGTCCAGGTACTTGCGACATTCTGAACTTGCTACCATTAATGGGCAGTTAATACCACTACGGCAAGGCCTGGCAAGTGCCTTTGCCATGCCTACACAAAAGCGTAAACTGTTGGCATTGCTTTTATTTTATTTTCCATAAGGCATTCCTGTATATGTTTTATTTGCATAGTTTTAAACTCTGATTGGTACATTTAATTGCAAACTATGTTCATTTGTAACTGAAAACAAACAGATGAAAATGCAGTGTGATCATTTGCCGGGTGCTCCAGCGAGCCGGGTTCCAGTCCCATTCCCAGCTCCACAGCAGGGTGAGAAACAGGAGTGCTGCATTAGTCACTGCATCGCTCTGCCGTCCGCGGTCTAGGCTCTTTACCTGGGATAGTAGGCTTTGCTATTTCTCTGCCGCTAGACAGCCAGGGGCAACATTTTTATGCACCAGTGTGAAGCCACAATGGTTTAATTAGATTGAATTCTTGTCCAAGAATTTGACCTTTGTTACATGTACAATTTTATGTATAGGTTTCAATTTCATAGGAAGCACCCATTGTCCAAAATAAATTGAAGATGATTAGAAAGATCAATATGATTGGACGTTTGGGAATCATAAAAACTGTGTTTTTGTGCAGGGGTACATGATATAGGGAACACAGAAATACCTGCGAGTCCACCTGTGGGTGCAGCCTATGCTCTAAATTAGTGTTAGGTCGTGTCTGCAGTATATGTGATCCTGCGTGAATGTTCAACATGGTCTGTTTTATTGGAACATGAAGACACTGGAAATAAATTCTGTGGATGTTTACAATGGAATTACTAAAAGTGTTGCCTCTTCATTTGCAATGCAAATTACGTTGCCACTTCAAAATGACTGGAATGTGCAGCAGACAGTGACAGAGGCACAGTGCACTCTGCACAACACAACACAAGAAAGGGGTGCAAGCAAAAAGCTTAACAGGGGCTAGGGCACTAAACAACCTAAACTAGGTCAATAATGCGCAAAAAAGTACAATGCCCTCTAGACATGTATAACAAGGTTTTCAAACAAACACAATCTTTCAATGGATCTAAAACAGAAAACACTTTATTTTTGTCTATATTGTTGATCAAAATCAGCAAGTTCAAAATAGCATAAATAATTCACCTAACCTAAAATTGTTTACAAAACTGATTTGCAATGCAAATTTGATACTCCTACCAATTATCAAAACACACCCACTGCTTTCACACCACTCTTACATACCACACACAAATATGACATAACCAATCATAACCAAAAAGGAACACAAGCTAAGATCATATACAGTTATACATTGCTAAACAAACTAGATGTATAAAACCATTATGTTTTTCATACAAATGTCCAAAATTCTTCAATATTTTGATGGTACTGTGAGTTCTATATTATTTACAAACTCTCTACTTAGAAATAGATGTAAATCCAAGCTCTTCATCGACTCGTGTTTCGCCTTTACAAAGGGTCCTCAAGATGCTTTGTGGACCAGCCTCATCCGGACGAAGAGGATGAAAGGTGGTGTAAAATGGCTAATTTGTGCTGTGACGAAAGAATTCACAGACTTAGAATAGTTAATCTACAGACATAAGCAAGGCAAGCTACTATACACACATCACCTGCATGATGATTTAAAAAAAGGGGGAACGGGAGTGAGATGGAAACTTCAAGCCCAGGATTTCTGAATGCAAAATGTAACCAATAATAAAAAAAATGATCCACCAGTGTGCCCCTGCAGAACCCCAGTTGAAGCGGACCACCTCAAGAATTAAAGTCGAGAGGAGAAGAAAGAGCAAATGTCCAGCAGACTTGTTGACTATTCAATCGACAGGGCACCATAACCAAGTTAGACAATGGTGACTGCATGCCGGCTCAGACTAAACAACATTGGTGGTCACCAAAAGTAACAGGTGAATAATTCCAGAGGAAAAGAAAAAACACCCATGCCTCGGTGGTGATAAATTCAAAGGCGTTCATGTTCATTACTTTACCTGGAAACAGATGTTGTTAGTATCAGGTTGCTGATTGGCAATTCTTGATGGATAGTACTGTGACAGAATTTTTGTGCTGTGGTAAAAATGTATGTCACGTTAATGCGCATTGTTAACCATTCATAAAATGCAGAAAAGATTAATGTTCTACATTCTAAATGTACCCATTTCAGAGTAGTTATTAAACTACCTATGGCAGTCACTCTAACACCAATGATCGAACGCAGCACTGATACGTGTTGCTGTGAACTGAACGCAGCACTGATACGTGTTGCTGTGAACTGAACGCAGCACTGATACGTGTTGCTGTGAACTGAAATAATATTTGCTGGATTTTATGGTTGAAATAAGCTTCCAATTAGTCAAAATCTGACACACAAAAAATTAAATCAAACAGCTTGTGGGTGTGGTTGCATGACAACTCTGGGGGTACATAGATTTTTAATTTCGAAACAAGGCATAAAAGAACATAGGCAGGGCCAGTGTGAAAAATAAATAAACCCCCTTACCTATTGCCTTTATCGCAATTTTTAAATGTGGTTCTTGAGCAGGGTATCCCATTAGGCTGTGTGTGATGAATGACATCAACACCGACTGGGTTAAAGAGAGGCGTTACTGTTGAAAAACAAACACGGCCTGTAAGTAAACAGCTCAAACTGTCCCCACGGGAATGCAGTGTTTTAAGGGAACATGAGGGAAGGCACTGAGAGGTCCGAAATCAAAAACAAAACATAAGAGGATATCCCTTTACCTCAGGTCTTTTCTGCCGCCAATATATATATATATATATATATATATATATATATATATGTCCTTAATCTGTAATCATAAGTGCTCCACTGGAGTATTAAAAAAACTCCCCTTCAGCTGTGTACAGTGATTAGCGGCAATGAAGAGAAAATAAAAGTTTTACTGCATCGCTGTGAAAAAAGGTAAGCGACACGGTTGGTTATTGCCAGGTGGAAAGCTGTACCACTGGCGATGCATCATATTGTCACGCTCACCTGATTCCCACGGAGGCGCAGGTCTGGCTTCGAGTGCTGATGCTTCTTCAATGGTGAAGCGCAGGACTCTGATGATGGACAGGAAGGGCCCCTCTACTCTGGCTTTTCTGGCTCGCAGGAATATTCCCCTGTGTGTGAAAAGGGAGTATTACCTACTGACGGAATAATGCTCAAGCCTCCCACTCCCTTCCAACCCTCCTCGATACCCTTCCACGATTCCCCGTGAAGTCTCACCTTAGGGTCTGGACGGATGAGTTCTCCATCCTGCTTCTGATGCAGGGGCGCGTTGAAACCCAGTTACTTCACTGGATTGAGGTTTGATGGGAGATCAAAATAAGCTTGACTATTCAGGTGAGGCGCTGTAAGAGTTCTGTTGCAAGTTCAAAAGTTCAAGCTTAATAATAATGTTCATTGTCTTATTGCAGCAAGCGCTAATGCTTATGTCTTTTTCCCCTTAGGGGCCGGGGTTCGGAATGCCGGAGATATGGCGCCGACCCGAAGTGTAAGTTCTGGATGAGCGTTCAGGTAATGTCTTTGCATTCGCTCATTCAATGTCTTTGTCTTTTTTCCCCATTGGGGCCGGGGTCCGGAATGCCAGGAAGCGGCAGGACACGAAATGAAATGGGAATGACCCAACAGGTAAGTCTTAGAAGGAAACTGAGCTTTTCCTATTTCCCTTCCTTCTCTCACCTTGTTTTCTTGTCTTTTCTCTCTAGGCTCTGGGAAGTGGGTGCGGGTCCCGTTGATCGCTGCTGAAGATGGAGGCGCCCAGGAAAGGTGAGTGAAATGCAGCGCTGCAGCGATCGAAGCGAAATGCTTTTAAAATTATGTCTTCCCTTTCAGGATCGTCGGTGTGATGTCTCCGTGATGCAGCTTTAGCAGGTAAGGTCTTCTTTCTCTCCAATTCTCTCTTATCTCCCTTTGCAGGCGACCCAGGATGCTGACAGGCGTGGCTGAAGTCCAGATGCAGGAGCTGACATGGTGAGCGTCCAGCTGCGAGGAGCAGAACAACGCGAAGCGTGAGTTGCTGATCGGGCGTGGTTTAAATAGCTTTGGAAGAAGTTCCAGGCATGTATCCTTCCACCGATCAGGTATGTATCCTTCCCCAACCACACCCAGGTGGAAAGTAGTCCCACAGGTAAAGTAGTTCCATTCAGGCCTCAAGAGGGCCTGGATGTAGCAGCATGGTCTGCATCAGGTAAGTGCACATTAAAACACTTGAACACATGTCTAGCTTTATGAGCCTGGCGCCTAAGGCGCCAGGGCAGGGGTCCAACATGAGCCTGGCACCTAAGGCGCCAGGACTGTGTCCAAAGGGCCCCAGCTTGGGCCCGCTGGCACTTCCCTGGGGGGAATGATGCCTGTCTCTGGGGTTGCTGGGTCGGACCTGGCTCCTTGGAGGTAGGCATCATGACACATATTTCACAGAGTGTGCCCATGCGAGACAGCATTGTAAGGAAAAGACAAAGAAAAGACCCAGGTGTAAAAAGGTTAAACCTTTACCTTATTGCATTGCTGCCGTGCGTATGACTGAAACCACAACACAGACATATTCTGGCGGACATAAATGCCATTATATCCCCCCACTTAAAATTGTGGGGGGGATTTATCCCCCTCTCCCCCCCATGTCCTACGCCCATGCACAAAGACTTGGTTCACGGTCAGCTCGGTCACAAGCTTTGACACTCTCCTCCTTGACGGCTACAAGACCCTCTTAGCGCTCAGGTCCAACCGTTCCGGAGGGGGTGTAGCCCTAATCTTCCTTGAGTGGATTCCTGCCTCTGTCATTCCTACGCAGGCCTACTCTTCCTTTGAATGTCTCATCTGCAGGCTCTCTCTCTCTCCTAGCCTTTCACTTACTGCGGCTACCATCTATCAGCCACCTGGTCAGATCTCCTCCTACCTCTCTGAATGGGCGGCCCACTCATCTTCTCTCCTGGTCTTGACCACTCAACTCCTCCTTCTCTGACACTTTAACATCCACTTGGATGCTTCATATCCCTCCTCTGGACTCTTTTGCGACCTCTGCGACTCTCTCTCACTCTCTATCTTCCCCTCAGGACCAACTCACTCTGCAGGGCACACTCTGGATGTTCTGATCTCTACAGACCTTCCCCTTTCTATCCCTCTCACAACTCCTCTCTCCTGGAGTGATCACTTTCTCCTTTCCTCCCAGCTTATTCTCTCCACCCCTTAGGTCAAGCAAACTCCAGCACTGCTACCTACCTTCTCGGTTATCAGACCCATGAAGCATGTGTCAGTTGAGGCTTTTGCCGCCACTTTCTCACCCCCCATCCCCCTTTGAATGACTCACACCCTGACACAGCCATCTACATGATCCTCTCTGCTATCTCTGATACTCTTGATGTTCTCGCCCCTGTCATGAGGATCGGCTTGAAGCCCAAAGCCAAGTGCAACTCCTACTACGACTCAGACCTCGCCACCCTTAAACACAAGTGCAGGGTGGCTGAGAGGAAATGGCGTGCTTCCAGTAAATCCTCTGACAAACTGGCCTGCCACCTGCTCCAAAGGCAATATCGGCTCTCTGTCCACACCAAGAAGAGAGCCCGCAGCCAGGTCTGCGTCTCTGCAGCATATAACAACTCGGCCGAACTCTTTAAAATCTGCAAGGAGCTGGCCAATCCTGCTGCAGTCTCAACCTCTCCTGTCCCCTCCCAGGCCCACTGCATGGCCCTGGATTCTCATTTCATCTCTAAAACTCAGGAAATCCTGTCCTCTCTCTCTTCCTCTCCCCCTGCACCCTCTTCTCCCTGCTCTTCCTCTGGCCTTTATCCGGCCATCCCTCCTCCTTTCTTCTCTGCCTTTCCCCTGTTCTCCCTAGATGAGGTTTCTAGACAAGTCCGATCTATGAAAGTCTCGTCAAAACAGGTTCACCCCTGTTCCTCCAGAACCATCAAGGACCACATTGACACATTGGCCCCTGCTCTGGCTGACTTCTGCAACCACTCCTTCACCACTGGGTCTTCCGTTCCCCCCTGAAGCACTCCCCTGTGCACACTCTTCTTAAGAAACCCCCTGCCGACCCGTCCTGCCCGGCCAACTATCGCCCAATCTCCATCACTCCTTTCCTAGAAAAACTCCTGAAAAAGCTGGCCATCTCCCAGCTTAATCTTCACACTTAATCCTCATCGGCACACCTGCTCCCTCCTGTCCTGTCTCTCTTGGCCCTCTTCCTGCTCGCACCTGTGAGGCTAAAATCCTCAGGGTCGTCTTCGACTCCACACTCTCCTTCTCTCCTCACATCTCTGACATCTCTAAGAAGTCACACTACCAGCTGCAACTCCTCAGAAGTACTCTTCCTTTCCTCTCCTTCCCCCAGAAGCTCACTGTCTCCAGAGCTCTAGTTCTCTCTAGGCTGGACTACTGCAACAGCCACTTTCTAAATCTGCCTGCTTCTACTCTGCGTCCTCTGAGACTCATCCAGAACAGGACTGCGATACTTGTCCTGGCCTCAAGGTATCTCTCCAGGACTGAAATCTCTGCACTGGCTGCCTGTGGCTGTGAGGATTAAGTTCAAAACCCTCTGCATTGTCCACAAGGCCTTCCAGGGGCCTCAATATCTTCAACTCTCTCTTCCTAAATATCATCCGCCTCCCACTCCCTCATGGTCAGTCACTTCTCCAAGCAATGAGTTGGGGGTAGATCGCTTTCTTCAGCTGGGGCCTCACTCTGGAACAGCCTCCCTGCCTCCCTGAAACTTGAGGAGAACCACCTCCGCCGGGTCCGGAAGCACCTCAAAACCTTCTTCTTTGCTTGTGCTTTCTCTCCTCCTCTGCCCTGCTAAACTCCTGGCTGAAATTGAAACTGCACTGCTCACCTGGCCACCCTATGATCTCGGGCCCAGGCCCCCTCCCCTGCCAGTTGCACTCCTACACTGCCTCCCGGGCAACCCCCGCACTTGGGGACTGTTTTCTGTATTCCTACAGTCCCCTACCAGCAAGTGACACCTAATGTCTGCACTTACCTTCGCACTTGGCACCAGCTGGCCGCACTTTTATTTATTGCTTTATTTATTCTGTCGATCCCATGTACTGCACTGATCACTCTCCCTTCCCCCGCACTTTTTCTCCTTCCCCTGCACTTGCGCGATCTCAATGTCACCTGGCCTAGTAAGATCGTTGTCTCTGTCTCGCCTCTGTTACCCCTCCCTTACCTCGTCGCGCCTTGAAACACTTGTGTATAGGCGCGTTATAAGTGCCATATCATATCAGTGGGTGTTTTTATTGTTGACCTAGGTGCAGGCGACGCATAGAGCCCAGTCCGTGGTAAAGAAAACAGCAGCTTGCAACTACCATATGTATTATAAATGATTAATGGTTGTACTTGTAAGGTTCCTAGTGATACTGTTACACTAGAGGAATAGAAGGCGGCCCTGAGGAAGACAGCTATAATTTGTGAGGGCCATTGAAACCGGTCGACTTCTCAGTCTGGAAAAGACACTGAAACACAGCAAACACCAGACTTATTGATCTTATAGTACGCATGCCTGTGGATCTCACATACATCTTTATAGTAACAGTGCCTTCAATTTTAATTGACACTTGAGCACCTTCTAATTGAGTGTTACATGATCCAGGAAGAATAAATGCAGGATGCCTGAGGCATTGACACATTTTTAATAGGTTTTATGTTGATTGTCTTTGTTGTGTGCTGTGATTGGTAAACATATGCAAAAAATAAGTATCGAAATATTAAGCTTGCTTTCTGCACTGAGACACTGCAGATGATCTGCAGACCACCAATAGACTCGTATTAGGTCCATTATTTCGTTTTCTGTCTCTTCATAAACAGGCGATACACGACTGACTCCTAGGTTCAGAGGGTGGTGTGTTTAGGGACAGCTAGAGGTATGTGCTGTCTCTTTTTTGGTCTGGTTTCTATGGACTGTAGTGTTTCAGTGCAGCTAGTAATACCTTAGTCACACTGTCTGCGATGTGTGTTAGCTATGTGTATGTAGCTGTGCCCTTTGGGTGGTAAATACGTTATTAGACAGATCCTAATGAAGTTAGAAGTAGGTCCTTCTAAGTGTCTTTTAGTCTCACCGTGGCACTGCGTGCTACTTGTGTTGGCGAAAGCAATCCTTCATTTGCAAATAAATAAGTGCCAGAGCCCAAATATTTTCTAGCACTCCTGTGCCAGGCCAGGGCGGCATCTCCCCACTGCTGCCCTAGTGACAGCTACTCATCAGATTGTCAACATATTTGGGGTTACAGCTGTAACTTCCACCGGCCCATTGGGGGTGATGTGAACACCACCCGTGGCAAATGTGTAATTTACAATTGACAATCAAAATAACTAAACAAAACGTATTAGTTGTGTCTTGACATGAGGCACCAAACGTTTAACTGCTTTTTTAAACACATCATTCTCCTTATTAATTTCCTCTGATTCTATACGTGGCAAGTGAACATGTTCTCTGACTATCCACAGAAAATAGAGTGAAAAGGTGTTCTTGCTACAGTAAAGTGATGGACAAATGCATAAATAATTATGACTGAACAGATGAACTGGTCTGTTAAACACATCAGCAAAATCATATATAGGTCAGCAGTCAAAACACTGACCCTCATTCTTAGCAGTATCCTTTTCCTGGGCTTTGCCCATCTGGTTGTGCTGTTTGTTGGTGACTGTAGTGGTGCCCTCTCGATGATGTGTGCCCCTCTGCCCTAATAGTGGCACTGGTGACTGTGTAGCACCCATCAAATCCATATGGGTATATTTAAGACTCATTGAGTTGGCAGCCTATCATGCACGTGCATAAGGGTATCCTGCATAAGGGTATCCCATGTTGCATGCATACTGGAAGAAAAAGGGGCATGGCCAACTTAACAAGATTCTGCATTTACCCTCTACGTACTTCAGCACAGAGGTAGAGTAAAGCCAGCATCATACTGATGCTAGCATACATGAGCGTGCCTGCCTGAACTAATGAGCTGCACCTGGTATTGTGGCAGCCTTGCTGATTCCCACCCCATATGCATATCTACCCACCCTGCTACAGCATACTGGCACGACCAGCATAGGTTCCCTGCACCATAACATTTACACTCATTGGTATACATGGAACTGAATGACTGGCTCAGCAAGAGCAGTGTTGCTCACAATGTTGTTGCTTGGTGTGTGACTAAGATGAAATGAAAGTTAAACAATAATATTGGCAGCACAGGCCTGGCACTGTACTGGTAGACCTCATTCCTCTTCAACCGACCTTCCCAGGTTCACCTGGCCCCTTTTCTCGCCCCTATCACACTCTCCACCTGCTGGGTTCCTCGAGGCTCTAGAGCCTCGTTGTGGCTCTTCAGCATCTACCTTGCCCCTTGGGCCCACCTGCTCTCCTCCCTCTCGCCTCACTTCCAGTGTTATGCAGATGACAACCAGCTTCCTACAGCAGTGACACAAAAATTATTATTTTTCCCAGTGCATGTTACTATTAGTTACTTGTGTTGTTTTACCTTCTGTGGTATAGGGTAATACCACTATACTAGGCTTGCAGCTGGAATACAGATTGACCTTCCGTTGGTGTTTGGCGCACAGGGTTTCCATGTTACCCATTCTTAAAATTGGAATGTGATAGTGTGTTTCAATGTTCTGGATAGGCATGTGTCTGATTGGAGAATGCAGTGTGAGTGGACGCGAGAGAAGGTGCATGGGTCAGTGAGTGGTGGGTGAATGAGTAGGAATGTGATAGTGTGTTTGAATCTTTTGGGGGGGTGTGTGCGTTCCTGGGTGCAGAATGCAGTGCAAGTGGATGTGAGAGGTAAATGAGTGAGTGAATGGTGGGTGAGTGTGTTGGAATGTGAATGTGAGTGTTTGTGTGTAAATGTCCTGGGTGTGTGGGCGCCTCATTTAAGTGTATGTGATAGAAGGTATATGGGTGAGGACTGGTGGGTGAATGGGTATAAATGCGATTGGGTGTGTGAATGTTCTGATGGGTGGGTGCATGCATGTGTGGTGAATGCAGTGTGAATTAATCTGAGAGGAGATGTATGGGTGGGTGAAAGGGGATGCCTGCATGCGTCTGTGTGTGTGTGTGTGTGTAACGCCCTGGGAGACTGCTAATGACTAAATCATTTTTGACACATCCTTTATCGAGTTTGCGTGTTTTACTGGTATTTTCGGGCAAAGCCATGTTCATGTGTATCATTATCTGGCTAGACTGGGAGTATTTTCTTACATAGGAGTACTGGCATATATTGGCAGAGCCAGCTTTGTGCATAGTGCCAGTAATGATACTTTAAAAAACCTTTCAAAGCGAACATGAGTATTTTCTTATATGGGAATACTAGAATATGTTGGTGGGGCCAGCATGGAAATGTATGGGCACAGCCAGCATGAGAATATTTTCATACAGGCATATATTGAATGGACCGGCATGACAATGCATTGGGAAATGCACTTGTGCACTTTCGGTGACTTGCATCTATTGTACTTTTTTCCATTCACTATTCCATGAGTTACCCTACACCCTACAAAACCGATTGCAAACTGTCTGGCCTTCTACCCACATTTTCACAGAAAGTGTGGTGTTTAATGCACCATTTTAACCTATTATTCAAAACATTTTCTTATTTTTGTTATTTTGGACCCCTCGCTATGCCTGGTTGCGATTGCATATTTGTGGCACATATTTACACCTCCAATAAAACAACTCACCAGCCACCACTGGTGGCTGTTAAACTTAGGGACCAGGCACTGCCCCCTTCAATCTATTCTTGGTGAAACATTTCAGCTTTGATTGAAAACATATTTATTTCTTTCACTTGGAGTAGTGCATGGCCCTGTAGCGGCATAATCATCATGACATTGCGCACACGTGGCGGTCCGGGCTGGCCCGGGGTGCGGCGTACCCAGTTCTTTGTTAAGGAGCTGATGGGGGAGGGCCGTCAGTATGGCTCAGAGGGAGGCCCCGCATCTTATGCTAAGTCACTGATTGGGCTCTGCTCACCTTGAACACATTCAAATGTGATGTGAATGGTTGAGAGGGGCCGTAAACTTGACCAGCACCATGATCTGGTGCAACACTGTTTAAGAACATAAGCGTTGGCCACAGAGTCTCTGAAGTGAGAGAGCCATGGAGTGACCCACGCCTCCCCACTCAAATTCCTTCTTGGAAAGGGTGTTGTGGAAGCTTAATTCACGGGCCAGTCCTGGAGGGGGTCATTGAATAAGGTACCTCGCACACAGAGCTCTGAAAATTGTAGATGCATTGACCCCACTCTTGAGGGAAGCGCAACCCCCTTGCGACACCTCACCCGATTAAAAAGATTGAAGAAGAGTCATGCATCTAAGCCTGGGATAATAAGGTGTTATGTTCGGCTCTGGTTTGTGGGGGGCAGCTTGTGGTTGCTTGACACTTAACTTAAAGATAAATGCACACGGAGACAGATGACCTCAGCTTACACCCCACAATAGGTTTCTTCTATCGTAGTGGTAGCTGACTCATAGGTACATTTTTAACCAGGGAATTTTGTTGATACTAAATCCTGGTAAATGATTTAATTTTCAGGCCACTGACAAATGAAACACTGATGGACAGATGAAATTCTATATTTTAAGTATACATTTGGTATTCTTATAACGTAAAAGTTCAACAAAATTACATACATATTGTTGTGATTATGTGTTTTGAAAAGTGGTAGTTGGTAATGGAAATGTCTGTTTCCATGTGCTCTATGAGGAAATGCTGCATCCAGGGTCAGCTGCTCATGGTGCACTGCAACTCCTCACACTGCCCCACCACACCAGATCCACACACTGTCCCACCACACCATAGCCTCACACTGTGCCACAACACCAGATCCACACACTGTCCCACAACACCAGATCCACACACTGTCCCACCTCATCATAGCCTCACACTGTGCCACAACACCAGATCCACACACTGTCCCACAACACCAGATCCACACACTGTCCCACCACACCATAGCCTCACACTGTCCCAACACACCATAGCCTCACACTGTCCCACCACCACCAGATCCTCAGGGACGTCATTTCACCAAAATGACTTGGGGAGCGGAAGTGACATCACACGATCTTTGACCTCTGATGACATCACATGAAGTAATGTCATTTGATCCCCACCCTGAAATGACATCACGGGAAGCGATGGAACACAACCTTTCACCCCTTGACAAAACAAGAAGTGGCATCACATAGCATTGTTCCTGAGTACACTACGAAACATATGGTTACCATATCACTGTAATGTGTTGTACAATAATGGATCATCATATGTATTGTTAATAGCAGTGTGTATAGGCCCATATTACCACATTACTGTGAATGCAAGCAGATGTCCAAGGGCAAATGATAATGATTGGTTATTATATAGCAGTTATGCTTAAGCGCTTCATATATACATACAATATCACCCAACCTGTGTTGGTACTCTCTATCGACCTCAGAAGGATGAAAGGCTGAGTTGAGGTGTTTAAGAACAGACTTAATCAGGGACTCACCCCCTGAAGTGTGCCTGAAATAAACTTTTAATGAGTCTAGCAATTATTGTATAGAATTCCAGAAAGACACATTATTTGTCATTCCTATTCTTTCTTATTTAGGGTCACTGCTCAAAGTGTTACACTTGTGGAAACCCCTCTTTTTTTTAAAGGGACCAGATCAAGAAAGCCAGCCACTCCAAAAATAAAGAGCTGCATGGAGCTAGGCACAGCCTAGGAGCTTACATTAAAAACTTTAGCGAAAAAACTTTTGTTTAGGGGCACAGCGGGGGGGGGCAACAGGGGTTGCAGGTCTCCGAGGTCTCGACTGCGACCCCTGGCAACCCTCAAATGACGTCCCTGGTCCTCACACAGTTCCGCTGCCACCAGATCCTCACATTGTTCACCAGTGCAGGGACCACAGCTGTTCACCAGAGACAGCGCCTTACAATGTCTATCAGCCCTGACACTGCCCACCACTGCAAGGTCCTGACACTTCCTGGGCCTAAATCCCATTACTGTATTTGCGTGTTAATCACAAGTGCTCATTCCGCTGAGCTATCTTTTTTACGGCAAAAATGATTCTTGCTCTAATACAACTATTGGCATCAGAAATCGCACTCTTTTAATTTCCCTGCACAAAAGGCCGGACCCACCCCACTCTGCCCCCATTTCCCTCAACTCGGTCCTGTGTTCACCTTCCTCGCAACTTCCCTTCAGATATCGCTCCCCCCAACTTTCTGACCGAACCTACTCCTCTGAAGTTGTAGGTGGGGGTGAAGAAGAGCTGCGTGTGACACATGAGGCTGTAAACTACATTTGGCGAATGCACTGTAAATATTGTAAGGTATCTGGAGGAGCAGGGCGGAAGTGGATACCCCCCAAAAAAAATATCCCAAAAGAACATTTGCAGATATCCTAAAAGAATGCCTGCGTATTTTAAGAAATCTCCATCGATTACTGTCATCCTAACAATGTTGCCGCAATAGTGTGGATGTTCTGGATTACCGCATACATTAACACTGCATTCCGCATGTGGTTATCTGCCCCCCAAAAAGTATGAGCCCAGCTTATAGGAAGGGCCTTATGCGTGAAATCATTGTTAGTAGTTTACGTGAAACCACACAGGGAGCCTTTGCCGGCTTGATCCGCCTGTGGATGGCTCTGTGATTCCCGCCATGTTCCCACACCCCTCTTTCACTGCGTGCTTTTGGCTTTCCCCTTTCCCGCTCGTTCGCCATCTGCTCCACTGATTGCAGTGTCCTCTTCAGTTTGCAGCACTCGCCTCTGCGCGCCTCGTCCGTGTAGGAACCATTGCACGTCCTCCGCTGGTTGAAGGCAGCAGCAGGCGCCGCATAATAGAGTTAGGAAGCACCTGCCGTATCCCCATAATCAGATCTAGGTCATCAGCCACACACTGCCAAGTGCGCCAGCGCTTGCAGCTTTCAACCTCCTGATAGCCCATTCTTTTTCCCGACACCACGTCCTCTCCTCTCGCCTGACACCGTGCGCTCCGTCTAATTCCACAGGCACCGTTCTCGGAATGTATAACAGGATTCGCTGCGCGGGCCTTTTCTTTGTTCACTCTGATCAGTGTCTGTGCTGGGCTAAATCAGTTTTGTTAGACAGTGCAAGGCCAAGAGCCGCTGCTGAAGACATCACATGTCATCTTTCACGAAATCAATTTTTATTTAACGGCTACAAAAGAGACAAGCTCTGCGCTTTGCCGCGTCTTTTTGTTTTTATATCATTGTTTCAGCATTCAGTGGGTCGAGCATGGCTTGTCTGAATGGCCTCTGCTTCCTCGTTTGTGCAGTTTCTTTCTCCAGGCTAACCTTGGGTGTTATTGTTAATTCCGCGCGCCTGCTGCCTGCCTTCAAATACCTGCAGTCTCTTGTATGCAGTTCTGTCTTTTTATATGGAAAATACACAGTGAGCATCTGAAATGCTTCGGGAATAAGAAAATCCTGCTGTTTATTCCCTGTGCTCAGAAAGGCCCATCTACATAATATCATAATGCAGATTATGTGAAGAAAATGTGTCGAACCAGCGCTGTATACAATGATGCCATTCGGCGCATTTTCCTAGTGACTGAAAAACCACGTGAAGAGTAGAAACCTTGAATGAAATGTAATGCACAGGTTTTTTATTTTCCCTGCAATGTTGAATCTCTGTGTGAGTTGGAGCTCGGTTATCCGCTGAGCCTCGCACATAAGGGTGCATATCCGCGTGCGTGTGATTTTTCGTCCTTTCCCATGACCTTTGACCTCTGATGACATCACTAGAAGTGATGCCATTTGACCCCACCCTGATGTGACATCAGAAGAGGCGATGGAAAATGACCTTTTACCTCTTGACAAAACAGGAAGTGACATCACAAAGCATTGTTCCTAAGTACAACATGAAAAATATGGATACGATATCACGGTAACATGATAAACATTTCATACGAGAATGGATCACTATATGTATCTGTAGAAAAAAACATGCTATAACTGCAACTTGCGAAAAGCAAAATACTTAGTCAGAAATGAATGCTTATTCTACTATAAATGCTTTTTGGAGTATTTTGTCTGCATTGTGAATTTGAGGTGTTTAAGAACAGACTAAATCAGTGACTCGACCCCTGAACTGTACCTGAAATAAACCTTTAATGAGTCTAGCAATGTTTGTATAGATTTCCAGAAAGACAAATGATTTGTTATTCCTATTCTTTTTTATTTAGTGTCACTGCTCAACGTGTTACTACACTTGTGGAAACCCCGGTTTGTTTTTAGAAGCCTGAACAAAAAAGCCAGCCACTCCAGAAACAGAGCCACACAGCATTGGCCACAGCCCAGGAGCTTCAATTTGTAAAAAGAAAAGAAAAAAAAAGTATATATTTTTTTAGGGGTAGCAAGGTTGATCCCTGGCACCCCCTAAATGACATTCCTGGTCCCGGGTCCTTTCATCAAAATGCCAGGGGTAGCGTAACTGATATCACATGGCCTTTGACCTCCAGTAACATCACAGGAACTAATGTGATTTGACCCCGCCCCCAGTGACATCACAGGATGTGATGGCATACACCCTTCAGATGCATCTAACAACCGTGCTTCCAGGCGTTCCCATTTCAGACAGATATTAGAACCACACAGAGGGAGGCAAGATTTGTCCATGATCATGCATTTGGGGAATGTCATTTTCCAGATTTAACGTGGAGCCTTTATGTAAAATATACATAATGCAGCACTTGTAAGAGAGTAACTGAAATCTCTAATGCAGGCTGCAGCTAATGTATGAAACATCTATAGATCAATGGACACATAAGTACTATAGTATCTGTGGCATTGTGTTAAACAGGCCAAAATAACACTGACCTGTGGAGGCGTGTTCTGTCTGTTTACCCAGTAGCAACATATTGCAGAAGCAAGGCCTGAAAATTAAATCATTGACCAGGATTTAGTATCAACAAAATTCCCTGGTTATAAATGTATCTATGAGTCAGCTACCGCTACGATATAAGAAACCTGTTGTGGGGTGTAAGCCGAGGCCATCTGTCTCCGTATGCATTTATCTTTAAGTTAAGTGACAAGCAACCACAAGCTGCCCCCCACAACCCAGAGCCGAACATAACACCATATTATCCCAGGCTTTGATACATGACTCTTCTTCAATCTTTTTAATCGGGTGAGGTGTGGCGAGGGGGTTGCGCTTCCCTCAAGAGTGGGGTCAATGCATCTACAATTTTCAGAGCTCTGTGTGCGAGGTACCTTATTCCATGACCCCCTCCAGGACTGGCCTGTGAATTAAGCTTCCACAATGCCCTTTCCAAAAAGGAATTTGAGTGGGGAGGTGTGGGTCACTCCTTGGCTCTTTCACTTCAGAAACTCTGTGGCCAACGCTTATATTCTTAAACAGTGTTGCACCAGTTCATGGTGCTGGTCGAGTTCACGGCCCCTCTCAACCATTCACATCACACTTGAATGCGTTCAAGGTGAGTAGAGCCCAATCAGTGACTTAGCATAACATGTGGGGCCTCCCTCTGAGCCATACTGATGGCCCTCCCGATCAGCTCCTTAACAAAGAACAGGGTACGCCACACCCAGGGCCAGCCCGGATCGCCACATGTGCGCAATGTCCTGATGATTATGCCGCTACAGGGCCATGCACTACTACTCCAAGTGAAAGAAGTAAATATGTTTTCAATCAAAGCTGAAATGTTTCACCAAGAATAGATTGAAGGGGGCAGTGCCTGGTCCCGAAGAATAACAGCCACCAGTGGTGGATGGTGAGTTGTTTTATTGGAGGTGTAAATATTTGCCACAAATATGCAATCGCAACCAAGCATAGCGAGGGGTCCAAAATAACAAAAATGAGAACATGTTTTGAATAATAGGTTAAAATGGTGCATTACACACCACACTTTCTGTGAAAATGTGGGTAGAAGGCCAGACAGTTTGCAATAGGTTTTGTAGGGTGTAGGGTAACTCATGGAAAAATGAATGGAAAAATGTAAAATAGATGCAAGTCACCGAAAGTGTACAAGCGCATTTCCCAATGCATTGTCATGCCGGTCCATTCAATATATGCTTGTATAAAAATATTGTCATGCTGGCTGTGCCCATACATTTCCATGCTGGCTCCACCAACATATTCTAGTATTCCGATATAAGAAAATACTCATGTTCGCTTTGAGAGGTTTTTTATAGTATCATTACTGGCACTATGCACAAAGCTGGCTCTGCCAATATATGCCAACACGCAAACTGAATAAATGATGTGTCAAAAATGATTTAGTCATTAGCAGTCTCCCAGGGCGTTACACACACACACACACACAGACGCATGCAGGCATCCCCTTTCACCCACCCATACATCTCCTCTCACATTCATTCACACTGCATTCACCACATATGCATGCACCCACCCATCAGAACATTCACACACCCAATCGCATTTATACCCATTCACCCACCAGTCCTCACCCATATACCTTCTATCACATACACTTAAATGTGGCGCCCAGACACCCAGAACATTTACACACAAACACTCACATTCACATTCCAACTCACTCACCCACCATTTACTTACTCATTTAGCTCTCACATCCACTTGCACTGCATTCTGCACCCAGGTACGCACACACCCACCCAAAAGATTCAAACACACTATCACATTCCTACTCATTCACCAACCACTCACTGACCCATGGACATTCTCTCGCGTCCACTCACACTGCATTCTCCACATAGACACATACCTATCCAGAACATTGAAACACACTATCACATTTCAATTTTAAGAATGGGTAACATGGAACCGCTGTGCGCCAAAAAACAACGGAAGGTCAATCTGTATTCCAGCTGCAATCCTAGTATAGTGGTATTACCCTATACCCAGAAGATAAAACAACACAAGTAACTAATAGTAACATGCGCTGGGAAAAATAATAATTTTTGTGTCACTGTTGTAGGAAGTAGCTGGTGCACGAACTTCAGATAATTATTGACCGGTCATCTGCTCTTTGAGACATAACAGGAGATCTACTCGATTCTGAATTCACCAATGTCAGCGAACATGCCATAACTTCAAACTTAGAAAGGACTTTCTGCTTATGTACTGCAAAATATATATTGTCACAAGCAATCGCATATACAAAACAGTGCGCACCGTTTTTTGGACTCACTCACAGCATTGGATTCATACGGCTTCGCTTGATGCCTTGATAAAGACGATGTGCCGAACCACATGTAGGCTGCTCAAGACTGATGAGAGATAAGTGGATAAACCCTGTTTTTTGTATGGGGTCTTGACTCGAGAGGGTAAAAGGTACAATAAAACAGAAGTAGAGTCAAAGCTACCCTAACCAAAGGCGTGACATAGAGTCACTGAATTTGCAGTAGAGCTAGAAAGCTGCTAGCTCAATACACAAAAACACCTGAAGAAGTGAAGGTAACAAAAACAGTTTTTTTTTTATTTTACACTAACAAAGAAACATAAACAATGTTTACAAACTGCGCCGTGGCGCTGAAGGTATGCATAATGAGCACCTTAGAGTATGCATATTTGTGGGTTAGTAAGCAGAGTGAAAAACAGAGTTTTCTACATGTATTGTTTTAAATGGTAAAACATTTAGCATTGTCGACACAATATTTTGTGTTTCTGGTTCAGTGTAAATAGCTGGTGGCTATGGCTGCAGAGATGGAACAGCGTTAGTGCACCAGGTACCGAACGGTCTTCAGGACAGTTTGATCGAGTCAGGTAAGTAATGGGGTCCGTTAGCCATGTTCAAGTGTAGTAGCGCCTTGGTCAAGTTCTTTTAAGTCCAGGGAGTTGGACTGGAAGGCTGTCTGCAAAAAGTCAGAGGCCTGGAGCTGAGTCCCAGGATGTGATGCGGCGTGCAACGGCGGAAGGCACTTCCTCGGAATGAGCTGTGTCCTAAGACTGACATGTCTAACACACTGTTATAGAAAAGTCAGACTACAATAATACAATTTAAATTATTGTTTTGCCTAGTGCATGTTACTAGAATGTACTTGTGTTGGTTACACTATCACATTCATACTCATTCACCCACCAGTCAGTCACTCAAACATCTTCTCTTACATCCACTGTCACTGCATTCTCTACACAGGCACACACCACCGACCCACCCAGAATATTCAAACACACACTACCACATTCATACTCATTCACCCACATGTCACTCACTCATACACTTTCGCTCACTGCATTATTTACACAGGCACACACCCACCCAGAACATTCAAACACACACACTATCACATTTCAACTCAATCACCCACCCCTCACTGACCCATAGCACATACATACATCTGACACACACTTCACACATGCAAAATACACATCAATCAAAAAAAGAAAGCATTCTTATCTGTTTTTCCAGCTTCGGTCTGTCACTTTAGGCCACCCACGGCTCCTCTGTGCTGCTCACAAACAGGAACTAGGAAGCTGGGAGAGATTCCTGGTTCCTTTATATGAGCCGCGAGGAAGCCGGAGGAGAAGGGGTTGGAGCTGAACATGGCATGTGCCACGTGTCACGTCAGCTCCAACCCCTACCGAGAGCTTCATTCGCGCACTGTAAGCACCAGCCCAACCTTCACCCTGATGGGTGAAGACTGTGCTGGGGCACCCCAGACCTGATTTGGTGGGGCCCCTGTGCAAGGGCTGCAGGGGACCCAGCTACTCCAAGATCTTCAGTTTAAAAAAATCAAATGTCAGAGGTCACAAGGGAGAACACAAAGATCGCAGCAGGGACCCCTGGCGACCCCAAAATGACAGCCCTGGCAAATGCCCCCCACCTACATGCATATGCCCGCAGAAGTCATTTACAATACATTTTGCAAATGGTGTGAATACCGCATCGAAATCTTAGTCCTGTGGTTTCTCCTTTCTTACTTGTCAATTTTGCAGACACACGATTAGAAAACAGGACAGTGGACATTAACAAAAGGAAAACAGCACACAGAAAAGCAGAGTGTCCACGTAAATTGATCACATCATGGGAAAAATTCACAGATGAGAAAAAAACAAGACAAATATGATGATTATTTTTTTTTTTAAAGGGACAATTGATTCACTAACAAGTCAGCATTTGATCCAGCCATAAACATCTCTGAGGATAGTGCCAAGCAATTGTGAAGATACGCCACCCGTGAGGACATTCAGGGTTAATTATAATGTGTCTCTTTATTCTTGTTTAGTGCACTCAAAAACAAACCCATTGAATGTGATGGGGGGAGGACGACTTTCTCGGATGAGCACATATATACCAGGGCTTTGGGCCTGTTCCCATGCACCCCACTTTGCTGGTGTGCAGGCAGTGATAGCCCACGTCATAGCAGAACATGGTCAGCACTTGCCATTGACCCTTTGCTACTGTCATTCAGACTTGTGAGCGTTGTGTACATTCTCTTACCTAGCTACCTTATTAAATTAGAGTAATGTGTGTAAGGAATGGATTTCATAAGTGGTGCAAGTTTAATAGACTGGCTCTCAGCTCTGAAAATGATATGTCTCTCTGTGAACTACTTTTTCTGTACATGTCAGACTGTATTGTCCTTTCTGATTGTTTCTGATTGTTTTGACCAATCTACCATTTTAAGTGACTGTCCATTGTTGTGTCTGTAGATGGCCCAAGTCAATGTCCTACTCAGGGGGTCCCTGTAATTTCATACACTTGCAGGGATAGATATCAAGCGAAAACCATACTAGTTAAGTGTATGGGTAACCTTATATACTTCATTCATAAAAATGTACTTAATTCATAAAAATAACTTCAATGCTTGCCCTACCTCTGAAGAGGTTGTAAGCGCCTACTAGAAATGCATAGTGGCTCACCCACTATTTTCTTGTGTTCAACAGAAAACGGAAGTGATCTTAATTAATTGATTTTTTATTTCATTAATAAAGTGCCAATAAAGTGCATATACATAAATACAACACTTTCCACGACATTCCTACTAGTCATTGCTCTACTTACAACATAAACTGTGTATATAAAACAAATACATGTAATATTGACTCATATTTAGAAAAGTTAAAAGTGCATGCATGCTAGATGATTCAATTGGGCTCTCTAGAATTGTTCCCAAAAGATGCTTAACATTCTTAATTGCTTGTGTTGGGTATACATGGCCCAATGCACAGAACATCAGGCATTTTAAAGCTAATCCAGAAAATGTTTTTTTCTGTAGATGCAAGATTTGTTGAACTGCACAGATCACATTAGGCACAAAGGTGCACTGGACATTTCCAGAGCGCTGAGGGTCAGTGCAAATGATGAATTTACCATACCCTTGCATACATTCTCCCAGAATGAATGCGCGACAGGCTCCCAACAACCATGTGAGTGCTATGAGTGTCTGTCACAGTGACAGACCCTTGCATGGCCTGCCTTTGTGAATGTTTCAATATGAAAAAAAAACATTTAAATCCTTTGTGTAGAATAGAAATGCAAATGTGGCTGCAGCACTATTTAAAGTGTCTGTCCCGCTTGAAAACAAAATGCATGAAAGCTCTCAAATAGCATGACTTGTGCATGGAAATGTATTTGTTTTCTGTGCATCGAAAAGTCAATATCACTTGGGATGCTGTGTGCAGTGTATAGCAAATACCCCTGTTATGTGCAATTGCACAAAGAAATGGGCAAAAAGGGCACCTGAATATGCGCATTTGTGCAGGGGTCAAGTCCTAAAAATTAAAGTGGGGGGACTCATCAACAAACGCAATGGGATGCGATGTCACCAGAAATTGGCATATCAAGGTGAAATATCCACATTTCATTAAATTGGCTTTGCATAGCTACCCGAATTGCACAGGACCAATGGCATTTGCCTTTCATAAAATTAACACACACCCACAAAACCAAGAGGATATTTTATTCTAATAGTGTTTTGGAAAACATTAAAAGGTGTGAATGTTTTAACCTCCAAGAAGCAATACACGTTTTTTTCCTGGAAACTGCAGTACTGAAATGCGACATTTCACCTTTAATTGTTTGTTATTTTTCATCAGGTTATATAGTGCAGTGGTGAAGTGTCTGGCTGCCAACCCAACGACTGTGGTTCGATCCCCAAGGTTGGTATTAATTCATAAATTCAAAGAGGACATTCAATGTTTCTCAATTTAGCTGGGGGGGACTGAGTCCACCCTCTGAATGAAGTGGGTGGACTGCGGCCACCTGCGTGTACCCTCGACTTGAGCCCTGCATTTGTGATGTGCACATTCAAACCCTCTTTGTGAATTATTAACAACTTTTTGGATGCATCCCCTCATTTACACCCAAAAGGTTTTGAGAAGCGATCCCAAAGTGTTCAGTGTCTAAAACCCGGCAAGCTTCAACTGCATGCAAGGCTCACTGGCACGTGATACTACCAGCTGATTCGGAGGCATTGGAGATATGTACCCACTCCCATGACTAGCTGTTGCTTTCTCGGGTTCTTTACTTGAAGACAGAAGGCCTCACTATAAATTTGCCGGCATCCTACCGGTAATTCCGGTGGTATACCGGGAAACTGCCCTACCATTTCCACCGCTTGATATCCCAGAATTTACGAGATATCACAGGTGGCATAAAGGGCAGTAAATCCCCATTCCATGGAGTCCTAGCAGTCTCCATGGAGGGGATGTCCGTAATACTCTCTGTTCTTTGCTAGTGGGGTCCATATTTACCTCCAGCTGCTCGCTGGAGGTAAATCAGTGACCCCCACCGGCAAACTTGCAGTTTTGCGGTGCAGTAAAAGTGCCGGTCATGGAATTACCAGCATTGTTACTGGCACTTTTCCTGTACCACAAAACTTCTAATGAGGCCCGGGTGTCATGGTGGTAATTTCACCTGACTATTTCCAATGATTCAGTTAGTAACAAAGAAGGTTTTGGGCTTGTCTTGAACATCTATGAAGAAAGTTTGAATGGCAATTTGTGTCCCTCCCTGTGCAATGCATCACCCTCCTGCTCCCTTTCCTTACATCTGCAGTCAACACCCTTCGAGAGCCACTATTTTCCCTCACTCATCCCTTTTTTACTCACTCCTCTATACTCCTCTTACCCGCTGTGCCTGTTTCCTTTACACCATGCAGACCATATTCCAATATCTTTCTTGCCTTTAGACGGTGTCTGTAACCTGCAGTTCCCTAAATGTTCTAAACTACAACGCACAGGAAACCTCACCTTTGAGTATGCAGTTTGTATTCATGGAAGTTGTATTCAAGAACATCTGGAGAGTCAAATGTTTCAGATCCATGGCCTGTAGCAAAGCTAAACCTAGTCGCGTTGACAATTCTTGTTCCACTTACTTCTGATCAGCACTTGCCTTGGGTATAACAAGGTGACCTGTGGGTCGAAAGATCAAATCCAGGGTTTGTGACTTTGGTTCTTCTGAAGTCAATACATGTGAAACCATTACATTGGGTAATAACACCTGTTTTAACTGAGCCACAGCATGGCAAATCTAGGCTACACGTCCAATATAAAAAACGCAACTATGGCCTGAAAAGCAAGAGCCATTTCATATTCTTTGCACATACGACACTGTTTCTTCCGCTGGTGCTGGTGTGGGCATAGGGTGACTCGATCTTCCTTTGTTGTTTGTGTGGGGGAAATACTTCTCTTTCCTTTGAGGTATTCTGTGTTTTGTTGGTATCCCCACCATACCCAAAAGATAGGAAGATGATGATAACAAAACAGGCCCTAAATTCAGTACCAACACAATGTCCATCCAAAACGGTTTAAAATGTTTGGGAAATTTGAACAGCTCTGGTATCCTTTGCCAAAATAATTTTGTACCCCCCTGCCTCCCTGACTGTCAAATGCCTGCAAACCCTCACCCATAGCTGTATGGGCAAAAGACAACTGGGCAGTTTATTTCACCTGACTTTGTCTTCATATCCCATGCATTGATGTTTCCTGTTGTTTTTGTCAGGCTACTTCTCAAAAACCTCGCAGCTCACCCAAAGGATCGAGCAAGCTACCACCCCATCTCAAGCACTCATTTCAAATGAAAGATTCTGGAAAACCACCAGGTTTGGGGAATACTCAGAAGCAAACCTCCTACTCCATGACTCGAGAATGTTTTTTTTGGGCCGATAAGTTGACAGAATCGTCCCTCTGCTCTATCTGGGACATACTAAAGAACAAGGTGGATGACAACTCTGACAGTGCTCTCATCATAATGGACATCTCAGCACCATTGACACAATCCATCACGAAATTCTCGTCAGGCGACAAGACCACAAAGGCAGAAAAGGAGCTGTGCTGCACTGGCTCACCTCCTTTCTCACAGGGAGAATCAAAATCACCATCATGGCTCCCTACAGAACCCAGCCATACCTACTAACATGTGGAGTACCACTAAAACCTACCGTTTCACCTCTCCTGTCAGCATTTATATGACTCCCTTACCAAACTGCATCAGTCTGGCTAGTCTGACCAGCTACAATTACACAGATGACAAATTCTCAACAGTGCCCCTGAACCTTAAAACATGCCTTGTATAGATAGATACTTGATTGATTACAAAAAGAATAAAGGTTTCCCAACTAAGCAGAAATCATGCTCTGCAGTAAGCTGCATCAAACCACCTCAATCCCTTGGCCTGATGAGATTGCCCCATGCCAAGCACCCACAGTAAAAGACTTCAAAAACCACAATGTGCAGTGACCTCTTGATGGAACCGCAGGTCAGATCCTTTGCCAGAAGTTGCTTTTTCCAACTTCACAACTTGCCTTTTACCCACAGAAACACAGCCATGATATCACTAGTTCTACCAAGACTAGACTATGCAAGCACCCCCTATCTTGGTCTTATGAAATACCTTATGGAAAAAACAGAGAAAGACAAAAATAGAGCAGCGAGAATACTCCTTAAAATGAAAACGACCGCACACATTATTCTGCTGCTGCATATTCTCCAACTTCAAAACACTCGAAACACCAACCATGCTTTCTTTGGAAATGGCCCAGTTTCCTACTTCCATCACTACACACCATCAAGGGCTCTATGAACCAGTAAAGCTGCTTTAGTACTAGTTCATGGTTTCAGCAAGACAAGGTAGGGAGATGCCCCTTTTTCACTATTGGCTGCCAAACTCCAGAATTCACTTCCTAAGCACAGTAACATTGCAGAGGACCACCGGATTTTCAGAAAACACTCAAGAAAAGGAACCCATCTTGCACCTGAGGATTTTTTTTCCTGGACTCTCACTACATTTGCCCATTTTCTCTATGTTTTGTGCCTCACTACCAACCCCACTGCTATACTCTTGTATTATTATTTGCATTTCTAAAGCGCTCACACAGCCCACGGGCATCAAGGCTGTTACAGGAATTGTTTTGTTTAGTTTTTCAGTTGCATAATTGTTTTTTGTTGTTGTTGTCTTAGTTGCATATTTATAATGCACTTAAATACCCAGAGGTTTCTAAGAGCAGAGGTTTCTGGGGATCGAACCTGTGTTGCTTCGTGTCGTCTTGTTTCCAAGGCGAGCATGTTGCCGCTGAGCTACCCTCCGTTTTACACCACACTTCTCTCACTATCAGATTGCTCATAATGCAGCTCTCCCAACCCTGGGGCCTTGTGTATAACTCACAAGTGTTCATTGCACTTAATGAATGGAGAGAATGCATACTACAACATGGGTAATGGGTGCATCCGTCCAGCACTCATCAGCACAACCGTTGTTTGCATCTGCCTCACCTTCTATCCCAGTAACAGACCCTCACCCATCTTTTCTCCAGAGTTATGTACAGCAAGGCCAACATTATTGACAAATCAGTGCTTTACCGGACCACTTAGTTTACCGTACTGTGGGGTGAAATATAGCCCTTGAAGGCCAGAAATAAAGACGCCAGAAAGATTTGCAAATGCCCATTGTATCTAAGGCCAGCACAAAAAGAGGCCTATGGAAAGAAAGTGAGAAGATATGCGCAATGCATTTCAGCAAAGAAAAGAAAGACATGCGACTGATAATGCCATGTTATTCAACCCATGGAGAGCTGCACTGATAGATGAATAAACAGCAGTGCGTACATTATCTTCAATCTAATACAAGATTGTCCTTCAAGCAGCTAAAGTGAAACAGAGCTCATTGCAAGTTACAAGAAATAAAACATGTTCCTGTTTGCTTTTCCCTCATCCAATTGACAGTACACAGAAAAGTGCTCACTAGACTTTTAAAGTTTGAACATGATTTCCTCATTTAACTGCATTATACATACAGACAATCCAGAAGTCATGCTAATGTATTTTGAAACTGTGAAAGCCTTATAAGATGCCGTGTAAAAACGCAATTGTGTGTGAGTTTAAAAGCCATTTGCTTGCAGCTTACATTTTTCCAAACATGAAATGTAACCTCCAAGACCTTTCCTCTGTTGGCCTGAAGAGAGGGGCCTGGGTGTCATCATCAATCAGATACATTACTTAAAAATATAAGAAAGAAATACAACATTTAGATGTGAAACACGGTAAGGACTTATAAGCCCATATCTGTTCTTTCAGCAGGAGTGACCCTGAGGTCACAATTTCCATGAAATGTCCATTAGAGTTGCTATCAGTTGCTATCAGGGCCTCACAGGGGGTAGGCGGACATAAACATGAGCCAGGCTCTGGCTGTCACATGCTTAAGGGAAATGCAACTTAAAGCGAATAAAGAAAAGAATTGCAGTATAAGGGAATGGAAAAACACATAATATTGCATAAAAAGGACAGCATACGTGCCACAATGGTCATTCCAGACTTTTATTAAAGGTGATAGTTACCCCCTTGTAACCATGTTAAAATGATTTTTGTGTGATAAACATAACTAAAGTTATTCATGAATATTTGATTTGGGGTTTCCCTTGATTCCGAGAGATTTGAAAGTTTGTATGAGTTTGATGGAAATAATTAACATGAGGACTAAAAAGTGGCATATTTTTCACTGATATGGCTCCTTAGTAAATGAAGAAAACTTGTATCCCTGCATGGGAAGGGTGTGCTGACTTTAGACTAGCATAATCTGATTCGCCTTAAAAAGTAGTTCTTAAAAATATATTCATACATGTAAAGATTTGAACATTTAGGGTACTTGCTGTGTTGAGATATTTTTGAGTTTTAAAACATGCCAAGCCCACCTGTCAAGGTGGGATGACAAAGCTTTCTCCTCCCACAGCTGTCCTGACTCACTTCCCCCCTCTTCTTGTCCTATTAGCACACAGGTGGGAGGTGGGTACAGAAAACCAGCCAATCCCTTTCGTGAAAATCATGACACGTTCTTGATGTCATTTGCCCTATAAGTAAACCAGTTTGCATTAGAACAGAACTTTTCCACTTAATCCAGGAAGCAACCTGCTGAAATCTGTCAAGAAACATCCCAGCAGAGAGGCCCCAAATCTTGCATTGGAGACAGGAACCAGGAGACATAGAAGTTGACGGGGACCCCTTGGAGGATTCAGAGGAGATCCTTGACTGACCCCCTTGCTGCCCCAGCGGTGCCCTGCTGTTCCCTAATGCCCATTTCAAGGCCTCTCCTGTAAGTAAGACCATCCCAAAAGCCATAGATTGTGAAGGCTCTGCATTTTTCAAGCATTGTCCTAGTTATTTCCCCATAGAAAAATATCCTGTTTGTCTGTGTAGATCCTTGGCATATTTAATTAAAGTAGATCAATTAATTCCCCTAAAGAAATCATGGGTGGTGGTTTGTTGGCATTCAAAATCAACAAGCTCTTCCCAGTGTGTTTTGAGCCGGTATAGACATAAAGATTTGCAGAAATAATTAAGCCCAAAACCCTGTTTCCACGTGAGTGCGCAGGGTGTGAAAACGAAATTCCCCATTGATCCCCTACATTTTAAATAAGAAGTGTGACGACTCATAGTGCCTTTACATGTGCAGGGTGCAAAACAAAATTGCCCCTTTGCCCCCATTGTGCTCTGACCAAAACCACAAAGCCTTGCCTGTTCTTTTTAGGTGTGGCAAAATGAATTTCCCATTGCTTTTCTTTCCCTCCTATTCTATCTGTGATTAGAATCCCAAAAAAGGATGTTCCTATTGGGTTCCCACTCTCTGCCACTGGCCTTCCATTCAGAGGGGTCAAGCCTAATTGATGTTTGGAGGGTGGGGGTTGCTGAGAGAAAACGTATTATAACTGAATCAGCAATCACTGTGTGTGTTGAATTGTTCTTTTTCTACATTGGTGGGTGATTTGAAAAAAACATTTGTGACTGCATATCTCAGTATTATCTCTGTGTTGGTGCCTTTACTGAAGTGATTTTGTTCTTGAGTTGCCATGGCATTGGTAGCTGTTAGTCTGTTTGTCATAAAGTTTGTTTAAATAAATTAATAAATATACATATTCTCACTACACACCGGCCTGGTTCTTAGTCCATTGTGGCACCGGGTTCTTGTTGGGGTTGGGTGCAGGCGGGTTGGAGGCCGTACCAAACTGAACCAAATAGAAATCATAGTCCTTTATTGTGAACCACATTCTTTAGGGGGAAAGGAACTCTCTGAGTTGAGTGTGACCACGTAATAAACCGCAACATTACCTCTGAGTGGGCGTGAAGAATCAGCAGTTCTTGCCGGTTGGTTGGATTGCAGTACAAATGGTCCTATGTGATATTTTCGATTAAAGGCAGCACGCAGAAAATATAGTTTTTTTCCAACCAAGTGACTGCACCCATTAATATTCGCTCATATCACTATTAGGGGTGGGGGTTGGGACTCAGCCCTTTAAGCCGCCCCTAAATGCCATCCCCCAGCCACCCTCACCCTTGAAATCAGTGAGTTCCATCCCACCTTTATTACCCCGGCCCCTTCCAATATAACGATTCTTACCCAACCCCCTCCCCTCACAGACAGACACACGCACAAACACACACACATTCAGAAACACACACACTTACCCACCCAGCCCCTCTCTTCCATGCAACAAACACTCCTCTATTCTACCAACATTACCCACAACATATACACAGACACAAAGACACACAAACACTTATCTCACACCCACTACTTCAGTATTCCCCTTCCCATCCTGGCCACCCCTGTCAGCCCCTGCACGCACTTGTGTGCACCCAGGGACATGACAGTTAGATGTATAAAGAAATCACAAACAAAAAAGACTGATTTAGAAAGATCGCTCTGAAACCTATTTACTCCACACCCTCTAAATAGGCTTCCCACATTGTAATTCCTGAGAATGACACAATCTGCTTGATTAGTGTTGCATTGTTCATGTTACTCCGTGAATCAATTTTTTTTAAATATTGTAATTTTGGGGACCAGGTACTCTTGCACTCAGGTATAGCCAGGTCCTGGCTGTCAAATTTGCATCATTTGCATGGGGGTGTGCAAATGTGCAGGGCAAAAGGCGGCATGCACGTGTATACGCCACCTTTTGCCCTGCACATTTGCACTCTGCCGTGCAAAGTGAGTAGGCGCTGTCTGGCATGTTAGCATGTGCTTATGTTTACTTGTGAAACCTGCTTATCATGCACACATGGCATGCAGCATTCATAATTGCAATTAAATGCTGTCCGACATGCTCATATGTTAGACAGCATCTAATTTTACTTGTAAAAGCTGCTTGCTATGCAAGCAGGATAAGCAGCGTTCACAAGTAAAAGTAAATACTGCCTGGCATGCAGGAATACAAGGCAGCATTTAATTGTATTTCTAAATCCTGCCTGTCATCTGAGCATGGCAGGCAGCATTTACAATGGGTTTCTATGTGGTCCTCCGGCTTTATGCTGATGCCTAAAGCTGGGGGACACCAGAGGGATCTCCAGCATATGGGCCATCATAAAAACCTGCACACTTGTCATGGGCCACATTTTGAAAAAAATGTCTAAGCTGCTTGGAGAGTACGCACTACATTTGCATTTTTGTGCAATACAGTCCTCTCTGTGAAAATGTTGTCATTTTCATTACGACATTCAAAAAAAGGGTTAAAACAGGGAAAATCACTTTCATTCATTTTCCTTGTCCCTTCATAGTGCAACAAGTGTAAATATTTCCCACAACCACAAGTGATGCTTACAGGAGGCATTGACGGCATTCACAACAGATTTCTTTGGAATCCACCTGCTTATAGCGCATGTTGCACAATAGGGTACACCAATGGGTTAATTAGGTTCAGGTTAGTAGCCAAAGGATTTAACATACCATTTGTACTTGTGATCTCTGCTTTCTCTAGTGGCTGTGTGAACAGATTAGGAAATTCCAGGCATATGGACAACACCATCAGGATCGCATCCATAGCCAACACTGGTATTGTCACCCTCAGTGCTAACTGTATGAATCTCTTTCATTCACCCTTTGTTGTAGCAATAAGACCCGAGGCGGTGGGCCAATACCACCCCAGGTAATGCCCCCGGGGCCCCTAGTTACAGGCCCGAGCATAGCATGGGCCTTAAGAAGGCCCCAGGGGCATTACCGTGGCCGGTATTGGCCTGCCGCTGAGGGTCTTATTGCCATTAGTACTCCGACCCGTTAGACCGGGGTACTAATGGAATTTTTTTCTGTTCCGAAACGCTGCCGTGTTTCAAAACAGAAAAAAAAAATCAAATAAAATGGCTGCCGGGAAAGGGAAAACGCAGTCTGTTTTCCCTTTCGATGGCAGCCATTGGGAGCAGTTGCGCTGGGAACAGAAGTGTTCCCAGCGCGTCACTCCTGAGAAAAAGAAAAAAGAAGGTAAGTGGGTTTGGGAGGGCGGGAAGGGGATAGTTTGCAGGGGAGGGTGACGGAGGAAAAAAAAAACTTACCTGACTCCCTGGCAGGGGACGAAGGCAGCCTCCAGCCTTGGGGAGGCTCGGAGTGGGTATTGCCCCAGTTTTGAGCCTCCTCATTGGCTAAGGGGCTGCCACGCCCCCCACCGGGAACTAACACAGGCACGTACGTGCGTCCACGGAATTATAATGTGGTATGGCTCGGAAACGAGCCAATCACTTTAGTGTATCCCCTGGATGCACGTACCCCCGGGTACTAATGTCCAATATATCAGGCATATGGACAAATACATTTGTTATTAGGGCACAGATGCCCCTTGTCTACAATTCTTCTCAGAAGCACAAAGAATAAGAAAGTCAGCAATCATCTTTTCTCCTAGGGACTTCTTTGTATGAAAGGGAAGAGACCAAAAGAATGTCATAAAGAGACCAGAACCCGCAATGACAGCTGGGTATTCCAGTGAAATATAAAGTTATTCATGCATAGTGTCTTGGAGGTTTCTGGGAAATTAGCAATGCAATGAATCAATGGATATGACTAGGGTGTGTATTCAAAAGTCTAATCCCACATACAAAGCGATGATTCACTCATGTTGGAACAAGCACCTTATGCAGTTCAGGATAGGACCCCCATAACAGCTCCTGGTTGTGCAGGATTTGGTGTTCGCAGATCCAACAACTACTGGGAGGGAAAGCTCTTCATAGTGCCAGAAGCCTACATGAGCTAGGGTGTTTTTTGCCCCATTAGGTTGACCAGTCGTATGGCTGAATGAATATTTCAAGTAAAACGATAAACAGAAGTGTGGTGCCCACCTATTCGCATTGCCATCCGTGTGACTATGTCACACATTTCAACCTGTTCATGCATATGTAGGTAGGCTCTGTGGCGTTTGCTTGGAAAACACTGCTGACTGCCCCAATAAATATTCTGCAATGCAAAGGAAAATCACCAATGCCTTCTTTGGAGTGTTGCCTACATTGGCACACATCACAATGGTCTGCACTGGGCTAGCAGGGTATTGGCAGATTTAATCGAATTAAAAAAAACGAATGGAAGATGTATCCGAAAATCGGCAGAACGGAAATTACTGCAGTCGAACATTTCAAATAAAGCCCTCATTCGGTGTCATTATAGTGAACAAGGGCTGCGGGGTAGGGGGGTGTCCCCCACAGCCTTGTTCACTATAATACCATCCGGGGCTGCGGGGTGTCCCTCGCTCCCTATTCAATAACATTTGAGAAAATAAAAGGAGGACCCTGCAGCACCGGCTCCCATTCATGTAAGTGAAGGGAACCAGCACCGCAGAGGGAAGTAGGAGACGGCGGCACAAAAGGGTTCCATGTCATTTCATTGCGGGATGTTATTTCATGTTTTTTTTGCCGCAAATATTTTAACGAAAAAACGCATCACATTTATTTTTTATTTTTGGGGGGTCACCCCCCAGACCTCCATCCCCTTTCAGTTTTTATCTATTCACAAACACCCACATCCCATATATATAATGTTCTAACCCCCCCCAAAAAATTAGATGGTTTTTATCTGTTAAAAAATTCTTGGTAAAAAATCCTGCAAAAAAACATCCCGCGAAGAAAGGACGTTGTACCCACAAAAGGAGGTGTGCTGCCCAGTGGTAAGTAAGGGGGTGAGGGGAGTGGGTTGTCAGAAGTGTTTGGGGGTGTGAAAACTGAAAGTCATTTTTTTCTCCCTCGAACATTTCTAATTTGTTCAATTCACGGTAATCCGGCCAGCAGAGTTAGGGGTATCTGCATTATCCCACCACTCCCATATGTTGCACGCGCCATCATCTCTTAGCCACCTTGCCTCAGTAAGGGAACAATGAGCATTCATTGAACATTTCTCTTCACCTCATACACAATTGCTATGTTGCATGAGCCTCTGGGAACAAGTGATGGTACTTACAAAGGGTCACATCATGCACAGATGTGAAAAGCACGTGTTTCTTTTTTCACTGGCATATTGCATGATCCTTCACCTTAGTTTGGCAGTGCATACACTGCAAAATAAAGAGGCCTGAAATACATTTGGCATGTCGAGGACCATTGTCCCTATTGTTATCCAATTGTTTGAGAAAATGCAGGTGGATCCGTAAGGAATCCATCCCTCTACGTTACTTGTATGTTACATGGTTCGGGGCTTATGTTTTTCATCGTTTGAACCACTTATTAGATAGAGGTGAAATACATGTGCCATGTTGCTGACTTTTTTCTCCTGAATTTCAGGCCCTAAAAAGACTATCTTTCTTTCCAAAGAATGTGCCTGTGTTATTCATAGGCGGAAGGACCAGCAGGGAATCTCAGGATTTTAGAACTAGCATGTTGTCCAGGGTCAACAAGACCAACTTTGAAATCAAACGCATCAAACTCAGTTAGGTGCATAACTGTGTGGGCTTCAGCAGGGCAGACAGGGTTAGGACCAGCGTGTAGGTGGAGATTGTGGTACTGAGTAATTGCGGACAGTTGTAGATAATATTGTGACCCAGGTTCCTCAGCAGAAAGAGGACTTAAGTTATTTACATATCAAGATGGCTTCTGACTTTCCAGATATTCCATTCTATGAATGAGGCCAATGTGATGAATGTGCCTTGTGTTTATCTGCTCCAGCAGGCATCATCAATGAGCATGCACACATGTCATCCTTGGCACTAAGCACATGAGTGACTGGCAATCGCATATTTATTTATTTAGTTTTACATTTATAGATGCGCACTAAGTCCATGGGCATCAAGACGCTGGTTACAGAACAAAGTCAGTAGGTGAGGAAGGGATCGGAGGGGGAACATCAGTTGAACAGCCACGTTTTTAATTGTCTTCTGAACGGCCATTATGAAGGCTTAGAGCAAAGGTTGAGTGGTAGCGAGTTCCAGAGGTGAGTGACTGGGAAGCTAGAGCCCCTGCTCTGATGTGCTTGAAGCTCGGTGTGAGCAGGTGGTGGCTGAAGGTCGCACGCACCGGCCTGTTCGAGGTGGCTTTGTTTAGTCTTTGCGAGAGGTAGGGAGGAGCAGTTTGAGAGGCATCTATGAGTGATTGAGAGAATTTTGAATTTGATGAACTTGCATATGGGCAGCCAGTGTGCTTTTCGTCTGAAGTCTGTGATGTGGTCGTGCTTAGAAAGGTCCAAGGGGGAGCGGATGGTGTTATTTTGAATGACTTGTAGTTTGTTGAGGTTTCGTTCAGAGGTGCCAGCAAAAAGGCAGTTGCAGTAGTCAAGCCGAAAGCCAATGATTGCTCTGCCTATGGTGAGGCGGTTGTGCGAGCAAAGCTAATGTTTGCTGGCATTTAGGAGCTTGTTGGAGTGGGCTGCAGAGGAGGCAATGGCGTTGACTCGACAAGACATATTGAGGGTGGAGCCGAGGTAAACACCCAGTGTCTTGACAGTGGTGGAGACTGAAAGGATGAAGGCGTCGATTGTGAAGATGCGATAGGCAGGGTCTAGATGCTAGGGGGACACTACAATAAGGATTTCAGTCTAATCGTCGTTAAGGCAGAGCTGGTGGGGGCCATCCATACTTGGATGGTATCATGGATCTTATTGATTGTGGTAGTGTCCTGGGGCATATTCTCTGCAAAGGAGCAGGAGGATTTGGGTGTCATCAGCATAATTGGTTTAAGAGATGCCAAGGGAGTCAAGGTGGTCGAAGAGGGGTTTGGTATATATATTGCAAAGTGAAGGGAAATCGCACAAGCCTTATGGGACTCCACATGAAACAGGAGTAGGGTTGACTATGGAGTTTTTAGTGAATATATGGGTGGTTCTGTCTGCAAGGAATGAGATAACTTATCTAGTGGCTTACGAGGAGAGGTTGGCACTAGAGGTAGGGTAATGGCAGAGGGTATGGTGGTTCACGAAATCAAATGCAGCAGATGATTCAAGAAGGAGTAGTAGGGCAAGGTTGCCAGAGTGTCAGATATCATCTGATTGGTTCTTTAGGTACAGCAGAGCAGATTCAGTGTTGTGGCCTGGGCGGGTGCCTGATTGTCGAGGGCTGAGTATATTATGGTTTTTGAGGTAGTCCTGGATCTGGATGTAGGTTGCACAGGCCAGGATTTGTAAGAGAACTGGGACAGTGGTTATAGGATGATACTTGGTAGGGATGGATGGATGGATGGGTTGAGGGATGCTTCTTTGAGGAGAGGAGAAATCCAGGCCTCTTTGAGGTTGTTCAGAACAGAGCAAGAGATGAAGGAGGAGTTGATGATGATAGTGATGATGACTGTGAGGAGTTTGGTGCAGTATTCACTGAGAGGGGCAGTGAATATATCTCCTTGTCAGCCAGAGGGTTTGAGGCCATTGATAATCTTGGCTGTTTCAGCTTCATATACCGGGTGGATGCTAAAGGGGGTTGAGGTTGTGGGTGGGGTTAGGAAGAGTGGAGAGGAAAGGGGTTGGGACATTGAGATTTGGAGCTGATAAGCCTGTGCTTCTTATGAATTTTATCTGGGAGGGTGGTGATTTTATTCATAAGGGCTTTCTGAACTTGTTTGTATCAGACATCATCTTTGGTGAAGTTGGCTGGGGTGGGGCGATTGGGGTTTCCAGTTTGTGTAGAATGGTGAAGAGTTTGTATGAATGGGATATGGCCTTTGAGCATTTGTTTGTGTAGGAGGTATCTCTGGCCCTTGCTTGTACTCCCTAGATATGACATTGAAGTGTATTTTGTTGGTGGTAGTAGGGGTTTTGCACCATTCAGATTCAATGGAATATTTATTAGAACACAAGGTTTGTAGGTCGGAATAAACCAGGCGTTTTTGTGGGTGGTGGGTTTGGCTTTACAGAGTTTGAGAGGCAGAGTGTGTTGATTGCAGTGGTAATGTCGGTGCTGTCTAGATGAACCAGTGAGGCAGGATTAGAGGAAGGGAGAGGTGGGGTATGCTGCAAGCAAGGGGAGCAGGCAGTCTTTTGTCAGGTTGCGGGAGCAGCTTGTGAGTGCTGGGGGCAGTGAGAAGGTAGCAGTGGTAGGCTGAGTGGCTGCAGGGATGTGAAAGGAGATGATGTGGTGGTCAGACCAAGGTCAAGGCACATTAGAAGTGACTCAGATATTGCAATCAAGGTCAGAAAACCAGTCGATCGTCCGACCCAGAGCGTGAGATGGAGCAGTGATGTGTTGGGTGCAGCCTAATGTGTTCAGGGCATTGGAGAGGGAGAGGGCAACTTTTTCAGTGGGATTGTTGAAGCCCTGGTTGAGGTCCTCAAGGAGGAGCAACTTGGAGGTTGGTTTCAGGTTGGTGCTGAGGATCTGTAGCATGTCTTCCTCAAATGTAATGGGTGGTCCTGGTGGGCGGTAGATGAGGTGGAGGGATATGGTGGTAGTGGGCGAAGTGTAGAGTTTGACGCAGAGTAAGTCGCAAGTGCGGGGTGAGCTTGTGGGGATAGGTCTGACAGTGAGTGCTTCCCTGTAAATAAGGGCAACACCACCACCCTTTTCAATATGCGGTTGCATTGGACGATAGAGTTACCTGATGGAATGGCTATGGAGAGAGCAGCACCAACTGCTGAGTGGAGCCAGGATTCTGTGATAGCAAGGAAGTCAAGTTTATTGCATGTTATAAGATCTCTAATGTCAGTAGCATGGTCAATGATGGATCTGGTGTTGATGAGGGTGCAGGTGAGTGGGACACTTATGGGGGTTGTGGAGGTGGTGGAACAGGTAAGGGCGTTTGAGGCAGAGAGTAGTCAGCGCTGGGAGAGGGGCTCCAGGTACGTAAGCAGAGGCACTCATTCCTGACATGAGATGGGAGGGGAAGTGAACAAGGCGGCATGGATGGGAAGGAACGGGCTGAGATCCTGTGGAGTCTAAGTGGGTCTCTGCATGGGCTGGTGGTCTTGTGAGGGTGGGTGAGAGAGTGAGGGGAGTGTGCTGGCAGACCAAGAAGAGGTGAGAGCGGGCAAAGCAATGGTACAGTTGTTCATGCTCAGGGGCGAAAGAAAGGGTGTAGGGTCGACAATGGCGGGGCTAAGTCTTGGGAGGAATCGTGTGGCTTGAGGGATGGGGTGGGAGGAATCCCCATGCCTTAGTTGGGAGTCTCTTAAATTCAGATCTGGACCTGCCCGGACAGGCCCGGACATCTGATGGCCTTAAATGAAGGCCTTGATGTTGGGCTGGCTGTGCCTGCTGATGAATGTCTGCCTCTGTGTTAACAGAGCATGCAGGCTAATCATCAGAGAGGGGGTTGGATGTCGCTGTGGGAGGCTGGACCACCGCACTGCGCTTCTGAGTGCCCGGGAGCTTCTATTGTGGCAGCAATCTTTAATTCAAGCTCATGCCAAATCATGCCTTGAATATGTGGCTTCTGAACTCCATTGATGTCGGGAGATGCGGGCGATGCGGCCCGGAGGGAGGCGATGGGGCGTGTGATCCACTTCACACAAGCCCAGACAGGCAATGGTCTTAAATGCAGGCAATGTCAGCATGACAGCATGGGTTTGCAGCACTATATTATTAGGGACAGATAAAGTTGGCACATGGGACTGCTTGCAGAGACATACAGCAGCAAAAGAAATTCATTTGTTTAAGTGATAAGATGTCTGTCAGCATATCAGATGTTTCCGTTCCAATAAGATGCTTCTTTCCTTACCTCTTCTAATACGGCTAATCATTGCTCAAAATGCTTCCCCCAATGGCCGATGCTTAGCATATATAACTCCTCACCAGTGGATATGAATTCTCCTTGCCTCAATATCCTGCAATACTGATGCCCGGGGGCTGCCACGCTATATAAGCATACATACATACATACTCCAGAATAGGGTACTTTTATGCCACTAGGTTTCATTTTCATTTCATTACATCCTGCCTCCCTCAGTGTGTTGTCTTGAGTTTGCAGAAGAGCTTGGGGAAAGGGTTGCCATTTACTTCTGCAGTTAAGGCAAGGAGCAAAAATAGTGTGTCTATAGGCAAACAGTCTGCCTGCATAAATTATGCACATGATGTATACTAAAGTGTGTTGAGCCAAAGGATTACATCAAAACTGTGTCAAATTACTTTCAGATCATGGATACCCTGTCCTCAGCCCTTGAACTGCCATAACGACCACTCTACTGATAATCCTGCCCTTGATAGACTTAATCATTTCATCAAAATAGCCACCACCATGATGCCTGCCATAGCCAAGATAATTGTGAAATGTGTCATCTAACATCATTTTAGACAAGCACAGAGCTAGTGTTAGTTCTGATAGAGACACTGAAACTGCAGTAACATGCATCACTGATGAGCTGTTAGAACTCAACAGCTCTAACTTTGCCCCATTCGATAGACTATCACAGCTCAGTCCAGGACACTTGCTACACAGTTGGTCCAAGTCATTTCACTCGGACCTGCCTTTATAAGAAATTAGGAATTTTCACCTCTTCAGTACACTCACTGCTCTGTGGCATTCTCGGGGGTCCAACCTTTGTACATTGCTTTTCAGCGCATAGGTAAAACTGCTACCCAACCCCCATGAAAAGATTCTAGTTGCAATTCATGCAATCTACTCTACTGTAAGGTATATCAATACCCTCATGACTTTCATTAAATGGCGGATTGCCTCAATGGTCTTACTACATAGATGTTGAATAATTGACTCTGTCCAAATAGATCTTAATTCCTCCTCTTTTTTATTAACAAAATCACCTTCATGATCATCTGACTTTGGAGAGGTCAGGCTTGTTTCACCACCACACGTGCTTTGGAGATATGGGCAGAAACTGTGTATCTTTCTATGTTGTTGCAGAGATTAGTGCAGTAAAGACCGCCTAACCTGCGGAGTCACCCATGGTACGCACATGTCACAGATCAAGAGAATTATCACTCATCACTGGAACATATCTCGTCTCAACTCACCTGAAGACCTGCCACCTTGATTTGCGTACAAAAGAGGGAAGAATATCAAAGAATATTTGGTTCACTCACTTTTTCAACCGGATTTACGGCACATGGGCCAAAGAACATTACGTCAGTTGCAAGGACATTATCCCTGTGGCAATTGTGTGGCCTGTAAGTTTACCAAAAAGCTGAAATCCTTTCCTATTGGCCAGCGGGAATGGTTACTCAAAGATTTCACAAATTGTAAAAGCTCAAATGTGATCCATTGCTTCCAGTGCCCGTGTGGCCTGATATATGTTGGCCAGACCACTCAAGCGATTCATCTCAGAATATCGGAACATCGGTCAAGGATACAGTGCAAGACTTTGATAGCACCCCTAGTGACACATTACTTGGAGGCCAGACATACACCAAATGATTTGTTCTGGTGGGTCCTGTAGAGAATCAAAGGTGAACCAGATATACAACAAAGTCTCCTCCACAGGGAATCCAGGTGGATACATCGCCTCAAGACATACCATCATGGCCTTAATGAGATCTTTCAACCGATAACTTTTTGAAAGATTTTTCAACAAACAAATGGACCTTCCTCTAACTAGAAGGATCCTATTGGTATCACACATTAAGATCCATGGGCCACATACAGAGTAATTACTAGGCCAACATCAGGCCTTCACACACAATGTTCACGTGTATGCCGAGACAGGGCTAATGAGCACTGTCATTCACGTGCAGCAACTGAGAGCTTCCTGACGTCGAGTGAGAAATTCCCCACATGACAGCTCTATATAGGCACCGGACACAGTCCTGTAACAGTCTGGACAGGATCATGCCCCACTATACATCTCTTCATTATTATACTAAGTATTGGATACAGGACAGTGACACAACAGCACCAGATATCCCACTAGATAAGGGAACAGAATCTGACCCTACTTTGTGACTGATTTGTAGGCACTTTGCTAGTTGGATGGCCTAATTTCTGGTGGTGTACGAAGCTGACAGATGGGCTCGCTCATCCCTCAGTTTGGCCACTAAGCGGGTGTAGCCGCAGCTGGGATCGAGCCCCAGAGCACATACTCCCGAGGTATAGGGAGTCCGAACAGTTGGTCGTTGTTCCTTTCACTCGAGATACACAGGAGACACGTTTCACTGATGCGCCTGTGTTTGACATTATAGACAGGCGGGTCTGCAGATTATAGAATCCCAGCCTGCAATTCGCCTCTACAGTTGGGGAGACGCCCTTCCCGGCAGCACGTCACACATGCAGGCACAAATAGAGACAGCACAAGCCATAAGCAGTCTCCATGGCTACGGCTGGAGTTTGAGGAAACAGACCGGGTCCCACCTGACATTAAGTTACGTGTCCAAGCACCAATAGGAATAGCATGTATAGAACGTAGTCACCATGTCTACAGCTTAAGTTTGAAGAAGTCAATTTGGTGTATATGCTTCGCCTTTAGGAGCGCGTCCGCGGCGAACAACACTTTCATTCGCAGCTCTCCACATTTTGAGGAAAGATGGAAGAGTTAGGAAAGAAGGAGAGCTCATTCGAGCACGTTTGCTCTCTTTATTCCTTTATGGGCCGCAATAGCACGGCCTTGTCTGCTAGAGACCGGGCTATTTCTCTGCACCACATGGTGAATAGGCAGCCCAAAACATAATAGCCCGTCAGGTTATTTTAATATCACATTAGTTCTGGATTATTAGGATCAGAGCGGACACCACTAGTTCCACCAGACTGGTGTCCCTACCCTTTTTAGACTATCCGCAAGGCAGACTTAGGGTACTTAAAATTTTGAATTTTGTACATTGGGAAGAGGACCCAGTGAATCTGAGTCTCTCTCTTTTCCCCATAGGAGTAGGATCAGAAAGACTCCCGACCAACTGTAGTCCATCCCATTTGGCACTAGAACCGATTTGCACAGTATTATATAAACAGGTAAGCACTGAGACCCGCACTATGTGGGCCATTACATAGACGAACCGAGCAAGTATGTGCTTTCACAAAACACATATACATAACAATATGGTCCATTTTCTATACGTACGGAAGGGCGCACTCTCTATCGCCCAAGCCAGGGAAAGGACATACTAGGAAAATGTCACACCAAACCTATCAAATTTATCACCACAAGACTGGGACACCCACTCTTCCAGGTGAACAATTGTATTGTTGATACGCAATGTGCGCACTAATGTTTACACTTTTGTGGGTCTGCCACTAACGATACAACCTTTCCATTTTAGGAACCATCAGGGGTGCACACGTTGCAACTGGACCAAATGGTGGGCATCCATGCAGGGTTCAACACACTCCTACTTTATCGTACATGTCTCCAGTAACTGATTTGTTCTCCACTGCAGGCACATGCCGAATCTTGGGATTCAGTTCCCGGCAGGTCAAATAAAAGCCAGTGACTAGATTGTAAATTTAGTTAATCTATGCTTAGTAGTTACAAGCACTGATTGAGAGGTCTACTCACACTGCTCTTATGTATCTACTCACAGAGGTCTTCTAATTGACGCCCTGATGAAGGCGGTATCCTTAACTTCAGCATCCGCTGAAACGTGAAGAGAGCAGGGAACCAGAAGTCAGCATTCGGGCCCCTTGCACTTTTTCTAAATGTGTTTGTCACTCAGCATTTCACGTTGGCAAAGATATCTTTTACCATAAAGACCCAGGCATCGGACTCTTACAGCCACAGGATTAGTAGGACAACTTTGCAAATCCTCTAATCACTACCAAGTATTTAACTTTTTGGGAATGGGTACATGAACTGTACAAATATTGAGTCTATGTCATTTCTAAGTACTAAATCGATGTACGATGGGATGCAAGAATCAAATAAGATTGTAGTCATCTATCACCCAGTCACATATGACTTTTTAACCTTTTTGATTTTCTCTTTCTTTTTACGTACCAAGATCGTCAATGTACATTAATGGGTGGGACACTTAGATATTGATTTATGTTGGATTGAGAAATGACAATTGATTTACACTTGATCAGGATTGATTCCTTTTGATTTCACCTTTGATATTGTATACGGAACGATTTATGTATTTGATTTATCTTATTCTTTAAAACAAAAATATTTTTCCAATCACATGAAAAATTTAAAATCATATGAATTCTCATTGGTTTTTTTCAATACCATTTATTAATGTTATATATGTAAGAGTTATGTGAGTTGCTTCCTTTAGATGACTTGTCCACTAATAAGGCGTTTGGACAAGGTATGAACAAATCGGACATCCAAAACAAAGTGGATAGTCGTAACACAGTCATTTTCCACTTTGAGATACAGATAGGGGCACACGTATATTGATGAATATGTTGCAGAGATCAGGGTCCAGGTATGTGACTCCAAAGGTTGTGGGTAGGGACCGTCAGTGGTGCAGAAGATGGTGGAGCGAGGTGGGAGGAAGAATGGCTGCTCAGAGCCTCAAAGAATATTCCCCAAAATCTTTCTAAAACGCACAATTCAGCAGAGTTTCGAGCTGAGGCTCCATTCACCAGCAAATCTGCTTGGAAGGAGTGAGATGATCCTATCAGATTAGGGTCTAGTCACTCAACTACTGATTCCAAAGGCTGGCTGGAAGTCTGTTGTGGGTTTGGGGGACAAGGGCAGGAGAGGGGATGGCTACCCAATGCTTCGAAGAAAATGACCCAAAGGTTTTCCCAAATGCACACTTTGCCTCAGTTTGGATCAAGGGCTCCTTCCATGGCAAATAAGCTCTGTAAAAGTGAGCAGAGTGTGTGTATCCCTCAGTAAATCTGAAATAATTAGGGTAAAGTCTCTTCTGCACATTGGCCATCCCCGTGAACATTGGGAGCAGAATCGGAGCGAGGATGGCAGAACAAGGCCCCAAGACAAATACCCAAATTACCTAAGTTTGGAGTGGAGGCTCCATTCACCTACACACCTGTTTGGTTTGTGGACACTAGTTCGGGCCTCTTACAATTGTTCAATATTCTTCACCTTAATACTTGCACAAGGGGCTTTAAATGGTCTTGTTAGTGGACAATTGCCTTTGTTGTAGTTTGGATGTTCATCTGTGAGGAGCTTTGAGTGGTGTCTTTTGGACCTTCAGCTTCACCACTAAATGATTATAAAACAAATATCCAAAGTATTTCTTGCAACCAGTGATATTCTAACTGGCTCTTCGATTGCTTGTCTTATTGAAGAGGTTTGCAAAAACCATCATCATCTTTGTGTGAAATGTCCAGGAACCAGGGAATCCAAAGGAAGTAAGTCGATTCTAGGAGCGTCAGGTCAGATGTATCAGAGCCAGTGCTAGCCAAGTAGTGAAGAAGCTGAAGAACTTTTTCTGGGTTCACTTGACTATGGTCAGCATTTAAAACTTGTCAAGTGACTTGGACTGGTCAGAGCTTGTAAATCAGAAAGAGAAGTGCTGGTAGGAAGACATCTGGATAAATAGCAGAGGCTGAGAATCCCTGAGGACTCAACACATGTTTGGCCATTCCTATAGCCCATCAGAAGGATTAACAATTTTGTATCAGGTAAAGTCATTATTCAAAGGGGCGCATACGCAGGGTATATTTTATTAAGTCTCATTGGGAGGAGGTACCAATGGTAACACAGCTTAAGGAAACGTTCTTTATTCATGGCGCATCTTGAGGATTTGTAATTCTGAATATTATTCTATGTAAGGCCAGAGTGAAACGGCCGAGCGGCGTGTGCTGTTACCTGGAAATTCATTTCTCTTTGTGCTTAACATTCATTTTCATCTGTGCTAATCCCGGCATTGCGAGCCGACAAGGGGCTCTTGCTGGTGGCTGTGTGCTTCCTGGAGGAGGCGGGGCCTGTCCTGCACACGTGATCTTTCACGTGACTTCAAACATCCTGGAAGGCCAGAGTAAATCACCCTCGCTGTGTTAAGCCCAACAGGGGTAAAGCCGGTGACTGTTGTGCGACTGTTCGGCACTGTGGGGCCGGGGCCACGGCATTACAGTAATCTGTGCAGCTGTTTTTTCTTCAATGGAGTTGTGTTGTACATAACCTAAACCTTCATATTTTAGTGCTATTTTTACCTATTATCCAATTACACATTGCTTCTTACGTCTTAAATGAGACTGCAGAGCTCTCCCTTTGAGGAACATATGGCTGACAAGGACGGCTCATTTCTGGATGCAGAGAGTGAGGTAGGACTAGTGGCTGCCAATATCCCTGCCCCTACTCCATCTCAGCCAGCCCCGACTATCACCCAAGCCCTCATCCAAACAGATACACAGCAAACTTCGGAGTAAATCTTTCCAAACCTCCTTATTCAAAAGGGCTGGAAACGAGGGCTGGAATATACTCTGACGACAAAAAAAATCCAGAGCCGAATAAATGAGCATTTCCTTAGGAAAAGGAATAAGAGTGCTAATGACCTGGTTGACCTCATTGATACCACATGGCAGCTTCCTGATCACACTCAAGAGGATGTGGAAAGTACCTCTCCTACAGATTGTTCACAGGTCAACTCACTGACATCAGACATCAGCCCAGAAAATAGGGGAAGATCACCCATTCCCCAAGACCAACAAGAAGGGCCCACAATCACCTGCCGAGATGGATCCCCCCAGCTAGTGAAAGTACACTGGCAGCCCTGAGTTTCGTTTTAAACTCTTTGGTCTCAGTGTTTGAACTTTTGAAAACAGAGGTACAAACCCAAGCAGGCCTTCTCTTGGAGATTTCACATGAAGTCCCCAAGAATGAATCAGCAATGATTGCGTCAAACAACATTATGAACACTATTGTGATTCCAACTCTAAAAGAAACACAAATAGAGGGAGTCAAGCAAGGGTTGGACATTGCTCAAATCCACAGCTTACTTAAGGAGGGGGCAAAAGGCAATGTTGCAACTCAGGAGCTCTTAAAGAACCTCCCTATGGAAATATAAAATCTTAGAACTCAGAGTCAGATTCTATGTGAAGATGGCCCTATCGACGGTTTCGATGACACCCCGCTGTCAGATTCAATCCTGGAGGAATTTCGAAGACTGGCAAATGTCGATATTGATGAAATAGAAGAGATTTGTGATAGTCCACCAAAGGCAAATGCAGAAGACCCTCAGGACTGTTCGACTGGTGGATCAAACCAGAGTGCAGGGGCTTCCCAGAACTCCAAGAGAAGAAAGCGTCAAAAGCGGAAAAAAAGGGGCAGAGCTAAGGACACCAACTCACATTTGCAATCGGAAAAAACTCTGAAGAAATCAAAGAATCAGAAAATATGGCCTCAATAAAAACAGGGAAAAACGCATTCCTGAAAAATCTGGCTATTCCATCTGGTGAGAATTTAGCTAAACCCACTGCATCCGCATCTTCAGCCAAAGATCCATCAGAGAGTTTAAATCCCACTGAACCTATTGCCAGCAAGCATGTCTCTGGCAAAAATGGGGAAAAAAATGCCCCTGTCAGATGTAAGGAAGGCCTTAGTAGCCCTAAGGTGCCAGCCTCAAACACAGGTATGCAAACTGGGCCTACAAACTCCCTGATTGCAGCCCCAAATAATCAAAATCAAAAATTGGGCAATACAAACATCAAGATAGCCCCAATATTTTTAAAACATAAGGCTCGCAAGGGGAATTCAGACGAGGCTAACATGGAGCTCCTACAAGAAATCCCAAACATCAAAATCAAACTGGCTCCAATTTTCTTAAAGCCAGTGCCAAGACCAGTATCCTCAATATCTACTACTAACACCTTTCTCCTACCTCATGTTTCAGATCAGGTGCCATCGAGGTCTACACCAAGTGAAGTTGATTGTCGGAACGGGTCAGGGAAATCCAGAAATCTCAAGCTTTTTCCTCAGAGCGGAGTAAGAGAGGAGCTAGATGGAATCCATCATAATTTAGCTGCAAGAAAAGTGGAAAGCGCAACACCCAACTTTACAATTCTGAAAGCTTGTATTAGACTAGAAAAACAGAATAAGAAAAAATCACTCTGCAGATTTGTTCTACTGTCGGAAATTAAAAAAAACTACAACCTGTTTCTCTTCCCTCACAGAAGACATAGAGTACCTGAAATTTCCGCCAACTGGTGACAATTTCTTTGTGGAGTTTGGCCTCACTTCAAGAAGAGCCCAACAGGCACTTTACAACAACAGAGATGATTTGGCCAGAGAAGGCCTGTGGGTTTATGAATCAGAGGAGGAAGGCAGGTGTGGAAACCGTCCAGGTGCAAAACAAACTGGGTTGGAGGATGCAGTCCCCTTTGTCGGCACTACAGAGCTTACAAGGAGCACATCATCTGGGCTTAAGCTGAATGAGAATCTCATAACAAAACTCCCTGAGATTATCTCACAAATCTTTTTGAAACTCGGCGAGGAGCAAAATAGTCTTTAGACAAAAGGGTCTAAGACTAGTCTCCTGGAATACGAGAGGTCCCAGTTTCTTGAGAAAAAAGAAACTAAAAAATGATCTATTGGAACATAACTACATTCTGTTACTCCAGGAGACCTGGCTTGCTAACCCCATTGAATCTCAGGGCCTCACAAAAACTGAAAGGGAAACCGGCAGGAGGCTTATTAATAGCACTCAAAAACTCCAGTATTAAAGAAATTGTTCCCCTGTGCAACAATGTGGTGGGCATACAAGCCTGTAAAGTAGAGATAGGACTGGAAATCCCCCGGACCACTTTGGTGCTTGTTAATATCTACTGGAACCCAGCCAGCTTGAAACTCAAAGAGTTCATAGAAATCCTGCACACTACACTCACGGCGGTGAAGATCGACTATGAAGGAGCCCACATCATTCTAGCAGGGGATCTTAATACAGACCATATCAACCCGGGAAGTGTGAAGAATGGGCAACCTAAGTTGAGCACCATGCGGAAGGGCAAATACTGGTGGGACTTCTTGCTGTCATGGGACTTTGAAATGATACATGAAAAAATATGGGGAGCAAGAATTGCTGGACCAACTTGGCGTCAAGGGTCCCTCCAATCTACCTTAGATTATATCTTTGTTTCTTCGGGCCTCACAGTGTACTGCCCTATCCTCACTCTTGATTGGAAGGGGGGAGTGACCACGCTAGTTTGGAACTCCTGTTTTCCGAAATTCAGAAACCTCGCAATCTACACAATCCCCCAGGAACTTGAAGGTCGAAAGGGGAAACTGAAAGTGGTCAAGTATAAACATGGAGGGAAAAAGTTGAATTTTCTTCTTGAAATGGTACCATCTGCAACATGGCCCGAGGAATTCCATCCTAAGAAATTTGGGAAGTTTGTGTGGTCCATTTGCCAACCAAGTGTGGTAAAGGCTGCAGGCAAACAAACACATCTTCACCATTTTGATGAAGAAACACATAACAAAAAGAGAATCCTGCGACAAACAGTCCGCCATATAAGAAAGAACGGAGCAGAGGACCCTTTTGTTCACATGCAAAAACATAAGAAAGCTAAACAAATCTATAGAAATTGGACAAAGAACCATAAACACCAAAAACTGCAAGAAGATGGGGAGAGAATGCTCTATCTCCTCAACGCTAACAACTGTAGAAACTTCTGGGCGGCACTAAACCAACTTGAAACTGGTCAAAACAGTTCCCTTTGCAACCTGGTCCCAGAGCAAAAACTTCGAATCATCGGGCTCCAGAGATTTCATCCTCCCTAATACTAGCTGATCCCTGATATTCAATGAACAAGAAATTGAGGATCTCATAACATCTTCCTCTACGTCAAAGGCTGTTGGCCCTAATGGAGTCACCTATCAGGTGCTAAAAAATCAACCAAAACTATGGGCAAAGCTGCTTTTTCATCTCTTCCAGGAAATCGTCAAGAACAGAGTCTTCCCTCCATCGTGGAAGGGCGCACTAATCATTCCGTTCTTCAAGGGGGGCGATAGGCTAAATCCAGCGTGCTATCGTCCTATCGCCCTTCTGGATATAGACAGCAGACTCTTTATGAGATTGTTGCTGAAAGAACTCACGTCGTGGGTGGACTCCAGACAGATCCTCTCCCAGCATCAAACGGGCTTCAGGAAAGGACTCTCTAGCAGCCTAAATGGACTCATCTTGAACCTGCTCAGTGAAAGATCTAATGAGAAAGAGGGCACTCCGTTATATGGGGCCTGGGTTGATCTGTCCAAAGCATTCGATCTAGTGGACATATCTCTTCTCTGGCAGAAGCTCTTTAGCTGGGGGATTCCAGCTCCCCTTTTGGCCATGCTCATAGAGCTACAAAAGAACACCACCATTAGGGTGAGGTTGGATGATCTTGGCAATTTATTGGAGGTAATACAGGTTCTGAAGGGAGTACGTCAAGGGTGTTTGGGTGCACCATTATTCTTCAATCTTTTCTTGTCAGATATTGGAGATTTTCTAGCATTTTTGGTCTGCCCTAGGAATAATGGCAGAAGACTCCACTGGCTGGCCTATGCGGATGACCTAGTCCTGTTGGATGGCTCAGCAATAGGTTTGCAGCAACTTTGGTCCAAACTAAATGAATATGCCAAACTAAACAGACTCATAATCAGCCCACTGAAATCCAAGATCCTCATATTCAAACATTGTGACCTCAAGGAAGTGGATCTTGGATGGCAAAGTGATTCCTCATGTTGAGGAGCTCACCTATCTGGGTTCCGAAATTCTAGCCTCCCCAGCCCTGAACAAGGTGACATCGGTTATTTATTTTAAAGACCTCCAAAATCATCGCACAGATGAAGAATTTGAACAGAAAAGTTTGTAAATTTTCAATATTTCCCCTTGTCAAATTCTACATAGGCAGAGCAGTCCCGGTCCTCTTATATGGCCTTGAAGCAAAGCCTTTGTTGTGGAACAAGAATTGGAACAAAATTGAGGGTCTCTTATGGAAAACATCTTTACATCTTCCAATGTGTACCCCTCTAGTTAGTTTTAGATTCAAATTGGGCTTGATTTCCCTGGGCTGTCGAGCGGATTGGAAACTTCTGTCTCTCTTCTGCAACATAATAACAGCAGGTGTGTCCACCCTCTTTTTCAATGCAAATGAACATCTAAAAAAAGCAAAGTCGAAACATCTCCTAGGCTTGGAGAAAAAAGTGGGATGTATCCTGCTTAGGTTGGATTTAACAACAGAAACTCTCATGCAAAACTCAATGAAAGTCAAAAAACAACTAGAGATGAATGATTGGATTCAAACAATCGATGGAGTAAGAAATCTTAATCCACCAAATATCTTCCTGAAGGTGGCCAGAAAGCTCGGCACCCTCCCACGATATCTCCAAAAATTCCCTGAACAAAGCATAAGAAATAACTTTCTCAGACTCAGATTGAATATAGCTCACACAGGGGAAATACTGGCCCGAAGAAACCAGGGTGAGAAAGCCAAAAAACTCTGCAGGATCTGTGACTCTCCGAAATTTACAATCCCTCAAACATCTGTTGTTGGAGTGCAAAGGCACATGGGATATAAGACTGTTGCTACTGGGGAGATTTGTAACTAGAGAGGAGAGCTTAGTACAGGATTCCTTTTGGGATAGACTGATCTCTGGCCAAGAAATCATGCTCACTGCTGCAATAGTAACAATTCTGGAAAACGTCTCCATACTTACGAACTACTAAAGCACAGGACGTCTTAAGTGAGCACATTAGACATGATTGACCAGTCTTCCCGCTCACCCCTGGTGTTTCGGACTCATTTTAGTTTATTTTCCTGTATGTTTTTTTATATTTTATTCTTTGTGTTATTTTGAAATTTAGAGTACATTTTTCATTTTGTAAAGGTTTTCTTTGTAAAACCAAAACCAAAAAAAAATAAATAAATATATATATATATATATATATATATATATATATATATATATATATATATATATATATTATTCTATGAATGTTCATCAATAGCAGTCAACAATTTCCCCTCCCAATTATTCATACATGGCAGTTTTTTCCCTGATGTTGTTCCTGTTCATCATTTCCAACAATAATTGGTCCCTTGTGGCTTGGTACCTCATTGTGGGTTCAGAAATCCAGTACTGTAACTGGTCGTATTGGAATGTGTATCTCTTCCCCAATCCAATCCTGGCTTTGCACATTCCAAAAGTTAGAGGTGATTTCCCTTCTTACATTTGAGATAGTCGCTGAAGCCCTATCAGGGTTCAGGCTCTGAAAGCTCCCTGTGACAAACGAGGTGGGAAGTCGCATGCCCCCAGTACAGGGGAGATTGCCCCCTGACCCGGCTTCACTTCCCATCTCCTTATAGCTTGGTTCTAGCAATGCATGAAGGCCTTAGTGGTTTGTAACAGGGATTCCCCCTTGGAATGTTATGAAAACTTATGAACGGAAAATGTGAGAGAGGGACAGTTGTGATTGCTTGCCCAATCTGACCCATTTGGAAGCATAAGCTATCTACCTCCAGCTAAGCATACAAGCTATCTGTGCTGTCATATTATATCGATATAGGTCTTGTGTCCCCAGCTCTCCGTTCCTAGCACTCGCCATAATTTCTATCCTAGAAGTCTCCTCCATCCTTCCCCCAGATAAAGGTCATTATCTTTTGGTGAGCTACATGTAGTGTGGTGGATGGAATTTACCCGGCAAAGCCAGGCAGGCACATATAAAATCTCTGAACTCAATCCATGTTAAATTCCATCTAGAGGATTTCTTAGTTGCAGCAATGTTGTAGGTATATATGATATGGCATTTATAACGCGCCTATACACAAGTGTTTCAAGGAGTGACAAGGGAAGAGAGGGGAAACAGAGAAAGGACAAAAAACAATGATCTTACTATGGCTAGTGACATTAGGATTGCACACGTGCAGGGGAGAGGGGAGCGGAAAAGTGCCAGGGGAGGGGCGTGGGAGGATGGACAAGTGCAGGACAAGGAATCAGAACACATCAAGTACTGCAGCCAACAGGTGGCAAGTGCTTGTGTTTGAAGTGCAGACAACAGGTGTCAATAAGTGCAGGAAGGGGGACAGTAGGGTTACAGATACAGACCACAAGTGCAGGGGGTGCCAGGAAGCAGCGTGGGTATTCAGAGTGTTGCCAGGTGACAAGTGCATATATCAGACAGGAGATCAGCAGGGGAGAGGACGAGAGAAGGCAGAAGCAAAGAGAAAGTACTATAGGTGCTTCTGGAACCGGAGATGGCTCTGCTCAAGTTTCAGAGAGGCAGGGAGGCTGTTCCAGAGCGAGGCACCAGCCGAAGAAAGAGATCTGCCCCCAACTCATTGCTTGGAGAAGCGACTGACCCTCAAGGAGGCGGAGGAGCAAAGAGCTGGAGTAGGAACATATTTTTCATAGAGAGAGTTGGAGGTATTGAGGTCCCAGGCCCCATAAAGCCTTGTGGCAATGCAGAGGGTCTTGAACTTGATCCTTGCAGCCACTGGGAGCCAATGGAGAGATTTCAGAGCTGGAGAGATACAATCCCTGGGCTTGAGGCAAAGAACAATTCTCGCAGTCCTGTTCTGTATGATTTGTAAAGGACGGATTGTAGAGACAGGTAGATTAAGAAAAAGGCTGTTGCAGTAGTCCAGCCTAGATAGAACCAGAGCTCTGCAGACAGTGTGCTACTGGGGAAAGTGAGGAAAGGAAGAATAACTCTGAGGAGGTGCAGCTAGTAGTGTGACTTCCTAGAGATGTCAGAGATTTGAGGAGAGGAGAGAAGGAGAGAGTGGAGTTAAAGATGAGCCGAGGTTCTTAGCCTTACATGTGGGAACAGGAAGAGTGCCCAGAATGGGAGGCTAGAGAGTCCCAGGAAAGGAAGGTGCTGGTGAGCCAATGAGGAGGATTTCTGTCTTACTGACATTAAGTCAGAGATCGTTGGTGGCACACCATTCCTGGATTGTGGACAGACAATCCGGGATGATAGAGGGGAAGAGGCGGATGAGAGGAGCCTGAAAGCGAGCTGAGTGTCATCCGCTTAGCACTGAAAGTTGGAGCAGAGAGGGGCTTTGCGGTGGGCGAGAGGTGCCAGGTGTTGGTTGAACAGCCAGGGAGAAAGATTAGACCCCTGGGGAACACCAGAGGAAGAGAAAGCGATAGAGGAGAGGAAGGACCCAAGTTGGACCCGGGAAGGTCGGTCAGAGAGAAAGGAGGTCAGCCAGGCCAGGGCCTGATCAGGGATTATCATGTCCGTGTGGCACACAAAAACAAGCGAGGGAGATGAATCAAGCGAACAGAGATAAACAAGATGTACAAGCAAAGATAGTGAGAAAAGAACATAACCTTAATGCAGACAGCAATACAGAAGGAACATAATTTAAAGATTGATTCAAGCACTAAAGTCAAAACGAATTGTAAACAATTGCATTTAATATTCCCTCCTGAGGAACCATTAAACATGATGGGGAAACATGTGTAGAGGGATTGATATGTCAACAAACTGTGAAATCAACAGCAAATGTGAAAGCATTGGTAACAATATTTGAAGTGTGAAAGAATTGGTGCAAATATTGGATTGAGAGATTGATACGTAAACAAACTGTGAAAAGAACAGGAATTGTGAACGTATTGGTGATAAACTGTGAAAGTAACATGAATCATGACAGTATTGATGATAATATTGAAATGTGGAAGAATTGGTAAAAAATCAGCAATGATATAATTTGAAATAAAATAAGGTTGATGTGCACCACGTAAAGGTACTTGTTATTTGGCCAAAATTACTTTTCATACATTGGGCAGCCTCAATGCAAACAAGCACAAGAACAGTGCAGCAGACCAACACATGATCATCCTATTGAAATAAAGGGATCTTGCCATCAGTTGTGAAAAGGCTGCAAATTAAAAATTCCTGATCAGTGATACCTTCTAACTGTAAAGGTGACTGCTGCCCAGCTCAGATCACAAAAGATGCGGCCAGGGACCTGGCCCCTTTAATCACCAAACGAATCAATTTATCATTCACTAGTAACTCTGTACCATGCAACTTGAAGCTTTCCTCGGTACTCCCATTTCTTAAGAAACAAACGTTAGATCCTTCTATACCTACAAACTATTGACCGATCATAACAAATCCAAGATTATCTTGAGACTAACAAACTACTAGGAACACGACAATCTGGCTTCAAACCCCAACATGGAACAGAAACTGCCCTTGTTCACCTCAAAAGCCAGATTGATGAGTTAAAAGATAAAGGCAGAGTAGCCATCACACTCCTCCTAGACTTGCCGGCGGCCTTCGACCTGGTCGACCACAAGGTACTTTGTGACAACCTTGCATTGGCAGCTCACTTCTCAAGCTCCACTATCACGTGGATTCAATCATTCCTCAACAACAGGACCATGCACGTATTCTCACCTACAGCAGCAGCTGACCTGATACCCATCACCTGCAGTGTGCCACAAGGTCTCGCCTACTTTGTATAATATTTTTACAAAGCCCTTATTCGATATACTGGATCTTCTGGGTGTCACCTACACCGAATATGAAGATGACACCTAGATTACTCCTACCCCTAGAGGCACCTATGACACAGATGTATCTCAGATCAATGAAATTTACACCATCATTCAGGTATGGATGGCCCTCCACGGCCTCTGCCTGAATGATAAGACTGAGATGCTCCTGGTTGGCTCTCCTACTAACCTACAGAAACTTAGCCCTAACTACACCCGTACATGCATAGATGGGAAAAAAAAACATTGCAAGGCCGTGCAGAGGGCCTGGGAGCGGACAGGAGAGGTAGAGACTGCAGCAGGTTTGGCCAGCTCCTTGCAGATTTTAAAGAGTTCTGCCGAGTTGTTAGATGCCGCAGAGACACAGAATTTTATGTGAGCTGTCTTCTTAGTGTTGGCAGAGAGTCGGTACTGCCTTTGGAGAGGGCAGCAGGCCAGTTTGTCAGAGGTTGCTTAGGGTGACGAGGTCTGAGTCGTACTAAGAGGTACACTTGGGTTTGGGCTTCAAGCGGATCCTCATGACAGGGGCAAGTACATCAAGAGTGTCAGAGATAGAAGAATGAAGGTTGGAAAGGGCTGTGTCCGGATGTGAGTCAACTGACACATTCTTCATGGGTCGGATGACCTAGAAGGTGGGTGGCAATGCAGGGGTTGGCTCAGCCTGAGGGGTAGAGAGAGAGAGACAGAGGGCCTCATTACGACCGTGGCGGTCCGGAAATAACGGTGGCGGTAAACCCGCCGCAACCGTTGTTTCCGGACCGCCTGATCCCGACCCCTGCAGGCGGGAGGTGATGTTCCCGCCAGGTCTGACCTGGCGGGTTTAACACCGCCTGCCTGCAGGCGGACGAGGAAACACCGGCAGCATTACAAGATGCTGCCGGTGTTTCCATGATCCCGATTCCCATTGAGTCCCATAGGACTCAATGGGAATGGGGATTTACACCATTCCGCCTCCGTGATTCCCGGAAAACCGGGGTTGTGATGCCCCGGTAATTCCGGGAATCACGGAGGCGGAATGGTAATACGAGTCCGGCGTTAACCAGGCGGTTTTACCGCCTCGGTTAACGCCGGACTCGTAATGAGGCCCAGAGATGTGAGGAGAGGACAAAGTGGTCACTCCAGGAGAGAGGAGTGGTGAGAGAGTTAGAGAGGGGGAGGTTGAGTGGATCAGAACATGCAGGGTGTGTCCTGCAGAGTGGGTTGCGCTAGAGGGAAGATTACAGTGAGAAAGAGAATCACAGAGGTTGTGAAAGAGTCCAGAGGAGGGACAAGAAACATCCAGGTGGATGTTGAGGTCTCCAAGGAGGAGGAGTTGAGTGGTTGAGGCAAGGAGTGAGGAAGAGAGGTCAACCCACTCAGAGAGGAAGGAGGTTGCCTGACCAGGTGGTCAGCAGATAGTAGCCACAGTAAGAGAGCGGGCGAGAGAGAGAGAGCCTGAAGACCAGGCATTCAAAGGAGGAGTAGACCTGCATAGGAATGATAGAGGCAGGGATCCACTCCAAGAAGATCAGGACTACACCCACACTGGGACAGTTGGATCTGGGCACGGAGAGGATCTTGTAGCCATCAGGGAGGAGAGTGTCAAAACTTGTGACAGATCTGGCCCTGAACCAAGTCTCAGTAAGACAGAGAACATCAAGGTCGAGTTCTTCCAGGAGACGGCAGATGTCAGAGTTTTCCAACATGTTTCTAAATACCTTTGGGAAGTTGATCTTATAAAGCTCCCAAGGATCTTCTGGGATGGATACACCTAAATATTCCACTTTATCTTCTACCCATGGAAGCAGGCATAGTTCCTCTACTCATGGAATGTTCCCACAGAGTTTGGAGACATTCAAGCCTTTGGATTTATGATAATGGATTATGATGCCTAAGACCAATTCATATTTTCCCAATTCAGCTATTAAACCCCCAAGGCATAGTCAGGATATTGTCAGCATACAGGGAGATTTAGTATGTTGTTTTACCTTGGGGCGAGCTGGATATGGCCTGAAAGCTGCTTGATCCAGTTTTGTCACTGGAACCAACGGCACAGTCCTGCTGATGTCAGCTTGGTTGTCAAAGGGGGTTTGCAAGAGGCACTATGCCTGGGACCTTTTCTTGCTCCAGAGTCTATAAAATGTCTAAGGGTTTATTCTTGCTGGTTTCCATGGAGTGTCTAATGTTACATCCTTACTGATTTCTACAAATCTCTAATATGTCCTCTTTGTTCTTGTTTCTTACAGAAAGGTACCTTGATGGAGCCCGCTCCAAAACAGGGTGGTGAGGAGCATGGAGTAACTGGTAAATTTCTTCAGTTAAGTGCTCCAGCAATGCCGTCTTCAGGTTGTATGGGCTGATGCTCTTACTGTTCCTTCTTGTCTTGCAGCAGTGAAGAGTGGAGAACCAGATTCCAGGGTGATGCTGCCATGAAGGGTGATGAGCCGGATACAGGGGAAGGTGAGGAGAACAAACAGGTGCATGTTTTATCCAGGCAGAGCAGGGAACTGAGAGAAGTATTAAGAAAGGTCCAAGCAGTGCAGCATAATATTAAATGAATGGCACCAGTGCTTAATTTGTGGGGGTCTTTGCCCAGCACTTATTTTCTCAGCTTCAGCCTTATTATGATGTGGTGCTTTGGCAACTTTTTTTTTTTAACTCTCATTCAGTAGTTGTCACACAACAAGCAACACCATTGTGAACTGGTACACATTTCCAAATCCTTGGCTGGCTCATTGTTATTCATTAACCTGATGACACATGGGCTGAACCATGCTAGTTTTCCATTTTCCTGGATGACAATGAGTTGGAAAGTGACAATGCTGGGTGTATGTGCTGGCCATGCCCACACACTGCTCCATTCATACTGAATAACATTGGTGCAGCTCCACTACTGTAAAGACCTGCAACATTACCACAGTAGGTAGGGGTTGACAACAAGATGACAGTCACCAGCTAACAGCACCAACACTTGGGCAAGGCCAGGGAAAAGGCCACAACTTAAGAGGAGTGTCTGTCATGAGTGCCTACGTTCACTAAATTCAAATTTTACCGCAGTGTTTGAAAGGCAAGTTCATCCATTCAGGAATTATTTTTCCTGCATGTAATTAATCAATTTACCATAAGAGGAAAGAGTGTTTGGTCTTTTTTCTGTGGATACTGTGGCTAGATAGTCACCATGCTCCACCAATAGAATCCAAGCAAAATGTTAACAATGCTGATGTGTTTAAAGAAGCCATCAAACAATTGCCTTAAACTAGTATGATATGTCATTTTATGTTGACTGGTATGTGAAAATAGCCCATCTGCCTTGGGTAGTGCATCCATCACCCACTATAGCCAGTGGGAGTTGCAGCCTTAACCATAAATATGCTGGCACTTCGGGGCACAGCCACAGGTGGTGGCAATAGGGGGCTGGAAGTTACCCACCTTGATGTGTCCCAGGTGAGCTTGAAAATTGCAATGATGAATGCTAAGTAGTTGCTTGGGGCTGAGCGAGGCATATATAGCCCTGCCAGCCCAAGATGGAACCTGTACTATTCAGATCCCATGAGAGTTTCCCTTCACGCAGGACTTCGGGAGCAGTGGATCCTGTGATGCAGCACGGCCAGTGTTGGCCTAGATCTTGTCCTTTGGACCTTCCCCCACCGTTGCACCAGGCAGGACCGTCTGAGGGTTTGTTTGTGGGGATGTCCTGATGTGATGGTTGTGTGTGGGGGTAGACCTATGGGGGCCAATGGCCCTAGTCATGAAAGTACTTCCCCCTAAAAGCCTTCCTCCTCCCAAACCTGGTTTCTTGGGGTGTTCTTTATGAAGGCCCTTGACTAAACGGGACGCATGTACCTCTGTTGCGAGTTTCCAAGAGCGGTCTGCCACCCGTGCCCTTTCTAATCAATATTTTATGCACCTCATATTTGTATTCCCGATCCATGAGTACGGGTGGGGGTACATCTTGAGAGCAGTATGTGTCGAGGTTTTGCCAAGGAGACATGAAAATCCAGATGAATGTGACGTGATGCCGGGAGGTCAAGGCGGACAGCAGCCATGCCTATTAAGGTACTAATAGGATAGGGACCTATGTATCTTGGGAGCAATTTCTTTGGACCCTTTAGACAAATGTTTGTTATGGCCGACCACACCTGATCCCCTACCTAATAAGCAATGGGGCCGTTCACTTGGATCAGTCTGCAAACCATTTGTAGGTGTCTTTTGCTTGCTGTAGGTTGACCTTTGCTTGTACTAATGTACAGGTATTTTAATGGCTTCTGTTACATATAACATAGATGTGCATGGGTGTCATCCATGTAATAGGTAATAGGGGGTGTAACCTGTTGACATATGCAGGACACCCTCACCATCAACAAAGTCTATGCCATTATTCAAAACTGGATGACCTTGAACAGCCTCTGCCTCAATGATGAGAAGACAGAGATTCTCATCGTGGGTACCCAAACCAAAATAGGCATGCTTCCCTCTGACTATTCCTCAATCAACATTAATGGCACGCTGATCCCAGTACTTAAACAAGTCAAAACATTAGGCATGTACCTAGATGCCAACCTTAGTGTGGCCAAACACATCTCGCCACTCTTGTCCTCCACCTCATACACATCTAAACGTATTGCATTAAGCTGGCAATTCCTCACACCCGACAACTGTGTTATTCTAGCCAGAGCCCTAATATTATCAAAACTGGATTATTGTAACGCCCTATTACTAGGAACATCCAATACCAACATCAGCAAATTACAACTAATGCAGAACAAAGCATTAAGGGCAGCCATAGGAATAAAAAAAAAGATCACATTTCTAATATCAGGAAAGAAACACACTGGCTTCCCATCAAGGCCAGAATTATATTTAGATCATTATGTGTAACACACAAATGTCTCTTCAATAAAGCCCCTATCTACATGAACAACATCTTCAAGAAAAAACAGCCAATAGGACATTCAGATCCAACAATAACACGCTGTCATGATCTCTGCTTCCAAAAGGCCAGGACTTACCCAACTCCCTTGGAAGCAGACCCATAACCCAGGTTCCGAGTGCCAGCCAGTCCCAATTGGGACCTTTTGGACCCTGTCCTGGCGCCAGTGGCGCCAGGCTCATAAATATGCCCAGTCCCAGCGCTGCAAGCGCCGGGCTCATAATGCTTGGGTGGACTTACCTGCAGCAGACCATGCTGCTTACTTACCTGCCAGTTGAACCCCTGATCCTCTTCTGTTTGGGACTACTTTTCCTGTTGGGTAGGGCAGGAGCCACTCCCTAGGTTCAGAACACTGGAACTCTTCTGGAAAGCAGGAACTCTTTTCTTACCTAGGCGTGGCTGTGGAAGGAGACATCTAAGCACTACAGGAGGCTATTTAAACCACACCCGATGGATGAATCTTGCTTTGCGTTATTCTGCATCCTCTGCAGCAGAACGCTCATCGTGTCTTCTGCATCTGATCCTGGGCCTAAAGGAAAAAGGCTTACCATCCTGAATCCAGTCTTCAGCAACATCTATAAAGACAAGAAAGAACAGGTTAGCACTGCGGTCTTCAGTGACAGCGCATCTCTTACCTGGTCCATCGGCTGTCATCAACGCCTCGCGCAGCATTCCTGCATCTGAAAGACAAAGGCTTACCTACTCTTCACGCGCTCCGGAGGTCATCGCACTGCATTCCGGCATCTGAAAGACAAAAGCTTACCAACTCTTCGCACGCTCCGGAGGCCTTGGGCGCTGCATCCCGCATCTGTAAGATAAAAGAAGGTGCGTTTAAAGACATTGGGTCACGTTAAATACTCACATGCCATTACTCCATCCACGCCGAACTCAGTGAGCATTCCGGCATCCTTCAGCAGCTCCGAACTGGTACCTGCAAAATAAAAGGACAGTTACTGCGCATCGTGAAGCAAGCAACAAGCGCTTACTTACGCGCTTCCAGGCGCTTCTATTCCGCATACGGGTCCATCCTCAACTCACTTCAGACAGTCAACCGCCATCGCCGGAACCCTGCAAAATAAGAGACAGCATTACAAAAGACTTTTAAAGACATTTGAAATATTCGGAACTCACCGTTCGTGAAGTGAACAACGGACAGCAGTCCTCTGAAGTCAAGAGGCCTGCGCTACCTATCCAGTGAAGAAACTGGTTACAGCACCCTGCCCCGAGGCAGATGGAGAGCTCGGCGTTCACTTACCTAAGGTGAGAGCGTTAACCTTTGGGGTTCTACAGGAGAGGAGAAAAGGAAAGAGATAGGGACACCCCAATAACCCCAGTTCATTAATCCCATATTTTCTATCTGCAGGCATCTTACTCTTCGAGTCAGGCATACAGTGCACAGAGGTCCAGCCCAAAGAGCCAACCGGGTGCTACACATCACTTTTGAAGATACGGTAGTCGCCCAGTCAAGACCGGCGCCTCTGCGAGAATCAGGTGAGCGTTACACACGCTCCTCGAGGTCCCTCACTCCAAATAATCTCTGGGATATTTTGACCCACTGAGCTGTGCTATGCTACATCACTTTACTGCATTGGTGCAAGAAACAACACAAAATGGCCGTGCTGACTCCTGTGTGCACCAAGAACTCAAAATTGTGTTTTGTAACAACCAGAAATGGCTGCACCGCCCTGCCAACACACATTTCAGGTGGGGTGGAACAGAGCACTCATTGCAGGAATGTGTCAGTGTGCTCTGCAACATTTAACATGGAGTGAAGTGAAAGAGGCAGCATCATTGTGCTGAAAATCCAAAATGCCTCTTTAAAAGGACACTTTCTCAACCTTAAAAAGTGCTGCTTGGTGCTAAATTCATCAATTTCTCCTGAACCACTGCAATTAAAGGGCCCTACAATGCCCAGAATCCTCCTTGTGTCTCAGAGGAACTGGGCCACATTTGAATGACAGCTCCTGTCCAATGTATCCTTGAAAAATCAACCAGGGGCTTTGTTTTTAATTTTACACAGGAAACGTGGCTTACACTTTGCAAGTGTATCTAAAGAATCAGCTGTAAGTGAAAGACTCTAAACAGATGCCTGATGCATATATCCATGCTGCAAACAACTCCAGCAGTCAAGGAAAGAAATAGAGCTGTACAAAGTGTATATTTGCTGCAGATGAAAAAACGAATTCAAAGAAATAAGTTAAATGTGCTTTTTCCTGAATGAAGAGCAAAATCGCCTATTTAAAACTACATTGTTGTGTAAAAGCATGCTCATTTAGAAATGTAAAAATATTTCTTGCTGGTAAAAGTGCTCCTATGAACTGTTTTGATTCCTAGGTTTCAGGCAAGATTTAAAATGAGAAAATAAAAGCTAAACCCAGGATGAGTTTGTAAACTATTTAAAAGAAAACAAAACGGCTCTGCCAGTGTTAGCCCTGAGAAAGGGTGACACCTCATAAACTGCTGGCACAGGAAAGGCTAATTGCTAGCTTGAGGCTTTGAATACCCAGGACAAAGGGGCTTCCCAAGTCGCAATCAGACAGTCGTCTTTGCTTCAGGCTGAGACAATAGCAGGCTAAGGCTCTCACCTTTCAAGTGGGAGGGGCAGTAAAAATCAGTCGAGAGAGAGGCCCCTCACCCTGCTTCAAAGGAATTGACATTTGCTTACAGTTGGGGAAAAGAAAGAAAACTGAGAAGACTTGGTAGAACTCTACACAAGGAACAGAAGTTGTAAAGAATTACAGATTGTGGGGAAAGTATTGATATTGTGCACATAGCCTTGTGTACATACATCCCAGGGGTAAATGCACACCTATGTACAAAATTGGGACATTTTAGGCCCAATCCTTCATGGTTAAAATTGACAAAATATCGCAGAAAGGCTAAACCAGGTCCCACAGACTTGGGGTTTGGATTGAAATATGACCCACACCATATGTAACCTCTGTATCTGATATTCTCAGAGGTTATCACTGTATAAATATGTATTTGTGGTAAAATTAGATTTTGTTTCTAGGAGCTAGGGGAGGTTTCTAGACATTGTAAAAGTAACACCATCAACATGACATCCTTTTCTATGAACCAATCAGCAAAGAGCAAGGTGGAAACTATGCTCTTGCCCAATCCTAGCATTATGGGTGTGGACAGTAAGTCTGCCCCTGCCATATACTTTACTGATGTCATTTGGCATGATAAATAAGGGCACCTGACAACACACAAACAGATTGATTCCTGACTTTCTTCCTGATTTCCTACGTGGCATCCTTTCTTGACGTCTTCATCCTACTTGATCCTGATTCCAGATTTCATTGCAAAGCCAAGGCCTGTGCATTGCTGAACTCCTTTTCAGCTAGGCCTCAAATTCTAAAAATCCGAAAAACCCGAGGGAAGCATCCTGTTCCAGCCTGGCTTGCTACTACTACTAGATGCATGCCTGCAAACTTGCCATCCCACTGATCTCCAGTCTCCAGTAACCAGAAGGGCCAGTCCAGTGCAGTCCAGTGCAGTCCGTTGACCAGAACCGCCCAGCTGAACCTGTTCCACCTGATTTGCCCAGCTGTCCTTGGTTAGACCCGATCCGTGTGATGATCAGAACCCTTGACGGTCCAAAATCCTAAATTAAAGTGGACTGTAAGTATTAATGGGAATCATAGAAAAACCATAGCATACCATGCCTTGCCTTGTCTCATCCCAACCTCTAAACCATCCTATCCTTACCTTAATAACTTTTCACATTGTCAGAATCCTTATTGCCATCCGGCCTTGATTTATTTTGCTAAGCGCCATTTTTTTAGTCATTTTTATCTTGTGCAACTCTTAAACTATTCATCCTACTTTGAGTGATCCGACTGGTTCTGCTGGGGTGGCCACTGGGAATTTGGTGTTGAAGTCAGGAATCAACTCCAGAGCTTACTTTGTCCCTCCTTGGTATTCTATCCAGAATTCTCTAGCCATAGAGTAAAACTATAGTTACTATTTTCTTGTCCCAACTGAGTTTCTTTTCTGTTTTCACTCCCCGAGTTTTCTAAAAACGCCTCTCATTCACCATTGCATATCTGCATCAATTAAATAGCTAGAGACTTCTTGTCAACTCTGGAGTGTACCTAAGACCTATAGCTACATCCCACACTCAAAATCAGTGTATTTCACCAGTTTATCTTAAAAACCGTTTGCTTAATTGTAGACGAGAAACTGCGGTTTTTTGCAAAGTTTTACATGTGTGATTTTTGTTCTAAATTATTTTCAAACTTCCATTCAGATTCAAAGTATTTATTTTTTCTCAAACTATAGCTCATGATTGTTAGTATCTTTCCATGTTACTCCCATAGAGATTTGCATTGATTTAAGAATTTTTGCACACATTCATTGTTTTACCCAGCCATTTCCGAAATGTCATTTTAAAGTGTAAGATTTCAAATCTGTTTTTCTCTCTTGTTTTGGGGGGAAGGTTGTATTTGAATTCTGTTTATCATTCTTTATTCCTGATTACCTGCTGCCTCCTTATCTCTATTTAGAATTGTTTATTTGTGGGGTGATCCTAACTTAAATGCTATCTTTCCAAAACAAGCCAAAAGTGTTCTGTTTCTCTGGTGATTTCCTTCTGTGTTGCCAAAGAGTGAATTTAAGTGCATTACATACTTTTTTATCTGTCATTGTCACCACATTGGTGATTGCTGCTCCCTATTAAAAGTATGTTTGATTTGGATTTTAAATAAATAAATAAATATTACCTTTACCAACCAGCCTGATTCCTGGTCCATTGTGACCCGGGGTATTTGCATAAGGGGTGTGATATGAGTGGTATATCACTCAAAATATTGAATCTATAGACATAATAAAATAAGCATTTCAGCTGTGCGCTGCATACTAGGCTGAGACCAGAGTATCTCGCCTGATTGAAATACTTAACAGTTCTGGAGCAGGAGGTAGCATCTTGTCTTGGCTCCTAAACATTGAAACTCCCTCCCTCTTAATATCAAAAAAGAGGAATCCCTCCTGGGATTCAAAAAATCCCTAAAAACCTGGTTATTTAACCAGTACTAAGGATATCAACATGACCTTGCACTGTGCCATCCTATGTATATTTAATAACTGTAATCTGTATATATGCAACTCTTTGATCTACATTTATGTAAGTGACCATGCCTAACTTCAATGCCTAAGATGTCTGTAACTACGCCGTGATACACACGGGTCTCAGCGTGTAATCAATTTAATAAATAAATAAAATAAATAAATATGGGTGATGTTATTGTCAGCATACTCCGCTACCCATAAGAGGTCGACCCACTCTGACTTGGTTTGTGAAAGCATTCACCTCAGGTATGGCTCCAGGCATTGGCTTACCCTCTTTGTCTGCCCATCGGTTTGAGGATGGTAGCTAGTGGAGAGGTGCACATCAATTTGGGCCAGGAAGCAGCAACCAGACCAGAAACAGGAGAGGAACTGGCTCCCTCTTTCAAAAATGATGATCGACTGAAAGCTGTGGAGATGGACGATGCGTTGTAGAATGGTGTGTGTCTGTGTGTTAGAGTTAGTTATCCCTTCCATAGAGATGAAGTGTGCCATTTTGGACAGGTGATCCACCAATACCAGGATGGTGTTAAACCCACGACTAGAGGGTAAGTCTGTGATGAAGTCCATAGAAAGGCTGTGCCAGTGAGACAGGGGTTCCCGCAGTGGTTGGAGGAGTCCTTGCGGTTTCTGTTGTTGGTGTTTTCATTGAGCACAGACGGCACAGGATAGAACATAGTATATTATGTGCTTAACTAAAGTGAGCCACCAATAGCACTGTTGTATCTTTGTGGTTGTCTTCTTGACCCCTGGGTGGCCTGCCATATGAGTGTCATGGTAACTGCTCACAACTTGTTTTTGTAGGTGGGGGTTAGGGAGGTATAACCGGTCGAGGTGATGGGACAAGCCATCCTTGATACTGCGTCCATGTCTTGTGGCTGCCCATGTCAGTAGTTCTTGAGCTGATAGCTGGCATCCGACGTCGTTGTATACCGTAGACCCACTATGTGCCTTTTTTTCCGTTCCTCGTAAGATTTTCTCTGCCAGCATGATGGGAGTGGTTCTGGGATTGTGGGATTCCTCTTCTTCCTTATTTAGGCCCATTTGGGAAAGAGCGTCGGCCATTCCATTGCAAAACCCGGCGCAGTATGTTATGATGAAATCAAATTCGACAAAAAAGAGCGTCCAATGCAACTGGCGTGCAGACAGGACATGAACAGACTTCAAGAATTGCAAATAACGATGGTTGGTGAAAACTGTTGTAGTGTGTTTGGCTCCGAGCAGATGGTGTCACCACTCCTTAAAGGCTGTCTTTATTGCCAGACGTTCCTTGTCTGTGATCAAATAGTTAATTTCTGTCGGGGAGAAGAATTTCTTGGACCAGAAAGCCATTGGATGAGAATGCCTGTCTTTGGGTTCTGTTGTGAGAATACTGCACCCATGGTAACTTACAAGGCGTTTGTTTCCACCACATAGGGTTGTTCTGGGTTTGGGTTTAGCAGCACTGGGGCGCAAGTGAATCGTGCCTTTAAGGCTTTAAAGTCTTGTTCGGCTTCCTGGTTCAAAGGGAAGTGAGGTATTTGGGAGCACCACTTTGTTAATCCTGGGATGAAGCACATGTAGAAATGTGCAAAGCCTTGAAAACTCTGGACGGCCGAGACCTAGGTTGGAGAGGCCATTGAAGGATGGCTTCCACAGTTCTGTTATCCATGACGACGCCTTGAGGGGTCAGAGGTGCGAGACAGACACAATGGTATCGTTTTCTCAATGTTTGCCATTTATTCAAACAAAAAGGGGAGAGATAAATGCCTATCTTTCCCTATCCTAACAATAATGTCCCTACCGAGCAAACTAAAACTAAAGATGACCTAGTGTCCAAAAAGCAACTGACCCTCACACTAATACATATAACAAAAGTGTACAAATAATATTTGCCAATATTCAGCTCAATACAACAATGCAAAAATTCAAACATATAGTTTTTAGAAAGTACTCCTTGTGACCAGGATTGGGCTCCCTTCCCCTGGATCAATTCAGGAATACCCTTGGAAATGTTCTGATTCAACCAAGTTCTGTTCAGTTTAACACAAAAGGTCTTTTCCATCCACTCCATCCTTCCGCTTGGTAAAATAAATGTCTCTTTCACAAACACTTGTTCACAACCCACAGCAATTATTCTCCTCCACAGTATCCTTCCTGGTAAGGCAAATGTCTCTTGCACAAAACACTATTTCACAAACCAAGGCAGTTGTTTTCCTCCACACAATGTCTTTCTCAGGATTCAAAGAAAATATTAGCATGTCACAATTATTCTTCGACTGGAATCCTTTTGTCGGTATAGCAAAACTACTACTTTTTGAAATGCCAGTTTGTCAAAATGATATTATTACCAATGCCTTTCCACAACACCTTTTAACACAACCACTTTTCTTCACATCAAATGTGTCATTCCTGGTGTACTCGCCTGCCAGGATTCACTACAAATGTTCCCTTCCCTGGTTCACTCTCCTGCCAGGAAGAAAGAAAACTCCTACTACTACAGTTGATCTCTTCTGTTAGTGGCAATATAGGTTACAGATTCTCCCAAACTGGTGTCTCGGAAAAGGAGAATTGCACCCATATTGCCCTTTGTTATAGTCTCTGAGCTATTGGCAATGTGGGTTACAGTTTTTCCCAGGTTGACATCTCATAAATAGAGAATTGTGCCCTCTTTGCACTCCTACTTCTTCTGGATAGCATCTTGGCTGTTGGCAATATGGGTTACAGGTTTCCCCAAGTTGACATTTCATATAGGGAGAACTGCGCCCTCTTGGCACTCCTTCTTCCAGATAGCTTCTTGGTTGTTTGCAATGGGGGTTACAGGTGTCCCAAAGCTGACATTTCATAAATGGAGAATTGCACTCTTTTTGCCTTCTTCTTCTACTTGCTCAGTATTTAAAATAGTGTGAATTGTGTAAACTTTCCAATCGGAGTGCCCTGGGGTTACCTTGTATTTCAGGCCCACTCTCCTGCTCTGTTTGGCATCTCTGTGTTGCTCCCTGCTGCTCCAGTGGACCATCGGCGGATCAGGAAGTCATTTGACAACTCTTCCGTACCTGCCTCCACCTGCACGGCCTCTCTCTTGAACCTCGCCGACCCGGCTGGGTCTCTGCATCCTCCAGCACTTCCAGGGAACTCGTATCGGGTTGTGAGCATGTCTCCCACACAGCTGGGCTTCTCTCCCTGCTGCTGACCATGACTCAGCTTTCTGCTGCCTGCACTCTACAAAATGGAACGCCTTCCCTTCTTGTGCCGGCTTCTGCTGGTGTTCGCACTCCTGCTGCAGCTTCAACCACTTCAGTGTCGTTCCTGACGACTTCTTCCTCCACTGATCCTTTCCTTCTCATTCCACTTCCATATGCACCCATCTCTGGTACACTTTCAAGTTTAAATGTCCTGCTCAGGTGCCTTGCCTTCAAACAGCTAGAATGCATATTACCTAAAGTTGCATCTTTGATCCTCATTGACTCCTGCTCCTACTTTCTCATCCCAGTACTAAAGGCATTATGGATCCTGACATCCATAATGAGTTTGTGTTTTTTACATTTATTAATTTCTACTTTGCTGAACTGGATGTTGTCAGAGGTAGGAGATGTTATATGAGTGATGTGTGATTTAACATTAGGACTAAGACTTTTACCCAAGACAGGATCATGGCCGTTAGAGGATGTGACATCTAATTGAGGAACTCCCAAGGTATACAACTTAATCTGTCTATGTAACTTTTGACAGAAGGTTCCTTGGGTTTCCTCATGAGAGGGACTTGTGCAATGGCAGCATGCCATCATATATTTGAGAATTACAGAACACTACTCCTCACAAGACAATGAATACTGTGACTCTCCCAAAGGAGTCACCACTTCCCCTTGATAGCCATCTCCTCCCATGTGATCCTCCCTCCTGATACCAAACCTAGGGTTAGGCTAAGGTAGCGTCTGCCTTCCCCTGACCAGATGGGAGGAGACCTTAGGATTTGGTTCAATGATGACTCTGCAGGATTCATCACAGGGGTCAGGATGAAACCTTGGAATGCCACCTTTCGTACATGGAAGGAACACATTTCCAGCTTTGCGAAAGGGCAACTGTGTCTCAATCGTTCCAATACTTAATATACATGCTCAATGTGCTCTGGAATGGTTCTTGAATAGACCGCAATGTTGTCTATGTAGACAATGGCACAGACATCCAGTAGCTCCCACAGCAGGTCATTAATGAAATCCTGGAAGGTGGCCGGGGCGTTAAACAACCCAAAGGGCATGACCTGGTATTCATCAATCCTGTACTTGTTACAGTACGTCGTCTTCCACTCGTCACCTTCTTTTACACGCACAAGATGATAGGCTCCACAGAGTTTGAATTTCATCGTTCACCTGGTCCAGGATTACCGCTATAAGCAGCAGAGGGTACCCGTTCTTCACGGTCACCCAGTTCAGATCTCAATTGTCAATGCATGTCCGTAGGTTCCATTTCTTTTTTTGAGACAAAAAAAAAACAGTGGCAAGCCTGTATGGGATGTGGACGGACTAATAGATCTGTTAGCCAGATATTGATCCAGATATGCCCATAAGGTTTTGTTCTCTGGGGCTATGAGTGCATAGATACGACTACATGGCATCTGTACAACCAGTACTAGGTCAATCTGACAGATGTACAGGCAGTGTGGTGGCAACGTATTTGCTTGTTCTTTGTGGCACACATCCTCTTAGTCCTGGTACTTCCTTGTTAGTTTCCCAATTATCCCAAATGTCAGATTACCTAGGGGAGATGGCAATGACGGGAGTCCCAGAATTGTGGTCTTGGGTATAACAGGATAGCATGTTTCCTTGCAAGGTGGTGGGAAGGTCAGGGTCCTGCAATCAGTCCTAGGGTTTTGCCACTCCAGCCAAGGCACCCTTCTAATTTTTCAGTACCGAAGGGTACTTATTAGGTCAAAGGAAATACTCTACCACTGCCCATCTTGACAAAGCAATGTGAGGTTTTTGTGCAGGCGTTGACCGGTCCCGAGGCTAGGCACGTTCCATCCACTGCTCTCACCTTTTCTGTGGCAGCTTTGGAAAAGGTAGGTACTCATAATTGGGTTGCCAATTGCCAACTCTATGTACATGTAATTTCGAACAGCTCCACAGTCAAGATAACCTTCAAACCCAAAAATGTTTTGAGTCTGTTTATGAAGAATGAAAATAATGGTGATATCAAAATTCAAGGCCTGCATTTTCCTTTTACTTGACCAACCAGCCTGTATGCTTGTCTGGCTTCCCCATTTCCCAATGGACTGTTAGGTTGCGCCTCAAGTGCCCCCATGGCCTTTTGGGATGGTTTGGCTGCATGGGTTCTGTTGGACCCGCACCACTGCAGTGCATGGGGAGTTCCTTGGGGCGCACATAGACAGGGCATGGGTCGCAGTGGGTGCAGTCTACCCTTCTTTTGGAAAAGTGGTGGTCCAGTTGCACTACCAGGTCGATAAAGTCGGGAGACCATTCCGGTGTGTTCACCACTTGGCCCAACAAGACCTTTAAATCCTGCGTAACCCCCGATTGAATAGCATGGTGCATTTCTCCTCTGGCAAATTAGTTTCTGCTACCAGTCGGTTAAACATGGCGGTATAGACCAGGAGGTCCTCGGACCCTTGTTTTATGGAGAGCAGCTTGTTTTCTAAGTTCTGGGCTTGGGTCTTTCATGCAAACAACTTCTCCAGTAGCCCTTAGGAACCTCAGAAGTCTCGTAGGATGGGGTCATCCCTTTCTACCAGTGATATAGACCAATTGGATTTGTGACCCCCCGAGGTCGGAAAGGACAATGGCTCCCCTGGTGATGTCATTGGGAAAGGCCTGGGGTTTTCTGGTAGTGCTAGAGAGACCGGTGCTTGTGTAAACACATGGATGGGGGTGGTGCTCTGAACACCCATTTCTCCAGGACGAGGAGTACCCCCAGTTGGTATATGTTATCTGTTAATGTTATAATATCACTGTTTGGATTAATAAAACACCACAATAAATGACAGTCAAGCAACTGGCAATCACTGACCTTATCTTCGGAAGAAGCTTGAAGAAATGAGAAATTCATCTCGCTGCCTCCCTCCACACCAGAAATATCCGGCATGAAGTGAAACCACAAGTGAAACCCTTGTGGGGGAGAAAACCCTTCGTAGCTAGTGAGCATTGTAGCTGAAGATGTCAGGACTTGAAGACTGCTGCAGCTTTCCCAATCGTGTGATCCAGTGGGTCGGTGCTGTAATGAAAGGGTGAGTTGATTATGGATTCCAGGAGCTGCCTTTGAAGAGTGTGCGAAAGAGTTGAAAGATTTAACCTGTTCTTAGAATTCCTTTGGTGAACCACACCTTGTTAAAGGGGCCGGAATGGGAGCCTTCGGTAAAGACTGCAAACCTGATGGTCCAAAGTAATGGTAAAAGATCAGGAGAAAATAACTATTACTGACAATAAACCCTACCAACGGCAGTAAGCCATTCGATGTTGTCAGAGACAGCGGTAGCTGTTGTTGATGGTTTACCCTGATGGATGCTGGGCAATGTAGTTCGGGTGCTGGGAGCTACTCCTTTGCACTGAGGGATAAAGAACGGTATCAGACACAGTCTAATGATTAATTCTGCTACCGGAATCGTGGTACCTACGTTCAGAGAGAGAAGCCAATAACTGTGTATTCTGCTCTCGATTCTGTCGAAGTCAGGTTAAGTAGGATAGTAAGAAGCAAGCACCAAGCAGTATTTTAGAGTTAGTAAACCTATGTTAATACGAGACTCATAGAGTGTGGCTTCTATAATAGCAATGCACTGTTGCTATGGATAAAGCTTCTGATGTACTGGATCCGGATGAAGGGGAGGAGCAACACCAGTCACATCCTCCGTGGAAACTGCACGGTTAAGTTGAGTAGCTGGCACCATCTTGAGAGGAGGCAACTGCAACCCCATCGCACGGCGCCATCGATGGCACAGAGACTATCCACGGCACCTAGACATAACACTATACTGTAATCCCCAGGCAAAGGGGCATGGCCTGCTTGGACTTGGTTGAAGCTGGAGACTAAATCTTTGATCCTTTTCCTGTTCATCACCAACTCTCTTTGCAACACATTGGTGTTGTACTTAGCTGTGCCCCTTACTCACCCAAAAGCTTAGCCAGGGCACCCACATCCAAGTTCTCCATGATGCCCAGGCAAGACGATTTCATGGGCTTAGTGATCGGTAACACTCACCTGTTTTACGGTTCTTGCAGAGGCCTCGTCGAGATCCCGGCAAAGTCCCCACCAACCCACATCAATCCCAAATGGCTTTTGTGTGGTACTAGTGGGATCAGCGAGAGTGGTGTGAGGATATCTGCGAGGGATAGTTCATGTGTCCTTCTCCTCATTGCCCTAGCTGTGTTCGCTGTGGCATAAATGGTCTGGTCCATGTCCATCCTCTCCTTGTCTCCCCAGATGAAGGTGCATTTACCTTGATGCAAGGCAAAGATGGGCTGGATGTCGCTTGGTCCAGTTACTTCACTGGAATCAACAGCCGAGTCCTGCCGACATGAGCTTCATTGGCAAAAGGGGCTTGCTAGAGGTACTGTTCCCTTGTTTCTTCTTGTGTAATGTCAATGTCTAGAATCCTTCCTTGCTTCCGAGTGTATAACATGTCTAAGGGTTTATTCTTGCTGGTTTCCATAAAGTGTCTAATGTTACCTCCTTACTGATTTTTATAAGTGTCTAATATGTCCTCCTTGTTCTAGTTTCTTACCCAGTACCGGGATGGAGTCCACTCCGGAGCAGGATTGTGAGGAGCATGGACCAACTGGTAAGTCTCTTCAGTAAGGTGCTCCAGCAATGCACTGCTAGGATGTATGGGCGGATGTTCTTACTGGTCCTTCTTGTGTCACAACAGTGAAGAGCTGAGAACCAGATTCCAAGGTGATGCTGTGGTGAAGGGCGCAGAGCCCTATGCAGGGGAAGGTGAGGAGAACAAGCAGGTATGTTTTTTTCCAGGTGGAGTAGGGGTACCATGAGAAGCCTTAAGAAAGGCCTCAAGTAGTGCAGCGTTGTATTAAATGAACACTAAGCACATGCTTGAGGCTGGGCAGGTCTTATATAGCCTTGCATGGCCAAAATGGAGCCTGTGCTTCTCACATCCTGCGAGAGTTCAAATTCTCGCAGGATTTTGGGAGCAGTGGATCCTGTGATGCAGAACAGCCAGTGTTGGCCTAGATATTGTCCTTTGGAGCTGCCTCCATCATTGCACTAGGCAGGACTATCTGAGGGACTGTTGTCCCTGTATCTTTGCAGGGATGTCCTACTGTGAGGGTTCTGTGCATGGGTAGGCCTATGGCCCTAGTCATGACAGTGTTTACTGGTGTGTAAATGTTAAGGACTTCCATATTTGTATTCTTGTATGTCAAAGTGGTCAACTGTCCAAATTCCAGGTCCATTTTGTTACAAAATGGTGTTTTATGTTCCTCAGCCAAATCACACATATTTTTCAATGGAACTTCTTTCCAAGTTTCCCAGGATAGGATCCCAATTGGAAAAGCTTCCTCCTGATCTGATTATCTTCTTCAAACACGTTACTGCTTATCATCTCTTCATAGCTTCCCCATTGGACAAAGTTTCAGAATAGGTTCAAGTTCAGAAGCATAAGATTGTCCACCTGATTCAGGTTTGAGGACAAATTTCCCCAACTGAAGCTGATGGCTAAATGTGATTTCCTTCTACTGAGGATGTTGTGGTTGACTTTTAAGAGGATGGCAGCCCAAGAAACATAGAATAAAAACAATCCAAACAACCAAAATAATCACTGCACCTCTTTGCAACTGAAAACAAGGTTTATTACATATAAAAAGGATTTCAGATGGTTCTGTAGAACCAAACTGACACAGAGCTCGTCTTATGTCAAGAAGTTACACCTTTTATAGCAGAAAAACTGCAAATTAACAATACTATGCATAATAAGAAGTACATCATAATCCCAGCACCCTCACTGGCTACCACCTATAGATCATGCTAATCACCCCTCTAGTACCTTCACTGATTGGCCACATCTACACTCTCCCATCCCCTAGACACGTGGTTACCTACATCGTCAATGTCAAACCCCTCTATATGGCTGGTGGGTTCTTATCAATAGGTTTATACATTTGGGACCATCATGTGATGTGCTTCTTCCTGTACTAGATGCGATCAAAATACCTTGTTGAGGCCAACCCTGCTTTTGATGAAACAATAGGCTTCCTCATTTACCAAGACACCATGGTGCACAAGAGCTGCACCCCCCAACTTGTACTAAATTTATTGGCATCACCTCTGCTCCTCCTGTCCTGACTCACAGGATGTTCGAGACACGGCTCCCACATTGTATCCGACCAACCAGAGGTGCACATGACCAGGGCACCGCTCCTGAGTCTGAATTTTGAGGATTTGGTTGCTTACATTTTGTGTCTATGTGTAATTCATATGGGATGTCTCCCCTGCGGTGAGGGCAGTAGTGTTCTACATCTTTGCCTGGCTTATTGGCACCACATAGCCTCATGCCCTATTCTCATGAATTTGTCCTTCAAAGGGTGCATGACTTCCTACTCTTTTACCAACTAACATTCCATTTCCTTCACGTTAAGGCCCCACAGCTGGATACAGTTTGTGCTTATCTGAGCACCATGGGTGCCTCTGACCTTGGCTTCTCTCCTGGGGAACGGTTAAATGGATTTGTTTTTAGAGCTGAACGAACAGAGCCACAGCTCCCCACAAAGGCCTGTGTTCTCTTGTGTTAATTGTGTACTCGGCCTTAACATCTAAAATGGTGTTCTTTCTGCCGAAATAACACACCAAACTCGCTGTTACCACACTACCTTACTTACTCCATCTTCTGCTTATTTCAATCCTTCCCGCACATTGCACTATCATATGTTACTACAATACATCAACTAAACTCCAGGCCTATAATACTGCCCTATCTATGATTTTGCAACCGCAACATTAACACAATTTGTTGCTCTTTCTATGTTGCTATATGTGGGTATCTTAAATGCATCAGACTAACTAAAAATGCATACTCTGTCTGTGGCATAGCCTTCACCCTGCTCCCTCAAGGTTGCTCTCTTAGAGGTTTTCCTTGACTTTAACCTTTTTGCCTAGCTGGGACGGTGTACGTGCATTCCAACACATTGTCCAGGAAGACCAGGAGTACCCTGTGGGTCTACCCGTAGAAGAGGACATAGATACATTTGTCTTGCCCATAGTAGGCCAGGTGGTGGATGGCAGGCTTCATTCTGTTTCTGGTGCTGTGCCTAAACTTCGTACTCAGTGGATATTATCTACAGCTACACAAGCCAACACTGCCATCATAGTTTCTATTTGGTGCTACCTGGGTCATCAATTGTTTGTAGCATATTTCCAGTGCTCCACAGGCCTCATCTGCAGTGTTTTGTTTAGTTCACACAGATCAAGGAAAAGCTGACCTGGCACTTTCACAGCAAAAACAGTGTTTGTACACCTCTCATAATCGATGTGAATGCTTCTTGTAATGCGTCTCTGGGCCTCATACTGGTATCCTCACAGCTGTAATTTCCTCAGTTCCTGGGTGTCTTAGGCTACTTCTATGAGCTTCAGAATCATGCAACTAAAGCAACCAATAACCTCCCCTTGATGGGTTTGGAGAGGCTATTCTGAACTGATTTTTAACTAATTAGGAGTAAGTCCACCAGGTTTCACAGGTGTTCGCTGAGGGCTATGCACACGTCACTTAGGTACAAGGTCCAAAACTGGATGGGGGGGGTGAAAAGACCCCACAGCAACCAGTTGGAAGGTCCACATGCACATCTGTCTTCATCAAGGCCATAACCAGGGGCCTTATTTGGGTAACCTGTTTGTGGGATAATTCTAACACAAACACGCAATGACTCACCCAAATTTGTCTAAGAATGGTGTTAAATATTTAAGATACATTAATGATGTGTTCATTATATGGAAAGGCAACACTAGAAAATGTGATGAATACTGTGAATACCTAAACAATGTTTGGACTGTCTTTTATGTTAAAAAAGAGTAAAATCGATGCATTTACATTGAAGAAGATCCAAACCAAAACATACCATAAAAAGGCAGCGGCCATTGCTACACTACACGCAGACAGCTCACATCTAAAAAGCACTATAAACAAAATATTCACATGGGAATTTACTAGCGCTAGGAGAAAATTGTAGCACAGATGGAATGTACCATAAAAAATGTGAGACTGTCAAGTACATATTCCTTAACAGGGGCTACTCTTACCAATGTGTCAACAAAGCTAGAGAGAAAATAACAGCACGGAACAGAGGGGAACTGCTGGCACCCAAGATTAAAACCAATGAATCCAATAAAGACATTAATTGCCCAATACTCCAATGAAAACAACACAGTCAGAAGAATCTTTAGAAATAACTGGCAGATAGATATTATCTATTCAATTGTTGTTATATTTTTGTTTATTTGAAAATAAAAACTTTGAATTGAAGAAATAACTGGCAAATCCTGAGGCTGGATCCAGATCTTAACGATCATATTACCAAACAACCTAATATTCTATATACCAGGGCTCCCACAATAGGCATGAAAGTGAGTTCTAGTTATATGACAAATAAGAAACAGAAGAGGCAAATAAGCATCAAAACTGGCCAACCTTTACAGGGCGTCTACAAATGCTCGAGCTGTAGCAATGTTCAATCGCATATAACCAGACATAGCCGCATGATCAATGTGAATGAATTCATAAATTGTAAAACAACATATTTAATATATATCCTCGTCTGCATTTGTGACAAACTTTACGTGAGCAGCACCATAAGAGAACTTTGTATAAGAATAAGGGAAAACCTGCGCAGCCTACAGACACCAGAGAAGAAAAAGGTGCTGGCGGAACACTGGAACACTGAACACTCGAGAGACAAGATTGATAATGTAAAATTCTTCAGCATGGGACACTGACGGTTGAGACTCGGTATCCCCCTTCTTAAACCTTTTCCCCATCCTAACCCGTAGGATACTCACCCCACCCCCTTTCTGACAAAAACACTTTCACCCATTACAAAGGACAAACACCAAAGCCATTAATCTGACATGTCCCAATGCCAGGATCAAGCAATTGACCAGAATTACACACAACCGGCGGTTTTTCCCTTCCCCACAGGGATAAAAGGTGGAGCAAGAGAGCACATTAGGAGCAAGGCAGACCGCACAATGAGAGAGCTAATTCAGCACGGCAGTTCAAGAGGAGGAGAAAGATGGCACAAACTGAGAGGGTGACAAGGAAAGAAGCAACCTTGCCCTTTCCAAGCCAGGCCCGTGAAACCTCCAAAGAAGGAAGCGTAAGACCGCGAACAATAGCCGTCATGTGTTGCAGCAGATGTCAGTGGTGCACAAGGCCCTCATCTGCTGATAACTAAGCCAAGGGGAGACACTTGCCACTATGGTACCGACCTTGACTCCAGAGACAAGAAAAGCCAAGTGGTTCCTCACAGCCGGTGAGTCGAGGCGAGAGCTGATAAGAAACCAAACTGTGTTTGAACAAAAGTAGCAAAACCGCGAATTGAAGAAAGTACAAAGAACTGTTCTTTTGAAATGAGAGGGGGAAACCAGATACAGAGGAGTCAGGACAAATACCCTATGGTTAGAACTACTGTTACCAGAAGGCATTGGGAACGGTGCAAGAAGAGGGTTGAAGTGGTCATACGGGGGTCTAGCAAAATCCTCTATACAGTTCAAAGTCTTTGACCGGCAAATAAAGGTAAAAGCAAGGGAGTGAATCCTGCACTGTGTGAATTACAAATGTTGACAAGAGTGAACCCGACAGAGGGATGTCCACAGTGAACTGTTTAAAAAGACAATAAGATTTGTGATTTTCACAGAAGAGATTGTGTTGAAAGCCGCAGTGAGCCTGAAGGAGGGAGACTAACATTCGAGAAGGGTCTGAGCCCGGAAGAGAGGGATTCAGAGGTGAAAAGACAACACCCAACCTGCAAGCAGAAAGGAACTTTTGTTTATTATTTTGGAACACATCAGAAAAGAACCTTAACCACCCAAGGCCCTGATAGTTAAAAGCAGAACTGTTAGCTCGTGCTAGGAAAGCTTGAACACGTGCTTTGCTCCAGAGTCCTACCTTGTACTGTGCTCAAAATATGGGGAAGGGAGACCCCGACTACCGCATCCTGACTCATTATTTGTGAACACTTCTTTCTTTCCTGTGAACCCTATCCCACACTCTTTGTTGGTATTTAGCGTAAGGATTGGCAATAGGTTTTTCTTAGTATAGGCACTTGTATTTGACAAGACGCCACTAGGACTGCATTATTATTATTAGATGGTCGTAGCTTTCTCTCATCTTAGACTTAGGTTTAAATTAGGCGTTTTTCCAAACAGCATATACAGTTTAATAAACACCCTTGAACTGTGATCACTTGTGCCTGTCTTTACTGTTGCCACCATGAGTTCCTTACATTTCAGATAGACAAAGGCCTCAAGGCTTTGAGAGAACACAAAATGCTGAAACCACAGAAACACTGATCCATGCAGAGCCCAGGCAGAAGCTGGTAAACAGTCATGATTACCGTGAATTAGAGTCGGGCCCAACATTGCAGAGAAGGCACAAGATAGCAATTGATAGGATGCAGAAGTATCCTCCCGTATTAATTAAAATTTTAGAAGAGCACAACCAACCATTGTTAGCCAGGTGAACGCAATTATAAGCCAAGAGAAATCCATGCAGAATAACTCAGTAGTGTCCCCAGTGGGAAAATAAACCATAACACTGACAGTAAGATTTGCTAAAATCCCAATAAATGCAGGGTGAAATAATTCCAAGCATGGACCCATCACACATGACCCATAATTGATGAACACTGTCTATTCATTAGCAACAAACACAGATAGAACACCTTAAAAGTACACTCAGACACAAAATGCAACAGAAGGCCAAATACAAAGGGATCACTCTTGCTCATGGCCTAGAACTGAGCGATGGTATCTTCTTTAATTGAAAAGAAAGCAGTCTGTGGAACCCTCTCTCCTGACTCCTGTCTGGCTCATATCTTTACAACCTGTTAGTTGTCCAAGGTTGGTTATTATGAAGCCAGCTAATGAAAACCCTCAATATTATGCTGCCCATGAAGTAAGCTGCTAGTCAATTACCTGTTGCAGAGATGATGGGCCTCATTATAAGCATGGTGGTAGCCGTGCCTGTAAAACAGGCACGACTATCGTCGGAGTTGCATTTTTACCAGCACCCATCAATAAGGAATTACCGGGTAATTTCAACATTGCCGGACCCAATAATTCCTGCATTGCCAGGTGCCGGTGCCTGTCAGTCCCCATTACCATTTGAGCCTGTTCATCCGACATGCTGCACTCGCGGGTGCCGCTCTGCCTGCCAGGCCAGACCTGCCCACAAGCACAGCTTGTAGTATGGCGGTCCAGGAACTACGGTACCAGCATGCTTACCAGTACGGTAGTTCCCAGACCGCCATGCTTATAATGAGGCCCAATGTCTTTCTACCTTTATCACTTTAGAGGTGGCCTCGGTAGGAGCCATCAGACAAGCTTTACCCAATTAGAAATGGAACACCCATAGAATGTATATGTAATCACCATCACTAACCAATCCCTGTCTCTCATAGGCTTTTGGTAACTAAGATTACCGTATGATGTCAGCTATGACAAATGTTGAAAAAAAACATTGCTTTTTATGTAACAAGCGAGAGCTCCAAGAATTCAATGTGTGTATGCTTTCCCTGCTTTATTTTGATGATAATAAAGCTGGGTTTTGCCTTGCACTTTGACTATTTCTTTTATTTAGTCTGACTGATTTATTTTGACTGATTCCAGATCCTCTTTGTAATCTTGGATCTTCCAGGCCAGCTTAACTCAAGTCAAACAGGTGAAACATATTCCTGGAAACCAGAGGGTCCTTCCACTGACCTCGAGTCATCATAGTTGTTTGGACTCTGGGTTAAGGACTATTGGTTCCCAAGGAGGAACGGAAGACTGTGTAAGGCTTATTATCAACTCCCTCCACTGCATCTCAGAGGGTTGGAGGGAGGGGACTGACAAGCTATGTATTAGCCAGTACCTAGACATGGCTATGTTTTTATATGACCATGCAACCAGGTAGTAGTTTATGTCAGAGATGGATTAAAGAGCACTCCAACTCCCAGAGAAGGTTCAAGAGTTTTTATTGGGTTTTCCGACAGGGTGCTAGGGCCGTCCCTTACTCTCTTGTTTTGATGCAGTGGTTTTCCATCCTAGCCCAGGAATCCTTAGTTCAGAAGTTAGTATATATAGATTGTTAATATGGGGGTGCAACGTCCTAAATGTACATGTTGTGCGACTGCTATTAATATGAGTGTTTTTGACATTTTATTGAATACGGCTTTGTTTCTGTGTCACTCTAGAGAGTCAATGCACTGCCAAGTCCTCGGCAGAGTGCGCTAGCAGCACAAATACTAACCATTGTACCAGGAACTTGGCCTCTGAGTGTTCTGCCATTGTATTTGAGTGTCGCTGTCATTTTTAATTGGGCTCTGTTTCTGCCACATTCTAGAAAGACTTTGGGATGCCTAAGTATGTGACAGGATGGCCGGGCAGCACAAATGTTAGCTATTATTTTAGGAGTCTGGCGTCTGTTACACTTTCTCATGAAATCTTTCCCAAAGGAGTCGAGCACACTACAAAATCATGGTCTTTGTCCATGGCATAGCCAGACAAGCATGCAATAGTAACGAGGACAGGCTTGAATGTGGAAAGCAGCAGGTGTGGGGAATAGCATGGGTTGCCAAGTGATCTGGTCTCATGGAGAATAGCCTTGTATTTAGTTTATTGATTAGATTTCGCTCTTCATACTAACTGCGCGCGATTGGGTAATCTGCGGGGGATGGCCATCTAAATGTAGCCTGGAATTGGACTAACAAATCATAATAGAGAAATGTACTAACCAATTAGAACAGGGCAATTTCTGCTGACTTAGATTTTATATAGGCAGGAGCCAATAGGATGCTTAGATTTTAGTTACAAATAATAAATGTATTCTAATTGTGTGGTTTTCACCTTTAAATATTACTGTCTTAAGTGTCACGAGAATGACTGACTCTCCCGGCTGTTATTTTGCATTTGTAATAAAGTTGCGTGTTCTACAATTCGGTCCCTCTCATCATTGTTTGGATTTTCTTGAGGGTCAACTAGATTATTAACCCTACTGTCTATTCTCTGGATAACTGTTCAAGAGCGCTTAAAAGCAATCTCCTTCTCTACCAAAGTTCCTCCTGGACTTTTTAAGCTGATCCTACACTATCAATGTTGTTAGTAACTAAAGTGGTTATGGGGTTGTGCTTTTCAGAAATGCTGGCCAACTCGATTACCTCCTTCTCACACCCTGCTGTTCCTCTCCCTATTATTGACTGCTATCCTCTGCTCGCTACACCTCTCCATCCAACTTCACATTCATTTTCTCATCCTCCTCCCTATATCTTCCTCATCTGTCCTTCCAATGTCGCTGTCTCTCCTTCTACTACCTACCTCCACTTTTGATGTTAATACCCTAACTCTTTCTTTCTATTCCCTCCTCTACACTAATTCTCCAACCTCCACACTACTACCATCAGTCACACTACTTCTCCCTTCTCCATACTACTACTCCACCCCACCTTCTACTCAATCACCCTCCCTACACACTCATAAAAAACTTCTACACTGCCATTAACACTCTCACTCACACACACTCACCACACATTTCCACTTGCTATCACCAATCAATACCTCACATGTTCTCTAGTCCACCTCCATACTCCAGTTCACCGTTCTTCCTCCTCCTGGTCTCTTGGTCCCCCACCTCCTCCTCTGACCTCACACGAACAACCCACACTTTCCTGCAGGTGGGCTTTCCTTTCCATACGTAAGCTGCTTCATTTCAGGTTCTAAAAAGAAGACAGATAAACTACCCAGCATAATTCTCAAGAGGCATGGGGTGATACAAGTTGGTACTATTCATCTATAAACAGGCATTTGGGGAGGGGACAGGAATTGAGGCCCTCTCAACAGCCACCATCCCACTATGGAGTAGGACTAGCTCCTGCTTCCAACCTGGTAGGCCTCTTATCCAAGGCTGAGAGGGATTTCTATCCCCTCGTGGCAAGGTCAGTTTACTGACCTTGTCACATTCCTCATAATTATTATGGTTGTGGGTCATAGGTGGGGATTTAAATGCATCCTCTGTTTGCAGTGACTTTGCTGTCACCTGCAACTGTCAAAGTGGGCACCTGCAAACTCTGAACCTGCCGTGTGCCACTGGAAAGCGGGTGCTGTAGAGCAGGAGCCTGGTGCAGCAAGGCACAGCTGTCACCATGCTTTTGTCATGGACCTTTCTGAAAGGTGGGGTCTGATTAACAGACCACCATTTCTGAGATGAAATTAGCCACATCATTTTATTATTTAATAAAAATAAAACAAGCTACAACTTTCAGACCCTTACCAGATAGCAATTCTATGTGCTAGTTGTACCCCTTTTGGTCCACATCCTCTTTACCAAAATGTAATTCATACCCCTTTCGACCACCTCCTCCCCCAGTCGTTTAACAGTCTTTCACTTCACCTCTTCAGTTCCTTCGGCTACCTCCTCTTTGTTACCCAGTTTTTCCCATGCACTTCTTTCTATCACCACATCATCTTTCTAAAACTCTTTTTATAAATCGTCTTCTCTTTCCTCGACCTCATGCTCGCTTCTTATACACATCTTACAAGTAGTTTCCAGCCGTCTACTTTCATTCTCAACTTCTTCGCCCCTTTGGGCCCCTTTATCATTCCTTTTCAGAACAAGTTTGTATTAGAAAGGGTGCTCTAGTACTTTACTATCACTTCTACCTTTCTTACTCATGTGGGCCCCTCCTTTATCCTCTTAGGCAACTCACATGCACTGTTTTCCTGTTCTTTACTATCACTCCCACTTTCTTCACTTCTGAGGGCCTGCACCCTTTTGCACACCATGTATGTAACAATCAGCATTTTCAAGTTCTTTATCAGCACTCCTACCTTCTTCAACCCTGTTAGCCCTTATGTCACCCCATTGTACCCACTTGGTATGGCCAGGGTTTGCTAGTTCTTTAGTATCACTCCCACTTTCTTCACTTCTGAGGGCCTGCACCCTTTTGCACACCATGTATGTACCAATCAGCATTTTCAAGTTCTTTATCAGCACTCATACCTTCTTCAACCCTGTTAGCCCTTATGTCATCCCATTTTACCCACTTGATATGGCCAGGGTTTGCTAGTTCTTTAGTATCACTCCCAATTTCAGAACCTTCTTTTCTCCAACCTTCTTCCAGCCTGCTGTGTCTGGTAAATCTCCACCCTCAGGGTGTGTCTTTCCCTGCCCCCTTGACATTCTTTGCAGTCTCCTATATTCTGTTAACCCTACCCTTCCTTGACTCCTTTCCAGCCTCCTCTGTTGCTCTCCGCGGTCCCAGGTGTTGCGTTTCTAGCACAGAAAAAGTACAAAATAGTACATATTATATTATCAACCAATGTTTACAGAATCAATTATCCTGTGATTTACCTTGGCAACAGCTCTAAATATATTTTGTGAACGTAATGCCTCTAGTACTGTTTACATACTAAATAAGAGAATCCTTATACGAAAAGAAACTAGCCATTGGCTGATACGTGTTTCTTACTGCATGTGCTAAGATATACACACAAGGTATGTGCTTTTTTAGGGCCCCTATTATCATATTAGAAAGTCAAAATTGAAGGAAAATAATCGAAAATACAAAAAAGAAACATGTATTAGAGCATATAATAGTCAAATGATGATTGTGTTTTCTTTTTAGCATAAACAAATGTCAATATTGTATATAAATAAACTGCAGACCTGTATTCATGTATGTTTTTCAATCTTTATATTATTGACCCAAAATAAGATTTTATTTTGATTTATTAATTTCGCACAACTGATGCACCTAATCGTATTTACGAGCAGATGAAGCGGCAGAAACGCTGTCTAGCAACTAAAGAACTATAATGCAGGTGAGCAAAACACAGAATCCAGAAACATTGAAGCCCAAACTCACTTATGAATCATTTAAATAGATGGGTGTTTAGCGCTTTTCTGAATTGGAAGTGATTTTGCTGTCCAAATTTCCTGGGGTAGTTTATTACAAGCCTTGGGTCCATAGACTGCAAATCCTTGGTCGCCCCGAGACATACAGGTAGATGGTGGGAATTTTCAGGAATAGTTTATTCTCAGACCTGAATGAGCGGGTCAGGAGGTATCAGTGGATTTTTCCTGCCAGATGACCTGGGACCATATTATTTAAGCATTAAATATAAAACAGAGAATTTTAAAATCACTTCTGTCCCTCACTGATAACCAATGAGGGACTGACCAAATCCCGAGATGTGAGCGGACTTCCTTACCCCCACCACCAGTCTTAGTGCAGTATTTTGATCCCTATGTAGCTGTACGCACTGACTGGAATGCCTGCTAGCAAGCTATTGCAGCAGTCCAGCTGTGAGTTAACCAAAGCTCCAACTACTGCTACGTGATTTTACTGATGGTATGTAAGGCAGCGCCTGCCCCAAAAGACGGAGACTGTGAAATATGGACTTCACCTGGGCACTCACCTGGCCCTCACTACTCGAATTCCCCTGCCAGACACAACCCATGTTTTTTTAAATCTTGGCAGAGAATGGCAGGTCTGCTCTCAAAAAGTTCTGTAACGGGGTGTTTGCCGGATCTCGAGGGGTGTTTAGGGCTGAACAACACCACCTCAGTGTTGTTGGCATTAAGCTGCAATCAGTTTAACTACATCCAGTTACTGACCTCATCCAGGGACAGCTTAACTCTGAGGACGGACTCCACTATCTTGCCTATTTTGACATACACCTGTGTGCCATCTGGATAGGACTGAAAGTTTACTTAATGTTTCCTCAGAATATCGAGCAAAGGACAAAGATATAAATTAAATAATAAAGGAGACAGTGAGGACCCCTGTGGCACACCGCAAGTCTGGTCCAAAGGGTCAGAGACCCAACCTCCAATTTGACCTGTTGCTGTCACCCTGATAAGATAGATTCAAACCATGTGATGACTTGTGCCAATACCTTTCCAATCGTACCTAGGAGATTGATTAGGATACAGTGATCCACTGTATCAAAACAAACTGAAAGGTCCAGCATGAACAAGAGGGATAAATCCCCCTTTTTGGCACCCTTTAGATGGTCGCACCATCCTGCTAGTAATGCGGTCTTGGTGCCAAATCTTGAGCGAAAGCCTGATTGAAGAGGATCTAGCAACCACTCCTTTTCTACATACTCATGTAAATGTGATGTGATGACCTTCTCTAACACTTTTCCAGGCCATGGGAGTCTTGCTACTGGCCGGGCCATGGGAGTCTTGCTACTGGCCGATAATCTTGGAAACTCTCTGGGCCCAAATTAAATTTCTTCAGAAGTAGTGTGACTATGGACTTTTTCAATTCTACTGGCACTATGCCAGAGGCCAGTGATGTGTTCACGAACAGTGCCATAAATGGCAAGATCTCCACAACTAAGTGTTTTGCCATCCGCGCTTGACAATGGAAAGGTGTGTCATTCATTGGCTTTAGCCCTCTCACAATCGACTGGATGGTCTCCACTGATACTGGTGAGAATTCAAACTGGGGGGCATGATCAGGATTACTCGCCTCCCACTAAACTAAGGACCTTATGTGGGTAATTCTTATCTTCAGTTATCTGTTCTTGATTAGTGCAGATTATTTCCTGAATCAATTCAATTTTGGTTTTAAAAGAAATTTAAAAGTGTTAGCCTGCGCCAGAGAGGAAACAGAGGGAAGAGAGACACAAGTAGGATGACAAAAGTTAGAAATAATGGAAAACAGTTCCGTTGGTTGATTATTGTCCCCCATGAGTTTTGTATGTAAGAAATCTGATTTAGCCCTCAAAATGTGGACTTGTTATCTTTCTCGCATTCTCTTGATAAGATTTGATTCACACAATTCTAAAGATTTCAATTTGGTAAGGTTCCAAGATTATGAATACCTGTTCATAAAAATGTATAAGCAATTTTGTTCTACTTTCTGCACTAGATCATTCTTGTCTATTATAAAGAAAAAAGATGTGTTTCCATTTTCAATGTATTTTTAAAATCTTATTTTTTTTATATAAGGTAGAAAATATCAGAGAAAAAAGGAAGAAGTTGGACTAATTAATTCCCTAAATAAATTAATGTTATAGGCATAAAGGAAATCCGGTGTGTAAAACCATATATTATCAATGTTTCAATGAGCCTCTAGGCATAGAGAAAATGTGATTAGTAGATTGTGTGTTTTGCCAATGATATTGTGATCTTTCATCAGACACCCATTAGATTACAACCCTCTCTATATAGTCTGGTAATGATTTGAAGATCAAAGTATCAATACATCTTCATTGATGGCATCCAAGCAAGACAAGAAATTAACTGATTACATATGTTACATATATAAAAATTTGCTAGCATCATTGAAGCACATTGTTTACTTGGGATGTCTGCTTTTTGAGCCAAGACCAGAATGTAGATATAGTGTTGTACAGTATGGGTGGCCGTTTTCCCTAAATGGTCGCAACCATTTCAATAGCCTTTGATTTGGACAAATGAGCTATAGGCTGACATATGAGATTCTAATTCACAGCAGGTATGATACTTAGTTTGAAGTGGTTACTCCCACACTAGATTGATTAATGAATGTAGAGTTCAGAAATGGCACCCAATACATCAATGTAGAATGATTTCCAACATTTTTTTATTCTTTTTCTTTTTCCTTACGATTGGATGCACCCTGTCGATCGAATTTGTATTGTCCTGATGATGTCTGGTCTATGGAATCTAGGCAGTCCATATAGCCGAAACTCGATTCGACGATATATAAATCTAAATTTAATTTAACTGTGTGACAGTATCTTCACGTCGTAAAATCCTAATCTGTTTCTAAATTAAATGTGATGCAGGCCATCAATTAAGGAATGGTGCACTGTCTTTTTATTATATTGTGCACTTGAGGTTTATTTATTGACCCTCTATTGTTGTTCTAACTGAGTATTGTATGAATGCAGTGTAGCTGGGATCATTGGTAATTTATGATTGGGTGATGTGAGGTTGACGGGGTATTCATTTGCACTTTAGTATTGTGTTGTTAGCCTAAATATATTGGTGAATTCTGTATTGAAGAGATGAATTCAAAATGTATGAGCAAGTTTACAAAAATTATGTATAAAACAAATTTGGAAAAACGGCTTCTTTGACAAAGTTTTTGCCTAAGGAAATACGTGTAAAAAGTTAAGAGGCTTTTTTTAATTGTGTGACTGGCTAATAAGCCTTGAATCCTTTGCAAAAGAAACAGTATGGCTTGACCACATCTTTTCTGTGTGTGTTACTCCAAAATTAGGCTGATATATATTATGAATAAATGAAGGAGCAATTTGACTCCTCTTTCAGTACAAATGGCGAACATATACAATAAAAATTGTGCGTTCTCCATGCAACCACTTAGACAATTTTATAAGGGTAAGGTCATCCCATCCTGATACATGGGTTGGAGGTTCTAAATACACTGTAAACATCTTCTTTAGGTGAATTAGAAGGTCTTCTGTGAAGGAAAACATTGCGCCTACCACTTTGTATGCCAATCTCTCTAACCCGTATAGAACTAGGTCTACAATCTCTTAATTAATTTATTAGCTACAAAAACATATGTTAGCAAGATGTTGAATCCACCAGAAACATCTCTTTTTGAAGATTTACAAGAAGCTAATTTGTCAGAAACATCATAGGTGCTTGCTAAAATGAAAATAAAAGAATGTTGAACCTATTTGAGGGAAATTCAATCAAATTCTGAGGAACTGCTCTCTAATCCCAATAAAGTAAAATTAGCAAATACTCCCTGGGATTGGATAGAGCAACATGACAAAATTAGGAGATATAAAGTAGACAAACATTCTAAATATACAGAAAGGGGATGTAATATGTTCCACCCTATTTAATGGTATCCCCAGATGGAAAGGTTTGCATGTCATGTTTGTGGTTTCACTTTAATGTCTTGTACACACTTGATGCCATGGGCCCTCATCTAGGTATCCCAGGCTCCGGTAGAATCTGTTGCTGTTGTAAAATTCCTGATGAATATGAAAGTTGGAAGCACCTTTCACTGGATTCTGAAGCTATTTATTTGCTACACGTCAGTGGCTAGAATGGGTTGTCTTTGATTTTGATACATGCAATAATTAAATGCTTTGGAGACGAGTAGTGGTTGGGAACCGGAAACTGCTTATCTTACTTTGTTTGTTCACTTAATGTTATAATTCAAGCAGCCAGAAGAGGGCTGCACTTCATTTTAAACTCCACTGACTTCATGGCCATCAATTGTGCCCTGCAGGACCACTTCTGACATGCAGGTCATATTTTGTGCATTATTCAATTACACTGTCTTGTCAAAGATCTAATTTGTAAGTGAACATGTTCCCATTTGGTAACACACAACGATATTGCATACAAGGATAACACACACTGAATCAGAACATTATAACAGAGCTGAGCAGACATCCACAGTTAAAAATCACATTGTGGTGTGGGCCATTCCATTCCAGTATGGTGCCCGCTGAAATGTTGCATTAGTTACAATGTAGTGCCTCTATGAATGAGGTCCTGTGCATCACGGAGCAGCTAATTTTGAACAGTGGTCGAACTATATGGAAAGAATTAGTGGAACTATGTTCCCTGCTGGCCTGCACCCACTCCCCACAAACCCCATCACCATGCCCCCTCCCACACTTCTACAGCTCTCTCACAAACGAACGCAGTTGTACAATCACTGCAGTAACAGTTCTTTCGCCATGCTGCACTCATTCTTCTTTGCAGCACAGCAGATTGACCCCAGAGACCCCATACACACTGCTCCAAAGAGCCCTGTTAGAGAGCTCGATGGGTATGCAGTGATATTATCGAATAGAAAACAGCGAATGGATTTTTAAAAATAAAAATAATGAATTAAATATATATATATATATATATATATATATATATATATATATATATATATATATATAGTTGTGAATGGGAATAGTAGTTTTGGAAGTGGGGGAAAAGTATTTTTAAAAAAACAACGAAAAAAAGCCTATTTTTTTTTGGGATGTTTTTTGTTCGTTTAAAATTCATTCTTTGTTTTCTCATTAGATATAACCTCATGTAACCAGTTGAAGCTCCTTCTTGTCGGATCTACTATTGTTGCAGACCAACTCACTCAGCTAGAGCAGTCCCGCAGCACTGCTGTGTGCGAAAAGCAATGATAACCTCCACATTCCCAAACGAGAAACCAGCAAGCAACTACCTGTGTTTTTTTTCCTTCACTTTATTCCCAACATGGCGGATTCTGCTTTCCCGATTCTCTATGAAGGTACCCTTTGTAATGAAAATGCTAAACTTAAGAGCAGCGAAAATGATTGGTGCTAATCCATTTTATGTGACAACTGCTGTATTCAAAATGTGCTTAAACAGCGTGCCATTATTTTGAAATCAAGTACAATTATAATGTAAATCCATCATGTCTGAGTGGTCGTTCGCCTCCTATCGACATATGGCTTGTAATTAATCAGCGGTGCTCAATCAATCTTTGCATCTACAGTGGAGAGGAGCGCGCCAACTTCCCGCCATATGTTTACATCATTCCAGGAGCGATGAGGGATGGAGGCGCCTCCGTTTCTCGGTGCTAATTCGTACGGCTGAACCTTGTTCAAGACGCGAATTGTCATCTGCTCAAATATTTAAAAAGCAGCTAAAGACTTAACATTTTTACAACCTTTACGTGGAAAAACAAGCTGCCTTTGCCAAGCAAGTGCTTTAGAAATGCGCTGCCCTTTTGCTAATGTTGTTTCCCTTTGCGGCTGCTCTGCGCGCCGCGGAAGATGCGTGGCTCCTGTTAATAAGGACATGTCCCTGATTAAATTCTCCTCTTCGCGCCGTCAAAAGCGTGCAGGTGGCTGGTATTCTTTGGAGAGCCGGCAAATTGACACGCAGGAGCCTCCTTCCCATTTTCATATTCTCTTACAGACATCAGGTACCAGAGATTAATAGCGATCACAACTTCCTCTTTAGAAATAAAAAATATAAGGATACGTTGAAAAATCTGGGGCGCCTGAAGAATACGCGCAGCGTCACGTGACAGGCGAGGAGACTCGAAGCAGCCGAGGGACTCACATAGTAAACAGAGCTGCCCAGCAACATGCAAAGCAGCTAATGCCAAGTACAATCGCGATGGAAATATGGTGGCCTACATGACCACGGCCTGAAATCTAGCTTGAGGAAAGGAGATAGAAAGAAAATCACATGACACTTGAAGAACTGCTCATGTGAAACAGTTACAGTACAAAGGTGAAAACAGCACACCCTAAAGTCGCTGTTTCCCCTAGTCCCATGGCACCCCCCAACCTCAACTTTTAGTTATGACACATTTTAGAGGCATGCACAGCACATGTGAATCTTGGGGAATTATTAATAATTTGGGGAGTTTTTTCATGAAAAATACCTGTGTGCGCTAGTGTCGACAATGCTGGGCATGCAGTACTGGTAATTACTGCATGCAGAAAATGTTTAAAATGCATTAGGAAACACTGTTACCATTTCTGGACGAACCGAGCCTGCATTTACGTCAACTATCAAGTGGTGCAGCATAATTTTGTATTTCACTATTCATTCTGAATCCCATAGTTCCCAGAGGCATCCAGGCAAGAGGAGCCGTCAAATGGTGTCCGAAGGAGCACCTGGTCAGTATGGAAAATGAGCAATGTAGGTTGTTGGACCAGGCCCTAGAGTTCTTTGTGGAGGAGTTGGCAAAGGAAGCACCTCGGGTAGTTGACTACCTCGTGTCTCAAAATCCCACCTTTAAGCCCACCTGGCTATGGAAAGTCATTGCGGGCCAGATCATGGCCATCATCACCCATTCCCATACCATCAAGGAGGTGAAGAGCTGCAGATTGACCTTCAGAAGCACATCCAGACTCGTGTGTTCCAACATCGTCAGGAATCTGTGGCCACTGCTTGCCTTCCCCCTGGAGGAGATGGCTAGTCATGGCTAACTTTGAGGAGATCTGGAGTCAGAATGTGGAAGTTGGATCATCTGTTGCCAATGGTGAGTACATTTCCAACTGAATCATATTGTACTCACACTAGTGCAGTCAATACTGCAAAGTGTTCATCTGACTCAACTGGAAGGCCATGTAGCAGCCATAACCACCATAGCCCTAAAGTGAACTCACTTGCCTCGCCCAAACATGTGACATGGGTAGGCATTGCGATCATGGCTATGCAATGCCAAACTAACTCATTGAAAGGAAGACCACAAATCCGAGTAAGCCATGAGAAATAGTATCCAAATGCATGGATGGCACGGCTTGTCGTACCAAACCTCACTTACATGATGGCAGACGGTTTGTAGGTTTGTTGCATGTGCTGGCCTATACATAACCAGCTGTGTAAGAGCAGTACACAAAGAGGCAAGGGAATGCACATTAGTACATGCCTATTCTGCCTAGCACTTATAAACTCCATTGCCTGCAGTTCCCAAATGATTACCATCTAAGAACTCCGTCATGTACAGCCATAACAAAATTGTACATCAGCATTTGATGTGTGCACCCACAACACATCCATGACCTCATTGAGACAAATTCCTGCAGCATGACTACCACCTGTAATGAAATATGACTTGAAGCACAAAGGGCTGGCCCCCTCAACATATTTTAAAGTCAAAGAGCATATAACGGTCAAGCCAACCAGACATGCCGATCTTAATGCCCAAATCTAGATGCCAAACCTGAAGGGCATCTAAATGGTAAGTGTATTAGGAAGACTCAGAACCATGGCGAGCGGCACAGACCCATCCTGAAAAAGCAGTGCTCAAGGGAAAAGGTTCAGGCACACAAGCCAGGAAAAAGCTGCCAGGCCTTCCACTGCCTGTCCTAAGGCCACTAGCACTATTACTACTGCCACAAGCACCCCCACTGCAGCTACCACCAACTCCACCCCCTCTGCCAACATGGCAACAACAGCCACCTCAGCCTACTTTTCTGTCACCACTGCAGCCACCACCACCCTATCCCCGCATGCTGCCGCTGGCCCAACCTACATCCCCCTCCCTGCAGAATCATCCATGGCAAGCAGCCAGAGGATAAGATGCAGCGTGTTATCCTCAAGGAAGCCATTCCTTCCACCATCATTACCTTGTCTGCACCTTCCATATGGTTCTATGTACTCGCAGTCTGTGGACACTGTGCCAGTGAGGAGGGCTGTGGATGAGACAGCAGGCACAGGTGCCCAGAACAATCTAGGTGGGCAGGGATTAAAGGATTATCCCTATTGTCATCCTCACTGAGACATTTTTCAAATCACTGTTGTTGATGGTGATGATGATCTTGGAGGCTCTGCTGTGAGGAAGTGCCATCTGGCAAGGGTGTAGAAGCTTTGGCCGTTTTTACTTGTATTCATTAATTCAATGATTCACATCATTTTATCTCAAAACGAGTGATACCAGAGCTCCCCTTCATAAGCTCCATGCCGAAAGGATATTGACACATGGGCCCTGCTGCATCAGTTTCCTGATATGCAGCACCTGCTCTCCAGTGGCACAGAGAAAGTTGAGAGGTCACAGGTCCCATATTGACAGCTGCTGTGACAGCCAAGTCAGAAGCTGCATTTAAAGTCTGCACCTATGTAAACAAAACCACATAATTGCAAGGATTTACTAGTCTGCTGACAGTTTAAGCTTTTAAAATAAATCCATAACAGAGTTGTATTTATTTCCAAAATATATATAGCACTATTATAGAAAACTCTTGACAAAAAGGTAGCAATAGTACAATAATAAGGAAATGAGAGAAAAACACAGATATGATTGAATGGTTAGGATTCAGGGACATCATTCAGGATATGAAATCAGTAGTAAAAAACTTTATAGATGTTTTCAAACTGTGTGAGTAGAGCATTAATGAATGTCAGGGGGTGAAGAATTCCAAAATTTGGGCACAAGAAGTTGAAATGAACGGAAACAACAGAAAGCACAAGGGTCAGACGTACAGAATGTAAAAATTGAGCGGCAGAATGAAGATTACTAACGTGTGATGTAGACCAATCAATGCAATGATATAAAAAGGGAGAAGTCTGTGGATACATTTAAAAACAAAACAAAGAAAGTAAACTTCACAATGCCTTTGAACTGGAAGCCACTTGAGACAGGGCAAAAATGCAAAAATATGAGTATCTGGGGGTAAGAAGAAGAGACCCCTGACAGCAGAGTGTAAACGTGAGAGTAGAGGATAAAAAGCATAATTAGGAAGGCTTACATGAAGTGAAAAGCAATATTATAGCCATGAAAGAACCAAGGATTGAAGTGATGTTTTTAGCAAACAAGGTATTGTCGTAATATTAAATAAAAGAAGACAATAATGAACCACTGATGCATTTTGAATCTGAAATGAAAAAGAAGGATTAAACACAATTCCTACATTATGAGCTTGAGAGGACCTAGGCAAGTGGAGCGGTAAAAGGAAATTTGTTAAAGGAGGAGAAATCTTATCGGAAACTTGGAAAAATACAATTTCAGTTTTTTTAGAGTGTAGACAAAGAAAGCAGAAACAGATTGCCAAAAGACAAGAAGAACGCCAATGATGCATAGAGTCATTAAACAAAGGAAATGATAAAACAATCTGGGTGTTGTACCTGTAAAAATTGACCTGAATCCCAAGGTCAGAATTTTGGTTTCACTGTTAGCAATTCACATAACTATAAGAAGCAATTCACATAACTATAAGAATCCACATCTGATTTATATCATACATGTGTCAGAAAGGTGAGCCCAGGACAGCTATGAAAGCATTGTGTGTATTCTGTTCAGACTGTCTGCAGGACAAGCGGCCGAAAGACTGTGCCTCTTCTTTGATCCTTTGTGATGTCTATTAGCACCTCTCTCCAGCAGGACAACCTCCCAGAAGAAGCTGTCTTGGGAAGCAGTAATGAAATGGCACACTGTACACACAAAAGGACTAGCCTCACACCAGGACGCTGCATAGCAAATTGTCTTTGATGTTGTGGGTATGAAAAGGGGGCAGAGCTAGTGTAGTCAGTGAGAGCTCAGGACAAGTGGAGAAGGGTTCCGGCATCTTGGTTCTCAAAGATTGGAGATAAACCAATTGAAAGGGAGGGAAATGGGGCTGTTGGACACTATAAAAATAACTCTGCCTTCGATGCATTCTTGCAAAGATGGTAGGCAATCATCCAGTCTTGTAAGGAAACAGGGCAACACAAGATGGTCTGGGTGTTGTCTAGAGTGTTAGGACACCTTCAGTAAACATTGAGTGTAATCCGCAAAAAACTAGAAGGAATGGAGAAGGAGTCAAGGAAATATGACAAGGATTTCACATAGCAGTTAAACAGTGAAGGGGCTATGCCTGAGCATGATGGGCTAGACATCTGAAACTGAAGGATAGGGAGCTGAAAGTGCCAGATTTAACAACGAAAGCTCTGAAGAAGGAAGCAATTCATTTCAAGTTTGTGCCAGCGGTTCTAAATGATTGTTTTACTCTGTGTAGCTGCCTTTTGGGATGGACTAAGTTTAATGCCACTGATAGGTCAAACAGAAACAGAACAGGAGGAGAGGTGGCATAAATAGGATGCAGGAGTCTGTGGAAACTATTTTAACTCTACAGAGACAGCAGATAAGTGAGGTGTCATGATGCCTACCCCAGGGGACCCAGACCAAGTCCAGCAACCCCGGAAGCAGGCATCAATTTATCCAAAGCAAGCCCAACAACCCCTGCTATTTGGGTCTAGTCTTGGCACCTATGGTGCCAGGCTCATATGGAGAGTCAGTCCTGGTGCCATAGGCACCATGCTCATAGATTAAAACTTACCTGATGCAGACCATGCTGCTAACTTACCTGATGCAGACCATGCTGCAAGAGCTCCGAGCCAAAAGAGGCTTGGAAGGGACTACTTTACTTAGGGACTATTTTTTTACTAGGGCAGGGCTGGGGAGGAATACTTACCTGGGACTACTTTGGAGGCTATTTAAACCACGCCCGAAGAGCAGCACATGCTTCGCATTATTCTGCATCCAGCAGCATAACGCTCGCCGTGCCTGCAAGTCTGCATCCAGCCTTCTGCCACGCCCGCCTCGAGCTTGGAGCTCCTAGAAAAAGGGAGAAAGAAGGAGAAAAGGTTAGAACAAGAGCAATACCTTTGAACCCTACCTGAATTCCCGATCCATCGCGCCTTCAAGCTGGAAGAAAGAAGTTATTTATGCGCGTCGCCTCGCCTGCTGCAGCGCCGCACTGAACTCACCGGCCTTCGCAGCATCTTCACATTCCACCGCATCCTCCTACATGTTCCCGCCAAACTCCGGCACCTTAGGAGAAGACAAGAACAGCAAGGTGAGCCAAGGGAATACACAGAGGAATATTAGTTACCCCCCATAGACTTACCTGATTTTACCACCAGGGGTACTATTCCTCTTCACGGGTCGGCGCAGCTTCCACTGTATCTTCGCCGAACCCCGGCCCCTAAGGGGAAACAAAAGGACAGCCAGGTGAAACAAAGGGACTAACAAGGGGAACCCTCCTCACCACAATAGACTTACCTGATTTTACAGCCAGAGAAATTACTCCCTGAGACTTCATACTTTCTCTCAGCGCCTGAATACATATTGACATTATTTTATCGAACTGTGTTGGAAAATACAAATCCTTATCAGAATACTACCGGTTTCCACGAGGAACTCTTCACTAGGGTCAAGCTGCAACCTGCAAGGAATTGGACAAGAGTGAAAGTCAGGCATTTGAACACTTACGAACTTCATACTCACGGCGTCTTGCCGGGAATCTCGGAGTCAATATTGTTCTGGAACTCACCAATTCCTTCGAGCCAGTGAAGCAACTGGTTATCAACGCGCCCCTGCGCTCAATGCAGGATGGAGAGCTCATCTTTTCAAACCATCGGGTGAGATTATAAGAGAAGACATCAAAGGTGATCTGTGGGGAGAATAGCAGGGGTGGAGGGATTTACGCTCAACTCCACAGGTGGTTAATTCCCTTTCTCCATTTGCAGAAGAATATTCCTACGGGCCAAGCAAACGAAGTTAGGTGGGCCAGTCCAGTCTGTCATCTCGGCCCTATGCGTCACATTGGTGGAGACCGCAGCTGTCCAGTTCAGTTCGACGCCTCTGTGGGAGCCAGGTGAGCGTAACATGAGGACATAGATGCAGTGACATCAGGTTTGACTCTGCTCTCTCGCATCCTAGATTGAATAGTGCAGTCAGTGGCATATGAGGCTGGGAAGGACAGAACCACATGCCCCCCTTGGTCTCTACCATGCATTGCTCATCCACTACTACTTGCTTTCATCAGAGGTCCCCCCACCAATGGCATATTTAGGCTTCCTGCTGCCTTAAGCCCCAATAAGTGCATGCGCCCATCCCAGCTTTTCTCCACCTCCGCCAGACTATGCAGCTTCACCAGATTCCGCCCCTTCAAAAAACTGTCTGTGTTGCTTAAACTACACCCCTTCACCCCCATTCTGTCCCCTATTTTGGCTCTATAACATTATAAAGATATTTTTTAATTTGCAAGGATTAGAAAGTTACTGCTTCCTCTCTATTGGTTCAAGCCTGTCATCTTCTATGTTATGTTAGTTGAAAGAGTGCTTTCAGATCTCTGCTACCCACGATTTGGAGAAGGCAGTGTGTTCTACAGTTGAGTGCACTAGAGGTAATTGTTGCTGCTAATTGTCTACTTTTGGTTAGGTCCGAAAACATTCTTTTAGAGGAAGCGATAAGAACATAAGCTGTCTGCCAACTGGACACAAGTGAGAGCAGGTTGGAATGAGGAATCGTGGTTTCAATGCTAATATCTGGTTCTCTCACTAATTGCCTACTGTCATTCTATGAGAAGCACCTAGACTAGTCTGTAATATTAATGCAACATAACTAAATTTCTACATCCGGTCTTGTCAAATGGTAAAGTTTACATATGAAATATATGCAAGTGCTACAGACACATCTTATAACAATGTTGAATAAAAATAACTCAACCCCCTTCTCATAGTTACATAGTTACAGCAGGGGGGCAACATGAAAATAAGGCAAGTTATCTGCTGCAGCCAATGTACTTCCAATCCGTTGGGCTGGAAAGCCATTAAAATATGGCAAAATACATTTATTTTACAATTATAGGAGCGTGCCTAGCCCATGTCCATCTAGGTGCTAGGTACAGACATGATACATTCAGAACCTCGGTTCATATAGTCTTAATTAGTTGAACAGGTGTGTCTTGAGATTCTTTGGGAAAAGACGTACCTACCACTTCGCCAGCGTGCAGGCGAAGTGGTAGGTTGTTCCAAAGGTTAGCTTCCACAACTGGGAAACTCGGACCTCTGGCTCTCTTGTGTCTGAATCTTGGTTTGATCTGACACTGGCACTGGGCAGATCTCAGGGGTCAGGATGACATATGAGTGGTGATTTTCTGGGCAAGGTACGTTGTTGCATTGTTGGACAGACATCAGTGAGCGATTGAAAGGATTTTTAAAGTAATTCTTTCTCTCACAGGGAGCCAATGCACAGACCTTTGGGCATCAGATATGTGGTCATACTTGCTTCTGTGCAATGCTGCAATGAGGGAATTGTTTTGTGGGACCAGAAGCCCGTTTAAGGTTTTTCAGAGGACCCACACAGCAAAGCATTACAATAGTCTAGTTTAGAGCCTACGATGGCGTGGGCGATCGTGAGACGATTGTCAGTGAATAAGAATGGTTTACTAGCCCGTATCAGCTTATTGGCATAAGCTGCAGTGGAGATGTTGTGACTGATTTGGTTTGTCAAATTGAGTGTGGACTCCAAGGGTTTTCACTTCGGGGGAGACAGGGATGTTGTGGCCGTCGATGCTAAAGAACCCAAAGGCTGGGTCGAGTTTTGCCAGGCGGGCTGATGTCCCAACTATGATGAGTTCTGTCTTCTCATCGTTCAGACATAGACTATGTTGGACCATCCACAATTGGATCATGTCATAGATCTGGTTTACATTCGCAGAGTCCTGTTCGTTGTCGCCGGAGAGGAGGATGAGGTTCTGGGTGTCATCCACATAGTTCGTGAACGTGATAGCCAGTGAGTCCAGGTGGTCTTATAGTGCTTTAGTATAGATATTGTAAAGGGTAGGGGTATTTTTATGCCTACAATTCTTTTTCCAGGGCTTGAGTGGGGTGAGGTGCTCAATGGCATTGGCTAGCATGGCGGTGTAGGGCATAGTGGAGCGTACATTCAGAGTGCTCAAGTCACGCTTCCGCTCCCTTGACCGCTCTGTCAGCCAGCTACTATATGCACCCCTAATAGTGTGCAGGATCATTGTGGCAGCATGTGTCCTGGACAATGCTGCAACACGGCGGGGCATACAGGTGGACATGGTGGCACCACCACATCCCCAACCACATGCACAGGCGCTGCTCATAGGAGGGGAAAGGGCACCTGGCGAGGCAGCCCAGACCCAGCTTGTGGCCACATTTTTCACTTAAACTCCCACCCCTGCGGAGTGCACACAGGCTTGGCACATACTAGGTGACAATCGATGATGACAAAGAGACAGTCAACTGTCACAACCTTATCACCCTGAGAATGTTTCCACAGAAATCCTACATTGTGTGCATCCCTAGCTACTTAAACATAACCAATCCGGTGTGACCAAAGGAACACATGCAAGGTGCATATCCCACCACCCCCCTGAAAAACAGGCCATGAAAATCACTGGTATGTCACCCAAACTCTCCCAACCCCCATTACCCTCGTTGGCCACACCATGGCATGGCATGCAACAGCAAAAGAGCAAACCAAATGCACAACACATGACAAATTAGTTACGAAGTGCCACGTCCTAAATGGAAACAGGCCTGAGACAATCACACCTGACATGTAATCAGATGAAATGACTGACCAACAACCTCCCTCACATACAAAGTCATACACAAATGCATGCCACCAGCGGCACCATCAACAAAAGACAGAATGCCTGTTGGCATGCATATTGGGCAATCCAAATCCACACATCCCAAAACCGTGTGCTGTGTGTGTCCCCTGCAACACACCGTTCAGCACATAGCACAGTGAGCGGCCATTGTGTTGGGGATACACCTTGAGCATCATGTAAAAAAGGACAAGCAACTAAAATTACCCAGTGACACATGTACACAATCCTAAAATTGCAAGTGATCATGCGCTGCATGGACACAGCATTGCAGAGAAGGTAATCTGTGTGCACGTGTGGGCATGGATGGGTGGTTGTATGTGTGGTGGTGCATTGTGTAAGTGTGTGTGTCAGTAGGGACATTTACTCAATACATGCATGTGAAAAGAAGTGACCTTCAGTGTCCTGTACACATCACATGTGAACATTGCCCATGTGGACACCTCAGTGTGTCAAACCACACCAATCCTCTGACACCTGAAAAGTAAACCCAACACAGGAACATCCATTGACCAGCAGAACACATCATGTACATAGTACCCCACATTGACAATGTCAGACAGTGAGCCCCTCCCTCATTTTCTTATCACATTGTCCTTCAGAAGAACTGTCTCTGGGGTTCATCGTCTTCTTCCTTCTACTGTACCTGGCTTTAGGATTCTCCTTCCCCTTGGTTTTCATGTTCTTCCTTTTGTGTAAATAGGGTCTAGCTCCCTCAGAGGCCACCTTGACGAGAACTCCAAGGAGGCAAACCCCCAAACCAGGGAAAAAGCCTCAAGGTGCCAAAAAACCCTGGAAGAGTCTCGAGTAGATGACTTGAAGTTGTAGAATATGGCCAAGTACATGTCCAAGCTGAATGATAGAATAACTTCCAAGGTTGCACAGTAGTAGAATGGTTCAACAGGATGGGTAGGAACTTGAGTAGACAATAATCAATGAGGATGCCACAACTGAAACTTGTGAGCTGAAACTTGAGTAGAAAATAACCAAGGAGGCTGGCACAACTGGATGGTTGAGCTGAAACCCAATCAATCCTTGATAGTGTGAACGGAGAAAGGCAGAGACAGCACAAGTCTGGAAAGACAGAGTGAATGCGAGATAGCTGGAAACAGCTGACAGCAAGTTAAGAGCCAGAACAGTTGACTAGCTTTGGTAAAAGGCAGGAGTCAAAATAAAGGTATGGATGTAACAGATGAAAGATAGGAGGAGTGAGAGAGCGAGAGAGAGAGAGATGCTCTGGTACAGAAGTGTTCCAAGGCTAACCGAGGCAGCATACAAGTATGCAGAAATAACTGCCCGAGAGATGGGCTGACAGATCTGCAACAAGGACAGTAGCAGGAAGAAAAACCGAGACCAAAGGCACCAGAGTGTGAAAAAATGAGTAAATGAGCTGTAGTCCAGTAGGAAAACTGTGCCATCACGCAGCAAAAAAGTCAGAGAGGCAAGACAGATACCACGTGCCGTCCAAATGGAACAGAGTAGTCTAGGCGGGCATCTCAGGTGAGCACAGGACCGTGAGTTGTGGTTCTTGGGTCACATTCCAAATGCTTCCACCTTTGCCACAATTCCCAGGGGCTGAATCTAACACGTACCAACTTGACATTGTCACCACACGGCCCCCTCCCACCATCAGTGTGGCTTTGACAGTTAAAGGGTGCAGGCTAGCGTCTACAGCATGAAGTGCATCAAGCATGTATACAGGCAAGAAATGAAAAAAACATCACAATCAACTTCAATAAAAGCACAGTTAAAAAATGTACTCACCAAAATTGATTGCAGACATGCCGTGGAGAAAACATCCATAATCCCCACTAGGGGTGTATACACAGGTAGTACAGCAGACTGGCCACAGATATGACAAAAGTCCAATGTACTGAGTAATTTGCTGTCAAACCGAACCATCCTTGAAAGCCCATGGAAAGGGGAAGCAGGAGTGGTATATGTGTCAGGACCCCAAGTCACAGACACACACACAAGACAAGCTTCTATGTTCCCAGCTGGAACACACAGTGGATGCTTTCAAAAGCCACAAAGCACCACACCATCACATGAATGCACAATAGACAAACAATATTATTAAAAAAGAAGAAATGGCCACATAAGACCCGGGGGGAGGCACCCAGAAGGGGGGAGGTACAGGGTGCACCTCAACACCCACATGCAATGATGTTGAGATGAAAAAAACTCCATGGGCTCAAAGCCTGCAGGGCCCGACCTGTGTGGGAGATAAGTTGTCATCCTGCTTACCCTCTGGATGGAAATCATAAGGTGGACGTGGCACAGTTGCCTGACCATGCCTATCCGCAGCTTGCCCCTCGATGGCAGCAAGCATGCGTGTCTGGTAAGCCCAGTCCTGTGTGGCAATGGCATGTAGGTCAGCATATAGCACCTAATGTGATATGCATGCTTCCTCTTGCAAGGTAGCACGTGTAACAATCTGCCTGCATGGCCTCACATGACATCTGGAGCACCTCCCGGCATGCACGTAGCTCAGCCGAGATGGTGTTCTCAAGCTGCTCCAACCTCTCTTCTGACCGCTGCCTCTGGGACATGTTGTGCACACCCAGGGTAGATCTGAGGGATTGGTGATCATCCCTCAGGGCCTCCCTGTGTGCCTCTGCCTGAGCAGCAAGTGCCTCGCACAGAGACACCATTTCAGCCTGGCGTGCCCTGTTTGAGGCTGCCATGCCCAGCCTGAGTGAGCGGCGCGTGGACTGCGCTGCCTGCTGCTGGAGCTCCACCTGCCTATCAGGGGGGAGCACGGATTGGGCCACACGTTCCATGCCTTGCCCAATCTTATCAATATCTGCCCCCTGTTGCTGTGAACTGGCATACATGGATTGCTCCCACTCACTATTCCCTGGTGGTGCACAGCCACCGCTTTGCCGGACATGAAACCTGCGGGACCCAAGGAGCCATGGTCCTTGCTGGATTGGCACCGCTCGAGGCTGCAGGACTACATCCCTCCGTTGACATGATGCCCCAGGCACATCAGCAACTGTTGTGGAGTGTGACCGTGCGTCCAGAACCACCACAGGCAGATGTTCCAACACTGTCTGGCCCCTCAGTGCAGGTGTCGCAGACAGAATATCATCCACATCAGGATCACTCACCGGCGACGAATGGTCATGATGCGCATCCAACTCGACATTGTGCTCAGAGTGATCATCAGCGCTTGACTGATTGCCAGCCCTGGACACGATGGTCTGGAGCACAAGTTGGTTCTCGTGGTCTACCACCCCACGACCCCCACTTGTGCCGGGTTGCTGATATAAGAGCAATCCCGTGTCTGGAATGACATCACCATCCTCTGGCTCCATTGCGTCATCATCTGTAACATGAACAAAACAAACATTAGTACACATGTCAGCAGCACATAACCCACACACACATAGACATCACATCGACAGCCACCACATGAAGCAGACATGTCACACACAACTCAAATTCCGGCATGCATCCAGTGCCATTGATATGCAATGGCATCCCGAAAGCAGAAATGAATGCGTGTAAATTGCGAAGCCTACACATGTGCTGAATGTAGTATATCACCTCCATCACACACCACCTCTGGCAGGCACATATCACAGGCAGAAATGACAGATGGCAACAAAGATATGGCACGTAACATAAGCATGTTTGAACAGCCAAATGGCCACAGCTGCAAGTGAATCAAAACACACGATGACACACATAATATGCATGTACACATGCATCACTAAATCATCCTCACCAATAGAGCTTCATCCATCTGCAGCTCGGCCTGTACTGGGTGTCATGGGCCCTGAAAACATAGTGAATGTCCCGAGCAAAGCGAGGGACTACAACGAGGTATGAGGGACCATAACGCCCAGTACGGTCCGATCTGCCGGTCCATGAAGCCTCCAGAACACCCTCCAGGGCCCGATTCAGGACTTGGTGCTTTGAATGTGCCAAAAACAATATTCATGATGTGAAATCACCAAGCCCAGGCTCCACCAGATTTGCTAAGTGTGCCTGGGCATACCCGTACTGCACGACAGTGCACCTTCAGGATTGTGCCTGTTGAACATAACGGGCGCAATGCTGAAATCTCAGCAGCATTTATGTAAAATAATGACATATTAGTTATTCAACAAAAATGCTGAGAACACGTGTGAATAAACACTTTCACACACACCTACGTACGTTGCTGCAATGTTGCACTACACAACGTTGAAGCTGCTTGCATATGTATATGTGAAAGTGTTCAAATACACCCGTGTCCATATACACCCGTATGGTGTATATGAACAGCATCCTATACAGCAAAGCAAGCAGCTTAAACGCTGCTTGCTTTGATGTATGTGAAAGTGTACACATACACACATGCGGTCAGCTTCACAGTAATTATAACCCGATTGGCAGGCTATAATCAATCTGCGGCCTATACCAGTTAGTATAGGCCGCAGATTGACCAATCTACTTTGCTAAACACCCGCTAGGGTGTTCCAATACAGAGTACATGTGTCACAAGATGCACCTGTGCTAGTGCGTTTCATAACAGTGAAGGGATGAAAATCTGAACATACATGCCAGGTCACTTTGATATTGCAGCAGTGAGTAGGCATGTAGAACGGTGTAACATGGCTCAGAAGTGGATGGGTGCAGTGCAGAACATGTGTACGTTACCAACAATCTACATCAACAAGTACGTTTTGATGTCAATTACTAAACATGACGGCAGTGTAAGGGCAAGTTCAGCCATCATGTGCAATGTGCATGCACTGGGTTGCATGGCTACAGTTAACGCCTCCCCCCTCTAGTGAAAATGCAGGGAGGAATTGCATGGCAATGAAAGGTTGACCAGAGAACTGTGCATCGGCAGACAGTGTTGGCTAGCATCAATTGCATCATCTCAGTCAACAGACACCACAGCAGATGAGAATGGGACAGTAAGCAGGATACATGATGAACCCTCAGTAGTACAACCATTCATGCAGAAGGCACTACACCAGTTGAACAGAGTCAGGGGGCCTGCAACAGGGGAGGCCTGTGCCCCACACAGACAATGATACCCTAAACACGTGCGTGCTGCAGGACTGAGCCAGATTGAGCATGGAATGGATGACCAAATGCCATGATACGTATGTAATCCTGGACACGTACTACAATGAGCATCCTGCCAAGGACACATAGGGGCATGCATGGAATGCACATGGAGCATGAATGGGCACTCACGTCCCCGGGGAGCCTCTGCCATCTGCACAGTCCGAGTGAGACACCCTGCATCAAGGACAAAGGATATACCCCACAGTATGTGTCTGGCAGGTTCACAGGGCGAAGTGTGCATGTACACAGGAGCGTGCAACAGGCCATTGCAGTAGTCCAACATGTTACCCACCAGTGCCATGGTTAAATTGAGGTGCAGGGGGGGCGGAGGGGCAAGGAAGCATGCCCGCGTGGAGTACCTGCATGCAGGCTGAACACACATGCACATCAGTCATGCGATGACATAGTCCGAGTGCTGAGTGGAAAGACACCACAGGATACATGCAAACAGGTCATTGAGCTGGAACATGGACAAGAGGGGCAGCCGGGTGACTAGCATGTGAGTAGGGTGCATGTGTGGTGATGAGGACGGTCCCAGTCTGCTTCACATGTCCAGCATGCATCACAACAGGCACGCATTAGTGAAGCATTGCATGACTCGCACATGAGAACCATTTACACATAGCATGTAGTGGCAGTCAAGCACAACACATCAAACAAGCAAACCACACATGGGCTGGACAAACACACAACAACACTCACTGGACGGGGCATCATAATCCTGTATCTCTCCCAGTCCTTCGATCAATTCTGCCGAGATGAACTCCACAGCGATCACCTCGTGCGGAGTGAGTTCTTCCTCCTCAGGTGATGGCCCACTGCCAGTCACCTGAGTCATGGCATAATTATAGGCACGCTTTTGCTTAGCACAGTGTCAGAGGTCATCCCAACACTTTTCGGAGTCCTGAGCTGTGCGCACCTCATGTCCGAATGCACCATCTGCAACATGCTTCCAGTGTTCCCAATGCTGGGCAGGCGTAGTGTGGCAATTTGGGACCATTAGCATATCGCATTCGTGTTCCGACACGTAGCCCACAAGGAAGTCCAGTTCCTGCTTGTTGAAAGGCTTCTTCCTCAACGTGCCGGAGGCTGGAGCCATGTCTGGGGTCCCAGCCTCTTGCGCAGGAGCAAACTTCCTCCTCTTGGGCAGTGGTACGGACCCATACTGGCAAATGCCGCCCTGATCAGTAGGGGCAGTGGCGCTGGTGGACTGGACCAAGGGAGTGGCAGGTGGAACTAGGACGGGAGCCCTGGCTTGCATCAGTGGCTGCTGGGTGCTCTTGACTGGACCCAGCGCAGCAACAGCCGCTGTGCCAAGGTCTGTGAATGAGACTGTTCTGGCTGGCAGACTCACAGCCGGGGTGGTGTTGGCTGCATCTGCCCATGCAGTTGCCAACACCCGGCTGCTCGGGACAGCAGATGACAACACTGCCCCAGGGAAATGTGCCTCGGTCAGAGCATCCCTGCGCGCACGTTGCTTGTGCCTCCTGACCACCTGGAATTCTGCCTGGGAGTCCTCAGGTTCCAACGCATCATGCGCTGGCCGACCCTGAGCCTGGGTGGTGGTTGCCACAGCTGCACCTGCAGCTACCACTACCGTTAGGCCCGTGGCAGTAGATGAAACTGACTGCCGGGTCACATGGGCACCAATGTCAGATGCAAGAGCAGCATCTTCTGGAAGCCGCAGGGGGTGGTGGCATGACTGAACCAACATGTGGCAGAAAATCCTGCCGAAGTGGCACACCCCTGCCTCTGCCCCCTCTGCAGCCACCCTGGCCACCCTGGACTCCCCCTACTCCCTGGTCACCCCGGCCATGTCCCTGACCATGCACACCATGTGGAGGACACCCAACTGAGGCGCCCCTCACCTTTTGTGGCCTCCCAACCATGGCACGGATGTACTAGTGCCAATGTGAGGTGTACACAACAATTGTCCTGGGCAAGTGGGGTGAAAGGGTGCAGGGTACATGATGTAAATAGCACCCCTGTGCTTGTGCAAGGCTGTATGTGACACCTGTGAGAAAATGACAGGCCATGCAACCCTCAGGCACCCCAAATCTGCAATAAAACCGTGCACGCACCCCCAGGTAGCCCACGTGTGTGGAATTAACCTCCCACAGTACGCGGTGGCGCCCAGGGACACAGAAAACGCATACGCGTGGGACACACAGGTTACTATGACCTCGAAAAGGGGGAAGCGATACACAGGGGGACCCGCTGTGGGAAAAATAGCATGCGCGACTCACCGTCTGACTAGCGTGGGAAAGAAAAACATGCGTAGGCAAGACGCCCGCCAAAAGAAGAGGTATGTCCTCGATCCACTCTGAAGTGATGACGCGTAAAACAAGAAGTAGCAACACACGTGTTGGTCTCCACGAAAAGCACGTACAGCAAACTGGTGTGCCACGATCACCTTTAACCCGTGCTGAGGGAAATGCCTGCACGCGTCAAGTTACTTACGCGCTTAGGCCCTTCCCTTGAATTACATGCATTAACACGCGGACGTGCTGTTTTTGCACGTGCGGATTCACTCAGCACCCATGCTGAGGGAAACGCCTGCACACATCACGTCACTTATGTGCTTATGCGCTAAGGCACTTTCCTTGGATTACAAGCTGACGTGCTGTTTTTTCACGTGCTAAATCACTCTGCTTCAAGCTGGCCACGCGACATCACACGGAAGACCACGCTCCTGCCTAGAAGGCCATTTTCCTGCCCCCCAGATCCCTGAGCAGCCTCTCAAGGGCCATCTGCTGCTGCCTGCCTGCTGCTATCGTGCCCTTCTATTTGGTGCCTGCACATCAGCCATTGACAGGGGTCCAGTGGCTGTGACCACCCCTGCTGGAACAGAAGACTCCCGACTGGTGTTCCATCCCTCTACAGCCCAGCCCCAGGACCCAATTTCCCACCCACACCTGCTCAGGGGTTGCCATGTCGGGGCAAACACCATCTGCGAACACTGGCAACCCCCAGCCAGAGAGGCAGAGGGCTGCCAGCTTCTCAGCCGGAGAAGTGTGCTTCCTGGTGGAGCAAGTCGTGGGCCTCTTCAGATGACCGTGCGCTGACAAGCAAGGACGGAAAAGGACCTGGTCGGACATCGTGGTTGCCATCAACGCGGAGGGGGTGGCAACCCGTGACTTGAAACACATCCAGAAGCGCTGGGAGGACTACAGGACCAGGACCCTCATGAAGGCCAGGCACCTCTTGTGTGCAGAGGATGCAGGGGGCGCCACTTCCAACTTACCATCGACCAGATGAGGGTCCTGGAACGCATCAACCCAGTGCTTCACCACCAGGTCATAGAGAGGCAGACCCGTCTGGAGTCGAGCGATGAGTGTCTGGCCTACCTCATTCCACACAGTGCATGTTGAGAGTGGCAGGAGTGTGCAGCTTGGACATATGTCTGACATGGCCCATGTATAGTTGCTGATGATTGCACTGTGACAGGTGGTGGAGATGTACAGATGCATGTCTGTCTGGTGGCGTGTGTGCATGTGTTCGGCACTCCCCATGTTGCTTGTGACGTCATGCCAACCTTTGGATGTTCATGTAGTTGCGTGTGTATGGATGCCGATGCCTGCTGCATGATTCCTGTTAATTTGTGCATGTGTGTGGGTTCAAATGACATGAGTGTTGGGGAGTGTGATGCCATCGGTGATGTCTGACACTGACACTCATGTGTATCAGACCATTGTACAGTGCCCTGATGCCTGTGTTCTATCTCTGCCTGTCTGCAGTGTCGACTGATGAAGAGGGCGGAGACGGTGCTGTGGAACACAGCGGCAGGGATGCCACCGCCAGCCAGAGACGCAAGGCTCAGCTCCCTCCCCCCAGGTAATCATATCTTCCGGGAGTGAGGAGTCTGGTGCCGCGTCCATGGCTGCAGCTGCCGAGGGAAGGTCCAAGGGGCGGAGGTTGGAGGTGGACTCCTCGGCAGCAGAAGGGGCAGCTGAGCCCCCACAGGGGCCTATGGAAGAACACAGCACAGAGTCATCCAGGTTGGTGGGGGGTTTGGTTGAGGAGAAGGCCGTGACAGCCCCACGCATGGGGCCAGGAAGGGGGGATTCCACTGGTGCTAGTGGTGCAGTCCAGAGGCAGGGACAGGAGGCAGCACAGGCTGTCGCAGAGGTGCCTGTTTGTAATCCTGTCCCCGATCGTGCGACTGCATCATCCGGCACCAGCAGGGATGCTGTAACGCTCACCTGGTTCCCTCGGAGGCGCTGGTCTTGGGCTGGGCGCTGCAAACGTCTTCAAAGTTAGGCGTAGGGTTCGTTTGGCTCCCGGATTTGGCCCCTTACTCACCGAAAGCTTGACCTGCAGAGTGAGGTGTCTGCAAGTGGAAAATCAAGGTATTAGTGGCTGGAAGGATGGGAGAAGTTCCTAGCCCCTCTCTCCCTTTCTCCCCGTGGTACTCAGATGATTGTTGTGCTCACCTTAAGTAAGTGAATGTTGAGCTCTCCATCCTGCGTCTTGTGCAGGGGCGCTGGGTCCAGTTACTTCACTGGATGTGAGTTCCGCCTCTTGATTGCAGAGGGAAGGTGAGAGCGATGCCGCCGTTTTGCTGCACGAGCGTGACTTGTAAGTATTAAAGTTCTCTTTGGATTGCTCTCTTTAAATGTCTTTTTCCTTATGTCTATGTCTTTTGCTTTTAGGATGCTGTCGATGCCAAAGAAGATGCTCTCCCAGATTCGTGGCAGAGAGCGTAACAAGAAGATGGTGAATTCGAAGGCACGTAAGTAGGAAGACTGCTTTAGGGCCGTAGAATGCACCTTAATGTCCCCTATTGTTTTTACAGGTGCCGGAATGCAGCGCGAACAAAGTTGGAGCAAGCGCAACACAGGTAAGCAGTATTGTAACTGAACGTTACTAACCAATGTTCTTTGTCTTTGCAGGCCCGATGCCGGACGCGGAATGCAGAAAAGAAAACGACTTGGATGCTGCCGATGGCTCGGGTGAGTTGAAGCGCTAACTTTGCCTTTGTCTAACCTGTGCCTTTTGTTTTGCAGGAGCTGCTGAAGATTGAAGATTGGTTCCCAGCAGGTAATTTTCGTAACTACAGGATCCGGAGCTGAAGATTTGCTGGAGCTGACACGGTGAGCGTCCTGCTGCAGATGCAGAATAACGCGAAGCATGTGGTACCAATCGGGTGTGGTTTAAATAGCCCATAGGAGTACTTAGGTGTCTTCTTCCACCGCAGCCGCGCCCAGGTAAAAGAGTTCCTGCTTCCAGAAGAGTTCCAGCATCAGTGATCCAGGGAGTGGTGCCTGCCCCACCCAGAAAGAAAAGTAGTCCCTGTTAGAAGAGAGTAAAGCATCATCTGGCTGGTAAGTAAGCAGCATGGTCTGCTTCAGGTAGGTTCACCCAAGCACTTTTACACTTGATATGAGCCCGGCGCTTCCTGTGCCGGGACGGGTCCTTACTATGAGCCTGGCACCACCGGTGCCAGGACAAGGTCCAAAAGGTCCCTATTGGGACTTGCTGGTGCCGATAAGGCATGTTATGAGCCTGTTTCCAAGGGTGTTGGGTAGGTCCTGACTCCTTGAAAGCAGTGGTCATGACAGCACCCCCCCTCAAGGCCCCTCCCAAATTTGTTCCCTCCGGGGGTCTTGGTTTATCAGGAAAAGTTCGATGAAATTTCTTAACCAGACGGGGTGCATGAACATGTTCCGACGGTTCCCAAGATCGTTCCTGGGGGCCATATCCTTTCCAGTCAATCAAATAGTATAATTTAGATTTGGAAATCTTGGAGTCTAATATGTCTTGTATTTCGAATTCTAGTTCTCCGTCCACGAGAATAGGGTCTGGAGATTTTGTCAAACGGGTTCCAGGTTGCATGGGTTTCAGTAGTGAAACGTGGAAAACTGGATGTATTTTCATATGAGCAGGTAGGCCCAATTTTACCGCCACTGGATTGATTATGGCAGTGATTGGGTAAGGCCCCAGGTATCGTGGATTGAAAGTACGCGGTCCTTTTAGGGGTAAATGTTTGGTGGACAGCCAGACCTGATCTCCCACAAGATATTGAGGAGCTTCCTTTCGATGTAGATCCGCACTCTTTTTATATTGTTCCTTGGCCTGCTTAAGGTGAGATGTGGCCTCCTTAAAGGCTTGAGTGATTGTCGAATGCAGATGATCTACAGCGGGTGTTCCAAGAGTCTGAGGTGGGTCAAGATTTGAGGTGCGAGGGTGGATTCCATATGAAAGAAAAAACTGAGTTTTTCCTGTTCCGGCGTGGACTGAGTTATTATAAGCGTACTCCGCAATCCAGAGAATGTCTTTCCAAGTGCCCTCTGATTGTTGTAACATGCAGCGTAGATACTGTTCCAAGGTTTGATTGGTCCTCTCGGTCTGCCCGTCGGTCTGGGGATGGTGGCTGGTCGAAAGCCTTATGTCAATTTGGGCTAGACGACAACAACTCCGCCAGAAGTGAGAAATAAATTGACTCCCTCTATCTGAGATTAAAATTGAAGGAAAGCCGTGCAACCGAACGATGTTTTCGAGGAATTCTCGGGCCAAAATTGGAGCTGTAGGTAACCCTTTCAATGGGATGAAATGAGCCATTTTCGAAAATAGGTCCACAATCACTAAGATTGTATTAAATCCGGAGCATGGTGGTAAATCCGTGATGAAGTCCATGGAGAGAGTATGCCATGGATGTGGAGGAATGTCTATTGGATGTAGGAGACCTGCTGGTTTCTCCTTCAGGCTTTTGCTTTGAGCGCACACGCCACAAGAATTAATGAAGTCCTTAATGTCCTTTCTCCAAGATGGCCACCAAAAATGTCTCTTTATCTTTTCCAACGTTTTGGTAATGCCGGGATGTCCTTCCATTAAGGAGTCATGGTAACAAGAGATCACCTGTCTTTGTAAATCGGTACATGGTAGATATAATCTTCCTCGAAAGTATAATAGGTTCTTATCCATTGTGAAATCATTTCCCTTGAGCTGCCAGTCTTGCACTTCTGCTGGAGTCAGAAGATCTTTAACTTTAGTTTCAATGTCTTCAATGGATTGTGCATCTATTAAACCCAGGATTCTCTGTTCCGGAATTATAGGTACGGGTTCAAGATTGGTCGTGAGTTCATTTACTCCAATTCGGGAGAGAGCGTCTGCTTTACCATTCTTGTTGCCTGGTCGGTAAGTTATCACAAAGTCGAATTCGGCGAAAAACAATGCCCAGCGAAGTTGTCTAGAGGATTGAGCTTTGGCTGATTTAAGGTACTGTAAATTACGATGATCCGTGATGACGGTGACTGTGTGTCGGGCTCCCAAGAGATAATGCCGCCAAGCTTTAAAGGCGGACTTAATCGCCAAAAGTTCCTTATCTGTAATGGTATAGTTGATTTCAGGAGCTGAAAATTTGCGGGACCAAAATGCCACTGGATGTAACTGATTTGTTTCCGGGTCTCTTTGCGAAAGCACTGCTCCCATTGCGAGACTGGAAGCATCAGTCTCTACGATATAGGGAAGTTCCGGGCGAGGATGTTTTAGAACTGGAGCCGAGGTGAATTTTGTTTTTAGTTCCAGAAAGGCTTGTTCAGCCTCTGTAGACCACTCGAAACGTTTATTCTTTCTGAGGAGGGCTGTAATTGGTTGGACAACTCGAGAAAAATCTGGGATAAATCTTCGATAAAAGTTAGCAAAGCCCAACATGCTTTGAACTCCTTTCACTGACGTTGGTGAGGGCCACTTAATGATAGCGTCCACTTTTCTTGTGTCCATGTGGACTCCATTTGGTGACAAAATGAATCCCAAAAATTCAACCTCTGTGACGTGAAAAACGCATTTTTCCAATTTTGCAAAGAGTCTGTGTTTTCGGAGCTGCTCCAGTACTGCGGTGACATGTTTTCGATGTTCCGCCTCAGAGGACGAGTAGACCAGAATGTCATCAATATAGACAACTACACATACATCAATGAGCTCTCTGAGGACGTCATTCATAAAATACTGAAAGGCTGCCGGAGCGTTGCAAAGCCCAAAGGGCATTACTTGATACTCGAACAGTCCATATTTAGTACGAAAGGCCGTCTTCCATTCATCGCCCTCCTTTATTCGTACTAAATGGTAAGCTCCTCTGAGGTCCAGCTTTGTGTAGATACAGGCACTTTTAACTTGGTCAAGAAGTTCAGGGATCAATGGTAACGGATATCTGTTCTTAATCGTAATCTGGTTCAAGGCACGGTAATCTATGCATGTTCTTAGGTCTCCCTCTTTTTTTGGCACGAAGAACAAAGCTGAAGAGGCTGGGGACTTCGAGGGACGGATAAATCCATTAGCCAGGTACTGATCCAAATACTGCCTTAGGTGAAGATTTTCAGGTTCTGTGAGGGCATAAATTCGACTGCATGGAGGAGTGGATCCTGGAACCAAGTCTATTTGGCAGTCGTATGATCTGTGAGGAGGCAGTGAATTAGCTTGATCTTTTCGAAAGACATCCTGAAATTCCCGGTATTCAGGAGGCAGGTGAGGACTCTCAGAAGCAGTTGCAGCTAGTTTCGTGGGGGGCTGCGGATAGCAGGTAGGTGCGCATTCTGGAAACCGGATTGTCTTTGCTCGCCAATCAATTTGAGGATTGTGTTTTTCCAGCCAAGGGATTCCCAGGATAACTTGAAACTGTGGAGCCTTGATCACGTCAAACACGATTTTCTCTTGATGTCCATCTTGGCTTACCAACGTCACTTCCATGGTGGTGTGAGTAACTGGTCCGGAAGCTATTTCCGTACCATCCACGGTGGTGATGACGTCTTTCACCGACTTAGGACAAAGAGACAGATTCATCCTGGCGGCCAATTCACAGTCCACGTAATTGCCGATTGCGCCACTATCAATGTATGCTTTAATGGCATGCATACGATTGGGTTGTTCCGGACTCACGAGGACCATGGGCATGGTAAAATGCGAGGTCAAAGAACTGGTTTTTACGCTCGGCAAGCGGACCTCTACACTTGTCGGGCGAGGTCGTTTTCCGACTCTGAACCTTTGGCACCCTTATCGGAAGCTCCTTCTGTCTTCTTCTTTGGTTTCACTGGGCAATCTTGGAGGAAGTGCCCTGAGTTCCCGCAATAGAGGCACAATTGTAGTTGTCTTCTCCTTTCTCTTTCCTTTTGGGTTAGAGGTCCTTTCACCACCCCAATCTGCATGGGTTCCACGGTATCATTTCCTTTAACGGAGCTCTGTGGTCTTGAAAAAACTCGATTTTCAAACCTGGAACGATCAGCTTTTCGATTTTGTATCCTATGATCTAATTGCACCACCAGATCAATGTATTCGGAACAGTCTTGTGGTGGATTCACCACCTGGGCCAGAACGTCTTTAAATTCTCCACGAAGGCCTCTATAGAAAAGGGTGATTCTCTTATCCTCAGGCCATCCGGTTTCAACCACTAGTCTGTTAAATGATGCAATGTAGGCCAGAAGATCTTGATTGCCCTGTCGTAGTGAAAGAAGTTCATTGTCCAGAGCCTGTCCCTGAGAATGCCTTGCGAACAATCTTTCCACACTAGCTTGGAAGTCCTGGAAATTATAAAGGATAGGGTTATCCTGAGTCACTAAAGGAATAGACCAATCTGCGGCGCTGCCACTTAGATATGAGAGCACAAAGGCTACCTTAGCCTGGTCTGTTGGAAAAGCGGCAGGTCTACACAGAAAGTGCAAACGACACTGATTGATGAACACAGCAAACCTTTTCGGATCACCTGAAAAGCGTTCAGGCGGAGCCAAAGGTACATTTCCTGGTAGATTAATTTGCACCGGATTAGAGGAAGCCGTTGGGGCATGGCTTCCACCAGGGGTAGGCAGAGGAGTCTGTCCCGCTTGGGCTTGTAACAATTGTCTAGCCAAGTCGTCTGTTCGCTCCTTAGAAATCACTAGCTCTCTCCTTAGGGCATTTGTTTCCTGGCGTGCTGCGTGTACTTCTGCTCTCAACTCCCCGAGCAACTGGGCCAATTGGTCTGTGTCTGAAGTCTCCATTGCGCCTGGGCGGGAAATGTTTGGGAGGCTTCGCGTTCTGTAACGCTCACCTGGTTCCCTCGGAGGCGCTGGTCTTGGGCTGGGCGCTGCAAACGTCTTCAAAGTTAGGCGTAGGGTTCGTTTGGCTCCCGGATTTGGCCCCTTACTCACCGAAAGCTTGACCTGCAGAGTGAGGTGTCTGCAAGTGGAAAATCAAGGTATTAGTGGCTGGAAGGATGGGAGAAGTTCCTAGCCCCTCTCTCCCTTTCTCCCCGTGGTACTCAGATGATTGTTGTGCTCACCTTAAGTAAGTGAATGTTGAGCTCTCCATCCTGCGTCTTGTGCAGGGGCGCTGGGTCCAGTTACTTCACTGGATGTGAGTTCCGCCTCTTGATTGCAGAGGGAAGGTGAGAGCGATGCCGCCGTTTTGCTGCACGAGCGTGACTTGTAAGTATTAAAGTTCTCTTTGGATTGCTCTCTTTAAATGTCTTTTTCCTTATGTCTATGTCTTTTGCTTTTAGGATGCTGTCGATGCCAAAGAAGATGCTCTCCCAGATTCGTGGCAGAGAGCGTAACAAGAAGATGGTGAATTCGAAGGCACGTAAGTAGGAAGACTGCTTTAGGGCCGTAGAATGCACCTTAATGTCCCCTATTGTTTTTACAGGTGCCGGAATGCAGCGCGAACAAAGTTGGAGCAAGCGCAACACAGGTAAGCAGTATTGTAACTGAACATTACTAACCAATGTTCTTTGTCTTTGCAGGCCCGATGCCGGACGCGGAATGCAGAAAAGAAAACGACTTGGATGCTGCCGATGGCTCGGGTGAGTTGAAGCGCTAACTTTGCCTTTGTCTAACCTGTGCCTTTTGTTTTGCAGGAGCTGCTGAAGATTGAAGATTGGTTCCCAGCAGGTAATTTTCGTAACTACAGGATCCGGAGCTGAAGATTTGCTGGAGCTGACACGGTGAGCGTCCTGCTGCAGATGCAGAATAACGCGAAGCATGTGGTACCAATCGGGTGTGGTTTAAATAGCCCATAGGAGTACTTAGGTGTCTTCTTCCACCGCAGCCGCGCCCAGGTAAAAGAGTTCCTGCTTCCAGAAGAGTTCCAGCATCAGTGATCCAGGGAGTGGTGCCTGCCCCACCCAGAAAGAAAAGTAGTCCCTGTTAGAAGAGAGTAAAGCATCATCTGGCTGGTAAGTAAGCAGCATGGTCTGCTTCAGGTAGGTTCACCCAAGCACTTTTACACTTGATATGAGCCCGGCGCTTCCTGTGCCGGGACGGGTCCTTACTATGAGCCTGGCACCACCGGTGCCAGGACAAGGTCCAAAAGGTCCCTATTGGGACTTGCTGGTGCCGATAAGGCATGTTATGAGCCTGTTTCCAAGGGTGTTGGGTAGGTCCTGACTCCTTGAAAGCAGTGGTCATGACAGATGCCTTCGTCCAGACCCGTTTTCAGGGAGGGGATGGGCGAACAACAGCTGGCCTCCCTCTCCCTGTTGTCGTTGTAATCCGTGACCGGGTTGAGCCTGTCCTAGCTGGTTTGGCATTGCGCGCACGTGGTATTCGGGATGACGTGCAGGATTCTCGTCAGGACAATGCATGTCATTTCGAATTCTTGTATGAGCGCATCAACCTACTAGGCCGGGTCATCGCACTGGGTTCCGCCGTGTGCTGGATCTTCTATTGACCCTGTCCTCAACTGAACCCCCTATGCGCCAGTCGTCCTCATGCCATCTTCCAACCCAAGTATCACCTGGGCCCCCTGTGGAGCTGCCCCTGAGCCAGCGGCCAGGCTGGTAGAAGACACATCCCTGCCACAGTCGTGAGTCTGAGGTCTAGCAGGGGTGGCCACGCCAGCAATTGGACCCCAGCAAATGGAGGACGTGCAGGCATCAACAAGCAGGGCACGTGCACGACGGCGCCAGGGGATTCCATCAGCCTGGATGCCGTTGTGGTGCCAGAGGCATTTGCATTGGTGGCAGCAGCAGGCTCAGCATGGGAGGTATCATGGCTCGGGCCATCAACATCCCGGGGGCAGGCATCGGCCGAGGGGCAGGAGGACCCAAGACTGGGAGTGTCTTCCATGTGGCAGCGGTTGGGCCAGCAGATAGATGCGGAGTGGCGGCGGGCGGAGAGGGCACAGCTCAGGATGGCCATGGCGGAGGACTCCATGAACCGACCTTAGAGGCGGGCTGAGTGCCTCGAGGAAACTCGCAGGGAGTTTGTGGATACCATGGCTGCATCCCTGCCAGACCTCGAGGCCAGGTAACAGGCCCGCCTCCGGATGATCGACGTGGAGTTCAATGATGCCCTGGGCCGGAAAATCACCAAGTGAACTGTGGGACTGGCCCGCCGCCTTTGTACATAGTTCTTTAGACATAGGTTTCCTTTAATTTTTTTATTATTTGGAGTGCCTGGACTTTGCGCCATCTTTTTGTACATAGTTATGTTTTTTATTGGCTTTTATATGGGTTTTCTTTCTTCTGGGGATCATGGACTCTTGTGACTTTCTTTGTCAATAGTTGCAGACATGTACATACATTTTTTTATTTTTTTTGACCCATGGGGTAATGTTTTTCATTTTGACCTTTGGATTTCGTTTCTTGGACATTGGCAATGGACCACTTTTCATTTGGCTTTTCATAGATCTCGCTTTTTTCTTGGATTTGATTTTTTTTGTCATACTGCCTCTGATTAATTTCCATTTTCATGTGTGCTTTTGATTTTGAGTTTACATGTTACATTTAATACATTTATTGCATCTATATTATTTGTGTGGTCTTCTCTTATTGGTTTCGTGCATGTCTCTATGAGCATTGGCTCAGTCATGTGTTGCGACTGTGTGGCTCTGTAGGACATTTATTCATGGGCATGCTGGTTCTTTTCAGACTCTCATGGCATGGGTAATTTACTAGGGAGTGGGTGCAGTGGATGGTTGCGTGTTTGTACTGGGGTGTCGGGTGGTGGGGTTTGGGTTGTCATTAGGGCCATTGGTCTGTCTTGTTATGACGTGGTGTTTGGGGGGACATGTGTCGGGGCCTGCTGGCAGGTTGCCATCAATGGGGGTGGGGTGGGTGGACATTTGTTGGGGCCTACTGGCAGGTGCCCGTCACTGGTAGGGGGGACATGTGTTGGGGCCTGCTGGCAGGTTGCCGTCAATGGGGGTCGGGTGGGGGACATGTGTCAGGGCCTGCTGGCAAGTGCCCGTCACTGGTGGGGGGACATGTGTCAGGGCTTGCTCACAGGTGCCCGTCACTGGTGGGGGGTACATGTGTCGGGGCCTGCTGGCAGGTTGCCGTCAATGGGGTGAGGTGGGGGGACATGTGTTGGGTCCTGCTGGCAGGTGCCTGTCACTGGTGGGAGGGACATGTGTCGGGGCCTGCTGGCAAGTGCCTGTCACCGGTGGGGGGGACATGTGTTGGGGCTCACAAGTTCATGGTGACATGTGGGCAGCCTGCGGGGCATGCCCAGGAGTGATGGGCTGTCTGTGGGGCATACCCAGGGGTGTAGGGTGGTCTGCTGTGGTGTGGGCTGCCTGTGGGGCATGGGTAGGGGGGAGGGCACACCTGGGAGGGCCTGCACTGCCAATTGGCGTGTAAAGCACACTTGCGTACCCCGAAATCCACATAGCCCGCTCGCGCCAGGCCAATCTCTTTTAAAAATCCCCACACACCCCTCGAAATACGCGTGCCCCACTCGCGCCAGCCCAATCGCGTGTAAAACTCCCCGTGCAGCCCTCGGAATACATGTACCCCGCTCGCGCCAGGCCAATCACATGTAAAACCCCCTGCGCACCCCTCGGAATACGTGTACCCCACTCGCACCAGCCCAATCGTGTGTAAAAGTCCCTGCGCACCCCTCTGAATACGCGTACCCACTTGCGCCAGCCCAATCGCATGTAAAGCGCGCTCGTGTACCCCCATATTCACACACCTGTGTGGTGAGGAGCCACATGCACCCCCTGCAGGCAACCCACACCACAGGGGAGCCCCCTACAACTCTGGACATGCCCCACAGACAGCCCATCAACCCTTCCCATGCCCTGCAGGCAGTCCATCAACCCTCCCCATTCCCCGCAGGCAGCCCATCAACCCTCCCCATGCCCCGACGCAGGCAGCCCATCCACCCTGACCATGCCCCACAGGCAGCCCATCCACCCTGACCATGCCCCACAGGCAGATCATCCACCCTCCCCATACCCCGCAGGCAGCCCATCCACCCTCCCATGCCCCACAGACAGCCCATCCACCCTGACCATGCCCCGCAGGCAGCCCATTACCCCTCAGACATGCCCCGCAGACAACCCATCAACCCTCCCCATACCCCGCAGGCAGCCCATCCACCCTGACCACGCCCCACATACAGCCCATCCACCCTCCCCATGCCCCACAGACAGCCCATCCACCCTGACGATGCCCTGCAGGCAGATCATCACCCCTGACCATGCCCTGCAGGCAGCCCATCCACCCTTCACATGCCCCACAGACAGCCCATCCACCCTGACCATGCCCCGCAGACAGCCCATCCACCCTCCCCATGCCCCACAGACAGCCCATCCACCCTGACCTTGCCCTGCAGGCAGACCATCCAACCTCCCCATGCCCTGCAGGCAGCCCATCCACCCTCCCATGCTGCGCAGGCAGCCCATCACCCCTGACCATGCCCCGGAGGCAGCCCATCCACCCTCCCCACCCCCCACACACAACCCATCCACCCTGACCATGCCCCACAGGCAGCCCATAACCCCTTGACATGCCCCGCAGACAGCCCATCCACCTTGACCATGCCCCGTAGGCAGTCCATCTCCCCTGGACATGCCGAGCAGACAGCACATCTCCCTCCCCATGCCCCCACAGACAGCCCATGCACCCTGACCATGCCCCGCAGGCAGACCATCCACCCTCCCCATGCCCCGCAGGCAGATCATCCACCCTCCCCATGCCCTGCAGGCAGCCCATCCACCCTCCCCATGCCCTGCAGGCAGCCCATCACCCCTGACCATGCCCCGCAGGTAGCCCATCACCCATGGACATGCCCCGCAGACAGCCCATCCACCCTCCCCATGCCCCACAGACAGTCCATCCACCCTGACCATGTCCCGCAGGCAGCCCATTACCCCTGGACATGCCCCGCAGACAGCCCATCCACCCTCCCTATGCCCCACAGACAGCCCATCCACCCTGACCATGCCCCGCAGTCAGACCATCCACCCTCCTCATGCCCTGCAGGCAGACCATCCACCCTACCCATGCCCCTCAGGCAGCCCATCACCCCTGACCATGCCCCACAGGCAGCCCATCACCCCTGGACATGCCCCGCAGACAGCCCTTCCACCCTCCCCATGCCCCGTAGGCAACCCATCCACCCTGACCATACCTCACAGGCAGCCCACACCACAGGGGACACCCCTACAAACCCTGGCCATGCCCCACAGCTAGCCCACACCACAGGGGGGACTTTTTCCATGCAATTTGCCTGGTGCGAGCGGGGTACGCATATTCTGAGGGGTGCGCGGGGAGTTTTACACGCAATTGGGGTGGCACGAGCGGGGTGCACGTATTCCGAGGGGTGGGCGGGGAGTTTTTCATGCGATTGGGCTGGCACGAACGGGGTACGCATATTCAGAGGGGTGCACAGGGAGTTTTACACGCGATGGGCCTGGCGCGAGCGGGCTATGCATATTCCGAGGGGTGCGCATGGAGTTTTACACATGATTGGGTTATTGCGTGAGGGCTGAGTGGCGTTTTTAGCACGATTTCGTTGTTGGGGGGCTATATGCTGGTCCACTGGCCTTTGCGCCATGTAGGGGATTTGTGCAGATGTTTTTGGCGCACGGGGCGGTTGGGGGCGTAACTGGTGCTGCTGCAGGATCGCTGTGCCACGCTGCGCCATGGCTGGTTATGGATGTTTAAATCCATTAATTTGCGGTGCGTCAAAATGGGTTTTGGCGTACGTACCTGGTGCAAGCTGCCTCTGTGCGCCAGCCGCGTGTGCCACTTCTGCGCTTGATTCCATGAATTACCCTGAATGTCTCTTTGGTACACTCAAAGATTAACTAAATTCTGTAACCCAAGCAGACTTAGATAACATTTAGGAAACCCTCTCGCATACGGCATAAACAGCAAGGACTTTAATTGTTCTGATAATCTTTCATATACAATGAAAGGCCTTACTTGCAGCAATTAAATCAACACATTATGATTCATAAGCTACTCAAGCAACTAACAATCTAGAGACACTAGTTAGTTCATACAAAAAGCAGTTCTAATCGAATCCCTCCATCTGGCATTAAATAGTGATCAGAAAGAAATGATAAAACCAACTTTCTATACAAAACAATGCAATTTAATCCTGATTCCTTAAAGAGATGTTTCATCAAGAAATGAGAATTTTATGTAATATACGAAATTATTGATTTCAGTTAAGGACCCTTCATTATCAACTCAAGGAGGGGCTAATGTTGCCTATTCCAGTCAAGGTCACTTCCGATCACTCTGTTCTGTGTGACTTTCGGCCTATAACAAATGTTCTCATTAGTGGCAATGTCTTGGCCAATGCAGTTCGTTGCAATTTGAAGAATATGAAATGCTGGGTTCTTTTATGCTCCTGTGAGTTCCGGTCTTCACCCCAGTATAGCACAGATATTGTTACACTTCTGGTGCTTGATGACGTTGTTGGGCGACTGTGGGGAAGACATCTGTCTACCTGTGTGTTAGGGAGAATTCTCTGTTCAGGCTGAATTTCCTAACCTAGTGAGTCCCCCAGCAGCTTTGCTGGATTTCTGGAGTTTGTTTTTTTCCATCCTGCCAAGAGTGAGACTCTTTTCTCCCACTCTTGGACACGAATATGGTTGATTCCTGTGAATGTCAATGTGTTCTATGGGCTATGGGGTCTTTTACTCCATAGGTCTCATGTGTGTTAGTATGTGTGTTACACCGCACCCTCCGTGCCGTAACACTGGGGCGTCATAGAGGACCCCCACCATAGACTCCATACCCTGGGACTGACTACTGTCTCCCAGGGCATGTAAAGCCACCATTGGCTTTACTAGACCTAAATTTACTAACAGAACTGGTACAAACCATCCTATTGTGGACGTACTAGTAGGGGTGATTCGATTACCCCTGGGTCTGTTATTCGAGGGGGCACTGTCCCGTCCCCCCTCGTCGAGTTTTGGCTGGTGGCAGTGGAAACTACTTGTTATATTCGACCCCGAATATAACTCTATGGGATTCTTCCCATTGTTGGAGGCTAATACTTTTTTCCGTTAGTCTCTAACATACCGCCGGTTTATTTGTCTTAAATAAATCTACCGGTCGGTATTTTCTGCCAGAACTCGGTTTTTAAAATGGCGTCTGTGTTCACCTCTGAAACTCCGAACCAAAGGTTGAGCCCTTTGTTCCACTTTTGGTGGGCTTCTGCACAGAAGCTCTCCAGGGTGGTGCCATTCTGTCTGGGTACCACAGGGGGTGTGGGAGGGGGTTTAGGCACCCTAGACTGAGTTGCTTTGCTTTGGATCTTCAGAAGTCGCCACAGGACCTAAGAATACGACGAGGGTAAAGCTAAGACGACCTGCAACGACGACACCTCCGGTGGAGCCCTGCTGAACCGACTCACCACTTCCCAACGACAGAGGAGATCTCCCCGCTGGAGAGTCTTCTCCCCCTGACTGGTGGGAACAACCAGTCCCTTTGGTTTTTCTTCGCTTCGAGGGCGTAGTGGTCGAATTGCCCGTGCCGAGCACCCCGGCAACCAGATAGCCACTAGTCCATACCGCGACCAAAAGGTGGTGCCTTGTGACGGAGCACTCCGCGGCTGGTCTCTTCCCTGGTGGTGCAACGATCTTCAACTTTCCTTCGACGACGAGATCATCTCATCTCTTGGCAAAGCCCCGACTTGCATCCACCACCAGGAACAACTGCCCCCGCCGGAGCTGTCTCTGCACTTACAAGGTACCGTGTCCACCTGGCTTCCCTTGTGACGGTTAGCGTGAGGTGTCTTAAATCCTTACCTTTCCATTGGGTCACCTCCAGACCTTCTTAACTTTTTGTTCTAAACTGGTCCAACCTTTCTGTGACAATTTGCTACAAAGACTCGAAGTGCGTTTCCACTGTGATACTTGTTGGGACATATCGCCTTGCCTCTCTCCGAGTGTGCCCGGCCTCTGAACTTTGTAATCCACAGTAGACCCTGCCTTGCGGGCCTTGCATTTGCTTCGTAAAAGTGTTGGTACCGAGTTGGTTTCATACCTTGCCTTTTCTCTCCCGTTCTAACGAATATTAGAGTGCCATCTAGGTTAAAGCATTCACCTCTGTCTGCAAATAAGTGGTGCCGTTGAACCTAGGCTTGTCGAAATATTGTTAGGGGATTGATATACTTATAGTAACTGTAATTGAAGTTGTTTGCCGTATTAGTGCCAGAGTGTTTTCATAGATGTGTCCTTAAAATAAATAATGATATATCTTTACACCCAAGCTCTGCTCCGTGTCTGCTTGTTCTACTGTGTAAATTGCCCTATCTTGTATACTCCACATACTGCCTAACTCTTCTTGAGGCAAGTCTGACTGCTCAGCCACAGCTACCAGGTGAACCTGTGTGGTACAGACTGCTACCAAGTGGGTTTACTGCCAAACCCCTGTAAGCCTAAATCTTTTGCAGTGGTCCTAGAGGGAACTGCACAGGTTTCTGCTAAACACTGTGCCGCTTAACCTGTGGGTGGCCTTTAATATCGTTGACATTGAGGCACTCCAAGCAATTTTATCTTCTTGCATGGGATTGTGTGAGGTAGGGTTCTAGAAAGTTTTAGATAGTACCTCTATGGCATGTCTCCATTTGTTTAGAAGGTGAAGGCCCTCTCTCTACTCATGCCTTGTCATGTGCCTCAGTAATTACTTTTGCCACCAATTTTGATTAATCTTGATATGATCCTTTGGATGGTCTAGTGGGCAAGTGTGATATTTCTATTGATTAGAATGCTAACATCCATTTCTATCTTAGATGTCATTGGAGGAAGAGTTCTGTCACATACTTTTTTATTTTTTAGTCATTGAGTCTTGAATGGTGACTTTTATGTTCAATGCGTTTCTTCTCCTCTTCTGGAGATATTACAAATATGGTTCAGTTCTGACTCTGCATTTTGGCCAATGATCACACCCCCTATCTATTTATCCAGCTGCAAAGCCACTGGGCTTTCTGACTGATAGTAAACTAGCCCTGCGGGCATGTCTTAAAGAGCACAATTAGATCAATATCAAATATTTTTCCTCAGAAAAATCCTATGTACCAGCAAAGCTTGTTTGATCTGCGGCTCAAAAATGTGTGTTATCATATATTGATGAAGGAATACAATCATTTTGGGGGTTCCCAAATTTGTTTTGAGGCCATTAAAATCAACATTTCACTTGGGTAGGTGAGAGATAAAAGTGGGAATATTCTGTTTTATCTACCGTTTTCTGAATACCCTGAACTGCCACTCTTTTTAAGGCAGGATTGAATAAAAAATGCGGTCCTTAGATTATGAAGCTATTTATGAAGTAACCCTCATGTATTTATTTTTTATTATAAATCGCTGAGATACGTGGATTGCTGCTGTAAAGAGTAAGCCACCTGCCATGCTTGATGTTCTGAGTGTTCTCTGGGTTTAGAAGGTTCTGAAACCTACCTGACTTGCCAATTACTCTGCGTACCCGGCAGCCATCCAACAATAGATCATGCAGAACCGCCTCAGCCTAAACCCATGCAAAAATGGAAATTCTCCACTGTGGCCAGGAAAGCCATTGCCCATTCCAAGATTCTGGTGCAATGCCCCCCTTTCCCCAGTCACTAATACTCAAAATCTAATTTCCTATTCCATCATCTCTGCTTCACGGAGCCAATTGCGCCAGTGTTCAGCAGCTGTCCTTCCAACTCCATATTTTGAGAAGGATCCTACCAGATCTTGACATGCAACACAAAATACCAGCAATCAAGGTTTTATGGATTTCAAAATTTGGCAACTGCGGTAGCATGTATGATACCCTCTAAAATAGGAGACCTCGAGACCGCACAGAATAGAGAAGCAAACATGATCAAAAAGCAGTGCTAGAGATCCTTCCTTGAAGTCTATGCTGTGTTGTGTGGGTAGCCAGCGTGAATTATTCAAACTTTTATCAGAATTTGACACAACTGAAAAATTGACCTCATGCACACATGATTCTTTGGCTAACTAATTTCTTAAATGATCGCCAACTTGATATTTACATTGATAATGTTATATCCTCTTACTCAACAATGCCTTGTGGAGTTATGTTATGTTATCAATGATTATAAAGTGAACTGTCACCAAAGGGTATCTTGGCGCTGGAATATCATAGGACATTCTGGCCCAAAAAAGAAGAGTCTTCAAGGATCGACTAAATTGCAGGTGGTTAGTGAAATCTCTGAGTGGGGGCAGTAAGGTGTTCCAAATTTGGAAGGCCGCCACTGAAAAGGCCCAGCCACCCACTCTGGTGCGTCAAAAAGTGGGAACACAAAGCAGGCCAACAGACCTAGAGCGGAAGTCCCGTTTAGGGAGGTAGCGGACACATTTGTCCCAAAGATATTTAGCCCCACAGTCCAGTGAACCAAGCTAAATGATTTTAAATTTACAGGCTGGACTACAGGCAGCCAATGCAGTGTCCATAGGACAGGGGTAATGTGAGCCCCATGGCAACTCAGGCTGCAAGATTCTGAAGGGGCTGTAGTCGCCGGACTAGACCTTTAGGTGGGGCAAGATAGAACGCATTACAATAGTCCAAGCGACTTAGAACAAGGGCAGCCACGACTGGGGGCCGGAGGTAACGTAGTATGGGGGGGTATTCTGCAGGATTTTTAGATGGAAATGTCCAGCCGTACATACCGCAGAAACCTGATGATCCATGGAAAGAGTGGAAGAGACCATAACCCCAAGGTTTTTTTACAGTCGTGACTGGACTCAGAAGGCACCCGAATGACGATGGCCAAAAGGAAGGCACCCACAGTGAAGGATCACGGGGGGCGCCAACCAAAAACACCTCTGTCTTGTCTCCATTGAGTTTCAGCCAGTTGTGTTTCATCCAGTCTCCCATGGAAGCAAGACACACCGGAAGAGGTGAGATGACATCTCAGCCTGCTCAGGATCTAGCCAGATCAGGATCTGAGCGTCATCGGCATAAGAATTGCATCTGATTCCAAAGGAGCGGATGAGACACACGAGTGGCTGAATATAGATATTAAAGAATGTGGGAGACAGGGCGGAGCCTTGGGGAGCCCACAGGAGAGAGAACAAGGAAGTGAAGAGAAGGGAGGAAGTGAAAGTAAATGACCTCTCTCAGCCAGAAATGAAGTAAACCAGCACTGGCCAATGAAGCTGGCATGGGCCATGCGGGCCAGCAGGGTTGGATGGTCGACAGTATCAAATGCCACTGATAGGTCAAGCAGAATCAGGGCAACCACCCCACCCCTGTCGCCTAGCCTGGCCAGAGCGTCCTGTACCGAAAACAGGACACTATCTTTGCCTCTGCCTCATCGAAATCCAGACTGGTAGGGGTCGAATAATCCCGAGCTCTCCACGAAGGATGAGAGAAGTGGTGAGATCAGAGCCTCTAGAATTTTTCTAAAGAAGGGCAACAAGGAAATAGGATGGAAGTTAGAGGGAAGGGATGGGTCCAGAGAGGGCTTCTTTAGAAGTGGGATGACCATGGATTGCTTCAATTCCCTGGGAATATAGCCGGCCTGGCAGGAAGCGTTAACAGTTTGGGTAATCACACCCATAGGTCCAGTAGATATGTCTTTCGGCAGAGACAAAGGCACCAGGTCTAAAGGGGATGCCGACTTCAACAGGTTTATCGATGCACTGATCATTGTTTCTGAAGACAGAGAGAAGGATGACCACTCAGGGGAACATATGGCCCTGGCAACACATGAGGCTGTGCTAGCTGGAGCAGTAGCCTGAATGGCCAACGAAATATTAGACCGAATGGTGTCCATTTTTGTGACGAAAAACGGAGACAACGAGTCACATAGCTCCTTTGGCAGAACAATAGAAGTGGCGAGAGTGGCCTTAGAGGACAGTGATCTAACCACTAAAGGCTTGATCGATTTTTTGCTCAAAGAAGGTCTTTTACCATAGTAGCTTGTGGCACATTGCCTGTAGCATGCTCTTTCAGTAGGGCTATACGTACAACGCCACCTCCGCTCAGCTTGCCTGAGCTCAAGGCGGGCTAGATTAAACTGGTCTGAAAACGACGGCTCAGATGGCTGCCTCTTCCAATGAATGGGATAGAAGTGATAGGTCTACCTCACAGGTTGGCTGCACTATGTACTCACTAATGTGACCAGCATCTTAAAGTCCGCCGAGCGCCAGTTGCGGTGCAAGACTTTAGTGGGATAAGTCTTGGAGCGGGGGCGTGGGAATTTCGTAGAGAATGTCAGAAGGTAATGATCGGACCATAGTACAGGTTCTAATTTGTTGGCCTACACAAGATCAAGCCTGTTTCCCAGCTTGTGGGTAGGCTCAGTCACGAACTGATGCAGGCACAAGTCATGGACGCTTTCAAAAAATTGATTTAAAGTAGGCACACGAGGCCTGTTAAATTTTATGTTAAAATCACCAAGAACATTTAAGTGGGCAAACTTCATCTGAAGCTCTGCCATAAAATCCAGGAAGGACTCATGAACGCCAACCACTGACCCTGGGGGTCGGTAGATGATTGAAAAGTGGCATGTATAAGCCGAGCATCGAGTTGCTGTGAGGCCCGGCTCCCTCTGCCCAATAGAGCACGCCGTACAAGGAAAATAAAGTAAAAGTGCCAGTTGTAATTAAAATAATAATCAGATAATTAAATCAATAAAATGCAGGGCTACTCGGAGTCAACCAGTCACCCGCCACGGCCGGGGACTAACCCATTCCTAAAAGGAAATAAGGAAGTGGCAATAACACAGGAAAAGGTAAAAGAAACTAACAGCTCAAGGCAAAGCGGTAGCATGAGAATCCGAGGCGAGATGAGACAGTAGGAAGCCTTAGCTCCACAATAGCCAATCAGCTCGGAGCAGGAATGAAGAGCAACAATAGACTCTGGTATCTTTTGCATGCGAGTAGGAAAGGAAAAGGCATGGCAGTGCCAGAGCCAAGCCTCAGGTTGCTGTGAGGCCAGCACGTCTACCCACAAGGAAAATAACCTAAAATACAAGGAAAATAAAGTAAACGTGCCAGTTATAATTAAAATAATAAAAATCAGATAATGAAATAAATAAAATGCAGTGCTAGTCAGAGGTGGCCAGTCACCCGCCGCGGCCCGGGAGTAACCCTGTGCCTAAAAGGAAATAAGGAAGTGGCAATAACACAGGAAAAGGTAAAAAGAAAATAACAGCCAGAGGCAAAGCTGTACCATGAGAATCCCACAGGTCTGGTACTTGTTGACCCTCTTATTTAATTCTTATATAGAATGGTTGTGTGGAATTGCTTACACCACTTGTTGGAACTTTCTTTGTGCCTATTGGAATTACACCCACCTACTGATAATAATGGATGGCAAGCTGAATACTACTTAAATTAATTTCTTCCTGTGCTTGTCAAAAGTTTTGGCACAGACAAAAGTGAATTGGCTAACACATATTTCTGAGAAGACAGAAGTTCTCATTAAGACACATCTGACCAATTATCCTTTAATCTGTGGCAGCTTGAGCTGGGATCATGCTGCCCTACTTCAAAAGTTGTGAGAGAACCTTATTTGCTTTTTGATTGTGCCCTGTCTCAAAAATCTCATGTAGGGTCAGGTGCCTCTTTCTATTTTTCCATTCAAGAACACCCTGAAAAATACCTCAATTTATTTCTACTGATGCCTTGAAAATTGCAGTTGATGATATATTATAGTAACTTTTCATATGGGCTATGGTGATGCTCTGTCAGGGAGAAGGTTGTTCGCAGTGGGCTTAAGAGGCAGGCATTTAGTAGTAACAACTAAGCTGTATTGTGCTAAACAGGATAAGGTAGGAGACAAAGTAAAAGAAAAGTATGACACATCTCTTTAAACAAAGTGAAGCTATGAACTTAATAAGTGAAGGGAACATAATCCAATATCAGGTCCAATCCTTTTTTGATTTTTGTACCCTGAGGGGCTAACGTTCAATAAACATTTATAAGGAAAAAGGTCCACAAAACAAAGTCATTCTCAGTTTCTTTGACTTGTCCTAAACACCCGAGGGTGTTTGGGTGGAGGAAGGAATAAGAATGATTGTCAGATGACAACTGATTTCTTACCTATTAGCTTTCAGTAGATAGTCAGTCCATTGTCAATATAGCCCCCCACCAGGAGCACTATCTCATCACTCTTTTATGCTGAGTCAATCTTGTGCAAGCCCATCACATGCATGATTCTCCTTTCATAACTGGACACAATATTTGGGACCCTTATTGGTCTAAAGTACCCAATGCAGCCTCTGGGTTTGTAGTCAATCTCTCTGTACTGCTAGGCAAGTGTTATTTTGTATTACTGGTGGAATACTGTAGTCACCCCCAGTAGGATGGGTATTCCTAGACATGGGCCATGTGCCTGCTGAGCCTAGAGACCCAAGCCACACCTCACTGACACCCAATAAGGTTGAAGCCTGTCTGGGGTTGCTTGTCATCTCGTGCATAAAGGATTTGACCAAGCAGCTCAGGCTGGACTTCCTGATTTGAATATGGCCTTTCCCCTTTCTGTCATGGCTTAGCAGGTGAAGAGAAATTGTCTGGAGGGTTTTCCAGAGCAATGCCAGAGGTTAATATAAATTCTAAACTTTCCAGCCATCACCTTTTTGTTTAACTGGACTTACCAGTTCCACCAGATCTGGCCTGTGACTACTGATTAGCCTCACCATAGACTGCTTATTCAGGAATGTCAGTGTTTTGGCCCCACTTGCTTGTTGCATGTCACCCCTCCTGGATTTGTGTAATGGTCACATGGTGCTAACCATGTGACCAACATAATAAAAGGGACTGGCCAGTTCCGTCTCGTCAGTCAAACAAGAACTGACTCCAGTGGGCTTCTTGGTAGCACCATGCTGGTGCCACACCGCGTGCCGCAGGCCCACTGGTGGGAACCTGCATCCAGACGGTGCCCCCGCTGGGCAACACCGTCCCCACGGAATGGCTGTGCCGTGTGACCACGGCTCTTGGTGCAAACCCAGCCTGTGTGCCCACAGCGCCGGGGCTGTGGTTGGCTGGGTGCCGCCAGCCCAGGTGTCCCCCTCCGGTTATCCGGAGTGTGCAGGGTGCTCCCTACACTGTCTATGCTGCAAGGACGCAGCTCCATGGTCCATGTCGAGTGATCCCGACATCTGCGGAGGCCCGCTCCGGTGATCCCGGAGCAGGCCACAACAATGCTCTTATCCCCAGTTCATTGAGGCTCTCAACTGCATCAGCACTGGTACTGTGAAATTCTTGCAACTCTGGCTCAGAAAGTTCAGCTTTGCACCGCTTGTCTTGACAACGCCAGGTTTTAATGAACCTGCTTGTCCATCACTTCCTCTGCTTTGGCCTTCTCCCTTCAACTCAATGGTACCGTTTTCCCTTCCATTCTTCTCCCAAAATGTTCTCTCCTCCTTCCTGGTAGTTACTTCCTTTTCCTACACCATCCTGCTAACATCTTCTCCCGTTCTTCCTCCTGATGGTTCCCTTCTCTTTCCCTTCCTCCTCCTAACATCTTCTGAACTCCTTCCTCATCCTCTCACCATTCTTTTTCCTCTCTCTCTTCTTTTTACCTCTCTCTCCGCTCTGCCTCTCTTACTCAAACTGCCTCCATAATTTCACACCATCCCCGGTTTATGGCCCCAACGTATACCCTATTCTCAGGCTCATTACGTTTTCAAAGGGTTCACAAATGTGTGCAACTCCAATGCCTCATAGATCAAGCTTTGAGATTGTTTTCTGTCATTTGTCCATATTCCCAACCCTGGTGCAGCTAAGGAACTTATCATTGGTATTAATTGGACTCTGGCTCTTCTGACAGAATGCATACACATCCAGACTCCCATTTTGGAATCTCAGGGAAAGGCTTGATGTTTTTTCTTTTTTAAATGATCAACCAGAACACCATCCTTTTCTCAAAGATGTTCACGCCCACTCACAAATCATGTTAAACAAGGTTGTATTTTAGCGCGGACTTTGTTTAAGATATCCATTAACCATCTGCATGAAACATTAGAGCATGTTCATTTCTCTTTAGTCAATTTGAATGTGGATAATCCCAGCTCTAACCCCCATTAGCACCCAGGGCATGAGCCGCAGCCAATAAAGGCGGACTACAGGTTGAAATCTCTGATCTCAACCCGTGTTCTCGGAAACCCGCAGACTGCCTCCTCTGCTGTGGGATGACATCTTCTACCCATCCTTGCCCTTGTGTGTTTTTTTTATTATACCAGTGCCCCTCCCGAGCCCCACTTACCTGAAAGTGGCAGCTGCACCACCCGTCACATCAGCTTCCCTCCTTCTCGGTTTTCGACTGTCATGGACATTGAAGAGGGGCTCCATATGGAGACCCGCCTTCCATAACCATGGTGGCCATCTTGGCAGAGTATTTTCATTCAGTGAATGGGACAACACGCGCGCCCCGTTCTTTGAAAGAAAATACTTTTTTGTAACACCCCTGGTTACCATTTGTGGAAACCTGGGGAGCTAATAGCGTTAGCACCCCGTACCAAGTGCTGGAACGGGGATGGGGGTTAATGAGCGGTGCCCTCATTACAGGCCACCTTTTCTCTCGGGCAGGGTTCCGGGACGTTACCCTCCATTCCAGTCCTTGGAAAGGGGTGCTAACGCTACAATATCAAACGTGGCCACATGCAAGTTAAAGTCCTCAGCTGGTGCTTTGCCCACTGAGCTAAGTTCTTACCATGCATTTTATGCTTTCGATTTAGGTTAATTACTCACTTGACTGCATACGTGCCACTGGTAAAGACTGGGAGGGATAACGCGTGTGAGGGAGAGAGGGGCAGAGAAACCTGTGGGAACTCTGTAAGAGACAACCGCTATTATGGAACAGACTTCTACTTAGAACGTTGAAAAGGTAATTATACTGAAATATGACTCTTCCTCCTAATTGATCAATGTAAGGATGTCTCAAACAAAAGTAGCAGTCTTCACATGAGCAGATTAGAAAGCATACTATTAGAAGCTGCACATTGAAGTGTCATCATTTGCTCTGCTAAATCTCATTAATCCAACAGTAGGACAATATTCTGTCGATCTGAAGTAAATAGGCCACATGCTGGCCAGGCAGAATGTGTCTAATGGAAGCGAACCACCAAGCTCTTTAGAGAATGATGTCTCCCCACTTTCTAGTCAATCAGCTCTTGCTCTGATGTGGTGTCCTTCGTCCCTTTCTCCTTACCAGCTATGCAGGAGGTCCTGTGGTGATGGGCAGTACAAAGCAAATACGGGGTCAAGCTTAGCTAGACATTATTAATAATATAGCCAATGCTTAGAAATACATAATAGGAATCAAAGACGTACAATAAGGCAAGCCCATAGAAGTGCCTTAAACCATATCCGTACACATTTCATTAAAATGATTCAGTCTCGGCCACCTGTATGCTCATTCATTTGTAGAATTAAATCTTTACATACACATCTTGTGGGCAAAGATTAGACATTCTTTTTACACTTTTAAAGCACAATGAAACCTAACGAAGCAGGACAGCAGGGCAAGGACAACTCCCAGGGCCTCTTATTTGTGCCTTCACAAAAGAAACACTGGTATGCTACCCTGACTTCCCACCTCTTGTTGGGGATTCAAATATAGGGGTATGCACACTGGTACACTTAATAATATGTTTTCATGAGGAGTGCAGGCCACTTTAGGTGGGTTATTCACATGATCACAAGAGAGCTGCCACTGTCTCAACATTGATTCAGCATATGAAGTGTGTTTTACTCCCTGTATGCATGGATTGCAGTACTGCCAGATATCTATTGACTCCTATTGACCACCTTAAAGGAAACCCTGCCATCCTATGTAATCCACCTTAAAATATCAGCCGCCTGAGATAAGGTGGGTCTCCCCATTATGTATCTTTGTTGCAGGCCTTAAATGACAGGCCTGGCATTGAAATAGGTCAAATCGTGTTGTGTGGACAGATGTGCAGCATACAATCCAAGATTAGTTTAACGAAATGTAAGCTATCTAGATATGTGGTCTCTCACCCTGTCATGTCCTTTAAAATAAAATGCAACAAATGGTTACTCTAACAAAAGTGATATCTACCAAATTATAAATACAATTTTCTTTTCAAATCTTGCTGACACCCCAAACCAGTCTGGATTCACAAACGAAAATGGCTATCCGCACTAAGAAAATACATACGCTTTCCTATCCAAACAATACAACACACAAGAACAACACAATATGCTCCGCCCTGGCAACAAAAGAAGCTGCAGCTAAATCTCCCTGGAAAACATTCCCAGACCCTCCAACTGTGTGGTGTGGATGGATCAGCCCTAGTTCGCATTCATGTAGCAAAGCTCATCATATAAGGAAAACAGGGATTTGCAGGTTATAGGCTTGCAAACTCGCTTTCTGCACGAGAACTCACCTGAATTCCAGAGCGGGATTACAATCGCCTCTGAATCGTCACACAATCTCTGCATCTGTGTACAGGCTTCCTTATCTCATCCAAAAAGTGAAGGCATCTTGATTTGTGGATGGGTTTTCAAGCGAATTTCCCAGGCCTAATTAGAGCAAAGATGGATACTTGGACTGAGGGCACATATCCATGGTCTGAAGATGTTGAGTGGCATCAACTTGTTTTTGACAATTAGGATCCAGGAACTTGGTCTCATGATTCAATTTTGGAACTCTGATAGATTAGCTTAAGGTAGCTATGTGGCCAAAGTATTTGCTTCTTTTGATATATGGGCAAAATATGATGAGAACCCTTATTAAGAGAAATGGTGTCCCTAAAATGCCCTACTCATTTATGGGCGAGTTTGAGGCTATTTATTGTGTATCTATTATGTCATGATATTCGACATTGTAAAACATGCGATAGATAACATGCATACGTACACTGACCTTCCATCCATCATGCATTCACTCAAACTAGCATGGTGAGGGCCAGAGGTTGCTTAGATTTCATCATGTTGCCCACATCCGTAACTAAAAATGGATTTCCATTGAGACCAAGGCCTTCAGATTTGTGATGCCTAAGGGAAAACATGGCAGAAGCCATGTGCTGATCGTTCACTGTAGTAAACTACGACAGAATCATACTCGGCATGTTCATGTCCATCCCATTGACCCGTGTACTCCATGTGGGCATACACTGCTTCTTTACATTCTCTGGGCCCGTAGCTGTGTTTACCCCTAGGTATTAGAGATCTTTGTAATTGCTGCTAATTTTAGCAACAGACACAGGTGCGCCTTTGTCATCTCTATACAAAAAAAATCATGCTTTCTATATAAGCATTGGGGATTGGCCTCTCTGTGACATGCACTGTATTCTTTACTTACTCTAGTGTGTTTTAGAAAATCTGTCTTGGTATCTTGAATTAGATTAGTTCCACCATTTTCAGAATTGTTTTAATTATCTGTTCAACCGAGAACCTGTGTGTCTAGAAGAGAGGATTATACAATCCTCACCTATCGCTATGGTTTTATACATCACATGCCACATGGATTGTCCTAATACAAGCCGACCTCAGGTGCAGATGAAACATGTTCATTAGCACAATCATGCTTTTTAAATGTCTTTTTCATTTGTTTTTTTTTTCTTCCCAAAATTATTAATCCAATGACGTGCATGTTTTCTTAACTTTTATATAAGGAATGAGTCCTGAAACAGCAGCGTTACCGGGTTGTAACAGCCCACAGACTAAGTTACAGACCCGAGTGAAGCGAAAGCCATGACACGGTCCCCAGAATCATGTAGAGCCGAGGCATCCAGGCTAGAAATTGGCAGAAAAGTGGGCAAGTCTGGGAACAATCCACTAGCAGAGCGCTGGGACAAATGAGCTGAGGAAAGCAACAAAAGCCCAGAAAATCCAGAAGGAGAAGGAGTGGGAGTGGTCGAACGCCCAGGGGGCCAGAAGAAGATTTAAGTGGGGACCAGTGGAAGGAGTTACAATTCAGAAACTGAAATCACAATTCATCCCCAGTTCTGCAATAGCCACGGTGTCTACAAAATGCTGTTTAAAAAACATGTTCAATATTTTACCAAGGTGCTCTGTTGCCGCACATGCAATCTCAGGAGGAGATAGTAATAGACTAAATGTGTTAAAGGGCTGCTGATAATTAAAGAACTTTATAAAGTTTGGACACAGTATTGGAACGATTAAGGATCACACACATTGAGTGTATTTGAGTACAAAGTGGGTAAATCAAAGTGATGGCATTTTATTTTTAGCCCTTACCTGGTTAAACTATTTCATCACTTATCATGAAAACCCTCACATTAAAACATGGAGCAGAAACTTTAAAAAATCTTGGACCTGAGATCCTGAAATCATGTCTACAGAAAATCGCCGGGTCATTCGCAGAAAAGGACAACTGCCAGTGTATGCTGGGAAAATATAATAAATACATGCAGGAAATGGTTGAAGAAAACGCTCCTCTTAAACAAAAACTGGTTAGAAAAAATAATAACCATCAAAAGTGCGAAAGAAAGGTTATGGCATCAACAACCTACACCAGCGAACAAAGAACAGTGGGAAAATGCCAACCACAGTTATAGGAAAGGCATAAGGGAAGCCAAAAGAAACTATTATAACAAGGAAATAGATGGAGCAAATAATACAACCAGAAAAATCTTTGAAATCCTTAAAGGCTTCGAAAAACCAATATCACTTTCCCCGCCACACACTCCCACAAAAGAACAGTGTGATAAAGTCCAGGAAGCTTTCGCAGCTAAGAACTCGAAGGCACGTAAAAACATCATCCTAGCCAGGAAAGAAGGGGAGGTCATAACCCCACAAAACAAGATTAGCATTCCTGAAGGAAGAGAGAGCTTTAGTTGCCTCCCCATATCTGAGGAAGAACTTTGTGAAACCTTAGCCAAAATGAACCCCACTTCCTGTGCAGAGAATATCTTACCGTCTAAAATTATACTAGACAATAAAGAAATCTTTGCACCCGTATCGACAAGGATAATAAATGCCTCTTTCAGGGAAGGGGTAGTACCAAAAGAAATCAAGAAGGTAACAATAACCCCCTTAGTGAAAAAACAAGGGCTGGATCCAAAGGACCTGAGCAATCTTAGACCCATAACAAACTCTAACTTGGTATTGAAGGTCTTAGATAAAATCGCCACTAACCAATTGCAAAAACATGTCCAAGACCAGAATTTATTACATGAACAGCAATCAGGTTTTCGAGCTGTACACAGCACCGAATCGGTGATGTTTGATCTTCAGACTCATATGTTAAATCTGATAGATAATGGTAACACCGGGATCCGTATGCTGTTAGACCTAAGCGCAGCTTTCGACCTGGTTGACCATCAGCTCCTGCAGGAGGCACTGGCAAGAGTAGCCGGGTGTTCATCCAAAGCACTGGAGTGGCTAGCATCCTTTTTGTAGGATAGAAGCGCCAGGATTCATTGGGGGTGACATCTTCTCGGAGGCAGCCCCAATCCTCTACGGCGTTCCTCAGGGTGCTAGCCTGTCTCCCTTATTATTCAACCTGTACATCAGAGGTTTATGTGAGCTTCTAGAACAAATCAGCGTGCTCTTTACGAACTACGCCGATGACACACAGCTTGTGTTTGAACTTAAAGGAGAGTATAGCATAGACAGTGCCAAAATATCAGAAGTGTACAATATTATTGACAATCGGATGCAACGCCATTGGATGTGTCTTAATAACACCAAGACTAAGCTGATGATCTTTGGGACTCAACAAGCCAGATCTAGATTAGGGATAGAATATCAGGCATTCACTATTAAACAGGCCAAGATCTCAGTGATGCCGCAGGTCAAAACCCTGGGGATGATTGTGGAGGCCTCACTAGGATCAGAGGCACAGATAAATTACCTGCAGAAAAATAATAACTATTATATGCGACTCATGAGAGCCATAAAACCATTTATAAATGAAGCAAATGCGGCCTACTGATTGGAGCCTCAAAAAGAGAACTTCAAAAGTGTCAGGTTATGGAAAACGACACAGTTCGTAGCATTAAGAACATAAAAAAAGGGAGCATGTTACAGCAGGGAGAAGATCCCTACATTGGTTAAGAGTGGAAGAAAGAATCCTCTTCAAATCTATGGCCATAGTACACAGATGTGTATATGGAGAAGCCCCGAAGTACTTCAAAAAACAGTTTTCACTGTACATGCCCCAAAGGGGCCTCAGATCAGAGAACAAGGCTCTTCTGAAAGTCCCCAGAGCAAAGCGCGCGCATGGAGGGGGAAAATCCTTTCCAGTCATGGCCGCAATCTGCTGGAATAAATTACCACCAAACCTAAGGCAGGAAGAGAATTACTTAAGTTTTAGGAAACTACTGAAAACTCACCTCTTTAGGTGAAAACCAGTACGACACCCGCATGTCAGAATGGCTTTGAAACTTGTACTACTAATTTGGATCTTGCCCCGCGCCCTGATGCCTGCGGGCGATCGGCGCGTTATAAACTAAAATACATACATACATACATACAAGACACAGAAATGGGAAACTGAATGCTATGTCCTGTTTTATGGCAACAATAGTGAAGGGATCGTATCTCACACCTTTTTGAGAGACCTAGCTTGACTCGCTTCTGACCTTTCTCCAAACCCTGCTTATCTGGGTTCGAGATCACCTTGGTGAAATTTGATATGGCGTTTAGTGAAGACAGAAAGGCAAAGCTTAGGGTAGGATGGATTTTCCGAAAAAGGGGTTAGGAGAAATACACTGGGCCTCATTACAAGTTTGCCGGTAAACGTTAAAGTGCTGGTAATTGCATTTACTGGCACTGGTAACATTCAGGAAAATTACAATTAGGCGGAAACACTGTTGCCGGTAATACTGCTGCTGGACACTGGACCTTCCGAAATCGCCATAGCCGATAGTACCAACAACGGAATACTGGATATCCAAGAGCACGGCTCTAATTAGCTGGTATTATCGGCAAATCTCTGGCAGAAATACCAGCACCTCAGATCAGCTAGTAAATGGACACAGGTGATGTCAAACAGGGCAGATGTGCACCCAATCCACACAGGCGCACCTGATGCACACAGGAAAAATACTAAAGGCTCACACTTGCCCCAAAAACACTTTCCAACACAACCATGCTGCCATTCATTGCTGGTAACAGGGATCTGGAAGTGCTATGTGCTGATTTACAGCTGCTGAGACTGGAGTACCAGCAGTGGTGACAGGAGGCCAGGGAGAGAAGGAGGAGGAGGATGCTGCAGATGCTGATGCAGGTGGCGAGGAGGAGGCGAGCAGTGATTCCACGCACAAGGGCCACACCATGGACCCTGCTGTTCACACATCCTCACCCTGTACTGCCTTGACAGGGAAACCATCAGAGAAGAACTCCTCACCCACATCCAGGTGGACATAGGGAGCAGGGTCTGCCTCAGGACAGACATGTCACTGCTGGTAAAACTGGTGTCGTCCTGCACTTCTTGGGCTCTGTCACGTTCCTGCACTCTGTGAGCCAGATGCATGGCATATCGCAGACTGCTTTCTCCCAAGTGTTAGTGCAGGTGCTGGAGGCCCTCCTGCACTATTTGGTCCAGCACATTGCCCTCCACACCACCATGGCACAGCTCAACGCCACCAAGGCCTGCCTATTTCATTGCAGCATGCCCAATGTGGTGGAAACATTGTATTGCCCCCATGTGGTACTGGTGCCCTCCACACCTCAGAGGAGGTCTACAGGAACTGGAAGCAGCTCCATTCCCTCAATGTCCAGGTGACCTGTGATGCCAACCTGGCCATCACAACCCACAATATGATGATCCTGCGGAACAGCATCCTACCAGCGTACATGATGCGTCACAGAAGACAAAGGACCTGGATGTTGGGTAAGTACATGTACAATTCCATCTACCTTGCAGCTTCAGTGACAGGCAATGGGGGTATAACAATGTAACAAATGCATGTCCGAAATACACCCTGCACATGCAGGACCCTCCAGCACAATCCTAAATTGACAGGCCACAACACACAGGGGTTGCACATGACTTGAGATGTATCAGTCACCAAACAAGCCATTGCAACCCCAATGAGACAACCACACGTAACGCACCACAGGTACCAGGATGCAACACCACCCCGCCCCCCAATGCAAAGGAAGTTTATCATCAGAAATGGTCAGCTATGGTCACCAAATGCATGTCCTGGGACAACACACTGAACAGTGCAATATACATGCAAGGACTGAAATGTGAAACAGTGTGGCGCAATGTGAAATGGGACATGCGTGCACAGACTGACCATTGCAATGCCACCCTCACGGGCAATGTCATTACCAATCTACAGTACTCACACCTGTGTCTCTCCACCTTGTATGTGACTCTGGATAGTTGGCCCCTCTGAGAAATCCCCAGATGCTGCAGGAAGTGGCATACAACTGGACTCATGTGAGGACCAAGGTGGTGATTGATCAGACCTTTGGCCTCCTGAAGGCCCTATTCAGGAGCATGCACAGGTCTGAGGGTGCGCTCATGTACAGACGAGAGAAGATGGGACAGATTGTATGGGCCTGAATCAGGCCCAACATACCCCTACCCCCAGATCTGGACATTCCTCCCCCAGAGGATGATGATGATGAGCCAGTTTGTCACATGCACCTGCACACTGAGCGCATTGAGACCAGAGATGGACCCATGACCTGGCACAAACTCATTGAGAACTTTTTCTGACTTCCCCCTCCACTCAGCACTTCCCTTGTACCTTACTGTATATCATTTGCAATCAAAGTAAACACTTGTTTGAAAAAATGGAATTCCCAGTCAGTGCTTCAAGTGAAAAGAATGTATTTAACAGTAACTTGAATGCACCCATACCCCCAACCTCCTCCTCAAACACCCCTCTGCAACCCCTCCCCAACACCCCCCTCCAAACCCTCCCCAAACACCTCATCCAACCCTTCCCCAAACCCAACCAGTAGAGAATCCAGTCAATGTCATTGTCACTTGGGGCCCCCCTGCCCATGGGGCTCTTGCCAGGCTCATGTCTGGGACATAGTCTCTGTGACCAGTGCCTTGGGCTCCCGTGCTGGAAGCCCTCAGTGGTGGTCACAGAAGTGGGTGGTTCTGACCCCTTGGCCTGCATGTTGTCCAGACAGAGTTGGACGTCATGTCTCATGACCTCTACCCCGGAAGCGGCAATCTCATTCCCCTCCCTCACAATTTGTGCAGGAGTGTTAAGGGTTGCGGTTGCAAGGCCTCGGGACTTGGCACTCCTGCGACTGGAGGCCCGCATGTACTCCCTTATGAGTCTCATCTCATTCAGCTGTTCATGTGCAATGGCAGTAAATTCCCCCTTCTTGGCCTCTATTTCATGCTGGCGTGCATCGATGGTACATAGGCGGGGCAGTGGTAATGGTGGGGGGCTATGGGGTGGCGAGGGACTGTAACCAGATGGGTATGCTGTGTCCTCATCGTCGTCGTCCTCCTTCATGCCAACCCAGAACCAATGGCCTTGTGGCTGTTGTGCCCGTGGTGGAGTTGGGGGCACAGGAGGGACAGTGGGGCCACTGACCAAATGTGTGGTGGTAGCTCCCACTAGGGCTGGTCACCACACCTGTGACATCTAGCGGTGCTTGGAGGGCTAACACAGCCAAATCAAACAGCTCTATGCAAATTCTAAGTAATGCAGAATTACCTGTACTCTGTTGTGTACTCACCCTATGGGCCTTTGGTCCAGGTTTAATGGCCCATTTGGTCCAATTTTGAATTTTGTGGTCTTCCAAGGTGGCCTGTTGTTGTGTGTGCTGTGAGCCTGTGAGTCATATCCTGTCCTACCTTGGCGCACATGTGTGGGATTGTACATATTGGCAATAGTACTTGTGCATGACTACATCTACCCAAATCCCCTTGCATGTGTCTTGGATCAGGCCATTTGCTGTGTCTGACATGTGTTGGATTCTCTGCCTGGGGATGGACGCATGAATGCCACTTATATGTTTTTATGTACTTGCCACCATCATCTTGGGTCCTTGCTCCAGCCTCTGCTGTCCAAACACCCTCGATGCCCTGCGAGTGCATGATGGACCTGCACCATTCCTCCAGGGCATGAGGGTGAGGGGTGACCATGACCCCTCGCCTGTGGCTGAGGATTCCGTCCTGTAGGTGGCAATGATTTTGCACACCCTTAGACACGGGTCATCCCAGCACATTTGGCAGTCCCTGGTTGTGCAGGGGACAGTACCTATGGGTGTCACGCCATATGGCGGTCTTCTGCTATTGGCTTGTTTTTCGGTGTCCAGCACAAAACAGCTTATTTCAGTGCTGGACAACTGTGTCCACCAATTATGTCACTTCTTCCTCTGAGAACTTAGGCTTACTGATGCGGGTGTCAGGGACGCATGCCTTTTTTTCATGTGACGTGTTTTACGCCTCCTCTCGCACTGGATGGCAACAGGAAATGGGAGATTGAGAGTGGATTGTTTTTTTCAAGGTGGCCACTGGCGAGCTTCCCATTCTGTCTGTGACGCTATTTCAGGCGCCGGTAATTCTGGTGCCTGTAACTCTGGCGCTGGTAATTCCGGTGCGGTAACTCTGGCGCTGGTGATTCCGGCAGTTTAGGTGCCGGTATTCATGCAACTGGCACATATCTGCCAGTGATACCAGCAAATAGCTTGTTAAGTTTTTTAATCAGGTGATACACCCTGGTCTCAGGCTAGTATGCAGCGCACAACTGAAATGCCTATTTTGTTATATATATAGATTCAATATTTGAGAGATACACCACTCATATCACACCCCTTATTTAAATTCCCGGGGTCACGATGGACCAGGAACCCGGCTGGTTGGTAAAGGCAATATTTATTTATTTATTTATTTAGAAATTCAAGAAAATCATACACTTTTTAATTTATGGGGCAGCAATCACCAATGTGGTGACAATAACAAATATGAATGTGAACAATGCATTTAAATAAACCCTTTAGCAACACAGATAGAAAACACCAGAGAATAGAGATACTTTTGCATTTTTGGAAAGATAGCACTCAAGTTAGGATTTCCCCCTGCAATATTCCTCAACCCTCACATAATCAATTCTAAATAGAGATAAGGGGGGGCGCTGTTGCGCATGCGAGAAAATGGCGGCTCTTGTGTGAGCTCCGGCTAGACCCAGGGCCGCAAAGCCAGAAAAGATAATTTGCCGGCTCCGGTTTTCCGCAATTTTGGCAGAGAATGGGTAACAATATCATCAGATTACCCACACGAAATTTTGGGCTGATCGGTGCAACGATTCCAGAGATAAGAACCCAGATGGTCAGTGTGACAGCCCGAGACTCGGCGGCCGGCGAGAGGGGAGAGGAGCCCTGCCCCGATGTGGCGGGTGCAGTGGCAGCGGACCACTCGTATCATCCATCCAGCAGGGGAGAGTCGCGGTTGCCCCGAGTATCGTGGAGAGCTTACTCGCCCCCTCCACCTCCATCACTCCAGAGACTCGGGCGAGAGGCGGCCCGCTCCCGGATCGGACCGCGACTACAGAGGTAGGCCTTTCCCGCTCCCTGCGTGCAAATCCTCCCCCTCCGCACGCCCAGCGAGCTACACCGTTGCCCCCTGCGAGCTCAGAGGCTGTGAGACAGGCGGTTGCCCCGATAAAAAAAACCAGACCTTTTTCATCGGCTTCTGCCTCGTAGACGGGCGCCATCGACTCCCCAGCTTAGCGTGAGCCGTGTGCTCCGCTTCTCGGCGGGAAAGTGGGAGGGCCTCTCAGTACCACCTAAGCAACCCACATCTAAACCTGGAACTTTCGGCGCCCGGGCGCCGGGACTGGTGTTCCACTCTGCCATATATGACAGATCTAAAAGAAACATCAGAGGCTGCTATTAAAGCAACGGCTGAGCACTGATTCCTCCGCCACAGCGTCTGGGGCGCCTGGGACGACGAGACGATATAGCGCAGAGTAAAATGTGGTAGAATTATCATAGCCCTCCCCCCGAGCGCTAGGATAAGCTACATCTCCCAGACCAGGGACGATGCCCAAGAACTTTGGCTCGAAGAAAGGCAGAGGAACTATCGCTAAATACACGACCGTGATGCAGAGGGAAACGGAGCCCGAGAGGGATGAGGAAATGGCGGTACATGAGAAGCAGATCCCCCCAGCTACCATGATGGACCCCCAGGCTGTTTTTCAGGCGATGCAACAGGGCTTCGCAACACTCACGGGCAAACTGGATGGTTTGACGGCGAGTATCGCCAATATAAAAACACAACTTGACAAGACAACCACTCGCATGACTGAGGCAGAATCCAGGATATCTGGCACTGAGGACGCCTTGGAAGCCCTGAAGAGCACGGTATCCACAATGGCTATCGGACTTGGCACAGTGAAATCCAAATGTGAAGATTTGGAGGCAAGATCCCGGGGGAAATAACATCCGCATTATTGGTGTTCTGGAAGGGGCCATAAAAGGATCAATGGAGAAGGCGGTAGAGGACCTCATACGTACACTATTGGGTGATCCCGGATGGTCGCCGATGTTCATAGTTGAGAGGGCACACAGATCAATGGCCCCGAAGCCGAAGCCGAGGGCATAACCCAGGCCCATCATAGCACGCATGATAAACTACAGGGATAGAGACCTGATCCTAAAAACCGCCAGAGAGAGGCAGGAGCTAAAATGGGAGGCAAATGTTATTCGCATCTTTCCAGATTTCACCCTGGCGGTCCAACAGGAAAGGAAACTATTCACAGGAGTCAAAAAAATGCTACGCGAACGGCAAGTGCAATATGCAATGCTCTACCCAGCCAGGCTCAAAATCCAACATCAAAACAAGCCATATTTCTTCACATTTCCCGAAGAAGCGGCAAACTTTATAGAAATGCATATTCCCCCTAACAATGGACAGACCAAAGTGTGGGCGATCTAAACAATTCTGAGGCCTAAACATTGCCACCACGTTCTCGAAGTAAGAAGGAACAGCAACGTCAGAGGCCTCCCTCCTGGAGGCCCACATCGGGGATGTTAAAAAAGAATGTACATGTCTTAAGGTGCAATGGAAACATCGTCCCAAAAGTTTTTAGGATGTGCGAGAGCAACATGCGTGAACCGGACACATACTTATAAATAAAGCTGGCTTGGGCACTGGTGACGCCGCAGCCCCCCCTGTAGCAGGTGCTCGAGATGTTGTTGGGAGGGGAGGGATGGCTATATAACGACACAGTTGAAGTTAGGGGAACTGTGTGGGAGGGGGGAGGGTTTAACTTGGGAGTTTTGGGGTTTTGTTATCATAGGATGGTTGGTAAAGCAAAAAGCACACAGGTATCAGGCACGAAGACACTTCAGCATACAACGGCAGATTATCAGGGTTTACATGGCAGCGATCGCCCCATTGACAATGGCTAAATTAGGCAAAGATAATATTAATGTGCTTAGCTGGAATGTAAGGGGTCTGGGATCCAGGATCAAGAAAAGGAAGATTCTGGTCTACCTCAATAGGCGAGCTGCCAAGATAATCTTCCTACAGGAAGCACATTCCGGACCTCGACAAGGTGAACAATTGATGCCCAGCTGGGGCTCACATCAGTATTTCACGACATACTCCAGCCGGGCGAGAGGGGTTGCAATTCTGATACACAAAACATTGTCTTTTGAATGTATTAATGCTGAGTGTGACCCAGAGGGGAGATATGTTTTGCTTCATGGCAATCTCTATGATAAAGAATTTGTCTTTCTTAACTTATATGGACCAAATATTGACCAACCAGACTTCTATGCCTCAGTATTCGAAAAATTAGCAAGATACCCAACAGCCCGGGTGATATGTGGTGGGGATTTCAATACAATTCTAGATGTACATCTTGATCGCACATCAACACAAACTAGAACACTGACCAAAGCAGCACAGGCAATACACCTACACATGGCAGATCTACAACTGAAAGAAGCCTGGAGAAGGTTGAATCTCACCAGGAGAGAATACACCTACTACTCCACAGTCCATGAGATGCACTCCAGAATAGATTAATGGCTAATAGACGGAGACAGCATGTCATGGGTCACAGACACCCATATACATCCAAGAACATACTCAGACCACTCGCCGATACAACTGACACTACGAATCCCCGATAAGATCAACAGCAGGCCGCCTTGGAGATTCAAGCCTGTGGCCTTGAAAGACCTGGTTTATACCAACTCGATGAAACAATATATACAAGGAGTACTTCGATGTCAATGAACACTCGGTTTCTAGCCAGTCTATACTATGGCAGGCGTTTAAAGTCGGCGTCAGAGGTCACTCAATATCCGTGGAGGGTGGAATCCTCAAAGATATTAGAAATAGGTTAACTAGACTAGAAACTCAAATAACGTCCTTGCAATCCCAGTAAGCATCCTCCCCGTCACCCCTGCTCAGCTCTGAAATAAAGGCCAAACTAGACAAATACACTGAGACAGCGGATCAAGAGGTCAGATACTTCGATCGACCCGCTGCAGCTCGTAGATATGGGGAAGGGGAACACCCGGGGAAGTTATTAGCGAGAGTGGTACGAGGAGAGAACGGCCCCACCACTATACCCTGCATACAGATGCCTGATGGCACGATGTCCACAGATCAGGACAAGCTGAAGGGAACCTTCTATGCTTACTATAAAGACCTATACTCCCCGCAATGCGCCATCACAGATGCAGAGATTGATCTTCGGTACAATCTGGAAGTGAAATTAAGTCTCTCGCTATTAAACTGAGGGAGATACGTAATGTAGAATAAGAGGCGTTTTTAGAAAAAATGGGTAGTGAAAAAGAAAGGAACTCATTTTGGACAAGAACAGGTTTACTCTATACTAGAGCATTCAGGCTAGAATACCAAAGAGGGACACAGTAAGCTCCAGGGTTGATTCATGAGTTCAACCCTAGTTCCCTAGCGCCCGCCCTGGTGGAACCAATCCGATCACTCGAAATAGGATTGATAGCTTAGGATTTAAATTCCAAGAATTACTAAATAGATAGCACCTGCACTAGAAATCAATGACAGGGTTGCAATAAGGATTCTGACAATGTTACAAGTTATTAAGGTAAGGATAGGATGGTTTAGAGATTGGGATAGGACAAGGCAAGGCAAGGTATACTATGGTTTTCTATGGTTCCTATTGATACTTACAGACCACTTTAATTTAGGATATTGGACCGTCAAGGGTTCTGGTAACCACACGGATCTGGTCTAACAAAGGATAGCTGGGCAAACTCAGCGGGGCAGGTCAGCTGGGCAATTCTGGTCGTCGGATGAACTGGACTGCCACTTCTGGTTACTGGATACTACAGATCAGCGGGATTGCAGGTTTGCAGCAGGCATGCATGTAGTGGCAGCAGGCCAAGCTGGTTTAGGACGCTTCCCACAATTTGGGTAATGAGATTTTAGGGTGGAGGTTTCAGATTGAGGCCTTGCTGGGAATGGGGTCAGCAATGCATTGGCTTTGGCTTTGCAAAGAAAATAATCTGGAATCAGGATCAAAACAGGATGAAGGAAACAGGAACCGAACGCCACACAGAAATTCAGGAAGAGAGTCAGGAATCAGTGTGTCTTGAGTCTAGTCAGGGGCCCTTATTTATAATGCCAGATGACATCATTACAGTATATGACAGGGGCAGGATTCACTACGCTAGCCTCTAATAACAGGATTGGGCAAGGGCATAAGTCTCCGCCTTGCTCACAATTGGTTGGATATCAGAAAAGTGATGTCATGTATAGGAGGTGGTTTTTACAGTATCTAGACACTCCTACATTTACTTGAACTAAAATCTAATTTTGCCACAAAAATATATTTATGCAGTTGTAACCTCTTAGTAAATCAGATACACAGGTTACATATTTTGTGTGTCACATTTGAATCCAAACCTCAAGTCTGTGGGATCTCACTTCACCTTTCTGATACATTTTGGTGATTTTAAACATGAAAGATTTGGCCTAAAATTCCCCAATTTTATTCAGAGATGCAAATTGTCCCCAGGAATGCGTGTACTCATGTTTATGTTCGCAACATTAATACTTTCCCCATAATCTGTCATATTTTATAACTTCTGTTCCCTATGCGGTAATGAGTTCTACCAAGTTTTAACAGAAAGAACATAAAATTAGATTTAAAACTACAAACTTTTCACATTTTTACTAATTCTTTTTTTTTATCAAAGATTTTATAATTCTTGCTGCAGAGTTAAAAGTCTTTAAAGTTCAGTTATAAAATAGCCTTTGAAACCAAAAGGAAGTCCATTGTAACTTGATCATTTTTTTCTTTCCTCCAACTGACACCAACTGTCCCTTCCTGCAAGCCAAAGTGGGACTTCCGGTCTTAATTGAAGGTTTTTAGTGCCCCTTCACACTTAACAGGTGAGTATCCCAGCCTGCTATTGTCCCAGCCTGGAGCACAGACGCATGTCTGATGAGCATGTGAACTTCCTTTGTCCTGGTCCATTCAAAGTTTTTGAAGCTGGCAATTAGCGCTTTCCTGTCCTTGAAGTTTATGGTGTGTCTGCAATTCTAAAGGAAGTTACCCGTTTTTTTTAGAGCTTGCCAACTCAACCCAGTTGATTTAAAGTCTTTATTTCCTGATTTCTATGTCTTGATTTAACAGACCTGTGGAATAAAAATAGCCTATGTGTATATTATTACCAGCCACAAACATAATCCCCTTACATTGCTAAGTAAGCAGGCTTTAATTAACAATTTACTTTTAAATAGGCCATTTTTTTTCTCCAGTCAGCAAAACCCATTTTACCACATGTGTTAAAAACTGCTAACATTTCTTTCATTCATTTTGATTTGGCAGCACCAGCTGCCTTTGCAAAACTGCCTTGCAGCCAAAGTAATTTTCCTGGAAGCATGAGTTTTATCTGAACAATGATACATGAAACTGACCAGGTTCAGATAGTTGAAGTTCTTTTGAAGACAGCTGGCGTTTGATACATTGTGGAAAAATTGCACGCTTTCCCATGCAAGTGAAAGCAGTCCTTGGTTAATTTTTCAAAGTTACTTTTGACAGGGGCTGTCATTCAGGAATTAGGCCTGGTTTTGCTGAGACACAATGGATGATCCTGGGTATTGCAGGGCCGATTAATCACAGTGGATTCATAAGGACTGGATAAGTTTAGCGTCAAACAGCACTTTCAAGTTTGAAAAAGGTGTCATTATAAAGGGAATTATGGAGGTTTTCAGCAAGGCAATGTTAAATGTAGCAGAGCACACTGGCACATTCCTAAAGTGTGTACTCTGTTCAACCCCGCCTGAAATGTGTGTGGCAGGGTGGTGCAGCCATTATTTTGGTGGTTGTAAAAACACAATTTCCAGATACAGCCCGATGTTGACTGCAGCATTGGGGGACCCCACAAACTCCTCAACCCGGGCTGCGTATACAAGGGTCAGCTGATGAGTCCAGGTGGGCCACCTGTCACGGGGCAGCCCCTTTACTTAATATGCAGCCTAGGAGGATGTTGCAATGTTTGGCGCTCCCCACTGTGGGAAGCACCAGGAATTAGAGTGCCGAGGACGGCAGCAGTGTTGGGAAGGATGCCGGGGAGGCTGTGTTCTGACCCAAGCAGCAGCAATACATGCACAGAGTAGAGCGCCTCTCAACCCTCCTCAGCTAGGGGTGAGAAAACCATTTTGTCCACGGCGCTCCGCTCACATTGGTATCCTTTTTTTGTTCTGTTTTAGACAAAAGGATCTTTTTGTTTCGAGTGAAAGGATCCCAGTACATCTTCTCCCGATGGGGATCCTTTCTTTCATTCACACTTTTCATTTCACATAAATGTATATCTAAAGCTTAGGCTTTGTCTATTATAATGCTAGAGTGATACATTGAGTCCACTAGAGTAGGGGATTGGTATGCAGAAGCAACACATTTAAATCCTGAAAAAATGCATATGCAACCAGTATTACTTTAAGTGAAGAGAAATTATTTTAGCAGATTTTATTATTAGTTTTATTTTGAGTATTGATTGACTATGAACCTAGTCTAGGAAGCAACAGATTGCTGTACGGCAAGTACGGTTAGAGGAAAACATCACAAGGGGGAACACTCCCTACAACACAGCATTTATTAGTGGTTTATGAGGTAGGTAGCAGAAGAAATTACACTGCACTGTAAAGTTAGGTCATCAGGGGTAATACTGGACTGGGTGGTCTAGGGCAATGTGTCTTTCATAGGGTGAAGAAGGTGATCCTTGAAGAGCATGGTTTTGATTTCCTTTGTGCATTTTCATGAGGGTGGCGTTGAGTCTGATGTTCATGGGTATGACTTTAGACAGTCTTGAGGGTGTACACTGACAATGCTTGTTTCCTGATTCTTTTTTTGCATTTCTGATGCTCTCATCGGAAAGGATCCTGACTTTTGCAGAATGTTGTAAACATGGTGGGAAGTCAGCACATGTTGTTGGTTTTTTTAGTGGACATACACATATTCAAGATGGAAGCATTCAATCATGCAGATTTGACATAAATAATCATGTGTGAATAGGTGTTTCTAATTTTTAAACACATACTGATTTTTCTGTGTGTCAACGCATGTTTAATGCCCAAGGCCCTTCCTTGGGACTCGAGTGGAGGGTACTGTTAGCTCCTGTACCAAAAGATAGACAAGTCCCAGCTTTCCCAGTAAAAGGTGCTCTGTGTTACTCATATCCCAAATGTTGCCTTCTGGTGATGTACTGGCCACCAGAGCTAGTGAGTCTGTCTGCAAGGTAGGAGGGACCATGCATCTTCACAGCTTTTTATATGAAGCGGCTGGCAATGAAGGTGATGAGTGCTTGTAGGGGTATCAAGTGGTGCGGGTCTTATGTGATCATGTTTCCAGAGAGTTTTGATGAGGGGGGCAGAAGGTGTCTCATAGGAGGTGGGTAGTCCAATGAGCATATTGTTTCCTCTGTACAGGTTAGAGACCAGTTCCTGTACATCGGATCTGTAATTGGTATATTTGAGCTTGATTTTCCACAGGAGGGATAGTTGGTACAATGCTTATTTATGTATTCATTTATAAAGTTCACAAAACCCTGGGGCATTGTGGAGCTGTTACAAAACCATTTACTCACATGCATGGTTCAAGGGCCTCAGGAAGTACATTTGGGAGTCCAGTCTCAAAGATTATACAAATAGACAAGTTTTAAGCGCTCTCTGGAAGGCCCACTATGATTATTCTGCTCTCAAGGTGGGCGGAAGTGCTTTCCAGTGTTTTGCCACCGTATAAGGGAAGCAAGTGCCTCCAGCTTTCGTGCGTTTGAATTTCAGCTGGACGAGACTGTGTGAGTATGCTGATCTGGTGGGCCTGGAAGACTGTGCTTTGATTATTTTCTGTGAGAGGTAAGGTGGAGTGACAGTGGTGAGGCATCTGTGTGTGATCGACAGGGCTTTGAACATTATCCTTTCTCGAACTGGGACCCTGTGGATATCTCTTCTTGCTGCCTAGATATGTTCGTTTTTGGGAATTCTAAGTGTTGCTCGAAGGGCTTCTTGTAGATAACCTGCATCTTCCAGATGTTATGTGACGAGGTGCCTGCAAAGAGAGTGTTAAAGTAATCGAGTCTTGCGCCAATGACTGCTCGTGCCACTGTTAGGCAGCCGTACTGGGATAAGAATGGTCTGAATGCATTGATCAGTTTTGTCATGTAGGCAGTGGAGGAAGCAATGGAATTCACTTGGTGAGTAAGCAAGAGTGGCATCAAGGTAAACTCCCAATGCCTTCACTGAGGAAGAGACCGGGATTTGAAGGCTGTCAATGTTGAAAGAGGCTTATAGTAATATCTCTGTCTTTTCATCATTAAGGCAAAGGTAGTGAGTGGCCATCCAAGCCTGGGTGGTCAAATAAACAGCGTTTAGCATTTAGGGTGCTAGTGTCTTCCAGGTAGATGCCCGAGGGGAAGGAGGATTTGTGTGTCATCAGCATAGTAGGTTTAATATATGCTAATGAAGTCTAATACGTAAAATAGTGGTTTAGCAAAGATATTATAGAGGGTGAGGGATACACAGGATCCTTGGGACACACTGCAGGAGATGGGTGCTGAGGGGGCCCTAGCATTCGGGGCAAACACTCTGACTGATCTGTCTTTTAGGAAGGAGGCAATCCTAGTCATTGCTTCTGGTGAAAAGTTGACTGCAGTGGTGAAGTGATGACATAGAATTTCATGGTCAAGCAGATCGAATGCTGCTGATATGTCTAGGAGAAGGAGGAGGGCAGGCTTCCCATCATCCCTGAGCTCATCCAGCTGGTTCTTCATGTCAAGACGGGCCGATTTAGTTCCATGGCATGGACAGAAACCGGACTGATGCTTTCGCAGGATGCGGTTGGTCTCTAGGTAGTGCTGAATTTGGATGTAGGCCGCTCTGTCCAAATTGTAAGTAGAAAGGGGACAGTAGTGATCAGCTGGTAGTTGTTTGGGATCATCGACTCTAGTTAGGGCTTTTTAATCAGTGGGAGTATCCAGGTCTCCTTAAGGGTAGTGGGGACTATGCCTGAGGAGTAGGAGGTGCTAATGAATATGTTGAAGAAGGGTGTCAAGACTTCAAAGCAGTCCTTAATGATGGAGGCGTGGAATATGTCACTTTTGCACCTCAAAGGTTTGAGACTCTTTAAGGTCCCTGAGACCTCTGTTTCTGAGACGTCATTGAAGTGGAACAAGTGGCATCTTGACTGGTGGCAGTGGGTGGATGAATGGTAGGGTTGAACTGTTGTGAAATTGTAAGTAAAGATTGTTTGAGGAGCATTTTTTTTATGTAGGGTGTCAATTTTGTCAAGCAAGGCCCTCTATACTTTGGTGCATCATGCCTCATCTTTAGTAATAGTGGGCGGGGGGGGCAGCCGGATTTTCCAATTCCCTGAAGATGGTGAAAATCTCTCGGGTATCATATTTAGCATAAGAAATTCTGGAATTATATGTGTAGGACTTGGCCATAATGATAGCTTGTTTGTATTGTTTGGCTGCAGAAAAGAACAGCAACTTCTGAGTGTCAGAGGGTGATTATTTCCAGTTAGATTCTGCAAGCTGTATTTTAGTGCAGAGCTCTAGGAGGTCCAGGGTAAACAAAGAGTTGACCAACAGTTTTCTCACTTATGTTTGTTTTGTAGGAGAAGTGTCTGTCTCCTGGAATCCGAGAAACTGTGCTGATGAAACAAATGCCGGAAACAAGTGCTGAGGTGAGTCATCCGATTGCCTGTAAATGTGCTGTAGGTTCAAAGTGTGCTTTCCATTCCACCTTAGAAGGGTTCATTTTGCTCTGAATGGGTACTGTGATTGGTAATTTAGAGACATTCTGATTTCAATTGTCTTCAAGAAAATCAATCCACAGAATTTTGAATGTCATACTGATGACTTTGCCAATATCCAAAGAACATTGTCATCCAGTATCACTGGATGTATTTCTGATTTCAAAATGGTATAGCAGAATATAAGAACATTGGTAGTGGTGGATTGTGTTCCAAAATAGCCCATCATTTTGTTGCTGTGACTGGGTTACACTCATAAATGAAGTTATCACAAATCTGTTTAGAAGACATTTATAACTTTAATTGTTTACTGTCCATATAGTTGAGTGATAGAGGCATCAGTGTTCATCATAGTTTAAAACAAAATAAGTGATATAGTGAAGATGGAGCACCAGCAGTTCTCTACATTCCATCCTCAGTCAGAAGAGCAAAGCGGGAGCCTTATTAAGCAACTGGAGAAATGGTATCATTCATGAGCATCAAGAAAACCAGGCAGAAATGTTCCTATTGTCTGAGCAGTCCTAAAATAATGGGGACCAATTGACATAGAACCTTTAGACACTTGATCCCCCTCCCCTTTGCATGGTCCCTACTGTCGGAAATCAGGAGCAGCGGATGTCATGCTTTCAGGGGTCTTCTTCCCAGACCTCTGTTAATATTTGACTGCCCCATAGTGAGATGTAATTTTCAGTGCCAGTGCCATAGAGGTCAGTAAATCCCAATGTGTGCCCGCTGATCACAACGTAGGATAGGAACCATTTAGCCAAACATCCCTAGGTGTATAGAACGGGGTGCACACATACGTATGCAGAGACAAGCTGGCTGCCTGTCCCTGGCACCAGCCCTAAGGGACATATTTCCATTTTGAGAATCAAAGTCCCCCTCAAAACCTGTTCTCCAGTTCTTAGTGAATTGGCCCCATGGAGTCCTATCATCTGTAGGAGCTTCTTCATTCGTTTCACTGCAGTTCTGTATTCTGTTGATTCCTGAACATCCAGTGCATGGAAAAGTGAATGTTAATCTATAAATTAAAATAAAAAAAATGAAATGAAATAGAAGTTCTACAATAGAGTAATGCATACAGTATTGCTTACTACTTTCAAATCAAATTGAAAATAATAGTGCCTTATTTTTTAAATGAGATGAAGGTTTCATATAATTGCCAAAGTGAATATAACCAGTTTAACCGGCCGCGTCTAATCGATTTCTGTAAGTTATTATCATTCCAAGGAAATCGGCAAAGTTGCGAGTGTTTGATAAACATTTCTACAGTTAGTTATATAATTGTTCACTAACCAATACCGTTTTGTTTTTTAGAAAATGGGATGTTTTATTTTTCCTTAAACACTTACCCACACCATCAAATGACTTAAATATACAATATCAGTAATTTACTTGCACATTATTAGATATTTTGCTGGGATATTAAAGGATGTCAACGGTACATTAAAGTTATACAAGTTTAATTCAATTTTTTTCTTTTTCTTTTAACTTCTTTTTATTGCATTTAAACAATCAGCCAACAAGCATTTTGTAGCAGTGCAGTGAAAATAAAGACAATAAGTTAACAAACACAACAAAATGCTGCATGCTTCCCCGCCGCGCCCTCCCACCCCTAAACCTCATCCCACCCTACACCCAGCCTAGGCTTTGCGTTGTCTGCCACTCAAGTCTTCCCCCCTTGCCTCCTTGCTGGTCTCTGGGTGGCTTGTTTTACTGTGATGTAAACATCATTTGGACTAATGTGTTCCATGCTGCAACATCCTTACTAGCCTCTCTTTGCCCCCTGTGTACCGCCCTATGGCACACCACTGTCTCTGCCTCCGTCCACTTTTTTAAGTCTCTCCACCATGCCTCTATTTGTGCCGACTTCTATGCTTGCGCAAGCCTATGTTTGGCCAGGACACAAATGAGGTCCTTCATCTTGGCTAGGTGCTTCTATGCTCCGTTTCAGGAAGAGTCCCAGCAGCCTTGCCTCTAGCAGCCACTTGTGAATATTCCTCCATTTATGACCCTGTTTGTTATGTCTTGCCAAAAGTACCTGATAACTGGGCATGACCAAAACATGTGTAGCATACCCGCCGTGTCGCTATCGTATCTAGGGCATCTCTGCTCGTCTGCCCTCAGGAACTGCAAAATGGCTTGTGGGGTCATACACCCTGCGTGTGACCTACAGCTGCGCCTGCTTGAATCTGGCATTCCCAGATACATTTCTCGTGTATGTCAGTGTTTTGACCCATTCCCCGTCTGTGAAGGGTCTCCCTACTTCTTTCTCCCACCGAGCCCTTACTTTGAGCTCTGGCATGCCCAGTGAATCTATCAGCATCTCATAGTCTAGAGATCATATGTCATCCAGCCGCCAGGTCACAGAATGCATCCAGCATGGTGTCACCCTCCTCTCCCTCCTTTAATCCCAGCCATTTGGCTGCAACTGTTTTAATCAGCCTGTGGTACATTAAGAACTGATCTCTCGGGATATCGTATCTCTCTGTCGAGTCGGGGAAGCCCACTCTTTGTGCTGTCCTGGTGCACATCTCCTAGAGTTATTATCCCATTTGGCTCCCAGTTGAGCCAAATATTATGAACCTCCTCTTGACTTTTCAATCAGAACGCTGTCAAGGGTATATTAGCAGAGTACAGTTCCTGCCTCCCGACAATCTTCCACAGTCTGCACCATAGTCTTCGCCCCAGTGCTATTAGTGCTGGTGCCTCTGGCAAGATGACTTCTCCCACCCAGAGGACCTCCCTCAGGTAGTACAGTCTGACTTCCCCCTGTAGTAGCCCAGTATCTATCAAACCTTCATCTGAAAGCCAGGTCATGACAAACTGCAGTTGACCTGCTAGGTAATATGCTTCGAAGTGCGGCAGCTTGATCCCCCCTGTCTTTGTAATCCCTGTTCAGTGCTCCCAGCAAACTCTTGCAACTCTTGCACCCCAGAGAAATCCTGTTTCCAGTGAATCGAGCTTGTGAAAGAACTGGTCTGGGATGTCATAGGGTATGTTCACAAAATGATATAGCAAACACAGCAGTACCACCATTTTAAGAAGCGCCGCCCTGCCCATCATGGACAACAGTAGCATCTACCAGAGCTCCATGGATCTCTTGACCCCCTGCAGGGCCCTCAGCATGTTCTTTTCATGCTTCTTTCTTGTGTCATGGTAAACATCTGCACCCGGGATACATGAAGGTATCCACTGTCCATTGCAACCCCAAGTTCGGTAGGCAGCTTCGTTACAAACTCTCTAGGCTCGCCATTGGGAACATTCCCTTCTTATATTTATGCCTAACAATCTAGCAAAACCGTCCAGGAATTCTAACATGTATGGCAAATTGACCTTTGGGTTCTGTGTGTACAACAGTATATCGTCCATATACAGTGAGACCACATGCATGCTGCTGCCCAATGGGATACGCGCATCTTTGAAATCCACCCTAAGGAAGGCTCCCAGGGGTTCCAGCGCCAAAATAAAGAGCGTGGGGGAGAGAGGGCACCCCTGCTTGGTTCCTCTTCACAGTTCCCATGCCTAAGAAATATATTTACCCATCCTCATTCAAGCCATCAGTTTCTTATACAATAGGTGCACTCACCGTGAAAACCACAGGCCCACCCAAAAGCATCTTCAGACCGCATGCAGCCACTCCCACCTCACAGAGTCAAACGCTTTTATTGTGTCCAGCAAAGCTACTGCATACTCTACCTCTGCCCCTTTGGTCTTGTCTATTATGTGGTGCACTCTGCGCAAGTTCCAGAGTGTGTTCCTGCCAGGAACATAATCTGTCTGGTCTGGGTGTACTAGGGTGTTGACTACACTGCACAGCCTGCTCGCTAGGAGCGCAAATAGGATTGTACAGTCCTGGTTTTTCATTGAGAGTGGTCTATAAGGGCCACACTCGAGCAGTGAATTCCCCGGTTTAAGTATTGGCACTATGATTGATTCCGGCAGACTCTCAGGCAGTAGCCCAACCTCAGATGTTTCGTCTAGTGTCTGCAGGAGATTCGGTGCTAGTTCACCTAGATACTCATTTTAAAATAATGCTGTGAGTCGGCCCCCAGCATTTTGCGGGTGGGTAACGAGAGCATGTTCACCTTCAACTCCTCCTCAGTGAGCGGATCTTCCAGTATCTCTGCCTACTCTTGTTCAAGTCGTGGCAACGCTATATCGACTAGGGCCTCTTCTATTTCTGCAGCCTTTCCCTGCTCATCTGTGCTATATAGATGTCAGGAAAGACGGCTCAAGGTCTCATTAATCTCCCTTTGGGCCTGCCACTCCTCCCCAGATTCAGCCCTGATGGTGTTGATCATTCCCTTCTTTTTCTATGTGCGACATAGCCAGGCCAACAATCGCCAAGCCTTGTCCTCACTTTCATGGAGTCTTTCCAAGTACATGGTATAATCATGTTTTCCCAACCGCTCCCAATCCACAATACACTTCTATCTAAGCTCAGTGACTTCTCCCCCACCCCGCTGGCCGTTCTGTCTCCTCTGCCAGAGCTTCCATCTGCGCTTACGTGCTTGCAATACTTCTTATGCCCTCTATTTTGCTTATCGATTCCTCTCCCATCACTACCTTGAAGGTTTTCCACAGTGTCCCAGCCCTTTCCAAGCTCCCCATGATCTGGGCAAAAAAATGCCTCTATCCTCTCCCCCATATGTGCCCGAAATTGCTTGTCCAGCAGTACTTCTGCTCTTAATCTCCACTCAGGGATTGAGGGTCTGGCCATTGCTCTATGCCATATTGCAACCAGTAGCGCGTGGTACGACTTGTGGGATGTATCAACCCACTCATCCAAGCCCAGCAACATCACTGTGCATTGCTGGCAGCAGAAACATCATAATGGCCACCGGAAAGCATGCTGCTCACTAGAAATCACCAGAAATTGTGCCGTGAAAACCTGAAAAATCGGCCACCATCCACTTTTGCCTATCTTAGTGAGCACAGGAGATCACTGCCGAAAACCACCATTGAGCTACCCACAAAGTAGCCTGAAACCACTTGGAAATAGCAATGCTGATTGAAAAAGAAACACAGAGCTGTTTGAAAATCCATTTTCTTGATTGTCAAAAATTGCTAAAATCATGGCTCACAAAGCACCTAAAAGATCCAACCTCTTTGTTGGGTGTTCCACATCATTACTGTAAGAATCCACATCAATACAATGTCAGCAAAAATCATATGTTCTCAGAACAAAATTCTCTTTTAAGGATCCTTTATGGAAAGACAGCTGTCCAAAATGGGTGTAATACAGTTGCTCACCTCTACCAGAAAGCTGGCGTTTTAAAACCATTTTTTGTAAAGTTGACCAATTGAACCCCAAACTATGCCCAAGAAAGACTTGCTATCAGAAGTCTAAGAGGTGGATACGATTTAAAACTATATTCTGAAAAGGCTTGAAGGAAGAAATTGTTTAATGTATGTGTTAAAAATGTGGGTTATATTATAAGAAAAGACAATTTGTAGACATTGAGTTTAAGAATTAAGAGTTTCCCACACTGTGCTTCAAATGAATTTCACACCTTTTCCCTGGACAAAGGAAGCTTCCCCTGCCCTTGGCCAAGAGATTGACAGGCTGGTGTGAACAGGAACTAGCAGAGGCACCCTGGTCTGTTGCTCTCAGTCAAAACAATGGATTCTTTGGGATGAATAGGAATATGCTAAATTCGGGTGTAACTGACAACAAACTGCTGGAAGGAAACAAGACATGTGACCCTCTGAGTCAGCCCAGCTCTAGGAGGCGGACCAGACTGAGATGTGAATTGAATTGAAAGCAAATGTATGTTTTATAAAAATACTTATAACAAAGTGTACCGAGCTGACAAAAATATAAAATTTTGAGAGTGTGAAAAAGAAAAATTCACTCACAGTTTAAGACTAAGCTGGACTCTGTGCGATGTTCTGAGACTAAACCCCGGAATGTATTCATATTGTAGCTGCAGTGTTTTTTGAACATAAGAAATTACAGTAATATGCTCAGAGAGGATACGCATGCATGTATCCAATTTGGTGCAGAATGAATATTGAGAAACCCTCCAAAAGCGCGAAAATGTTGTCATTTCTGAAACAAAGCTCTTAGGAAGAGAAGAGTTGAACAGAAATATACCTTAGTTAATCTGTCATGTGATTTATGTAGTATTAACAAGTTGTGTATATTGTAAATATGTGTTTTATGGAAAATAAGATATGCTGTACAGACACAAAGGGGAGTGTTCTTTCCCTAAGCCATAAACATGACACCTGATGTCACAGGATGACACATTACTCCCTTCTCAAATCAGGGGACAGGGTATCCTCTAACCTATCAAATCCTTAGAGGGTTGGGCATAGAGAATCAGCCTCCCCACCCACTTTGGAAAATACATAAAAAAGGACAGATAGGACACACATTTTTCCACTACTCAACTGATTTCTTGGCTTTGCATCCCTGCAGGAAGACTCCAGACTCCAGACTCCAGATCTAGACAGAAACTCTAGAACCAAACTCTAGAACCCTAAAGCAGAGGCCTAACTCAAAACTGAACTCTTTGCAGCAGGCCTTCAATACCTAGCAACCTGATTCTAACCCCTAAACATCCACGGGGCCTAACTAAACCATTCAACAGCCTGGCTCAGCTGTTTTGCTTCTAGCTAAGAACCCTGTGCTAGAACCAAGATCCAGAAAGCAGCGCTGTATCCAGAACCCGTCAGATCCAGTCCAAGAGGCTGCCCAGACCGCAGTGCAGTGCTGAGAGCAGAACCCAGAGTGCCTGAGGCCTGTCCGGTGGCGAGAGTGAAGCCAAACCCTTGACCACACCTTTGATGAGGCCCATTCCAGTCCAAAGTCTAGGAGTGAGTATTTAGTCTAGAACGGTGCATAGTCATCTCTTAGTTTAAAGTAATACTAATCCAACCATTCCACTTATCCAGAACTGCATTATAGAATCTTGTGTCCATCCTGTTGATTCCAAATCTGTAAAGCGCAATCTGTCATTTTGAAATCTTGACTTTATTTCTGAAAATCTACCTTCACAAAAACCTCTGTAACTTTTGCTGCGAATTGCAATTTAGCTCCATTTCACCACATGTCAGAATAGCTGTTTCTTGTTTGCAACTGCTGAATTTCGTTTTCAATCTGATAATCATTCATGAATCATTGCTAGTGTTGACCTGTACCAATCCAAAGTAATTCTCGCTGGTGCTGAATATCCTTTAGTGAATTAAAATCATTTTAGCATATTTTCCCATTCATTGCAATCACATTCAAAAGAATTTTTGCCTGTTTTAAAATCAGACCTGTTTTCTCTAAGCTTGCTGGGGGAACTGGAATTGAACTGCATTATTGATTGTATTCTTGAAACCTGTGTGCTCTCATTTCCATCTCTTCATATTGCATCGTGGGGGGAGTGAGTAGTCACAGGGCAAAGAGTGATCATATTGTATTTTGATTAAAACCCTATCAAGTTTATTTCTGTGTTGCATTCTTTCCTATTATTACATTTCCTTGAACCGTAAAAGTATTCTCTGCTACCTTATTCTCATATTCCTACTCCTTACTGATTAAAGAGATTGTTGAGATTGTAATATTACCCATTGCTGATCATTGTCATATTCATAAGTGTGCTATTCAGAGATTATTTTATTCATAAAAGTGTGATATATATATTGTTCAATTCTTCAAATAAACCTTTTAATTTGCAAAACAAACCTACTTCTTGGCTCAGTGTGGTCGGGGAGATTTAAAGAGAGGGGCTTTATGTAAGTGTTCATCATCCAGATTTAAAGAACTTTGACATAAAAATATATAAATAAGGGCTTCCATTGGGTATCCCAGACTAGGCATTGACTTAGTTGGAGTGCTGGATTGAAGTCACTTACAGACAGGACCCTCGCCCTGTACTCGGCTGCAACAAAGTCACCTAATGACTCAGGTTCTGTAAACATGCAGCCTATTCTCCTGTGCACATCATGCAGGCTTGGTTAATAAGAGTAGCCCCTCCATCAGCATGTAGTTGCCTCCATAGGTCTCTCAGCCCCAGTTCCCACAGCAGTGTGCCCAGCGCTTTCGGCGATGGTGCTCGCTTCCTGTGCTTTCCATCTGATCTGTCCAGGGCAGGGTCCATTGTGCAGTTAAAGTCCCCTCCGCCCCATATACACAGGGCACCCGTGTATGGTGCCAGTCTGGGACCCAAAGAACTTGTTTAACTGTTAAAAAGTTGAGCTGGTCATTCGCTTTATTAGAGCTACTTCTTTGCATGTCTTTACTAATAAGGCAATAAGAAATAATTCCAGCTTAATCTTTAATTATAAAGCTCTGCTGGTCCTATCTGTTATCAGCAAAAGTAATAAAATCATTTTTTATTTTTAGTTTGCAGATTTTGATTGTGTTGCCTGCAATGACCCTGCTTTGTACTTTTACTCGACAAAATGTTGTTAATTATGGGAAATGGGGGAAGACAATATGCTACAATTTAGTTAACTTTTCTGCCATTTATCGATGTTAATTTCACTGAAAGGGCCTGATTCATGGAATTTGTGGCACAGGGCAAAGTGATTTTGCTGTGCAAAGTCACCTTGCATCTCGCTAACAATTCCATGAATCAGGCCCACAATCACTCCACCTCTATGTGCACCGCTGGTGAAAGTTACATTAACACCATGGGTCTGATTTACAAAGCCTTTTTCAATGCGATTGTGCTATTGTAAAAATGATTTTATAAATCAGGCCATATGTTTTTGACATCATTTACTGTGCAAAGTATTTTTCTGGAATATAAATCAGGCATTTAATATTCTATGACACAGTTAGGTGTGTTGCATTCAAAGCTGTACTCCCAGAGGAAATGCTGGATTGGGAGTATGGTGACGGAAATAAACTATGAATGATGTAAGGCAGGCTCCCAAGATTAAAAAGAGTTAAAGTAGAGCTTGATAAGATGATAGCTTTCTCCACTATCGCTCAATGAGAGTAAGTGTTGTATTTAGCACAATAAATAAATAAATAAATTAAAGCGAGTGGCAGTCATTTTCTAAAAAGTGGTCATGGCACAAAGGGGGCCAGCAATGTGTGCACTTACCTGACCCCAGTCCTGTCCATGTAATTTTCCTGTAATAAATGTGCGTTTCACCTGGTAGATTCTGGCTTACACGCATTTTATGCAAAGAAATGTAAATGCATATCGCCATGTATGCATGGCCGAAGGCATTTCACATGGATTCCATGAAAATGGGATGATGGAGGAAAACTATTCAGTTTTGGTACATAGCGTGAGGATGCCCATGCCCCCGTTCTCCATGGCAAAAGAATCTAAAGCCTCCAAAGTGGTCAAAGTGATATTAAACCTGGCATAACACGTTTACACCTGGTTTCATTGTCACTCTTGTGCTCTGGAGGATTTGAAAATGACCCGCACTATGTGTAGCAGTATATGCTTCCACATCATTCACTCTCTTATTATCTTAATTATTGGGGTCATTTTAGGGGTTTTTCGGTCTCACCAGGGATTGTGCAGAAGTGTCTTACGTCAACTGCAGAGTTTTCTCATGTCGACATCGATCAATGGAGAACAGCATCACTGACTAAGTTCTTTATTTTTTTAAAATAGTCTAGGAGCCTCATTACGAGGTTGCCGGTAAGCGAAAAACGATGCCGGTAAACGATTACCGGCATCGCTTACCACTCCGGTGTATTCTGACACGGCAACCCGCTATTAGCGGCACCCTAAATAACGGTGGCGCTAATAGTGGCATGGGCGCGTACATGCGCCCCTTCGGGGAGCAAATACCGGCATGCAGGTAATAGGAGGACATTCCAACCGACGCAGACATGCAAATACCGGCATCGCGAAGCCTGTAATCACGGGCTGCATGATGCCGGCCATACAGGCATCGCGGACCACCCGCAATCAGCAATCAGGAAACAAGCCAACTGCCACAGGTGCACACAATCCCCAAAGGTGGAGTCAATGGAGGCTGGGCCAGTATAAAATGAGCACACCCACACACCACACCCCTTCCAACAACAAAATGCTACCACTAGCTGTTGCAATCATGGCGCTGGAGGACATGGCAATACTGCTACAACTACAGCAACAACACCAACTACAACAACAACTACAGCAGCAACAACAGGCAGCACAGAGGAGACACAAGAGGAGAAGGAGGGTGAGACAGGTCCAGCAATTACCACCAGTGCAGCCAGCAGTGCCTGGTAGGCAGCCACCAATCCCTCGCACCAGACCCAGCCCATTCAACCTAACCCCTGAGCAGATCCACACCCTGTACCGGTTGGACCGGGACACCATCACCACCATAGTGGACATGATACACAACGACATTGCCAGCCTCATAGAAATACGCACTGCCATCCCTCCGCTACTAAAGGTGGTGTCCGTGCTCCACTTCCTGGCCACAAGCACCTATCAACACACAGTGGGGCAGCTGCATGGCATTTCACAACCACTTTTTTCACGCATGTTGAACCAAGTGCTGGATGCCCTCCTGAAGCAGGCAAGCACCCACATATCCCTACCACGGACTGCCCAGGAGATAGCCAACACCAAAGTAGGCTTCCATGCACTGGCAGGCATGCCCAATTGTGTTGGGGGCCCTGGGCTGCACCCATGTTGAATTGATAGTCCCCCATGCTGTACCGCAATCGCAAGCAATACCACTCCATCAATGTGCAGATGGTATGTGACTCCAGCAAGATCATCACACATTTCTGCGCCCGATATCCCGGATCAACACATGATGACATGGTACTGCGCAACTCCACCCTACCCCGTCACATGGAGCGACATGCTGGACCATGTGCCTGGCTGCTTGGTGAGTTGCACAACTGGGCCATGGCAGTGCTTTGGGGTACTGATGTGTAGGGATGCATACTCCACCTTGTTGGGAAAGGTGGGGGGATGCATACTCCACCTGGTTGGGAAAGGGGGGGATGCATACTCCACCTGGTTGGGAAAGGGGGGGAAGCATACTCCACCAGGGTGGCAATTGTCGGTGATTGGAGAATGCATGCAGAGCTAAACACTCCAGACCTGAACCTCCCATATGGAACATGACACATCACTGGCACAAATCAAACAAATAATGCATATCGATGACAACAAGTAAGAGGCACAACCAGGCCACCATGGTGATGGCAAGCAATGCATGACTGTACAGGATGGCAACTGTGTCAATGTGGCTAGTGTGACCATGCATAGTGTAGAATTAACTGCTTGAATGGGAGGCTAAACATTGTCGTACTACCACAGTACATCCGCCTCAGCATGCATGATTACACCCTGCATCATCTATTGAGCGCCATCCAGACTACCACACCTCATAGCAGTATAGTATGCATTGTGGTAACATCCTTGCATATATACAGGGACATGTACATGTCCACACCATATAGGTGCAGCCATCACTGTGCTTCCTGAAGGTGGCAGCTCTGAGTGTCACACCCCCATACGTATCCACCTGCAGGTGATGAAGGACATCCCTTGACGCCGTGGCTACCTACCCCTGTGCGGAACCCGCAGAACAGCCATGAAGAGGAGTACATTAGTGAACACCCCGTACACGTGTTGTGATTGAGCAGACCTTTGGCATGTTGAATGTGCGTTTCCGCTGCCTATTCAGGTCTTGTGGGGCACTCCTCTATGGGCCTACGTAGGCGGCAAAGAACACCATGGCCTTTGTCATGCTGCACAACATGTACGCCCGGGGAAATGTTCCACTGCCACCTGACATTTACATGCATGCACTGGGTGAGGATGATGAGGATGTAGACGGAGGTGAAGTAGCCCCCCTGCCTGTATGTGATGCATGGGATGGCCATGCAGTACGCCAAGCACAGATCCACGAATACTCCCTACCCACAGGGACTATGAAAGACATGTGTCAGTCAGACACTGTCCCAATGAGGACATGCACATAGGGAATGTTGGGAGTTGGGCACTGAACACCATAACACATTAAATGGATGCACACAAAGATAACAATGTCCAGCCATGGATTTTTCTTATCACAACGTGTGTATTATTTCCAACAGCAAACATGTGCCCACTCCCCCCTCCCTAATCCCCCAACAAACTCCTAGACCCCCAAACAAACTCCCAAACCCCCCCAACCAACACTGATACCCCCCAATAGACTCCACAAGATGCACCTCTTCACCCTCAACCATGTGTCCCACTCCCATTGTCCGCCCGCACTACTTCCGGGACTTCTTCCTGTCCGTAGGCAGCATTTTAGTGTGCCTTGCACTCCTATGTGTCTGGCGCACTGGGCTGGTTGGGACAGATGAAGCTTGTGTGGAGGTTGAAGGTGAGTCGGTGGCAGGTTCCACACCTCCTGCAAGACGTGGCCGCTGCATGTGGAGCAGCATGGAAGTCAGCACCTGTGTCACCACCCCCAGGCAGTCCTTCATGAGCACAGCTGATGCATTAACAGCGGCTGTGTTGGCTGCGATGGCCGCTGTGGTCCCCGCAATTGCTGTGGCAATACCCCGCCTGGTTTCCTCCCCGTCCACTATGTACTGGCGGAGTAGATCTAACATGGCCTCCTGTCGGGCCTCCACCGTCGCCAGTCGTGTCTCCAGGGTGTTGGAGGGAGCTGGAGTGGTGGGTTGTGAAGTCACGGGGACAGCATTTTCGGGACTGTACTCCTCAGAGGTGGGTAGGTCACAGTCACAGAGGCAGGGATCAGCTCCGCTGCAGGTGGGTGAGTGCAGGTTTTGGGGCGAGGGGGTGGGCACGGGGCGAGGGGTGGGTGGACATGTCACCCCAGTGACTCCCTCCGGCTCCACATTGGCATCCAGTTCATCCACAGCTTCCAGGGACTCCCCTTTGACAGGTGTGGGTGTGGCATGCTGGGTCTGTAGTGTGTCAGGCACACTGGAAGCAGGTGTTGCTGGCTGTGTCCCAGCTTGCACAGGCACACTGGCACTGTCTGTGGCCTAATTGCCTCCAGCGGAGGTGGTAGCCCTCTTCTTAGGGTGTGAGGTGGATGCCCTTGCGCTGGTCTCCTGGCTCGCATCTTCCTCACCGGTGCCTGGGGGGTAGAAGAGATGCAGGGCATCAGTGATGGTGTGACATGGCAGAGGCATACAATGGTGCTGTTCGTTATTCATTTGATCATGCATTCATGTCTTAGAGGTGTGTCACGCAGGGTATTCAGAGGGGGCATGTTAGCCTTCACTGCATGGCAGGTGGCATGCCGTTGATTTGGGGTTTGTATCATGTATTACATGGGCAAGGTCCAGGTGTGTTGGCTCTGTGTTGGTTATTGGATTGGCACTCAGCATGCATTTCAGTGTGGCAGCGTTTGGCCCGCCATCTGGACTTGGATATAGTCATGTGGGTGTTGGGACATGCATTGCCTTGCCTAGACTCTCTACCAAATCACTTGTGCTACATCGTGGTTTCCACTACAGGGACCTGCAGGGTCACTCACCTCCTTCCGCCGTTGATGCCGCACCCGTCTCCATCTCCCCAAATCCCTCGATGGACTCAGGACTGATGAAACTGCTAGCCGTCTCCTCCCAGGGCAGCAATTTGGCAGGGGAGTGGGCACCCCCGCCTGTGGCCATGGCCTCCCTCCGATTACTGGACATGATATTGCGTACCCTCAACCGGAGGTCATCCCACCGCTTCCTGCAGTCTTTTCCACTGCGCGGGGTGGTACCTACGGCTGATAACTTGCGGCTACCTCCTGCCAGATTTGCCTCTTTTGTTGCTGCACCTCCCGCTTCTTGTCGTGGGATTGGATTATGTCTGCATGTGCAGCTAGAGTGTCCGCTAACATGGTCAGCTCTGCGTCTGAGTAATGCTGTTTCCGCAGCCGGTGGGTGGTCTTCCTGGTAGCCTTTGGCATTCTCTATAGATTTCCACTGTGCTCTCCAAGTATCGACTGGTGGTTCGGGAGGATTGCAATGGATTGTGTTTTTAAAGATGGCTGTCGGCCCATTTCCCATTCCTGCGCAATGACGTAATTTCCAGGTCCGGTTTTGCGAACCCGGTATTAGCATGGTGGTATTACCGGGCTGGTATTTAGGGGTTGCTCCTAGGTGGTGCCGGTATCGGCGGGTCCCGTGATGCCGCTATCGGGGGGGTTGGAGGGCCTTTTGCGGCATGCCGGTATTTCCATTAACGGCATGGGGGTTCACGTGTGCTCATGCACTCGTAATCACCCGCTATTAGTGGGTTCATACGAGCACGGACCAGCTCTTACCGGCATGCCGGTAATGAACCCGTTTTTAGCGGGCTACTCGTAATGAGGCCCTGGGTCTTTGTGGTTTTGCCGTGCATCACACTGCTTCCCACAGTGTCCCTTTAAACATGATCGGGTTGTCAATCTTGACCATCACATCGAGCTTTAAGGGAAGTTGAAGCCTACTAAACCAAATTGTGAAAAACAAGCCCAACTCCTGCAACACTCCCCAAGACCACTCAATCAACTTAGTTAGGTACCAGTGGGGTGTGCCCCTAAGTGCCTACTTATAACAACAGAGGGTTCTTTATAGTACCTCTACCGGCATTGCCATGTCTTTGTTTGCTCTCAACTTTAGACAGCATCACAGAAGTAGAAAATATGTTCTGTAAGTGCTAGCTTTAATTCTTTAAAATTGAGTTTATATTTGCTGTTAATGTCACAGAAAGGAAAAGGTGTACTACAAGTCTACGCATCTTCATATGAAAAGATAAGGATGCTAAGGGAAGACATTCTTTCCAAGCAGCTTTACAACTTAACTACTTGTATTTCTCCTTCAGGTAGCATTCCTAGATTTGAGGCAACCTCCTTGTCAGAGGCTGAGTGTATAAATTCAGTGAAGTCGATAAAGGTGTTGGAGACTCTGTACCAGCCCACCTTACTAAGGCCTCAGCAGGTGCATTGGCCCACCGTACTAAGGCCTCAGCAGGTGCTATGTCCACTGATCAATTCTTCTTCAGAACAAGAAAAGGTCAATTAAATCTTTAAAATGTGTCAGGTTTGGCTTCTTTCGAAAAAACATGGATTAGGTTCTACAGACCTAGCAAATGTTAGACTGATCTCTAGGAAAACTTACTTGACCGCTATGTAGATTTTCACTTGGGTGTTCATCTGCATTCTATTTTTTTCATAAGGATAAGGATCTAGGTGTCTGCTCTGTCTGTGATACCAAGTCAGAACCCTTCAGGTTGTGGATGATGCTTTTCTATTGCTGGATGAGAGTGGTATCTGTTTGCTTGTCATCAGGGGACAAGTGCTAAAAGAAAAGTGGGGGGACTCATTAACCTACTTGTTGAATGTGGTGTCACCAGAAATAAGCATATCAATGTGCCCTCTGAAAAAATTGGGGGACTCCTGAAAAACAAGTGGGGGGACTCCGTCCACCCGCGTGTACCCTTGACTTGAGCCCTGCTTGTCCTCCTTCATCTCTCAACAGCATTTGACACACCGACCATGGGGCGCTCTTGGACATTTGGAGCATGTGCAAAGGAAATATTGATCTGACTTATCTTGCTTCCTATTTGGATGCTCTCAGTTTGTTCATGTGGGTCCTTCCATGCCATCTGCCATTCTAGTAACAAGAGGCAAGCTCCAGGGGTCAACATTGTCTTCCATGTTATTCAACATATATATGGAGCCTCTGGGAGATCTATTTGAGGGCTCAGGTATTGTCGTCCACCAGTACTCTGATGACGCTCAATCATATCTAAAGGTGTTGTCGTTCCCAGACGTCTTCCATCTGTGGTTCGGCCTTGGTGCTGTAGAAGACTGCAAGTCCATGAATTCCTTAAAGTTAAATCCCCACAAAACTGGCATTATGTTATTATCCTCATCTCCTTCCTCTCGCTCATTCATGCAATCTTGATAAGCTAATTTAACATTTCTTGGTCCGTCTTCCACTTTTGTTTCTTTAGTCTGTTCTTTAGGTTTCAGTTTAGATTCTTCTCAAAATATCTGCCTCAGATATTCAGACTATCTCAGAAGTGTTTCTTTTACCTTTAGTGTCTTATACATTTACTAAGACACAAAAAAGTATTTTTCACTGTTTCTGACGGTTAGTCTGTTATTCAAGGATTGATCATTTCTAGAGTGGTTGGCAGAAATGCTCTTCTCTCTGGAACTTATGGTTCCACTCCTGCACCCTTGAAATCTGATGTGCACACAATGGCATGGCTGGTAGTCGGTATCCATCAAATGATCACATTACTGCAATTATGCTCCATTTACACTGCTTCCCCATTCTGTCTTGTGTTTAGTTTCCACTATGCTGCATGGCCTTCAAGGGTTTTGGCCTGGGAACTCTGACTTATCTTGCTAAGATGCTAAGAAACTCCATATTTCTGTGGACAGTAGGTCCGCCAAGAGTGCTGATACATGAACGCTGGGCATTGCACTATGTAGGCAAGCAGAATACGCAACCGTGCCTTCTCTGCAGCCCCTGTGCATGTCTGGAATTATATTCCAGCTGACATTCTGTTGTAAGGTACCCTGATTCGTTTTGGGAAGTCCTTGAAAGCACTTTTATTTAGTCCAGCTTTTCCTGCATAGGGTTCTTACGGATTAGGTCCTTATCATTGGGACAGCCTTTCTGGCTCTTTTTATTTATGTTTTTCACTTGTATTGCTCTTATCGTTATGATCCTAGATCGTTCTGCCACAACTAGGCTTGGAATTTATTTTTCCTCTCCTGCCACCCTCTTTTTTAAAAAAAAACTTTATTTATTAGATCACACAGATACATCAAACCTTATGAGCTTGTCAATCCCGCCATTTAGACATTCGTGAACACAGAGATGATTACAAGAGAAAAAGGTAGAGGGAGACCCACACGCATCATAACATTTCCTCTCTTTCGGCTTTATCAGCTGTCACCCTCTTAACTACGTCACTATCTACCCCTGCCACCCATTTGCACTTGTCCAGATGCCACAATGAACACATGCGTAATCCTGAGTTAATTTAGCATCTGTCTCCTATGTCTTGTATGAGTATTGTACGAAATTAACGAATGCAAAAAGTCTGACCCCCCAAAAGTCCGACCCACATTTTTCCACAGATATGTATGGGGGGGGTAAAGTTAATAAAAATGTATAGGGTTAAAGTGGGGGGGTCATGGGGATCTCCTCCCACATATAGATTTGCAGAAAAATGGGGAAAAAAAGAAAAAAAAAGTTGGACTTTTGGTAGTCAGACTTTTGTATTTGGTCCTTTCACGCAGATCCCTTTTATGCAGCACTGCATAAACACTGTAGTCAGGAGTCATGCTACTTTGACAGTGTCACCATCAAACTTTGATATTAACGCTTGAAGTAATATGTAATTTATAAATCAATTTAGGATTTTCAGTGCTCCTCTTTGTCAAGTCCTATATGACTTCAGTGGTGAGTAGCAAATTATACTATATTATTTGTGGGCGACAATGCTGCCAAAAAAGCAGGTGATTTTATTGGTGTTGGGTTCCAAGATCCATAATAAGGCAGAGGTATTTACAAACACAGCAGGGCTTATTTTTGAGTCCCTGCGTATTTCGGCGATGGGGATCTGCATGCTTAGACTTTGGCGTTCAGGGATCCTCACCGCTGAATTTTAGATATTTGCATAGCGGAGTGAAAAAGTGCAGGACAAAAGGCGGCATACAAGCATGCATGCCGCATTTTTCCCTTCACTTTGGTACTCGGCGTGCAGATGAAGTAAACGCCACCTGCCATGTATGCATGGAAGACAGTGTTTGCAATGGATACCTATGGAGTCCGCCACATAGGAAATGAACCGCTACCTGTTTTACATCTGTCACTTAAATTGTAATGTGGCCAGGCATCTAAAAATGAGTGATCATCAGCCCACTTTATTTCTGCAGTGTGGTGTACAAGAGCAGCATTATAAACTAAGCATATGCGCACACCTTTAGACAGGGCTTTAAGTAGGGTAAAAAATGGAGGGGGGGCTTCATTTGGGGGCGTGGCTTGTGGGATGGGCATGGCCTAAAAAAGTACGAAAACCGTATATGCACCAAATATATATAAATGTTACATATTTATGTGCGTACCTTACTATGGTTAGTGTACTATGCAAGCCATTTTTTCTAAACATAGAAATATGTAACATATTTCTATGTTTATAAAAGATGGCTTGAAAAGTACACAAAACATAGTAAGGTACGCACATAAATATATAAATGCTTACATTTATACATTTGTTTTCGTGCCTTATTATGTTTTGTGTACTTCAAGATGGCTTGAAAAGTACACAAACCATAGTAAGGTGGGCACACAAATATATAACACTTATATATATATATATTTGTGTGCATACCTTACGGTTTGCGTACTTTTCAAGACATCTTTTTAAAACCTTTCTATGTTTATATGATGGCGTGAAAAGTACACAATTCAAGCCATCTTTTGTAAAGCTTTGCCGATGGACAAAGACGCCTTGGGCTTTGTCCGTCAGGAAAGCTTTCGTGGTTCCCGACGGACAAAGCCCAAGGCGTCTTTGTTCATCGGCAAAGCTTTACAAAAGATGGCTTGAATTGTGTACTTTTCAAGCCATATTTTTATAAACGTTGAAATATGTCAAGGAATCCCCAGGTTCGCCGAGGGTTAAAGACGCCTCAGCGACCTGGGGAAACGAAGGGACAGTAACTTCCTCTGGTGACCCCTCCCGCGAGAGGTCACCACAGGAAGTTACAGTGAGTGACAGAAGTGTCAGCCGGGTACAGCGACGCTGTGGCTGGCTGGCACTTCTGTCAGCTTGCTTGACTTAATGGTGGGCGAATCTCCCAAATCTCCCAAATTCCCCGACTCAGCCCCACTTTTTGGAGACTGCAGGTGCCCGGCCGTGTCTGGCCCCAGCCAACTTAAAGCACTGCCCTTAAATGCTCTGACATATGCGTCCCTTTGTGCAGCGTGCCGCACCTTAAAATGGCGGCTTTCATAAGAGCATAGGCCACATGTCCATGAGGAGGTGCTGAGCTAGGAACGCAGCCCTCAGTAGAGTAAGTAGCAAAAGTAAATTATAAGTTGGTTGTGTTTAAGACATTAGAATTCTGCTATTTGTCTGGTTGTAAATAAAACATGATTCTTTGCTAAATAAGTATTTAAGTGGATGTACTTGTTAGGTGTGATCTGTAACTAAGCCTTAAACTAACCTTTCGAGCAGTGCGCAAGTAATTTGCAAATAGAATAAAAGATAATTAAACTCTGCCTATGGAAGGTACCCATGCACAAATCAGCTTCACGACACAGACCCCTTCATCAGACATCCTCAGACTTATGGTAATTTAATCAATGATCCCCTTCCATTCGTTATTAAGCTTGGCGTTCCACCTCTCCAGGAAGAGAATGCAATCAAAAGCTCACGGCGCCACATGTGGAAAACAAACACACTTGAACCATCCGATACCGCTCTTAAGAAATTAAATTATTCGTGAACTTGCTCGAATTCAAAATGCCATTACAGATATGCTTCAAGAAAAAAAGCACGCAGTTCAGCGTCCGCTACTTAATATCGATAAGTTTAAGGAATGTCACATTTGTCAATCCTTAGGGAATATTTGGATCTGAGTCAACATGGCGGGGAAACTTGTTTTTCAGCTCATGAGAATGAGCCTCAAGTGTTGTATGATCAAGGACATCTGTAACAGGAATCAGTGCACTTTATTGTCTGGCTTCAAGAAACCTCGAGTTCAAGTCCTGCCCCATACACGTGGCATGGAATGTCTTTGGGAACAGATTCTAACATTTCTCTCTAACGTGCAGTTGAAGAGAAGTTATGGTTATGATGCAAATCTTAAAACGGCAATTCAATTCATGATTTAGGGTAAACCTGGATGAACATTATAAAATGAGAACCGGCAGGCCCCAATATTTTTTGCACAATTCGTCAAACTCCTGGCAGGTTTCTGGTTCTCCTCTTGCAATAATTTGTGCGCCAATCAGGAGCAGCAGCCGTTCGGTTGGATCTTTGCCTTAATAATCGGGTTCCTTCAGGCAATTAAATCGATTCCTGGCTCATTTGTTGAGTTTGTCCAGCTGATCAGAACCTTTAAATCTGTGAACAGAAGTTTGCGCCTCTATAAAAAGCTCGGCTCACTTCTTAGGTGGTGTTATGCAGGGCAGGGTCACACTTGGAGGGTGTTTGGTGCATTTGTAGAGTTATGGGAAGAGATTTGAGTGGTTGCACGTGGAGATTTAGGAGTTAGGAGTTCTTAGTAGTACTTTTATTGTCCACTTTTTTCCCTTATATTTAGTTTGTACAGTGTTTTGTTAGTTCCCTCCACGAAAAAAGGAAAAAATAACAGTTTTCTCTGATAAAACTGAAAAAGCCAGAAGAACACTCCTGTCCATGATTCTATCCCTTTTTCACTCTCACCCGTTTGTTTTTGTCATCTTGTTTCCCCGTTTGTTTTTGTGTTGGTTTCTTCTTCTTGAGTCTTGACTTGCTCCTTGGGCGTGATCGTCGTATTTCATGAAGTTTTAGGTTTTCCTGATTCTTTACCTTAATGAGGTGAATATCATCATTGTGATGCTGGGAAGAGAAGAAGGCGAGAAGAGAGGTTCTCCTCACAGGAGGATGAGGATTCCCACCTGATTAATGAGGAGGCTGAACTTTATGTCGTCTGCCGGTGCCGGTTCATGGACATGGGCTACTCTGCACTGCCGGTCTTTCCAGTTGGCTGGGGAGGCGAATGCACTGGGGGTGGCCCAAGAAGGAGTAGTGAAAGAGATGGCAGGACCATCAGAGGAGGCCAGAAGTTTGTGACTGAGGCTCCAGCCTCAGACTGGCTAAGCCAATGTGGTAATGCCCAAAGTGCAGGTCCACCGTGCTCGTATGGGCCCTATTTTTTGGTCAAAGTGAGATTGTTGTTTGGTCAAGGTGGGACAGTGTGAGTTACATTACTGTGCAGCTATTAATTTTGACAGATGTTACTGGACACATATTCTTTAAAATGCAGTTTGCAACATTTGTTTGAAAAACTCCCCCTTGGGTACTACCCAAACAGCCTGCTACAAAATGAAAGACTTTACATGTGTGACTTTGGATCACATTTGTATTGGTCCCCAATCCAATTTTATGCATCAATCCGACCCTAGGAGGCTCCCGTGTAGGCAGGACCTGTGGTGGAGCAGAAGGGCATAAAGGAGGTGCAGAAAGACATGCACATGGTCCTCGTGTGTGAGGAGAGGCCGATTGCTGCAAGCAATTTACCCTGGAGGAGGAGTAAAGTGGGGTCATTCCTCTGCAGGTGGGTTCTCAGGATTCTGAGGATGCTATGGAGGGGGATCCTTCAAGAGGAGCCCCATGTTGGGGAGGAGCCTCAGATGGCAGACCAGCCTGTAGTCGTGCTTCGGCAGATGGTGAATGTACATGAGGGAGAGGAGGAAGAGGAGGGAGTAAGCAAGTGGCGGAGAAAGAGACTTTCCTTCCTCCTGCCATTGCGGAGGGGGCATGGTAGGCACATAAGTCCCACTGCAAGAGAGAAAATACCTATCCCCCCACCTAGCCGTCCTGCTTTGGTTATGGCAGTATTTTGACTTGCCACTGGGGAAGACTTTAAAGGGTGAAGTGGGTGAGGAATTCTGCAGTGCGGAGCGCTGTGGGAAGAAAGTGGGAAGAAAGTGAGGAAGGGTAGAGACAAAAGGGCTCAACCGTTGGGACAGGACAATGGCATGCACAACCACATTTACCAGTGGAATGAGTCCCCCGGCTTCAATGAGACCACTAGTGACCAGGCTGCCACCACCTCCTCCAGCGGTGGTGAGGACATGGGTGCTACAACCTCGCAATGCCAGGCAGTCGCACAACCACCACACCTACCAAGTCTGCTCAATCAGTGGCAGAGCCACCGGTGACTGTGGCCAGCAGCAGGCCCATGTTGTTGGTGCCGCCCTAACAAAGGAGTGGAGGTGACACACCACTGACAGCACCCGTATCTGGGCAGAAGCTGTGGGATCGGGGGATAAGGTATGCACACACCCGCTGCATTCATTGCCTACTACCTTTTGGCCGATGAGAGCTGGAATCCACGCCAGTTACAGCTACAGTGTAGATGCATATTCTGCAGCACCATTCTTACTTCCTGTAGGTCGCTGTACAAGAGCAAAGAAATGAGGCAGTCATGTGGGAGGAACTGTCAGGGTGATTTACTCACAAGTGAGAATGGCAGCACTCTATGGGAGAGATTGTTAATTTTACCATGTTGCTGAATTATGTGGGCACGCCTGTGGACTTTAAGGGGTGGCTGCTTCTGTAAGGGTGTCTATGAACTTTAAGAGATCGCAGCACTTTGTGGCAGAGCCTGGGTACTTTATGAAGTGCCAGAGCTTCGTGGGAGAGCCTAAGAACTATTGGCAAGTGGTCCTTTCGTATGTTACAATAGTAGGACTCATAAACTGTATTTATTGGCACAAAAAGAAATGGCATTTGTAGATCAGCAAATGGTCAGTAACTAAAAACAGCTTTACTTTTCCCTAACACTTACACCACACAACAATCCCATTACACTTTTCAGTGATATGATATGATATTTTATTCATATCGCGCCCATATACATGTTTTTCAGGGCGCGAAGTGTCAGACATGTCAGACATATGTCTGACATGTACCGGGTAACAAATCATCATCATCCGCGCTGCTGTGTTAGCTATGGATAGATCTCATTCCACAAGTGTTCTGCAATGAAGGTACTGTTAATTTTTATAAATGCCAATTGTTTAACATGCAGCACTGAGAGGTTTCTCTCCGGTGGTTTGAGTCACACGAAAAACTCTCTCTGACAGCACACATAAAATGGACAGCTTAGAAATTCAATAGCATCTCACTCAGGTGAAGCTGGACATACTGCTTGCTGTATGATTCCTGTACTGGGTCATTATCTTTTTCCACAGGAGAAATTACCACTAGATACAGATCAAGCATCTGGGAAGCTGGTGATGTGCTGTCTGTTTCTGTTGATGGCTCTTCAGTATTCAAGATGCCAGAGTCACTGAGAAAGGTGTCCCGCAGCATCGCCACCCCGCAGGTTGTGAGCACACAGCTCACAACTTTTCAACAAGTGTCAATAATATGATGGCCATTGGTGCCATCAAACTTTAGCTTGGCATTTCTATTTAGGTTGGCAATCCTCGGGCCAGTCTCTGTATCAGTAGTGTCATTCTTCTCCTCAGAATCCAAGATTTCCCACAGCAATGCATGTATTTGCTTGGAATCTGATGGATCATAGGGCGTCATTCCGAGATTGGAGGTAGCCATGGTGCTATTGGCACCATGGGTGCCTCCAATACCGGGTCCGGTCTGGCTGAATGGGGACTTACTGGGTCATTCCTCTCTGTGAAAAGTAGAATATAGAAGTGTGCCCAATAGCCTCTCTGTGAAAAGTAGAATTTAGAAGTGTGCCCAATAGCATCTCTGTGAAAAGTTGAATTTAGAAGTACATTTAGAAAGTTGCATTTAGAAGTGTACCCAATAGCTTCTCTGTGGAAAGTTGAATTTAGAAGGGTGCCCAATAGCCTCTCTGTGAAAAGTTGAATTAGAAGTACATTTAGAAAGTTGCATTTAGAAGTGTACCCAATAGCTTCTCTGTAAAGTTGAATTTAGAAGGGTGCCCAATAGCCTCTCTGTGAAAAGCTGAATTTAGAAGTGTGCCCAATAGCCTCTCTGTGAAAAGTAGAATATAGAAGTGTGCCCAATAGCATCTCTGTGAAAAGTCGAATTTAGAAGTACATTTAGAAAGTTGCATTTAGAAGTGTACCCAATTAGCTTCTCTGTGGAAAGTTGAATTTAGAAGTGTGCCCAATAGCCTCTCTGTGAAAAGTTGAATTTAGAAGTGTGCCCAATAACCTCTCTGTGAAAAGTAGAATATAGAAGTGTGCCCAATAGCATCTCTGTGAAAAGTTGAATTTAGAAGTACATTTAGAAAGTTGCATTTAGAAGTGTACCCAATAGCCTCTCTGTGAAAAGTTGAATTTAGAAGTGTGCCCAATAGCCTCACTGTGGAAAGTTGAATTTAGAAGTGTGCCCAAGAGCCTCTCTGTGAAAAGTAGAATTTAGAAGTACATTTAGAAAGTTGCATTTAGAAGTGTAGCCAATAGCTTCTCTGTGAAAAGTTGAATTTAGAAGTACATTTAGAAAGTTGAATTCAGAAGTGCACCCAATAGCTGTGAAATGTTGCATTTAGAATTGTGCTCAATAGCCTCTCTGTGAAAGTTAAATTTAGAAATGTGCCCAATAGCCTCTCCCTGAAAGTTGATTTTAGAAATGTGCCCAATAGCCTCTCTATGAAGTTGAATTTAGAAGTGTCCCCAATAGCCTCCCTGTGAAGTAGAAGTCTCTGAAAGGGCATGAAACCCATCATATCTCACCAACACGCTTACTCTCTCCTTACATCACCACTCAACTAGAACACAGAGATACTATGACACCATTCGGTATAACTGTTCTCATATCAACATTCGCCGCTCTCTCCACATCATTCTAAATAATCACTGCTGGTTACACACCCCCCAGCGAGGCGTTCTCCTCAGGCCTAACGCAGCCACATCCGATCTGGATTAATCCTGCCAGAACGAACACATACTCCTGACCTCTCAACCACCACACCTACCGCTAGAAAGCAGCTATTACATTGATACTGCACGAGCTGTACACATACCCAGTGCTCACACGCACCTTTATGACTCTCTCTACTCTCTCTACTGATATGAACTTCGGTTCCCAAGGGCGTTCAACCTACCAGCGCCTTCAGACCATACCAATGGTATATAAGGCGCTATATAAATGCAAAATAACAATAACAATAACAATTCCGACCCTTCCCCATTCCCATTTTAGCCCCCATAGGGCTCAAATGGGAATGGGGAAGGCGCTAATAACGGTACCGCAAATTGCTGTACCATTATTAGCTCCAAGGTTCCTTAACGGGAACCGCATAGAACGTGTGGTCAGACCCCCCGTTCCTGCTGGGACCCGCTAATGGACTTCAGAATAGGGCGGTAAGGGTTTACCGGCACCGGCATCCTTACCGGTGCCCGTAAACCCTTACCGCCCAACTCGGAATGACCCCCATGATCTTTGTCTTGATCATAATCCATGTCATATGCTTTCTCGCTATTGTTTGACTTATCAGTGATGGAGGTAGAGGAGATGGATACCTGGAATTCTAAATTGCATCCTTCTGTTCATCTACACTTTGTGTTGTGGTTCCCTAATCATCAGTAAATAGGATCTGCACTTTCTTCCCCGAGATAGTGGATGCAACTAAAAGTACATCCTACACTATCAGTCTCAGTGGATGTTCATCATCGTGGTTCAATAACCATGCATGTATTTGAACTGGTACAGGTACCCGAGAGCGACTTGTGACCGAGAATGATAAGTGTGAATTGGGTACTAACTTCAAATGGCAATGTGCAATTCCAGTGTCCTTAGTGCATACAGCAAGTGCTGCAGCAAATGTAAAGAGACCACAAGCAGCATATCACCCATTTGTTTCTGGATCATTTGGGTGTTGACAGGTAACCTCAATGTGTCATTACCTCTTTAACTGCTATCTCCTACCTCCTCCCTTAATCTCTGCTACTCCTGTCCACAAAAATAATGCAGGTTTGTGTGTTGCAAAAACAACCCTCTGCTCCTTCTCCCAAGTGTCGCCTAGTTTTCCTCAGTGATTATCTGTTCTCCCTGCCTTCTCCTCCCAAGTGTCACATGAACACTCATGTCTTGTCTGTTCACTTCACAAGTCGCACACTGACCGGTATGTCCAATCTTCCTGAATCTCTGATACCCCATCCAGAAATACCTCATGAGTGTGAGTGTCAGCCAAGCTTCCGGCCGAGTTTCTGTTCCTTGGCTCCTCCTCTCAAATGTCACACATTTTCATGTGTCTTGTCTACTCACATCCAGAGAGGGACACTGAGTGGTATTTCCCACATCTCTGAATCGCGGCTTCTCCCTCCCAAAGGTGTGAGTCTTACACAATCTTTCCTCAGGGATTCTCTGTTCATTCTACTCTTCCTCCCAAATGTCACACCAAAGCACGTGTCTCCTTCACTCCAGTGGCAGTTGGTGAATTATTTAATTTGGGGTGGTGTCAATGTTTTCCATGTAAATGTGTGCGCGACTGAAAGTAGTGAAGGAGCCCAAACAAAGCAAGGATAGTCTGGGGGGTTCTCCCCTCCCCCAATAAGATTTTCTAAATAATGGGTCAATGGATCATTTTATAGCATACCTTGTGTGATAAACGTGGACCAAAAGGCACACAGTTTGAAACTGCTTTTGTAGGGTAAAACATGAAAACATCCAATAGATTCAAGTCACCAGCAATGCACAGGAGCATTTTCCAACTCATTTTCATGATGCCTTTGCCCACAATATATGTTAGTATAATAGAAAGTGTACATGCTGGCTGTGTCCATATGTTGTCATGCAAGCTGTACCAATATATGCCAGCATTATCATAAAAGAATATACTCCTGCTGGCTTTTCCAGTAAGAAATGCCATGCAGTAGTTAGAAAATATAGCTAGACTAGCTGCACCAATGTAGGCCAGTCATCCCAAGATATAACACTCATGTTTCTTTATGATTTCTGGCCAGTAAAAAATGTAATGGCACAATAAGAAAATGTAACCAGACTGGATGGAGCAATGTAGACCAGTGACATCACACTCCCGGTATTCGTCATTGACACAGCAATCCTGCAGATTTTACCTAGCCTGGTTTCCCTACCCCTGAACACCCAGGCTTGCCCCCAATCTTGCCACAGAAAACTACATCTCTCTGCCTCTGTGAAACTGATCTGCTGTCTTCCCTTGTCCTCCTTTTCCAGCCTCACCCCTTTCAGCCCCACCACTATCAGCAGATTGAGGCAGCTGTAATGTGGGGCAAAACACTTTTTAAAACACTGAAATATATATTTAAATGTGTCATTTTCAAGACAAGGGAATGCAAAATGTCACAATATTTGTAAGTTATTTGCAACAAACACCAGGGTAAACTCTTAGCTTAAACGAGGGGTGAGGTCACAGTGATAGCAATTCATCTTTTCTGCCTATCACAATGCTCTTGATGTGATTCCTGAGCCAGCCTCTAAATGGTCTGACACCTAACGCTAAATAAATCCTCCCTCATGCTACATCTATGAAGTTAAAATGACAACAACGTTGGCTCATTACAGAGTACCACTACATTATAGTACCAGCATGCAGGAAGAATCTAACATGAACTGCTATATAAGAAGATGCATTATCATTATATGAATACCGGAAAATGATCTGCGCTGTGAGTGCTCATTGTAAAATTACCTGCGTTGATGAGAAACACAGCCTGCATTCCCGAAAAAACAAATGCTGTGAAGTGTGTTCTTGTCCTGTGCTGCTCTTGTCCTGTACATAAGAGTCAATAAAACGGCATAGTGTGAGTAGCAGATGTAAACGTTGAGTAATATTAACAGTGAAACCACAGGGCACAGTTATCCCTCCTAATCTACACTGTTTTTTTTTACATCCTCAAATGAATACCAAAGGTCATAATTACATTGGGCAAAATGTTCAAACAGGAACTGAATAGGCCATTGCTGCACATTCGTCAAATGTATGGGCTGAAATGTGGACCTCTGTGCAAGCAGGACTCAACCTTTGACAAAAGTATGTTTATTTGGAATACTACAATTGGGGAACGTTTACCTTCTACAAGCAGGCACTTTCCTGATTATATTACACTATGGTGTAAAAAGATGCATCTATTTTCTTGTAAACTGAAACATGTGTGAAAGGCAGAGTGCACAGTTTTCTAACTTTTAATTAGCTCACTATAACGCCCTTGCATGCACACGTTAACCCACAAGGTCTACTCTTGCTTGACTCGGAAATAGTTAATGGAGACCGAGTGTATTAAATCATATATACAGGGGACCATGGAATCTAAATTTGAAGGAGAGAAAGAATTAAATTCGCTCCTTGTTATTAAATTAAATTCAATTAGAAAATGTATTAAGATTCAAAAGCATAGAAAATAAATGACAACAATGTAAGTAGAAAAATTATGAACAAATAGTAGAAAAATGTTTGATTACTAACTATTAAAACAACAGGTTATTAAATGAAGTGAACATTGTAAAAAAAATCTTATAAAACCATACATATAAACAGAAATATACAGTGAACGTGCTACATTCACAATACACATAATATTACATAAAAGACAATTCATGTGATATTCAATTGGCTTATTCAATCATAAACTGTTCAAAACATTTAGCCTAAGAAATACAGACTGATATCCCAACATGTTTCTTTTCTGTTATATCTTTCTTCTTTAATTTAGGAAATTCTTCAGGGGAATATTCTGTGATTGTTATTCTGTTTGCATGGTGACCAAATGAAGTTGTTCGCTCCTTTTCAATTTTATGGTCACCTGTATCGAGAAATACAAATGAATTTCTTTTAATTGATTGTCCATTGTAATTTTGAGAATATATCAATTAGTCTCAAGGTAAAAGGTCAATAATCTTTACTGAATATATTGCCTTAGTTAGTTCTCACACTTACCTATTCAATTATTTAAGAATCTAATTGGGGGGGGGGGGGGAATCCATTTCTCTGTTCTCTCGCGTCCTATACGAATACAAATAATTTTGACCCAAAGTCAGTAAATAGTATTGTATTTACTAGTAATGGACAATATCTCGGTGATATAGCAAATGCTTACTTGAAATAGTTCTAGCAAGTAGCTAGTGTACATTGCTTTTTGATGCACGGATGGTCTTCTAGAGTGTTAAAGTTTGTCAGTTCAAAGAGACGGGGAAGTGCAGGCAACAAGTCTCTGCAATGCATTCTGAGTAGCTGATTTAGATTAATTGATGTTATTAGATCAGTTTTGTTAAATTGTGTGAGGCATCTATACAATGCAGATGATAACATTGTAATTATCGATACTGTGTCTACTTTACAGCTGAAGTAAAGATGAAAGAAGTGCTTACTCATTGTCTAGTAGCTGGAGCACAATCCGGTAGTCAGACTATCTGTGATCATTGTTCAGTATATATTAAGATGTCCAGCAGGTCATGGTGTAGTTCCCGTTAGCTTTATTCGTTCCTTAACTATTGCTTTGTGTGCTTACACATAGCTAGCGTTGCCGGAACTCTTGTGGATTAGAGTCCTGCAAAAACATAAAATGTAACAGACTGACTTTCAATCTCGGCTACCGTGCTTAAACGTGTCGTGTCGTATGCATTGATAAAGTTGGATGCTTTCACTGAAGTACACAATGGGCCTCATTAGGACCCTGGCGGAGAGGGTATTACGCCAGCGTAGTGCATGGCGTACCTCTCCGCCATACTACGAGTTCCCGTAGCGCCATGGAGGTTTTCTCCGCCTGGTTTTACCAGCCGGAGAAAACCATGGCGCTACGGGACCTCGTTGTTAATTACGCCACCGTATTTTACGGTGGCGTAATTAACTCCTTCCCCACTCCCATTATACCCTATGGGGCGAAAATGGGAATGGGGAAGGGCAGAATGGGGATTGGGGATTTACCGCTCCGCCGAGGTCGGAATGGGGCGGTAAATCCGCCAACCCCCATGGCGCTATCGGCGGCTTTCCGCCATGCTTCGCGGTGCATTTAGCACCGCGAAGTCCGCCTGGGTCGTAATGAGGCCCAATGAAAGGATCTTGCCTTGGCTGTTGCTATCCTTTCCTTCGATTTTACACAGTGTGGGTCATTACGACCCAGACGGTAAGTACACCAACTTTACCACCATGGTGTAAACTATGTTTACACCATGGTGGATGGCGGATTTACTGCCCCATTCCAAGGTGAGTGGGGCGGTAAATCCCCATTTCCCATTTACCCTTCCCCATTCCCATTTTTGCCCCATAGGGCATAATGGGAGTGGGGAAGGCGCTAATTACGGCACCGTAAATTACGGTGCCGTAATTAGCACCAAGGCTGTTTAGCGCCATGGATTTTAACGGCTGCTAAAAGCAGCCGTTAAAATTGGAATCGGGCGTTAAGGGTTAACGACGGCGTTAACCCTTAACGCCTGAGTCGTAATGAGGCCCAGTAACTCTGTTCTGTGTCTCGAACTAACAACGTATGCGTAATCTAACGTCCAACTTTTTATAGTGCGTCTTTGGTTTCTTCTCGTTTGTTAGTGTTGCGCGAATAGGCAGCCATCTTAAAAGGCCTGACACCAATTGTAAAAGCACAATTAAATTATGGCCTGGAGTGATTAGATTCTTATAACAAATATGACAAGCCTACCAAAGGCAAAATAGTCACTCACTGTGGCAGCAATATTGCATGACACTGAGTGCCCAAATAAGAGATCCCTCTCATTTTCATGCTGAGGGGGGGGAACTGGCGGCGGCAGGATGAAATAAATCAGTAAACTCAATGTCACACTGCACTTGTCAGAAAATGTAACATCTTCTCTCACTATCAGCAATCGGACATGGCTGGGCCACTGGGAGTGATTTGAGCGCCACACACCTAAAGCAAAAACAAGTGATGGAACGTCCAGTCCGTGTGATGTAATCATACCAAATAAATGAATAAATATTTTGCTTTTTGTACAGTAACTCACTATGGCCCTTTCACTTTACATTGAGGCCTGGTGGAGTAAGGTATACACAGGCATTTCAGCTTTGTTGGCTCCTTCTTTTTTGGGAGACACTGGTGACCCCGCACCTAGATCCACATTCGGCTCAGAGTACCGCCAACTCCCTAATATCTCAAATTCAATTTCTGTAAAGCAGCAAATTAATTTTGATGACCCCTGGCACTGATAGTTACAGTACAAGGGGAAAGCTTTCAACTGTGCTGTTTGCGCAGAACATCATACTGGCGGGGCCACACTTCTGATGCCCAGACAGCTCCTGATTTGAATTCTTTGCACTATTTGTGCAGAGCCCACAGGGTTTTGCACAGCAATACAAGAAAACCTGCGTGGAATGGGAGGCGCTGTTGCACCTGCACGTTACATGATAGCCATATCACTTGACTCGGGTCCAAGCCAGAATATTTCTTTATTCAATGGGTTCCTGGGCCACAGTGCACTTGAATGTGCCTGTTAGCACATAATGCACCTTGTCTCTTACTCTGGAAGTCTGAACTCTGGGGTCAGCATCCCTCTGTCCTAAGCGACTAGCTGCCAGTCCGCCACTCGCTTCAAGAGATGGACACTGACCGGTGTCTACACCACCATGAATGTCTGCTACTCCCTCCCAACAAAAATACAGAAGACAGTCACAAGCTGCCAGGGATTCGCTACTTTCCCTGTTCCTCATCCCAGATGTCACCCGATGGAAAGTATCTTGGCCAGAAACTTACAGAGACTGACATTGATTGTATCTTCTGACTTCCTGACTCTCTGCTACTCCTTTGTACAAAAACCACACAAGCATGATCCTTGCACAGGATATTGTCAGGCATTCTCTGTTCCTCCTGGTATGTGTCAACTGATGCATGTGTCTTGTCTGCTTATTTCATGACACAGATGATTGACTGGTATCTCCCACCTCTCTGAATCTCTGCTTTCACAAAAATCATGTTAGCATGTCAGCATGAGTCTTTCACATGCTGCCCTAACGGCTTCTCTGCTCCCCCTGTTCCTCCTCCAAGTGTTACAGATGGCACCTGCCTTGTCCTCTCATGAAAAATATGTAGACTGAATGTTTTTTCCAGCCTCAGAGATTCTCTGCTAATTTCACAGACAAAAAATCGAATGAGCATGAGTCTTGAAAATCCGCCCTGTGAGATTCTCTGCTCCTTCTGCTACCAAGTGTCACAACCTTCCACTTCATGAGACAGACTGACTGGTAACTCCCACCTCCCTTAACCTCAGCTACTTTCTTCCCCAAAAATCATATGAGTGCAAGCCTCACACAAGCTGCCGTCTGCAAGTCACTTATTCTCCTGCTCCTCCTCCCAGTTTTCACTGATGGTAAATGCCTCATTCACTTACTTCTCCAAAACAAATCATGTGAGTGTGAGTCTCACAAAAGCTGCCCTCATGGATTCTCTGTGCTTCCCGGGCTCCTCCTCATAGGTGTCGCCAGGTGGCATGTCTCACATACATTCACTTCACAAGATAGACACTGACTGGTATCCCCAGCCCCAGTCCCTGATTCTCTGCTTCTTGTGCTCCTCCTCCTAATTGTCACACAATGGCAGCCCCTTCCTCTCACTTTAAGAAATGGACACTGACTGGTGTTGGCCTAGGCCAGTGTTGGCCTAGATATGCCAGAGGTCTGGGGGTTACTATAAGCTTACCAGTTCAGCTCCCAGGGCCCAACAACCCTCCCCCAGTAACAAACAGAGGACTCAGCCAAGGGCAAGTTAGAACTGTCGTTTATTACAAAAACCAACAGGATCATACAGGACATTCAAGCATTCCCAGAATCACACCTTCTGAGCCCATGTCGGCATGTTTTGTTGTCCCCTGGCGTGACAACATGGGCTCCACCCTGAAAAACCTATCACTCTTTTTGGTTGGGTGCTAGGAGTAGTATCGCTTATGGATAACCCCTATTGATCTTAGTTTATTGGACCTCACATGTCAGATGGCTGGTCTGCCCTTCCCCAAAAAACTGTCTATTACATTATTGCAGGGTCGCAGGATTACCATTGGCACTTGCCCTCTGCCATCCACCCCTGGATTTCTGTCCCCTGATCGGCTGGTACTGGCCTCCCCAGGCCCGGGACCCAGCTCTGTTCTCAGCGTTCTGTGACCTCTTCAATGTAATGAGAATGACTATGTGTTCCCAATGTATCTGTTAGCACTACCACTTTTGCCTGTGAGAGTGCCCTCAACATTGCAACAATGTTAACAGGGCCATGTTTCACTACATGTTTCTGTTGCTGAGAAGCGTTTGTCTTCCCACCGTGGGTTAATGTCCATTGTCTAGCTCAGCTGCATAACGTGGTAGAGGACCATGAAATCGAGCTCTTCTGGTCTGCAATTTATGAGGATTTATTCTGTTTTATTTCTGCAGATGGCCCCTTGCCATTTTAGGCTTGGAATGTGTTGCTTTTCTCTGACCTTGGCTGCAAAGCCCTGGTCTGCTGTTCTGTGCAGCCTGGTTCTGCTTTTCCTTGTCTCTCATCCTACGGTTTATGGCCTCATGTGATCCTCATTATGCTTAGGCTATGATTTCTACATATCTATACCGTGCTATGTTTTCCATAGGTTAGTCGTGTTTGGTCCTTCCAGGATCCTTATGTGATCCTGTAGTTACATTAGGTTAGTGGCCATAAGCATCTGCAAGCTTGCTCTGCATCTCTTTGTTGCCTTGTGTTCAGCATTTCTGCACTTAGCTAATGAGAACAATAATACAAGCTTTTGACATAATGTATATGTATCTTTCCTCTATCTACAGAACTGTGTAAGCATGTTCTTCGCGTGTTCACATGTGTGTTTGTGTAACATCGTACATGACTGCAAGTGTACTTCGTGACTAACGTTCTATGTTGTGGTGTCACTAATGATGTCAGCACACTGGTTTCTCGGCATTAGTCAACGTCATCCATTGAGGTGTCTGGGTCCATGATCAATGTTGAAGCACCTGCATCCATAAAGACGTGGATTGGATAAGGTTTGAATGGCTGACTAAGAGAATATCTTTCTGCATACGTCGACACCATTGACCTCCCTGAGGGCTGTCCTAATAGTGAGTGGCTTTGTGCGTTCTTTGACTCTTCGGGCCGTCATGTTTATGGTTGCGTGGAGGGGCATTCCAGGGTCCCTCTCTTCATCAGCAACACTGAATCTCTGCTATAATTTCCACAAAACACAATTGAGAATGAGTCTAAGAAAAGCTGCCCTCACAGATTATCTGCTCCTCCTGACATGTTTCAACCAAAGGCACATGCCTCATCCAATCACTTTACTAATTTTAATTTTATTATTAATGTGATATAGTCTATTAATAGACTTTACACATAACAATGAAATTCTACAAGGTACAACAATTTCAGAACAGTTTGCATAATACAACAATTTAAGAACAATTTACAGAAACAAAAACAAAAACATTTAAAGAGAGAAAAACAATTGACTGAATAACATAATTTCAAAACAAGTTACAGAAATGCGTAGAAGCATGTTATTTAAAATATATAAAAAGATAAAGTAAAACCTAAACCACCACAGTTACATAAGTTTTTTGCAGCGCATATCTTACCAGTGGGCAGAAATGCACCCAGATCAGGTCACACCAAAAACATGTACTAGTTTCATTCACCTAAACTATGGGAAACAGAGTAAATGGATGATCTTGTTTTCCAATAGCGAATGACTAGTAACTGTTATTCATTGCTTTCAGGCATAGAGGAAATGTGGAACCTTTTTCCCCAAAATTTAGTTCAACCCATTCAAGCAAAACAGTTCAAATAGATATTTCTAATAAACTCTCAATACATAGCCATACATTATACATAGCAAGAAAAATATTGATATTTACTGAATTAAGACTACTACGGCAAAAGTCTAATGTTGCTATGTACTCACTATTATGAACATATTTACCATAGTGGGTCAAGTAAGTTGTTAGTAATTGCGGGCAGTTCATTAGAACATGTTTGCCTGTTTCTACTATAGAATGGTTCTCACAGAGCCGGCAAAAGCGTTCAGCATAAGCAATCTGTTTTATTGGGCCTGTGTTAGCCAACACAGGAAGATGGTTCAACCTAAGCAGCAAAATAAAGTGTCGCACTCTCACTGACGGACATGGATTGAGATAGAATTGCATTTTTTTATATGTATATATACATATATGTGATAAAATGATATTTCTTAAGCTTTTCCAGGTGAACATAAATCTCACGCCAGTCACCTAAATCTGCTTTTTTTTGTAATGCCTGTTTAGCTCTATGAGTAAATTCCCTGTCACAAGTATACCAACCAATTTCTTTCAGGTATATTTCTCTACTTTAGTTCTCAGTGGTGATTTCCCTGTGTGTCTATTGATCTCTTTTCCCATGGTGTTCATTAATTGGTTACCAGAGTTACTCACCATTAGGGGATATCATTCTGCCATTTTCTTAAGAACCTGCGATTTTAAAGAAGTTAGACCTAGTTCAAGCCTAATAACGGCCATTGGTATGCAGGTTGGCAGGCCAAGGATTTTTTTCCAATATCTGCCTTCCACAATCTGCAACCAATCCAGGTTCATTGTTTGTAAGGCTTCAACACCATAGGTCATCATCGACAATAAAACCTGTTGATAAAGCAAACGCGCTGCCCAGACAGCAAAGCCAGCATGGGAGATGGTAAAACGATATACCATGGCAGAAATTTCGGCTGCCCTGATCATCCTCATCTGCTTACATAGTAGATAATCCCCTTTGATTTCAAATTCAATACCCAAGTATCTATAATTTGGGGTATAAAGAATCTCCAGCTCCTGAATCTTAAGACAGGTTTGTGCTACTTTTTTTGTAGTGAACAGCATCACTTGAGTTTTCTTCAGATGTATTATTAGACCATTGATTTTAGCGTAAAGCCACAAAGCTTCTGCTGATCTACGCAGACCACCAAAGGTATGATCTAAAATTACTAGGTCGTCTGCATAGGCGAGAACTACACAATGTTTATCACCAATTTTAGGCGGGCAGTTGAGGGCCTTTTCAACAGCAGCTGGTAGGTCATATGTAAATAGATTGTACAGGGTTGAGCCGTAACACAGCCCTGCTTAACTCCTCTATTGTGTTCAATTGCGCTGTCATATTCCCTTGATGGTCCAGTTTCAGGGAAACTGTATTGTTTTGGTGGAGAAGCCTAAGATAATATAATAGGCTTTGGGGGCAACCAAGAGATTTTAATTTGGCCCATAGAATATCTCTGCGGACCAAATGAAAGGCTGCCCTAAATTCAACATACAGCACATATAGGGGAGGATTATCCTTCTTTCTGGCTAGTGAACAAAGGGTATCTAGGATGACCAAGTTGTGGGTCATAGAGTAGCCCCTCCTAAAACCACTTTGGAAACAATTAAGTATATTTTCCTTGTCCAGCCATTCATGTAGTTTGTCAAAGATTAGACCTGCAAAGAGTTTCCCAATACAATCCAACATTGATAATAATCTGTAGTTACTAGGGTCGCTCTTATCACCCTTCTTATGTACTGGTATAAGTGTAGCTGTTTGCCAGGAGCTTGGTATCCTGCCTTCCAACATAATTTTGTCAAAGAGAATCTTTAATAGCTTGGCTCAGAATGTAGGATTACTTTACAGAGTAATATTGGCCAGACCATTAGGACCAGGTGCCCTTGAAGATTTTAAGTTATTTATCTTATCAATTAGTGTAGAGACTGGTACTATAAACGGGGGCCTAGATGGAAACATGTTTTCAAATTCTGTTATTTCCATGTTATTAGGCAAATTACGCTCTCTCAAGAAACATTCCCATATGTGGGCACCAATAGGATTAAGGATTGAATTAATCCTATTACCTCTTACTTCTCCCAAGAGTGCCCAGATATTGCGAGAGTTCTTGGTACATAGTAGCCATAAAGTATCTTGCCATTGTTTTAAATTCTTAAGATACTTTCTTTGTCTTAACCAAGATTGGTACTTGCCCTTGAGTTTTTTACAGATGGAGAAGAAGGATTTCATTGATACAGATGTTTTTCTTATCTTCCTAATTTCTGTTCTGAGGTGTCTTTTAGCATCTCTAAGTTCATAATCAAATTGATTTTTCCTGGGCGCCCCAATACCGCTCCACCCTTACCAGCACTGGCATGCTCATGGGCAAGTGTAGCGATCCAGTGTTCAATATGAATGGACATATCCTGAAAGCTGCTGGTATCCCTATACTGGTCTTGTGATAGAATAGCTACCACTTTAGCTATGTTTTTCTCTGACCAGGGAACCTAGTTCCTGCATGATTTACCCTTAGGTCCCCCATCGGTTTAACCACGTGATTTAACACCTCAATATTCAGAGTTAACCCAAGTGAGGCGTGATCGCTCCAAATGTTTTTAGCAACCTTCATATCCTTCACCTGGCTTGCAACATCAGGGGACACAAACATGTAATCAAGAATGCTCTTTGAGCCACCACTTTCCCACGTTGGTTGTCCAGGAAAATCATTAAGTGTTCTGCAATTAATCATCTCCATATCCCATAGTTCAAAACAACTCAGAAAATACTGTCCTTTGGGGTCAACTTTCTTAAGGGACATTACACTTTTGGGTCTTAAATTTGGATTACTCAAGGTCCCCACATCGCCAGGCATATAACAATTGAAGTCCCCAACAATCATTATGGATTTATTTCCCTGATTATATGTCCAATTGATTAAAATATCATGCAGGGACTCTTGGATAGCAGTGGTATGAGCATCCCCCGGAGGATTATACAAGCTAATCAATATCATTTTCTCATCCTTCTTCTCAATATGGATACCCAGTTCAACCGCAATCACAAAGTCATCTGTTTTAGTTTCAATACGACGTGATTTAACATTATGCTGAATCCCTGTCATCAGGCCCCCATAAGGTCTACCCTTTTCACCTTTTTTGGCGAGGGATTGGAACACTGTGTATCCATTCAACACAATTGGGTCAGTCAGCCATACCTCTTGTAAGCAGAAACATGTACAATTACTAATATATGGCAATGATCCCTCCTGAGAGATCACATGACTGAATCCCCTCGTGTTCCATGAGAGGAGAGAAAACCCTCAATCTTTTTTCAATACCACCGGTAAAGATTCCGCCAGCCATTTTAAGATGTTTTGTACATCTGCTAATTGAACTTCATTGCTTGCAGGTAGGTGGGTTGTACTGGTCTTAATCTTAGGCAACAACGGCACTTTTCTTGGGCAATTCGGATCTTCCTTTCCTGGATCCACATCAATTTCCGCATCAACTTCCAACAGGTTGTCCTTATAGTTAGCAGTGGCCAAAAATTTACAATGAATTGCCGAAACATTCGTATTAGGAGTATTTAATGGTTCAATGTATTCAAAATCATCAGACGTTAATACTCTTAATTGGGAGATAGAGTGAAGCCTAATCAAGAAATCTGTTCGTGTTAACCAATCATGATCGTTATTTTGGTAAAGATTCTTGATTACACAAATGCGATTCTTGCTCATATCTGGCTTCTGCCCCTCATTCATATGCCTTGACTTCTGTGTGGACTCGATGAAGGGAGTCAGCCTAGAATTATTTGGAGTAGATGAGATGTTGTCTACTGATTGGTCATTTGGCATATTTGAGGGTTCAGGTGTAATTTCTTCTGCCTCGGATAGGACTTTATCTTTCTCCAGAATGAGCCAACTCGTAAGGCTCCCTTCCCTTTCGAAATTTCTCTTTTTAGCCTGTGCTGCTTTTTTCCTTGCTTTTTTCGTGTTTTTGACCACAAGGTCACACTCCGCAGGTGATCCAGGTGCCTCACATGGTCTTTTCTTTTTTATGGTCTTTTTAGCTAGGTGCTGCTGTTTCCGTAAGAAGAGTTATTGGTCTCATTCTGGTCTACTTCCAATGGTGGGGTGACATTCTGATCTACTGCCAACGGTGGGGTGGGATCTTTCATCATCCAAATGGCTTCAGACAGATTGTTCTCAGTATCCTCCATCACTACTTTCTCTCCTGTATTTGCTACAGCCAAGTTAATTGTATTTTCCAAAATACGGCCACACAGTTTTAGTAGTATTTTCAAAGCAAACTGCAGTGAAGCCATCGTAGATTGCATCTCAGCCAAGGTATTCGTATCTAATAAGGAGCCCATATTAGATTCCACTTTGGTGGTTACTGAATGTCTCGCCATGTCCGGGGACATAGATAGCCTCTCAGGAATTGCTGCAGGTGGTGTGAGTGTTTTCAATGGCACATCATTTTCCCTGTCTATGGTCGAACTATTTAAGACAGGGATCAGCGATCTTTGAACAGATAGACAAAGCTCCAATAACGAATTATTATCAATCATTAGTACTGAAGAATTGTCTTGAACAATACTTATTCTCTGATTAGACCCTATATCCTTCTCAGGAATATCCGGCATGGGTCCAGAAGAGGTGTTATGAGGGGATAAATGTGTAATAATACCTTTGCTCGTAGGTATTTGCTGTTTACGTTTATTATCAGTATCACATTTTCTCATTTTAGCAATAGGTGCTTTAAACTGCTTATTGCACAAATTGTATTTGTTCTGTGCAGGTTTTCGTCGGGGGGACATTCTGCTCCTGTACTAGTTACAGGAATTCCACTAAAACAGACTTATTGTTCCACCCCCGGTGGTATTAGCAGTTAACAGTATAACAATAGCTGCTACAAGTAGGTTGAAACACAAGATAGATTTCCGGTCAGCGTTCTTCACCAATAGTTGTACTGTTTGCACTGTAAGAGATTATCTCTTGGTTTCCAGAGGGCTCACCATCCACTGGAAAACTATCAGACCACACCAGCACCACACATTACAGCAAAAAATCCACTGGTCAGGATCAAAGGAAGAAACTTCCCGCAGTCTCCCGACTGGTGCCACCCTCTGCCAAGAGCATTGCCTCTTGTTCCCCCACGCAGTACCCCACAGTACCAGTACTGACTGCTGGATGCTGTAACTACCCCTCACAGATCACAGGTCACAGTGGAACTTCGCCTGGGCTCTTCAAACGCTCTACAAACGCTGCAAACGCCCCACAGGCTGATGAGTGACCGATGATCAATAAACGCTGCAACCGCTGTCTCCACAGTTCCTAGCTCACAATTGCACCTCGGCGCTCTGATTGGTATCTCCCGTATCTACCAATCGTCTTTATTCCAACCACTATGTTATCCATTCTCTAACTACCCAGAGTGCATAGGTGGGTCTAGATATACAATAGCTAGTTCATAGCTAGGAACAGAATATTGAAGTATCTCTAAACACAATGCAGTCATGCCACACAGTTCCCGCATATCCCAAAGTTCACATTAGTAAATTCACGCTCATTGAGAGACTATGCACATATGGCTCTTGTAGGGTGGTTTTCACTTCTTCCTTCCTATCCCCTCTCCTATTCCTTCTCTCCCAGTGTGGTTCCATGCACTCACCTTTTAATACAGAGCCAATCATTAGCACTTTAACCACAGACAGATTGCTTGAAATTCACAGTTTATATCCCTGGCATTTGCAGGGGTTATGTAAAATATGTTCCCTGACAAAACTGACTTCACTTATATGGCTACCTAAGCACAGGTCTGAACTATCACATAACCATGCTTTCACTGCTGCTAGTACTTCCCTCTGTTGGTTTAAAAACTGACATCACTGAAAATGTTTGTTGCCATAAGATGTCTTCCTTGCCCTCACTCTAGAGTAGCACTCTTTTTGAATCTGTTGCCTACCAAAATACATGCACCACTAAATATACAATCACATTCTTTCTACCTCAACCCAGCCATAGCTTCCCTATCTGTTAATTCTGTGCCTTTTCTATTCCCACATCTCCATCCCACTCATGTTTTTCCCTTTGTATTTTTCGTACTCAACACACTATTGGTTGGTTAGCCAGGGAAGGAGCACATTATGCCAATTTCTCAGACAAGATACTGACTCTTTTAAAAAGAATTGCAGGGGATTTTGTTAAAAGTGTAATGATATCCCATGCTCCTTCTGTCTTTATTCAGGCCATCACACCTCACTCCTCCTCCGCCTGTTGTTTTATTGCCCACAGGGACCACACGTTTCTTAATTTCCCACTTAAAATGTTGTTTTGGGAGTTTGGTCCATAAGTGGAAAATACACATGGCATTATTCACACAGATTTGCACTGGAGCAAATCAGGAAATTCCCATAGCATCTCAGATTTGCTCCTGATACGGCAAAGCCCAAAACTAGAAACTGGCTTCCTGGAGCAACTAGTGCCAATCTTGCATTACATTTGCACATGAACATCTCAAAGATGTTCCATACTGTGACAGATTTCTACCTGAGAGTTTGTAAAAGCCCACATTTTTGGGGATTTTTAGTATATAAAGTTATGTGAGTAACGCGAGGTCTGGTATTTAGACCCCACTTTCCTAAATATTTCAGGCCAAAATTGTTCTACATATGTGCCTTTGCTGAAAACATGCTCATGATTTCAAAAGCCACGGCTCTACATTGTTCCAAAGCATGTTCAAAGGTCACATGGGCATCCATGACAGCTCCTGGAACCCAATTTCACTGCAGGCAAAGGTGGTTTTTAATAAATATTCTGCACCTCTGATTTAAATTGTAATAATTGTATACCTTAGTCAGTCTGGTGGCACGTAAATCTGTAAGTATGAGCCATGCTTAGTGTTGCCATGATGACTTAAGAGTACAGAATTATGCAGCCAAAGTACTTTGATATTACATTAGTGTCCACCCTGTGAACAGGGCCCAGCTTTACAGGACTGATGAATATTGGTGGCTGGTCTGACTGTCTCCACAACTGCTATGCGGAACAATAGCCAGGTTGGTGCCTCTGATTCTCTTGCAGGAAAGGGAATGCCTTCCCCCAGGAGGCCTTTTGGTAACTTGTGCTTCAGAGGGAGGCAGACGTGGCATAACTATCCCCTCTGACACTGGGTGCGGATCAGTATATCCCCTTTGAGGTCATAAGGAAAGGGAAAGGTCAGAGTATCAGTAGTAAGAGTGGAGAAGTGGACTGAGGGAGAAGTGGCAATCTGCCCTTAAAAGGAGAGAGGCCCCGCCTCATTCTTTTATTCATATCTGGACTTTTGAAACACGAGAAGAATCCACTGTACCTCTGTTGGGCGTGCTGTCCGTTACAAAGTCCTCCATCTTTGAGGTGATGACAGAAGGCATCCAATGGAGAGAGTTGTGTCCCCTAACCATCTCCAGTGGGGTTGAACTACTGTGGACCAAGTCCTGCCTCTATCCTGGCTGCACTGGAACCAGGCTCATGTTTACTAAAGGATCCCCTGTATGTGAATGCCAACTTCCTTGAGGAGAAGCACAGAACTTAAGGACTCACCTTGTCTATTGATACCCTGGATTGGGCCTCCCCAGCAACTGAGAAGTCAATGAATAGCTGTGGCACCTATTTGCTACATCAAACTGCCTTTGAGCTACCCTGACTCGGAAATTGCCTGCCTATCCCAAGCTTCTTCATGCCAAGTGCTGCTGCTGCTTGTGAACCACACTGTGTGTTGGACCCAGTCACCCATGTCCCCACCTACACTGAATCATCACTTTGGAACGCACATTGAAATATTTCTTGATGCTTTTGAGCATTACGAATAAGACAAAAGGTATTTGAATAGTTCCTAGCACCTGGGTATTTTAAAGGGCTATAATGAATTGTAAGCACCCCTTGTCTATCTCGTTCTTCCAAGACTTATCCTTGAAAAGTGGCATTATTGCTAATCTATTGCCTGCACTCATCTATCCACAGTGCCCTTTCACAAAGTCTGCATTCTTTTACAGGGATGGGCTTTCTAGTGTTTTCTGACTGGTTGTTTGCATTTTATTTGCATTTGATTAAGACTAAGGGCCCCTTTACACGTTGTGCGGTAAAAATCGACATTTACCGGCATGGCGCTATTAACGTGTCCGCCTTGGCAAGAGGCCGCTAATAGCGTACCATTACGAGTACGCGGACACAAGCATAGCGCCATGCCGGTAATGACCCTACCACCATGATGCTAAAGACCCCAAAAAGACCCTTAGAGGGCACCGATGAAAGCGCTGATAGCACTTCCGACCTCCCGCAACATGCAAACAGCGGTCACCGCTAATAGCGGCCATCGCAATTAGCGGTCACAGCAATTAGTGGTAACCGTTAAATAGCAGAACCGGAAATAGAGTCATCGCACAGGAATGGGAAAGAGCATGGCGGCCATCTTTAAAAACACAATCCATTGCCATCCTCTGCCCCCTGGACCTGTTTCGAGAACTGTGCCATTCCAAAGCCACAAGGAATCCCTCGCCATGCCTAAGGCCATAAAAAAAAACAACCGACCGCCAGCGCAAGGAGAAGTTCACCAACGAGGAGCTAACAATGCTCACTGAGACCCTTGCAGCGAATGCCGATGTGGTATTTTCCAACGACATGCGGCGGGAGACCCTGATCCGAAAGAAGGCTATCTGGGCAGAGGTTGCCCTGAAAGTGAGTTCGGTAGGCACCACCACCCGCACTGTCCGGGAGTGCAGAAAGCGGTGGACGATCTCCGCCTCCGGGTCCGCAGTATACTGTCTGCGAACCGCAACATGGCCATGGCCACAGGAGGTGGAGCCGAATCGCCAATAAAATTGAAGGAGTGGGAGGAGACCTGCGCCAACACGATTGGTGTTGAATCAATCGAGGGAGTCGGGAGCATGGTATGGCCACTACATCAGATGGAGGTGAGTGTACACATGAAACTATGCACTGTGAATGTTGAGGTCCCCCCCAAATGTGAGCCCAGATTCACCTCATGGATGCGCCAACATCCATACATGCATACAACCCTGGCCATGTCAGTGTCAAACCCAAACACACACACATGCACGCATCAACACAGACAAGTGCCACACAGAACCATGCATGGATGACCCACTCAACAGACCCATCACCTGCATCCCTACCAATGAAGTCCCAATGCACACAACAGCATGATTAACGTATTCTGCATGAAGTACATTGAACCATCACTAATGCCATCCCCCTCTTTGTCCCCCACAGGCTCACATACAGACAGTGGAGAACCTGGCACTGCGACTCAGGCACCCCCTGCCAAGAAAAAACCCAGGCCACAGGACACAGGGGACACCCCCACTACATCAAGGGGCAAAGGGAGAAGTGTTCCCATGCAGAGTGCCAAACATCGTCGGAGCGCCACTGCTACCATACCGCAGTCCACTCCAGCAACAACTGCCGCACCTTCATATGTGAACCCCCCACCACAGATTCCAGCCACGGAGGGCCCACCCTCCGCTGCCACAAGTTCCACAGATGAGGCAGCCGCCACAGCGCCGCTCTCAGATGTGGAGGACCCAATAGAGTTCTCCATGGAAATGCACACCCCAACCCCCCCAGGAACCCCACAGGCAACTCCACAGCAAGCACCAGGGTCCAGTGTCCATGGCCAGTCTGGCGAGGACAACACGGGAGGGTGCAGTAGCCCACAGGTGGCTTCACCATATGCCCTGGATGCAGATGAAGGCGCAGCAGCCACACCACAAGCACGCCATAGTGCCCTTGACCTGGCCAGCATCAGGCAGCGCCAGGAGGACATTACTGTGCTGGTTGGGCAGCATGTGGAAGAGGCTGCCGGTCTCAGGGGGGAGATAACAGAGACTGCCAGGCACTCGAGGGAGGCGATTGAGGCCTGTACCAAAAGGCTGTGCGTGGAGATTGGCCAACTCAGGCAGGTCCTCACGCATATAGCGGACGCGATGGACCGTCAGTTCCCACCACCACCACAGGGAAAGACAGCCACCTCATCATCTGCTAGTTCGAGGCAGACAAGCCCCCTCCGCCGCTCCACACGCACCACGAGGCGCATGTCAACCCAGCCTCCTAATGCTGGTGGTGGCAATGGGGAATCGAGACTGCAGGGTCAACCTTCCACGTGTGCAGCAGGACAACAACATTGTGCAAGACACATAAGGGGTTGTTGTCGGGGAGAGGGGGTAAAGGGTGTTTCGGGACTGTTGTGGGGAGAGAGGGGAAGGGTGGTGAGATAGTTGGGGACACGCACTTTCATATCTTAATATTCCTTAATACACTGGTGATTACTCAAAACACAGGCTTGGACTTCTTCATTGTGTATTTGTACTTTATTGGTGACAGGGTCCATTGTGCGCTTCAACACAGACACCAGTGCATTAATACCCATCTCCATCCTACAGAGTGAAACCATGTTACTCAGAATATTTGGTTGATCAGATGCTGTCTCACATCACGTCCCTCCTGGCCATCGCCTCTTGCATGACCTGCATCCCCGTCACCTCTGTCCTCATCACCATCATCATCCTCATCAGGTGCTTGTATTTCAACGTCAGGGGGCAGTGGCACATTCCGTCTGATACACATATTGTGCAGCATGACACATGCCATGGTGATCTTGGCCACCTTCTCATGGCCGTACAGGAGAGTGCCACTAGACCTGCTAATGCACCTAAACCGTGTCTTCAAAAGGCCAAATGTCTGCTCTATCACGACGCGGGTACGGTTATGTGCACGATTGTAGTCCTCTTCGTGCTGATTCTGTGGGTTCCGTACAGGGGTAAGGAGCCACCTCTTCAGGGGATAGCCGGCATCGCCTGTATGGGGGGAAGAATGGGGACCTGTTACTGGTCACCTCTGGAGTGGCCTGTACATATCAGACAAATCAACTTTGCATTGTGATTGATATCCACAACTAGCAGCATGCACGCAGACAATCTGTGTGACTGCAATGTGCAAAGGTGAGCTTGACCCTGCAAATGGACATGCCCAAATCATGGCTCCGACACCAATTGACATGTCCTGGGTGAGCCCAGGTCTTAGGTGTCCATGGGCCCAGGCAAATTTGAAACCACACTGCTAGTGTGGTGGCATTCCGACATCGATGTTGCAATGCTGTGTAGAATCACTTCACCGGTGCTATAGGTGTGTGGTTGAATGCTATGGCTAGGGGTGATCCCTTTGCATGCATTCAAGGGCACATTTCTGTATTGATGTTGTGCTGCACTAATTCTGTATTACCATCTTGCTGCCATGTTGCTGATTTGTGTATTATGTGGTGTGGCATGGTGTGCAATGTGGATGTGGATGGATGTGTAGCATTCGTTGACCTGGATTGTTCTCTATGTTGTGCAGCTTATCATTGCATGTGGGTTATTGTCAGGTACATTGCGTCCTTCACTGATGGACATTGGGGTAGATCTGTATGTCCATTTCTCCTACGGACGTACGTATCTCTCCCCCCCCTAAACAAACCCAGTTGGAGTATGTATCTCTCACCCCCCCCCCCCCAATCACACTGCCATGTGCTTGGCCGGCTACTCACTGAGTAGCCACGAACTTTGTCCAGCTTGTCGCTCCATGTAGCGTGGTATGGTTGAGTTCCGCAGGACCATGGAATCATGGGTTGATCTGGGAAATCGGGCACAACAATGTGTCATTATCTTGTTAGCGTCACATACCATTTGGACATTGATGGAGTGGAATTGCTTCCTATTTCGGTAGACTACTTCATTGTGATGAGGGACCACCAATTCCACATGGGTGCAGTCGATGGCCCCGATGCAACTTGGGATGCCTGCCAGTGAATAGAAGCCAACTTTGGTGTTTGCAATCTCCTGGGCAGTCCGGGGCATGTATATGTGTTCACGTCCATGCTTCAGGAGGGCATCGAGTACCTGGTTCAGCGTGCGTGAGAATACTGGTTGTGAGATGCCATGCATCTGCCCCACTGTAGGCTGATAGGTGCCTGTGGCCAGGAAGTGGAGCACAGTCACCACCTTCAGTAGAGGGGGATGGCAGTTCTGATGTCTATAAGGCTCACTATGTCATCATGTATCATGTCCACGATGCTGGTGATGGTATCCCGGTCCAGACGGTACAGGGTGTGTATCTGCTCAGGGGTTAGGTTAAATGGACTGGCTCTGATCCTGGGGATTGGTGGCTGCCTCTGTGGTATGACTAGGTGCCCTGGTGGTGCTTGCTGCGCCTGCCTTGCCCTCCTCCTCCTCCTCCTGCGTCTCCTCTTTGCTGCCTGTTGTTGTTACTGCTGCACTGCAATCATGTCCTCCAGCCCATGTAATGCTGCTAGTATTGGAACCATCTTGGTGTGGGAAGGGGTGTGGTGTGCTCCTTTTGTGCTGCCACAGTCTCCATTGCCTTCACCTGTGCTGATTGTGTCCACCTGTGGGAGGGGAGAACACTGCTCTGTTCTTTTAACGGGTGGTTTGCGATGCCGGTATTATCGCCATGCCGGTAAGGGGTTTTTGGGGCTTTACCATGACGCTATTAGCATGTCCGCATGGCTTGTGATGGTGGGCTATTAGTGGCATGGCGCCATTTACGGGATGAAGGGTCGCGCGCACGTGAACTGAGCATTATTAGTGGCACCGTAGTTAGCGTAGTAAGCACTTGTTTGGAAATCTGGCATACTGGGAGTCATTACGAGGTTGGAGGTAGCTATGGCGCTATGAACAAAGATTTTTGAAAATCCCCAAACAACAGATCCACTTGAGAATTTGATGATTTGAAGGCTAGTACTTTAGTCACAATATTGGTACTATAAACCTTGTTGAAGGAAAATTATTAATATAAAGAAGATTCCTGATGTGCAAACATTCTGTGTTCCCCTCCTATTCATCAGCTCAATTAGTTTACTAATTTAAAAAGAAATATGCATGTTAAGACAGGTTTCAATAGATGAAGTCAAGGATATGGAAGAAGCTGATGCGGAAGAAGGTTCCTCTATGGCTGGAGCGCTATCTCTATTTTCATTTTCTCTGACTCTGGTGGTGCAAAAAATGTCTTCTGCCTTCTCTATGGCTGCATGGTATTGAGTCAAGCCAAGTTAATAAAATATCTTGTTTCAAACAAAGTAATGTTTGTGCCACTTAGTTTCTAGGGCTCTTGCTTGGCTCTTCATTTCTTCAGTAAATTCTAAAACCATAGGGAATTCCTTTTCTTGATTTTACACATTTATGTTGGGGCCAGCACGTCATAATTTGACTTGAAAGACTTTGTATACCTTAGGATTTGCACCAGTGAAAATAATTGTGAATCAATCCCATAATATTTTCCATCTCCATCAGGAATCTACCGATTCCAACGACAGGGCGTGGGCATCCCAATATGGAGGACGCTCAGAGCACCAGTCATTTCAGCACGGAGCTGCCACCAGCCTGTACGCTGCTCTGTGGGTCACACACAGGTGCCCAAAAACATACACTAGGGGCACAGGTTTGTACCCCCACCCATGGATGCCATAAGGGTATCACACGGGTCTGTTCACCAAACTAAAAGAGAGAGAGATGCACCGCCTGGAGTCCCACATGAACTCCTGCGCTGAAAACATGACAGAACACACGATAAAAAGCAGTAAAGGGCAAGGATACAGAGGCCCTGTCCCTCCGATGCATTTCCAGCATCACACTTAGGATTTGCTCCAGTGAAAATAATTGTGAATCATTCCCATAATATTTTCCATCTTCTGGATGCCAGAAGTTGACTTCTTCAAATTTTGCGTTATCATAGGCACTGCGGTACAAAGTGCTTTAAGGATCTCCTTCTCTTTGGATCACATGAACATTAATGTGTCAATATTTTATACCCCCTCTTGCTAAACTCTGCCTCTTGGAGCAGGCTCAACCTTACATGAGCATCCCCCTAGGTTTCCTTGAGATCATTGTGGCCAAATATGATAGAAGGCTGAGATTTGAGCAAAATAATTATCTTTGCAAGTTATCCAGAAAAGGAGATTTATCTTTCCTTTTTTGTATGCCTCTCCTTTCAGAACTGCAACATTGTTTTTAGATTAATAAAAAATCTTTTCTTAGCTTGCATTGGATTATTGTCATCCAATATTCCTGCTAGATCCACCATTTTTGTTTTCCGTAATGCTGACTTGATTTTGCGCAATTGTTCTTCTCCAGATTTGGTCAACCAAATACATTTCTGCTCTAGTGGACCAATTTACAGCTTAGTGCACAGGAGGGCAATTGATTTTGTCTTTGTTATTTAAACTCTCAATGCTGTGGCTGCTCGTGGAAAACAGAAATGCCCCTTTCATATTTTCTTCTTAATAGTAACTATCTGTTCTATGCTATTTTCAACACCTCAGATTTCCACTCCTTAGCCTAAAAGTCCACCAACTTTAGATTAGAAAGACTTCATTCATGAAAATGAAGACACTATGGTCCGATCTTTTGGCAAATTCCTAGATGCCCCTCGCCTCATTTTCGGCTTTGGTGAATGCAATCTTCTGGATTTCCTTCCTCTCAGATTTGTTAGCGATGCTGTTGTTCTTTGCCCTGCATGAGGAAGTTACACTTTTGGGATTTTACTGGTGGTCCAAGACTTTGTTTCTTACTTTGTTCTCCTGGTTGAGGAGGTTGTGGAGTTGGTTATGTGACTGCCACAAGCTGCCATTTTAAACTTCACGATTACCCATGCTGTGTTTTAAAATTCCTGTACACAGTTGTAGGAGTGGGTTTGCCATTGACTCCTAACTCTGTGGCATTGTCCTCCTCCTTCTATTCCTCTGTATCACTTGTTTCAAGAATAGCTTGTTCCTGCAAGGAGACTGCCACTTCGTTTGTCACCTCATTTGCCTCAATACATTAGTATCATCAGGGATTTTTTAAAACATATACTTTATTGAGAACATAGGGAATACAAACATTATCAAAAACAGTTTGATTTTCCTATTTCATTCCCTATCAAATGTAAACATATTAAAACATCAACATAGCTATCACACCCACATCAAGGGGAGCGGGGGTCTACAGAGCCGGTAATGGGCCACGAGTCTGCGCCTAGGTACCTAGGTAGAGCCTTCTATGCAACCCCCAATGCAGGAGTGGTAGCTGTTCGCACATTGGGGCTCCATCCAGGCTGCAAATTGTTCTCATGTTTTTTTATGGGAGGGGATGGGCTCGGCATGCATTGTGCAAGCCCAATCTCCAGTAAGAAAACAAGATGGCCCCTGCCATAGTAAATAGAAAAGGGATACATTCTTTTATAAATTATTGTGCCAGTCTGCGGACAAATAACGACAGAAGAGGCAACAGCCGTTCCATGCCTGCAGGTGAGTGGTTGGGGCGGAAGAGGGAGGATGTGTGCAGGATGTCATGGGGGCCCTGGGTAATTCGGTTGAGGTGAACGTGCACCACCAAGATTAATGTACTGGTCGTTCCGTTTAGTTCTAATATAGATGCGATTAAAGAAGGGGTGCAAACCTGCTGGTGTGGTGCCTCCGTGAAATAGCACACAATGATGAACAAAGAATGTGGACCAAGGCCGTGAGGCCAGCGGTGCGGGCTGCACTCCCGGTTACCACTGAGTGGTATAACTGCTTAATGTTAGTCAATTGTAGGTAATCATTCTTAAAATACTTTGTAAATGCTTTTAGGAATATAATGTTTAATTCATGCTTTCCTTAGTGCTCTACAGTTGTACATCACTGTTTAAGCAGATGCATCACATGAGCTCAATTGGGCCTATGCATTTCGGAGTCAATGTCCTTCATCAGGGCCAGCTCATTGTAGTGCTTATATCATCAAAACCAATTACTGGTTAAATCTGTATCCCACAATATATACATAATGCATTAGACACGTGTATTTAAAATAGAAGTAATAGTACAGTGTTGGTTCATTATCATCAAATGTCATAAGAAAATCGTAGGGTAAGCAGTAGTTGAGCAAGAAACGTTACCACAAACATTATTAGGCAATAAAGTATAGTGTCGCCATGATTAACAGAAAGTGTACATTTCCCCCACCATCAATGGACAATGTTATCCCCATTCAGCATCCCATTAGATTGTAACGTGTGTAATAAAACAAACATATAGAGAGAATAAGAAAAATAAATAAATAAGATCCATACATACGTGCCAAGTCAGGGAAGCATAAAAGGTTAATCAGCATAAACAATAACGGATAGGATGAAAAAAGAAGAGAAAGAACAAAGAAGAAAAGAAAAAGAAAACAGAGAAATGCTCGATTAGCTAATGGCATAATTGGGCATAATTTAGTTTGACTGTGAGCCATAAGCTGAATGGACTGACATGCATGTGCATCCAGTGTTACTGCTTTAGTCTGTAAAGCTGTGCAATGAAATCTGTTCGATGTGGGTGGCTAGCAACAATAGGGCGCTACCAAAAAAATACAAAAGTGCAAAGATATAATGCATATTATAACAACTCGCATTGCGATGGTATGACAGTGTACTGTGATTACAAGTATGGAATCGCAGCTGCTTACCTAGCAACCACCAGAGTGAATCCACAAAGAATGCTGCGGGAGCGCGCGCTTCGTGTAGAAGGTATTATAGCTCTCGGGATTGTTAGGGAAGCGTAACTATGCATACGGCCAGTGTCCTTGTAACGGCGGCGGCCATCTTACAACATTTTACCTAGCTCCCCAGTTGTATCATGTCTTAATCATAAACTGTGATAACTTGATCGATTCAAGACACTAACATGCCTAAGTTACTTAAAGCTGATGGTAATCAGACTCATTAAATGTGAAACAAACCAAGTATGGATTGAATCTGAAAAGTGTAGAAATTAAATTATATGGTAAAAAAATGATCTTAGAACAGTAAAATACATCTATGATACTTGAGGTATATTAAGAAAACATATCGTGAGCTACACGCTACATGTCTATCTGAAAATGTTATTTATGCTATCAAATGCCCTTGTGGGAAATATTACGTGGGAGAGACATCGCGAAAGGTTCGCATCAGGATGAATGAGCACAAATCGAACATTAGGAACAAGAATAGAATGTCAGCGGTTGCAAGACATTTCAACAACAACGGACACTCAATCACACAACTAAGGTTTCTGATACTTGAAGTGATGTCTACTAAAGGCATCAACCAGGACATTAAGAAATAGCGAGCACAAAAAGAAGCCTTTTGGATTGATAGACTAGACACACTATCACCAAATGGGATGAACGAAGAACTAGCGTGAATGGAGCGACATACACCAAATTTCCACTATATATAGAAAAACTCAAATCATCAAATCATTACTAGAAATTATTCAAAACGATCATATTAAACGTCAATCATGCAAATGAATATAAAAAGCATCCAAATGTTCCAAATACATCATAGACTTACAGGAGAACTTTTAATGTTGAATGTTTATTTTAAATGATCAACATATAAAAAATATTTGCCAAATACATAACACAATTCATTTTTCTCAGTCATTCGTTATTTGAGACCCCTTCTGGACCCCTATCAATGGTACAGCTATCAGGGGCCTGAGAAAATAGCCCAGTCTTGCATTAATATATATTTTATTGTAGTTGCTTCACACAACTTTCTAATGGAATTTTCTATCACAATTTGTTTCCTATAATTCTCTAAAGCTCTAATGTAATTTGAGCACAAGATGTCATAAAAGAGGGACTTCACCAAAATATATGTTCCCAGTTGCTACCCTCCATTTGGAAGTGCCACCACATTACTCATATGTTTTTCAGAGCGCCTCACTTGTGAAGAACACCTAAACAAGCACAGTACGAAAATGAAACACTCATTGTGGGGTGTTGCCTGCTTCACAAATATGTGTAAATCACAACCCATAAAAATGATACTGAAAGTATACACTGCTAGGTCCAATGCAACAGCTGTATATGGAGCGACATTGTGGGGCTTCTCAAATGCAAGGTCTATACAAACTGTAGAGAATGATTTTATAAAACAAAAGGCTGCCAATCACGCAGCACATATGGAACTCGAATTAGTTTTTATAGAGGTCAAGTATTTCTTAGTGCCTGTGCTGTATTGGTGTCATATCTGGTCGAACAACAAAGCTGAGTTTACTAAATTATTAATTTGTGGAATCTCAAACGGGGCAGCATGACAATTCCACAGGTGAGGCATAATAGAGATCTATTAGGAACATGATTTCAACCAACCTTATATTCTAGCACTTTGTCTTATGTGCATGATTTATGGGACACTAATGAATGTGTGAAACCGACAAATCGTAAGCACTTGGTTAATTTCTGCGAGCACTAAACAAGAATACAATCTGTGGTCTAATTATGCATATGACAGAATTCTAATTAGCAGGGCAAGATTCAACTGTATTCCTGTGAAAACTATCATGGGCCTCTGGAAAGGCCCACCAGAGGAAACAAATGACCTGCTCTGCATTGAAAGCATTGAAGATGTGTTGCATTTTCTGTTGTTTTGTCCTGCCTGTGAACAAATAAAACCTTGAACACTCAAACTCATTTTTACAAGATGCTGGCTTTTATCAATGCCGCCCTGCTTTATGTTATTCTAAGGGCTGAATTGCAAGTTGTTGGCTGGGCACTATTGCCATGCCTTAGACAAGCACTTCAAATAAGCAAATGATATCTAGAAAGGAGTTGAATTACTACCAATATTATCTTACCCACCTGTCTTAACATTAAAGAGGTATAAACGTATGCAACTAACTGCCAGATAGTCTATTAACTAATGTTATGCTACTCCTAATGTAAAAGCTGTATGCTTGTATGTTTTTTAACTTCACACATGCATTATTGTATGCTATGTTCCCTGTAACACATCATTGCATTGCTATGTTGCATACATTTTATTTCCGATGTACGTTTCATGGATTTTTTTATATTTTGAAATAATCTTAGCTTGACATGGCTTAACTGAAAGTACAAGTCTCACTCGTGATAGAGGAATTTTCGTCCACTTTTTAATGTTATGTTATTTAATATTCATACTGTGACATCACCGCCAAATCAGTTTTATGACGCTTGCTTGTCTGAAGGATTGGTGCATTGTGTCACTGCTAAGGGTGAGCCAAACCATGGTCTGTGGATCAAAGGAAAAGCAAATAAAGAGAAGGAGAGGTGGAAGAGGACAATAAAAACATCAGACTCAAAGATGGGAATGGTACAGTGCAAAATAGGGGAAGCAGGAATGCGGTTGCCGAAGTAAGATTGCATACTTATGGTAGTCACAAAGAGGATCAAATGAAATGCTGATCTGAAGCAGGTAATGAGACCCTGCTCGTAAAGTTAAGCATTATCAGTGCTGATGTATTCCAAAACGAAAGAGTCAGGGCATGGTTATGTGATGAACTCACAATGTGTTTGACAGACCCGTGAAGCATGCAGACTTTGATAGATGGCATTTATGAAATGCCTCCACCAGTGGCATGTTGGGGGATCTGGAGGTGCCATCCAAACTAGCGGACGTGCCACGACCAAGGGATGAAATGATATTTTATTTATATCGCGCTCGTACACAAGTGTTTCAGGCCTTGTGCAGGTTAAAACTGGTGGGCACAAGGTGAGAGGGAATCGAGAAATAAGGACAAGACAAGAACTATCCCCAGCTCCTTGCTCAGAAAGGCATGTTGGAATAAAAAAGCAAAAAGCAATGATTGTGTCCTAAGTGTATTAGTATTGCGCTACAAGTTATGCTTTGTAGCAAGAGACATTGGATGCAATACCATAACTAGTAAGTGGATGGCCCTGAAAAACAAGAGAGGGTGAACCGCCCTGTTCTGTTTCTTTGCATCTCCTCACATACAGCTTGGCATAACTGTACATGGCCAAGACATGTGTCCCTCTGAGCAGTTGCGGGAGGCTTTACATCCTGGAAATAACAGCATTGGATCACACAATTTGCATTGTCAATTCAGACCAGGCTGCACAAGTAATACAGTATTTTGCCATCTAAAGCGCATGTAGGAGGTCACATATAGTATTGTTATAGTGATGCCCAAAGTCAGACCTTTGTTTCAGACGGGGAGACAAATGATCAGGGCTGAAGTCGAGGGTACACGCGGGGGTAGAGTCCACCCACTTTTTTCAGAGTGGACTCAGTCTGTCCCAGCTAAAATGAGAAATATTGTCTGGTCGATTCATGGAATTAATGTGCGCCGAAAATTCCCGCCCAGAGGTGCCAAAACGTGCGATTCGCAGTAAAAGTGTGAAAATCGCAGTGCAACTGCGAAAATCGCAGGGAAGCCAGCGCACATCGATTCATGGAAGTCCGTGCGTGAGAAAAACATTGGATGTGCGCTGAAAAAGTGCGCGGCGCACGCCGGCGCACAGGTCATCCAATGGCGTGCACCACGGCCAGAGCGAAATCGCACATAGCGCGACGCACATCACAAAAGTAGGCGGAACACGGGGCGTAACACTCGGAATGGGGAACAACCCGTGAAAATATGGGCATCACGGGGGAAGTACAGGAGGCAAGTGCGTGGAACGCCCACATGCTCGCCTACAACCCGTATTCATGGAATCGAATAGCGCAAACCAGCGCACGGTGAAAGACGCGCACAGGGCCAAACAAGCATGCCACAAGAAAGCAGGCGGTAGCGTCCCTGCGCCTGAAATAAATGTGCCCAAAATGTGCGCTAACAAAAAGCACCCATATACAGGCATGATGAATGGTCCATACAGTGGCCCTCTAGGACAAATGAGGTGCAAAGGGGTACCGACAAACACGGACACCCGCTGTGTGAAAATTAGCGTGTGCGTGTATTACGGGGTTCGCGGGAATTTCCACACGCGATTGGCCTGGGCACGTGTATTCCGGGGTGCGCGGGAAGTGTCACACGCGAATTTGCAGGGTACGTGTATTACGGGGTTCGCAGGAAGTTCCACACGCGATTGCCCTGGGTCCGTGTATTTCAGGGTGCGCTGGAAGTTTCACACGCAAATTAGCAGGGTACGTGTACTCCGGGTGCGCGGCAAATTTCACACGCGAATCCAGCAGCCTACGTGTATTTCTGGGGTGCCGGGGAGTCCCACACGTGAATTGGCCGTGTGGGTCCTCCCAGCTGTTCCCTCTACACCCTCCACGGCCCCTGCAGGCGGCCCACACCACAGGGGATTACCCTGCACCCCTGCACATGTGCCGCAGGCAGCCCATCCACCATGGCCATGCCCCCCAGCCAACCCACATGTCACCTTGCACTACTGCCCACCAACGCATGTCTCCCAGCACCCCCACCCCCAGCATCCAGGGGCACCCTCCACCAGGCCCCCACTCATGTCTCCTTGCACCCCCACCCCCCAGCATCCAGGGGCACCCTCCACCAGGCCCTCACACATGTCTCCCAGCACCCCCACCCTCCAGCATCCAGGGGCACCCTCCACCAGGCCCCAACTCATGTCTCCCTGCACCCCCACCCCCCAGCACTGTGGGGCACCCTCCACCAGGCCCCCACTCATGTCTCCCAGCATCCCCACCCCCCTGCATCCAGGGGCACCCTCCACCAGGCCCCCACTCATGTCTCCCTGCATCCCCACCCCCCACCAGTCAGGGGAACCCTCCACCAGGCCCCCACTCATGTCCAACTCATGTCTCCTTGCACCCCCACCCCCCAGCATCCAGGGGCACCCTCCACCAGGCCCCCACTCATGTCTCCCTGCACCCCCACCCCCCAGCACTGTGGGGCACCCTCCACCAGGCCCCCACTCATGTCTCCCAGCATCCCCACCCCCCACCAGTCAGGGGCACCCTCCACCAGGCCCCCACTCATGTCTCCCAGCACCCCCACCCCCCTGCATCCAGGGGCACCCTCCACCAGGCCCCCACTCATGTCCCCCTGCACCCCCACCCCCCAGCACTGTGGGGTGCCCTCCACCAGGCCCCCACTCATGTCTCCCAGCACCCCCACCCCCCTGCATCCAGGGGCACCCTCCACCAGGCCCCCACTCCTTCCTACCACCCCCCAGACCCCCCAGCAGTGCAATTCGCCTGTGTACGTGTATATAAGGGTTGCGCGTATAGTCTGACACGCGATATCAGCAGGGTACATGTATTACGGGGTTCGCGGGAAGTTCCACACGCGATTTCAGCAGGGTACGTGTATTTCGGGGTGCGCGGGAAGTTTCACATGCAAATTTGCAGGGTACGTGTATTTCGGTGTGCGCGTGAAGTTACACACGCGACTGTGCCTGTGAGAGTGGGGTACGTGTATTCACGGGGTGGGTGGGATTATTTACTTGCGACTGGGCCTGGGAGAGCGTGTTACGTGTATTCCTGGGGTGGGCGGGAAGATTTACACGCTCGCCTACAACGCGCCAAAAAATAAAAGGACCAATCCTGAAACACGTACGCCAGCATGAAGCAGGCGCACGTCCCGCGCACCATAAAAGAGTGCGCAAACAACAAACAAGCTCAGACGCCAGGATGAATATACCGTTCCTAGCAGCAGTGGCCGTGGGATACCGCAGGAGGAGGAGAAGGATAGTCAGGGCCAGAATCTTCACACCCAGAACCAGCCTATTTGGTATGCCAGATGACCAGGTGTATGGGAGGTACAGGTTTCCACCCCACATAATACTCGACCTGGTCAGTGAGTGGGAGGATGACCTCACATCACCCACCCTGTGCTCCCAAGCACTCAGCCCCCTGGAGAAGGTCCTCAATGTACTGCACTTTTTGGCAACCGGATCATTTGAGCGGACAAGTGCCATAGTGGGGGGGGGTGTCACAGGCCACGCAGTCACGGTGCCTACACCAGGTGTTGGCCATCATCACTGCACGCCCATCAGTCCACAGGCACATATACCTGCCCAGAACACCTGCAGAAAGGCAGGCTGTCAGCCAGGATTTCTACAGGGTGGCACAATTCCCCAAAGTGCTTGGTGCCATTGATTGAACCCATGTGGCTCTACGTCCCCCCAGGGCATCTGAGCACATCTATAGAAACCGCAAGCACTGGCATTCCATCAACGTCCAGGTAGTATGTGATGCCAAGGGAATCATCACCTCAGTATATGCCAACTATCCAGGGTCCACCCACGAGAGCTTCATTTACAGGATGTCAACCCTAAACCGGGACATGGAAGCTGGGCGGCATGGCGATGCCACAGCACACGCATGCATGACAGATACATAGTAATGCCAATACCCCACTAATGATCCCCATCACCACCTCCCCAGGGGACAGTGCCTACCCTCTGAGCACACACATGATGACGCCAATTCGGAACCCCATCACGCCTCCCGAGGTAAGATACAACACAGCCCATATTGCAACATGGGGCATAGTGGAGCGCACATTCGGAGTGCTCAAGTCACGCTTTCGCTCCCTTGACTGTTCTGGCGGGCAGCTGTTATACGCTCCCCCAGTAGTGTGTAGGATCATAGTGGCAGCTTGTGTCCTGCACAATGTTGCAACACGCCGGGGCCTGGCTGTGGACATGCTGGTGCCCCCGCATCCCCAACCACATGCACGCCCGCTGATCATGGGAGGGGAAAGGGCATGGAGTGAGGCAGCCCGTACGCAGCTGGTGGCTAATTACTTCACATAGAAAGCACACCCCTGTGGAGTGCACACAGCCCTGGCACATACCATCTGACAATCAATGATGACTCAATCTGACAATTATGATGAACAAAGGGACAGTCAACATAGCAGCCTGAGATTGTTCATCTGGAAGTGTCACAATGTGTGCATCCCTACCTACACAAACACCACCAATGCAGTGTTATCACTTCCATGCAGCAAAAATGGATACCCACTTGCAAAATACAACATGAGAACAGTGCCATGTCACCCAACCCCTCCCCGGCATGGCCACACAACACACCATGGCATATCATGCAATGTGAGAGCAAACAAATTAATCCCCACAACATGCCCCAAGTGTCACCAACTACAGTGTCCCTAATGGAAACTGGCCACACATGAAATGCTCACAGTAATGCAGGACCAACAACACACATTACCAAATACTTACCAAGAACACCAATCACCTACACAACCTTCAACCTACCATAAACATGACAGTACAGACTTAGAAAATTGGTAGCCTCACTACCTGATAATGGCAGCACTTCGAACACTTCCAAGTATACAGTGTTAGCGCCACGCAAGAGTGTAGGTGCACTGCTTACAACATGGACTCCAGTCCCAAAGTAGACCGCCTTGTGAAGACATGAGAAATGGACCTGCAAATTAGGAGGATGAGATGAATGCAGAGGCACATATCAATACACCATGCAGTGTACAATACAACAACAATATGCACTAGGAATGTATACACAGTATTGACTACAGACTGCCCACACATCAAATGGGAGTCCAACGTCACCGTGTACGTCAATGTCACTTGGGCACACCCTTTGCAAGCCCATGGAAACGGGTAGCAGGACCCAAATTCAGGACAAGCCTGCATGTGCCCAGCCACAATACAGCGTATGCCCATGGGAGCCACACAAGGCAACACGCTGTCCAAAAAATCAAAAATAAAAAAAAAAAAGAAATCAAAAATGGCCATTAATGGGCCGGGGGGGGGGCGGGGGAGGCCACCCAGGAGGTACGAGGACAGGGTGCACACCAAAACCCACCTGTGTGGATCTTGCGGAAAAAAAACACCTCCATGGGCTCATGGCCTGCATGCCTACCCTATTGTGAGAGATTTGCTGCTGTCGCTCACCTCACCCTCTGCAGCTGCATCAGGAGGCGGTGGCACTATGGGAGGCAGCCCACGCAAAGCCCTAGTCTGGTCCACCATGGCAGCAAGCATGCGGGTGTGGAAGGTCTGGTTCTGGAGGATAATTGTGCGGAGGTCCCCATGCAACAACTCACGGGATGCCCGGACCTCCGCCCTAGTTGCCTGCATCTCAGCTGAGAGCATACGTGTGAGCCGCTCCAGCTGCTGTTCTGCCCTCATGTTAGCTGAAGCCTCAAGCTCAACCAGAGTTGCCCTAAGCTGACGGAGTTCCACCCTCAGGGCTTCCCTGTGGCCCTGGGACTCAATGGAAATGGCTTCCCGCAGAGTCTCCAGTGCCGCCCGCCTGTCCCTGTTGGACACCAACATGTCCTCCCTGTGTGACTGGCTAATGGAGTCTGTTTCCTGCTGTAGTTGTTCAATTAGCCTTTCTTGGGGGACAATGGAAGTGGCCACCCTATCCATGGCCTGAGCCATCATCTCAGTTGATGCTGCCTGTTGGTTTGCCATACCGTATATGGATTGCTCCCAGGCGGTATTGCCTGGTGGCGTATGGCCACCGCGTCGGCGGGCACCACACCTGTCAGGGGCAAGGCGAACTGCGCCTTGCTGTGCCGGCACTGCCTGAGGCAGCAGGACTGCATTCCCCCTCTGATCTGCTGGCCCAGGAACAGGATCAGATGTAGCGGAGTGTGACCCTGCATCCGTAACCACCAAAGGCTGACCTACAAACACTGATATCCCCATTGAGGGTTCGACCCCTGGTGCAGGTGGGTTGGACAGTACAGAATCTCTCCCAGAGACACTTACCTGCGATGGCACATAGGTCTCATCATCCGAATTGACACCTGAATAGAGCTCGGGGGAGGTGCACCCAGAGACACCCCTTGAGATGACGGCCTGCAGCAAGTGTGGGTTCTCACCCACCACCACACCACGTCCCTCACTGGTGCCCGGTCGGGCCTGAGACCCCTCCTGGGTCTGCACCATCTCCACAACCCCAGCAGTATCAAGTGCGTCATCCCCTGCAAAGACATGAAAGAAAAGAAATGGGAACAGGCATTAGCAACATGGAACACAATTAGGGCTGAGAAGCAACAGAAACAGTACTTCATTGACACATGTCCCACATGACTATAACCCCCCCATGCATGCACTGTCACTGTGTATGAAGGGGAGGCAAATGGCACACATTGATGACACCAAGATGGAAGACCAACACATTTGCTGCATGCTGCCTAGCAGTGCCATCACACATTGGCCTGTGATTGGCATGTCCAATACACATACATGACACATGCCATCACACAGATGGCATGTACCCTAGCCATGTCACACATGTGACAATAGGACTGAGAAATGCCTAGTAAAAGTGGTGGAATGCAGACAATCAGCCTGAATGAACACAGAATAACATGCAACTATGTTGTGGCAAGATGACAATTCAAGGGCAACTGGCGTGAGGTTGGGCTGAATGTCTACTGTTGCCAGAAGGGATACTGCAACACCCAAATCCTGGTGCGCAGAATGTTTTGGATGAAGCACATGGGTGACCCAAACCACTCAGGCACACACCCCCTCACCTGGCACTTAATCAGAAGCATTCACACACACGCCATGTACATAGATGACACACACATGCATGTGCACTCACTGGACAATGCCTCGTAATCTGGCAGGTCTCCCACGCCTTGGATCTGTTCCTTCGTGACGTAGGTCCCAGCAACATACTCATGTGGAGTGAGTTCTATGTCCTCTGCCGGAGACCCACCTCCAGTCACTAGAGTTGCGGCATGACTTGAGGCCAGCTTTTTCTTTGCCCTGCGCTTAAGGTCATTCCAGCGCTTGTAGCAATCATTAGCTGTGCGCCTCACAAATCCAAGGGCACTTATGAGTTCCGCAATGGTCTGCCAGTGTGCCTGACGTTGTGCAGGTGTGGTCTTGCATCCTGCAGTAATCACCATTTCGCTGTCATGTGCGGACACGTACTCCACAAGTGCATCAAGTTCGACCCGTTGGTGGGCTGGACTGTGTAGCCGTGTCTGGGGCATCAGCCTGTACTGGACGAGCAGCCTCCCCACCCTGCCTACTCGGGGTAGCAGATGACATAGCTGCCCCTGATCCATGTGGGCTGGTGACAACAATGTGCACCGCCACAAGTGACCTAGACCTGCTGACCTGGAAGTCAGCCATGGAGTCATCCAGTGCCAGGTCTGGTGCCACAATGGGCTGGTCCAACAAGGACTGAGCAGGGATGGTGTCAGCCATGTTACCCTTAACCAGGGGGGGGGGCATGGGTGTCCCTGACTGGTCACCCACACATGGGAGGCTAGGGGCACCCTGCAAGTCCTGGCCACGTCCCCTACCGTATCCACCACGGCCACCTCTTGTGGCTCGCCCACCTTGCCACCCTTACCGCGTGCTCGCCTCCCAACCATGGCACTGATGTTGTTGTGCGTATGGGAGTTGCAGTAAACTATTGTCCTGGGCAATTGGGGGTCAAAGGGAAGGGTACTAGATGGAATTTGTACCCTAGTGCTCTAGCAAGGCTGTATGTGACCCCTGGGGGAAGAAGACGGGTCACGCAACGCACAGGCACCCCGAAAAAGGTAGATAATGTGCACGCTACCCCTCCTAGAACACGTGCGTGGAAAAAAAAACCTGCACTACGCTGTGGCACCCAGAAACACAAAAATGAATGTATGCGTGTCACACGCAGCCTAGAATAACCTCTGAAGGGGTAGGCAACACACGGGGCAAGCACAGATGTCAAATACGTGCGCAATTTACCGTCTGCCAGGAAAAATCGCGTGTAAAATACGCGCGTGTGCGTGTTGGCAACACCCCTGCCAAAAGTAGAATTGTACGCTGTCTGAGGAGACAGGACAACAGGAGAAGTGAACGCTGTTTGAGGAAACAGGCCCAGGAAAAAGACAAGAAGAGAAAAAGCTGTCAGAGGTAACAGGGAGTACGAACTTGGAACGCCGTGAAGTGAATCGCGTGTGAACCGACAAGAAGTACAGATTTCACCCACTCGCTCTCCACAAAAAGCACATACAAGGAAATGGCGTTCTACACGTACCTTTAAACATGCCCACACGTCCAGCGTCACTTCCGCGTACATGCGCTAAGGCCCCATCCTCCAATTACACGCGCTGACACTCTGACGTGCAGTCATTGGACGTGTAACATGCACCCGAGTACAGGGAAACGCCCGCGCACGGACGTCACAGACGCGCATACGTGCTGTTGGCCTTTGGGCCAATGAATTTGCGTACGTGTGCTGACGCGCTTACGCGCTAAGGCCCTTTCCTCGAATTACATGCAGACGTGCTGGATTTTCACGTGCCAAATCACTCCGTATCAAGCTGGCCACGCGTAAGCACACGGAAGACCACGCTCCTGCCCAGAAGGCCGAATTACTACCCCCCAGAGCCCCGAGCACGCTCCCACCTGCCATCTGCTGCTGCCTGATTGCCTGCTGCCCACGTGCCCTGCCATTTGCTGCCTGCATATCAGCCAGGGGTGCTGTTGCTGTGATCACCCCTGCTGGAACCGAAGACTTGCGACTGGGATTCCATCGCTCTACAGCCTAGCCCCAGGACCCAGTTGCCCACCCACTCCTCCCTCTGGGGTTGTCATGTCGGGCACTGCAACATCTGGCACCACTGACAACCCCCGGCCAGAGAGGCAGAGGGGCACCAGCTTCAATGCCACCGAAGTTGGTGTCCTGGTGGTGCAAGTCCTGGGGCAGTATGATGCCCTCTTCGGAAGTTTGCGCGCCGACAAGGCCGGACTCGGATCTGGACGGACATCGTGACTGGCATCAACGCGGAAGGGGTGGCAGTCCGCGACTTCCAACATGTCAAGAAGCGCTGGGAGGACTTCAGGTCCAGGACCCTCAACAAGGCCCGGCGCCTCTTGAAGGCAGTGGATGCTAAGGGGCGCCGGGGCCACTTGTCGGAAGATCAGATGAGGGTCCTGGAACGCATATCCCCAGCGCTCCACGTCCAGGTCCTTGAGAGGCAGACCCGTCTGGAGTCGAGCGTTAAGTGTACATGCATCATGATTGTAAGCTGTGCGTGTGGTGATGGGCCAGTAGTGTGCAGGTTGCACATCTGTTTGTATGGGGCCGAGTATGGGTGGGGGTGTACAGGGCCGTGAGGCTAACACATGTGAGGGCTGTCATGTGTGAGACATGGATGGTGCTTGTGTGTGTAGGCTTGCATGCCAAATGCAGTTGTGTGGGCACACATGTTTGGATGAATGTGTATGTAAGTTGGCATGTTCGTGATGTCACACATGTATGTTGTTTTCAGCTGCATGTATCAGGACTGTGTACATGTGCATGTGTGTGTATTTTGACAAGGGTGCAACAGTGATGCAACATGGATGCATGTGACAGCGGGATGTGGAAGCCTGATTGGCAGATGTGACATGGATGTCCATCTGAACACTGCGACAGTTGACAGAGGTGTACACATGCATGCAAGTGTGGTGGTGTGTGTGCATGTGTAGTGCACTCCCTGTGTTGCATGTGATGTCTGCTCACCTTTGCCTGCTCATGCTGTTGTATGTGTATGGATGGTGCTGGCAGTTGCAGTATGGCTGTGGTATGGCTCTCGTATGCAAGTTGTAATGACATGTGTGTTGGCGATTGTGATGCCATGTCTGAGGTTTGCCAATGCCACTCATGTACGTCATGTGTGTATGTGTCCATTGTACAGTGCCCTGATGCCTGTGTTATATTTCTCCCTGTCTGCAGCGTCAACTGATGAAGAGGGCGGAGAAGGTGCTGTGGAGCACAGTGGCGGGTATCGCACTGCCAGCCAGAGACGCAAGGCCCGGCTCCCCTCCCAGGCTGTGATCTCGTCGGGGAGTGAGGAGTCCGGTGCCGCGTCCCAGGCCGCAGCTGCCGGGGGAGGTCCAAGAGGCGGAGGTCGGAGTTGGACTCCTCGGCAGCAGAAGGGGCAGCTGGGACCCCACAGGGCCCAACGGAGGAAGATGGCACGGAGTCATCCTGGTTGGTGGGGGGTTTGGTGGAGGAGGAAGCAACAGAGATGGGGTCTGGAGGTGGGGATTCCACTGGTGCTAGTGGTGCAGTGCAGGACCAGGGACAGGAGGCAGCACCGGCCGCCGCAGAGGTGCCTGTGTGCAATCCTGTCCCTGATCCTGTCACTGCATCATCTTGCACCAGCAGGAATGCCTACATCCAGACCCGTTTTCAGGCAGGGGATGAGCTCACAACAACTGGCCTTCCTCTGCCTGCGGACGTGGCTATCTGGGTCCGGGTTGAGCCTGTCCTGACTGGTGTGGCGTTGCGTCAACGGGCCATGCGAGGTGACCTGCAGTCTTTTCATGAGGAGACTGCACGTCATCTCGAATGGCTCGTTGACTGCGTCGGCCTACTGGGACAGGTCCCCCAGGCCGGATTCCTCCGTTTGATGGGGCTTGCTCAGACCCCCTCCTCAACTGAACCCCCTATGCGCCAGTCGTCCTCCGTGCCATCTTCCCACCCATTAGTCACCTGGGTGCCCTGTGGAGCTGCCTCTGACGGTGCGGCCAGGCTGGTGGAGGAGGCATCCCTGCCACAGTCTGGAGTCGGACGTCCAGCAGGGGTGGCCACATCAACGACTGCACCCCAGCCAGTGGAAGATGTGCAGGCAGCAGGAGCCAGTGCATGGGCAGAGGCACAGCAGCAGCAGCAACGAGGTGGGAGCCATGATGGCTCGGGGCCTGTAACGCTCACCTGATTCCCGTAGAGGCGCCGGTCTTGACTGGGCGTATACCGTATCATCAAAGGTGATGTGTAACACACGGCTGGCTCTTTGGGCTGGACCTCTGTGCACTGTATGTTTGACTCGAAGGGTAAGATGTCTTAGGTAAGTGAATGCTGTGCTCTCCATCTGCCTCGGGGCAGGGTGCTGTAACCAGTTTCTTCACTGGATAAGGGGAGCAGGCCTCTTGACTTCAGAGGACTGCTGTCCGTCGTTTACTGCACGAACGGTAAGTTTTGAGTAATTCTAATGTCTTTAAAGTCTTTAGTAATGATGTCTCTTGTTTTGCAGGGTTCCGGCGATGGTGGATGACGGGCTGAAGTGAGTTGAAGATGGAGCCCATGTGATGAATAGAAGCGCCTGGAAGCACGTAAGTAAGCGCTTGTTGCCTGCTTCACGATGCGCTCTAACTGTCTTTTTATTTTGCAGGTACAAGTTCGGAGCGGCTGCAGGGTGCCGGAATACCCACTGGGTTAGATGTGGAAAGTAGTAATGGCACGTGAGTATTAAAGTTCCCCAATGTCTTTAAACGCACCTTGTTTTGTCTTTCAGATGCGGGATGCAGCGCCGAAGGCCTCCGGAGCGTGCGAAGCGTTAGTAAGATTTTGACTTTCAGATGTCGGAATGCAGTGTGAAGACCTCCGGAGCGCACGAAGAGTAGGTAAGCCTTTGTCTTTCAGAATGCAGCGCGAGGCGTTGGTGACAGCCGATGGCCCAGGTAAGTGAAGAGCTGTCACTGTGTCACTGAAGACCGTAATGCTAACCTGTTCTTTCTTGTCTTTATAGGTGTTGCTGAAGACTGGATTCAGGATGGTAAGCCTTTTTCCTTAGGCCCAGGATCAGATGCAGAAGACACGATGAGCGTTCTGCTGCAGAGGATGCAGAATAATGCAAAGCAAGATTCATCCATCGGGTGTGGTATAAATAGCCTCCTGTAGTGCTTAGGTGTCTCCTTCCACAGCCACGCCTAGGTAAGAAAAGAGTTCCTGCTTTCCAGAAGAGTTCCAGTGTTCTGAACCTAAGGAGTGGCTCCTGCCCCACCCAACAGGAAAAGTAGTTCCAAACAGAAGAGGATCAGAGGCTCAAATGGCAGGCAAGTAAGCAGCATGGTCTGCTGCAGGTAAGTCCACCCAAGCATTATGAGCCCGGCGCTTCCAGCGCTGGGACTGGGCATATTTATGAGCCTGGTGCCACTGGCGCCAGGACTGGGTCCAAAAGGTCCCAATTGGGACTGGTTGGCACTCGGAACCTGGGTTATGAATCTGCTTCCAAGGGAGTTGGGAAAACCCTGACCTTTTGGAAGCAGAAATCATGACAGTACCCCCCCTCAAGGCCCCTCCCAAACCGGGCTTCTCCGGGGGTTTTGGCTTGTCAGGAAATGTTCGGTGAAATCTTTTGATTAGGCGAGGAGCGTGGACATATTCAGCAGGTTCCCAGGATCTCTCTTGGGGGCCGTAGCCTTTCCAGTCAATTAGGTAAAATAGTTTAGATTTGGAGATCTTGGAGTCCAGAATGCTTTTGACTTCAAACTCGAGTTCCCCATCAACTAGGATAGGTTTTGGAGATTTAGTTAGTCGGGTTTGAGGTTGCACGGGTTTTAATAGAGAGACGTGGAAGACCGGATGTATCTTCATGTGCGGGGGCAAGTCCAACTTGACCGCTACTGGGTTTACTATGGTAGTGATGGAATAGGGACCAAGGTATCTTGGGTTGAATGTGCGTGGCTCTTTTAGAGGTAGATATGTGGTGGATAACCAGACTAGATCCCCTACTCGATATTGAGGGGCTTCCTTCCGATGTTGATCTGCTCCTTTCTTGTATTGTTCTTTAGCCCTTTGAAGGTGAGAAACAGCTTCCTTAAAGGCTTGGGTGATTGTAGAATGCAGGTAGTCTACTGCTGGTGTTTCAAGATCTTGGAGGGGATCCAACTCCGAGGTTCGAGGGTGACTGCCGTACAAAAGAAAAAACGGGGTTTTCCCAGTTCCCGAATGGACAGAGTTATTGTAGGCATATTCGGCTATCCAAAGGATGTCTTTCCAAGTTTTTTCAGTTTGTTGCAGCATGCAGCGTAAATACTGTTCCAGAGTTTGATTGGTCCTCTCGGTTTGTCCGTCGGTCTGAGGGTGGTGACTGGTCGATAGTCTCACATCAATTTGAGCCGACCGACAGCAACTTCGCCAAAAATGAGAAATAAATTGACTACCTCGATCCGAAATTAGAACCGAAGGAAAACCGTGCAGTCGGACGATGTTTTCGAGAAATTCTCGGGCCAGAGTTGCTGCTGTTGGCAAGCCTTTGAGCGGAATGAAATGCGCCATCTTGGAGAATAAGTCCACGATTACTAGAATCGTATTGTATCCGGAGCATGGAGGTAGATCGGTGATGAAGTCCATAGAAAGCGTATGCCAAGGGCGAGGTGGGATGTCAATAGGGCGTAAGAGGCCTGCTGGTCTTTCCTTTTGACTCTTGTTTTGGGCGCATACTCCACAGGACATTATAAAGTCTCTGATATCTTTTTTCCAAGATGGCCACCAGAAGTAGCGCTTGATCTTTTCTGAGGTCTTGGCTATCCCGGGATGTCCTTCCATTAAAGAATCGTGATAACAAGAGATTACTTCTTTCTGTAAATCTGTGCTGGGTAGGTATAATCGTTCTTGGAAATACAATAAGTTGTCCTTTACTGCAAAGTCCTTTCCTTGCAGATGCCAATTCTGTATGTCTGCTGGAGTTACAAGTTGCCTGGCTTTATCCTTAACTTCCTCTATGGATTCTGTGGCGATTACACCCAGAATTCTTTGTTCGGGAATGATTGGTACAGGTTTAGGGTTGATCAAGTGTTCTTCCACTCCCATCCGAGAAAGGGCATCAGCTTTACCGTTCTTTGTACCAGGTCGATAGGTAATTATGAAGTCAAACTCGGCAAAGAATAATGCCCAACGGAGTTGTCTAGAGGATTGGGCTTTTGCGGTTTTCAAATATTGCAGGTTTCGGTGATCCGTAATCACAGTAACGGTGTGTCGGGCCCCCAGCAGAAAATGCCGCCAAGCCTTAAAGGCAGACTTGATAGCCAGAAGTTCCTTGTCAGTAATCGTGTAATTGATTTCAGGAGGCGAGAATTTGCGGGACCAAAATGCCACGGGATGCAACTGATTGGTTACCGGGTCCTTCTGTGATAGAACTGCCCCCATGGCAAGGCTTGAAGCATCAGTTTCCACGATGTAGGGGAGTTCGGGGTGATGGTGTTTTAAGATTGGTGCAGAGATAAATTTAGTCTTCAAATCCTGGAAAGCTTGTTCCGCCTCGGCAGACCATTCAAAACGTTTGTTTTTCTTTAACAAGGCAGTGATGGGCTGGACTATTCGAGAGAATTCGGGGATAAACCTGCGGTAAAAGTTAGCGAAGCCTAACATGCTTTGCACACCTTTTACGGAGGATGGTGATGGCCATTTGAGAACTGCATCGACCTTCTTTGAATCCATACGCACTCCGCCAGGTGATAATATGAATCCCAAGAATTCAACTTCAGTCACGTTGAAAACACATTTTTCCAACTTAGCGAAAAGTTTGTGTTGACGCAATCTTTCGAGGACCATTTTCACGTGTTTCCGATGTTCAGATTCCGATGAAGAATAAACGAGGATGTCGTCAATGTAAACAACAACACACACATCTATGAGCTCTCTGAGGACATCGTTCATAACATATTGAAAGGCGGCCGGGGCATTGCAAAGTCCGAAGGGCATGACCTGATATTCAAATAGCCCATACTTGGTGCGGAAGGCCGTCTTCCATTCATCGCCCTCTTTTACTCGTACCAAGTGGTAAGCTCCTCTAAGATCCAGCTTTGTATATATGCATGCTTTTCTGACTTGGTCCAGGAGTTCAGGGATCAAAGGTAACGGATATCTATTCTTAACGGTGATCTGGTTCAGGGAGCGATAATCTATACAAGTTCTAAGGTCTCCTTCCTTTTTTGGAACGAAGAACAAGCTGAAGAAGCAGGGGACTTGGAAGGACGAATAAACCCATTTGCCAGGTATTGATCCAGGTATTGTCGAAGGTGAAGGTTCTCAGTCTCGGTGAGGGCATAAATTCTACTACAAGGAGGAGTAGATCCAGGTATCAGGTCTATCTGGCAGTCATAAGACCTATGAGGAGGTAGAGAGTTAGCCTGATCCTTCCGGAAAACATCTTGGTATTCTAGGTATTCGGGAGGTAACTGGGGAGTCTCTGAAGAAATTGCTGCCAGTGCAACACCAGGTGGAGGGTGACAAGTAGAGACACATTCTGGAAACTGGACCGTTCTTGCTCGCCAATCGATCAGAGGATTGTGTTTCTCTAACCAAGGTATTCCTAGAATAATCTGAAACTGAGGGGCCTTGATCACATCGAACACGATCTTCTCATGGTGTCCATCTTGACTTATTAGCGTCACTTCTTGAGTGGTATGCGTTACTGGCCCGGAGGCTATCTCCGTACCATCCACCGTAGTAATGACATCCTTTACAGCCTTGGGACAAAGAGTTAGATTCATCCTCAAAACCATTTCATGATCCACATAATTGCCGATGGCACGGCTGTCGACGTAAGCTTCAATTGCATGTAATCGATCCGGATTATCAGGGCTAATGAGGACCATAGGTATCACGAAATGCGAGGTCACGGAACTGGTTTTCACGCTCGGCAAGAGGACCTCTATTCTTGTCGGGCGAGGTCGTTTCCCTGCTCAGAGTTTGTAACTTTGGTAACTGCAGCTCCTACTGCCTTCTTAGCAGGTTTCACCAGACAGTCTCGAAGAAAGTGCCCTGAGTTCCCGCAATAGAGGCATAATTGCAACTGTTTTCTCCTTTCCCGCTCCTTTTGTGTTAGAGGACCTTTCAGACCCCCTATTTGCATGGGTTCCCCGGAGTCTACTCCTTTTGAAGGAGTTGGCGGTTTGGAAAATACTCGAGCATCAAACTTGGAACGATCGGCCTTCCTGTTCTGCAGTCTGCGATCTATTTGAACGACTAAGTCTATATAGTCCGAACAATCTTGTGGGGGATTCACTACTTGGGCTAACACATCTTTGAGCTCTCCACGTAGACCTCTATAAAACAGCGTAATCCTTTTGTCCTCAGGCCATTGAGTTTCCACTATCAGTCTGATGAAAGACGCAATATAAGCCAAAAGGTCTTGATTACCTTGTCGCAACGAAAGAAGCTCATTGTCCAAGGTCTGCCCCTGTGAATGTCTTGCGAACAGTTTTTCCATACTGAGCTGAAAAGCTTGAAAATCATGGAGGACCGGATCATCTTGATTTACTAGAGGGATCGACCAGTCTGCCGCATTGCCACTAAGGTACGAAAGCACAAAAGCTACTTTAGCTTGATCAGTTGGAAAGGCTGCTGGCCGGCATAAGAAATGCAACCGGCACTGATTGATAAATACTGCAAACCTCTTTGGGTCACCAGAAAATCGTTCGGGCGGAGCCAGAGGTACATTCCCAGGTAGGTTGATCTGCACTGGATTCATAGAGGATGTAGAACGAAGATTTCCCCCAGATGCGGGTAACGGGGTCTGTCCGGCTTGTGACTGTAGCAATTGTCTAGCGAGATCATCTGTTCGCTCCTTGGAAATAATCAGTTCCCTTCTTAGAGCGTTCGTTTCCTGACGGGCTGCATGCACTTCTGCCCTTAGTTCCCCAAGTAACTGGGCTAGTTGGTCGGTATCCGAGGTTTCCATAGCGCCTGGACGGGAGTTTTGTGGTAGGCTTTGCATTCTGTAACGCTCACCTGATTCCCGTAGAGGCGCCGGTCTTGACTGGGCGTATACCGTATCTTCAAAGGTGATGTGTAACACACGGCTGGCTCTTTGGGCTGGACCTCTGTGCACTGTATGTTTGACTCGAAGGGTAAGATGTCTTAGGTAAGTGAACGCTGTGCTTTCCATCTGCCTCGGGGCAGGGTGCTGTAACCAGTTTCTTCACTGGATAAGGGGAGCAGGCCTCTTGACTTCAGAGGACTGCTGTCCGTCGTTTACTGCACGAACGGTAAGTTTTGAGTAATTCTAATGTCTTTAAAGTCTTTAGTAATGATGTCTCTTGTTTTGCAGGGTTCCGGCGATGGTGGATGACGGGCTGAAGTGAGTTGAAGATGGAGCCCATGTGATGAATAGAAGCGCCTGGAAGCACGTAAGTAAGCGCTTGTTGCCTGCTTCACGATGCGCTCTAACTGTCTTTTTATTTTGCAGGTACAAGTTCGGAGCGGCTGCAGGGTGCCGGAATACCCACTGGGTTAGATGTGGAAAGGAGTAATGGCACGTGAGTATTTAAGTTCCCCAATGTCTTTAAACGCACCTTGTTTTGTCTTTCAGATGCGGGATGCAGCGCCGAAGGCCTCCGGAGCGTGCGAAGAGTTGGTAAGCTTTTGTCTTTCAGATGCCGGAATGCAGTGTGAAGACCTCCGGAGCGCACGAAGAGTAGGTAAGCCTTTGTCTTTCAGAATGCAGCGCGAGGCGTTGGTGACAGCCGATGGCCCAGGTAAGTGAAGAGCTGTCACTGAAGACCGTAATGCTAACCTGTTCTTTCTTGTCTTTATAGGTGTTGCTGAAGACTGGATTCAGGATGGTAAGCCTTTTTCCTTAGGCCCAGGATCAGATGCAGAAGACACGATGAGCCTTCTGCTGCAGAGGATGCAGAATAATGCAAAGCAAGATTCATCCATCGGGTGTGGTATAAATAGCCTCCTGTAGTGCTTAGGTGTCTCCTTCCACAGCCACGCCTAGGTAAGAAAAGAGTTCCTGCTTTCCAGAAGAGTTCCAGTGTTCTGAACCTAAGGAGTGGCTCCTGCCCCACCCAACAGGAAAAGTAGTTCCAAACAGAAGAGGATCAGAGGCTCAACTGGCAGGCAAGTAAGCAGCATGGTCTGCTGCAGGTAAGTCCACCCAAGCATTATGAGCCCGGCGCTTCCAGCACTGGGACTGGGCATATTTATGAGCCTGGTGCCACTGGCGCCAGGACTGGGTCCAAAAGGTCCCAATTGGGACTGGTTGGCACTCGGAACCTGGGTTATGAATCTGCTTCCAAGGGAGTTGGGAAAACCCTGACCTTTTGGAAGCAGAGATCATGACAGGGCCTTCGACATCGGAGGGGCAGGCATCAGCCGGAGGGCAGGAGGACCCAGGACGGGAAGTGTCTTCCATGTGGCAGCGGTTGGGCCACGCCATAGATGCGGAGCGGCAGTGGGTGGAAGAGGCACGGCTCACGATGGTCAGGGCGGAGAACTCCATGCGGAGGGCCCTGAGGTGGGCCGAGTGCCTCGAGGCAATCCGCAGGGAGTTGGAGGTGAACATGTCGACGGCCCTGCGGACCCTCGGGCCATGGAGGAGGACCGCCTCCGGGACATTGAGCAGGAGTTCGATGATGCCCTGGCCCGGAACATCCCGAAGTGAGCCGTCGAACTAGCCCGCTGCCCTTGTAAATAGTTCTGTAGTTAGTGTTAGGTTTCCTTTGTTTTTGCATTTTTTTTTGGACCTTTTGGACAATGGGCCACATTTTTGTATATAGTTTTTTTTATTAGGTAGTGTTATTAGATAGGTTTCATTTCTTCTGTTGGGATCATGGACCCTGGATTGTTTATCTGTATATAGTTGACTGTTGGATTTTCATTTTTTTTAATGATTTACCCATGGAGCAATGGTTTTCGATTTTAATTTTCCATTGGATTTACTTTTGTGGACTGTGACTTTGGACACCTTTCCTTTGGATTATGATTTGTGGTTTTGCATCATTTCACGGACATGCTGTTTTTTTTTTTTTAAATTCCCATTTTTGTTTCAATTTATGTTGCTTTTAATACATATTTTTTCTTCAAACTTCAATGTGTAGTATCATCTCATTGGTTTCATGCATATCATGATATGGGTTTTGACATTCACTGACACCCATTGGGTGTATGTGAGGGACATGTGTTCATTTCCAAACTTACAATTGGGGTTCTATCATCTTATTGCCATTTCTAAGTGGGTGGATGCAATACTCGGGTGGGTGTTTGGCATTTGGAGGCTGACCATAAGGGCCAGGGATCTAGATTGTGATGACATGTTGGCTGGGGGACATGTGTGGGGGCCTGGTGGAGGGTGCCCCTGGATGCAGGGGGGTGTGGGTGCTGGGAGACATGAGTGGGGGCCTGGTGGAGGGTGCCCCTGGATGCAGGGGGGTGGGGGTGCTGGGAGACATGAGTGGGGGCCTGGTGGAGGGTGCCCCTGGATGCAGGGGGGTGGGGGTGCTGGGAGACATGAGTGGGGGCCTGGTGGAGAGTGCCCCACAGTGCTGGGGGTGGGGGTGCTGGGAGACATGAGTGGGGGCCTGGTGGAGGGTGCCCCACAGTGCTGGGGGGTGGGGGTGCTGGGAGACATGAGTGGGGGCCTGGTGGAGGGTGCCCCTGGATGCAGGGGGGTGGGGGTGCAGGGAGACATGAGTTGGACATGAGTGGGGGCCTGGTGGAGGGTGCCCCTGACTGGTGGGGGGTGGGGGTGCAGGGAGGCATGAGTGGGGGGCTGGTGGAGGGTGCCCCTGGATGCTGGGGGGTGGGGGTGCTGGGAGACATGTGTGGGGGCTGGTGGAGGGTGCCCTACAGTGCTGGGGGGTGGGGGTGCTGGGAGACATGAGTGGGGGCCTGGTGGAGGGTGCCCCACAGTGCTGGGGGTAGGGGTGCAGGGGGGACATGAGTGGGGGCCTGGTGGAGGGTGCCCCACAGTGCTGGGGGGTGGGGGTGCAGGGGGACATGAGTGGGGGCCTGGTGGAGGGTGCCCCTGGATGCAGGGGGGTGGGGGTGCTGGGAGACATGAGTGGGGGCCTGGTGGAGGGTGCCCCTGGATGCAGGGGGGTGGGGGTGGGGGTGCTGGGAGACATGAGTGGGGGCCTGGTGGAGGGTGCCCCTGGATGCAGGGGGGTGGGGGTGCTGGGAGACATGAGTGGGGGCCTGGTGGAGAGTGCCCCACAGTGCTGGGGGTGGGGGTGCTGGGAGACATGAGTGGGGGCCTGGTGGAGGGTGCCCCACAGTGCTGGGGGGTGGCGGTGCTGGGAGACATGAGTGGGGGCCTGGTGGAGGGTGCCCCTGGATGCAGGGGGGTGGGGGTGCAGGGAGACATGAGTTGGACATGAGTGGGGGCCTGGTGGAGGGTGCCCCTGACTGGTGGGGGGTGGGGGTGCAGGGAGGAATGAGTGGGGGCCTGGTGGAGGGTGCCCCTGGATGCTGGGGGGTGGGGGTGCTGGGAGACATGAGTGGGGGCTGGTGGAGGGTGCCCCACAGTGCTGGGGGGTGGGGGTGCTGGGAGACATGAGTGGGGGCCTGGTGGAGGGTGCCCCACAGTGCTGGGGGGTGGGGGTGCAGGGGGACATGAGTGGGGGCCTGGTGGAGGGTGCCCCACAGTGCTGGGAGGTGGGGGTGCAGGGGGACATGAGTGGGGGCCTGGTGGAGGGTGCCCCACAGTGCTGGGGGGTCGGGGTCCAGGGGGACATGAGTGGGGGCCTGGTGGAGGGTGCCCCTGGATGCAGGGGGGTGGGGGTGCTGGGAGACATGAGTGGGGGCCTGGTGGAAGGTGCCCTTGGATGCTGGGGGGTGGGGGTGCAGGGGGACATGAGTGGGGGCCTGGTGGAGGGTGCACCAAAGTGCTGGGGGGTGGGGGTGCAGGGGGACATGCATTGGTGGGCAGTAGTGCAAGGTGACATGTGGGTTGGCTGGGGGGCATTTTGGTGGATGGGCTGCCTGCGGGACAGGTGCAGGGTAGTCCCCTGTGGTGTGGGCCGCCTGCAGGGGCCGTGGAGGGTGTAGAGGGAACACCTGGGAGGACCCACACGGGCAATTCACGTGTAGTACTCCCCGCGCACCCCTGAAATACACATGCCCTGATGGAATTGCGTGTGATACTTCCCGCACACCCCTGAAATACACGTACCCTGCTGCTTTTGCGTGTGATACTTCCCGCGCACCCCTGGAATCCACGTACCCTGATGGAATCGCGTGTGATACTTCCCGCGCACCCCTGAAATGCACGTACCCTGCTGATTTTGCGTGTGATACTTCCCGCGCACCACTGAAATACACGTACCATGATGGAATCGCGTGTGATACTTCCCGCGCACCCCTGAAATAGATGTACCCTGCTGCTTTTGCGTGTGATACTTCCCGCGCACCCCTGGAATACACGTACCCTGATGGAATCGCGTGTGATACTTCCCACGCACCCCTGAAATGCACGTACCCTGCTGATTTTGCGTGTGATACTTCCCGCACACCACTGAAATACACGTACCCTGATGGAATCGCGTGTGATACTTCCCGCGCACCCCTGATGTATACGTACCCAGGACAAACGCGTGTGAAACTTCCCGCGAACCACTGAAATACACGTTCCCCACTTGGCGTTTTCTGTTTGGCAGCCCTGTGAACTGGTCCAGGGTTAGCGCAGCCCTTTGCGATGATTTGGGAATTTTGAAGGCTTTTCCTTGTGCGAGGGCGTTCTTGGGGGCGTAACTGGCGCTGCTGCAGGGTCGCTGTGCCACTCTGCGCCACGGCTGGTTTTTTAGGCTAAAATCCATGAATACGCTGTGCGATGAAAAGGATTTTATCGCACGCGGCTGGCGCAGTGTATCGCATGGGGACACTGTGCGCCAGCCGTGTGCGCCACTTTTGTGCGAAATTTTATGAATTACCCTTGAATGTCCTCTTTGAATTTATGAAATAAAGCCGACCGGTGGGGATCGAACCACAGTCATCAGGTTTGTTTGCCGGACTCTTCACCACTGCATTATATAACCTGATGAAAAATATACAGCCAAAAGTAAAATGTTCCATTTTGGTACTGCAAATCCCAGGGTAAACATATGTATTGGTTCTTAGAGTTTAAAACATGCACACCTTTTAACGTTTTCAAAAACACTATTAGAAGAAAATATCCTCTCTTGGTTTTGTGTGTGTTGATTTTATGAAAAGGCAAATGCCATTTGTCCTGTGCAATTTGGGTGGTTATGCAAAGCCAATTTAATGAAATATGAATATTTCACCGTGATATGCTAATTTCTGGCAACGTCACATCCCATTGCATTAGTTGATGAAGTCCCCCCACTTACATTTTTAGGACTTGACCCCTGCAAATGATCCCACAAATGAAGCATCAGATAAACGGTGCACAACATTAGAAGTGCTCCTCTTTGACAGATTCCCAGCCACACACTTTCAGTAGCATCATTTTTAAACTAATTCTATATGTTAACCTTCTGGTTTGGAATAGCTCACCGTACCTCACATATTAGACTGCACCCCAATACCATATGCATATACAATGGACAGCAATTCTTTTTTTTTGTATACTTTCTTTATTGAAATTTTGTAATATACCAAAAGAAAGAACAGTAACATAAACTAACCGATAAACATAATTTAGATAACAAAACCGTATATTTGCACAACTTTTACAACAAACTTAAAAAGCAGAAAAGGAAGAGCAGACAGACAGAGAGAACGTAAGAGAAGAGAAGGAAGGGAAGAGAAGAGAAAAGAGAAAGAAAGAAAAAATGAAAAAAAGAGGAAAATAGCAAAGGGAATTGTTCATATAAATAAATCATTAAGAACCTTCCATAAAGTAGACTATTCATATATATATCATTCATTTAAAGACATCCCATAGATCTGCATTTCTGACTAGGTGATAGCATTATAATTGTAAATGGCAGTGGAAGGAGTAGGCAGTACCCTACAATATGTCCATGGGTGTTTTAAAGCATCTTTATGGATCTGGTTAGTGAATATACCTTTCTAAATGGCATTGAGAGCATTTGAAAGAGCCTAAAAAGGTAGAACAGACCACAATATGATGTGTTCGAGACATTAGTGATGGTAGTGAAGAGTGCTAGAAGTGGGAATTGTGAGAAAAAAGTATCCCACATTTAGTGTCCTAACTGGGGTAAGTGGAGCCCAAAGCCCATTTGCCAGAAGACTGCCCTCGAGCTGTACAGTCTAGTATTGCAGCTTCTCAGGACCTCAAGCCCACGAGGGACTAACCTCAAAAGAATCAGGCATTAGAATAGAGGGAAAGAATGTGGACGGTGAAAGGGTGTTCATGGAAGGAGTATGAATTATGGTATGAGAGTGAGTCTGTAATGATTACGAGTGCATCAAGCTTATGTAGATTAGAAGAGGCACCAAAACCTGTCTGTGATGCAGATCTATATTCCGAATCATCAATTTCTAGGGCATTGATTCTGTGGTAGCAGAATTAGCGATGTACATGGTTGTGTGAAGAACTTGTAATGTGCTCAGTGCAGACCCTTGAACTGTGGGGCCCTCTGTTAGCAGATTACCTTATGAAAGTCCCTCACTGTAACAAGGAGAATAGTCTAGGGTGCCTCGCTGGCTGGCAGACAGGGGTCATTGTAAGCAGAGCAGGAAGATCTGTTACTGTGTCATTAATAGTATATACTCAGTTGGGTTTATGATAAACATAGGACGCTCCATTTCCTGGAGTGAGACAGCTTGCATGCTAATTATTGTCATAATCTTGCTGCCTTTATGCACAAATGAATGACTTGTCTTTAAACCATGAAAGGTATCAGTGGATAATGAAATAGAAGACAGACAAATATACAGTGCAGGGAGTAAGGGAGAAGGTTTAAAGGCCCATGAAGGAATTGTGCATGTGAGAAGAGTATAAGGGAGTAGTGATGGAGCTTGACCTGCCTGCAAAGTCAGTATAAAATGATCAAAGCCTAGTACCAATTGGACAAGGGCAGATGTTTAATGCTCCTGGGAAGATGTAAAATGCAGAGATTGATGTTGAAAGTTGCAGTTTTTTAAAATATGCAGTATAAGGCCAGATCCACATGGTGCAGTGGTCAAATCTATGGAAATAGGAGAAGTAGAAGGTTGGGGATAGCAGGAACTGGGTCAAGGTTCTCAGAGAGTTCCGGGAAGCTGAGGATTTGAAAACCATTGTGAGGGAAGATAGTATTGTGGGCTTATGCAGAGAGTGTTGAAAGGTGTGTGTGGGCATCTGCTTTACATTAAGAGGGGAAAGCTGTAACTAATCTGAGTATTTGACACAAATATATTGAACATGATTGAATATGGTTTGTTGTAACTACTGGTCTTTTAGACAAAGATGGCAGCAACCAGCACAGCCTAAGCACTGTTCCTGGGTATTTCCATCTGTCCAGTGACATAGAGAAATGTGATATGTTTTGCCCTGTACATTTAAAATCTTTTGTCCTGGATAAGTCACTGTCCATCTATCGGTGGGGAATTGTTCAGCGTCGATAACTAGCAAATGACAGGTTGTTTTGTGGTCTAGCAAATAAATAAATGCACATTACAACATATAACTCTTCCCAGCCTTGCAATTGAAATATTGTGTATCTAACTAAACACAGACACCTGGTAAAGTTCACCCTAACTGCCAATGCCATCACTACAACTTGCCCACCCACAGAGAAGACTATAGAGGCTAGACATGAACAGCTGTAAGAAAACATGGGAGATGTGCAGACTTAGACTGGCCTACATGGAACTCTGGATATTTCCCGGTGGTCCTCTGCACCATGGGCATCTTTTCTGTGGGTACCATGGTTCTTTCTTTGTTCCTCTTGCCCTCTCTCCCAGCCACCCTTTCTGCCATCTCTCCTCATCTGCCACATCCTATTGAAATAAAGCATTTGTAATAAATTCTCACTCTTTACAAATTTTATGTTACTTTTTTGTTATGCTTAACTACTTTTTAATCCCTACAAAGAGAAAATGTGCTTTAAAATGCATCATGTGGACCATTTTTTTACAGATTTACTTGAGGGAGTTTGATGGATTGCCATCTGGTGAGGGTTAAGAAGTTCAGGGTTTTTTGATTGTTCTTAAATTAATAAAATCATACAGGTAATTCCATCTCAGGAAGGGAAATCTGCTGATCAGATCTTCATTTCATAAGCTCAATGCCAAAAGCATAGTATACCCCTGTCATGCTGGATCAGCATCCCAGTCTCAGGAGCCTTATCTCCAATGGCACAGAGCATGTTTAGGGGTCACAAGTGCCCCTCTGACAACTGCAGTGACAGTCAAGTCCCTGCAGTGTAGGGCTGCATTTAAGACATGGCTGCCTGTTCCAAACACTACATAACTATGAGGGCTGCTATCCTGATGACACATTAATCTTTCAATACAAGCCATACCTGAGGTATGGTGGCTAGTATTTCTCATAATCATCTAAGCCGCCAACTCCAAGACAAAGGAATAGTGTACACCTGTGCCCAGCTAGATCTGTTTCCTTTTCTGCATCTCCTGCTGTCCAGTGGCACAGAGCAGGTTTAGGGGTTACAGGTGCCCATTTGACAGCTTCTGTGACAGCCAAGTCAATGCAGCACTGAAGCCTCATTTAAGATATGCACCACTGTTTCCTGAAAACTACATAACTATGAGAGTTGCTATTGTGGTGACTAATATCTTTCATAATTATCCGGGCCACATCTATTTGATATCACACATGTGTCAGTCCTGTGAACCCTGCTCAGTTGTGGAATGATTATGTGTATTCCCCCAGGCCAGGCTGTTTTTGCTGCTCGAAGCAAGATTATAGCCCAGGGTTACTCTCTTTGCTCCTTTGTGTTTGCAGGCAACACCTTCCCCAGACGGACAGCCACTCCACAGGAAGCTGTCCTGGGAACAAGAATCAAAGAACACATCCAATTCACAAAACAAGTGGCATCACACCAGGGTGCTGCATAGCAAAATGGCATCTGAATCTATTGAACAGAAAATGGGATGGAGTTAGTGTAGACAGTTGGAACTCCTTATAGCTGGATGTATGTTCCACCAACTTGTTCCTCTCTGTCTCTATCTTTCATTCCTGCCTCCTACACTCCCTTTTGGGTGTTATGTTCAACCCACTGGCATATTAGGGATGACCTGCTGCTGGAACAAGACCTGTCTCTCCCTGCTAGCCATAATGGTACCCATGACCCCACTGTGTTGAAGGGTGCCTGCAGTTGTGTTCCAGACTCCCCCGTGCATGGGAGCCTGAGAACAAGGACCTGTCAAGGACCTGTCTTGTCCCAGACCGAGGCCCATCTTGTCCCAGAGCCAGGACCTCTGTGTTTTCGCTGTCAAACCATGATTCAAGCTGGTCCAACCCAGTGAAACCAACAGGACCTGCTGGTGCTGAGTTTGGCACTCACCTGATCTACGAACCTCTGTCCCGTACATTTAGAACTAGTTTGCCGCCACAACCGACCCACTGAGCGCATCATTGCCTCATCTAGAACAAGAAACCATCAATGCACCTGCACTGTTTAAACCGCTCTTGAAACGGCCAACATTTTCATTGCTGATTTTCATCAACAGTCAACAAAATCCTGGGGAACCCATTGAGCTGCGGCCTTCGAACACTGTATCAAACCACCTGACTCGAACTGCACATCTAGACACCAGCATCTTTGCTGTCACACTGAGGGCCCGATTCTCAAGTATCGAAAAGGGCGTTAAATGGCTTAACGACCTTTTCGGTACTTAAGACCTATTCTGAAGTTGGAGGATTCCTCCTAAGTCAGAAGGAATGCGCCAATTTTGGAATATATGTGGCGGTTGCTGGGATGGGTTGGAAACCAAACTAGCAACCGCCACATTTGTAAACTGGCTTTTTGGAAGCCTATTCTTGTGGCACTCCTCCAGTTTAATATGTGCGCTAAACTAGCACACATTTACGGTATCCTTTTGGTGCCGTTAAACTGGAGGAGTGCCACAAGAAGCCTTGTTTGGTGTAAATGGAATGTCCATACACCCGTGTTGTATATGTACACTTTCATGTACACCAAAGCAAGCAGCTTCAAAGTTGCTGCAACGTTGAAGCTGCTTGCTTTGGTGTACATGAAAGTGTTCATATACACCACACGGGTGTATATGAACACTTTCCTATACACCAAAGTAAGCAGCTTCAACATTCTGCAATGTTGAAACTGCTCACTTTGGTGTATAGGAACTGTGTTCTCAGCAGCATTTTTGTAGAATAACGATTCTCTCGTTATTTAACGAAAATGCTGCCGAGATTCTGCAATCCGCCTGTTTCCATTAGAAACAGGCGGATTACAGCAAAAGCACTGTCGTGCTTTGCGAAGACGCCCAGGCCCACATGAGAATAGCAGTGGTGCCTGGGCATCATGAAATGGCACCGTGAGTCGTGCTATTTAGCACGCTCACTGCGCCAAGATGAGAATCGGGCCCTGACTGTCAAACAGATCCTGGTGGTCCCACGATCCGTACTTCACAGGGCAGCTCTTCAAATAACAGTGTGCCTTAGTTTGACGCATTTGCATCCCAAGCAGAGCCGTCACCTGTTGGCTCGCAAGGATACGTGGTCCCACTCTCAATATTTGGCATTCCTCATACTCGTTCAGGGGCCTGGGTGTGATCAGGTAAATGCCAGAACTCATATCTTTGGAAATATTTAAATTCAATTGTGACAAGACCTTCCTCTTCTCTTCCTCTTTCTCTCTCGCTCTCCCCTGCTAACCTCCTTCTCTTCGCTTCTTTCCCTCCCTCCTTCTCTTCCTCAGCCTGCTCAGTTAGCTGACTGGTCTCCTGGTGCACCTCCACAGCCTCGCAGGTCCCAGGCTCCCCCGCCAGTCCTGCACTTTCCTCTGGGCCTCTGCATTCTGCCTGGTGCTACTGCAATATGCTCCATGATAGGGGCAATCAGTTTGCACTTAACCCAGGCTCCTGCCGGACTGGGCGCACTTGTCCCCTTCCCCTCCCTCGCACTTCCTGTTCTGCGCACTTGCACAATGCTGAATGTTCCAGGCCTTGCAGGTCTGTCTGTCCAGCCCTCCCTCTCTCTCCCCTCCCTAGCTTGGTCATGCTGGAAATACTCATGCATAGACACATTTGATGACCAACGACCAAGCAATTAGGAATGTTCGCAGGCAAGTACTGAAGTTTATTGATCTGTATGTTCCTCCCCCTTCTCTCCTCACTCTTTGTCAAGCACTTTACTCGTAGATATTCTTCTGGAATAGTATGCTAGTTATTGTTGTTAAATCATTCGGAATCTTCAAGGCCTAAGAATGGCGACTGTATCCCCTTGTTCCCTTCCCAGACTGAAGCGCTTTAAAGCACTTCACTTGTGTATAAGCGCTTTACAAATAAACAATTACATTTACAATTGTCAGCATGAGAAGGAGAGGAAGTCCTGCAGGAGCTAAAGAGGAGCCATCTGATAATTGGGGGGAATCTGAGAACATGCCTATGAGGGGCTAGGGGTTATCGGTAGTGATCCTAATGCGTGCCCTATGAACGAGAGTGAAAGTCGTGTAAGTTAGTGACCTTTCACAAATATGGTTCAAAATGTCCATACTACAATTGCCTGTTTAGATTTGTAATTAAAGGGGAGGAAGAATTCAACCATTTTATTTTGCGGGACAAGCAAGGTTCATCCACTTTTTAGTACAAAAGCCTCAGTTTACTCTGAGTTAGTTGTGTTTTCCTGTTAATTGAGAAAAACACATTCGTCAAAATTCCTTGTATATTCTATGAGGTAGAGGCACAATAAAGTGTTATGTCATGCTCAAATAAATGAATCTTAGATATGGGAGGCTTAAAACAGCCTACAATATTAATTTACTGCTTCACAATCGCAAATAGTGGTGGGGATAGCTGACACCCCTCTGGTTCTCTTTTCCAAAACCACTTGAACCCGTGATATGGCTCACCATTTTCATATGCACATAGGCCTCCTTATAAAGCTACTGAATCGACCTAGTGAATATAATTGGAAAAGACCTATGAGACGTACTCATTCCCAGTCCACGTGACACAAGGTTTTTCAGTTTCAAGTTATAATATTGCTGAATAATTCTTCCTTTACTGGGGATAAACTTATTCCGTGCAAGGGCTACCAAATGAAGACTACTAATGTAATTCCACTCTATTTGCTATAAGCTTGGTTCGTATGTTATAATCTGAGTTTAAAAGTATGAAGGGTCTATGCCGCCCACACAGATGTGGATATTTCTCGGGTTTGAGGAAAACTAAAATTCGTCCAGCTTTAAAGATATCAATGGGGAATAAACCTTCAAGCAGCCTATTAAATAGTGTGGCCATACAATCCTCAATTACAAGCACTAGGTTGCCCTTCTAGCAGTTATTATGAACGTTTTCATTTTCTCAAATTCCTGCTCCGGAAAAATCCAGACCAAAAATGTATCCTCTATCTCCCAATTAAGAATCAGGTTTTCCGTATGCAATATTTTTGTAGTAATCATATAAAAATAATCAATACTTTCTGTATTGGTTTCAAGCAGGGTATACTGAAAAATTGTCCAGAGGTTGTTTTTTATTTTTAAAGGTATCAAAAATGTATTTATTGAGATACATTATTTTCCATAATGAATTGATCATCAATTAATACACACATTAAATTACATTAATATTGCAGGAGAGCATAAGACACCAGATGATAAAAACCTAACACAACCATCATTCTTCCACAATCAAACCATCATTTGCAACTCATATCAATCAGCCTCATTCACTCACAGTAAAAATTGGACTAAACTATTAGTACAATATATATGTGGTAGCATTTCATAAATTAGCCCCACATAATCTTAAATATTTCATTTTATCCACATAGAATGTGTAGCAGCACAATGATTATCCAAAAATGTGCTCTATTCCACGGAGTGGGTACATTCAACAGAAAATGGTAAGTCCCATCCCCGGATGTTCTTCTCTACCAGTTTCGACGTTTGAAAACAATTGGAACAACGTCTTCGTCAGGAGAAACAATTGATACAATACTACCACTGTAAAAAACACAGAAATACAACAATTATATGCAGTGATCCACTTGCCTAAACTGGCTGGCTCAAGCTAACAGCATGCAATTGTTAATACCATCACTTACACTTAAAAATACAGAGGAGGCACCATGTGGTGATAAGTCCCAAGGTGTCCCTATTGTTGCAGAGTATCCAAGAGGGTTTGTGAAGCCCTAAAACCAGAAATGACCACTGTGTCTCGAGTGGAGTTACACCATCACCGTGGGAAGAACCAGAAGCACCAAAACATAACACAAAGGTCAATGTAGCCACACTGACCTGACTCCCAATGTCATATGCTCCTAGTGGTCAAACTCGTAAGTGTGACTCAAGGTAAGTTCAAAGGATTTCTAAATATGAAATGACATATTAAGCATCATAAGTTGAAAAACCATTAATTCAAGTGCTGCCTTGGAGCGTTACATAATGCCAGTGTACTTAAGTGTGAGTGATCCGCCACTCACCTCGAGACCAGAAATGGAAGTGTTCCAGTAATCGAACGACTATTGCCTTATATATCACTGATGCTGATGTTAACTCAGCACAAATGACTCGAAATTCGAATTTGTCTGTCCGGGAAAAGACAAGAAAAAGGGTGATTACCTAAATGTCATGGTATTGCTTATAAAGAAAACCCTATGTTCACAAAAGGGTTAAAGTAGCCATTCTTTTAAATTAATTGGTAAATTTTGTTTGTGAAATTGTGTCCATCTAACTGAAACTGTCCATGAACACATTTGTGCTACATTTAAGTAGAAACACACACGTTTTTAAGTAGGGACACACACGTTTGTAAAAGTGAGCGCGTGTGTGCCATGGGCGTAGGACATGGGGGGACAGAGGGGACAAATCCCCCCCACACTTTTAAGTGGGGGGATGTAATGTCATTTATCCCCCCCAGAATATGTGTTTGGTGTGTCGTGCAGGGATATGTTTTTGAAGTGGGGGGAGGGGCTGCTTATTATGCAAGCTGCCCTATCCCACCAGCCCCCAAAGCATGAGGGCAATACCCTGTTTTAAATGTAGTTTTGGGTGAGGTGGGTGCGGGTGGGACCACTAGCCACCAGGGATTTTTGCAAGGGGGGTGCCCCCCACCCTAAGTAGATGGGGGCACTTATGTAGCCCTCCCTGGAGGCAGATTTCCTACCCTAGGAAGGGGTACATGAGATGCCCTCCATCCATTTGGGGAGGGGGGAGAGGCCACTGCAAATATTGGCAGAGCCACCCCTCCCAAGCCTGGGGCAGTACATTTTGCCCCCCCATGGGGCAGATGGCCACACACATGTGCCCATCTGCCCCTTGGGAAGGAAAAAAATAAATACATATATTATAACTTGTTTTGGGTGGGGCTGGGGGAGACCACAAGACCACCAGGATTTTTTGTGTTTGAAAGGGGGGTGGCCCTACCCCCACCCTAAGTGGATGGGGGGCACCTTATGTAGCCCTCCTTGGTGGCAGATTTCTGCCCCTAGGAAGGGGTACATGAGATGCCCCCATCCATTTGGGGTGAGGGGAGAGGCCACTGCAAATATTGGCAGAGCCACCCCCCAAGCCTGGGGCAGTACGTTTTGCCCCCCGGGGCACATGGCCCAGCCCATCTGCCCTTAGGAAAGGGTGAAAACAAAAATAAAACAAATTATAACTTGTTTTGGGTGGGTGTGGGGGGCCACTGAACCACCAACAATGTTTTTAGAGGAAAGGAGGGTGGCCCTCTCCCCCCACCCCAAATGGATGGGGGCATCTCATGTAGCCCTCCCTGGGGGCAGATTGCTAGCACAATCTGCCCCTAGTAAAGAGGCAAAACAAACACAAAAATAAAAAAAATTATAACTTGTTTTGGGTGGGTGTGGGGGTCACTAAATTGGCATGGATGTTTTAAGTGGAAAGGGGGGTACCCACGGGTGTCTTCTTCTCAGAAATGCATAGGGTTCTCTGTTTTCCTTGGTGGCTTCGACACCCTAGGCCCAAATCTGTAGGTTGTCCACATGAACAAAATCTGCTTTGCCGAAAGGCTTGGGGTTATCAGTGGATTAGCCTTTTCTCTTTTCGCCGAGTTAGGTGCATCCACACATGTGAGGCACTGTTTTCGTCGGACACCTGTTGTTGGTGGCGTGTTTCGGTGGGTGGGCAGAAGGAAATGACTCTGAAATTTGGTGGAAAAAAACACAATTTTCAGACATTTCACTCTTGCCACCCACTGAAACACGCCGGCAACAACACATGTCCTACCATCCTTCGTTTCCACAGGGGTCCCAATGAAAACGCTACCTCACATGTGTGGTGCACCTACCTGGGCACAAACGGAAAAGGCTAACCCACTGGTAACCCCAAGCCTTTCGGCAGAGCAGATTTTTCTCATGTGGACAACATACAGATTTGGGCCTAGGGCGTCGAAGCCACCAAGGAAAGCAGAGAACCCCATGCATTTCCAAAAAGAGGACATTTGTGGGAATCCACAGAGGTCTGAATTGCGCGAATCGCCCCAGAATGTATTACCCACAATCCCCGGCAAAGTCTGAAATTTGGTGAAAAAACTACAATTTTCAGACATTTCCATTTTGCCACCCACCGAAACATGCCGCCAACACCACATGTCCTACCTTCCTGTGTTCCCACAGGTGTCCCGACATAAACGGTACCTCACATGTGTGGGTGCACTTACCTGGGCGCAAAGGGAGAAGGCTAAACCACTGGTAACCCCCAAAGGGTTTGGGGAGACAACCTACCGATTTGGGCATAGGGTGTCGAAGCCACGAAGGAAAACAGGGTACCCCATGCATTTCTGAAAACAAGACACCTGCGGGAATCCACAGATGTCTGATTTGTGCGAATTGCCCTAAAATGTATTACCCACAATCCCAGACAAAGTGAAAATTGTGTTTTTTCCACCAAATTTCAGACTTTGTTAGGGATTGTGGGTCATCATTTACGGGGCGATTCGTGCAAGTCAGACCCCTGTGGATTCCCATGGGTGGCTTCTTTTCGGAAATGCATGGGGTTCCCTGTTTTCCTTCGTGGCTTCAACACCCTAGGCCCAAATCTGTAGGTTGTCCACATGAGCAAAATTCCAGAAAATCTGCTGTGCGAAAAGACTTGGGGTTACCAGTGTTTTAGGCTTTTCCCTTTGCACCCAGGTAAGTGCACCCACACATGTGAGGTACCATTTTCGTCTGGAAACCTGTGGGAATGCGGGAAGGTAGGCTATGTGTTGTTGGCTGCGTGTTTCGGTGGGTGACCAGAGTGAAATTCGCAGAAATTGTGTTTTTTTTCTGTCATTGTCCCGATTTCCCCCCAAACTATGGAATCGTTCCCTGCATAGTTGTTGCCTGACCTGAGAAAGTCACCCCTTCCTAAACTTGGAATATTGTCTACTTTTCAGAAATGTATGCCTTTCTGGCTTCCCATTCAGCTTTCCTACCCTTTTCTTCCATTCCATCCACGCATGTCCTATTGGACAAAAAAAAAATCGCCTACCTCTCACAAAACGGCTGATTAGCATATCAAAATATGTTATTTTGGTTTTCACTCAGTCTGTTCATGAAAGCTTGGAAAATGGCAAATCCAGCACAGCAAACCATTTGTTCTTAGCTCTTACAAGGAAAACACCACAGGTTTCTTTGTACAACATTTTATTGGCATTTTCTGAAAAACCCCCAAATGTTCTCCTTTTTGGTCATTTTCTCTCACCCACCTATAGCAAACTAGGATTCCTGGGTGGCGTTACGACCACCTACATGTGGGAAAAAAGGGGCCAACTTTGGCCGAGATATCTCAGGTAACAAAGAAGTTACAAGGGATTGAATGGCGACATACCAAAATCACCAAGTTAAGGGGTTAAGACGATAAGCCCCAGAGGAGATATCATTTGTAAGGTAGCTGAGTTAGTTAATGCTCCAAATGCAGATTGTGCACAGGAATATGTAACACCTGTGTTCAGCACCTTGCTTAATCTTCTGGTGGGATAATAGGCAGAGTCAATGCATTCAGCTTCTGATGCAACACAGCATTTTCCAGTTCATTTGGTTCAAAAAAAGTGGTGGAAAACACTATTACTGTCGCTTTTCCTAATTGGCCAGATTTTCGTGCATTTTCTGGGTGGAGTTTGGGAGCTGAGTGGACACACCAGGAACCCCTGTATTTCCCGCACCACCAGACAAATGTGGCCTCACTGCCAGCATGGATTCTCATGCTGGAAATAAGGAAAGGGATTCTTCTGGGATCTGCTTGGAAATGAAACCTGGTAAAAGCAGGCGTAGTCCAGAGGAAGCCATTGTCAATTCCGCCAGCGATCGCTAATTGTGCAAGGTATTTACACTCTTCCAAAGTGGAAAAGCAATGTGATTTCACCTGCCTTTTACGCGAAAATCTTCGATTTTGTGGCGGAAAAGTAAAAACGTGCGCCAAAAGAAGTGGTCCACTCCATGCAGTTTACTTTGCGCCTTGATGCTTGGGGGTTTTGCGTGATGCTACACATGTAATAAATAAATAAATACATTTAACATGACCCCAGATAAATGCAATTTGTGATCAGAATGAGTGAGCATGGCATGTTGATGGTAAGAGGGTGTCCTGTGCTTATTGAGTGCGCTGGCAAATGCCTTTAATTGCCATCACGCGTTAAGCATGTGCTTAAACCCCTCAGTGTGGATTGCGCAATAATAAGTCCACAGAGGTATTTCAAACGGCCAATTTCGCTCTTTGGGTGACATTGTTAAAGAGGGAGAATGTTGCCCAGCATGTGCCACTTTCTCTGCGGTGTGAATTGTGCCCACCCCGAGGAAGTGTGAAAAACCCACAAGGGCACTGTACCCTGCTCTTTCTGTGTGTGTCTTCCCCACAGGGCGACAGATGCCGACTCAGACATGGGTAAGTCTCAGGTGGCAAGCCTGTACCCTAGTTGATGTGGCAAAGGATTCCAGACTTCTGAGGCTGATAAAATTAGTAGCATTGAGTTACATGCCACCTGACAGGTATGTGTGATAAAGTTGCAAAGCAGAGCTGTTATTGGGCTAAAGCAGGAGGTAATGTCTGCCCACCCTCAAAGGGTACGTACAACCAAAAGTAATAGGCCCCTCGCCCCATCATGGCTGTAGGGGCCAGGCTCCAAACCAGGGCAAGAATGCTCTCCAATCATCCATGCTCACGAGTAGGGTACCCCTCGTGCTCCAGGAACCCTGTTGAGCAACCTCTGTGCTTTCCAGGTGATACTAATGTTATTTAAAGCCAGAAGTCTAAAAGGTGATCACTTAATGGCAGCTGGAAATTAGCTCCTGGCATGATCAAAATGTCTTAACCAAGTGTGACATCATCCCCTTAATTTATAAGCAATATGTGTGTTCTCGCATTTCTTCATCCACTGAATTACTGTTAGAAACAAAGGAAAGAGTTGTGTCTCTTGTGTAGGCATTAGGAAGGCAGTTGCCAGCCTCTGGCATAATATGCCCATGTTCTTCCAATATTGGCTAGATGTTGCCCTTTTATGGCCAGGTAGAACCATCATGGCAGTGACTGGCAAATGCCTTTCCCCTGCAGACAGAAAAGCGGAAATAAGAGGCCAATTCAAGAAACAGAACAAATAGAAGTTAAGACAGACTGCAGCTGCCATTGCTGTGTTAGGGAGAATATGTTGAGTGTTCAAGCAAGGAGGTATGTATGCTATGCAAGCAAGCAGTGAGACAAGGGAGAGGCAAAGAAAGGCCAGAGGGGCTCTTTGAATAATGTAACAGGTCAGAGGACCCATGCTCTGCCGTCCTAGTAAAATATGAACTAATCAAATAGATCAGGCTTTTCAGCAAATGTTAAACGAGAAAGGAACAGAGTCCAGCGCTGCATTCAGAATAACAAAGGCAAAGAAAGGCTAGGATCTGAAGCCAGTATGAGATGAAATAAGAGGGACCAGACTCATCGTGAGAGGCTGGCCCGGCCCTCGGCGGGGCGCTAGAGGGGCAGCCCACATAACGGGCTGCCCTGGGTCCACCTACACCCCACCTACTAGGCATCCCCCGGGTCTGACACATCCGGCCGTGGACCTGGGGAGTGCTTATAAGGGGGTGGGCTTGCGATCGCTCACCTCCCTTGTTTGCTTTACCCCCCAACCCCAGAGGACAATCAAAGCAGCAACATCACACACATGGTACCTCTACTCTCATAACAGGGCTTACTCAGAGGTACAAACAAGATTTCCTCTTTCTTTGAAACCCCCATCCTTCCATTCCAAGAGACACCCACGTCTCCTTGCCCCACATAAAAAGTAGCAACTTTTAGTTGGTAGAAAAGGCTGCAACTCCTTTATTTGGCAGGAGTCCACTTACAGGTGATCTGCCCCTTAACGAGCTGGCGCCCTAGCTGTGGCCCACTGGAAGTAATTGTTATTTCCTCTCTCTTACCATGAGCTCACAGTCAGATGAAAAATCCAGAAATGCAACATACAAAGACATGTTCTTTGCTGCTGCATCCTTTAATTTTCTTCTGTTTTCTTTTCTTCTTTTATCTTGTTTTGTACAGTGATATTTGTAATTTAATACGTACTGCTATTTTAATTCTAATTTTGTGAAAAGTCGAGGTCTTTGACTAAAACACAATAAATATATAAATAAAGCAAAGTCTCCAAGCTGTCCCCTGTCCCCCCCAGATTTTATGTGTCTCCTACGCCCCTGGTGTGTGCTGTTTTAAAATAGGAGCACACACGTTTGCAATAATGAGCAAATTCTGCTCAAGTTCGTTGAATATAACCCAGCTAGCTGACACTGTCCAAAAGGACATTTGTGCCATGTCACCGAATGAGGTTTCAAGCAGGGCCAGTGTAAGGTCAATCATTTCCTTAATCTCCTTCATAGAATGAGGAGTATCCATTTGCTGTGCTAGAAGTCTCTCATCTTTGTAAAACTCCTTGTGAATTTACTGAGCATACAACCCTTGGTTTATTATATCTCTCCCTCTAACAACAGTTTTTTTAACTGCCCTTACAGTTTCAATAGCAAATGAATAATGGAATTGCCCCACATTGTCATAGGGTGAAATGCAAAACTGAATAGCTATAGCATCCTCAGAAGGGTGAAATGCTGAAATGGCTCTGCCTCAGGATTTGGAAGTGACACATGCCCTCATATCAGAGACCAATGCTTTAACCCATGTAGCTATTCGCCCTACAACCACAATAAATTGATGGCTGGAAGGTTTTGAATTAATAATTACCACGGGAATAGCTATAGAGAACTTTCCAGACCATTGTTTTCCAGCCTGACAATCCAATACTGAAGCTGAAAGACTATACACAAAGAAAGCTTTGTCCCACCCCAAAAAGAGCAGTCCACCCCATTATGCTAGGTCACATCCCTTCTGCACGAGACCACAAGCAGGGCCACAAGCAGTGCCAGACAGGTTTCTGACGCATTATCATCAGTACGGTACATCTGGGGTTTATAGGCACAGCAAGCTAGGGACCCACTTCTGGGCATAGCGTCCCACTCGGGGTGACATAAAAAGAATTTAAGGGTGATGGCTGGAAGCTGTCGAATTAATCATACCCACAGACATAGCTTTCAGCAACCCTTCCGGACCATCGTTTTCAGCAGGCCTAACCATTACAGAAAAGGAAAGTCTATATTCAAATCAGGCTTCATCCCACCCCAAAAATAGTAGTACAGATCAAACTGCTGGGGATGCTTTTGGTCTGTGGGAGACCAAAAGCAACCCCAGATATGTTTTGGTCTCATTGAGCATCTTGAGTGAAGTGCTTCTTGGGTCACTAGGCGCACCAGGCTTGGGACAGACGTCTGGGCATACTAGTGGTTAAATAATCAAAACCTTCCCCCCATTCCAATTTCTGGTTATAGGGTGAATAACTACACAATTGAATGCATTGCTCGCTAGTCTGAAGGCAGGCCTCCTTTTGCAATTTCAAATCCAGAAGCTGGGCCAGCTTATCCTTTCATTCTTCTGTGGTTGAAATATCAAGTGCCATTTAAAAAGAAAATATGGGGCAATAACAGCACTTGTTCGTTATTAGAGTTTTTAGAAGCTGGAGAAGGTGGTGCTTAATAGCTATATAAGAACTCAATATTATTATAGGGCTCCATTGCCAATCTTCTTCCTATGCCTGCTTGCGGAAGTGATTGACATTATTTCTTTACAACTCTGAAGATCCTCGATGAGTGTGAAACATGTATATGGCTGTCTGCATCCTTGAGAGCTGCATGTCTTGGGTTAATAAAGACATGCATACATTTGCCCTGCCCTATATGACAAAGACACTTTTCTAACATGGAAGAAAAATGTACACTTTTGAGCTAACTTGCACAGATACAGTGCATTGCTCAGTGCTTCAGAACTCAAGGGGAACTTTCAGGGGTGGCTGCTGTGTGGAACTGTGGCATGTGTGCTTGATATCTAATATGTCCTATCCTACTCTCAATATTGTAAGGCCTCCATTGCATTGTTCACAAAAGTTCTTCATAACAATAATGTGCCAAGAGCCACAGTGTACAATCACACTTATTTATTTATTTATTTATTTATTTATGTATTTATTTATTTGTGATCCGCCGGAGCCCGCAGGCATCAGGGCGCAGAGAAAAGAAGTAAGAAAGAAGAAGGCAGGGAGGACGGAGAGCGGTCATCTAGTCTAATTATTTATTACTCGAATATAATGGTTTTCAGCCGTTTTCTGAATTTCAACAGATTGTTTTCTGCATGCAGGACTTTAGGAAGTCTGTTCCACAGCGTGGCTGCTTGTACGACAAAGGACCTACCCATGAAAACCAACAAAAGCAAATAAACCCTGGTTATAAAACATATGCAGCAATAGCCTTTATTCCCATATTCCGCTTAGTCAAAACTGCCCTTGGCTATATATGACATGGCCACCACTGCAGCCTTCACAGACATGGTCTGCACAATACAATATTGGACCACATGTGAACTATTTGTGTTAAGAAATAAAGCACATTGCTCATCACATGCACTAGGTATTAGCAAATTCAAAGAAGCAGACATTTTTTTGAGAGACTTCAGTCCTATTAAGACCACTGTGGTAAATCTGGTGCTAATTCCTCCTTATGGAATTACCGTTACCGCCATGGCATCCTAATTATGAATTCACTTGTGCACTCCCCAACCATTGACGGAAACAGTAATTCTTTTTGGTGGAACTAACGGAATTAGCAACAAAAACCAACTCCATTCAGTAAATCTTCCAAGTTTCAGCAGAATTAGCGTTACCACTGTAAAATTGGAGGAATTACTGGCCTCATTCTGAGTTTGGTATGTCCTGGAGGTAAATCCTCCAATTTACCGCCAAACAATCTTCAGAAGCTGCAGAATTACTGTGGCCATAATTCCGCCAAAAAAACCCATTGAGTCCAATGCACTCAAATTAAATGGGGATTTACGCCACCACCACATGTAATCCGGCATAAATTATTGCTGGATCAGGTGGCGGTAACAGTAATTTGTTTGGGCAGTATTCCAGAAGATTTACCACCAGGATACCACCCAACTCACAATGAGATCCTATAATTCTTCCTGTGGAATCAGCGCCAAACAGAAATATTTAAATCCACAAAAGTGAAGCTCAGAGGCAGCCATCTTTAAAAACCCAATCCATTCTAAATCACTCATTTTCTAGTGCCTTGCAACCCCAGAAACAGTGACAAAAATGCCTGGTGACAAAGATCAAGGGATGAAACCTGAAATGTGGATTGGTAAACCCAAATTCCGTAAGGTCCTTGTTGATGAACTAGTAAGCCATGCTAAATAACTGTTTGGGGCACAATGAAGAACAGCCTCTGTCCAGAGGAAGAATGCTAGCTGAACAGAGATACAGTAGAAAGTTGTTGCAGTTTCGAACTGTGCCCTAGGACTACAAAATAGCCGTAAGTGGTCGAATAACCTGAATGCCAGGGTACAGAACCTACTTTTCATCCACCGGCAGGAGACAGCAGCCATAGGAGGTGGCACAATCAAGCCACTCACCCTCATGCTTTGAGAGGAAAAGTCCAGCAGTGTCTTCCATATGGCTGGCATTGGGAGAATTGGAAGAGCAGAGGTTGGGGCAGCCAGTCAAATTGAGCAAGGTTAGTAAGAATGACACCTCTGTGATTTGAATACATTATCTCACTCCCTTGCCTAGTCATGTACCAGGCTGCGGAATCAGATGGACACAACGGTGACCTACTCAAAAAGCAATGGGAGCAATGCTAGTGCAATAACATGCATGTGCCATCCATGGTGGGACACCATGTCCACAGGACTCTGAATATAGAAACACACCATTGCCTCAATGCACATGTAACCTCAGGCAATCCATGGCCATGGGATCAACTGAAACGCCTTCTGGCCGACTGCATTCCTAAAACATCCAAAAACCATGTGGCCAACATTGAAAACACCAATGCCAATAACTCGCCTGACCCATGTAAATGTTACATGAGTCATGCATCTTCCAATGAAGGCCCACATAAATTCAGGGCAATAACCCCATGTCTCCCTACCCTAGTCCCACCTCACAAGTGCTGTGTGCAGGCCCTAACATAATACCCTGTGCATGATGGTACAGCACCATCCTGACTCCACAGAGGAATCAACAAAGGCCATGGCACACACATGTAAACTCTCCCATCATGCAAGGGGTGTGCACATAGGAGCCCATGAATACCAATGATTGAGTAGTCATCCTTCTTCACATGAACTCAGACTAACCCCATTAGCCTTGGCCGGCATCCTTCAAAATGCATGAGAGTCTTACTATGCCATGTACCAGTCTACAGGATGAGTGACTGTATATCATTCATTACCCAGCAGGTTTAAAACCCACCCATGAAGATGAAACTGGGCCTAGTACTTCAGGGTCAGTGGGAGATTCCACGGGACATGCCACTAAGAGCACTGAGGGGCCAACATCAACCACTTGCACTTCAGCCTCCACCCTTGCACCTGCACTCAAAACACGTGTCAAATGACCTTTGTAAAGTCAGTGTCTGGCACTAACAACATGCCAGCTGCACCCAACAGCTGGACTGGTTCCATCACAGCCATTGTGGGCACTGCCATCAACACCACTGACACTGCCGCTGATGCTCTCCCACCACAAGCTGGCACTAGGACCGATATTGCTGACAATGTCTCAGTTCCACTTGCTGCCAGCACCACTAGCCTGCATGCCAATGTGGAGATCAATGACCACTCCAGTACCACACCAGCCATCCATGAGGTGACATTGGAAAAAATTCTCTTGGTCCCTACTTACCACTCGTCACCTGGTCCATTGATTCAATGCCATGAGCATCAGGACACTAATACAGCAAGTGATGACAATGACACTGGGCCAGTGTAGGCAAGAGGTTGAGGGGACAGGTACATGAGTGAGACCCCCAGCACTGTCCACACCACTGCTAGTGTGCTGCAGTATGCCCTAAGGTTATCTGGAAGAGGCTCAACAATATAAAGTAGTGCAAGGAGCTCATAGAAAATACTGCACCTGTTCATCCTGCAGGCATTTAGGGATGCATTCAACAACCTTCTCACTATAAATTACAAAATGTGGTCACATCAATTTAATTGCATAACCACTTAGTGTGTATATAGCCCCTAACTTGGATTACAAAATGCACCTATATAATGTGTGCATCACGACTATCACTTACAATCAAGAAATAGATATTTTGGTGTGATGTGCAACCTATGAAAGCTTAAACACAACTTTGGTTAGTAGTTAATGCATACTTAACTGATGTAAAAAAGAAAACTGGAAGAGCTACAAATCCTGCTGAAAACATACTCATGAGCGCTTACCCGTCGTACTGTGTGGCATGAAGGGCACTAAATGCCGCCCAAGCTCGCTATCCAGTTGTTCATCTCCACGCTTTATATGTTGGTTGGTGTGACATCCTCAATTCAATGTTTGTACTTTACTTTAGCATAACTGATCACCAAGCGGCCATATTGTAATGGAGTGTTCTAACAAAGAGCTCAGTATTAGATTATAACTAATTGTGAAAAAAAAGATAAAAACTGTTCCCTTTTATATACGACTATGGACTTGCTATTAAATACAGCACAAGTATTGCCACTCTGCATGAATATTCAAAACATTTTCAATGGACTTTAGGTGGTACATCCATAGATGTTCTATATTGGCTAGTTTACTTTCAATTGAACCATCTCTTGATTCATGTTTCACTTTTTCTAAGGCTCACCATTTGATATCATCTGCATTGTGTTTCAATTCCAAATAGTGTTGAACCAGTTTTGCAGACACCTTGCAATCCGAATGCGTGACTTATATTGTGTAATTCTACAATTAACGTGTTTTTTTCTTTTGCCAGCATAGATTTTATTGTAAGGACAACAAGTAACGCAACACAAGCAACAATGTGTATGTTCGTCAAGGACCCATTGCTTGCCTCTACTTCCAAATGCATGGTTTTAGATGTAAACTTTCATACTGCATATGTGCTGTAGGGCCAATGTCCTCAATTCAGAGGTAAATTCCATAACTTCATTAAATTATTTTCTTTCATTTTGTTTGATCGTACTGCATATACTAAAGACTTGTGTAAGCTGATCCATCTTGTGAATGCAAATAGGGGCAATCTAAATCTGGTTCTGCCATTGTTTATATAGTCTGTTTTTTGTTTGTTAGATCAGCTGTTTAATTGCATCACTACAAGAACAAAATGTTGTGATACAAACCAATCTATTGCCTATCTTTGGGTTTTTGTTTTTTTCCAATGATGCTGTTTTATCTGCCACTCTCACCCTTCTATACGACTATTTGAGTAGCTTTTTTAATATCCTCTGGCTACTAATTTTTGCAATTCCTTCGTGCCCTAAAGAATTGTCCTCATGGTATATTTTGTATTTAAGACTTGGGATGGAAACTCAAATATTGCAATGTGGTATTTCAGTCAGTTAATTTCTAAAAAGTGTAGCGCACAAATTACCATCTTCTACTTTGATGATTAAGTCAAAAAATGTTATGTCAGACTTGCTCTGAGATGCTGTGAATTTTATGTTTAAATTGAGTGTATTTAACCAATTAATAAAAGCATGTAATATAACTCCAATCCCCTTGCACACTATAATAATGTCATCAATACAACCTGTATACATTTGTACCTTAGTCAAATATGGATTGCTAGTGGTTAATACATGGGTCTCTTCAAAATTGGCCATACGTAGATTGGCCAAACAGGCAGCAAAAGTGCATCCCATGGATGCCCCTTTTATTGGCAAACATAACTGGTCTTTAAGCATTAAAAGGTTATTAACTTCAGTAACCTCTACAGAAGGTTCACTGCCTGACAGCCCCAGTCTTAGGTCCCAACATACTGTGGCATGCATGGAGGCTGACCAATCTGTCATGCTGAAATGGCCATGCAAACAAGACTTCAGTTCATGTGGCACTCATGGTACTCACAAGGGAGGTAAGAGGGCAAGGGTGTTGGTGATGAGTGAGTTAGGAGGACAAGGGTGTTTTTTTAAAATGGAAATACTTTCACATATACACTTCAAAAGATGCCAGAAGTCATCTTTGAGTGGTGTGACACATTTATTGTCTGACTATAAACAAGTGTGTGAGTTATGTGTAATCAAAGGTCCTTAAAAGCAAATCTCAATCCGTTCTTGGCACACTGTCCCAGCCTTTGTCATGGTCACTGCGTGAAAGCAACTGGTCCCCGGGATGTCATCATCCTCAATTGGAGGGTCCATGTCAACATGCGGGAGCGGGGGGGGGGGGGGGGGGGGGGGTTAGAGGCCATGTCGCCTAATACACATTTTTTTTCAGCCTGGTGCACACAACAAAGCTTTTGCCCACCTCGCCTTGCTTTTACATTATGGCGTCTCCTGTCTGATGCATACACTAGGACCGTCCCTTCTGCAGGCCAGAGGTAAGATCTATGCAGAACCTGGTCCTAACATGTTCCTTATTGTACCCCTCATCCTGTGCTGTCTGTAGGTTCCCGATATTTGTCATCAGCCACAGAAGCTGGAGATAGATGACCAGAGTCACCGCCAAGGGAAATGGGGATAGGTGTTGGTCGTAAAACAAACAGCAAGTGTAACAAGTAATCATGATGGTCAGCATGTCAGCTTATGTAGATAGGGCACTTTTGATATTCACAACTTGTCTCTTTTTCCTCATTTATATAATGGCTCATGGAATTGGGGGGAAATGATACAGTTCACTAGGGGAATCCCCCATTTCACACATCACTGACCTACCATAGGTAACAGACATACGCTGTAAATGGAATGCTAATGAACATGTCATCTACCTCAGTTCTAGGCACTCTTGTATGCGCTCTGATATGCATTCTGATATTCGTGTACTTAGTGATAGTGATCAGGCTCTAGGAATATAACATTCATGGGGTGCAGCCTTCATGCTATCACTGCCAGTCAGGGTTGCACGGTCATCTTTCACAGGGGAACTGTACTGTATCGTGTGTAGGCATGGTTTCCCTGTGCATTGTGGTACTTGTAATTCCCAGTTTATACATTGGGCTTTTGAATTTCTGTCATACTCAGACATTGTCCTTGCAGTGCCTTTCCCAGGGGTATGGTGGTTCTCATGTTTTGTTTCAGAAGGCCGGTCCTCCATGCACAGGGCTTGGACAAGGCACACATTACATTGCCATTAAATAAAGGAATCCACCCCTCTAGCATACCCTCGGCACTTGGGCAACCTGTATGTGTTGTTTGATAGTGATTGAATTTACCCAGAATCCAAGTATGTTGCCCTTTGTAGGTCTCTGTGTATGCTGGCAGTGTACCTTTGTGCAGGGCCATGACATCATGGATGGATTCTGGGAAGCGGGCACAGCAATGGGTCGCAGTGAGGCCTTTGTCGAAGGTCCCTTGCATGTTAAGGGAATATTGATGTTTCCTGTTCCGGAGCACCTCTTTTAACACCAGGGGTGACAGCATTGTGCAGCCCAAAGCTGATATGATGTTAGGGAAGATGGTGGCTGCATAGAACTGTGCCTTTGTCGCATGTGCCTGTGCAGGGGTGGTGGGCAGGGAGATGTGCTGTGGTGAATGCTGGATGAGTGGACCATCCTATGTGCTTGGCCAGCACCAGACTAAGCACAGTAGAACATGTGGGCTGCAACAATAACCAGAATTAATTCCGTCCGAGGAAATAGTGCCCATTTTCAGTGACCCTTAATTCAGCAGAATGGTAAAAGTTGTAGTAATTCCATTACCCCACTTTTCCCACTTACAAACCAACTAATAATGAGGCCCATTGTATTGTTAAATTGGGAAGTTTTAACTCACCAGGTCGAGAATGTCAAAATGCCAAGGAGTAAGCAGGAGCAGCCCCAGCACCTGCCAACACACACAAGCACCAATAAATGAACAGAGACTTGATCCAGCTCAGGATGTTTGAGCTATAAGCAAAAGTAATGCCCTCACCCAGATGGAAGAATGGAGGACATGCTTGATCCTGACTTGGTAGTCTGAACATCACCTAAAAGACAGGGCTCTTACAGGACAGCAGCAGAGGTTGGTCACCAGGCCTTCTTCCAATGGGTCCATGGTCTCCTTACACATCTTTCAGCTGGACAGGGTACTTGGCCCCTTCAAGTTTCTTCCAGGATCTCTGAAGAATGGGTACCGGGATCATCTTATTCAAAGATCAGGTAAGAGCCGAAAATTCCCACTAGCCAGTCAAATATCTGGCCCACACACACAACAGCAGTGGTCCAATCAGGACCACTGATGGCTCAGCTCATGCATACCATTCAGACACACTTCAACCAGTTTGTGGATTACGACCAGACAGTCCCAGCCCACTTCCAGAGGCACTGGAAGTCCAAATAAGGTCTCTGTAACACTTACCTGATGTCTTGTGGGGCCGTCTGGCAGGATTGTGGAATGCCCCAATCCTCCTGCAACCGGATCACATGCAGTGCTCTTAAAGGCACACTGACGTGTTCTCTGTAGAAGGGGTTGAGTTGTTGTGTAATTGAAGGTGTTGCACCAGGACATTATGCTGCCCATGGGCATTTATAGTCTCCCCAGAAACAAGAATGTGTAGGGGGTTATTGAAACTATTAGCTTTGTGCCTTGCCCCTTCCCTGGTATTCCCTACTCTACTCAGTCAGTGCTGGACTCACCTTCTGGTGCGATAAGGAGGTGTAGGATGTGTCTTTCTGTAACACGTTATTTCACCGGTCTTCCATATAATTCCACTCTTGCTCAGAGTCTCTGTGTTTGCAGATGTACTGCTTTCAGTCTTGTTGTCTTCGCTGTCTTGGTGTCAAATGTATTCTTGTATATTCTTTCTTGTATTTTGTTTTTGTTTATGTCTGTTGTTTTTCCATACAGCTGTTAGGAGTAGCCTGGCTTGCAAATCAGCATGAGGGGTGGTTGTGTCCACAAGGTAAGTGATGTGAAATGCCAGTGACAATCAAGAGTTGCTTATTTTGTGATGTAGATTGCAGGGCTACGTGCACTGTCCCCACTGTGTTCTTTGTTTTCATTTTTGTCTCTTTATCCAGGTCCTGTTGCAACCCAACGCTAAATCGGTAAGTGAGGAAACTGCACGCATTGAAGCACTTCTGTCATTGTAGAGCACGGAAGTGATTCTGGTTGGTGAAGCGCCAGAGTGCTTCTGCTGGGTAGAGTGTGTGAGTGCTTATGCTTGGTGGAGTACAGAGCTCCCAATGTTTCCCTCTGTGTTTTGGGTGCATTGTGGAAGGTATCCGGATAAGCGAAGCATAGGCGAGCGAGGATCAGGCTAACGTTGTTTTCCTGACAGTTGTCTAATGCAAAGCATGGGCGTGGGTCCAGGGTGTGGTTTAAATAGCCCTTGGCCCATGACTAATAACATAAAATGGTGCATGAGGTTTACAGAGAATGTCCTAAATGGTGGCCATCTTCGTAGAACTGTTGTGACTTCACAGCGACAGTCATCTTTAAAGGGTTTTACTTGCTGGAAAGAGATGTGTAAATGCTTTTACTGCACCAGGGTGGTCCAGCCTATCACTGCTTGTTGGCCTATTAGGTTCCTTGGGCCTGTGATCATGACAGTCTCTTCCAATTTGGTGTCCTGTGATCAGGCGCCTGAACATGGGTTTCTTTCAGGCCAATAAAGGCTTTCTTACACTCCAGAGTCCATAATCATTCTTTAGGTCCCCTTGAAGTAGTGCAGGCAGTCAGAGGGGCTGCTAATTGGCTATAGTCTGCCACTTTACTCCTGTCTTTCCCAGTTAGGTTCAGGAAAGTCCTCACTTGGGTTTTGGTAGTGGAGTTGCCCAGTTCTGTTCATCATGTACTTAACTGACAAGAGGTTACATCGTGCCTCCACTTACACCAATGATATGCTCAAGGAAGGCCAATGACTTCGGTTCAGTCTGACTTTTGCTTGCTTTTCTGAACAAGTTGGCCCGATGAAGGTCCTGAAACACAGTCTTCTGAGTTATTCCAAGTTCCTGCCAAGTGGGTCAGAAAATGCCATATCACCCGATATGTATTGCAGAGATCCTCTCTCCCATTCAGACCAGGGTCTAACCTCAGTTGGCAGGTGTCATTTGTAGCCACCGCTTCAGAAGTCAATTTACATAAGTAAGGCTCTGAGAAGGTTGAAACTGGTGTCATCTCTTTAGCATTAACTGACAGAGATATGTTGCCATACCCTGCAGAAAGATCAGAAATGCCACTGCACCTTTCAGTACATAGCTGGTCCATCAAGACGTCACCTCTTGATGGGGAGTGTGCATAGCTCTGTGGACAGCATACTGAGCTCTAGTGTCCATGCAGAATCCCAAACTGGATTTACCTCTATTTTTCTCCAGATCCTCAGAACTGGGCCCATGACAGCTAGAAGGTTCAAAAACCCATTGTGCCAACACAGTGTTGATCTCACACCATCTGTTACAACTTCTTGTATGTGGCTCTGAACCAGCACAATACCCAATTGTGGGGGTTTCACCAATTCCCATAATACAGTCTGGTACACACCAATCTGTTATTAGGGGCTTTAAAGTGTTTCAATGTAAGCAAGGGGCGCTATTTCCTCAGCAAAATCTCCACCTCCCCTTGCTGATGTGGAGTCAGGTGAAGAGACTCTAGGACACCCTCACTGAAGCCATTAGAATGGCTGCCCTGGTACAGGACAGGGAGACATCCAGATGTCTCTGGCCCCCTTTCTGTAGCCATAAGCAGGGCTACAATTCTATCCCTCAAGATGGAATCCTCCATATTATTAATAGGGAACTCTATGGTAACCTTTCTAGGTCCACCAAGGCCAGGTTGGGAGACTTGGCAAGGCCCAGTCCACTCACATGTGTTCAGAGATTTAGGAAACACGTTTGACAGGAGAAGGTCCAACTCCCTTCTTTGGGGCTCACCATGCGCTCCAATCAAACTTAAGAGAGATCTAACAAGTCTCCCTCTCAGACCATTACCTGTGGGTGACAGATAAGTGACATATGACAGGTCACTGCACCTTCCTTCCACTGGGTCTGACCATTACTGAGTACAGCAGAGGAGCTACCTCTGGTACTGACAGTCAGTAAGGTGTCAATGACCGACTTGCCAGTCATTCTCTGTAAGTTGGCACAAAGACATATGATGTTGTGATCAGCAACCACCAGTTGTAACTTATTGCCTAAGGTGTCCAGTGTCAAAGGGCTAACCAAATTCAGCCTTGCCTCAGGTAACAATAATTCCACTCCTACATGTGAATCCTGGAGTAACTGAATACTTGTCTCACTCATTTCCGTCTGAAAACTGGGAGTGAACCCCCTACAGTGGTTTTCTCCTCGGACCCTCATATTGGGTCAGCAAGACTGTATGCTAGACCACTCTGGTGGTATCCTGGCATTAGGATGCACCACCAGGGGAATGTCACACACCAACTGTTGGAAAAAGGGCCACACATCCTGAGGCACTTCCAACCTCTCAAGGTCTCCTACCGCTGATGGGCTATGTGGGCTTAATATCCAGTAACCTGTCTTCCTGCTGTATCCTTTGCTTCTCTTGAGGGGAACCCTCCCATTGGAAGCAGGCCTTTCTCCACAGGCCTTTAAAGATGGTTTCTTTCTTTGTTGTCCCATATTAATCTCTCCGCTAGGAATCTCCTCTTCCAGCAAGCTGGGTAGTTCAGGAGTCTGATAGGATCCATGATTTTCTGGTGGCCCTTCTTCCAAACTTGGATTAGGGACACTACCAACCACCTCAAAAGATGTGGTAGGTAGGACATGGGGGAATATTATCTTTCCCTCTGTCTCTTTTTCTGACTCCTCTGGCCACCAGTTTCTCCTTAGGCCTAGGCTTTCCCTTAGACGTGGCTAAGACAGCTTGATTCTGAGACCTAGTGCTCTGAGTGTCTGGGAAGTGCCTTCCAAGACCTAAGTCTTGATGACTGAGCTCATCCAGAACTCTTCTAGGAACAGTTATCCTAACCTCAACAGATGCCCTGACCATTTCACTATTCACAGCCCTCATGACAGGTGCCACTGGACCATTGAGAGAGAGCCTGCCAGCCAACTAAACATCTCTCACAGGATCTCTGACAAGAAGCTGTGGGTTTACCATGGAGGAAGCTACTTGAGTATGACTGGGCCAAGTGTTCCTAACGGTAGAGCTATTTATACCTGTCACCTGAACACTATCCTCAGAAGAAACATGACTAAAGGACATGACTGGGATGAGAGCAGTAGCTCCAGCATTACTAGGTTCAAAGGAATCTAGACTAACTTCAGATTATTCACCTGTGAGGAAGAAATCCAAGAGGAAGGACACCCCTGCAAACTCCTCTTCCTCATCCTGAGGAAAGGCCAGATGTGTAGATTGGAACCCCTAGGCCGTTCCCTTATACTTGGGGTGACCCTTCCTGTGGTCACTGGCTCCACAAGTGAAACAAGTCCCACTGGGCCTTGCCTATTAGGGAGGCTTAAAGAAACCTAGAGAAACCACCTTCATGCTTGGAAGTATTAGTCCCACTACCCTGACCTGACTCTTGTGACTTCCCCTTATCAAACCTTTTGTGGGACTTCTTGGGAAAGGTTTTTATCTGTACCCCCACCCTCTTTCTCTTTCTGCTTCTTTCCCTCCTCCTGCTTACCTGAGAGCCATACGTCAGAAGCAATGGCTAACCTCTTAGAATTTAACTCCTTAGAGTCAGCCAAATGCTACTTCAGCTCTGGGGAGCAAAGGGCAAACATGTGCTCAAGCATGACCAAGTTGATCATGCCCAAGGTGGTTATTGATAACCCTCTACCCAGCCACACAAGTGTTTCATGGAATCTGTAACATAAGTAACATAAGTCATACTATCTTTTTTCTTGTTCTCTCTAAATCTCTTTGAGTATTGGGCAGGAATCTTCCCTAACTTTAAGATGAGAGTTTACTTAAGTTTTGCAAAATCTTTCCTTTCAGCCTTTGACATTTACATAATGGCACTGCAGCCAGAAGTGGGCAGTCTGCCGAGCAACCATGCAATTCTATCAGCATCACTCACTCCTTGTACTTCACGTGCATACTCAAATGTCACTAGCCAATTAATTAAATCATTCTGCTCCTTATACATATTGAGGAGATCCTTTGGGAACCTTGGATGTGAAGAGAACCCAGAAACATCTCCAGATCCTCTGGAAGTACACTGTGAAGCTTTCAACTTGGCAAGCTCCATCTGGTGATCTCTGTCCTTCTGCCTCTCAATTCTCTCAAAATCTAATCTTGCCAAGTTGAACTCAAGCTATTTTTCCTTGAGCCTAAGCTTCTCCTTTTTCAGATCAAAAATGGCCTTAGCCTCTCAGGTTGTTACAGACAATAGTCCAGAAGATTCACCATCCTCCTCCTCGTCCTGACCAGCAGTAGCTGCAGTGACAGCAACTCTGTTGCTGCTGCTGGGTCCAGCCCCAGCATCATGACTAGTACCATTAGTTAGGGGAGGTACACCCTTATTCTTTTCAGAATCCAGAATTATGCCAAATAATTCAGCTTTATTGACAGAGACTGTTAGGCCTCTGCCGCTACACAACATTTTTAAGTGATCCACTTTAGAAGAAGTTAAGGAAGTGAATGTGATTGTCTCCATGCTATCAATTATATTAGATGACTTCCAACTACAGGCAATCAAAGATCACAGTGTACTGTGTAAGTGTTATCCAGACATCTCACCAGTGAACAACACTGAGGTACCCAATACCGATCTTCCCCTCTGAACACCAAAATGTTAAGTGGAGGGGTCATCCCACCTCTGTACACCAATTTGTTAGGGCTAATCCCTATACTCTGCCCTGGTGGACAGATGTATAGAAGGCCAACCTAGTTTAGTGACAGCGACAACTCTGCAAGCAGGAGCCAAACCAGTTCAAGGTAGCAAGGCGAGTGATCAAGGCTAAGTCTCAAGAGGTGGTGAGCCTGTAAGGATTCTATAATGCGTACACACAGTGAAAATTAAGGAATGCACTTAGAAAATCAATTATAAAAAATACTTATTTATTTATGACCATATGACACTATGAAAAATGACAACTAGCATGCACTTTTATCACACAAGACTAAATAAAAGATACATATGTATAATCACTGGAGTAGGGCAACATACATAACAACCCCCTATAAAGGAAGGTAAGTATTAGTATGCAGTACTCCAGGTCCACGGAGATACAACACTAACTTTAGAAGTCCACCCCTAAGATGTATGAGGCCTTGTGCCCAAAAGTGCACCAAAGTTCCACAGTTTTGTGAGATGGGAAAAAGTTGGTGGAGGGCTTCTGGGGTCCAATGGAGAGTTCCAAGGAAAAGAGGGCAAGTTATTCTAGCTGATAAAAGTGTCCCCCACTTTCAGAATGCTTGGGTGAGCAAGCAATGGCAAAGCCAAACTGTTATAAAAGTTTCTAAAAGTTACCAAACTTTAAAAAGGGAGTTAGCGGGTTCAGGTTAGTACTGTTGCAACTCACCCCCCATACTTTGATTCTTTTTAGGACTTGGCAGGTCACCAGAAGAGGGTGAAGGTAGCTTTTCCCGCCTTCATCTATGGTCCTTGATGCCAAGGGGTTACAGGCTCAAGCACTTTTCCGGCCGATGATAAATACTGGTGCAAGGTCTTCAGGTTGGAGAATGCTGAAGAACTTGATGCAGGTCCTCTCTAGGCACAGGATTGGATGCAGGACAGATATTTTGGATGACAGCCACTGAGGCACGTCGATTCAGGGGGAAACACTTACAGCGGTCAGACCTTTCCTCGTATCTCGGGTCTCCTTGATGCTGTAACCACAACATTTTGGCATAGATGAGTCCTGTAGCACAAACTGTCTATCCCCCAAGTTCCAGACCACAGAATGGTGATGTCTGCAGCACGTTAACCCAAACTCTGAGCTGGACAGCCATAGGGCTCTTCCAGGACAGCAGCAGAAGTTGGTCACAAGGCCTTCTTCCAACAGGTCCATTGTCCATCTTGCAGCTTGACTCCTTCAGGTTTCTTCCAGGATCTTTGAAGAATGGGTGCTGGGGTCTTCTTCTTATTTAAAAAGCAGGTAAGAGCCATAACTTCCTCTAGCCAATCAAAGATCTGGCCCAAACACACACACACACACACACACCCCAGCAGTAGTCCAATCAGGACCACTGGTGGCACAGCTCGTGTATACCATTCAGACACAATGAAACCAGTTTGTGGATAGATCCCAGCAAACTTCCTAGCAGCAAACACACATGGCCTTGCAGTAGCCCACGGAAAGCCTCCACTTTCATGGGCACTGGAAGAACATATAAGGATTTTCCTGTCTTCACAGGTCAGGAAGAAGGGTAGTGAAAAGATGGCCAACGGACAAACAAAAGACCTTGCAGCATGGGCATGTTTGGACAGTAGCAACACTAGGTAGCCAAATGCAGTAAACGCAGTAAGGCTAAAGTAAAATATACCAAAAAATAGCTGAAAGTAACTGCTGCCACCAGCTTATCCCTAATGCACACCTAGAGAGTAACTAAAAGACATCTGAGTGTTGGTCTAGGATAAAATAAAGTGTACCGCATTGTACTGCATTGTAAGATGCATTATACAATGATAAAAAGTTTTCAAATGTGATAACAATGTAACAAGGCTAAGGGAAACAATATTTCCCAGTACTGACTGCCTGAAGGAGATGTCAGTTCACCCATGCTAAATGAGCAAAAGCCAGTGGGCCTCATTCTAAAGTTGCCGGTCCGGTAACAATGGTACCGGTAAGCTTGCCAGTACCGTGGTTACCGGACCGGCAGACTACGAGGTCTGCTTGCAGGTGCCTTTTTTCTGGCCAGGTCTGACCTGGTGGGAAGACCGGCACCCGTAAGCAGACCATGTCGGATGCACCGGCACCATTCATGAATGGTGCCGGTGCATCCGGCCTCCCCATTCCCATTGAGCCCTATGGGGCTCGACTGGGAATGGGGAGTATTTTTCCTGGCACCCGGGAATGGGCAATTACTGGGTCTGCCAGGGATGTAATTGTAATGCCCTGGTAAATGCCTGTTCTCGGGTGCCGGAAAAAAATGACTCCGGCGGCAGTCGTGCCGGTTTTACTGGCACAGCTACCGCCGGAGTCATAATGAGGCCCAGTGAGGCCCAGTGTAATTAAGCTGAAGGCTTCACTGCACTGTAAAATGAGCAGGTCAGATTAAAAAATAAAAGCAAGATTGGGGGCGTCGGTTAGCGCTGTTGTTGATGGCCGCTTAGCCCATGTGCTCCCGCGGCGACATAATATGAATACTTCTATTGTAACATCCCGGCACTTACTATTCTAAAGTAGAATGTCTCGCCTACCTTGCTAATATCCCTGGTGGGCCATGGAGTATCCCGTTTGCCTTGCCAGGGCCATTCCGGTGGTCCTGCATATGCATGGGGATCGGACTAAAAGCCGCAAGTTCCTGTAACTCCAGAGCTGACATTTTAGTCAGCTGTTCGGGTAGGCATATTCAGCAGGACACGCTGAAAGAGAGCAAAGCTCTTTTCTCTCACGATACAGACCCGGTTCCTACATAAAACTCTGCAACCTTCTTTAGCTCAACTGAAATAAAGGTATCTTGAACAACTTATTGCACAATTGGTGAATTATAATCATTCCACAAAAATGCACAACTGCTTTTATTTTAATAAAAATATGTCAGTTAAACGCTTTCAAGAGCATTTGGCTGACATTTACTGGCTACTTTTCGTACAATTCTGCACACTCTCCTATGCAGCACTGAGAACTGAAAAACTTGCCTGATACAAAGGTATCTTTAACAATTCAATGGGCAATTGGTGATATATAATTATTTCATATAAAAGCACAGTTGCTATTTTAAAATATAGCTGTTAAACCCTTTCAAGAACTTACAGGTGAACATTTGCTGGCTACTCTTTCTTACAACTGTGCGCAGTCACCAAGGCAGAATTAAGAATCGGAAACTATGTGCCTCATTACAAGTTTGCCGGTCTGGTTACTACGGTACCGGTAAGCTTGCGAGTTCTGCTTGCGGGTGCCTTACCGGCACCTGCGAGCAGAGCATGTCGGATGCATCGGCACCATTGTGAATGGCGCTGGTGCATCCGGCCTTCCCATTCCCATATAGTGCTCAAATGGGAATGGGGAGTCAAAGTTTCCGGCTGCTGGCAATGGGGAAATACAGGGTCCACCAGGGTTGTAAAGGCCCTGTATTTCCCCATTGCCAGGGTCTGGAAAAATTAGCAAGTTTGGCAGCAGCATGTCGGTTTTTCCAGCAAGGCTACCGCCAAACTTGTAATGATGCCCTATGTGTTTATCTGTTTAAAAAAAGATGCCGGTATTCCCTTGTTGAACATTTACCATGACATGGTATTGCCTACAGCAAACCTATCTGTAAGTGAGACTTCTGCTTTCGAGTGAATCTTATCAAAAGGCAAGTGAAGTACAAGTGCATAACTAATCACAGGAATGGCATTTCATTTAATTCCTCAATATGGCCTTTAAGAAAAGCCAAGTTAAGGAAATATCCATTTCTCCATCTAACAAGCGACAGAAAAGCGAATCGCAGATGCCTAAAGAAGACGCTCCCGACCCAACCATGCAGGCCATTCTTATGGAAATAAAGGCTCTGAACCCCTTATGGAAGCAACCAACGCTAAACTACAACAAATTGATGAAAAACGGTCCACTTTAGAAGAAAGAATAGCTGAAGTGGAGCAGAGAGTTAGTAAATAAGTCCCTGCAGAAACATACCGAAAATTTGGAAACACGGAACAGAAGGAACAACTTACAAATTGTTGGATTGCCTGAAGGTATTGAGGAAGAAGATCCAATTCTGTTCCTTAATACTCTGATGAAGCTCCTGGAACTACCAAAGTCAGTTCAACTGAATATCCAAAGGGCTCACCGGATCGGACCAATGAACTCAATGCAGACTTCTAACAGTACAAGCAACAACTCATCTAGAACCATCACATTTGCTCTACTGGACTACACTCATGTGCTCCTGATCTTGGAGAAAGTCAAATCAATTAAACAACTTCCATGGAATGGCAGAAGGATTTTCATCACCCAAGATGTATCCAATATAACAGCAACCAGAGGGAAATAACTACTTGCCCTTAAGCCTGCTCTTAAACAGCTCAATGCAAGATATGGTATAATACACTAAGCCATTCATAAAGTAGCTCTCAATGGCCACACATCTACTTTTCAAGGTCCATCTGACCTAAGACACTTTATCCAATATCAGAAGAGAGATGACACAGATACGTCGATACCACCTACTTGATTGTCACTACTTATGTTTCATTAATTGCTACAGATCTTCACCATAAGGGTTAATCACCAGAGTGGGGTGTGGCAGTACCTGTCTCCTTAGAATCACTCCCACCCCCATACTTTTCTTCTTGCTCAACATGGATTGGAGTGGTCACTACCTTTTAGCCACAATTCATTGTGATGCTTTTCTCTCTGGATTTATATTATCCATGTTGATTTTGTTTGTCTTCCCGCTCCCCTTATGTATCCTACCTTCTGTGTCCTGGGCAAGTGCACTCATGAAGTTTACCACTTTTTTGATACCTTATCTAGTTTTAGGTTTAATATAATTCCTACACCATTTCTTGTAGCATTCATAACCCAAGTGTTCTTTAGCTTTGTTACATGTTTATTATCCTGCTGTCATTTTTGCATTCAATATAACATTGTGGAATGTTAAAGTTTTAACATAACCCTATTAAAAGGCAGAAAAATATTTCTCATCTTAACAGAACCAAATCCTACATTGCCTGTATCCAGGAATCTCACCTTTCTAATGCAGAAGCACCTAAATTTAAGCGTCATTGGGTTGCTCAAGCCTTCTCAGGTGCTGCTAATGGAAAGAAAAATGGTGTTGTAACTCTAATTAACAAGAAATGTAATTGCCAAGTTTTGGCGAATTAATTCGATGATATTGGAAGATAGGTAATGGTGAAACTCTAAGTTGATTCCACCAAATATTCTTTCCTCAACATATTTGAACCTACATCGCCAGATCCCTCCTTTTGGGTGCAACTTAAAAATCACATTTTTCTCACTAACCCTAATAATCTTATTGTTTGTGGTGACTTCAATGAGATTATGGATCCATTCTTTGTAGGAAATCCATTGTTCGCTATAAACCTATGAAGTCCCATATGCAATTCACCAAATTGATCTCAGAATTGGGCTTTATAGACACCTGGCGTATTACTCATCCCTCTGACTCTGAATTCTCTTTCTTCTCCAGCCCCCACAAAATTCTATCTAGATTAGACTATATATTTATTTCTAAACCCCTAGTGAATTGCCTTTTGGATGCAAAAAGTGACTGTGTAGCATTATCAGATCACGCACCTGTTCATATTCAATTATCTTCTATGCAAAAATGTACAAACTCTAACAGATGGAAATTTAACTCAGCCCTTCTTAAAGACGTGGCGTTTACCCCCTTCATAACCCAACAGAATGATAACTACTTTTTAGAGAACCTAAACCAAGACACTTCCATTACTAACAACTGGGACTGCTACAAAGTCCTTCAGGGACACATTATTTACTTTATAGTGAATAATAAAACGCAGCTCAGACAGGAATCTGAGAACATTCTGAAACAACTTAAGTCCCTAGAATCTCAATACTCACGCAATAACTCTAGGTATCCTTTAACCAAACTTCAGTTGCTTAATACCCCCATATCCATTAGCGAAATTCATAAAGCCATCACATTTCCTCAATAAAGGTAAAGCTGCTAGACTTGACGGTTGTCCCAGTGATTTTCTTGCACACTTTGCAGACATTTTAGTACCTAAACTTAATGAAAACTTTTCCCAATTCATCCATGAAGGTGGGGCTCAGGGATCATTTCGGGAAGCCATTCTTATAGTATTTCACAAACCCGGTAAAGATCCTGAGTTTCCCCAAACCTACAGGCCCATCTCCCCTATCAACACAGATTGTAAAATGTTTGCAAATATCTTAGCCAACAGACTTCTATCGGTACTGCATAAACTAGTTGAACATGATCAAGTTGGTTATATTAAAGGTAGGCTATCCTCTTCCAACATAAGATTGGTTCTAGACTCTCTAGATTCTATTCACGGTTCCAAAGATCTATATGCAGCAGTTGCTCTTGATGTTGAGAAAGCGTTTGATCGGGTTGAATGGAACTACATGTTTGAATCCCTTAAATGGCATGGCCTTGAAACCCCATTCTTAGATATGGTCAAAGTTCTTTACTCTTATCTGATGACTTCCATTTTTATCAATGGACATTTATCCCCATATTTTATTATTTAGAGGCACATTTCAAGGAAGTCCTCTTTCCCCTCTCTTGTTTATCTTGGCTCTATAACTCTTCTTTGAAAGAATAAGACAAAATAATTATATAAAAGTTATAAGGTGTGGTGATGTACAAATGAAACTAGCTGCATATGCTGATGATGTCTTGTTGCTACTTAAACATCCTGATACTTCATTGCATATAACTTAGACATTATCCCACAATTGTCTGTTGCCTCAGGATACAAACTGAACACAGACAAGTTGGAAATGATACCTCTTAATGTGCACTGTACCGAATATCAAATACTAAACTCAGGTATGAAATGGGGTCCGAATGGCTTTAAATATCTTGGCATACATATTTCCTCCTCTATCAAAGACATCACTAAACCTTAACACTACTTCTATACTACATAGAATAGAGGAACTCACAAACTCCTGGTCCCCCCTTTACTTGTCATGGTGGGGTAGATTAGAATCCATCAAAATGATGATTTCTCCAATTATTTTGTACCTTCTATTTATGTTGCCTATTACTCTTCCCTCCTCATTTTTTTAAATATATCGATGCTTGTCTAGTCAAATGTCTTTGGGGGGAAAAAGAAACATAGATTATCTCTCCATAAACTCAAACAACCACAGGAAGCTGGAGGGTTTGGGTTTCCGACTTAAGAAATGATCATATAGCTTTTGTGTTAAAGCAAGTTCAGTTATGGATTATCTATGAACTTTCTAATGATGTGCCCTAATGGCTATGCCCAGAGAGAGCAAAGGTACTTCCTCTTTGTCTTGCTGATTGCTTTCTCATCAAAGCAAAAAATAAATGTATTAAATGTACGTGTACCATTTTATCTGTCCGCTACCTTAGAATGTATTTGTTCCCGCCAATTTCCAAGCCCCACCAGTACATCTCATCATATATTTGGTTGAACCCTTTAATTAGAATTAATAAAACGTACATTTTTTGGAGGCCATGTCTCTCTGGGTATCAACTTCCTTAATCGGCTATTTTATTATTCCATCACATCTTTTCAAGTGTGGTCTTATGCAAAATGACATTTGTTGGAGTTGTCTTCAACCTTCTGGATCTTTCAAGCATATGGTTCTTGAATGTAGGTTTGTTGCAAACTTTTGGCTTGACATTTAGAAAACCATCAAAAAAATGTTCAATATATCAATAGACTTCTGTCCCCAAGTTCCTTTCGCTGGAAGCACTATTTTTCAAAATGTTACTAGCAGACATTAGCATCTGTTCATTATGCTAGCTATCAGAACTATTTCATGCAACTGGAAAAATCTAGACAAACTTCATTACAAAATATGGTGGAATTCAATATGTAACACTCATAGACTAGAAAGGTGTAATGCTTCTACTGTGTCTCTACTATAAAAACATGAACTAAAATGGAAACGTTTTATTAAATTTCTTGCACAATTACATTGGTGTAACTGTTGTTTACCTAATGCTTGTCACGCACTCTTTCCCTTTCTCCCCTCCCCCTCCTTATACTCAACATTCTTCGTGTGTATGTTCTGTTCTTGTTATGTCATGTTCTTAAATGTATGCATAACCCCCAGTACCCCTCATTAAATTGAAATTTTAATGATTAATGAGTATGTATTCATACAAGGCCCTCTCATTCCGTAACAGTTAAGTTTATATTGTTTCTCTGGTATGCTAAAACTGGATATAAGACCTATTATGATCCTTTTTTTACACCTTGTATGATTTAATTTAATTAAAATCTTTCTAAACAAAAAAATAAAAGAAAAAAGTTTGGGGGTCCATAAAAATTGAGGGAAAGATGCTGTAAAGAGTAATCCTTCCTAACAACCGTTTGTGTAGGATAGAGCATTGTCACCACTTTATAAACAGCCTTAACTCACATTGATGTCATCTAGTTGTTGCAGACAATGTTGGCACTATTATTCATCTGGGCCACACCAGTCGTTTTGTTAGAGCTGACATTTATGATCATTTTTGGTAGCATCGGAAAAAGAGGTCCTTGTTAGGAAATTGCACAGTAACAATGTAATAGTTAATTTTCTATAAAAAGCTGTGCAATGGAACCAATTAAGGTCAACCTGTCGTGCAGAAGTAGTTTCATGACAGCCTCAGTTCGAAAGATTTCAAAGTCCATTTTCATCCGCTGTCATTCAACGGATGCGAGTCAATGCTATTTCCAAAGAGGTTACATTGAAATTCACATACAGTATACATTCTGCAGTATTATGTTGGTTTATTTATCCACCTGATTATTATGAAGAAATAATTGCAAAAACATGAATTTCAATTAAAGGAAAAGCAGATTCTTTCATAGAACAATGATGTTTCATGAATTGCAATTCAATGCTGTTTAACACTGCCTGGGGGTAATTAATTCTGAGAAACAGGAAGCAAGCCATTGTGACAGAGCTGTTAACAATGAACTTATATGCACATATATTAAAAATAATATGCTGTGTGCAGAAATGGCCCTTAATGTGATTTCCGTTAGCTCCTATGCAATCCACAGATGTGAGCATGTCATAGATGCTGTTTACGTCCATCACTTCTTATTGTATGCATATATTTACACGTAATCGTCTAGTTTAATCATTATTCAGTGACTATTGAGCCTGCTTTGCATATAAACATACGAATTTACACTCATATCAAGATGTGCTGCCCTCATTTGTCAATTTGTACACCGGCTAATGGAAGTGGCATTTTGATAAAATGTAGACAGGGACGTCCGGTAAGCTACATAAACCATGTGCTTTATTGTCCTATCAATAGACCTGAAGCACAAAGGAAGAAAAGACAACCTTCACTGAACCAACCCCAGGCCACAACACAGCTGGCCACAACACGGTATCACAGTATCTAAACTGCAATACCGTTCCCAGCAACCATCTAAACACCACCACGCACACCACCACCAATAAGCTAACCACATTCTTTGTCCATTCCAACCACACAACAAGATAACAGGGATACGACCCACCGAAATGGAGAAAGGGCCCTAAATGGCCCCACATAACTAACCCGGACCACATGAACCCTCGAGAACAAAAACAAAAACAAAGCACAAAGGAAGAAAAAACAACCTTCACTGAACCAACCCCGGACCACAACACAGCTGGCCACAACACAGTATCACGGTATCCCATCCTCATCGCCAGTGATAAAATGTAGACAGGGACGTCCGGTAAGCAACATAAGCCATGTGCTTTATTGTTCTTAGCTCAGTATTCTCAGGGTAAGACAGAACACACACAAGACGGGACAACAGGACCACACCCCTTGAAGCCACCTACGATCTCCAACTGCCCGACTGTCACCAACCTCCAGCGTTCCACCAGAACCATGGTGACCTCACAGAGCCACGCGCACATGCGCCATTATGACCCATTTGCCGGATTAATGAAGTAAGTTATGTATCAGGAGTTACAGCGATTCTTCAACAGGCACACCCCTAGTCACCAAAAGGCATGTGTTGATCCAACAACAGTGTACCCATTTTGACTTACACCCTGAAATTAAATTAAATTGCTATAAAAATGCTAAAACACTTGAGAAAAATACATAAAAATCTGCACAGTTCAAGTAAATGCATAGCAGAAAGGAGAGGAAGTCAAGTCACAGTGACTCGGTAACAACATCTCCCCTCAAAACACAATGCCACAGCCTGCACTTGGCCCTTCTGAAGATCCACTCTGAAATCCCTGCATGACCCCTTTGGAACTATTCAATGAACAATATGGTTTATGAATCCTTCTACATTGTACAGGCTGAGCTTTTGTGATCAATGTGTCTTTGTACACTACCACAAGCCTCATAATAGAAACTGTAGCACTACCTATCAGTCTGAAAATCTCCTAAGTCGATTTGGTGGTTCGTTGGCCAAGTGCAAATAACAAATAAAAGAGACATTTCCTTGGTAAGTCATAAGGGAAAAAAAAGGTGATCGCCAAACTGAAAAAACAGGCTGCTGTCGATAGGTTGCGCGCTAATTTGCAGAGTCGATTCATGCACAATCCGCCATTGTACACAACAGCTTTTTAAGTTATTCATGCACACAACACATTGGCCCTCATTACGACCCTGGCGGAAAGTAACTGACCTGACCGCCATAGCGTAAATAGCGTTTCCGCCATTGCACGATGGAGTAAAGTGCGGCTAATTCTGACCCATCGGGCACGAGCATTACGCCATGGCGGAAGTGCAAAGTCCACGATGGCGGAAATGTCCCCAAAACGCCCCTCACCGCCGTCGTACGGCGCCCTAGGTGCAATTCCGCCACCCATCATAGCGGTCACCGTAATGAGCGGTAATCGCTAAATATGGTGACCGTAAATATACGGAAACGGAAGCAAAAACATGGGGCCGGAACGGGAAACAGCACGCCGTACACCTATAAAATGAGAATCCCAACACAACCATTAAAAATCCGACCCTGAGACACATCCCAACCCGTTAGCCACCCTAGTTAAAACAATCAAAATGGGAAAAGTTGCTAAAAAAGCGTGCGACCGCAAGCGGCAGGTCCACTTCTCCCATGAGGAACTCACCGTGCTCACAGAGACCCTCCAGGAGAATGCTGCCGTCGTCTTCTCGACGCAAATGACCAGGATGGCACTTGCGAACAAGAAGGCCATATGGGCCCTGGTGGCACAGCGGGTAAGTGCGGTGGGGACCGCACCCCGCAACCCACAGCAATGCAGAAAGCGATGGGACGACTTGCGGATACGCGTACGGAGCATACTATCAGCCAACCGTAACATTGCCACAGCTACCGGGGGAGGATCAGAATCACCCATCAAGTTGACCCCCTGGGAAGAAATCTGTGCCTCCACCATTGCAATGGAGAGTATAGAGGGAGTCGGAGGGATGGAGAAAGGAGTGCAGACATCCGAAGAATCAGGTAGGTGGGCCAAATAAAACAATGCTAAATCCATAATGTCCAATCATGTGAAGTACCATGTGTCCACATAGTGCAACAGAAACACATGTCCAGGAGAACGTCCACATACATTGGCCTGATAGCGCACTTTAAAAGTCACATTAAATACATAAAAAATTAAAAATCCTAAAAACACCCTCTACACGTGCAGCATGCACACCCTAACTGCAGGCTGCAAAACAACTGCATCCTCAATCCACACAAAAATGAAACCACCTCCAAGGCCCTGACCCAAATCACCCTCAGGTACCACCCCAATGCATGTGATACATTGACATTCCAATTTCCACACACCCATAAATAACGCTCGCCCTCCTTTACTCCACCACAGGGTCCGATTCAAACGACGAGCTTCAGGACACCCCTACCAGCACACCTGCAAGGAGGGCCAAGACCAACGGCCAAAGAGCCTCCACCTCAGCTGCACGGATCAAGACACGGCAGCAGCACAAATCAAGTGGCAGCACACAGGAGGGGACTTCAACAGGCACCCCAGCAGCCAGCATGCCCACAACAGCAGCACCACAGGTCCCCCCAATGGATGCCACAGAAGGCACTGCTTCTGGTGGCAGCAGCACCATAGGTGACACTGCATTAATGGCAGCATGCTCCGACACAGAAAACGGTGCTGTCGATGTAGGACCCATCCATGACCTGTCTCAATCCCCCTGTTTGTTTCATCCCGTACACCATGAGGATACCACGCAGGGGCACCCACAAGATGACGACTGGCCATCCCCCACAAGCCCTGTGGCAAGGCAACATGAGGTGATCAGCCCCTCTGTGACACCACCGCAAATGGGCATGGCCCAGCAGAGGCAACAGTCCCTCGACCAGGTGATCGTGCAACAGCAGCAACTGGCCACGCTCCTCAAGGAGCATGCTGATGAATGTGGGGGTTCTAAGGCAGCCATAGAAACATCTACTGAGACACTCAGGGCACAAATGGAGCGAAGTACAGAGACACTAAGGGTACAAATGGAGAGAAGTACAGAGACACTAAGGGTACAAATGGAGAGAAGTACAGAGACACTAAGGGTACAAATGGAGAGAACCACCGAGAGCCTGAGGGGGGAACTGCATGCGACGTCCAAAGACGTATGTGTTGAACTTGCCGCTGTGCGCTGTGTGCTCACTGAGCTCTCACAAACCCTTAGGGACATGCATGGACGTGAGCAGGCAGAGACATCATCCGTTGCAAGTTCCGTCCAGGGCAGCCGCCAAAATAGATCTGGGAGGAACCTGCGCTCCACAGGCAGGGGTGCCCCTGATACCCGGAGAGGGGGCTTGCAATAGCGTCTGCCCACTGACAATGAGCATCTTTGGACACTGGTGTTCGGGGGGGAGGTAGGAGGGTGGAGCGGGGGTGTTGGGCTTTCTTGGGTGGCGGGTCGATGGGGTGTGTAATATAATTTCACATATGCTATAAAAATTTCATGATCATCCAATGAGATGTGTGGACATTGATCTTTGTGTACGAGGCCTTTATAGGCGTACAGTCCACATTGTGCATGTTCCAGACACACACAGTGCCACAAGTCCAGTGTCCATGTATCAGCCACCAGGCGTGAGTGCTAGAAGCATGAATCTATGATATTCTGACGAATTTCACGGGCCTCCTGTGCCTCGCGGACTCCTTGAGGTGCTGCCACATCCCCACCCTCATCATGACCATCTTCAGGTGCTTGCAGTTCTGCGTCAGGGGGCATGGGCACATTTCTACGTACGCACATGTTGTGTAGCATGACACATGCCATGACCATCTTTGCAACCTTCTCATGGTGGTACAGGAGTGCCCCGCCAGACCTGCTGAGGCAGCGGAAACGAGCCTTCAGTAGGCCGAATGCCTGTTCTATGACTACACGGGTACGTGAGTGGGCATGGTTGTAGTCCTCCTCATGCTGGTTCTGTGGGTTCCGGAGTGGTGTAAGGAGCCATCTCTTCAGTGGATACCCGGCATCACCTGTATGTGGACAATAAAGGATGTTTGTGGAATGACATTACTACGTACGCATCCCCCCCCTTCCTGCCATGTCATTGCCGCATCACATACCTCACATTATCATGCATGAAATGAGACTCACCGAGTAGCCAGGATCTGTTCCCTGCATGTCGCTCCATGTAGCGTGATATTGTAGAGTTCCTCAAGACCATAGAATCATGGGTTGATCCAGGAAATCGGGCACAACAATGTGTAAAGATCCTGTTGGAGTCACACACCATTTGTACATTAAGAGAATGATATTGTTTCCGGTTGCGGTACTGGACCTCCATGGCATGTGGGACAACCAATTCCACATGGGTGCAGTCGATGGCACCAATGCAACCCGGTATGCCGACAAGTGCATGGAATCCCACTTTTGTGTTTGTAATCTCCTGCTCCGAGCGTGGTAAAGAGATGTAGTCGTCTGCGTGCTTCAGGAGGGCATCGAGCACTTGCAATAGTGTCCGTGACAACAGTGGCTGTGAAATGCCATGCAACTGTCCGACTGTGTGCTGGTATGTGCCAGTGGCCAGGAAGTGGAGTACAGACACCACCTTCAGTAGGGGTGGGATGGCGGTTGGGCTATCTATCATGCTGACAAGGTCAGCGTGTGTCATGTTCACAATGGCGGTTATGGTGTCCCGGTCCAAACGGTAGAGGGTGTGGATCTGCTCAGCAGTGAGGTTGAACGGATGAGCTCGGAGGCATGGGATTGCGGGCTGCCTGCGTGGTGGTAGTGGCTGTGCTGGTGGGCCTTGCTGGCCCTGCCTTGCCCTCCTCCTCCTCCTGCGTCTCCTCTGTGCGGCCGGTTGTTGTAGTAGTTGGTGTTCGTCTTCTTCTTGAAGTTGGAGTACTTCCAGTGCTATCAGGTCCCCCAGGGCCAACATCGCTAGTCCTGCCGGTAGCATTTTGGAGTGGGTGTGGTTGTGGGAGGGGGTTGGGTGTGCAATTTATGTGTTTTCAGGCTGTATAGCCTCCACCTGTGGTGATTCATTCCACCTGTGCCAGCTGCAATCCCCTTTGGGCGAGCACGTCCCGCACACAACGCTGCAATTTGACGCATGGCATCTTGCTATTACAATCATGTATTTAATCCCGATGGCAGTGAAATATTGGTTTATATGTTCATTCTGCTATGGTCCCATTGTTTCACATACTATCTTTGCAGTCGCGAACAAACTTGTGAAGGGTCAGTGGAATGTAGTACTCGATTAACGGTGGACCCTCATGCAGCACTGTACCGAGGTTCACCGACGGGCGGGGCGTCCCATTTGTGAGTGAAGCCAGTTGCCATTTTCACACACTGCCGCACTACATGGATGAATTTGTGATTTCTAGCGGTCACAGATGCCTTTTCGACGTGATGTTGCAAATGAGGAATTCGAAGGACAGCGCTTTCGTTTTTCAGCTAGCGGCGAGGAGACGCCCACAGGTCTGACTGCAAATATAACGTTCTATTGTTTAATGTCCTTGGGACAGGGGCCATGGTGAGAATGCAATGATTGATATGAATAGTATGGGATGCGCAATAGCGTAGTGGACGATAAGGCAGGACGTTCCCAAATACATGTTACTTCACAACACTAGAATTCCGGGCTGGAGCACAGTGGATTTTGCAGACTGCATTACGCACAGACTCAATGGAAATTTCAAATGTTATGTGAGTAAATAATCTGGCGTTTTTATACCGGGATGAGGGAATGATGTATGGATGCATGGACAGATGATTTAATTGAGAGTTTGCCATGTACATGGCTTTTTGGAATCTATCCCCTTCCCCTGCGCTATGTGATGCAGAGCTGCCATAGTGGGACCATCGTCTATCTGCCCTTGTTGAACCCTCCCTGTCTCGACGCGCCTTCAAACACTTGTGTCTATGCACGTTACTAATCCCATCTAATGGATTCTGTTTTAACAGACGCATGCACACAAACACTCGTTTGTAATAGTGTTTTCACCTCGATTTATATAGTTATGATTCGCAAGTGATTTTTGGGTGGAAATAATCCTTTTGAGTGGGCTAGCATGCATATGGCTGTAGATTTAGTGTGATCATTGAAGTGAGTAATACAAATGAAGTTCTGATGCCCACACTATTCTTTTTCATTTCATTTGGGTGACAGGTATCTCCTCCCCTTTTGCCGCTGCCATCTGTATGCCACTCCTGCAGATGGCTTTTACTCCCGACACCTGCTGCTTCGAGTTAATCAGTGGAGCACAATTACGATCTTATGGGACGATCGCCAATGGGCCACATGCCCTTACGCAGTACTAGTGGCTAGGAGCAACATATCAACCTTTCAGCTGGACTAGTGCCTACCTAATGGGACGGCCCTGCGGTTCTAGGCGCTTCCATGTTGCCTTTTTTAACGTGAATGTAGCCCCTGTGTACCATGAAGGAACAGGGCGTCACACAAGAAGAAGCTGGTCATTTATTGCGGATGCAGCCCACAGTAATGAAAAATATTTTGGAGTTTATGACCTAATAGCTGTATGGGCTTGGTGAATTTGATGTGCATTAAATTTTTATTCTGATATTAACCGTGTAGCGTTATTCTTTGCAAGTAATGTAGCATATTCCTATTTGTGGAGCGATGTATTGTGAGAAGATCTGCATTGGGTTCCGGCTTCTGAGTATAGTTGCGTGGTACTGTGCTGGCCGCGTTTGCCTACGAAGCCCAGTAAGGTCAGGGATAGGGGCTGCCATTATGACTGTTTTAATGATGTCATGCTCAGGGGCGGGGGATTAGCTTTTGTGTAACAGATGCCGGTCAGCCAGGTGGATTGGTGGAATGATGTGATTATCAGAAAATGGCTGGTCACAGGTGCCTGTGTTTGTGTGCGTTTCTTGGAGGGAGACTGAGGTCATGTTCATTGGAATAGCTTCTGTATTCGTGCCATCTGTGCCCTGCAGCTCCCATTGGCCCCTCTTGAGATGAGCCTGGCTGCTCAGTCACTCTGCCAACTTGTGTGGTACATGCTTATGCTGATGGTTGGTTTGTTTACTGGCAAGAGTACAGGGCTGGTGCAGTCTCCCTCAGGATACTGCTTTGAATGTTGCCTTACACTGGTGTCAAGCGATGGGGGCCTGTTGTTGTTTTGTCTCACATTTCAGTTCATGTTGCTGTACTTGAACCTTCACATGCCTGTGCTGCATCAGTACGGCAATGGTGACATGCCAAATATGGATGGCCACTCACAAGGCACTTGGAGCCCCTACATTCATTTGTTTGTTGGCATGCATGGGTGACTTGTACATTTCACTGGTTGCATTGTGTAACTTCATTGCACCTACAAGGAGTTGTGCAATGTGGGCAGGGAGTGGTGTACAGGCACTCAGTAGGGCCATTTACGGTTGGTTCACGATGCCGTAATTCTCACCATGGCGGAATGGTACTTTCCGCCATGCTTGATGGCGTTAAGTAAATGTCCGCTAGGGTCAGAATTTGCGTACCGTTGCGCCATGGTGGTAATTACGGTTTTGCATGGCGCGCGTGCGCGTACTTGGTGCAGTTAGCGTTGGCGTTCACTACGGTGTCGCTAATGGCATCGTACTTTACGGTGACGGGTCATAATCGCACCGAGCGGTATTCGATGGCGGTATTACATTTCCGCCATCGTTTTTCGATTTCCGCCAGGGTCGTAATGAGGGCCATTGTGCTTGATGACATTTTACCAGCATGTAAAACACCCGGTGACCAATAGTACACGTCCGCCCATCCATGCAACACGATGCCACACATTTGCAATGTCATGTTCGCAAATTAAATGGGATCCAACAACAATCAACACAATCTATGTGTTCCCCCTACTTAAAAAAGCCACAAAACAAGCGTATACAAATTGACATGAAGTGTAATAAGTGTTAGAACATTAGCAAAGTTCAATTGCCTTTGTGTCAGAGGAGTAACTAGTGCATGCCTGAAATCAGTGCATGTCAGTTGTAAGGGTCAGGTTGGCCAGTATACTTTTTGTACTAACACAGATTGCTGCGCTGATTCCACAACTTGCAAATGCAGCTGGTGGCATTTGTGGATCCTGCCTACATCACAGGAGCCATCAAGAGGCCACACTGCACTGGCCCATAACACCCCTTTTTTACAAATCAATGCACGCAAGTGAAACCTTTATCTGGCTGCCCTTGCAGAGCTATCATGGTCTGACGTGGGATGCGTGAGAAGGACAGTCTTTCACGTTCATTGCGCTCTGCGTTCAGCAATTCTTACTCTTCGCAAATGGGGAGAACTACAAGTCCAGAATGAAGTGGAAATTAAACAGGATGTGCAAAGCGAAATTTAAGAGATCTGCACTCCTGGCAAATCGCAAACTACGATGAACAGCAATCAAAAGGCTGCACATCCCTCAAATGCTAACACATACCAGCACTCCAACAGAGGACCTTGTGAAATCATCCCATCAAACAATGAAACATGGCAAAAGGTGTCAGCAATGTCAGACATATCAAAGATGGCCACGTGCCTATGTCACAGCACACACCTTTGGAACGCATTGCTACAGCCCATCCACCAAACGTCATGTTCTGCCAAACTGAGTCCTCTGCAGGCCTCTGCTGTGCGTAGCCATTCAGTTTCATGGTGCTGTAGGCTATCGAGTTTTGTAACCGATCAGTAGGTCAAGGCAATGATAGCCACACTGTTCAATACACAGAGCCTCATTACGAGCTTGGCAGGAAATATGACACTAATTACCCAATATGGAATTACCATTAATGCCAGCGGGCGGGGAGGGTAAAAGAGGAGTGTGGGTTAAGCAGCATCAGCAGAGGAGGGTTTCTGACCCCCCATAAATATTTATGAACAATCTAAAAAATAGCGTTGTTTCTTATGTTATCATCAAAGTATAAAATGTGCATGGCTTTTAAAGTACATTAGCCGTTCTAGTATATAGATGGCCATGGCTCTGCTCAGCTCCGGATATATGGCTCTGCTCAGCTCCGGATAGCTGAAAGCAGAGGCGGCAGACATCTCTGTTTTAAGCTATCTGGAGCTGAGCAGAGCAATGGCCTTCTGTACACTACTCTTGTAATTTCCTCAAATTAAAATGTATGTTGTGTTCAATGTTTCATATGTGTTAATCAAAGGCCCATGTGCGTTTGAATTAAAATATACAAACTGGTGGACTATATAGGGAAATGCATATCGCTACCGATATACACCAACCTATGCTCCTGAGACGCAGCCAAGTCAGCGGGCATGGAACGTGCTGTTTAAGACATATATTTAAGGTGGGGGCTAGGGGAGCTCAAAACGCAGTTTCCAATTTTGCATAAACACAATCTACATACTTGAATGCAAGCCCTTTCCTAGCCTACAACAAAGCTAAAACACCTCTGATCGTATTGATATTTCATCTATAGTAGTGATAGAACAGAACATTTACAAATAATGTCCATTCAAAAGTGCTTTTAGAAACGGTAAGGCCCAGATCATGCAATATCAATAAATGGCTTGCTTTTAATGTTTCATATAAATCAATTGCACTTTTGCTGCTGCAGAAACACGCTGGAAAGTAAAACCTATTCAAAATGTTCATCGTAAATTAAGAGCAATTTGTGTTTGAGCCCATCAACACAAAGAACCGACAAACTATGAGTTCTGCTCGCGGGTGCCTTCCCGCCCGGCAGGTCTGACGTGGAAGGCGTGCTGGCACCCGCGAGCAGACCATGTCGGATGCGTTCATGAATGGTACCGGTGCATCCGGCCTCAGGTGACCATGGGGAGTAATTATTACTGGCACCCGGCAATGGGCAATTACCGGGTCCGGCGGGGCCAGAATGCCCCAGTAATTGGCCATTGCCGAGTGCCAGTAAATGTATGGCTCCGGTGGAAGCCATGCCGGTGTTTACCGGCAAGGCTACCGTTGGACTCAGAATGAGGCCCAATGTTTAAATTAACCCTCCTTCTCAAATTGGTTTCATTAACACTTACAAAACTGTCTGGGTTTTGAGTGTATTCATAAATATATATATATATATGGGTTGCCTAAGCATTTTATATATATAGATTAGTATATCCTATACAGTGCAGAATTAACCAGGAATTCCACACACTCCTGCTAAGAGCCTTAACTGGTCTTGTGAGAAAGTGTCTCACCTATGAAACGAGCAACCATGGTCCAAATCCCATCCCACAGCAAACTTTAAACAACGGGCCACAGCATTCTAAGATCCACAGAGAATTGTTTTGCGGGATACAGCCCAAAGTCAGCACTGCATATTAAGACACAATTAATGGGCCTCTTGGAGGAACTACCATCAAAAACCATCAACACATACTAATTCTGCAATACTTGAAGGAATTATCATTACTGTAACTAGTATTTGGTGGATTTACCAAATGGTAATCCCTCCAAAAAATCTGTAGAATTAGCACCAGGCAAAAATTGTAACCTGGCAGGTGGCCATTTTGAAAAATCCACTACACTGGATAGCACCCATTTCCAGCTGCCGTACCAGAGAAGGATACAGCAAGGGTGAAAAGCAAACCTAAAGTGCCAGAAACTCTGCTGCAAAAGCCAAAGGTTACAGGGACAGAGTTCATCGCGCCTGCTGATGAGATGGTGGCATATGCTGAACATCCATTTGGGGCCACATAAAAAAAGCACCCATGAGAGGAAGGCTGACATCTAGGAAAAGGTGCACGGTGAAGGTAGTGGTAGTTGGGACAGTGCCCCAGGACACAGAAGGTGTAAATAAAGTTCGGGAATGATCTAAAAGGCAGGGTGTGCAGTCTCCTGGCACTCCATAGCAAGAAGACAGCTGCCACAGGAGGAGGTACATAGAGCCATCTAACCTGATGCCCTGGGAGGATATAGTCGAGAGCATCCATATGGCTGGCTTGCAAGGTGCAGGACCCACGGAGTGTGTAGCTGGTAGCCACGCTGAGCCCAGTACAGTAAGTTAATGAAAACTCATTTGCCAATGTAACATTCAATACAGAATGGCAATACCTACACTGCCTGTCAACCTGCAGACTCTTGGGCTGGACATTCACATGCACAATAGAGTAAAGCAATAATCGGGTCACCAGAGAGTTCACATCCTGGAAAACCTGACATGCAGTGAGAGATCACACTTCAAAATACTATTCCAGTCAGAGAGAGGTTGCACAATGTATCCTGAATTTCCCACAAAATCTCCAGTTCATAGATATGCATCCCATTACTGTGACAGTCCTGCATCCCGCACAAGAAATGTAGTGTGCCTGACAGGCATATATGGAACACTTGTCACCTATCCATGACCTATCAAGAAGCAGTAAGACCTGTGTAAGATGCATTAGCTATCAGTGAAGGGGCACTCCATGATAAGTAGCATTAAACCTCACTGCTCTGAACACCACCTGTACCCAAACCACTATCACTATTATCTCACATTAACTTCTTAATGCAGGTAGACATCAGGCATTGTCCATACCATCAGCACTATCTAGATGATATGTCCACAAGAGCACTTTGCCTGGCAAGCACATTAACTGGTAGACATGCCATGCTGTCACTGGGTGCATGGAAACAACCATTCAAGTCCTAGATGTCAAAAGGTGTAACATCCACACACTTCCCTACATGACCTTTATTTCATGGCCTAGAACATACTCAACTGCTATACACAACCAATTACTTTTGGACATTGCAAGTGACAATATGTCCCTTCTCTCAAAACAGGTAACAATGCCATCAAGGAAGAGGTTGAAGGCACGAACACAGTAGCTAGTTCTATGACCACTTCATTAACCCCATCTCCACCTTCCAGCCATACCTCCAGGGATGAATGGCAGAGTGTTTTCAGTTACAGGAAAACAACACAGTCAGCTTCTACTACTGTCTTGCCGGGAACCTCCAACACTTAACCTACAGTGTATGTCAGCACACTAAGCACATGTGCCATCCCCACCTCCAGTAGCAGTGACACATATACCACCACATCACCACAGGTGACTCTCCACCACAGCAACCACTGTTGAAGCCATCAACCCATCCCCATATGACTTTGTGTCTCCAGCCATCACTGAGGATATTACCACCTCTGGGACAAGGTTGCATGTGTAAATCGAAGACTCCATCGCACATACTCCTGTTACCTCAATGCGGGATACTCATCTGCTGTACTTGCCACCTTCTCTCCCTCTTCCCTCTTTCCACTATGCTGTCCCCCTTATACACTAGCCATGTTCTTCAGTGGCATCATGAACATGATACTGATTCTACTTGTAATGATGTCACTGTAGATGCCAGGCCTTGTGCATTGGGGAGGTTATACCATGATTTACTGGTTCCATGTGTTAGCATCCCTGCAAAAATGTCGCCATACAAAATAATTGCGGTATTTGTGCGACAATATTAAGGCATGGAACTGCGGGAGACACCCCCGCAACCCCTGCATTATTTTTAAAGGAGCGGGGGACACCCCCGCAAGTCCCGCTCGCAAAAACCCTGAAAATTATCCCCCCTAAAATATTACCTATGGCCGTTCTAAACAACCATATATACGGCGCTATTTTTGGTGGGGATAATATGTAGTGATACAGAGCTACTATACTCAGTCCCCCAAAGCACACTTGATATCATATGGCAGAGACTCAGCCAAATGGAATAGAGACAGGAGCATACAAAGCCCATGACACATGAAAAATGGGGAGACTCTGAGGCCATGTGTGATGCTATTCAGGGGGCATTGTGGCGGGTGGCATCCGCTGTGGAGAGGCAGAGCAGGAGAATAGCAGATACCACTGCTGCTGTCATGGTACTGGGGCCACGGCTACAGGAGTTTCCTCAAGCAACATGATCATGCGGATGGCCATTACCCTCACTCTATGGAATATTCATGGGGTGACATGACCAGCTCCCTTTTGGCCACGGCCACAGGCGGTGTCTGTCCCCAGCACCCAGTTGAGGTGCTATCGATGGAGAGTGCTCCCCTCATGACTACAAATGAAAGTGGCAATAACACACATAATTAGGGGATGGAGTACCACAGACATTGGGGATGAGGAAGGTTGGTGAGTATGGGTGTTGGAGGTGAGGGTGTTAGGTGGGCATGGATGTTGGGAATTAGGAATTTGTGTGGTCATGGGTGTTGGGTATAAGTAAGGTGGGTGGGCATGGGCGTTGAGGATGAGGGAGGTGGATGCACATGGCTGCTGGGAATGAGGGAGGCTTGTGGGTATGGCTATGTCGCGGCTGGTGACTTTGAAAGGTGGTGGGGCGTAAATTTAGCAGGGCGAATTTAGAAGCGAGCGAGTGAGTGAGTCCGACCCACATCAAGGGGTGAGCGGGGGATGGGGGTTCCCGTGCAAAATGTTTGGAAAAAGGGCTTCCAAAATGTCCAATTTACTAACCAAACCAACACAAAGATTACCTGAAAAGTATTAGGATTTAGGTACTAATGATGGGAGGCTTTACCATATTAATGTCTGGAATGCTTTCCTAGCACTAATGAATGTTAAGGGGCAAGACAGAAAGTCATTTTTTCACTGAATCCCACAAAATGTTCAGGTCACCTTTGCAGATAATGTCAACTATGTATTTCTTAAAGCCGTGCAAGTAAGTATTTGCAATGCCAACATTTTTGGCTTGTGTGTAGGCTTGGCATAGGTATTTGCCAGGCACTGCAATAATTAGACTAATTGGCCATTAATTGTAGCAGCTTCAAAATGGTGTGAATACCTGAGCATATAGTAACAGTGCCTGGCAAATGCCTAATACCTATACAGAAGGCCAAACTGTTGGATTTGCCAGTGCTTGCTTTTGACCGGATTTCAATGAAGGATATGCAACAAGCTCTGAATGCACACTTGGTTAAGAAATGTTCATTACACTAGTAATCCATTTACAGCTCCAACTAAAGATTAACACTCCGAAGACTGCTTTGAAATAACACTGGCAGGCACTTCAAGCACAAAGTTCGATGTTACTCAACGACATCCCAGGTGGATGTGTTTTAGGTGGGGAGGGGCAGGAAGTGGGTGGGAATCGTCATAGGGATTAGCATGGCCACGGAAGTCAGTGGGTGGGTAAATAATCAAAGAACACATGCAAGCTTTGTGTGCCTGCTCATATCCCTTTTCCCCACTACTGTACTGCAAATTAATCGTTTTTGCTTATAGGTTGCACTTTAGCTCCACCCAATAGCTAGAACTAAAAAGGGCACCCCCTTGCTTTCTCGAGTGATTGTTTGAAAATCTGACCCCACATGTTTACACCATTACTTCCATACATATATTGAGGCTGTGGCATTTTAAATATCACTTCTTTGTATAATTCTGTCTGCTCGATAGCAGCAATCACATGGTATATTTACAGCATGTATATAAAGAAGTACATGGAGTAAATATTGTTTTTTTACCACTCACAGTACTTTCTACGTACCCAATGCCGTAAATATCCCATGCAATCCCTCTGGGTGAATGAACGGGCAGCAGGGACCAGACAAATGACAATATGGGTACACATCCAGAGAAGGCAAATAGCCGAGAAGTGAGGTTGCACATCTTATAGTAGAGAGAGTGCATACATGCCAGTGCAACCTCCAAAGACTCATCAAGGACAAATGTGCAAGTGAGGCTTGTGAGCGCACTGGTCCTGGTAGCAGTGTATGTCATGTCTGGCATCTGTGATGCAAGAAAAGAAATCGGAGAAAGGGACCCTGAGCGTTTCCATGCCACGTGAAATGTATCCTGGGATTGTTTTAAATTGGCGTAAATGGATGAATGCAGAAAGTGTTGTGATCTGGCTCCAACCCAAATGCGGTCCGGTTAGTTGAGGGGTTACCCAGTACACTTAGGTGATTATCGCCTGCAGTAATATCACGGGGTGATAAGGCAGCGCCTGCTGTTGTGCTAATGCTCGAGACCCGCATTCTGCTTTTGGAGCATTTGGCTCAGACATTCAACACGATCCTTTCGACTCGAGAACGACACTTTAATTATAAATGTGTGTGTCCACAATGTAATGTTAGTTTTAATTCAACGCACTAGCAATATCATAACTGCATGTTCTTTTTGACGAGGATTTCCAATTTTTAGGGAGACACACTTTTGTAGTCAATAAAACTAACATCCTTACATTTCTCCATAAAAAGGCCATCTTTAAACTTGTAATAGCCTTGCTTTTTTTTAAGTACATTTGCGGACGGGTTGCGCGCGCTTTCATAAATGGGTGAAAGTTAAGCAATGCGCTCCTTAGAGCGTAATTTGGAGGGTTGATTCATTTCATCTTAAAAGAACAAAAGCTAAATAGAGATTGGGTAAAGGTATTCTTGAATGCCCTTTATTGGAAAACACCAGGAAAGGCATTGGGCCTGGCAGGCGTGCTGTAATATTGTGCTTGCTAAAGTACATAACGGGGAATGCTGATGTACGTCGGTCAACGGAATTAAAAATGCAAAAATAATAAACGGCATCTATTTAAAACGTGAGGTTGTGTCGCCTGCACCGTGAAATATTCCAGTCATATATGTGCACACAATGTGCAAATACAATTCATATCAAAGAGTTCTCTGTCGGTGCATCAACCTGCTCTGTGCGCACTGTGATGAACAGAGGCCTATCTAGCAACAACTATGGACAGCGTTAGATCTTGAAAGCACTTATGTGATTGAAGCACTGCATAGCCTGAAAGTGATATCGTGTATCTTGATGGAAGCGGGAGGGGGGCATTCACAGCCAGCATAGTTCGGTCGATCTGTGTGATTTGCGTGGATTCAGTGTTGGAATGAAAACCAGTTCCGCGGCACCTACCCCAGGCATTTAGTACATCAAATCCGTCTTAACATCAAGACAAACTGCAAAGCATTGCTGCTGTTTCAGTATTATATGTTTGATTTGATGGAATCTCATGAACAAGCCCCGATCGCCCAGTCACCCCTGCTCAGTGCACTCATTTGCCTACTGCCTCCGGCATCTTACCCTCAAGCGTTGAGGCAGCCCAGGCTACTTGTTCGACAGTTCGCCCCTCTCGGTTTCCGTCGTGACCTCTTGTCACAGGGGAAAGGAGAGCGTTGAAATTGAAAACTGGGCCCCGGGCAGGGCATGGCTGTGGCCGTACCGCGGCTGGGCTAGTAATGGTTCAGCCACGTGGTACAGGCTAGAGGGGCAGCACTTACGTTCAGATTCAGAATCCTCAGATGGGTGAGGGTCCACAAGTGAAAGCAAGGCTGCACTGCGCACGTGGCTCTACTCTGCTGCTGCATGCTGTCTTGTTCTGGGGGATATAGAAGCTTGACCGACCACTCCCTGGCTGAGGGCTCTGCAAGTTTGAAACATACTCAGACGGTGGCGCACAGTCATCACAACACGATTATCATTGGCTTGCAAACAGCCAATGAAAATCCCGAAAATTCTGTTGCTATGGTGTAATGCAGATGAGGATCCTACACTGCACTGCTTGCGCACACATTAATGCTGACGGGGCCACAGCTCTAGCGCCCCGCCAGCCTCGTTTATGATAATGGGTTACGCTAAGTGCGTGGAGCCTTTGAGCTCCATGCACTATACTATAGGAAATAAATGCGTAACATGGGACGCATCCCTCTGTATGTGGCAGGCCCAGCTCTGACACGGCAAGATGATTTCATTATTTATATATGTACTTAACATTGCAGCCACATCGCGTGTAACAAAAAGGAATAAACATAGCCAACACTGTTTTCGCTGTGCTCCCTGGGGGCTGGGAGGGCGGTGCCCCTACGCCCTAAATAAGCAGCCGCCACTGTTCACATTCCAGCAAACAAATCCAGTTGTTATTTAGTGTCTGTCAGAAGATGCCCTTTAATGGTAATTACAGAAATGTGGAGTAATATGTATTCAAAAATAGTTTTCAATGAGCTTATAATGGATGATGCATCCTTCCCTTCCATCATCACATCCACCCTGAGGTGAACTGTCATCACCTGCATCATCACGATCATCACCTGAGTCTGGGCGAGCATTGCTGTCCTCTGGAGGAATAGGGATATTCCTTCTAATGCACATGCTGTGCAGCAATGCACAGACCATGACTATCTTCCCCACTTTCTCAGGGCTCTACATGAGTGCCCCACCTGTCAGATGGAGACACCAGAATATGTCCTTCAGCAGTCCTTATGTGCCTTCTATATACCCATGTCTGTATTTATTCCACGTTGTAGGCCACCTCCTGTGGTGCTGCAGGGTTTCTGATGGGCTTCATCAGCCATTGCAGCAGTGGAGGGCGAGAGTCACGTGCAATAGGCGAGAGAACTGTTTCATGAAGGGAGTGTATGTTCTGTAAGTGAACATAATTCTACTGTGTCAGTGGCCTATCTTTTTATACATGAAATCTCTCATTCCATAACATTTGGGGTGTCATATATTACAAAAGGAAATTGCCAACAGGCACTGGTAATCTGGCTCCATGGGGAATGAGTTGGTCAGAATTCTTACCTTACTACCCAGCTGCAATGTCAGTTTCCAATTGCAGACCTGTTGCAGGGATTCTATGCTGCCTGTATTGTGCATTTCTGGGTGCTCTTGTCATTGGCATTCCTTTCAGGAAGTTACAGAGACACTGTTATTGTCAAGGATTGGGGTACATGCTTTATTGCATGCCTGTGTGACTTACAGGCCGATTCATGGAATAATTAGCGCGGCGCAAGTGGCCAAAAACGTGCGATTCGCAGTGGAATAGCGAAAATCGCAGTGCAAGTGCGAAAATCGCACGAAAAGCAGCGCACAGCGATTCATGGAAGGCTGTGCGCGAGAAAACCATCGGATGTTCGCTAAAAAAGTGCGCGGCGCACGTTGGCGCACAGGCCATCTAACGGCGTGCGCCAGGTCACAGCGAAAATCGCACAGGCCACAGCGAAAATCGCACATAGCGCGGCGCACACAACAAAAGTAGGCGGAACATGGGGCGTAACACTCGGAATGGGGAACAACTTGCAAAAATGTGGGCGTCACGGGGGAAGTACAGGGTGCAAGTGCGTGGAATGGCCACTAGCTCGCCTACAACACATATTCATGGAATCGAATAGGGCAAAAAAGCGCACGGTCAAACCAGCGCACAGGCACAAACACGACCGCCACAAGAAAGCAGGCGGTAGCGTCTCTGCGCCTGTAATAAATGTGCGCCAAAAGGTGCGCCAACAAATAGCACCTATATACAGCTATGATGAATGTCCTATACTGTGGCCCTCCAGGACAAATGACGTGCAAAGGGGTACCCACAAACACGGACACCCGCTGACTGAAAAATAACGTGTGCGTGTATTTCGGGGTGCGCGGGAACTTTCACACGCGATTTGGCAGGCTACGTGGATTTCAGGGGTGCACGGGAAGTTCCACACGCGATTTGGCCGGGTACGTGCACTGGAATTTCCACACGCGATTTGGCTGGGTACGTGGATCTCAGGGGTGCGCGGGAAGTTTCACACGCGATTTGGCAGGGTACGTGGATTTCAGGGGTGCGCGGGAAGTTCCACACGCGATTTGGCCGGGTACGTGCGCGGGAATTTCCACACGCGATTTGGCTGGGTACGTGGATCTCAGGTGTGCGCGGGAAGTTTCACACGCGATTTTGCAGGGTACGTGGATTTCAGGGGTGCGCGGGAAGTTCCACACGCGATTTGGCCGGGTACGTGCGCAGGAATTTCCACACGCGATTTGGCTGGGTGCGTGGATCTCAGGGGTGCGCGGGAAGTTTCACACGCGATTTGGCAGGGTGCGTGGATTTCAGGGGTGCGCGGGACGTTCCACATGCGATTTGGCTGGGTTTGTGTATTTCAGGGGTATGCGGGAAATTCTACACGCGATTTGGCTGGGTACGTGGATCTCAGGGGTGCGCGGGAAGTTTCACACGCGATTTGGGAGGGTATGTGGATTTCAGGGGTGCGCGGGAAATTCTACACGCGATTTGGCTGGGTGCTCCCAGGTATTCCCTGTACACCCTCCACGGCCCCTGCAGGCAGCCGACACCACAGGGGACTACCCTGCACACCTGCTCATGTCACCCAGCACCCCCACCCCCCAGCACTGTGGGGCACCCTCCACCAGGCCCCCACTCATGTCTCCCACCACCCCCACCCCCCAGCAGTGCAGGGGCAGCACCACCAGGGCCCCACTCATGTCTCCCACCACCCCCACCCCCTAGCAGTGCAGGGGCAGCACCACCAGGCCCCCACTCATGTCCCCTATCACCCCCACCCCCCAGCAGTGCAGGGGCAGCCTCCACCAGGCCCCCACTCATGTCTCCCACCACCCCCACCCCCCAGCCACCAGGGGCAGCCTCCGCCAGGCCCCCACTCATCTCTCCCACCACCCCCACCCCCTAGCAGTGCAAGGGCAGCACCACCAGGCCCCCACTCATGTCTCCCACCACCCCCACCCCCCAGCCCCCAGGGGCAGCCTCCACCAGGCCCCCAATCATGTCTCCCACCACCCCCACCCCCTAGCAGTGCAGGGGCAGCCTCCACCAGCCCCCACTCATGTCTCCCACCACCCCCACACCCTAGCAGTGCAGGGGCAGCACCACCAGGCCCCCACTCTTGTCTCCCACCACCCCCACCCCCTAGCAGTGCAGGGGCAGCACCACCAGGCCCCCACTCATGTCTCCCACCACCCCCACCCCCTAGCAGTGCAGGGGCAGCACCACCAGGCCCCCACTCATTTCCCCTATCACCCCCACCCCCCAGCAGTGCAGGGGCAGACTCCACCAGGCCCCCACTCATGTCTCCCACCACCCCCACCCCCCAGCCACCATGGGCAGCCTCCACCAGGCCCCCACTCATGTCTCCCACCACCCCCACCCCCCAGCCACCAGGGGCAGCCTCCACCAGGCCCCCACTCATGTCTCCCACCACCCCCACCCCCCAGCAGTGCAGGGGCAGACTCCACCAGGCCCCCACTCATGTCTCCCACCACCCCCATCCCCCAGCAGTGCAGGGGCAGACCACCAGGCCCCCACTCATGTCCCCTATCACCCCCACCCCCCAGCAGTGCAGGGGCAGCCTCCACCAGGCCCCCACTCATGTCTCCCACCACCCCCACCCACCAGGCCCCCACTCATGTCTCCCACCACCCACACCCCCCAGCCACCAGGGGCAGCCTCCACCAGGCCCCCACTCATGTCTCCCACCACCCCCACCCCCCACCCACCATGGGCAGCCTCTACCAGGCCCCCACTCATGTCTCCCACCACCCCCACCCCCTAGCAGTGCAGGGGCAGCACCACCAGGCCCCCACTCATGTCCCCTATCACCCCCACCACCCAGCAGTGCAGGGGCAGCCTCCACCAGGCCCCCACTCATGTCTCCCACCACCCCCACCCCCAGCCACCATGGGCAGCCTCCACCAGGCCCCCACTCATGTCTCCCACCGCCCCCACCCCCAGCCACCAGGGGCAGCCTCCACCAGGCCCCCACTCATGTCTCCAACCACCCCCATCCCCAAGCCACCATGGGCAGCCTCCACCAGGCCCCCACTCATGTCTCCCACCACCCCCACCCCCCAGCCACCAGGGGCAGCCTCCACCAGGCCCCCACTCATGTCTCCCACCACCCCCACCCCCCAGCCACCATGGGCAGCCTCCACCAGGCCCCCACTCATGTCTCCCACCACCCCCACCCCCCAGCCACCAGGGGCAGCCTCCACCAGGCCCCCACTCATGTCTCCCACCACCCCCACCCCCCAGCCACCAGGGGCAGCCTCCACCAGGCCCCCACTCATGTCCCCTATCACCCCCACCCCATAGCAGTGCAGGGGCAGCCTCCACCAGGCCCCCACTCATGTCTCCCACCGCCCCCATCCCCCAGCAGTGCAGGGGCAGCACCACCAGGCCCCCACTCATGTCCCCTATCACCCCCACCCCCTAGCAGTGCAGGGGCAGCCTCCACCAGGCCCCCACTCATGTCTCCCACCACCCCCACCCCCCAGCCACCAGGGGCAGCCTCCACCAGGCCCCCACTCATGTCCCCTATCAACCCCACCCCCTAGCAGTGCAGGGGCAGCCTCCACCAGGCCCCCACTCATGTCTCCCACCACCCCCACCTCCCAGCCACCATGGGCAGCCTCCACCAGGCCCCCACTCATGTCTCCCACCACCCCCACCCACCAGGCCCCCACTCATGTCTCCCACCACCCACACCCCCCAGCCACCAGGGGCAGCCTCCACCAGGCCCCCACTCATGTCTCCCACCACCCCCACCCCCCACCCACCATGGGCAGCCTCCACCAGGCCCCCACTCATGTCTCCCACAACCCCCACCCCCTAGCAGTGCAGGGGCAGCACCACCAGGCCCCCACTCATGTCCCCTATCACCCCCACCCCCCAGCAGTGCAGGGGCAGCCTCCACCAGGCCCCCACTCATGTCTCCCACCACCCCCACCCCCAGCCACCATGGGCAGCCTCCACCAGGCCCCCACTCATGTCTCCCACCGCCCCCACCCCCAGCCACCAGGGGCAGCCTCCACCAGGCCCCCACTCATGTCTCCCACCACCCCCATCCCCAAGCCACCATGGGCAGCCTCCACCAGGCCCCCACTCATGTCTCCCACCACCCCCACCCCCCAGCCACCAGGGGCAGCCTCCACCAGGCCCCCACTCATGTCTCCCACCACCCCCACCCCCCAGCCACCATGGGCAGCCTCCACCAGGCCCCCACTCATGTCTCCCACCACCCCCACCCCCCAGCCACCAGGGGCAGCCTCCACCAGGCCCCCACTCATGTCTCCCACCACCCCCACCCCCCAGCCACCAGGGGCAGCCTCCACCAGGCCCCCACTCATGTCCCCTATCACCCCCACCCCCTAGCAGTGCAGGGGCAGCCTCCACCAGGCCCCCACTCATGTCTCCCACCGCCCCCATCCCCCAGCAGTGCAGGGGCAGCACCACCAGGCCCCCACTCATGTCCCCTATCACCCCCACCCCCTAGCAGTGCAGGGGCAGCCTCCACCAGGCCCCCACTCATGTCTCCCACCACCCCCACCCCCCAGCCACCAGGGACAGCCTCCACCAGGCCCCCACTCATGTCCCCTATCAACCCCACCCCCTAGCAGTGCAGGGGCAGCCTCCACCAGGCCCCCACTCATGTCTCCCACCACCCCCACCTCCCAGCCACCATGGGCAGCCTCCACCAGGCCCCCACTCATGTCTCCCACCACCCCCACCCCCCAGCCACCAGGGGCAGCCTCCACCAGGCCCCCACTCATGTCCCCCTGCACCCAGGTCCTCACAATCCCCAATCATGTGCGTTATGGTCAGCCTCCACAGCCAAAAGGCCCAACCAAGTAACCCATTCACCCACATGGAAATGGAAATTACATGTTACACCCCCAATGTTCATAAAGCAAATGAACCCATGTCCGTCACACATAATGGTTGCAATTGAATGGGAAAACACCCAACATGACATGCATGAAACCAATGAGATGATACCACACAGTGAAGAATGAGAACAAAATTGTATTGTAAAAAATGTAATGCAAATGAAATAAAACAAACTACAATGGCAATAAAATAAAGATAAGCTGCATGTCCGTAAAAAAAATTAAACTACAAATCCAAATTCAAAAAATTTTGTCCAAAGTCACATTAAAAATAAAATCAATCCGAGAGAGAAAAATAAATGCAAAGACCATTGCTCCATGGTGAATAAATAAAAACAAAAAAAATAAAACAATCCAATGAAGAACTATGTACAAAACATCCAAGGGTCCATGAGCCCAACCGAACAAAGGAAACCTACAAAAAACCCTAACTAAAATGCAACTATATACAAAAAGTGGATCAGTGTCCGTCGACTCCAAATCATAAGAAGAAACAAAGGAAACCTAAAACTAAAGAACTATATACAAAGGCGGCGGGCAAGTCCAGCGGCTCACTCTGTGGTGTTCCAGGCCAGGGCATCATCAAACTCCTCTTCGATGTCCCGGAGGCGGTCCTGTTCCATGGCCCTGAGGGTCCGCAGGGACGACGCCATCTGCTCCTCCAACCCCCTGCGGATTGCCTCGAGGCACTTGGCCCGCCTCAGGGCCCTCCGCATGGAGTTTCCGCCCTGACCATCATGAGCCACGCCTCTTCCGCCCGCCGCCGCTCCGCACCTATCTTCTGGCCCAACCGCAGCCACACGGAAGACACTTCCCGTCCTGGGTCCTCCTGCCCTCCGGCCGATGCCTGCCCCTCCGATGTTGATGGCCCCGAGCCATGATGCCTCCCACGTTGACTCTGCTGCTGCCTCCGACGCAACCGCCTCTGCCAGCACGACGGCATCCAGACTGATGGAATCCACCGACGCCGTTGTGCACGTGCCCTGCCTGATGATGCCGGCACATCCTCCATCTGCTGGACCTTCGACTCCCGACTGTGGCAGGGATGGGATCCCCACCGAGCTGGCTGCATTGGTCAGGGCAGGTCCACAGGGGGCCATGGTGGCATCTGGGCCGGAAGACGGCAAGGAGAACGACCGGCGTATAGCCTCCACAGAGGAGGAGAGGGCCGCCAGATTGGCTGACACATGCAGGAAACCCCCGAACATGGAAGATCCCAATTGGGCCACGTCGGCACGGTGCTCTTCGTGATGACGTGCGTGCTCCTCCTGGGAAGCACGCACGTCATCACGAATTGCACCTGCGCGCATCACGAACCCAATGAGGACCTTCTCCATACGGCCACGGGTCCCCTCGTCCACAGGTGGAGGGGAGTCAGGTGACATGGACATCCCCTCTACCTGCGGACGGGCCTGGGACGGGGCATCCCTGCTGGTGCATGGTGGTGCACTCACAGGGTCAGGGACAGCGACATGCACAGGCCCCTCCACGGTGACCTGTGCTGCCTCCTGCACCTGCCCCTGGACTGCACCACTTGCACCAGCAGGGATGCCCCCACCAGGCCCCATGTGTGCCTCAGTGGCGGCCTCCTCCTCCTCTGTGGAAACCACCAACCTGGATGGCTCCTCACCGTCTTCCGCCATAGCAGGCCCCTCTGGGGGCTCACCCACCCCTTCCGATGCAGCCGTGGGGGCATCCCCGCCGCCTTGCTCCACAGCGCCGTCTCCGCCCTCTTCTTCACTAGCCGCTGCGTAGAGGGAGACATAGAACACAAGCATCAGGGTACTGTACAATGGTCCCCTACACAGGAAGCAATAGCAGATGAGTACCACTGTCAAAGTACACTTCCATCATGCCCCTCCACAACACATGGGTCAGTCCAGGCAAAACACACACAGTAACAGGCATGGTGCATGCCATGGACATTTCCATACATGTCCAATGGACTCTTGAAACATACAATGATATGGAACTCACATGCATCATAGGTCATGCCTATCACATGCACACACTTCACCTCAGTCACATCCATCTGGCCTCATACACCCCAAACACAGCGGATACAAGGATAACTAGGCTGCATCAGTGAATCTGTGCATTGTCACAGACATGTGTCATGCATCCATGGCATTCACAAGTCACAGACACGCAGGTCAGGCACACAGACATGGCTACCATATATGTACCTGGCATCAGCACCCATCCCTCACCCCCACCCATGTCCAGGAGACTGGCATGCTCTCATGTGTAAAATCTGCATAGGGCTCCCCATGTCACATTTAAACACATGCAACGACCATGTGGTTCACACATCACTGGTCGCACATGCATTACCATGATGTCCCTGCACACATACATGCGTACATGGCCTATGTCACACATACAGGCAAGTATCAGACAATCAGCACACCGCAACATGCCCTGTCTCACACAGCAATGCTTGGCCACTTACCGCTCAACTCCAGACTGGTCTCCTTCTCAAGGATCTGGGTGTGGAGCGCTGGGCGTACGTGTTCCAGGACCCTCATCTGGATGGAACTCATGCGGCCCCGGCCCCCCTCCACGAGGCGCCGGGCCTTCACGAGGGTCTTGGACCTCAAGTCCTCCCAGCGCTTCTTGATCTTCTGGACGTCGCGGGTTGCCACCCCCTCCGCATTGATGGCAACCACACAGTCGGCCCAGATCCTCTCCCGTCCTTCCTTGCTGACGCGGGACGATCCAAAGAGGGCATCATACTGCCCCAGGACATGCTCCACCAGGACACCAACTTCGGTGGCAGTGAAGCTGGTGCCCCTCTGCCCCTCTGGCCTGGGGTTGCCACTGGTGCCAGATGTTGAAGTGCCCGATATGGCAACCCCAGAGGCAGGAGTGGGTGGGCAACTGGGTCCTGGGGCTGGGCTGTGGAGCGATGTTATCCCAGTCGGGAGTCTTCTGTTCCAGCAGGGGTGGACACAGCAACTGGACCCCTGCAGATGGCTGATGTGCAGGCACCAAATGGCAGGGCACGGTGGCAGCAGGCAGGCAGGCAGCAGCAGATGGCACGTGGGAGGCTGCTCGGGGCACTGGGGGGGCAGTAATTCGGCCTTCTGGGCAGGAGCGTGGCCTTCCGAGTGTTTTCGCCTGGCCAGCTTGATACGGAGTGATTTGGCACGTGAAAATCCTGCACGTCAGCGGAAATTCGAGGAAAGGCCCTTAGCGCGTAAGCGCGTCGGCACGCATACGCAATTCTATTGGACCAAAGGCCCTCAGCGCGTAAGCGTGTCTGTGACGTGACCCGCACGGGTGTTTCCCTCATAGCACGTGATGACGGAGCACACGTGGAAAGACTGCACTTCAGAGTGTCATCGCGTGTAATTGGACAAAAGTGCGCGTACACGCGATTGGCCTATGTACGTGTAATTCAGGGGTGCGCGGGCACTTACACACGCGAGTACATCAGCGCACTTGTATTCCGGGCTGCGCGGGAATTTCCACACGCTATTGGTCTGGGTATGTGGATTTCAGGGGTGCGCGGGAAGTTTCACACGCTTGCCTACAACACGCGCAAAGAAACACGTACGCCAGTAGGAAGCAGGCATACGTTGACCCGCGACGCATAAATTTGCACGCAAAAAACTAACAAGCTCAGACGCCAGGTTGAATATACTGTTCCTAGCAGCAGTGGCCGTAGGCTACCAAAGGAGGAGGAGGAGGATAGTCAGGGCCAGAATTTTCACACCCAGAACCAGCCTTTTTGGGATGCCTGATGACCAGGTGTATGGGAGGTACAGGTTTCCACCACACATAATACTGGACCTGGTGAGTGAGTGGGAGGATGACCTCACATCACCCACCCTGTGCTCCCAAGCACTCAGCCCCCTGGAGAAGGTCCTCAATGTACTGCACTTCTTAGCCACTGGATCATTTCAGCGGACAAGTGTCATAATGGGTGGGGTGTCACAGGCCACGCAGTCACGCTGCCTACACCAGGTCTTGAACATCATCACTGCACGCCCATCAGTCGGCAGGCACATATACCTGCCCAGAACACCTGCAGAAAGGCATGCTACCGCTCTGGATTTTTACGGTGTGGCACGATTCCCCAAAGTGCTAGGTGCCATCGACTGCACCCATGTGGCTCTACGTCCCCCTAGGGCATCTGAGCACATCTATAGGAACCGCAAGCACTGGCATTCCATCAACGTGCAGGTAGTATGTAATGCCAAGGGAATCATCACCTCAGTATATGCCAGCTATCCAGGGTCCACCCACGACAGCTTCATTTACCGAATGTCCACCCTGGGCAGCATGGCGATACATGGCTGCTTGGTGAGTATGAATGCCACTGCATGTCAGATACTGAGCAAGGTCACAACCCCACCAATGATACCCATCACCACCTCCACAGGGGACAGTGCCTACCCTCTCAGCCCCCACATGATGACGCTAATTCGGAACCCCACCACGCCACCCGAGGTAAGATATAACACAGCCCACATTGCAACCCGGGGCATAGAGGAGCACACATTCGGAGTGCTTAAGTCACGCTTTCGCTCCCTTGACCGTTCTGGCGGGCAGCTGTTATACGCTCCCCCAGTAGTGTGCAGGATCATAGTGGCAGCATGTGTCCTGCACAACGTTGCAACACGCCGGGGCCTGGCCGTGGACATGGTGGTGCCCCCACATCCCCAACCACATGCACGCCCGCTGCGCATGGGAGTGGAAAGGGCACGGGGGAGGCAGCCCGTACACAGCTAGTGGCTAATTACTTCACATAGAAATCACACCCCTGTGGAGTGCACACTGCCCAGGCACATACCATCTGACAATCAATGATGACTCAACCTGACAATGATCCTGAATGTCTGGAGAATCTACCGTCAAAACCATATCAGCCTGTGATTGTTCACCTGGAAGTGTTACAATGTGTGCATCCCTACCTACACAGACACCACCAATGCAGTTTCGTGAAAAGACACATTCATGCAGCTAAAATGAATACCCACTTTCAAAATGCAACATGAGGACAGTGCCATGTCACCCAACCCATCCCCAGCACTGCCACACGACACACCATACCATGTCATGCTATGTGCGGGTAAACAAAGTAATCCCCACAACATGACACAAGTGTCACAAAGTACAGTGTCCCTAATTGAAACTCGCGACACCTGAAATGCTCACAGTAATGCAGGACCAACAACACACTTGAGCAGGTATTTAGCAATAACACTTATCAGCTACTGACCCTCAAAACTACCATTAACATGACATTACGAATGTAAGAAATTAGTAGTCTCACCACCTGGAAATGCCTGCACTCCCACCACTTCCAACTGTACAGTGTTGCCGCCATGTAGAGTTGTAGGTGCACTGCTGCCAACATGGACTCCATCTCCAAAGTAGAGGGCCTTGTGTAGACATGAGGAAAGGACCTGCAAATTAGGAGGTAGACATGGATGATGAGTTACACATCTATGCAACATGCAGTGTACAACACAACAGCAATATGCACTAGGAATGTATACACAGTATTGACTAGACTACCCACACATGTAGTGGGAGTCCAATGTCACCATGTACGTCAATGTCACTTGGGCACACCCTTTGCAAGCCCATGGAAACGGGAAGCAGGAGGGGTGTGTGTGACAAAAACCCAAGCATCTGAACCAAATACATGACAAGCCTGCATGTGCCCATCCACAATGCAGCGTATGCCCACGGGAGCCACACAAGGCAACACACTGTCCCAAAAAAAGAAAGAAAAAAAAAATAATAATAATAATCAAAAATGGCCATTAATGGGCCCGGGGGGTTTGGGGAGGCCACCCAGGAGGTCCGAGGACAGGGTGCACACCAAAACCCACCTGTGTGGATCTTGCGAAAAAAAAAACACCTCCATGGGCTCATGGCCCACACGGCTACCCTATTGTGGGAGTATCACTGCTGTCGCTATTCTCACCCTGTGCAGCTGCATCCGGAGGTGGTGGCACTATGGGAGGCAGCCCACGCAAGGCCCTAGTCTGTTCCTCCATGGCTGCAAGCATGCAGGTGTGGTAGGTCTCGTTCTGGAGGATGAGTGTGCGGAGGTCCCCATGCAACAACTCACGGGATGCCCGGACCTCCGCCCTAGTTGCCTGCATCTCAGCTGAGAGCGTACGGGTGAGACGCTCCAGCTGCTGTTCTGTCCTTAGGTTTGTTGAAGCCTCAAGCTCAACAAGAGTCGTCCTGAGGTGAAGGAGTTCCAGCCTCAGGGCTTCCCTGTGGCCCTGGGACTCTATGGAGATGGCTTCCTGCAGAGTCGCCAGTGCCGCCCGCCTGTCCCTGTTGGACGCCAACATGTCCTCCCTGTGTGACTGGCAGATGGAGTCGGTTGCCTGCTGTAGTCGCTCCATCAGCCTTTCGGGGGGGACAATGGAAGTGGCCACCCTATCCATGGCCTGAGCCATCATCTCTGATGATGCTGCCTGTTGGGTTGCCATACCGTAAATGGATTGCTCCCATGCGGTATTGCCAGGTGGCGTACGGCCACCACGTCGGCGGGCACCACACCTGTCTGGGGCAGGGCGAACTGCGCCTTGCTGCGCCGGCACTGCCTGAGGCTGCAGGACTGCATTCCCCCTCTAATCTGCTGGCCCAGGAACAGGATCAGATGTCGCAGAGTGTGACCCTGCATCCGTAACCACCAAAGGCGTACCTGCCAACACTGACATCCCCATTGAGGGTTCTAACCCTGGTGCAGGTGGGTCGGACAGAACAGAATCCCTCCCAGGAACACTCACCTGCGACGGCACGTAGGTCTCATCATCTGAATCAACACCTGAGTACAGCTCGGGGGAGGTGCAGCCAGAGACACCCCTTGAGAGCACGACCTGCAGCAGTTGTGGGTTCTCACCCACCACCACACCACGTCCCTCACTGGTGGTCGGTCGGCCCTCAGACCCCTCCTGGGTCTGCACCATCTCCACAACCCCAGCAGTATCAGGTGCGTCTTCCCTTGCAAAGACATAAAAGAAAACAAATGGAAACAGGCATTAGCACCATGGCACACAATGAGGGCTGAGAAGCAACAGAACCAGTACTTGATTGACACATGTCCCACATGACTAAAACCCTCCCATGCATGCACCCTCACTGCGTATGAAGGGGAGGAAAATGGCACACATTGATGACACCAAGATGGAAGATGAACACATTTGCTGCATGCTGCCTAGCAGTGGCATCACACATTGGCCTGTGATTGCCAGGTGAAATAAACATGCCATCACACAGATGGCATGTACCATTGCTATTGAGTGAAGATGGAGAGGAGGGTATCACTTATTTATTCAGTCCAATTCCCTCATGTAATAGCTTTTCTAATTCAAACAGGTCTGATTTTTCACCTGGAGCTGGCAGTCCAAAATGGTCCGATTACACAGGGACATGTCTAAACAAATGATATCCAGGTAACAAAGTCACTCCACTTTACCATAGCCATGTCAGACATGTGACTAGCGGACTGAGAAATGCCTAGTAAAAGTGGTGGAATGCAAACAATCTGCCTGAATGAACAGAGAAAAATAAGCAACAATGTTGTGGCAAGGTGACACTTCAAGGGCAACTGGCGTGCTGTTGGGCTAGATGTCTACTGTTGGCAGAAGGAATACTGCTATGGCCAAATGCTGCTGCGCAGAATGTATTGCATGAAGCACATGGGTGACCCAAACAACTCAGGCGCACACACCCTCACCTGGCACACAAACAGAAGCCCTCACACACACACCATGCACATGGATGACACATACATGCATGTGCACTCACCGGACAATGCCCCATAATCTGGCAGATCTCCCACGCCTTGGATCTGTTCCTCCGTGACGTAGGTCCCAGCGACTGACTCATGTGGAGTGAGTTCCATGTCTTCTACTGGAGACCCACCTCCAGTCACTAGAGTTGCGGCATGACTTGAGGCCAGCATATTCTTTGCCCTGCGCTTTAGGTCATTCCAGCGCTTATAGCAATCATTGGCTGTGCACCTCATGATTCCAAGGGCACTTACGATGTCCGCAACGGTCTGCCAGTGTGCCTGGCGTTGTGCAGGTGTGGTCTTGGATCCTGCAACAATGACCATTTTGTTATCATGTGCGGACACATACTCGACAAGTGCATTCAGTTCGGCATCCGTGAAGCTGGGCTTCCTCAACGGGCCGGACTGTGTAGCCGTGTCTGGGGCATCAGCCTGTGCCGGACGAGCACTCTTCCTCTTCCGCTTGGAAGGTGGTGGTGATCCTGAGTGTCCTATGCCGCTCTGGACACTAGGGGCAGGAGCCCTGGTGGACTCTGTATCAGGAGTGTGGGATTGCATACTCAGCATGGGAGTTGGTGCAGGCATTGGCTCAAGTGTAATGATGTCAGGGGGAATGTCAGCAGGATGGACTAGGACCGACACTGTCCTGGCTGGGTGTGTGAGAGCTGGGGTGGATGGAGCCGCAGCTGCCCCGCAGCCTCTCCACCCTGCCTACTTGGGGCAGCAGATGACCTTGCTGCCCCTGATCCACGTGGCCTGATGACATCAACGTGCACCAGCGCACGTGTCATAGGCCTGCTGACCTGGAAGTCAGCCATGGAGTCAGCCAGGTCTGGTGCCACAATGGGCTGGTCCAACAAGGGCTGAGCATGGATGGTGTCGGCCACATCACCCTCAACCAGGGGGGCGTGGGGGGATTATGGGTGCCCTTGACTGGTCCTCCACACATGGGGGCAGGGTCACCCTGCAAGTAACGACCACGTCCCCTACCGGATCCACCACGGCCACCACTTGTGGCTCGTCCACCTTTGCCACCCTTACGGATTCCTCGCCTCCCAACCATGGCACAGATGTTAATGTGCGTATGGGAGAGGCTGTAAACTATTGTCCTGGGCAATTGGGGGTCAAAGGGGTTGGGTACCAGATGGTAATCGTACCCTAGTGCTCTAGCAAGGCTGAATGTGACCCCTGGGGAAAGATGACGGGTCACGCAACGCACAGGAAACCCAAAAAAGGGAGATAACGTGCACGCAACCCCTCCTAGACCACGTGTGCGGAAAAATGAACCTGCACTACGCTGTGGCACCCAGTAACACAAGAATGAACGTATGCGTGTCACACGCAGCCTAGAATGACCTCTGAAGGGGTAGGCTACACACGGTGCAAGCACAGATGTTAGATACGTGCGTTACTCACCGTCTGCCAGGAAAAAGAGCGTGAAAAAGAAGCGCGTGTGCGCGTTGACAACACCCCCGCCAAAAGAAGAATTGTACGCTGTCTGAGGAGACAGGACAACAGTAGAAGGGAACGCTGTTTGAGGGAACAGGCCCAGGAAAACCAGAAAAAGAGAAAAAAGAGAAAAAGCTGTCAGAGGTAACAGGGAGTACGAACTTGAAACGCCGTGAAGTAAATCGCGTGTGAAACGACAAGAAGTACAGATTTCACCCACTCGCTCTCCACGAAAAGCACGTACAAGGAAATGGTGTTCTACACGTACCTTTTATGCAGGCCCACACGTCCAGCGTCACTTCCGCTTGTACGCGCTAGGGCCATTTCCACCAATTACACGCTTTGTCACTTCCGCATGTACGCGCTAGGGCCATTTCCACCAATTACACGCTTTGTCACTTCCGCGTGTACGCGCTAAGGCCATTTCCACCAATTACACGCTTTGACACTCGGACGTGTCTTTCATTTTTTTAACACGCAACATTTCAAACGTGTGCCATATTCAACGTGCACGTGACTTCATAGACGCCTTTGGGCCAATGAATGTACAGACGTGTGCTGACGCGCTTACGCGCTAAGGGCCTTTCCTCGAATTACATGCAGACGTGCTGGATTTTCACGTGCAAAATCACTCCGTATCAAGCTGGTCACGCGTTCACACACGGAAGACCATGCTCCTGCCCAGAAGGCCCAATTACTGCCCCCCAGAGCCCTGAGCATGCTCCCACCTGCCATCTGCTGCTGCCTGACTGCCTGCTGCCCACGTGCCCTGACATTTGCTGCCTGCACATCAGCCAGGGGTGCTGTTGCTGTGACCACCCCTGCTGGAACCGAAGACTCCCGACTGCTTTTCCATCGCCCCACAGCCCAGCCCCAGGACCCAGTTGCCCACCCACTCCTGCCTCCGGGGTTGCCATGTCGGGCACTGCAACATCTGGCACCAGTGGCAACCCCCGGCCAAGGAGGCAGAGGGGCACCAGCTTCACTGCCACTGAAGTTGGTGTCCTGGTGGAGCATGTCCTGGGGCAGTATGATGCCCTCTTTGGAAGGTTGCGTGCCGACAAGGAAGGACGGACTCGGATCTGGATGACATCGTGACTGCCATCAACGCGGAGGAGGTGGCAGTCCGCGACTACGAACGTGTCAGGAAGCGCTGGGTGGACTTCAGGTCCAGGACCCTCAACAAGGCCGGGTGCCTCCTGAAGGCAGCGGATGCTAAGGGGCGCCGGGGCCACTTGTCGGAAGATCAGATGAGGGTCCTGGAACGCATATGCCCAGCGCTCCATGTCCAGGTCCTTAAGAGGCAGACCCATCTGGAGTCAAGCGGTAATTGTACATGCATACTGATTGTAAGCTGTGCGTGTGGTGTGCCAGGAGTGTGCAGGTTGAACATGTATTTTTATGTGGGCAAGTAGGGGGGGTGTACAGGGCCGTGAGGGTGACACATGCGAGGGGTCTCATGTGTGACACATGGATGGTGCTTGTGTGTGTGGGCTTGCATGGCACAGGATGTGGAGGAATGATTGTCAGGTGTGACATGGATGTCGATCGGAACACTGCGACAGTTGGCAGAGGTGTACACATGCATGCAAGTTTGGTGGTGTGTGTGCATGTGTAGTGTACTCCCTATGTTGCATGTGATGTGTGGATGACCTTTGGCTGCTCATGCTGTTGTATGTGAATGGATGGTGCTGGCTGTTGCAATATGGCTGTGGTATGGCTCATGTGTGCAAGTTGAAATGACATGTGTGTTGGGGATTTTGATGCCATGTCTGAGGTTTCCCAATGCCACTCATGTATAACTGTCATGTGTGTATGAGTCCATTGTACAGTGCCCTGATGGATGCCTGTGTTTTCTTTCTCCCTGTCTGCAACGTCAACTGATGAAGAGGGCAGAGAAGGTGCTGTGGAGCACAGCGGCAGGGGTCGCACCACCAGCCGGAGACGCAAGGCCCGGATCCCCTCCCAGGTTCTGATCTCGTCAGGGAGTGAGGAGTCCGGTGCTGTGTCCCAGGCCGCAGCTGCCGAGGGGAGGTCCAAGAGGCGGAGGTTGGACTTGGACTCCTCAGCAGCAGAAGGGGCAGCTGGGACCCCACAGGGCCCAACGGAGGAAGATGGCACGGAGTCATCCAGGTTGGTGGGGGTTTGGAGGAGGAGGAGGCCGTGCAAGCGACAGAGGCGGGGTCTGGAGGTGGGGATTCCACTGGTGCTAGTGGTGCAGTGCAGGATCAGGGACAGGAGGCAGCACAGGCTGCTGCGGAGGTGCCTGTGTGCAATCCTGTCCCTGCTCCTGTCACTGCATCATCTTGCACCAGCGGGGATGCCTACCTCCAGACCTGTTCTCAGGGAGGGGATTGGCTTACAACACCTGGCCTTCCTCTCCCTGCGGATGTGGCTATCCTGCACCAGGTTGAGTCTGTCCAGGGTGGGGTGGCATTGCGTCAACGGCCGATGCGAGCTGACCTGCAGTCTTTTCATGATGAATCTGCACGTCTTCTCGCATGGCTCGTTGACCGCGTTAACCCACTGGGACAGCTCACCAGGGCTGGATTCCTCCGTTTCCTGGACCTTGTTCCAACCCCCTCCTGCACGGAACCCCCTATGCCCCAGTCGTCCTCCATGCCATCTTCCCACCCATGTATCACCTGGGTGCCCTGTGGAGCTGCCTCCGACCGTGCGGCCAGGCTGGTGGACAACAGATCCCTGCCACAGTCGGGAGTCGGACGTCCAGCAGGGGTGGCCACATCAACGACTGCACCCCAGCTGGAGGAGGATGTGCAGGCACCATCGGATAGGGCACATGGACAGCAGCAGCTGCAGCAGCAGGAGGCTGTAGGTGGGAGCCACGATAGCTCGGGGCCTTCAACATCGGAGGGGCAGGCATTGGCCGGAGGGCAGGAGGACCCTGGACGGGAAGTGTCTTCCGTCTGGCAGCGGTTGGGCCACGCCATAGATGCGGAGCGGCGGCGGGCGGAAGAGGCGCAGCTCACGATGGTCTGGGCGGAGAACTCCATGCGGAGGGCCCTGAGGCGGGCCGAGTGGAGGTGAACATGTCGGCGTCCCTGCGGACCCTCGGGGCCATGGAACAGGACCGCCTCCGGGACATAGACGAGGAGTTCGATGATGCCCTGGCCCGGAACACCACTGAGTGAGCCGCTGGACTGACCCGCCGCCATTGTATATAGTTATTTAGTGATAGGTTTCCTTTATAGTTTATTTTTATTTGGAGTCGACGGACACTGCTCCACCTTTTGTATATAGTTCCATTTTAGATAGGTTTTTTGGTAGGTTTCATTTCTTCTGTTGGGATGATGGACCCTGAATACTTTGTACATAGTTGGATTTTGCATTTGGATATTTTTTTTACTATGAATATTTTTTTCCATGGAGCAATGGTTTTCTATTTCTTTTTTCCCTTCATTTCCTTTTTATGGACTTGAACTTTGGAAGACATTTTTTTGGATTATCATTTATTGATTTTGATTTCAAAAGGGACAGCCAGCTTAATTTTTTTTTTTTTTTACTTGTGTATTTTGTTTCATTTTGATTGCCATTACTGTTGTTTTTAATACATTATTTTGATTTTTTCATTCTTCAATGTGTGGTTTCATCTCATTGTTTTCATGCATGTCATGATATGGGTTTTCAGGTTCACTTGCAACCATTGTGTGTGTGTGAGACACATGTGTTCATTTACATTGTTTCCATTGGAGTAGTATCATGGGCGCATGTAATACTTGGTTGTGTCTTTGGGCTGTGGTGGCTGGCCATGAGGCCCATGCTTGAGGATTGTCAGGGCCTGTGGGCAGGGGGACATGAGTGGGGGCCTGGTGGAGGCTGCCCCTGCACTGCTGGGGGGTGGGGGTGATAGGGGACATGAGTGGGGGCCTGGTGGAGGCTGCCCCTGGACTGCTGGGTTGTGGGGGTGGTGGGAGACATGAGTGGGTGCCTGGCGGAGGCTGCCCCTGCACTGCTGGGGGGTGGGGGTGATAGGGGACATGAGTGGGGGCCTGGTGGAGGCTGCACCTGCACTGCTGGGGGGTGGGGGTGGTGGGAGACATGAGTGGGGGCCTGGTGGAGGCTGCCCCTGCACTGCTGGGGGGTGGGGGTGATAGGGGACATGAGTGGGGGCCTGGTGGTGCTGCCCCTGCACTGCTAGGGGGTGGGGGTGGTGGGAGACATGAGTGGGGGCCTGGTGGAGGGTGCCCCATAGTGCTGGGGGGGCGGGGGGTGGGAGACATGAGTGGGGGCCTGGTGGAGGCTGCCCCTGCACTGCTGGGGGTAGGGGTGGTGGTAGACATGGGTGGGGGCCTGGTGGAGGCTGTCCCTGCACTGCTAGGGGGTGGGGGTGGTGGGAGACATGAGTGGGGGCCTGGTGGAGGGTGCCCCACAGTGCTGGGGGGGTGGGAGGTGGGAGACATGAGTGGGGGCCTGGTGGAGGCTGCCCCTGCACTGCTGGGGGGTGGGGTGGTGGTAGACATGTGTGGGGGCCTGGTGGAGGCTGCCCCTGGTGGCTGGGGGGTGGGGGTGGTGGGAGACATGAGTGGGGGCCTGGTGGAGGGTGCCCCACAGTGCTGGGGGGTGGGGGTGGGAGACATGAGTGGGGGCCTGGTGGAGGCTGCCCCTGCACTGCTGGGGGGTGGGGGTGGTGGTAGACATGGGTGGGGGCCTGGTGGAGGCTGCCCCTGCACTGCTGGGGGGTGGGGGTGATAGGGGACATGAGTGGGGGCCTGGTGGAGGCTGCCCCCGGTGGCTGGGGGGTGGGGATGGTGGGAGACATGAGTGGGGGCCTGGTGGAGGCTGCCCCTGGTGGCTGGGGGGTGGGGGTGATAGGGGACATGAGTGGGGGCCTGGTGGAGGCTGCCCCTGCACTGCTAGGGGGTGGGGGTGGTGGGAGACATGAGTGGGGGCCTGGTGGAGGCTGCCCCTGCACTGCTAGGGGGTGGGGGTGGGGGTGGTGGGAGACATGAGTGGGGGTCTGGTGGAGGGTGCCCCACAGTGCTGAGGGGGGTGGGGGTGGGAGACATGAGTGGGGGCCTGGTGGAGGCTGCCCCTGCACTGCTGGGGGGTGGGGGTGATAGGTGACATGAGTGGGGGCCTGGTGGTGCTGCCCCTGCACTGCTAGGGGGTGGGGGTGGTGGGAGACATGAGTGGGGGCCTGGTGGAGGCTGCCCCTGCACTGCTGGGGGTGGGGGTGATAGGGGACATGAGTGGGGGCCTGGTGGAGGCTGCCCCTGGTGGCTGGGGGGTGGGGGTGGTGGGAGACATGAGTGGGGGCCTGGTGGAGGCTGCCCCTGCACTGCTTGGGGGTGGGGGTGGTGGGATACATGAGTGGGGGCCTGGTGGAGGCTGCCCCTGGTGGCTGGGGGGTGGGGGTGGTGGGAGACATGAGTGGGGGCCTGGTGGAGGCTGCCCCTGGTGGCTGTGGGGTGGGGGTGGTGGGAGACATGAGTGGGGGCCTGGTGGAGGCTGCCCCTGCACTGCTGGGGGGTGGGAGTGGTGGGAGACATGAGTGGGGGCCTGGTGGTGCTGCCCCTGCACTGTCTTTTCATGATGAATCTGCACGTCTTCTCGCATGGCTCGTTGACCGCGTTAACCCACTGGGACAGCTCACCAGGGCTGGATTCCTCCGTTTCCTGGACCTTGTTCCAACCCCCTCCTGCACTGAACCCCCTATGCCCCAGTCGTCCTCCATGCCATCTTCCCACCCATGTATCACCTGGGTGCCCTGTGGAGCTGCCTCCGACCGTGCAGCCAGGCTGGTGGACAACAGATCCCTGCCACAGTCGGGAGTCGGACGTCCAGCAGGGGTGGCCACATCAACGACTGCACCCCAGCTGGAGGAGGATGTGCAGGCACCATCGGATAGGGCACATGGACAGCAGCAGCTGCAGCAGCAGGAGGCTGTAGGTGGGAGCCACGATAGCTCGGGGCCTTCAACATCGGAGGGGCAGGCATTGGCCGGAGGGCAGGAGGACCCTGGACGGGAAGTGTCTTCCGTGTGGCAGCGGTTGGGTCACGCCATAGATGCGGAGCGGCGGCAGGCGGAAGAGGCGCAGCTCACGATGATCTGGGCGGAGAACTCCATGCGGAGGGCCCTGAGGCGGGCCGAGTGGAGGTGAACATGTCGGCGTCCCTGCGGACCCTCGGGGCCATGGAACAGGACCGCCTCCGGGACATAGACGAGGAGTTCGATGATGCCCTGGCCCGGAACACCACTGAGTGAGCCGCTGGACTGACCCGCCGCCATTGTATATAGTTATTTAGTGATAGGTTTCCTTTATAGTTTATTTTTATTTGGAGTCGACGGACACTGCTCCACCTTTTGTATATAGTTCCATTTTAGATAGGTTTTTTGGTAGGTTTCATTTCTTCTGTTGGGATGATGGACCCTGAATACTTTGTACATAGTTGGATTTTGCATTTGGATATTTTTTTTACTATGAATATTTTTTTCCATGGAGCAATGGTTTTCTATTTCTTTTTTCCCTTCATTTCCTTTTTATGGACTTGAACTTTGGAAGACATTTTTTTGGATTATCATTTATTGATTTTAATTTCAAAAGGGACAGCCAGCTTAATTTTTTTTTTTTTACTTGTGTATTTTGTTTCATTTTGATTGCCATTACTGTTGTTTTTAATACATTATTTTGATTTTTTCATTCTTCAATGTGTGGTTTCATCTCATTGTTTTCATGCATGTCATGATATGGGTTTTCAGGTTCACTTGCAACCATTGTGTGTGTGTGAGACACATGTGTTCATTTACATTGTTTCCATTGGAGTAGTATCATGGGCGCATGTAATACTTGGTTGTGTCTTTGGGCTGTGGTGGCTGGCCATGAGGCCCATGCTTGAGGATTGTCAGGGCCTGTGGGCAGGGGGACATGAGTGGGGGCCTGGTGGAGGCTGCCCCTGCACTGCTGGGGGGTGGGGGTGATAGGGGACATGAGTGGGGGCCTGGTGGAGGCTGCCCCTGGACTGCTGGGTGGTGGGGGTGGTGGGAGACATGAGTGGGGGCCTGGCGGATGCTGCCCCTGCACTGCTGGGGGGTGGGGGTGATAGGGGACATGAGTGGGGGCCTGGTGGAGGCTGCACCTGCACTGCTGGGGGGTGGGGGTGGTGGGAGACATGAGTGGGGGCCTGGTGGAGGCTGCCCCTGCACTGCTGGGGGGTGGGGGTGATAGGGGACATGAGTGGGGGCCTGGTGGTGCTGCCCCTGCACTGCTAGGGGGTGGGGGTGGTGGGAGACATGAGTGGGGGCCTGGTGGAGGGTGCCCCATAGTGCTGGGGGGGTGGGGGGTGGGAGACATGAGTGGGGGCCTGGTGGAGGCTGCCCCTGCACTGCTGGGGGGTAGGGGTGGTGGTAGACATGGGTGGGGGCCTGGTGGAGGCTGTCCCTGCACTGCTAGGGGGTGGGGGTGGTGGGAGACATGAGTGGGGGCCTGGTGGAGGGTGCCCCACAGTGCTGGGGGGGTGGGAGACATGAGTGGGGGCCTGGTGGAGGCTGCCCCTGCACTGCTGGGGGGTGGGGGTGGTGGTAGACATGTGTGGGGGCCTGGTGGAGGCTGCCCCTGGTGGCTGGGGGTTGGGGGTGGTGGGAGACATGAGTGGGGGCCTGGTGGAGGGTGCCCCACAGTGCTGGGGGGTGGGGGTGGGAGACATGAGTGGGGGCCTGGTGGAGGCTGCCCCTGCACTGCTGGGGGGTGGGGGTGGTGGTAGACATGGGTGGGGGCCTGGTGGAGGCTGCCCCTGCACTGCTGGGGGGTGGGGGTGATAGGGGACATGAATGGGGGCCTGGTGGAGGCTGCCCCCGGTGGCTGGGGGGTGGGGATGGTGGGAGACATGAGTGGGGGCCTGGTGGAGGCTGCCCCTGGTGGCTGGGGGGTGGGGGTGATAGGGGACATGAGTGGGGGCCTGGTGGAGGCTGCCCCTGCACTGCTAGGGGGTGGGGGTGGTGGGAGACATGAGTGGGGGCCTGGTGGAGGCTGCCCCTGCACTGCTGGGGGGTGGGGGTGATAGGGGACATGAGTGGGGGCCTGGTGTAGGCTGCCCCTGGTGGCTGGGGGGTGGGGGTGGTGGGACACATGAGTGGGGGCCTGGTGGAGGCTGCCCCTGCACTGCTGGGGGGTGGGGGTGATAGGGGACATGAGTGGGGGCCTGGTGGTGCTGCCCTGCACTGCTAGGGGGTGGGGGTGGTGGGAGACATGAGTGGGGGCCTGGTGGAGGCTGCCCCTGCACTGCTGGGGGGTAGGGGTGAAAGGGGACATGAGTGGGGGCCTGGTGGAGGCTGCCCCTGGTGGCTGGGGGGTGGGGGTGGTGGGAGACATGAGTGGGGGCCTGGTGGAGGCTGCCCCTGCACTGCTGGGGGGTGGGGGTGATAGAGGACATGAGTGGGGGCCTGGTGGTGCAGCCCCTGCACTGCTAGGGGGTGTGGGTGGTGGCAGACATGAGTGGGGGCCTGGTGGAGGGTGCCCCACAGTGCGGGGGGGGGTGGGAGACATGAGTGGGGGCCTGGTGGAGGCTGCCCCTGCACTGCTGGGGGGTGGGGGTGGTGGTAGACGTGGGTGGGGGCCTGGTGGACACTGCCCCTGCACTGCTGGGGGGTGGGGGTGATAGGGGACATGAGTGGGGGCCTGGTGGAGGCTACCCATGGTGGCTGGAGGGTGGGGGTGGTGGGAGACATGAGTGGGGCCTGGTGGAGGGTGCCCCACAGTGCTGGGGGGTGGGGGTGATAGGGGACATGAGTGGGGGCCTGGTGGAGGCTGCCCCTGCACTGCTGGGGGGTGGGGGTGGTGGGAGACATGAGTGGGGGCCTGGTGTAGGCTGCCCCTGCACTGCTGGGGGGTGGGGGTGATAGGGGACATGAGTGGGGGCCTGGTGGAGGCTGCCCCTGCACTGCTGGGGGGTGGGGCTGGTGGGAGACATGAGTGGGGGCCTGGTGGAGGCTGCCCCTGCACTGCTGGGGGGTGGGGGTGATAGGGGACATGAGTGGGGGCCTGGTGGAGGCTGCCCCTGCACTGCTGGGGGTGGGGATGATAGGGGACATGAGTGGGGGCCTGGTGGTGCTGCCCCTGCACTGCTAGGGGGTGGGGGTGGTGGGAGACATGAGTGGGGGACTGGTGGAGGGTGCCCCACAGTGCTGGGGGGGTGGGGCTGGGAGACATGAGTGGGGGCCTGGTGGAGGCTGCCCTGCACTGCTGGGGGGTGGGGGTGGTGGTAGACATGGGTGGGGGCCTGGTGGAGGCTGCCCCTGCACTGCTGGGGGGTGGGGGTGATAGGGGACATGAGTGGGGGCCTGGTGGAGGCTGCCCATGGTGGCTGGGGGGTGGGGGTGGTGGGAGACATGAGTGGGGGCCTGGTGTAGGCTGCCCCTGCACTGCTGGGGGGTGGGGGTGATAGGGGACATGAGTGGGGGCCTGGTGGAGGCTGCCCCTGCACTGCTGGGGGGTGGGGCTGGTGGGAGACATGAGTGGGGGCCTGGTGGAGGGTGCCCCACAGTGCTGGGGGGTGGGGGTGATAGGGGACATGAGTGGGGGCCTGGTGGAGGCTGCCCCTGCACTGCTGGGGGGTGGGGGTGGTGGGAGACATGAGTGGGGGCCTGGTGTAGGCTGCCCCTGCACTGCTGGGGGGTGGGGGTGATAGGGGACATGAGTGGGGGCCTGGTGGAGGCTGCCCCTGCACTGCTGGGGGGTGGGGCTGGTGGGAGACATGAGTGGGGGCCTGGTGGAGGCTGCCCCTGCACTGCTGGGGGGTGGGGGTGATAGGGGACATGAGTGGGGGCCTGGTGGAGGCTGCCCCTGCACTGCTGGGGGTGGGGATGATAGGGGACATGAGTGGGGGCCTGGTGGTGCTGCCTCTGCACTGCTAGGGGGTGGGGGTGGTGGGAGACATGAGTGGGGGACTGGTGGAGGGTGCCCCACAGTGCTGGGGGGGTGGGGCTGGGAGACATGAGTGGGGGCCTGGTGGAGGCTGCCCTGCACTGCTGGGGGGTGGGGGTGGTGGTAGACATGGGTGGGGGCCTGGTGGAGGCTGCCCCTGCACTGCTGGGGGGTGGGGGTGATAGGGGACATGAGTGGGGGCCTGGTGGAGGCTGCCCATGGTGGCTGGGGGTTGGGGGTGGTGGGAGACATGAGTGGGGGCCTGGTGGAGGGTGCCCTACAGTGCTGGGGGTTGGGGGTGATAGGGGACATGAGTGGGGGCCTGGTGGAGGCTGCCCCTGCACTGCTGGGGGTTGGGGTGGTGGGAGACATGAGTGGGGGCCTGGTGGAGGCTGCCCCTGCACTGCTGGGGGTGGGGGTGATAGGGGACATGAGTGGGGGCCTGGTGGTGCTGCCCCTGCACTGCTAGGAGGTGGTGGTGGTAGAAGACATGAGTGGGGGCCTGGATGAGGGTGCCCCACAGTGCTGGGGGGGTGGAGGGTGGGAGACATGAGTGGGGGCCTGGTGGAGGCTGCCCCTGCACTGCTAGGGGGTGGGGGTGATAGGGGACATGAGTGGGGGCCTGGTGGAGGCTGCCCCTGCACTGCTGGGGGGTCGGGTGATAGGGGACATGAGTGGGGGCCTGGTGGAGGCTGCCCCTGCCCTGCTGGGGGGTGGGGGTGGTGGGAGACATGAGTGGGGGCATGGTGGAGGCTGCCCCTGCACTGCTGGGGGGTGGGGGTGATAGGGGACATGAGTGGGGGCCTGGTGGTGCTGCCCCTGCACTGCTAGGGGGTGGGGGTGGGGGTGGTGGGAGACATGAGTGGGAGTCTGGTGGAGGGTGCCCCACAGTGCTGAGGGGGGTGGGGGTGGGAGACATGAGTGGGGGCCTGGTGGAGGCTGCCCCTGCACTGCTGGGGGGTGGGGGTGATAGGTGACATGAGTGGGGGCCTGGTCGTGCTGCCCCTGCACTGCTAGGGGGTGGGGGTGGTGGGAGACATGAGTGGGGGCCTTGTGGAGGCTGCCCCTGCACTGCTGGGGGTGGGGGTGATAGGGGACATGAGTGGGGGCCTGGTGGAGGCTGCCCCTGGTGACTGGGGGGTGGGGGTGGTGGGAGACATGAGTGGGGGACTGGTGGTGCTGCCCCTGCACTGCTAGGGGGTGGGGGTGGTGGGAGACATGAGTGGGGGCCTGGTGGAGGCTGCCCCTGGTGGCTGGGGGGTGGGGGTGGTGGGAGACATGAGTGGGGGCCTGGTGGAGGCTGCCCTGGTGGCTGTGGGGTGGGGGTGGTGGGAGACATGAGTGGGGGCCTGGTGGAGGCTGCCCCTGCACTGCTGGGGGGTGGGAGTGGTGGGAGACATGAGTGGGGGCCTGGTGGTGCTGCCCCTGCACTGCTAGGGGGTGGGGTGGTGGGAGACATGAGTGGGGGCCTGGTGGTGCTGCCCCTGCACTGCTAGGGGGTGGGGGTGGTGGGAGACATGAGTGGGGGCCTGGTGGAGGCTGCCCCTGCACTGCTGGGGGGTGGGGGTGGTGGTAGGCATGGGTGGGGGCCTGGTGGAGGCTGCCCCTGCACTGCTGGGGGGGTGGGGGGTGGGAGACATGAGCAGGTGTGCAGGGTAGTCCCCTGTTTTGTGGGCTGCCTGCAGGGGCCGTGGAGCGTGTACAGGGAACACCTGTGAGGACCCACCCAGCCTAATCACGTGTGTAACTTCCCGCACACCCCTGTAATACACGTACCCAGCCAAATCGCGTGCGATAATTCCCGCGCACCACTGTAATACACGTACCCAGCCAAATCGCGTGTGATACGCGTGTAAAACTTCACGCGTACCCCTGTCATACACGTACCCAGCCAAATCGTGTGTGATAATTCCACGTACCCCTGTAATACACGTACCCTGGCTAATCGCGTGTAAAACTTCACGCGTACCCCTGTAATACACATACCCTGGCTAATCGCGTGTAAACCTTCCCGCGTACCCCTGTAATACACGTACCCTGGCTAATCGCGTGTAAACCTTCCCGTGTACCCCTGTAATACACTTACCCTGGCTAATCGCATGTAAAACTTCCCGCGTACCCCTGATATGAACGTTTCCCGCTTTGCGTTCCTTGTTTGGCAGCCCTGTAAACTGGTCCAGGGTTAGCGCAGCCCTTTGCAATGATTTAGCGATTTTGATGGCTTTTCCTTGCGCGAGGGCGTTCTTGGGGGCGTTACTGGCGTTGCTGCAGGGTCGCTGCGATACTCTGCGCCATGGCTGGTTTGGGAGCCTAAAATCCATGAATACGCTGTGCGCGGAAATCGGTTTTGGCGCACGCGCCTGGCGCAGACAATCGCACGCGGACACTCTGCGCCAGCCGCTTGCGACACTTTTCTGCAAAATTCTATGAATTACCCTGTTAATATTTTGCCCACTAATTTCACACTGCTCCTGGTGGAGGGGATTATATTGGCCATTATCTATTTCAGGAATGTTGTGCAAGGCATTGCAGGACCTGTAGTGACATCCAGGATTTTGTGTGTAAGGACCTATGAAGCTCTTCTGCTATGCTAACACTCATGATTTTAGAGAGGTTTGCCCATGTAGACTTGCATTCTTTTAGTTACATGCATTATGTACTGACAAGGGTTTGATCATGGAAGCATGATATTTGTATGGCAGTGGTCCTGTGCCCCCGTGTCACCCCATTCTCATTATTTATTCTAGACATGTATTGCATTGTTAGTCTTGCTATTTACCAGAAATCCACGTACAATGTCCCCAGGGGTAGGATCAGATACTCTTCATCACATGTGCCCTCTACATTTGCCGAGTCGGTATCCTTGACAGGTGTTGCACTGAATGTCTCTGCAGCTTGATGTACAGTGACAATCTGTGAAGCTCATAGTCAATGGGGGGTCAATACGAGGTTGGAGGTAGCCATGGCCCCTTACCGCATACCGGGTCCGGGTTCACTTAATGGGGAATTACCGGGCCATTCCAACCTTGGAGGATGCGGTATTTCCCCATTCAGGGAACCCATCCCCATTCCCATTCGAGCCCCCATAGGGCTCAATGGGAATGGGGACCATGCTAACAACGGGCCTGTTAATAACAGGCCCGTTGTTAGCATGCTGGTCCTTTAAGGGCCCCCACTAAGGGCGCCTGGTAAAATCAGCCGCCCTTAGCGGGACCCGCTAAAGGACCTCGTAATGCAGCGGTAAGGGGTTAACGGCACCGGCACCTTTACCAGTGCCGTTAACCCCTTACCGCCAACCTTGTAATGACCCCCAATGTCTGCTAGGGGGGTCCATGCTGTATTGAAATGGGTTTTGGGAAGGGTGTTGGCCTTAAATACTATTTTGGGTGCAATTGGAAGCATTTGTTGCTTATTTATATCATCTGGATACAATTAGCTAGACCTATGAGGTGGAGGTAACTGTATTTTGGTAGCATTTCTCCTTCTAATAATGCAGAATTAGCATTTTCTTTTTTGCCATTATTTTATCTGCAGGAACCTGCACTGGAGTAAGTGACACTGTTTTTTGGTGATATTTCCCCTGTTGTTGATTCCTCTGATAGAACTTGCATCAGAGGAATTACCACCTATTTTGTGCTACTTGTTATTAGGCGGTGCAGTAAAAGTGGCAGTAATTCTGTTACTGACACTTGTTTCCCTTACCGCCAAACTCGTAATGAGGCCCACTGACAAGCCTGACTCTGGGCGAGTTTTGTAACGCATAGAACCCTAAAAAGAGAACCATATGCTTACGAAAATGTGAGACCAAAAAGCACATCATCTTCCTTGGTGTAGAGTGGGATGAGGGGAATGCATGTGTGACTTCAATGCCTACAAGATGCAAGTTTAAGACTGTCCGACTCACTCATGATTGAAAGCCTTGTGCTACTGACCCGTCATTGAGAATGCAAAGAACGAACATGCAGATATCACCATTGGCAAGCTAACATCATTTTTTTTCATCAAAGCATTTCTAACTGACTGACCTCAAGTGGGCATTCTAGATTTGCTTCATTTGTGTGAGGCGGACATTGACCTTAACTTAGAAATGTATGGGACATCCTGAACAACTTAATCGTTCAATTCTAACCGATTTACTCAAATTATTGACTCTGGAAACACAGATTCTGAGCCATGAGCAAATCATTGAAAGGATGACTACCAGCAAAAAAACATGCCTGCCTGCAAGCAATAAAACATCTTAGCATTGAATGAAAGTGCAAGTGAAATTGAAATGTAAAATGTGGATTTAGAACAATAGAGAAACATCCTATCCTCCACATGGGGGACCGGGCATCCAGGAATGATATTTGTCTCAAATCTCGTTTTGAGCACTGAATCACCCCAGGCAAACCGGACTGCAGCTACAGACTCAAGCTTTTGCAAACTTTAGTCTGGACTTAAATATATTATACGAAGTACATACTGATTGTGTCCTTTCTAGATCACTGCAATTCCATATTCACATTTCTCCAGGATAACTGCATTGAAGGCAATAAAATATGTCAAGTATAAAAGTAAGCATACTAATGATTCCAAAGATCAAACCCTGTAATAATGTCCACCCAAATCTGTACCAGACTCACCACTGCTCATCGTATGGAGAGTTCGCTTCAAGAGTGTGTGGTCCCTCGGGAAATGCGAGTAATAAGGTCTTCTTACTCCCAGCAATGAGTAAGGCCAATTTGACCACCTTAGAATAAATACTGTGATATGTTGGCAGGGCTGATCTCTCCATTGTAAAATACAGTAAAGTAGACGCTGGACGGAACACACCATCTAACATAGGTGCTTTCCTGTGGATCATATGACTCGAAGCATTGACCAATATTGATAGGAACACTACCTTGTGCAAGCTGGTGAAAACTTGCATTTTTAATGAGCTTTACCCCACCATTTAAACCCTGCTTGAGTATGATATATTGTTCCAACTCATTCCTGACCTTGCAGCTGTCCTTGGTAAGCACAGTTATTCTTGGGAAACACATGTGCCCTGAGTCCTGCGGGCATGTGGTGCTATATGAAAATTAAATAAATACATACAATTTAAAAAGCTGCATTAGTGGAAAGGTTGAAGGTTATGGTGAGATGGTGACGCAGGATATTGTGGTTGACGAGGTCAAAAGCCACCGAAAGCTCTAATAGGAAGAGGATGGAAACGTCCCCTGTGTCACGGATGTGATCAATTTGAATCTTGAGGTCGAAAAGGGCAGCTTCGGTGCTCGGTCTGTGCCTAAAACTGGATTGGCGAGATCCAAGTAGATTCTATGCTTCTAGGTGGGTTTGCAGTTGGGTGTAGGGAGTGCGGTCCAGAATTGTCAGGAGGAAAGGAACTGTTGTGATAGGTCGGTAGTTGGTGGGGAGGGTAGGGTCCTGGGAGCGTTTTTTCAGGAGGGGTGTGACCCAATCTTCTTCGATGTATTTGGGCACTAGGTGAGCCTTGAATGAAGCACTGATACATTTGGCAATGGTGGGATCGAGGGGGCCAGCACAAGTCTTGATGATATGAGCTGGACAGATGGTGCCTGAGCAGTTGGATGCTTTAAGTTGTTGGATGGTGGTGAGTACCTCATCCTGTGCGACGGGGAGAAGTGAAATGTAGGGCTGGTGGTAGTGAGGGAGGCTATTGGGGCGGCAGGGTCAGCTTTCGTTGCAGTAAGCAGGGCTTTTTTGAATATAGTTTTTTCTCTGGGGTTGTTGCTTTTATTGGTCAAAGCTGATTGTACTGAAGAGCACCAGGCTTTGTTCTTAGGGAAGCTGGATGATGGGGGCGGGGGCAGGGGCTTCCAGTTCCTTGAGGATTTTGAAGCACGCTCTGGTGTTAGAGGAGGTTTCTTGAATCCTGGCATTGTATATGCTGGATGTTTTGTAGGAATTGCCACTGAACACCTCTCTGTTGGACGGGGAGGGTATTTTTTCTCCATAGATGTCCCTGGGCACGTTTGAGTTTGTGGAGATTAATTCATCAGTAAACCAATTGTGACAAATACTTTTTTTGGGTATCATAGATTTAAGGGGACGATGCAGGTCAAGTGCCCTGAGGAAGGCAGTATTGTAGGCGCTAATAATGGTTTCGGAGTCAGCGCTGTCGGGTTGCGTGTCCAGGGAGGCAAGAAAGTATGTTTCTAGTAATTCCTTGGTCAATTTACGGGTGTGTTTTGCAGTGATGGGCAAGTGGGATATTATTTTTGGGTGGTGGTGAGCTTGAGTGTCATGGTAAAGTAGATCACGGAGTGATCAGTCCAGGTAGTTGGGTCAATGGAGGTGAACGTGAAAGGTAAATTGAGGTTTACGGTCCAATCAAGGATCCAGCCTTTAGAATGGGTGGGTGCAGAGACTGATTGTGTAAAGTTCATCTCGTAAAGAGATGTGGTAAGGGCTGTGAACTTCCGGTCCTTTGGATCATTAAAACCTAGGTTGAAGTCACCCCAGAGCTGGAATTTGGTGTTAGGTTTAAGGAGGGGGGTGGCAAGGTGGGGCATGTCACCATCTGGGTTGCTGGTGTTGTTGGGTTGGCGGTAAAGGAGTAACATGTTGATGGTGGTCTGGGGGTTGGATTCGAATTTAACTAGAACGTGCATTCGAGTGAAACCGACACTCAGCTTCTCTTGAAGGGAGGCAAGGGAGCTGAGGATCCACAACATTGTATCCGTGATTACAGATCGATCATACCGCTTAGGAAAGGGATGAAAGAAATTAAGTTACACTGAGCGCAAAGCATTTGTTCGCTGACTTTCTCTGCATGGTGTTTGGAGATTAAGATCTCAGATATTTCAGCGTATCCATTTCTGAAAGCAGTGTCAGTGGCTCAGTGTCCCTGAACATTAGCTTTTTGGCCTGAGACACTGCTAATATGTTTGCTTGCCAATCATATCCTTGATCAATCATTTTCCAGAATAAGGGAATTGGCGAGAAGCGGTCCTGCATGAAGGCAACTTAACAAGGCACACGCACACATCAGACCAAGGGAACGTATATGGCGGCGGTGTGTGGCAACGTGGAGAAGCCAGTTTGCCAATTCGCTGTGTGAGTCGTGGTGTGGCTGATTTGCTCTTCTCCTTCCTCTGTAGACAGGAAACTTGGTTATCAATCGTGTGCTCTGTCGGGGACTGGAGGTTAAAGCACAGCGTACGACTTCACTGGCTTCTTTCTAGCTCTTCGAATACACAGAAAGACATTGGTGAGTTTTGTGCCTGTTGAACATGACGAGTGGTAATTATTCCCTTCGGAGTGCAGTTGCAAAAAAGGGCTCGGTGTCCAGCACCTTTTAAAGGGAAAAGGAAAGGGAAAGCGCCAGGGACGCACGTCCCACCTGCTTCTAATAAAGACAAACAATACCACACTATTGAATCCCAAATTGAAAACTTTGAGAAGATTGATCTCCCCACTCCACCCATTAATAATGAGACTCTCTTAGAAAGAAACTCGTTTGACTCACCGGCCATGGATAATAACCATTCTCTTCTTCAGATGTGTGTTAGCCATCAGAGATATTCCTTGGGTGGGGGGGGGGGGGGTTGCACTACCTAAGACTTCCTTGGGGATTGATAACATGATAACACAACTTTCGGCTAACCTGGATTTAGAGAGACTGATCTCCACCTTCTCTGATTCATCAGACTCGTAGTGCCGATGAGACTTCACTCCTCTCGGCTGCCATTACCTTGGCAGAAGCAACTGCAATTTTGACTCCCACATCTTATGATAACATGCTCCTGGCTAAAATGGAATCTCTGTTCCAACTATGTTCTGTAATGGCAGATAAGCAACGTGAACAAAAGCATATATTGGGCAAAATTGTAGATGTCATTCTTGCATGCAATGTGGATTTGCCCGTGAACACTTCCATGGACATGACTAATGAACCTTGTTTAGCGACTATGAATCCTTCTATCCTGCAAAGGCCCACATCGACTGATGAGGGGATGGTCCCCATACCACCACTCCCAAACATTCAAGAGAACTCGGATGTAATTGGGGTATTAGAAAGAGCACCCTACGGTGGAAACAAGTAATGGGTCTGCACGGTTTATAGTCATAATCTCGAATACAAATATGTCGAAAGTCATAATGTCGAAAAAATAAAGTCGAAAACAAAAATGTCGAATTTCTTTTTTTTGTTGATTTTTATTCGAAATGGGGGGGTTCCCCCCCAGCCCCCCTTTTTTATTTGTTTTTATTTATGTTTTACCCCTTTTTTTTACCACCGGAACCCCAAAAAAACATGTAAATTTAAAAAAAAACAATTCGACATTTTTGTTTTCGACATTATTGTAATTCGACATTTTGTTTTCAAGATAATGACTGGACACCGGTCTGCACCTTACAAAGGTGTTCTGGTTCCATCGTTGGGTTCCTGGGAGGGAAAGAAAAGGGAAAAATAAAAACGAATAAATCAACAAGAAACAGAGGAACAAGCCAAGGAATATTGGATCTGTGGTTGCTAATATGAACAACAATGAAACCCAGCATATTGACCAGGAAGTGCATGGTCCCCATACTGATTTGGAGTCTGGGGCCCATACAGGTGTCAATTATATGGTAGACCAAGCGGACGGTACCTTTAAACAGGTTACACTTAGAGGCCCCTTGGATATATGGCTTTGCCCCAGAACATTTCCCACTGTGCCGCCTATGGTGCCCTAAATTGTGTTACAGTCTTGGCAACTTCCTGATCCTTAGAATATGAATGACAATGTGGGTAATGTTAACACTCAGTATGGCCAGGGGTCTCGAAAAGGTATGGTATGGAATTATGGTAATAGTTAGGTGGGCAAGCTCCACAAAATGGTCCCTTACAAGTGGTGGTACCTGACCATACGGTCCCTAAGAATTCACGCCCACAGCCGACCACCCTAACCTATTCTAATGGTCCGGTACATTTTTCGGAATTGGGTGGTAATTCGATAAATGGGAGGAATTCAATAACTATCTCTGTACCCATTGGCAATAATCACACTCAGAGGTTATGTGTTCAGGAACATTGTCATAACGCACTGCTGTCTGATGAAATGCAGAGATTGGGCTTCATTACAAGTCTGGCAGTAACCGTGTCGGTAAAACCGGCAGGTTGCCACCAGACTTGCAATATTTACCGGCACCTAGCTTCCCGGTAACACTGGGGTATTACGACCCCGGCGTTCCGACAAGTCAGGTTCCGGTAAATGTAAATCCCCATTACCATTGAGTCCGACGGGAACAGGGATAAAGGAAGCACCAGCACTGTTAATAACCGTGCCGATGCTTCCGCGAAAGACTGCGGGCGGGTGTTGTTCCGCCCTCCAGGTCTTACCCTGGCGGGCAGGGCAGCACCCGCCCCTAGACTCGTAGTGTGCCGGTCCGGTAGAAAAGGTGCCGGTAGGCTTACCAGCACTTTTGTTACCAGACCGGCACACTTGTAATGTGGCCCATTGTCTCCACCTTCACAGCCCCTTCTATCTCTCATTTACCCTCACATTTACCCCTTCATTTGCCATTAACCTTCCAACCACATCAAAGGGGTACACCATATCCAGACAAAAATAGTGTACATTATGTACCACCCTATGATGAATCAGAATCGAATCTCCCATTGGGTAAATGGGTTACATTGGAAGAGGTGAACCTGAGTGATATGAGCCCACACCTCAATCATGCCTTCCTCCTTGAACTCTGGAGTGAAATTCCGAGGCTGAGTGGAATTGCTTCAGAACACATTCTTCACATAGAACTCCTAACTCCATAGAGCACTACCAACTGGGCCCTGACTGAGTTTATCACACCAGTTGTTTCTACGTTGCTGAGTACCTGTAATGTGGAACTAAATAAGATGGGAAACATGTAATCAGTACCCCCGAGCAAAATATTACCAACACAGCACAGGTTAATCCAGTGAGCCCCGACTCCATTGCTAAATGAACTACTGAGAGGGAGAGTCTACGTGCCTCATTAATCCATCACAAAAATATAGTGACTGATCAAAAGCGAGTCACACAATGGACACCTGACACATTGAGATTTGGCAATCATTGACATGGGCCTCATTACAAGTTTGGCAGTAGCCTTTCCGGTAAAACCGACAGGCTGCCGCCAAAACTTGCAATTTTTTCCAGCGCCGCGAATGGGCAATTACCGGGTCATTACGGCCCTGCCGGACCGGGTAATTGCCTATTCATGGGCGCCGGAATGGAATGCTCCCCATTCCCATTGAGCCCTACAGGGCTCAATGGGACTGGGGAGGTTGGATGCACCGGCACCATTCTGAATGGTGCTGGTGCATTTGACATGCTCTGCTCGCGGGTGCCTTTACGGCCACCAGGTCAGAACTGGTGGACGTAATGGCACCCACAAGCAGAACTCCTAGTTTGGCGGTCGGGGAACTACAGTACCAGCAAACTTACCGCTACCGTATTTCCCGGACCGGCCGACTTTTAATGAGTCCCATAATAAAGTCAAGTCAAATATTGACTGTATGTTCTGGAACACCAGGCAATACAGTTCTTTTCTGAGGTATTTGGGGGGACTCGACTACATCATGGACTCTCAGGTATTTGTTAGACCTGGCTCACTCGTGATTTTCATATTGATGGATTTCCAGTTTCATGTCATCCAGCAGTCATCCAAGGGGCCGTCTAACAGGAGGATTAGCTATTGGTGTTCGTGTCTATTTTACATTAACACCCTTCATCAGTGCCCCCCCCTAATTCTTATATCTTACCTGCAAACATCTCTGACCCCTTTTCTCTTTGGGTGCACATACTGCTCATCAATGTATATGCTCCCCCTAACAGAGGAGGACACACTGATTTAATAAAGGTGGTAGAGAAATTACTATCCTAATGGGCATAGCAATGTCCAAAGGGAAGAGTGACCGTGGGTGGGGCCTTCAATTCTCCCACATTGTATGATCACCTGGCTACTAGAGACAACCATTGGAGTGGTAATTCCTGCTTAGGTATGTGTGGTAAACAGGGCAGGGGAAGTTTGGACCCGGATATACTCACTGAATCACAAGATATGGCATGTCTTAATGTAAGGGGGGCCTTGTCCTACTTGGAAGAATGGTAGAGTTAACTCCTGCCTAGACTATATTTTTGCAGACTATGACACAGCAGGTCGCTGTAGTGAGTTGGACATTCATCACACTCGATACAGTGATCATGCTGTTTTGAAATGAACTATACCATTGGATAAAACGAGGTATCGTAGAAATATTGTTATTGTTATTGTTATTGTTATTTTGCATTTATATAGCGCCTTATATACCATTGGTATGGTCTGAAGGCGCTGGTAGGTTGAATGCCCTTGGGAACCGAGGTTCGGGTCAGTGGAGAGATTAGAGAGAGTCAAAGGTGCGTGTGCGCACCAGGTATGTGTGCAGCTGGTGCGGAGTTTCTGTGGTAGCTGCTTCCTAGCGAATAGGTGTGGTGGTTGAGGAATCAGGAGTATGTGTTCGGTCTGGCAGGAGTTATCCAGTCCGAATGAGGCAGCGTTAGGCCTGACTAGAACGCCTGGCTGGGGGTGAGAAACCAGCAATGTTTACTTAGAGTGATGGGGAGTGAGCGGCGGATGTTGATATGAACAGTTATACCGAATGGTGTCATAGTATCTCTGTGTTCTACTTGAGTGGTGGTGTAAGGAGAGAGTAAGCGTGGGGTGTGAAATGAAGTATGCTCTTACAACGGTTCCTTGCGTTCCACATCAAAGTCTGCACATCACGCAATTCAGAGGGGTCCGGTCTGTGCAATGTGTTTTGTTTCTCATCTGCTCTCATGCACTATTCATCGGCTCAGCGAATTCATCCGTATAGCATACTCCTCCATCTAGCATAATCATGCGCTCTGGTCCATTCATTCATTTGTTTCGTGCGTTCACCTGCTCCCCAGGCTCATCTGTTACGCACTCATTCGCTTCAGAGGCTCATCTGCCACTCGTCAGTTCTGCATTCATCAGCTCCATTCACTCTTCCGTACAATGTACTTATCTGTTTTGTGTACACCCGTTCTCTCGCTCTTATTCTCGTTCGTTCGACGCATACCCGTTCTCTCGCCATACTCAGCCGCTTACTACACTCGGTCGCCCGACATACTCAGCTGCTTGCCATACTCAGCCGCTCGCTACACTCCGTCGCTCGTCAGATTCAGCCGATAGCCACACTCAGCCGTTCCCTAAGCTCCTCCGCGGTCCATGTTCTTCCCCTCATTACACTCAACCGTTTTCTACATTCATGTGTTCTCCATATTCATTCAGCCGCATTCTACACTCATGTGTTCTCCACATTCATCTGTCCACCACATTTATTTGCTCTTCATATTCGTTCGCTCTGTACGCTCACCGCCCTCCACAGTCATCCGCCCTCCACAGTCATCCGTCCTCCACAGTCATCCGCCCTCCGCAATCATCCGCCCTCCGTAATCATCCGCCCTCCGCAATCATCCGCCCTCCGCAATCATCCGCCCTCCGCAATCATCTACCCTCCGCAATCATCCACCCTCCGCAATCATCCGCCCTCCGCAGTCCGCAATCATCCGCCCTCCGCAGTCATCCGCCCTCCGCAATCATCCGCCCTCCGCAATCATCCGCTCTCCGCAATCATCCGCCCTCCGCAGTCATCCGCCCTCCGCAGTCATCCGCCCTCCGCAGCCATCCGCCCTCCACAGTCATCCGCCCTCCACAGTCATCCGCCCTCCGCAATCATCCGCCCTCCGCAGTCATCTGCCCACCGCAATCATCTGCCCTCCGCAATCATCCGCCTTTCGCAATCATCCGCCCTCCGCAATCATCCGTCCTCCGCAGTCATCCGCCCTCGGCAATCATCCGTCCTCCGCAGTCATCCGCCCTCAGCAGTCATCCGCCCTCCGCAATCAACCGCGCTCCGCAATCATCTGCCCTCCGCAGTCATCCGCCCTCCGCAGTCATCCGCCCTCTGCAGTCATCCGCCCTCCGTAGTCATCCGCCCTCCACATTCATCCGCCCTCTACAGTCATCTGCCCTCTACAGTCATCCGCCCTCCATAGTCATCAGCCCTCCACAGTCATTCGCCCTCCACAGTCATCCGCCCTCCACCGTCATCCGCCCTCCACCGTCATCCGCCCTCCACAGAAATCCGCTCTCCACAGACATCCGCTCTCCACAGACATCCGCTCTCCACAGACATCCGCCCTCCACAATCATCTTCCACAAGCATCCACCTACCACATTCATCCGCCTTGCCCAGTCGTCCACCCTCCACAGTCATCCGCCCTCCACAGTCATCCGCGCTCCACAGTCATCTTCCACAGGCATACACCCTCCACAGGCATACACCCTCCACAGTCATCCGCCCTGCCCAGTCGTCCGCCCTACCCAGTCATCCGCTCTCCACAGTCATCCGCCCTCCACAGTCATCCGCCCTCCGCAATCATCCACCCTCTGCAGTCCTCCGCCCTCCGCAGTCCTCCGCCCTCCACAGTCATCCGCCCTCCACAGACATCCGCCCTCCACAGTCATCCGCACTCCGCAATCATCCGCACTCCGCAATCATCCGCCCTCTGCAGTCATCCGCCCTCCGCAATCATCCGCCCTCCGCAGTCATTCGCCCTCCACAGTCATCCACCCTCCACCGTCATCCGCCCTCCACAGTCATCCACCTTCCACAGTCATCCGCCCTCCACAATCATCTGTCAGCAGCGTTCATCTTCCACGCGCATTCCACTCGTTGGTACTCAGTCGGTCTCCCACTTCCGGCCTCTCACCCTCCACATTCCTCCGCTTTCCACATTCTTCCGCTCTCCACACCCTGTCGCTCCCCCATTCAGTCGCTGATACTTTTCTCTATTCATTACGCGCATCTGCTCTCCACGTTCTTCTGCTCTGTATGCTCTCTTCGCTCAACAAGCTCCTTCGCTCTGCATGCTCTTCCATTCTCTACCTTCCTCCACTCTCTACACATAGCTGCTCTCCATACTCGGACCGCTTTCTACAGTCAATTGGTTTACACACTCATCCGTCATCCCCATTGATTTTGCTCGTATTATTCATCAGGTCTCCAGACTCAACCGTCTTCCAGACGCACCTGTCAACCGCTTTCATCCTCCACATTCATTTATACTTGTCTAGAATCATCATTATTCATTCACCCTTCTCACTCATCCGTTCACCACACTCATTTATACTTGTCTAGAATCATCATTATTCATTTGCCCTTCTCACTCATCCGTTCACCACACTCATCGGCTTTCCAAGCTCGTCCACGCTCTATTTTTCTTTTATCCAGTGATCAATTCGTATTATTGACTTCACTGTTTAGATCTACATTACTCGTTTTAATTTCTTTTGTGAATATTTGATACAATCCGTTTTTTTTTTTTTTTTTTTTGCTTTTGCTTTTGCTTTAGGTGCTTCGCTGGGTCGGTGTTATTTTGATGATGCTAGAACGGAACTGGTTGGTTTTAGGGAAAGAGACAGGTTTTCAGTAGTTTGCGGAAAGCTGTTAGCTCCTCGGTTAGCCTGATGTGGGGTGGGAGAGAGTTCCACAGGGTTGGGGCTAGGGCTGAGAATGATGCTCCGCCTAACCTGACTGAGTTTGTTTTAGGAATTACTAGGAGGCCGGCTGTGCTTGATCTAAGGGTGCGAGTGGGGTGATAAGCTATTAGTTTTTCTTGAAGATATTGCGGTCCAGTTTTATGTACTGCTCGATGGGTGAGGCATAGGTTTTGAAAGCTACCCTAATGGGCTACTGGAAGCCAGTGCAGTGTCTTGAGGGCTGGGGATACGTGGTCTCTTGGACCAAGCGCAAGTAACACTTTGGCCGCCGCGTTTTGTGCTCTTTGAAGTTTGTTCATTTGGTAGGCATGGATTCCGAGGTATAGGGGGTTGCCGTAGTCCAGTCGTGAGATGACGATTGATTGTACCGCAGAGACTCTGTTAGGAAATGATAGATATGGAAAGACGCGCCTAAGGTTTTTGAGGTGGTAGTGGCAGGACTTTGAGACATTGTTGACTTGGCGCGAGAGTGTTAGGTCAGAGTCTAGGGTGCATCCAAGATTTTTCACTGTGTTGGAGGGTATCGGTGAGTTGCCCATGGCGGTTGGCCAGGGTAGTGGGTGCGGGAGAAGATCTGGGTTGCCGCACACCATGATTTCTGTTTTGGAGTGGTTTAACAGGAGGTGGTTTTGGGTCATCGAGCGTTCAATGTTAAGGAGGCAGGATGCCAGGTCAGGTCGTGAGTTAGGATTCGTGTTCAAGAATTTTAGAATTAGTTGTGTGTCATCGGCGTAATTGTAACATAGGATGTTGTGTGCACGAATTATCGGTGGGAGGGTGATCAGGTAGAGATTGAAAAGGAGGGCGGATAGACACGCTCCTTGTGGGACTCCTGTGTCGACTGGTCGGGCTTGGGAGGTAAAGTTGGAGAGTGTCGTTATTTGGTGCCTGTTCTTGAGGAATGAGGCTATCCATTTGAGGGCGGTTCCACGTATTCCTAGGGAGTGGAGGAGATCAAGGAGTATTGAGTGATTGATCGTGTCAAAGGCGGCTGATAGGTCGAGAAGGATTAGTGCGGCGCATCCCGCGGAGTCAGCAGTCATTTTAAGGTCGTCCCAGATAGAGGTTAGGGTGGTTTCAGTTCCGCGACAAGTTCTGAAGCCTGATTGGGCAGGGTCTAGGAGTTTGTTGGCTTCAACAAAGGCGTTAAGTTGAGAGTAGGCGGTTCGATCAATGAGTTTGGCGAGGAACCTGGTGTTTGATATGGGGCGGTAGTTTTTGGGCTCGAGCGGATCGAGCGAGGGTTTTTTAATCAGGGGTTTGACGTGCACCAATTTGAATGCGTCCGGAAAGGTACCGGAAGAGAGGGAAGCATTTATGATGGATCTTGCGTGTTCGCCTGCGCAGGTGGAGGCAAAGATTTCTTTAAGGGTAGTGGCTGGGCATGGATCCAATGGTGATCCGGATGGTTTGCGGGCAGATAGGAGTTTGAGAAACTGTTCTGTTGTTAATGGACTGAAGGAGTCGAACGTTGGTTGCGTGGAGGTTGCAGCTGATGGGTTGGGTGGTACGGGCTGAGGATTGTCTAGTGGCTGTAAGAGTGCTAGTTTGGAGGTTAGAGTATTTGTCCTTTCTATAGCTGTGGAGTAGAAGTGGAGGGAGAGTGAGTCACAGAGTGATTGCGATGCGGTCGGGATGGTTGTGTTACAAGCTGGATTGGTGAATTCGGAGATAATTTTGTGGAGTTCTTTACTTGGGTTTTTGCAGTTTAGGATTCGGGAGTTGTAGTGGGCCTTTTTTGTTTTCCGGATTTCGGCTTTGTACCGATACAGGTTCGGGCCAAGGTGGTCCTGCTCTCATGGGTTTTCTCTTTATGCCATTTGCGTTCTAGGTGTTTGTATAGTCGTTTAGTGGTCTTCAGCTCAGGAGTGAACCATCTGGGGAAAGGGCCACGGCGGGTTGATGGTTTGCAGGAGGGGGTGAGGCGCATCAGAGATGCGCTAAGCCATGAATCAAGGGCCTCAGGGGTGAGATGGTTGTTGAGAGGGCAGGATGGTGGTGGAGACTGGAGGAGAACCTCGGCTAGGTCTGGGTTGATTATTAGTTTCTTCCAGCATTTGCCTATATTCGGAGGTTCGGATATGAGTAAGGGGAGGGGTTCGGGTGAGTGGATGGTGAAAGGAGAATGAAGTGATCAGACCAGATGATAGGGGTGGGCGGCATTAGCTGAATCAGGTTGTTGGAGCTAAAGATGGCATTGAGAGTGTGTCCTTTATAGTGGGTCGGTCCGTTTATGTGGGGTTGGAGGTTAATTGCATCTAATCCGTCAACCAGGGAGTATGTCATAGGGTTGGTGGGGATGTCGAGCCATATGTTGAAGTCCCCAAGAAGGGTGAGGTTGGGATGGTTTAGTTGGAGGGTGGCAATAGAGTCGCAAAGGTTATTTGCGAAGTGTCTATCGTAGCCTGAGGGCCTGTAGATTATTAGGAAGCTATGTGAGAGCGATGGTGAGAGGGATAGTTTAACAAGGAGAGATTCGCAGGATGGAATGGAGGGTTGGTTATCGATGATTGAGGCGCGGAAGAGAGATTTGAAGACGAATGCTACCCCTCCTCCCCTGGACGGACGGTTCAGTGGGTTGAGGGAGTAGTTGATGGGAAAGGCTTCGTTGGCGATTGGGCCGAAGTCGTCAGAGAACCAGGTTTCAGTGATGAAAACTAGGTCTGGTTTGTCAGAGGTGAGGAGGTCAAAGATGGAATGTCTGTTTTTTGCTATTGATCGGGCGTTAAATAGGATGCAGTTCACATCGGCAGTCAGGGATGATCTTGGTGGTGGAGGGGGAGGGTGCAGTGGTGGAGAGTTTGGGGGGAGGGGGGTAGGTTGGGGGATGATAGATGGGAATAGTGGGCGAGCAGAGAGATTGGCAGGCTTCGGGAGGGGTTGGGAGGCTGCGTGTGATAGGATGGTCGGGTTTTGGAAGGGGGATTTGAAAGAGGGATGTTGACGGTTAGGAGTTTCAGTTGCAGCTGATGAGAAATCGAGGGAGAGGGGTTTCAGGCGGGGGGAAGCCGCGGGGGAGAGGGGGGATTGCAGGATAGATGTGATTGGTTGAGATAGGGGGGGCGAGGAGTGCTGTGAGATTGAGGGGGACCAAGAACGTTTCCTCTTTAGTTTCCTTGCTGCGACTGGTGTGTGGGAGAGAGTGGGGGGGTCGGAGGGTGAGCGGGAGGCAGCTTCGGTTCTTGCTAGGGCTAGCCGTGCAGTTTTTAGGGAGGGGAAGGGGTGAGGTCGAGTGGGGATGGTGGCAGGGGTACAAGGGGAGGGCGGGAGTTGGGTGATTGCAGGGTGGGGTGTGTCAGGTATGATAGAGAGGGGAGCAGGTTTGGGTAATGCTGGTGGGTCGGGGTGGGGTTCAGGGGATGAGTGGTCTTGGGGTGGGTGGCTCGCCATCGTGCCCCCCTTGCTTGGTGTTTGGAGAGGGGAAAAGCAGGGAGTGCGAGAGAGGGTGGGGGGGTTTGGGAGAGGTGGGAAGGGATGGAAGACAGATCGGAGAGTGGGGGTGGTCCATGGGTGGTGTTTCTGACTGATTCTGGTGGAGTGGGTGCACTCATGATTGGTGCGAGTTTTAAGATTGGTTTAGGAGGGTTTTCTGATTGTAGTTCTAAGGTCGGTGATGACACGCTTTTAGGCACACTTCACGGTTCAACTGCTCAAGAAGGTATTAGATTTATTTGGTGCTTTCTAGCTAGAGTTGTAAACAGAGATTATTTTAGTTTATTGGGTACACTTCACGTTACAATTAATTCCCAAGGGAACCGTATTGTTTGAACTGGATCGAATCTTAGTACATTTCATGCACACATTCTTGCTAGGGAATTTCCCTTTTTAGGCTGTTTAGAAAGATGAGCTTATGAGGGCACTGGGTAAACACCTTGGCTAATTAACAAACATACTTTTACGACTGCTTCGTGCCCATGGTCGCTTTGATATGTTGGTTCCTAATTAGGTACTTTACAGCAGCACAAACTGCACAGGAAGATAATGTTGTCTCGGATTCGACATGGTCTAAGACAGTTCGAACCTTGTACTGTGATACCGACATTAAGCATGAGCCTGTGGATGCAGAGCAAAATCTGCCATTTGATATAGATGATGTACTGCGTATTATTAAGAAAGTCAATAACTCCCGCGCTCCAGGACCCGATGGTCTGGCGAACGCTGTTATTAAGGCAAATCCATCGTTCTGGGCGATCGCTCTGTCTCAATGGTTTCTTAAGGTCTTAAATACTGGTAACATACCTGAGAGTTGGTGGATGACAGTGCTCTGTCCCGTAGTTAAACCGGGAGATAGGTGTTGCCTGGATAATTATAGGCTCTTGGCAATGATCGATAGGATAGTAGCCTGAAGATATTTGCAAGTTGCTTCTGAGGAAACTCAATAGATGGGCTGAAGGACAGGGTTTGCTTTACAAACTACAAACAGGATTTTTACAGGAGCATTCCACCAGGCTTAATATCTGTGCTTTACATTGCTTAATGTCAGAGGCTGCACGTCCCAAGGCAAAGGGCCTCATTACGATTTTGGCGGTAGCCATGCCGCCAAAATTGGGTCTGGGTTACCAGAATGGGGAATTACCGGGCAATTCCGAGTTCGGAGGGCCCGGTAATTCCTCCCTCCAGGAACCCAGGCCCAGACCTTCCCCATTCCCATTTCAGCCCCCATAGGGCTGAATGGGAATGGGGGAAGGAGCAAACAACGGGCCGATTACGAGAGGCCTGTTGTTTGCTCCCTCTTCCCCTCGCGGGACCCGGTAAGTAACGCCTGGTTTGACCAGGTGTTACTTACCGGGTCCCGCGAGGGGAGCTTGTAATGAGGCGGAACGGGTTTATCGGGTCCGCCTCCTTTAGCGGGTCCCGTTAACCCATTCTGCCTCACTTGTAATGAGGCCCAAAGAGACTTTACCTCTGCTTTGTGGACTTTAGCAAGGCATTCGACACAGTCCCCAGAGCCAGGCTATGGTAGAAGCTCCGGGCGTGTGGAAGTGAACCGTACTTGCATTACTTTATTAAAAAGCTTTACTCTGACACATTAGCAATGGTTCGTCTGAACCAAGAGGGCATAACTATGCTGCCCATCTCCACTAATAAAGGATTAAAGCAGGGTGTCACTCTTATAACTTGTATGTTAAAGATATGGCCCAGGCCTTGAGAGAAGTGTTTAATTTCCCTCCCAAATTGGGGTGGGAGGGCATGTACTGTGGCTTGGATATGCAGATGATACAGTATTTCTTGACCACACCCCAATAAGCCTCCACCGCTCTATTGATGCGCTGTTAGTCTATTCTAAGGAAAATAATTTTAAGGTCAATGTGGCCACGACCAAGGTCTTGATAGTTTGTCATAATACCAGTATCAAGAATACGTTTGTCTGGAAACTTGATGAAGCCACTCTGGAAATTGTAAAAAACTATATGTACCTTGGGGTTCTGATGAGGACTCGCTAGAACCAATTAGATCATGGTACCTATCTAATGAGTAAGGTTCTTAGAAAATGGCAAGCGCTTAAGAGATATATCAACAGCAAGGGAGGACAAAATAGTGAGGGACTGATCACTATATACAAAACCAGCTTTGTTCCTGGCATACTATATGGCACTGCTTCTTTAAACATATCCCACATGACATGGCTGGAGTGTTTGGAGGGTAGATTACTTTGTGCAATTATCGGAGTACCCTCAACTGCGCTGGTGCCGGGGCTGAGGCTGGAATTTGGGCTCTCATCGCTTAGATCACTATGGCTACTAGAGCAAGGCAAATTTGTACTTTCTTTGTATATGACTTACAGTCACCACAATAGATTGTTAAGCCTCATAGCTCAGCAATACTTGAAACAATCGACCTGCCCCCTCTTTTTAGAACTACAGGCAAACATGTTTAATTATTTGTGTGAAGTGGAGCTTTCCTTGCAAGATATGGCAAGATGCTCGGGCTTGGATCCTGCTCGGGGGCAGGTGGCTGGTGAGGTGGGGTGGCTTTGTGTGAGGATTTGCTATCAGTGTGAGGAGCTGGTATGGGGGCGTAAGTGTGGGAGCGGAGGCACGGTAGGCTGGTGGTGCCAATGCAGACAAAGATGTTTATTTTGAGGGGGGCTATGGCAGGATCTGCAGACATTAGGGGTGTGACCATAGTGGTATTCGACCTGGGGGTCGAGTCTGTGGTTTTGGATAGTCGATGTGGGATGGGCTCGGAACTGATAGGTGGATGGAGATTGAGAGTGCATGTGCGGGAGGGAAGTCTAGATAGTCTTGCAGCACCTGAGCAAGCTTGTGAGCTCTGAGTGGTACAGGGAGTATCAGGGCTTGTAATGGGGGGGTGAATAACAGTGCTGGGGAGTGTGGTGTGCTTAGGGGCTAGTAGGTCCCCGAATGCGTGGCTGGTTCTATGAGGGTACGGTGCGGTGTCAGGTAGAATGGATTCAGACTGTTTGCTACAGGAGTCCGGGGGTGATCTGAATGGAAGGGCGCTGGGGAGCTGTGAGCCAGGGCAAGTGCTTGAAGGGGCTCATAGTGTGAGGTGGGGAGTGATTATAGAGGTCATGGACAGTTGGGGGTGGCTAGGTGGGGACAGGGTGGCACAAGTGCTGGTGATGGGCATAGTGGGTATGGAGGGCAGGGGTGTAGTGGGCACTTTCAAAGAGTTGACTTGAAGCACGGGATGGGTGGGAGGTGGGGCAGCGGTGGTAGGAGAGCTATCCACATCAGTTTGCAGCACAGGGTAAGTAGTAGGTACGGAGACAGGAGAAGGTGGCAGCTTAAAGTAGGCATATGGCAGATGAAGGTTAGAATGCAGGTCTGTAATTACAGGCTTAAACAAAAAATGGTTGACAAGCATCAGATCAGTAATAGGCAGGCAGTCAAATGTGATCTTTGTTAGAGGTTGATTACAATGTAAATCTATGGTCAGGGGCAATAGCACAGGAGCAACTTTAGACAAAAAGTGATTGAAGTGCATGTCAATAATCAGAGGCAGTAAATCAGTGTCTCTACAATTAGCGTGGTGCCTTCAAGAAATCCTGAGAAAGGTGACTGAATTCTGAAAACGAGAGGCCTTAGAGATGAGACTGTGGAACCACATGTCCTGTGAAAACGAGGCAACAGTTCATGCACTCACTCTGTTCACACTTGCAAGCCACATGTGCATTCAAACCTTTTTGCCACTTTTAAAGAAACCCAATCTGGAGGTTTATCTCCCTGCAAGATATCGTCTGATCTCTCTGCTCCCTATGTTTAGCAAACCTCTGGAGGCAACTGATACCCCCAACTTAGATCATACCTTGAAGATCATCATATTCTGGACTCCCAATATCTTGGCTTCCTCCTTTTAATGGGTACAGCGTCTGTTTTGGTTGCAGTTCTTGATGATTTGGCATTGATTAGAGATCAGGGCGGCATTGCAGTTCTAATATTATTGGACCTGTTGGCCGCCTTTGATACCATAGATCTCGACATCCTTCTGCTTAGGCTGCAGGAGATTGGCATTTCAGGATCTGTCCTGGACTGATTTTAAGTTTTCCTCTCACACAGGCATCAGTCTGTTTCCCTCCCTCCTTCCGCTCTGCCCCTACCTTAGTCACTTGTGGTGCCCCTCAGTGCTCAGCTCTCTCCCCTTTGCTCTTCAATATTTATGTACAGCCACTTGCTCGTCTGATTCATTCACATGGTTTCTGTTTCTTCTCTTACCCTGATGACACCCAACTCATGCTTCATCTTGATGGTGACCAGTCTGGTACTGCAGCTTGCCTGCATGTGTGTCTGAAAGAAGTGAGCTCCTGGGTGAGTGAAAATTGGCTGAAATGAAATGGGGGAGAAAACAGAGGTTTTGGTGCTGGGTGCTCCTGAGTCGTCCTCAGTATGGGTCACCAATTTCTGGCCACCTCCCCTAGCCCCTCTCCCACCTCCTGTGGAAGTGGTAAAAAGTCTTGGCATAACATTCACCAGTTCACTCTCTTCTGAGGCACAAGTAAACTCAATCTGTAGTGCTGTTTTTTTCGGTCTGAAAATGCTGAAGAAATTCTGCCATTCATCCCACTAATGTCCATGGCCCAACCATAGCCGCCTCCATCAATTGTAGCTCAACCTAATTACTTGATAAATCGACTGCAGAACTCAGCAGTTTGCCTGGCCAAGGACATTCCCTACGGAAACCATCAACCTCATTACGACCCAGGCGGAGGACCATGGTGCTATTAGCACCATGGTCCATGCCGGTGTCCGCCATGGCGGAATAGGGAATTACCACCCCATTCCAAGGTTGGCGGGGCGGTAATTCCCCATGCCGCCATGGCCCTTCCCATTCCCATTTTTGCCCCATAGGGCTCAATGGGAATGGGGAAGGCGCTAAGTACGGTGCCGCAAATTGCGGCACCGTACTTAGCACCAAGGTCCCTTTGCAGGTGGGCCTCATTAGGACCCAGGCGGTAAGGGGTTTACGGCGGCGTAAACAGCGCCGACCCTTACCGCCTGATTCCGAGGTTCCTTAGCGCCATGGAGGATTTAACACCTGCTTTTAGCAGGTGTTAAAATCCATGGCGCTAAGGGACCATGTTGTTAATTACGCCACCGTAATTTACGGTGGCGTAATTAACGCCTTCCCCACTCCCATTATGCCCTATGGGGCAAAAATGGGAATGGGGAAGGGTAAATGGGGATTGGGGACTTACCGCCCCGCCAACCTCGGAATGGGGCGGTAAGTCCGCCAACCACCATGGCGTAAACGTAGTTTACGCCATGGTGGTAAAGGTACGACCCAGGCAGTAACTTACCGCCTGGGTCATAATGAGGAAACCAGCCATTAAGGTCGGGTCCCGCAAAGGGACCTCGTAATTAGGCGCTAATAGGTTAACGGCGCCACAGCCTTTTACGGCGCCGTTAACCCATTAGCGCCTGGGTCGTAATGAGGCCCCATGTCCCTGCAGCCTGGCAGGATCTTCACTGACTGCCACTAGCAGCACGTATAAAATTCAAATCTCTGTGCTTGATTCACTGGGTTTATCACAGCAAGGGCTGCCTATCCTAGCAGGAGACATTTCTGCCTTACCAACCTAAACGTTTTCTGCAGTAAGCTTTTTCCTCTCTGATAGCAGTGCCATCCTATTGGCTCAACCGCGCTGGTGGCTGTGCCTTCTCGGTGGCTGGTAGTAGGCTATGGAACTCTCTTCCGCTGACCCTAGGCAGCCTCCCCGATTTTGGGCGGTATAAAGCCTCTTAAAATGTAGCCCGCTGTAATCCCTCTGCCTGTCATTTCTTCTGTTAGCGCCTTGATACCCTTGGTGATTAGTTGCGCTATACACGTGAACTTGATTTGATTTGATTTTCATCTCGATTATTTTTAGCATCTGCACGTGAAGTAGTGCTGTTCTAAATTCGATCAAGCAAAACACACACATTTCAGACAGTTCAACAAACGCAGTCTCGTGCCTATTAACGCCACATGATTTGGAGAAGGCAAAGAGCCACAGTGTTGTGTGTTCAGGCTAGTGTGAGGATGGACATTCATTTAGAATAACGTTAAATTACAATTCAAATTAGAATTGGAGTATGTTTAGAGGATAACTGAAATTAGAGGTAGGGTATAATTGCAGTTAGTGTGCAATTTAATTAGAGGAAAATTGACGTATGATGTTTTGTAGCAGAACATATAATCAGAGAGACTTGGTTCAGGGCTATTCATATCGTTTTTCTGACGGAATGGAAAAGTGTTGCCTGGTTCAAAAGACAACATGCGTTTTTTTTTTTTCCTGAGGGGAGAGAACGCCAGGGACTTGTTTCAGAGAGATAAACATGTTTTGTTCACTGAGGCAGCAGAAAACCAGTGATTGCGTTCAGAGAGTGACACACTTGTTCTTTTCCTGAAGCAGCAGAACATTAGTAACGGGTTTTAGAGACACGCAGATGTCTTTTTTCACGAAGAATAAGGAAAACTAGTGGCTCGGTTCAGAGAGAGAAAAATGCATGTTTTTCTGAGAAAGCAGAACATTTTTAACTGGGATCAGAGGATGGCACACCTGTTGTTTTCTGAGGTAACGTGTAATCAGTGAAACAGAAACACACACACACAAGCATGCTGTTTTTAAGAGAGCACAGAAAATCAGAGACTGATCGGAGAAAGATTGAGAGAGAGGGGGGGTGGGGGGTTCCAGAGGTTTTTTTTATCAAAAAGTGATGGAAATTGTGCACTTTAAAGAATATTCACTCAGTAACACTGATCAAAACGAGTAGCCGAATGTTGAACTTACCTATCAAACTGGCACACATGAGCAAAAAAAGTGGCCCACTTTGACCCAAAAAACTGGACCACACTATAATTTTGTGTTTTTGTTTCGGGCATTGCTCTATACGCCAGTTCGAGTCTGGTTCAGAGGGTACCTCACTTTTCTTTTTTTCCATGGAAGCTGAATATCAGTGATTGGGTTAAAGGAGCTCCCTTCACTTTTAACTCAGGGACCAGAAAATCAGCAACTGACTTCAGAGAGGGTCACGTTTGTTTTTATCATGAGAGAGCTCACGATCATTGACTAGCTTCAGAGATGTATTTGTGTCACTTTCCTAAAGACGAAAACTATTAGCGACAGGGTTCAGAGACTCCCACTCTTTTTTTATACGATTTAGCAGAAAACCAGTGACTTCATTTAGAGTAACAGAGAGTAGGAAAAATAACAATAATTGGGTACAGAGTGATGGCACTTTGTTGTGAGGGAAAAGCAAAACATGGTGAGTGAAAAGGAAAGATACTAATGTGGGATCCGACTGTCAATCATGTGTTCCAGAAAGTGCTAAAAAAACCACTTCAAATGCCTGCCAGAAGTTCAAGGGCGAGTGGGTGCTGTAGCTCTGATAGCAAATGGCCGCCTGATTGAGCCGCTCAGCTCTGAGCAACATCCTTAAACCCTGGAAATCCTTTTTGGTGCCGAGCTTTGCCCTTCGACACAGCCAATCTAATGTCGACTTCATGTGGATGTAGCTGCTGAGATTTTGTGCCCCGGCTGGGAGTTGCAGTGGAGATACCTGCACTTTGCAGATCGCCGGCTGACATCGGTGCCGCAACCCGAGCTGAGGCTCCACATGCCACAGGACTACACTAACTTGAGGTGCGCTGCTTCTTGGACCAGTCCAGAGGGAGGAGCCTCACTCTCTCCCTTGCTTCACGCTTCTCGCCTCTCCTCTGCACCCCTCTGACTGGTCCGAAACGGCTCATCCTGCATTCCAGGCTGTCGACACGGAGGGGGGAACTGTACCCTGATCAACTATCTGTTCGCCACATATGTGGGTCCCTGCGAGGGACCTCTGTCCCAGCCCATGCAGGACCACTTCAAAGTCGAGCTGCTGGCATCTTGGAGCGAATCTGTTCCTGCCTGTGCCGCTCACCGGTGGGGTTACTGTTGTGACTCGCGCAGGACCGGGGACAGGGTGCCTAACATCCCCATCCTCCGAGACTTGTGACCACAGACTGCCACTCATCTCCACGAGGGATGGGCCCTCGCTGATCAAGTGTCACTGCCCTGAGATCCTATTGGGAGGAGTTGCCTCCCCTGCGCCTTACCCTTGTGTGGGACCTCCTGATATCCTGAATAACACCCTGTTGGGCAATGGGTCTTGGAAAGGTGGTGGAGTGCACCCCCTTCTACCTCCCCGCCCAATGATCTGTGGGCCCTCGGGGTGCCTTTGAACCGGGCCTTGTTGACCACCAAAGCCTTGTCCGGACTGATCTCCTAAACTGCACATTCCCCGCTGCCCAGACTGCAGATACCACGGCCCTACCCACCATTACGTGGGGAGGACCCCATGGTGAGGCACCATAATGGGCAGAGGTGGATACATCATTACGGGCCCACCTGCACATCCAGACCTTGGGCCCAGACCCCATCTACGCTCTCGGCAGTGAAGTGGCAGGCTGCTGCCACAGTAAGTCTGCCCCGGATTTGTCACGGTGCGGGGTCTGCCGGGTACACCCTCTCCTGGCCTTGGCTCCCATGATGGGCGGCCCTCCCTCCACCCCCCCGGCACGCAGAACAAACGTCCTCCTTGGTGCGTCAACCATACATGGGCTGGCTGGTGGCCCCTGTTTAATTTACCCAGTCCGCTGACCCTATGTGGGTCCCTCAACCTGTGTGGGCATCTACTGGACTCGTGTGGTGGATCCCTATGGAACCTTGAGGTGGCTAGCCTCCCGGCCCTGATCCTCGGGGTCATGCCCGGTGATGGTGAATTGTGTCTTGCCCCTCACCCGCAGGGCGGTGGTGGGGACCTCATCCCCCTGTCGCTCAGCAGCCCAGCTTCACGCCCTAAATCACTACCACCTGGGTGATCCAGCCCCTACATGGCCAGACCTTCCAGTTACCTACATACTTTACCTGTCCCGGGGTGTTGGCGGATTCCCCCGGGCACTACTGCTTCCCGTGCCCAGGCCCTCTCAAATAACTGAATCATTCATACGCGAGGGATCGCAGCCCTTCCTAATGGTCGCCGACCGCAGCTAATTGGAGCTCTACTTCAGCTGGCGCATGCTACACCGGACTTGACCTACTAGAGCGATCTCGCCTCCATACTCCAGGGAGCCGATCAGGGAGGCCGCACGTCCTGCACTGGTGCCCTATAGACACAGTTTGCACAGAACACGTCTAAGATACCCAACTACACTGTGACCGGACTCCCCTCATGGTGTATCCACGTATTAGATGGGCTTGCACCCCCCCGTTCATGCTGCCTGGGGGTTCTGGTCCCTATGCTCCTCCCATCTGACACCCTCACACCTCCCTTGTTCTCCCTGATTGCCTTCACAGCCAGTCTGTGCCCCTGAGTCCTATACTACAAAGGTTGGCCTAGGTGAACCGCAGGAGGCCTTACCTCCTTCCTCTGGCATCTGGAATGACTGCTTGGAAAATGCCCATCTACACCTTATTGCCAAATTACCTCACAGACCCCCCAGAGCTACCATGACAAAGGGAGCCAACAAGAGACAGAGCTCCATTAACATGTTTACAAAGGGGATGCCTAGACCAAACAAAATCCCTCCTAAATCTGAGTCGGCCTCACTGGGTCCCTCCGAACCCACAGAGCTCCAGAAAATGATGGACTATATGTGAGAGGGATTCACAGCCCTCCACTCGAAATTTGACGACATGAGCGGGACAATTGGCTCAATTAAAGCCTGGTGGAGAAGACTGACTCCAGGGTGGTAGAGTTGGAGACCAGGAGTCAGGGTGGCTGAGGATGACATCAGAGGGCTCCTCACAGAAGTAGCCACACTCTCCAGGCAGATCCAAATGGTCACCAAGAAAAACAACGACCTGGAATTGTGTTCCAGGCGAAATAACATAAGCATCATTGGTGTCCCGGGAAGATAACATTGAAGGCCCTATGGAAGAACCTGTGGAGTGCCTCCTCCTCAATATTGGATTCCCAAAAGCTCTCGCCCCAGTTCGCATTCAAACAGGCTCATCGCTCCCTGGCGGCAAAACCCAAACCTGGTGCTCCCCCTCGTCCCATTATTGCGAGATTATCAAACTACCGAGATAGAGACACCCTATTGTGTGCCTCAAGATTCAAAGGAGAACTGACACTGGGCTCAGCCAGGATCCACTTATACCCAGACTTCTCTGTGGCCATCCAACAGGAATGCAAGACTTACCCGGCCGTTAAGAAAAAGCTACATGAACTTGGGGTCAAATACTCCATGCTATACCCGGTGAAATTGAGGATTGAGCATTCAGACCGAGTCTTCTTCTTTACCATTCCAGAGGAGGCTTCTAAATTCATTGATGACCATTTCCTGGGATGAATGCAGGAAGCTTCCATCACTATCTGGGTGATTGGTACTTGGCCCACTTGCCCGAGTACCTCCTTTTGACACATTGGTTTTGCTGGAAAAATCTGCGACCAGTGCATTTTTCATCCATGGTCATCTTTCTCCTTGTCAAGTTCTATGTTGTGCACCACGTTATGTTATTGTTTGTATTTGTATTTTGTTTATTTGTAACGCACACCATCAGGCCCGGAGGCATCAGGGCGCAACTTGTGCAGAAGTTACATACAGAACTTATATACATACATAATTATATACATGGGGCCTCATTACGACCTAGGCGCTAATGGGTTAACGGCGCCGTAAAAGGCTACGGCGCCGATAACCTATTAGCGCCTAATTACAAGGTCCCTTTGCGGGACCCTACCTTAACGGCTGGTGTAGAACAGCCGTTAAAGTAGGGACCCGCAAAGGGACCTTGGTGCTAATTACAGTGCCGCAATTTGCGGCACTGTACTTAGCGCCTTCCCCATTCCCATTGAGCCCTATGGGGCAACAATGGGAATGGGGAAGGGCCATGGAGGAAGGGGGAATTACCGCCCCACCAACCTTGTAATGGGGTGGTAATTCCCCCTTTCTCCATGGCGGAGTCGGTAACTTACCGGCATGGACCATGGTGCTACTAGCACCATGGTCTTCCGCCAGGGTCGTAATGAGGCCCATGGATAATATACAGACTTAGCTAAATACATGAGTTACAAGATGTTAACAGGGGAGGCATAAAGACGAAAATGTACATCAAGCAGGGAGCAAAGGAGATTGACGACAGTGGCAGTGCCGGTACTTGTAAGGTTGTAGTGTGTAGAGCATATATAGGAGTGTCTCAATTGTGATTGAAAAGCCATGATTTCGTTTTAGACTTGAAGGTGTTAAATGAGTCTTCAGATCTGATGGTGACGGGGAGGGCGTTCCACAGCTTGGAGGCAAGGACAGGGAAGCTTGTGCCCCCAGCTTTTGGAGTTTGAACCTTGGGATCGATAGACAGTGGGTCTGGGCGGTTCTTTGAGGTCGGGTGGAAGAATGGAGTGAGATCCAACTACAGAGGTAGGGGGGGCTTGTTAGCCAGGCATTTGTGTGTGAGGGCAAGAGTTTTCAATGAAATTCTCTGCTTGACAGGTAGCCAATGTATGTTTGTTCTAGATTCGGAGATGTGGTGGTTTCGCGGGATGTTTAGGGCTGCTCTAATAGCATTGTTCTGGGTGATTTGTAGTTTTTTTCAGATTCCCTTGACTAGTTCCTAAGGATAGGGCACCGCAATAGTCAATTTTAGACATAATGTGGCTTCTGGCTAGGGTGACACTGTTAGGAGTAGTCAGATACGGTCTACAGGCTGCGATGAGTTTGCAGGTGTATGCAGAGGCTGATCTGACTGCATTTATTTGTCGGGATAAGGTTAGAGTGGCGTCAAGGTAAAAGCCTAATGTTTTTGTGTCTTTAGAGACTTTGATGGTATTACCATCTATGATAAGTGACTGGTAGGAGGGCTCTAGTTTACTATGGCGCTACGCGGAGCCCAGGATGAGGAGCTCCATTTTGTCGTCGTTGAGGCATAGTTGGTGTTGGGCCATCCAAGCCTGGATGACTAGGTAGACGTTGTTAAGGGCCTTGGTGTCGACTAGATAGTCTCCAGTGATGGGGATGAGTATCTGGGTGTCATCAGCATAGTTTGTGTAGGAGACACCCAGATAATCAAGTACATCAAAGAGCGGTTTAGTAAAAACGTTATAGAGTGTAGGAGACACGCAAGATCCTTGAGGAACTCCGCAATGAATTGGAGCGGGTCCGCAGCTGCGGTTGGGGAGAAGACCCTCATGGATCTGTTACTCAGAAAGGATTTGATCCAGGCCAAGGCTGAAGCCGAGAAGTGGGCAGCCGAGTGAAGGTGCCTGCATAGGATTTGGTGGTTGATCAGATCGAAGGCCGCAGAGAGGTCGAGAAGGAGTAGCATTGCTAGTCTACCCTTGTCCTTCAAGACCTCAATTTGGGTTTTTAAGTCTATCAGAGCCGTTTCAGTCCCATGTCTAGGGCGAAATCCAGACTGTCGTAGACCTAGAAGATTATTGGATTCCATGTAGTCTTGGATCTGTAGGTATGCTGCACGGTCTAAAATCTTAAGCAGGAACGGGACAGTGGTTATAGGTCTGAAGTTAGTGGGTATGCTTGGGTCTAGAGAAGGTTTTTGTAAGCAATGGGACCACCCGTGCAGCCTTTAGGTTGTCGGGGACAATGCCTGTTTTAAAGGAGGAGTTGATGAAGGCCGTGATGAATGGAACCAGATCGTGGGCGGAATCCTTAATGATGGGAGCGGGGCACGGGTCACCTTGACAGTTAGATGGTTTGATTCTCATGATGATGTTTTCCACCTCAGTAATAGTGAGAGGGGAGAAGGCAAAAGGTTTAATATTAGAGGCGTCTAGAGGGAGGACCCTAGCAGGGGTGTGTGAACGGTTGTCCTGCTTCAGACTGTCTTGTTTTTCTTTGATTTTAGATTGTAGCGTAGAGATTTTATTTAATAAAGCTGACTGGATGTTGGCACACCATTTACTGTCTTTAGCGCAGGTGTCAGGGGGTGTGGCTGGAGATTTGAGTTCTTTTAGGATCTTAAAAAGTTCTTTTGTGTTTGAATCTGCTTGCAAGATAAGGTTATTGAGGGACTCTTTTTTCACAGTGATGATGGCATCTTTGTATGTAAGGGATGCAAGGATGAAACCGTCTTTATGTTTATCAGAAGGGTGGCTTTTCCAGTGGTTTTCCATGCAACGTTTAGCTTTGCGGAGCACTCGTATCTGTGGTGTAAACCAAGAGTTGAGATGTGCGCGTGGTTTAGCCTTCCTGAGTTTGATGGGGGCTATAGCGTTCATAGCCGTGAGCATACTAAGATTGTAGGTGTCTGCTAAGGAGGTGGGATCAGTGCAGGAATGTGTGGCCACATTAAGAGATGGGAGTAACAATGGGAGAAGTTTCTCCTTTGTTATGTCCCTTTTGTTCCTAGTGGGTAGGGCTGGAGCTATCAAAGTCAGGACACGTGGGGCTGCTTCACTATTAAAGGTGATGATGTGATGGTCAGACCATAAGCAAGGGGTATTGGATAGGATGTTAATACTGCAGTTGGAACCGGCTAGCCAGTCAAGGGTCCTACCTTTGGCATGAGTAGGATCTTGAATTTGCATAGAGAAGCCGAAGTCAGTTAGCATGTTCTCCAGATCAGAAGCAGTGGCGTCTTTCGAGTCACCAAGTCCTAGGTTAAGGTCGCCTAGTATGATAATTTGCGAATTGGTTTTAGTATTGTCGAAGAGAAGGGTAGATATTTTGCCAACAAATGAGGGTGCGGGACCTGGGGGCCTGTAGATATGGTGGAGGGTGGCCGTTTAGTTAATTTAGTTGGGCGTTAGTGGTAATTTGACTGGGAGTAGTTCGGCTGACTCAAGTTTGGAGTTCGTCGACACTCTGAAACCAAGAGAATTTTTATGGATGAAGGCCACTCCACCGCCTCTGGATTGGGCAGTGCTGCGATCGCATTGCGTGATGCCATATTCTGGCGGTAAGGCTAAGGACAGTGAGGGTCCCTATGCGGCATGTAGCCATGTTTCAGATATGGCAATAAAGTCAAGATCTAAGGTTGTGATGAGGTCTGCAATGTCTAGTGCGTGAGCTGGAAGAGATATGGCATTGATAAGGGAACCTCTGATCTGAGGCAGTTTGGCAGCTGTAGTAGTGAATTTCAGTGTAGTGGTGGGGGGAGAGCAAAGTGGTGATGTAACGTTTGCTTGGGCTTGTTACTGCGGGTGTGTAGTATGCGGAATCTAGTGCCTAGTCTCTTATTTCTAAGCGAGAGGGAGCAAGGTTGATTAGGGGTGGTCATAGCTGGAGTAACAGCTGTCACCAGCTCACGCACAGGCCCCCAGGCAAAGTTGCCGCAGTTGCAGTTGGTTAATGGGTTCTTGGGGCATCACCCTTCTGGTTGGGAGAGGGGTGGGGTGAGGGGAGGTGGGGAGGTTAAAATGTTTGGAACATTACTTGACACACAGCCCGGGACTCGAGGTCCAGACTACCTCCAGAATTACTGCATCAGCACACCAACTCTCCCAGTCTGGTTGATAAATCATAGAACATGTCTTCATGTAGACAAACCTAGATGGACATACCGATTAGATGGTGGATTAATGCGTTGTTTGCTTGAGTTGAAACATCAGGGGGCTAGGCAACCCAACCAAAATGCATAAAATACAATTATATGTTGAACGCCACAAGGTGATGGTACTTTTCTTTTTTACAAGAAACTCATGCTTTGGTGAGGGTGTGAGAGGTTTACCAGATCATGGTGTCCCCAGCGGTTTTACACTGCCTACTCCACCCATAGTCGTGGGGTCATGATACTAATTCATAAATCCCTCAAATGTATACATAGGTTAACACACATTGACACCTTGGGACGTTATGTGTTGTTGTGTGGCTCACTCGGGGTAGAGAAGTGGTACTGCTTAACATTTATGGTCCCAACGTGGATGACCCTGACTTTTTTTCTTACCTTTCCTCTTTGCTGGCGGGATTCCCCTTCACACCCATACTCTTGGGGAGGGGGGGCTTCAATACCATCGACGATGTTGCTTAGACTGTTCTGGCACTAGGCCCCGCCAGCTTAATAAAACTGCAAAGACCATCATAGAAATACAATCCCAACTAGGCGTGGTAGACGCGTGGAGGCTGATGTACCCCAAATCTCGTCTCTTCTCATTTTATTCCACGGTCCACAACTCTCACTCGTGCATAGACAGATGGCTTGTCTCTAACATTCTTGTAAGAACTATTTCTCAAATGACCATCCTACCTAGAACCTTCTCTGACCACTCTCCGGTCATGATGACATTGAATGCCGAGGCGGAACCTGCTCGTGGCATTTGAGGCGGAACTCGGGTCGAGTATAGATGACTTCTTCATGCTTAATACCGAGTCAGTTCTCAAGTCACATTTTCAGAGTCTTTCTGAATGATGGCTGCGCTGTCTTTGCCAAGCACATATGGGGTAAGATGGAACACGGAACACCCCGAGAAAGGCTGCCAGTGTTTTCCGTATGTGAACCAAAGAAAAGAATTGAAAAGCAGGGCTGCTTTGCTGCTAGCTCAAAACTTCCTATAGAAAAAGGAAATATTTTACATTTAAAGTGACTGCGCCTGATGCTCTTTTTCATCTGTTCAACAGTACACAGTTGCTTCCAGTGAGACCCAGCTATGACCAGCCATATTCAGGTTGTGTTCCAGCAAAATAAAACACTTCTCACTGAATGACAGGATGTGTCAGGCAAGATCTGTGAAATAACAAAGAAACTTCACTTCAGCTGTACAGAAACACGCTTGACTTTTTGCTACAATATATCACAGATAAACTCTTCAAAAGAAGCCCTGTCTCTCTGTGCTTATGTCAGTTCCAGTGGACCTTTGACTTGAACAGACTTCTGTGTTTGAGAAATTGACTAGGGCTACAAATAATGTTGGAATCTAGATGTAAGAGAAAACCGCATTTGAAAGTGACATCCCAGCTGAATTAACGCACGTGTAAAAAGGGTTGCTTTTTGCAAACAAGAAACCTCAAACTGTCTGTTTAAAAAGTGTAAAGTTGAATTAAGTCTCTGTCATCGCATAGAAATGTGAGAGGGGTTTGTTTAAAACATATATAGGACATTTAATTTTCACAGGCTTGCTTACTGGGTCAGGAAAATAAATAAATAAATAAAAGGGCTGAGAGACCAGCAGAACAGGTTTTTAGGCCTTTGGCTTCAAAGGACTTGGCTTCCTGGGAACAGGATCTTGCCTCCCTTCAAGTGGACAGTCCCCGGGGCATCTGAATAGGAAAGGGTGGTAGCCCTCACACACCCATCAGACTTTGTGGCTGTGCTCCACCCTGCCACAATGGAATTCTAGCACACGTAGGCGTGAAATTGCAAATAACACCTCCCTTCAACTTCAACTGCGGGGCTTCAGAGCCAGCACCAGAGCAGCCTTGGAAGTTATGGCCTTATTTGGGAGACAATGCTGGCCATGTGGCTCAAACGACTATTTTAGTTAATAAACTTTAAGACTATTATTGCTGCAACAGGACAACGCAGTAATGCAAGAGTTTTACTGTTTAAATGCAATTTTTGGGGCTTTAAATTAAAACGTGGTAGCCTTCACTAGCATGTTGGGGAAGGAAACAACAGAAAATTGTATATTCTGAGGAAAGTGTACATGGTGCCACTTTGAAATTCAATACTAACATGCTTTGTGATAATAGGTACACATGTATAAAGTTATAGAATTTTAGGGGAATTATTTCCCACTGAAATGGCGAAAGGTTAGTAGAAGGATGAAACAAAGCCCTACAAACTTGGGAGTGGGAATATTATGCTCTGTGTGGAATATGCAATTTGCTTATAAGATTTGTGAAAGCGCTGCAACTGTAAAAAATGTGCAATTTATGTCAAAACAGATGTTTGGCAAAATTAAACTGTGGGAGGGTCTGGAAATAGTAAACCCACACCATAAAACTCATGTCATGTCTCTTAAGTCCAACCGGCTGACAGGAAGGTGGTAACAATAAACCCTGAACAATCCAGTTGTTTAGAGGCATGTCTAGCCAAAGCCTACCCCCATGGTAAATCCTGTGATGTCACCCACCTTATAAAAGGGGGAAGCTCACAGAGACAAAGGAACACGCTCTTCTGAATTTTCCAGCGCCTGCGTATATAGACATTTCACATTCACTCTGCAACATTCCAGATTCTACTGCCAGACCAGAGCATAGCTCACCCTATCCAGGCAGAACCACCCTTTAGAACTAAACCCATAACAAAATCCCACTAACTCAGGGAGAAAGGTGGAAAAGCTGTGGTACCCATTTTGAGAGTATCCTGTGACCAGACCGGCTTTTTGCCCCACTACCTGCTGTGCCGTGACTGGACCTTTGCCCAGCTGTTTCCTGTTAGGAGAGCCTGCCACTGTGACCAGTGACCAGATATTTCCTCGCTGTCCAGAAACTCAGTTGGCTGTCCCAAAATCCTGAGTTTTACCCCATCCCATTGAAACACATAGTATACCCCAACTTGATACCTTGTCTTTGTTCCACCTTCTAAGTAATCCCATCCATACCCTGATAAGATAGTCTGAATCCTCTGTGTATTCTGTTCCTTGATTTTCTAGTGTTAGCGCAATTCTTCCATTAATTTCTGTCTTGCATAAGTCCTTAGTCGTATTTTGAATAATGTAATTAATTCCCAAATAGAGCTGAACGTGGGGTGGAAAGGTTAACCTTGCAAACTACCCTTGGAGCGTAACGTGACTTTCTTTAACAATCTAGACACTAAATCTAGTTTAAGTGAATCTTGTCCTTTCCTTTTTTAAACCGATTTTCTCTTTTAACTGCTTTTATTTCCCAAAACCGAACTTCCTTTCACCTTGAAAATCTTATCCAGTTCTCCAGCTAGAGTCACTCTTTCACTTTTATATTGTCCCTGTGATGTGCATCTATTACCCAGCATAAAAAATGCATTCCGATTGTGTTTATTTCACCCGTTTCTAAAACCGTTTTTGACATTTAAACCTGTGTAATGTAGCAAATGCAAATTCTCTGTGTGTGATTCTGGCTGCACTGTGTTGTCACTTCAAAGTGGATTGTTGAACGTAATGCCCTTTGTTGATACCTTGCCTGGTAGTTGCTAGTGTACTTACATCGCTGATACTGTTAGAAATCATATTTACCTCATTTTTTCAACCGCACATTTAAATGAATTATTTACTGATTCTGAGTGTCGTTTATGCAATTCCAAAGGGTTTGAAAGCCGATTATGCCTCCCAATTTGTGAGGGAAGGTCGGATTTTAATTCCGTTTTGCTGCCTAGCATCCTTGACTACTTGCTGCTCCTTTCTATCCACTCATAATTTGATTAGTTGGGGTTTCAGGGAGCATTGCAGAGGGAAATCTTAACTTGGGTGCTATCTACCCGAACTGTAAAATTGCTCCTATTCATCTGTGCTTTGGATATGTTCTAGTAGAAGGTCAACCAGGTGTATTTCATCATTTAACATTGTAATTATCACCCCATTGGTGATTGCTGCCCAATATTAAAATAGTGTGATTTTCTTTGAATTTAAAATAAATAAATATTGTATTACCACCCACCGGCCTGGTACATAGTCCATTGTGACCCGGGGTATTTGTAAAAGGTGGTGTGAGACAGGTTGGGTGCCAGCTCAATCGGAATTCTAGGAAATAAAGAAAAAGTATTCTAATTGAGTGCTACATCCTAGGCTAAGGGCAAGAGTTCTGGTCTGGAGTGTGACTCCCGATTAGAATCCTTAACAGATTTGGGGCTTGTGCCGGGGATTGGGTAAGTGTTGCCACACATGGCAGCTTAACACAGCAGGCTAACCTTCATGGTAGTGATACTTTGTGTGGCTAGAAACCTGTGTTACGCTGTAAAAAGCACCTCCCAATCATAGACCCTAAGTACCAGGCCTGTGTATAAAATTAAAGCAAAATGAATCCCAAACTAGACAAAAAGAAACAGAATACAGGATACCCTTATATAAACAAATTAATAAAGAAACAACACTTTCCAAAATGACCACAGTAGAGATAAATATGGCCAGGGAACACCTTCCGTACAACTCTTTTGTCAGAGGGGAATCACAGCAGGTCTGGGTAGAAGAAATGATTACTTCAAGCTTTGAGTGAGTTATACATGTCTCCAAAAATTAAAGAGGAGCAGATTAAAATTGTCAGAATCACAGCCTACATTTATCTCCATATGGGGAAAACAGAACCCTTGTCCAAAACCAGTCCGGGCCTTTAAATCAAATCCAGACTGAATTACAATTAGAGGAAGAAAAATTGCAAAAGAGCCAGGATTCTGGGGTTGGATTGGAAAATTACATTAAACAGCTAAAAGAGGACTTGCCTCTACAACAACAGAATACATCGGACCAAGAGGCCCAATTAGATGCATTGAAAGAGGAGTGTCAGGAAAATGTTGACTCCCTGGAAGAGGGTCAACAGAAGCTGAATCAACACATATAATTTAACAGGGCCTGTTCAGAGCAGGTAATCACTTTACAAAAAAAGGTTGACAAATGGGAAGAGGAGAATAATAATTTAATCAGTAAAGAATTCCACCTCCAAGCAGAATTTGATCAAGAACGTCAGAAATCAAATGCTATCAAGCAACAAAGGGATGACCTGGATGAACAGAGGGGCACCCAAATCAGGAAAAAAGATGCCCTCTATCAGGAAGTGAGCAACCTAAAAACAGATTTACAGGAAAGGGAGTTAGGCCTCCAGAAACTAAATGAATTGAAAAATGAATATGAACACACCAGACGAGTAGAAGATGCTCTGGAAGCGAACACCCAAACTAAAAATGCACAAACTCAGGAGGTAAATCTCCTGCAACAGAAATTGTCTCAGTGTTCCCAAACCATAATGGCAGCACAAAAAGACAAAGAGGCCCTGTGGACTCCACAAGCAGGTGGCAGCTCAAGAGCGGGTCATCGAGGCCAGTCAAGCCCTGATAACCGAGCAAAAAGCTCAGACCTTTGCCTATTATCAAGAGTTAAGGGATGAGAAGGAGAAACTAGGTAGGTTGGAGAAAGAGTATGCCAGGCTAAATCCAAACTTGTGGGACCCTGAACAAGCAAAGAGGGACAGGTCTACCCCTGATCAAGTGTGATGCCCTCTGTACTAAGGGACTCAAACCCAATTAATACTTTGTGCACTGCTGACTTCATGTCTACTGGTTCACATGGTTCACATGAGCCAGAAACCATGAGGCCTTCAGAATTAAATAGGCCTAGCATGATGGAGCTGACAGGTCAGTGCCCCTCAGAAATTGATTGACGGGCATCCCTGTATAGATACAAAAATATTTTGGATGATGTCTCTGACCAGGAAGCCTCCTATGAGGAGAAAGTCAGGGAATTAGATTTGCAGAAGCACTATCTCCAAAGGGATGGTTTGGTTCATTTTGCACAAACGCAGAAGGAAATCAGGCCCCAAACAAGCATTCTGAAGACCTCCACCCAATCAGGGCCTTGGTGGGATCCTCCGCCAACCCTGGGAGCAGGGAGGAGTCAGAAGACTACTCCCCTGTGTGCCACAGGGGGGAAGAAACTAGGCCCCACAATTCTGCAAGCCCCTCACAAGCTCAAAGAATTAGGGAGCGCCTAGAAGATCATGAGGGGTCCTCAAACTGTAGCGCCTCTGAGTCTGAGGGCAAGTGGAATCAGGTGACACGGAAAAATGATGGGCACTTTTCACCTTAATGATAGCCAGAACTGCATAGATGATGCCAAATGGACATTCTCTACGGAGCATTTCAGCTTCTTTGCTGGACTGGAAGACCAAAACCATTCAAGATGGTCCACCTACAAGGCGGCTATCTTAAAGCACTTTTCCACCCACAGAAACTCCCAAGAAGCTTGCAAAGCAGCCTACAATTTGCAATGCGGAGAAGATCAGGCCCCACGAGAATTTGTGCAGGAGCTAAAACGCTTCTTTGCACAAACTACCAGGAGTTTGCGCACGGAAAGTAGAGAGTTTATAACGAACTACTTTCATGCCCTCCCAAAATACATCATGACCCAGCTGGTGAGGGATTTTCATGATAAAAGGACCCTGGACTGGGTAATCGAGCAGGCTACCCAGATCTATGAAGTCCAAAAACCTGCAGAAAATCAAAATCAGGTAAAAAAGAAAAACAACCAACACCCCTGCTGCTGCTAAGGTGGTGGAGGTGAAGGGTGCCTCCATTTTAGACCTAGAAATGGGGCATGCTTAAAATGTACCTACTAAAAACCAGCAAAACCAGAGGCAAAAAAGGCCTTTTAACCAATCAGCAACAGGTGGCAGTCAGGGAGGAAATCCCTCCAATGGGACCCTTAACTCTCCTGATTATATAAGTCCCAGATACAAGACCAACCAGCCTATTGGGGTATGTATGGACTCCCCCAGCCCAAGGGGTGGGATCCAACCAGATAAGTACTGCCCCGGGAAACTTCCCTCCTAACTTCCCTCAGGAGGGCAGTAATGTAACGCTCACCTGGTTCCCACGGAGGCACGGCGTCGAAGGCGCAGAACTCTGAAGATGGACAGGAAGGGCCCCTCTGTTCTGGCTTCCCTGGCTCGTTGGATACCCTCCTGTGCGTGAAAAGGGAGTATTACCAACTGTGGAACAATGCTCAAGCCTCCCACGCCCTTCCAACCCTCCACGATACCTCCTCCACGATTCCCCGTGAAGCCTCACCTTAGGGTTTGGAAGGATGAGCTCTCCATCCTGCTTCTGATACAGGGGCACGTTGAAACCCAGTTACTTCACTGGATTGAGGATTGATGGGAGTTCAGGTAAGCTTGACTGTTCAGGTAAGGCGCTGTAAAAGTTCTGTTCAAAAGTTCAAGCTTAATAATAATGTTCGTTGTCTAATTGCAGCAAGCACTAATGCTTATGTCTTTTTCCCCTTAGGGGCCGGGGTTCGGAGTGCCGGAGATATGGCGCCGACCCGAAGTGAAACAGTTATGGATGAGCGCTCAGGTAATGTCTTTGCATTCGCTCATTCAATGTCTTTGTCTTTTTTCCCCATAGGGGCCGGGGTCCGGAGATGCCAGGAAGCGGCAGGACCCGAAATGCAGTGGGAATAATCCAACAGGTAAGACTTAAAAGGAAACTGAGCTTTCCTTATTCCTTCTCTCCCTCTCACCTTTGTTCTTCTCTTTTTTCCTCTAGGCGCCGGGGCGTAGCTGAATCCGGAAGATCGCTGCTGAAGATGGAAGCGCCTTGCAAAGGTGAGTAAAATGCAGCGCTGCAGCGATCGAAACGAAATGCCTTTAAAATGATGTCTTCCTTTTCAAGGCCGTTGGAGAAATGACTCCGGGATGCAGATTTAGCAGGTAAGGGCTTTTCTTCTCCTATTCTCTTCCTTTCTCCCCTTGCAGGTGTTCCAGGGTGCTGGCAGGCGTGGCTGAAGTCAGGATGCAGGAGCTGACACGGTGAGCGTCCAGCTGCTAGGTGCAGAACAACGCGAAGCATGTGTGGCTGTTCGGGTGGGGTTTAAATAGCCTCGGAAGAAGTTCCTGGTATGTATCCTTCCACCAATCAGGTATGTATCCTTCCCCGACCACACCCGGGTGGTGAAGTAGTCCTACAGGTTAAGTAGTCCCATTCAGGCCTCAAGAGGGCCTGGATGAAGCAGCAAGGTCTGCATCAGGTAAGTGTGCACCCAAGCACTTAAACACATATCCTCTTCTATGAGCCTGGCGCCTAAGGCGCCAGGACTGAGTCCAAAGGGCCCCGACTTGGGCCCGCTGAGACTTCCCCGGGGAAAATGATGTCTGCCTCTGGGGTTGCTGGGCCCGGCCTGGCTCCTTAGAGGTAGGCATCATGACAGTAATCCCCCAAACCCTGGGTTAAGTTTCTTTCCCCGGTATCCACAAAACCCCAACCTGCAGGAAAACCCTCCTTTCTTTCCTGCTTTCAGGAGCCCAGACTACTCAATACAGGAGAGGGGAGGCCAAGGGTGGAGGGTTACCAAAATCCCCAATACCCAGGGTACTCCGGGAGAAGGGATAGTTACCCTTCCCGTGAACCCCCTAGGTATGAACAAAGATCCCCGTACTAGCCAGAACGGGTGTCCCAACTGGAGCACTAGGTCCAGAACCTAAAGTAGGATCTGAGTCACATGTTGAGGGCTCAACAGAACCCTCAGATGAACATGGCGGCTCAGAACCCCTCAAACAAAGGTCCTGGCACCCCAGAACAATGACGGGGAGAGAACCCTGACAACTCACTGGTTCCCGAGGAGGAGGCACGGGGGTATGGCGGGTGTAAAGCCATAGAGGAAGCTTCCTTCCTCACCCATGAAAAGCCCCTGGACACCCCAGAACCAGAACTAAAATCTCTTGCCCCCGAAAATCTGCAACCCAGGGAAAAGAGGGTGTGTAGGAGGAATAAAGACATCGAGAAGGCCCATTTTATGGAGGAAGTTAGTGCCCTACAGTTTGTAGGGGAAGAATCCTTAGAGGATTCTGGGAAAAAATATTCTCCTTCAGGGACGGGGGAACTCCTCCAAAAGAAAAATGGTCCCAAGAGATCTGAAGGAAGACTGGGTGGGTCAGATTCAGAATCACCCATCCCGGAACCCCGGAATGGTCATCCTGAGAAGAAAATATTAATGGAGGGATCCCCCCAACAAACTGGTTCTAGTGACTGCCTCCAGGTAAAAGGGGGCAGCACAGAGCTATGGGAAAAAGCAGATTCCAAAATCCCATCTATTTCAGGATGCCAAATTTTTATTACGGATTCCCAAACTCAGAAAATTGTCCAAAACTCCACTGTGTCGGAGTCCAAAATAGTAGTAGTGCAGGAGCCGTGCCAACTTCTTGGGACACGAAATAACCCCTGAGGGTCTCTGTCCCCAGGAGAAGAAATTGGAAGCAATCCTGAAACTGAAAGACCCCACAACTCTGCGTGAGCTAAGAAGCCTCCTTGGACTGACTAATTACAGTAGGAAGTTAATTAAGGATTATGCAGAGGTCACAAGACCACTGATCCCTCTTTTGAAGGGGGGTCAAGTGGGAGTGGGGTCCGGAACAAGCTGAGGCAGTAAAACAACTCAAAAGAAGTCTCTCACAAGCACCATGTCTAGCTTACCCAGTCAAAAACAAGGAGTTCTTCTTGGAGACAGGGTTCTCGAATACATGGCTGTAGTATTATGTCAAAAGCATGACAAGGTCAATAAAGTCATCTCTTATAAAGCAACACTTTATCCTCTGTGGAGAAAAAATTCAACGATTGTGAGAAGGCACTTCTGGCAACGGTGTGGGCATTGAAGAATTACTGCCCATTCATCCAGGGGGAACACATCATAATGGAGACTCCATACCAGCTGTTGCATTACCTCCAAAGCCACAGAATCCGGGCCAGAAATGTGAGTAATTCCAGAATTGCTTCCTGGATTCTGTCAATGCAAGGCTTTCCTTTGGAGGGCCGATATGGCCAAAACAAGACGAGTCCCCTCGCACAAGGTCTGGCTGACTTGCATGATTGTGCCAGAGAAAACTGTCTCAAGGAGGAAAGTCATAAAACCCAGGACAACACGGAGGCATACCTAAATTCTCCACACAAAGTCTATGAAGAAGACGAGTGTGAGGGAATGCCCACATTTTATGTGGATGGGTGCTCCTACCATGTTGACAACAACGGGGGAAAAAAAATGGTGGAACCTGGTTAATTGGAAAACCAGAGGCGTGCTGTGTGCTCATAACAAAACACTGAAACATGGCAAGCTATTACACAATATTGATGATCTGGTCACCTCTAATGGGAGGACCATCTATTGGAAGAATATTAAGGATCATTCCAGAATAGAGGGGCCAGACAAAACTGGAAACAACCTAGCTGATCAGCTGGCCAAAACCGCAGCCAACCAAGGGTATCTCCTCGAGATCGAGTCTCTGTTGGGGGAAATACAGGTCACTGCTGTCACTAGGTCTCAGACAAATACTCACAATGAACTCTCAACAGCCCATTGAAGAAATTAGACCCCTTAGATCCTTATTTAATCACGGCTCAAAAAGGGAATCCGATTATTGGGAAATTCGATCAACACATTGAGGACCCTGAGAACTTTCCTCTGACGGATACCGATTACATTGGGAAAGAGGACCTCAACGTGTTGATGAAGTGTCCAAAAGTTTTCTGAATCCAAGACGTTTTTTTGGTAAGGAGATCCATCTCTTGTTGTGACCAGTAGTTGGTACCCTCCTCATTCCGGAGCCTGATGCTAAGTCATACGCCAAAGGATTGAGTCAGACAGAGGAAGTCACTTCATCAGCGAAGTGATGGCAAAGATGTGGGAAAAGGAAACTTCACATTACATACCGCCGGTCCTCTAGTGGGGGAGTTGAGAGGTACAACAAAACAATTGTGAGCATTCTAAAAAAAATTGTGGCAGATTCTGGGCCAAGTTGGGACTTCCGATTACTGCTTGTCCTTAGGGCCATCAGATCTACAGCATCTTCTGCGACCAAGATGTCTCCATTTGAGCTAATGACTGGATGAAGGATGATGCTACCTCAGCATCTGCTCTATAGAACACAAGAGCAGACACTGATGAACGCCTCTACAACACATGAGTATGTTGAGAATCTAGGAAAACACTTTCAACATGCTTTTGCGTATAGTCAGCGGAATCTGGAAACATCTGCCAAGGGGATGAAGACTCAATATGACTTAAAAACAACCAAAAAGGAATACCAAGTAGGAGACAGTGTCTACTTGTACAATTTCCAAAAGAACCAGACAAAGGAATGGAAATTGCTTCCGAGCTGTCACGGTCCTTTCGAAATTGTAGATAAACTTTCACCTGTTGCCTACCAAATCTGCATCCCCAAAGGAGAGTTGGCAGAAAAGAAAAGGGTCCATATTAATCAGTTAAAGAGTTGTCACCCCAGACAGCGGATTGAGGAGCCAAGAGAAAGTCAAATAGAGGAGACATCTGGAGAATGAGAACCAGAAAAAGAAGAACCAGAAGGGAACAAGTTGGTTCATAGGTATAGCTATATAACAGGGAGTATGGGCCTCATTACACGGATGGCGGTAAAATACCGGTACCGGTAAATCCTTACCGCCTTACTACGAGGTCCCTTTGCGGGTTGTGGGATTTAACGCCTGCTTTTTGTAGGCGTTAAAAAACATCCCGCAAAGGGACCCAGGGAGCTAATTACGGTACCGCAATTTGCGGTACCGTAATTAGCACCTTCCCCATTCCCATTGAGCCCTAGGGGGCAAAAATGGGAATGGGGAAGGGCAATGGTGGAAGGGGGAATTACCGCCCCGCCAACCTTGGAATGGGGCGGTAATTCCCCTTTTCGCCATGGCGGTGCCGGTATTTTACCGGCATGAACCATGGCGCTAATAGCGCCATGGTTCTCCGCCAACCGTGTAATGAGGCCCTATGTATCGTCATTGTCAGTGCAAAAGGTTATTACCAAAAGCCCTAGTAAAATATCAATAGTTATCTTTGTCTTATAAGGAATTATTTGTTGTTATTGTCGGATTGCGTGAATGACCGTAAAGAATTAGTGTCCCACTGCAGTCAACCTTCTGGGAAGGCAGTTGGTGAGGAAATGTTGTTACCTGTCTTTATTCAGCCATTAGATTAGTACTGATTGCAATCCTGATTACCAAGGAGGACTTCCCTGGGGACCCAGAAAAGAATGACTAAAGGAAAATCTGGGGGTGTTGCTCCACATTCCAAGAAAAGGCTGAAGGAAAAGCTGTGGGTGCCGCTCCACACTCCAACAAAAGACAACGGGAGGATCGTGGTGCCCTGATGGAAGAAGGACTCCACCTGATGAACCCCACTTTGTCCTATTTTCCCTTAACAAGACGTTTCGGCGAGGCAGGGGGAGAATCTGTGGGATACATCAGCCAGCCCTGCAGAAATCCCCTACTTTACCAATCTGCACTTCAGCAGTTACCAGCAGAATGGCTGTTCTGGCTCTGTTGAGCACTATCGCCTTGCCCTAAATTAGGGAGAATTCTCATCTATGGCTAATTTCCCTCACCTAGTAAGTCCCCCAGTAGCTTTGCTGGACTTCTGGAGTTTATTTTTTCTCCACTTGGTAAGAGTGAGAGCTTTCCCCCCACTCTTACCTGTGTTTTGCTATGTGTTTCCATCTGTTTTTTGTGATTGTGGACTCTGAAGTACACCACTTCAGTAGCCCCCTTCTTGGTGTGTGTCACACAGCACCTTCAGTGCCGTGGCACAGGGTTGTCTTTGAGACTTTCCTCGAATCCATTTCTGAGTCGACTACTGTCCCCCAGAAAAGGGTAAAGTTACCATTAACTTTACTTAGTCAATCTACCACAGATCCAGTACACCCCATCTTCCATGGAGTACTGGAAAGGGTTAACTCGTATCCCTTTTTATCTGTACCTCCTAGAGCATTGTTTCACTCTTTTAACATTTAGACTTGGCAGGTGGCAGTGGTATCTACCCTAACTTTTCTACCGCGATTATATTAGATAAACGTGGTACTGTTCTTGGTTATTATATTAGCCTCAAACATATACCCGCTTGACCAAAGTGTCTTTCTTCTGGTTCCGTTTGGGTTTATTCACCATTTCTTTTTGTTAAAGTCCTTCTTGTGTTTTACTTTGCGCGGCAAACTAGGTTCGCCTTCTTTGTTCACTGTCTTTTGGTGGGCTTCTGCCCAGAAGCCCTCCTCAAGGTACCTCGGTGTCTAGTTGGGATGAATGTGAGGGAGGGGTGTAGTCACCCCTTGCACAGGGTATCCTAGGAAACCCAAGTCGCACTTTGTCATGATTGGCCAGGGCAGTTGTCCGGGCTGGACAACCCCCCCTGCTTGGTGATTGACAGCCAGGCTGCGTGAATGGGGGTTTTTCGCATAAAAGGCAGGTCTCTTGGGCTAGAAGTCAGAGAGTCGCCACTGGAACTACAAGGAACCAAAGAGAAGCGGAGAGAACGCAACTACCCCGTCCCGTTGAAGCCCTGCTGCAGTCCTGAGCTATCTTCCCTTCAACGACTCAGAGAAGATCCAGTCTGGAGTCTTCTTCCCTTGAGCTTGGTGGGGATAACCAGCTCATCTTCTTCAGCCAGAGGATCCTCTTCCGCGGTCGAAATCCTGCACACTGCTGTTGTGGTCCGGATAGCCACCTGAAGAGCCTCTCCTGTTTTTAAGGAGCACACCTTTTTTTTCGTGTCGCTGCTGCCGGCCTCATCCCTGTGTGGTGCAGACCCACTTCAGACGTCCTCCCTTCTCGACGAAGCTCCAGGAATCGTGGGTCTGCGGGAAACCAACAGGAACAACTGCCAGGGCACCAGCTGCCCAATTGGAAAAAGGTACTGTGTTCTGTTGAGGAAACTGGGTGAATCCCTTTTTCTTCCTTTCCAGGGCTTGACCTTGTCTTCCCTCCTTCTTATAACTTTTGCTTTCGAGCATTGACAATATCAAAGTACTTTTGGCTCTGTTGAATCGTGAACTGTTAGACCGTGTGATCTTCGGCAACTGGCCCCAGTGTCTTTCGACTCTGGCTCCGGCCCTTTGACTTTTGAACTCCTGTCTCTGAGTGTTTCTTGATTCTGCCTGCCTAACCAAAATATTGCCTGTGATTTTTGCCTCCAACTCCCTCTGGGTATCTCAGGTGCTAAGTGTGTTTTTGCCCCGGTAGCATTTCATGTCATGGATATGCGTTTGTTTAGTAGACCGAACTGTCAAATAGTGATCGCAATAGTATTTGTGGTAACGTGTTTTGTGCCTAACACCGGTTCATTCAAACACAGGGTACTTACCTTGAGACTTACTGTACAAAGTGAATTGGTTAGTTGTAGTATATTTAACGTGTGGTTTTTATTGAAGTTTAATAGAAGTGTTGTGTTTATAATGAATTGTTTAAAAATAAATGTACTTATATTTTTCTACCTGAAACCTTGAGTCAGTGTTTGCTTGAGTCACAGTAATTGTGGTCCCTTTGTGTAATCTCTGCTACTGCTCATATACTCTTGAGATAAGCCTGGCTGCTCCGCCACTGCTACAAAAATGTCATAGTAGTACAGGCTTGTACCAAAGGTAAAACTTGTATCACCTCTTGTAGTCTTAATTGTGTGTAGTGGTCCCAAAGGGCACTGCACATGATTCTGCCTAACACTGGTGTACAGCGGTGAGGATTTGGAAGTAGAGTGGTTACACTTAGAGTGCTGCTGTTGCTTGAGTTCAACTAACCACAAGGCTAACACCACTAATTCTATTTAACTAAGAAATCATGTCAAATATGGAAAACTACACTGAAGAGAGTCTTTTACTCTATACTGCCGAGGTTCTGAGAACCATGTGTAGGGATAACAATATCTCTGGTAAAGGAAAGAAATCTGAACTGGTTGCAAAGTAATTGGAAACAAGTCTGGAGAGTGGGTCAGAAGGACCTACCACTCCAGCAAATGTGGATTTGGATGTTTCTGATTCTGAGAGTGTTAATTGTGAAGAATTAAATGAGTCCTTGCTAGGAAACCCTGCAACTCCCTTGCCTGCTCAGAATGCACAACCTCTATCCACAGGGACCCCCACAGGTCCTACACTTACTTCTGAGTTTATTGCACTTGAGAAAATGAGACTTGAATTAGAAGTGAAACGTATTGATGCACAAACTGCCATGAAACATCAAGAGTTAAGGCTCAGAGAAATGGAGCTGAACCATGAACTAGAAATGAAGAAACTGTCTCTAGAAAATGCTTCTCTCCCAGAGTCCTCTAGGTCTTCAAGCCCTAAGAGACCCGGTATGCCAAAGGAAATGATTGGTATGTATGAGACTAAACTTGATATTTTGGATTGGTTAGCAATGTTTGCGTACAATCATGGGATTCAAGGTATCTCAGGGAATCAGTTGATTCCTTGGCTTTTCTCTAGGCTCCCCCCTTTTGCGAGTGATGCTGTAATGGAGTTGGGCGAGGAGGATAAGCAGGATTATGAGTGTGTGAAGCTAGCATTGATAGCTAGGTTTGGGAAGACCCCTTCCCAGTATCTTAAGGGTTTAGAACCCTCAAAAAGCATGATGGTACCCCTTGGGCTACCTGGGTGTGTGAATGTTTGAAAAACTTAGATGGTTGGGTTAAGGATTACAAAGTGAACACTTATGAAGGTTTGAGGAATCTTGTAATGTTGGAGTCTATTTTTGTTGTCTGCTCTCCTGAGATTAGACAGCACTTCGCTGATTCAAAGGAGATATATCCTAAGAAGCTAGCTAAGGCTGCTGACTTGTGGGTTGCCAACAGGGCTACTCACAAGTATTCTGGGGCTACTCAGAAGAAGGATGAGGGGAAACATCCAAAGAAAGACAACCAAGAGAATTCCAATACCTCCCATCCAGAAGAGGTCCCCAAACATAACCAGGGTAAGCCACAAGGGAAACCAAACAGGGCTAGTGTACCTCCTGGTGCCAAACCTGAGGTAGGTCAGGTAAAACCCCCATTCCAGAGAGCATTTGGTAAATGCTTTCGTTGTGGGTCAAATGACCATATGAGAGGAGCTCCCAGATGCCAGGGTAACCCTGCAGGGGTCAGCACTACCTCCTTAGCCTTCTTCCCAGAGGAAGAAGTACAGATGTCTAGTGCTCACTTTCATTTGTTTGCTGAAGAATTTTGGCTCTTCAAGCAACTGTATCTTTAAAGTCCAAGGGTGTGGGTAAGAAACCACATAGTGATGTGTATGACTCCATTCCTGAAAACTCTAGGGAGTATTATGTGGACAGTGTTATTATCAATGGTCAGGACACCCCTGACATGAGAGACACTGGGGCCCGCAGAACAGTTGTGGACAAAAGATTTTTCAGGCCTGAGGATGTTGCTAAGGCACCCAAAAGCCCCACCAAACTTGCTGGAGGCCCTGTCCAAATGGTTCCTTTTCTACCAGCTCTCATTCAGTATAATAAAATGACAGTAAGGATCCCTGTCAGTATTCAGAGTGAGGTGCCTGGGAGAGTCCTGTTGGGGAATGATCTAAAAACTCTAGGTGTAGTATCCAATACCCCCAGGCTATACTAGACCAACATAAGCGACTGGCCCAATCCATGTTATCCATCCTTGATATACGCCAGCGACTCATGAGCCGCCACGAGAGGAAAAACACAGGTGGAAAGAAAACTAACCGAATGGACTCCTTTGCTAGCTCCCAACCGCAAGGGACACCTGCCACCACGTCCATGGGAGACAACAATCCTGCCGAGATATCACCTGACGCCAGAGAAGACTGCTTAATGACTATGGTTCAGAATAGCTTCCTAGCAGTGAATGTCAAGTTGGATGATATTGTTGCGACAATTAGCTCCCTCAAGGCTATAGAGTAGACAATGAAAGATCTCGCATTACAGATGCCGAGAACAGGATCAGCACAAACGAAGATGCAATAACACAACATAGCCGGGACATAGCACAATTGAAAGGAGAACTGTGCAAGACTCAAGTAAAATGCGAAGGCCTTGAATTGAGATCTAGAAGGAACAATATCCGTATTGTCGGCATCTCAGAATCCTTTTGCAAGGGTCTGATGGAACGGCAGGTTGAAGGCATGCCAGAAAACTCTTCTAGGCTCAGAATCCTTCTTTGACCACTTCCTTGTTGAGAGGGCGCACCGCATCCTGGCACCTCCGCCCAAACCTGGGGCACTGTCGTGCATGATCATTGTTCGCCTTCTCAACTACAAAGATAGGGACACAATCCTGATGCTCTCCAGAGAAAGAGGTACCTTACAATACGAGGAATTCAGAGTTCACATATATCCAGACTTCTCGAACAGCATCCAAGCACATCGGAGATCCTACGAACAGGCCAAGAGGCTACTAAGACTTCGCCGCATCCCATACGCCCTCATCTTCCTGGCGAAGCTACGAATTCAACATGGAGGCAGATCGCATTTTTTTGAGAACCCAGCGGAAGCCATATCATACATAGAGGCATCCATTCCCATGCCTCCCAAAGATCAAGCACGGAATCAGAACAGGCCACCGCGACCGGGCGATCACGGACTAGGCCCAGCTGACTGAAACGGATCCATGCGATACCCTTATTCGGGCTGCGAAGCCCATCCAGTCGAGATCAATGGCTCCATTTGATAACTAATGGGACAGCCGGGATCAGGAGCCTCTACTGATGGAAGCCATGGGACTGCAACGAGCGACCCTCAGGAAAGTTCTACAGGTTATGGGGGAAGGGACACATCATCGGGTTGGGGTTTATGGTGTGGGAGGAGGTGGTGGGGAGGCAAAATGTTTAGCCACAAATGGCAACAGTTTAAAAACAGAGAGGCACGTTTCATCGAGCACAGCTGTAAAGGCCAATGGCACTCACATATCTACACACAAAATAGTACCAAAAGAAGACTATGCCACAGGGTATAACAGTCAAGCTCCTTTCTTGGAACATCCGGGGCCTAAATAACCCGATTAAGGTCAGGAAAACTGCAGCATACATCACCAGACATAATCCCCAGATCATACTATTGCAACAGATACATGCACTGGTACAGATTTGCACCAACTTCCTTCCAAGATGGGGCCCACTAAGATACTATACCGAGTATTCATCCCAATCCAGGGGCGTTCTCACTCTAATACATCCGAAATTGGGCTTTCGTCTCCGCGACACAAAAATTGATATGCAGGGGAGATATCTTTTGGTCTGGGGAGAGGTGGCGGGACAGGGGATGGTTATTGTTAATACATACGGCCCCAAAATAGAGGACCCACAAATTCTACAACACCATACATAATATGTTAACTGAAGTTGAAGATAAGGATGTGATTTGGGGGAGAGATTTCAATACGATCCTTGACACGGCCCTGGATAGGTCTACAATCTCCCATAGATCCCCAACTAAGACTGCATTAGCTATACAGCAGATAATGCAACAGGTGGCCTTGGTTGACATCTGGCGAGAATTACATCCCCAGGAAAAGCGGTTCACTTTCTATTCGTTAGTGCACGACTCCAAGTCCCGAATAGATTACTGGCTTATTAGCTCAATACTCACAAACATGGTCCTGAACTGCGAGATGTACCCCTGGACCCTCTCGGATCATTCCCCAATCTCAGTCACTCTAAATATATGTGAAACTACCCCACGGGCCAGACGTTGGAGAATGCCCCCCACCCTTCTCAGAGACTCACATGTCTGTGAATCATTATACATTGAAATAGAGGAATTCTTCCAATTAAATGGGGGTTCGGTAGGCCGATAGGCCACGGTATGGGAAACATTTAAAGTATGGATGCGAGGTGCAATCATGGCTAAGACTACTGAAATCTGTGAGACGAGAACTGGACACTATGGAAGCCAAACTTGAACTACTTGACTTTGAGTACACTACCACGCACAGTAAAGAGGCACTTTCAGACATCCACACGACACTGGCAGAATTTAATAAACTTGCTGAGAGGGAGGTCCAGTTTTTGGCTGTCCCTGCCAGGGCTCGTGGATACGGGGAAAGCAATAAAGCTGTGAAGTTCCTGGCTGTAAACTGCCACCCCCCCATTACAGCTGTCAGACGCATAGTGGGAATATGGTAAATACTGAACAGGAAATTAATGACATGTTTGCCGCGTTTTCCAAGTCACTATACTCCAACCAGGACACCAAATCAAGGGAAGAAATAACGGAGTATCTACACGCACTCGATCTTCTGACTCTAACCCCAGAAACACAAATGCTATTAGACACCCCCATATCGCTTGAGGAAATAATAGAGGCAATTAAGGCATTAACCCCAGGTAGGGCCCCCGGGTCTGAAAGTCTGGGTGCCGAAATATACAAAGAATTTTGCGATATGCTAGACCCAGCCTTGCTGAAAGATTGGGAAGAGGCAATGGAACGGGGCATACTACCGGACACTATTCGAGAAGCAGTAATAACAGTCCTCCTCAAACCCCGGTGACCCCCTCAAAACATGGGTTCATATAGGCCCCTCTCACTCATTAATACAGATGCAAAGATTTTCGCAAACATTCTGTCGACCAGGCTACTGCCCTACATGCACATAATGGTACATCCCGAACAGGCCAGCTTCATACTGACCAGGTCCACGGCCCTCAACCTGCGCAGACACTTCGGAGTGATGGCACAAATAAACCCAAAGGCAGACGCGGTTGTAGCAACCCTAGACGCCGAGAAGGCTTTCAAGTCTGTTTCCTGGGACTATCTATTCTTAGTTCTTGAAAGGTTCGGGCTAGGTCGATATTTTGTAAACTGTGTCCGGTTACTGTACACACGTCCGGGGGCGAAAGTACTATCCAATCAGACTATGTCATCATTATTCCAACTGGGTAGAGGCACAAGGCAGATATGATATGATATGATATTTTCTTTATATCGTGCTCATACACAGGTGTTTCAGAGCGCGACAGGGTTGCCCCTTTTCCCCTATTTTATTTGCACTCACAATAAAGCCTACGGCTGAATACGTTCGACAAAACCATGCACACAGGGGCCTCAGAATGACCAGAAAGCCACAAATGATCTCACTATACGCAGATGACACCCTACACCCTACTATATTCCCGAAACCCTGAGGAAAACTTAGCACCGGTTATGGCTGAGATCGAGAAGCTTTCCGAACATTCAGGGTATAAGCTCAACAATCGAAATTATTCCTGCTCACTCCCAACACTAGAGACATGTCAGACACACAAGGATTTAAATGGTCCCCTATACATTTCCGTTATTTGGGGATTATGATATCAAAAGATAAAGGTACACTGTATGCAGATAACCATAGCGAATTATTGCAATCTCTCGCCGTCAAATTACAACTCTAGAACAAACTCCCCTTATCTCTTTATGGGCGTATATCGTTGCTTAAGATGGTAGTACTACCCAAGCTACTATATCTTTTTTGTAACATACCGATATGGCCGGGCAGAACATTCTTCCCTAAACTCAATACGTTGACCACTAAATTTGTATGGAGGGGGGGAGCCAGGCTGAAATGGTCCAAAATGACGGAACCTTTCGAAAAGGGTGGGATCATGGCACCAGACTTTGTTCTCTATTACTTAACATCACAGGCACACTTTGCGAGACACTGGTTCAACCTGGAGGACACAGCACCAGACATCCCCCTGGAAAGATATGCGGCATCCCCCACAGACTTACAAGCAGTAATGTTCAACCCCAAATATAAAGACACATGTGAATATGACCCGGTGAGCACTGCCACACGTGCATGGTTTATGATATACAAGAGAATCGACCTCACAACCCCATACAATCCAGAAATACCACTATGGAATTTCACAGGTATAATACCCACATTTGATAAGGTACTTCAGGGGGCGTGGGATCCACAGAAACAATTTAGAAAGCGAGATATGTTCCCGGAATTAAAGTTCTATGAACTGGATGATTTTATTAGATCGGTGGGCGGAGGTTACCTCAAACAATTCCAATTCCACAGGATGAAAGCCGCCTTTTCCACTAAATGGCCCTCATTCCCAGCAGAACCGTCCACACATGAATGTATTGCGGCCATGATGGAACCAAGGGGACAGAGGAAAAGTCTGTCCGCATTATATAACCTTGTCCAAACGCACTCTAAACCACGTAACAACATTAAAGAAACATGGGAACGGGACTTGGAGATGGAGTTATGTGAAGCCACATGGTTGAGGTACTGCCAATTGACCAAACATGTTTCCATGAATTCAGGTTTGGGCCTGATTCAGTTCAGAGTTCTAAACCAACTACACTGTACTCCCGCCAAATTAGCTAAGTTTGTAAAAAACCACACTGGGGGGAAGTGGCAGAGATTCTAGAAGATATTGCTGCAATACCCGCCACACCTTCCCCACGGAAATACCTATTCGGGGATATCGGAAAGGTTGCGGTAACCACTAGACGACTGTTCAATGTGGACAGTGTTATTGCAAAACGGAATATATTGAAATGCTGGAAATCAGTAGAACCTCCCAGGAGATTGGATTTTTTGAAAGACCTGTCAATGATCAATGAGTGCGAGAAGCAATTTACTATAACATTACCGCCAAGGTGTCACCCCAAGGACATATGGGCATTGTTCAGACTATATCTATACAATATGCTCCCCGAAGAAGATGACAACATGCCAACACCTTCCTAAGGACAATTGAACAATATGACAATAGCTATAACGTGTGCATTCCCTAATGTTGTTCTGCTTGATGTGTTGTGCCGGCCACCGGCCAGTTTGGCCTTGATGTAACTCTCTCTGAACAAAAATAAAACTTTCTTTTACAGTTTAATTTCTCTTCTATGACCAAATCAGGACATCTGGCTGGCCAATGTTTATTCTACTCTCTTCTCTTCAGCTTCAAAGGGTCTTTGTTCAGAGCAAATGCACACTTTATGGGGAACCTGACCTTAAAGTACATTTCTGTTGGTCGAGTTATCTGTATCACCATAGTTCCAATCTCTCTTGAAACATTTCTTGTATGTTTAACTGATGCTCCCAGCCTGTTTCCTTGATGAACCCAGCCCAAAGGTCTGTGGGGTCAAAGTTCCAGATACACCCAGTTCAGTTGCCTGCACAATTCCAAGAAATGGCATTTGTAGTGCATTCAGGCTTGCTAGCAAGAAAAAAACTCTTTATTTATGGAATGCTTGAACAGAAATAAGTCCACTCTTGGTATTATTTACACAGATAGGCTATAGTTACATAAGAAACTAGTGTTCATTTATGCAAAAATAAAATGGACCTTTCTCTTTACAGGATGTCATTTTATATGATGCAATAAAAGTCTCTTTATTCCTGAAATCGCAGTTTCTCATTCAACTTTATTTCTTCAATGTAAGGCATCATTCCTCCTTTTTAGCTTCCAAAGGCACAGTATTTCAAATGTATTTATTTCCTTCCATGTGCAGTTCTGCAGCCTTAAATCTGTCACATAGGCCTTTATGCGAAGTCAGCATCTGTAGTATCACATGTCTTTTTGGAATCATTGGACACAGTTAACAAAATTCCAGTTCTAAGTCACACTTTTCCCTGATGCCCTGGGGCTGTCTTTTTACCCCTGAAGTTTCTAGCCAAGAGTCCACCACCCTGTTCCCAAAACCTATTTTCGACCCTTACCCTATATACACAACTAAAGAAAAGGGTAGGTCTTCTTGATTCAAAAAGAATGGTTTCTTTCTTCGGGATGATAGCCAAAAGTTCACTTCTGGGTGATTCAAACTGAAATGTTCTTCTTAAGGGATACAAATCAAAAATCTCAAAAAGGTTCCTTGTATTAAGGTCTCAATGAGACACATAGAACAAAGAGTCATGTTTCTTCACAATGTCAAGAAAAGGACCCCCTCCTCTTGATACCTTTTACAATGTCTACAAACACCAGGGGATATGTCTCGCTTCCCTTAGTGTTTTCCACAATGCTCACCGTGTTCACAGCCTACCTCGTTCACTAGCATGCCAAGCACTGTCACTATAACAAAGGTTTTGTGAATAGTTTTTGAATTGGGTGTGCATCCCAATTCCTTCTTGATTTTTCCTGATTCTTAACAGTCTGTACCCGGTTCACTATCCTGCCAGGTATTCTTGTTGTGGGGTCCCAGACCCCTATGATATTGGCTTCTCTCTCTCTTGTGTCCCAGACCCCTTCAGGTTCTTTCTCTCAGCTCCCAAACCCCTTTGGTTTCTTGCTCTATGGCCACAGACCCGTTTTGGTTTCTTACCTTTTGGTCCCAGACCGCTTTGGCTTCTTGCTCCCTTGATCTAAGCAGCCCTGGTCTTCCACGCTCCCAAGGACTACCACGCAGAAGATGACTCTGGCGAACACTCCTTATTTGATGCGGGTCCCCGTCCTGTGTCCCACTGCAATATAGTCCCTCTGGGATCCCAGCAAGCCTCCCGGTTTACCAACCCTTCTGATTGCACATCGGTATCTCATGGCTGCTTCTGGGTCTCTCACCCCCGTTCGGAGATCTCCTCCTTCGTTTCAGTTCTGCAACAGTTCTGCAGCAGTTTTCTGCTTTTGGGCATTGTGTCCCAGGTGGATCACATTATCCAGCACCCTAGATCAGTTGCCACTTTGACTTCCTGCTTCCAGACATGCCTGACCCCAGTGGAGCTCTCAGGGTCATCTCTGCTGACGGCTAAGTATGCCGTCCTTCGTTGCTTAGATCAGCTCCTGACCACTAGCTCCACAGATCCCAGTTCCTCCAGGGAGGATCTCTCACTGAATTTAAATTTCCCTCTTCCATTTCACTTGCATCTTGGTTAATGGGAGGTCCACAAAGACTAGACTGCTCAGTATGATTCATAGATGTGCTCTCTATACTTCTGCACCTTCTCCTCATCTCAGTACTGATCCTGGTTACTCCTAGTGAGTCAGTTGGACTCTTCCTTGTCTCAGTACTGATCTTGAGAATTCCTAGTGAGTCAGTTAGACTCTTCTTTGTCTTAGTACTGATCATGAGGACTCCTAGTGAGTCAGTTGAATTATTCCTCATCCCAGTACTCCCTATCTTCCTAGTTTTAAAGAAACAGGTAGGGACACAATGGATGGTGCTTTAGAGGGTTATAGAGGAAGGCTGGTTAGGGTTAGTTGGGGTATGGGGACCATCTTCTCCCCGGATTGTCACTAATCCCATAGGGGTCTTCCCTCCCCATGAGATCATCTGCTAAGCACCGCCCCCAGGGGAGTATCAGGTAGCAGCCTAACCTCCCTGGCCTCAGGGAAAGAGGCTCAGTCACAGCATATTAAGGTCTGAACACCCAAACATTCTAGTTGTAACTCTGCCACTTACCGCCTATTGGGATTGAATGTGCCATATAGCAAACAAGAGAGGCAGGTGAGTCATATTAGTAACATGATCTTCAAAAAAAATGTTACTTTCCCTAATATGCTAGCAGCTTTAAACTGCACATAAGTTATGCTTGCACATATTACACATGAGCTTTGTGTTCTGCAATATCACCAACAAGTGCTGTTATCAGGGAACTGTTGCTCTCCCCTTTCCCATGCAAATATAGTGCTGAGGTTTGTGAGCATATGTAGGTCAGCTCCTAGACCATTGCAGGTTTCAAGTTAGGAATGCAGTGTTACCAATTTAGGTTGTGCTCAACTTCATAAATACCCCTCCCCTTTTGAATCACATGTGAATCTCACTGTGCAATTTCAAACTGAGGAGTTGTGTTGGATGTACATTTGCACTATTTTATGGGACTAGACATTACTCCTTTAAACTGCCATCCTTCTGTAGATTATAGATATATTTTTTAAATATCTATGGTATCCACAGGTGGTAAATTATTAATACACTCCCTGTCAGGCTATAAAAAAGACTTAACTGCCAACTATACCCGTGAAAACATGCAAGGTTCAATCTAATGAGATTATAATTTTCGAAGAGTTATGTGCCAACTACATAAACTGTTATCCATATCACAGCACACGCAGGTCACAATGTATTTTGGGTTGTATTGATATCACCTTCCCAAAACACCCATTCCTTCCTGTCCTGGGACTTAACAGGAAAATAAAAATGGAAGCTAGAGAACAGATGTTACTTTATTTCAGGGATCATCAGCATGGAACTGGCAGAAACCCTCAAGTATTACCAGGGAAATCTTCATCAGGATGCCCCTTGTGGTCCTTTCTATGAAGCCAGGAATATCTCAGGCCCCCTTCTCTAGAAGTTCCCTTGTGGAAAGAACTCATCCCGTCGAACAGGAATCATCCTTTCTGTAATACTTATGTCGTCTTCTCTCTCCGATTTATCCATCCATCCTCTTCATATATTTCTCTAGGCTACCATTTATAACAAAAATAATCTCACACTTTCTCATGATGCTGCATACTCTAATTGGCTAGGCTTGTCTAGTAGTCAGCCCCTCACCTTGAATGCACACCCCCAATCGTAATTGGATGTTCATATTTCTATATTTATAATCAGAAGAAAAGGTGGAGACACAAACTGCATCTAATATTTTACATGCTAAATTGTTTTGGTTTCATAATTCAGAGTAGAAACATGCAAACTCAATGAAACCTAGATTATTGTAATCTGTCATTGTAGACATATGTCTGGGTATAAAAGTATGTGTATGAATATTAATGATTTTATCATTATAACAAATCGCAACAATGATATAAAATCAAAGAGGAGACTCTACCTACACCCATACTTCTGAGTCCTGGTCTTCCGTGAATGAGTACTATTCACTTTTTCATATAGGGTCAATGGTAAATAACATGTGCTTTGTATACCAAGGGAAAAATACATGATAGGACATGCTTCGTATTTCAGCTTGTAAACAAACATGACCTGAAGTCAGCACAATATAGGACTGTGGTATACAAGTGTTATTTAAACCAAACATTGAACAATTGCTTTATCCTTCATTTACATTGCAAGTTAAATATATATTGGGCCTCATTACGACCCTGGCGGAAGACCATGGTGCTATGAGCACCATGGTCCATGCCAGTAAGTTACCGACTCCGCCAAGGAGAAAGGGGGAATTACCACCCCATTACAAGGTTGGCGGGCGGTAATTCCCCCTTCCTCCATGGCCCTTCCCCATTCCCATTTTTGCCCCATACGGCTCAAAGGAAATGGGGAAGGCGCTAAGTACGGTGCCGCAAATTGCGGCACCGTAATTAGCACCAAGGTCCCTTTGCGGGTCCCTACTTTAACGGCTGGTCTACACCAGCCGTTAAGGTCGGGTCCGCAAAGGGACCTCGTTATTAGGCGCTAATAAGTTAACGGCGCCGCAGCCTTTTACGGCGCCGTCAACCCAATAGCGCCTGGGTCGTAATGAGGCCCATTGTGTAACATTCACCATGTTTTTATAAAATGTGTACAAAAATAGATCAGTGGTTGAGAAAAGAAATATAATATACAATTAGAACCATTCTGAATAAAATCATTTGATAGACTGAAGAAAAACTGCATCAGCGCGCCATTCAGTACACTTGACAACATCCTACCACTTGACGTTTGCCATTTAAAAGGAGATTTTTGTGACACAGGCCATGCTCTCCAGTTAGCAGAATTATATTTTTGACACAGTTGGCCCTTGTTATTTTTGGGTGTACAGTTCCCATGCGGCTGGCACAGTTTGTCCTTGAATATAGAGAGTGCTTTTATCTAACATGGTGTTTTTCAGCATTTTCAGCTTTTTCTTTACATTGGTAAAACACAGTCTTTGTGTGATATGTAATACACTGGGGTCCATAATTGTTCTTGGGATGGTTTAGTTTGTGACACTATTCCATTGTCTTGAGTTCTGCCTCTCAGGTGTGCAGGCGATTACCTGCATTCCACAGGTGCACCTTTGTTGTGGTAGTGTGTGACAGGTGGAAATCTTAAATTAAATGATACATTTTTCTGGTGCTTCTCTCGTTAAACTTGAAACAATCTCCATTTGTCTTTGATTCTCCACATATTCTAGTTCTTCTTGGAATATAAGGTTTGCACAGATAGCTGTACGCCGACCTCCAGAATTCTATAAAACATTTGAATGTGTAACCCTCACATTGGGGATGTGCACATCAGAAGCGGACGTTTGTTTCTTGCAGTGAATCTAAGGGTGACGGTTTGACACTGGGAGGTTCTTCCCTCTAATTCAGTGTTGCCATGCTGCAGTGCGGATCAAGAGATGGCGGTCCGAAAGATTGGGAGCACGTCCGATTGCTGACCTGAAAGATTGTAAGATTTGAGTGGTTAGCGGTGCTAGAGCTCCAATAGTCAGCAAATGGCAAACGGTGACCTGCTGCTTTAGGTAATCGGTTCTTTTTTTGGATGCGAATGGGGAAAAAAACATGAATTTACTGCATACGCTCTGGTCAGTTTGTCTGCCCCTTGTTTACTCCCTGCTTACTCCCAGGCTACAGTGCCTTCTCTGCAAATGAAGACACAAATGAGCAGGAAAACGTGTTCTGCTGTATTCATTGTATTCGCTGCTTAGCTTGTTTGCCTCATGCTTGCTTTTGTCCTATATTGCCTTCATCTCTGGAGTGAAGTTATAAACAGTGAATACAAATGTGGCTACGACTCGTCAAATCTATTGCTGTTTAAATGCTGCCGAAACAACAGATCCAGTCGACTCTTGGGGAAAGGGGAAAGGGGAGAGGAGGAGAGGGAGAGGATAAAAACGCATGACTCTTTCACTTTTCTCTGCGATTTGTAAGCTGCTGGTATGTGCACCACATATTGGCACATATTGGCATTACGCAGAGAAGAGGAGCTTGCAGTATATAGGTTCTATTTGCTCTGTGGCGTGGGGTGGCGGTAAATCTGTTATTCCCTCCTGACTCACTTCTTCCATTGAGCTCCCCCTTGTGTTTCCTTTGCCCTTTTGGGGTTGTGAGCCAACAAGGCATCGATCTAAGACGCTCTCGTCAGCGGATCCCCGTCCCCGGCTGACACCAGGGGCGTTGCTAGGGGGGCTAAGGGGGCTATAGCCCCTGATCTTTTGGTCGTAGCCCCGGATAGAATCTCAGGAGCTACAGCCAAAAGACTAGCTAGCCCCCAGTCCCAACAGTTCCGACATAAGCTTAGCCCCGGGTCTTTTCCAGACCTAGCAACTCCCCTGGCTGACACCCTGCTTGTGCTGGTACTCCCTCCCCTCGAACCTAAGAAGAAGTGCAACTTGACTATGAGGAAAGAAGATCCGCTTGTTCCAATTCAGGCGAGTGGTTCCTTACCCATCTTGCACTCTATGTTTTCTGAACATACGGAGGGGAGGGCTGTAACCTCTCTAACAGTGGATGAGAACCCTCCGTTGGATTCTTTCCAGCGATTGTTGCAGGTAGAACAAGGTGCACCTTGTGTCACTGATACTGATAGTGTGCTTATGATGCTATCTGAACCCCTCTCTGATAAACCTGCTTTCCCTGTATTAGTGGAACCAGAGAGGGGAAACATAATGCACAGCAACACTCATGGTTCTCAGCAAAGAGAATGTGTGTCGAGAGAGAATGAACTTTTGGTTTAACTTCTCCATTGTCCCAGAAAGCTAGAACAATTCTGGGCAAACAAATGTGGAGGATAAAATATGAACAATCATCCAAGACTATGTCCAATCAGTTATGCAAGCCTGTGAATACCAACTCCAGCACAGCACGTCTCTCCCTTGATATCACAGAGATTGAGCTGTGGCTGACTAACCATGAAAAGAGAAATTATGTCTTTGGTCCTCTGGACACCTGACACTCAAGGGGAGATGTTATAACATCAACAACAATGCATCCAATACCTACTTTTCCTGTGGAACCTTGCACTTTAAGAAAAGCAGAAACTTGTATAAATATGCCGACAAAAATGGAAAAGGATATCTCGGTTACATGGGATCCTCAAAAGGATGCGAAAGAGATCCAACAAGATATATTAGCAAACACATGTCAATGTTCGGAATCGGAAAGAATCCAGCAAGAAGTAACTCCAACAACTATGATGGATTTACAGAATTTACTAATGTCAGTATAAAGCCAAGCTTTGGTACCGTTCCTTAAATTACAAGAGACAATGACGGATACTATGAAAGATCGGGTCAGGCAATGTTGCTCTGCTTAATTCATTCCAAACAAATACGCATTGAGGCATTTATAAATACAATTCAAAGTTATTTGGATATTGAAGTTGAAGCCACAATACAATGACACACATTACTATTTGATATAGCCATGAGTGATTGTGCAGACAAAACACAGCTGACAGCTGGGGCGTGGCTACGAGAGCCATGTAGGAGGACGCGTTCCAGCGGAGCTCCCGAGATCCTGAACAGATCCGGGCAAATCAGTGCAGTACGACTGCTTATTGAATACCGACGATATGCATGCCAGCGTGTGAAGGTGCTACCCAAAGTACCGTGAACTTTTGGAGGTCATAGCAGCTACGACGGCTAAGATCGGAAAAGAAAAGTCGAGAGACGCTGAGAACAAAGGGCGATCCAAAATGGCCGACATAGGCCCGAGGCGGGATTGAAAAGAGTTGCGGGAAGACCTAACCAGGACAGCGTGTAGTGCGCCCACTCATAATTCGGTAGACCTGCACATCCTCAGAACCATGTCCAGTAAGGCAGTGCGACCTAAGGCGAAACAGCCCACGCTGGACGACTTCACCAAAACGTCCCCAGGCCCGGACGCCACCAAGAATAAGGATGCACCGGCCGTGGGTGGCGCGACGACTTCGAGCTCTAACCAAGAAATCCTGGCAGCGATTGCGGACCTGAGAGCGGCCTGGGAGTCGAAATTAGAACTGGCTGTCTCTGAATTAAAAACGGCATTGGACCTCAAAGTTGGGGAGGTCCAGGAGGACGTCAATCTACTGAGACAAGACGTTAGGGTTCTGGCGGAGCGCACAGAGTCCCTGGAAAAAGAAGTTGGCCCGAATACGGCGGACTGTGCCACCCACAAGGCAAAACTGCACACCCTAGTCCAAAGGGTGGGCAACTTGGAAAATAGAGTGGAGGAGGCGGAAGGACGGGCCCGTCGCAACAATATCCGCATTGTGGGCCTACCGGAAGGGACGGAGGGCCGTGACCCTACGGACTTTGTTGAGACCATGTTGCTGCAAGAGATACCCGGAGGGGCCTTATCCCAAGGCTTCGCAGTGGAGAGAGCACATAGAGCCCTAACGAGGAGGCCGCCTCCCGGAAACCCGCCCAGACCCATCATTGCCAAAATTCTTAACTATCGTGATCGGGAAAGAATATTAGAACATTTTCGAAAAGGAGGCACGATCAAGAGAGGAGCAGCAAACATCACGGCGTATCCGGATTACACCCTAGCTGTGCAGCGGAGCCGCATGAACTTTGGGACTGTGAAACGGAGGATGAGGGAGGCAGGTTACAAATATATGTTGCTTTATCCTGCAAAACTGAAGGTCATACAGGCGCATAAAACTTTATTTTTCGAGACCCCAGAGGACGCCATGGAGTGGCTCGACGCACAGGGGTGCCCTCAAGAATCGGCGGACCGGCCCCAAAAGGACTCGGAGGAGCTGCGGAAGACGTAAAAAGGCATGGACCCTGAGACTTGATTATAGTCGGTTCGGAACCTTCGATATGGAAGGTCAGTTGGTTGTACTGTTTGTCACAAACATTGAGATTATCATTGAACGGGAGCCCCATGGAGCGATACTCTCTCCCCACAATAGCTTAGGTTAGGTGGCCATTAGGGCAACCTCACCCTACTGGGCTCCGTGCACGGAACCAGATGTGGGGGTGCCTGAGCTCTTTTGTTGAAGCTGGGCAACAGTTGGGGTGTGTGGTGTTGGGTGGAGGGTGGGAGAGGGAGGGGAAAGGGAGTTGGAGTTTGGTTGTGTGTGTGGTTAGTTTGGGAATGAGCTTATTCGCGAAGTGGCTGCAGTGGGACGCCTTCTGTGTCACGAGCACCGCTGGAGGTTCCCGTAAGTGGGGTGGGAAGACACATAGCTGCCATGGGTGACCTCAAGATTGCCACCTGGAACGTCCGAGGCCTCAATAGTTACCTGAAAAGAAATAAAGTCATGTTGTATCTTAAACGACAGAAGATCGACATTGCCCTACTACAAGAAACGCACCTGGCCCAACATAAATTAGACCTTGTAAAGAAAAAATGGGGTGGTACAGTGGTGGGCTCCCCGTACTCGGCCTATGCCAGAGGTGTGCTGATCTGGGTGGCCCCGCATGTCCCACTCAGAATTGTACGAGAGGAGGTAGACACGGAGGGTAGGCTGGTAATACTGAGGGTACTGATTGAGAACAGAGGACTGAGTATTATTAATACATATGCCCCCAATCAGAATACTGCTGTATACTTCAGGACTCTATGTACACGCCTGGGCCCGTGCGCAGGGGAACCGATTATCTGGGGGGAGGACTATAACTGTGTTCTTGACCCCAAGATAGATAGGTCCGACAGTAAAGTAGACAGGCCCACCCCAGCGGCCAGGGCTCTACGGGTACTATTAGACGACTATGGACTAGAAGATGTCTGGAGATTGAAACACCTCACGGCCTTGCAGTACTCTCATTATTCGGCCCCTCAACAGTTGCACACGAGACTAGATTACTTCTTTGCTACGCCAGAAGTGGTGATAACAACTACACAGGTTGAATACAGAGCGAGGGTCCTGTCGGACCATTCGCCCTTGGTGATGGCCTGGCAATATGGCTGCCCCAGAGGGCGGATTCCAACATGGCGCCTTCGGGCGGAGGCGCTCAGAGACCCGGTCTTTAGAGAAGATATTAGAGAGACGATTACAAGGTATTTTGAGGAGAACACGGGCAGTGTGGATTCGGCTGGTACACTTTGGGAGGCCTTCAAGGTGGTAGTGAGGGGCGACGCTATTTCTAAATCAAAGGGCCTTCAGGGGGGGGTTTTAGCGGAGCTGGAGAAAGTGGAGAAAGAATTGGAGCGTGAATGTACCAGAGGGGGAGGGGACACAGACCTAGTACTCGAATTACAACAACGATGCTCAGAGCTTTGGGAGCGGCTTTGTGACCTCAATTACAGGAAATACGTGGAGAGGCAACATGCAGGAGGTGACAAAACTGGTCGCCTACTGGCATGGCTTTATAAGAGGGAAACCCCCAGGGCCCCGGTCATGATGATAGAAAGGGAAGACGGAGAGGAGGCTCACACTCAGGAAGAGGTTAATGCTGCTTTCTTAGATTATTATAAAGCGCTGTATGAGGACAAAGGGGAAGACAATCTGGATAAAATCAGGGACACACTGGAAGATATAGAACTGCCCAGGATTAGCGCAGAGGAAAGGGAGGAGTTAGATGGCCCCATTACGCTAGATGAACTGGAAGAGGTGGTGAAACGGCTGCCTACTTGCAAGACCCCGGGCACTGATGGACTCCCGAGTGAGTTCTACAAAACGTATAGTGCAGAGATACTCCCCCCTATGCTGGAAATGTATAACGAATCATTCGAGGGAGGCCGATTGCCAGACACGCTCAGAGAAGCGCTGATCGTACCACTACCCAAGCCTAACAAGCCGAGACAACATTGTGGATCGTATAGACCGCTGTCGATGTTGAACCAAGATAGTAAGATCCTGACAGCGGTCTTGGCGGACAGGCTGCGCAGGGTCATCGGCAGACTGATACACTCGGATCAGACAGGTTATGTCCCTGGCAGGAATATAACTCATAATCACAGGCGGCTCCACCGAGTGATAGAAGAAGGGAACAGAAGAGATGAGGAAATGGCAGTGATCTCCCTAGACGCAGTTAAGGCGTTTGATTCGGTGAGGTGGCCGTGGCTGTTTGCGGTCCTGAGGGAATATGGGTTTGGGCCAGGCTATATCAGATGGGCGAGACTACTGTATAGCCAGCCGACGGCTAGAGTGCGTACGGGATCAGTGATATCCGATAAGTGGCACCTAAGTAGGGGTACTAGGCAGGGATGTCCATGGTCCCCGATGTTATACATATTGGCCTTGGAACCCTTAGCGGTATATCTTAGACAGCAATATGACCTGGTGGGCATCGAGGTGGGTGGAAAGAGCCATTTGATATCCTTATATGCCGATGACTTGCTGCTATACCTAAAGTATCCGGAAGAGAACCTCCAGTATATTTTGGAGGTCATGCAGAAGTATGCCGAATTGTCCGGCATAGCGGTTAATCCCGGCAAGTCGAGCATGTTCCCCCTAGGGTATTATTCGAGGGTCCCCACGGAACGCTTACCGGTATTGCCCGTGCCTTGGGCAGCCGAGTCCTTCCGATACCTCGGAATAGACATATATCACACTGTGGGAAACGAACATCTGCATAACACCCAGGTTGCTGTGGATAAAATCCGTGCGTCTATGCGATTTTGGGAAAAGCTGCCGCTAGCGATGATAGGGCGAGGGGCGTTGCTTAAAATGGTTGTTTTGCCTAGACTGCTGCATTTCTTCAACAACATACCATACTTAATAGCTAGGAAGTTCTTTACCAAACTCGACAGTATGTGCAGGGACTTCTTATGGCACGGCACTCGCAACCGAGTGGCGCTGTGGAAGCTACAAAACTTCTACGATAAAGGAGGGATTAAATTACCACATTTTGAGGCCTACTATGTAGCGAGCCAATTGAAATATGTTACACAGTGGCTCTCTGATGAGGAATCTCCCGAGTCCAGGTTGGTTGGGACAGATTGCACCCCGTTTTATTTGAAGGAGATCATCTGGGTCCCTAGACAAGACTTAAATCTTCGCCCTGGTATGCTTTTACTTGGGTGGAAAATGTGGCGTAGAGCATGCCAGCTATTGGAAAGCCCGGATCCGTGTTCGCCGCAGGTGCCACTGGTTGCCTTGACTGCGGGGGATGGTCAACTTAGAAAAACGATTAGAATGTACTGGGAATCGGTTGGGTTGGCCACGTTAGGAGATATATGGCAAGATGGGGCCATCAAGGATTTTGCAGACCTAGAAGAAGAGTCTGGGTTACATGGGGGCCAATACGTTACATACCTCAGGTTGGTACGGATTATCCGAAAATCGTGGCCTGAGACAGTGTTAGCGGAGGATCCGGACGCCCTGATTGATACAATATATGACATATCAGAAGGCGGACACGAGATCTCCAGATTGTATGAGGTGGTGATGTCCCGAGTGGGGAAGGACTTGACAGACTTGAGACTAGAATGGGAAATGGAGGTGGGGGTTCAGATGACTGATGGGATGTGGGAACGGGCTCTGGGATATCATAAAAAAGTGTCCAGAAATGCTAGATTACAGCAAATCCAACTATACATCACACACAGAGCGTATATGACCCCCAAGAGAATAGCTAAGTTTGCGAACTCGGGCAGGCAGGCATGCCCGAAATGTAACGAGGAGGACGCGGACATGACGCATATGTTCTGGTCCTGCCCAGTAATCGAAGTCTTCTGGAGAGAAGTGTCACAGAAGTTAGCTGACAAAGGGGTCCCGATAAGCATTGACACGACCTGGGCTTGCCTTCTAGGGGGGTTCCCCAGACCGAAGAACACCAGACACCTGGGGAAACTGAGAGACCTAGCGTATATACTCGCTAAGAGGAGGATAGCTATGAACTGGAAGCAATGCTACAAACCTAGGATAGAGATGTGGTGGAGGGATCTCCAGAAATGGGCGGAAGCCGAAACCATGGTCTGGCAAGAGGCATGCAGTAAATGCGGGGAGGAGGATGTGGGCAACCTAGTAGCCTGGAGGTCATTGGTCACTGGTCTGTTTGGGGTACGAGGAGAACCTACTGCATCGGAGGAGGAAGTCACCCGGCCACACCAGGTCGATACAGAACTACCCTGTGGATGAGCTCTTGGGGGGGGGAGGGGGGGAGTGTAGTGTTGTGTTTTGTTAAGTGTTTATTGTCTTACTGTATATAATGTCACAAGTTTGTTTATACTGTTTTCACTTAAAACAAAATAAAAATATATTTAAAAAAAAAAAAAAACACAGCTGACAGCTGCGATGTTAGAGATGTATGCCTTTACCCGGCGTCAAAAAGGCAGTACTTCAAATAGGAGTGAGGGTATAAAATTACCCATTTCAAACCATAAACCAGGAAATAACCAAACCAACCGACAACAATTTACGAGTGTAACTAAGGTTAATGAAGACATACATACTAACAGTGACCCGCAGTTGACAAATGAAACCCAAAGGAAAAAACATCAGCAGGGGAATCAAATAGTAGCGTTACATCAAGAGCCAACTTCAAAGCCCATAAGGCTTACAAGGGAAGACTTATCTCAAGAGAAGTCCCCGTATTTGCCTTGCAGACACAAAGAACTGATGTGTTTCCAATTTTTTCTCGGAACAAACAAGATGTCGATCATACCCTGGAGAATAATATGAATAGACAAACAAAACCGGGCCAAGAAAACATATGCAAAGAGAAATAACTCCAGGGCATTCCTGAGTAATCTTACAATCCCTGCCCGGATAAAAGGGAACCAGCAAAAAAAAAGAAGAAGTTGTTACATCCTCAAACAAACAAAAAAAGGAAGAAGTACCAGTGACAGTGATAACCCGTACTTCTGTGTCTAAGAATAAATCTAAACCTCAATTAACAGAGGAACAGCGCCAGCATGAAAATCTGATGAATCTATCTGTCTACATGGATCCAGAAAAGATATTGATAAATGAAGAAAGGGAGATAGAAGATTCTTCACTGATTATCCTAAATGAGTACGAAGAATGTTATACCATACATACCCAATTAGTGAAACTTACATGTGAAGATATCTCTGATATCGATCTTGATTCTACTTACAATGTTATGTCAACTATAATTGATTTAACATCTGAGACGGACGACTCAATTGATCACTCAGTTCGAGTATATGATCAAACTGGAAATCCTAGTGATAGAACGAACCTGCCAATACCATGTGATTCTGATTTAAAATTACCGACATTCATTGATCCACGCCGCTCTGACTCTACCAATATGATAACTATAGAGAGACTAGAGAAAATAAACGATGGTCTTATACTAAACAGAACAAACATCTTATACATGCAATACTGCAACTTCAAAGTATTAGATTTAATGATATCAAATTGGTAGAGTTTATGCATGATACAATTATGGATAGGGTGGCGATACAATTCAACTCCATGCAAATAATGGACAAGGTGATGGAAAAAGAACGGCAATTCCGAAAACTACGATTCTGTTGTATAAGAACACAAAGTGAAATTCCATACGAGATGTGCGATAAGAAATCTTTGAAACAAGAATGGAGTAATAGAAGTTTTCGACCCACTATCTGACTAAAATGGGAGCAGAGTTGACTGAAAAAAAAGGTCCTATCACCGGACGAACAGAAGTGGTTCTGGAAGGAGGTTAGCAAGATCAAATATAACTAAACATTTTATATGGATAGATCTACCGAAGGATAATTTATCAATTCGATCTGATCAGAAGAACCATGAATAACAACCATCAAAAAAGGAGTTCCAATCAATAGGACTTTGCTCCTGGAATTCAAGAGGCTAAGTACATCTATTCCAAACAGAAAACAATGATCTAGCAAGCTATCAAATAATTTGCTTGCAAGAGACATGAATTTATGAACAGCCACTTTGCGAAGGTTACCTTACTTATATGGACCCAGTGATCTATCGTTCAAAAGGGCGCCCGCCTGCCGATCTGCTAAACCTGATTAAAATAGACTCAAAGCTACAGGTATTGGAAACAATCAATCTCAATCTGTTGGCCCAATTCACCATCTTAGAATATCCAAGTCAAATTCAAACGATGGGAGATAATCAACAAAAAATACTGCATGGATAAAACTGGGTGTTATGAATTTGTTTTGGAATACAATAGCTATCAACAATGAGTATTTTATAGGTACTGTTTTTTCATCTATGGATGGGGCAAAAATATCATTTCCTAACATCAAATTTATTGTATGTGGAGGTTGAAATATCCATCTCTTTGCCACTAATGGAGACACAATCCCGGTTGAGCACTTATCTTTAAGAGCCAAACAATGGTCAAAAGAACTCTACAAAAGAAATATGGCCCTCTGGGATCGATTTGATATTATCAATGGTATCCGCAAACCAACTTCGTGTAGAGGATCAACACGGTCATTCTTGATTACATCTATACCTCCACAGAAATAAAATACAGAATACTTGTGAGAGATAACATCCAGTCGTTAAACAGTGATCACCATAAAATTACCATCACATGGACCTCTACTCGACCTATTCAAGATAAACTTAATCTTCTGTGCCTTCTGTTGAATCAGGGTACAAATAGTCTGTGTTTAAGTGACAAACAACTGGAAGGCCTATCTGAGACTTTTTTCAATACAACGCTCGGAGGAATAGCGAAAATGGAGTATGAATGGAGTATGAATGGCTGTTGGTCCCCTTTAAACACACTAGCTCTCAGGCAAGAATTTCAAGAAAATCTCACATCCATAGCTACAACCTTCAAATAGTAAGGAAAAAGAGGGAACTTCGAAATCAATTGAAAGTAATAGCCAAATTGGGAAGTGAAGATCAAGTTAAGCTAGCTAAATTAGCAAAACAACGCTGCAGAAATTGGCTTAAAACAAAGGCAAAGATGAACCAACTCGATGCTGAGAATATACTAAAAGCCCATAAAAATAAAAACCCAAAAAATGTATGGAATCTATTAAATTTGAATTCTCAACAACAAGAGCGCCTTATTCTCAATGTTCCAGAAGAAGGGTGGATAGCGTATTTTACTCAGCTTTACAAGGAAAAAGATGGAACACCAATTTACAAACATGGAGATAGGAAATTAGCAGCTGATTACTGCCCCATAGCTCTGCTTGATCCCTTGGGAAAAGTCTACGCATCCCTCCTCCAGAAGAAACTAGCAGAGTGGGCTACAACAAATCACAGACAAGATCCTAGGCAAACATGTTTCATGAAGAACATTGGAACAAATATCAATCTTTTGCACCTAAATATTTAAAAACAAGAAGGAATAAAGAAAATCTGACAATTTATTCAGCATTTATTGATATGATATGATATGGCATTTGTAACACACCTATACACAAGTGTTTCATGGCGCTGCGAGGAAAGGGAGGGGGAACAAATGGAGGACAGACAACGATCCTACTAGGCCAAGTGTCATTCAGATTGCGCAATTGCATGGGAAGGGTGCAGAGACAGTGCAGTACATGGTAAAATGAAAACAGTAACGGCCATCATGTGGCAAGCGCATGGGTAAGTGCGAAAATCGGGTGTCAAGGGCTGCTGGGGGACTGTGCTGATACAGAAACAGTCCCCAAGTGCGGGCGTAGCCTGGTGGGCAGTGCAGGTGTGTGACGCTGGTGGTGGAGGACCTGGGCCCGAGGTCGGAGGTGTCCAGGTAGCCAGTACAGTTCCGGTTGCAGCCAGGAGGTCAGCAGAGGAGAGGAGGAGAAAAAGCAGAAGCAAAGAGATAGGTTTTGAGGTGCTTCCGGAACCGGAGATGGTTCTCCTCAAGTTTAAGGGAGGCAGGGAGGCTGTTCCAGAGGGAGGCACCAGTCGAAGAAAGAGATCTACCACCAACTCGTTGCTTGGAGAAGTGACTGACCGAAAGGGAGTTGGAGGCGGATGAGTGAAGAGCTCGATAAAGAAGATATTTACGAAGAGAGAGTTGAAGGTATTGAGGCCCCAGGTTCCAGAAGGCTTTGTGGACGATGCAGAGGGTTTTGAACTTAATCCTCGCAGCCACTGGGAGCCAGCACAGTGATTTCAGTCCTGGAGAGATACGATCCCTGGGCTTGAGGCCAAGGACAAGTCTTGCAGACCTGTTCTGAATAATTTGCAAAGGGCGGAGAGCAGAAGCAACTAGCCTTCGATGCAGTGAATTTAACCAAATTATGGAAAAAACTAGCCAAGTGGGAATGCCCGAATTAGATACTTGAACCTATTAAGAATCGTACACAAATACGACAATCAGGATAAGATTGTCCCAGGAGGGGGCCTTATCCAACCAGATTGACACATGGAATGGGCTGAAACAAGGCTGCCCCCTTGCAGCAACCTTATTTAATCTGTATACAGCAGACATACGGACAATCACCGATTCATGACAGCAAATCCTCCAAAAGTGAACGCTACTCCACTCCCGTGTATCATGTATGCAGACGATATAGTATTACCTGATCAAACCCAAATGGGTCTGCAGAAAAGTTTATGAAATCTGGAAATCTATGTGAAAGACAACAATTTCATAATAAATACCCAGAAATCAAAAATTATGACCCTGACTAATATAAAGAAAGCCAACTCAAAATGAATGCCCCTCTTTTTGGACAAAAAAAAACTTGTCCATGTAAATACAATCAAATATTTGGGCATATGGCTTAATCATTCAGAGGTCGAAAAGGATTTGGCAGTCCATCTAATTTCCAAGCCACTTTCATTGGCACGACAAGGACTAATGCTGCATAATAAATTCAGCAGAAAATTCTCAATGTTACCTGTGATCACCTTCTATAGGCAGAAGGTTGTAGCCATTCTCTCATATGGGAGTGAGACTATGTTAAACATGGATCAAATAATATGGCAGAAGATAGAAGGGCTCATTTGGTGGAAAATTCTAGCTTTGCCCCCGGCATATCCATAGTCCATAATAAGATGGAAATATCTGGACCTTTTCAGAAAGACAGTGATTGACTATCACATACCAGCAATAGAGATCTCACACCAACGATCAGTTTCCATATGTGAGACAAATTTAAATGTGTGGAAAAATTCTTCCATGACGATATTGCATAACGAAGATATGACTCTAGAGATGCTCAAATCACCCACAACAAGAAAAAAAAACATTGCAACAGAAAGACTGGATCTGTACAATGCAAATCAAAGCACAATACCAGCTTTCACTCAATTGTGATATAGAGACATGAGCAATAAACCAACCTCTGCAATACTTAAAGATGTTTCCATCACAATACATTCGGGATACCTTTTTACATCTACGCCTCAGCTTATTGTCCACATGGGAAACTTTGGTCAATACAAAACAGCTGCCACTAGAATTGACCTATTGTCGCTTTTGTCTCCATCCTGAAACAGTTGAATCTATAAACCATATTGTAATGGAATGCATGGCATTAACTGAGAAGAGAAAATTGTTTTGAGATATGTTTCCCAACTAGGTACTGACTGTGATGCGAGTGAAAGATGGGCACAGATTCTATTGGTTAATAATAAATCTTTAGTGTTCTTGTTTATCCACTTTTGGAACAACATAATGCTCTAGCGGGCTAATATTCTTAAAAGAATCAAGATCTGATTTTTCCAATAAGAATCGAACATGCAGTCGAAAGAAATGACTTTTTTTTATTGAATGCCTTTTTAGAAGTATGATTTTGTAAAAATTAGATATAAATGAAAGTTTGTAATAAACAATATCATTTTTAATAAAAAAATATAAAACATGTTTTGGGTACCTCAGTACCCTTAGAGGTATGTGGAAATGACAGTCAGCATCCCCCATCGGTTAGACCGCTCAAGCCGAAGCTCCCTGAGCTACTTCTGGTACTAAGACTAGATTGGGGGAAAACTTCAGGAAGCTATCAGTGTCTTCAGATTCAAGTAGGGCTTCTTGACAAAACTCCTCTTGGGGTTCTGTTAGAGGTGTCCAATTTCCATTGTTTTTTCTTTCTTTGCTTTGGTACAGAATTGAGGGATATGCCCTGGTCTTCTCCAAGCAAAACACTGGATATACCAGTCTGGCCGAAGGGTGGGCCTGACTCTAGTCTGATCTTCAGGCGTCAACTTCACAGTGAGTGGTGAACCTTCCGCAAGTGAAATTTCTTCTCTCTTTCGGCTCATATGTCTAATTTCTCAGAGTTTATTGGGTCTGATGAGTGGTTCTCTGAAATTCATGGCCCTTCGATTGGGATTTGTGGTTTGTAATTCTTCCTCGAGGAAGTTTTCATGGAGTTGATAAATTACTTTTGGAAGGTACAAGGGCAAAGAGTCAAGTTGTTCTAAATAGAACATTTCTTATCATAAATATTTTCCCCCCACCATTTGCTTAACATATTACTCACTCTTTGTGCCAGATGTCATGTGGTCTCCCCCTGTTATTGTCTCATATGTCTATGCTTCAAACTGCAATGCTCTTGGTCATGTTGGTTATGCCCCATCCCTTCCGGGATTCTGCATCTTAAATCCTCATATGAGGTGGTTCCATCCAGATTTAAAGCCTGCAGGGTTTGTTGGCATTCTCCTGTAAGAAGGGGGCAATATATCTGGCCTAATAGTACTTTGGCCATCTTTCAGACTTGGCAACCTGTTCGAAATTTACAAAAAAGAATGCTCGATCTTCTTCATAATTCAAGTTCTGCAGGACCATTAGCAGAATCCATAGCTGGTTAGGTAAATCAGCTACCTGTCCTTCTACCAAGGCTATTTAGCAAATACTCCATGGCGGTAGTGGTGCCTTGAAGGGGTTACAGTGTGAGATCGTCCTCAAGCTCTCCCAGGGATATTTTCTCTTTTTTTTACTGGTCAATGGGGAAGGTTCCCCTCCATATCTGGAATTCTGGAATACTTGCATCCGTTGGTATCTCAATTACCTATTTCAGCTGCCTTGAAATTTCCCAAGCTTCAAGGATTGTCGTTCTATCTACATGGTCAGAGCTCTTGGCTGCCCAAGTTCTACTTTATCAGTCGAGATATCTTCTAACTCTGCAAGTCGTCTCACCCTTTTGAATACACATTCAGACTGAGGAATTCTAATCCTATCCCCAGTTCCCAGTCCTCACTACCAATGGGTTCTACTGCTGCAGTCAGCCAGGACACACCGGTATCAGGTTTTTCCTTGTGTATATTTTTGTGGGAGGCCTTTTTTATATGGGTCCTGAGCTATCCCAAAATGAAACCACTTTTCATAGATGGCATTACTAATTACAACAATCCAATTTTTGGTACAATGATTTTTATGAAAAGCAATTTTAAATTACCCTCATGATGCTCTTGAGACTGCAGGTGGACTTGTCCTTTGAATTTCTGTGGAGCCCAGAGAATGATGAGCCCTACTGTATAATCTAACCTCCCTACCAATTGAGGGTCTAAAGGCCAAGGCCGTATTTAACAACATTTCTCGTGAGTTTCCTAAGTGTGCCCTGCTCAAAGAATCCCACAAGAATGGTTTCCATAATGTTTCTGAATGGTGCCTGCCAGGCACTTGAACTTTGCTATCTCTCTCTGCTGCTCACTCCCTTTCACTCCTTTCTCTGATACATCCTTCCTACTCACTATTCCCACCTTTCTTCTCGCATCTCATCTCCCTCCTTCTTTCTCCCTGTCTCCTCCCTCTCAGCTACTCTCTCCATTCTTCTCACTTCCATTTCCCTTGCTTCCTTCTTACATTCTCCAGTCTTCTCACTCCCTCTCCCTCTTTCTTGCACTTTTCTCCACTTTTGCTCCTCGGCTGTCACACACCTCTCCTATCTAGCTCTACCACTTCCCTCCTCAACTGACTACTTTCTCCTATCTCCAACCTTCTACTGTAAAGACCCTTTTTTCAATCTATGTTTCTCTTTCTGCCCTCTCTCTTCCAACCTCCCTATCCCCCTCGCTTACCATCTCTCTCCTTTTCTCTATCCCTACTATTTTCTTTGCTCTCTATGCTCTCATCCTACACTACCACTGTCCACCCTTTAGGTCTCACATACAGGCTCATTCTCAAAGCTACAGCATTTCTTCTTTGCAACTCTCTCCCCCACAGACAATATCTCAACTGCATTCATGTCCAGCTTCTCCAGAGACTCTTTGCACTCCTCTTTACTTTCTGTCCTTCACCTGGTCTCTTGGTCCACAGCCACACAACTTGACATCAGGCAAACATTTTTCACTATGTTTGCCTCTTATGGGTCTTTTATATCAATGACTTCCCGTTTCAGTGTTTCTTCCCTCCCCATTGGTGCTGTTTCCCAACTGACACTATGACCCAATCTCTATTTTTTTCCAGGGGGTTGGGTAGTTCAGTGCCAGAATATATAAACCCCCTTTAGCCCTGCCCCCATGATGATTTGAACAGTCTCTTTTAGTTCCTCCATTTGTAAAGGGTCATTGTTCCTTCTCTCCGGAGATGTGTTCAGCAATGCTTCTTTATTTTGATTGGCATCCCAAAATCTGCTGGGAAGTCTTTGGTTTTCTCATGTGGTCCACTGTGCTCTCCTGCTACCGCATGGCATTCTGGTCCATTTGTTCTGAGATAAAGCAAAGAGAAGGCGTGCCAGAATTAACTCGTACCCAAATCAACTGTCAAGGCACATACAGGGGTTCAAGGACTGGGACCCTCCCAGTCTCCTCATCCCACCTTTTAGGTAGGAATGGCTCTGCCATATGCACTGTTGCACCACCTATCCCAGGTCAGAAGGGGTCCTTGGCCCCCGAAACTGTTTTGCCCCTTACCCTGTTACAGTATAGAAATAGGTAACTCATCCGTCAGAAGATTAAAGCACCAAATGAACACTTTTTTCATTTTATTTTATTAAACTTCATGAACTATTGTTTGTGCAACACATAAGGATCTGCATTTTTCCATTTTAAATCGAAACAGATTGTACATTAATTATATAGATCAGCAAATGGAAGATATCTTAAAGGATAGTTCCGGGACTTTTTTTTTATTGTCCCTACGGGTCGGCCATGTGTTTGTAAGCATAAATCGGTAGATCGTAGGAAACTTTCCTATGGACCTTACCCGACTTTTCGCCCATTATCGCACTCGAAATCAGCCTCCATTTTGTGATAATCCTATCATTTCGCCCCATCAACCTGGCTCACCTGCCTTTGCGGCACTAAATCAAATCCCCCGCCCCTGAGCCTGACATCAGCAGACGCGTACTGCCCATTTCAAGCACGTCTCGTGTCAACAATCGCTGCGCCTCAGCTATTGACGTGTTGCCATGGAAATGGCAGGACGCCTCTTTCCCCAATAAGTATAAACAGACCGTTTCACAACATACAGCAGCAGATTTTCGATTCCATTCCTCTCTCTGTGTTACTTTGAGTATTCTGTGACTCGTTTCAGTGCTCTGGTCAGCTACCTTCGCCGCTTGTAGCCCGTGTGAACACCTGTACCATCTCTGTAAATTATTTTACTATCTTTACCGCACAATGGCCACAATAATGCCGTATATGTACGAGCCGGAGTACACCGAGGAGGAACTACTGGAAAGGCAAGCACGCGAAAACGATGGGGATTCGGACGGCAGTTGGGAGGACCAGTCAACGGATGAAGAGCCTGGACCATGTCGCATGGACGGCGTCTCCACCTGGTGCACGTGCAATCGGTGCGAGCTAATGCCAACTGAGGAGGAGAACTGCTGCTGCCGTGAAAATTCCGGGTGCTTGGCCTACATTTCGGAAAGCGAGCAAAGTCTGCAGGAAGGCGAGCAAAGTCCGCAATGCATCACCGAGCTGCCAGAGTTCAGGGAAGCCTGCCTCTCACGGACAGTGTTGAGGATGATGATGGTGCTTATGCACGAACTTCGTGGCACTGTTCGTCCGCGTAATCCGAGTAACGAGTAAGTATACTCTGTTTGTGATGTCAGTGATGCCACCACTATTTCATGGTCGTCTCCCACATATAAAATTACATTTACATATCATTCAAACGCATGTAAATTGGTTCCATATAGTGCATTTTCTAGATATAATTTTTTTCTAAGAAAAATGACATGTGTTACCTGAATCGACATTGATAAGAAAGTTTGGTCAGTTTAATACAGTTTGCATCTTTTTTTTTCACAGGTGGTACAGGCTGGTGGCCTATCGTTGCTTCACTTGGTGGCTTCACGGGAGGCTCGGACACCGCGTTCGGAGAGTAATACCTGCCTGTGCGGTACTTGCCATTAGACAACATTTCCCCAGTGACAGTGGACAATACCGCGGATTTTCCCTCGATGTGCTGCAACCTCAACTTTACAATGTGTAATGTTTATTATTTATGTTTAACTAAAATCTAAAATAAAGCCCAACATATATTTTAACAATGGTTGTTTTGATTTTTTAAATGAATCTAGTGTATATTCTCCTGGGAGGGTGAGGTATTTATAAACTCACCCCCCTGCCTTCCATGTAGTAGATCCTGCAGCCATCCTCTTACATTCAGTTAGATGGCCTCTCCTTGGTGAGGCCCTGCGGCAAACGGGTCTTGTCTGCACGACCACCGCCCCGATCCACCCCCCCCGCCCTATCAAAGGCAGTTCGCACCAGGGTACTTGCGCTGCTGGCAAGTGGAGCTGTCAGGGAGCGATAAAGGCCAAGAGGTGCCAAAGACCATGTACACTTCAAAGTGGTCTATAGAGCATGCGTTGTTGTTCCCATGTCTACCTCCAGACCCCGTGTCTCCTGCCAAGCATCCCCCCTCACGCTGGACGCCCCCCTGCAATCCACATAAGTGTGTCTCCATTCACGAGTCTTCCTGTGTCTTGTCTGCACGACCACCGCCCCGATCCACCCCCCCCCCGCCCTATCAAAGGCAGTTCGCACCAGGGTACTTGCGCTGCTGGCAAGTGGAGCTGTCAGGGAGCGATAAAGGCCAAGAGGTGCCAAAGACCATGTACACTTCAAAGTGGTCTATAGAGCATGGGTTGTTGTTCCCATGTCTACCTCCAGACCCCGTGTCTCCTGCCAAGCATCCCCCCTCACGCTGGACGCCCCCCTGCAATCCACATAAGTGTGTCTCCATTCACGAGTCTTCCTGTGTCTTGTCTGCACGACCACCGCCCCGATCCACCCCCCCCCCGCCCTATCAAAGGCAGTTCGCACCAGGGTACTTGCGCTGCTGGCAAGTGGAGCTGTCAGGGAGCGATAAAGGCCAAGAGGTGCCAAAGACCATGTACACTTCAAAGTGGTCTATAGAGCATGGGTTGTTGTTCCCATGTCTACCTCCAGACCCCGTGTCTCCTGCCAAGCATCCCCCCTCACGCTGGACGCCCCCCTGCAATCCACATAAGTGTGTCTCCATTCACGAGTCTTCCTGTGTCTTGTCTGCACGACCACCGCCCCGATCCACCCCCCCCCCGCCCTATCAAAGGCAGTTCGCACCAGGGTACTTGCGCTGCTGGCAAGTGGAGCTGTCAGGGAGCGATAAAGGCCAAGAGGTGCCAAAGACCATGTACACTTCAAAGTGGTCTATAGAGCATGGGTTGTTGTTCCCATGTCTACCTCCAGACCCCGTGTCTCCTGCCAAGCATCCCCCCTCACGCTGGACGCCCCCCTGCAATCCGCATAATGCCACGACATATACACGTCATTCATTCACAAACACACCCCTGTTTCGAATTCTTTATAACCCACTTCATATTTCTAATGAGAACTTCTTTGCGCTTTGCTAGTCAACCCGTGAAGGTGCTGGTTATCTGCTCTTCGTCTCTGTGAACTTCCGTGACCACTTTGAGCAAACTCGTCAGTTTGCAACCTGTGAACTGCTCCCTGTTCTACGACAAGAAACTACTCTGATCCCTGCATCTAACTGTTTGTTCGTCAAGGTAAGTCCATGTACCATAATCATTTTGCGTCCAATTTTTTAATTTATATCTATTTGTTAGTAGTCATCGAATTGCATCCATGTTTTCTTTTCGTTCACGACAGTACATGCAAGGAACTAGTCACATGTTCTGAGTTTAGTCAAATTACTTTTTCTATTTTTTGAAAGTTATTGAAATACTTATCCGCATGTGAATAACGTGTATAGTTCCAAGAACCAAAACGGACCTTGCATTGAACCTTTTATGTGTCATTTAATGTTTTAACACATTGGTATTCATAGAGAATTGTTGATCTTTACTTTTCAGAACTTTCCATAATGCCTGCCTGTTCCATTGGCGGTTGCCCTTCGAAGACTCATAACAAATCTGAAGGTACTATAATGCATGTTTTCCCTAAGACAATAGATCAGATAAGAGAATGGGTCCGATATTGCGGATATCCAGCCTCTGAGCTAGAAAGTAGAGTCCTAGAAGTCTTTGCGGACAAGAGGGGTGATCGATACCGCATCTGCAGCAGGCACTTTAGCCCAGACATGTACTCCACATCATTGCTAATAAAGAAGAAAACACCGCGAGCGAGGCGAAAATTGCTCTCAACCGCTATTCCCACTCTATTCGTCCACATCCCTCCACTGGTGAGTCAAGTTTACGTATTTGTCTCTCGGCCTTGCGGTAGTGTGTAGCATTAGCTAACAATAATTTCCCCATTTATGTATCCACTCAATATGAAGGCGGAAGATTCTCCATCCGTGTCGTTATTGCAGTCATCAGCCACTTCAAGCGCCTATCGGGTAATCTTACTTAGCTATTCTGACACTGACTTGTTTTAGGCATGTAAATCAATAGTTTTAATTGATCGTGTAATTATTTTACCTAATGGTACACCACAGTACTCGTCCTCTAGTCTTTGTTTTCAGTTATAATTATTGTTATCCAAAATAATGCAAGTACTGTCTTTCAGGGAGATGCTGAGGAGTCCAATGCATTGACGACAACCGTAGATGCCACTCAGATGCTCGAGGTACGTTTCCGGACAGTTCCATCGATGGAGATCATCAGATCTTGCATTCTTGTAGCGTGATTGTTACACACAATGTTTCTTTCGTTTTTAGCCATTGGTATGTCCTTCTGTCGTCGCCCTCCTATGTGTCTTCTTTTTTCAATATTGTGTTCATTACTAATGAAAGTCCTATGTTTCAGGGAGTCGATGGAGCATTAGTCCAAGAAGAAGGGGGAGCATGCAGTTACGGGTCGGCGCAACAGCTTGCAGAAGTGTGCACCGCAGTTACAGCGTCCCTTGATGTTCTTATGCATTTCGAGGTATGGATACTGACAGATCAATCATGCGAGATCAAATGACGTGATTACATCCGCTATACTTCCTTCTTTATTAACGCAAGTACTATGTTTCAGGGAGCTGACGGAGCTTCTTCAACAAGAACATCACCCCTAGTAGTTGATGCAGATCTCTGGGTGGTGACACTTCCAACGATGGAGCAAATCGAATCATATTTAGATATCCATTATTTATTTTAGACAACTGATCATTTGTGCAGGTCTATTTAGATGAGCCGTTGACGCCTGCAGAAAGTTTATGTTCTTTTAAACAAAATAGAAAACCATACTAATGCAATTACTGTGTTTCAGGGAGTTGCTGAAGCGTCATCTTCAATAATATCATCAATGGAAGTCTATGCGGAGCCCGAGGTATGGATCTTGACAGTTCAATCTAACTAGATCAACAATGCGTGAACTATTGTCGTTTGAATGTTCTACACAATGCGTTCATTCGTGTTTTGCTATTGAGATGTACGTATGGGTATTGGTCCCCAAGTACATTTTGTGTTTTCAATATTATTATACATACTAATGAAAGTTCTATGTTTCAGGGAGTCGATGGAGCCTCAGTGAGTGATGGATGTGCTTATCATGAAAATATAGTCGTTGCAGCGCGAGAGGAAGTGGAGACATGCACACACGAGTCGGAGCAACAGCGTCCAGATGTTGAAGTTCGAGGCAAGAAAGTTTCAAAGAAAAGAAAGCAAAAGAAGGTTAGTGTCCTGTTCACTATATTATGTTGTCTTTCACTGTCAATAGTTCAATACTGTAAGTTGTGTTTAAACTGAACATCCCTTTTCTAATCTGTCCTCTAGTTGCGAGTGGGTGTAAGAACTAGATCTACACAGACAGTGAAGCGAACGAGAGATGTTGCTTGTCAAACCTTTTGGCAGGGACTTGAGACTGGAGATGCATCGTGCCAATGGGAAGAATATGAAGTTATTGACAACGGAGCTATACCACCACCAGCCATTGATAGTGAATGTCCTCCTGGTAGTTTGGATGCAGTCGGAGATCAATTCACAGAATCCACACCCGCAAAAAATAAGAGCGCGCGAAAGTTGAAGACATTGTTTTTTTCTCCCATCTCCGGACAAGGAACAGATGTTGCAATGGAAGAGAATGAAGTGGACGACAATGAAACACCATCAATATCACTCAGCATAGCGGAAGACGATATCAGAGATTGTACCTTTCATGCGAGTGACATGTCCTCAACGTTACAGGCCGAACCAGCTGGGATGCAGAGTGACAGTATAAGGAAAGAGGCCAAATTCATTGTATTCGATAGCTGTTTGATGGATATTATTATGATGATGAAATGTGGGCATTGGGTTGGTGGGGAAGTATGTGGGGAGCCATTGATTAATGTGACTCGTGCAATTCGAGGCACTAACCTTAAAATACATGCCACCTGTACACAATATCATCCGTTCGCATGGTCTGCACAACCCATGCTGGGGCAACTGCCAGCAGGCAATCTACTTTGTGCAGCGGCCGCACTTTTTAGTGGTTCAAGTTTTAAAAAGTTACAGTATTTCTTTCAGTTTGTGAGAATCCATTTCATTGCGAAAAGTCAGTTCTACAAATACCAAACCGATTATCTATTTCCAGCCATCAGCGAAGCTTGGAGAATGGAAAAAATGTCAATGGAAAGTACATTCGCGGGCAAACGCTTCAGGCTAGCCGGTGATGGACAGTGCGACAGCCCAGGATTTTCAGCCAAGTACTGCACCTACCACTTTCAGGACATGGAAAGTAAGAAAATTGTGAGTTCGGTGGTCGTGCAGGTGTCACAAAGTACATCCTCAGTGGCCATGGAGAAAGTTGGCTTTGTAGCATCATTGCAAGAACTACAATCGCGGGGAATGGTGATCGACCTGATAGCCACGGACAGACACGTTTCAATTGCCAAGACAATGAGAGAAGAGTACAAAAATATAAATCACCAATTTGACGTATGGCATCTTGCAAAAACAATCAATAAAAAATTGTCGGCTGCAGGAAAAAAAAAAGATATGCAAGGTATTTCACAGTGGTCCAAGTCAATCAGCAACCATCTTTGGTGGAGCTCAAAAACATGTGAAGGGTCGTTGGAAATTCTACTGGAAAAATGGCGGTCAGTAATGTTGCACTGTAGCAACGTACATCGATGGTCGACAAATGAGCATTTCCACAAATGTGAACATGGCCATTTGTCCACAGAGGAGGCACGGAAGAAGAAGTGGTTGATTCCTTCATCACCCACTCACAAGGCCATTGGAAAGATTGTATTTGATAAAACTATAACAAGAGATTTGAGGGGACTCACGGAATTCTGCCACACAGGAGATTTGGAGGTGTTCCACAATATGTGCCTAAAGTACAGGCCCAAAAGATTGCATTTTGGCATGGAAGGCATGATAAATCGGACTCTTCTAGCGGTCTTGGCACATAACCATAATGTTGGCCGTCAACAAAGTAGGACGACCGGAACTTTAGGGACGCTTCGCTACAATAAGGCCTTCACTAAAAGAAGTAAACAATGGGTGATCAAACCAGTGTTTGAGGATATGCAATATGAGTTTATTGAGAGACTTATCGTAGATGTCCTCGATAGGCACATACATGGAGTGGTGAACGAACCTATGCAGGGGACAACTGCATTGCCACCCAACATTGCCTCTGTTCCATGTCCACCTAAAGCAGAGCTCATTGAGAAATACACATCACGGTTTAAATGATTGTAATTTGATTGTCTGTTCTCTCGAGCCTCCTCATGTTGCAGGCCCATTGCAATTAAACCAAACAGTAATATAAATCATTTTTACAAAAATTATAGAATGTTTCCGTATTACAAACACATGGCCGACCCATAGGGACAATAAAAAAAAAGGCACGCAGACAAGATGCCCTTACACTAACTGCAGCTAACTAGAAATGTGTGCTCGCTCAAAGTGAAGGTCAGCTGCTTTGATGTTTTGCTCGGGTGGCGGAACGGCCCACGACCCAGTATAAGGTTCTATTGTGATTTGACCTTGACAGGCCGGGACCATCCTGAAAGGCTAAGAAAAGATAATGAATAAAATTTCAGAAACGAAACGATGAGCCACGTTCATTAGAAGAAGTAACGTCGGCAAAGAAGGAGTGGTGTTTCGGGTCTGCCCTACACAGAGACACAATGGAAAATGCAAATATAATGTAAGTAACTTTTGATGAGTTTATACCGCAATTTCATTACTATACAGTGGCTTTAAAGACGGGTTCAGTTGTACTTGTTCGTTCTATGTGGCATATTGTTTTCTACCGCGCACTATCTTGAGGAGAAACATCTGCTTTTACTGAAGCACCTCAAAACCTTCCTCTTTGCTTCTGCTTTCTCTCTCCCTCTCCCCTGCTACAACTGGTCCACTGTCTGCGACCTCGGTCCTGGGCCCTTCCACTCTCCACCTGCACTGCCTCCCTGTCAACCCCTGCACTGGGGGACTGTCTCAGTATCCTACAGCCCCCCCTTCCCAGCACTTGTTCTGCACTTACCTTGCACTTGCCACCAGCTGGCCCTATTTATTTATTATTTTATGCTACTTACCTTGTACTCCACTCCCCCCCCCCTCCCTGCCTCGCCACGCCTTTAAACACTTGTGTACACCCAGTAGCGCTGTCCTCGCTATGATTTTAATAAGGATCTGATGGTGAGACTAATTTCATTTTTTATGTTTTTAGGTACATCATTCACTACTGTCTGTGTCACGAGTACCGGACACCGGCGGACGGCTTCTACAGCCGCCAGTTGCTTCTCCGCGTGAACAACGTTACCACCCTGACCATTTTATGGGACGATCGGCAAGTACAAGTATGCCCTTAGGCGGTACTAACGGTTAGATGCAACATACCTACCGTTGTGGTGGCCTAGTGCCTCGTTGTTGGAACAGCCATGCGATTATCAGTGCGACCGAAGAGCTTATTTTTATCGTAAACCAACACCCTGTGTACTGCACACGAACATCGCTTCCCTCAAGACGAACTAATTTGGATCGAGAGCAAAGAAAAATGCAAATCGCTGAATATTCTCTAAACATTTGATGTCCAATAAACGTACTTTGCCAAATGTACAATCTTGCCGTTTGCTTTTAAACCACGGTTTCACATTCCGAATTGTGGCGCTGTATTGTGAGATGCTCTAAGAACCTGTGTACAGCAAAGGACCATCGCGTTCCTCAATACGAACTTTTTGGAACATGAGCAAATAAAAATGCAAATCGCTGAATATTCTCTAAACATTTGATGTCAAATAAATGTACTTTACCACATTTACAATCTTGCGGTTTGATTTCAAAGTACAGTTTCATATTCCGAATTGTGGTGCGCTGTATTGTGAGCTGATCTGTGTTGATTTCCGGGGTCTGTGTGGAGTCGCGTAGAAGACGCCTGGGCGCGTTTGCCTATGCAGCACAGTAACGTCACGGAGAGAGGCGGGGAATATGAATGTTTTGATAATGTCTGTTTCAGGGGCGGGGGATTTGATTTAGTGCCGCAAAGGCAGGTGAGCCAGGTCGATGCGGCGGAATGATAAGATTATCACAAAATGGAGGCTGATTTCGAGTGCGATAATGGGCGAAAAGTCGGGTAAGGTCCATAGGAAAGTTTCCTACGATCTACCGATTTATGCTTACAAACACATGGCCGACCCGTAGGGACAATAAAAAAAAAGTCCCGGAACTATCCTTTAATATTATATTATGCAAGACAGGGACGTCATTTCACCAAAATTCCAGGGATAGCGGAAGTGACATCACATGACCGTTGACCTTTGATGACAGGAAGTGATGTCATTTGACTCCACCTTGAAGTGACATCACAGGAAGCGGTGGAAGACAACCTTTCAGCCCTTGACAAAACAAGAAGTGGCATCACATAGCATTGTTCCTAAGTACACTATGAAAAATATAGTTACAATATCACTGTAATGTGATTTACATTTCCTGCAAGAATGGATCACCATATGTATCGTTAATATCTGTGTGCATAGGCCCATGTTACCAAATTACTATGAATTCAAGCAGATATTCAAGACCAGATGATAATGATGTGTTATTATATAGCACTTACACTTACAGGGTAATTCATAGAAATTCGCACAAAAGTGGCGCACGCGACTGGCGCACAGCATGCCCGTGCGAATGTCTACGCCAGCCGCGTGCGCTAAAATCGATTTCCGCGCACAGCGTATTCATGGATTTTCGCATCCAAAACCAGCCGTGGCGCAGCGTGGCGCAGCGACCCTGCAGCAGCGCCAGTTACGCCCCCAAGAACGCCCTTGCGCAAGGAAAAGCCCTCAAAATCCCCAAATAATCGCAAAGGGCTGTGCCAACCCTGGACCAGTTCACAGGGCTGGCAAACAGCAAACGCCAAGCGGGGACCGTGTATTTCAGTGGTTCGCGGGAAGTTCCACACGCGATCGTCCTGTGTACGTGTGCATCAGGGGTGCGCGGGAAGTATCACACGCGATTCCATCAGGGTACGTGTATTTCAGGGGTGCGCGGGAAGTTCCACACGCGATTGGCCCCGTGCGAGCAGGGTACGTGTATTCCAGGGGTGCGCGGGAAGTTTCACACGCAATTTCAGCAGGGTACGTGTATTGCAGGGGTGCGCGGGAAGTTCCACACGCGATTTCAGCAGGGTAATTGTATTTCAGGGGTTCTGGGGAGTACTACACGTGAATTGGCCGTGTGGGTCCTCCCAGGTGTTCGCTCTACAACCTCCACGGCCCCTGCAGGCAGCCCACACCACGGGGGACTACCCTGCACCCCTGCTCATGTCCCGCAGGCAGCCCATCCACCATGGGCATGCCCCCCAGCCAACACACATGTCACCTTGCACCACTGACCAACAATGCATGTCTCTCACCACCCCCACCCCCCAGCCACCAGGGGCACCCTCCACCAGGCCCCCACCCATGTCTCCCACCACCCCCACCCCCAGCAGTGCAGGGGCAGCCTCCACCAGGCCCCCACTCATGTCTCCCACCACCCCCACCCCCCAGCCACCAGGGGCAGCCTCCACCAGGCCCCCACTCATGTCTCCCACCACCCCCACCCCCCAGCCACCAGGGGCAGCCTCCACCAGGCCCCCACTCATGTCTCCCACCGCCCCTACCCCCCAGCAGTCAGGGGCACCCTCCACCAGGCCCCTACTCATGTCACCACCACCCCCATCCCACAGCCACCAGGGGCAGCCTCCACCAGGCCCCCACTCATGTCCCCCTGCACCCCCACCCCCCAGCAGTGCAGGGGCAGCCTCCACCAGGCCCCCACTCATCTCTCCCACCACCCCCACCCCCCAGCCACCAGGGGCAGCCTCCACCAAGCCCCCACTCATGTCCCCTATTACCCCCACCCCCCCGCAGTGCAGGGACAGCCTCCACCAGGCCCCCACTCATGTCTCCCACCACCCCCACCCCCCAGCCACCAGGGGCAGCCTCCACCAAGCCCCCACTCATGTCCCCTATTACCCCCACCCCCCGCAGTGTAGGGGCAGCCTCCACCAGGCCCCCACCCATGCCTCCCACCACCCCCACCCCCCATCCACCAGGGGCAGCCTCCACCAGGCCCCCACTCATGTCTCCCACCACCACGACCCCCAGCCACCAGGGGCAGCCTCCACCAGGCCCCCACTCATGTCTCCCACCACCCGCTACCCCCCAGCAGTCAGGGGCACCCTCGACCAGCCCCCCACCCATGTCTCCCACCACCCCCACCTCCCAGCAGTGCAGGGGCAGCTTCCACCAGGCCCCCACCCATGTCTCCCACCACCCCCACCCCCCATCCACCAGGGGCAGCCTCCACCAGGCCCCCACTCATGTCTCCCACCACCCCGACCCCCAGCCACCAGGGGCAGCCTCCACCAGGCCCCCACTCATGTCTCCCACCACCCCCTACCCCCCAGGAGTCAGGGGCAGCCTCCACCAGGCCCCCACTCATGTCTCCCACCACCCCCGCCCCCCCAGCCACCAGGGGCAGCTTCCACCAAGCCCCCACTCATGTCCCCTATTACCCCCCCCCCCGCAGTGCAGGAGCAGCCTCCACCAGGCCCCCACTCATATCCCCTATTACTCCCACCCCCCAGCCACCAGGTGCTGCCTCCACCAGGCCCCCACTCATGTCTCCCACCACCCCCACCCCCCAGCAGTGCAGGGGCAGCGTCCACCAGGCCCCCACTCATGTCTCCCACCACCCCCACCCCCCAGCCACCAGGGGCAGCCTCCACCAGGCCCCCACTCATGTCTCCCACCACCCCCACCCCCCAGCCACCAGGGGCAGCCTCCACCAGGCCCCCACTCATGTCTCCCACCACCCCCACCGCCCAGCCACCAGGGACAGCATCCACCAGGCCCCCATTCATGTCCCCCTGCACCCCCACCCCCCAGCAGTGCAGGGGCAGCCTCCACCAGGCCCCCACTCATGTCTCCCACCACCCCCACCCCCCAGCCACCAGGGGCAGCCTCCACCAGGCCCCCACTCATGTCCCCCTGCACCCCCACCCCCCAGCAGTGCAGGGGCAGCCTCCACCAAGCCCCCACTCATGTCCCCTATTACCCCCACCCCCAGCCACCAGGGGCAGCCTCCACCAGGCCCCCACTCATGTCTCCCACCCCCCCACCCCCCAGCAGTGCAGGGGCAGCCTCCACCAGGCCCCCACTCATGTCTCCCACCACCCCCACCCCCCAGCCACCAGGGGCAGCCTCCACCAGGCCCCCACTCATGTCCCCCTGCACCCCACCCCCCAGCAGTGCAGGGGCAGCCTCCACCAGACCCCCACTCATGTCTCCCACCACCCCCACCCCCCAGCCACCAGGGGCAGCCTTCACCAGGCCCACACTCATGTCTCCCACCACCCCCACCCCCCAGCCACCAGGGGCAGCCTCCACCAGGCCCCCACTCATGTCCCCCTGAACCCCCACCCCCAGCAGTGCAGGGGCGGCCTCCACCAGGCCCCCACTCATGTCTCCCACCACCCCCACCCCCCAGCCACCAGGGGCAGCCTCCACCAAGCCCCCACTCATGTCCCCTATTACCCCCACCCCCCAGCCACCAGGGGCAGCCTCCACCAGGCCCCCACTCATGTCTCCCACCACCCCCCACCCCCAGCAGTGCAGGGGCAGCCTCCACCAGGCCCCCACTCATGTCCCCTATTACCTCCACCCCCCTGCAGTGCAGGGGCAGCCTCCACCAGGCCCCCACTCATGTCCCCCTGCACCCCCACCCCCTAGCAGTGCAGGGGCAGCCTCCACCAGGCCCCCACTCATGTCCCCTATTACCCCCACCCCCCTGCAGTGCAGGGGCAGCCTCCACCAGGCCCCCACTCATGTCTCCCACCACCCCCATCCCCCAGCCACCAGGGGCAGCCTCCACCAGACCCCCACTCATGTCCCCCTGCACCCCCACCCCCCAGCACTGTGGGGCACCTGCCAGCAGGCCCCCACTCATGTCCAACTCATGTACCCCTGCACCCCCACCCCCCAGCACTGTGGTGCACCTGCCAGCAGGCCCCCACCATGTCCAACTCATGTACCCCTGCACCCCCACCCCCCAGCACTGTGGGGCACCTGCCAGCAGGCCCCCACTCATGTCCAACTCATGTACCCCTGCACCACCACCCCCCAGCACTGTGGGGCACCTGCCAGCAGGCCCCCACCATGTCCAACTCATGTACCCCTGCACCCCCACCCCCCAGCACCGTGGGGCACCTGCCAGCAGGCCCCCACTCATGTCCAACTCATGTACCCTTGCACCCCCCAGCACTGTGGGGCACCTGCCAGCAGGCCCCCACTCATGTCCAACTCATGTACCCCTGCACCCCCACCCCCAGCACTGTGGGGCACCTGCCAGCAGGCCCCCACCATGTCCAACTCATGTACCCCTGCACCCCCACCCCTCAGCACTGTGGGGCACCTGCCAGCAGGCCCCTACTCATGTCCAACTCATGTACCCCTGCACCCCCACCCCCCAGCACTGTGGGGCACATGCCAGCAGGCCCCCACCATGTCCAAATCTTTTTTTTTAATTTTTTTAAATTTTTTTTTATTAATAGTTGATTTGGTCGCGATCAATCGAGACCTTTCAACTTTAAAAACAAGTGATAAATCATATAGGTACAAATTCACAACAATTTACATAAATGTAGTATATACAAAAAAGGAAGAAAAAATCAAGAATGTTATACAATATGCTTAAACATTACAATGAAGTTTTGGCTTTGCATACATTGGTATTTTGAGCTGATGCAGGTAATTAACCACAGCATATCTTACGGCCTTTCTGTTGGTGTGGAGTAATAGGACCCATAAATGTTTTGAGGTCAGGATCTCTTGGGCCAAAAATAGGGGTTTAAAATGAGTACAGCGGGTTGATACTAGTCTATCACACTCAGTGCATAGATGCTGAAGCGTTTCTGGATGCTGTTCACAGAATCGGCAGGGCAAATAGCTGTTGACACTGTCCCTGCGATTCAACACATCGTTGGTCAACCATAAATTTAGCCTGAATCTCAAGAAACCATTACGGTGACGTCAGTTAGGAGACCTCACCAAGTAGTCAGCCACTGTATTATAACATTTAAGTTCGAATGGAAAAACCTCAAAATTTTTATAGTTAGCACAGGCTAGGCGTGTATGAATCCAGTCAGCCTCCCAGATTTTTGATCTCGCTTTATCTGGATTCTCTAGCAATAAGGCTGGATCTATCTGTGCTTTTCCTAGGATAGATTGGATTTTTTGCCGCCATGCTTTCGGAAAGGTGTCCATAGATCTTAGTAGATAGATAGATATGATATTGGTAATCCCTGTTGTGGCTTGATTTAAGAGGCATTTGCGATATAAGGCACATAAATTCCACTTGTAGATTGCATATAGTGAGATTAGCCCCAACTCATATCTTACAAGTGGCAACGGTTGTGAGGTCGGTAACTGTAAAAATTGTCTCCAAAAACGACCCTCCCTGGTGGCCCAGTAGGTGTATGACATGATGCAGCGGGTCTCGGCACCATATAAAATGACTGGACCCACCTTTTGTTTAAAGTACGTGAGAATCGGTAAAAGAGAGAATTTACAGTATCTCGCTTTAATGACTTTAGCTTGTGAGATGCACATTTGCAGTTTATGAAGCCCTTTTTTGTTATACTGATCAGGGGCACACAGATTGGAGATGACCATACCTAAATACACATAGACATTAGTAGCAATGATCTTGCTGTTTTGAAGAGGCCAGTAAAGCTGAGATATGCTTTGCCTCTTAGTGCCAAATTGGACGACATTTGTCTTAGCAATGTTAATTGTTATGCCATTTGCTTTTGTATAGACGTCAAGGGCACCTAATAGTTGACGTAAGCCTTTGGGAGTGTGTGACATTAGGACCATATCATCAGCATAGAGTAGCCATTGAATCTGAACTCCCATGATTCTAGGAGAATCAGATATCACTTTGCTAAAGTTTTGGTGAATGTCGGAGACAAAGAAATTAAACAGGGCTAAAGCTAGTAAACAGCCCTGCTTCAGGTCTCTAGCTGTGACAATTGGAGAAGTTAATAGGCCATCATTGGTGAGTTTCACTTGAATTGTAGTGTTGGTATATAGTTGGATTATCCATTTCAGAATGTACCATGGACAGTTAACATCAATCAATTTTTTGTACAAGAGCTCTCTTGGTACCGCATCAAATGCCATTTGAAAGTCGATAAAGGCAAGATACAGAGGCTGTTTTCTTTGATAGGCTCGTTGGATAAGACTTGATAAGGTGATGATGTTTATGCCAGTGCCTATCCCTTGCAAATAACCCGTTTGGAATGGATCTCGTAAATTGCTATTCTCTAGCCATATGGTAAATTGTTTCAAGAGTAATCTGGCAAATAATTTGCCAGGACAATCTAGTAATGCAATTGGCCTATATGATTTGGGATTCTCGTGATTACCCTTTTTGTAAATCGGGAGAATGATGGATTTTTTCCAGGTCTCAGGAATGACACCAGAATTCGACACATGATTGAAAATACGATAAAGGATACCTGCCCATTCGTCAATGTGCTTTTTTAACATGGCGTTATGCAGCCCATCTGGGCCTACTGCTCGGGACGAGCTCAATTTCAAGATGCATAATTTGATGTCGTCAATATCAAACGTGAGTTCTTTTGATGCCATTGACAAACAGAGATTTAGTTGCATGTCAGGAAAGGGAGAGAGATAAAGTTTCTGAAAGTATGACTGCCATGTCTCAGAGGAAATAGAGTTTATTTGGGCTACATGTTGGGAAATGTCAGATGTACGATTGAGTAGGGCCCAAATACCAGCTGTGGATTTTGTAACTAATTGTTTGAGCATTGTTTTCCCCTCCAGTTCGTACAACTTGGCTCTTTTTACTTTGAGCCATTTTTTATACTTTCGTTTGGCTGTTCTTATTTCTTCAGCCATATTTATTTTTTGTAAGTTCCGCAAATATCGAATTTCCCGTCTTAGGTCAGATTTTCGATAACGTATTTCCAAATCATGGGCATGAGTGTGCCGCTGTTTATTCTGCCCATGGCTTGGAATAATTCGAGTAAATATCTGCTTGGCAGCTGTATAATCTTTAACTACAAGATTACTCCGATACATGATCTCAAGGTTGCAATTGAGAATTCTCAATTTTTCTTTGTCCCAAGACAATCTATTTCTCCCATTATTCACGACAGCCCCAATTACATATGTGTTAAACCATTGTGTTATTTGTGCATAGCCAATCTGTAATGACAGTTTAAGTTTATGATGATCACTTAAATTTGTGTTAAGAACTTCCAGTTTTTGGACTAAGTTAAAATTTTTAGCATTAATATAAATGTAATCAATTATAGCGTATTGGGCACCTCTTTGCCAGGTTGGCTGGGCGGGGCAGTCGCCCCTCACATTTCCATTTAGCCTCAAGAGGTTGCGCTCAGCCATGATAGATGACCATTTAATTTCATCTTCCGGTAAGGGCAAGGGCCCTTCTGAGATAAGATGTAGATTGAGATCGCCTAGTATAAGAATATGTGTTAAGGCAATTTCGATGGCCAATCCATCTAAAATTTCTACAAGTTGCTGAAAAAATTCTTCGGCGGCTAGTGTGTTACTACACCAATAGATATTAACAATTGCTATTCTATGGTGAGTATTAGATAGCTTTACTACCTGGAATGAGCCGGAAGGAACCTTGCACATGGTTGCCGCAAGTCCACAGGTCTTTTTTACTACTAGTATAAGCCCTCCTTTAGGTCTACCGTGGGCGCCTTTTTCTGCGGGGGTAAAATGGATAGTATACGAGTCCCAAATCGGTGGCCGGACAAGCCATGTTTCCTGAAGGGCAACAATGTCACTGTCACTTAAGTCCTTGCTTGGTATAGAATTCAAATGGCTGTGACCTCGTGTATTCCACGAGATCAAAGTTAGAATCTTCGTATCATGGCATAGTTATGCTTGTCTTGTTCGGTTCGTCACTTCTTGTTGCGAAGAGCCATTAGAGGATGATGTAAATATACGTGACATGTGGCCCTGTAGTGTTGTAGGACCAGGCATTGTTTCTTGTGATAAAATGAACCCCAGGTCAAATAATGCCATTCTGGCCTGCCACAAGGTCTCAGCTATCAATAAAGATCGAATGTATAAGCGGGCAACAGACAGGTCCGCATGGTTTATAAACTCGATCTGTTCAATATCCAGTGATGAAATAGCTGAGAGGGCCGGAACTTCTGCACAGATGTTGAGGATACTTGACCGATTCAGATCATAGGATTTAAATGGGGCGTCTCGGCATTTTATTACAAGGCGATGATGAGATGGGCCTTGTTTCGGTTTGGTCTGCGCAGGTCGATCTCTCGACAGTATTGGTGGCCTGCCTGGAGAACGGGCTCTTCTATCTTGGTCAATGGGAACAATCGCCTTTGGTCCCTGTATAAGGGGTTTGAGCGAAGGAAACCCTTTTTCTGCCAGTTTAGATGGATTCATCTCATTTGATTGGTGGATATAGGCTTCAATAGAGGCTTTGATCTCATCTCGTAGCTCTTGTCGAGAAACTGAAGTTTGATTAGAGATGGGGACAGGGGTGAAAATAGAAGCTTGAGGCTGATGTAATACGTTTATCTGAGGATTGAGACTGGCATTATGCTTCAAGTATGCTTCCACAGAGGCTCTGATTTGATCCTCCGTGTTTTTCGGGAAGCTATTGTCTCTTGGCAGGGCATTGTGGGCATCTGGGCTCTGTTCCGGTTGGCCATAGGACTGTAGAGCTCGTCTGTTGTCAGATTGTAAGGGGTGAATCTTAGTCTGGTCATCCACAGATATAAGGGGCATGGCGTCACGGGACTCCTGAGTTATGAACTGAGAGGACATTTTTGGCAGAGACTTCAAGTATAAGTCAATGGATTTCTGTACTTGCAACTGAATCTCCCTCAACATGGGAGCACTCTGGAGATCAGGCGATTGGGACACAGACTCCACTGGGGCTGTTACAGCAGCAATTGATGAGACCAGGGGAATTCTATCAGGGCTTTTTAGCTGAGGGTCTTGCTGTTTGCTATTGCATTCGACCATCTGCACCAGATCGTCCAATGGTTTATGCGGAACAACCGGCACAACTATAGGAGTCACCTCCGGGTTCGTGATGCCAAGATCAGAAATAGAGACGGTCGACTGATCAATTGGTGAATCCTCCTGATTTTTTCTTTTTTTGCCCACTGTTGATTTTGTGGCAGGAGTCTTGGGCTTGACGAATTGAACTTTCCTTCTTTTAATGGACCGTAATGTAGTGGGTTTGGCAGAGGTTATGCCAAATACCTCAAACATATTCTTTTGCTTTAGTGGACAGGTGAGTTGGTTTGTCTTTAAGCTTACGGCAGGTGCAGGAACGTCCGCATAAACATTTGGCTCTGGTATAGAGGTAAGCACGGGCGTGGGAGCATTCGTATTACCAGTTGATGGTATCATGGCAGAACCTGCCGTTATCTTAGTGGTACTGTCAAGAGAATTGATATCTTCGATTATAATAGGAGATAGGTCTGTGATCGGCATCGTAGATAATTTAGGTTGGATTGGAGCCCCTTCTGTTTGTAAAGGCAAATTATTATCATGTGTCTGTGTACAAACTGCATAGGTGACTTTTGAGCTCAAGAGCTCTTGAGTCTGACTTGATGGATTAATTTGTGGTATGATTTTTGAGTACAGGGAAAGTAACTGCTTAAGACAGGAAGTCTGTTTTGAAACTTTTGCATCCAAACCTTCGTACAGTTTTGCAACAGCTAACAGGGCTGTATTCATTGCTGACAACGTGTTGTTTAGGGCCGGAGCCTCTGGAAAGGAGTATCTCTCTCTAAGATTGGGGTTGAGAAAGAAATCAGAGACTCAGGGAACCTGATCAAAACGTGGTTGCCTCAGGGTGGGTGCTATATAGGAATCAGCTTCCTCCATTGGTTCAGGGGGACGAGACGGGTGTGTAACAGGCGAAACCGTCAGTTCAACCACTGCCATGTTATCATGAGGCAACACGGGAGATGGATTCTCACCATTTGCACCAAAATGGTTATTAATATCTCGCTCTAGCTGAATTAAGTCACCGGTATTTCAGCACACATAAAAAACTTCTTCAGAGCGCTCCTCAGTCCGATTGGAGAGGTTCATGAAATTAATATCCTCCTCCTCTATTTCCCCAATCACAGTCATATGAGTGTAAACTTGTCTCAGTTTGTGTTGGGCCAGAACTGAGCACTGAACAGGTTGGGGCATAGTGTCCCCCAGAAAGAGAGCTGGAGTTGTTCGTAAATCGCCTGCAACACAGGCTGCTATTATTGTGTTATCAGTGGGGGCATTATATAAGCTGGTTTCTCGAGGTGGCATGTCAGTAGCAGTTATAAGCATGGGGTCAGGAGAACTGGGGCTAGAGGGTTGATCTCGGGCGTTGGACCCCATAAGAACAGATTGAGTTATTGGAGGCTGGAGGCCAAGCTGACCCTCTACCTCAGACATGAACCCCTCAGTTGGACATAGATGCATGTTATCAGAAACTGAGTGTGAACGTTGAGTTGTAGCACGTCCCACACATGGTAATAGGCTTGTGAGTCGTGGTTGGAGAAGAATTTTTTTCGTAGCACTTGCACGCCGAAATTCCATCAGTTTTGTCCGAGTCTCTAGAATGAGCGGCATGCTGGTGGTTAATGTGTAGGGAATCATGCAATTGGCCACACAATTAGGAGATGAAGAAGAAAAATATATAAAAAAACAAAAAGTAGCAGGAAAAATAAAAAAGAAGAAGAAAAAATAATAATGCCTTGGACCAGGACCTCGCGACCCGCGAACAGCAAACAGTACTTATAGTACTTGCCGAGTGCGCGCGCGGGTGCGCTGTGACGTGGGCTAATAAGGGCCAAGCAAAGCGGGCTTGGCAGGGGTGTGGTCAAGGGCGTCACAGTCCTTTAAAGAAATACAATAGAAGAAAAGGGAAAAAAAAAAAAAAAAAGAAAGAAAGAAAACGGAGAGCTATATTAGGGGCCAGCAAAAGTGGTTAAAAGTGACACACAAACACAAAGTGCACAACGTGGATGCTGAGTAGAAGTGCACAACGTGCACAATGTGCTTCACGCACAGTCACCTCTGTTGCTTTCCTTTGAACCAGGCAGGTCGGGTGTTACAAAGAAGGACGTCCTCCGTATGAAAGCAGGGCAAATCCACAAGTGATGCAGCAGCTGAAGAAAACGCTCCGGCTCCCAGTCTTGAAACGCGCAGAGGATCGGCACATTAAACAGTACTTATAGTACTTGCCGAGTGCGCACGCGGGTGCGCTGTGACGCGGGCTAATAAGGGCCAAGCAAAGCGGGCTTGGCGGGGGGCGTGGTCAAGGGCGTCACAGTCCTCTGTTGCTTTCCTTTGGACCAGGCAGGTCGGGTGTTACAAAGAAGGACGTCCTCCGTATGAAAGCAAGGCAAATCCATGAGTGATGCAGCAGCTGAAGAAAACGCTCCGGCTCCCAGTCTTGAAACGCCTGGGACTCAAATGTCCAACTCATGTACCCCTGCACCCCCACCCCCCAGCACTATGGGGCACCTGCCAGCAGACCCCCACTCATGTCCAACTCATGTACCCCTGCACCCACAACCCCCAGCACTGTGGGGCACCTGCCAGCAGGCCCCCACCCATGTCCAACTCATGTTCCCCAGCCAACATGTCATCACCATCTAGATCCCTGGTCCCTATGGTCAGCCTCCAAATGCAAAACACCCACCCGAGTATTGCATCCACCCACTTATAATTGGCAATTACATAACAGAACACCAATTGCAAGTTCCGAAACAAACACATTTCCCTCACATACACCCAATGGGTGTCAGTGAATCTCAAAAGCCATATCATGATATGCATTAAACCAATGAGATGATACTACACATTGAAGTGTGATAAAAAGTATGTATTGAAGGAAACATAAATAGAATCAAAAATAAAGAAACAGAAATGGGAATGTACAAAAATGAAAAGAAGCATGTCCGTGAAAAAAAGCAAAACCAAAAATCAAAATCCAAAGTAATGGTGTCCAAAGTCACAGTCCAGAAAACAAAATCCAATGGGAAATAAAATAGAAAGCCATTGCTCCATGGTGAAAATGTGAAAGAAAAATACAATCCAACAGTGAACTATGTACATACGAACAAGCCAGGGTTCATTATCCCAACAAAACAAAGGAAACCTATCTAACTACACTGACTAATAAAATAAACTATATACAAAAATGTGGCCAATGTCCGAAAGGTCCAAAATAAATCCCAAAAAAAATGAAACCTAACACTACCTACATAACTATGTACAAGGGCAGCGGGCTAGTTTGACGGCTCACTTGTGGATGTCCTGGGCCAGGGCATCATCGAACTCCTGCTCAATGTCCCGGAGGCGGTCCTCATCCATGGCCCGAGGGTCCGCAGGGCCGTCGACGTGTCCACCTCCAAACCCCTGCGGATTGCCTCGAGGCACTCGGCCCGCCTCAGGGCCCTCCGCATGGAGTTCTCTGCCCTGACCATTGTGAACCGTGCCTCTTCCGCCCGCTGCCGCTCCGCATCTATGGCGTGGCCCAACCGCTGCCACACGGAAGACACTCTCTGTCCTGGGTCCTCCTGCCCTCCGGCCGATGCCTGCCCCTCCGATGTTGAAGGCCCCGAGCCTTCATGGCTCCCACCACGTTGCTGCTGCTGCTGTGCCTCTGCCCGTGCACTGCCTCCTGCTACCTGCACATCCTCCGCCGGCTGGGGTGCAGTCGTTGACGTGGCCACCCCTGCTGGACGTCCGACTCCTGACTGTGGCAGGGATGCCTCCTCCACCAGCCTGGCCGCACCGTCAGAGGCAGCTCCACAGGGCACCCAGGTGACTGATGGGTGGGAAGATGGCACGGAGGACGACTGGCGCGTAGGGTGTTCAGTTGAGGAGGGGGTCATAGCAAGCCCCATCATACGGAGGAATGCGGCCTGGGTGACCTGTCCCAGCAGGCTGACATGGTCAACGAGCCATTCGAGATGACGTGCAGTCACCTCATGAAAAGACTGCAGTCACCTCGCATGGCCCGTTGACGCAACGCCACACCACTCAGAACAGGCTCAACCCGGACCCGGATAGCCACGTCCGCAGGCAGAGGAAGGCCAGTTGTCGTGAGCTCATCCCCTGCCTGAAAACGGGTCTGGACGTAGGCATCCCTGCTGGTGCAAGATGATGCAGGGACAAGATCAGGGACAGGATTGCACACAGGCACCTCCGTGGCGGCCTGTGCTGCCTCCTGTCCCTGGTCCTGCACTGCACCACTAGCACCAGTGGGATCCCCACCTCCAGACCCCGTCTCTGTTGCTTGCACGGCCTCCTCCTCCACCAAACCCCCCTCCAACCTGGATGACTCCGTGCCATCTTCCCCCGTTGGGCCCTGTGGGGTCCCAGCTGCCCCTTCTGCTGCAGAGGAGTCCAACTCCAACCTCTGCCTCTTGGACCTCCCCCCGGCAGCTGCGGCCTGGGACGCGGCTCCGGACTCCTCACTCCCTGACGAGATGACAACATGGGAGGAGAGCCGGGCCTTGCGTCTCCGGCTGGCGGTGGGATCCCCGCCGCTGTGCTCCACAGCACCTTCTCCGCCCTCTTCATCAGTTGACGCTGCAGACAGGGAGAAATAAAACACAGGCATCAGGGCACTGTACAATGGACACATACATACATGACAGTTGTACATGAGTGGCATTGGCAAACCTCAGACATGTCATCACAATCCCCAACACACATGTCATTTCAACTCGCACACATGAGCCATACCACAGCCATATCGCAACTGCCAGCGCCATCCATACACATACAACAGCATGAGCAGGCAAAGGTGAGCCAGACATCACATGCAACACAGGAAGTGCACCACACATGTACACACACCACCACACTTGCATGCATGTGTACACCTCTGCCAAGTGTCGCAGTGTTCAGATGGGCATCCATGTCACATCTGCCCATCAGGCTTCCACATACCGCTGTCACATGCATCCATCTTGCATCACTGTTGCACCCTTGTCAAATACACACACATGCACATGTACACAGTGCTGATACATGCAGCTGAAAACAACATACATGCGTGACATCACGGACATGTCTACTTACATACACATTCATCCAAACATGTGAGCCCACACAACTGCATTTGGCATGCAAGCCTACACACACAAGCACCATCCATATCTCACACATTCCAGCCCTCGCATGTGTTAGCTCCACGGCCCTGTACACCCCCACCCATACTCGACCCCATACAAACAGATGTGCAACCTGCACACTACTGAAAAATCACCACACGCACAGCTCACAATCAGGATGCATGTACACTTACCGCTCGACTCCAGACGGGTCAGCCTCTCAAGGACCTGGATGTGGAGCGCTGGGGATATGCGTTCCAGGACCCTCATCTGTTACACCGACAAGTGGCCCCGGCGCCCCTTGGCATCCGCTGCCTTCAAGAGGCGCCGGGCCTTGTTCAGGGTCCTGGACCTGAAGTCCTCCCAGCGCTTCTTGACATGTTGGAAGTCGCGGACTGCCACCCCCTCCGCATTGATGGCAGTCACGATGTCAGTCCAGATCTGAGTCTGTCCTTCCTTGTCGGCGCGGGAACTTCTGAAGAGGGCATCATACTGCCCCAGGACTTGCTCCACCAGGACACCAACTTCGGTGGCACTGAAGCTGGTGCCCCTCGGCCTCTCTGGCCGGGGGTTGTCAGTGGTCTCAGATGGTGTTTGCCCCGACATGACAACCCCAGAGGCAGGAGTGGGTGGGCAACTGGGTCCCTGGTCTGGGCTGTGGAGCGATGGAATCCCAGTCGGGAGTCTTCGGTTCCAGCAGGGGTGGTCACAGCAACAGCACCCCTGGCTGATGTGCAGGCAGCAAATGGCAGGGCAAGTGGGCAGCAGGCAGTCAGGCAACAGCAGATGGCAGGTGGGAGCATGCTTGGGGCTCTGGGGGCAGTAGTTCGGCCTTCTGGGCAGGAGCGTGGTCTTCCGTGTGCTTACACGTGGCCAGCTTGATACGGAGTGATTTGGCACGTGAAAATCCTGCACGTTTGCGTGTAAATCGAGGAAAGGCCCTAAGGGCGTATGCACGTCAGTACGCATATGCGATTTCATTGGACCAAAGGCCCGTAGCGCGTGAGCGCGTCTGTGACGTGAGGCGCGTGGGTGTGTCCCTCATACACGTGATGACAGAGCACACGTGGATTTCCACCAATCGCGTGTGGAACTTCCTGCGCACCCCCAGTAATACACGTACCCTGGCCAATCGCGTGTACGCTCACTTCCCTCCGATTACACGCGATGACACTCGGACGTGCAGTTTTACCACATGTGCTCACATATGCGATTTCATTGGCCCAAAGGCCACCATGCGCAGCTGTGACGTCACGCGCATGGCCGTAGAGAATGGCGCGTCTAAAAATTGAAGAGATACACGTCCAAGTGTCAAAGCGCGTAATTGGTGGAAATGGCCTCATTGCGTATGCGCGTCTGTGACGTGTGTATAAAAGGTACGTGTAGAACGTCATTTCCTTGTACGTGCTTTTCGTGGCGAGCGAGTTGGTGAAATCTGTACTTCTTTCGGTTCACACGCGATTTACTTCACAGCGTTTCCAGTTCGTACTCCCTGTTACCTCTGACAGTTTTTTCTCTTTTCCTCTTTTTCCTGGGCCTGTTTCCTCAAACAGCGTTCCCTTCTACTGTTGTCCTGTCTCCTCAGACAGCATACAATTCTTCTTTTGGCGGGCGTGTTGCCAACGCGCACAAGCGCATATTTTTCACGCTTTTGTTGCTGGCGGACGGTGAGTCGATAACATATCTAACTTCTGTGCTTGCCCCGTGTGTCGCGTACCCCTTCAGAGGTCATTCTAGGCTGCATGTGACACGCATACGTTCATTCTTGTGTTCCTGGGTGCCACAGCGTAGTGCAGGTTTATTTTTCCACGCACGTGGTCTAGGAGGGGTTGCGTGCACCTTACTTCCCTTTTTTGGGGTGCCTGTGCGTTGCGTGACCCGTCATCTTTCCCCAGGGATGACATACAGCCTTGCTAGAGCACTAGGGTACGATTACCATCTGGTACCCAAGCCCTTTGACCCAATTGCCCAGGACAATAGTTCACATCAACTCCCATACGCACAATAACATCAGTGCCATGGCTGGGAGGCGAACAAGCTGTAAGGGTGGCAAAGGTGGCCGAGCCCCAAGTGGTGGCCTTGGTGGATCCGGTAGGGGACGTGGCCGTGACTTGCAGGGTGCCCCTAGCCCCCCATGTGTGGAGGAGCAGTCAGGGACACCCATGCCCCCCACCCCCCCTGGTTGAGGTTACCGTGGCTGACACCATCCATGCTCAGCCCTTGTTGGACAAGCCCACTGTGGAACCAGACCTGGCCACGTGCGCCGGTGAACGTTGGTGTCATCAGGCCACGTGGATCAGGGGCAGCTAGGTCATCTGCTGCCCTGCGTAGGCAGTCAGGGGAGGCTGCAGGGGCAGCTGCGTCTCCATCCACCCCACCTCTCACACACCCATCCAGGACAGTGTCGGTCCAAGTCCATCATGCTGACATTCCCCCTGACACCATCACACTTGAGATAATGCCTGCACCAACTCCCATGCTGAGTGTGCAATCCCACGCTCCTGCCCCTAGTGTCCAGAGCGGCGCAGGACACTCCGGATCCCCACCACCTTCCAAGCGGAAGAGGAAGAGTGCTCGTCCAGTAGAGGCTGATGCCCCAGACACGGCTACACAGTCCGGCCCGTCAAGGAAGCCCAGCTTCAATGAGGCCGAACTGAATGCACTTGTAGAGTATGTGTCCGCACATGACCGCGAAATGGTGATTGTTGCAGGATCCAAGACCACACCTGCACAACGTCAGGCACACTGGCAGACCATTGCGGACATCATAAGTGCCCTTGGAATCGTGAGGCGCACAGCTAATGATTGCTACAAGCGCTGGAATGACCTAAAGCGCAGGGCAAAGAATAAGCTGGCCTCAAGTCATGCCGCAACTCTAGTGACTGGAGGTGGGTCTCCAGCAGACGACATAGAACTCACTCCACATGAGCAGGTTTCTGGGACCTACGTCACGGAGGAACAGATCCAAGGCGTGGGAGTAGTGGCAGATTACGAGGCATTGTCCGGTGAGTGCACATGCATGTGTGTGTCATCCATGTGCATGTTGTGTGCGGGAGGGCTTCTGTTTGGGTGCCAGGGGAGGGTGTGTGTGCCTGAGTAGTTTGGCTCACCCATGTGCCTCTTCCTAAACATTCTTGGCAACAGCATTTGGGTATAGCAGCATCCCTTCGGCCAACATTAGACATCCAGCCCAACACCACGCCAGTTGCCCTTGGAGTGTCATCTTGCCAGTACACTGTTGCCTATTTACCTCTGTTTATTCAGGCAGATTGTTTGCATACCACCACTTTTACTCAGGATTTCTCAGTCCTATTGTCACATGTCTGACAAGGCTATGGTACAGTGGACTGGCTCAGTTTCGTGGACATGATTAGTTTGGACATGTCCCTGTGCTATTGGACCATTTTTGACTGGCAGCTGCATGTTAAACATTAGAACCATTACAATGAAAATAATCAATCATATGAACAAACTGGACTGAATGAACAATTGGTGACCTCCTCTCCCTCTTCACTTCATGGCTAGGGTAGATGCCATCTGTGTGATGGCATGTGTATTTGACCTGCCAATCACTGGTCAATGTGTGATGCCACTGCTAGGCAGCATGCAGCAAATGTGTTCATCTTCCATCTTGGTGTCATCAATGTGTGCCATCTGCCTCCCCATCACACGCAGTGACGGTGCATGCATGGGAGTGTTTTAGTCATGTGGGACATGTGTCAATCAAGTACTGTTTCTGTAGCCTCTCAGCCCTCATTGTGTGCCATAGTGCTAATGCCTGTGTCCATTTGTTTTCTTTTATGTCTTTGCAGGGGAAGACGCACCTGATACTGCTGGGGTTGTGGAGATGGTGTCGACCCAGGAAAGGTCTGAGGGCCGACCGACCACCAGTGAGGGACGTGGTGTGGTGGTGGGTGAGAACCCACAACTGCTGCAGGTCATGCTCTCAAGGGGTGTCTCTGGCTGAACCTCCCCCGAGCTGTACTCAGGTGTTGATTCGGATGATGAGACCTACGTGCCGTCGCAGGTGAGTGTTCCTGGGAGGATTCTGTTCTGTCCGACCCACCTGCACCAGGGTTAGAACCCTCAATGGGGATGTCAGTGTTGGCAGGTACGCCTTTGGTGGTTACGGATGCAGAGTCACACTCCGCGACATCTGATCCTGTTCCTGGGCCAGCAGATCAGAGGGGGAATGCAGTCCTGCAGCCTCAGGCAGTGCCGGCACAGCAAGGCGCAGTTCGCCTTGCCCCAGACAGGTGTGGTGCCCACCGACGTGGTGGCCGTACGCCACCTGGCAATACCACATGGGAGCAATCCATTTACGATATGGCAACCCAACAGGCAGCATCATCAGAGATGATGGCTCAGGCCATGGATAGGGTGGCCACTTCCATTGTCCCCCCCGAAAGGCTGATGGAGCGACTACAGCAGGCAACCGACTCCATCTGTCAGTCACACAGGGAGGACATGTTGGCGTCCGACAGGGACAGGTGGGCGGCACTGGCGACTCTGCGGGAAGCCATCTCCATGGAGTCCCAGGGCCACAGGGAAGCCCTGAGGCTGGAACTCCTTCACCTCAGGACGACTCTTGTTGAGCTTGAGGCTTCAACAAACCGAAGGACAGAACAGCAGCTGGAGCGTCTCATCAGTACACTCTCAGCTGAGATGCAGGCAACTAGGGCAGAGGTCCGGGCATCCCGTGAGTTGTTGCATGGGGACCTCCGCACACTCATCCTCCAGAATGAGACCTACCACACCCGCATGCTTGCAGCCATGGAGGAACAGACTAGGGCTTTGCCTGGGCTGCCTCCCATAGTGCCACCACCTCCGGATGCAGCTGCAGAGGGTGAGAATAGCGACAGCAGTGATACTCCCACAATAGGGTAGCCGTGTAGGCCATGAGCCCATGGAGGTGTTTTTTTTCGCAAGATCCACACAGGTGGGTTTTGGTTTGCACCCTGTCCTCGGACCTCCTGGGTGGCCTCCCCAACCCCCCCGGGCCCATTAATGGCCATTTTTGATTTTTTTTTCTTTTTTTTTTTTGGGACAGTGTGTTGCCTTGTGTGGCTCCCGTGGGCATACGCTGCATTGTGGCTGTGCACATGCAGGCTTGTCATGGATTTGGTTCAGATGCTTGGGTTTTTGTCACACACACCCCTCCTACTTCCCGTTTCCATGGGCTTGCAAAGGGTGTGCCCAAGTGACATTGACGTACATGATGACATTGGACTCCCATGAGCTCTGTGGGCAGTCTGTAGTCAATACTGTGTATACATTCATAGTGCATATTGTTGTTGTATTGTACACTGCGTGGTGTATTGATATGTGCCTCTGCATCCATCTCATCCTCCATATTTGCAGGTACATTCCTCATGTCTTCACAATGCGGTCCACCTTGGAACTGGAGTCCATGTTGTAAGCAGTGCACCTACACTCTTGCGTGGTGCTAACACTGTATACTTGCAAGTGTTTGGAGGGCTGTCATCATCAGGTGGTGAGGCTAGCTAATTTTTAAGTCTGTAATGGCATGTTTAAGGTAGGTTGGAGGTTGTGTAGGTGATAGGTATTCTTAGTAAGTATTTGGTAATGTGGGTTGTAGGTCCTGCATTACTGTGAGCATTTCATGTGTGGACAGGTTTCCATTAGGGACACTGTAGCTGCTGACACTTGGGGCATGTTGTGGGGATTCATTTCTTTCCTCTCACATTGCATGACATGCCATGGTGTGTTTTGTGGCCGTGCCGGGGAGTGGGTGGGTGACATGGCACTGTTTTCATGTAGTATTTTGCAAGTGGGTATTCATTTCTGCAGCATGGAAGTGTCTTTTCATGACACTGCATTGGTGGTGTTTGTGCAGGTAGGGATGCACACATTGTGACACTTCCACATGAACAATCTCAGGCTGCTATAGTTCTGACAGTTGACAGTCCCTTAGTTCGTCTTAATTGTCAGGTCGAGTCATCATTGCTTATCAGATTGGATGTGCCAGGCCTGTGTGCACTCCACTGGGGTGTGATTTCTATGTGAAGTAATTAGCCACCAGCTGCGTACGGGCTGCCTCACCCCGTGCCCTCTCCCCTCCCATGCGCAGCGGGCGTGCATGTGGTTGGGGATGTGGGGGCACCACCATGTCCACGGCCAGGCCCCGGCGTGTTGCAACATTGTGCAGGACACATGCTGCCACTATGATCCTGCACACTACTGGGGGCGCATATAACAGCTGCCCGCCAGACCGGTCAAGGGAGCGAAAGCGTGACTTGAGCACTCCAAATGTGCGCTCCACTATGCCCCGGGTTGCAATATGGGCTGTGTTGTATCTTACCTCTGGAGGCGTGATGGGATTCCGAATTGGCGTCATCCTGTGGGTGCTCAGAGGGTAGGCACTGTCCCCTGGTGAGGAGGTGATGGGTATCATTAGTGGGGTAGTGACATAACTCTGCATCTGACATGCATGCATGTGCAGTGGCATTCATACTCACCAAGCAGCCATGTATCGCCATGCCGGCCAGCTTCTAGGTCCCGGCTTAGGGTAGACATTCGGTAAATGAAGCTGTCGTGGGTGGACCCTGGATAGTTGGCATATACTGAGGTGATGATTCCCTTAGCATTACATACTACCTGCACGTTGATGGAATGCCAGTGCTTGCGGTTCCTATAGAAGTGCTCAGATGCCCTGGGGGGACGTAGTGCCACATGGGTGCAGTCAATGGCACCTAGCACTTTTGGAAATTGTGCCACACCGTAGAAATCGAGGGTGGCAGCCTGCCTTTCTGCAGGTGTCCTGGGCAGGTATATGTGCCTACGGACTGATGGGCGTGCAGTGATGATGTTCAAGACCTTGTGTAGGCAGCGTGACTGCGTGGCCTGTGACACCCCACCCACTATGGCACTTGTCTGCTGAAATGATCCTGTGGCCAAGAAGTGCAGTACATTGAGGACCTTCTCCAGGGGGCTGAGTGCTTGGGAGACAGGGTGGGTGATGTGAGGTCATCCTCCCACTCACTGACCAGGTCCAGTATTATGTGTGGGGGAAACCTGTACCTCCCATACACCTGGTCATCAGGCATGCCAAAAAGGCTGGTTCTGGGAGTGAAAATTCGGGCCCTCACTATCCTCTTCCTCCTCCTTTGGTAAACCACGGCCACTGCTGCTAGGAATGGTATATTCATCCTGGCGTATGAGCTTGTTTGTTGTTTGTGCGCACTTTTATGCTGCGCGTGTCGACGTATGCCTGCTTCATGCTGGTGTACGTGTCTCAGGATTGGACCATTTTTCGGCACGTCGTAGGCGAACGTGTGAATCTTCCCGCCCACACCAGGAATACACGTAGCACGCTCTCACAGGCACAGTCGTGGGTAAATATTCCCGCCCACCCCTGGAATACATGTAACCCACTCTCAAAGGCCCAATCGCGTGTGGAAGTTCACGCGCACCCCGAAGTACACATACCCAGGCCAATCGCGTGTGGGACTTCCCGCGCACCCCGATGTACACGTACAATCGCGTGTGGAACTTCCCGCGCACCCCGTAGTACAGGTACCCAGGCAAATCATGTGTGGAAGTTCACTTGCACCCCGAAGTACACGTACAATCGCGTGTGGAACTTCCCGCGCACCCCGAAGTACACGTACCCAGGAAAATTGCATGGCTGGGGGTGGGGTTGGTGGTAGACATGGGTGGGGGCCTGGTGGAGGCTGCCCCTGCTCTGCGGGGGGTGGGGATAATAGGGGACATGAGTGGGGGCCTGGTGGAGGCTGCCCCTGACTGCTGGGGGGGTAGGAGGTGGTGGGAGACATGAGTGGGGGCCTGGTGGAGGCTGCCCCTGGTGGCTGGAGGGTGGGGTGGTGGTAGAAATGGGTGGGGGCCTGGTGGAGGCTTCCCCTGCACTGCTGGGGGGTGTGGGTGGTGGGAGACATGAGTGGGGGCCTGGTGGAGGCTGCCCCTGACTGCTGGGGGGGGTAGGGGTGGTGGGAGACATGAGTGGGTGCCTGGTGGAGGCTGCCCCTGGTGGCTGGGGGGTGGGGTGGTGGTAGACATGGGTGGGGGCCTGGTGGAGGCTGCCCCTGCACTGCGGGGGGTGGGGGTGGTGGGAGACATGGGTGGGGGCCTGGTGGAGGGTGGCCCTGGTGGCTGGGGGGTGGGGGCGGGGGTAGACATGGGTGGGGGCCTGGTGGAGGCTGCCCCTGCACTGCTGGGGGGTGGGGGCGGTGGGAGACATGAGTGGGTGCCTGGTGGAGGCTGCCCCTGGTGGCTGGGGGGTGGGGGTGGTGGGAGACATGAGTGGGTGCCTGGTAGAGGCTGCCCCTGGTGGCTGGGGGGTGGGAGTGGTGGTAGACATGGGTGGGGGCCTGGTGGAGGCTGCCCCACAGTGCTGGGGGGTGGGGGTAATAGGGGACATGAGTGGGGGCCTGGTGGAGGCTGCCCCTGCACTGTTGGGGGGTGGGGGTGGTGGGTGACATGAGTGGGGGCCTGGTGGAGGCTGCCCCTGCACTGCTGGGGGGTGGGGGTGATGGGAGACATAAGTGGGGGCCTGCTGGCAGGTGCCCCACAGTGCTGGGGGGTGGGGGTAATAGGGGACATGAGTGGGGGCCTGGTGGAGGCTGCCCCTGACTGCTAGGGGGTAGGGGGTGGTGGGAGACATGAGTGGGGGCCTGGTGGAGGCTGCCCCTGCACTGCTGGGGGGTGGGGGTGGTGGGTGACATGAGTGGGGGCTTGGTGGAGGCTGCCCCTGGTGGCTGGGGGGTGGGGGTGGTGGGAGACATGAGTGGGGGCCTGGTGGAGGCTGCCCCTGCACTGCTGGGGGGTGGGGGTGGTGGGAGACATGAGTGGGTGCCTGGTGGAGGCTGCCCCTGGTGGCTGGGGGGTGGGGGTGGTGGGAGACATGAGTGGGGGCCTGGTGGAGGCTGCCCCTGCACTGCTGGGGGTGGGGGTGGTGGGAGACATGAGTGGGGGCCTGGTGGAGGCTGCCCCTGACTGCTGGGGGGTAGGGGGTGGTGGGAGACATGGGTGGGGGCCTGGTGGAGGCTGCCCCTGGTGGCTGGGGGGTGGGGGTGGTGGTAGACATGGGTGGGGGCCTGGTGGAGGCTGCCCCTGCACTGCTGGGGGGTGGGGGTGGTGGTAGACATGGGTGGGGGCCTGGTGGAGGCTGCCCCTGCACTGCTGGGGGGTGGGGGTGGTGGGAGACATGAGTGGGGGCCTGGTGGAGGCTTCCCCTGACTGCTGGGGGGTGGGGGTGGTGGGAGACATGAGTGGGGGCCTGGTGGAGGCTGCCCCTGCACTGCTGGGGGGTGGGGGTGCAGGGGGACATGAGTGGGGGCCTGGTGGAGGCTGCCCCTGGTGGCTGGGGGGTGGGGGTGGTGGGAGACATGAGCGGGGGCCTGGTGGAGGCTGCCCCTGACTGCTGGGGGGTAGGGGGTGGTGGGAGACATGAGTGGGGCCTGGTGGAGGCTGCCCCTGGTGGCTGGGGGGTGGGGGTGGTGGGAGACATGAGTGGGGGCCTGGTGGATGCTGCCCCTGCACTGCTGGGGGGTGGGGGTGCAGGGGGACATGAGTGGGGGCCTGGTGGAGGCTGCCCCTGGTGGCTGGGGGGTGGGGGTGGTGGGAGACATGAGTGGGGGCCTGGTGGAGGCTGCCCCTGCACTGCTGGGGGGTGGGGTGGTGGGAGACATGAGTGGGGGCCTGGTGGAGGCTGCCCCTGACTGCTGGGGGGTAGGGGGTGGTGGGAGACATGAGTGGGTGCCTGGTGGAGGCTGCCCCTGGTGGCTGGGGGTGGGGGTGGTGGTAGACATGGGTGGGGGCCTGGTGGTGGCTGCCCCTGCACTGCGGGGGGTGGGGGTAATAGGGGACATGAGTGGGGGCCTGGTGGAGGCTGGCCCTGGTGGCTGGGGGTGGGGGTGGTGGTAGACATGGGTGGGGGCCTGGTGGAGGCTGCCCCTGCACTGCTGGGGGGTGGGGGTGGTGGGAGACATGAGTGGGTGCCTGATGGAGGCTGCCCCTGGTGGCTGGGGGGTGGAGGTGATGGGAGACATGAGTGGGTGCCTGGTGGAGGCTGACCCTGGCGGCTCAGGGGTGGGGGTGGTTGTAGACATGGGTGGGGGCCTGGTGTAGGCTGCCCCTGCACTGCTGGGGGATGGGGGTGGTGGGAGACATGAGTGGTGGCCTGGTGGAGGCTGCCCCTGGTGGCTGGGGGGTGGGGGTGGTGGGAGACATGAGTGGGTGCCTGGTGGAGGCTGCTCCTGGTGGCCGGGGGGGGCGGGGGTGGTGGTAGACATGGGTGGGGGCCTGGTGGAGGCTGCCCCTGCACTGCTAGGGGGTGGGGGTGGTGGGAGACATGAGTGGGGGGCTGGTGGAGGCTGCCCCTGCACTGCTGGGGGGTGGGGGTGGTGGGAGACATGTGTTTGTGATCAATGGTGCAAGGTGACATGTGGGTTGGCTGGTGGGCATGGCCATGGTCGATGGGTTGCCTGTGGGACATGAGCAGGGGTGCAGGGTAGTACCCTGTGGTGTGGGCTGCCTGCAGGGGCCGTGGAGGGTGTAGAGGGAACACCTGGGGGGACCCGCATGGCCAAATCACGTGTAGCATTCCCCGGCACCACCGAAATACACGTACCCTGCAGAAATCACGTGTGGAACTTCCCGCGCACCCCGTAGCACACGTACCGAGGCCAATTGCGTGTGGAACTTCCCGCGCACCCCTGAAATCCACGTACCCGGCCAAATCGCGTGTGGAACTTGCCGCGCTCCCATGAAATCCACGTACCCAGCCAAATCGCGTGTGAAACTTCCCGCACACCCCTGGAATCCACGTACCCAGCCAAATTGCGTGTGAAACTTCGCGCGCACCCCTGAAATCCACGTACCCAGCCAAATCGCGTGTTGAACTTCCCGCGCACCCCTGAAATCCACGTACCCGGCCTAATCGCGTGTGGAACTTCCCGCACACCCCTGAAATCCACTTACCCAGCCAAATCGCGTGTTGAACTTCCCGCGCACCCCTGAAATCCACGTACCCGGCCTAATCGCGTGTGGAACTTCCCGCGCACCCCTGAAATCCACTTACCCAGCCAAATCGCGTGTGAAACTTCCCACGCACCCCTGGAATCCACGTACCCAGCCAAATCGCGTGTGAAACTTCCCGCGCACCCCGAAATACACGCACACGTTATTTTTCAGTCAGCGGGTGTCCGTGTTTGTGGGTACCCCTTTGCACGTCATTTGTCCTGGAGGGCCACAGTATAGGACATTCATCATAGCTGTATATAGGTGCTATTTGTTGGCACACCTTTTGGCGCACATTTTTTACAGGCGCAGGGACGCTACCGCCTGCTTTCTTGTGGCGGTCGTGTTTGTGCCTGTGCGCTGGTTTGACCGTGCGCTGTTTTGCCCTATTCGATTCCATGAAAACGTGTTGTAGGCGAGCGTGTGGCCGTTCTGCGCACTTGCACCCTGTACTTCCCCCGTGACGCCCACATTTTGTTGTGTGCGCCGCGCTATGTGCGATTTTCGCTGTGGCCTGTGCGATTTTCGCTGTGACCTGGAGCACGCTGTTAGATGGCCTGTGCGCCAACGTGCGCCGCGCACTTTTTTAGCGCACATCAGATAGTTTTTCGCGCACGCCCTTCCATGAATCGATGTGCGCTGCTTTTCGTGCGATTTTCGCACTTGCACTGCGATTTTCGCTATTCCACTGCGAATCGCACATTTTTGCCCACTTGCGCCGTGCTAATTATTCCATGAATCGGCCTCTGTAGCTTTTGATATAGAAAAAATATACATACAATATCACCCAACCTGTGATGGTACTCATTTATCGACATCAGAAGGATGAAAAGCTGAGCTGGCCTTGCCGAGATTCAAACGTGCAAACTACAGATCACACACAGACATCATAGCAGCAAGCGATCAACCCACAGAGCTATTTTACCTGCTATAGCTATCTTACCGGCTATAGAAACATGAGCAATTACATGTCTGAATGTTCTCAAAGTCAGAAAGCAAATTACACTCTTTAGTGGATACCATTAAAATGGTAACTGAGATTTAACTGCAGGCCAGTTCATCTGCAGGTCTTGTGCAAAGTTGGCCACATGTCAATCCTGCGTGGATCTACTTTTCAGGCTTCAGAGGTTGGCAAAATACATACCATTGGGAGGGTTCATGACTGTGTATTAACAAATTTAGAATAGCACTGGGAAAGAAGCACACTCACATTGTATCCCATACTCTGGGCATTCGTTCCCTCATACATGCAAACACACACCCTGAACAGCATGCCATGGAGATAGGAAAGATGCATTACAACAAAGCATTAATTGTGGCAAAAGGAAGGTTAGAGCCACTTTATGTGATATGGTCAAACATTTCTACTATATACACAAGCTTTTAGGCACAAGGATTTTGTCACGTGACCGAGGACAACGAGATGGAATGGCTTGTGATGATCGTAACAAAGACAATGGCAGAAAAAAACATGCTATAACTGCAAATTGCAAAAAGCAAAATACATAGTCCAAAATTGATGCTTATTATACTATAAATGCTTTTTGGAAGTGTTTGTCTGCGTTGGGAATTTGAGGTATATAAGAACAGGGTAAATCAGTGAATCACCCCCTGAAGTGTTCATGAAAAAAATCTTTAATGAGTCTAGCAATAATTGTATAGAATTCCAGAAAGACAAATTATTTGTTATTCCTATTCTTTCTTATTTCGGGTCACTGCTCAGTGTTCCACTTGTGGAAGCCCCTGTTTTTTAAGAGGCCTAAACAAGAAAGCCAGCACTACAGAAACAAAGAAACACATGGCGCTGGCCCGAGTCCCGGTGCTGCCATTTAAAACAATAAATTAAGGGTGTCAAGGGCGACCACAGGGGTAGCAAAAGAACTTCGGGGGTCGCATTTGTGACCCCCTGGCGTCTCCAAATGACGTCCCTGATGCAAGGGATGAGGTATTAAAGGGAATGACAGCCTGTGTCCATGTATTATAAGGGTTCTCTGTGAAACTGTAGCTTGGGAAAAAGACAAAGGGTAGGTGATTAATCTTCCCTGCATCCCTAAATCCCTCCACCACATATTATAGGATGGGCATTCAATACTATTATATACACCTTTTGGGGAAAGTGCTTGATTTTCTTGGGAGTGCAAGTTTGGGGGAATGGCACTATAGGCAACTATATCACTGGATACCATTAGAAGGAATGAAAGACCCCATACCATACATAAAAAGGATATTACAATTCACCTTGGAGTAAGTGACCTCATAAAAAAGAAATCACCCTTTATCACCTGCATAGACGTTATCCCACTCGACTGTGATGTCATCAATGACATTTGGGATGTCCTCTTTGACATCCTGGGTGTTAGTCTTAGCAGTGTACGGTGGTGGCGTGAGTTATAGTTGCTTAGCTTACAACAACTGGCAAATTTCTGAGGTTTTTTGGTTTTACCTGTAATTACAACGTCCCTGTAACAACGTTTTTCCATTGATTTTCTTAGGTTTTTATTAGTGCAACTTAACCATAACGTTCCTTTAACAAAGTGTTTTCATTGAATTGCATAGGTTTTTATTGGTGCAACTTAACCATAAGGTCCATTAACAAAGTTTTTTTCAGAGAATTCCCTGGGTTTTTACCAGTGCATGCTATTTTCCTACAACTTACTAATATCATACCTAGCCAAATATAGCAACGTTTGTGTCCGATTTACAACATTTCACCTCAAACCTCTGCCATTTACCACCTTCTAGCATCATTTTTAACACTTCAATACTTTTCCCACTTTTTTTGCTTCCGTCAACATTCGTGAACGTCTGACGTCACTGTGGACCTTCCGGACAGTGCCACATGACCATACATATAGACTCAATACATTTATCTAACATTTCCATTAGCATTTTGTGTTATGCTAACGCTAATAATGTGGCGTTCATCCCACGTTCCTGACACTGGAACAGGGGATAACGGCCCAGCAGCCCTAGTTATCGGCCCAAGCGAAGTGTGTCTATGTGCGCCCTGATGGCTGGGGGGCTTCGGCACATTATAAATAAATAAATAACGAGGGCTCTGGACCATTATTCTCCATTGCAGCCCCTACAATGGCGGATAAAGGCCATTAGCACCCCTGGTTCCCAAAGCGAGAACCTGGTGTGCTAAAAAATAGATTTTTCTTCCAGCCTGCAGAAGGCGAAGTCAGAACCCTATGACCATGACCATATTACCACAAGTACATTTTTTCCCTTTCAAACCTATCCTACTTTTGAATAACTTTATCATATAGCCGGTCCCAGGTGGACATGGCCACTTTAACATCATTTTTCAACCCTCACGGTCAAGGCCAGTAGCCAGATTGTCCAGATCATGACCTTATATCATGACCCGGACAATCTGACCACTGCCCATGGCCACAGGCTATACCTCATTCACCAAAGGTATATCACTATTTTTTGTAGCTACATTATGACACTTGTCAAAAAATAAAACACAGGCACGTTTGCAAAACCATGCTTTCTGTCCTTGCCAATGCTCCTTACATGAGTTTGCTTGAAATGCGCCCATGTTTTTTTTTTCTTCAAAAGTGTGAAAATGTTTGACAATAGTCATGTAACTTAGCCCCCAACTTGACAAAATTAATTCAAACTTTACACAAACTTTCAAGGTTGGGTCTTTAATCTTTCTGAAAACTTTTGTCCACATTAGTCAAACAGCAACAAAGTTATAAGCCATGTAAAAATGTTGAGCCCCCCTTTAATTTAGCCCCCTCTTGAGAAAATCCCACCATACATTACACAAACATTTCTATCTAGATTTAAAATCTTTTTGCAAACCTTTCTGCAGATTCATCAAATGAGCACTGTTATAAGCCTTTACAATATTTTGGACCCCCCCCTTCTAATTGTGCCCCCTTTTGTCGGAATCCCACCATATTTTGCAGGAACATGTATATCTAGACTTAAAATCGTCTTGCAAACTTTTGTGCAGATTCTTCAAATGGCATCACATCTATAAGCCTTTAAATTATTTTGGGACCCCCCCTATAATTTCACCCACGCTTTACAGAATCCCACTAAACTTTTCAAAGCCTTTCAGTACCAGGTCTAGAATAGAATATCAGTGATTTCATCAATGCCATTTGTGATGTCATCTTTCATGTTCTGGGTGTTAGGCTTGGCAGTGCACAGTGGTGGCACGAGTTATGGTTGCTTAGTTTGCCATAACTGGCGAATTTCTGAGGTTTTTCAGTTTTACTTGTAACCATAACGTCCTTGTAACAACGCTTTTTCATGAATTTCTGAGGTTTTTATTAGTGCAACTTCAGCATAACATCCCTTTAACAATGTTTTTCAGTGAATTTCATGAGTTTTTCCAGTGCATGCTATTTTCATATACCTTACTAATATCATATTTACCCCAATATAGCAAAATTTGTGTCCAATTTACAAAGTTTCCCCTTAAAACCCTGCTACTTCCCAGCTTCTAGCATCATTTTTAAAACTTCTATACACTTTTTGCAACTTGTCTCACTGTTTTTGCATCCGATGATGTCTGCGAACATCTGACGTCATCGCGGATCTTTTTACGGAAAGTGGCACTTGTCGATTGACTTGCGTCCAAATGATGCCCTGTCCACGAACGTGTCTGCACTTCGCAATCGGGTCCATGCTTCGAGGACAGTGCGGAACTGCATTTTCTACCGATCTAGGAACTTTCAAGCTCAAAATGTACCCTTGCACAGCTCCTACACCTAAACTTACTCATTATCCATTAACAATCTAGTACAACACACATACTTGAATGAATATTAGCAAAACTGCTATTTATCTTAAAAATGGCTTAAGCTATTGCCATCCCTCCTCCCCAAGAGCCACCACCAGCTGGAGGATCGACACAGCAAAAAAAGTGCAGTACTTCCAAACCAATGAAGACGACCAAGAACATGAGGTAGAGGAAGTGCCTACCTCTAGCACCCAGCCAGAATCATGGTTGTACCAAAGGCTGAAGCTACAACAGTGAAATGAACTGAGTGCGGCCTACCAGGACAGTACTCCTACAGGACCACCTCTGTGCACCGCCACACCAAATCCATCCACTGCAATGCTCTCAGACAGATTGTTCCTTTCTTAGCAAATAGTTAGTCTTCCTCCACTGCATCTTCCTCAACCAATACTATAACAACACAGTCTACTTCTGTGGGACACAAAATCCCATCAGCTACCTTGCAAGCAATAAAAGAGGCTGTTGATCCATATATTTCAAAGACAACAGTCCTCTGTAAATACTGCAACGCACCACTCTGCAGGGGTAAGCGATTTTGAAGTGCTTTGGTAGCTGTAATCAAGGAGCATGTGAAACACTTCTCCTACCATAGAAGTAACACACGCAACATCTTCCCCTGCCCACATGCCCCTTTATATAAGTGCTTGGTGCATCTTCCCTTATTTCCTTCCCCACCATACGTTGTAACCTCTCCTGCAACAAAATAAAAATACATCAAACCACAACAAAACGAAGGTTCCTTTAGGAACCACCTTTCACAGTTAAAAAATAGAACAAAAAAAAATCTTATACACTCCATCTACTTTACATTTCACAGTAAAGTACATAGACTCAATAAGATTTTCCAACATTTCCATTAGCATTTTGCGTTATGCTAATGGCAATAATATGGTGTTCATCCCCCGTTCCAGATACTGGAACAGGGATAACGGCCCAGCAGCCCAAGTTATCTGCCCAAGTGAAGTGAGGGCACTAGACCATTATGCCCCGTTCCAGGCCCTGCAATGGGGGATGAAGACCATTACCACCCCGGGTTCCCAAAGTGGTAACCCGGGGTGCTAAAAAAAAAGAAAGGATTTTTCTTCCTACACCGGGACACCTGTGGCATCTCGCTGTAGGAAGGAAAATCCTTTTCCAAGATGGCTACCATAGAAAGAGAAGGCATGGCTCTCTACAAAGCCCCTCTTCCCTTTCCATGGCAGTCTGCAGAAGGTGAAGAGAGACCCCTATCACCATATTACTAGAAGCACATTTTTATTTCACTTTCAAACCTATCCCAGTATCGAATAACTTTACCACATAGCCAGTCCCAGGTGGACATGGCCACTTTAAGCCCATTTGTCATCCCTTGTAGTCATGGCCAGTTGCCAGATTGTACAGGTCATGACTTTATGCCATGACCTGGACAATCTGGCCACTGCCCTTGACCACAGGCTATACCTCAGTCACCAAAAGTACACCACTATTTTTTGGTACCTACATTACGACACTTGTAAAAAAAAATTTAAAAAAACAGGTACATTTGGAAAACCCTGCTTTAAGGTCCTTGACAATGCTCCTTACATGAGTTTGCTGAAAATCTGCCCATGTTCTATTTTTTCAAAAATGTCAAAATGTATTTACGCACAATAGTTATATAACTTAGCCCACACTTGACCAAAACCATTCAGACTTAACACAAACATTCAAGGTTGGGTATATAATCTTTCTGGAAACCTTTGTCCACATTTGTCAAATGGCAACAAAGTTACAAGCCATTTAAAATTGTTGATACCCCCTCTAATTTAACTACCTTTTGACAAAATCCCACCAAACTTTGCAAAACCATTTATATCTAGATCTAAAATGTTTTTGCAAACGTTTGTGTAGATTCATCAAATGGCACCACATTTATAAGCCTTTACAATATTTTGGGACTGCCATCTAATTTTGCCCCCTCTTGACATAATCCGACCAAACTTTGCTAAGCCATTCAGTATCAGGTCTAGAATTGAATTCCATGCAGTTTCATTGAGTGGCGCCAAAGTTATAAGCCATCCAAAAACTGTTTTTCACCAACCCTGTAATGCAGAAATAGGCATTGATGCCCCCGAACATCTGAAGTGTTTGCGGACATCACAGGACTGTACCCGAACATCACGGATGAAAAATACCTGTTTTTAGGCGTCATACGGCCATATGCCATCCCATCCTCATCTCCCCTCACCTCCCCAGAGATTGTTTGATAAGTTTCACAAGTGCAATGTTGTGTTTTTTTAATATGTTTTTTCTGTGATGTCAGCCAACACCGGCAGATGTCCACAAATCCAACATGGCGGGCGTTTCCAAAAATCTGAGGCTCTTCACGCTTTTCACCATCCAATCAGTGGGCGTGTCTGATGTCCGCGGATATCACGTTGCCCTCTAGCCAATCGGATGCCTGTCCGTGGACCGAACAGGGAAGTGGGTCCACAGACCGAACCCAGATATCACACATTTTTTGTACCCTGCTTTTACCCCGTTTTAAAGAAAACTACTGGACAGATTTACACCAAATTTACAAAAGCACGCTTTTGGGACAAGCCGCCACTCCTACAATTTGGTGAAAGTCTGTTGAGCGGTTAGGCTGTAGGTGTGAGCAAACATTTTTTTCCATTGCATCTATGGAAAACCCCTTTTTTGAGACCCCTCTATAACTTTGCCCCCCTTGACCAAACCTCACCAAACTTACCAGAAAATTCAGAGCAGGCCATATACTTTTTTTGCAAAGTTTGGTAAGGATTCGTACAGGGAGAATGAAGCTATAAGCCGTCCAAAAAGTGCTCTTCCTGTGAGTTGAGCAACTTAACCATAACTACACGGCCGCTACCTCAGGCCGTGTAATTCAATTAAAAAATGTTGTTAAAAGGATGTTATGGTTACAAGTAAAACTGAAAAATCTCAGAAATTCACAAGTTATGGTAAACTAAGCAACCATAACTCTGCCACCACTGTACACTGCTAAGACTAATACCCATGACATCAAAGATGACATCACAAATGTCATTGATGGCATCACTAATGACATCATATCTCTGGGCCACTTGTTTTTCATTGAATTTCATGGATTTTTACCAGTGCATGTTAATTTCCTACAACTTACTAATATCATACTTACCTCAATATAGCAACATGTTTTTCCAATGTACAGGTTTCACCTTAAAACTCTGCCATTTCCCACCTTCTAGCATCATTTTTAACGCTTCTATGCACTTTTTGCAATTTTTTCCACTGTTTATGTATCCGTCAACATTCGCTGATGTCTGACATCATTGTGGACCTTCCAGACAGTGTCACGTGACCATACGCTTGCGCACGACATGCTGACGTGTCCGCGAATGCATCCACACTTCACCATGTGTCTGTGCTTTGCGGACAGTACGCAACAGCACTTTCTACTGATCTAGCAACTTTGAACCTCAACATTTACCCTTGTACAGCTCCTACACCTATACTTACTCATTATCCACTAACAATCTAGCACACAGTACATCTTTGGAAGAATATTAGCAAAACTGCTATTTATCTTGAAAATGGCATCCTCTACTGCCATCCCTCCTCCCCAAGAGCAACCATCACCACTACCAGCTGCACGATGAGCACAACAAAAAAACACTGCACTTCCAAAGATAAAGAAGAGGACCAAGAGAATTAGGTAGAGGAAGTGCCTACCTCTACCACCAAGAGACAATCATGGGTGTGGCAGTTCTTTACCACTCTTGTGAATGTACCAAAGGCTAAAGCTACCAAAGTGAAATGCACTGAGTGCAAAATTGTTCTTAGTCACGGTCTAGCTGGACAATACTCCTACGAGACCACATCCATGTACCGCCACACCCAATTCAACCACTGCAATGCTCTCAGAAATGCTGTTCCTTTCTTAGTAAGTAATAGTCTGTCTTCCACCACCTCATCTTCGTCAACCAGTATTATAACCACATAGCATGGTTCTATGGGACACAAATTCAACCAGCTACCCTGGCAGCAATAAAAGAGAGGCTGTTGATCCACATCTTTTGAAGACAACAGTCCTCTGTATATACTGCAACACACCAATCTGCACCGGGGAGCAATTTCAAATTGCTTTTGCAGCTGTAATCAAAGAGCATGAAAAGCACTGCCCACTATCTTAGATGTAACACAAGTGCAACATCTTCCCCTGTCCACCTGCCCCTCCATATTCCTGCTTGGTGCCTATTCCCTCATTTCCTGCCCCATCTTACATTGTGACTTTTCATGAAAAGAAAAAAGTGGGAAACAAATAATTCTGATAGGAACCACCTCTCACAGTTAAAAAATAAAACAAAAAGTAATGTTCTAGAATTCATCTACTTTGCATGTTCAATAAAGCATATAAACTCAATAAGAGTCTAACAGCCAAACTTCAAAGAGCTGCGCGGCACTGATTACATTCACCCACCCTTAACGCTAACACTATACACTCAAAATGAGCTCCACCTACTTCAATGACTTTAGTGGGCAGTGTAGCCAAACGTACACGGTCATCACCAATGTCATAAAGTTATCTTACACAGAACAAGGAAGTTAACCACAAAAATCGACAACAACTGCAAAACCTTGGTCTTTTTTTAAAAGAAATGATAGAAACATTTTATTTTGAAGAAAACAGCAGTAGTGGGGATCATAAAAAAGACTTTTCATTTTGACACAATGATGAAAACATTCACTTAAGTCCACGAACACTTGAACATTTTCAAACCCAGTACATAGTTACCAAACGTCACAGCATTTACATTTTCACCAAAACTAACAACTGTAATCTTTTACTGCCAAATCCACTCATCGATCCATCAATGCAAGTCTTTGCGTACTCCACCAAGAATTTTTTTTTCCATAAGCAACAAATAATCTGTGTACATGCCACTCCATTACGCAGAACAAATTACTGCTTTCAGATTGAAATAAATGCAATGCTTTCACATCTGTACTTTTCTAGAACCTGCATGCGACCATGTTGCTTCCTGTTACTGCAACGGCAAAAGGACAAATTGTTGTCTGGCGATCATCCCACACAATGTTAATGACAGATCCGTTGATGATAATAATTGTTCTAATACTTGCGAAAAAACCGTCAGCCGGTAGACTAAACCCATGACACACACACAGCGGGAGTATATAACTACGTGAAATAGGGGACAGAAAGACATATTTCAGTAACCACTTTATAATTCAATATAAAGATACATTCATATTTTGCCTATAAATTAAAGTTTCTCGTAACATGTACTGCATCTACTGTTTGCGGCAAATTCAACATTCATGCGTCACAACATTGATCATATGGCAGACAGTTCACTTTCCACACTTCAATAGCTTTGACTTAAAATGTTGCTTACATTGCGTTTGGTGAATCAATTTTTCCAATGTTGTACACAATGAACCGCTTCACAACACAGTTTTCTAAAATACAAACTTTACTTTCCAATGTCTGCTTTTAATACAGTGAATCTTAGCATTTCTTTGTGGATTGTCGACACATTTACTCCCACAAATTCTTAGTCCAACGTTTTGAAGGCCACTTAATAATGCCAACCTTCATGTACCGCTCACAGCGTGCCCGAGTCAGTTTTGTTTCTAGAAACACATGCCACACATCCTTGTCAATAATACAATGGTCTTCAATTTCATCCTTAAAGCAAACATGGCTGCCTGCACAGTACAATGGCCCTGGACACATGCGGCTTCTAGATAAAAGTTAGAGGAGGATTATAACAAAGACCAGCACCATGAAATAAGGACACCATATGTAGCTAGAAGACGCAGGAACATAAGCAGGGTCTACGGGAAGCCATAGGGCGAGTACAGCGGCACTGAAGCTGTAAAATATTAGTACAGCACAATAAGTACAGAACACCGACAGTGGTTGTTATCCAGCCTTTTCCCTCCTAAATTCCCATTTTCTTGTCTTCCCCTCTGCTTTCCTTTAGCCACAATACAAAAAGGGGACCATCGGGGGACCAAAAGGCAAGTTAGGATCTCACACCATGGTGCCAAAAGGGCCCAGGGGTCACTCTGCAGAACAAGAAAGGAAGGGAAGTAAGTGCGGCATAGGAAGACAAAGAGTAAGACACGCATATGTAACATTTTTGGCGCCAGCCAGGCCGCAAGGGCAGCAAGGGCACGACTAAACGAATGGCCTAAGGCCACAAAAAGCAAATAAAAGGAGCCCTGCCAGCAAAAGTCTCAAATTCGCACATCACTCCGAATGGAGCACAAAGGAGCGCAAGGCACTTCTACTTTTTCACCCAAATGAAAGAAACCCACCCAGAAAAATAAGAATAAAAAAAAGAAACACAGACACAAAAAAGAATGACAGTATAACAAACATTGTCACACAGTCGTGGGAAAAAAAGCAGCACAGGTCTCGGGTTCACCCACTGCCCTGGTGCCTTTTTCATGTTTTTAATGAAACATGTTATCAATTAAATGTTATTATGATATATGTAATTGTGCAGTAAAATCCATGGCCTTTTATTGCCAACACTACCTACACTGTGTCAGTAGTCATCGGACAAACAACCCAGTTTATAGGGCAAGCGTAAGAGGCATGGGATAACATTCAATGGACTCATAGATACGTTCATCGCAGGAACTAGGTCTTCAAAGTAGAGTCTGCACAAACCAGCACTAAAGTGTCAATTTCCACAATAGTCACAGTGCATAATATACCTTTCTGGGGCACATGGTGTACCACACCTTCAGCATTTCCATCCACCCTGCCCCCTTTCTGTCAAATGTTTTTGGGAGTCCCGGGCTCCAGACGTGGTGGCACCAGGGTGACACATGCCCCTACTAAGGAGAGCCAGACTGTTGGTTCACCCTCCCCCCCCAATTGGGGATTTACACTGTGTAATTGGAGGGTGAGTTGGTTCCTGGCTACTAATATGTGACACGCAATGGCAGCTATAAATCATATGCACTAAGCACTTTAGATGACAGCATTCCTTTGCACTTGCAAGCCTAGTATTTCCAGTCTCATGTAAATCAGTGACTAAACATGATATCAAACAAGCCATAATCTCGATTTGTAGAGAAAATGTTTCTCAAAGAAGTTATTTGTTGTAATTATTCCGTTACAGCGAACACAGGCTGCAGAGTGCACAAAGTTTTGAATTTTAGATGATTTTTATATAAGTTCAATTTGTTACAAAATGGCCTCCATATTTTACCATCTCAAAAACGTTGAGTTTTGACTTGTATAGGCAAAAGGGAAAGGGACAACAAGAGAAGAGAACCATAGAGACTGTAGAATGTGTATATGTGTTGCTATCGTGCAACCAAGTCTATGTACATGAGCAAGCAGCGAGAGCGCTGTGAAACACGTTGTACCATGTTTTTTCTTTCTTTTTAATTATATGTCAAAATAAAACTGGATATTTGAAGGAATTGATAACCTTTTTTGTCTGGCGACTTCAATTTAAGGAGTAACTTTCTGGCGTTCGACTTTCGTGTGTGCCATCCCTTCGGTTGAGACATAAACAACTTTCCTTTTCTGCCAATATATTTATAGATGTGGCTTTTTATTTTAATTCCCTTTGTTACATGTTACATTCTTATGTGTTTCCCTCCCCTATACAATCGCCCTCTTTCCTTCCCCCGAAATGGCCCTTTTATGGGTCGCCTTTTAAGTTACAAAAATAGATAAAATTGATCATAGACTGCAAAAATATATTACAATATCTATTGTAATTTATTTTATGCAGTTTCAGTCATTCAAATCTCCCAACTGTTTGTTTCCGTGGTTACACTGTTAACAGGGGCAGTAGTTTAGCTGCAAATAAAAGCACTCCAGTCGTTGCTCATGTTAGCTTTGCACGTACAATCTTGCAATTCATTGGCTCATGCTGTAGCTGCGGCTACAAATAATATTAAAAAAATATGCAACATTGTGGATGGAATAACAAAACCCTTGAAATTCAAGGAAAACATCTTTAGTTGCAGGGAAGTTAAGGTGAGCAATACCTAGTAACAAAACCCTTGAAATTCAAGGAATATTTTTTAGTTTCAGGGACCTTAGGGTGAGAACCTAATGAAACAAGACCCTGGAAATTCAGCTAAAGCCACCTTAAGTTTGCGCCCCCTGTTGCGCAGACTATAACCACTATGATGAAGTCACAGATCGAATCACTGATGATATCACTAATTACATTACAACAGTAACTGGCATTAAGCATGGGCTTTAGCCATGGTCAGTGTGCATGGCCAAACATATTTTAACACACGAATGGGTACTAGCCATGGCCTTCAGTTATGGACAGTGGTGACAACCTACACACATGTGCACTGAATATCTTTAAACATTAAAAGGCTACCAACCATAGATTTTGGCCTTTACCAGTGGATGAAGATTTCAACAGTGTCCACTGTAGAGTATACACACTGAACAGGCACTAGCCATGGACTTTAGCACATTACTGGTCAGTGGCCACAATCCTTGACTGTACCCACTATATATTCTAACATATAAATGGGCCACTAGCCATGGCCTTTGACCTTGATCAGTTTGTACATCGTTTGGCCATGTCCACTCTAAATATTAAAATAATAAAATGCAATGAGCGATGGCCTTTGGCTGTGCCTACTGTCTATTGCACAACACTAACCAGCCACTAGCTATGGCCTTCGACTGTGCCCACTGTATATTATATACACTAACCGGCCGCTAGCCATGGTTTTCAACACAATACTAGCCAGTGGCCACGGCCTTTGGGTGTGCCAACTGTATATTCTGACATATTAATGGGCACTAGTAATGGCCTTTAGCCATGGCCACTGATTACAGGCTACTAGGCATGGTTTTAACCATGCACATTGGTATTTTTGAACACTTACCAACCACTAGCTATGACCTTTGGTGCTGGCCAGTGACTCCAGCCTTTGTCATGGCCAAGTCCTTTGCCTAAATTGTTATTACGGTAATCAAAGTTTTCATGAGCTAACTTATAAATGATGCTATGGTTATAGGTGAAAGGATCGAATCAAAAGGAGCGAAATGCAATAGTTGAGAGTCAAAAGGACCGAAAAAAAAGGTTGCATTTTTTTGTTTTTTGTTTTTTGTTCCCCCCAAACCCCTGTTTTTGTTATAAAAAACACTTTTTTTTCCTAAACGGAAACCAAAAAAATATATATATTTTAAAAAAGGTATTCAACCTTTTTTTTCGGTCCTTTTGACTCCCAACTATTGTATTAGATCCCTTTGTTTGCGATCCTTTGACCGGACACCTGATGTTATGTCTAATTCCATTATAGATGTAATCAGTTATATACAATGCAATCAGTGCTGTCACCAGTGATGGCATCAGTGATGTGATTTGCAATGTCATCACTATTCCCATACAACATGTAATTAGTGATGTCATCAGTTATGTGATCTGTGATGTCATCATTGTGGTCATAGCCTGCGCAACTGCAAGCACGAAGTTAAGGTGGCTTTAGCTGAATTTCCAGGGTTTTGTTGCATTAAGTTCTCACCTTAACGTCCCTACAACTAACGTTTTTTCCTTGAATTTCAAGGGTTGTGTTACAATGTATTGCTCACCTTAACCTGCCTGCAACTAAGGGTTTTTCCTTGAATATGTATATTACAGGGCCTGCGGTAGCGGCCCTGTAGTTATGGTTAAGTTGCTCAACTCGTAGGAAGAGCATTTTTTGGGTGTCTTATAACATTGCCCCCACTGGATGAATCCTCACAGAACTTTGCTAAATAAGTATATGGCCCTGTAAAATCGATCCTGCGAAGTTTGGTGAGGTTTCATCAATGGGGGCAAAGTTATAGGGGGTCCCAAAATGTGTGGGTTTTGCCATAGATGCAATGGAAAAAAAATGTGTTCACGTCTACAGCCCAAACTGCTGGATGGATTTTCACCAAATTTGCAGCAGGAGTGGCAGCTTGGACCCAAAAGCGTGCTTTTGTAAATATGGTGTAAATCTGTCCAGAAGTTACTTTTTAAAACAAGCAAAATGTAGGCAACAAAAAATGTGCCATATCTGGGTTTGACCCCTGAACTGACTTCCCTCTTCGGTCCGTAGGCGGGCAACCGATTTGCCACGTGGCGGTGCATGATGTCCGCAGACATTGGACACAGTCGCTGATTGGATGGTGAAGAGCATGTGGTGCATCAGATTTTTGGAGACGCCCGCCATGTTGGATTTTCGGACATTCGCTGGTGGACATGGATATCGCGCTTCAAACATATTAAGAAACACAACATTGCACTTGTCAAACTAATGAAACAATAACTTTGGAGGTGAGGAGTGATGAGGATGGGTTGGGATATGATCTTAAAAAGTAAAACAACTAGCAGGTTTTTTCTCGAATGTCCACGTTCATCTCGCTGATATCATTTCGATTGCAGGGGCGTGGGGGTGAGTTTCATTAGTTCACTGTGTATGATATGTACTTACCATGCAGTTCATTGTGTTGTGGTGAGTGGCTACATTCGCAGGGGCATGAGTATGTTCACTGGGCACAATGGCTACAGTAGTAGTATGTGTATTGTAATTATAGGTAATTTAGTAGGATTAAGGCCAGAATGATCATAGTATCAATATGTGTAATTGTAAGATAGTGGGAGTATAAAGTGTTTGTAATATGAGGTATTATGAAATTGAGTAATTGGGGGGGAAAACATACTGGATAAAACAAAGAAATACAAATATCACAAATATTTGCAGGTAAACAGTTGTGAGACACTTCTGTAAGTGCACTACACATTCAAACATATAAGTGTATTCTTACATAGTGGTGTGCAATAACATGTTCATTGGTCTACGGCACTGCCCTTATCCTTACATACCCCCCGTCTAGTATCAATGGCAGTTGGCAACTGTGATGGTGTGCTGAGTTCCTGGCTACTTGAATTGGCTACAGAAACCAGAATTCCCTGAGGCCATCATTGGTATTAACCATTAACACCTGAACAGACTGCCTCCCTGATGTTTGCAAGAGGCAAGAAAGCGCTAGGAGGAGAAGATCTACTGGACTGTGGAAAGGTATACCTAGCTGGGAACCAGAGTGCGCCCCTCACCCCCTTTCTGTCAAACATATATATATTTATGTATATGTATTTTTTTTTTAGAATTAGGGGGAGAAACTGCTATTTAAAACAACAAATAAGAATTACAGGTAATCAGGTATTCAGTGATTATCTTCTAACATTCCTCAAATGTTGCACCTCCCTTGACTATCCATTCAAGACTTCATCTATACACGCCTTGCATCATGGAAAGATCGGGAGTTGATAAAACAGGAGTTTGTGCAGTTGACACCACTGCTGAACTTGATTATGCACAATCACCGCTCACAGCTACAGTAAAGATATAAGACTACATATAAGCCAAAAAAGACTAGAGCCCATTGTGGTCCAGACCATCTCATGCACATCATCAAACCATCCAGGGCACTTGCACCAGGTAATTCATCATAATTCATGTTTGCAACATTAAAAAGGCCACATGTTCATGTTTTGTAACGCAATGTGATTTTTACTGTCCATAATATTTCTTACATTTTCAATATCCCTTTTAATTGATTGTACTTCTTTTTCAACGTCAATTAATAGTTGTTTTAATTCATCCAGGATTCATTTTGTGAGTAGTTGTTGTAGTGCATCTTCTTTTATTCTTTGTCATACTGCAATAACTTCTTCACCTGTTTGAAAATATTTAAAATATTTTGAAACAATTGAAGATATAATACACTTTAAAAACAATTGTGTTTGGTTGTATGAAGAATTTATAGTAGACAGACAATCTGAATGTGTTTGGTGGCTAATTGTTCTTCTTTAAATATTGTTGTTAGTCTCATTTTACATATACATAAGAGTGGCGTGCAGTTTTAGAAGATTGTGCTTTTTAGGGTACATTTACTCTTGGATTAGATATTTCAAACATGCAGCCCATTTTTGAAAGAGAGGATTTTTATTGTTCAGATCACTTAGACATTAACAGACAGAAAAACGGTAACATGTAAAGTAGACACTATTGTCAAAATCAATGGTTCATTAAGTATGGGTGGCATTGCACTGGGGGAATCATCTACTCGACATGCAGCCAATTTCAATACACATAACACATGAGCCCCAAGCATTGCATTTTTTGTAGTGCTCATGCAATTTCAAATATGCACATCCACAACATTTCAGGAAACTTGCACCACATAATTGATCATAATTAATGTTCCCACACATTAGAACAGAACATTGGATCGGCCACTCTTCACATACATAAAGAACTAAAAAGCTCCTTTAAGAAACATATTTTTTGCAACATATACTTATGTCTGTTGTTATCAGTAGTGCATGAAGGGGATGGAAATTACCTATGCCATAAGGCTCCACCATGACCCCAGCCGAACCAAACAACCCCTAATATTCACTGCACCACTCCCCCAACACCCTAGTCTCTTATTTATAATCCCCCAAAACACGCAATGCATATAACATGCCTCCCCACACAAGATTTTCGATAGCCACGACTACCACACGTCCGCAAACACACGATGTTTCACTTGCTCTAATATAGCTGCAGCTGTAATGGGGGAGGTGTCTACCCGCGACTAGCAATGCTGCATGCTCGATAGCCACAAATACTAACATTAGCACCATCCACCAATTAGACAGTCCAACACACACACATCATACATACCCTACTCATACAAACGATTAGAAATTCAAAGTAGGAGTAATTCTCCTGGAAACAGACAAATACTGCAGATATCATGGCTGCTTTCAAAACTGATTAATTGGAGACAGATGGCTGTTGGTTCCATGTTTTTCCTAAATTGTTAAGCCTGCAAAGTAAGGGCACCCAGATGTCATACTAATTCAATGTGGAAGTAATTATTTGGGGAATGTATCAGGGGTGTCCCCTACTTTAATGATGAAACAAGACATGGAGAAACGAATGGAACTATTTCCTCTCACCATCTGCATCTTTTCCAATCTAGCTCAGAGGCAAAAATGGAGATGGACCACCAGATTTAATGGTAAAATTGAGAAATCCTGGAGAAATGTTAATTAAGCAGTTTCAGCATTCATGACAGACCATGACCAATTATGGATTTCGAACAACAACATACATGGCCAATTTCTATAGGTATGACGGAATACACCTAACCGATGAAGGAAAGGCAGTTTTCCTTGATAACATGAAAAGAGTAGTCCTGATGTGCTAAAGTTCTACACTCAGTGGTCCTCCAAACAGTCCTTTTAAGGACTACTTATCATATATAAATACACAAATATAAAAAAAATAATAACATACAACATTTTTTATTATACCTGGGACTACTGTTCATTGTCTTTTATCATAGCCGCTGTTACTGTTAGTTGAGAAGGAGACTAACTTGAACTTTTATACTACTATACAACTTGAATAATCAGTACACAACAACAATGCTCATGTACTCACATGTGCTCAAAAGTCTGAAAGCACACATCCAAAATAACAAAGACTCTCTAATACCTACCAAGTCTCTTTTTTCACCCCCGACAAGACTATACCTAAACAAAGAACTTAGAAAAATATATAAAACACTGACACCCCAAACTATATAGCCGCACATACCAAACTACACATACCCGCGGCTATCTGTAGTCTTTTGTAACCTCGAATATAGGCATGAATATCGTCCAAACTGCAGGAAAAAATAATGCCTTCCTGCCCCAGACCCTCACCAATTGCCTCTTCATCTGTGTCAGCTCCCCTACCCCCTAGACTGCCTCCTCACCTCCTCTGCCCTCTCCCTTTCACCCCAGAACACACGCTGCTTCTGTAATGCAGTTTGCATCGCAATGTTGGCTATTTGCGGCAATAGCCGAGGCTACGGAAAGCTTTGTGCTGCAAACTTGGTCCCTACACCCCCTCCAACTGCCAAATTTCACTTATTGCCCCCTGTCCATTACCCACCTCTACCCTGAATGCATTTTTATGTTTTGACCTACAAATAGCTTTTTACTGCGTTTCATTTTCCCATAACCTCGGCTATAGCAGCGAATATCTCTCACATCGAGAGAAAAACAAGATGGCGGTTGTTTCGTTTCTGAAAACCATGATCCTGCAATGCACAATGGGAGATATAACTATAATTTTTGTGGGGACAGGGGCACCCCCTTCTCTGTCAAATTTTAAAATAACCACTGCATGGAAAAACCCCAAACCACAAAAGGATTGCGAGTCAACGCTTTGTGCCCAAGTTGTTTTGGACCTGTTCCAAATCCATTGAGCGGTTTAGGCTGTGCGCTTTGCCATAAGTTCACCTTTTTTGTCTATGGTTAAATGAATGGAAAGAAGACCGCACTTTTGGAAAAAGAAAAAAAAATTACGCTTAATAACTTTTTCATTTTTTAACAAATCTTTACGAACTTTGCAGTCTGGCAGTGCCCACAGACTTTTAATAGTTTTCGAAATTCTGGCCAAATCCATTACTCGAATTTAAGGTTATTAAGAATAGAATTTTGAGGGGTTCCTATGTGTCCCCGACTCACCTTAACTATAGGGCGGCTATAATATATCCGATAAAGTACCCTGTCCGTGTTATATAAGGATATTGCAAGTCACACAGGAGTTTCATGACCAAACAGAAGAGCGGGGCCGAAGGCCAAGTTCGTTTATAAGGTCAAGGAACTCTGAGGTGACTTGCACTATCCTTTTTATATATGGTATGGGATATTTTATTGTTTATAATACCCTGCCACACACTGTCATGCCCTTTATTACCTGGCCTCTTGCTTAATCTAACGTAAGAGATCTTCCATTTTCTGATCCATATGATCAATTAGAATCTGGATTTTGAAAAGCTAAAATGTAGCACTGAATGTGCTGCAGATTTTCTTTTTTTTTTACACATTTTAATAGAGTGCATTGAAAAACATTATTTTGTATTTAAGATTAGTAATAACATGCAGCTTCTTGCTCACATGTGTTAATCTTCAGCAGTGCATTGAACCTATTACCATAAATAGTTCCTTGGCCATTAATCACTGTAAAGTGTGACATGAAACTATTTAACAAGCAAGGAATTTGAAAAGCAAGGAATTTAAGTAACTGCTGCAGTGACAGCTAGAATTTTGACCTTTGCTGTCACATGCAGCAGGCATTGGGGCGTCACAACTGAAGCGTGATAGCTAGTTACAGAGCAGTTGTGATGTCACTTCCTTATTACAGGTCAGAAGTGTTCCCAGTGCGTCCGCTCCTGAAATGGACAGAAAAGAAGGTAAGTGGGGGTGGGAGGGATTCCGTGGATGGAGGAGGGGGTAGGGGAGAGGAGGACCACTTACCTGGTTCCCCGGCAGGGGAAGATGGCACTCTCCAGCCGTGAGGAAGCTTGGCGTGGGGGGATTACCATCTGGTATTTTCCCCGTTTTGAGTCTCCTCATTGGCTGAGAGGCTGCCATTCCCCTCCCCCGCTGGGTACTAATATGACTGACTCATAGTTAAAATAATAAAGCTGCCAAAACACTACCTCATCATCAAACTGGCTAAGAAATAGGTTCCAGGGCTGAGCCCTGGCAAACGCCCCCTCAAATTAAGCACTATGTTGTAGCAGTGGGATACAGCATTTAGAAACAACGTTAATCCCTATTTTATTTCTAGAGAGCCAAGAACAAACAAACACAACACAAGCATTTGAATATGCATTGCAATGCCCTATGTATCATAAGAAAATGATAAACAAAGGTGTGTACGAATATTACAGCACTCCACCCATTATTTAGTTACACATTGATAGCATATGTGCGTCTATATGTGTTGTATTAGAACAAGTGGCGGAGCCAGATTTTCAAGTCAGGTGGGGCAAAGTGGCACTCAGGGGGAGCCGCCGACACTGCACCGTTTGGGCTAGAGAGGGCTCTGGGTCAGGCCAGGGGTCACTACCATTTCCTTAATTTTGCAAATATAACTAGCAGGGCTTATTACCTAATATATATATATTTCATTTATAAAATCTTAAACTGCTACAAGCCACATCTATTATCAGTTACACATCACACATTTGTTATGGAGGGAACGTCCAATTCAAATGTAATTTCAATTTGACAATGAAATCTAGAGATCTGAATCAGATCCATTCATTAGCAAGACAAAAAAGAACCATTCAATAAAAATGTGCAAAAAAACTCCATAGCGTGCTGGTGATAACCAGGCCAAACAATACATAACCACACATTGCAATGGACATTTTTTTTTATAATGTTCCTACATCCTCTGACACAAGGTTGTCTACCTGGCACAAACAAGCCATCATTTGTCCAGACATTTGAGTTTAAAATAAAATGCCCTGATAATATAAATACCAATATAATACCAGATTGGGATTGGGACCAAAAATAACCTTTTTACCCAGCAACAGACATATGTATCCTCCTGAAAGAAAGCTAAACATTAGTAAATTGTATACATCTTTCAATATAATAGGAATTATTTGCTGAGTGCAACAGTGCAATGCCCAAATACTTCCCTGCTAGGGTCCTTCAGCCTCTAGCTCCAACTCTCTGCTGATCAGGCATTTTTCCAAGCAGAGCGGGGGAGTAGATCTCTTTCTTTGGCAGGAGCATCCCTCTGGAATGGCCTCCCTGTACCTCTCAGACTTCAGCCTTAAATTCTGGAAGCTTATCAAGACTTTCCTTTTCGCCTCCTCGTTCCCTCTCCCCCTCCCTTGCTAATGTCTCCCTCCCACTACAACTGGTGCCTGATAATTTATGAGTCTTACAGGGGCCAGGCCCTCCTCGACCAGTCTACTCCAGCACACCTAATTAGCACTTGCCCTTGAATACCCTTCCCAGACCAGCCTGATTCTGGCCACCCGGTCCCCGCACTAGCTGACCTTTACCCCTGGTTCCCCTGGCACTTGCCTTTTCTTGGGCTCCCCTTAGCACTTTCCCAGCCCCTTGGCCCCTCCTCCCTGCACTTCAACCCTGCCCCCTCCCCGCCCCATCCCTTCCGTCCTGCCCCCCTGAACTTTTATTGCTGTACTTGCATGGTCCGAATGTCAAAAGGCCTAGTAGGACCGCTTATTACTGTTATTTTCCCATTGCCCCCCTTTTTTTGTCTTATGGAGCCTGGAAACACTTGTGTATGATATGATATAATATGATATGATATGGTATTTATAGTGTGCCTACACAAAAGTGTTTCAAGCCGACGAGGCAATGGAGGGGGAACGAGGGAAGACAGAGACAACAACCTTACTAGGCCAGGTGTCATTGAGATTGCGCAAGTGTAGGGGAAGGGGGAAGGGAAAAGTGCAGGGAGGAAGTGGGGGTGCAGTGCGGTACATGGGAACAACAGTAAAAATAAATACAATAAATAAAAGCAATAAGTAAAGTGCAGCCAGCTGTTGGCAAGTGCAAGGGTAAGTGCAGAAATCAGGTGTCAAGTGCTGTAGGGGCGGTAGGGAAACAGAAAACAGTCCCCCAGTGCGAGGGATGCCATGGAGGCAGTGCAGGTGGGCAACTAGCGGGGGAGGGGACCTGGGCCCATGGTCAGAGGGTAGCCAGGTGACCAGTGCAGTTTCAGATTCAGCCAGGAGTTCCGCAGGGCGAGGAGGAGAGAAAGCAGAAGCAAAGAGGAAGGTTTTCAGGTGCTTCCGGAACCAGAGATGGTTCTCCTCAAGTATCAGGGAGGCAGGGAGGCTGTTCCAGAGGGAGGCCCCAGCCAAAGAAAGAGATCTACCACCAACTCCTTGCTTGGAGAAGCGACTGACCCTGAACGAGTTGGAGGCATGTGAGCAGAAAGCTCGAGAAGGAAGATATCCATGAAGAGAGAGTTGAAGGTATTGAGGCATCAGGCCCCAGAAGGCCTTGTGGACAATGCAGAGGGTTTTGAACTTAATGCTCACAGCCACTGGGAGCCAGAGCAGAGATTTCAGTCCTGGAGAGATACAATCCCTGGGCTTGAGGTCAAGGAAAGGTCTTGCAGTCCTGTCCTGGATGAGTTGCAGAGGGTGGAGAGTGGAAGCAGGCAGATTTAAAAAGTGGCTGTTGCAGTAGTCCAGCCAAGAGAGAACCAGTGCTCTGGAGACAGTGAGCTTCTGGGGGAAGGAGAGGAAAGGAAGAATACCTCTGAGGAGGTGCAACTGTTAGTGTGACTTCTTTGAGACATCAGAGGAGAGAAGGAGAGTGTGGAGTCGAAGATGACCCCGAGGTTTTTAGCCTCACAGGTGGGAGCAGGAAGAGGGCCAAGAGAGGTTGACCAGAGAGCAACAGGAAAGGAGGGAGCAGGTGTGCCGATGGGGAGAATCTTGTTTCACTGGCATTAAATCAGAGATCATTGGCGGCACACCACTCCTGGATAGCAGACAGACAGTCAGATATGAGAGAAGGAGAAGGTGTGGTGGAAGGGAGCCTGAAAATGAGTTGAGTGTCATCCACATAGCACTGAAAGTTGGGGCAGAGAGCAGAAATGCAGTGGGCAAGAAGTGGCAGGTATTGGTTGAACAGCCAGGGAGAGATGTTAGACCCCTGGGGAACACCACAGGTAGAGATAGAGATAGAGGAGAGGAAGTCCCCAAGTTGGACCTTGGAGGGTTGATCGGGGAGGAAAGAGGTCAGCCAAGCCAGGGCCTGATCAGTGAAACCCAGGTTATCACGGAGACGGTTGAGCATGATGGCATGGTTCACTCTGTCAAAGGCAGAAGAGAGATCAAGTAAGATGAGGACACAAGGGGTGTTGAATCAAGGTTGGAGAGCAAGTCTTGACGGATTTTCAAGAGAGTAGTTTCCGTTCTTCTGGCTGCTCTGAAGGCAGACGGGTGGTCATGGAGACAACCAACAGATTCAGTGTGAAGATTAAGCTGGCAGGTGGCCAGTTTTTCCAGGAGTTTGCACCATACAAATGACCAATAAATAAAATAAATATTGCTTTTAAACATTTCTTAGTACCAAAAAGCCAACATGTGGCCAAACATTTGAGCCAAAAATAAATATCCCTAATATAAAATGTGTGTTGCATAACAATGACTCAATCAATACACACAAACATATACATGTAACGAGGGTGAAACTGTTCCTTCAAATTCAAGGTGGGAATGAGATTGTGTCCCATGCGGCGGTAGGCTACGGAACACTAATGTGCTTCAAGATATTTTGCTGCGAAAGATTAGGACCAAGAAGCCCTCTGCTGCAGCAAAAAACCTATCTAGTATCTGCACTACAAAGCCTTTCTATAGGGTTTCATTGAAGCACATGTCTGAATTACTTTAACAAAGTCCACAGAGTCAGTCAGGTCTCTTTCAATACTTAGCAAGGGTACATTTGAAAGTATTCACCCATTGTTGACCATGAGTAACCTTTGCTCAACTTCAGCATGTTAAAACTTTGTTCTGCTGCGGCACTACTTACATGCAAAGTGAAAGATATTCTGTAGAAATTAGAAAGGTTTGGGTCAACAGCCTGCATATCATTGGCTATCAAGAAAAAGAGCACATCACTCTTTCAATGATTGAGAATTATCTGAGCTGGTAAAATGTTTAGGATCCAGTGCTGAGAATGTATGCACAGTATTTCTAAAATCTTGAAATCTCACTGTCATCTGAGCAATGGAGGTATCAACAAGAACATAGAAGGTATCTACTTTGAATGCCTGCCTCTACTCTCTAAAGGATTATCATCAGCTGCTTCATCATGAAAGCTTTTCTTCGCCTTCTTCCTTTTTCCTGAAAGTGTGTTGATGTCCCACACCCTTCAGCCATGATTCTAGCATTTGTTTAAACCGATCCAATATATCACAATGTATCATCTGACCAAGGCTTCTCTAGTTCCTTACAGCATGTCACAATCATATGTTCTGTCGTTACTAAGTCAATTGCACTATGTTGACAGTGTATGCACAGTTTGCAGTACTTTGTGCCAAAAACATACTAAGAATTTAAACTCTAAGTTTTCAATTGAGTTCCAGAGCCCCTATGCATCCCAATGTGCTTTTCCATTTGCATTTGGGATGCATCCAGTGGATATTCAGCGTACTGCTGTGATATTTGGTACAATGTTTTGTTTCACAGAATCTACTGCCATTTTACAACCAGCCTATCTAGTGTCAGATAGTTTTTTAAATGTCAGGGCTGTTTCCTGTAGGTCATGCTCTCTTTGCTCTTCTTGCAGAACTTTCAAGCGAGGCAGACTGCTTGTAAGGAAAGTGTACAGTGCCTCAGGTGTACCAAAAAATTACTTTCCTTTAATAAATGAGTGTGTGGCATCAATCAGCACATGGTTTAAATTGTGCGCACAACAGTGAAAATATATATCTCTGGGCAAGATTTCTTTCTCAAGTGCTTGAAGTCCAGCAATTCATCTGGACATAGTGCTTGCACCATCATACCCCTGGCCACAGATTAAGGAAACATCAAGTTCCAGGGAATCCAAAGTCGATGTCAATAGTTTATAAAAGTCTGCCGATCCTCTTCCAGCAAGTTCAGCAAGTGTTACAAAATGTTCAGCTGCATGACCAGATGATGTCACAAGAGAAAAAGAAAATGTATCAACTCTGCTGACATCTATTGTAGAGTCAGCAATGACACTATATAATTTGGCCATTTTAACTTCTTCAAGGTTAACGCGCATTGTCTCTTTCACTAGTGCACTAATGAAATAATTCTGAATTTTGTGGCTCAAGTAGGTTTCATTCCGTTTACCATGAGCAATATGCTGTGCAAAAACATTGTCATACCTGGACATCATCTTCAGTAACTCCCAAAAATGTCCTTCATTGCACATACTTCCCAATCCCGCATGTTCTCTGTGTCCACGGAGAGGCATTGTTTGCTTGGCGAGATACAATATAGCATCAAGTAGTCACCTTAGAATACCACAGTTTTTCACTGTCTGTTCCCTTTCAGCATTTATTAGCTCAGAAAGAATAGTTCTACCTTGGGTAATTCTAAATGTGTTCAGCTTCACAGTGTATTTTGGAAAGTTCATGCATTAGAATGTTTTGTGTTCTTTTTTTTTGAAAAACCACAGCTCTGATCAGAACAAACCTTTGAAAAGTGCTCAGATTTTCATCGACCAATGGCCAACATGTGAAGCAAAAAGGGCAGTTGCTTTTGGGAGAATACACTAAACACTTCCTTACTTCAGAGAATCGACCCGCAACCTTTTTTTTATACCAATCTTGGCTAAATCTTCAAACATTGGATGTGTATGAAAATTTTGTATAGCCACCTTTTAATCCAGGCTGACATGGACCAGCTGCAAGAAGTGCTTGAACTAAAGGTGTAGACATTGCCCTGCTCTGAAAGAGGTATGGCTCTGTTGGGTAATCTTGCTGGATGTCAAGTACCACCTGAATTTTTACATTCCCACTGCCCCAATTTCCTCAGTATCCATGTTTTGTGCTACTTGTGTGCCAACATTAGTATCTTCAACAGTTTTAGTGCAATCGACAGGTGTGTGACCAAATGTAACTCCAGGCTGGGCAACAGTGACTATTGAGTGGTCTGGTTGGGTAACAGTGTCTGTTGAATGATTAGGCTGGGTAACAGTGTCTGTTGAGTGATCAGGCTGGGTAACAGTGTCTGTTAAGTGATCAGGAAACTCTGTAGATTCAGTAGAGCATTGTAGATGCTGAGGAATGTTGGTGCATGATGGGTGATCTGTGGAATGTATTGAGATAGGAGGAGAAGCAGTAGACAGATGTTCATCAGAAGAAGCATGAGGGACAGAATGAAGAAGGTTTTCTGCTGAGTTCTGAAAGCAAGGATTGAAAGAATTGTGTAACTACAATAACATCCTTCAGTGGTTGAAAACGTTGGTATTATTTGAATCAGCCACAACGTACCTTTGCTCCCGCTTGTCAGTGTAACTTTTGGGCTGGATCTTGAAAGCTGACAAAATATCTTCAGAGGATTTTGCTACTTCAGCAAGTTTCAGTTTGCTCATGTTTTCGTCTTTTGGCACAAGGCATTTCTGGTTTAGCTGAGGACTCTGGATTCATGTTCCTCTATTCTCTACTTCCACAGAAAGAGAAGGAAAGCAACACAGATTAGTGAATGTTCACATAGCTAACGTCCCATGACTCTAGTTGAACTGCAACAAGATTGTCTCTCACTATGCTGCAGGTAGTAGTTTTGACCAGTATTACTGAAAAAATATTATTTAAAATGTACAACTTGCATCACATTTTACCAAACTCCTATTTAAGCAGTCTTTCACAAAAGGAATGTCCTTCCGGTGGTCTGGATCTTCTGGCTTGCAGAAAACAAAGTGTGTGTAACCCTCAGAAGAAACCCTTGTTCCTGACTGCATACGGCACCAAAGTACTCTGTCATTCATTCATGTACATTGTTTCAAAGATCCAATTCTATACTAAGAGAGTGGGGCGTGGACTGGAATGCAGCCACAATGATGCCTCCAGATGTACAGCTCATTGCAATGCATTCACAGACAGCATTCTGTGCTGGTGCTGCCTTACAGCTCCCGCTGACATCACCTGTAGTGCAGCCTTTTAGCTTCCACACATTGAAGCCACGCTGAGCTTTCATCAGTTATGCAGCCTTGAACCTCACACATGCCGGCTTGAGCATGCAGATGTGCAGAATATGGCATGTGCAGAAGGGCTGCTAGGATACCAAGGAAGACATGGTGTAGTAACTGGTGGGATTGAGACATTGCAACGGTAAGTGTGTGGAGGAGGAGGGTGTACAGGGAGTAATTAAGGTACTGCAGGCTCATGACAAGGTTGGGAGAGGTGGGGGCAGGATAGCAGAAAAAGGAAGATCTGAAGAACCGCCCTGAAAACAAAAAGGATTATGGGAGAGTACCAGTGGCCAGGAGGCCCAGCAACATTTCTGTAGGCTGCCGAGGGGAACAGTCTCTAGAATGCTGGTGGAATGATGCCAGCATTGGGTTTTCCCTGCAGCATTCTAAGCTAGATGCGTGAACTAGCGATTGCCGATATGAGAAAGGAATGTAAGACATCTGTGACTCATGACAAAAAGGGAACGGGCCTACGACTTGCAAACCAACATTTTCAGAGGAGGATGGCAGAAAGGAAACAATCACTGAGCAACTATCTACATGATTATAAATCACTGTTCATAACAGACAATCTGAAGAAAGCCAGATAGGCAAAAGGGGAATGAGAGAGGGAGCGGGAAGTCAAGTAGAGGGAAGGAGGAACCACATATATGGCAGCTGAGGAGGAGGAGAGAGGTGGCAGGTACAGAGACCGATATGAAAACAGGACAAGAGAAGAGTGAGAACAACTGGTAGAAGGAGTGACAAAAGAAGAAGAAAGATAAACATGAGGCAACTTAAAGGGAAAGAGAACCGGAAGAAGGGGCGAGAGCTAGGACGAGAAAGAGTGGAGGGAAAGGAAGTGAAAAGAATGGTGCAGGACACGTAGAATTACATAATAGAGTGTGGAGAGGAGAAAGAGAAATATAAAAGTAGGGGACAAAGGCATGGATAGATGAAGAATGATAGAAGGGGAAGATGGTTGACTAAGAGTTGAGGGAAGGAAGGTAAAAGACTGGTGAAATGGGAAACAATGAGAGCGAGGGAATGATGGAGAAGAAGGAAAAAAGGAGAGGAGATGGGACACTGGGAGAGAAGGGATACTGAAAGAATAAAAAGCAAAGAGGGAAGCATAGAGAAAATAAGAGAGCTAGTTGGATGAGAGACAGGTGGAGAGAAAGAGGGAATGAGACAAAGAGGTGACGAGTGAAAGGAGAAAAGAGGGGAAGGAAAAACAAATAGAAAGATCAAATTCTTCCAGTGACAGGCATTAATGCACACCATACCCCTACCCACATTGGTCTGCTGTCAATTTTGCTGCAACTGTTCTCTGTGTGACGGAAACCTGCACTCGTGTTGCTTGTTCTATACCTGTCCTTTGTGAATGAAAATTACTCTTGGGTTGTCTGTGCACTGCTGTTCTGTGTTCAGGGAATACACATAGCAGCTAAACTGAGCGCTTTCACATTGATATCCATGATAGCGCCCAAACAGTACACATCAAACCCAAGCTGAGCATTGCCCCGCAAACACAGCCCAACTCCATCCAATGGCTGCCCGAGCCAATCATATTCTCTGCTGCTCCTGGCACTAGTCTGGCAGGCCTGCTGGCCTGGTGGGCCCTGAGGCAGCTGGGCCTAGGCTCAGGCGGTGCACTGTGGGCAGTCGAAGCAGCAAGGGCAGACTGGCGTTTAGCACAGCAGCAGAAAGAGCAGGTGAGCAGACAGCAGGCTAAGGTACCTGGCTGGCTGACCGGAGGCTGGGCCACCGTGGCAGCGGCTGCTGGCTATGGCGGACATGGACTGGACGATACGTGCAGCCTCACATACTGACTGAAGTGTCTCTGTATCTCTATTGGTCCCAATTCCAAGAGCAATGGCGGGCGAACGCGCCAGTGAAGCTGGCATGGCGGGTGCCGCCCCTTAGTGGGGGCGGTCCAGCCGCCCTCCCCCCCACGGGACTATTGGCCAGGGGGGCGGGAGGGAGAGAGGCACACGTAGCCCGCCCCTCTGAAGCGCGTGAAACCTGAGGGGTGGGGCGGGAAACTGTGGAGAACAATCGCACATTCTCCCTCGGTTTCCCGCCTCACTGGATCTTCGTTTCGTTTCATTTCCTGGATCGCCAGATCGTTGGCGGGCTTGCAGGGCTTCGTAGACGTCGCGGTTCGTGAACAGGCGGGGAGAAGGAATCGGAGAGGTGTCGTTGACGAGTTCCTGTCGCAGCAGGTTTCGGTTCGGGATGGGAAACAAAGGTATGTGGAAAAGTCCTTGGGCCGAGGTGAGCGTTTCGGTGGGTGTCGACCAACGTGAGGGTGTAGGGCAGAAACAGCTGAGAATGTTCACGGGGCAGGGTCGACATGTTTATTTGACCACTACAGCTGGGTTCGCCTAGCACGGAAGGGTAGACAGGCTGCTGTGGCAGTGCACTGCTTTCTTGGTGGCGTACCAAGAGAGCAGGTACAGCAAAAGTGGTAAAGTAATAAAAGGGCTCCTGGCGCTGCACGTTTTAATTGATTTTAATGGTAGGCAGAGTTCGGCCTGTGCAGGCAAACGTGGGTCTCGAGTTATGCGCATTGAACCTGAGGGATAAGCAGAAGGGAGCCGCGGGTGGCGTTTGTAGTCGCCGCACAACCTACATGGTCAGGTAGCCTTGTGGTGGGGGGCAGTGTGCTATTGGGAGATGGAAATGCCGAATTCTCAATGCGTGCTAGAGTGCCGTGCGGGCTTCCGATGTCAGAATATGGACACACATAGAGTAAATAACAATTGCACTTGTCTACGTCGGCATAGGGTGGGGAGCACAATGGCGAGTTGGTCAGGGGGTCACGCAGTGAGAGGGGCAATAGGGATGGGAACGCAGGGCGGCCGCATTACAGGAAAGCATTGTGTGCGGCAGAGTCGTTATGGATAGTATGGGAGTGTTGTTGCCATCAGTCACGGGACAACGGTGCTAAAGCACGAATGCCACAACTAGGTACTACGAATTACTAAGAAACGCTCTTGCACACATCTGAAAGGGGGGGTGTCGAGCGTAATGGCGATTTGGGCGGGTATTTCCACATGCCCCCCCTAATCTTTAATGAATAATATAGCGAGGCGGGGGCATGGGCGGGGGGTTGTAGATACTATAATGGATAAATATATAATATGCCGCATTTATAACGCGCCTATACACAAGTGGGAGATAAATATACGCAAATTGACAGACTCTCACAAACGTACGCGTAGCCTGGCGGCCCCCCGCTTCGGCTTGCCAGCATGGGCAGCTGTTAATTTTGTACTAATTCGGTTGGGTGAGATTGCATGATAAATTGCTTGGTAAAGCACTTTGGATTATGGCGCTACATGAATAACACGCCAGTAGCATTACTACCACTATTAATTGCGCTCCTTACCGAACGAAAGCAGCGTTTCCCTTTAATATGAAATGTTAATGCTGAATCTACATGGGGATGTTTATATGAGGGCAAGGAATCGATTTCGTGTTGCACATAAGGTCAGCAACACATTTATATGGGGATCGGGCTCCGGGTAGCTAGCATCCATGCAGCAGGGACCGCTTCATTGTAATTTGCGTTTAGGGACGCTGTATTTGCGGTCAAAGATGGCTAGGCGTGGTTCAAGTCACATTGGGTATGGGCTTTAAGTAGCCCAGTAACAGGTGGGTGGTCGGAGGTGGGGATGGGTTCAGCAAAGGTTATGTTCTTCACGTATAGTATGTTCAGCAAGGGTTTATGTTCTTGTTCTCGTATGGTTCGGTAACTGGTAGGCGCATGCATTGTCATGATGGGCCACAAGCGTTGGGGGGGGGGCTAAAACGGGTATGCACATGTTTCGTCTGTTCGTGCCTCCGGCGGGGGGGTTTCAATGCATTCGCGGGGATGGAGGGGGCAACAGGTGGCCTTCGTAAAGAAATACAAATCCCCCGTAGTTAGTGCGGCGAATGTTGCAGGGGACAGTTAAGGGTCACGGGCATTAAGAAAGCTTAATTTAAAGGGGGTCGGAATTTAACATGTTTTAGTTGACTTGGGCTGCTAGGCCTTGTTTTACTGATTACTTGACCTCGTTGTTGGCATAGATGGAATTGCAGGGAGGGCCGGTGCAGAGTTGTCGGTCAGCCGACTGGCGCGCCTCAGGCGAGTTTACAAATCTCGACATGCGTTTTCCAAGGGGATGGCTTTGTGCCCCTGTGTTTTCTAAGATCACATGAAGGGCTGCCGCTTGTGCCGGTACGATTGCCCAATTGAAGTGTAGGCGTGGTGCTCATGAATTGGGATGTACATAAAATGCATTGTTGTTGGAGATGGGTTCGAATGGAGAACTCTTAGCGCACGTGTTTCGCAGGGCCTACATCTACTTGGAATGCAGTGGGCACAGCTTATTGAATTGGTTAAAATGCTGGAAAGAGGAAGTTTATTGGGCGGTCGGTCGGTGAGGGGTGGGGATACAGGTGGTGGTCCAGCGCCAGAGTGTCCGTTGTACCACCAGCCCACACAGCGCCTAGATTCTGCCCACGTGCTGTAAACCGCTACCCTACAGGAAAGCAACACTTGGACTACCCGTAATTTTCAGTGCTTCTTTCGCCACCTCTGTTTAAAACACATAATGCCCCCCAAAAGATGAACACACTCCTTTTAATTGACGTGCACGCGTAAATCGTGGAATGTTTGTTTTAACACCTACCATCTAGCGTCGTTGCAAGGTTCGCTAGTTAAATATCCATAGCGCCAAGAGCAGAACTCTGCATCGCAAGAGTGGTGGTGGCGGTGGGCCGTGCAGGCAGGGTGTGTGCGGGGGGACTTTGTGTGCAGTGGGTTGGATAGGAGTGGGGGAAGGGGGGGAAGAGATGTTGTTTCGACTGCAATGGCCGACGCGAGCGTGTCGTACGAGCAGAGGCAAGGGTTTGGTGGTGGGGGAAAGCAACATGCGGTGGCTACCGGGGCAGATGGCTGCCGTGCCACGTGTGGCGGGGTCGTGGGGGGCGGCCTGCTTTTATTTGTTGGGCGGGCGCCGGGCCACGTTTTCATGGACTTGAATGAAAGCGGCAGGTTAGTAGTTGGTGTAAGTGGGAAAGACAGCATGTGGTTTCGGCTTCGATGGCAACCGCGCATTGTTAGATTCGGGGATAGACCGAGGGTTACCTCGGATGTGGGGATGCAACGTAGCAGGTTCTTCCGTGTGTTTGAGGCCGGCGCGCCACTGGTGGGGAACGAGACAAGGAAGGGAAAGGACCGTGGTATGCAGGGGGCACGAGACTCGCTCGCAGCGGGGCAGCTAATGGTTTAGACCAGTCTTAATGCTCCAATGTGTAATGGAAGGCACTTGCATTTTAATAAAAATGTGCAACAAGATAACACTCAAATTGTGAAAAATGTAACGAAGCGATTTGCAATTGTGGGAAACTTGCTGGATATACGTCCGCGTGTGGTTCCAGTTCGATCTGGTCACGAATGGAATCATTTAAACAAAAGTAGGTCCAAGGGTAATACGGGAGGGAACGTACCGAGTGGGTTATCACATGAGAGTACATAGTGCAGGTCAGTGCATAGTGCATCAGGATTAAGCGTGTTGGTCCTGGCTCACCAGCTGGGATCTTCTGCTCAGGAGAGGACCGGGGGACGGGGGCAGCACCTGGGTTGGTGGCGTGTGCAGCGAGGCAGTGGCAGTGCACTCCGCGCCACGTGTTGCGGGGGTGGAGGACATTGTGATCCTTCAGGATGGCCGCCGCGCCGAAGGACTCAAGGGTTTGCTCTGCATGCGAGGCCTTCGTTGGAAGGACTACGAGTAGTGGGGGGAAGGGGGAGGTGGACGTGGTAATGTGGTGGGGGTAAATGCCATTAGGAGGTTGGGGGACACCCTCAGGTGTGGCATGGCAGTTTACGGTTTGTGTAAATAAATAGGTGTGGGCAGCCTCGGGCACTGCTGTTTGGCACGCTCCTGTTTATCCAGCGAACATAAAGGGCTTCCAAGTTCGCATATGCCTGGGTTAATACAGCAGTTTCCTCAGGCAAGGTTGTATTGTGTGGTAAACAGTGGCATCGGTTTATGGTGTGGATGCTGCGGTCACTTAGAGCAATTCATGGCATGTTACTCAGTGCGCAAGGTACGCAGAGGCGTGACGGGGTTGGATCAGCTGTGGGGGAGGAAGTTCCTTTCTTTATCTCTCCCTATCTCTCTCTCTCTATCTCTCCCGATCCCTCGCTCTGTTGCTCCCGACCTCTCTCTCTCTCTCTCTCTACTTGCTCTATCTCTATCTCGCTACCTCTCTTTCCATAACTTGTCTCTAGAGGGCCATAAATCCCATCTGAAATGGCGCTTTAAAAGCAAAGTCGGTAAATGGGATCACATTCCCCGCAACACCGCACCCAGCATAAGAAATGAGTAAATTGTAAACGAATAAATATGCATTTTCCAAGGGCCAGGTAGTGTCCAAACAGTCAGGGAGTTGGGAAGGTTCTTCCTCTCGGATCAAAGGGCATTTCATAGAGGGGGTTAATATGGCTCTTGAGTAATACTTTCTGGGCCTCTTGGGGGTGCAGGCGCAATAGTGTTTCACAGTATAAAGTGGTGTGGGTGTTGTGCAATAAGGAAGCAGGAGGAACACCATTACAACGTCCCATAGGGGGAAGGAATGGGTGGCAGAGACGGACAGATCGTGGGATGGGTGCTAAAGGGTCATAAGGGGGTAATTAGTACATAAGCAGTGGCAAGGGAAAAACATTGGCACAGCTAATACAAGTCTTATGTACTCCACAGTGACCTAAACATTTGTTTTACATAGGTCAACATGTCGGTACATGCAAGTGCAGTTAACACCGGGCTGGAGGTGGTAGAGTTCGTGCTATCCGAAGACGGCCAGACAGTGGAGGAAGCAGCCGGACCATCATACACGGGGCGAGGAATGAACACACAATCTTGGGCTGAATTTCTAGCCTTCACCAAGGTCTTGGGGAGGCAGGCTGCCATGGCAAGGATGGGGGGCCCAACAATAGCCAACATAGTCGCCATCCCGGGAAGCAACCCAGAAGGGGGCAAAACCGTGCCGGAAAACAAGGATTTGGCAAATGGCGAAGGCGCGGGGGGCCATGAGAACTCACCTGCGGGTGGGGGTCGGGAGGGGGGCCCCCCGCGGAAGCGTACGGCGAAAACAAGTGGGGGCCCACACGTAAAAAAGACAAAAAGGGACTTGGAGGAAGAACTGGCAGCTTTAAAAGCAAAGTTGCGGGCGACACCGGCACCACCCACAACCACGGCAAATGTGCCAACGCCTGCACAGCCGCCCGCCCCGCCGCCTAAGGCCCAACCGAAATTGATAACACCGCCAGACCGGGGGGGCGGGTCGGTACCAGGCAGTGTGCCTGTAGGCAGTGATGGTGAGTCGTAATTCATACAAAAAATTGTAAGGGCAGTGTTGGCAGCGCAAGGGGCAACGGCTGCATCGGCCCCCATAGCAAACAGGGCACCTGGGGCGCCGCCACGGGAGCAAGCAAGGTCTGGCAGGGGGGGAAGACGGGGCAATAAGCGGCACCCCAGCCACTGGCGCCACATTCAGCACCGGGGTAGAGGGCACGAATACCAAATTACCGCCAGCAACAAGTGGCAATTACTCAGCATGGCTTTTGCCTGAGTGGGTGAAGCAAAAAATTTGGGAGGGCAAGTTCATTGACATATTATCTCTGTTGGAACACGAAACAAAGGGCAATGACACACTGCGGGGAACAGGAGGGAGGGAATTAGCCAAGGCCAGGAAAAGAGTGAGGCCGGCAGAAACCCTGGAAAATTGGCTCGCAGCATTTGAGATATTGTCCCAGACTCTTAATCAAAAGGACCCAGACCTGGGTCCACACTTGATGGCATACAGGGCATGTGTTATACATGAATATAATCAACAGGGCGGAAATGAATGGTTCTTGAGAGACCAGCGATTTCGTCTACCAATGGAACATGATCCCAAACTGAAATGGAATCATAAGTCAGTCGAGGACTGGCTGGAGTCTTCCAGTGGGACAACAGAGCAAGCGGATGGGACAATCATCCTGGCGGGAGGGCGCATCAATCCCTGGGCAGAGGCAGGGGGAGGACGCTCGGCAGTCGGGGCAGGGTTAAACAGCGCAATTACGGCCCCCAGACCAGGGGCACCAAAGGAGGGGAGGATGGAAATGACAGCATGGGCCAATAACATGGGGCCGCAACCGGTCCGGGTTAATACAAGTACAGTACAGCCGGTCCTCACGGAAGCAATATCAAGGCCAACTGGGGCAGGGCGAACGAACACCGTGAGCGGGAGGACACCGGCTTGCTGCAGATTTTACAATGAGGGGGTATGCAACTGGGGCGCGACTTGCAAATTCAGACATGCTTGCTCTGCGTGCGGGACCCACGGTCACCCAGCAAGGTTGTGCAGGGGAAGGCCAGCGGCAAGCGATCAACCAAGGTAAGCGCTGGGGGGGCTTCAATAGGGAACACCTGGGACAATGGTCTATTGATGTCAATTATGCGGTCTTTTCGTATCAAAACAAACTCTGTATACTAAAATAAACAATTTTCTTTTAAGGTGCCTCGACAACTGGTTCATCAAGAAAAAAGGGGGCAAGGGCACTCATGGCACCGGGAGCAGGCACAGGAGCCAGCAATGGTAATGATGGTGGCAGGGGGAACGAAAGGGGGGGGGGCAGGGGGAGCCGGGTAATGGCCTTAATAACAAGGGGTTTTCCCCCATCAAGGTCGATAGCTTGCTCACATGGCTGGGACAGTACCCGGCTTCCCTAGGGAGGGACACATTAGCCCAGGGGTTCGTGGAGGGGTTCCGCATTCCTTACCAAGGACGCATTGGGGCCAGAACAGCGAATAACTCCAAGTCTAGTTTAGAGTGGGCCGATGTGGCCAGGGCAAAGATTAACAAAGAAATTGAATTAGGAAGGATACCAGGACCCTGTCAGGGCCCCCCATTGAGCAACCTCATCATCTCCCCTTTGGGGATGGTACCGAAGAAGGAACCTGGGAAGTTTTGCCTAATACATAACTTGTCGCACCCCAAAGGAGCCTCAGTGAATGATGGATTGGACATAGAGGCTTGCTCAGTAACTTACGCATCGTTTGACCAGGCCATAAACTTAGCACGGGCAGCGGGAAAAGGGGCGCTCTTGGCGAAGGTGGACATAGAAGCAGCATTTAGGTTGCTCCCTGTTCACCCGGACAGTTTCTTCCTCCTAGGCTTCCAGTTTGAGGGTCAGGTGTATGTAGATAAGTGCATGCCAATGGGGTGCAGCATCTCATGCGCATATTTTGAAGCATTTAGTTCCTTCCTCGAATGGGCACTCAATAAAAGGGAGGGCAGGGGGGGGAATGCATTATTTGGATGATTTTCTGTTCATAGGAAGAGGGGGCACGAATATTTGCGCAGCACTTCTCTATAATTTCTTGGTATTAAAGGAGGATTTGGGAGTACCTCTGGCGGGGACAAACCACAAGGACCCTGCACCAAGTTAACCTACCTAGGGATAGAAATAGACACGGTTGAAGGGACATGCAGATTACCGGCAGAGAAGATAGAGGAATTCATTGGCGTTATACGGGGAGAAGGCAACCATAAAAACCATACAATCTTTGGTGGGTAAGTTCAATTTTGCCGCCAGGGTGATACCGGCCGGAAGAGTTTTTGCAAGACGTCTGGCGGCGGAGACAGGAAGGCACAAAAAAGGGTGGCATAAGATACGCCTCGGGGCAGGTGTGAGAGAAGACCTCAAAGTATGGCGCGCCTTTTTAAGGGAATTTAATGGGGTATGCATATGGCAGTCCCCTTGGATGGCATGCGCACAGTTACAGTTGTTCACCGACGCGGCAGGTAGGGTGGGATTCGGGGCAATATTAGGAAAGGAATGGTCCCGGGCCGAATGGCCTAAGGCATGGGTGAGGAAGGGGCTGTGCAAAAACATCACCATGTTGGAACTATTGCCAGTGGTGGCAGCAATGCACATTTGGTCGCGCGAACTGTGTAACAAACGATTAGTGGTGTGGTCGGACAATCTGGCAGTGGTACAGGCGGTGAACACGCATTCAGCAAAATGCCCGGCCACGTTGTGCCTACTACGCCACATGGTTCGCAAATATCTGGTGATGAATGCAGCCGTCAAAGCGTGGCACGTGCCTGGGATGGATAACACAGCGGCTGATGCACTTTCTCGTTCACAGATGACACGATTCAGGAAAGCGCACAGCCAAGCACAGCTCATCATGACTCCGTTCGACAAGGAACTATGGCAGCTAGTGAGTTGGGTCAAGGAATGAGGAGGCTCGCTTCCAGAGCATTAGCGGGGAGCACCTGGAGTCGATACAAGGCCAATTATGATACATTCTTGGAGCACACCAAACATTTGGGGGGAGTCAACATGGTAGAGAGGGTGGACTGTTTTGTGCTCTGGGCAAAGGGGGCGGAAAAATCAAGGTCATGGCTGGCGGGACATCTTAGCGCAGTGCCATTTCATAGCCAGCTGGCAGGCCAGCAAGACCCAACGAAAGGTTTTCTGGTAAGAGCTGCACTGAAAGGATGGAATAGGGGCGGGGTGGCCACGGCATCAACCTCATCAACTCTAGTGAGAAAACCCATTGATTTTGAACTATTACAGAAGGTTATGACGGCAACTACAGGGGTGTGCTACTCGCAATATGAAAGCATTATGTTCAAAGCATGCTTTGCATTGGCTTTTTTTCGGGGCCCTACGGATTAGTGAGTTAGTGGCGAAAGCCAAGAATGACCAGAGCTTCAGAGCCTTGCTATGGGGAGATGTACGCCAGATAGGGGGGGGGATATCAGTCCACATCAGGATATCAAAAACAGACCAGAAGGCCAAGGGAAGCGAGCTGGTGTTGGCCAGACTGGGACAGGAGGAGTTTTGTCCGGTTGGGAGCACGACAGCATATTTTGCAATTAGGGGGGCGAGCCGGGGTATTTGTTCCGACACAAGGACGGAACCCCACTTAACCAGTTTCAATTCAGGCGAGTCTTAGAGGGGGCCTTGGAAAGTTCGGGTGTGGATCCGGGGCAATATTCAACCCACTCATTCCGCATAGGCGCAGCGACGACGGCGACCAGGGAAGGTCTGGGGGAGGATAGAGTCAAAAGGATAGGGAGATGGACATCCGACAAATACAAATTATATGTGCGTTAACGGAGTCAACGCATGGGCATCCAGAGGGGCGGGGGGTAGGGCAGCATATGGGACAAGGGGGCACTGACTAGGCCTCACAAGCTAATACAACCAATCATGTCTCCACAGAAGCCAACAGGGTATGGGTCGTGGGCCACTCCTTCGTGGCCCGGGCAGCGGCCAGAGCGCGGATGGCGTTTTGGGACGGGAACCTGGGCCTACGGAACACGCAGATTAGTTGGATCACCAAGGGTGGTTTGAAAGGTACGTCCGTATGGGCGACATTGGAACAGGCGGCGCAGCTACACCCTTCGCCTGACATTATCTTGTTGCATATAGGAGGAAATGATTTGGTGGCTAAAGGAAGGAAGGATTTGTCAGAACTTTTAAGAAATTTACTAACCAGAATAGGGAGGACTTTCAGGGGGTGCGAGGTGATGTGGTCCGAGATGATCGCAAGACAGGAATGGAGGGGTGCGTTACGACACGGGGCCATAGAGGAAGCAAGGAGGAAAACGAACAATCGCATGGGGAGTTTCCTAAAAAACAGGGGGATGGTATGGATTCGGCATCCCCTCATCACCTTAAAAGTAGCGGGGTATTTCGAGAAAGACAGGACACACCTGTCCGAGGTGGGCACAGCCATGATGTCCTTAGAATGGAGGACAGCACTAATAAACGCGGGATGCGCGTAAGGGGGCGCGGATCAGGAGGGTGGGGGGGAAGGGGGAGGCTATCGCTCCTCGGGCAGGTTCCGCCCCCCCCACACACGTACTAACGTGCGCTCCCACCCACAACTCCATCGAACCAAGAAAGGGAGTGCCCTGTGCAAGCAAGCTGGGGGGGAACTCTCCGCCGCCGGCAGCCAGCAGAGAGTCTTGAAGGTGTCACAGGTCAATCCCTTGAACAAAGCACTGACATACCCATAGGGGAATGATCAGCCAATAGATTAGATGGACGGCGCCCCAAGAGCAATAGGCTTGGGGGAGGCCCTGGGAAAAAGGGGAGGGATATAGGGGACTTGGGAGCCAATTCCAAGACCAAAATTGCGGGGGGGAGGGAACGAACAACAAACTCAAAACAAGGGCAGCAAGAGAAGCTGGTTGGGGGGGAACAAGAGGAGACTACGGGGGTTAGGTAACGGGGACAAAATAACAGCAAGGGGAAGTTTTCACGAAGGAGGGGGCATGAGGGGGAGGGAGGTGGGGGATTCAAGAAAGGGAAGAATATCTGGGGGGAAAGGGAGCCAGGACATGGAGGGCCAGAAAGGACAGGGAAAGGGGGCTAGGCGGGACGCAGCAAAGGGTGGACCGGGGGAATGGAGGAGCCAGTTGGGAAAGGAAGGAAGAAGGAGGGATAGGGTATCCGGAAGAGACATGACGCTGGCAGGGGGGGCACTGGGTAAGACTCCACCGGGGGGGCCTTGGGAGGGAGGGAACAGGGAAGTTCTTGTGGGCTCGGCATGACGGAAGGGAGACCTGGGGGTTGCATAGCATAGATAGGACTGGGATTTCAGTACCAGCAGCAACTGGGGGACGTAGGGGGGACAGAGTAGAAGTAGAAAGGAAACATTTTAGATGGGCGTCGCAAAGCGATGACCAACTAGGCAGGCAGAAAGTGGGGGCCGGCACCGGAGGGTGGTGTCGGCCTTAACTACGGATATGGAATATGTGTAACGTTGGGGCACTTGTGGTGGTGCCGGTATAGGAACCTGAACACTAGCGAGGGTATAGGAACCTGAACACTAGCGAGGCACCGCATGGCTGCCGGTTTTAGCTAGACCCAGACCCAGGACACAGGGTGTCAGGGGAGGAGCGGGGGGTCGGGCATTCCCAACTAAGACCTAGAGAAAAAAGGGGGCCTAGGGAAAACACGGGCATGGGGAAATCAAATCACAAACGGCCGGGGTAGAGAGAGGTTATTAGCAAGGGCCGGGCTCAATCTGAGGCGTCCACCGGACGAGGACGATAAGGGAGGGGGGGAGGGCAAGGGATACCTAGTTAGCCGCACATTGAGTAGTATACCAGTGGCGGTGAATTACGGATCGCCTGTAAGATAACTCCAAGACTTTATGCAAAATAAAGCTGCTGAGGCATTCTAATCTTCCAACCTTAAACAAAGTGTCGGTGTCATTCTTTGGTTCAATATGTAATGTATGACTTATGCCGGGAGGAAGGGGGGGAGAAGAGGGAGGGGGGAGCAACGGGGCAGGATAAAGAGGGGGGGAGGACAAGGCACTGGGATGCCCACGCTAAGGCGCATGTGCAGCTGTTTGGGATCATGGTCGGGACTAGGAGATTGGATACATTTATAGCAGATGTGCCTGGTAATGGTTGGCTGGCAGCTCCAGATAGTCTGGAGGCTCTCGCCTGCAGGCGGGCCTGGGTCAGGATGGCCCCGGGCACAGGGAAACGGGAAACTTTCAGTCTGGCAGTGGCATATCGCACCACAGCGCGATTTGTATTCATGATGCATGGCCATGAACACCATCCGGCTGGTCAAGGTGGCTGCAGGCAATGACAGCACCTGCCATCCATACCAGCCTCGTCCTGACCTCCACCCCCCAGGCCGGTGGATCCCAGGCAACATCATCAAACTCTCACTCTTGTCCCCTTTGTTGTCTGTTGTCGTAGCCTGCCCTGTATGATAATAATGTGTGATCCCGTTTTGAAAATGGGCTCGGGTGCACAGGACCCTCATCCCACCCCCCCAGGGCAAAGGCCGGGGTGGGTCGGTGTGCCACTGCCGACCCTGCCATGCATGAATGCATTGTATAGTTGAGAGGAGACAAGTGGAAGCAGCCCTGGCCTGAAGCCAATGCCCTGTTTTACTGACACATTTACAGTAACTTACTAAAAGGGAACCAAATTGAACCAACTTCAATCAGCGGGCGCCGCCGGCGCCAAGTTCATGTCACGCAGCCCTGCTCACGTGTGTGCCTGTGTGTGTGGCCTGCAGGTTGGTGCACTTGTGATTTCCAATGAAGAACAACAACAGCACCCTGGGGCCACAGAGTTTCTGCTGACTTGCTGGCTGCTGCGCTGCCCGTGTTGCTCGCGCACGATTGATTATTCTGCATTTACGAATAAGCAAGCATAAGGCACACAGTACAGTAGCTGCTACAATACTGGCCCGCTGCCGGAGCCCGCAGCATGACTGGGTGTCAGTGTGTGCAGACAGTGTGTATGGTGGGTGGCGGTGCGAGCCGCATTTAGCATTGAATACAATTAGTAGGCCACTCTGCCCAGCAGCAATGGGAGCCAAGGGGCGGTGCAACAGGTGTAAGGGGATGGCGGGGTGCGACTACACCCCTTGCCCTCCCCCCTGGCTCGCGGCTGAGTTTGAACAGTTTGTCCTCAAAATAACGTGAAGGCCTAGCGCTCGGCCTCGACGACGTTAGTCTATGGACTGCAGGGTGTGACACAGAGCTGCCCCGCTCCGTGTCTACGAGGTGTTCAACACGGCTTACAAATAAAGCCTGGAGAGCCAGACACCACCTGCACGGCTGAAGTAATCCCGTGAAGCGTTTGGAGACCTTAAAGAGACTCTTTGGTGGGGGGCTAGTCATTGTGGCATCACGCAAAGCCCCACTTATGGCCCCCTATCCGGCAGTGTTTTCAATTGTGTTTTTTTCCTCAGTGCAGGAGATAAAACGATTACCTCGAGGAAGAAATGCGCAGGGCATCGGCGTGCCTCGGTGTTTAGGAAGTGAGAAACTGCGAGGAAAGATAAGCTTCAAGGAACATGTTCCGCCTGGCGCTGAGGAGATTAAGGGATGATACGAGCGCGGCCGGCTCGATCCCCCGAGGCACGACAAAGTGGAGGCGCTCTTATCTAGTGATGGCTGAAGGGTTGGGGCTTACGCACTGAAGCTAGGAGATGGCGTTCACAGAACAACATCTTGCGCAGGAAGAGGTGCCTGCGTTGTGCACGTACACTGCTACTGGGCGCGCCTCTTTATTCACTCACAGTTGTGCTACCATATGTATATTCTAGCACTGGAGGACAGTACATTCTTAACTGGCGGACTGTTTAATTGTTCGATTTTTCAATGATGCTGCCTCCTCAGTCACACGTGTGAGCATTTTGCATTTGGAATTATGCACCTTCTCTCCATGGTGGCCAATGGAACCAATTGAAGAGCTTAGTGGGTTCGGCTTTTGCTGCTGGGGCTTGAATGTCATTTGCTGGTGTCATACCTGCATATTAACAGGGCAGTCATGGATGCCGAATATGGCAGCGGGTTGAGTGCGCTTGTGAGTCGCGTAACCTGCGGGTTGAAGGGTTGAATGAATCCCTTCCGAGTTAACTCATCCACTCATTATGACTCATTATGAGGGCATTGCAGGGAATTGCGCCCCTTTGACTTGAATGGAAATGGCGCTTGCTAAATGGAGCGCCACGAAACGTAGAAAAGCATCTGCAAAGCCAAATGATGTGGGTGTAGGACTGGGAAGCAGCGTGCTGCTGCGAACAAAGTTGTGTTGCATGTGTCATTATCCAATGTGTTGTTTGGTGAGTATAGTTTTGCAACATGGTATATGTGCGCGTGTCCTCACTACTGCATGCTCTCCTGCCTATGTGGCTTGCCTCTTCATGCCTCACTTGTGGTGTCAATGATCTCTGACTTCCCTGTTGTCTCTCATGTGTTAAATATTCTCTGTTTACCATTTCCCACCCATAGGCATTGTTCGAGCCGACCACAGTGGATTAGAAATGTGGAAAGGGAATAGATTGGAACTAGGTTATGCCTAAATTAGAATTCGTATTTTTAAGCAACTGAATACCAGGTGCTCCAAAAATATATATATTATTTTCTGATCCTCTTTGTGCTCTTGAAGTACAGGTTTTTCGTTTCTCTGTTATGTTATGTTACTTGGCATTTGTATAGCGCTCTATATATCATTGCTATGTTCTCAAAGCGCTGGTAGGTTGAAGGCCCTCGGGAACCGCAGTTCTGGTCAGTAGAGAGAGATAGTGTCGTAGGGTGCGTGGGTGCACCAGATGTGTGCAGCTGATGTAATTGCCAGATGGTAGCTGCATCCTAGTGTTAGGTCTGGTGATTAAGAAATCAGTTGGATGTGTGCAGTCTGGTGGGTGGACACCCAGACTGGGTTCTGGCTTCGTTAGGTCTGAAGGATGCTTATGTGAGCAACTGGTACGTAACTGAAGGGACTGCTCAAAAAAGAGGTAGGACTTTATAGAGCTGTAATGTATGGAAACAAGAGGAGGGGCGTCCTACCACATTCATTTATATCAAACGATTCCTGCATTCCTTATTTACTGCAGAAGTAAACTCCATTTGACATACTAAGTATCAACAAGTTTGTGAACTCATGATTAAACGAGAAATAAGTACACATAGAATAATGAAATTGACTTTTAGGCTGCTTAATTCAACTAAAATGTCACAAACGAAGAATGAGGTAAATTCAATCAACCGTAACATTTAATAGTTTTATATGAACAACACATGTCCGCTTATTTTGCAAACATAATCAAATAGAAACAAAGCAAAAAATAAAATTAAAGACATAATTCAATTAATTACCATATCAATTTGCAATAACATAACAAAAAAACTGAACAATTGTTTCATAAATTGTCATTAAAGAAACACAGAAAAAACATGAGATCGTAGCTGATGAACCAGAATGGTTTTTTACAGATACAGATGCATTGTACCTGCTGTTCTCAAGGTATACTAAATATTCGGTGGGAGGTAACCAAGTCTATGGCCCTACGTCTAGATGTTAATCAAAAGATAGATGGGGACAAACTGTTGAAATCCAGATGATAAGTGGTCCCAGGACATTTCGGCGGCAAGCGCCTTTTTCAAGGGAAATGACCCAGTCTCCCTATGGGGAAGAATCATATGTAAAAAATATAAATGTCGTGTTGTACAGCTTAGACAATTTTTCCCGTCATGATACGGGTCAATAATAGTGACGTTTGGCAGTTTCCATGGTCACTAGGCGTCCATTGCACTCTTTTAGGCCTCATTACGATCATTATCTTTACGCACGCGCAGAGCTTAACACGCCTCTCCGTGATACACGCGCACTACTATCTGGCTGCTCTATGCGAATGCGCGCTGACCATCTCTTGTGTATATAGCCGATTTTCAAACCTCATTGAATCTGGCCACAACGAGGCATCTGTTGTCGGCTTGCCGTTTATTTAGAAAGATATTTTGTTATTCTCGCAGCACTACTTAGGCTGCCGAGTTTCGTCTACCCACGGGTAATTCAATTTCCTGCTCATTTCGCTTTTAGACAACTTACCAGTCAGGGCGATGTGATATTCTTAGGCCACAGATATATGGATGCCTCAATGTACATGACCGATCTTCGTGTCACACATGCTTTTAACAATTAGCTCCATAGCTTAGACAATGTTTCCCGTCATGACACGGGTCAATAATAGTGACGTTGTGCAGTTTCCATGGTCACTAGGCGTCCACCGCACTCTCTTTGGCCTAATTACGATCATTATCTGTACGCATGCGCAGAGTTCAACACGCCTTTCTGTGACACATGCACACTATTATCTGGCTGTTCTATGCGCATGCGCATTGACCATCTATTGTGTATACAGTCGACTTTCAAACCCCATTGAATCTGGCCACAACGAGGCATTTGTTGCCGGTATGCCGTTGATTTAGAAAGACATTCTGTCATTCTTGCAGCACTACTTAGGCTGCCGAGTTTCGCTTACCCACAGGTAATTCAATTTCCTGCACATATTACGTTTAGACAACTTACCAGTCAGGACGTTGTGATATTTTTCGGCCATAGGTATATGGTAGTCTCTCTTTTCTTCTCTGCTCAGAATTCCTCCATCACGCTGAAGTTATATCACGTGTGTTCGCCGCCTTCAGCACATGAATTTATCTACGCTCTACAGAAGATTTATAAGAGCGCCCCTTGCACAGAGCCTGTTTTATGAACTACATCTTCATAATCAGGTAATTTTATTCGCGCTAATTTAAGCGCCTGTTTTTAGTTTTGGTTTTTTGAAGCACTAGTACTTACCATATACATATGGGTTTTTCTTCTTTTTACAATTAGGCACTGTACTTGAAGACAATACAAGCCATATCTATACTGGCTACAGAGCTTTATTCCACCTATATGGTAAAGGAACTTGAATCCTTACCAGCAACTCTGTCCCATGCAGGTTAGTTTTTGTTTGGAACACTTTTTGGGTGTTGGTGGGGCACTGTACTATCCGCACTCCAATTTTTTTATATAATTGTTTTTTAAGAAAAATATACAGTTTTTATGATATACTAAGATCAATTTTGCTGTACAACACGACATTTATATTTTTTACATATGATTCTTCCCCATAGGGAGACTGGGTCATTTCCCTTGAAAAAGGCGCTTGCCGCCGAAACGTCCTGGGACCACTTATCATCTGGATTTCAACAGTTTGTCCCCATCTATCTTTTGATTAACATCTAGACGTAGGGCCATAGACTTGGTTACCTCCCACCGAATATTTAGTATACCTTGAGAACAGCAGGTACAATGCATCTGTATCTGTAAAAAAACCATTCTGGTTCATCAGCTACGATCTCATGTTTTTTCTGTGTTTCTTTAATGACAATTTATGAAACAATTGTTCAGTTTTTTTGTTATGTTATTGCAAATTGATATGGTAATTAATTGAATTATGTCTTTAATTTTATTTTTTGCTTTGTTTCTATTTGATTATGTTTGCAAAATAAGCGGACATGTGTTGTTCATATAAAACTATTAAATGTTACGGTTGATTGAATTTACCTCATTCTTCGTTTGTGACATTTTAGTTGAATTAAGCAGCCTAAAAGTCAATTTCATTATTCTATGTGTACTTATTTCTCGTTTAATCATGAGTTCACAAACTTGTTGATACTTAGTATGTCAAATGGAGTTTACTTCTGCAGTAAATAAGGAATGCAGGAATCGTTTGATATAAATGAATGTGGTAGGACGCCCCTCCTCTTGTTTCCATATGTGAGCAACTGGGCCGGAATGTGCTCAGCTAGCTGCGTTTTATTGGGGTAATGAGGTGATCATGGGGTCGTATTTGTATGTGAACAGCTAGGCCGAATTTGTCAGGGGTATAGCTGTGTTCTAGTTGTGTGATGGTGTATAGTAGAGAGTAAGCATAGAGATGGGAAATCATGGTTATCTTTAAAGCGCCCGAGACCAGGCACGTGAACAGGATGGCAGGGAACACAGCGACACACAGACACACAGTGAAGAGGGCTGGGTTTACAGCGACAGGAGGGGGGCATACAGGTATATAGCAACAGCATGGGGAACAGGAAAGTGGGGTTCATAGAGACACATGTGTGGGGCATGCTAATGATTACATTTGCATTTATATCCAGATGCGACTCAGGCAATGTTCACAACTCCACCCAAGCGGGAGACATGCTAACATTTGCACGTCTGGCTAGGTAAGACTCAGGCCGATGTTCGAGACCTCATCCAAGTGAGGCACATGCTTCCATCCACAGGTCCAGCCAAGTGTGGGACCGGCCAACATCTGCCCCTCTATCTAGATGTGACTCAGGGCAATGCCCAGTTGTGGCACTAGATGCTGCCATTCACAATTCCATCCAAGTGTGGGACATGCCGACATTCACTATTCCGTCTAGGTGTGGGACATGCTGGGACGTGCTAACATTCACATTTCTATCCAGATGCGACCCAGGCCAAGGCTCATGTTTCATCCAAGTGTGGCACATGCCAATATTCACAATTACATCCACGTGTGGCACATGCCAACATTCACAATTCCATCTAAGTGTGGGACATGATAACAATCACATTCCTATCTAGATGCAACTCAAGGTAATGTTCACAAATTCATCTAAGTGTGGCACATGGTACCATTCACAATTCTATCTAGGTGTGGGACATGCTGGGACATGCTAACATGCACAATTCTATCTAGTTGTGACGTCGGCTAATGTTCATGATTCCTTCTGAGTATGGAATATACTACCATTCAGAATTCTCTCAACGAGATCCAAGCTGTCTGGGTGCAGTCCAGCTGGTCCTGTTTTATCCTTTTCATTCTGGGTAGTATTTTTATTTTCCTCTCATTATAAATGCCAACTATAATTTCCAGAATGCAAAGAAAACAAGTAGTGGCAAAGCCAACAGTTTAGCCTTTTGTGTAGGAATGAGATCTAATTTGCCAGGTGCTGTCGTAAAGGTACTACCTGGCCATAAAATGGTAACAGCTGAAAACTTATGAGATCACCTGGTCAAATGATAGCAGTGCCTGGCAAATGCCCATCTGATACACAAGTCAAAACTGTTGGATTTGTGGTGCATGTTTTAAAGAGGACTTCAGTGCAAGCAACATCTATAAATCAGGTTGGCTGAAGACACACTTGATAAATACATTTTTGTTACACCAGTAGCACACTTACAACTGTAACTAAACCACAAACTCGGAGCAAACTCCTTAGAAATAAGACTATAAATCCACTGTTTTATGTTACTGCATGATAGAGCTATCTTAAAGATCGGGCCGGTTGAAAATGTGTCAGGGATTATTGGAGCCCGTTTCAACATGATGTTTGAGAGCCCCATGTCTACAGCTGGGACAAACAATCTTAGATACCCTGAGGTGCTGGAGACAGAGGAAAGCAACGAGGAGTTAAACCGCTGCTGATTATGACGGGACAGGTAGGCATGGGGGAGCTCAAACATGAAAATGTCCATTGAAAAGCTTGTTTAGCACCATGTTGACAAAGAGTGATTATGCACACAAAACCAGAGTAAGAAGGAAAGGAGGTGATAAGAACATTGCTGGGTATTGCGTGAGGTGGAGGTGATGAAGGCGCCATCATGCAATTGCAGCCTTAAAAGTATGTGCCGCAAAACACAGATTTACTTTTCTAAAAAGAAAAGATGTCTCTACACCATAACACTGCTAACATGGTGGGAGTTGCTGACCGGCCCTCATACCCATCCACCCTCATTGATGCTCGGGGGCCATTTGAACCCAAAAAGTTGAAATGCCTTGACACCATCTCTACTTAAAGAGATCCCAGGAGGATCTTTTTTAGGCTGGGGCAGGTAGCGAGTGGGAATGACCACAGGGATTATCATTGCCATGGGCAGACAGTGGGTATGGTCATAGGCAGACAGGGGGTGGGAATGGCCACAGGGATTATCATGGCCAGGGGCAGGTAGTGGGTTGCAATGGGGACAGGCATTAGCATGGCCATGGTTTTACAGTGGGTGGGATTGGCCACAGGGATTAGCATGGCCATGGGCAGACAGTGGGTCGGAATGGCCACAGGGATTAGCATGGCCATGGGCAGACAGTGGGTGGGAATGGCCACAGGGATTAGCATGGCAGGGGGCAGGCAGTGGGTTGGAATGGCCACAGGGATTTGCTTGGACATGGGCAGACAGTGGGTATGGTCATGGGCAGACATTGGGTGGGAATGGCCATAGGGATTAACATGGCTGGGGGCAGGTATTGGGTTGGAATGGCCACAGGGATTAGCATGGCAGGGGGCAGGCAGTGGATTGGAATGGCCACAGGGATTAGCTTGGCCGTGGGCAGACAGTGGGTGGGAATGGCCACAGGGATTAGCACGGCCATGGGCAGACAGTGGGTGGGAATTGCAAGAGGCATTAGCATGGCCATGGGCTGACAGGGGATGGGTACATGACCAAACACCACCCCCAAGCGGGCTTTCCTTCCTCACCTGTCAATTCCCTCCTACTTGTACTCTAATGCAATCGTTTCAAATACAGCATGCACTTATGTGCCACCTAATACACGAAACTAAATAGGTCTAGATTGGCTTCATGCACCTGGCATCCACCTATTTGAAAGCATTGCTATTCAGTTGAAGGTGTGAAAAGTACGTCACAGAGAAACGTTTACTTTAAAAGAAAATAATGTATTTATCGTGTGATTGTGATTAGAAGATTAGAGCGCTTATGAGTTATGGGGCCAGGCTGCACTACAAACGTTCGAATACCGACAGAGACGATGCAGCTTTTTCGACCTACTGAGGTTGATAGATTGACAAGCATTAAAGTGTGTAAAATTAAAATGCAGCATGAAGCACCATCTAAAAGTCTCATCATAGCAGTTTGACTGTGTCTTACTCTACAACAGGAAATGGCCATGTTTCGGCGGTCAAGGATTGTGAATCGATGGCTATGTGCATGTTTCCTCTAATGTCTCTAGTGCTGCAAGTGTGTACATGTTTGTTACAATATACACGTGGTTGTGTGTGTCCTTGCGTTGTGGTCGTTAGGATACATTGTGAATGATAACGTAGCTTACATGCAATCCCAGCAGTTAATGCAGAGATGCTCATGTGAGTGTGTTGGATGAGGCTGTGCTTGTTGTTCTCTCTGTGTGGGCTGGTTTGTGAGCTGACAATGTGACCCATCCTTGGAACTCGAGGACCTATTCAACTATCATCCTATTACGCTACTCCGATACCTGTTCAAACAGCTGGAATGGGCCGTTTTGTCACAAGTACAGGGTTGTGTTCAATCAGCCAATTTGCTTGATATCCACCTGGATGATCGCTCAGCAACCACTGGACTGTCCTACCATGGACCCACCTGGCATTGTGGCCTCCTTCACCTCCTGGGGTCCTCACCCCCTCCCTTCTGGTCCTGCTTGACTTGCCTGGCCCAGTGCCCTTCTCTGTGATTGGCTGACCGATCCTGGCTCGGGCAGAGTGAATGAGGGACAGATGTGTATATCTGGGGACCTCTCACTTCCCAATTTGTTCAGAAGCTGTATTTGAAACTTGAAGCTGCTTATTCTTGAGGCCGAGCTGGAAGAAGAAGAAGAATTGCTGCTGTTTTCCTCTGATAAAATAAAAAAGATGTCGAGTCTGTCGAGGACTGACCCGAGAGAGAGGACTTGGCTAGGAGACCTTGTCCGAGCTACGAGGGAACATCGTGCAAAAGCTGATCTTCATCGAGGTACCCTGGAAGCCAGTCCTGATAGGCTGTCGACCGGAGAAGAGGTCCACCGAGAATCTTGAAGTGAAGCACCAGTCTATTACCATCGACTGGGTTTCAGAGGATTTCCGTAACCACTGGAAGGCAGTCGAGTCATGTTGCCCAGAAGCGGGGACAGGTTGAAACTGTGCTGCTCACCTAACGAAACCGCAACACTCCACCTTGCCTAAGAACATTGAACAAAGGGATCCCTTGACATCACCGTCGACTGCTTGGTCCCACCATAGAAAGCCGAGGTCGCCGGCTACCGAGAAAAGTCCACTGGTGGGTTTCCCATCACCACATGCCGACAAAGACGTCCCGAGGACACTGACGAAGTGAAGATCCAAAGACCAGCCCGTTGTCGAGTTCCGATCGCCAAAGCTATCTGAGATACATGCTTTAGCTGCAGCACGGACAGGCCAGAGGACCGTCGAAGCATCTCCCGACACCCTATGCCTGCGGCTGGGCCTACATCCATCACTGAGTCTTCTTTGCAGCACCAAACTCTTTACATCGAAGTGGACTGCATGCCTCATCTTCACAGGATTTTCACAATCATGGAATAGCACCGCAAAGGTCAAAGCAGCAGGCTCGACACAAGTGTTCACTTTTCTTTGAGGAATCTTGACACCCTGTGGCTCCTGCTTTAAAGGGAGTCCACTCATGAGGGAATCATTGACAAACCATAGAAAGAAACTCTTCTATCTCAAGACCATTGGGGTGGTTGAACATTTTGACCAGGAAACAAGACTATTTAAACATTTATGGGCTGGGCTTGTTAATACTTTGAATATAGGTTACCCAGGTGGGGGATACTCACTCAGAATTGTGTCTTAGTAGCAAAAGAAGCATTCTGCCATTGTTTAACATAGCAAGCTTTCCTTTCTATGATCTGTGCTGTTACACCTTGCTGCATGATTTGTACGCCATTATAACTGTCCGCAGTTGATGCATTTTAAAGGAGTCTGAAGCCACATAGACCTTGTATATAATTCGTATATTAGAATTGCCAGAGTACAAAGTGTGTTATTAATGTATGTATATATCTTGAACCCTATTTTTATATAAAGAACTGTTTTAGCACATTACATAGTGTGTGGACATTACTTTGTACAGGCTTGGGGACTACACTATACTTAAGAACCAGCCTGCATCACCTCAGGAGAGCTTAAGCCTTGGTTGCTCGGCCAAGGTACCAAATAGAGAACGGTGGCTGGGGTGCTCTGTGCTTCTACTCTTCCATATAGAGGGCAGGAGTACAGATACCCCCTCCAGTCTTTACACTGGTGGCAGCTGTGGGATGCTAATGGTTTTAAGAATCCGTGGTTAACCTTGCCACCTACAAAGTATCCACACTATCTTAATTTGAAGTTTTAGTTGTGTACCAGGATAACTACATTAAAAGCAATGGAATATATTGCAAATGGCAAATTGACCCAGATGACCTTAGAGACTCTCCAGAGTGCTTGTGAAGCTAGGGAGTTAGACTTTGAAGATAAGTCTAAGGATGAGCTGATAGCTGCCCTGGTGGACTACCAGACCGATTGTGATGCTCTTGATGAAGAGGGTGTGGGGGGGGGGTGGAACCACCGAGGATCTGAACGCTGGGGCTATTACTGAATCTGTGTCTGCGATTGCCACCTCTCCTGTCACCTCTTTTATGAAAAACTCAGCATTGTTTCTGCAGGGAATACCTTGGAATCTGAATTAGGATGACATTGGTCTTTGAATATAAAAAGTTGGAAAATGTAGCTGAATTGAAGAAGGAGGATATGCCACAGCTAGTGATACTCAAAGATCTGGAACTCAAAAACAAGGACACTGAATGTCAGAGATTCCAGCTAGAGGAAGCTAGGGCAAGACTTCGGCAAAACCAGTTGAGAGTGTGAAGTAGGGGCGGACACAGGGTATAAAGGTAGGTATTTTATTTAACTTAATTACTTTCTACTAGATAAATGTAAGACAACTGTAAGTTATTAAGGAGAAAGGGGACATGAAAGACATCTGGCTCTGTCCTCGACTCTTCACCAACTGCCACCGCTTCCTGTTCCAGGCTGGAATCCGCTCTTCTGTCTCGCGCTTCAATCCCTCTCAATGCTTCACTGTCCCTGTGTAGTATCTCAAGCTCAGGGACATCACATAGACACAAGACACTACACATCCCCTTTCCTTAATGATAAAAATAATTGACTAATGCAAAATGTTAAAAGTCCACATAGTCCCTCACATGTCTGGGGCATCTGCAGTTCCTTCCACCTCTTGACTTCATTCTGGTTTCCTCCGGAGTCATATCTTCACTGTCTGTCAAGGAATATGATTTCACAAGATTTCGACTTACACTAACTCTGGAACACTCACCACCATTGCCACAATCACATAAACCTTCACCATCATCAAAGCTACCTCTCATCTCAGAACTAGTCATATTCCATTCACCATCGTCAACATGCTCTTCACCTAATATCATCACTCTCTCGTAGTTCCATACTCTGCCATCAATGGTTTTGACTGCATGCTTGAATACCTCTACTATTCCACCTGTTTAGACCAATGACATCCATTCTCTCTTAAGGGAAAAGGAACCTTAACCCGCACCAAACATCCCACATACGGTTCCTTCCCTTTTCTGAAACACCTACCATCATGTCTTTTATTAGACACTTGCCTCTCATGATATTCATCCTGACATTGTCTAATTACACACCCTTGCCAGTCACTGCACTCATCCACCCTGGAAACTATTTCGTATTCGCCTTCCTCCCTCTGCTTAATTCAAATGGTGAAACACCCATGGTGCTGTGTGGAGTGAATCTATGAGCCAAAATTGTTCCTTTCACTACCGATTTCCACTCTTTACCATTGACCCAGGCCCATTTAATAGCATCCTTTATTACGCGATTGTATCTTTCTACAATACCTTTGGATTGAGGATGATATATCGCACATAACCTAAGAACTATGGACCTATCACTCAGATACTTTTCCATTGTTTTAGATGTGAACTGCGAGCTATTATATGTCAACAGTTCTTCAGGGTAGCCTTCACGCCAACATAACTCTTCAACAAAATCAATAACTTACTGTGTGGTGACTTGAGGCATGAAAGCAACCTCTACCCATCTAGTTAACATATCTATGACTACTAGACAATATGTGGAACACCCTTCACTCCATATAGGGCCTAAGACATCTATAGCAATTTTCTTCCATGGAGTATCAGGTATTTCTCTCAACACCATAGGGTAACACACTCCCATGCACACTTTATCAGTCTTCGAACAAAGGATACAGTTTCTGATCTTTTCTTCCACCTGTCGGTCACACCGTGGCCACCAGTAAGTGTTCCATATTCTCTGTTTTGTCTTCACAATGCCTTGATGTCCTTCATGGCCAAGTTGAATTATCTTCTCTCTCAGAGCTTCTGGAGGAATCAGCTTGTCTCCTCTCATCAGACATCCACTTTGTATGTACAGTTCATCTCTGATGTTCCAGAATCTATCAATTCCAGTTCCTATTACTTTGAACTTGTTCCATTTCGCTTCTTCCACATTTCTCATTACCTCCTTCAACACTCCATCTCTGCTCTTTTGCTGATCCCATTCTTGCTTAGACAATGTTTGATCTGACAATTCACAGATTAGCTCTTGTTCTTCTGAATTTTCATCAACTTCACTGCAATTCGTTAAATGTGACAAACAGTCCGCCATCTGATTCATAGCACCAGAAATATAGAGTACTCTAAAATTGAATTCTTGAAGTCTAGAAACCCATCTTCTGATTCTGCTGGAGATTTTATCTAAACCCTTTGTGCTGAACACTTCTACTAAAGGTTTGTGATCTGTATGAATTTCAAACCCGACACCCCACACAAAACTCTGAAATTTCTCAGTTGCCCGCTTTATTGCCAAAGCTTCTTTCTCTATAGTCACACAATTCTTCTAAGGACCTTTAAGCAGTCTAGAAGCAAATGCTATGATATATTCTTTCCCATCGTGATATTGAGTTAGCGATGCTCCAAGTCCTACATCACTGGCGTCCGTTGTGATAACAGTCTTCCTTCCTCTTACATAACTCTTCAGAGCTGGTGCTACAGCAAGTGCTTCCTTGATGAAACGGAATTAATTCTCACACCTTTCATCCCACTTAAACTTCTTGCTTATTTTCAAAAGAGATCTTAAATTGGCTGTGTGATCTGATCAATTATTTATGAACTTGGCATAATACTCAGCCATGCCTAAGAAGGTTCTGAGTTGTTCCTTTCTTTTCTGCTGTAATCATTAGTCTAATAGAGTCCGCCAATTCTTTTTTAAGCGAAATTCCTTCACCAGAGATCACATGACCTAAATATTCGATTTCTTTTCTGTTGATTTTTGATTTTTCTTTGCTGAGGACCATTCCAGCTTGATGTAATTTTTCCAAAACCCTGTACAGTCTCTTGTTATGTTCTTACTCATCTTTGGCATATACTAGGACATCATCCTGGAAAAAAACAACTCCTTCACCCTCCAGGATCCTGTACATCACCTCTGGAAGACAGATGCTGTGGAAATCAATCCAAATGGCACCCTCTTGTACTGATAAAGACTTTCGGGTGTTATAAATGTTGTTAAGTGTTTGGCATCTTCATGTAGTTTAATCTGATGGTAGGCAGCAGTGAGATCTAAGGTGGAAAATATTTTCGCCACGCCTAATGTTGATATTAGTTCTTGTATGTTGGGTAGAGGATGGCTCTCAGGTATTATACATTTGTTTAATTCCCTCATATCCACGCACAGTCTCACTTTTCCCAAACTTTTCCTGACAAAAACTAAAGGCGATACCCATTCCGCAGCATCTACTCTTTCGATTATTCCTTGGTTTTCCAACTTCTTTAATTCTAGTTTGACTTCACTCCTGAGTGCTAGTGGTATATTACGCAGCTTCTGGGCAATAGGTCTGGAACCTGATTTGAGCAAAATGCGGTGGGAGAACCCTTTTAGGCATCCAATGGTGTTTTCTTTAAAAATGTCATCTTTGATTTTCTGTATGTGATCCACTTTTGTTCCTTCCACCATGTACACTGCATCACTAACATTGGGATCTAGTCGAACTTTTGATAACTTCTGATGAGTCCAACTAAGTAGTGAGGTTTGTCCACTCTTTGATACATAGATGCGACCAATTGCTTCTCTGTCTTTGAACTTTATGGTAGTAAGAAACCACCCAAGTAGATCAATTTTGGCTCCTCCATATGCTTTAGGTCTTAGGTCTAATATCGACCTCGCGTAAATATTCGGGACCACAGCGCTTCCACACATTTTCAGGAATCAAAGTATATCTGGCACATGAATCTACCATCATGATAATGCAATGTCCATTCACTGATATGTTCGTTCTAGGACTATCAAATTGTTCATCTTCACCAGTCACCATAAATAAGCATTCTTCTCCTATATCATTATCACCGATCCAATTCATGCTTGGATCATCTCTTCTATTGCTCCTACATCACTTGGCTAGGTGTCCTCTTCTGCTGCATCTCCTACAGATTACTTTAAGCGCAGGGCAGGCGTTGCTGTTCGCCCAATGTGACGGACTGCCACACCTGTAACATGTTCTCTGTCTTGTCCGTCCTCTTTCTCTTTGAGTATTTCTTCCCCTGAACTGGTGTTCAAACTCAGGTGTTACAAACCTACTAATCCTTTTGTCAGAATCTTGTTTCTCATCTGTTCTCACCTTTACATCTTTATGTGGAAACGTTTTTGAGTTTGTCCACACTTTTCTGTTGCTCCCTCTTACTGCTCCTATAACCTCATCCTGATCAGTTTGCACGGTATTGACTGCACATTTAACCATAACATCCTTCATTCTATTCTCTAGAATGTGTACACAGGTTTCTGTGTACTCTACTTCTTTGGCCAGTCTTAGCACAACATCAAGTGAAGGATCGTCCTCGGACCATAACTTTTCTCTGACTTTCCCACTTCTACATTCCAACATGAACTGGTCTCTGATCCTCTCCTCCAGTTGTTGATCAAATTTAAAAGTACGTGCTAACTTCCTCAAGGCTGTGACATAGTGTTCTACCATTTCGCCTTGTTCCTGAATCCTTTTGCTGAATTTGTACCTCTCTAAAATGGTACTAATTTTCTTCTTGTAATGTTTGTCAAGTTTCCTGATCGCTTTCACATATACATTCATGTCCCCTGCTTCTTCTTCCAGAAGATCCGGCAAGTCTTCATATTTCTCTTGCCCTGCTGGCCCAAGGCAGTGTAATAATAAGGATTTTTTTCTTTCAACAGCATAATTGGTCCCACAGACCACATTTGCGTAATGCTCAAAGGACTTGAGCCACCTCTTCCACGGTAGAGTTGGTTCTCCCGCTTCAGGAAAGAACATCTGAGGAGCAGGAATTCCATGTAATGCCATGGTCTGTAGTGATCAGTTCTCCTGGTTGCCGCTGAGTCAAGGTAATTGATTTATGGTGTAAATGCTACTGCTTGAACTAAGGTAAGTGCTAATATTTTTTTTAATTCACTTTCCTTTAATACAACTCCTCCTTTTCTCCTTAATTTTATTTAATGTTTTATTTTCTAATTGTCATTTTATTGTTCCACCCAATTTATGTTTATCTTTTTTTTCCTTGCACAAAAGATGGAGGGAAGAGCGTAGCTCAGTCACAACAGCACTGGCAGGCTTGATTCACAAACATGCACCACGACGAAGATGAAGAGATCGAGTAATGAGGATTTCTTAATGTCTGTAAGGAAATAGACATCACAGCAACATGTTGACTCTATCCTTATGAGGTAAAGGGTGGCGCTCATGCGTGGCTTCATTCACGCCGAAATGAATCAACGAATGGGCTGCTGGGGTTTCTCAGAGAGCAATGCGGTGCGCCGCGCAGCTCCCCTTTACGAGTTGTGACTGGTCTCGCAGGGGGGCGGGAGGTGTGCTCAGCAGAAGATGTAATCAGCACACCTCTATGTTTAATGTCAATGTAGAAAGGAGGAGGTGGAAAGCGGGATGCGCACAGGTTAATACGGCGTGTCGCGTACCGCTTCCGTAAACCTTTCTGCAGGATCAACACTCGCCCTTAACGGTACAGCGGCGACTGAAGGAATGGTTGGAGTCCGCATACAATGGCGCCGGGCAGGGATTGCTGGTCAAGCCACGGTGAACAGCCGTCGGTTGGGCTTGGGAGACTGCAGCTCCACTCCTACCTGCTTTACCGGCTGGAGATCCTTCTCGACAGCCGGTTATTAATTGGAATCCTCGTCGCCATTGAAGTAGGGGCGGACACGGGGTATAAAGGTAGGTATTTTATTTAACTTAATTACTTTCTACTTGATAAATGTAAGGCAACTGTAAGTTATTAAGGAGAAAGGGGACATGAAAGACATCTGGCTCTGTCCTCTGCTCTTCACCAACTGCCACCGCTTCCCGTTCCAGGCTGGAATCCTCTCTTCTGTCTCGCACTCCAATCCCTCTCAATGCTTCACTGTCCCTGTGTAGTATCTCGTGCTCAGGGACATCACATAGACACAAGACACTACAGAGTGTCAGGCCCCCTGCCACCAAGGTTATGAAAGATTTGGTTGGTGTGTATGTGGAGGGTTCTGATATCCTCCAATGGATAGAAGAATTTGAAATGGCTTGTGGAATCCATGATGTTGATAAAAGAGATTGGGCTAAGTGTTTGTTAAGTAGAGTGCCTCAGACTTGTTATGACTGTATTCTGAAACTGAGTGTGGAAGAAAGTGGTCAGTGTGAGTGCATGAAAACTGCTTTGATTGCCAAGTTTGGCAAGACACTTACCCAATACCTTAAAAGGTTCAGGGAGTTTAAAAAGAGAGAGAATGTGTCTTGGGTTGACTGGGTGAGTGTTGCACATATGAACATGATGGGGTGGATTAATGAATACAAGGTAAAAACCTTTGTTGAATTTTCCCATTCAGCATTTTTCTGAAGCCTGTTCACCGGAGCTGCGTCTGTACATTGCGGACAAGAGCATCTTGGATCCCACCGGGTATCCCCTAAGAAACCCAGTGGGAAGGACAAGGACAAAGAGAAAGGGACCTCTGAGAACTCTGAGTAGTCCCATAAGTAATCAGTTTAGTAAACCTAACCCTCCCTCTCCTAAGAATCAAAAGTCTAGTGGGGATAAGTCTAATGGGAGTGGGAGCAAAAGTAGCAGTTTTCCTGCTGTAAAGCTGGTTCCCAGTGGACCCAGTATTGTACCTCACATTCCTGGCACTTGACCCCAAGTGTAAAGGTAAGTCAATTGGAGTCCAGGCTGTCAGCCTGACCTCCTCTTGCTTCATGCCTGAGGTGAAGGGCACTGTCCTCCCCGCCTCTACCAGAAACCTCAACCAGTCCCTGGTCTAGTACTTTGGTTCTTGTCCCCAAGGCAAGTTCCGAGGCAGGTACCAGGGATGATTGGAGGTTCTGTGTGGGCTACAGGGGAGTCGATGCCATCACCAAGATTGATGCACACCCATTGCACAGGGCTGATGAGCTTGTGGACACCTTTGCTGCTGCCAGATTTGCAAGCATCTTTGACCTTACCTCAGGCTGTTGGCAAATAGATATGATGGACCAGTTCAAGTAAAAAACTCTGTGAAAAATGCACCTGCCACCTTCCAAAGGTTGGTCAATGATGCAATGAGTGGGCTGGAGGCCTTGTGTGGCCTATTTAGACAACATTGCTGTCTACAGTTCCACCTGGGAAGAGCATGTGACTCGTTTGGATAGGATGTTGCAGGCCTAGAGAAGGGCTAACCTCACTATCAAGGCCACCAAGTGCCAGATAGCTCAGGGGATAGTCAATTACCTTGGTCATGAGGTACGAGAGGAGTGAATCCAACATCTCCCAAGTAAGGTAGAAGATATACATGAATGGGAGACTCCCACTACTCAAACTCAGGTGAGAGCTTTTTTGGGCCTCACTGGGTATTACCGGAATGTCATGGCGGACTATGAAACTATCGCTTCCCGTCTGACAGCTCTGACTTTGCCCAAGCACCCTAGGAAGGTTAATTGGACGGAAGACTGATAGAGGGTCTTTGTTGGCTTGAAGGAAAGTCTGTGTAGGGCACCTGAGTGTGTATGCTTGATTACAGCAAACCCTTTATTGTTCAAACTGATGCCTGTGACACCGGAATTGGAGCTGTCTTGTCCCAGTTAACTGACAAAGGGAGGGAAGATCCTATAATATTCATCAGTAGAAAACTCAATGGTAGAGAACTTAGGTGGGCTATCTTTGAAAAGGAATGTTTCAGTATAGTTTGGAGCCTTAGGTGTTGTAGGGGGTCTACCTTCAAGGTCCAAACTGACCATAAGCCCTTAAAGTGGCTTATGCAGATAAAGGGTTAAAACCCTAAATTTCGCAGGTGGTCCATTAGCCTGCAAGAGCTAGACTTCACGATTGAGCATAGACCGGGGAAGAGTCATGATAATGCAGATGGCCTTTCCAGAAGTTATGTTGACCATCTGGATGAGGGTGTCAATCTCATGGGAGATTAGACCACCCTAACCTCAGTCTGGAGGGGGGCGAGTGTGATGCTGGAAATGAATTGGAGGGACAGGGCCTCCATGTCCTTGTCCTGTACTCACTTATCCTTTGTGTTCTGTTTTGTTTTCTGCACAGGAATCCAGTTGGGACGCCTGGCAGTGCAGCTCTTCCTCTTTTTGGTTGTGGTGAACAGAGACCCTTGGTATACCCTTATGGCAGCCATGGGTGGGGGTACAACCCTCTACCCCTAGTGTATGTGTTTGGGCACCTGTGTGTTGCCCACAGAGCAGGGTATGGGATGGTGGCAGCTCCATGCTGAATTTGACAGGTGCTCTGAGTATCCTCCATTTTGGGATACCCAGGCCCAGCCACAGGAATCATTGGATTCCTAATAGAAGGCAAGATGGTCCCTGTGGCCAATATGCATTCTATGTTATGGGTGTCTGATTTCTGTGTGTGTGATATATGAATGAGGCAGCCCCGCCGGACACTGACATGAATGCAGCGTGCTCTGCTGAAAGGCTGAGTGCTTGCCCAAATCCCCATTCCTTGTTATGGGTGTCTGGGTGGAGGCGAATGGCCTGAATGCAATGTGAGCCTGATTGGCTGCCTGCCTGCATGAATGCCCTTCTGTGTGATTGGCTGACTGAGCCTGGCTCAGGCAAAGTGAATGTGGGACATACGTGTATACCTGTGGACCTCTCACATCCTTCCCAATTTGTTCAGAAGCTGAAGTTGAAACGTGACGCTGCTTTTCCTTGAAGCCCAGCTGGAAGAAGAAGAATTGCTGCTGCTTTCCTTTGACGAAATCTAAAAGCTGTTGAGTCTGTTGAGGACTGATCCGAGTGAGGACCTGACTAGGAGACCTCTGCCTGTGCTACGAGGGAACATCATGCAAAAGCTGATCTTCATTGAGGTACTATGGAAGCCAGTCACAAAAGGCTTTTGACCAGAGAAGGGGGTCCATCGAGAATCTTGAAGTGAAGCACTAAGAGATCGAGGCCATCGAAGTCCATTGCCATTGACCGGGATTCAGAGGATTTCCGTAACCGCTGGAAGCCAGTCGAGAATGCTCCACCTTGCCTAAGAACATTTAACGAAGGGCTCACTTGCCATCACGCCGACCGCTTTGTCCCACCGGAGAAAGTCGAGATTGCCGGCTACCGAGGAAAGTCTGCCGGTGGGCTTCCAACCACCAGAAGCTGACAAAGAAGTCCCGACGGCACTGACGAAGTGAAGATCTGAAGTGGTTGATTCCCGATTGCCGAAGTTATCCTGAGGTACTTGCTGCAGCACCGACAGGCCAGAGGACCGCCAAAGCATCTCCCGACACCCGACGCCCATGGCTCGGCCTACATCCATCACTGAGTCTTCTTTGTGGCACCAAACTCTTTGCATCAAGGTGGACCACATGCTTCATCTTCACAGGACTTCCACATTCGATCATTGAAAAGCACGGTGAAGGTCACAGCTGGAGCCTCGATGCATGTGTTCACTTTTCTTTGAGGAATCTCAATGTCCTGTGGCTCCTGCTTTAAAGGGAGTCCATTGTAGAAAAGGTCCTATACCCCTCCCACTAAAATCTGAAAACAGGTAACATGCCAGGCTGATCAATGGTTCCAGTATTGCAAAAATCAGAATTATAGTGATTTCTGAAGACAAAAAGTACATATAGGGTGACATATATTTTTGGGGTTAGAATAAGCCAGAAGATGGAGGGTTTCTCTGGTATTACACGTACATCATGAATATGCAAAATGTAGTCTGAAAACTGGACAGAAAATGAGTTATGTAAATTGGTCAAAGTTATGTAAAAGTAAATTTGTTTACCGTTTGGTAGCCGAACATCTAGTCTGAGTAGGCTCAGATATTTTCTAAGATGGATGCCAAAAACAAAATGGCTTCAGAAACAGGTGTCAGAAGGGCCGGCTCATTCTGACATAGAATATTCTTTGGCAGATGCCTGGGTATTGTATATTTAGAATTTCTTGGCAGGAAAAATAGACAATGATTGACAGTAAATCAGGTGAGGATCATGGTAAGGCTACCAATTAGGTCGACTAGCTGCTTAACTAGCAACAAATAAGACAAGCTCATGAGGGGTTTTCACATTATGAGCTGCCAAGTTGATTTGGCAGGTCTCAAGAATCAGAAGAGCTGGTTCTTGGCAGACATCAAAGGATTTATAATGAGGTCCGGCTGAATCTCACACAAGCTTATCAGATTATGTGTCAGTCAAATCATGCTTGCCAATATGAAGTCCTGTGGGCTGTGTGATTGACAGTTCAGCCAACCAATCACAGACAAGTGGGGGTTTATGTCTGGTTGGAGGGACCAATCAGATTTGTATTGTGCAATTATATGTAATGTTGCATCAGTCTCAAAAGTGTATTAAAGCGAGATGACTGCAGAAGCTCAGTGCTGTTGCTTCTGGTGTTTTTTGAATCTGTATTAAAGATGACTTGAACCAAGTATCCGGGGATCCGTTTCCTGCTCTATCCATGTCCAGTCTCCAGTGCCTGAGTCTACACATGTCAAATGCTCATGGAGGGCAGAGGGTCATCCTGTTCATTTGGCAACCACTTTGAAGGGACACTGAAGAATTTTGCCAGAGGAGGTCTCCCCATTGCTGTCAGCATGAATGATGGTGGGCACTTTGACATTTGTGGATTATGGTATGAGAGGGAGATAAAGGGGGAACAATAAAAACATGTATTAAGTATAGAATTAAGTGGATTTGTGGTAGACTAGAAAGGCAATGGGGTAGTTTAAGATAAGGGTTGTGGTAATAGTGAAGAGTAATGTGGAAAATGTATGACAAGGAACATCAAGACTAGGAGCAGATAGATAATCCCAGAGTCCTACACTCAAGGAGTGTCTAGAAGGACTCATCTCAAAACCCAAGAACTAGGCTGCACACAGACAGGTGTGTGAGAGGAGATGATTCAAACTCCTATTGGGGTATTTTAGGGGCAAGAGATAGAGCGAAGAGCACTGAAGATTAATGTGAAAAAAGTCAACTGGTTTGTCTGTCTCTTTGTTATATGTTTGTTTTAAAATTAAAGACATCGAAGAGCGACAAATAAGGTGTAAGTCAAGAAATTGCATTATGTATTTAGGCAGGGCGATTTGCACCAATTTAAGGTATATAGGTATCATTGAAAAAGGCAGAAGGTTGAGCAAACCCCTGATGGGTGTGCTCATATGCACGTTCTGAAATGTAATGGAAAGGAAAAACCAAGCAAAATAATGAACTACAGTCAAATTTGTCAATTTGTGTACCCTTTGAGGCAGGCAAGGGATGGTGACTAGAGGGTTAATTTTTACATACCTGCATAGTTGACATTCTTATTGAGACAAGAAGCTTTGAACGATAAAAAAGGCACAGAGCTCGATGTAAATGAATGAGCACAGAAGGACATGTAAGAGAAATACATTTTGTTTTAACCAGGGAATTATGCAGTTACAAAGGAAGGAATTTAGGGGTTTTAAATCAAATAGAGGCAAGAATCAACATTAGGTTCTTTCTTCCCAGCTCAACTTGAATAGAATAACATATATTACATGTTTGAAAGATATAATTTCACAGAGATATGATCACTTTTGTTAAAAATACGCAGCTAATAAAGGCTAGTGCTGACAGTGCACAATGAAGACTTATGGTCAAAGCTACGCTGAGAGCAGTTAAAAGCTCTTGTTTAAAGTTAAGAGATAAGAAGTTGGCAGGGTCAGGAGAATAATTGATGGATGCAGGAATTTAAAGCTCCGCAGAGTTTGAAAAAAAGATGTTTTTTTAAGTCAAAACAGCTGGGAGTTAAGCTGTATATACAGAAAAGAGCAGTCTGTTGTGTGTTGACAAGGGATGGAAGCAATATATGTATTTGTATTTATATTGTTACTATATATATATATATATATGTCATGAATAATGATTGAAACAAGTAGCTATTAGTGGGGCTAAAGCTAGTGTGTAGTAAGCATGTAAGAAACATGTTTAGAGATTCATTTGTGCAGTTTTGAAAAAAATGTTTTTTGTGCCAGGTTAAAACTGGGCCGGGGCTCACCCAGATCATATCGAAATGTAGACTTGAACCAGAACGCATCAAATTAATTATAGTTTTTAAAGGGTTTTAATGGTACATATATGTGAGATATGTGTTGTTGAGTAAAGATGCTCAGTTAGGGGTTGAAATTACTGATATCTGCCGAGCAATTGACAGATGAATACATTTTGAAAAATAGCATTTTTATGGCATTAAGTGCACAATTGTTAAAAACAGATGCGACGAGAAGCGCTACATTGAATTGATATGTTGTGAAGTAATTTAACCCCTGGTTGTTTAGTCAAGCAAGATATGTATTTTGAAAAATTGGTTGATTCTGCCGGAAGAGCTATATATGATTAAGCCTTGTTTTGAATATATTGCTTTTGTATTAGAGACTTTCTCCTGTTATTGTATGTGTGTGAGGTGGGGGGGCATTGAGTCACAGTTTAGGGCTACACAAATTAATTCCCATTTTTAGAGGTGGTTGGTCACTTAGTGGGGTGGTGATGGATGCTTCCTTAGTGAGCACAAAGTAAGAGCGCCCATGAGTTGTGACTTTATGTGGGGTAAGTAGCTGTCTCTTGTTGAGGAGGGATGGGAGATTTGGAAAGGAAATAGGTCCTGGGGCATGAATGGGCCAATTGCACAGATAAGGAAAAAAGGGAAAATGTTTGCAAAAAAGGTTTTCAGTGCACTTTTGAAAAGAAAGACAAATTGCAAATGAAAACGTGAGCGTAACAGAACGCAAAGCCTCATAACAAAATCCACCTGGGCGCCATGGAGACTTCAGAAATGGACCAACTGGCCCAGTTATTAGGACAATTACGCGCCCAAGTGCATTCGGCTAGGCAAGAGATTAATACCCTACCAAGGGATCTTGTCGTCACCAAGGATCGCACTGAGAACTCAGCAGGCAATACTGCAATCACATGCCGGGCAAGCTCCATTACCCGGGACAACTTCGCCGGCAGAGGCAACCACGTCGTCTACCGCTCCAGTGCAAATCAATTTGCCTGGAACAATACCGTTAGCACCGCCAGAAAGGTTTTCAGGAGATCCAAGAAAGTATGCAGCATTCATGAATCAATGTCGCCTTCATTTCCTCTGCTACCGGCTGCATTCCCTAACGATCAGGCACGAGTAGCATTTATTTTGTCATATCTAAGCGGTAGTGCAGCAGATTGGTCAGTGCCGCTTGTGAGCTATGATGATCCGTTACTACGTGACTTTGGGGGCTTCCAAAGGGAAATGGAAAAGCTCTTTGCCCGACACACCCATGAACAAGCTGTAGACAACAAACTCTTATCACTCTGGCAGGGGAATCAGGACTTAATAACATACATAGCAACCTTCAATAGGTTAGTGGCCTAAACAGGTGGCCTGAAGACAAGAGAACCACATTGTTTCACCGAGGCCTTTGAGGGGAATTAAAGGACGCCTTGGCTCAGGTAGTTGACCCACCTAGAGACTGTAGTGAATTTATCAATCTGGTGGTGCAATTAGATCATCGATTACAAGATCGGAAAGCGGATCAGTCCAAATCTGAAACACGGGCCCTGTATCTACGAACCAAGGATGCTACTCCGTGCACGTCAGAGAATACCACAGAGCCAATGCAAATTGTAGGCATACGACCACCGTTAACAAAAGCCGAAAGAGACAATAGAAGGCAACAGCAGTTATGTTTGTACTGCGGACAATCGGGGCACTTCCTAAGAGACTGTCCAATAAAACCCCCCAAGTGAATTGTGGGAGCTACAGAAAAGGATGAGAGTAAGGAGTCGGAAAACTGCCTAGCTCGACAAAAGTAGAGGTCAGTTTGTCGAGTGAGAAGAATGAGCCACCAACCTCACATTTTGCAATACCAGTGATCCTAATCAATCACCAACAACCTTCAAGGATGCATTCCGTTGAAGCTTACATAGACAGCAGAGCAGTTGGGGATTATATAGATCGAGATCTGGCCGCACGGATGGGGCTTCCTTAAGTTTTAAGCTGAACACAGAAAAGGTGACCACAGTAGATGGGACTGAAATTGCTTCTGGACCAGTAACCCAATGTACGGCAGGAATAACCCTGATGTGCCAGGATGGACACCGGGAATCGATTTCCTTCGATCTCATCAAGGCGCCTCAGTTTCAGCTAATATTAGGGATGCCATGGTTAGTCGCTCATAACCCTCGGATAGATTGGCGTGCAAGAAAACTGACTTTTCCTCATGATTGCACCTCCACCTGTTATCTCCAAGAAAACAAGAGCAGTTTCAAGGTTTCTATGAGTCCTAGAGTCGGCATATCTACACTTGGCGCAACCAGTACTCTCCCTGAAGAATATCAAGATTTCCAGGATGTGTTCCAGAAGGAACAAGCTAATACCCTAACACCGCACAGGTCCTATGACTGTCAGATTGACCTCATACCTGGTGCACTGATCCCTTGCGGCAGAATCTATGCGTTCACCGAATCAGAAAACCAGCATCTAAAGTCCTATCTGGACCAGTACTTGGCAAATGGGTTCATTCACCCATCCAAATCACCGGCAGCCAGTCCCCTGTTCTTTGTAACAAAAAAGGAAGGGGACTTGAGAACCTGTATTGACTATCGCGCCCTGAACCAGATCATCGTGAAAAACCAATACCCACTGCCCCTCATCCCCGAGATGCTAGATAAAGTCAAAGATGCCCAGAATTATACAAAGTTAGACCTCAGAGGAGCGTACCACCTGGTCTGAGCTAAAAAAGGAGATGAATGGAAAACGGCCCTACGTACTAAGTATGGGCTGTTTGAGTACCAGGTAATGCCTTTCGGGCTTTGCAATGCCCCGGCGGCATTCCAATATTTTATGGACGACGTCCTAAGGGAGCTGATCGATGTTTGCAACCTAGTCTACATAGATGACATCCTAGTGTATTCAACCTCAGAACAAGACCATTTCAAGTATGTCCGTGCTGTCCTTGCCAAACTGCGCCAACATCGACTATACGCAAAACTTGAAAAATGTTTTTTCCACGTAACCGAAGTTGAATTTCTTGGTTTCGTTCTTACTCCGAAAGGCATTTGAATGGATGCACACAAGGTGGATGCCATTCTAAAATGGCCCTCCCAAACCTCAGTAAAATGGATCCAGAGTATGCTGGGTTTTGCAGATTTCTACCGTCGATTCATCCGATCACGTTACTTCTACGAAAAAACAATAAAAAATTCATATGGTCAGAAGATGCCGAGAAGGCCTTCCAAAAACTAAGGAAAGGCTCACCTGAGCCCCGAACTTACGACACCCTTGTCCAGATCTTCCATACATCGTGGAAACAGATGCTTCCAGTATGGCGATGGGGCGGTTCTTTCTCAAAAAGACCCTGAAACTGGCCAATTGCACCCTATGGCCTTCTGGTCACGAAAATTCACACCTCCTGAACTCAGTTATGCCATCACCGATAAGGAACTGCTTGCTATAAAATCCGCCTTTAAGGCATGGGGGCATTATCTCTTAGGGGCCAGGCATACAGTTACTGTAATTACATATCAGCGGAACATGCAATATTTAAAAACAGCAAAGGCGCAATCCTCGCGCCAATTACGATGGGCCCTTTTCTTCGCCGAGTATGACTACGTAATCACTTATCGACCAGCCGTAAGAAATGGGAAAGCTGACGCACTATCTCGCATGGGCATCGATGAAAGAGAATATGCAACTCCAGATCCAGTGGCCATTATACATGAGGACAATCTTTTAGACCTTACCACAGCTTTAACACAAACTGAACTTAGAAATGTGATCCAACGGGAAATAACCCCAAGCAAGTTACTAGAATGGCATACCAAAGGAAAACAATACACTGACAAAAATCAACTGCCATATTTTGACGAACACCTGTACGTGCCTAAAACTGAGCTACAACAACAAATCATTTCAGACTATCACGACTCTTTGATGGAGGGTCATCCCGGAATCACCAAAACTCTAGCCAAAGTAAAATGCAATTATTGGTGGCCCACTTGGCGTCGAGACGTCATCCAATACGTTCAGTCATGTGGGGTGTGTGCACAAAATAAGTAATTGAAGCAAAGACCAGCGGGCCTCCTGCAACCATTAGAACTACCTCCGGCACCATGGCACACACTCTCTCTCGGCTTCATTACTGATTTACCACCCAGCCAAGGGTTCAATACCAATTTAGTTGTAGTGGACCTATTTTATAAAATAGCACACTTTATCCCTTTCAAAGGCCTTCCAGATGCATCCCAGCTAGCAAAGGTGTTTTTGGAAAACATTATCAAGCTGCATGGATTCCCTTCAGTCCTGGTCTCTGATCGAGGGAGCCAATTTGTATCAAACTTCTGGAAAAAGTGCTGCGCTATGGCTCACATCGACATACGGCTATCCACCAGCCATCACCCACAAACGGATGGTCAAACAGAGAGGACCAACCAGACTCTCGAACAATACCTACGATGTATGTTGCATCAAGTCGAAGGAACCTGGAGAGATCTATTATGGATAGCGGAATATGCTTACAACAATTCTGTACATTCCAGTACTGGTCAAACACCTTTTTTCACCCTCTACGGCAGAAATCCGCATACTTCCAAACTTGACAGCCCTCCCAGCTTCGAAATGCCGGCTGTAAAGACTCTTCATGCAAACATCACTCAAGCCTTTAAAAAGGCAACAGGGCAGTTAATCCAAGCCAAAAATAAGCAAAAAAGGTTTGCAGACCAACATCGGAAAAAGACTCCTGACTATCAGATAGGAGACAGAGTTTGGCTAGCAACAAAATACATACCACTAAAGGGAACCCAGACTTTTCGCCCTCGCTATTTGGGGACTTATCCTGTTCAAGCCATCATCAACCCGGCAGCAGTAACATTTCCAGCTAACATGCAAATTCATCCAGTGTTCCACGTCTCACTGCTAAAACCAGTACAACCCGGTACACGAGTTAAACCACCACCTGAACCCATCATGATCGATGGAGAATCTGAATACGAAGTGAAAGAAATCCTGGATTCCAAATATACCAGATCCAAACTATACTATCTAGTCGATTGGAAGGGTTATGGCCCTCAAGAGAGATCTTGGGAACCTAATGAGAACATTCATGCACCACGTTTAATTAGAACGTTTCATCGAAACTTTCCAGACAAGCCTGGACCAGGCAGAAGAATCACCTTAGGGGGGAGTGCTGTCACGACCCATGGCCCAGAAATCCACTGGCATGGTCACATGCCAGTTAGGGTTAGGACTCAGGGTTCATGTGGGGCCCCAAGGGCCTTACATTATCACCAGGGACTCTCCTGGAGTCAGTCCTGGTGCCTTTGGTGCCAGGCTCATATTTGAAATGGGACTTGAGCGGACTACTTTTTGTGTGGAAGCCTGCAGCCAACATGGAGACACCCACACAGTCTAGTCCCTAAGAACCAGACTGTGCGGTGCAGTGTTTTAGGGTGTGGTAGCCCAGACTACTTTACCGGGACTACTTTACAGGGGTAGGCTATATAAACCACACCCAAGATAAAGGACGTGCTTCGTGTTATTCTGCAGCCAGCAGCATGACGCTCATCGTGTGTTCAGAGACCAGCACCCGGCGTTCCTGGAATCACGGACCTGCAGAGGAGACAAAAGAACATCATTAGCAGTCCCAGCTTACCTGCAGCTTTCCATCCTTTCATCCCGACTGCTTGTGCTCTTCTAACCCGTTGGCAGCATCTTCAGGACAACACGCTCGCACCGGAACGAAGCACCTGGAGGGGAGAGAGAAAAATGGACACCGTTAAACAGGTTACTCACGGCAATCACAGCAGTAACCATAACCTCCTCACCTGGCTCCGGAAATCACTGCACGCCAGAAAGACCATCGCGACCTGAAAGGAAATAAAGAATACAGGTTATCCCAAAAGACTTTAGCGTGCCGCACTTCGCACTGAACCTACCTTTCTTCATATGCTCCGCGTCCATAAATCCCGGCAGGAGCCTGACCCAAGCAGTGCACCCAGCGAACCTCCGCACACCTAAGGCGGAAACAATACGGGAAAGACATTAATAGCACGAAAGAAAAGCAAAGGCCTTCAGAGACTGCTATATGTGGCTTACCTCCTTAGAGACACTTGAATAGGTTGGCACCAGTGAAGTTAACTCGGTCGCTTCAACCTGCAGAAAACTACGCACCCCTGCGCAGAAAGCAGGACGGAGAGCACGCCAGACATCATAACAAGGTGAGGAGGGGGCCATCAGGTCGAGTCCAAGGGGCTGGTGGGAGGAAACGAAATCTGTGCCTAAATCCAGTCCTCCTGTGTTTTCAGTCCCACCTGTCATAGAAGACATCATCCCGAATTGAGCACATCCAGGGGGAATCCGGCAACCAGGGCATATGGACGTCCCCATGGATACCAGGTGAGCGTAACAGATTGTAGCACATTGGATGGTTTGTCAAGAAGAGGAGAAGAAAAGGAAAACCTTTGTCCAGGATTAAACAAATTGAAAAGGGTGTCACCCAGAGTAAAAATGTAATTATGAGTGCAAATTACAGTAAAAAGTAGGCTGATGTATGGTGAGTGACATCAGACTAGCACAGTGAATATTTATGGGGAATAGCAAGAATAAATAAGATAAAAACACCTTTTTGTGGAAGATATGGGGAAGGCATGTATTAATGCAAAAATGTGTATTTCGAACAAAGAAGCAGTTGGCAATAAGGGCAAGTGTTCGCAAGGCGCACTGCGGCTAAGGCACATACAATATAGACAAAGAGCCATGATATATTTAAACAAATGTATTTTAAAACATTCGGTCAAAGGAGTATGTGTTATAGATGCACACACCTTTCTTTGTATGATTTTGAAGAAGAGAGTGCATTATTTAGATTTTTGCGGGGTTTGTTCAAGCAAAATGTATTTATGAGAAAAGTTCAAACAGGATGAGGCACTTACAAGGAAGAATGAGTAAGGTTTGACACAATTATTGAAGAACAACATGTATTATTATCAACATTGTAATGAGAACACACACACACAGGATGCTTTTGTTTTACTTAGAGAGTACTAGATGGGAACATTATGTTTTATTTAAGTGAAATATAAGAATAGCTGGTCTTTTTGAAGAATATATAAAAGATGAAGATTTGCTTGTTTATATTCAGGAGCACTGAACTCGTGAAGAGCGCAAGCAGAGGTGAAAACAGTGGCAGCATTTTACCACATTTTATGTCAGGGATTGTTTGAGCAGGTACAGAGACACTTGGGAAGCAAATGGGAATGGAAGCAAAGTCATGGGCAAAGATACAGTTGACTAAGCTGCATTATTGCAGGCTGCTGCAAGAGAAGAATAAAAAGAAAAACAATGCTAGTAAAACCTGAGGAAGCCAAGTCAGTCCAGAAGAAATGATCAAATATGCCATAGATGGGGCGGTATTGACAAAGTGGAGAAGGGCTGGGAATTCAGCAGCAAGCAGCAGATACATCACAGGAAAATAATCAGCGCCAAATGGACCAAGAAGGGAATGGATTTGTGCTAAAAGGTAGAGAAATGGGAAATAGAGAAAGAGGTAGTTTACAGAAATAACCAAGGCAGTCTTCAGAATATGAAGAATGATCATCAGAATGTGCAAAGACCATTTAACCAAGGGCAACTAGTGAGAAGGGCTCTTCGTGTATATTAATTGTATGGGATGACAGAGCACATTGTGCACACATGTAGGAGGCAAGGGTATGTACAAGATGGACAGACCTCAAGAGGGGGGACAGTTTATCCTCCAGTATATAGCTCATAAACTAAGGAAGGGTTTGCCCAGGACCAGGCATTGTATCAGACATGAGCGCTGAGAGTACAACAGGTACAGCGGCTAGAGCAAGTGCAAAACAGATTCACTACAGGGCCAATTGCAGCGAGCTCCCATGCAGATTGATCGAATATGTAAACAGAGGACAGGTAGTGACACACAGGATAGGAGGTGTCACTGAGGCAGGAGGAAATCTGTTCACAGGAACAGGGGTATGCGTGCACCCACAATAAGGTAGCTCACAGGTTGATATGTTCAGAATTATTAGTGACACTAGGCCCTACTAGGAGCCAAGGATTAATGTGGCGGTAGGAGGTGAAATGTTTGCTCTATTGGTAGACACTGGGACTGCACATCCATGAACGAAGGAGGAAAGGTGTTTAAATGGTCGGAAATGCCATGGGTGATCAGGCTTTTTTGCAGCTATGGGCTGAGTTCCCTTTTAATGATGAATTACCAGTCTTTATGGGAGAGTGTGACCTGACTGAACCTTTGTTATATCTGTGACATGCACCAGTTACATATTTTGGTAAGGGATGGAATGGAAAAATATAATATAATGATTTTATTTATTTGATCAAGGGATAGTGTGTTCCATTCTTGGGATATACCATTTAAATGCGGTTGAATTTATATTGGCATGTACAGGGCAAGTGGCTCTGCAAGGTGTTTTAGTAGAGCCAGAGGTCTTTCTTATCATGAGGTGAGCATTTTAGTAATATTGTTATCTACCTTAGTGGGGAGGACTTTGAGGATAATTTGATGAGTTTTTGCTCAGACCATAGATACCTATGGATAAAGAGGGGGGACAGATACTCCCTATGAAATTAAAAGCAGCCATAGTACAAGGGGAAATGGCAAACTTAAAGGAATGGACAATTAGGGTAGACCATGGAGGACATTGATAGTTCTCAAAGAAGGGTCTAGGTTGATTGACATCACTGATGACAACATATTTCGAGAAGACTAAACAAACAATGAAGTGGTGGTTCTTTAAGACCACCACATGCTGGAGAAAAATAGAGAGAAGAGGAAGTCCTACAGAAAATGATAAAAATGCACCAGCGCACAGTATATTTTCAGGAAGACTTGCAAAGAGTGCCAAATGTTCTGTGAACCCTAGGCCCTTATGAATTGGGTCTAATAAAGGAAATAGGGGAACAAAATAAAAAGTATACAGATACGTCCCGGGAGGATAGCTCAGCAGCAACGTGCTCACCTTGGAAGAAAGACAGCACAGAGCAACACAGGTTCGATCCCGGGTCTGGGATTAGAAACCTCTGGGTATTAAGCACATTATAAATAACCTATCACATCATATCACATGAAATGGATCATAAATATGAAACATATGAGGGTTTGCGCTGTAATTAGACTAATTAATGTAAGAGAATCATAAATAAATAAAGATAACACACAGAAGTAAGAAGTTCAAAATTAAGAGAGCAATGACAATTTAGGGGAGTGGAATAAATAAATACAAAATTAATGAATGAATGGACATTAAAGCAGCAAAAAGCACAATGGATGGTGCTCACTGTAAATTGACTAGTGTAGTGTATTTTAATAAAAAAGAAATGATTAACGAAAGGCCAAAGGTGTGTGGATGGCCAAGATTGAGTTAAAAAATAAGAAAAACTTTTAATAGAACTGCACAAAAGAACATATGAGAGTAACAAAAACATTATTTGAATGTATAGGATGGTGTTGATGTATATTTTACAGATGAAGATTATTGTCATTCTTGAGCACGGGAGGAATGTCTACATGGCCTTAGCAGGGAATGGTAAATATAATGGGAAGAAACATTATATTATGACAAAGGTAAGTACTTAGTGAACAGGTAGAGAAGAAAGAGGTAAGTATCAGTTCACACCGCAAGAGTGTGAACACACTATTGGTCATTATTAGGAGTAAAGGGACCCAGGTGAGTACAGAAAAAAGGTAGTAGGGATACAGTCTTTCAAATAAATAGCATTTTCCCAAGTTAGGCGCAAACAGGTGTGAGTGAATATGCATTAGTGGGTCTGCTCCGACACTCTCTCATGAAATGTCCCCACCTCCCGCAATTCCAACATTGTCCTTGTGCTCCTCCTTGGGGTTCTCCATACCCAACACCCCTTCCCCTTGACCACCTGATTCCCCCTCTGTTGCCCCGGCCACCTCTCACCGGCCATTGTGAACCCTCATACTGATTCTACCCTGGCCATGAGTCTTGACTATTACCTGCCCAATTTGCTGGCATCTGCACCGGTATTCCCATCTGTCCTTCGTCCTCCTCTTGCTCTCTTCCTGCTGTGTTAGTAGCTGCCACTGCACTGACCTTCAATAATTTGCTTTGTACTAATTTAGCCTTGTCTGCCAACCACCACTGAGCTATCTCCTTTTCTTTCTCTTTGATCCTTTTACAGTGGTGCATTATTATGCTTTGGATTTCTGGCCATCCCTTGGCTTCTGTCCCAGCTATTTTATCAAGGGCCCTCTGTACTTCCTTTAGGTGTCCTCTTTTTATAATAAAATAGGGAGGTCGATTGGTCTCAGGCTGTGCCCGTTTCTGCTCTCCACATATCCTGCACCCGCTGAATGAAAGAGATTGCATCTTCCTCATCTCCCATCGTACACTGCATTACTGACTGTAAATCTGGTGCGTCTGGAAATGTTTCCTTCAGGGCATCCCACACTCTCGCTCGTACTGTGTTGAATGAGGCCCCATCATGGCGGTCAGAATCTAATGTTATTCTGGGGAACCCTGCCTTTGCCCAGACCCTGTTAGCCTGGTCTCCCACTGCAGATACCAGTAAACTTTTGACATCCCCCACTGCCAAGGGCATTCCAGCCGTGTGTTTCTCAATTGCATAAATCCACTTGCTGGCACCTCTGGATAGTGGTGGCAATCGTTTGAGCAAGTTAGCTTTGTCCATTTGGGCCCATGGTATGTAGTTTGGCCTTCCCGCCCCTCTGTGGATTAATGGCAGCTGTAGAATTTTCCCCCCATTTCCGGAACTCACCTTTTTCCTTTCCTCCCCACCACTGCCATACACCCTGTTCTATTCCTTAACCTCCCCCTCCACTCTTCCATGGGGGACAGTCCCTCCCCAAGTGTGGCCCCCACCAGTAGCAGTTCCCAACCTCCTTTCTTCTTCTTCCTGCTCCTCTATGTCACACCAATATTCTTCCTCCCTGTCCAATGCCATCCCTCCCTCTTCCATCTCGCGCTCACTGCCAGCTGTATTTATTTCTATGATTCTTGTGTGGGTGTCATTTATTTGAAATAGTATCTCTCCCTTTTTCCATCCATCTTCCACCGCCTCCTCACTCGGTTGAGGCATCGTGTCTCATTCTGTTATGCTCACCTTAGCTCTGCGGGAGTGTCTGGACCCTCTTCACCACTGCTGGACGTGTCTGGACCCTTGATTGGTTCTGTATGCTATGAGTGCGTGGTTGCTCCTAAGAGAATGGGATAATGGAAAAGGTGTTATAGATCTGATGACCCAGAACTCTATATACCCCTACCTCACCCCGTGGCAGCTCTGTGCCCCCAGAAATGCCTGCTCACCATATGTTAATGGATGGTTGGCTCTCCGTCCTGCCATATCTTGAGCAGGGGCACGTGTCCTTAAGCGGCTGAACCCAGTTACGTCACTGACTCAGCGTTTCAAAGCCCAATGCTGCTGTGGCTTTGGCTGTTTGGTTGTTTGACTGCTCTATATGAGTTAGAGCGCGCTGGTTGCGCTGATATTTGAGCACCTCTTGCGGTCTTTGCACTCGTGTTTCCCTCGTTGGTTTCGTATTGCACAAATGTCTCTAGACCTGTGCACTTCGCTAGATTATTTTATGCAACATTTCTCTAGTCCTGTGCACTTCCTTGCTTGTTGTTTATGCACAAATGTATCTAGCACTGTGCACTTCCTTGCTTGTTGTTTATGCACAAATGTTTTTAGTCCTATATGCTTCCTCGCTTTATCCTCTCCTCTTCTCTCTGGTGATTCCACCTCCAGGCGCTTTACTACCTCTTATATCTTTAGCGCTCTTATATTCTTTCTGTTTTTTCTTCCATGTGTGCGCACTGGTAATGCTTGCTTTTTGCTCTTCTTGCAGGCGTGCGTGCTGATTAATGCTTACTGTTTATTTTCTTTTTCTTGCAGAAGCGGAGTCACATTGCGGTTGCGGAAGACCAGCTGCCGTCTCGGAGCACGGTGATGAATGGAGCCGAAGATCGGGACCCGCGATGACAGGAGCTGAGGACCCAGCTGGAGCTGCGTCGCAGATGGAGTCAGAGATCGTGACCCGCAATGAAAGGAGCTGAGGAACCAACTGGAGCCGTGTTGCTGATGAAACGGGAAGTATAGTAAAACAAAAGGTGGTGCCATGGTAGCGAGAAAGGCTGGTGAAGGAAGGAAGATGACTATAAGGTTCAAATCATTATTTTTATTTTATTTTATTTTGATTTGAATGTAAAAAATTATTAAACATTTTTAATCAGTTATTTAAAACACATCCTAAACATCATGCATTCCCACATTCATTCAATTAATTGATTCCTAAAACATTTGAATTATTTTAAGCTATTGAGAACGTTCCAATTCATTTCCATTATATTGCTAATAATTGTTAATTCCAGATAAAATATCGACTATTGGTGCCCATAGGTATGGATCTTTTTTACGAAACGGGCTTCCAAGTTGGTAAATAGTTTCGACTTGACAAATTGTGTATGTCTTCATCAGGATTGGATGAACATTAACACATTTCTAAAAACAAACAGATAAACATGCAATTAAAGTATTGTTTAAAATATAGACTATTGTCTCCCTTCACTCAGTTTATCTCTCAATTATATAGGACCAATGCTAGGGGAGACACCCATGAGGTCTGTCTCTATACCCAAAAGAAATTCAGCGTTTAATCAGGGCCTTATAAACACAATTTTGTTCCAAGCGTTCGCAGAATGCCTAAATACAGCAAATGTGGAAGAAACTACCACATACCTATGCGCATAGTTTCATTCTGCCATCTAAACCCTTTAATAATTTGGGGGGTCAATGGTTCAAACAATAGGAGCCACATAAACATGGTTTCCTTATCATTAGCACTCATATATAGTGCCATCGCTCCCCCTCTCTTCTCACCCCAACCCCCAACATGTCGTGATTCAGTTTAAAGTGCAAATTAAATCATACCTGCAAACCCAATTTGGTTCGCCTAGTGGCTTAAGCTCCAATAGCCTCTGGTATGCGTCTATGATGCTAAACCTCCAGGCTAAAGCTAGTCTGGAGAAAACACAAACAAATACCTCAATGTGAATAACAGATGTAAAAGCATCCACATAGGTCTCACAAGGCACAGCACAAAAGTAAAAAGTACCTTCATTCTGAAAGTTTTTCTTCCGCAAACTTGATCTCATTCATGCCAATCGAAATGAATCTCTATGGGATGGAAAGAACACTATAAGTGCCTGTGTTGTAAATCAGGCTCTTTAAGTAGCTATCCTAATACTTAGGAATCACAACCCTACGAAAGAAGCTGAGGAAGGATTTTCTCACCTAACGTGGTCTCCTCTAGCTATGCAAAGCCGTCTCCTGTATGCTGAAAATGCAGGATGCGGAATGTTTACAAACAACGGGAAGGAAGTATTTAGCTCCTCCGAGTCCTGGCATGATTTCACTCCTCTAGCGATCTACAAGAAACAAAACAGAGTGAGCTGACTTTTCTCACTTTCATAAAAGTGACCTTCAAATATGCGAAACCATGGGGCCAAGAAAGCTTACCTTTCACTCCCGAACTGAATATCGGTAACGCAGGCCTCCGGAAAATGAAGACCGAGGGGTTTATTTCATTTCCGCCGTCCATCTAGTAAACATCAACAAAGGACCAACGCTAAGAGGCAAAGGTCCGCCTAACGTGGCGCTCACGTTACTGCTCTTAGGAGTCCAAAGATAGAAAAAGGACTACCGCGGCAGAAAACTAGTGCGTAATATAGAAACAAAACATAATAACAAAAAAAGGGGCTGCAGAATAGCCCAAAGATCAAAGAACGAACACTCTCTAACGCGGCATCCCAGATAAATCTTAAAAGAAAGTCTTAAAAGAAAAAAGAAAAAGAACACTTACACCCTGTGGCAAGCAGGGGAAATTGTACTTCATATAGCATGCAGGTACTACTGACACCAGAGAATAAATAGAAAAATAAGAAAAATTAGCAAAATAGAAAAGCTAAGTGAGTGCACAGGAAACAAAGAGAAATGGGGATCAGTTCCCTTCTTCCTGTTGGTTCAGACCCTTAGTTAGACTGTTGGTGTGATATATCCACCACTGTTCCTTCTGATGAAACGGGAGCCGGGTTGAAGCCGGAATGCTGTGAAGCTGGAGCAGGTCAGGACGCGTACCGGTGAGCGTTACGCTGCTTGGGCAGTATAACGCGAAGCGATGCTGCATGCTTGGGTGACAGACCTGCAACAGTAAATACTTCTAGTGGGGCTGATCCCTCTCCATATTGAAAGCACTGATAGGGAATTCTTACAATGAGTTCTAATGGGCATGTGTCAAGTACCAGGTGCGCCAGGCTGCAGTCCATCTGGGCACTTTCTTAGTTGTGTGTATCATGAGTGGAGTAGGTGATAGGGAATGATTGGCGTGCCCTAACCCAGTGGTTGTGACACGTTCTTCCCTGGGGGTATGTGACCCCCTTGTTCTCCCAAGGCTCTCAGGTGAGACAGCTGTGTTCGAGCCATCGTTAGTCACGATTCTAGATCCTGTGTGAGCTTCTCAATATCTACAGTGGGGGTACTCACCTGTCCAGTTATTCCTTGGCTCTCCTACGGGGGTGGTGCTGTGGCAGATGGCTTAGGTGTAGATGGTAGTGTGGATTGCACTACATATATAGGGTCGCTATATCTCTCTGCGGGTGCTGGCTTTGTTAACAAGGGGTATATACTTGTAGTTTCTGTCTTGTTCTCATTTTGCTCTATTGGCCCTTCACTGCCAGTTGTTGCCAGGGGAGATACAGTACACTCGCTACCTTTACTTGGGGGTATTTCGTCAAAGAGGTTCCACAAATTTAATATTTCCCTCCGGTTCTGCAATTGCTTTCCCTTATATTTAATAAGCAGACAACTCACTACCATGTCTAAGACAGCTTTATCAAATGACCCCCCCCTTGTGGCCAAACCTGGGGTAAACCTTCTCCTTTCAACTCTGTTACCCACTGATCGTGGTACTTGACAATCTTGTCTACATACCCTGGCAGGGTCCTACAAATATGAGCTAAAGGTGTCTCCGCACCCATTGTATTTATTTGCAAGTTCTTTCAATAAAAAAGAAAATCGTACCAGCTTCACACCTCTTTAATAACCATGCCGCTATATCAATGCCTTGGATCTTAAAGTTTTTGTTTCAAACCTCAATCTTGCAAATTGTATCAAGGGACAAATCTTTTTCAAAACAGTTTACACATTTTAGTTAGTACTCACAAACATGAACAACACCTTCACACATAATACATAACACATACAACAGATAGCACAAACAACGTAAACTCCCCATCCCCTTTTTCCCTTGTACTGCCTGACACCCTTATCTAGTGTCTATTTCTCTCCCAGATTCATTCCCCAATACCTTTAAAGAGTTCTCCCCTTGCACCTTATCCTTGCCCAGGTTCCCCAAAGAAGGAAGAGAAAGAAAAAGTAGGAAAAAGCGTTTCTAAAATACTACTCCGAGTCCTCTGAGACCCCTACGTTTTCATCTTATTTCTCCATACATATCCTGTACTAGTCGAGATAGCACTATGCGGTGCTGCCTTCTACCCACCACGGAGATAGGATCCCCTTATCCTCTGTTCACCTTTTACTTCCGTTCCTGTCCTAATGGCCATATGCGATGGGGAAAGAATAGGGTAGAATATGGTAGAATATAGGTTCACAACTTGCTGCTGAAAAATCTTCCTCATTTATTTACCCCTATTAATATTGTACTTCCCAAGCCTTCTAATCTGACTATCACCCGCACTTGATACTCACGTGTCCGTCTTGATCCAAGACCCTCCGGATCCGATCGGTCAGGGTGCCGCCGCTCACTCAAAGACCACACCCGGCTCCAGCGAGTGGTACGGTGGGTTTTGAAAAGGGGGATCCCGTACCCTTTTACCCCACTGCGTGCACACATCTAGGTGTATCGGTTCCCGTTGCCATTGGCGGGTAGCTCTTGAGGGAGCATGCTCCGGGTCATTTCGGGGGGATGTCTTGTGCCAAAAGAAACAAAAAGAACGCTATCACATCGGGGTCAGCAAAGAAAGTGAGAAGTCCCCCAAAATGCACTTAATTCTCCCAACAAAAAGTCAAACAGGACACATCCCAGGCGGGAATGAGACCAAAACTAAGTGCTGGCGCTGGTGATATGAAAAAGTGTTCATCTAAAATAGGGCAAGCAGAATCTACTCTGCTCACGCTGAGAGCGCTCTGCAGAAACCATGTTACAAATCAGTTTTATACAGCTTTTGAGTCATCGAGGAGAGGGGAGGCCTAAGGACACATGAACAGTTGGGATTGGTTACTAGGGACAGGCACCTATAGGTGCCAAAGGGTTGGTGCGCAGCGGTTGGTGCGACTTCACGTGGTGCGGTGATGATGGCTTTCAGGTCATTCAGTCAGCTGGGTTCATCTGATTGACATGCAGTGTTGGCAACTTGTGTAGTGTTACATATCAATAGGCACTTGACATTTGCCCTTGTGGCCACACATTCCAATTCATCCAATATTACGCTTTATTTTGTCCGGCAGAGTCTAGGACCTGTGAATCTTGACCACAAAGGAAAGACATTTCTCAAATGCAGGTTAATTATCATTGGGCATAGGTCATAATGTATCTATTAAACCCAACGTTTGATCCATCGACAAGCTGCTTAATTGTGTGTTAGTATAATACAAGATATACTGGCTAAGGGGCCAAGACTTTGAGAACACGGTGTGGTCTGGAATGTCCATCTGGTACACAACAAAGAGGGCACTAAATCCAACAGCTAGATTATACATTGAAGGGGTGGGTCACAAAAAGGCACATACCATAATGGTCATAAGTCTTGCTATGGAGGTTAAAGGCAAGTTGTCTAAACATCATTAAATATCTCCTGGTCCATTCTGGCATCATGAAGGGTGGGGGAGGAATCAAAACACCTTCAAGGTACGGTCCTGTATTACAGGAGGGAATGGGATCACTTGAAACGTTTTTACATAAAGGCTTTTCACACATAATTATTACATTATGATTACAATTGTCTATAATTTATCATCTCTGTATAGCTGGGTGCTCCCATTGTTATAAGACTCACAATGATACCTCGTGTAATTAAGCAGTCCATTGCTAGGTTGTTTACATGCAGGCCTTATCACATATTATCACAATGGATTCATACTGGCTACGGCATCTGATTGCTAAATTGCTTTTACACAATGTTGTGCATATATTTACATTGAGCTCGAAATCAGGTAGCTTAGTGCGGGCATGTGCAGTTTATATGTTACATTATACATTTCGTGTTTACAATCTATTTCTATTAAACTTCATACTACACCTTAATATACTCCTTGCTTATATAACTGGGATCTATCGCTAGTGCTTTGATTACACATTGCATGCAACACGCTGATATGCTATTAATTACAGGGACCCTTTCAAGACTCCACATATAATGGAAATAGTTCATGAATAACTCATTTTAACAAAAAAAGGAACCCAAAGCAGTCACATCAGGGCCTATCCAGGAAGTGTTTTGTCTCAGAATGGAGGGGGTGGGCTCCAAGACCCCCTCCTCCCACACACTGTCAAGACTCTACTCTTCACCTAATCCTGACTTTCCACCATCTGTATAAAACTTTACTAATATACCTGCCTGTGAGATATGCATTATTTGTATTAAGTTTGCATTTATCCCAAATGCCATTCAGATGCCTCATGTAACTAAGCTCATCACATGTAACAGCGCCTCGATGCCCAAGGGCTGTTTGTGCGCTACATACATTTAAATAAATAAATAATCCCCCCCTGCGCCACCACCCCAGGGTTTATTGCTTAAATAGTGGGACTGTGACGCCCGAGAGTGTAGCGGTTGTTGGTGCAACACAAGTTAATGAGTTGGGGGGTAGAGGGGAATTGAGACAACCAAGTGGTCGGGATGGCCAAAAGAAAGGGGTCCTTCTTCACTAGTTTTAATTATGTTCTCTTCAGTCAAAAGAGATTTGGAATTAGCTGTGTCATGAGGGCTTTGCAAGTATTTTCTTCTCCACGTATTTTCCTTTTTTTTGGTCAACCTTTATTTGTCATTTCTACATTGTTTTAATTAAACAAGTATAAAGGAAAGCATAAGGAAAACGAGCGTTGGTGCAAACATCTATGTTTTCCAAAAGTTTTAATTAAAGAGGAGGGAAAGTCCTGACTTTTTAATGCAGCACAATCCTTTTTTCAAATCTACCCTCTTCTTTAGTCCCGGCTCTTGGGGGCTGAAGATGGAGATGCAGATAATGACTCCACAGTGGTCTAGGAGTGGGCAATGTGTATGAGAACAATAAGTGTAACCACGAATAAGTGGTTAAGATTCATTCTAAACCTTCCAGCCATCACCTCATTGTTTTTGCTTTGTCACCCCAAGTGGGACGGGTATGCCCAGACGTGGGTCCCGTGCCTGCTGGGCCTAGAGACCCAAGCTACTCCTCACTGATGAGGCCCAACAGGACCGAAACATGTTTGGGGATGCTTGTGGTCTCGTGCAGAAGGGATGTGACCTAGCAGTTTGGGCTGGACTGCCCCCTTTGGGGTGGGACCAATCCTGATTTGCATATGGTCTTTCCCCTTCTGTAATGGCTTGGCAGGTGAAGAACGATGGTCTGGAGGGTTGCCCAGAGCAATGCCAGTGGTTAAGATTCATTCTAAACCTGCCAGCCATCACCTCTTTGTTTTTGCTTTACCATTAAACTGGTAACAGATTTAACAGCAGGCCAGTTCATCTGCAGGTCAAAGTTGGCAACATGTCAAGCCTGCGTGGATCTACTTTTCATGCTTTAGAGGTTGGCCTCACACGGCATCCCATACTCGTTACCTCATACATGTAAACAAACATCCTGAACAGCGTGCGTTGCAGATAGGAAAGATAGGCACATTACAACAAGGCACAGTGAAATCAAGGGCCACTTTATGTGCTATGGTCAAACATTTCTATACTGTACACAAGCTTTTAGAACACCGAGATGGAATGTCTTGTGATGATCATAACAGAGACAGCAGCAGAAAAAAACATGCTATAACTGCAACTTGCAAAAAGCAAAATACATTGGGCCCCATCACGAGTTTGGCGGTAACATTTAAATGCAGCGGTAGTGCTATTAATGCTGCATTTAAGGGTCTGCCAGATCATGACCTTGGCGGATTTTCCCCCAGCTCTGAGATGGGGGGAAATCTGCGGCAAATTTGCAGATTTTCGGTGCATTTACCGCTGGCGGGAAATGCGCCGGCGGTAATAGTGCACATTTTCGCCATTGGGCCCAATGGGGAAAGACGAATTCCCGAATGGGCCCAATGGGGAATGGGCAATAACCGTTCCGCCAAACCCGTGATCCAGCACTAATAGCGCCGGGGGGTTTGGTGGCAGGGCTATTAGCGCTGGTGCTATTAACCCTTGATGAGGCGCATAGTCTGAAATTAATGCTTATTCTATTCAAAATGCTTTTTAAAGGTTTTTGTCTGCTTTGTGAATTTGAGGTGTTTAAGAACAAACGAAATCAGTGACTCACCCCCTGAAGTGTTCCTGAAAAATAATCTTTATTGAGTCTAGCAATTATTGTATAGAATTCCAGAAAGACACATTATTTGTTATTCCTATTCTTTCTTATTTAGGGTCACTACTCAAAGCATTACACTTGTGGGACCCCCTTGTTTTTAAGAGGCATGAACAAGAAAGCCAGCCACCCCAGAAACAAAGAGCCACATGGTGCTGGCCACAGCCCACGAACATACAATAACACTGTTTTTTTTTTTTGTTAATTTTTTTTAAGGGTTAGCAAGGGAGACCATAGGGGTAGCAAGGGAGGTCTTAGGGGTTGCATCTGTGACCCCTAGTGACCCCCAAATGACGTCCATGACCATTTTACTGGTTAATAAACTTTTATAATCAAAACGATAACAACTTTGTGTCCTAGACTTACTTCTGCACCCTTACAAAAGGAAAGAGGAAAAATGCATATGAACACTAAGGGATTCACATTATTGTGTTGTCCAAGTAAGGCTTTCATAGAACACTTTTTCTGCCGTTGACTCTAAACCCACACAGAAGCTAGAAAGCAGCACCGAACAATGCCTTACATATTGTTTTTTCTATTTACAAGCTCAAACAGAGCGTAATTGGTGAGATTAGCTTGTAGAGACTGCTCATGAAAATGATTTTAATATGTGATGTCATCAATGACATTTGTGATGTCATCTTTCATGTGCTGGGTGTTAGTCCTAGCAGTGCACAGTGGTGGCATGAGTTATGGTTGCTTAGCTTACCATAACTGGTGAATTTCTGAGGTTTCTTTGGTTTTACTTGTAACCATACCATCCCTTTAACAATCTTCTCAGTGAATTTCATGGGTTTTCATTAGTGCAACTTAACCGTAATGTCTCTTTAACAATGTTTTTTTCAGTGAATTTCATAGGTTTTTATTAGTGCAACCTAACCATAATGTCCCTTTAACAAAGGGTAGAGGAAGTGCTTACCTCTAGCACCCAGAGAGAATCGTGGGTGTGGCAGTTCTTTACCAAAGTTGGGAATGTACCAAAGGCTAAAGCTACCAAAGTAAAATGCACTCAGTTTGTACTCAGTCGCGGATTATCTGGACAGTACTCCCATGGGACCACCTCCATGCGCCGCCACACCAAATCCAACCACTCCAATGCTCTCAGGAAAGTTGTTCCTTTCTTAGCAAGTGAAAGGCTGTCTTCCTCCACTTCATCTTTCTCAACCAATAATGTAACTGCATAGAATACTTCTGTGGGACACACATTCACACCAGCTATCTTGCAAGTGATAAACGAGGCTGTTAATCCACATCTTTTGAAGCCAACAGAACTCTGTATATAATGCAACACAGCACTCTGCAGGGGGGAGACATTTCAAAGTGCTTTTGAAGCTATAATCAAGAAGCATGAGAAACACTGCCCCCTACCTTACATGTAACAAACAAGAAACCTCTTCCCCTGTCCACCTGCCCCTCCATATTAGCAGTTGGTGCCTCTTCCCTCATGTAACTCCCCACCGTACTTTCTGACCTCTCTTGCAAAAAAAAAGAAAACAAAAAAAGGTTCCTTTAGGAACCACCTTTCACAGTTAAAAAATAGAACAAAAAATAATAATCCTATAGACTCAATATACTTTACATTTCTCAATAAAGTAGATATACTCAATAAGATTTTCCAACATTAAGAAAAAACTTGGGGGCTCCTCCTTCTCCCACTTAGCCGCAAAAACCTGCAACAACATCCTGAAAGAAATAAGAAGCACCAAAGGCCACCTATAATTCAGAAAATTACTAAAAACCTGGCTCAACACCACAGATTAAAACTGAAAAAACAAAAGAACCGAACGGGAAACACAATGAAAAGGTTGCCAAAATTTAGGATGACACTGACAACACCCAGAACCGACCAGAGAAACTCTTACTACAACAACGAGACAATGCTAAGTCGAATAGGACACAAGCGACACCCATGAGGACAGAAATCAGCATCCCTAGCCAACTCTAGCCAACAACCTCACCCGCCCCATAATTCCTACCGGGCATCATACTTGTGTAGAGTTGTATGAATGTTAGCACTTGCCACACTTGAGCTAAGTTTGGACATTGACATGGACATTGACCGTATGGAGTTGTGAATAAAGGCATGCACCGCCCCTGGACGTAATTGCAAACGTTGACATGAGCCACGTTTCAAAGGGGCTGGGAGCGATAGCCTGCAAAGCCAGACAGCAATGCCAACTAACCAATCCACTAACAATTTCACCCCACTGCATACACTTCTCAAACTCTAACCAAACACACCCACAACCCTACAACATAATAATCCGCACAAACTTCACTACACTGCAACAACAAAACAAACCACACATAGACTCGCACAACAGCACACGACGACTACTGACTGTAAAACACCCCAAGCCCACCTGAGGCCACCAACAGCACATCATTGCTCCCTTGCACTTTTCCAGCTCATTCCCCCTAACTCACCCCCTTCCCTTTTTTTTAGAGCTGCCAGAGCACCAGGGGATCACTCCGGTGGTGATAGGGCACGGTACAAATATCCTTTAACATTAACATTAACATTAACATTCCATTAGCATTTTGTGTTATGCTATTGGGAATAATATGGCAGAAAAGGCAGGAACAGGGGATTTACGGGCCAGCAGCCCAAGTTATCGGCCCAAGCGAAGCGAGGGTGGATAACAAGGGCTCCGGCCCGTTATCCCCCGTTCCAGACCCTGCAATGGGGGATGAAGGCCATTAGCACCCCGGGTTGCCAAAATGGTAAAACAGGGTACTAAAAAAAAGGATTTTCCTTCCTGCAGCGGGATGCGTGCAGCAGCCAGGTATAGGAGGGAAAATCCTTTTCCAAGATGGCGGTCATGGAAAGGGAAGGCAGGGCTCCGTATGGAGAGTCTTTTCCCATTCCATGGCAACCTGCAGGAGGTGAAGAGAAGGAGCGAATGTGGCAGCGGCACCCACCACTGTCGAAATATGTTAAGTAGGGATGGTGGGGGTGAAAAAAATAATACAAAATGGTACAGAGGGTGGGGGGAAGATGGCGGCGGGGAGAACCAGCCATCAGGTGGCTTGGAACGTGGGCTTGTATTGGCGGTTCAGGCCCACATTCCTAGCCACCTAATTGGCTGGCTCCACCCCCCAGGGTGCTAATGGACAATTGTATACTAGAGACAAATATAGAAGGACATAAACAATTTAATGTCCCAAATACTTTTATCTAGCATACAATAAGGACCATAATCGATGAACCTTTATAACTATCCATGGTCTCCACAGTCCCCTTTCCAGGCCATGGAATATTAAAAGACCTGAATGGCAGGTGCACTCCATCGCACAGGGCAGCTCTTCTACACTCTACTCTTTTCAATTTTATATTTGTAACACTCCCTCAAACCTTACTTTCAAACAGTCACACATTCATCCACCAGTCACTTCTAAAACTGTACATATGACCCTATGACCATAGTAAGCTTCCACACACCAACTGCAACTTAACAATCTTTTACAAATCTTTTGCATCTGAATTTCCCTTACTTATACAAAATAATTGTACACAATGCTCCTATAAATGCACATATGCATTTTGCAGTGAGAGAAGTGCATACATAGAAGGGGCAATACGAATACGTAAGTGTTCATGAGAACCCAGGAAGGAAATGCCAAGGGATGACAAGGTGGGATGCCACTGACTAACTACTAAAGGAGAGGAGTGCGAAGGGTGGGATGCATCTAAACCGTAACATCTCTTAACAAAGATTTTTCTGTCAATTTAATAGTTTTATAAGTCAAAATGTTTCATGGTGTTACATCACTGTCTATAAGATTAATAATTCCTCTTTTCATATATATGAAAGAACTATAAACCTCCTTTAAAAAACATATTTTTTGCAACACATACATATGTCTGTCATTATCAGCAGTGCATGCTGGGGACGGAAATCATTGTTCAATTGCCTACGGCCAAAGGCTCCATCATGACCCCAGCCAAACTAAACCACCCCTATTAATCAATGCACCTGCCCTGCATCCTAGCTCAGTGTCCACTATACCCTAATAATGTAACCAATCGCCAGTGCTCATGTCTTGCAGCCATGTCCAGTCTCCAAATCCATGGGTCATTGGCTTCGTCCATGCCACATTTCCCAAAAAGCATTTTAGAGTACACATTGCGTTTGCAGAGGGCCAGGCCCACTACCCACACACACTACCCACACACCACATGTATATCACTAGTGTTTCTACTTACATACTTTTCAAAAATAAAACACAAGACATATTTCCAAAAACATGCTTTCAGGTCCTTGCTAATCCTTGTCGCGCAAGTTTGATGTAATCCAGTCCACCACTCCAGGCTGTAACTGCAAGCAGAATAACTTGTCCCATTCAAACATACCGCTTCGGCCATGCCGCCTGCCCCAATAACCAAATCACAGTACACATGTCTCCTTGCTAACGGCCAGGCCCTTTGCCCAGACACCAATATTATATCATTGTGTTGTGTACTTACATTTTACACTTTTGAAAAAAATAAAACACAGGACATATTTTCAAAACCATGCTTTCAATTTCTTGCTGACCCTCCTTGTGCATAATGCTGCAATCCCATCCAGCATGTCCATCTGTACCCACGAGCAGATTTTATTTTCCCATTCAAACCTATCCCAATTTGAAAAACGTTACCACATAGCCGGTCACAGGTGGCAATGCCCACTTTAACTCCATTGCTGGTCTCTTGTGGTCATGGCTACAGGCTATACCTCAGTCAAAAAAAGTATATAACTATTTCTTGTACCTACATTATGGCACTTTTCAAAAAAATAAAACACAGACACATTTGCAAAACCATGCTTTCAGATCCTTGCAAAGTCTCCTTACACGTGTTTGCTGCAAACCCACCCATGTTTTATTTTTTCTAAAGTGTCAAAATGTATGCACATACAATAGTCATGCAACTTAGCCCCCACTTGATAGAATCCATTCAGACTTTGTACAAACATTCAAGGTTGGGACTATAATCTTTCGGAAAACCTTTGTCCACATTGGTCAAACGGCAACAAAGTTATATGCCATCTAAAAATGTTGAAACCCCCCTCTAATTTGGCCCCCTCTTGACAAAATCCCACCAAACATTCCAAAAACATTAATATCTAGGTCTTTGCAAAGTGATGTGCAGATTTGTCAAATGGCACCACATTTATAAGCCTTTAAAATATTTTGGGACCACCCTCTAATTTTGTTCCCTCTTGACAAAACAGCACCACACTTTGTAGAACCATTCAGAGTCTGATCTAGAATGACATTTCATAATGTTATGCAGTTTCATTGAGTGGCCCAAAAGTTATAAGCCATCCAAAAACTGATGTTCAACCCTGTAATGCACAAGTAAGCATAGATGCCTCCGAACATCTCAGATGTCCCAGACATTACAGAAATTCCCAGAATGTTCATGGATATCAGAGAACAAAAACGTAATTTTTAAAACTTTTTAAGGCCATGCCCCATCCCATCCTCATCACCTCTCATCTCTCACCTCTCACCTCTCAAGAGATTGTTTCATTAGTTTGGCAAGTGCAATGTTGTGTTTTTTAATATGTTTTTACCGCAATGTTTGCAGAGAACAGCAGCTGTCTGCGAATCCTGCATGGTGGGTGTTTTCCAAAAATATGATGCACCTCATCCAATCAGCAGGCACATCCAATGTCCGTGGACCTCATGTGGGTCGCTGGGCCAATCGGAGGCCCGCTTGTGGACCGAACAGTGAATTGAGTGACCAGACTGAACCCAGATATCACTTTTTTTTACTGACTTTTTGTGAAAAAAATAAAAATACTGGATCGATTTACACCAAAATGGTCGAAGCACACTTTCGGGACCAAACATGCCACTCCTGCCACTACCGCAGGCCCTATAATCCAAGGAAAAAACTTTAGTTGCAGGGACGTTAAGATGAGAACTTCAGCTAAAGCCACCTTAACTTTGCGCCGCCCTGTTGTGCAAACTATAAAGATGTGCATGGGTATGCTCCATATTCGCATTACCTCCATGGACGAACTAGTGTGCCCAGAAAGCTGTCTCTGACAGCTGGCAGTATTTCTGTGTCAAGTAGCAATGGAGTAAAAAGGAATTTAAATAAGTTAAGTGTGTTTCCTATTGTGAGCTGTTGCAGATGGAAGCTTCTAATAAAATATCCCAAACTTTAGAAACCTCTAATTTGGTTCAGCACCTCATCTTTTTTTATTTTTTTTATTTATTGAATATAGTCGAAATAAATCAACTTTTTCAATTAATACATTCTTATCATTTCTAATATCTATATCTTCCACGAGAAGAGAGATTTTACAATAAAAGAGCAAAACACAATTACGGTTACAATTACAATTTCGAATACAACAACATGATACAACCATAAAAAAATGATCATATAAAAAAATGGGCAATAAAAATACATAAAACTCTTAAAAGTCATATCCATATTCAAGACAATTTTAAGAATACAATCAAAAGGCAAATTGAATACCATTCATTCCATTTTCAATGCCATCAGGAAATTAATAGTTGCTAATCTGATGCTCATGCATTCAGTAGCTGCTAAAGCTACCCATCGATTTATAGGGTCCATTTGTGCAAAATACGCAAGATGTTTAACAAAGTGAGTTCTCCTCAAATTTAGGAGTTCTGGACAATCAATGATTATATGCTGTAATGTTTCAACAATTGCCACATTTTTACAAAAACGGCACCAATTAGCGTCTGAGGCAATCTGCTTTCTTCTAGCTTTAACCTCACGCGGTAGACCAAATATTAAACCTCAAGCGTAGTGTAGCATTTCTTGTGGCTGCAGAAGGTGCAAAACATAAGTAAGAAGCTGTATCTCTGTAATGTTTTGGACCAAATACTGAGATGTCAAAATCTTTACATTGTAAACATTTGGCCCTAGTATCAATCCAGTCCATAGATAAAGTTTCTTTTTAGCTCGCTCAGGATTAGATACAAGGGTGTCAAGAGAAATATCAGCATTCAACATGATAGTAAGAATATTTGTAGACCATTGTTTCGGAAACACTTCAGATGATTTAAGTAAGTAGCTAGAAATAGTGGCTAGTGTGGTATTATTCCATGAGGACAAAAGACATTTGCGAAACAGAGCACATAGACGCCAATTGTACAAGGCAGTTAATGAAATTAAACCTAGTTCATAGCGGATCAGCACTCCAGGGATGCAGTGTGGAAGGTGTAAAGTGGCACGCCAAAACCTAGCTTCCAAAGAGTTCAAGAATTTCGATGGGATTGTAGTGTATGTTTCCAAACCATAGAGTTCAGTGGCTACTACATTATGACTCCAATATATAATAGCAGAACATTTGCCATATTTGGAGACAATTAATCTTTTTGATATATAGCAGTGGTTAGCTTCTGTTCTATTTTGCACAATTGCGAATGGAGTGAGGGACAACCATCAAAAATGAGGCCCAAATAGACATAATTTGGGACTACTTGTAAAATGGTATTTTCTATTTTCCATTCCAACTTATGCCTGCGAAGACCCTTGGGCACATACATGACAATTTGCTTTTTGTTGCTGTTTACCACCAGTTCATTATCTCTAAAATAACAGCAGAATGTGAACAGAAGATTACGTAAGCCACTCGGAGTTTTAGATACTAAAACAAGGTCGTCTGCATACCAAAGGGCGTTGATTTTCACACTGTTCAACTAGGGAGCATCAGCCACTACTTTAGTAAAAATCCAACGAACATCATTAATAAAATAATTAAAAAGTGCTGAAGCTAGTATACATCCCTGTTTCAAACCTCTATTCGTTACAACTGGTTTTGACAAGAGACCTTCAGTATTCAGTCTTATAAATACCTTTGTATGAGAATGAAGTGCAAAAATAATGTCAGTTAGAGTAGAGGGGCAGTCTGCTTTGACCAATTTGTCCATAAGTTTTGGTCTTGACACCGAGTCAAAAGCGGAATGGAGATCCACAAAAGCAAAATAAATTGGTTGTTTCTTGATTTGTGCTTGGAACCTGATGGCATTTAAAGTAATCAAGTTTATAGCGGTTCCTAAACCAGCTACAAATCCAGCCTGAGCCGGATCACGTTGCCCAAATTTTACCGACCAGTCATTGAATTCTCTTAGGACCAACCTAGAGAAAATTTTTCCTGGAGCGTCTAATAATGCAATTGGAAGATAGCTTTTAGGGTCCTTGCGATCACCTTTTTTGTATATTGGTACGACCAAGGATGTTCGCCATGAGTGAGGTATTACTTTGGTTTGCAAAATGGGGTGAAAGGTATTACTTAGGATGCACGCCCACTCATTCGGATTCTGTTTAAACATGTAATTGATGAGGCCATCAGGGCCCCCTGCTCTTGAAGAAGACGATTTATTAATAAAATCCTCAAAAATTGATTTTGAACAATTCAAATGCCAACAGGTCACCAAGCTTCTATTATAATTGTAACTGTTCATCTTGTCGTCAGCATAAAGTTTAGTAAAATGATTAACCCATTGAGTTTCAGTGACTCCATTAAGTTGAGAATTAACTTGAGGTACTGCATTTCATAATGACTTCCATCTCAACCCATCAGTGTACATTTATTTAGTAACTCCCACAACTGAGCAGAGTTCTTGTTAAAGCTTGCTGCTAGGAAGTTTTCACTATGTATTTGGAATAGAACCGCTTTTCTCGATCGTACCCAGTTACGATATCTACAACTAGCATCTTTGATGGCTTTAATATGGTCACTCATAGGAAGTTTGCGTAGGATCCTGATCTCTTTTCTATGAGCTTTTTTTCGCTCATGAAGGGCCAAATCAAAACCATGAGTGTGATTCTTAAAAGGCTTATTTTGCATAGGACAGATGTTCTTAAAAGTGTTTAACACATCAACATATGATTCAGCAATATTCAACCTGTCACTGTTCAAGATAGCACCGTTCAAGGCTAAAAGCTTATTAGTAGACCACTTAAATCGGTTCTTACCATTATTAATATTTAGAGCTTGTTTGCACCATTGCTTAACTGCAGTACAACTTTGCACTATTTATGTCTGCTTTACAACAACAAATTTAGTGGTATTCATGAAGATACTATTACTCATAAAAATATAATCAATAGTAGATTTAGAATTTCCTCTCTCCCAAGTGTTCATTGGAGGAATGTCGCCCAGAATTGCACCATTCGCCATCTTTAAGTTAAGATCTTTCATAAATGACTTCCATCTCAACCCATCAGTGTTCTTACCCCTTTTGGTTGTCAGAAAACACGAGAGCTTCAAATCACCCATTACCAAAATACCAGAAATGTTGTAATGAGTAGCAATAGATTCAGAAAGAAGCAAAAGAGCGGCATAAAACGTGTCATCGATAATACCAACTGGATTTCGATAGAGGTTAATCACAGCATATATTTCTGATCCGAAAGTGACCTTGACTAACTGCATAAATTTGTTAGGAGCTTACCACACTGAGATTTTAAAACCCCTGCTCGATTTCACAGCCACTAACAAAGCAGCAGTAGGTCTACCTTTGCCAAAAGATTCGGCTGGAAGTAAAATAAGATCAAGATCATCACATGTGGGAGATTGCAACAACCACGTTTCTTGTAGGGCTACAATGTCATACTTATTCAGCTGCTCATTTAGTGTCCATTGAAGATGAGAGGAAACTCGCGTATTCCAGCTAGCCAACGAAATTTCAGCACTTGTTCGTGTTTATGAGTGAGTATTGGACGTAGTCAAGGATTAGGAACATGATCTTTGACACAAAAATGGCATGCACAGACTGGTTCTACTACAGGACCCACAACTGGCTCTATGTTGTCCGACTCCTGAAGGGCCTGATGTGCCGGGTCCTGGGCCAAAAGAAAGCCCAAATTAAATAAATCCATTCCGGCGTTCCATAAAGTGTTGCGAACTATCCCCAATTTAATCCACAACCGAACAATAGATAGATTTCTGTCACAGAGAAATTCAATTTGATCGAAGTCACTAGAGGATATAGCTTCCAAACCCTCGACATCACCAAAGATGTTTAACACACTTGCATGACATAGATCATACTTTGGAAATGCCCCATCACGACATTTCAAAATCAGGGTATGGTATATTTTGAATCTCTGTGTAACAGAGTCTTTTCCATCATGCGTATGAGCTTTGGAGTTTGTTTTATGTGTGCCAAATCTTTTTTGAGTTTTTTGTACAGCTAAATCTTGAGTACAGCCACCATTTAGTGACGCTATTTTGGTTTTTGAACAGGGCGTAACTAAATCTTTAGAAGTAAAATCTAAACGGCCGCTGCTGATAGGAGCTTTATGTGTGCGGAGGGACTGTGAAGTAGAAGGAATAAACTCAGGCAGCACCTCCGTTAGTCTTCTCAAGAGATAGGTATCAACCTCTGCTTTTAGAGTAGTTAATCAGTCTTCAAGACCTGGTACGGGGCAGCAGTCAAGGCGGACGGCTTGTCAACGCCCATTATCATCACTCTAGTATGTGTATGCGTCAATGTTTCTGCAGACTTGGTAGGTTGACTTGAGAGAGTCACATCTGAATTATGGGACAACAAATCTACAAGCTCATTCAATGGATCATATCCTGAAGGTAAATTCTGAGCCTTACTAGAAATGAGCTGGGAAGGACTGGGTCTAACCGACGTATCTCTACTTACAGCTGTCCCCAACGAGGGAGAGATCAATTCATTATTTATATTTTCACGTGGTACCCTTATTGGGACTGCTGTAGCACAATCTGAAATTGTTGGTATTACTGTGGAAGCGTTTGTTGTTTGTTGTTTTTTAAGCTTGGATAGAATATTTTTATTTCCTAGGGTTGGCTTGTTTGGCACAGATTTGTTTTTTTTACTGTTCATTGTTTAGGGTCTCTCTTTTGTGTTTGCTGGTTGGTGACTTCACGGGGGATGGCATTAACAAGAATTTGGGAGACATTCCTCTCGGGTGAGTCAACACTAAATCAAGAATAATTTTTCTTTTCCACCACATCTTCCACGCACTCTATGGGGCGAATATTTTGGAAAATGATGGTAAAACCAACTCAGGCATGGCTGGAAGCTTGCTCAGAGACTCTAGATTCGAGAGACACTGCACAACCCTTACACCATCGGAATCTTCAGCAACTTGGCAAGCAAAACAATGAGTCGCTAAAGATGATATTCTTTGACCTAAGTTTTTTAATGTAGAAGCGTTGACAACATTATGCAAACTATTTCTCATCCAGTCCCTAATCTGATCTAACTTATTTGCTTTAATAGTAATCTTATGATCTAGGGATTAAAATAACTTAAATAGACTGGTTATGGTAGTATTTATAGCCTCCAGGGTTATCTCCAGAAGAGCCGGGTTTAGAGAGGGCTCAAACGGTTTCCTTGAGAATAGACAGCGTTGTGGTGTGGGTTGTATAAAAGATACATCCTCGACCTGTCTTGTTGAATCCATGGAACCTGGTTGATTATAATCAGTCAGAACTGACACTCTCATCTTTCTAGGTCTCTGCTATCTATATGAACAGGACGGTCTGGCGTAAGCACCTCATTTGAGATAACTTCCACTACTTCTTCGGGAACAACAGACATCACAGAATCATTCACACCTGGGACATCTCCTTCTATAGTACAATTGACATTGGCTATTACTTCAATCTCGTGCAAGGAATCTTCTGCAACTACTGAGAAAGCTTGTGCATGTTTTATGATTTTGTTAGGTGACTGTGGCAAGGCTAAGATAGTTTGATCAGAAATGGTAACACATAGGTCAGGCACATTGAGATTACTTGATGGAGTTAGAGGTGTTAGAGAATTCTGCGACACAACCTTGATCAATTGTGGTAAGGTAATTTCATTAGGGTTGGATGTTGTGACCGTGACAGCACATGGAACAGACGCATTGGAAATCTTTTCATAAAAGTTGCGAATGTCACGATTGTGAACAAGAGTTTTGTTAATTGGCGTCAGGGTAATGGTTTTTTTCGAGGTTCGAGTAAGGCTTTTAGATTTGTCATTAGATTTTGGAACAGATTTGTTTGCGGGTGTGTGTGGATGTTGTTCTAATACCATGCTGCTTGGTGTTGTGCAAATATTGCTATCACAAGGAGCTCTATCCTGCATACCCGGCATTCCTGTTTTTAGAGTATACGTAGCCTTTGATTGTAGAAAAGGTTAAAATAGATCTTTGAAATAAAATAATTAAAAATATGTGTCGTGACTTGCCGCGTAGTGAAGAGTAAAGGGGCCTCTGTCCACAAATCACCCACAGGGAGAGAGTAAAGGAACTCCCTGTGCGAGCTTTGAGGCCACAGGTGGTTTGATGATTCGCTGGATCTGATGACGCCGAGGATCCCAGAGGCTGTTAAAAGCAAGTTAGGGTTAGCACAGGCAAACACAGTACTTTGATATGAAAGAGTGTGCAAAACTTTCTTACCTAAATCTAGCGGGATGGAGCTAGGGTGCCTATGGTCAGATGCGAGGGAGCGTCAAAGATCCGGACAGCCGTGTCCCAGATGGTAGGTACCGGCTGATGCCTGTAGCCCTTCCGTAGCTGAAGGGAACTTGAAAACTGATCACGAAGTCTATGGTCAGAAGATCAAAAGCCAGAAGGGAAAAATCCAAAAGCAATCCGTTGAGCGTAGCGAAAGAGTCCAGAGTACCAAAATCCGTACAGAGTTCCGAGTGACAGTATCCGTGGAGCAAGAAAGCCAATCCATGATTCGTAAGCCTGAGTCTAAGATCCGATGAAGCAAACAACGTAAATCCTGAAAGCGCCAAACAGAGTTGTGAAACAGCTGTGAAGCGGTGAGCAACTCGAACTTCCCGGCTTTTACGTGCGCCGGTTCCCAGTCACGTGAGCGGAAACTTGAACACGTGATCGGGAAACCGTTGCGAAACCAGGAAGTAACCGCGATCGGGTGCTCAAGCCCGAACGCAGTCTCCACGGGAGTTGCCAATGAAAACGAGGCAACAAACCGGGCCGGCCTCTGCGCACGGCCCGAATCCGACGGTGATGACGACTCCCTCGCACCATAGGTGAAGTGATGACTTCCGAGGCAGACTGTGACCCGGGGAGTCTAGCAGTGTGTGTCCGGGTGTCAGGCAATGTGGTGCGTGGTTGTGTAACTGATTTTTTGTGCATGACAGAGCCCCCCCTCAATGGCCCACAACCACGTGGGTAGGAAGGATGATCCCGGTGAAAACGTGAAACAAGCCTCGAGCATGGACATCACATGCGGGGACCCAACAACGCTCCTCGGGGCCAAAACCCGCCCAGTCCACAAGGTACTGGAGACCACCCCGAACCATACGGGAAACCAATATACCCGAGACCTCATATTCCATCGAGTCACCCACTGAAACAGGACCAGGCGTAGACCGGAGACGGGTAGGGGCCGGGCAAGGTTTCAACAAAGAGGTGTGGAAAACAGGGTGTATGCGCCAGGAGGCAGGGACTGAGAGGCGATAGGCCACAGGGTTGATCACAGCGGAAATCCTATAAGGGCCCACAAAGCGAGGGAGTAATTTGCGACAACCAGGAAGCCTGAGATGGCGAGAAGAGAGCCAAACCCTGTTTTCCACAACATAGGAAGGTGCCACTGTCCTCCTCCGATCCGCTGCAGCCTTCGTAGACTGCTGGGCCTCCCGAAGGTGAGTAAGAGTTCGAGCCTGAACAACCGACAAGTCGCGGGCACAGGCAGCAGCAGCAGGATTATCAGAAGATGCAAGGTCTGGGATAGGCAAGGTGCGAGGGTGTTGACCATACAAAACATAAAAGGGAGAAGAGCCAGTGGAGGAATGCGTGGCGTTGTTGTAGGAGAACTCAGCGAGGTGTAGCAAACCCAGCCAGGACTGCTGGTGTTGCAACACTAGACAACGCAAATACTGCTCCATGGCTTGGTTCACCCTCTCAGTCTGGCCGTCTGTCTCCGGATGATATGCAGAAGAGAAACAGGAATCGATACCTAGAAGGACCGTGAGTGCTCGCCAGAAACGGGAAGTGAACTGGGGACCCCTATCTGAGATGATAACTGTGGGTAACCCAAAGAGACAAAAGACCGATTTAAAGAAAAGATCGGCCAAGGCCGGGGCTGAAGGGATGCCGGAACAGGGAATGAAACGAGTCATTTTGGAAAAGGAGTCGACTACCACCCAAATGGTATCGAATCCCTTGGTTCGGGGTAGGTCTGTTACGAAATCCATGGATACCGTGTGCCAGGACCTGGGGGGTATCGGTAAAGGAAGCAAGAGCCCCAACGGACGCTCTCTGCAGTGCTTACACTGGGCACATATTGCACAGGTGTTAACGTATCCTTCTACGTCGTGTTTCATGGAGGGCCACCAACACCAACGTCTGAGGAGGTCCAACGTGCGTCTTTGTCCGGGATGGCCATTGATGGCGCTATCGTGGGACCATTCCAGAGCAAGATTGCGAGCGTCGGTCGTTGGTAACCACAATCTGTTTTGGATATATGGTAGCCCATCATGAAACACTGGATCCCACTCGGTAACCTGATCAGGATGTAGTGAAACCCATTTGCGAATGGAATCCAACAAAGGCAGAGGAGGGGTGCAAATACAAATGACATGCTGGTCTAACAGATTTTCCGGGAAAACAGGAACGCATACCCCACCCGGAGAGCGAGACAACGCGTCCGCCTTCCCATGGGACAAACCGGACCTATGTTTGATCTGGAAGTCAAAGGCCGCGAAGAACAAGTGCCACCGCACCTGCCGACTGTTAATACACTTTAGCGAGGCCAAATCCTGGAGGTTACGGTGGTCGGTGAAGGTGTGACAGCGTGCCTTGCCCCAACAGATGATGCCGCCAGACCTGGAAGGCATCCTTGATGGCCAACAGCTCCTTCTCCGTGATGGTGTAGTGCAACTCCGTAGCAGAGAACATCCGAGAATGAAACGCAACCGGGCGTAACTGACCCGAAGAAGGACAGCGTTGGGACAAGACCGCACCAAGGGCGAAGGAGGAAGCATCAGCCTCCACGATGAACGGGAGTTCTGGGTCAGGGTGCTTCAGGACGGGGGCCGTGGTAAATGCTAATTTCAGGGCGTCAAAAGCAGCTTGGTGTTTATCCAATTAGACAAAAGGTGACTTGGGACTGGTCAGGGCAGTAAGAGGGGCTACAAGGGACGAGAAATCCTGGATGAAGCGCCTGTAGAAATTCGAGAACCCAAGGAATGATTGCAGGGCCTTAATGTTAAAGGGCTTCGGCCAGCCCAAAACCGCACGGACCTTGGACTGGTTCATTGCCAGACCCCAAGGGGTGATATGGAAACCCAGAAATTCCACACTTTCAGTGTGGAACTGACATTTCTCAGGTTTGGCATAGAGTGAGTGTTGGCAGGGACGGGACAGTACCTTGCGGACATGTGATATGTGGTCCTTCATGTTCTGTGAGTATATTAAGATGTCATCCAGGTATACTGCTACACACACATCCAACAAGTCGTGAAAGATCTCATTCATGAAACGTTGTAAGGTAGCAGGGGCGTTACAAAGCCCGAAGGGCATGACCACATATTCAAACAATCCGTAGCGAGTACAGAAGGCCGTCTTCCACTCGTCTCCGGAACAGATTCTTACCAGGTTATAGGCCCCGTGGAGGTCAAGTTTTGTTAAGATGGTGGCATGGCTTAACCTGTCCAATAATGGGGTAATCAAAGGAATCAGGTATCGATTCTTGATGGTAATAGAATTTAGTCGGCGGTAGTCCACACAAGGACGCAGATCGCCCTCCTTTTTGGGGACAAAGAAAATAGGGCTAGCCGCCGGTGAGGTGGAGGGACGTATATGACCGACCTTCAAGGCTACCTGTATGTACTCCTTTAATGCTTGTTCTTCCGAGGGAGACAAAGAATAGATGCAACCTGAGGGAATCACAGAGTCAGGAAGCAAGTCGATGGGGCAGTCGTAGGAACGATGTGGCGGGAGTACCTCCGAGGACCCCTTATCAAAGACCTCATGGAAATCCCCATATTCTGTAGGAAAACCAGTGGCAACAGCCCCCACCACATGAGGCTCCATGGCCATAGGAGCGTCTTCGTATAGTGTGAGTTGCGCTATGGCCCCTAGGGCTCGTGGGGGTGATTCAGTGTCGTCAGGTGCGGTGAGACAATAGTTCTGACACGTTTCAGATTCGAAATGAACCTGCCCAGACTTCCAATCAATCAATGGGTTGTGTTGATGCAACCAAGGGAGACCCAATATGATCCCAAACTGTGGCATTGTAATCAGGTCGATTGAGATAACCTCCTGATGCGTGTTCTGGATAGTTAGGGTGGCCGGGGCAGTCTGTTGCTTGATTGGGCCTGAAATCAGTGCTGTGCCATCCACCGCCTGTACCGGCTCTGGACGTTCCTTGGTAATCAGAGGTAAATTTAAGGACCCAGCCAGTTTAATGTCAATATAGTTGCCCGTGGCGCCTGAGTCTAAGAAAATCGAGACAGTGTGAACAATATCGGGTGTTGGTTTTATCGTGGCTTGCACTAACACTGGCCTAATCCTGCCAAAGTTGGGGTACCTGTCCGAGGAAATGGAAGTATTGCTCGAGCCGGCCCCCGGATCTCGGGTCGAGCATTCCGAAAAAACGGGATTCTTGAGTTTAGGGCATCTACGACATGACTTTACAAAATGGCCATTCAGGCCGCAATAGAAACAAGCATGGTCAGTTCTTCTGCGGTCTCTCTCTACTTGTGTGATAGGGCTGCGAATACCACCTATCTGCATGGGCTCGACACCTGTATCAGAGGAAGAGGAAGGCAAATTGGTATTGGGAACTCCTGTTTCAAACCGACGTTCAGAACGCCTTGCGTCAATTTGTAACGCGAGGTCCACTAAATCGATGTGGGTCGTGGGCAAGGAAGGGATGACAGCCATAGCGTCTTTCATGCTGTTGTTGAGTCCTCTATAGAAGACAACTGCCTTTTTTTGTTCAGGCCATGACGTTTCAGCGGCTAGCTGATTGAAACAAGCAATGTATTCTATGAGGGATCCCTTTCCTTGAGTCAGATCTAACAGCTCGAGGTCCCGAGACTGGGCCTTGTGGCGTGTATCGAACACACGAGACATTTCTGTGACCAGCAGCTCAAAGTCGTATAGAACAGGGTTATCATTTTCCAACAAAGGGTTAGCCCATGCTGCCGCGGTGCCGGCCAAATGAGACAAAGTGAACGCCGCTTTTGTGGTGGCATCGGGGAAAGCCTGAGGTCTGCAAAGGAAGTGTAGTTTGCACTGGTTTATAAAGGTGCGAAACTTTCTAGGGTCACCGTGGAACCTCTCTGAGGCGGCCAAGGGAAAGGACGTGGGCATGAGTACTGGCAACTGAGGTGTTGTTGGGGCAATAGGAGGCTGAGGAACAATAGGCTGAACAGGTGGGGTTTGTGCCGCGGCAGCGGCCTCTCCCAACTCAGCATCTGCAGGCGGAGGGTGTTGTGTACTTTGGATCAAATCTAGCCTCCGGTGTATCGCAGCAGTGGCTGCACCCATATCCGCCCTTAGCAATGTGAGTGCCTGTACCAAGGCAGCCACGGGATCCTCAGCTGCAGGCTCCATACTCATCACAACGCAACGGCTTCACAGTCTGTCGTGACTTGCCGCGTAGTGAAGAGTAAAGGGGCCTCTGTCAACAAATCACCCACAGGGAGAGAGTAAAGGAACTCCCTGTGCGAGCTTTGAGGCCACAGGTGGTTTGATGATTCGCTGGATCTGATGACGCCGAGGATCGCAGAGGCTGTTAAAAGGAAGTTAGGGTTAGCACAGGCAAACACAGTACTTTGATATGAAAGAGTGTGCAAAATGTTCTTACCTAAATATAGCGGGATGGAGCTAGGGTGCCTAGGGTCAGATGCGAGGGAGCGTCAAAGATCCGGACAGCTGTGTCCCAGATGGTAGGTACCGGCTGATGCCTGTAGCCCTTCCGTATCCGAAGGGAACTTGAAAACTGATCACGAAGTCTATGGTCGGAAGATCAAAAGCCAGAAGGGAAAAATCCAAAAGCAATCCGTTGAGCGTAGCAAAAGAGTCCAGAGTACCAAAATCCGTACAGAGTTCCGAGTGACAGTATCCGTGGAGCAAGAAAGCCAATCCGTGGTTCGTAAGCCTGAGTCCAAGATATGATGAAGCAAACGACGTAAATCCTGAAAGCGCCAAACAGAGTTGTGAAACAGCTGTGAAGCGGTGAGCAACTCGAACTTCCCGGCTTTTACGTGCGCCGGCTCCCAGTCACGTGAGCGGAAACTTGAACACGTGATCGGGAAACCGTCGCGAAACCAGGATGTAACCGCGATCGGGTGCTCAAGCCCGAACGCAGTCTCCACGGGAGTTGCCAATGAAAACGAGGCAACAAACCGGGCCGGCCTCTGCGCACGGCCCAAATCCGCCAGTGATGACGACTCCCTCGCACCATAGGTGAAGTGATGATTTGGGAGGGAGACTGTGACCCGGGGAGTCTAGCAGTGTGTGTCGGGGTGTCAGGCAATGTGGTGCGTGGTTGTGTAACTGATTTCTTGTGCATGACAATATGACACAAGGCACAATTAAGCACAATTAAGCATAAAAGGAATATACACATTAGTCCAGTACAAAACTTAACATTTCACTTTTAAGTCACTTTTATAAGGTTCACTTCTGCTGCTTATAAGATATTACTTCTGAGTTACAAGTGTATTACTTAAAATTTATATCAGCACCAGGCTAAACTGCTACCCCTATATTACCTAAAATTACCTAAAATCGTAGCAGGAGTCTTTCCCGCAAGCCGCAACGCCGCAGCGAAGCGGCAAAGCGGGACTCTCTGTGGACTCCTCAGGTACGCACGTGCTCTGCGTGGGCTCCTGTTTATATAACACGCCCCCCCGAGCGTAATGGAACCTACAAGTAAACAAGTAAACAAATTTAATATAAGTATATAATCCGATATAGTCTAATATATAGTCCAATGTTAGGAAACAGCAGGTCAGCACCTTGTGGGTCACATAGTGTAAGTTCAAGTAAAGCGCTGTGAAGAATATCATCCGACAGATCCAACGTAGCAGAGGTCCTGGCAAAGGCAAAGCGGGACTCTGTGTGGACTCCACGTGTGCACGCGCGCTGTGCGCGCGGGCTCCTGTTTACATGACACGCCCCCTCGAGCGTAATGGAGCCGTGTGGGTCACGTAGTGTAAGTTCAAGTAAAGCGCTGTGAAGATTATCATCCAACAGTTCCAACCTAGCAGAGGTCCTGGCAAAGGCAGCACCTCATCTAATTCCATTACAACAATGTAGAGGGACCCTGTTGCAAGTTTAATTTCCATCAAAATGTACAAACCCATGGCCTATCATCTGCACAGAGGTATCTGCTGTAGAAAAGCAAATCTGGGTCAATCCTTTTCACTTCTATTACTTCCTCTGTTCCAGCCGCCTCCACCAAACCACCTCCCATCCACCTATACCCAATCTGCACGACCGCAAAGTAATGCGTTTGAAATATGATACCTTCACTTCATCATGGTGTGAGATTGCACCCTTCATGGTTATAGAAGAGCTATGTTAGAACACCAAAGCAATTGCTGACACTACACATATAAATTCAGAAATAAACCAATGAAAAGAGTAACCATAACAAACCCATGCTTCAAATATTAATTGTCGATTGTAATTGCATTGCTGAAGCTCATAGTGTACTTGCATTTATTGGGGCAATTTGCACCGGAATAAACATTCTATTTCTTTTTTACATAATTGGAGTTTGCACAACTTATACCATTCCTTCTAAAACAGCTTGCATTGCACATTGTCAATTTCTGGAAGAATTTGCAAATCACTTTCTCAAACCTTACAGGAAACCTGCTCAGCACAGACAAGAAAATTCAATGAAACAAAATAAGAAGATGGGCATGGGTACACTAAATTGGCGCCTTAACTCCATGGAAGAACCAGTGTGCCCAGAAAATTGTCAATGACAACTGTCAGTATTTCTATGTCAAGTAGCAATGGAGTAAAAAGGACATTACAGACGTTAAGTGTATTTCCTAGTGTACTCTGTTGCAGATGGAAACTTCCAAAAAAACATCCCAAGCTTTTGCAACATCTAATTTGATTCAGCACCTCATCCAGTTCCATTACGACAATGTGGAGAAACACCCTAGGAAGGCTAATTTCCATCAAAATGTGCAAACCCATGGCCTATAATCTGCACACAGGTCACTGCTGTAGAAAAGCACATCTGTGTCACTCTCTTCCGCTTCTATTGTTTCCTCTGTTCAAGCCACTTCCACCCAACCTCCTCCCATCCTACCTATACCCAATCTGTACGACTGCAAAGTGGTGTGTTTGAAATATGATAACTGCATCATGGTGTGAAATCACACCTTTCATAGTTACAAAAGTGCTATTTTACAACATTTAAGCAATTGCTGCCACTACAAATATATATAACAAAATCAGTGGCATTTTTGTTATCCGCTTATTTTGCAAAACAAAAACTGAAAAAACTAATGAAAAGAGTAGGCACAACAAGCACATACTTCAAATATTATTTGTGGACTGAAATTGCATTGCTGAAGACCATGGTGCTCCTGCATTTATTGGGGCAATTTGCACCGGAATAAACATTCTATTTATTTTTTACATAATAGGAGTTTGCACAACTAATACCATTCCTATATTCTTTATGGGTGTATATTTAAAAATAAAACCAATCAAATATATTTTTCTTGAAATTAAACACTAGGTTTTACAAAACAGCAACTAACAAATGAAGACAGTATATTTTCTCTTACATATAACCACACAGTAACACACTCCAGCAAAAACATCTTTTTAAAGCAGACACATTTTCAGATCACCCCAAAAAACACTTTAATAAACACCATAGGTCATTATAAAAACATTGTAAATGAAATCACATGTCTACTTCTCTGTGATCATTCTTTTATTTTGAGAGTAGGACGTATACTTACTTATTCTATATCATGCACCTCAATGACATACACTTTCTTTCCCAAAAAACAACTTCCAACAATTGTGCCCACCCATTTTCTACATATGCAACAGGGCCACTTAATTGTTAACAAATACAGTAAGATACAAAAAACAGACAAACAACTGATAAATGGTAATTATATTTTGTCACAGGTAACATGAAGTGCACCATGAGCACAGTGTTAGTTCTGCAGTAAAAATGAGAAAAGTAGACACAATGATGGGTGTTATTCTTTCCATAATCAAAAGGGGAATATATTGTAAGAAAACAAATAAAATTGGCGACACATATTCACTGCAACCTATCACAAAGAAGTACACATTTACAACATTAACAACAGCCAATTAGAAACACCAAAGCACCTACAGAACCCTGCCCGCCCTCTCTAATAGCCGCAGCTATTCAACATGGCTCCAAATCGTCTGCATAACTGTGGCTACACAAACATTTTCTATGAACTGAAAACCAAACTAAGCAAACCTTCAAAACTTCAAATAAGACAAGGGAACCACCTAGCACACAAAATAACAAACACAGATACAATTCTGACCTGTGTCATCCACATAAAAATATGATTATTGCACAGAAAATGTATGGTTCAGTAGACGCGGCTATAACAGTAGCTGTGTCTATCAGAATAACCAATGAAAAGGCAAAAAAGTGTTGATGCGCACACGCACGTGCTTGTTTTAGCCACAGTCATAGAGAAGCCTCGCTGGTTCAGCTCTTTTTACACGCAAACACTGAACGTGTCATTTGCTGTTGTGTAGCCATGGCTGTAGAGGGTGCCGCTTTTATCTGCGAGTAGTAACGCTGCACACTGGGTGGGTGCGGGGTAGTCACAGTTAAACACACCAGCTGTTCCTGTGACTAAGCGCAATCCTCAAAAGACCAATCACTCCATTATTTCTATAGCCACAGCACTTTCGCATTAAACCTCTCTCATAGCCGTGGATATCACACGTCTATGAAGACTCGACGTGACATTTTCTGGTATATAGCTGCAACTGCACAGGGTACCCCTTTTAACCATGGGTAGCAACACTGCGCAATGGTTGGGTGCTGTGTAGGCGTGGTTATTTGAGTTAAAAAAAGAAAATATCTGAGTATGGAATATGAATGAAAAAAGAGAGAGTAGTGATACAATGATAGGTAAAACCTGTTATGTGAGGTACACGATAATAAAGAGAGCACATCAAATGCGCTAAAAATACTACACTCTGTGTACTCCAAAACAGTCCTTTCAAAGACTACTTATCACACATACATATACAAATACAATGAAGTAACATCCATCACATTTAAATACACAAATACAATGAAATGATATCCAAAAACCTTTTCTAAAATGACTCATCACTCATAGCCACAATTTGAGTTTGTTGACTTTTTTCTAGCAGCGTATACAATGGGGAATTTTGGGGTAGTAGGTCACATAGATTTTCATACCATATGCACATAATCGATCATTCTTAGAAAGGACTCTTTCGGGTATAAACAGTGTACTTTTTTCCACATTGAGGCGTATAGCTGGGGGTATGATCCAACAAACCTACGGCTACGACCCGTCCCAGTCATTGCTGTGGTTAACCGCACCTTCGAAATTCAACATCCCATTGGGTGATGCCGTAAAGAAAACATAATTAGTTAAAGAGCACACACACTTTAAGAAACATAATTTAATACACATATTTATGACCCTCATATCTTATAGGCAGTGCATCACATGCACCATTTTAGGTACAACATATAAACATGCAACACTGTTGTTCTCTTTGCACATACTAATCATCAGGTCATTGGGGAAAAAATCCAACTTGGATAAAAAACATAAACAAATACAAAAAAGTATAAAAACTACCACTACAATAAACAAACAGGGATATATAAACTGGGTGAAAATAAACAAAGGATGTTATACTGGCTGGTTACAGGACAAAGGATGGAGAAGGTAAAGTAAACTTGGAGAACAAGAGAGAATAGGGTAAGATAAGTAAACTTGGAGAACAAGGGATAGAAAACAATCACACAGTTAGAAACACTAGTACTATCATTTTTTTAGCAGTCTTTTTCACCCCACAAAAAAACGACCTCCAAGAAGACAACTGCAAAAAGAAATATTTCAAGAAAAAAGAACACTGTTTTAAAAAGAGGAGAACATCCTATGCACCTTTTGCAAGAAAGACACTATGACGTGGACCTCCAAATGTTCATTTTCAAAGCTTGGAAACATCCAGTTTCAGTGGAACACCACCAACAATGAATGAACCCTCAACTCCTGCAACATTGTCAATTCCACTTGTTCCAATTTTACGTGCTCCCAATGTTTCAGTTATGAGAGTAATGTGCTGCCTATGTCACAACTGGCTTCTCCCAGGAGATGCCACACTAGCCCATTGAGAAATCACTCTCTCCAAACATAATGTACATTGACATGACTAATTCACCAAGACAATAGAACTACAATAAAAGTATAAAAATGGTTACTATAATCAATGAACATACATATATAAAGTGGGTCAGAACAAGCAAGCAACATTATTCTAAGCAATTGCAATAGAGTGAATGGGGTAGGTTATGTACACGTGGAAAACAAGAGAGAATGGGGTAGGTTAAAATAAAATACAGAAAAAGAAAGGATGGAGTAGGTTAAGTAAACTTCCCTCTCTCCCTTCAGTGCTAAACCTCACAGTTGATGAGATTGATGGACTGGGCCCTTATGTTTCCTTCTGGGTCCTGGCCTTCTGTCCAATCGCCAGAGCATCCACCCACCCCCTGCACTTGCCTTCGGCACTAACTAGCCTGGATTGTCTCACAGGACTGCACTTATTGTAATGATTTGTGGTCCTCTTCTACCAAGTAGTCATTGCTGGTCCTTTCCTGTTGCCTTTGAAACTGGCTCTCTGTCACTACCCCCGTTTGTGGAACCTTTAGCACGCACCCCTTCCCCTGTCCTTTCTCTCTCTCTGCACTTGCACACTCTGAATGATAACAGGGCCTAGTAGAAACGCATTTGTTCTTTCATATTCACTGTTATTTTATTCAATTTTCTTGCATTGTTCCCTTCTCTTTGCCCTCTGGGCATTTTGAAACACAATTTCTTGATGTATGAGTGCCTTACAAATACACAATTATTAAATAAAGTTGGAGAACATGCGAAACACTAAGAATATAGGTTGACCTTTCACTGAAGTTAACTGCACAACTTCTTCAGTAGCCAGCGCACCGCAAGTACTTCACTCCTATCAGCACCTGGCCGCAATAAAAACAATAAAAGACCTAAACAGAAAATAGATGCAAAGAATTAAAATTTCTTTCAAAGGATACTAAAAAAAGCAGCAACAAGAAAATAAAAAAAGGACAAAAATGCACTTGCAAAACACCATCAATTGGACTACCTCATGGAAAAGTCAAAACAACTAAGAGTACTGCATAGCTGAAACTGCATTAAAATGACAATAAATACAATCAAATAAACCTTCAACCATACTAACATGGATACAAACGCTAAATGCCTGCATATAAATGCCATTGATTGACAGATCTAATTTTATAGTTCCATGTTAGTGAAAGTGAAAAATACATTAAAAAATACTTGTCACACAATCTGAGCAGATGAAAATTATAATGAACACCATCTGATAACAGTGGTTAATATAACATGACACACACAACACTGCAAATAAACCTTCAGATATGTACATATTTATAAACACTTACTTTCACATCAGCCACACTCTTGCCATGTGAACATGTGAGTTCTTGGAACTAAAGGATAAAATTGCAGAAAATGGTGACTTTTATACTTTAATAAATGAATACCATAATAAAAAGGACTTTAAACAAACAATTGACTAAAATGGATGACACATTTTCACCACAACCTATCACAGACAGCTACACAAATAACAACCAATAACAATCAACCTCACTGAAATCCTCATTATCCCTGGCCAGCAACCTCATAGCCATGGCTACCACACATCCACAAACACTTGACGTACCATTTGCCGATATATAGCCGTGGCTCCACAGGGTGCCACTTTTACCCTGGGGTTGCAGCGCCGCGCACGAGGTGCGTGCTAAATAGCCATAGGTAAACACCATAGCTGTTGCTCCTCAATACACCTATCCCTTCCCCCTTTTTGTATAGCTGCTGCTATAATATATATGTATATATATATATATATGAATATATATATATATATATATATATTTTTTTTTTTTTTTTTTTTTTTAATGGTCTGAATATTTTATTTACTTATTTGATATTTATAGCAGCGCACCAAACCCTCAGGCAACAGGGCGCTAGTTACAGAAAGTGCAAGTGTCATTTTTCATAAAGCAAGACAAACATTGGTGTGCCACAGGCACCTGCAGGCATAAGCAGATTCAGCCACACCTCATGGTACGGGGGCTCCATCATATATACATAAATGCAAAAGGTCAATCAGGAAGGTATGTAGTATGGAATGGGAATGACGAAAGAGACATTAGTAATACAATGGAAGTTGAAATATCAATACAGTAAAAGACTACTTATGTAGTTATGTAAGGTAGATGAAGATAAAGATAGCAGAGTATGCATGGCAGTGAACTAGGTGGGAATACATCCAATGGATACAATTACACAAGATATAATAGCATGGACGAGAATGCACATGCTAAAATACAGTGGATGGGGCATCTAAAACTAGAATAGGGTGGCTCCTTTTTGTATTGATTTTTTTTAAAACACTGTTCTTCTTTGTTTCTCCACAGTCTGACATGTAAGAAAGTCTGAAAACACACAGTCAAAATAAATAAGACTCCCAAATAACTAATATGTCACCATGGCCAATGATGTTTCACACCTGACGTCACTATACCTATAAAAATATCTTTTAAAAAGAAATAAAACACAGACACCCCCAAATGTATAGCAGGGGACACGGAACTACTCTTACCCGCAGCTATCCGTAGTTCTTTGAAGGATTGACTATGGCCGCGAATATCGGAAAGATGAGCAAAAATAAAAATGCATTCCTGTCCCTGCAAGTCCTCACCAAGTGCCCCCCTCATCTGTGCCAGTTCCCCCACTCCCTAGATGGCCTCCTCACCTCCCCTGCTCTCTCCCTTTCCCCCCACTTGATGGCTTCTAGCCACCCCCACACCCCCTACCTATTGCCTGGTGGCAGTTGCATGTTTTTTGACCTGCAAATAGCTTTTTTCTCTCTTTCTTTATTGTATTTATTTACTTTTTTGTTTACTTTTTAGGCACTTATACAATAAGAAAATACTGCTCAAAGTACCTAGAGGGCAAGGGAGGGAGCAGGGGTGGGAATATATTAAAATACATTAAAAACACAAATTAATAAAAGCAGTGGGGGGGAAGAGGCACAAAGGACAAACCTACTATGCCTTGTGAGTATTCAGAACGTGCAAATGCAGCAAGAAAGAAGGCAGGGGGTCAGTGCTGTGCGATCTGAGCTCATGGGTGAGCCACAGATGAAGTGCTATGAATGTTGAGTGCTACACAGCCTGGAACCACGAGGGGTGTAAGTAAGAGCCACCAGGGCGGAGGGTGTAAGTGCAATTGATACGATATGATAGGTTATTTATAACGCAATTAACACCCAGAGGTTTCTGGGCGTGGACCTGGGGATCGAACCTGTGTTGCTCTGTGTCGTCTTGCTTCCTAGGCAAGCACGCTGCCCCGGAACTATCCTTCCGAGACTAGATAGATAGGAGCTGGTCCGATTGGGTGAGGGAGGTGAGGGCACAAGGATGCATAAGGGCCCAGGACGCCCAATCACAGCAACTGTGGCATTAGCTGGGGAAAGAAGAAGGGAAGGAGGAGGTAAAGAGGAGAGTCTTAAGGAGCTTCCAGAATTTAAGAAGATCCTGCTCAAGGCAAAGAGGGAGGGGGAGACTGTTCCATATGTTAGTGTTAATGGCACATTTAATTTAATTTTCCCATTTCCATGGCTATAACCATTGTTATCTCACGCACCGAGACGAAAACAAGATGGCGGCTGTTTCATATCTGAAAACCATAATCATGCAATGCACCATGGGAGATATAACAAACCATTTTTGAGAAGGGGAACCCCCTGCGCCATCACATTTTTAATAACTAATGCACGGAATAACCACAAACCATGCATGTTTGGCAAAGTTGTTTCTGAGCTGGTCAAAATCCGTCCAGCGGTGTGGGCTGTGCGCTCTGGCAAAAATTGACTTTGTTTGTCCATGGGAAAATTAATGGGAAGTAGGCTTCACTTTTGGATAAAAAAATTCCTTGTCTTTTTAATAACTAACTTTCTTATATTTTAACATATTTTTACAAAACCTTGCAGTCTGAGGGGGAGGGTAGGTGCGAGTCCCTAATCACTTACACAATTTCATTCAAATCTGTTACTCGAATCATAAGTTATTAACAATTGAATTTTTAGATTTTGTAGGGGTTCTGAATGTGAGCGTCCCCAAAAACGCACCCCCCCAGTGAGAGGCAATAAATGACACACCCCAGGAGGGGAATGAGACCAGGACCAAGCACGGGTGAGGTCAAATGGGTTTTTATCTTAATCAATATAGGGCATGCAAAGGACTCTGCAAACTCCGAGAGCACTCTGTCTGACAATAGCAAAGACAGTCCTACTTATTACAGAACTAACGTCACACATGACACAAGCTATAGGGGGCACATAGTCTTAGGGATTGGGTGGTGAAGGTTTGGTGGTATACATTGTATGCAGTTGCTGTTTCCAGGATTGGTGGACGTCCGTGCGGTGCCACGTGGGGTAGACGGGTCAGCTGGGCTCTTCGGAGTGGAGCTGCCGGCCAGACATAACTTGTATTGATGATGGGTGGCTGCTCTAACACTTTCCCTTGTCGCCACATTCTACAATGTCAGGTGTCTGGTAAATCCTGTGACACATTGACCTTAGCCCAAGGGGGAAACAGGGACATGGATATGTGATAGAGGGTATTCCTATCCATCTGTTGTAGTGACATTTGGGTTCAAGTATGGTAGTCCCATGAGTCCATGTGCAGGGCCAGCGGTACAGAGGGGGGGGGTTATTCGTTCGGCCTGTCCTGGTGGCTATAATGAAGGAATCAGTATTACGATCTGTTAGCACAAGGGTGGGCGCCCTCCTTCGTGGGCCATTAATTTGTGGTGAACGAGGATATCAATGGGCCGTGGGGGGCATGTAACCGTTGCACGGGAGATGGTGGGATTTAGGACCAGGTAACTCGTAATTCATAGAGTCAGGCTGTGGCGGGCTCTTGACATGGGGGAGGCGGATGCTTGAAGCGGGTCCAGCAAGATTGGGAGGGGAGGCGAGGCTGTGCTGTTCGAACACCAGCTATCCCTGGCGGGCCTGGGAGGGAGGAGGGGGGAGATGACCTTGCAGCTCTGGGCCTGTTTCCCTGCACAGGGCAGATCCCCGTACTTTTGGCAAGGGTGGGTGGCACACTTGGAGCTTCTGGTATTATACACATATGTTTACATTAATATGGGAACACAGGCTGGAGAGGGTTTTGCCATTTAACACAGTATTTCACATCAGTAGTTGACACACGAACATGAGGTAGCATTAGGTTGGGTTGTGTGTAAGAGAGAGCATTGCATATTACATCACAGTACAATCTGGCTCCACTCCCTCGGCTGATCATCGTGCATTACAAATGCGCTTTGTTACATCATGTACAGGAGTGATCACTTATTACTCTTAAATCACACATCTCCAGAATAGCAGCAAACGTTAGTCAACACGACATATATTACACAAATGCTTATTTCGTTATCCAAGGTGCCTCGGGGGCTGGTGGGGGTGAGGGGCGCCACACAGTCCAACTTAGAGGGATTGGTACAGGGTCAGGGCATGCAGGATTGGGCTGGTTTCAGTTACCTTCTAACAAGCCCCGTCACGGATGGGCAAATGATGTAATGCGGAAGGCTAAGTGATACAGTGTTTATTTTGTTGTTTGTTTGTGTCTGGTTGCTCGTAAGAACAGGCCTTCAGCGGATCTACCATGAGGTGGAGGCTGGGGGGGAGTGTATGCTCCTGTGAGCGCAGTCAAGCATGGGTCAGGCTGCATCTTTCTGTGTGTGCGAGTGTGCAAGCAACTTTGCATGGATTGGATTTTAGTGCCTTTTGACACAAAATGGAGTTGTCTTAATACAAAATGGGGTCTATGCTATGTCTTATACTGTAGTCGTGCAGCCTCACGTGTCGATCCGCAGCCCCCCCGCCTCCTGGTCCCTTAGGGCGAGGGGGCCGCCGACAAGTCATGAGTCTCCACCGGGGTCGGAGATTTATGTGAGGGGGGCCCTGATGACCTATCCTCCCCTAAATCTCCCCCCTTTCATTACTTAAGTAACGAATAACGCAGCTCCCCCAACCGTTCACATTCCTTCTCATCTAACACTGCCTCCTCCCAGGCTGGTGTTCCTTTTATAGGCATCCAGGCTCTGCAGACTCCCCAGAGGCTTTCCCCCCTTCTAGCATATTCATCTGGCGTGCAGGTCATATATATACAGTCCCCCGTCCCTCCAGGTCCTCCCATACCTCTGTGTACCATTTTAGTTCCAAAGGCTCCTTTATCAAAGTGTGATATAACCTATCCACTATATCTCCATCTTAGTACATTGGGACCATTCTATACTTTGGCTCTGAGTTCTCGCCAGTCTGCACGTGTGCCTCCTGTTGCAGTCGTACCACTCCTCTAGCATTGCCCATCGTCACCATCATCATTGCTCCATTGGGGACTGCGCCTGCGCAGCAGCGAAGACCCAGCTGGCACACACAAAAAATCAAGAGAAAAAACACGATGAGGGGCATCAGCATTTTGACGGCGAGCCCCATACAGGAAGGCACCCATGAAAAGATGTCGAACCATGTGCAAGCCTCCGTGCCACATTCTTTCTTCATGCGGTCCCCCAAGTTGTGCACTGCCGTGATAACGTGCGATAGTGTCCCATTATCTGCGTCTTCAGAAGGCACGAATGTGCAACACGCGTTCCCGATTTTTCGGCAAACATCTCCATCAATCGCTGTCAACAGGTCTAGGACATACCTGTTCTGCATCGTCATTAGCCTCAGAGCCCTTAATTCCACCTTGATCATGTTGAACCTTTGTTGTTACAACTCTCCAGCTGGGTTCTGTTGTTTTACTTTCCCGTGTGCCAATGCCTGCGGGTTTGCCCGGATTGGGTACTCTTAACATGGAGGAGCCAGGAACTGCAAGCAACCTGCCAGTGTTTTTCGCCTCCCATGTCGCGAGAGTAGCCACGCCCCCGACTTCCGGAAACAAATATCCGGTTACCCAGACTACGGAACAACGCGTTGCTTCTCTATTCAGAGTCGCGCTGCGCATCGTAAGTTCGCTAACTTCTACTACCTTGAATCTTTATCAGCACAGCGCTAGCAAAGACCCTTTCCACTTCTCATTCTTAATTATTACTTTTCCCCTCGTTCGGGAATTCTAGATACCTCGATCTTCCTTAATACTCTGGGAAACTGAAGGAAGCTATTTTCTACCATCTGCAACCTTCCCAGCCGCCATTGGTGTGTAGACATACTTAGTTAGAGTTGTTTCCCCACGCAGTCTTTTCAGCATGCGTTTATTGTCTGATTGTTCTCTATTCAAAATATTAGGACCCAACCTTACAGATCCCCTTCTGTCTTCGAGTCAAAAAACTCATAACCTGCTACCCGCTATCTATTCTTTGGTCAACTGCTTTTGGTAGGTTTTATTCCTCCACTTATTTAATGATCTTTTCTCATTTCGGCAGTATCAAAGTCCTTTAGGCCACATCATTATTCCTCCTATGCTCCATTAGGCTCTCGTCCAGCATCTACCATCGGATAGGACAATACAGATCTAGAAGTGATTAGTCTTGTCAGGGTAAGCCCCTTTCTTTTCCCTCTGACTTTCAACATATCCTGAGTTACCTTATACTCGTACTTATCACCTTTACTTACTCTGTTAATATTAGAATTCTTCACAAGAGGATTCCAGTCTACACTAAAAAGACACCCATCAACAGCTGCCTGCAGGAATCCACGAACCCCAGCAGACCATCGCAGGGTTTTTCCCCTTTTGAGGTTTTCCCTGGAGACTCCACTTCTGCTTAGCCTTTTGGCTGGGTGGAGGAGGGGTTTCTAGGTGATACTCTCCTTCTTCTCTTACAAGACTACCGGTCAGCATAGAAGTGGGTGTTATTTACAATTACCGAGAGACATATATTATTTAAAGTGCTTAATTATTATAAATCATAACAGTAAGCAATGCCCGTAGACCAAGGTATCTTTTTTGTCCTCGGTATTGTAAAGGACATTACTTCTATTATGGATCAACAGATTCAGCAACTCATAGCTGCTGTAGAATCTCTAACCTCAGAGGTACAGAATCTTAAACAGGAGAATGCCAATCTACAGCAGGCTCAACAACAGACTCAACAGCAAGCTGCCCAGCTGGCTTCTCAACGGTTCCATGCAATAATGTCGCCACAAAAATCTCGCCATGCAAAAATATCGCCGAAAAATGGCGGTTTTCTGTGGCGACATTATTGCATGGAACATGCGGGGGACACCCCCGCAACCCCCAAACTTTTTTTTGTATTTATTTATTTTTTAAATTTTTTTATTTTTTGCCCCTGTCCCCACATATATGGTCACCCATATAATATCGCTGCAACCTTTCCCGGCGATATTATTTACGGTGACCATATATATGGGGACAATATTACCTGATACCTTCTCAACAAGCAACAGCTTCCCCATTCCCCAGTAGGGTTCCCCATTGCTCTGAGGTTCCCCCTGGGCCCCACCTGGGGGCCAATTTGATGGCAATCCCCATAAGATAAAAGAATTTCCAGACGCATGTGCAGTTCAATTTTCTTTTACAGCTGCTTTCTTTCACACTGATCGCGACAGAGTAGTGTATGTGATTTCACAGATGGTGGGACCTGCCCTGGCCTGGGCAACTCCTTTGGTTACGACCAATAATGTGATATTAGACTCCCACACTGCCTTTTTTAATAGCATTAGGTCCATGTTCGGAAGGCAGGAAATTCGGATAGCGGCCCAGGAACATCTATTAGACCTCAAACAAGGCAATCAAGACATCTTAACTTACATCACCAGATTCAAACAGATTGCCAGTGAATCCACGTGGTCAGATGATGCACAAGTAACTTTATTCCGGAGAGGCTTGTCTGAGGATCTAAAAGATGAAGTGTCCAGGGTCCCACGTCCCACTTCCACGACAAAATGTATCGCCTTATTCATGCAGATTGACTACAGGATGAAGGAAAGGAGTAGTGAAAGACGCAAAGGGAAACTCACCACTCGTACTTTCGCTACTTCCCCTACCACACAAAGAGGAAACTCTAGTGAGGAACCGATGCAACTGGGATCAGCAAACAGAGGTCCTTTATCCTCTGAGGAAAGAACACGCAGAAGGACTCAGGGATTGTGCATGTATTGTGGCTCCAATACCCATACAGTCCAGGAGTGTCCCATCACTCCCCCCAGACGGCCAGGAAATGCCCCGTCGTAGGAGGAACCGCGTTCCGGATCCTGATGTATTTTTAGGTTCCTCTTCAAGCTTGCATGTTTCACAAGAAAACCCTTATCCACCAACTCTAATGTTTGTTTTGCACATTACTCTCACTTTTGGCAACCAGAAAGTTTCCGAGTTCCCGGCATTAGTTGACAGTGGTGCCGCAGGAAATTTATAGATGAAGTATGGGCTAAACAGAATCACCTACCTCAGTTCCCCAAGGGTGAAGTCATCCCAGTAGAGAGCGTAGACGGTAGCCCTTTGATTTCTGGACCAATTGTGAATCAAACCGGCCCATTATTCATGACAATTGCTACACACCAGGAAGTTATAACTTTGGATGTGATACGAGCCGCCCATTACCCCATCATCTTAAGATTGCCTTGGCTACAAAGGCATAACCCTTATTTCAATTGGGCCGCAGGCTCTCTCTTCCTGGGATCGGAATTTTGTCTAAATCATTGCCTTGGCCAAATTAACAAGATATGTTGTCCTAAACAGGTATCAGGTAATAATATTGCCATATATATGGTCGCCGTATATAATATCGCCGGGAAAATGCTGTGGCGATATTATTTAGGTGAGCATATATATGGGGACAGGGGCAAAAAAAAAGTTAAAAAATATAAATTTGGGTGTTCGGGGGTGTCCCCCACATGTTCCATGCAATAATGTGGCCACAAAAAACAGCCATTTTTCGGCTATATTTTTGCATGGCGATATTTTTGTTGGCGACATTATTACATGGAACCCCTAAACAGGATGAAACCAGACCGATTACTACAATCGGTTCAGTCCTCAGACTCCCATCTGAGTATCAGGAATTTTCTGAGGTATTCTCCCCCTCTCTGCTTCCTCCTCATCGCAGAGATGATTGTGTCGTCGACCCCATTCCAGACCAGCCATTACCTTTTGGAAGGATGTACATACTTTCTTCTACGGAGAAGGTTGCCCTTCAGGAATATTTGGATCTAAACCTACGAAATGGACTTATAACAGAATCCACATCCCCAGCTGCAGCTTCATTATTCTTCGTTCCCAAGAAGAATTCTTCTGAACTCAGACCCTGCATAGATTTCAGGGGATTGAATAGAATCACTATACCCGACAGGTACCCGATGGCCCTTATTCTGGATATTCTGGAAGCTGTTAAGGGAGCTCTCATCTACACTAAGTTAGATCTAAAGGGTGCCTACTGTCATGATGCCTACTTCCAAGGAGCCAGGTCCGACCCAGCAACCCCAGAGGCAGGCATCATTCCCCCCAGGGAAGTGCCAGCGGGCCCAAGCTGGGGCCCTTTGGACACAGTCCTGGTGCCTTAGGCACCAGGCTCATGTTGGACCCCTGTCCTGGCGCCTTAGGCGCCAGGCTCATAAAGCTAGACATGTGTTCAAGTGTTTTAATGTGCACTTACCTGATGCAGACCATGCTGCTACATCCGGGCCCTTTTGAGGCCTGAATGGAACTACTTTACCTGTGGGACTACTTTCCACCTGGGTGTGGTCGGGGAAGGATACATACCTGATCGGTGGAAGGATACATACCTGGAACTTCTTCCAAAGCTATTTAAACGACGCCCGATCAGCAACTCACGCTTCACGTTGTTCTGCTCCTCGCAGCTGGACGCTCACCGTGTGAGCTCCTGCATCTGGACTTCAGCCACGCCTGTCAGCATCCTGGGTCACCTGCAAAGGGAGATAAGAGAGAATTAGAGAGAAAGAAGACCTTACCTGCTAAAGCTGCATCACGGAGACATCACACCGATGATCCTGAAAGGGAAGACATCATTTTTAAAAGCATTTCGCTTCGATCGCTGCAGCGCTGCATTTCACTCACCTTTCCTGGGCACCTCCATCTTCAGCAGCAATCATCCGGATCCGCAGCCACTTCCCAGAGACTAGAGAGAAAAAGACAAGAACACAAGGTGAGAGAAGGAAGGGAATAGGAAAAGCTCAGTTTCCTTCTAAGACTTACCTGTTGGGTCATTCCCATTTCATTTCGGGTCCTGCCGCTTCCTGGCATTCCGGACCCCGGCCCCTATGGGGAAAAAAGACAAAGACATTGAATGAGCGAATGCAAAGACATTACCTGAACGCTCATCCAGAACTTACCTGTCATTTATTGGAACTGCACGTTTCACTTCGGGTCGGCGCCATATCTCCGGCATTCCGAACCCCAGCCCCTAAGGGGAAAAAGACATAAGCGTTAGCGCTTGCTGCAATAAGACAATGAACATTATTATTAAGCTTGAACTTTTGAACTTGCTACAGAACCTTTACAGCGCCTTACCTGAATAGTCAAGCTTATTTGAACTCCCATCAAACCTCAATCCAGTGAAGTAACTGGGTTTCAACGCGCCCCTGCATCAGAAGCAGGATGGAGAGCTCATCCTTCCAGACCCTAAGGTGAGACTTCACGGGGAATCGTGGAAGGGTATCGTGGAGGGTTGGAAGGGAGTGGGAGGCTTGAGCATTATTCCGTCAGTAGGTAATACTCCCTTTTCACGCACAGGGGAATATTCCTGCAAGCCAGAGAAGCCAGAGTAGAGGGGCCCTACCTGTCCATCCTCAGAGTCCTGCACTTCACCATTGAAGAAGCATCAGCACTCGAAGCCAAACCTGCGCCTCCGTGGGAATCAGGTGAGCGTGACACCTACCATCTGATCAGGATTAGAAAGGGTGATGGAATGGAAGACGGCCTTCAGGACACCATTTGATCACTTTCAATACCAAGTTATGCCCTTTGGTTTGTCCAATACCCCGGCTGTCTTTCAGAGATTTATGGACCATCTGTTTTTTGATTTACTGTTACACACCATCATCGTGTACCTGGACGAAATTCTGATTTTCTCTAAAGACATTTCCGAACATGAATCTCATGTCAGAGAGGTATTATTATTTATTCTGCAATCTTGAGAAATGCTTTTTTCATCAGCCTCAGGTGACATATCTGGGATATATTCTCTCGGCCCAAGGCATTGCGATGGATCCAGAAAAGGTAACGGCTATTAAGAACTGGGCTATTCCTCGATCTATTAAGGAGATTCAATGTTTTGTAGGATTCTCCAACTTCTATCGCTGATTTATCCCTAACTTTTCGGCTCTCACTCAGCCTTTAACCAATCTATTGAAAAAGGGAGTTTCTTATGTCTGGAACGAGGAAACACAAAAAGCTTTCAATACTCTAAAGAAGAGATTTACTTCTGCACCCATACTTATGACTCCGGATCAGTCACGCCGTTTCATTCTCGAGACGGATGCCTCCCAGTACGCTTTGGGAGCGGTTCTTCTGCAGGAAGATGATCAGTGGTTGGAACGGCCTATCGCATACCTATCTAAATCTCCATCTCTGGCTGAATTGAATTATACGGTTCTTGAGAAGGAGTTATTGGCTATCAAACGTCCCTTTGAAGAATTGAGGCATTTATTATTGGCAGCACAGCATCCACTGGAGGTCCGCACTGACCATCATAACTTAAGGATTCTCCAATACGCCCAGACTTGCAACAGCCGACAGGCGAGATGGGCTAATTTCTTCTCCCCCTTCAGAATCATATTTTCTTTTATACCTGGAAAAAGTAATCTACAAGCTGATGCTTTATCACGTAAAGATATCACTCTTCAATTTTCAGTAAAGCCAGAACCAATCTTTCCCCGCAATATTAAGAGTATTGCAAAAAGTTGCAAATCAACTGATTTTCTCAAATTTCTGGAACAGCGTTCAGGTCCCTCCACACTGAAGGGGCTAACCAAGAAGGAATTAAGCCATTTGTCTAAAAAGGAAGGGTGTTACTTCCATGGTCAACAGGTTTTCGTACCCACTAAATCCTTACAGAAAGAAGTGCTAAGCATGTGCCATGACTCCGAATCTGCAGGGCATAGGGGAAATATTAATACCCGTGAATTGATCTCCCGGCATTTCTGGTAGCTTTCGATGAGGAGTGACGTTCTTAAAGGAATGAATGGTTCGCCCAAAATGTTTTTAAAGCTGCAGTTTTATTTCTACGTTTTCCGGGCTCCTCCAGCCCGGAAAACTTCGAAAAGAAACCACAGCTAGTGCTTATTTTTATTAAAAAAATAGCACCTAACGAGATGCAGCTGCAGCTTTTCTGCCTGTAGTCTCCGGTCCCCGTCCTCCGCGTACAGCACCCATGAAGGAAAAGCCACCCAGTGGTAGCTTTTGTTTACTACAGCTGGCTGGCTTTTCCTTCATTAGTGCCGCAAAAGCCAAAGCGAGCACAGCGGCGGGCATCCATTTCACAAAATGGATGCCCCCATGTGCTATCTTTGAGCTTGAATTGCTCAAAATTTTACATAGGGACTTCGAAAAAAAAAATGCCAATCGTTTTTTTTAAATATTGCCTATCTATTTTTGAAATAAAAAATGTTGGGCGAACCATTCCTTTAAATATGTCAAGTCATGCCCAGTCTGTCTACAAAATAAGAGCCCGAGACATTCTCCTTTTGGGGCTCTAGTCAGGATGTCTTTACCTACACGACCTTGGCAGATTATTTCAACATACTTTATTGTAGATCTTTCTCTTTCTGAAGGATGGTCGACGATTATGGTAGTCAGCGATTCATTCACCAAACTGGCTCATTTTTTACCTCTAGCCAGTCTTCCTTCAGCATCCCAAATGGCACGAACATTATCTCCCAAATCTTTTCTCTTCATGATCTACCAGAGACTATAATCTCTGATAGAGGGTCTCAGTATACGTCAAGATATTGGAAACAGGTCTGTCAGATTTTGGGAATCACCCGGGCTTTAAGTTCCGGTTTCCATCCACAAACCAACGGCCAGACTGAGAGGTTAAATCAGACTCTAGAAGGATATCTACGGAGTTATATTTCAGCCGCACAAGAAAACTGGTTTGGTTTACTACCCATCGCTGAATTCGCGTATAACAATGCTTACCATTCAGCGATCAAGACCTCTCCTTTCTTCTGTTCCTATGGGTTTCACCCTGTATCATTTCCAGACAAAAGACTAACAGATGACAGATGTCGCGAAGTAAAAACTCTTTTGGAAAGGATACGTTGGGATCAGCACGCAGCATCTCTCGCGCTCAAGACTTCGTAGGGAAGAACAAAGAAGACGGCCGACCGTCTCCGAACTACAGCTCCTAAGATACAACCAGGAGATTGGGTCTGGTTATCCTCCCAATTTTTACCCAGACATCTCAAACCTTCCAAATTTTCTCCTAGATTCATGGGTCCTTTTCGGGTGATCTCGGCTATAGGAGCAGCAGCATTTAAAATCAGATTACCCAAAACCTGGGCATGGATACTCCTGGTATTCCATGTGTCTCAGCTAAAGCCAGATATACGAAGTGTATACCATCCCGTGGTTTCCTCACGTCCCCCACCAGTTCTGCTTCATACCGGCGCAGAATACGAGGTTGCAGATCTATGTGATTCACGCATTCATCGTGGGAGACTACAATACCTGGTGGATTGGAAGGGGTACACCCCAGCCGATCGAACTTGGGAATCTGAATCCATCATTCACGCCCCACGACCTATCAGACTGTTTCACAGGAAGCACCGCGATAAACCAGGGGGTAATGACTTTAAGAGGGGGCATACTGTTACAACTCTCCAGCTGGGTTCTGTTGTTTTACTTTCCCGTGTGCCAATGCCTACGGGTTTGCCCGGATTGGGTACTCGTAACATGGAGGAGCCAGGAACTGCGAGCAACACGCCAGTGTTTTTCGCCTCCCATGTCCCGCGAGTAGCCACGCCCCCGACTTCTTGAAATGAATATCCAGCTACCCAGACTACGGAACAACGCGTTGCTTCTCTATTCAGAGTCGCGCTGCGCATCGTAAGTTCGCTAACTTTTACTACCTGGAATCTTTATCAGCACAGAGCTAGCAAAGACCCTTTCCACTTCTCATTCTTAATTATTACTTTTCCCATCGTTCGGGAATTCTAGATACCTCGATCTTCCTTAATACTTTGGGAAACTGAAGGAAGCTATTTTCTACCGTCTGCAACATTCCCAGCTGCCATTGGTGTGTAGACATACTTAGTTAGAGTTGTTTCCTCACGTGGTCTTTTCAGCACGCGTTTATTGTCTGATTGTTCTCTATTCAAAATATTAGGACCCAACCTTACAGATCCCCTTCTGTCTTTGAGTCCAAAAACTCATAACCTGCTACCCGCTATCTATTCTTTGGTCAAATGCTTTTGGTAGGTTTTATTCCTCTACTTATTTAAGTATCTTTTCTCATTTCAGCAGTATCAAAGTCCTTTAGGCCACATCATTATTCCTCCTATGCTCCATTAGGCTCTTGTCCAGCATCTACCATCGGATAGGACAATACAGATCTAGAATTGATTAGTCTTGTCAGGGTAAGCCCCTTTCTTTTCCCTCTGACTTTCAACATATCCTGAGTTACCTTATAATCGTACTTATCACCTTTACTTACTGTGTTATTATTAGAATTCTTCACGAGAGGATTCCAGTCTACACTAAAAAGACACCCGTGTATTTCATCAACAGCTGCCTGCAGGAATCCACGAACCCCAGCAGCCCATCGCAGGGTTTTTCCCCTTTTGGGGTTTTTCCTGGAGACTCCACTTCTGCTTAGCCTTTTGGCTGGGTGGAGGAGGGGTTTCTAGGTGATACTCTCCTTCTTCTCTTACAAGAAAACCGATCAACCTAGGGGTGGGTGTTATTTACAATTACTGAGAGACATATATTATTTAAAGTGCTTAATTATTATAAATCATAACACTTGTTCAGTGTCGTTGGCTAGTTGGATCAGCTCCCAACATGTGATTTGGAGCCACTTTGCATTCGTTCCTGCCTGGATGCTTGGGACAAGGGATGCAAAGAAAGTTTCGGCAGAGCTGAACAGTCTGTACCGGTTTGGGATTTGTGCCACTAGCTCGGATGAAGCCTTGGATACGTAGTTAGACGACCTTCGTTTCCTGGATACGACCCCTTGGATGTTGTCCTTCGACAGGGCATACATTGGTGGCTCTTCAGTTGGTCGTACACTCATGTGTCTCGAGCTGCTGGTGTTCGCCCTTCTCCGATGTGGCTTTCTGGTATTACCATTAGAGCAGAGTGCAGCGTTGCAAGAGAGCATATGCCCCTCCAAGATGGCGGGAGGTGCAGGTATGCTTGTTTTCCGCAGACCCAGTAAGTGTTCATGAGTGCTGCCGTTCCCTTCCTCATATCAGGAATCGTGAGTGTTTTACTGCAGTTTTTGTTTCTTCCCATGTCCATTTTTCCTTCCCCTTCGAAGCACAGTACATAGTCCAATTCTTTTTGCAGTTTGAATGGTTTTTCGATTGCGCTCACCCATGTTAGCTTAGAGATATGTTCGGTCCAGACCGGGGTGCATGTTTTCTCGATCCACTGTAATTTCTCTGTTCGCAATCCTCGCAGCGCTTCTGCTTTGCATGTTATCACGTCATCCTTCCATTTGTTTTCAGAAAACAATGTTCCTTTTATGACGAAAACAGGTTCTTTCATGCACACCACTCCTTTTGCTCTGGAGTAGCATGTTTTCTCATTTTGCATCATTTCGAAAGATACCGTGTGGGCCTGGAAGGTGTTCTTAATTTTGCGCAGGGTAAGATGAAGGAGACATTGGGCATCTGTGAGATGCAATTCTTGTGGCAGCAGGACCTTAGGTGTACCTGAAGCATGGGGGATCAATGAACACACATAGCAACTCTCATTTGTTGTTTGCTTTGCTGTGGAGCTCATGTCTGCATACCATTTATTAGACTGGTGTGGGTGTGTCTGGAGTCCTCTATTGTATCTAGCCCTAGGCTGGAGTATTCATCATACCTTTTCTTCCCCACTTCTCTCCTTCTTCTAGTGCTTTTAAGGAATGTTTTCGCATTCCTGGCTGCTCATAGTAGTGTATCCCTTCCTCCCACCCTCCCTTTTCCCACTCGTCGTACAGGGTCATGAAGTTATTAGTCATGTCTGCATTCTCTTTCATTCTATCTGTGATGTAAACATATTCTGTTGGTTGACTGGTTGCTGGGGTTGGCAGGGTTGCAGTGGTATCATATAGCCATGATATAGCAGAAGGATTGCGATCATTTAAATCATATAAACTAAAATAATTTGCTTTGGGAGTGTAGATGGGCTGTTACTGGTAACATTTTGCTTCTTAGCCTGGTCGGGGTGAGGGCCGTACCCCCATACCAGCTGGAAACCAACTTTTCTCAACTTTTTCAACAGTGTGAGTAGGAAGTGAACGATAGGTAGAGAGAGAGAGAGAGAGAGAGAAAGAGAGAGAGAGAGAGAGAGAGAGAGAGATTTCACTTATTTACACTTTCTTCTTAATGATTGGCACACATAGAATATTTATACATTACATTTATTTATGATTTTCTTTTCAACCATTTTTTTTTTACTTGCACTTTCGTCATCGTATATCCGCATTCATTTCCATGTGCACAGTTATGTGAACTTTAGTGCAGCTATGCTTTCGCCCTCCTACTCTTGTGTGTCCTGAATCTGATCTGTTTTAGTGCTGTTAGTTGTATTCACACTGTCATAAGCTTTCCTTACATCTGTTAAATGTATCCAATATCTCAGGCCCTTCACTTTTACCGCCGTGGGCGTACAATAAATTACTTCAATTGGGCCATGAAATCTTGGGGCATTCCACCTACGTACAAAGCTCCTGACATGCACCATTTCTCTGGGCTCTAGCTGCCCTGTTGGTGTTTCTTTTTCTGTATTTGATGCGTCTGCTTCTCCCTCGTCTGTGAATGGCGGTGAGAGTTGCCTTGCTATCATGCGGTTTGCTTTAGTGAGTTTTGTCAGATACTCATTGAATTCCTCTCTCAGCACGGTGGCACTCCTGTGGGCATCGGAATGTCTGCGAAGGGGTGAGTTTGCTGTGTGCATTTGTCTTCCTGTCACAATCTCATGGGGTGACAGATGGTGGTCCTTGCTGGGCTGATTTCTCAGCTCGAATAGGGCCAAGGGGAGCCAGTGCACCCAATTCTTTTTAAGAGTGAAGCAAAGCTTTGAGAGTATTCCTTTAAGCAGGCCATTTATTTTTTCCACCATGCCGTTGCTTTGTGGGTGATAAATCGAGCACAGTTTGTGCTTAACGCCCAACGTCAATGTCACTTCCTTAACGAGGTCATTAACAAAGTGAGTGCCGTTGTCTGAGCAAATTACGTTGCAAATTCCCCAGCGGGGGAACACCTCTCTCACCAGGAACTTTGCAGCGCACTTCGCATCAGGACGTACACATGGTCCTGCCTCTACCCACTGTGAGAATGGCACACTACCACTATCATGTACCTAGCTCCATTTCACCTTTCTCCCATGTCTGTATAGTCAATATGCAGCTCTCTGAATGGGCCTATTGGCTTGGGTATGGTCCCTCTTAATGTTCTTAGAGTCATTCCTGAATTGTATATCTGGCACTTTGTACGTTCCATTTCCAATTTTGAAAGTTGTTCTTGCTACCCAGGTACGAACCAGTGTTCCTGTATTTCTGCAGCAATGTGTTGTTTTGCATTCTGTGCGGGAAAATGCAATTACTGGAAGGCCACTTCTAATAATCTAGTGGGCATGACCACCTTCCATTGTGTTGTTTTGTCGCCACAATAAATCAGTTGCTGAGTGGCTGCATCCCCTCTTTTCCCACAGTTCTTTTTCTTCTTCTGTTGCTCCGTCTTGTAGCTCTAATATTTTTGATATGGGCATAGTGTTGTAACTGTCTGGGAGCTCTTCCACTGTCTCCTTCCTCACTAAGTACTCACCCGTCCTTTCTTTTACAAAATAAGATGCTTCTTTTGCGGCAGCATCCGCTGCTGCGTTTCCCAAAGAGACGAAATCGGTGTTGGTAGAATGGGCCTGGCATTTGACTATTGCTACTGCAGTGGGGTCTTTCAAGGTTTCTATAAGCTCTTTCAAGAGTTCTACATGTTGCACCGGGGACCCATCAGCCCTGTTAAATCCCCTTCTCCCCCACCTCGCAAGTCCACCATGTACTGTTGTGGTCATGTATGCTGAATCCGTGTAGATTGTGACTGCACACCCTCTTGCAGCACGCAGCGCTTCAATCAATGCTATGAGCTCTGCCGCTTGCGCTGAGAAGTGGGCGGGCAGGTGCTGCTGTATTAGCACTTCGTACTCACCTTCTTCCAATTGCACGATAGCCACCCCTACATGTTTTTCTCTTGTTTCTGAATTCATGGAGGCTGACCCGTCTATGAAAAATATTTCACCTTCAGCTATTGCGTTTTCACTCACTATCGTTGCTCCCTGTTCCTCTCCTTGATATGTTGCACAGTCATGTGCTTGTACATCCTCCAAAGTGCATGGTTCTGAAATGAATCTTGCGCGGTTTACTACCTTACACCTTACTACATGTATGTTGGCGCTTGATAGAATTACCTCATATGCAGTGGCTCTCTGTGTGGTCAGTGTGCTTTTCGATTGTTCTAGTATGGCGAACAAGGAATGTTCCATGTATAGCATCACTGAACATCCCATTACTATGGTGGTGCTTTTCTCAATGGCGAACGTGGCGGCTGCGAGGGCCTGTTTGCACGCGAAGTGTCCCACGCGAAGTGTCCCTGCATTACTGCGTCTAGTGTCCCGCTGTAGTATGCCAGAGGCTTGTGACCTAGTGATGTCTTTTGTGTTAGGACTGCTGTCATGAGTGTTCCCTTGCAGTGCGAGAACAGGTAGAACTCGCGTTCATAATCTGGGTTCGCAAGCACTAGTGCGCTTGAAATTAGTTCTTTGAGTGAGGTGAATGCATCACATAATTCTGAGTCCCACTGTATCTCAGTATTTTCCTTCTGCACGTCTTTGAGTGCCTGAAGCAATGGGCGTGTGTATGCAGCATAGTCTAATATCCATGCATGACAGTAGTTGCACATGCCTAGGAATTTTTGCATATCCTTCACTGTTTTTGGTCTTCCTACAGCTGAAATGGCTGCCACCCGGTCTGGTATTATTTTCTTGCCGTCTTTCGAAATCAGTTGCCCCAGGTACAGCACTTCACGTTGACAGTATTGCAGTTTTTCTCTTTCTACCTTGTACCCGTTTTGGGCCAGCAATGTAAAGAGGGCAATGAAGTCTTTTCTACATTCGGCTTCATTTTTACTGCAGATCAGTAGATCATCCACGTACTGAATGATCGTGCTGTCTGATGTCATGTTTCCAAGGTCTTCATGCAATATTCTGCTGAATATGCTGGGGCTCTCACAGTAACCCTGGGGCAATCTGCAGTGTTCGTATCCCCCCACCCCCTAGGGTGAATGCTGTCAGGTATCTACACTCTTCTGCGAGTAGTATGGAAAAGAATGCATTCTTCAAATCCACCACGGTGAAGTGAGATGCATCTTTTGGGATACTGCATAAAATAGATGCAGGATTTTGGACCAAAGGCAACTCTTTCTGAATGACATCATTAAGTGGGCGTAGATCTTGGATCATCCTCCATGCCCTCCTTTTGCTTTTTTGATGGGGTAAATGCATGTGTTACATGGGGAGTTTGAAGGTACTATTATCCCCTGTGTCAATAGTGCGTTGATTGTTTCTTTTATCCCTTCTTCTGCTTCCCGGGACAGAGGGTTTTGTTTTACTCGGGGCAGTGTGGCTCCAGGCTTAAGGTTAACTTTCACTGGAGTGACCCAATGTAGTAGCCCTACGTCCTGGGGTCCTGATGTCCATAACTGCCAGGGTACTGATTGCATGTCGTCATTAAAAAATTACGGTGGGGCCCTCACTACCGCCATGAGCTGTACTGGCACCTGTCTTTGCTGTATCATTATTTTACAAGGGATTGCTATCTCCATTATGATTTCTCCATCACTCTCTGAATCTGAAAAAAGTTCCTCCTCTGACAGATCTTGGAGTGCAATGTCGGCGTTTATGCATACCACTGTACGCCACTCGCACCCGTGTATGTCCATTGCAATTACAGCTATTCTTTTGGCTGAGATTTGTACTGCATGTATGTCCAGTGACATGACTGTCCCTGGCACTATCTCTGGGCGGGCTATTGGATGAAAAACAAATTCTGCTGGCACCCTCCACTCCAGTTTTTTCAACTCTGGGACCACCCGGGCCAATGTTTTTAACCCATGGATGAACATATCTGGGTCCACCGGTATGCCGCGCATCTCTGGGCATGTTGCTCGCGAATATATCACTAGCATTACACGCATAGAGCACATCCCTGGGGTTAAGCAAACAATCCCTCCTCTCCTGCTAAACGAAATAGTCATGTTAAGCTTGCTGAGGAGATCCCTTCCCAGTAGGTTGACAGGGGATTGCTCATAATACAATCGGGGTGCCCTTGCTGTTTTCCCCCTTACTGTTACATCCAAATCTTCTGTGTAAGGAACTTCGACCACCGCCCCAGAGAACCCTTGCATCTCTAATTTACGATTAGATAGCGGAAACCGGCCTTCACGTATACATGACTTCTTGGCTCCGGAATCTACCATAAAGATGAACTGCTTATTCCCTATCTCTGCCCCTATCAATGGTTCCTCATTTGCATTGAAGGTTGTCGATAGGATTGCACACGCAAGTGCTCCCTGTGGGCTGTCCTATGCTGGGTATCTCGTTGTTCCCCCTTGGCTGAAAACATTACCTGACACTACCGCTACTCCTCCAGATGGGCCAGGTGCACCATTTGGTGTCGTTGTGAAGGGGTTATTTTGTGTGTAGGGGAGGTGTTCGCTACTTTGTGGGTGTTGTTGAACATTATGTGGTTGTTCCCTATTTTGCTCTTGCCCTCTGTATTCTGGCTGTTCCCTTCCCCCGTCCCGGGGCAATCCGTAGGGGCTCCCTGGATGGGGGTGCCCGCAATACTGATCATCTTGGTAAACTGTGTTCGGTCTGCTTCTACACTCCCACAATTCCAACAGTTTCCTTGGCCTCCTCTGGGACCTGGTCCCCCATTTCGGCCATTACCTCCATATCCCTGTCCACCTCCCCGGCGCCGCCTGTACCCATCTCTCCTGTTGCTGGGGTGCCACGCTTGCCACTGCTGCCCTCTGTATTCCTCCTGTCCATTCCACTCTCTTTGCCCGTTGTCTGCTCAATTTGCAGCCATCCTCCCCTCTATCGCTACCAATCCCTCCTCCTCCTCTGCGTCCTTGTCGTGGGGGAGGGTTGCTATAGCTGCAGCGACCTTCACTAGTTTCGTTTGTATTAGCTTAGCTTCATCTGCCAGCCTTTTTTGTACCACCTCCTTCTCCCTTTTTCTTTGATTCTTTTGCAATGGTGAACTATTATGCTCTGTATTTCTGGCCATCCCTTCGCCTCGATCCCTGCTATTTTATCAAGCGCTTTTTGGACTTCTTTCGGGAGTCCCCTCTTTATTATGAAGTAAAATAAGGATGTTGATTGGTCATACGGCGTACCCGTTTCAGCTCTCCACATCTCCTGCACTCTGAAAATGTAATCCATAGCCTCTTCCCCATCATTCATGGTGCATTGCATCACTGACTGTAAATCTGGCGTGTCCGGGAAGGTTTCCCTCAACGCGTCCCAAACCTGCGCTCGCACTGTATTGAAAGCAGCGCCGTCATGTCTGTCACTGTCCAATGTTATTCCCGGGAAACCTGCTTTTGCCCATACCCGGTTTGATTGGTCACCTACTGCTGACGCAAGTAAACTCTTGACATCTCCTATGGCCAAGGGTACTCCCACGGTTTGCTTCTAAGGCCTATATCCACTTACTGGCTCCTCCGGATAGGGAGGGCAATGAGTTTAGTAAATTAGTCTTATCCATTTGTGCCCTGGGTATGTAATTTGGTCTTCCTGCCCCCCCCTGGTGTATCAGTGGGAGTTGCAGGCGTCCCTTGCTTCCTCTCCCAATACTCACCTTTGCCCCTTTCATTCCCACCAGGGCCATCCTTCCCATCCTGTTCCTTAATCTCCCTGTCCATTCTTGTTCCATTGTTCTTCCTAATGGTGTCTCCCCAAACTCCACTAAATCACCTCCTGTGGCCATCCCTAATCTCCCAGCTTCTTGCTCGTCCTCTTCTATATCACACCATAGCTCTTCTCTCCCTTTGTCGGCCCCTTCTTCCCCCTCTGCACTCTCTCCAAGGTTGTGTGCTCCCAGTTCTGCTATCCTTGTTGGCTCCCCCTGTATCTTGAATAGGATCACCCCTTTTTCCACCCCTCCTCATTTGATTTATCTAGGGTGTGTGAACGAGACAATCGCTCTGATCTTGTCGTGCCTGGCTCACTATGTTCACATATGCTTTGTATCCTTGATAGCTCTTCTCTAGCTATTGAGAGTCGTGTATCTAAGTTTTCTGTTAGTTTACATATATTCACTGATGGCGTACTCGCCTGCCCACTTGTTCGGGGACAATCATATAGTGGTGGTACTGTTGGTCGTGCGGTGGGGGCAGGGGTGCTGGTGGGCACGTATGTGGGCTCACTATACCCTTCAGCAGGTGGGGGCTTATTCAAGAGTGGGTACAATCGGGTTACCTCCACCAATCCTTCTTTTCCCCGTCCGCCTTACCACCCTCTGCTCTTGCTGATGGGGTGGCAATGAAGGCAGGTTGATCAAGTGTGGTGTCTATTTTCTTCGCTAGGGGTATTTCCTCGAATAATCGCCACAGATCTAGTATTTCTCTCCTGTTATGAAAATGTTTTCCTGTGTATTTTAGGAATATGCAGGTGGCTACCATATCCAGAACGCTCTTATAAAAGGTCCCTCCTTGTGGCCAAACCTGGGGGAAACCCTCCCCCTTCAGTTCCGTGACCCACTGGTCATGGTACTTAGTTATTATTTCCGCATGTCCCGGTAAACTTTTACAAATGTGTGCTAAGGGTGTCTCCGCCCCCATTTTTAGACCTGTGTTACTCTATTCTCTTGAGTCAATCTCCTCTATCACTATACGTGTGTAGCTGTGTATGTGGGACTCTACTCACTGTCAGTTTCTAATGATCAATTTATACTTTTACTCAACCAAAGACATTTCTTTGTCAAATCTTACCAGGTCACACTTACATTGACCACACCACCTGAAAATCACTTAAATCAGTATTAATATATAGAGACAATCGATTGCAACACACGACAGACATTCATCATTCCTCAGCATACACACATAGCATTTACCCTCCCTGCCTGGCCCTTCCCCTTTCTCTACGGCGACCCCCTTTAACCCTCACACAGCTTCTTTTGTTTATATATATATATATACATATATATATACATACATATATATACATATATATATACATATATATATATATATATATATATATATATATATATATATATATATATATATATATTATATATATATATATATATATATATATATATATATATATATATATATATATATATATATATATATATATATATTCTTTTTTTTATTTCCTTTTGCGGACCTTGTTTTAACCCAAATAAGAAGAATAAGAGAAAGAAAAGCTAGTTCTAACGTATTTGCCGTGTCTCTTCACCCAGACACACTCAATTTATTTTTCCATTGTTTTAATTATTCCCAGAACTAGTCGAGATAGCACTACGCGGCGCCACCTTCTACCCCCTTTTTAGAGTTAGGTTCGCGTCCTCTTTTCCCTTTTTCACTTTTATATCCTAATGGCCATATGCAAAGAAAGAGAAAGTCTTAGAAATTGAAAGTCCCCTCTACGTCCCCAACTTATTTTCCTTTGTCCTCTCGATTTTTTCCCCTTTTAATATCGCTCACACTTAATACTCATGTGCCCGTCTTGATCCGAGACTCCCCGGACTTGGTCCGTCATACGGCGCGGCCTCGCACTCAATGGCCCCACCCGGCTCCGGCGAGCGGTACTAAGGGTTTTTTCAAACTGGTCCCGTACCCTCTCGTCCTAACTGCGTGCGCACGTCTCTGTGTACCAGTTGCCATAGGTGGGCGGCTCTGTTGAGCGGGCGCGCCGTGCGTCTCCACTACGACCGAGGCCATCTCGTGCCAAGGGGACAATTATTAAAATAAATCACGTCTATGGGGTCACCAGTGAATGTGAGCATCCCCAAAAACTCACCTCCCTTAGTGAGAGGCAATAAAGGGCACACCCCAGGAGGGGAATGAGACCAGGACCAAGTGCGGGTGAGGTCAAAAAGGGTTTTATCTTAATCAATATAGGGCATGTAAAGGACTCTGCAAACTCCGAGAGCGCTTTGTCTGACAATAGCAAAGACAGTCATACTTATTACAGAACTAACGTCATGCATGACCCAAGCTATAGGGGGCACATAGTCTTAGGGATTAGGTGGTGAAGGCTAGGTGGTATACATTATATACAGTTGCTGTTCCAGGATTGGTGGACGTCCGTGCGGTGCCACGCGGGGTAGACGGGTCAGCTGGGCTCTTCGGGGTGGAGCTGCCGGCCGGACATAACTTGTATTGATGATTGGTGGCTGCTCTAACACTTGCCCTTGTGGCCACACATTCACAATCATTCGTCACATTCTACAATGTCAGGTGTCTGGTAAATCCTGTGACACATTGACCTTAGCCCAAGGGGGAGACAGGGACATGGATATGTGATAGGGGGTATTCCTATCCATCTGCTGTAGTGACATTTGGGTTCAAGTATGGTAGTCCCATGAGTCCATGTGAAAGGCCAGGGGTACAGAGGGGGGGGTTATTCGATCGGCCTGTGCTGGTGGCTATAATGAAGGACGGTATTACGATATGGGCGCCCTCCTTCGTGGGCCATTAACTTGGGGTGAATGGGGATACCAATGGGCCGTGGGGGGCATGTAACCGGTGCCCGGGAGATGGTGGGATTTAGGACCAGGTAATTCGTAATTCATAGAGTCAGGCTGTGGCGGGCTCTTGACATGGGGGAGGCGGATGCTTGAAGCGGGTCCAGCAAGATTGGGAGGGGAGGCGAGGCTGTGCTGTTCGAACACCAGCTATCCCTGGCGGGCCTGGGAGGGAGGAGGGGGGAGATGACCTTGCAGCTCTGGGCCTGTTTCCCTGCACAGGGCAGATCCCCGTACTTTTGGCAAGGGTGGGTGGCACACTTGGAGCTTCTGGTATTATACACATATGTTTACATTAATATGGGAACACAGGCTGGAGAGGGTTTTGCCATTTAACACAGTATTTCACATCAGTAGTTGACATACGAACATGAGGTAGCATTAAGTTGGGTTGTGTGTAGGAGAGAGCATTGCATATTACATCACAGTACAATCTGGCTCCACTGCCTCGGCTGATCATTGTGCATTACAAATGCTCTTTGTTACATCATGTACAAGAGTGATCACATATTACTCTTAAATCACACGTCTCCAGAATAGCAGCAAACGCTAGTCAACACAACATATATTACACAAATGCTTATTTCGTTATGCAAGGTGCTTCGGGGGTTGGTGGGGGTGAAGTGCGCCACACAGTCATACTTAGAGGGCTTGGTACAGGGTCAGGGCATGCAGGATTGGGCTGGTTTCAGTTACCTTCTAACAAGCCCGGTCACGGCTGGGGCAAATGATGTACTGTGGAAGGCCAAGTGATACAGTGTTTATTTTGTTGTTTGTTCGTGTCTGGTTGCTCGTGAGAACAGGCCTTCAGCAGATCTACCATGAGTTGGAGGCTGGGAGGAAGTGTATGCTCCTGTGAGAGCAGTCAAGCAGGGGTCAGGCTGCATCTTTCTGTGTGTGCGAGTGTGCGAGCAACTTTGCATGGACTGGATTTTAGCACCTTTTTACACAAAATGGAGTTGTCTTAATACAAAATGGGGTCTATGCTATGTCTTATACTGTAGTCGTGCAGCCTCACGTGTCGATCTGCAGCCCCCCGCCTCCTGGGCCCTTAGGGCGAGGGGGCCGCCGACGAGTCATGAGTCTCCACCGGGATCGGAGATGTATGTGATGGGGGTCCTGATGACCTATCCTCCCCTACAGTTCCTATGGGGGTGCAACTCACCTTAACTATAATAGGGCTATTATCGCCCTATAACATATATATAGAAACCAAAAAAAGAATGTGCCATTAACACTCAGCAGGTGGGCATTGCTAGGTAAGAACAATGCAAGGAAAGAATTTTCGAGGGCTAATGCAGTATTTAAAACATCTGCATCTTTATTAAAGTTTAAAAACAAATTCAAAAGAAATCACATCCCATTCAACTGACGTTTCAGCTCAATCAAGGTAATAACAAGCAACAAGAGACAATCCATTTTAAATCCCTTCCAATCCGCACTCCATTTCCCATAAACCCATGGTAAAAAATGTAGTTGTTACATAGTATCCATGAAAGACAGACTTTAAAACAATTATCCAGTTAAAGTGACAGTACTTGATGGTAAAAAGTGTAAATAAGAAGTCACATAAGCATAAGCAATAACATAATTGTCATCAAAGTGACAGTGCTTGAGCAATTTGGTGTGCAAATGGCATAACAGTGCACATCTAATGCCTACTAACATCCCTTGGCGATCATAAAGTGCCTACTGAACAAATAAATTAATAAAAGTGTTGCCAAAGTGGCAGTGCTTTAATTATGTTGTGTGTAAAAACTGTAAATTGCGCATTTTCATAAATGTATAATAATTTGCTAAAAAATAAGGTAATAAATATTGCACATAAGAAGGCAAACACAGTGATATCAAAATAGATGTTAAAATTACTATTTAGGAATTCTGTCAAAGTGACAGAAACAAATCAATCCATTTGAGTATTACTCACTGGTTGCCAATTCCATACAAATCCAAAATAAATAGCTGCCTGAGTTAAAATGCCATTAAGTACCCCACCTGCTTAGGAAAGATACCCCAGTCTATAAAGTGCCACATGCCTTTGACTTTTATTCAAAAAACACGACCAAAACATAAACCAATTAAACCATCATAAAAAGAAAGGGAAAAGGGAGCGGGAGGAGAATTAAAGAAGCAGAAAAGAGAGGAAAAGCAAAAAGAACTAAATATACAAAACTGGAACCATAAGCTCAACATATCAGGAGAGACAGCAAATAACAGAAATAGTCATATGCATATTAATGTTACAGAAACCCATGACTGCCTTTAGTCATATTCAAACCGACAGGAAGTTTTGAATTCAAGCGCAAGATCAATCAGGCTTCTAATCTGTGTAAAGTCAGCTCTCTGTTACCCTTACAGGGATGAGGTTTTACATGAGCCAGTCCGATCCATTTCAAAAGTCTCCTACCTTGGTTATGAAATTCCACAAAGTGAATTGCTACTTGGAAATTCTCATTTTTGGAATGGATTGCGCTAAGATGTTCCAAAATGCTCATTTTCAACTATCTTTTCATGCTGCCAATGTGCATTTTCCTACACAGGAAAATCAATCCATAGATTACAAACTCTGTATTTCAGTCAATCCGAGAGGTGATGTAATATGGCCAATTTTACCATTAATTTGGAAATTTGAAACTGTGATAGCCATTGAGCAAATGCTGCAATTGGTCTCCCAGGAGCTGTCGGTAATCATATATATACACATTAGTTAAACAGAAAGAAACAAAAGTACAGAACAGTATTGTATGTAACCTTCAATGGGTTCAGGAAGATGTTCCTTGAGAATGCATATCAAGATTACATGGCTATGTTAGCCACTAAAATACTGTGAGAGAGCATTTTTGGTGGCCAGGTGTTGGTGGTAATATTGACAGTTTTGTTTGGTTCTATTAACCATAAGTGGAGGGGATCATTCCTTTACGTGTTCACTATTCCCCTTGAACTGATACCTCACTGGAGGAACCTTTAATTAAGCTATCTCTAGATGTGGTTCTGACATATAATAATTGTGTACATAATTGCAGCTTTGCAAACATCTAAGTTGATAATTTTCCAAGTGGATCGAAATTAATGTGTATTTGTAAGGCTACGTCTGAGAAGGCAATTGCATTTGTAAAGGTGGTTTTATGGGGGGATGGTTGAAAAGTAATATCCATAACAGACAATTGCATTCAGATGATTTTAAATGGCATGCAGCATTTTTTCAAGGCCTAACGAATGAAACACTTCACAGTGCCATTTGACCATTTTAAGACTAATGTGTTAATCGAACATGTTGAACCATTTCTCAAATAATGTATACAGCTTGTATTAATGAGCAAGTTGGATGCTGGTGGGGCTCTCTGGGATATGTTGGATATGCTGGAGGCTTACTGGAATCTGGCCGGGGCAGATTTGGATGTTGGTGGGACAATGGTCCAAACAGGGCAAGGGAATACTAAGGAGCAGTTTTTTTAAGCAGATATATATATTCATCAATTACTGCTAATTTGAAGGAGGACTGAGCTATGTGAGTGGTCAGAAATCTGAGGCGGACCACATAGTATAATTTTCTCAACAAAAGCCATATTATTATATTTAAAGGTTAGGTGAACGCCTCAGTATCCCTGACCCTAACAAGGAATTCCCTGCATAAAATAAACTAAAGGAAACAGTCTAACAAAGGATATCTGTTCCTCACACGTACACATATAACAAACAAATAAAGAAATATATGGCAGATCAAAATAACAAATAATTGAATTCACAATGCATCCACTGCCTCTCTTCACAACCTGGGCAAATTCCACTTCCCAGGATTAAATATGATTATGTGCCACAATTCAAGAAAAGAACACATGGAAATCTTGGATTTTGACTGATCTTCCAACACAGTCTTATGCAACTTCAACTTGTCAGCGTAAAGTTTCAGCGCAAAAAGTGTAAGACTTTTCTTCCTCCTTGAACAGTTCATAAATAGAAGCAATTATTGTCTTGGTCAGGAAGATATTTACCTGAACAAATACATTCCAAAGAAATAAAGTTTCTTTGCAACAGGTTTACTTGGTTTTTGTTTTAGCACCATAAACAACATAAATGGTCTCTGTCAAAACCACTTCACAGCACGTCTCCTACTTTCACCTGGTTTACTCCCATTCCAGGCCTACGTCTCCAAAGTTTTTGTCATCTGGGTATACTCCCCTGCCCGACCAATGTTTCAAACAGTGCTTCTGTGGTTTAGATCAACTGACAAGAGGTGCATAACATCTTCACAATGTTCAACAAATTGTAGCTTCTGTACCTGCAACAACTCTTCAGGGAATCCAAGATTTAAATTGGTTCTCTTCAATATTCTTTTACAAATGATGCTCCTCTCTCTCTCTGGATATCTCTTCCCCAGAAAGGCAGCCTTTTTGCCACTTTTGTTTCCCCACCATGCCAGTAACCAATGGCTGCCAAGGATAGGCTTTCTTTCTGCTTCTACCCTGGCTTTGGCAATGTGAGTTTCTACCAGCATTCATCACATTTTGGCCTAAGTATGGGAATAAGTCTCCCACTCTGCAGACCTTTCATTAGTCCCCTTCTTCTCTTGGCAATATTGACTAAATTGCTCTTGCCTAAGTGTTGGTCTCGCTTGGCTTGGGCAATGCTTGTAGGTCTTAGATTTGAATAGGTAATACTTCTAGGTCTTAGCTTTTACCAATATTGCCCCATGGTTTGCTGGGTTTTCCACATACTCACACTTTTGACATTGTGGTCATTCACCTTGGTAACAAAGTGTTGCTTTTCCTTAGTTAGAGATTCAAATTCACCTTGGAAATGACATTCACTTCTATGTGAGTACCTTGTCTGCTTCTGTTCAATAATTTGTTACTCAAATTTGAGGTCTGACCTTCTGTCACTCATAAGTGAGCGTTGCTCACTAGCCGAAGACATACCTGAGCCACGTCAAAGGGAAATGGAGCACGCCGGTGTCACTACAAACCTGTGAACTCACCGGGTAAGCCATGGACTTCTTTGGTGACTTCTCTCTTCTCTGCAAACTGCTTTCTTCAGTGTGCCTTATCCTATGCCACCTGTGTTTGTATCTTCTCGTGCTCCAGAGATCTCCTGATGCACACTAGCCACCAGAAACCTACTCAAGGCACTTGGGTGCACGCTAGCCACCTGAATTGGCCTCTCATGAAGGAAGACTTCCGTTGCCTTCGCTTCGCGATGTGCAACCTCTGCAACACAGGTCTCCAACTGGCAAGTTTCTTTCCTTCACGATTCCCAATGTGCGACTTCTGCCTTTCCAACTCCGCACAGACCCTCTCATGACCGGCAGCTGCAATCTGCCACACAGGTGTCCCAAAGTCCTCTCTCTCCTCCAGCTTCAGTACACGCTGCTTGCATGATTCAAACTGTTGCTTTTTACTGCTACTACTCTTCTCCTGCTCTCTGGCCTGCACCTAAGGGACCTTTTAAGCCTCTCTGTCTCCCACAGGTGAGGGTAATCTGTGTTAAGGATCTGATCCCTCCTGCAACATTGTACCTTTTTAGCCCTCTTCTTTGTCCTAGTACTTAGGGAATTTTGGGCCTTGAAGTCCTAAGGGCAAAGTTAGGGTTTTGAGTTTCTGTTATTTTACTTTTAAACCCAAGTTTGTTCCTTATAATATTCTTTAAAGGAATATCATAAGGGTTAGTTTCCAGACTTGATTGAAAAGGGAAAGACAATTCTTTTGTGCTATTACTATTCCCAAATTCTCATTTTACTGTACGTTTGGGTGTAGGCAGGACTTTAGCTTTACAGGTTCCCAGAATTTTAGAAGGGTTTTGATTTCTCTCAAGGCCTAGGTGTTTGTGATTTTGTTCACCCCATTTACATGTGTATCTTGTGGAACATCAGCATAGTTATTACAACAGGCCATTACATACTTTGGCATTACGGAGCCATCCTCCCTAGAGGAAGACAAATGCAGCACTTCATCCCACGGTGTGCTCTCTTTCCTCTGGCCCTTTTTTCTGCTCCCAGGTGATCCTCCCGCAGAACACCACCCCCAAGGTCAGGATCAGAAAGCCTCTGCCTTTCCCTGGCCACCTGGTGGGAGACTTTAGCTAGGTATTTAGTGAGCAGAACACAGGGTTCATCAGAGTACACAGATCAGCTTCTGAGGTGATACACCCAGGCGGATATCTATGAATGGCTCTTGTCGAGTGTGTTTTAACTGCAGTAGAGGCCCATTTGCTTGGAAATTGTATAATTTTGGTAAAGGTGCTGATGGAGTAAGACATCCTTTTTCTGACAACTACTACAATAGGCAAAGCTAATTTAATAGGCTACAGAAGCTTTACTGTCAAAGAGGGGGGTAATACGACAGATATATATGTGCCCATAGGCTCTTATTTAAGCTTATAAAGGCATCCATAATTCCTTTCTGAGCATTGCTATGCAAACTAAAAGGGATTCCACACCAATGGTTTGGGTGCAGTTTACCGAAAGCCCATTCAAAATCCTACTATCGACTTACGTCTTACTAACTAATACTGAACCACTTTTCAATATTGTGCGCCAAGTTGGAGCTGAAGGTCACAACAGAATACGAAAGCCTGTAATGTCATGCATGGCTGCATCCAAAAACTGAGAGCAGACAGATAGCAAGGTGCGTGAAGGTGCATTTTGAAAGGAGAGCAGACTGGGGCGCAGGGGGTGAGCTAGAGGTAGACTGGCAAAAAAGGGATGTGCCTTACTGCATAAGCACCTTTTTTATAACTATACATGCTCTGCCTGAAGCTTGATAGCCCATCTTGCATCACAGGGCCATGACTGAGGATCCTCAACCAGCCACTGCTCTCGGTGCACCATCCTTGTGGTGAGTAACGCCCTCCCCCTCTGACCACTCCACACATTTTTTTATTTCTTTTCCTTTCTCCCCCATTTCCCTCACTCTTTGTTTATTTTTTCTAGCTTTTCCTGCAGTATTTATGTATTTATTTCAACCCCCACTTCAGTCTTATTTATCTCCCTCTTCCCGGCACCACGCACTTTGTTTCCCTCCCCTCACTCCCATGCCTACTTCCTTCCTGACCTCCTCCCCTGTCCTCTTCCCGCCCTGCTTATGACCACCAGGTCCATGATTGGATGCCTTCCCAGCAACAGGACAACAAATCCACGAACACCGAGCTCTAGAGCCCCACTTCTTGCACTGCAGGCCTGTGAGTGCGGGTCCTGCACCATCATCTGTGCTTGGTGCTCCATCCCAGTGGTGAATAACTCCCTCTGCCTCCCGGCTCCTGCTCCATGCATTTTTACTTGTGTTTCCATTCAACCTTGTTTCCTTCGCTCTTTGTTTATTTTTTGTGGCTATTCCTGTGTTATTTATTTATTTCAAACCCCGCTCCAGACCTATGCATCCCCCTCTCTGCGGCGCTGCACACTTTGTTTCCCTCTCTCCACTCCCATGCCTACTTCCTTTCTCAACCCCCTCTGCTGACCTCTCCCAGCCCCTCTCCCTCCCAACTGGCCCGTGATTGGATGCCTCCTCAAGAGACAGCCCTCTTCAATGAAGCCTCCAATACTGCCCTGTCTGGGCAGCCAGCTAAGGGCCAGAGGCAAAGGGCAACTCAATAGGGCAGCACCCTCCCCCTATTTGATCTTGTTCACCCAGGTACGTCGGACCGAGCACCCCAGGTAAGGTGGTACAGGCAGGGAGCACAGCCATTACTGTGCTCTGGTAAAGCCCTGTCATTCCTCATTACTATTACCTGCGCCTAACCTAATGTTGACCTACACATGCACTCTCTTGTTATTCAATGTGGGGTAGGCTGTGTATGACACTTTGAACTTCTGTGAGGTTTAGTAATGATGTGACACTAGAACAACTGCGAAAGTGGCCAGGGTATTGCGCTCAGAGAAATCCTGGGCCAGGACTCTGTCTAGCATGAGGAGGAATCTTGAGGCAGGCAGTGCATGCACTTGGGTGAATTTATGGGTGTGGGCAATGTATTGTACTTAGATGGATTTTGGGAGTGGGCAATCCATTGCGCTCAGTTGGAATTTGGGGGACGACAATGTGTTGCACTTAGATGGATGTTGGGGTGGCAATGCATTGCACACTTAGATGCACTTTGAGGGTGGGCAATGTGTTACACTTGGTTGGAATTTGGGGGTGGCCATTGTGTTGCAGTTAGTTGAATTTGGGGGTGGACAATGTTTTGCACTTAGATGGACTATTCAGGGTGGACAATGTGTTGCACTTGGTTGGAATTGTGGGATGGGAAATGTGTTGCACTTGGTTGGAAGTTGGGGTTGGACAATGTGTTGCACTTATTAGGATAGCCTGTCTATTACAATAGAAGATGTATAGAAATAGTCTGTTTATTACAGTTAGAAGATATATGATTGTGGCCTGTCTATTGCACTTAGAAGATGTATGAATTGACCAATGTATTGTACATATAAGATATATGTGGGAAGCCTGGTATTGCACTTAGAGATTTCTGATGGTTGCTTTTCAAGAGCACTCAGAAGATTTTTAGGGATAACCTGTCCATTGAGGCTAGAAGGTATATGAGGACAAACTGTCTATAGCACTTGACTATTTATAAGGGTAGCCTGTCTATTACATGTAGACAGTGCTTTATGTATTTGGAAACCCTGTCTATGGTGCTTAGTAGATGTATTAGGATAGTCTGTCCTATGCTTGGTATTGCATTAGAAGATTCATGATGTTAGCCTGTCTATTGCGCCTAGAGGATTTGCATATGGATGATTTATGCGGTAGCCTTGATAATACACTTAGAAGATGTATGAGGGTAGCCTGTCTGTTGCACTTAGGAGATGCATTAGGATAGCCCATTTATTGCACTTAGAACACTTTATGAAGGTACCATGTCTATTGTGTTTAGAGGATTTATGAGGGTAGCCTGTCTATTATACAATTTGATCACACAGCTACATCAAAGATAAAGCTCCATCTGAGCGTCAAGGTATGTATTCATGCCCCACTTCGGTAGACATCTGCCGCAGGCACGGCTACCCACCCGTATGCATCGGAATATAGCGACGACCTATGACAAAAAATGTGATCTAGTTGGATACAAAATGTTTTGCTTCCATACACCAGACTAAAACACAAAGCACAACACCTCAGCCATCAAAATAAAGTGATGACCTATGACAAAATGTGGTCTAGCTGCACACATAACAAGTCTCTGGCACTCACACACTCTCCTGACAACCTCAGCACGCATCCACATGCCTAACCTTCATGGGTAGCTACTGAAGCTTGGCCAGCCCACCTAACTCCCTATCTCGGCGAAATGCACACTTGCATTCTAAATCTTCTGATAATTTTCCCATACCTTGGATGTTGGCCCCCAAAGGGCGATACCACCCTAATCCCGTTAAGGCCATACTAATGGGATAAAGGTGCTATATGAATGACAAACTACTATTACTACTACAAATGGGCCTATGGTGTTGAAAAGGAGCGAGGACTTGGGCAAGGTGTGTGGATGGGCCAGAGCTAAGATGTGAGGAGGTTCCTCAGATGGTGTATGTTGGACACGTCAAAGATGGTGGAAGGGAACCTCAAGGCATGAAGAGAGGCATGGGCAGCCCCCTGTAAAAAGAGAAAAGTAGGAGAGAATTCAAGGCATGTGGTTGGGGGCAATGGGCATCCTGCAGCAAATGTAATGGTGAGTATCTTCACATCAGAACAATCTGTGGGAATGGGCATGATGAACTTTGGGTGAATTTGGGAAAGAGCAGTCAATAAGGATCAACGGAAGAAAGTAGAGGTGGGTCTCCTGCCTAAATTTCTCTAAAACGCTCTGTCAGCCATATCAGAGCACAGACAAAGTAGCTGATGGACACACAATGGAAAAACTGTATCGATACATAGAGCCCTTCTGAAGCATATAAACACATGAGGATTATTCGGAATTTGGAGTGCAAACCTGGAGATCACAAATCCCAGTAATTCTCAGTGTTTTTCACATTTAATGTTGCAGCCACATTGGGCAGTACCCTGGTACGCTCCAGTGCTTCACAAAGGAGTCTCATGAAGCAGGCATTGCCTCTTCAGGCTTCCCAATACCATCCATCTGACATGGTGCTTTAGTTAAGGACATCCACGCCCTTGGAGTCATCTGAAGAGTACGTGATTCTGAATTTTTGTTTTAGCCAATTAATGACATTCATGAAGTAACAGATCAACGTGTGTTTGTTCGGATAGATTTCATCCTGGACAGAACCCAACGGGGGCATTCCATTGGGACCAGAGGAGCATTTATGTCAACTTTTGAATACTGTAGTGAAAAGGTACCCAAAGACTTGATACTTGAGAAGCTAGCAGGAGACTTGAAACTTGAGTATATAGGGGTGTATCCCATTGCAATTTTGCCCAGGAAAATGTAATACACAAAAATGAAAAGGTTTGGGTTTGCATTAGATGCTTGTGAATGGTAACACATTACTTCATGTTTCAGACCCTGGCTCTGGCAACACAGCGACCTCTTGGGAAGGTGAAAGAAAAAGCAAGAACGGTTGTATCCATATCAAGAAATAAAACAAACAAGATTTATCACCCTAGCAAAATACATGTATATTTATACAAAGCTTTCTACTTTGCCACACTGAATTATCCTCATATGATCTCCCTCTGATTGGGAATGGGGTCTGCCTTGTGATGACCTTCAAAGTTTATAGGAACAGTGAATCCAGTGCACACCTGCTTTTACATATAGTGGTCAAGGCAATACAGATTCACATTAACTAAGAAGACTTGGGCACAGGGGAGGGTTGTAGAAATGAATATATAGAGAAAATGGTGTCCTAATGTTAGTACTCCTCTGCCCCCTGCACATCTTCGTGCTGGAAAAACAGCCAACGAGTTTAATTACAATATCCAAATATCAGTTAGATAAATTCAAGGTTGGATAATTCACACTGTAGTCTTCAGGATTTATTTAAGCTTCTTTACTTGTGCAGAGAGTAGTGCTGTCACAGCGACCCGTTGATCACTGTGGCATCGCTGGTGTAAGGGGAGTTGGACACTCAATTGCGCCATCTTGCACCATCAGAACTACAAGCGTTCCATCACGTTGCCCGTCTAGCTGTTTTGCTAGTCTAGTTGACATCCAAGATGGCTGCTTCCATCATGGCAGTCGTACTTAAGCAGGCAGAGCCAAACGCTTGCTGCTTTGCAACCCTCTTTGCCTCCCTGTTGTTAGTCTAGAAAATACCCTACCATAGCATAGACGTTATATTATGTTGGCCGAAAACCAACCGCATCATATGCCCAGCATTGCCAGTACAGAATCGTCTGCATGACCATAGAGCGTCCATTTTGTACCAACAGAATCCGCCATTTTGCTTCCTCTTGCTTTTTCTGTTTAAACGTTTTACAAAAAAAAAGAATTTAATTCCGTTCTGCTCCAGCACGGAGCGAGGCCACAAGTTACATATGAGAGACCAGGACAGACACAAATACATTGTTTTCCTCCCTCACGAGTCCTTGAATGGGAGCAGAGAGGCATTTAATCACCATGCCAGGTGCCAGCTGGTCTCGCTGAAACTGCAGAAACTGTAGAAATAGACAGCTAAAGACATGGATTATACTCTCTTTCACGGCCCCCATTACTGGGCCCCTTTAGATTGATCTGACCTCTAGCTCACAAATTTAAACTAGAAGATAGCAGGTCTTGGAATGTGTCTCTCCTACGAACACAGTTCGCTCACTGAACAAGAGTATTATGTTCTCTGTAATAAAGAATAGTGTCTGCACCTTTGCAGATTGCAACTGTTGCTAAATTAATGTCTTAGACGGTGTCATACTCGTCATAATTGTCAATCACCAAACCCTTGCTCAAGAAGATACATTATGGGCGGTTTTGATGCGTCACAAACTGATAATATGATGGGCATTTTGTATACATGTCGCTGTTGTAGAATGCTCGCTCTCTTGCGTCTCACGAGGTCTGGGTGACACACGTTGCGAGACATGAGATCCAGTCAGCCGACTGAGACTATTTACTTTGCAATAAACCCTAGATTTTGGGAATTGAACCTCGTGTCAGGCGTATCAATTCGTGTATGGTGATTGTGCCTTGTTTCCATACGTGAGGTTCTTCAGGGCCTGTCACTGTGTTGGGTAAGACGCTTGTTGCCAATTTTTCGGTTTACTCCATCTTTGCACTCCTGTTCCTTCCTCGCTTCCGCTTGCTTCTCGCTTTGGCTGCATTCTGCTGTTTTCACCTTCTGTGTTCTTTCGTGCTTTGCATGGTCTGCATTGGCTTCTTGCTGCTGCTTTTGCCTTCTGTGGTCTCCCAGACTTTGATTTTCCTGTTGGCTTCTCACTGCTGCTTTCGCTTCCTGAGTTCCCCTACTGTTCATTCTCTAAACTGCCCTGTGTGTTCTGAAGTATCCAGTCCAGCCTCTTTCTTCAAACCTGCATGAAGCTGTATTGCCAAGTGCTTTCTACTAAATTCACCATCTGGAACATCGTCTGGAGGCTACCATTCTCCCACCCACCAGAATACTTTCAACATCTACTCTCTGAGGGTTGTTATGCCTTAGGGCTTTTCCCTCGCGTCTTGGGGCACGTCTTATCTGACCGCCCCAGTACCCTAAGTGTGGTCACCTCCAGTGGGTCATTGTGGCGGAAGGTCAGGACAGGCCTTACCTTCTCCAAGATAGTTTGTGGGATAAGTCTAAGACAAAGAAAGGGAAATCCAAGTCATCTGGAGAAGACACACACACTTCTGATTCCAACGACTACAAGAAGGAGAAACCCAAAACCCCCAGTAAAGACTCCTGATCAACTGTCAAAGGTGAGAAGTGCCCATCGTGTTTCGGGGAAAACCTCTTCTTCAGAAGCAGAAACTGTAAACATAGTAAGTGATCATTCCATTAATAAGAATCAAGTAAATGTTTTCCAATGATAAAAAATAAATGTACACATGCATAAAAACTAATATGCCAACCAACAACGAAATCCTCATGTTACCAAGTGAGTGAGTGCCACAATCGGGAAAAAGTAAGCCACCCACGTGTGGAAAATAGGACCCATCCATCATATTACCTTTAGTGAAAACAGATTACATCTGTTAATTTCTCATGCACAAGACACTAGAAAGTCAGAACAACTCCAGCTCCCCTCACCAAGGAAAAGCTATCACCAGTGTAGTCATTCAGGGCCAGCACCCTTGCAGTAAGTCAATGTGTGCCACCGTCTAGACTCAGGGTGAGAAAAGAATGGTGAAAAGACCTTATTGTTTCACAGACAAAGTAGCATACCTAAATGGTAACAATACAATGAAACCGCAGTGTAACGGCCATATGCAGAAATTTAGTCGCGAGGCTCCAAATAGCCCAACTGCTATGGCAAACAAAAAGAAAAATGCATGAACAGTGTTTTACAGAGCTGTTCATCTAATGAATACCAATAACTGAGTGTTTTGCTTTTCTGACACGTGTAATGTCTACAGAGCTAGTCACTCTATTACACAAAGTAAAAGTACTTGGACTCAGGAAGGCAACAATACACACCTGGACCATCAATTGGAATATAATTGGCTCTATACAGGCCCTTTTTTCACACATTACAAGAATACAAAAAACCAGTGGAATAAATGCAATTAGTCATACATGTAATTCGTTATACATAAACACGCATCCAAGGATAGTTACGTAAGGTCTACATCACCGTTAGTGTAGTTGCAGGAGAAAACTTAATCTCGGCCATGACAACACAACCCAGCCCCGAGGCAGGTAGGCAGAGAGATCAAATGTACTAACGGGGTCTGGAGCGGAGCGTCCTCCCTCTCAGTGAGACTTCATCACACAGGATTCCAATTCTCTGTCTACTATCAGGATAGCTCTCCTCTTATGGTGTAACAATCCCCGCCCCTCCTAGGTTGCCAACCGTCCCCGGCCAAAGGACAGACAGCAAGCATGGAAGGCAAAGAGCGGAACAATCCAGTTAGTAGTGGAAAAACCTAGTTTGTCTCCTGCGTGCTCGTTCCCAGCACCCCTTATCGGTGAACCTGCACAGCTCTGACTCCCTTCTTAGCTCGTCCTTGATTGAACAATACAACAGCTATTCTCCATAATGAGTTCATCTGTTTCTTCAAATGTATTCTTGCAACCACTGCAGACTTCATGGCTGCCTAGCTCACAGAAACTTAGACTTTCATTGCGGTTTGGAAGCGTATGTGTAAAATGGCCATTCACCGGTGCCATGTTTTTCTTTAGCTCACTTTCGCATAAGCATTACACAGAGACCCCAATTACAACAATGCTTACCCTTTGCAAAAGAGATGCACGCTAACCAGCCATGTCACTCTGAATTTACAGTGATATATGAATAAAGATATTAGACCTTGGGCCTCATTCCGAGTACGGCGCTAACCAATGGCGCTATTAACGCCTTGGTTGACGCCGTACCCGGACCGGCAGCGCCTTGGTGGTTGGCGGAATTACCGCCCCATTCCAAGGTTGGCGGGGCGGTAATTCCCCAATCCCCATTTACCCTTCCCCATTCCCATTCTTGCCCCATAGGGCATAATGGGAGTGGGGAAGGCGTCAATTACGCCACCGTAAATTACGGTGGCGTAATTAACATCAAGGTCCCTTAGCGCCATGGTATTTAACGCCTGCTAAAAGCAGGTGTTAAAAGCACCATGGCGCTAAGGGAACTCGGAGTATGGCGGTAAGGGATTACCGCCACCGCTCTCGTTAGCGGTGGCCGCTATCCCTTACCGCCATACTCGGAATGAGGCCCCTTGTATCCATAAATAACTAGTTTTCCCCAGTCAGTGAATTTAGATCAATCAAAAACTATAAACTATAGAAAGCGAAAGAATCATATGGCGCGTTCTCCGTGCAACATAAGAAATTAAGTGCATGCACCAAAATCTCCCTGAAATGTAAGGTACATAAATAAGCGCACCCTCTCTCAATTGTGTCCCCAACACGTTTCATCAGAATGTGTGATGAAAGTGACATGCACTGAAAGTGACTCCCAAATAGTACGTTTTGGAAATCCCTGGTCACTCATAGAGTCCGTCCAATCACGCATACTGTGTGGTTGAACACAAATAAAGGACTAAGAGCCAGCTTGTCCTTTGCATTCTCCTAATGTCAGCTACAACTAGGTGGCCATCAATGAAGGGCCAGAAGTGATAAGAAGCAATTGTAAGAAGCACATATTGCTAATGACGATCGAACATCAACCATATTCTCTATGTGGGCAACATAACCATACTCCACTAATATATCTGCAATTTGTACATAGGTAGGATACATCTCCAGCATGTGTCTCCGCGGGTAAATCTTCAGTGCATGCATCAAGAGGCTAAGGGAAGCTATAATATATCCTATCCACCTAAATAACCAAATCATACGCCGGGTGAACAATGGAAAAACATGGACGGAAAAGTTCCAAAATGTAGATGCGATTATGGTCCGAACGATAGGGCACATATGTTTGTTTATGTTTATGTTTGTTTTTGTTTATATTGCGCCGGAGCCCGCAGGCATCAAGGCGCAAACACAGAAACAACACATTACAACCTAAACAAAAAGTAGTGTTTTAAGACTTTTCCTAAACACAGAATTGTTTACTTCCTGACAGATCTCCAATGAAGATTACCCCTGCTAGCTGCACAGGGAGTATTCTTTCTATTAAAAACTAGGAGGCGAGCATTATGCATTATGATTCAACTTCATTTATTTCTACTCTTCAGCAGTTCAACAAAACACACATAAAACTTTGAAAACTGTTCAACAAAACTTTTCTCTTCTTCAAAACTACAAAATCCATGACTCTCTGTAGTCCATGCTCTGTCAGCCAGTCATAACACACTTCCTGTGCTTGGACTCCTCCTCTGCTTTTACTTGCTCTGAACATTTCACAACTTCCATAACTGATCCTCGCCAATGATGCAAAGTCTTTCTTTAACTTGTAAGCTCAACTGCCGGTGAACCTCCGGCCTCCTGAATCACTCTGCTACTGCTCTGACTTCAGTTATTCTTCTGATCTTCCCCTAAGAGACAATACAATAGGAGATTTTAGGGTGGAGTCTATGTAGTGTACTTACTAACATAATACAATGCAATTATAGACAGTACAATACTCGGGTGGGAATTTAATGCTCGCCTCCTACTCTTTAATAGAATGTATACTCCCTGCGCAGCTTGCAGGGGTAATCTTCATTCTATGATAAGACTGGAGGCAAGCATTATGCTTGTTCAAAGCTTCCCCAAACACCGTTTCTGCCAGACTCTCTGCTGGTTTAAAATAAAACTCTTTAAACGTGCGATCACTCGACCAATCTGCTGCTAGCATGATATCACTTAAAGACACTCCTGCTCTCACGGCTCTCGAGGCCATTGCTCCTCTCACTGAATGAGCCCCACACATGCTTACATTCACACCTGCCGCTTGCATAATCTCCTTGACCCATCTCGCGATGGTCGCCGAAGCCACTGCGTGAAAAGGCTTCCTACGTGCTACGTGCTATTAGTAGCTGTGTGGTACCTACTGCCCTATTTTCCGCTGTCCTGCTCTCGTATTCCTTAATGCACCGTGCAACACACCATTTCGTAGTTGTTCCTGTCTTGGTCCTCCTCACTATTGAGAATGTCACTCCCTCTCGTCCAAAAGACCTTCTGTTAATCTCCAGAGCTCTCACATCCGATACTCGTTTGCAGTAAATCAGACATAATAGCATATCTAGTTTCCTTGTTAGCTGCTTGAGGGAGAGGTACTTATCCGCTGGCCAATCTGATAGGAGGCGTAATACTACTGCTACATCCCACGTTGTACTATACCTGGGCTCTGGTGGCACTCTGAATTTCGCACCTCTGATGAGCCTTAGTACTGCAGGGTGTTCTCCTGCTGGGGCTCCTTCTATTGGTATATGACCTGCTGAGATTGCTGATCTGTACACACCTATCGTACAGAAAGCTTTTCCGTCCTGCAACAAGTTTGCTAAAAAATTCAGTATCCCCACTACAGGTGCTGAAATGGGATGAACACTTCTGTTCTTACACCAGCTTGTCCATTTTGCCCAAGCTGCGTCATAGCTCCTCCTTGTGGATGGAGCCCAGGATTCAGTGATAAGCTCTGCAGCCTGCGTTGAAATTCCTGGCAGTGCCCAGCGTTTCTTGATAACCTGCACGTGGCTAGCCGGAGTGCCCCTCTCACTCTCAGAGGATGATATGACCCAGCTGGGTCCGTGAGCAGTTGCTCTCCTTCGGGGAGCACTTTGGGTATGTCCGTCACTATCTCCATTAGCATCGGAAACCACACCTGAGATTTCCACAAAGGCACTACTAACACCAGCTCCGCTTTCTCCCTCCGACATTTCGCTAGAACTCTGCTAAACATCCCGAAGGGAGGAAAAGTGTAATGAGGGCCTCCTGTGCATTCTTGCAGGAAGGCATCGGTTCTCTGTGCTCCCAGATCTAGTCTCCAGCTGAATTAAAGGCTCGTCTGAGCGTTGAGCCAGGAGGCGAAGAGGTCCATACGTAGTGGACCCCATCTCGTGTTCAGTTTCTGAAACACTGCTGGATGCAGTCTCCAGTCGCTGGAGTCTGTTAGATACCGCGAGTTCCAATCTGCTACTGCGTTCAGTGTACCTGCCAGATACTCTGCCGTCACTGACGTCTCTGATCGTAGGCAGAAATGCCACAAGTCCTTCACTAGCTCTGCTAGCATCTTGGACCTCGTACCGCCTAGGTGGTTGATGTAGCGTACTGCCGATATGTTGTCCATTTTCACCAGGACACAAGATTTCACACTTTCTCTTGTGAATGCCTTGATCGCGAACGATCCTGCCAAGAGCTCCAGGCAGTTTATGTGGAGGCGAAGCTCCTCTTCGCTCCAGTCTGTAGAGATCTGCATCTGGCGCCCCAGCCCTTCCGGCTGGCGTCCGATTCTCTGATCAGATCCGGCTTGTCTCCGAATATGGCTCGCCCATTCCAGGCATCCATATTCTTTAACCACCATTCTAGCTCTGTATTGGACTCCTGGTCTAACGGTACTAGCTGATGATACTTCAGTCCCTGTTGAAGGTGTTTTATCTTCAACCTCTGCAGTGCTCGGTAGTGCAGGGGGCCTGGGAATATGGCTTGAATAGATGCTGCTAGCAACCCCACTATTTCCACCAAGGTTCTGAGTGATACCTGCTGTTTCTCTAAGCATGCTCTGATCTCTCTCTTGATATCTCTTATCTTCCAAGCGGAAGCTCTAATGTCGCCTTCTTGGTATCTAGTATAAACCTTAGGAAGTCTAATCTCTGCGCTGGCATGCTATCGGATTTCTCTGTATTCACTAGAAATCCCAGTGATTCCAGAAGGTCCTGCACCCATTTTTTCTGGCATACTAGTACCTCTTGATCCTCTGCCAAGAGTAAGAGATCGTCCAGATAAATGATCAGCCTGACGCCCTTCTCTCTGATCGCTGCCACTACTTGCTTCATTAGCTTCGTGAACGCCCAGGGTGCCAATGCAAGCCTGAATGGCATCGGCCTGAATTGCCAAAATTGTCTTTGCCAGCGAAAAGCTAGGAAAGGTATGTACTCCTTGAGTACCGGGACCGTCAGGTATGCGTCCTTCAAATCTAGGCGTGTCAACCAGTCTCCCTCTCTTAGGGAGTCCCTGAGCTGGTGGATACCCTCCATCTTGAAATGTCGGTATCTGATGCATCCGTTCAGCTCTTTGAGATTTATAACCGGGAGTACCTTCTCTTTCCTGTGGACCAGGAACATATTGCTCACAAACCTTGGGGTTGTCTCGAATCTCTCTATCGCCTCTTTGCACACTAACTGTGCTAACTCGCTGTCTAGACATGCTTGTTCTGCTTGTGCTAATCTCTGACTCTGAGGTCTGCCCAGCTGCATTGGTTCTTATATGAAATCTAGCTGCAAACATCTGACGGTCTGCAATATCCTGGAATCGCTTGAAAGCGCGCGCAAATTCACTAAAACATGTGTGTCCTCCCCCCCTACGGGAGGATAATGAATCGCTCTCACCTGGCGTAAATCCTTGACCTTGTCCTGTTCCTCTGGACCTGCGGCCTCTCAGGAATCTTCCTCTGGATGGGAAGAAGGTGTCTTGGCCTTTGTTCTCCCAGTATTGTGCTCTGGGATTCTGGGATCTTCTTCCTCCATGACTGCGACCGGCTGCTCGACCCCTGAAGCGGCCGGTCCCGCCAAAAACTCTACTTGGGAATATTTTGCAGATCGATGCCTGTGCTTTCTCTAGTGATGCATATGTTCTGACAAAACGTCCCGTCTCCTTCCCAAAGGTCTCTCCAAACAGGAATCCCTGGGCTCCTTCTCCTGCTTCATATGATGCTAAATCGCTAAGTTTTGAGTCTATTTTCAGTAGAAGGCCCCTTCTCCTTTCTGAAGCGATGGCACAATTCGCATTTCCGAGGAGGCAGACTGCTCTCTGAGCCCAGCCGGCGAGAGCGTCGGGGTCCACTTCTTCCCCAGTATCCTTTGCCCTCTCTATGAGGTCCATAATCTTGGCAAGTGGCCCAGCCAGGTCCAACAGCTCCTCCTGGCAGCTTCTCCAGGATCTATCAATACCCTTGCGGGGATCTTTAGTTGACTTTGAAACAAAGGTTAGCATCTTTGGGTCGAGTTCGGGGGTCTCAGCTATCTTTCCCGGGAGGTCTGGTCGCGGACACTCTGCTCGTAGGCGCTGTCTCACTTCCTTATACAGCGCTTTGCATAAACTTGCCACCATATATTGCGCTACTCGGGGGGGTGGTTGCCACTCCGTTGACCTCGGATTCCGGATGCTGTCCGGGTCAAACATATCCTCATGGGCTTCCAGGAGGTGTTTGTCCTTACGCGCCCTCTTACCCCCACTGGGTGCAACCCAGTCGTCTTCTGAGACCTCTTCATCTCCCTGCGAGGCCTGATCTTCTACTAGCTCATCTTCTGAGCCTGGGTCTTCTCCTACGTATCCTCCCCTGGCGAGGGGTTCATGAGGTGTGGCACTGTTTGACGCTGTAGATAAGCCTCTTTCAGCTTTGCAAAAGCGTCTATTACCTCTGGGGCCTTATCTTCTGCCCCGTCCAAAGAGCCCCGGGGTAGTCAGAAGATTTCCTCTTGTGGGCTATCTTACTCCTCTTATGCCCCTCTTTCAAGGGTTCTGTGGGCGTGCACTTAAAGTCTTTGGTGCTTGTACTGGGCTGGGTGAGCATAGCTTCCAATGTCTCCAGTCTCTCTTGTAGGCGTCTGACCCATTCTGCCACTGCATCTATAAGGGAGCTTCCCAGCACTTGCTTAAAACTGGCAGCGAGGTCCTGAGGCTGCTCCTCCTCGCTCCACTCAAACTCCGACATCTTTTTGCTGTGCTGTGTGCCCAAAATACCTGAGGCAGGTGTCTTAACACGCCCACTGCTCCCTTAAGAGGATCTGCTATTAATATGTATATATATATTTCTTTTCTTTTTTTTTTTCTTTTTTCTTTTTGTGCTGCACCAACTTATATGTCCTTTGCCTTCCGGCTGCTGCGAGATACCTCGCTTCACTCGCGCTGTTCTACTGCTGTCTAGCAGTGTAGGGTGCTCAGAGCTCTTCTATAGTCTGCCGCACCTTCTCCCTCAGCTGTTACTGATCAGCTGATGTTGTCGAGCGCGGTCGATCGTAGGATCGCTGAATACTTCGAAAGAAATTTCTTTATCCTGCTCGTAAGAGTGATCAGTGTACAGTCACTTCTTTGCCTGTGGAGCGATACCAATAGCGTTGGGTGAAACTGGTATGACCCTAAGCCCAGAAGACCTGATGTTCTCCTCTGCAGGTGGCCACTTCAGGAAGCTGGGTCAAAGCCCTTAGTCATTCATCTGGAAATCCTGTTTGCTGCAGAGATTGGTACTGTACATTATAGGGTCATATTACACTCCACATTTCTCTTTTGGTAGTTGGAGGATAATATCATCAGTGCCCTATGCAACCTGTAGGTGTGTTTCGTTTTCCTTTCATTGACTTAGTTCCTTACATGTGTATATGTCAGTGTGTGGTTATTTCATTTGACCTTTTTTGTGCATTCTTGAATCTCAGTATGTAGAGGGGAATATATTTGGTTTGGATTAAGGTTTTGTGTCAGCTTGTAAAGGACCTGTGTCACTGTGTGGAATAAAGACTTCTATATTTTCTTCACAAGGACTTGAATTACTACACTATGCCAGAATCACACCAGGGAGAGAGCTAGGAATTTATGTTTGGGAAAGGCCAGGTCCCACTTTGCATAAACATACTTTTAAATGGAGAAAACTGCTTCAATTGTTAAGGTATCAATAAAGGTGTAATAAGGGATTGTCCTTGAACATTTGCTTAGAGAACAGGAGCAGCCATAGGCTGACTTTTTTCAAATCGAAGCAATGCAGATGTAAAAAAAAGAAAAAACACTTTAAAGAGGCTCTCCTCATAAATTGTATTTGCACAATTATCAATTATATACCAGCAGTGATACCTTTGAAGTGACAGTCTGAATATCCAGAAGAGGCAACATTTAATTTTGATTTTACACGTAAACCACATAAATCCTCTCTGGATTCTACCCGATGTCTATCTGCACAATCATTTTTGATTTTATTTTTGTATTTTAGTTTAGTGTACGTTCTAAAAATAATTTACATAAGTTCCTTTTATGTCCCTGGCTTGGTGGGTGCCTGGCTAGGTGTTAGCGTCATTATTTTTAGCTTGCTGTGTTGATTACTTTCTTATGTTGGGTGGCCTTGGTTCCTTGTAGATTAGTTGCTTGTATTTTGCCTGGATTCCATTTTCTTTTATTTTATAATTTTGCTCTGTTGAAGCCAAGGGAAGTGGGCATTTGCCCACTCTGGTCAGAGCCTTCCATTTGCTGGCAACTTCATCTAGTGCACCACGTTGTGTGTCAGGCATCAAACTCACCCTGGACCGCAGCTCTGCCATCCAGTGGGCACTAGCAGTGGGGATGCCAGCTGCGTGCCAGAGGTGCACTAGAGACAAGTCCCTCCATGCCATTCCTGGACAGCTCCGGGTCTCGGGCAAACAGGCTGCCCCTTTAAACTACACACAGAGCAAAAAGACTACACCACAGCTATACCTAAACTTTAAACCTAAGGATAGTCTCGACAAAGCTGAACCAGGTTTTTAATCATTCTTTTGTAGTATTTCAGCCAATCTCGCAGAAAGCCCATTGCATCTGAAAACTTTCTTAAACACACAATCTGCAGTTAAGAATAATTTTTCAATTCATGATTTTATATTAGACTTTAAAGTGGATTTATTGTTCAGTTTGGAGACATAGTATGACCACCCTAAATAATAACACCCCTTCAGGTTGTGTAATAAACTATAACTGACTACTGCATAAAGTTTGTATAATATGCATCATTCTTAGATTTTCTCTCAGGATCTCTACTGTAGCTAATTCTATCACTAAACTAGCTGATGTGGTACAAGTCAAATGCATGTTCTCAGCTACATCTTTGCCCATCTTCATTTTGATATACTGCCCACCTCAATAGCAGGTTTAATGCCTTACTAATCATATAGATTACATTGCACAAGTATTTCCAAATAGTGCCAATTTAATCATTGTTGGTGACTTACATTTCTAGCTTGGAGCAACTGATTGCATCAATCTTAGTTCTAATGCTGATGGCATTAAAACTGGTTGATTTTTGACTGATACTGGACTTGACTGGCAAATTAAAGGCCCCACTTGTGGGGCAAGTCATACTTAAGACTGTATCTTTGCCTCTCCAGACCTACTCCACACAGGTACTATGTATTTCCTTCCCTGGTCTGACCATGCAGGGATCCCCTTCCTGATCACGATCGGTTCTCTTGCCCCTTTGTCACAAAAATGCACTGTGTCATTCAGAAATAGTCTAATAAATGGTCTAATATTACATATGGGTATTTGTCAGCAAATTGACAAAACCAGGTCAATGATACCATAGTAGCCAACAGGCAGGGCAACCCATATGGGCACTTGGACTACTACAACTGTAAAATTACAGTCGCTGTTGATCCGTTAGCCCCGCCGAATAAAAGTTATTTTTAAAGGAGAAAGGTCCAAATTAAAAAGCCATGGTTTTCAAACTAGCTGTGGGCTATTAAAAATCACTCTGATAATTGGTACAATGCACAAGAAAGAACCAGGATTTGCCATCTAAAAGAACTATTATTTGCCATCTAAAATAATTATTATTCGTCATCTAAAATAACTATGGATTCGTCATCTAAAAGAACTATGATTCTATGATTCGTCAGCTAAATGTCAGTTTCTCTTTGTACTCCACCAACATAAAGAAAGCATTGCTAAGGGGGAAAAGGGAACACTTTTTAGACTTTATTTTCTCTAGTAACAATATCTCTCTGGTACTGTCCAAGTTCTGTCAGAGCTCCAGAGCGTATCTGCTGGGAGTTGAGTTGTTACATCATCTCAGCAGCTATGTGAAAGCTTTGTTTATTCCTGTAAACATCTCTAAGATCCGCTCAAAGCTAATGCTCTTAGCACCCCTAGGTGACCAACACTCTATACCGCATTCTCATAATCCTCAGGATAATACTTCTCTGCCTCTAGTGACTTGTTTATGACCAATCATAGTGCCCCAGCTTTACGTGTTTTTGGCCTCCTATAGAGCAACTAACTCCCCCCATGACTGTTGTGTCCCCCCACATTCTCATAGAAGTTTGAACATTGACATCTCAGGATCATTGTAAAATGATTAAGGGTTCACTTCTTACAAGACATAATCCTGATACTCTCAAAGCAGAAGTTGTAGTACCTTTACTAAAAAAAGCTGTCCCTCAATCCTTCTGACCACTACAATTGTCACCCCATTTCTCATAATTACCCCTCAACTATGCTCCTTAGTGGAAGATACAGATCTTCTCTATAGTACACAAGCTGGCTTCCACCCAGGTAGAAGTACTGTATCAGTGTGAGTAGCTTCCTGTGATGATCATAGAAGAGTAGTTGATGGAGGAGGTGTCAGATCTGATTTTATTAGACCTATCAGCAGGCTTACAGACTGTAGACCATTCCACCCCCTCAGCGGTCCCTGGTTCCTACCATTTTAGTAGCCATAGAAATAACTGGCCTGGTCACAATTGTTTCTAGCCTGCCTTAAGCAGACAGTGGCTCTTCCACCCAATGAATCAGCACTGTCTCTATTGATTGTGGGCTACTCTACGGATCCTACCTGAGCCAGATTCTCTGCAGGTTTTGCAAGAGACCACTGGTTGACCTTATTTAGTTGCATGGGTTATTATTTTACATGTATGTGGTTGACACCCAGATCATTTTCCGATTGGATGACGACTCTGAATCCTCTCTGGGTGGTTTCTGGAATTTTATGGAGGATATAGGAACCTACAGGAACAACAAGGCCACCCATTTAATGCGTTAAAAACTGATGTTCTTCTCTGCAGATCCCCCAGGTGCGGCCTCTTGCTGGTGGAATGAGATAATTCCTGGATTATTCAATCCTGGAGTAGATCATTAGGCTCTCTGTCTGGTAAACAAAGCCCTTGCGTTTCACGGCCCTGATTTTCTAACACATAGATTGACTCCCTTCTTTCTTTGGCAGTACAGGCAACACGCACCTGTGATTCACTACCTGTCTCATTACATTTAATTGATTACCACCTTACTTTCAGACAGCTCATCTTCTATTTTCATCACATTCTATTCTAACCCTTGGGGGAGAACAAGCACTCTACAAAACTACATAACAAAACATACTGGTCAGACTTCAGCTCTGCTTTCCTCATTATACACACTGTTGTTGAACATTCATGTAAAGCAATAGAGGTTACTTTTATCAAATGCAGTGAGCAGAAATTAAAATATGGCCTGGTGACCACAGGGAAGAGCGCACAGGCAGCACTGTTGAGCGTAACAGACACATTTCTTTATTTTTTTATTTGTTTTTGGTTCTATTACAATAAAAAAATCATTGTAAGACCTTTACAAAATATGAAAATAGAAGTAATCATATAAATATTTCATTAGAGTCACATTTTTAACAAAAGTATCAAGTTTCGAAATCATATAAACTTCATCTAATTCATATAATTCATATACAATTCTAAAGACAAATCGAGAAAAGGTTAACATTTCAATTCCTTACATTTTGTAACTCTTAAATTTAAATTCAGCATTAATCAATGCCTTTAAAAAGTGAAAAGGATAGTAAAAATAAAAATAAAAGTAGGAAACACCTCCCTCAAATAATTTCTTGCAATATAACACAATATAGAAAGATCAAATAAAAACAAATCAAATAACCTAAACAGTTACGGCAGGTCCTCTATCAAATAATATCAATTCCTTTTCCATATGTTTGCAGAAATGTACTAACTCATAAATTAAGGGTTTATGCAATCCTTGCATCATTCTAGACCATAGGAATTTAAGACAATCTTCATAATCAATACTGACAAATTTCATAAACCGATTAGTCCTCATGTTTTTGAAATTAGGACAGTAAAGTATGATATGCTTCAATGTTTCAAATGGTTCGTTACATCCTGGAAAACGGCATCCCAACTTTTTTGTTTCGTGACCTTTCCAATGCTGGGTTCTTTCTCTTGTATTGAAGAGATTGAATCTATATTTTATATATACTTTTCTTGTATGTTCACATGGAAATAGCGTGATGTGATCATATCGGGGGATACGCTGTTTAACAAATACACCATATTCTTTATACAATTTATACGTCATAATTTGCTCAATCGTTAAACACCAATCCATCTCGAATAGCTTTTTTTTAGCAAAACCGGAATGATGATACACATCGTCTAGAATGATGTTTGCATCTTTCAGTATTTGTTGCATTTTCGATTGGTATTTTGTAAATGAAATTGGAGCATTTTGACCCAGCATATTATTCATATCAGTGTATAATTAATTTTTAGGTGGAAAGTGCTTCTTTACATAAGTAGACAGCTGCCTCCATTTCCATCGCACAGATAACGACACCAACCCCAGTTTCTGATGTATAATTGCATTTGGAAATGCCATAAGTAGAAACATAGCAGATTTCAATAACGATCCCTGTAAACAATCAACTGCACTGTTCATGTTGCACAAGCATATATCAAGTGCATATAATACTACACTTTCAATTTTTAGAGTCATACATTCTATTAATGGTGTTAATGAGAATTTACAATACCGGACATAAATCCTTTTCATTTGAGACAATAGAGATCTAGTCTTGCATTTGATTATTTCCGACCACATTTTGGTTGAGTTTTGGAATAATAAGTTATACCCTAAATAAATTGCATTGTTAGTACAGGATATTTGCGTATTCATAATCTGCCATTTAAATCCTCCTTTTATTTGTTTTGCTCTGAAGTTCATGATAGCAGTTTTCGCCGGATTAGGAGTCAAATTAGGAGCTTTCGCAAAATCCTCAAAAAGTGATAGTTTTAATTGCAACCCAGCCGGTGTGGGATCAAAAATAATAACATCATCTGCAAAGGCTAACCATTTCAAACGGATACTCCCAAATTTAACAGAGAACAGATTCCTATTTTCCCAGATTTGATCTAAATCAGACAAATATAAATTGAAAAGGGTAGCCGCAAGGTTACACCCCTGTTTCAGACCAATAGCCGTAGCAATCGGAAGATGTATTAGTATGCAATTTAATGAGCCAATACAACAAAACAGTTGGAACCCCAAAATTCCTCATTTTTGTCCACAAGATATTATGCACAACATTATCAAAGGCTGAGCTCATGTCAATCATGGCGATATATACTGGATTGGCATTCTTAACCTTGGTTCCGGCAATAACATGTGACATAATAACCGCATTTAAGATGGTACTCATATGTTTCCTGAAACCTGTTTGGTATTTTGCATATAAACACTTATCTTTGATAACTTTCTCAAGGTCATGTAGGAGCAGGATCGCGTACAGTTTCGCCTATGTATCAATTAAAGAAATAGGTTGATAGTTCTGGGGTGGTGACGGATCGCCCCTTTTAAATATTGGAACTATATTCGCTGTTAGCCCTGATTGCGGAATATCCCCAGCATTGACAATAGTTTTTTTTTATGATTAGTGCCCAAACAGCAGGGTCCACTTTGTTAAGACCTGGGGGGAGCCCATCTGGCCCTGCTGCTTTAGAATATGATAACCGAGAAATTGCCCAAATTATATCACTAAGGTTCCACTTCATCCGAGGGAGGGTACTGTAACACAGAGACACCTCAGGTACATGCCGGAATTCCTGAGGTAATCGATATTTAGTCATTACATAATTTTGCCATTCTTGATTCGGAATACAATTCGGCATGGCCAATGCAACACCTTTTATGTCCTCTTTCAAAATACGCCAAATTTCACGGGTGTCATGTGACGTGATTGCTCACACCAATTCACAATTCTCCCTGTTATACCTCAAAATGCGGGCATGCCTTAAATTTTGCTTATACACATTCAGAATTTGATTCTGCATTATCCTACTATACTCCCCTTCCAGGTTATTTTTCTTAATTTGTCTAATTGCCTCATTTTTTTCTCTTTTCAGCAATTTAATTGTGTGATCATAAGGATGTAAGTGTTTACCGCTCTTTTAGTTTTTATAAATCAACATCAGTGCCGAACTAACCATTTGGGAGTACTGAGCTTCCGATGTCATATAGAGATTACCCCTTACTGTCCAAGCCTATCCATTTGTTGCGAGATAGACATTACAAACTGATTGCACAACCCTTGACTCTATCTAATAGAATGCTGGGGCCGATCTATTTCTACCACTGCAAGTGCTGCATTTGTTCCAAGCAATGGACATTTTAATTTCAAAAGAGCGGTAATTTGTGCATGATCACTAGTCAATATCTCACCTATTTCTAGAGGAGCCATGAGCATCAAAAGATTGCGCGAAACATATATAAAGTCTATCATCGAGCTCTTTGATTCTCTTTTCCATGATACTTTTGATTTCCTATCGTTAGTCACCAATAAATCCATATCCCAATCAGTCAAGAGTTCCCTAAGTTTTGCTCCTCTCATACATGCTAATGTGGATAGATTAGCTATATCACTCTCATTCACATTCCTGCAATCACAATTAAAATCCCTGCCTACAATCATTTCATAACCTCGATACTTCGTAGTTATAGTTTCTAAACACGTATCAAGTTCGTCAAGCATGTCATCAATTGTTATGTTAGCAGGATTCCAGTATAGAGAGATAATAATTAGTTAGGGGTATTTAATCGAGGGTATATTGAGAGAAATCCACAATAAGCTTGTGGATTCCCAAATTTGCTTTGATTGAGCTTTAAGGGAAATATTGACGGCAATCGCAAGTGCCCCCGAGGGACGACCTTGAGAGGATCTTTTTGCAGGCAGACAAAACGTATTGAAACCAAGTATTGTAAATGATTCAATTTTCATGGATTCTTGCAATATGATTATCATTGGTAAGTCATTAGGTGGTAGTTCAGAATGCCAATTCATTAAGTTCACATATCCACAAGAATTCCAAGATATAATTTTTAGTTCAGTATGATTGGATGGCTATGTTACAGGAAGCAGTGATTTGGGTGTTAACATAGCAGAAAGCAGTGGTTCTAACCAAGGGAAACCATTTGCATTACCTGCTATTTTTAATAGCTCCAAAATTTCACCATTACTCACGGCTTCATGTTTCTGACCAGGCTCGCCCATACTCAGTACCTTCTCAACAGCCACACTTGAGAATGCTAAGAAATCAGCTGAATACACCTCTGATTCGAAGGTGAAAAGCACCAAGCCCTCATTCTTGATTTCCTCACGGTTAAACCAAATAAATTTCAAAACAGCTTCACTGACAAGATAGCATACCGCCCTGAAATTATTGTTTTTTGCCAAAGATATCCCAGTGATGTCTTCCAATTTTACCATTTTAAGTTGTGGTATTTTTGAGAATAAAGATAATATGAAGGATCGTTTGATGCATCCATCTCGCAATACAACCGCTTTACCGTCAAATCCAATGATGTACTGGATTTTTGTCATCACCCAGTTGCATCCTAGATAAATTTAAATTAGTTAACGGCTCTTTAGATATTACTGTTTTCGCAAAAGTTGTTACTGCTGGGTGGGCTTGTTGTATTGACAATGCTCTACAAGTGTTATCAGCATTATGAGCACCATCATTTGGTCCTGTTCTCATAAATTCCATATATTCATGGTTTCTGTCTGATAGATTTTTGTTAATAATTATTTCTGGTATCAGTCTACTTAACGACGGGCCATGGATTGTTATTCGATTGGTATCTAGACCGATATTCGTGGGGTCAACAATGGGCATTTTGTTTGATTTGGGGCTCCTTGTAGATACATCCTTTGGAATTTCATCCAAATTTGTACTTTTGCCCATAACATTCACCATATTATTTGGTTTGGGGCTCCATGTAAGTACATTGTTTGCGACCCCAGCCGGATTATTTTTTTGCCCATACTATTCACCTCATCTAAGGTTCTCTTGGGCATCAACGTGCTATCTTTGGTTACAATTGCATCTAAGTTTGTGCCCTTCAAACATACTTCACTATATGATTTCCTAATAGGTATGTTAAGAGCAACACTGCTGTTGGAATCAAGATCGCCCCTATCTCTTTTAGTCGTGCAACTTCTGCCTACTATCAGAAAATCATTATTCATATTGGATTTCACAGCATTAATTGCCACAGATTCAATTGTGATTGTTCCTTTTTCCATTAACTGCATTTCACGAACCCCTAGAGGCAACCTAGATGTTTTAAGTTTAATTTCCAGCTTGCTGGTAATGCCCTTCACAGAATCCACTGTTCTATAGAGTATTGGTTTATTAGATGTATTTATTACATTCCGGGGATGTACGGCCGAGTTAAGGACGTGCGAGAGCCACTTGACTCACCTGCTCCAATCTTTCAGGGGCAGATGTGAGTGCCTCTTGACTCTTTTATGAGAGTTGTCGCAAGTCAATATGCTCTTCATCTGAAGTTTCTAACAGAGAAGTTAGTTTAGGTTCTTTTACAACTACTTTATTCTTGTTTAATATAGCTTCTTTCCTTCTCTTAGCATACCTTTTAACAGCACGCAGATGCATCCTTTTGGCACAACGTGACATAAAGGACAAGGTTTCATCTAATGGAGGGTTTTCGTTCTCCATCTTATGTTGGTATTCAACAATACAGTTGGACTATCAGGAGTGACAATTGCAGGTACCACTTTCAGTAAGTGAGTTGCAATTGTAGAGTTCAATGCCTTAACAGAGGCCTTGATCTCTTTTAATTGGGTATCACAGTTGCACTTCACAGACTCAAGTGGTAATTGATTTAATGGCAATCCCTGATCCCCCTCATATTGACTGTGCTGCACAACTTTATTATGACTTACCACATCGGCACCTGATTTGCAGTTAAATCTTGATTCAGACTGGATGGATCTAAGAGTATCAACGGCTGTAATAAAGCCCTCAGTTTTGTCCATTTTGGAACATATGTAATGCAATATAGCCTTATTTTCTAGGTGCGTCAATTCATGTCCCTTATCCAATAAATCCAATATTTTTGTAATTACCGGAAGGGAACCAGGAGATTGATGGACAGTTCCGCATGCATTACTCATATTCCCTTCATATTTAACATGGGGCGATTTACTATGTACCTCTGCCGGGTCAGGGGAGAAGGATAATGCATGCAGAGATATTTTCGGGGTTCCATCAAGAATTGTATCATTGATTATGTTATTAATGTGCTTGTTGTTAGATGTTATATTATTAACGCTCTTAACCGTCCCATAGACCAATGGAGTCATCATACTAATGGAATGATTCACCTGTTCATCTAGTGCGGCCATAGTCTGCATAGTGATCTTAAACTGACCCTCACTTAAAGGACACAGTACAGGTGAAATCATATCCTCGCTCATATCCCCAATTGTAGACCGCCTTTCATTCTCAGTCATTGCAGTGAGCGGTCGGGTAGAGCAATCGGCATGGACTTGAGCTAAATGAGTAAGATGAGGAGCAATATTTAGGGAGCTCACAGTTTCATCCGAACAGCTCCCGACTAAAACATCTGATATCGGCACTTCAACATAAGATGTACGACCCTTACACACAAGGGAATCAATTTTATATGATGTAAGAACATTTCCAAGTGCCTCATTACAACGCCCACTCCGCAGGCCATTTGCCATGATTTTATAAACAGAGATATGCTGCAATGAAGTATAGGATTTCCAATCCCCCTCAAATATTTAACTTTACCTTACCACAAAATAATAAATATCAGACTGCAGCAACCACTTATTTTCTCATATCAACCTAATAAGTTTCAGCGAAAGCATAGATTTACAATTAAATCAACCCAGCCAACCCAGCCTCACCAGTGAACAGCCAACAGTACTTTGCAGTACTTTTCGCGGGTGCGCAGCGCGACTGCGCTAGCTTGTGTGATTTTTAAAAGGGCCGGATAGGCGTCATAGGGCAGGGGAGCAGGTCCACCATACAAGACACACCTTAAAGTAAAAACAAAGAAAGGAATTGTGAGCGAAACGCTTTGTGTTACAAAATCTGCAAGGAGCACACAGTAGTGTAATAAACTTCTGTGTAAATGTATATGGAAGCATATATGGAAGCACACAGTCACCTCCTTCTCCCTTTGTCAAAGGCCAGGCAGGCCGGGAGTCACTGCTAAAGAGGTCCTCCGGTGCAAAATGAAACAAAGGCACCCGATCCGCTCTGAACGCCGTAAGAGCAAAGTTGAAGTTGAAAGGCTCAACGTTTCAACGAGAGTCCAGTAGCAGTTAATACAGCCAAAACAGCCAACAGTACTTTGCTGTACTTTTCGCGGGTGCAAATTTGTGGCCCCTCCTTCTATTCAAGCTGGTGTGAACGTGTGCCCATGATCTTATATTTCTGAGGAAATAGGGTGGGCTGGGGACCAAAAGCAGCCTTGCACATGGTTTTCAGATAAGCACCCACATAGCAGTGTGCAAGGATAGGGAGTGAGTCTGCCTGTCTATAGGGGGGCGTTGATAGGGTTCTCTGCCCAAACAAACATTACTGGAACGAGGGTCAAACAGTGCATTTTAAAGCCCAGTTTTACAAATATATTGGCTAAACACCTATACGACGTACGGGTGGTTGCAAAGGGGGACCAATATACAAAAGTGCAGTGCTCATTGATGGTCTTATTTCAGAAGAAATAACTCAGGTTTTAAATATTGTGCCAGGACATTTTATGATCACTGCTGCTCCTGTGTCAGCTGCTGTCTCAACAAATTGTATGAACTAGAAAGTAAATAGCACCAGAATTAAAGGATAATATATGCCTGGATTGTGTTCGACATTCTAGGGTATTGCTCTTATTGGTATGCGCAATGTGCAAACGAGCTAGTGGAGTTTTTAAACATGCAAGAGTTGCACAATATTGCAGTCTGTCAGGCTTGATCCCTCAAACTCAAAATTGGCAATGGCTGCTTGCTGTGACAGGAGGATGCTCAGGGAGGAAGGTCTGGTTTAAGGTCACTTACTAACACCACTTAATGATTTTACAAGCTCAGAAATTAGACAGCAGTTGTCCATCATGTTACAGGCATTGCTATAATGCCAGTGACCACATTGTCTTTGAGCATGTAAAGCACTATAGATATCCCACCAGAACACAGTTGCTCCCAGTACGCATGGCACCATAGACATTCCAGTAAGCATGGTTGCTCCCAGCTAGCAAAGCAACATAGTTATCCCACTAACCACAATTACCCGCATCATTGAAAGCACCACAGCCATGCCAGTACCCACTTTTGCTTTGAGCATTTAAAGCCTCGAAGCCATTTCAATAGTTCCCCTACACTTCCAAAGTTGAACTTTACTGGAGCTTTTAGAATTCAATGAAGTTTGGCGTTTTCTTGCAGTACATTTAGCAAAAGAAACATATCCATATTTTTTTTAGGACCTGATTATAACGTTCATACTGTAACAGCTGCCACAGCACAACAATTAATTTGTAGGGGGTTTACAATTCAAATTGCAAAATGTAATAAGCATACATACTGAAATCCACCATAAATTACAAAGAAATATGTAAGGTTCAAGGCATGCATTGAGTTTACAGCGAGTAGCTTGCTACACATGAAAACATAAAGCACATTTTAATAATTACGAAAGCTCTTATGTAGCACATATTATCAAAATGGGAAATATTGCAAAGAGAGAGAGGTTTATATGAAGTAGGGATGAAAAGGGTCATTTGGAAAGAAGGAGTCTGTACCTCTTTATATGAAAACGACAATACAACCTAGTACAAAGGAGAGTGGGGAAGTGCGATAGCCTGTCATTCATAAACCCATCTGTAGTCCATACGCTCCCTCCCCCACCTGCACTGCCAAACACACAGTAAAGATACAACACAGGTAGCTGCAGTGCATGTTTCCTTCAGACACACACTGCAAAGGCTTCTGCAAAGTGAATGCTCATGTAATACACAGAAAAGGAGTAGAAAGTGCAAAGGTGCCTCACATGTGCAGTGCAGGTATAACAGGCACTTCATTGCGAGCTTTACCCAAACACTAAAAGAAGCTCTCAAGAAGGCTGACAGGATCTAGCAAGACTATTAGTGTAATGTTTTCATTTCTAGAGCCTGTACAATAGGGATTCAGTGCAGGTGTTTTACACACACCCAACACACACATTCACACACACACACAGACACACACACCCATCTGGAGGGCAAGGTTCACACATATATGAACAGCAGGTACAGTACATCCAGTGCTGCAAGATTTCCACAGACATAAGGAAACATTTTGGCTATGGATATAGCATCAGACGAAGTATCACACAAATTCACACTACAGGAGAGGATTTCCTGCAATCTTCCCTCTACTATACACAAGTGCAACGTAATACTGCCATTCCCTGCCCCAGGTTGATATCACTGCAAAGAGCATATACAATAGGAGTAGCTGTGGCAAGGGCATCACTGATACATACACACACACTCATTTGGGGGTGTTTGATTGTGTGAGAATTGATCGCGGCAAAAAACAGCCCTCGTGCGATCAATTTTCAGATGATGAAATACCACCACCCACACCCACCACCATCCACCGACCACCCACCCCCCTTCCCTACTTCCCTGTTTGTTCGCCACCTGGTCCACTTCAGCCCTGCGGCGTCAAATTTGTTCCTCTAACGTGGGTCGGATCCGCTGCCGCAGGGTCCCCTTTTCTTTTCTTTTTTTTCCCGGTCTCCCGCCTCCAATATTGAGGAAGTGGGGGACACCCCTGAACCCCCCAAGGCTAATATATACCGATCATAGGGAGCAGAGGCCACCCCCACAACCACCGCTCCACATGTTCGGTATGTATTAGCTAAATTGTTTGTTTTTATTCGGTCGAATGGTACAGGCCGAAGGTACCATTTGGCCAAATAAAAACGACCACATATACTAATACCCACACACACCAAGTGCAACTCCAGTGTAATCCCCCCTTAAATGCAAAGCATCAATGCACTGCAGACTTGGATTGATAGACAAGCCATGGGATGTGGCATGTGGCAAAAGGTTCACCAGTCCAGTTTACTTTGTGTGGGACACTGTTAGTGGAAGCAGCAAGTAGTACTAGCCTCTACTGCCAGGGGCACAACAGTGGACTCCAATCGCCTCAGCGAGCCTCCCTCTTCCATTGACATGGTGCACCCGAGCCCAGAGGATGAGCAGAGACACTAACAGAGGGCTGCCTGCGCAGCATCACAATAGTGACGACAGCAACCTCCTTCTGTTCTGTCAGTCCCCAAATGTCCAGACATGGCTTTTTCTGGGAGCATGATTAATGATTCCATTTTAATTCTGTGCTCGAAATCCTGGGCTGATACTGTGTCATTTTAAAGCATCAGGCAACATGCTGGCATAGGTTAGGTAACCGACTCCATGCCCTGTGAGCCCCCGTCCCCTGCAGCTAAATCCTGGTAGTGCCCCAGCACTGTCTACTTCTGTAAGCAAAAAAGCTGAAGTGAAAGCGAACTGGGCCTCTTGCAAGAAGAAACAGAAGATACAACGACAGAATTCCCAGGCATCAGTTTCCTTTGATCAATTCCTTATTTTCCATTTTGTTCTAAAAGTATTTGTCTGCAAATTAATTATATTGACAACCGTGTATACAGAGACACATCAACAATGTTTTCTGTGTATATGCTCAAGTCTTCAAACCTGAGCATGTATGAGAAGTGAATCGTAAAAGACTCCTTCCTATTTATAACAAACACTGCACACAGGCTGAAACATCCAACATATGGCAAACACATCCAGAATGTAAGTTGGGTTTGGGGCTTCACGGAGTGGTTGTTGAATCTTCAATTAGGCACGTTGATAACACAAGCTTCTTCCCTCATCCGTACTGTGGCAAGATGTGCACTAGGATGGAAATCTCTAACACGGGGAATCTTAACTGCGTCATGTGCTGTAAGTTAATGGGAAATACGCAGACAACGTGCAGGAGGGATGAGAGATAAGCACTTCCAATTACCAGGAGGGCAACAGATGGGATCAGTCCTCGAATGTAATAGACAAAAGAAGAAAAGATCAATTAGATACAGGCTCGAAAAAAGGAACATAAACAGGAGTCTGCTTTCCAGGAGCCAAGCAGATGTCACTGACATTTATATAACCAGCTGCATCGGGCAACACAAAGAAAGATATGACCATCTACAAGGATCAAGTCTGGAAATGAATAGTGGAAACTCAGGGGTGGATTGAAGTATGAGGAATATCTCTAGACACTATGGCCCTGATTCATGGAAAAGTGTGCATAAACCCAGCAAAGCCTGCATGCGAGAATGACGCTGCGTGATCCTGCACACATACGTTTTTCTGAACGTTGTGGGTATTCATGAATTGAAACACGCATGCCAACCCTGACTCCAAAGAAAACCGAGCTGCGCAAGGAACTCCAGTGAAACACCCCACGCACACTAGAAACAGAGCCACAGACCAACCATTCCGTAAACCTCCATATTCACCATTGACCCAACACCCAGCACCCCTGCGAACGTGGACAAGCTCCCCCAAAAGTAATGTCTGCATCCCTGCCAATCTGTGCAATACCCCACGCAAGTAACAGCTGCTCCCCTGAGAACCTGCATGAGCACCCCCGTAAGTAACAGCAGCACCCCTGCCAATCTGTGCGATGCCCCACGCAAGTAATGGCTGAACCCCTGCAAACCTGCGAGAACTCCCCCGTTAGTAACGGCAGCACCCCAGCCAATCTGTGCGATGCCTCACGCAAGTAACGGCTGCACCCCTGAGAACCTGCGCAAGCTCCCCCGTACGTAACATTGCACCCCAGCCAATCTGCACAATGGCCTAGGCAAGTATTGGCTGCACTCCTGAGAACGTGGGCAAGCTCCCCCATAAGTAACGGCTGCACCCTAGCTAATCTGCATGATGCCCCACGCAAGTAACGGCTGCACCCCTGAGAACCTGCGCAAGCTCCCCCATAAGTAACGGCTGTGCCCCTGCGAAGCTGCGCAAGCTCTCCCGTAAGTAATGACTGCACCCCAGCCAATCTGGGTGAGGCCCCATGTTAGTTACGGCTGCACCCCTGAGATCCTGCTAACCCTCCACTTTTCTCCCTATGCACCGAAACAGCAGCCGCATACCCAGACTGTACATTAGCAACCTCAAGCCCTGACACCACCCACCAGCCCCTTGACCTCCAACACCACCCCCAGGCAGCCATACAGATTCTACACCACCCACCAGCCCCGCTCACCTCCAACACCATCCCCAGGCAGCCCCACAGGTCCTCACAGCACCCACCAGCCCCCTCACCTCTGACACCACCTCCAGGCAGCCCCACAGGTCCGCAGTTAACCCACCAGCCCCCCTCACCTCTGACAACACTGCCCGGCAGCCACATATGTCCACACACCACCCACCAGCCCCCCTCACCTCTGACACCATCCCCAGGCAGCCCTCCACTTCCTCACACCACCCAATAGCCCCCCTCACCTCCAACACCACCCCCAGACAGCCCTACAGGTCCTCATACCACCCACCAGCCCCCTCTCCTCTGACACCACCACAGGAAGCCCCACAGGTCCTCACACCACCCACCAGCTTCCCTCACCTCCGACACCACCCCCAGGCAGGCCAGAGGTCCTCATAATACTCACGAGCCACCCTCACCTACAATACAATCCCCAGGCAGCCCCACAGGTCCTCACACCTCCCACCAGCCCCCCTCACTCTGACAACATCACCCCACAGCCCCACAGGTCTTCACACCACCCAACAGCCCCCCTCACCTCTGATGACACCTCAGCCTGGCCCTGCCACATAACCCCCCTACCAGTCCAATGTTGACCAACAAGTTACCTCAAATCCACTGGCATGTCACCAACATGAAGCACACTGCCCACATAGCCAGCCATAGACCTAACAAATGAGGGCACTGATGCTGAATCCATGTTTGTAGCTGATCACAGGACTCCCTGGTACATCACAACCAGAGGCACAGCAAAAGGACAGCAGAATGTAGCACCAACTATACAGTGAAAGCACCATGTACATGTGACACAGTAAAGCAATGGAATGCAATGTGAAGTATCATTGTCCCCATGTGCATTTGCAATAGCCCAAAGTGCTGTAGATGAATGACCGAGGAGGACAAAAGTCGAAGACATCACTGATAGGACAGAGTCCCATGTAATGTGAGTGCATAATAGAAAGCAACAATCAATGAATGAAGGGACTGAGGTAGGAAAGCATAGCATTCCAAGGCCCTGCAACCAACCCAAGCTGAACAGGCATTTATCGGGGTAATGCAAAGGAAGTCTGAGAGTGTGTGAGCAAAGAAGATGGATGATGTGTACAGAAAAGCCAAATATTAACAAACTCACATGTGATGATGAAGCATTCCAGTGGCAGATGTGCAGCATGACATGAGAGCACCAACTGGCTGGTAGATGATGTGTGTAGGTGGGTGGCCATACATTGGAAGGCAATGCCCCCACATTGCACAACTGATGAGTGTATAACACACATCCACAGTTAGGCCCCCAACCCACGTGACAGTCGTAGAACAAATGCATAACAAAATAAAACTAAACCAAATGCAGCACATGAACAAAGAGACAACAACAACTGTGTGAAGAACAAATAGAAAACTGTACGTGGAAGTGGGAAATGGCCAAGGGTAAAAATGTAAAAAAGTACAAAAATTAAAACAACACAATGAACTATATACATAGGCAGCAGGCTCAATAGTATTTCATGACATACTCCAGGGCAGATTCACATTCATCGTCCTCCACTTGGAGGCTGGCCCCCGTCCGGTCCTGAGCGGCTTGCAGGCTGTGCCTCAACCTCCACACCTCCTCCTCTGTATCCCTGCAAGCCTCCTCCAGTATGGCAACCTGCCTCAGTGTCCTTCCCTCCATCACCTCAGCCCTTTCCCTAGCCACCCGTGCCATCCTCACCTGCTGCCTCTCGGCCATCAGCTGCATTGTAATGTCCATCTGGATGCACACCAATTCTCCTCCTCCCAGGTGACCATATGTTGCTGCCTTGCTTGCCTCCTCAATGTTGATGTGCCATGCGAGGATTGCCTCGGGCCACTCCTATACTGCTGCTGCCTGGCCAAGCACACACTGCACAAGTATCCCCGCTGTCTGGATGTTGATCCACGGGGGTACAGTACCAGCAATGACCTGATGTGCCATCTGTCCCACTGAAGCCTATAACTGTGCAGGTGCATGGTCAGACATAGCGACCATAGCCTCTGTGTTTGCTGGGACTTACACCTGAGGCAGAGATGTGCTGACCACCAGACTCAGCAGTGTGTGTGGGATTGGAGTAGAGGGGGCCGTGATGGAAACTGGCATGGAAGGCCCTCTGGAGGATGACTGGGGCACAGAGGAACCAGTGGAGGAGGGAGCAACTGAATATGCCAGCGCACAGAGACCACCCAAGAGCAGCGCACATGCCAGCTGGCCCAGGTAGAGGGCCATCGATCTGTTATCCGGTGAGTGCTTGAAACGCAAAGCTCTAACATCATCACGCATCAAGACCGTTCACCTTGCAATCCCAGCCAGCAGGGCGTGCGTCATCTCAGGGGAGATCCCTGTGGCCCCAAGGGGAGGCATGGTCTGGGTGGATGCCTCCACGATGGTGGTCATTGCTGCATCAGATGGAGCAGGAACAGGAGGGTGGACAGCTCCCTCCATGGTGCACTGCACATCCTCCTGTCCTTGGCTCAGGGGTGAAGCTTGAACACACTCCTGGATGCCTTCAGCCGACCCTCTGTGCTGGCCTTCACCTCCCTCCTCCACCAACCGCATCTCTCTGGATGACTCCAGAGACCCTTCCTCTCAGGATGCCCCTCTATTTCTGCACTCTGGCCCACAGTCACTGGGGAGCCCCCACCACAACAACCTCCTGGGACATATGTCCAGCAGCTCCGCTCGATGGAACTTGCGCTCAGTCCTGGTGACATCAATGAATCAACTTCACATACACAGGCATCAATGCACATGTGTCACTCTCAGCATATGTACCTGAATGGATGCACTGTCAGGTGTGCCACACATGGACTTGTACTTCATGCACAACCCTCACATGCCCTCAACAAAGCATGTCCACATCTGTCATGTCCAAGTGCTTTCTCCATGCTCACACACTCCATGTGCCCAAGTACAACAAGCCATTAATGTGCAATATGCCAATACTCATGCAAATGTCAGTATAGAATATCTGATGCCACAAATGCCCAACATTGGCATGAGGCAGCAATCAGCTGCGTCTCACACCACACACAATCTTCAAACAGGATGTGGCATCTGCACACATGCATGCGCACATACGCCATAGAGGATTGTCCCACATGGGTGCTCAGCAGCGGCATCCAGGCGACTTCTCCAGGCCAAGAACTGGAATGGAGGTCCAGAAAGAATCTCTCAAGTGCCCGTAGCTCTTTCTAGGTGAACCAGTTGCAGCCAGTACGGTACATCTCCATGGTGGGCTCGTGTTGAGGGCTGCCCCCACCTTGGAATGGCTACGGGTCTTGAGGTTGTCCCAACATTTCCGGCCCATGGTCCTGTGACGCACTTCCACCCCCTGCGCATTGATGGCAGGCGTGATCTCGCCCCAGATTCTCAGCCTTGCATTGTTGCCCCGCTGCGTAGCTAGGTTGAAAAGGGCATCATAGGTGTCAGGACCCGATCCACCAGGATGGCAGCTTTGGTGGAGGTGAAGGTGGCAGCCCTATGCCTCAATGTGGGGGCTGCACTCCTCAGATGACATAGATGGGTCAGACATGGAACCCCCAAGGCAGGCATGGGCTTCCTGTGTCCTGGATAGGTGCTGTGGAGCTTTGGTGGTGTTGGCAGAGGTGGAGGTCCCAGCAAGTACTGAGGAGTGGACACAGGACCAACACAGGAGTCCAAGCAAAAGTGGGACAGCTGGTACACCAAAACAGTGCTGGTTGCAGGCAGCACTCACTCTCGAGCAGGCAGCAGCAGTATAGGAGTGATTGAGGCAAAGCAGGGCTGGAAGAGGCAAATATAGCAGTACATAGGCAGGAGGAACAGTGGTGCATCATGCATCTGCAGCAGCCGATAGCAGAGTAAAGCCCCTTAACGCGTAAGTTACGTCCTTCGTGCAGTGACCCAGTGCACCTATGCAGCACGCCCACGTGGCTCATGGCAATAATGAGGTGATATAAGATGTGTGAAGTGCATTACTGGTTGTGCGCATGAAGTTCACAATCCTGACAAATTTCTGAGATGTATTATGGGGTGTTACGCTATCTGTTTCTTTCAGGTAACGTGCACTGCATTTTAGTTTTTTGGGGTTTGCCTCTGCACATACGTGCATGTTTTTGTGAACCTTTTGAGGCCTACAGTGTGTCGCGTATGCAATATTTCAATCTCTGGGTGCCTCTGTGTATTGAGTACCACTTTTTTGACTTTTCAGAAGCTTTCCGAGTATCTCATATGGAATTTATGAGTTTCTGGGTGTCTCTGCATATCACGTGCCACTTATTTGACTTTTTTAAAGCTTTCTGAGTATCGCATATGCAATTTTTGAGTCCCTGATTGCCTATGGGTATTGCTTTTGGGGTACATTGGACCCTTGCTGGACCACAGATCTACGTTGCACATCAGGTACACTGTTCCCTTGCTCATATTGCCAAGGACAATAACTTGGCGTGCCTTCCATTCATCCCTTACCCTTGTAACATGAGTGGAAAGGCCCCAAGAGGGAAAGGGAGCAGACAGAGTCAGGTGTGGGACATGGTGAGAACACATCTGCCCCAGCCCTAGCGGGTAGGGGACGTGGTGTGGAGATATCTGGTCCAGCCCCAGGGAGTCGGGATGTGGTGGGGAGACATCTGCCTAAGCCCCAGGAGCATGTGCCAGGCCCCAGTCCGCAGGTGGCGCAGCACCTGGATGCCAATGTGGTCCGACCCAGGCAGGGGCACCACCAACACCTCAGGCCAAGAAGGGATGCCCTGCACAGCAGAAAGAGGTTCCACCCAAAGACACTGGCCCGCAGAGGAAGACGTGCTTCATTGATGAGGAGCTCCAGATCCTCGTTGACTTTATGGCCAATCACCATCGTGACATGTGCCTGAATGCAGGGAGCACCCATACAGCTGCACAATGTGGATGGTGCATTGGCTGTGGGTCACGGACCAGATCAATGCCTTAGGTGTGGAGATGCGCAATGCTGAACAGGTTCAGAAGCACTGGAATGATCTGACACATTGCACCAAGCACAAGCTCAGTGTCAACCTGGCCTCTGCACTGGCAACTGGAGGGGGGCCAGCAGGAGGAGGAGCAGCTGACAGCGCATGAAGAGGCCCTGAGCCAATTCATCCTCCTTGGTAAGGTGCAAGGTGTGGGAGGCCTGGAGAGCTATGAGGAAATATCTGGTGAGTGGCCGTCATTGAGCATCATATGTTTTGCCAATCATGCATGACCCACCATATCTGTGTAGTGGTACATATGGCTGCAGTTGTATGACATTCCTGGGTAATGCATGCTTGCCGACATTCGGACTCATGCCACATGGCTATCATTCTGGAAGTATCCTGTGTGTTGGACATGCATGGCACATGTCCGTGTGACAGTACAGATCACCCACAGAGTACTCCCCTGTTGCATGGGCAGGGAATGAGAAACCTACATGTACTGTTGTATGCTACATTCTTGTGGCATGTCACTCTGCACTGCTAGAGAGGTGCATGCACTAGATGTTGAACAATCACATCATCTCATGCCAAATTGAATGTTCTATTTGTCAACTACCACTATGGGATGCCTTGTAATAATGCATATCTGAGCTGTCTGTCGCCATGCCTTGTGGTGTGCCCAAAGTGAAGGTGCATAAGTGCCCACATACCACTGCCCACAGTTGCAGGCATGATGTTGGTGCTATAACAAATTAATGTAGTAAGGGTTATGCCATTTACTGCATAGTGAACAATAGCTGATGGTGGGTTGTCATGCATAGGTTGCCATACTGCCAATATGCAAATCACATGGCCATAAACAGTCCATATGGAAGGTCATGGGCAGCATGAATGGCAAAGAGTGTGCCTGGCTGCATTCCATTCTATGTATGTGCATGGTAGTTGTACGCATTTCACCGTGGTATTTTTCATCTCGTGTTTTTTTTGGGGGGGGTTAAAAAATGTAATATATGGTTGTGGGTGTAAGGGAATTAAAAAAAAATAGGGGTATGGGGGGTTACCCCCCCCAAAAAAAAACCCAAAAAACGAGTTTTGCGAGAAAAAAATGGTGATGAAAAAACCTGCGATGAAAAAAAAAATACCTCTGCGAAATAACGTAGAACCGTTCAAACATATCAACCAAATTCAAATTGGAAGCACCTGTCTGACGTCAAAGGCCTGTATGTGTCCATCAGTTTATACTTGACAGGCACATTCCTTGTCACTTCTATCATTGTGCTGTGCCGTTTCACAGGCATTGGCCTGTCTGTAAACTGGATGCATGCACACATGCCCATATTTGTGTCATCTGTCTTATAAGGTCAGACATGCGAGCTACATCACCCACTCATATGTGGCATGATGGCTCTGTTGCAACATGTGTAATGTGATAGGTATTTGAGGTGGTGCTGTTTCACAGTATGAGCATGCAGGTCCATGAACATTTGACCCATCATTGTTGGATGATGTTCATATGCAGGGACTGCATTGCAAACATGAACACTTATACCAGAGAGATTGCTGTAGGGATTGATTGTTGCACATACATGCAACTCATGGCCCTTGTATGACCTTCATCACTATGTCCAAAATACTGTGTCTCAGGATAGGTTGTATGCGCTCCACATTTGCACATACACAGCCTCACCACCAGCATGGTTGGAGCGGGAGCAACAGGGCAAGGCCATGCCACTTTAATGCGGATAACACGCACCGTTCAACCAAGCCTCACTCCTCTGCCAACCCCCTCATCCTCTCTCATTCATGACTGCCCATCTGCTATATAGACATATAGGTACTGCTATCAATCTCTGCCTCAGTAACACAGAGAGAGTCTACTTATTGGCACCCCTGCTCCCTCTTTCCCTCCAACAATCTGGACACACTCCATGGGCCCACTCCCCTCACCCTAATGTTGGTAAATGGACCTTATTGTCATCTTTGAATCATCTCTTCTTCTCTCTTCACATCACAGACCTTGCCTACAAGGCCCACTTTCAGCTGCACCTCAGAGGAATTTTCCCTTTCCTCACCTTCTCCCAGGACCTCAATGTCTCCAGTTCTCTTTTTGTGTGTCATGTGTCGACCGTGGTTGTGTCTGTGGATATGGGTGGCTGACTGATGCCATGTGAAGTCTTTCTGCATTACAATGCATCAACATTCATCTTGATACCAGCGGAGCAGGAGCAGGAGCTCCCGATACCTGAGGACTGCTGGAGCAGTTCTTCCCCTTCGCCAGAGCGCAATCATCCAAGGTAAGCCTTTGGGCTTTAAAACACAGTGCATGCACATGATCCGCACCGTGCCACGATCTTCAACCTTCTAAGTTTCTTCCTCATCCATAATTCACTAATTATGGGCTTGATGCGAAACGGGATTCATTTGCCCTTATTCTGCTGACTTTAACCGTACACTGAGGAAACAAACCACTAGGTTTGCACCCTGTAAGATGGCCACCGCCATGGTCAGGCGGCTCCTCCAGAGCAGCACCTACTAGCGGCCGCCCGATTGGTCGCCTGCTTCTTCTTAACCAATCCTGGAACAGCGGCAGGCTTCAGCCGACCTCCAACGAAGGCACCAAAATAAGGCACCTGTCCTGTGCCTGTCCAGCACGTTCCAGTCGCCTTCGCCAATATTCTCTGCCCAATTTTGTTCTCAACACCTTTCTCCTGCCACCGGATACAAGTCCCACCTGTCGCAGTCCCAGCAAGCACACCATGGATCTACCTCCTATCAAGCACACAGCACGGTAAGAACCACTCAGCCAAAACTCTATTGACTTTGCCCCACAACTTAAGATTGACCTTTTTAACAACAAGAGATTTGTCAATCCATATTATACCCCGCTCACCTACGATCCAAGTCGGCCCAGAAGTGAAGATTATGCCCGACACACATTGTGAATTCGCATGACCGCTGGGACACTATCCCTTACTAGAACTATCCACCCGCCAATAGCAGCTTAACATGATTTATACGTATTGACCCCCCGGCCACATGTTGAAATGCCCTCGATCCTATCCTATAGTACTATTCTCATTGCAGCTATTACCAGCCAACAGTAAGCACTACCAGTAATGTGCCATTACAAATTGAACTGTGCATCCCATATTGTAAAGCACTCAGACTCAGAAGCTGTACTATATACTCTCTAGTTTCAGGCCAGTACTTTCTATCTCCACGTAGTCTTTAAAAATTGTATCCTTAGAAATTGTGAAAATATTGGTTCCACATTTCTTGCACTGTAAAGCTTTTTTTGCCTCATGACCAGCACGATATGCAAACCGGCATAAGGACTTATGCATCCCCTATTGCAAAGCATGCATACAGACTTAGAACTTGCACTGTTTACTTTCTAGCTCAGGCTAGTACTATCTATAGTCTTTAGAAATGGTGTCTTTAGAAATTGTGAAAAAACTAGGACCATGCATCTCGCACTGTTAAGTATTTGACTTATGACTAGTAGTGGATGCAATCCAGCCTCGTTTATTATGCTCTCAATCATCTGCATTTTTCCAACATTGTATAAACATAACATTGTATAACAAATGTATACCATATGCCCCAAATCACCCTGTCTAGCAATAGCTATACTGCTATCTATAATCTCTCCCACACATCTACCTCACAGCCCATACTCCCTTTCGAGAACCAGACCCCAAGCCAACTGCCCACCAGCTCTAATGATGCCTCACCAGCAGGATTCCATACCCAGGAATACTATCACCTGCACCAATGGCACCTTTATCCATCTAGGCACAGGCCTAGGATGCACACATTGCCCAAGACACCACCCTGCACCATGCCCCACTCCTTTCTTGCCAAATATAGCAGCCTTCCCCACTCTTCCACCCAAAAACTCATGTCCCCCCCTGAGGACACACACCCTTACACACTGCGCTAGAGCCATACAAGGTCTCGCTAGGAAAGAAAGACTATCCTCCCGTACCGGACCCATCCACCAACACATACACCCCATCCCAAGGATACTCACTGCAACTACAATCACTAGGCCCGTACAAGGTTATTCCAGAAGGGTAAGACGCTCTTCTCGCAGCTAACAATTTCCCTCTGAGAAAAAACACCATGTCAGCCCCCACCCAATAATACAACTCCTCCACACCAATCACCTAGCACCTTCAATACCCCCCGCAACTTGACCTCCCAAGCACTTCCACAACGATCCTCATCCACCGCACCTACTACAACTAAACAGAACACCCCAACCGACCCCTTGGCCACCCCCACCAAAACATCATCACCTACATCACCCAAAGAGCCACTGAAAGGCACTCTGCTGAACGTCAGATCCCTAGGAGCACATGCTATCGATGTGCATGACCTCATCCTTGAACATCAATTAGACTTCTTAGTACAGACCAAAACATGGCTATATTCAGCGTCAGGCCCCACAATCATGCTTGCCATCCCACCCGATTACACCATCCTCAGAACGGACCGACTCGACACCACTGGAGGTGGTGCCGCCATACTTGCCAAAGCATCCCTGCAATTCAGAGAATGTAAAACGGAGTCATTAACAGGATATGAACTATTATCACTCAAACTAGCCATGACCTCCAAAACCACTATTAAAGGAATGGATTGGTCAAAAATTTTTATTGTCCCTACGGGTCGGCCATGTGTTTTTAAGCCTAAGTCGCTCGATTTTAGAAATATTTCCCATGGACCATACCCGAGATTTCGTCAATTAAACGTACGCGCAAAACAGGCATCAGGGCGCTGCCATTTTGTGATAATCCTATCACTTGCCCCATCGCCCTGGCTGACCTGCTTTTGCGGCACTAAATCATATCCCCCGCCCCTGAGCCTGACATTATCAAAACATTAATATTCCCCGCCTCTCTCCGTGACGTTACTGTGCTGCGTAGGCAAACGCACCCAGTCGCCTTCTACGCGACTTCACACAGAACCCGGAAACCAACACAGATCAACTCACAACACAGCGCACCACAATTCGGAATATGAAACTGTACTTTCAAATCAAACAGCAACACAGTACATTTGGTAAAGTACATTTATTTAACATAGAATATTCAGCAATTGGCATATTAAATCGGAATGTCATTTTTTTTCTTTTCTCTCTATCCGCAAATTCTGTTCCGTTTTATCGTGAGTCACGCGCTGTTACTTTAGGGTACACAGGGTGTTGGTTTTCGTTAAAAGCAGCACTTTAGTCGCACGGTGAACCGCAAGGCTGTTCCATCAACTAGGCACTAGGCCAGCGTAAAGTTTGATATGTTGCTTCTAGCCGCTAGTACCGCGTAAGGGCATATGGGCCCTTGGCGATCGTCCCATAAAATCGTCAAAGTGGTGCAGTTGTTTACGATAAACTGCAGCTGGCCGTTGAAGAAACCATCTGCCAGGGTCTGAAACTGGTGGCAGTAGCAGTAGGGTAGGATATACTTGTTTTGAAAACATAAAAATTATAATTAGTCTCGCCAGCCGATCTTTATTAATATTATTCATTTTATTTATTATGGTCGATCTGAAACTATTTGCTTTCAAGGATAGTGAAATGGAGTATGTTCGGCTCTAAAATCAATGCGAAAACTAACAAAATAAATCGAGGTTAACACACAATGAGAAACAACTGTTTGTCTACATGCGTGTGGAATGTGGACCTGCATGCCCATGTGGCCGGTACAAAAACGATCCCACAAACGTTTTACTTGCTCTTCATTCATTCATTCATTCATTCATTCATTCTTTCATTCATTCATCCATTCATTAATTCTTCATTCCGGTATAAAAGCGTCTAAAGAGTTACTTACATTATATTTGCAATTTCCATTGGGTCTCTGCCTAATGCTGTCCGTAAATCCCACTGTGCTCTTGACATCGATTTTTCGTATACTGAACTAACATGAAACTCGGTCTAGTTTCAGAATTTTCTGCCTTATCGTCTTTTACGTTATTGCACCACTCCTTCAAATGAAGTCCTTTCGGCATGGTCCCTGTCTCTCAAGGTCAAAAAACAATAGAACCTTATACTGCCAGTGTGAGTTGTGGGCCTCTTCAGGCCGCCAGCTGAAAATCAAAGCCGCTGACCTTCACTCTAAAGGAGCATACATTCTTACTTTGCAACATCCCGTAGTAAAGCCATCTGTGAGAACTTGAATTTTCGAATCTATCTATGTACTAGTCCTCAATGTGCAAATGTGAACTGGCTTCTCTCACATCTGCAACGGCTCACTTGGCGCGTTCTGAGGCCCCCAATTTTGTCCTCGTTGTCCGCAAGCTTTGCAGCCCTAGAGAACCATAACTATGGAGACATTGGGCCTCATTACGAGTTGCCCGGTAAAAGCGGGTTCATTACTGACATGCCGGAATGTGCGGGTCCGTGCTCGTATGAACCCGCTAATAGCGGGTGATTACGAGTGCGTGAGCATGCGCGTCTCCCCATGCTGGTAGTGGCAATACCGCCATGCCGCTAAAGGGCCTCTGACCCCCCTATACTGGCATTGCGGGCCCCGCCCATAGCGGTACCGCCTCATACCAACCCCTAAATACCGGCATGGTAATACAGGCATGGTAATACCGTGTTCGTCAAAAAACGGACCCGGAAATTACGTCATCGCGCAGGAACGGGAAATGGGCCGGCGGCCATCTTTAAAAACACAATCCATTGCCATCCTCCATAACCACCAGCCGATACTCGGAGAGCACAGTGGAAATCCATAGAGGATGTCAAAGGCTACCAGGAAGACCACCCCCCGGCTGCGTAAACAGCGTTACTCAGACGCAGAGCTCACCATATTAGCGGACGCTCTAGCTGCACATGCAGACACAATACAATCCCACGACAAGAAGCGGGAGGTGCAGCAACAAAAGAGGCAAATCTGGCAGGAGGTAGCCCGCAGGGTATCAGACGTAGGTCTCACCCCACGCAGTGTGAGGGACTGCAGGAAGCGGTGGGATGACCTCCGGTTGAGGGTACGCAATATCATGGCCACCAATCGGAGGGAGGCCATGGCCACAGGCGGGGATGCCCACCCCCCTGCCAAATTGATGCCCTGGGAGGAGACGGCCAGCAGATTCATCAGTCCTGAGTCCATCGAGGGATTATGCGAGATGGAGACGGGTGCGGCATCAACCGCGGAAGGAGATGAGTGACCCTGCAGATCCCTGTAGGGGAGACCATGAAGTAGCACAAGTGAAGTGGTAGAGAGTCCAGGCAAGGCAATGCATGTCCCAACACCCACATGACCATACCCAAATACAGATGGCGGGCCAAACGCTGCCACACTGAAATGCATGCTGAGTGCCCATCCCTTAACCAACACACAGCCAACACACCTGGACCTTCCCCATGTGATACTTCACACAAACCCAAAATCAAAGGCATGCCACCTGCCATGCAGTGAATGCTTACATGCCCTCTCTGAATACCCTGCGTGACACACCTGTAAGACATGAAAGCATGATCAAATGAATAATGAACAGCACCGCCACTGCCATGTCACACCATCACTGATGCCCTGAATCTCTTCTACCCCCCCAGGCACTGATGAGGAAGAAGCAACCCAGGAGACAACTGCAAGGGCATCCACCTCACACCGTAAGAAGAGGGCAACCACCACCTCCGCTGGAGAAAAGCAGGCCACACCCACACCTGTCCAAGGGGAGTCTCTGGAAGCACCCGCCTCCACTGGGGAAGAACTTGATGCCAGTGTGGAGCCTGAGGGAGACACTGAGGTGACATTCCCGGCCACCCCGAGCCCTGTGCCCAACCCCTCGCCCAAACACCTGCAGTCACCCACCTGCAGTGAAGTTGATCCCTGCCTCCGTGACTGTGACCTACCCACCTCTGAGGAGTCCAGTCCCGAAAATGCCATCCATGTGACTGCACAACCCACCACTCCAGCCCCCTCCAGAACCCTGGAGACACGATTGTCGATGGTGGAGGCCCAACAGGAGGCCATGTTAGACCTACTCCGCCAGTACATAGCAGACGGGGAGGAAACCAGGCGGGGTATTGCCACAGCAATTGCAGGGACCACAGCGGCCATCGAAGCAAACACAGCCACTGTCAATGCATCGGCTCGGCTAATGAGGGACTGCCTGGGGCGGTGACACAGGTGCTGACCTCAATGCTGCTTCTTATGCAGCGGCCACGGCTTGCAGGAGGTGTGGAACCTGCCAGCGAATCACCTACTACCTCCACACCAGCTTAATCTGTCCCCACCAGCTCAGTGCGCCACACACATAGGAGTGCAAGGCACACTGAAATGCCGCCTCTGGACAGGAAGAAGTCCCGGAAGTAGTGTGGGGGGACAATGGTAGTGGGACACAAGGTTGGGGGTGAAGGGGTGCATCTTGTGGAGTCTATTGGGGGTGTTGGTGTTTGTTGGGGGGGTCAGGGAGTTTGTTGGAGGGGGTCAGGGAGTTTATTGGGGGAGTCTGGGAGGGGGGAGTGGGCACATTTTTGCTGTTGTAAACAATACACACGTGATAAGAAAAATCCATGGCTGGACATTGTTATTTTTATGTGCATCCATTTAATGTGGTACAGTGTTCAGTGCCCAACTCCCAACATTCCCTGTGTGCATGTCCACATTGGCCCAGTGTCTGACGGACACAAGTCTTTCATAGTCCCTGTGTTTCAGAAGTATTCGTGAATTAGTGCTTGGCGTACAGCATGGCCATCCCATGCATCACGTACTGGCAGGGGGGCTACTTCACCTCCGTCTCCATCCTCATCATCCTCACCCGGCCCATGCATGTCAATGTCAGGTGGCAGTGGTACATTTCTCCGGACGCACATTTTGTGCAGCATGACACAGGCCATGGTGATCTTTGCCACCTTCTCAGGCCTATATAGGAGTGCCCCACCAGACCTGCTGAGGCAGCGGAACCGCCCCTTCAACAGGCCAAAGGTCTGCTCAATCACAACACGGGTACGGGTGTGCACACGATTGTACTCCTCCACATGGCTGTTCTGCGGGTTACGTACAGGGGCGAGTAGCCACGGCCTGAAGGGATATCCTCCATCACCTGCAAGCAGATTCAAATAGGTGTGTGTCACTCTGAACTGCCACATTCAGGGAGCACAGTCATGGCGGCAGCTATTTGGTGTGGGCATGCACATGTCCCTGTAAGCATGAAAAAATGTTATCAAGGTGCAATCTATACTGTCATGAGGTGTGGTAGTCTGGATGGCGTTCAATAGATGATGCAGGGTGTAATCATGCATGCTGAGGCAGATATGCTGTGGTAGTGCAACAATGTTTTGACTCCAATTCATGCTGTTCATTATTTACTATGCATTGCCACACTTGCCATCCTGTTCATTCATGCATTGCTTGCCATCACCATGGTGGCCTGGTGTGCCTCTTACTTGTTCTCATCGATATGCATTATTTGTGATACGTGGTCCAGTGAAGTGTCATGTGCCGTTTGACTGGTTCAGGTCAGGAGTCTTTGGCTCTGCATGCATTCTCCAATCACCGGCTATTCTCACCCAGGTGCAGTATTCCCCCCCCCTTATGCATCCCCACACATCAGTACCCCAAAGCACTGCCATGGGACGGTTGTGCAACTCACCAAGCAGCCAGGCACGTGGTCCGGCATATTGCTCCATGTGATGGGGTAGCATGGAATTACTCAGTGACATGGCTTCATGTGTTGATCCAGGAAATCGGGCGCAGCAATGGGTGATGATCTTCCTGGAGTCACATACCATTTGCACATTGATGGAGTGGTATTGCTTGCGATTGCGGTACACCGCCTCTATGGCATGGGGGACTACCAATTCCACATGGCTACAGTCGATGGCACCGACACAATTGGGTATGCCTGCCAGTGAATGGAAGCCTACTTTGGTTTCGGCTATCTCCTGGGCAGTCCGTGGTAGGGATATGTGGGTGCTTGCGTGCTTCAGGAGGGCATCCAGCACTTGGTTCAGCATGCGTAAAAATAGTGGTTGTGAAATGCCATGTAGCTGGCCCACTGTGTGTTGGTAGGTGCATGTGGCCAGGAAGTGTAGCACAGACACCACCTTTAGTAGTGAGGGGATGGCAGTGCGTATTCCTATGTGGCTGGCAATGTCATTCTGTATCATGTTCACTATGGTGGTGATGGTGTAACGGTCCAACCGGTACAGGGTGTGGATCTGCTCAGGGGTTAGGTTGAATGGGCTGGGTCTGGTGCGAGGGATTGGTGGCTGCCTACGAGGCACTGGTTGCTGCGCTGGTGGTAATTGCTGGCCCTGTCTCACCCTCCTTCTCCTCCTGCGTCTCCTCTGTGCTGCCTGTTGTTTCTGTAGTTGTTGTTGCTGCGGTAGTTGTTGTTGTTGTTGTTGTTGCTGTTGTTGCTGTAGTTGTAGCAGTATAGGCATGTCCTCAAGTGCCATGATTGCAACTGCTAGTGTTAGCATTTTGGTGTAGGAAGGGGTGTGGTGTATAGGTGTGCTCCTTTTGTACTGGGCCACTCTACATTGCCTACACCTGTGGGGGGGGGGTTGTGGTGTGTGGGTGTGCTCATTTTATACTGGCACAGCCTCCATTGACTCCACCTGTGGGGATTGTGTGCACCTGTGGCAGCTGCCTTGTACCCTGCTTGCTGTTTGCGGGTGGTCTGAGATGCCTGTATGGCCGGCATCGTGCAGGCCGTGATTACCGGCTTCGCGATGCCGGTATTTGCATGTATGCGTGGGTTGGAATTACCCCCTATTACCGGCATGCCGGTATTTGCTCCCTGAAGGTGCGCGTGTAGCGTGTACGCACTTTGCCGCTATTAGCGGCACCGTTGTTTAGTGTGCCGCTAATACCGGTTTTGCGGGTCGGAATGCAACAGGACGGTAAATGATGCCGGTATTACCACACCGGCATCGTTTTTGCCTTACCGGCATACCTCGTAATGAGGCCCTTTGACTTTTTGGGGGAAGGTCAGGGAAAGTATAACGTACCCGAGGAGTTGAGTTGAAAGTGAGATTTATTGTTTGTTTTATTATTTGCAATACGCAAGCCTTGCGAAACTTAGTTACAGCAACAAAAATATACACATATTGACAAGGTCATCGATATGAGGTGAATAGAGAGAGAAGTCAAACATGACACCCAGGTTGTTCGCCACCCAGGATGGTGAAGGGAGGGGTTAGGGTTAGCATACTTTGTATGTTCACTGTACAATAACATTTATTTACAAAAAGACAATCATATTACAATTATTTAAATCGGGATTTGTACTTCACAACCAGCTCTGCTTTGGGTGGACATGGCACAGTGGCAATGTTCGGTGGCAATGCATCAGTGCTCTGCACAGAAACGTTTAAAATTCCATATCTGTGCTTCTCGAGTACAGCAACAATAAGGCTTTTTACAAAGTCAAACTCCATTTCCTCATAGACTGGTTTGATGACCCATTGCTTACTTCTTTTAGAAAACACCTTTGTGTAGCGAGGCATCCTTACATTACCCGTAGTCCTAGATTGTTCACGGCTGAGATTCTCGTTATGGGCCAAGACCGCAAGTAGAGTCCTATGTTTCATGCCCTGTATGCTGAAATGCAAACGCTTTGGCCTGTACTTTAGGCACATATTGTGGAACACCCCCAAACCTCCTGTGTGACAGAATTCTGTCAGTCCCCTCAAATCTCTTGATAGAGTTTTATCGAAAACAATCTTCTCAATGGCTTTGTGTGTCGGTGAAGATGGAATCAACCACTTCTTCTTCCTTGCCTCCTCTGGGGACAAAGGGCCATGTTCACATTGGTGGAAATGTTGGTTTTCTGACCAGCGGTGAACGTTGGTACAGTGGTGCATCAGTGACCGCCATTTTTGAAGTAGTATTTCCACTGACCCTTCACAAGTTTTGGAGCTCCACCAAAGATGGTTGCTGATAGACTGGGACCACTGTGAAATACTTTCCAAACCTTTTTTTTCCCCTGCAGCCGAGATTTTCTAATTGATTGATGCCATACATCAAATTGATGTTTAATATGTGGGAACTGCTCTCTCATTGTCTTGGCAATTGAAACGTGTCTGTCCGTGGCTATGAGGTCGATGTGCATTCCCTTCGATTGTAGATATTCCACTGATTTTATAAATCCTAGTTTCTTCATGGTCACTGAGGATGTACATTGTGTTACCTGCACGACCACCAAACTCACAATTTTCTTACTATGCATGTCCTGAAAGTGGTAGGTGCAGTACTTGGCAGAAAATCCAGGGCTGTCGCACTGTCCATCGCCGGCTAGCCTGAATCGTTTCCCTTCGAATGTACAAGCATCACTAATGGGCGGAAGCAGATAATCATGTTGGTATTTGTAGTACTGCGTTTTAGAAATGAAATGAAGTCCCACAAACTGAAAGAAAGACTCTAACTTTCTAAAACTGGACCCACTAAAAAGTGATGCAGCTGCACACAGTAGATTCCCTGCTGGCAGCTTCCCCAGCATCGGTTGTGCAGACCATGAGAACGCATGATTTAATCTACAGGCGGCATGTATTTTGACGTTACTGCCTTGTTTTTGACGAGTCACATGAATCAATGGCCTCCGACATACTTTCCCTCTGACGGAATGCCCACATTTCAGCATACTTATAATATCCATCAAACAACTGTCGAATACTATGTATTTGCCCTCTTTCATTAGACTGTCATCCGGTGTCACACTTTTTTTCGGACTGCATCGTTGAGGACATTTCACCACAACTGAAAGAAATATCGCCGATATCAGGTTCTGATGCGTCGGTGAATGCTGCTGCTGGTTCATTCTCTGTCATTTCAACATCTGTTACTTCAACATTGATGGGAGAACACAACATTGTCAACAGCTTTGTTGGTGGCAATTTTTTGGCGGGTGTAGATTGTGTGAATTGATCTGCGACTACTTCCGAGCTATCCTCAATACATTCAGTATCATCTTCTTGTGGTGGTGCAGTCGCACTGTAGCAATGGTCCATTACAACTTTACTGGATTCTCCAGACACATTCATTTCATGTTCTGGCCATTGGATATGAGCATCTCTAGTCTCAACACGCGGCGTCTGAATTAATAGTTCCTCCTTAGTGTAAATGGTCTGGCAAGCAACATCTCTCATTCGCTTCACTGTCTGTGTATGTATAGTTCGTAGACCCACGGGTACCTACAGGACAGATTGGAAAAGGGATGTTCAGTTTAAACACAAGATAAAGTATAGTACAATTGACTGGAAAAAACATAAAATAGTCCCCAGCACAAAGAAATTCTAAAGTTATGAACTGTTTGTAACTAGCCTTATTTTTGTTTCTTTTCTTTGCAACTTTCTTGACTCGACCTTAAACATCTGCACGCTGTAGCTCCGATTCGTTTCCGCATCTCTTCCCTTCCTCTTGCGCTGCAACGACTATATATTCTGTATCCGCATAGACAGCACGGAATGAGGCTCCATCGACTCCCTGAAACATAGTACTTTCATTACTATGTATCACAATATTGATAACATAAAACACACGTGAGGACGAACACAGAGGTAATCTCAATAGCTCAACACGAATTAAACATTGTGTAGAACAATCAAACGACAAGTATTCAAGCTCTGATGACCTAGTTCCACGGAACTGTCAGTATCCATACCTCTGGCTCTGCATGGACTGCCATGAATGATTGTATTGGAGAGAAGGCATCAGCAACTCCCTGAAACACAGTACTTGCGTTAGTATGGTTTTCAATATTGTAAACATAACACACACTTGGGGTCGACGGCACAGGTACATATAAAGAGATAACCACAAATTATGCATTGTCTAAAAGAATCAAGGAATATTTAAATATGATCAGATTTAATCGACTTATTTCTCCGATTTCTTTACATCTGCATCATCTAAATGGGATTTTGTGATTGTAGTGGAAGCTCCATGGTCTCCCTGGAACACAGTACTTGCGTTTATAGGGAAGAAAGTTTAGCAAATGGAATCACGTTATATGATCACGCTCGATGGAGCTGTCAGTATCCATACCTCGTGCTGCTGAAGAATATCTATGGATGTTGTAAATGTGGTGCGCACTTCCGAAAGCTGTTGCGCCGATTCGTATCCGCATGGACCCGCTTCCACTTCCCCTGGAATTACTTGAATGTCAGGCTCCGCATCAAGTGCGTGGGTTGACGCTTCAACAACTGCCTGAAACATAGTATTTGCATTAGTAAGGATGACAATATTGAAAACACAACACACACTTGGGGTCCACCGCACAGGTACATATTAATGGCTAACCACGAATGAAACATGGTGTAGAACAATCAAATGACAAGTGTTCCAGTCCTGATGATCACGGTCGATGGAGCTGTCAGTATTCATACCTCGTGCTGCTGAAGAACATCTAGGGATGTTGTGAATGTGGTTGACGCTTCAGCATCTCCCTGAAAGACAGTACTTGCATTAGTATGGATAACACTAATTATAACTGAAAACAAACACCATGGGACGACAACTAAGGTGTACATCAATTGGAAAGCACTACCCAAACAATTGGTAAAATAATCACACAATACATAAAAACTATTACTTGACATGCATAAAACAAGTCTGTAGCGGAATAGCCAAGTATGATTACCTGATACGCGCTAGAAGTGGTTGATAACTGCGCGCACGTCACGGATGTAGAATGTTCTTGCTTCAGATTCAGTGGATAGTCAAGCAGTTATAAAGGTAAATTATTGTTTGATAATGAAATGCAAATATTAAAAAATTGCCATGTAAACCGATAGAATACTTGAGAATAATGCTATTGAAAATGCGCAATATAGCACAGTTCCCTGTGCCCATAAATAGATTTCCTTTGTGGGTTATAAAATCGAAAAATAATGTATTGATAAATTTCATTATTCAAAAAGCTATACACGCATATCAATATTGAAAGTATTACAAGGGACACAACACCTAAAATATCAATTAATCCATTCGGCTACCTACACACTACCGCAAGGCCTAAAGCTAAATCCGGACACTTGACTCACTAGTGGCGGAATGTGGACGAATAGAGTTGGAATAGCGTTTGCGAGCAATTTTCATGTCGTTCACCGTTTATTCTTCTTTGTTACCCAAGATGCGGCGTACATGTTCGAGGAAAAGTGCCGGCTGCAGATGCGGTATCGATCACCCCTCTTGTCCTCAAAGACTTGCTGGACTCTACTTTCAAGCTCTTCCGGTGGATATCCGCAATGTCTGACCCATTCTCTTATTCGATCAACAGTTTTAGGGAATACATGCATTGTAGTGCCTTCAGATTTAGCATGGGTCTTCGAAGGGCAACCGCTAATCGAACAGGCAGGCATTGTTGAAAATTCTGAAAAGTAAATATCAAGATTATTATAAAACCCTGATGAATAAAAATGTCATAAAAAAGTAAATGAACTATACCATGTTCAATGCAAGGTTTGTTTTGGTGGCCGGAACTAGACCAGTTCATCATGTGCGGCTTAGTATTTGCATAAGTTACAGAAATGTTTTAAATGATGTGACTAAACTCTGAACATGTGACTCGTCCCTTGGATGTTCTGTCTTGCACGAGAAGGAAACATGCTTACATTATAGACTGGACCCCCGAAGGATGCAACTCGATGACAATTGACACAGATGAAAATAAATAGATCTATTGATAGCATAACAATTGAAACTCAAGTCAATAGCAATGAGACCAATGACCATAGCACTATTGGGTACTGTAATCGCAAATAGATAGAAATGTAAAAATGACCGAAATATGACTAGGATACATGGCCTTACCTTGACCAACAAACAGTTGGATTCAGCAGGCCGAGCAGTATGTTGCAGGAGAACAGGTAGATGGCCACAGGTAGCACACTGACGAGTTTGCTCGAAGCGGTCACAGATAGCACGACGACGAGCAGATTAGCATAGATCTCAGTGCTTCTCAGGTAGAAGGTTCAGGAGTTGACTTGCAAAGCACAAAGATGTTCTCATGAGACATATCAAGTGGTTTATAAAGTATTAGAAACAGGGGTGTGTTTGTGAATGAATGACATGTCTATGTCATGGTATTATGTGGTTTGCAGGGGGGCGGCCTGCCTCAGGGGAGGCCTGCCTGGAGACACGGGGTCTGAGGAGGCCATGTGAGCGATGGCCCCTGGGCGTGGGATACCTTTTGAAGTGTACATGCAGTTTGGCACCTTGGCCGTTTGCGCCCGTGACAGCCCCCCATGCCAGCGCTCATCCCCGGGTGCGAACCGACTTTGATAGAGGGGGGTGGGATAGATGGGCCGGTGGGCGTGCAGGCAAGTTTGTGGGAGCGAGGGGCCATCAGGCCCCTCTCATCCTTTACTTCTCAGTAGAAACTCAGACCAAGCGCCTCCAATAGTGGGTTCGCCCCCTTTCAACTCCATCTTGGTGACCAGTGTTGGGTGTCCTGACCCACGTTTGGACTATTATGCTGCAACATTTGGTGCTGTGGGCTTAGGAAATCCAAGAGGGCGGAAAAGCCCACATTTGCGCCAGAATCCTGGAGAACCGTGCAGTTTTGCGCACAGCAAAATGGTCCCCTGACCTGCCACCCACCAGTGCAAAGAAAGATGGTTCTCTTCAAAACCCGTTTTTATTAATGTCAAAAATTGCTAAGATCATGGGCCCGGAACCACCAAACAAAAATCCAACTATGGTTGAGTGTTTTACTTTACTCTACTACAGATCCACATCAATGCCATGTCAAGCAAGGATCATATACTATCAAGTAAAATCCTTTCCTTTTGAAATGTATTAATTCAAGACAGCTGTCAAAAATAGGTGCAGTACCGGCATTGGACACTGACCAGCGCTGGGGCTCTATAAATCCTGACAGGAGAGCTGTCTTGCAGAACTGTGCAGTGAGCAGAAGGAGGTCTTATGTAATTAAAAATTCAAAAGACATGCTTTTTCTGAGAACTCTTAACACCCCAGAGACCCACACCAGGAGGCAGGATATCACATGGCCCTGTTAATTGAGAAGGAGGGGACTTCCCTGCAGCCTGCTGGACCCAACACAATAGACCCTTTCAATTGAATGGAGTATGCTGATTTGGGTGTGGACTGTAAACAGAGCTTTGCCTGGAAGAAGAGACATGTGATCCCTGACTCACCCAGTTCCTAGGGGCGGGCCAGACACTTTTTGTGAATTGAATTGAAGGCAAATATATGTTTTATAAAAACACTGATAACTAATTGTAACCAGATGACAGGAATGTACAACTTGGAGATCCTTAAAATGGAAAATGTACCTACAATTTCAGTCTAAACTCAATTCCGTACGATGTTCTGGGACCAAACCCCGCAATTTATTCATGTTGCAGACACTGGGTTTAAGCTAGAGACATGAAAATTTACTGGAATATGTGTAGAAAGGCGGTGTACATTTGTGCCATTTTTGGTAAACGTCCGATATTCGTAAACCAACTAAAAACGAAAATAAGTTGTCATTTTGAATACAAGCTCTTAGGAAGATCAGAGTTGAACAAGAATGTACCTTAAGTCATCTGCAATCTGTACATGTAATGTCAACCACTTGTGAAATGGGAAATATGTTTAGTTATGAAAAGGATTTTCTAAAGTAAAAGCAAAGGGGCATTTCTTCAATAGACTGTAAGACTCTGACTCACTCTGACTCACTGCTCCCTTCTCAAATCAGGTCAAAGAGAAATCCTTGACCTATCAAATCGTGAGTGGGTTGGGCAAAGAAAGTTAGCATCCACACCCATTTTCAAAAGACATAAAAGGAACACCAAAACCCAGGTAGGGACATTCACTTTCCACTTTCTTGTGGGACGGTTTGCCGGGAGACTCCAGACTTCAAATCCATCAATCTCCAGAGACCAGAACTTTGAATCCAGACTCCAGAACTTGTAGCAGAGAGGCCTGAATCCACAAGCTGAATCCTTTTTCAGCAGGCCTCAAAATCATTTGCAAATTATTCAAACAGCCGGGCTGAGCTGTCAGATTCTGGCCTAGAACCCTGTGCCAGAAACACCCAGAAAGCAGAGCTTTATGCAGAACCGCAGACCGGACCCAGACCAGATCGCTGTGAGCGGAACCAGAGACCCAGACCAGACCAGACCAGAACCAGAGATCTAGAACCAGAGAACCAGTACCAGAAACCGCCCAGAAGTCCAGTCCAACCTGTTGACCAGATCCGTGACAAGGCCCATTCCTTCCAAAATTAGGAGTGAGTACCCAGCTAGAACTGTGCAGAACCCATCTCTTAGCTTAAAATAATCTGATTCAAAACATTTGAACCTGTCCAGAACTGCATCATAGGGATTGTGTCTCCCTTCTCCGATTTTCAACCTGTAAAAGTGTAATTTTGCCATTTTGAATCATTGTTTCATTTCTGAAAAACTACCTTCACGAAATCGTCTGTATCTCTTGAACGGTTTGTGCTAGGAGCGAGATTTAACTTGCATTTTAAAGCTGAGATTCTAAGCTTTCCAACAAGCTCTTTATAGTTCCTCCTTAATTGCGCTCGACGCACTCGGAAAAGTGCTGCGATTTGCGATTTGGCTCAAATTTCTTCACTTGTCAAAATAGCAGCTTCTTGCTTTCCTTTGCTGAAATTCGTTTGCAACCTAACAATCATTCATGGAGCATTGCTAAAGTGATCCTGAACTAATTTAAAGTAGCTATCACCCACCCTGAATCTCTTGTAGGGAATTAAAATCATTTTTAGCATATTTATCCCTTCTTTGCATACCACCTTTAAAGTACTTTGCCTGCGTTTAAAATCGTCCCTGTTTCTCTAAGCTTGCTAGGGGGGAGCTGAATTCGTATTGTACTGTGATTGTATTCCTGAAGACTGTGTGTGTTACTTCCATCTCTTTACATTGAATAGAGGGGGGGGGTGAATTGCCAAAAGGGGAAAAGTGATTATATTATCTTTTGCTGAAATCATATCAAGTTATTCCTGTGTTGCTTCTTTTCCACCTTGCATTTCCTTGTACCATATAAAGCATTCTCAGCTACCTTATCTTCTATACTACTCCTAAGTAATTAAACCAGTGTGCTAGTATAACATCATCCATTGTTGATCACTCACTGTCATATGTCTAAGTGTGATATCAAATATTAATTTATTATCAAAGTGTGATATATATCTATTGTTTAATTTTTCAAATAAACCTTTTTAATTTGCAACACAAACCTACTTCTTGGCTCAGTGGGGTTAGGAGAATTCTAAGAGAGGGGCGTTATACAAGGGTTCATCATCCAGATTATAACTTGTCATAAAAATATATAAATAAGGGCTTCCCTTGAGCAATCCCAGACAAGGAACTGACTTAGTGGGAATGCTTGATTGGAGTCATTAACACCAGGCCTCACTGCGCAGAGCACATGGCCCCCACCCTCGTTCCCACTCTGACTGGAAAACTCCAGAGGTATTTGCAACAGCTAAGAAATGTAATACATCACTCTTCCTCTGAGATCACTGTCCTGCATGTGAACCAGCCTGAACTAAGCACATAGCTCGTTCATCTCCACAAACGTGTCCCTGCCCACGCACCCTTGCCAGTGGAAACTTACTGCCATTCTGACTCTGTGTCCCTGCAAGGTATTCTCTTCATGTGCCAGACCACTGACCACGCCATGATGCCCACCTAGCAGATCCCCAACTAACATTAGAACCCTACTGCAGTATATCGTTGCCCATCAATAACAAATGCCACATACTGGAGATTCTTGTGAGCACAGACACATACTTCAAACAGTGTATTATAGTGGTTAAGACCCTTAACGTAAGGCTTGTATAATCCAATGTTGATTGATAGTATAGATATATGTGTGACTTTTATAGAGACATAACCGACTGAAAGACTTTGAACAAGTGTTATTTAGTGCATGCATTATTGAGAATATATTATTTTAGCTTAGATAGTGACCACCCTGCTTCACAGCGACCTGACCTTCACCCATTTCGGAGCACAGATGTCTGACGTCCATCCTTGAATGGAGACACACTTGATTCATTTAAAAAATCGAAACAACCGTTGTTAAAGTATATCTGGTGTTTTATTTTGTATCTTATTTTGATGACACAAAAATACAAGACTTTACACATTGTACAGGTCAGGTTGCAGCACAGCGAGAGAAAATCCCCTGTACTGACTGCTGTCACTTGGGAAAGTTTCTCTTATGGCACGAATGGCACAGGCGGGTATTACTCTTCGAACGCGGTGTCCAAGCCTCCCGTGAAGCCACCATGTAAAGGAACGATAGGCCAACAGCCTGTACCACCTGTGAAAAGGAATGAAACAAACTGTTTTTAAATGACCAAGATAGGTTTAATAAATGTTTGTTGTCAATGACAATTCTTGTAACTAATGGCATTCTGCTCGGACAAATGCTATCTAGACACTGCACACTATTGAACGACTTTCATGCGTTACAATGATATGTATATGTAATTTTGGATATAGTAAAAGACCATGAAATAGGAGTGGCATGACAAGCAGAGTATACCTACTCGTTACTCGGATTACGAGGACGAACAGTTGCACGAAGTTCGTGCATAAGCACCATCATTATCCTCAACATGGACCGTGTGAGGCAGGCTGCCCTGAAGTCTGGCAGCTCGGTGATGCATTTCGGTCGTGGCTCGCCTTCCGAAATGTAGGCCACGCATCCCGGTTTTCACAGCAGCAGCAGTTCTCGTCCTCGGTTGGCATTAGCTCGCACCGACTGCTATCCGAAGACCCATCGTTTTCGCGTGTTTCCCTTTCCAGTAGTTCCTCCTCGGTATACTCGGGCTCGTACATGTAGGGCATTATTGTAGCCATTGTGTGTTAAACAAACTAAAATAATTTATAGCGGTGGTACTGGTAGCTGTTCACACGGGCTACAAGCAACGAAGGTAGCTGACCAGAGCACAGAAACGAGTCACAGAAGACTCAAAGTAACACAGAGAGAGGAATGGAATCGAAAATCTGCTGCTGCGTGTTGTGAAACGGTCTGTTTACACTTATTGAGGAAAGAGGCGTCCTGCCATTTCCATGGCGACACGTCATTAGCTGAAGCGCAGCGAATGTTGACACGAGACGTGCTTTGGCGTTGTGAAATGGGCGGTACGCGTCTGCTGATGACAGGCTCAGGGGCGGGGGATATGATTTAGTGCCGCAAAAGCAGGTCAGCCAAGGCGATGTGGCAACTGATAGGATTATCACAAAATGCCAGCGCCCTGATGCCTTTTCGCGTGCATTTAATGGACGAAAACTCGGGTAAGGTCCATAGGACATTTTTCTAAAATCGAGCGACTTAGGCTTAAAAACACATGGCCGACCCGTAGGGACAATAACATTTTTTAACCAAACCATTCCTTTAACTTCCTGATAGTGTATAGAGCCCCTAGGTCTACAAATGACCCAGACTCAGACCTACCATTGCTTATCGCCCCATACTCAAACCCAAAACTAAATTCATACTTCTAGGTGATATGAATTTGGGCTTCAACAATGTAACAGATCGCAAAGCCTCTGCCCTACACAATGCCTTCCTAGAAATGCAATTTACCCAAATAGTCAATGCACCTACCCATTCTAAAGGAAGAATCCTTGATTGGATTCTCACATTGAATACCGCAGATACACTAAAAGATATAGTAAACATATCTTGGACTGACCACCTGTCGATATTATTTAACATAACTATACCCACAAGTCCGACCCCCACCACTACCCTGCCTATCCCCACACTAATGAGGAATACACGTAAACTCACCCCAGAAAATGTGATGCCCATACTTAACAAATCCCTGAACACACAACCTCCCATTACTGCTGACCCAGACAGCATCTCAGCACACTATCATACCTGCTTGAAATCAACGTTAGATGAAGTAGCCCCACTCAGAAGTAAGACACCCAAGCCCAAATGTAGCCACAACTGGTTTAATGAGGAACTCATCGAACTATGTAGAAAAAAAGAGCCCTAGAACACTTACTTAGGAAAAACGCTACTAGTGACACTCATAAAGAATTCATGACCATCACCAAAGCCTATGAACACAAAGCTCATTACCTCAACCAACGTATAACAAATGCTGCCTCAGATAGCAAATAACTATTCACCATCATCAGAGAACTTGAAACACTCATCCCACCCCCCAATCCCACCATTGCTAGCAAAGCATGGTGTACCACAATCCAGGAAGCATTAGCATCCAAAATAAAAATGCTCCAAAATAAAATCGCCCTACAAAGAAAACTACTAACACATACAGTGGAACTCTCAACCACCAACTCAGCAGATACAGCAACTAATATACCCCAATTCCATTTCTCACCAGTTACCCATTCACAGGTACTCAAAACAATAGCTTCCCTCAAACTCTCTAATTGCAAAGGCGATAGCTTCCCCACCAAACTAGTCAAGGACTGCACCCCTGCACTAGCTCCCACCATCACTAATTTCATCAACACCTCTTTTAGCACTAACCACATCCCCGGCAATATTAAAGAAGCCTGGGTTACACCCCTCCTCAAGAAACCCACCCTGGACCCTACAATTCCCACTAATTACTAACCTATCACCACTGTGCCCTTTCTCCTTAAAGTCATTAAAAAATTGCTTATAGTCAAGTCCAATCCCACCTAGAAAATAACCACCTATTAGGAGATAGACAATCTGGCTTCCGTCCGAAGCATAGTACGGAGACAGAACTTTTGGATTTAAAAAATTAAATGGATGCCATCAGTTAACCTATGCATCCTCCTATTACTGGATCTGTCTGCGGCATTTGATTTAGTAGACCATAGCAAATGCTGCCAAACTCTAGCCAATAACTTCCATCTTTCCAAAGAAGCAACCTCTTGGATTAAATAATTCTTGTCAGACCGCACATCCAGAGTAGCTATCGGCAATGTAGCAACTGACCCCATCCCAGTACCCCTGGGCGTTCCGCAAGGCTCATGCCTATCCTCCACGCTCAATAATGCCTACACCAAGTTACTGTTCGCAGCCCTCAATGCTATGGGAGTAATTTATACCAATTTTGCGGATGATACTCAGATACTCATCCCCATCACAGGTAATATCGAACAAGATACCCTCAGTATCAACAAAATATACTCCCTTATCCAGAACTGGATGGCAACCAACAGTTTATGCCTCAACGGCGAAAAAACAGATTCTCATACTAGGTGCCTCTACCCGCCCCAGCAAATTACACACCCAACTACACTTCTATAACTATAGATGGTACCCCCATCACCATTTCACATCAAATCAAAAACTTGGTGCTCTACCTCGACTCCAGTTTTACCATGAGCAAGCACATCAATGCCCTCGCATCCTCCATTTCATATACTGCCAAACTCATTGCACTAAGCCAACCCTTCCTCATGCCTCAAAACTGCATCACACTTACAAGGGCCCTCATACTGGTGAAGATTGACTACTGTAACATCCTCTTACTAGGCACTTCAAAGAATAACCTTAATAAAATGCTACAGAATAAGGCCTTGAGAACAGTACTAGGCATCAACAAGAAGGACCACATATCTCAGTACAGAAGAGAGGCTCATTGGCTTCCTATTCAGGCGAGAATACGCACAAATGCATCACTTTACAGGCCCCTACTTACCTTAACCAGTGCATCACATGCAAACTCACCACTAGAACACTACGCTCTAATGCTAACACTCTTCCGCTCATCCCCCGGCTCAACAACACCAGATCAGGCAATTCCAGCTTTCCCATAGCAGCTCCAAGAATCTGGAACTCCCTACCTTCCAATACCTGCAACAAGCCTTCCGTCACACAGTTAAAAAAAACTACTAAAGACTTGGCTCTTTAATAAAATACTAACCTGCAGAGCAAACACTTGCCCAGACTGTAAATATAAAGCTACCTTTTTGTACCGTATGTAAGTATCCTTGTAACACAGTTTCCTGCAAACTTCTTTAGAGCTTCTATAAGATTGTAAATTTCTTTGTAACCCAAGTTCATTTTGTAAGTATTCCTGTAACATGTAAGAATGTAAATATCCTTGTTACCTACGCCGTGATACCCCAGGGTTTGGGTGTATAACCAAATGCAATAAAAAAATAAAAAATAAATAAATGACACATATGCAGTACTTTTCCTTGGTACGTGTGCTGACATGACAGTTGCATTGCCCATCATTGTATGTTGCCGCCACTTTTGTACATCAATGTGTCCACTGACGGCAAGGACATGCCAGGGACGGGGACTCCAGTCAGCAAATTCCATATTTCTGTAGAGGAGGTCCCAAACAAAACCTGCACTCCAAACGTCCATTTTGAAATACCAGGAACGTTCACAGCGAGATATGTGACATATGATGAGCAAATAAACCAGCAGAGAGCCGGACCAGAGCTCTGCCCAGTACCTATTAGAAGAACAGCATCTATCGACGTACCAATACCCAGAAAACCATGGACAGTAAGGTACCCATTGAGAAAACCATACTAACAAATGAAACAAAATTAAGATCGCCTAAGTAAAGTCCCTGAGGAAACCAAAAAGGCCTTAATAGAAGACGAATGGTGATGTGACGAGGGCCCGGACTCACTTGCAGATAGAAGAAATGACAACCAGAGAATGATGCAAAAGAGACGAAACGCCATGAATAAGGATATCGTGAACCTAAAGTGAAAGGACAATGTCGAAATGCAAAGAAGTTTAAAGCTGTAAGCACGATGAAGATATTCGACCAGTTTACACCTGTAAATATGCTTGAAACCGCAAGAAAGTTAAGAAAACAATGCAGCTTGCTATGCTTAGTAGAAGAGTAGTGCGGAAAGCACCATTATACATAATCTACCTCAAATGAAGCACAATATTATAAGTATATTTCTACTTTGCACCAGAAGCAGAATCAACCCAGGTTACTTATGGCCAAATGAGAAAAGATTCATGTTTAGCAAAACGAGAAGAGACGGCTGAAATGAAACTCAGCAGAGGCAAATCGTGCCAGGAGAGCCAAGGTCATACCAATAGAAGAGGCGAACAGTAGCTACATCTAATTGAACTACGAACATAATTTCCTGCCTCTGAAAGGTCGAGATAAGAAGGCGAAAGCAGGTGGCGGGTGAAACGAAAATCAAATAAACGAATTAAGGGAAAAGAAGCAAATTCACGGTGTCTGAATCACGTGACCAGCCGAGCAAGAATAAGTGAGGGTTCACACATACGCATGGCACCAGGCCAGATGAAGATATCAGAACCTTTTCCAGACAGAAGATGCAGTTTTGGGGCCAACCACAGAGAACTAATTCACACCTGGCTAATAAGGTTATGATTGTTTGTAACAACTGGATGAAGGCCGGGTAACTAACAGGCACCCTGTACCTGGCCGACCATTCTGCGTGCTGCTAAGCAAAGTAGAAAAGTATGCATGTGATTGGTGCCAACCCAATCACAATGGACCAAATAATCTAGGGTCCTATAGTTAGTAGAACCAATGGGACGTCGTACTTTTAGTGATGTCTGCAGTATCATTTTTGAAGGAGAGGCTTAGATGCCCACCTGACATTGTTTACCCAATCCCCTCTCTCCGTTACCATATACAGATATAATACATATAGTAAAGTTACCTTTTCCTAACCAATAGAATGGCATGCTAACTTTTGAGTGTTACACGTCAATGATGATGAGTTTTGAGTATAAATGTTACAACTTGTATGATGTTCATTGGAGTTGAAGTGAGAAGGACGATCGCATCACTGCTGATGTTCATAACTCCCCGTTTTTTATACTTGTCATTAAACAGACTCCCTTTGCTAAACCATTGAGTTGTCCTTATTGATTGGTGTTGGAGTAATAAATCTGCACCCCTATCCATCTCATGGGTGCAGCTATCTTGTCTTAAAGTACTTCTGAGCAAACCTCGGCTCTATGGGCTGGCCGGGGGTCTCTGAATACACTTCCATAGATTACAGTTCATAGTATGGGAATGCACAATGTCGGATGCTTTTGGATCGTGTTATTTAGAATTTGAGTGCACTTTGACACACACGTGCATTGGTGCCTCGTGCCACATGACTGAAAATGTATTTCCCTGTCCATGTGCAGGTGAGTATGCATCAGATGCAGAGAAGGAGGAAGAACAGTTAGTGGAGCATCAGACCCCCAGTGTCGGACTTGGTGCTGCAGACCATCCTCAGTCCTGCTGCAGACTCTTCTGACTCTTCATACTCAGCTGAATTTGATGCTGAATCACATGTGCATGCCTCAATGAGGGCAAAGGTGGGTGCACCAATGGGCAGATCAGATGGGGCCTATGAGGCGGTTGCAGTGCAGCTGGCTTCACTAGGCTAGTCAGTGGTGGCCCCCTGTCTGCTGTGGTTATGGCTACAAGGCCACCCTCCCATAAATTGCCATCAGGTCCTGGGGCCGATGTCCAGGGCAGGCTTGCAGACCTGCAGCCAACAACAGGGGCACCACCGCAACACACATGGTCCCTGGCATACGGCCACCGTGGGCCCCGCACATACGGTGGACATGTGCAGGCCTGGGAGACAGAGAGGGAACAGCAGATGTTGCCTGCTGTCATCCGACATGGCAATGTGTTGGACAACATTTAAGAGGGCATGGATAAGATGGACAAGACCATGACCCCACCTGCGGCCCGGGTAGAGCAAGAGCTGCGGGTCATGCAGTACTCATGCCGCTCCCACAGACTGCACATAGAGGCCAACATCAAGGGCCGACGGGCTGATCTTAGGTGTCTGCAGGAGTCCCTGTATGCAGATGCTCAGGCACACATAGTGGCCTTGAGGCATGAGATGCAGTCCATGACGACTGCAATCCATAAAGAACTCTCAGCCACAAGCACAGTGCTCTACGAGGAGATGGATGCTTTCAAGTCACCACTGTCTGAGCAAATCAATGCATCACGGGTGAGAGCACATACAAACTCTGTGTCCATCTTGAGGAAGTGCATGGAGACATCACCACCCTTACTGTGCTGGTGCATTCGAACATGTCACATGGCCAATGCAGACCAGGTCTTGGCACTGCATGGTTTACGTCAAACACCATGACCACCTGCATGTCAACAGCAGGATGGGTGTCCCAGCAGAGACCAACCTCCTGGTCCACCATTGCCATGAGAGGTCCATGAGCACATGGCGGGGATTTATTTTTCTTTTTTTTATCCTCTCATGTGGATATTGACATGTCAACAGCAGGATGGGTGTCCCAGCAGAGACCAACCTCCTGGTCCACCATTGCCATGAGAGGTCCATGAGCACATGGCGGGGATTTATTTTTCTTTTTTTTATCCTCTCATGTGGATATTGACATGCACCCCTCCAGGGTGGACTCCCCTTCCTCCCACACCCTGACCAGGATGGACTTTATTTTTCTTTTGGACATGACTAGTGTGGTTTGATTTTTTTTAACCCCTTGATTTGGCATGGACACTTTGTTCTTGTTTATCATAACCCCTGGCAAGGATGGTGGCATGTGTTGTTGTTTTAGCCCTTTCCGAGGTGGACTCCTTTTCTTTTGTTTCTTTTTTCCCTTGAGGTGTGCCTTTGCCCTCTCAAAGACATGATCAGTGTAGTTGTCGACATGCAGCCATGCGCAGTGGTGTCAACTGCCATGGCTCCCTTGAGGTCGACTGGGTGGCATGTGCAGGTAACAATGGGTTGAGGGAATCTTGGCACATAGGTGCTGTATGCATGATTGTCAACTATGCTTAGTGAAATGCAATGCCCCATGTTGTTGCAGTGATCCTGATTCATCCAGTGACTGCACTCCATGCGAGGTCCACTCTGCATTGTTTCACGTCCCTAGTCCCCATGCCCTCTGCCAGGCACTGGCCCCCCTTTCACATATGTGGAGGTACAGTTTCTGGTGGAGAGGATGAGTGAATCATGCCAGCTCTGTCAGCAGGTAAGCATGTGCCCTCTCTCTTGTTGTGTCTGTATTATTGGTCACCATGATCTTTGCACACATGACACATTTGTACTAGATGTGTGTGTAATCCTTGAGTCACAGTAAATGTCTGTCCAGATTGGTGTCTGTTCACATGCATGTGTGTGTATGTGCAGTTACACTTCTATGCGGGTGCATTGTTTTGGTAGACACACTTTCACAAATGACGCAATTGACGCAATTAATGGTTAGCCAGCACTTGTCACGCTTTAGCCATTGGCAGTATTTCCACCATTCTGAATGTTGTTACTAATTGACGGGATGCATTCTCTATGCATCTGCACTCTGTGTATTTTGGTTTCATACAGGACTACCTGTCCACACTACTCTTTGACCTCTGCTATTACCCACTCCACTTTCTTATCAACTTATATGATTTCCCCTGACCTGCCACTGTCCCAATTGTACCACACACATCCATTGTCAGGTCCATTCATCCTCAGTTCCACTGCTTCGGACGAAGTCTGCCTTCCCTTCCTCTTTCCTGTTGCCTGCACCCTTTTGTGTGCCAGTGTCCTTGGCTTCTATTCCTCATACCTTTCTCATGTATGCTTGTCTCTTTCATGCCAGTTGCCTCAGTGCCCTGCCTTCTAGGATGCCAGCTGCCTCTGTGAAGAGCTACCTTCTGCCAGATCCTGTCTTCTGTGCAATTGGTGATGTTTTTCCATCACATCGTCTTGGACTTTACAGCACCAGCTATCCTGCAAGTGTTTACTGCACTGTCCCACTTCCACGTTAATCAGGAGATGCCATATTGTGGCATTGGGAGTACTTCCAAGGTGATCCTGGCTTTCTAAACTCTCAGTGCTCCCTTTTTGGGAGTCTTCTCAGTATCATACTGACTATCGCTGGATCACAGTGTTCACAATGTCCCATCACCACGATAATAGGTAAGTGTTACATGGTGCTTCACTGCACTCAGGGGGGCAGGCAGTGTAGGTGTTGTGGGTGGGTAAGGTGTCACTGTGTGGGGTGTTCATATTGCATTTGCGTGAGGTGGCTGGAACTGGCTGCATGGGTGCAGTGACACATGATGATGGGTGGCTGGTGATTCTTGGTTGCATTTGTTACATGTCACTCAGGGGGGCAAATGTTACTGTGTCATTGGGCTGCATGGATGTGTTGCCTGCCCACACATTGTGTTGTATTTCTCTACAGAGGCATTCTGCAGAGTAAGATGGCTTCTTCAATTGAAGGGGAAGTTGCTGCTGTATGCGTTTACAGGGCACAGCATCAGGGTTTGGTGGTTACCAGTCCTACAGAGGGGGACATCCATGGATTCCAGGGTCTGGCTGGTGCAGGCTCACAAGGGATAAGGTGCGAGGAGAGATGACTATATTTCTTGCAGTGCACTTGTCTTTTTTTTCGGAATCTGCTTGACTGCTTGGATGTGACTGTGTATTGTGAGCATAGCTGGTGGCAGGGTATGGGTTGGCCACTCAACCTGCTTATTGTACACGCATATTGGTTCCAGGGCACTACTCACATGTCTTTATTGATAACTTCTATTTTGTACTATGCTTTCCTATTTGTGGTCTCATATGTAGTTTGGTGTCTAAGTGCGGAACAGTTGTTTTCATGTGACCATGGTTGGGGACTTTGTTGTTTGTGCTGTGTGCTTTTGGTTGTACTTCATGGACACTGTTGGTTTAAGTTTCAGTGACTGTGTTTGTGATTAGTGCACAGACATACAGATTAGTGGTGTATCAGTCACTTTTGCTCACTTTGAAATTTAAAATTCTTCCTATTCACAGTATGTATGGGACATGTGGATTCTTGCACCCCTGCTTTCACACTCACAGCTACATCGATAGGTTTCAACCTGTAATGCACTTAGTCCCACAGGTGTACTATAGTATTTTGATTGGCTGATTGGAATAAGTAAACATGTAGCTTGTGATGGCCATGAATGACTAGGTGCAAAGAATTGAATTTTGCCAAGTTGATGCTTTTTTTCTGTTCCAACATAATTTTACTTGTTTATGTACTTCTCACATTTGTGTTTTGTACTTACATTTCTAATGCCTCCAAAATCATTTTACTCCCAACTTTGCAAAGCGGGAGTGGAATTCTCCCAATTACAAGTGTAATCTGGGGATCTGTTTGTGCATGTTGTTTTATGTCTCATAGATGCACACAATTTGGCACTCCCGGAGAAACATTCTCAGGGAGTTCTTATGTGCATGCAGGATGGGCGCCAATTCATCTTTGAATGGCACCTGGGATGTGGTTTTTATGTGAAGAATGATTGCACCAGCTGGGTGCGTGCAGCCTCTCCACATGCCCTTTGGCCAACCAAGGGCAAGGGTGCTTCCTGTGGGTGCGGGCGGTGTCCCACCTGCATTTCCACTGGTAGGTCACCCCATGTGGCAACATTGTGCAGTACACATGCAGCCACTATGATTGACATACTACTGGTGGTGCATATAGCAACACCCCACCAAAGTGGTCAAGGGAGCGGAACCGTGACTTCAGCACTCTGAATGCGTGCTCCACTACACACCTACTGACTACATGTGCTATATTGTATCAATATTGTATCTCACCTTGTGTTGTGGGATTATGGATTGTGTCATCATGAATGTTGACAGCGGGTAAGCACTGTCCCCTGTAAATGTGTATATGGTTGGAATTGTCATGTATTGTCAGGGTCTATTGTTCAGTGTGCCATGTGCACGAATGTTCATACTCACCGATGAGCCATACGTTGACATGTTTTCCAAATGCCAGGGCCCGGTGCAGTGCTGATTTGCAGAAGATCTAGCTATCATGTGTCCTGCCCGGAAAATTAGCATACACTTGGGTTCACTGGAAGGACCCAGTTGCTATGAAATGGAGCGCAGTCAGCACTTTTTCTAGGGGGTAAGGGCCTGGGAGCAGATGGTGGGAAATGTTAAGCCATCTTCCCACTCCCTGATGAGGTCTAGGATTACAGGGGGGGAAGCTATACCTTGCATATACCTAGTCATCCGGCATCCAAACAACATGGTGCGTGTTATGAAGAGCCGGGCCCTGGGCATCCTCCTCCTCCTGCGGTGTCCATGCACGATAGCTCCAACTATTGCTGAGTTCATTGTGGCTGTAGACGTTAGTTTGGTGTGCATTGCGTGCTTTACACGCATTGGTTCCTTTGCACGTTGAAGTTTACGCCTGCTATCATGTGGCGGATGGTTCAAGGGGTCTGCGCATAGCTGTTCCCAACACAAGGTTGCATGTTAAGATCCATGAATTCATTTGGGTTTGCGTAGGAATGGGCGTACGCTTGCTTAGCCGTGGCCCGTCCCTCAACAAGCCCACATGTTGCTGTGTTCTTCCTCATTCTGCCTGTTCTGACCAATATCTCGGCCTCTGCCTAGACCCGACCCACACTCTGCGAGGAGCCTTGCGCAAGGCAAGGATCTGCTCGCAGAGACGTGCCAGGCCTGCGCAAAATTCCTGCACTTTCCTGGAAAGTCCTGCGCAATCGATTATAATGAATTGACAAAAGGGGTTTTGCACGTGATTTGGCATGCAAAGTCCTTATTTGCTGCGGAATGAATTCCATGAATCAGGACCTTACGGAGCAACAATCCCTTTTTTGACATATGTTATTTACTACTGATGCAAGTAAACTTGAAATGTGGTCATAACTTACACCTCATCAGCCTAAATTGGTTGGATCTCATAGAGTACCTTGATCTGAAGCAATGTATTCCAAGTCAAGGAGGTAACAAATAAATAAATGCCACAAGCGTAACCAAGTGTATTTTTGCCCTTGCTCACTGGTTGGGCATTGGCCAGTCCATGGAAGGACCTCTACATGAATTACCTCTCCTCCCATTCCAGCTGAAAAAGTAAACATATTAGGCAACATGTAAAACCATGAGTGGTTTATAGGAGACAGGCTGCAATCCTGAGTCCCTGAGCATGTATGGCAATTATGACTGTTAATGAACAGAGAAATCAATACCCAGTTAGTCATCAGCGGGATGAACATGAAAGACAGTATTCAAAGACTTGCTGTTTCGGAGAGCAAAACATCATACAGCGCCCTCCTATTTCATATTCAAACGATTTCCTTCCTCAGTTCATATCAGCACGTGTTATCGTGTGTGTGTGCGTGTGTGCGTGCGTGCGTGCGTGCGTGTGTGTACAAGCGCTACAACCAGCGCAGCATGAGCAGACCTCCTTTTCGTATTTGCTTGAAACAATGAATTCACACAGGAGAATGGAAAACACTTTATACTTGGCCTTTATTTTTACAATAAGTAGATACAAAGGCAAACAATCACTACAAACTGCACAGGAAGCTATGCTGACAAACAGGTAAATGCACAAATCACATGAGCACATGAGCATAGTTCTTACGTTCGTACCCACTATGACACAGTAGACAGGAACAGTAGCTTAGCTGTCCTCAGTTCCTGGACAGCCCACATGCACTGCTAGCTCACTGGTGAATTCCCACTCTCTTCTGCACGTCCAAAGCTGTATTAAGTGTGCTTGTCCATCAAATGTTACGTCAACTCTTCTAGAAACTCCTGCTTAACTTGTTTGCAATAGAAAAGTACTTCTATACACCTGGCTACAACTCGCTCCTTCCCCCCTCCCTCCTACAGACTGGTTTGGCCACCTGGGAAATGTTTCTGGAATATGGTCTTATCACTGTCCATGGCCAAGCTGAACTTCTGATGCAAACCCGTACCTGTTTACGTGCAACATTGCAGGGAAGCAAAAAAAGCAAAGCATTTGGTGCGCGCTTCGAAAATCAATTAGCCCTTAATAACAAAGGCAGGCCTCGGGCCTACAAGCTGTGCTTTTCAGGGTCATCACATCACAGCTGACAGCATCCGATCTCATCCTCCTCAGGAGAGGGGCATTGGTCTGCTGCCCTGTTGTATACTTTGGCTTGTGATCAAGGCTTCTTTGTTCACTCTGGTTTTAACCAGTTGAATCCAGAGATGGTGGGTAGGTGGCATTCACTTACTTCTCTGAATGTTTGAACAGTGCTGATCTCTGCAATGATACTGTGCATGTCCCTGAATCTGCATTGACATTAGAAAATAGGATTTTGAAGAATGTCCCAATGGTAAATGCCCACTGCAATTTAAAGGGAAAATAATAACACTAGGGCTCAATGAGAAAACAGGCATCCTTTTGCTATCATAAAATGGAGATCAGTGTCATAAAACATGTAGTGACATTTGGATTTTTTATCATTCTACCTATTTCCCTGTTTATGTACGAACAGGAAAAAGACATCACATTCATCAGTTATCATGACCCCGGCTCACCATATGCTAACAGAAGCCCTGCCCCTTTTGCACTTCTTGCACAATTACCACGACTCTTCTGCTCTGGTGCTCTCTACCAAATTAACCGGTTTTCCTTTGCATAGAGAATTATGTTACTTTTCCAATGCTATTGATTTTTTCTATTTTTCCTTTGTGTAGAGAAATAATCAAACCCAAATGTGGCATTAGCACTGGTTAGTTGTGTTTAGGCTTGCAAGAATAACAACTAACACGGGGAGTTTCACTAGAACCAAACAATTGTTTGAGCTCCTGCTCCAAAGCTTCTGTTTCCAGGTGCACCTCCAAGAGTGCAAACATGGCATGATGGTTAGAGATCGAGTGAAGATGAGCTCAGGTGAAGGGTGGTGTGGCAATCACTAAGTCCTCACTTCTCTGACACTGCCTGCAACAGTAGGTCATTATTCCTATAAGAATGAGAGAGAGGATTGTTAGGCACACAGAAGAGGTAATATAAGCTTGTTTAGACACTTCTTGGTGAACTGCACATAGAATATCCACAGAAAACATTTGTGGCATTTCAGTGTGCCACTTCAAAAGCTCATTTTCCTCATTATATACAGTCGCTAATATCTGAAAATACTTACTAATATCTGTCACCTTTATGACTTCTTCTTCAATGTTATCTATATGTTCAAAACGTTGCATTATCAGTTCTTACCAATCCAAAGGTAAACTGTCACCACCTTTCTCTCTACCGCTGACCAAAATACATTGAACTGCCTAACCTCAGTGTGCACAGAAAAATGCACATCTGCTTCTAGTGGTAAAACTAATACTATGCTCATATTCTCTCCTTGAAACAACAGTATGTCAGGTAAGGTAAACCCAGAAGCCTCTACTTCTGAGCATATTCTAATTACCACTAGGATGTTCTGTCCTTTATCTAATATATTCAAACATTGCAGCTAGGGTGGCTGCAAAACCCATAATTTCCAATTTGAGCCAATCCCAAACCAGAAATCAGGGGTTATGCCCGGGGTAGAGATGAAATACCGGGCAGCACTGTCAGGTGACTTTACTTATTACACTTCTCGGGGTGTCATCCACTCCCAGTTTCCCCCTCTTCAGGGACCAGGCAGTATACAGCTCACTGGGGACCATAGCATTCAGATTAGACCTTGTGCAGTGTATGTGCAGTATTTTGCTATGAAGGACCACACACAATACTTACAAACATTTCTCAATGCCCACAGGTACTCAGGTATACCTGAGTCTTTTCCCCATCATTCTCGGGCAGCTATTGTGTCATACATCATCTCAAATGGAAAGTAGTTGAGAATTTAGATCATCCTGCACTTCTTTCCATGCTGTATCCCACTACAAGTTCTTTCCAGGGGAATGTGCCTCCTGCTTGCGAACTCAGGATGTCCTTTTAAATGCACAGAAACACCCCCTGAATTCCGCCAAGAGGAGAAAAGGGGCATCAGATGCTCTTTATCCATTGGGCTGCTCCTTTTTTTGGTGCACGTGATGAGATGTGCTAGCGAATCTCATCACTTGCAAATTTTCAGAATCTGGGCCATCATGTTCTTGTGGTTTCAGGATCATGTATATTTATGAAACAGGATATCCATCGTCTGTCTTCTTACTTTCTCAGTCGGGCATTGACTAATTGAGACTTTGCAGCATTTCTTTCACGCTTATGTGTCTAGATTCAAAGGCATTTCCTTCCTTTTTATACAAGGTGATCAATAACGGCCATTTCCCAACCACCTACTGGGTTGGAGAAAGAGAGATGTTGTCTCCATTTAGAATAAGATAATGGGCCTCATTATGATACTGGCGGTAGCCTGCTGCTGCCGGTATCACTTCTTTTCCGGCACCCGCAAATGGGCAATTACCGCTTCATTACGGCCTTGCCGGACCTGGTAATTGCCCATTCGCGTGTGCTGGAAAAAAATGCTCCCCACAGGGCTCAATGGGAATGGGGAGGTCGGATGCACCGGCCCCATTTAGAATGGTGGCAGTGCATCCAACATGCTCTGCTCGCGGGTGCCGGTACACCCGCCAGGCCAGTCCAGCATGTTTACCGGTACCATTGTTACCAGACCGGCAAATTTATAATGACTTGCTATTTCTGCAGATCAGAATCTAAAGATTCCAGACCGTAACTGGATCCTTTACTGTTTTTCAAAGCACTTTATGAAAGGGATTTCACTTCAAAACACATTGAACGATGATTGAGTCAAGTTAAGTTGCATTTACAAGCAGCAACAATCAGAATAAAATTGCTTAAATAAAATGTGAATAACTAATAAGGACAGAGTCAGAATGATTTATGCTCCGGTCACTGGGGTGTGAAGGTAGAGTTAATAAAGTATAGTAACTCAATTTTACTTAACGTGATGTTTAGGAAAAGGACAGGGCAGATTGCTGGCCTGCTGTTGAAGCACCAAATGGTTGTAATGTTTGTTGTTTTAATACTCTCACATACCTGCAGGTTCTCAATCAGCCATGCACAACATAATAATGTTACTGTTAAGTAATGAACATGTACTACGAAATTACTTGACAACACAATTTAACACACAAGGCGTGAAGCGGCTATGAACCCTCATTTAATTACAATGGGTTTAGTCATCCTGACACATCGTGGTTACTGGGGAGTTACTGCACTCCCCGTCCTTCTGGTAACATATAAGCACAAAAATAAAATGTTTATCGTTAAGTCCCAAGGCATGCTCACAGGACTGCATCAGTAGCTCAGACTCTTGGGTCTCTTTGATCTGTCACTTAGGTTTGCAAGAGACATGCAAGGACGAATAACGAGCCCCACATATACTACATCCAAAAGCTGTCACCTGCCAATAACCCTGGATTTGATCAAGATTGTTAATGATTTCGTTTTAAATGATGGCTGAAATCCAAGTGCACCAATTGTTTTCCATGAAGAACTTTGCAGATGTGGGTTGTCCCATGGCATTCTCCTACATGCCTACCAGAAAACAATGCAAGAGTAGTTAGCTTTCTCTGATGGCATGGGTGGAGTGAGGTGCAGTCATGGCATGACACTTGAGATGCTCCCACTGGTCATTGTGCCCACGCTCGCCAGCACTCCAAACAGTGTAGCAGAGGCTTCTCTAAACCTTTGCAATGTGCTCCCAGCAAGTGTTCCATTTCGAGTAGAGGTAACGTCATCTAAAGCCTTCCCACCCCTGCAGGACACCATGACCTCGAAGCACAAGTCAGGGGCTCTAAGAGCTAATTGGTATTTGCAGACATCTGGGCGAGTGTTAGGAAATATTTTCTCTTTGCTGCTTTCCTCCCAGAGACTTCTATTCTTTTTCCTTTCCTTTCTTTTTGCTGTTTAGACTTCTGTTCTGACTTTTCAGAGGCCGTTTTGCTTTACTTCCCTTGGCCCTCATTACGACCCTGGCGGAATTCGGAAAACGATGGCGGAAATGCAATACCGCCATCGAATAGCGCTCGGTGCGACTATGACCCGTCACCGCAAAGTACGATGCCATTAGCGACACCGTAGTGAACGCCAACGCTAACTGCACCAAGCACGCGCGCGCCATGCCAAACCGTAAACACCACCATGGCGCAACGGTACGCCAATTCCGACCCCAGCGGACATGTACCTAACGCCATCAAGCATGGCGGAATGCACCATTCCGCCATGGTGAGAAGTACGGCATCGCGAATCAACCGTAAACGGCCCCACTGACTGCCCGTACACCGCTCCCTGCCCACAAAGTACAACTCCCCGTAGGTGCAACGAAGCCACAATGCAACCAGTGAAATGCACAAGTCACCCATGCATGCCAACGAACAAATGGACCTCAAGAGGGGCCAATGGGAGCTGCAGGGCACAGATGGCACGAATACAGAAGCCATCCCAATGGACATGACCACAGTCCCCCACCAAGAAACGCACGCAAACACAGGCACCTGTGACCAGCAATATTCAGAAAATCACAACATTCCACCAGTCCACCTGGCTGACCGGCATCTGTCACACAAAACCCAATCCCCCGCCCCTGAGCATGACAACATTCAAACTGTCATATTGGCAGCCCCCATCCCTGACCTCACGGGCTTCGTAGGCAAACGCGCCCAGTACAGGACCACGCAACAAAACTCCGAAGCTGGAACCCAATGCAGATCCCCTCACAATACATCGCTCCCCAAATAGGAATATGCCACATCACTTGCAAAGAAGAACGCTACACGGCCCATATCAGAATAGAATTTTAATGCACATCAATATCACCAAGCCCATACAGCCATCAGGCCATGAACTCCAAAACACATTTCACCATTGTGGGCTGCATCCGCAAGAAATGACCAGCCACTACTCGTGTGACGCCCTGTTCCCTCATGGTACACAGAGCCACATACACGTACGAAAAGGCAACATGGAAGCGCACAGAACCGCAGGGCCGTCCCAATGGGGAGGCACTAGTCCAGCTGAAAGGCCGAAATGTTGCTCCGAGCCACCAGTACTGCGTAAGGGCATGTGGCCCATTGGCGATCGTCCCATAAGATCGTAATGCTGCTCCACTGATTAACACGAAGCAGCAGGTGTCGGGAGTAAAATCCATCTGCAGGAGTGGCATACAGATGGCAGTGGCAAAAGGGGAGGAGATACCTGTCAACCAAAAGAAAAGAAACAGAATAGAATGGCCATCAGAACTACATTCGAACAACTCACTTCAATGATCACACTAGATCCACAGCCATATGCATGCAAGCCCACTCCAAAGGATCATCACCACCCCAAAACCACTTGCGAATCATAACTACCTATATCGAGGTGAAAACACCATCACAAACGAGTGTACCTGTGCATGCGCCTGTGAAAACAGAATCCTTCAGATGGGATTGGTAACGTGCATGGACACAAGTGTCTGAAGGCGCGTCGAGACAGGGAGGGCTCAACAAGGCCAGATAGACGATGGTCCCACTATGGCAGCCCTGCATCACATAGCGCAGGGGGGGCGGACAGATCCCAAGAAGCCCTGTACATGGCAAACACTGTATCAAATCACCTGCCCATGCATCCATTCATCATTCCCTCATCCCGTAATGAAAACGCCTGAATATTTACTCACATAACATTAGAAATATCCATTGAGTCTGTGCGTTATGCAGCCTGCAAAATCCACAGTGCCCCAGCACGTAATTCCAGTCTAGTGAAGTAACATGTATTTGGGAACGTCCTGCCTTATCGTCCACTACGCAATTGCGCATCCCATACTATTCATATCAATCATAGCATTCTCGCCATGGCCCCTGTCCCAAGGACATTGAACAATAGAACGTTATATTTGCAGCCAGACCTGTGGGCATCTCCTCGCCGCTAGCTGAAAACCGAAAGCGCCGCCCTTCGAATTCCTCATTTGCAACATCACGTCGAAGAGGCATCTGTGGCCGTTTGAAAACACTAATTAATCCATCGAGTGCGGCTGTGTGTGAAAATGGCAACTGCCTTCACCCACGAATGGGACGCCCCGCCCGTCGTTGCAACTCGGTACAGTGATGAATGAGGGCCCACCGTTACTCGAGTACTACGTTCCACTGACCCTTCACAACTCTGTTCGCGACTGCACAGATGGTATGTGAAACAATGGGACCACAACAGAATGAACATATCAACCAATGTTACACGGCCATCGGGTACAAATACAAGATTGCAATAGCAAGATGCCATTCCACGAATTGCAGCGTTGTGCGCGGGACGTGCTCGGCCAAAGGGGAGAGCAGTTTGCACAGGTGGAATGAATCACCACAGGTGGAGGCCATTCAGCCTGGAAACACATAAATTTCACGCCCAGTCTCCTCCCACAACCACTCCGAAATGCTACCGGCAGGACTCGCGATGTTGGCCCTGGGGGACCTGATAGCACTGCAAGTACTCCAACTCCAAGAAGAAGACGAACACCAACTACAACCGGCCGCACGGAGGAGACGCAGGAGGAGGCCAAGGCAGGGCCAGCAAGGGCCGCCAGCACAGCCACTACCACCACGCAGGCAGCCCGCAATCCCACGCCTCCGAGCACATCCGTTCAACCTCACTGATGAGCAGATCCACACCCTCTACCGTTTGGACCGGGACACCATAACCGCCATTGTGGACATGACACAGGCTGACCTTGTCAGCATGATAGATAGCCCAACCGCCATCCCACCCCTACTGAAGGTGGTGTCTGTACTCCACTTCCTGGCCACAGGCACCTACCAGCACACAGTCGGACAGTTGCATGGCATATCACAGCCACTGTTCTCACGGACACTATTGCAAGTGCTCGATGCCCTCCTGAAGCACGCAGACGACTACATCTCTCTACCACGCTCGGAGCAGGAAATTACCAACACAAAAGTTGGATTCCATGCACTTGGCGGCATACCGGGTTGCATTGGTGCCATCGACTGCACCCATGTGGAATTGGTCGTCCCACATGCCATGGAGGCCCAGTACCGCAACCGAAAACAATTTCATTCCCTGAATGTACAAATGGTGTTTGACTCCAACAGGATCATTACACATTGTTGTGCCCGATTCCCTGGATCAACCCATGATTCTATGGTCTTGAGGAACTCTACAATACCACGCTACATGGAGCGACACGCAGGGAACAGATCCTGGCTACTCGGTGAGTCTCATTACATGCATGATAATGTGGGGTATGTGATTCGGCAATGACCTGGCAGGAAGGGGGGGGGTGTGCGTACGTAGCAATGGCATTCCACATCATACGTTTCTCGTCCACATACAGGTGATGCCGGGTATCCACTGAAGAGATGGCTCCTCACACCAGTCCGCAACCCACGGGACCAGCATGAGGAGGACTACAACCATGCCCACTCACGTACCCGTGTAGTCATTGAACAGGCATTCGGCCTACTGAAGACCCGTTTCCGGTGCCTCAGCAGGTCTGGCGGGGCACTCCTGTACCGCCATGAGAAGGTTGCAAAGATGGTGATGGCATGTGTCATGCTCCACAACATGTGCGTACGTAGAAATGTGCCCATGCCCCCTGACGCAGAACTGCAAGCACCTGATGATGGTCATGATGAGGGTGGGGATGTGGCAGCACCTCAAGGAGTCTGCGAGGCACCGGAGGGCCGTGACATTCGTCAGCATCTCATTGATGCATGCTTCTAGCACTCACGCCTGGTGGCTGATACATGGACACGGGATGCGTGGCACTGCGTGTGTCTGGTACATGCACAATATGGACTGTACGCCTATAATGGCCTAGTACACAAAGATCAATGTCCACACATCTCATTGGTTGATGGTGCACTTTTTATGGCATATGTGATATCATGTTGTACACCATATCGACCCGCCACCCAAGTGAGCCCAACACACCCCCTCCACCCTCCCACCTCCCCCCCGAACACCAGTGTCCAAAGATGCTCATCGTCCGTGGGCAGTCGCTATTGCAAGCCCCCTCTGCGGGTATCAGGGGCACCCCTGCCTGTGGAGCGCAGGTTCCTCCCAGATCTACGTTGGGGGCTGCCCTGGACGGAACTTGCAACGGATGATGTCTCTGCCTGCTCACGTCCATGCATGTCCCTAAGGGTTTGCGAGAGCTCAGTGAGCACACGGCGCACTGCGGCAAGTTCGGCACATACGTCTTTGGACGTCGCATGCAGTTCCCCCCTCAGGCTCTCGGTGCTTCTCTCCATTTGGACTCTCAGGCTCTCGGTGCTACTCTCCATTTGGACTCTCAGGCACTCGGTGCTACTCTCCATTTGTGCCCTTAGTGTCTCTGTACTTCTCTCCATTTCTGCCCTAAGTGTCTCAGTTGATGTTTCTATGTCTGCCTTAGTGCCCCCACATTCATCGGCATGGTCCTTGAGGAGCGTGGCCAGTTGCTGCTGTTGCACGATTAACTGGTCGAGGGACTGTTGCCTCTGCTGGGCCATGGCCATTTGCGGGGGTGTCACAGAGGGGCTGTTGTCCTCATGTTGCCTTGCCACAGGGCTTGTGGGGGATGGCCAGTCGTCGTCTTGTGGGTGCCCCTGCGTGGTATCCTCATGTAGTACGGGATGGAACAGACAGGGGGATTGGGACAGGTCATGGATGGATCTGACTTCGACATCCCCGTCTTCTGTGTCGGAGCATGCTGCCATCAATGGGGTGTCACCTATGGTGCTGCTGCCACCGGAGGCAGTGCCTTCTGTGGCATCCGTTGGGGGGACCTGTGGTGGTGGTGTTGTGGCCATGCTGGCTGCTGGGGTGCCTGTTGATGTTCCCTCCTGTGTGCTGCCACTTGATTTGTGCTGCTGCCGTGTCTTGATGCGTGCAGCTGAGGTGGAGGGTCTTTGGCCGTCGGTCTTGGCCCTCTTTGCAGGTGTGCTGGTAGGGGTGTCCTGGAGCTCGTCGTTTGGATCGGACCCTGTGGTGGAGTAAAGGAGGGCGAGGGTTATTGGTGGGTCTGTGGGAATTGGAATGGCAATGTATCACATGCATTGGGGTGGTACCTGAGGGTGATTTGGGTCGGGGCCTTGGAGGTGCTTCCATTTGTGTGTGGAGTGAGGGTGCAGTTGTTTGGCAGCCTGCAGTTAGGGTGTGCCTGCTGCACGTGTAGTGCGTGTTTTAGGGGTTTTTAATTATTTATGTATTTATTGTGGGTTTTAACGTGCGCTATCAGGCCAATGTGTGTGGACGTTCTCCTGGACATGTGTTTCTGTTGCACTATGGGGACACATGGTGCTTCGAATGGATGGACTTTGTGGATTTAGCATTGTTTCATTAGGCCCACCTACCTGAATCTTCGGATGTCTGCACGCCTTTCTCCATCCCTCCGACTCCCTCTATGCTCTCCATTCCGATGGTGGAGGCACAGATTTCTTCCCAGGGGGTCAGCTTGATTGGTGATTCCGACCCTCCCCCGGTGGCTGTGGCAATGTTGCGGTTGGCAGAGAGTATGCTGCGGACGCGTATCCGCAGGTCGTCCCACCGCTTCCTGCATTGCTGTGGGGTGCGGGGTGCGGTCCCCACCGCACTTACCCGCTGTGCCACCAGAGCCCATATGGCCTTCTTGTTTGCGAGTGCCGTCCTGGTCATTTGCGTGGAGAAGACGACGGCAGCATTCTCCTGGAGGGTCTCTGTTAGCACGGTGAGTTCCTCACGGGAGAAGTGGACCTGCCGCTTGCGGTCGCACGCTTTCTTCGCTACTTTTCCCATTTTTCTTGGTTTCGCTAGGGTGGATGACGGGTTGGGTTGTGTCTCAGGGTGGTGATTTTAGTGGTTGTGTGGTTTTAGTGGTTTTATAGGTGTACGGCGGGTTGTTTCCCGTTCCGGGCCCGTGTTTTAACTTCCGTTTCCGTATATTTCCGGTCACCGTACTTTACGGTAGGCGCACACTGCGGTGTCCGCTGTGATGGGTGGCGGTATTGCACCTAGGGCGCCGTACGGCGGCGGTGTGGGCCGTTTTGGGGTCATTTCCGCCATCGCAGACTTTGCACTTCCGCCATGCCGTGGTGCTCGTGCCCGATGGGTCGGAATGGGCCGCACTTTGCTCCTTCTTGCAATGGCGGAAACGCTATTTACGCTGTGGCGGTCCGGTCAGTCACTTTCCGCCAGGGTCGTAATGAGGGCCCTTGTCTTTTTGCTCATTCTTATGGAGAAACTGATTAGTCCATAAGACTGTCAGTACTGAGAAAATATATGTCTCTCTTTGTGAATTTCTTGTATTGTTACAATTGCACACATCACCTTAAATTGAAGTGTGGTTGGGATACTTTGTTTCCTTATAACTTTTTCTATAATATCTTTATATATATGCGACTCCAATGCAGGAAAACCCTGGACTATATTTGGGCCTCTCGAAACATATTCGAAAGGGTGGAATCACTCGAGGTAATCCCGAAGTCTGCTAGTGACCACGACATGCTATGTTTATTATTACATCACGAGACCCCCTTCTTGTCTGAGACTTATGAAATACCTCTGTCGATAAACGCTGCTGGAAACCGGCTTAAAACCAACGGCCCGAAAATCATGAAAGTAGTCTCCGACCTTGATGAGTCTAATGACGTTGAATACGTTCCCCTGCTGGCCGCATTCCTGCCAAAACACTCAAACTTAAGATTCTATGACAACACTACAAAACAGCTCTACAGCAATAAAATAGCTGCAGCAAAAAAATCATTAAGAAAAGACATACGGCTGATAAGAAAGTCCAAACACGATCAAACCGACATACAAAAGGAGATAAAAACGCGCCGCCAAGCCTACAGAAACTGGCTTAAATCTCACTCTGCGATCATCGAACAAGACAGAGCTGAAATTATGTTAAAATTAATAATCACCAAAAATTCTCGTGACATATGGGCCATACTAAATAAAGGAATAACAAAAACCAACCCAAATATGTCAAATGAAATTCCTAGCGCGAAGTGGGTCGACTATTTCACAAAAGCATATGAACAGCCGCTCCAAGACACCCAAGACTTCTTCTTTGCCTCCTCTAAAGCCTGGGAAATAACACCCTCACAGGAAGACCTGGCAATAGCAATTGGAAACCTAAAGAACTCAAGTGCAGCCGGACCTGATCACATCTCCAACATTACACTAAAAAAACATAAACATCATTGGGCCAAATTTATGGAAACTCTATTTCGACAAATTTCAAAGTCTAGAAAAACGCCTGCATCTTGGGCCAAGGCCATAGTGGTACCAATCTATAAGAAAGGAAGTCGTGACGAACCTTCGAATTACTGGCCTATTGCCCTGCTGGACACGATGGGGAAAATATTCGGATCGTTCCTCCGCTTGAAACTGACGGCTTGGGCTGCCAAAGAAAAACAAACAGACTGTCGTCAAACAGGTTTCGTCGAACAAGTCGGTGTTGATGTAAATCTCACCCTGTTATCCATCTTAAAACTAGAAGCCCTAAAAGCGAAAAAAAAAAATCTTTTTTGCATTTGTCGACCTCAGACAAGCGTTTGACGCAATAAACCGCGGCAAACTTTGGTCTAAATTACGAGGGTGGAACTGCCCAGCACAACTTCTTGACCCCCTTATAGCGTTGCACACTAATACAACAATACAAGTGAAGGTGAACTCTCAAGGTACACTCACAGAGCCGATCCCCACGCATAAGGGGGTCAAGCAAGGTTGTCCCCTTGCTGCTGAATTATTCAAACTTTTCATCTCTGATTTACCGCACTGGCTTGAAACTGTCCACTGTTTCTCTCCAAGAATAAACGGAACCTCCATTAAATGCCTCGTATATGCCGACGACATCGTGTTGATCGACCTAACTCAGATTGGCCTATAACATCTACTACTTAGTTTGAACAAGTACTTAGAGGCCAACGACCTGCAACTAAATACAGACAAAACAAAGATCATGTGTATTGGAAAAAATTTATCGAGAAAAGATAACAACGTTAAATGGGCAATTGAAAAAGCAGAATTAAACATTGTATCATCTATTAGATACCTGGGCATCCTGGTTAACAATTCCATCTGTGAATCTGCATGGACAAGCGATCTTCTAGAAAGAGCAGATAAACTAGGTCGCCAAGGAGCCAAAATCAACAAAGACTTTGGAAAATTTTCAATAGCCCCACTACTAACATTCTACCTGCAGAAATTTATTCCAACCATAACTTTTGGCGGGGCGACAGGCTGGAACATCGAGCATTCCCTGTGGCAACAGCTCGAAGGGAAGTTCTGGAGACGAGCTCTGAGTCTTCCAAAATATATTTCAACTATAGCTCTGAGATACGAATTGACGCAGAACTCTCTCTACATGACAATAATATGGCAATCCCTATCATTCATGAGGAAAATACTACTTGGTTCACAAATTCCAGCATATAGAATTTTTGCAAAGGAGTCAGAATATTCACAATCAAACATACTTCAAACATGGAAGCGTAAAGTAAAAACCATCATGGAAGCCGCTAACATCTCTATAAATGAGCTGATCAACCGACCTCAGCACGCAAAGAAAAAACTCGAAATCTGGGACTGGATATCAACTCACGAGCTTCGTGTAACTCGGAAAGCCACTCTCCCAGATTTGACAAGTATGCTGAAATTACACTCCCCCCCGAAGTATCTTACATCGTGTCCATCTCGTTACCACAGGAATCAATTCCTGAAATTCAGACTAAATGTTCTGAACAACAGAGAATCATTATATCAACGTCGATCTAAAGTCACTCCCTCAGATAAATGCAGGTTTTGTAACTCTGGAGAAGTGGAATCACTAAAACATCTAATAACATCCTGTACAGAGCTTACCACTACCCGAGAACTACACCTGCACTCTTACAAACCCATTTTATATGACGCAGATGAGTGGTGGGAAACAGTTGCGGCCGGGCAAAACATCAAACTCACATGCAGTATAATAAACTTCCTAGACGCAATCTTGACCACAGATCAAACCTGAGGACACGAGACAAGACCTCATCATGCGTGAGGGAAAAGGATAAAGAAATAAAAGAAGTGGAAACGACAATGTCAACTTAGCTTTACTTGGTGTATAACAGCCAAAGTGGGAAACTCTTGTAACAAAAGTTTGATACATGTATTAAACTGTAGTTTTACAATAAAATAAAAAAAAAAATAAAAAAATAATATCTTTTTGGTTACTTTTACCATGTGCATAGGATGAGCTGGTGCCAGCGGATATTTATCTACTATGTTTTATACTTTTTACTTTTGCAATTTTGCATTTACCACAAAGCACTACTAAAGGTGGCTAGCAACCTATGTTGGCCATGTTGCGAGGCCTTAGCTCGTCCTTTCACCATATTGTTCTCTGGCCTTCTTCCTGCCTTCTCTGGTTAGGACAAACAATGTATGGAATGTCCTTTGCAGGGAAAAGCTGATGCTTTCACGTGCAAAGGGGTAGTTTGTGTGTGAGCCCAGATGTGGGGGCTAGGACGGTCTGTTCCCAGTACACATCCAAGTGCCTAAATGTCTGTTGCTGGACAGATGTGGTGGCCAGACTGGATAGCCACTGCCTGTTTGAGGTGGTGTGTTGGTAAGAACCCTGTTCACCTGGGAAATGCAGTACTAATGAGATGGGTTCTGATTTAAATTGGGTGGACAAGCAATAAATGAGAAGTCTTGTGACCGCCCAGCTTTATGCAGAGGCACCGTTGGCCTTCCTGGTTGTTATCCAACAAGAGCATCACATCAGAGTTCACCACCTCAAACATTTCTCCCACATAACACATGCGTTGAAAAAGACCTGTCTCGGGTCGAAAAACGTGTCAGCTGTAATCAATCACTGCTATACCCAAAAAACAAGTGACAAGACTTCACATATCAATGTCACACAAGTATAAAAGAAAAGAATTGCATGAATGCAATGATACTGTAGCCATCGCTGCAATGTGAATTTGTTATTCAGAGTACTTTCATTACTGTTACTCTTGCAATACTGTTGTAGACAATCCCAATTAGACTTTTAACATGTAAAGCAGGGCATGCCGGCTGCTCCTGTGGTGTCTCAGGAGATTGCCTCATTTGCCGCCAAACCACAAAATCCTTTCCATGACTTTGTAAAGATGATGTGTTATTCAGGTGAAGCCTTTGACAGCCTGCCACTGGACCAATGACGCTGCAACATTTCTCAATGTGATGCAATGACTTCACGATTGCTTGCCATTCTCTCTCTATATACTGTATATTCCAAGGCAGTTGGTCTATGCCTCCTGAGCGAATGTGATCACTGCATGCTTCTTCCTAAAAACCGGCTATTGGTCAGATAACCTAGTTCCAAGTGTCCTGGCTATAAAACGAGTTTGCTTCATTCACTCTTTTCACTCCACTTGATGTATAGATTATATATCTCACACAATCTGAGTCTAGTTTCCTTACCTTTACAGATGTGGTCCCAATTCAAAGAGGGACTTTTTGCCTATAAGTGCAAACATTCAAATTGCATTGCTGATGTTGCTTCTCTGCAGCATCCCACAAAATTAGGGGTATGACTCCAATTGGTTTATCTACCTAGTCTCTTGACCTTCTCAGTGTTTGAACTAGGATGCAGGGACCAACACTTGGTCTTACATTTTGTGTTCTTCATTTCACTCATTTCACTCCACTTGATGTATAGATTATATATCTCACACAATCTGAGTCTAGTTTCTTTACCTTTACAGATGTGGTCCCAATTCAAAGAGGGATTTTTTGCCTATAAGTGCAAAAATTCAAATTGCATTGCTGATGTTGCTTCTCTGCGGCATCCCACAAAATTAGGGGTATGACTCCAATTTGTTTATCTACCTAGTCTCTTGACCTTCTCAGTGTTTGAACTAGGATGCAGGGACCAACACTTGGTCTTACATTTTGTGTTCTTCATTTGGGTTACAAATGCAGAACATGGCTTCCTTGAAAACAAACTGAACAAGATTGCAAATCAACTGCTGAGAATACTCTTACTGTATGCAGTGCCATCTTAAGCACTTTGGGGGCCCTGGGTACGGACATCTTTGGGGTCCCGCCACCAAACCAAAGGAATTAAGGGATCAAGAATACTGGTTGCGCCCCCCACCCATCGCGCTAACATCCTATATGTTGATATGCTGTCTCACAGCATAACAAGCACGTTTACTCCCTTTAAGTCCCCTTGCCGTCTCCATTATTGCTCTAATCTGAATGATAAACAGGTAGAATTTGAAGACCAACATTATCAGTCTAGAAAGGGGTTACTGTTCTAGTACATACAGGATACTTTTTATCAATAACATCCAGGAAGGTAGATGTAGTATTAATGCAGGACCATATGTCAAAGGTAAATGTAACCCTTAATAGACAGAGAACTCACATTAGCTGCCTCACAGAATGCAAAAGGAAGGATACCGCTACACATACCGTAGCATGGATAGTGGAGGCAGATTAGAAGCCACAAGGAAGGTGTCTTTATCCAGACTGAGATTAGAAGTGGGACATGGTTTTCAAATAGTGTTGCCATTAGATATCATCAAAGGAACAAATACTTGTGGTGTGTAATATAAATATGCTTGATATTAACACAGTGAAACCATGACTACAGCTTTTATGAAGATCATACCATGAGAAGGAAATAACTCAGAAGGGCTGACAATTTTAAAAGATTTAGGGACTGGCATTATTGAGAAGTTAGGCAATACAAGATTAAGTGACATGCCCAGGATCACACATTGGTTAAGGGGTGAAGGGACCAATCTGGGATTTGCGTCAACTCTTTCCAGTTCTTACCATGAACTAAAACAATATTTTTTTTATTAAAAAAAAACGGGCTTGGAAAGTACACAAATCACATTACCAAACATGACAATGTTTAAACAAAATATTATAGAAGGGTGTTATGCAAAATGGGAATGATTCTAGCTTTATTCTCTCCATCACCAAGGGAAGTATATCAGAACCAGCATACCAATCGATGTGATTTAACACATTTAATCTGGGTTTGTCTTTTGTATATTAAAGCTTTCAATACTTCCAAAACAATGGCTTGTGACATTTTCATTTATAAACGTGCATAAAAATCTTTGACTTTTACCAAAAAGTAAACCGTTTTTTGTTTCAAACAAGCAACCCTTAAAATATGCTTGCCAGAGGCCTGCACCATATGGTCCGCTCTCTTCTGTCTACCAACCCTTCCACCCAATTGGCCTACATAAGAAGAAAGATCAAGTAATGGGCTAAATGATACCAGGAGCATGCAAGAAGGCAAATCTCACAGCACAGTAATGCAAGATTTATTAGATGATTTGACCAGGATCACTGTATCGTATGCTGGCCGTTGCAGGATACAAACTATGAAAGCTATTGTTCCATAGAATTGAATTTAGATACTTATTCACCTGTTGGACTAATAGTTTATGCCATTGTTGGAGGTGATTGCCTAGGTTTTACAACACCCCATCTGAACAAACCAAATTCTAGACCTTTACCATACAGATGATATTTTAGTTTTTACAGCAACCCCCATCTGGTACAGGTACATTGCTGATTATAGCAGATGTTGTTCTGCAAAACCAAGTACATATGCAGGCAGGTTTATAAACTTCAGACATATGAAAGGCCTAGCCAGCCTTGCTGGAATGTGATATTCTTTTTTTTAATACTTTATTTTGATTTTCAAACATATCAAAACAATAAAGAAAACAGTGCACTCGTCGCTCAGAGAAATCCCCCCCTGCACCCTCCTCCCCCCTTCCCCACCACCCATTTGCCAGCTCGAGTTTAGGAACACATCATCTACGTGCCGCCAACCCCTGTTATTGGGGAGTGGTCATTGTAGGGAGTTGCGACCGGAGTTGAGTTCTCTGAAGATGTTGTGTCCAATGTAGAAAACAGATACGAGATGTAAGGACCCCAAATATCTGGGGGTCGGGCGTGAAGAGGTAGTGTTTTTATAAAGTCTGTTTATACATCTTTGCAATAAGTTATATATTGTTAAGCCAATTTCGTAGAGTTGGTGGGGGACCTCTTCCTCATGTGATTGCTATTCTTCTGCGGGCTAACACCAGTAGGAGGCTTGTTAGTTTCCGTCCTGATAGAGGTAAGTGTCTGATTAGGCCGAGCAGTGTTATTGTGGGATCAGGTTCAATTTGCATTCCAATTATTGTGGATGTTTTTTTCAATTACTTGGTTCCAGAATTGGGCGATGTGTGGGCAGGTCCATGCCACGTGGTCAAAGTCTGCGTCTGGGGCCTTGCAGCGTTCACAGGCCGACGAAATGGATGGTTGCTGCAAGTGAAGCCTTGCCAGTGTATAATATGTTTGGTGTAAGTAGTTGAAATTAATTTGTTTATAGCGTACGTTGAGTGATACTTTCTGTGTTTGGCGCAGAATACAGGTCCAATCTTCGTCCGGTATCATGATCTTTAAGGATCTCTCCCACCTAGCTTTAGGGGCTTTGAGCGGAGTAGTCGTGTCTGTCAGGAGTGACTTGTAAATCCCGGACACCAATCTGCTTTCGCCTTGTGCTTGTATTACTCTGTGTAACAGTTGCCACGTGGGTGGTGGTTGTGGAAATGTGGTCATGTGATTATGAAGTGCATGGCGTAGCCGAAAGTAGATGAAGATGTATAGGCATGTATCGCCTCCTTTGTCTCGGGCCTGTTCGAGTGTTAAAAATGTTCCCTCAATGAAGAGGTCGTTCAGCGTATTGATATGCAACATTTCTGCCCATTGTAGGTACACTCTTTCAGTAGTCAGCGGTATACCTGGTATAAACCTCGCTGGGATTAGAGGGGAGAATCTGGTTTGAACACCACTTTTCTGTGCCATTTTCTTCCATATGGCATATGTGGATAGCACTACATTGGGGTACTTGTAACTCGCCTATGATGACTGCTCTCAGCAGATTTGGGGCCGCAAGGGCTCTCTCGATTTGGACGCGGGGTCTAATGATGTGCATCGAGTACCAGTGCCCCAGAAATTGGGCTTGTGCAGCCCAGTAGTAGCATTCTAGGTCTGGGAGTGAGATTCCTCCTTTCACTGTAGGTAGGATGAGCGTGGTGTATGCCACACTAGCCGCCTTTGCTGCCCATAGTACATCGAGGATCAGGCTTCGATTACAGCGTAGAAATTGTTGCGGTAATAGAAGTGGGATGTTTGTGAAGAGGTACAAGAATTTTGGGAGAATCACCATTTTTACCAGGGAGACGCGTCCCCATAGTGTTAGCGGGAGGAGCTTCCATCTATTCACTCTGCTTTGAGTTATCTTGACTGCCTTCTCGTAATTGTCCTGAAAAATATTTTGACGGCTTCTGGTCCTCATGATACCCAGGTATCTGACTTGCGAATGTTGCCAGCTGAACCCGTAGTCGTTTGCGAATTCTTGGGTGTTTGTGGTTAGGGGAAATATAACTGATTGCGAGTGATTGATTTTCAGACCTGAGAGTTTCCTGAATGTGATCACCTTGCGCATGATTGGGTTAAGGTTGTCGATCGGATCACAGATGAAGAGGGCCATGTCATCTGTGTATAAGGAGATAATTATTTTGTGAGGTAGTGGCAGCGGACAGGAAACCAACCCTGGTAGAGAGGGTGCAGAACAATCAAGGTACCCTGGTACACACCGAAGAAGAAATTGCTGACTCCTTTTGCACCTTCTACCAGGACCTTTATAGTTCTTGACACACCCCAGACATGCTGGCCCTTGCCCGGTATCTTGAAGACATTGAGCTATACTGGGTGGATGATGAGCTGAGAAAACCTCTAAACGAGCCCATCACTTTAGAAGAAATCCTTCAAGCAATCAAAGAACTCCCTAACACCAAAGCTCCCGGGCCCGATGGCCTGATAGGCAAATTTTAATAAACATTTGCCCCGCTTCTGGCTGCACTGCTGCTGCAGGCCTGCGAGGAAGCATTACACACAGGAGCGCTGCCCCAGACCCTGCGTGAAGCGAACGTAATCCTTCTTCACAAAACGGTAAAACCCCCACAAGAATGTGCTTCATATAGACCAATCTCGCTAATAAAATCTCGATAACAAGATCCTTGCCAACATCCTCACCTCCAGACTACTCCCCTTAATGCCCGAACTGGTACTTGCTGACCAAGCTGGATTTGTGCCAGGTCGCAACACGACATTTGGCTTACGACGGATGTTCGGAGTAATGGAAGCGCTCGATCCCTCACATCAAGCAGTTGCTGTCCTAGTTGACGCCGAAAAGGCCTTTGACTCGGTTGAATGGCCCATCCTCTTTGCAATCCAACGTCGTATGGGCCTAGGCAAACAATTCCTCAAAATGGTTGCCCTTTTCTACAAACATCCCACATCGAACATCATCTTGGGTAACACAAAGTCGTCCAGCAAAGAGCTATAGAGAGGAACTAGGCAAGGGTGACCTCTGTCTGCCATACTGTTTGCCCTGGTGATGGAACCTTTAGCCTAAAGACTCCGGGCTCACAACATGGACAAAGGAATGTGATATTCTAATATTGCCTATGAACACATATCTCTGCAATGGGTTCTTCACACACTGAGCTAACCTCTGAACCATTGTGGCGCTCAATTTATCAATATGCATTTCACCATAGCCTATTGCACATGATCAACATAATTCCCACAGGAAGGAAGGAATGCTACAGAGTTGTGCCATAAGGAACACACAAACTATGTATACCACTGTGAACACAGAAAGCAATACATGATGAATTGATCAAGGCAGAATGCACTTGCCAAAACAGAAAGGCAATTGGTTTAGAGCCTCAGCACCATGCCATAATATATCCTGATGTGTGCTATTTAAGTGTGGTGAACAATGGAATCTTACTTCTTCAGATCATGCAGCCCTGTGGGGCCCCGTCCAAGGTGGGGGCCCTGGCAAGTGCCCCTTTTGCCCTCACATAAAAACGTCTCTGACTGTAGACAGTTTCTTTGGATTTGAACAAGATTTGGTGAGTTTTAGAATAGTGACCTAATTGTGGGTGCATCTGTTTGTATTAGGTGTTATTTATCGCTATTAGGTACTTTCACTTTCTTTTTCCTTTTAAATGTATTATTTTTATTCTGTATGTCCACCAGGGAGTCCTGTCCTTAAGAGGGTGGCAAATGTATTCACGCCGAAACTCAGCTGCTCTGTGTCGACCGTAGACCATTCGCAAAAATTAATTTTGAGATTTTTAGTTACTTTGGGCCTCATTACGACCCTGGAGTTAGCCATGTTGCTATTTGCGGCATGGCTACCCCCATTCTGGGTACCAGGTCTGGGTTCCCAGAATGGGAAATACCGGGCCAATCTGACCTTGGACCATTCTGACCTTGGAGGGCTCAATATTTCCCATTCCAGGAACCCATACCCTGTACATCCCCATTCCCATTCGAGCCCCGATAGGGCTCAATGGGAATGGGGAGGATGCAAACAACAGGCCCGTTAATGGCGGGCCCGTTGTTTGCATCCTGGTCTGCTCGCGGGACTCGCTAAGGGTGACTGGTTTTGCCAGGCGTCCTTAACGGGTCCCGCAAGCAAACCTAGTACTGAGGCGGTAGGGGTTTAACAGGGCCGGAAGCTCTACCGGCCCCATTAAACCCCTACTGCCAGGGTCGTAATGAGGCCCTTTGTGTTTTCCATTATTGGAATTGTGTGCATACAATGTACTTTGGATTGTATCTTGTTTTAGCACTTACATTTTGAATATTGTCTTTGTGCAAACGTGTGTTTCACTCTCTCATAAACTATGTGAAATTTTGCACTTTAATGATTAAGACTTATCCTCAAAATAAAAAAGAGTCTTGATTAAATCAAGACACCAATAATACACCTAACAATCTAAAATGGTTTAATAAATGTTGATTTGACCACTTGTAGAAAAACCCCTTCTGTTTATTGGTCTTTTGACCTGAAGCAGGCCGGTGTAAGCGGGACCTGCTGCCATCGTTCCGGGGCCAGCTACTGGTGAGTGCCCCATCCTTGCCCCCTCTATTTTTGATTTTTCTCCCTCTCAATGCCTGTTTTCCCGACCTGCTCCTGCAGTGTGTTTTACCACTCAGACCCTCCCCTGTGCTCATCCCGCCCCCTGCCTGCCTCCCTCGACTGTGATTGGTTGGACTGCGATTTTTACAGAGGGACCCAGTGCAGCCTTGCCCAGACAGCCACTGGCTAAGGGCCAGAGGCAAAGGGCAGCTCCCTGCTGTCCATCTACACTCCATGTGTGCCTGTGTTCGTCCGGGATGCCCATTGCAGACAATCTACAGTGACTGATAAGATAAGTTTGGTATGGGAAGGAAACACAGCCGTTACTGTACTCATGTAAAACCCCGACCACTCTTATTACCTAATATCATATACCTACATGATTCTAGCTTGATTGTGTAAGTTAGCCATACTTTGTAACTAGCCTACATGTGTAAGTTAGTCATACTTTGAATCAAGCCTAATTCTGTAAGTTAGCCATACTTTTCATCTAGCCTATTTGTGCGCGTTAGCAATACTTTGCATCTAGCATAATTGTGCAAGTTAGCCATACTTTGCATATAGACTAATTATTTAAGTTAGCCATACTTTGCATCTAGCCTTATTGTGAAAGTTTGCCATACTTTGTATCTAGCCTAATTGTGCAAGTTAGTCATACTTTGCATCTGAAATTGTAATTTTAGTTGTCATTTGTAAAGTGCCTTTTACCATTAATATAGTCTCAATGTGCTTGTGGTGGGAATGCCCACAGGGACCGCAGTCCACAGTATGGGAAGTTCTCATAGAGGTTTAGAATGCATGTGTGCATATGGCCAAGATTGGAGATTGAATAGGCTGGCTAGGCTCTGGTAAGGAAGCCAAGAGAACAGGCATGTGGGTGGGTGCCCAGGGGGATCATGATTGTGAGAGACTTGAAATGTGTCCAGATGAACCAGAATGTTGTTGTAGGCTGTCGCTGTATTCCAATGGCAGATGTGTAGAGGCAAGTCTGGAGTGTCCAGTGCTTGAAGTCCAGCTAGACCGAATGTTGTCATAGGTCGTAGCTGCATTCTAATGTGCATGGATAGATAGCCAAGCATGTGTGGAGATATCCACCTAAGTGGTGTGTATGAACATACCTGGAGCTCCGATGGAGCTTATCTTGGATGTTGTTCTGTCATCAGATGTTCTTGGGCACTAAAAAACAGTTACCTTCGTAGACTCTTTTAGGCACTATGGAGAGGCTACCCTCAAGTCTTCTGAGTGCAATAGACAGGCTGTCCTAGTACGTCTTCTCGGCGTGAGAGGCAAGATATCATGAGTTCAAGGATACAGGATTCTGAAAGCGTTAAAGACAGGCTATCTTGAAAGCCTTACAGAACAATTTTCTCAGTTCTGTGAACGCTACTAACAGCCATCTACTAACCACAGTGTCAGGATACCAATGCTGATTCAGGATTTTTAGCTGCAATGAAGGTTACCAGTATGTATCTTGAGCATAAAGGTGTGCTAACATTACATGCTGTCGTACCAATCCCTTCTAAGTGCCCAGCATGTGCAAGTCTTCAGATATTCAAGTGCAGTGCATTTTGTATCTGACACTGTTTGCTCGAGGTGCAACACACATGTTGACCTACATGTGCAGTCGTCTAAGTGCAATATCCTTACCTACCCCCAAAAACCATCCAGGTGTGATGTTTCCCACTACAAGATACATCGAAGTGCACTACAGTGCCCATCCTCCAACAATCCATCAAGGTGCAACACATTTCCTATCCCTCAAAGAAACCTTCTAATTGTAGTGCATTTCCTACCCACAGCAATCCAACTAAGTTTAAGACATTTCCTGCCCCCAAAATACAGCTGAGGCTGAGATGTTTCCCACCCCCAACAATCCAAGTGCAAGACATTTCCTACCCCCAGCAGTCCATCTAAGTTAACACATTTCCTTTCCATCCCAAACCATCTATGTGTAATATATTTCCCACCCCAAACAATCCATCTGAGTGTGACGCATTTCCCACCCTGAGCAACCCATCTAAGTGTGACACATTTCCTATCCCTTGCAAACCATCTAAGTGTAGCACGTTTCTGACCTCCCACAGTCCATCTAAGTCCAACACATTTCCCATCCCTCACAAACCATCTGAGCACACTGCATTTCCTATCACCACAATCCATCAGAGTGTGATGCATGTTCTACCCCCACCACTCCAACTAAGTCTAGCACAATTCCTATTGCACGCCAAACATTTAGGTGTAACACATTTCATACCCACAACAGTCCATCTAAGTCTAACATGTTTCCTATCTCTCACAGCTCATCTAAGCACAATACATTTCAGTCCCCTTGCAATCCAACGGACGCATTTCATACCTATAGCAGTTAAGTATTAGTAACATCAGCAGCAGCCTGCCGTGTCCACCAAGTCTTTTCCATATTCATATATGCAGACAAGCTGGTTTCACCAGGGAGTTCCATTCTAGAATGGGAGTCCTTGTCCCCAAGAGGGGAGTCACTCCCAGTGAGGTCCCACTTGCCCAGACCCATAGGAAGGGTCTTGTGTAGCAGGCTCATCTCCATAGCATCAAAAGAGATGGCTCCCCTCTGGAGACAAGGAAGGGACACATGTTTGGATTCGTCACATCCTGCACCAAATTTGGAACATTAGCAAAGCAAAGAGTCATGCACCCGAGAGCAATATCTGAATTGCCATGAACTCGGGTGTTGCCACCTACTGTACATCTATAAGCCCATAGTAGGACATATGGTTTCAGTCATTTGGGCAGGCTTCGATATGAGCCTCTCTGTATGCCGTGTGAGTGGCCTGCAACAATGTGCCACATGTTATTGAAGTCCACTCTCCACATTGAAGTTGCACCCATGCTATACGTCAACATTTTTGCAACATTTTCAAAAGAATGACGCATCTACATTAGGCGCATACACATTCAGTATCTGTATACTGTAATGAGTGTGCCAGATACACAGACATATTGACCTTCCGGGTATATAACCGTTTATGTGTATACAATGTAATCATTTCTGAATAAGGATGGCCACGCCTCTTGCTAACTTGAATACTTTGAACAGCAGCTGGCTGTCTTCCCACCCCCCAAATGGAATGTATTCGCAATTGTATCTGCTTGATTGAGGGGGTGAATCTTCTGAAGACCTAGAACGTTGATCTCATGTCTACCCACGCTAAATCAAAACCTTAAGGTTTTCTGAAAGTTTATTTTCACCTGAACATTCCAAGTTAGCTTAATTGCACCATAGTGCACAGGAATGAGAAACTCCCTATGTAAATAATCCTGCTCAGGATGGTGTTCTACAACATTATTCATATCAACATGGTCCCCCTTGGTCCCGTGTACTCAGCATTGTAAACAATCCCACAATTACCCCTCCCTCCCATTTGATGTATGAAAAAGCATTAGCATTGAACTCCCAGGGTCAGCTGCCATGAGTCATGCCTGCCCCCCACCCTAGGCCATCCACCTTTGCTTTATAAACTAACAATGCAATAATCACTTCAAAGGCAGATTATTAAAGTATGCGAATAATTCAAATATCATCAGTCCGTCAACACAAAGCATGGCTTACGTTAAGGAGGTGCACTAATATTACTCAGTAACCTTTATGGCATGCAGCTCCATATGCGGCCAACACAGAAGCACAGTTGACCAGTAAATTGCCTGAGCGACCTCTGACGGAGGGATGAGGGAGTTCTTCCGTCGCCAGCACCATCTTGTGTTCAGGGTGCTTGGTGGGGTGGAGTGTTGTAAAGAATTGCCCTTGCGCATACTGCGTCAGTCAGTCACTTTTCTATGGCACCCGAAGAAAACAATGGACCGGACCAGCCTAAGAGATTCACATGAATACACAAAGCTGTATCAAGATTGCCAGTCTTGATAATTAATGAACATCCATCAAAACGAATGTTTCCAAGCATGCACCATAAACTCCATACCTATACTTCGACTGCAGTTTTATTTCAAGCAGCAAACTGCTGCACCCAAAACTAGGACGAGTTCCAAGGGCACAATTGATATGGTTTATTCTGAAATGTGCTCCATTTTTGTTTGTATTGTTTTCACTGCTAATCATGCCTTTCTTTGAATTCAGTAAGCAAAATTGTTGCAAGTAATAACATTATCTCCAGGCCTAGAAGTGCAATTGCAGGCCTATTCCGGTAACTTGACCCAGCTTCTTTGCAGCAATTCACTTGCAACAATCAGGACATGAAATAAAAGATTGCAGGCAGTGCAGCTCAAAGAAAGACTGTTTCCATCTTTCAGAGAAAAAAATGCTGACACTAGAGGTTTAATAAAAGCATGTTGTACAGGACCAGATCGATATATATATATATATATATAAAAAGAAAAGCCTCACCGAAAACTTACAACGGGACCAACTTTAGAGAAAATACCCTTCAGCTGCGTTTCTGTCAATTCATATGGAATGTTCCCCACAAAGACATATGGCCTAATTGAGTAAGTTAGCCATTCTCTGCATCCAGCCTAATTGTGTACGTTAGCCATACTCTGCATCTAGCCTAATTGTATAAGTTAGCCATACTCTGCATCTAGCCTAATTGAATAAGTTATCCATACTCTGCATCTAGCCTAATTGTGTACGTTAGCCATACTTTGCATCGAGCCTAATTGTGTAAGTTAGCTATACTCTGCATCTAGCCTAAATGGGTAAGTTAACCACACTTTACATCTAGCCTAATTGTATACGTTAGACATACTCTGCATCTAGCCTAATTGAATAGGTAATCCATACTCTGCATCTAGCCTAACTGAGTAGGTTAGCTATACTTTGCATCTAGCCTAATTGAGTAAGTTAGCCATATTTCACATCTAGCCTGGCTGTATAGGTCAGCAAGACCCCCCCTGCTCCGCTCTGTTTTGGACCTGGTGCAAGATCCATATTGTGCTGGGTTGCGCTACCTACTGCGCTCTGAGATAGACATTGTGTAACATCAGTGCTGGATTGGGCTCTACTATTCGCTGTGCTATAAGATAGGCAATGTATAACATCTGTATAGGGCTGGGTTCCGCTACCTGCTGCTCTTGGAGATAGACATTGTGTATCACTAGTATTGTGCTAGGCTCTGCTATCTGCAGCGAAACATCAGTGCTGTGCTGCGTCCTACTATCTGCTGCACTATGAGATAAACATTGTACAACATCTGTAAAATCCTGGGTTCCTCTACCTGCTGCACTCTGAGATAGACATTGCATAACATTTGCATTGTGTAAGGCTCTGCTAACTGCTGCACTGTGAGATAGACATTCTAAAACACCTGTATTGTGCTGGGCTCCACGTCCTGCGCTTCATGCTGAGCTATGAAATAGGCAGGATGCCGTATTTACACTCTCTTGGACCACCTGCCTCCAGGAGTTAATTCCAGGCCACACTGTATGTCTGAAGATAGGGACCACTCAACACTATATATCCCAGAGTCTAGGGGAACTCCCACAATAATGCACAACCCAACCCCTGAAACGCCAAGGCTCACTTAAAGACGAATTACACATTGGGATAGTCCAGCTGCGAACTATATCCTTCATGGCATAGAACTGAACACGGGTGAGTCAAACACAAACACTAAGTTCCAACATCTAACACTGAGCCTTATAACTACACTGGGCAATTAACCACGCCAAACCCATTAAAACCTACCAACCCCCATAACTCTGCTCCATCTACAACTCACTCACCCACACCAACAGAGAATTCAAAGATAGGCCAACAATATAAAAAAGCCTGCAAACCTAATAACCACTCAGAAATAAGAATGATGAAATTGAATCCACATAGCATGAAGGCTAACACCTCTGTGACCCAAAACATACACACCAAAGACCCAACCAAAGGAACCCAAAAGGAGAGAGAGGGAGAAAGAGAGCAAGAGGGAGTGAGAGAGAAAGAGAGAAAAAAGTGCAAAACTAAGACAAAACAAGGATAACCCACATCAGCAACTACCACACTGTGCAGTAAGCCATAAGACTCCACAATAAAAGAGTAAACCTAAAATTCACATGAAGGCATACACAACTGTGAAGCAACAATTAAATACCTAATCACTGAACAGAAAACCCCAAGGAACCACAGGAATAACCTTGCATCAGCAACCACCACACTCTGCACAAACCACAAGACTCAACAACAAAAAAAAACTCTAATTCACAAGAAGGCATTCGCAACTGTGAACCAACACATATAAGTACGGAAATGAAAACCCAAGAAACTGCAGGGAGAACAGCACATCGGCAACTACCACACTATGCACAAAGTCACAAGGATCCTGAATAAAAGATTGCACACTAGCACCTTTGGGCATATATCGCGCACAGAATGAAATTACCATAATAAATCATCTCTGACCCAAATAACTGGACAGACTCAAAGAATATGGCAAAGTACTACTTTATTGTCAATGCAAATAAAGTACAGAAATCTGTTGACCAGACACATTGCAGTTCACTCACTCTCAATTACTTTCCCATCACACAAAGACTTTATACCTTGATGTACGTCAGCTATGACATCATCCTACGTGGAAAATAATAAAACCTATCGAGAGGAGGGATTGGTTAAGGGAAAAAATATGCCTATAGTATGCATAAGTGTTAATAACATAATTGGCTGCCCATTATCTGTTAGGCACGCCTCAAACTACATCTAAATACATATAATACAGATTCTAGAGAAGCAATAACAGCGGATTGGCTTCTGCAACATTGTATGCATGCTTTTACATAGCCCCTTATGATTGGTTGGAATACTCTCCTAACCTTGGACATTCGGCTCATTAGCAGCATTTAAGCAAAGCAAAACCCAGGTGCTAGGAACAATGTAAAACCACTGCCCAATTTGGTCAATTAGCCTACCATCTCTCATCATTTAGACCATGTGCCAAGGCTTCTCCTTTGTACATGACCTTGCTGGCTGTTCTCTTCTCTGGGCCATTTAAGGGAGTGTAGGAAAATCACTATCTTCAACTGGAGCTTATGAATTTGTCCATTTTGACCTTTTATCTACTGCTTTTTATTATATATATAATTATATAAGGTCTTATTACTCCTCTTGGCCTCCGGAGACTTAGTTGTTCCATCTTACATGTGTTTTCTGCATCCTAAATTGTTCAATACTTGGCCCTTGCAAATGTTTTTGCTTCAGCTTAATCTGAGAGAATTGTGTCCTTTGTTCATAGCTTATCCATGTTGACTCCCTTTGTGCCATCCAATAATTTATTGATGTGTCCCCCTCAGTCTCAGCCAAACAGATATCCTCTGTTCCTTGCAAAAAACTGTTTCTTCAGCGTCTTTCAGCCTTGCAGCCTTGGTTTGTCTGTTAGGTAGTTTTAACACGATCCAATGTCCATCTTCCCATCATAGAGCTTTTCCTCACGTGATATTTTTTACTGCAGCAAACTTCTATATGTCTCATCTACCTTGCGTTTCTGCGTGTATACATTTGCTATTTCTCTTCTCACTTATCTTCTTAGTATATATGATTTCTTCATGTCGGCATACATATTTCTCTTGTTACTCCATCTACATTACCATTCTTTAAGTATTCGCCTATATGTATTATATCTGAATTGAAGCAGAAAAAATATTGAAAACAGTTTAACATTCTATAGATGATTGATACATGAAATAATCTGTTATCAACAATATTTGTTAGACATATCATGATAGATTTTAGAAAACTTGATGAAATGTGAGTGCTCACTTTTATGACCTGATGAAACGTTTTTTGATGTGAGTGCTCTTTTTCAGGGCTCAATTAAATGTTTTTATTCTTTCTTATAAATTGTTTGTGTATGTTTCTCTTTTACATATTGTTGAAGGTTAAATTTAACTATACAACACTTATGCTGGTCTGATTTCATTTATAGCTCTTCTCTGTCCAATTGTGTATGCTGACATCCTTTAAAACCACATCTGTGTGAGGATACATTCTATTCGGTTGTCCATAACTTCTCTCATATCTTTGATGCAGTATAGGCGATAATACCTGGTGTCATGCAGAGAATCTTCCTGCTATTCTTCCAGTATGGTGGCGGTAAAGGGGCGGGCACCAGAGATGATTCTCTACAGAATCAAATCTTAGATTCACAGGAAAGCCGCCGGAATTGTTAACCAACACCAACACATGCAACACTGAACAGAAAACCACAAGAAGACACAGAAATACGGAATTTGCCAAGCTACAGGAAAGGACAACATGCAACAAACCATGCAAAAAGGACAACTGAAATGGAATCACATCAGGCTACCACACCAAGAAATAGAAACACATCAATCAAACGCATATCCACCCGTCCTATCGAATTAAGAACCCCCTCGAAAACCAGACTAAAATCACTCTACCTAACACCATACATATCATTAGACCACAATACAGAGCAGCAACCAACAATCAAAAACATTAGACACATCAGCAGGACATCAGGACTCCAAAGGGAAAGATATGAAATACACAGAAACAAGACAGGAAACAATGCTTCCACTCCATACAACACAAAAAAACAAGGAGGCCAATGACACCAACAACCTCAAACAGAAGAGGATCTAGCAGAAGACCTGAACCCAATGCGAAACCTAACAGAACTACTTAATGAAAAAACAGACGTAACAAAACACAACCTGGACCCCGCTGACAACAATGAGCATCGTCAACAAGACCACCTAAAGACACAGTCAAAGAGAAAACAGACCACAATAAGCAAAAAAATACACTGCAACCTAAGGAACGCGAGATCTATGTCCAAACATACAACAGAGGCCTACTCTGCGACAGGGAGATAGACATCCTATTCATCAGGGAAACCTGGCTAACACAAAACTACAACATTATACTGCACAGTTGCTTGCCTGAAAACTTTAATTTCAAACAAGCCAACAGAAAAGGAAAAAGAGGAGGAGGACTTACCGTGATATACAAGGACCATCTAAAAATGAGAATATCCTAACCGCTGAACATCCCAAACTGCGAATCACTAATTTTACACCTCACCACAGACCCCCTAACAAATCTCACATTTATACTAGTCTATAGATCTCCAACCTACGACGCAACCTTCGTAGACACATTCATAGAAGCTGCTACCAACATGGCCATTAAACACGACCACCTGATCATACTCAGCAACTTCAACATCTGGTTTGAAGAAGAGAATGCAAACTCACAGAGAATACTGACTAACCAGTTGAAGACAATGCAACTATGACAAATGGTGAAAGGAGCAACGCACGCAGCAGGCTACAGCCTAGAAGTTATCTTCGGCAAGAAAAATCTGATCACAAGAGCATCCCCAATTCAGATACTTAGGAGCAACCACCTCAGTATACCCTTTGTGATTCAAATACCATCAAAAACAGTCAACAATCCCCCAAACAATCTTCTGATCTGGAAAAGAAACAGGAGAATCATCAAAAATAGAAACTTGGAAGAGAAACTAGAAAATACAACACTGGATGGGACTGCCATAGATGAAAGAACAGGCATAATCCTAAACTGGACCATGAAAACAATAGATAGCATCTCAACGGGAGAACCCAACACCCCTACACGAAATAAATTGTTGGCAAAATGGTTCACGCCTCATCTCAAAGCGATGAAAAAACCAAACCGGAAAATGGAACAGGAATGGAAGAAAAACTACAACTGACATAAAAAAATAACGTATCAAAGTGTTACACTCACCTGGTATCCACAGGGACGCCACCCAGCCCTGGTTGGATGATTTGCACTCTCGAACGCTCTCCCGGTCCCTTGGTAAGGCCTCTGGTTAAAGATGGGTCTGCAATATAGGAGAGCTGGATTCAATACCAGATTGTCTCTATGTTTTCTCACCTCCCTTGGCCTCAACTCCTTCCTCCCCCTTGGGCCCTCTCCTCACCTTAATATTGTAGAAGGTGGATTCTCCATCCTGCTTCTCGTGGCAGGGGCACGTAGATGTGGGGGGTGAGCAGCAACCAAGTTACTTCACTCGTGCAAGCCCCCCCTGTGGGAATCCGGGCCTGCTGCAACTCCGTAGGTTTGCTGCTTTACAGTCTTTATATGCAGTTCTTATGTTCCTCTTAGGTCGAATAATAATGTCTTGCTTCTTTCCTTTTAGGTATGGAAAGGTATTTTGGAGTTGTCATGCAGTTTGAAGATGAGCATGGGCCGCTAGGTGAAAGCGCAGTGTGCATGCTGCTGTCCGGTGAGTAATGCACGATGCGCGGCACTGTTTCGCCTTTCATATTGCTAACCTGTGTCTTTTCTCTCCTTGCAGGTTGCGATGTTCCTCGCCGAGTGCTGTAATGTTCCAGCAATGATACTGACCAGGAGATGACTACCCAGGTAAGAATTGTGTGGCTTTCTTCATTCAGAAGGAAACATGAGTAAACGCTTACTAATGCTGTCTTTCTTTCTCCTCTTTCCAGGTTATGGTATTCCAGGATGCATGCGGTGCCGGATGATGGAGTTTGTACCTTTAGGTGAGTGGAACTAAAGTTGGTGATGGATTGAAGACGGGATACTGTTCCAGGTAAGTTTCATAGTGTTCTTTCTCTCTCTGCAGGTCCTTGGTTTCAGGTAAGCTGGCATCAAAGAACTGGACACGGTGAGTGTTACGCTGCCCACACCAGAATAACGCAAAGCATGTTCTGCTGTTTGGGTGTGGTTTAAATAATCTCAGGTAAAGTAGTCCAGTTAAAATAGTCCCAAGCCTGCCACACAAAAAGTAGTCTAGGTAAAGTAGTCCCAAGCCTGCCACACCCAAACGACTAGACCGCATAGCTCAGTTCCTTGTAACTGAGCTATGTGTGTGCCTCCATGTTTGCTGAACCCCCCACGTTAAATAGTCCCAAGTAAATAGTCCCATTCTAATGTTGGTCTTCATGATGGTTATGAGCCTGGTGCAAAAGGCGCCAGGACTGACTCCAAGAGAGTCTGGGATGAGGTTTTAAGGCCTTTGACCTGGCCCTAACTGGAAGGCTGACTTGCCAGTGATGGCCAGGGACAAGGGTCATGGCAAAAGAGATATCAGAGCACACAAAGCAGAAATTCTCAAAGCAAAAAAGAAATACTGCAATGAACAGATCAAAAAGGCCACCAACAGCCAGAAAGAATTGTTCAACATATAAAACGAGATGAGAAACCCACCCAAATGCAATAACACACCAGTCGTCACACAAAAACTATACAACAACCTTGCCAACCAATTTAAGAATAAAATCACCAACATACAACAAATCACCAACATACAACAAATCATAATAAGCAGGCCAACCTATCTGACTTCCCCCTGAACCACCCAATCCCGATCCACAGACCATGCTGAACCACTGAACCATGTACAAAGAACACCCAACCACTTCAACCTGTCACTTTCAACAGGAACAATGCCACAGGCCTTCAAATCAGCCTAAATCAAACCACTGCTTAACCCCTTAAGTGCCAAGGACGAGTTTGCTCGTCCTTTTTGCACAGACGTGCATAATAGCCTGGCACGGATTTGTCAGGCAACACAGACGACTGCTCAAAGTACAGACATATCTCAAACATTCCACACCTGGCAAAACTAATAGAGACCTATATTTATGAACAAATATTGGAATAGGTCAAAAGAAACCAACTACAACAGGCACAATTAGGCTTCATACCCTTAAAAGGAACGTAAACAGTGCTAATTTCAACATGGGATGACCTAAAGACCAATGCAGACTCCAACACAAACTCTGCACTGATACTACTCGATCTCTCAGCAGCCTTCGACACAGTCAACCACGACAACTTCATCAAAAGACTAGAAGACATAGGGATCAGCCACAAAGCACTCCTTTGGATAAAATCGTTCCTGTCCGGAAGAACAGAAACAATATGGATTTCACCATTCAAATCCGCACCCTTAACACCACAAGTAGACTCCCACAGGGCTCTTCGCTATCCCCATTATTGTTCAACCTCTTCATGACACCCCTAATCTGCCTCATCACAAAATACAGTCTCACCTGCTACAAATACGCAGATGACGCCCAAATTGTATACAAAATCAATGCCAGTGAGGAGGCGGAACCCACACTAACAGACTATCTCAAATAACTCTCAATGGATGAGCACCAATAACCAGAAAATGAACTCAGACAAAACAGAAATCATGACCACACCCAACAACCAGAACATCCCATGGCCTACAGAATTGCAAACCCCTCCAGAACCTTCCAAAGTAGTCAAAAACCTTGGAATCCTAATGGACAATGAGCTCGCACGGAACCACAAGTACCACAAGTAAACACGATAATCAAGAAATGCTTCTTCCGTCTGCACTCAATCAAAAAGATACTACCCTTTTCCTTCACACACAGAAGACTTTCCATGATCTCCCTCATCATCTCAAGAATAAACTATGCCAACAGCATATACCTCATAATGCTGGAATACTTGCTGAGGAAACTTCAGTGGATACAGAATGCATCTGCCAGATTTCTCCTTAAACTCTCCAGTAGAGACCACATCACACCAGCGCTGAGGGTAATACATTGGCTCCCAGTCAAAAACAAATCACCTTCAAAACAATGTCCACAGAGCAATCCGCGGCCAAGGAGTGAAATCCATACAAAAGAAAATCACCATCTACAAACTAGAAAGAACACTTCAATCCAGCACCGACATCTGCCCCAAACTTAAACAATACACAAAACGTAAAATTCTGGCAAACCCTCCCGAAAGAAATACGCACTACAGAGGACCACCTAAATGTCAGTAAACTCTTAAAAAATGGCTCTTCAACTCAGAATCTGAAGAAAACAACTGAATGATATCAACGTATCATGAAGTATGCATGATACGTGGAAAGGAACCTCACGAAACCAAAGACAAACTCAACATGGATCAAGACCTTCAGGAGGGCCTCAATCTCATCAACACAACCCATACGGCTATACCATCTAAAAGCAGTAGGATACACCTACCAAAAAGGTGAGCACACTGGGACCGGCAGACACCGAGACTCAAACCCACCAAAAGAGAGGCTTTGCACAGAGCCAGGAAACATTATGCATGCTCTTATGCTAGGGGAGAACAATGATACAATAGATATTAAGGTATCTTCATTCCTATTGTATCGTCATTTGTTCTACATATATTCTTGCCCATTGAATGAGGGTTTATGGGCTTGCCTACCTTTTCTGTTTGTCGTATGCTAGGGCCGACATCCAATAACAGATATTCACTGAACTAGGGCACACCTAACAATATGCAAGTTACGAATCTAGGGGCTTCTCAACAACGCACGCTAGGAACACAGGTCTGCATACAAGGCATAAACCTAATCAAGGTCTAACTATTTTAGGGGCTGGCACAATCTTGCATTTCGGCCTAACCAGATACTAGTTTAGGCAGGCCTTACTTGGCCATTGCTGGTGATGCGTGGACTGTCCATGTGTGGCAGTATGGGGGAGAACATGGAGAATCGCCTAACTTGGCAGCGCAGGGTTGGGGGGCAGTACAATGTATGCTCTGAATCTGGGTGCACTCTTACACCTAACTAGATTGTTGGGGATAGGAAATGTGTTGCTTTTAGCTAACCTCACTAAAAACACACCTTTGTGCATACTCACCCACAAACTTTGAACTGAACACACCCATACCTCTACCGCACTACAAACCGCAGGCACTCCAACACAAAAACAAACCATGCACAATCATACCTCAACACTACATGATGGCTACCAACCGACCCACACTCAGTGACCGTTTTCTCCGAACAGAAGCTGCCAACAGCACATCAAAGCTCTTGTGCTTCCCTCCCTCTCAATGCCCCTAACAAATCCCCCCCAAACCCTCCTTCCATTGCAGATAAGCCAGAGTACCAAGAGACCATGCAAGTGCCAACAGTGCGTGGTACCAGACCCATGACATGATGTAACATAACATATGCCCCTCACCCAATTGTACATATGTATTATATATCCTGCTATAGAACCTTTGTGCTGCAGAGTAAAATGAATAGACCCTTATCCGTGGATATAGATGTCACCAAGCTTCAAAACGCCTGTGTTCTGCAATTGTATCCAATAAAGCTCTAGAGGCCACCCACAGTGGTCTGCCCCTGACTATGAATGTTTCCATGGTGTTAACCAAAATACAGTTACAATCCCCCATACAGATAATCTTATGCCCAATATTCCTAAACAAAATAGATAAAACCTGCTGGAAGAATTGCGCAGTGTCCATATCAGGAGCACATGTATATTTCAAAAACACATGCTTCTTCTCTAGCCTTGTGGCCACCCCTACCTGCCGATCTTCGGGTCCTGCATTACTGTCTCCATTTGCCAGGGTATATTATTGCAGATCCATATAAGAACTTCCCTACCCACCGATGTAATGGATGCAATAAATAAAGTCCCTCCTCATTTCATAGCCAATTTTCCATGCTTCACCTTCGTAAGATGTGTCTCTTGCAGCATAACTATGTTGGCACCCTTCCAGCACATATGCAACTGTATCCTGGCCCTCTACACCAACCAGTTAATTCCCTTCACATTCCATGTCAGCACCCTGAACATTCCTATTTGCATCTTTTCTTATGCATCATCCAGTGAATCCCAGCCTGGCCTCCTATATTTCCTCCAGCAGTGTCAATCCTGCTGGACCCCATGGCTCCACCATGAAACAGACAATGGTGCCTCCAGCCCTAAGTAACCCCAACAGCCCCCCAACCTGTGCATCCTGAACTTCCCCAACTTCAGATGCCACATCCTGTGTGTGAAAAAACACCTGCCACCTATATCCCATCCCCCTACCCAAACCTTTACCAGCTAACCCCTTGCGTGTCACAGAGGTGGGTCTCTCAGTCGTTCCTGAACCACTGCAAGAGCCATGAAGAACTGCACTGCACCCATGCCTTCCAGAGGAGAAGCCACACCAACACGTACACCTCACATCACTCCCACCATGTACACTGAATCAACTTAAGAGCCCAATTATCCACCACGCCTGTGACATAACATACAGTCTGCCACCCATCCATCCTCACCCCACCCCACCTTTTCAGCATACATTAGTCTCAATCTAGTGTACTGCACAAGAGCTGACTCGTGCCACCTACAGCAATTTGGAGGTAAGCAGACGGCAGTAGACCATAAGGAAGTTTCTTCACCTCTTCAAATGTCTTCCTGTGTTTTTGTGTCTCAGTATCATAGTCAGGATAAAAGGACAATCTGTTGCCATTATACAACACTTCTCCTTGTGATCTAGCTTTTGTCAACAGAGTCACCTTATCTTGATAGCTCAGCAGCCTCATCATAATTTCTCGAGGAAATTAACCTGGCGGCTGACTCTGCATTGGGATGCAATGTGCCTTGGCCACTTTCATGCCCTGCATGGCCATGCCATCTTCAAACAAGGTTGGGATAAACATTTCTAGGAAAGCCTCCATATTGCCTTTCTCTGTGCCTTCTGGAAGTTCTAAAAGTCTTACATTATTTCTCCTTGATCGATCTTCCAGGTCGTTCAACTGAAAGGCCTGAATCTTGGTGACCTCACACAGGTGCGTCAGCTCCATGAAGTATGTCTGCCCATTGTCCTCCTGCTCTGATATCCTCTTCTCCACCTCAGTAGTCTTCTCCCTGAGCTAATTTACATCTTGCTTCACCTGCACCATAGTGATTGAGAGTGTATCGATTTTGTCAGCTATCTTCTTGTTGCCCTCCAATATCGGTTCTTGAAGTTAAGTGTTGGATGGGTTCTTTGTTGTCTCACGCACCACTGAAGGCCCATCCAATGGTGCTGTACTCTCCATTGCCGCCTGCCTCTGCATAGCCTTATGGAAGCTCAGTGGGCCCATGGATGATGCACGTGCCTGCCGGACTCCTTTTCCTTCCTTCTTCAGCATCAGGCCCTCAGGCTCCCCATCACGAGCTCCAGTCCCCAGCCGTCCAACAGTCTATATGCAGCCATGGTGCACTGTCCGTGATTATCAGAGGCACTCCTGGTCCCTGTAGGCCTCCTCTACTGGATGTACTTTAGCTCTGCACCTGCTCGCAGTACCTGCAGACCAATAAAGACAGCCTCAGTGTCCTTTTATCTCCATATCTCGCTGTTCGCAGACTTTAGACATCTGATCCACCTTCCGAGCTGAGCAACTGCTTCTCACTCCATCAGTGCCTCAGGTTGCTGCCCTCCAGCTCCACCACTGTAATTCAGCACTGTTTCACCACTCTCAGCACCAGTTGCCAAGCTTCCGCCCCTCTCACATTGGCTGAGCCAGGTCACTGCAGCAACCACCGATGTTGATCTGTACCAGATAAATCCAGCTCACCAGGAGTAAACGAAGCTGCTGTGGCACCCCCTTTTCCACGTCTCTGGTAACACCCTCGGCTGCTCACAAGGCCTAGTAGTGCACAGCAGCTCCACGGTCCCTGTGCCAGCCTCAGCACATTCTGCACCGGTCACCCACCAGATCTCTCGCTCAGCACCATTGTGCCACCCTCCTTCTGACAAAAGTGGCAGGGCACCACATCCATCCAGGACCAGTGAGAGGCCAGGAAACAAACTGCGGTGGCGTAGCGGAGCTCCAGCAATAAGCTGCTTATATGGTAACCATCTTGTCTCCTTCCACACTTACCTGTCTAACTTGAATTATTAGTGTTGTTCTGTGTGGATGCATTGTAGCCCTAGAGCACTCTCACAGCCCTCCTGAGACAAAGCCTTGCTGCTCTACTACCTTATCTTGACTGACTCCATCACCACTTTCTGAAAGAGCCTCAAAACCTGCTTGCTTCCTCCTCCCTAATCCAGCTGCTCTATCTCCCATGCTATTGCCTGCCTGTTGAAATCATCCTATCCTATACTGAACATTTTTTGTAACTTCTGTTTCACCTCTCACCTCTTGAACTTTATAAGGCTGTTCGAGGCCCATGGGTAGGGTCAGCGCTGAACCAAAATTCAAACAAAATAAAATAAATAAAATGAGGAATGGATTATAAACTTTATCCTTTCACTGGGCAAATATATAGTACAAAACTATAGGAGGTCACGCCTACCTGTTACATTATACTGAGTCAGGAAAATAATAGCTGACAGCACACTGTGAGACAACTTCAAATACTCTCACAGAACTAATGATGGCAAAGGTACCACTCTGTCGGTCTATAGTAAACTGGATGTACTTCACCAAGCCAAACACTAATTCTAGGTCTAGAGGTTAACAAAAGCAACCATCAGTAGAAAGAAACACATGGTGATGGAACCCGATACTACTGTCCTGTACCCATCATCCGGACATGCAGTTCCAGGTATTCCAATCAAATATGCTGAAACTAAAGGCACACACTACCATAATGATTCCCATGCTTAAAGCCACCCTGCTGATGCAGTGTTTATTGGTCCTCAGAATAGAATGACCTCTCACCCCAGAGTTTGTAACGTATTAAGAAAGTAAACGTTTTTTTTTTATTGGTTAATATTAAACCTTACAAAAAAAGAACATCGATAAAAGGAAGAAAAAAGGGTACAGCTAAAACACTTAATCAGTTCTATTACATTTTTCCATACATCGTTAAAAAAACGATAAAACAGAGACCACGATTGGACCGTAGAGTTAAAAATGTAAATGATTAGATGCCGGAGGTGGGGCAAGTGATCAGAGGAGGCAGGTCCCAGAGGCATCTCTCAAATAGGATAATCTACCCAATGAGACAAATACTGCATACACCTACATACACCCCTTAAAACATTTGAGCAGCACACATTTCTGAAAACAAAATCGTCCATTAGCACTTAAAAAAGGTGCTGCAAAAGGGGTTTCAATTGAGGACTATGAAAGACACGAGGCACTTGAAAATGACCATGAAACTGAAGGAGAAGAGTCCTAGGATTAAAAATGCATTCAATCACAAAATACCTAGAATAATGGAGATACCATAAGAGTGACAAAATTGTCAGGAAGAAAATGTGAAGAGAACCAAACCGTATTTCTCTAAGAACATTTCAGCAGATGATTTCCAAAGGGATCAGCACTCGTCTTTAATTTAAAAAAAATCCATTATTCTTTTATAAAGCACGTAATACTGGAGATACGAGCCTGGGTCTCTCTGCGTCTTGCTTCCAAGACAAACACATTGCCCCTGAGCTATCCTTGCTATTGACTGATTGCAAAGGCAGGTGCACTGCACCTTTGCAGGTGCTGATGACACACACTGTTGGAGTTGATTGTAAGTTCTCAGCTGCTGGCAAGCGGAGAAAGGGATCTCTTCCCCCTGTGCCGGAGACTTAGCAATAGTCCTACGATAGCGCCTTGTTGGCTGCTTGCACTTTGTCTCTCAATGCCGGATCTTTGCTCATGAATAAATGTATGTTATCAGTTGGACCTAGTCTTGTTGAATATGTTTTTGTTTATTTGTGATTAACTGTTATTATGTTGCATCATTTTCCTCACTGTGTCACATATCCCCATTTATGAAACAATTCTCCAAGTGTTTTAATTCAGGTCTAAACAGGCGAGGCGCCTGGCAACAACCTTGAAGAACTGATGAGTTATAATTCATGTCCTTCCAGTAACTGGCGGGACATATATTCTATTGAAAAACAAGTGACAGAATATGGGCATGCCTAAATTCAGCACTACACTGCAACAGGAAAGGAGTTCCAGACTGGACACTATCAGCCATCTTGGAATAACCCCAAGGAACTGATCACAGCAAACTTGTTTAAGTGCACTGACAAACCAAGCTCTTTTTAGCTTTCTAGCAACCCATAACCTTTCCTCCATGCCAAACAACCATGAAAGGCCAAGGACATGACTGCAAACCACAACCAGCAGAAAGGAATCAATGATATGATATGATATGATAACTGTACTGAGGAATCTGATGACTCCATCACCCATGCTAGTTTTCATTCCCCAGAATGACATGCTGGCCACTAGCCATTGTGTTGACGCGAGCATCCTGAGTCACCACGGTGATCCAATCGCCTTGGCCTGCCATGCTGATCCTGATGCTGAGGGCAAAGACTGGAGTTGCTGGTAAGGGGAAAACACTTCAGAAAGGACTGACATATATAGAGAAAAGGATGACTAATCGGATCCAGATTATATACTAACACCAATATTCCAGGGTCTCTTCTGACTGACTAGACTCATTCTGAGACATGGATGTCTAAAATATGTATTGCACAATGGATGTTATTGTCTGGCAGGAGAGATTGCTCTCCTACAAAGCACCGTTGGAAACTGTTGAACTGCTGCCTTCCTCCCACTGCCCCAGTTTGGTGAAGCAGTGGGAAATGGGGAAAAACGAACTGGTCTAGTTACAGGGAGGAAGAGTGAGATGGTTGGAGTGGGACGAGTGAGCTGGCAGCACTACACTGAAACCAAAGATTGAAGGACACATGGAGTGGGAGATGCAAGGGGAAAACACGGAAGTTGAAGGAAAGAGGTGGGGAGTGAGCAGTTCATACTGAGCAGAGGTTTTTTGGCAGGGGATGAAATATGTGTGCCGGAGACCCACATTCAGTGGAGGCAAAAGGGAGGGAGTCCGAGGAGCGAAGGGCTGGGGGTGGATCACTGGTTAAGGCAGACAGTCTGTGAAAAAAGGCATTGAGTAAATGTGCCAAATCAGGGCTCGAAGGCTCCGGAAAAGTTTGTCTTGTCAGAGTGCTACTTTGTTCCGGGGACCCCGATACATTTCCAATCTGGTATAAATCCACACACTTGTGCTCATGAGCAGTCTAAGTTTCAGAAGTCTCACCACAGGTGACTGAACGCATGAGCTGGCAAATCCTCACCTACTGATATACAGCAGTTCAGATTGGTATATATGTCTTGCAATTTACAAAAATGTTTTTGTTAGGGTGAGTATTGCAGCCAACAAAAACAACATAGTCTAACATCCATTTTTTATCTCAAAAGGGTTTCTCGCAGAATCACTATCAGACAGGTTTCAAATGAAATTGAGGGGAATCTTATGTTCCCGTAATGCTCTTTGATTTTATGCTTGGGTTCTACAAAGAGATACTGGGCCTCATTGCACACGCGTCAGCCCGGAAACAAGGGTGTCGATAAGCCTACCAGCAATGTTGTTTCTGGACCGGCACACTACGGGTTTGCCTGACGGAGCCGCTGTGCCTGACAGGGCAGACCCTGCCGGACACAGCTTCCGTGGTCCCCACTTCCAAGAGTCCTATGGGACTCCATGGAAATGGGGATTAACAGAATTACCGGCATTTGACTTCTCAGCCGCCGGGGTTGTAATACCCCAGTGTTACTGGGAATTCAGGTACCAGTAATTCATTGCGGGTCCAATGGCAACCGCCGGTATCACCGGCAGGGTTACCGCGTGACCTAACCTGAGCCCCTCCCCGCCCCCCGCCACCGGCTCCACCCGATGAAGTGATGGAGTAACCAGGTTCATTGTCTCGGGAGGATAGCTCAGAGGAAATGTGCTCGCCTTGGAAGCAAGACGACATGGAGCACCACAGGTCCGATCCCCGGGTCTGCGCTTAGATACCTCTGGGTATTAAGTGTGTTATAAATAACCAGTCATATCACCTCCTTCTCGGCCCCTCCCCTCCAAGGAGTAGAGGGTATCCCTAGTAAATATTCTTCATTTCAAGCACTGTGCCAAATCAGCGAATCCTCTGAATTCTCTGAAGAGGGCTTCTGTGTGGGGGTCGGAGAGCAGGATTCGACACGGTGGGATCTGTAGAAAAGGAAATTGAAGAGCGGTGGTGCAGGGGTAGCACATAGACCCAATGTTCGCATGTTCAAGTCATGGGGGCCACAATCCAAACAGGCCAATACAATGTTTTGAGATGGACTTCGGTCAATATTTATTTCAGAGATATAAACAAGGGTTAAGAGTTGCCTTTCTGGCACAAAAACCTCCAGAGGCTACTAGTTCAATCAGGCTACCAACTCAGGGGAATGCTGGAATCTGCTGGTGGTGTGTAAAGGATCATTGCGTCATCCCATTTGAATTTGAGATCGCTACTATCAAAACAAGGCCGTCCAATTAAGATCAGACTTTCAATCCACGCAATTTGCTGCCAACCGTCTGCCTAAAATGGCGTGTATACAAGGTTGACTTGTTTTGCTTGGTGCAACGTCACAGGATCGAGATACATTGGCTGCAGATTAGTGAGGACAAGGCCTCAGCTGCCGTCATGATGTAAAGTCCCAGAAAGCAAACCACCTGGAAATGTCCCGACTTCCTTCCAATAACAGACTGCTTTAACATGTGTGCTCCCTCTGCCTCCATATTTTGGACACGGCCCTTCCGTTTCTGCCAGCGTTGCCATCTGCTGACAATCATTTCCAGGAGGCAATGTTGAGTTTTGAAAGTTAAAGTTTGGAGAAGCATGAATGTGGATGTGCTACAAATGGGCCAACTAGTTGCGCGTGCCTTTACACTGACGTAAGCAACAACTGCCACCAAAGAGGATGTCAGTAGTTAAGTTTGATGGAAAGTATAGCAGTTTGAGGTAACAGCGGCATTCAATTAACTGAAACACGAAGGAGTTGCACCAAATCATGCTCTGTTTCATAGGGTCCAGCGCAATCCGTGGAAGTCGCCGGGGGCACCAGGCTTAATCCATTTGAAAAAGCATCATTCCGTGATAATGTGATGCAAGCATAAGGCGCAAAACTGTTCTGAATTACCATCGATTCTGTAGAAGCCGAACATTTAGCACAAATACTTTGCTAAACTGACAGGGTAATTCATAGAATTTCGCACAAAAGTGGCACACGTGGCTGGTGCACAGTGACCCTGCAGCAACGCCACTTACGCCCCCAAGAACGCCCTCGCGCAAGGAAAAGCCATCAAAATCCCCAATTCATCACAAATGTCTGCGCTAACCCTGGACCAGTTCACAGTGCTGCCAAACAGCAAACGCCAAGCGGGGAACGTGTATTTCAGGGTTTCGCGGGAGGTTTCACACGCGATTGGCCTGGGTACGTGTATATCAGGGTTGCGCGTGAAGTAACACACGCGATTCCATCAGGGCACGTGTATTTCAGGGGTGCGCGGGAAGTTCCACACGCGATTGTCCTGGGTATGTGTGTTCCAGGGATGCGCGTGAAGTTTCACACGCAAATTCAGCAGGGTACGTGTCTTTCAGGGGTGCGCGGGAAGTTCCACACGCAATCGTCCTGGGTACGTGTATTCCAGGGGTGCGCGGGAAGTATCACACGCAAATTCAGCAGGGTACGTGTATTTCAGGGGTGCGCAGGAAGTGTCATACGCGATTCCATCAGGGCACGTGTATTTCAGGGGTGCGCGTGAAGTTTCACACGCAAATTCAGCAGGGTACGTGTCTTTCAGGGGTGCGCGGGAAGTTCCACATGCGATCGTCCTGGGTACGTGTATTCCAGGGGTGCGCGGGAAGTATCACACGCAAATCCAGCAGGGTACGTGTATTTCAGGGGTGCGCGGGGAGTACTACACGTGAATTGGCGGTGTGGGTCCTCCCAGGTGTTCCCTCTACACCCTCCACGGCCCCTGCAGGCAGCCCACACCACAGGGGACTACCCTGCACCCCTGCTCATGTCCCGCAGGCAGCCCATCCACCATGGGCATGCCCCCCATCCCAGCCACATGTCACCTGGCACTACTGATCAACAATGCGTGTCTCCCAGCACCCTCACCCCCCAGCACTGTGGGGCACCTGCCAGCAGGCCCCCACTCATGTCTCCCAGCACCCTCACCCCCCGCAGTGCAGGGGCACCCTCCACCAGGCCCCCACTCATGTCCAACTCATGTCTCCCAGCACCCCCACCCCCCAGCATCCAGGGGCACCCTCCACCAGGCCCCCACTCATGTCTCCCAGCACCCCCACGCCCCAGCAGTGCAGGGGCACCCTCCACCAGGCCCCCACTCATGTCTCCCAGCACCCCCACCCCCCAGCACTGTGGGGCACCTGCCAGCAGGCCTCCACTCATGTCCCCCAGCCACCACGTCATCAGAATCTAGATCCCTGGCCCTTATGGGCTGCCTCCACATGCCAAACACCCACCCAAGTATTGCATCCACCAACTTAGAAATGCCAATTACATGATACAACCCCAATGGCAAGTATGTAAATGAACACATGTCCCTCACATACACACAATGGGTGTCAGTGAATGTCAAAACACATATCATGACATGCATGAAACCAATGAGATGCTACTACACATTGAAGTTTGATGAAGAAAATGTATTAAAAGCAACATAAATGGAATCAAAAATAAACAAACGACAATGGGAATTAAAAACCAAAAGCAGCATGTCCGTAAAATAATGTAAAACCACAAATCAAAATCCAAAGGAAAGGTGTCCAAAGTCACAGTTCCAAAAAGTAAATCCAATGGAAAATCAAAACCGAAAACCATTGCTCCATGGGTAAATTCAAAATAAAAAATAAAATCCAACAGTCAACTATATACAGCTTAACCAATCCAGGGTCCATGATCCCAACAGAAGAAATGAAACCTATCTACTAATACTACCTAATTAAAAAAATACATACAAAAATGTGGTCCATTGTCCAAAAGGTCCAAAAAAAAACAGAAAAACCAAAGGAAACCTAACACTAACTACATAACTATTTACAAGGGCAGCGGGCGAGTCCAACGGCTCACTTCGGGATGTTCCGGGCCAGGGCATCATCGAACTCCTGCTCAATGTCCCGGAGGCGGTCCTCCTCCATGGCCCTGAGGGTCCGCAGGGCCGACGACATGTTCTCCTCCAACTCCCTGCGGATTGCCTCGAGGCACTCGGCCCGCCTCAGGGCCCTCTGCATGGAGTTCTCTGCCCTGACCATCGTGAGCCGTGCCTCTTCCGCCCGCTGCCGCTCCGCATCTATGGTGTGGCCCAACCGCTGCCACACGGAAGACACTTCCCGTCCTGGGTCCTCCTGCCCTCCGGCCGATGCCTGCCCCTCCGATGTGGAAAGGCCCGAGCCATCATGGCTCCCACCTCGTTGCTGCTGCTGCTGTGCCTGTGCCTGTGCCCTGGCTCCTGCTGCCTGCACATCCTCCACTGGCCGGGGTGCAGTCGTTGATGTGGCCACCCCTGCAGGACGTCTGACTCCCGACTGTGGCAGGGATGTGTCCTCCACCAGCCTGGCCGCACCGTCAGAGGCAGCTCCACAGGGCACCCAGGTGACAAATGGGTGGAAAGATGGCACGGAGGACGACTGGCACATAGGGTGTTCAGTTGAGGAGGGGGTCGGAACAAGCTCCAGCAAACGGAGGAATCTGGCCTGGGTGACCTGTCCCAGTAGGCCGACGCGGTCAATGAGCCATTCGAGATGATGTGCAGTCTCCTCATGAAAAGACTGCAGGTCACCTCGCATGGCCCGTTGACGCAACGCCACACCAGTCAGGACAGGCTCAACCCGTACCTGGATAGGCAGAGGAAGGCCAGTTGTTGTAAGCTCATCCCCTGCCTGAAAACGGGTCTGGACGTAGGCATCCCTGCTGGTGCAAGATGATGCAGTGACAGGATCAGGGACAGGATTGCACACAGGCACCTCCGCAGCGGCCTGTGCTGCCTCCTGTCCCTGGTCCTGCACTGCACCACTAGCACCAGTGGAATCCCCACCTCCAGACCCCGTCTCTGTCGCTTGCATGGCCTCCTCCTCCACCAAACCCCCCACCAACCTGGACGACTCCGTGCCATCTTCCCCCGTTGAGCCCTGTGGGGTCCCAGCTGCCTCTTCTGCTGCCGAGGAGTCCAACTCCGACCTCCGCCTCTTGGACCTCCCCCGGCAGCTGCGGCCTGGGACGCGGCACCGGACTCCTCACTCCCCGACGAGATGACAACCTGGGAGGGGAGCCGGGCCTTGCGTCTCCGGCTGGCGGTGCGATCCCCGCCGCTGTGCTCCACAGCACCTTCTCCGCCCTCTTCATCAGTTGACGCTGCAGACAGGGAGAAATAAAACACAGGCATCAGGGCACTGTACAATGGACACATACACACATGACAGTTGTACATGAGTGGCATTGGCAAACCTCAGACATGGCATCACAATCGCCAACACACATGTCATTTCAACTCGCACACATGAGCCATACCACAGCCATATCGCAACAGCCAGCACCATCCATACACATACAACAGCATGAGCAGGCAAAGGTGACCCAGACATCACATGCAACACATGGAGTGCACTACGCATGCAGACACACCACCACACTTGCATGCATGTGTACACCTTTGCCAACTGTCGCAGTGTTCAGATTGGCATCCATGTCACATCTGCCAATCAGGCTTCCACATCCCGCTGTCACATGCATCTATGCTGCATCCCTGTTGCACCCTTGTCAAATACACACACATGCACATGTACACAGTGCTGATACATGCAGCTGAAACCAACATCCATGTGTGACATCACGAACATGCCTACTTACATACACATTCATCCAAACATGTGTGCCCACACAACTGCATTTGGCATGCAAGCCTACACACACAAGCATCATCCATGTCTCACACATGAGAGCCCTCGCATGTGTTAGCCTCACGGCCCTGTACACCCCACCCCATATTTGGCCCCATAAAAACACATGTGCAACCTGCACACTAATGGCACATCACCACACGCACAGCTTACAATGATGATGCATGTACACTTACCGCTCGACTCCAGACGGGTCTGCCTCTCAAGGACCTGGACGTGGAGCGCTGGGGATATGCGTTCCAGGACCCTCATCTGATCGTCCGACAAGTGCCCCCGGCGCCCCTTAGCATCCGCTGCCTTCAAGAGGCACCGGGCCTTGTTGAGGGTCCTGGACCTGAAGTCCTCTCAGCGCTTCTTGACATGATGGAATAGTCGGACTGCCACCCCCTCCGCGTTGATGGCAGTCACGATGTCCGTCCAGATCCGAGTCCGTCCTTCCTTGTCGGCGCGCAAACTTCCGAAGAGGGCATCATACTGCCCCAGGACTTGCTCCACCAGAACACCAACTTCGGTGGCATTGAAGCTGTTGCCCCTCTGCCTCTCTGGCCGGGGGTTGCCAGTGGTGCCAGATGTTGCAGTGCCCGACATGACAACCCCAGAGGCAGGAGTGGGTGGGCAACTGGGTCCTGGGGCTGGTCTGTGGAGCGATGGAATCCAAATCGGGAGTCTTTGGTTCCAGCAGGGGTGGTCACAGCAACAGCACCCCTGGCTGATGTGCAGGCAGCAAATGGCAGGGCACGTGGGCAGTATGCAATCAGGCAGCAGCAGATAGCAGGTGGGAGCGTGCTCGGGGCTCTGGGGGGCAGTAATTCGGCCTTCTGGGCAGGAGCGTGGTCTTCCGTGTGCTTATGCGTGGCCAGCTTGATACGGAGTGATTTGGCACGTGAAAATCCAGCACGTCTGCGTGTAATTCGAGGAAAGGGCCTTAGCGCGTAAGCGCGTCAGCACACGTACGCGAATTCATTGGCCCAAAGGCCACCAGCGCGTATGTGCATCTGTGACGTGTGCGCGGGCGTTTCCCTGTACACGGGTGCATGTTACACGTCCAATGACTGCACGTCAGAGTGTCAGCTCGTGTAATTGGAGGATGGGGCCTTAGTGCGTACACGCGGAAGTGATGCTGGACATGTGGGCATGTTTAAAAGGTAAGTGTAGAACGCCATTTCCTTGTACGTGCTTTTCGCGGAGAGCGAGTGGGTGAAATCTGTACTTCTTGTCGGTTCACACGCGATTTACTTCACGGCGTTCCAAGTTCGTACTCCCTGTTACCTCTGACAGCTTTTTCTCTTTTTGTCTTTTTCCTGGGCCTGTTTCCTCAAACAGCGTTCACTTCTCCTGTTGTCCTGTCTCCTCAGACAGCGTACAATTCTTCTTTTGGCGGGGGTGTTGCCAACGCGCACACGCGCGTATTTTTCACACGATTTTTCCTGGCAGACGGTGAGTCGCGCACGTATATAACATCTGTGCTTGCCCCGTGTGTTGCCTACCCCTTCAGAGGTCAGTCTAGGCTCCTTGTGACCCGCATGCGTTCATTTTTGTGTTTCTGGGTGCCACAGCGTAGTGCAGGTTTATTTTTCCACGCACGTGGTCTAGGAGGGGTTGCGTGCACATTATCTCCCTTTTTTGGGGTGCCTGTGCGTTGCGTGACCCGTCATCTTCCCCCAGGGGTCACATACAGCCTTGCTAGAGCACTAGGGTATGAATTCCATCTAGTACCCTACCCCTTTGACCCTCAATTGCCCAGGACAATAGTTTACTGTAACTCCCATATGCAGACAAAGAAAGCGGAAGTTGTCAGAAGCGGCCAGTAGCGTGTGACGAGCGTTTTACGAGACTGGTGCGGCTTGACGTCTTGTCGGCGCGGCCTATCGGCTGTGTGAGGGTCCTTTCCTCAGTACGGAAGTTCGGGAGCTGCAGCCGGTGACAGCGCTACGGTGCGGGGGTGAGGGCTGAGGAGCGGAGGACCTTTGGAGCTGTGTCAGTGTTTTGGTGACCAACGGGTGGAAGCAGCTCCAAGCGAGCGGCTGTGGAGCCCACCGCGGGGGTCCAAACAAGACGCGTGTGTACGAGCCGTGAGCCGTGGACATCACGCTGTTGGCGGCACTCTAGCCCTAGCCTGGCTCCAGCTGTGGGTGGTGTCCTGCCGGGGCCGAGCCCGAAACGCGGTAAGACGCGGTAAGAGATAGTTGGAATTTTGGTAGTGGAAGTTTATTCTGCCCCCTTCCCCTATTATTCCTTCCACGCCATTTAAAACTTCTGCTTCTTTCAACTCTTTGTTTGTTCTATCCTGCGTATAGCGGAGGGCGCCATAATAGTTTGTGGTGCTTGGGAGCCCTAATCCACCTATCCCGGGGTTTAGTGTTTCCCTTCTCTCTGGCCTTGTTAGACCTAAATGGCCCTGTCTACTCCATCTGAACCGACTACTGAAAAACGATGGCTTCGAAGTAGCACCCTGTCAAAAGAACTTGGAGGCGAACATTTCTTATCGTCCGCATTAAAAACTGCCTCTTCTGAAGATCGGGAAATGAGTTCGACTTCGGACACCTCCAGGATCATGCTGGCTCAGAAACCGTTAATGCCGGCAAAGAGCCCCCAAATACCTACTCTATGCGAAGCACAAACGGGACAAATGGGGAAAGTACCATTGTCGGGACTGACCCAGCTGCAGCAGGAAAACTCCTTGCTTTTCACTGAAGCTGGTCAGTTAAACAACGAGAAGGGGGACAAGAAAAAAAGTGAAAACCAAACGGACTCTAAGGAAAAAGAACAAGCGTCTGGCCAAATAACTATGCGGTCCCCCACCGGTACTACCGTATTGACGAGCGGTTCTTTGCCTGAGGCTGTCGGAGGATGGCCTTGGCAAGAACCTCAACGGAGGGGACCGAAATTAAGGCCCGAGCCCTAGACGCCGCTCAGTCACATCCACTCCAAAGTCCCTTGCCCGTAGAGAATGAAATCGAAAATAAAATAAAGGATTCTGACAATCCGGTACTCCAACGAACAAACGCTTTAATAACCGTACAAATCCAGAGATCTTCAAACCAGAACACTGGAAAGCAAAGCTCACACTCTTTATCAAACTCCTTCTCAAGAATTGCCTCAAGTGTCTCCTTGACTTCGGATCAAGAAGACTTATCTAAAATTGAGGGACCTAGAATTTCTGACGAGGACGAGTCGGAAGCAGAATCATCAAAGAATGAAAATCCCTTGGATCAACCATCGATGTCTCTTAGGACGGCGAATCAGAGCCAGAAACATAAAGATTCGCCGTGTGTGACCAACTTTAGAGACAAAAACTTAACTTTGGAACCAGCCTCCAAAGTGAACCAGGGAAGTGGTAAACAAGTCGGCAATGAACCTGTTGGCTTGACAACAACGGAGCAAAACATCAAAGGATCATTGAAAGCAAAGTCAACTCCAAACAAAATATATACGAAAAAACAAAGGAAATCTGGACTCAGAAATCAAGACAGTGCAAAATCCCTTCCAACTCCGTTAATATCATCCTCTCTAAGGGATTACTTTTTGAATCAACATAAAAGAAAGTTAGATCATGATGCAGAACTCTCCGACGCAGAGATCTTGGAGGCGGTGCAAGATCCACTACCTGCAAATAAAACAAGAAAGACTGAACAAAGCGCACAAAGGGTGGAATCAAACTTAAAAGCGCCAGTCCAAAAGGAGGTGATTGCGCAAACAATGACAAGTGTAGCATCGCAGGATTGTCGTGTAGAGCCGCCCACTCAGCTATCGGTTCCGTCAAATCCCGGTAGCATAAATGAAAGGCGATCCGAAATCGAAATAAAGGAAACGTCGATGTCTCCTCGAACTGTGGAAGAAGTCAGTCCTCAAGGATCAATTATTCTTCTAGAAGCCAGGCGCTCCCCAAAATCGATAGTGGGTTCAGGAGAAGACCGAAATGTAAGAACAAGAGCACACATAGCGGAATCATCGCGTTACACTAAAGGTCATAAAGCTGTGACTGAGAGCCGTACTGATGATTTACTACAGTCTATAGACAGAAGAAGTATGGACAGATCATCTGCCCACATGGGTGACAAAGGTTTCCATACACCAGCCACTATCAGGATGCTTAGTGAAATATCGATGCCGGCTCAGAAAGACTCTCCTAGCAAAAAGACTGATCTGCTACAAATAATGTCATCATTTACAATTGCGCTAAATCCTTTTACTAAGCTCTACGAGTCCATTAAGGAAACTCTTAAAGACAACACTTCCTTGTCATCAGCAATGTTGGAAAAATTGACCTTTATGGAAGGCTTTATAACAGCTCTCGAGACAAAAAACACGCTATCACAGGCGAAAATGGAAAAAAAAATCGACAAGCTAGAAGCGCAGCTGTCGGAAAAACACATCGTTGTTAATTTGCCATCTTCTAAAACGTCTACTGGCTCACAGACTGGTGAAAGACCTACTCATATGGACTTGGCACCAATTTTTGGAAAAAAATCATCAGGAATTCCAACTATAATATCGGAACTGAGAACAAAGAAAAACGAGCAGACAGAGACAGAGTCCCAAAAAATTAAATCAACACAAATGATCCAAAGAAAAGATGTATTGACACATAAACCGAAGAAGACTGAGGAAAAGTCTTCTCAACCACTGTTGGTCTTGGGCCTTGGGACAAAAGGGAACAAGCTCGAAGAGAGTAAAATAAGGAAGACGGAATCTTTCCAGAATACACCATCTGTCAAACTAGTCCATAAACCTTCGCTTACATCCCCAAAAACGATTGACGAATTTCTAGAAGATAGCGAACTAATGAATTTGTCTCAACATCATGCAAATTTGGAAGATTCTCAAGTTACGGTAACATCATCCCAATCGGAAATCGAAGAGGTGGAAGATTCTAAAGAAGCCCCTAGACAGAGGGCCCAAAGAGAAGAGAATGTCAAGGTCCGTATAGAACCCAAAGAAAAAAGTAAAACGAGTTTGGGAGATCAAAGACAAAATAAGGTGATGATTTCAGAAAAACATCCTGAACAATGCGAGATCGCCCGTAGACCATCAAAATTTATAGGAAACCTAAGGAAGAAAATGGGAAATAGGAATCTCAATGAAAAACTTGAAGGAACTACAGTATATAAAATTGAACAAACATCATCAAAAGAGGACTATATGGTTCTAAATAGAAAAATGATTCTTAAAATCGTAGCAAAAATCAACAAACTACAACATCTGACGACAAACGATATTGAATTAGTTGAACCATATCATAGGGAGCACAGAGCAAAAGCCCTTATCTACATAAGAAACGAAGCTCTGGCAGAAATCCCTAAAGAAACTTCCAAAGATCTACACAAACTAGGATTCAACTTGACCCTAGTATCTAAACAAGCACGTAAAGCACCAGAAAAAGAAATCCGGAGGAGGCTCACTTCGACAAGGGCTGACCATACTCAAAACCGTAGACACGACTCGGACCGGAGTAAAATCCCTCGATTAAGGGTACTGAGCAATTGCAATGACCATGTCGATGGGAAAAAAGAGGAAAAGAAATTTGAATTTTCATCAAAAAGGGAAAATACAAATCGGACTCTGCGTTACCGAAACAACTACAAATCTACGTGGATAAGAAAAGATAGAATCAACTCTACTGATAGATGGGAAGATCCAAGGAAATTCCAAACGTGCCATCAGAAGCAGAAAGGCACCGAAGGACCGTGGAAATGGCTGGTTGAAACGTTTGGACGCTCCCATAAAAAATAGCAGCGATCAGAAAGTCCCTTCCAAGAGTCTCCGGCGTCTAGTGTGAAACTGTCCCTAAATTTGACCAAGAAAGATCTGGTAATGGCATCCTGGAATACCAGAGGTTTTAATCACCTGACTCGCCCAAGCGACATTAATTTAGGAAGTTTTGACATCTTATGTCTACAGGAAACATGGTTAGTAGACTGTCCAGCATTAGACGGATTTACAATTGAAATCTCACCAGCTTGCAGATCGCTATTGGGTGGACCATCTGCGGGTCTATTAACAGCTATTCGCATTGGCTCAGGTATTACACCAAAGACTAAAATCATGGAAGCCTATGGTATGCTTGGTACCCTTACCTCATGGCAGCGCTATGATCCCGAATCAGCTAAATGGATTACAACAGACCTTGCAATTTTAAATCTATATTGGAACCCGGAGAGAACAACTATAAGATACTTCTGTAACAAAGTAACGGAAGTTATTGATAACATCTTCGCAGATGGTAACATCGAGAACCTCAGAATTTGCGGAGATTTAAATGCTAAATGCTAAATGCAAAACCGAAGTAACATCTGAAAAAGCATTACAGACTTACTCTTCTGCTGATAAAAGAGGGTGTGCATGGTCTAAGTTGATGAAATCAAGAAATCTCTTTAATGCTGCTACATTAAAAGATCAGGGATCCCATTAAAAGATAATTCTTCCGCTACCTTAGACTACATCTATGTAACTGAAAGCTTGATCCCCTATGTCTCATCGTTCAGAGTTGTGAAAACTTTAGAAAGTGATCACAATTTATTAGAGTTAACTTGGAGATCGACGGTTCCGGAAAGGTCTATATATACAGCGGAAGTAGAGTCAAATGAACAACAATCCAGATTGCGCCTCACGGCGGAAAATATAAGAACTATTAAAGAAAGGCTGAGTATGGATCGTCAACGCAGTACAACGAGTTCTATTGCTAAAAGGCCAGATTACATTCTTCTACTGCTTCCTTACAGGGTGGTCTTTTCAGGAGGTAAGGGAAAAAAAGAAAAAAAAAACCTGCACATAAACACACCTATGATCGGTTGGTGGTTCTAAAGAGGCGTGAAGTAAGGAATCTGAAGAACTTGGCTGTAAAACACCAAACAGTGGAGGCATTGGCTGATTATTATGAGGGCACATCCCACTACAAATCATGGATAAAACATCATGTGGCGAGTTTGTACCAGAAGGACGCTGAAGCGATGCAAAGGTCTCTTGCATCAAAAAATACAAGAGATTTTTGGAATTTATTAAAAACTACCAACGGTCAAAGTGCTCCCTCTATAGCAAATGCAGTCTCGGAACAAAATTGGTTAGAGCACTTCACTGCACTTTTTCAATCACCTTCAACGACTGTAGACAGAAAAACCCAGTCCTCGGATGACGATTGGATCCCGCTGACAAATATGGAGGACATACTGAGAGTAATATCACAACTAAAAACCTCAAGAGCCCCAGGCCCTGACGGACTGTCCAATATTGACATTAAACAACATCCGGATGAATGGGCCGCAGTATTAAGGGAAATTTTCATTCACTGTCACAAAACAAAACAAATTCCAGTATCTTGGACAGAAGCAGTGGTGGTACCAATTTATAAAAAAGGCCCTAAAGAAAATCCTTCTAACTATAGGCCTATTGCACTATTGGACATCCTGGGGAAAATATTCGCGACTCTACTATTAACCCACTTTCAGAAGTGGGTTAAGATTTCCCCAGCGGCCGACCACTTTCAGACGGGATTTCAGAAGGGTGCAGGGACGATAATCAACATCTTTATCTTAAATATTATTAAAGCAAGGGTGAAATCCGGCTCTCCTAAAGTCCATCGGGCTCTGGTGGACCTGTCAAAGGCCTTTGATACCGTGGATCGTGAAAAACTGTGGGCCAAACTGAGAGCCTGGAATTGTCCGGCGCAAATTTTGGATCCAATCATGGCTTTACATACTCAAACATCAATGCGGGTCCGACTAAGTCAGCAAGGCCATTTATCACACAAAATCCCTACAAATCGTGGAGTTAAGCAAGGCTGCCCTCTAGCACCGGCTTTATTTATCGCCTTTATAGGAGATTTTCAGTACACTGAGGGAAAAATTCACTCATTTCCACCAAAAGTGGGATTGTCACAAGTATCCAGACTATGGTATGCGGATGACCTAATTTTGATGGACCAGACAAAAATTGGTCTCCAGCGGCAATTATCAAACCTTTATGCCTACATGAGTAAAAATAATTTAGAAATTAACGTTCAGAAAACCAAAATCTTGATTTTTACCAAATCGTCAACTAACCGAAAAACATCATCGGCTTGGTCTCTGCAAAACAGAAAATTGGAAGTGGTCAATGAATATAAATATCTTGGGGTATGGATAGACAATTCCCTGAAAGAAAATACCACTATGGAAGCTCTGTGGGACAAAGCCAGAAACCTGACAGCTCAATTAAAAGCTGTAGACAGAAAGTTTGGAAAATTTTCATGGATACCGGCTTTGAATTTCTACAAGGCAAAAATAGTGCCGGCTTTAACATACGGAATGTGTGCAAATCTAAGCCTTCCAGAAGAATTATGGCAAAGATTGGAAGGCGTTGTATGGAAGTCGGTTTTGGGTCTCCCAAAATCAGCACCGATGGCAGCGATTCGACGAGACCTCGACCTTACGTCCCTTGCAGCATCAGTGGAGCATGGTGCTCTTCAACTTTTCAGAAAAATTGTATGCCCAAACGCCCTCCCAATTTTTCGAGTGGTAGCAGATGAAATTCAAAGAGGTGGGTGTAAGCCTCTAACTGCCTGGGTCAGGAAACGGAAAGATGAATTGGAAGAAATAACCTGCACGGAAGAACTCCTGATTGCTAACCCAAGCAGAGTAAAAGAAAAATTATTGCAGCAAGATTGGATTCGGACAAATGAAAAAATCTCGTCATACAAACTGTTGAAAGACCTGCCACCTGGGCACAATAAACTAAAAATTCCACTGAAATACTGCAAAAAATTTCCGGAAAAAGCTTCAAGAAAAATGTTCATGCAAGCTTGGTTAAACATTCTTCATACAAGGGAAATTTTATATATTAGATCAAAATCCCTTACAGCTTCATGCCGACTATGTGAAAATCCTGACCAATTGGAAACTGTCAGACACCTTCTGACGTCTTGTCCAGCGATGTCTTTAGAAAGAGTGACGTACTTGACACCGCTATTATCCCACACATCGACATTAACTGAAGAGGTGGGCTGGTGTCGGCTAATTTCTGGCGATTCTGCCAGATGGTCGAGGGCTTCCGCTAAACTACTGGACATTGCTTTAAAAAAGGCAAACCAGGAAAATTACTTGACAGGCTAAACGAGTTCAGTGCAGTCGGACGATGGAAGGACAAAACCCGCCCACGGAATGACTTGTGACTTTTGACAGAAAGAAAGAAACGTAGAGCGGTGTGTCAAGCCGTCTTCTTAAAAACTATGCATGAAAAGAATTTTAAAAGACTGTTTTTTTGTAAAAATCTTTTTGATTAAATGCTAATAAAAAAAAATAAAAAAAAAATATGCACAACAACATCAGTGCCATGGTTGGGAGGCGAGCACGCGGTAAGGGTGGCAAAGGTGGCCGAGCCACAAGAGGTGGCCGTGGTGGATACGGTAGGGGACGTGGCCGGGACTTGCAGGGTGCCCCTAGCCCCCCATGTATGGGTGACCAGTCAGGGATACCCAGCCCCCCCCTGGTTGAGGGTAACGTGGCTGACACCATCCCTGCTCAGCCCTTGTTGGACCAGCCCATTGTGGCACCAGACCTGGCACAGGGTGACTCCATGGCTGACTTCCAGGTCAACAGGTCTAGGCCACGTTTGGCGGTGCACATTGGTGTCACCAGGCCACGTGGATCAGGGGCAGCTATGTCATCTGCTGCCCCAAGTAGGCAGGGTGGGGAGGCTGCAGGGGCAGCTGCGGCTCCATCCACCCCAGCTCTGAGTCTGAGTCAAGAGGGAGGAGAAAAGAATAATACATCAAATGAAATAAAAAAGGAACGAGCAACGATATACCCCTAGCAAAGGGAGTGAAAACAGAGGGAGGGGGGTTGTACCCTTTAAGGGAGTTAGGAGAAATAGAAAGAGGTCAGTTAAGGGCGGCAGAGGGGTACTCGAACCCGGCATACAGCCCTCCACCATATGTGGCTCATAGGAAGATGCCAACAGGGGAGGGGAGGACTGGAGAAGAACAAACTGCGGAGATAGGAAATGATGAGTGGGTAGCTGCACAGATACTATTAAAATTACGAGGTTCATTAACAGGGGAAGAGAAGGAGGTAGTAAGGAAAACAGACGAGGATAATACCAGGGAGAGTGGAATGAGAGGGGAAGAGCTGTTACGGCAAAAGGAAGAGATTTTGGAGGAACGACTAGCAGAATTAAGGGATGAGCAGAATGAATTGATCAAACAGCTCGAGAGGGAGGAAAGAGAGAGAGCGAGGAAAAGGAAAGAAGGTAAGAACGAATTGGAAAAAATAAGGGAACGAACTGAGGAGCAAAGGAGAGAAGCTGAAAGGGCAAAAGCAGCAGCAGAAAGGGTATCAAGAGCAGTGCTGCGAGAAAAGAAAAGGGAAGAAGAAGAGAAAGAACAAGAAATGGCAATGTGGAAGAGGAGATTACTATCAGAAACGACTAAGAAATACGAAGAAGGGAGGGTGATAGAGAGCATATTGGAAAGGGAAAGGGTGAAATGGGAAAGGAAGAAAGAGGATGAAAGAATATTGGAACAGATGAGTAGTGAAGTAATGGAGGAATTAAAAAGGAAAAGGGAGGAAAATGGTAGGGAGACGGAGGAGAGAAATGAAGGAGAAAGAGAAGATAGGAGAAGAGAGAGTGAAGTATGGGGGGATGTATATAAAGACACAGAAGTAGCAACAACATCAGGGCAAAGGGGAGCGGTTGATTAAGGAGAAAAAGGAGAACTGGACCTAATAGACTTACAAACAGTAACAATAAAGGGGAAAAAGACTGAGTGGGGGATGCCGTTTATGACTGACTTTTGTAGTGAGGAAGAAGAAGGAGTGGAGAAGGAAGGAAGAAACAGTGAAAGGGAAAGCCTAGATAAACTATACATCACCCGGACCAACACAGACTCACCATGGATCCGTAGGAGAAAGGATGAGCTGGAGAGAAGTGAGGAGGATGAGCAAGGAATAGCGGAAAGACAGACACATGAGGCCGCACCATCCCCATCACGCCCTCTCCCATCGCACCCTACATGCTCAACCACCTCACGCTCGTTACGCACAATAAAACTTGCGCCCTTCACAGACGAACTAACACCCTATGCATGTCGGCTTAGGGACCTCCCTAGACGCAGGCAGGAAAGGCGAATACACATGCCCACATTAAATACAGGAAATGATGGAAGAAGGGGAAAAGATGGAGAAGAAAGAGTTACGAGCAGGGGAAATACGGATGAAATTGATGATGTAGAAGAAAGGGAAGAAGAAGAAGGGTGTGAGGACTCGATTTTATGGAACACAAAGGGTAAAACGAGACATAACTTAATGCCACTTCTGGAGAGGGGAGGGGTTAGGCCACAGTATGTCCCTTGGAAGCATACAGACAAAGAAAATATAAAATGCAGGCTCCCATCATTAAGTGGAGGTGCGGGGAAGTGGATATTTGAAATGGAAAAACACACCGCAGGACAGAAACTGGCAGTAGGAGATGTGAAGGGCCTTCTAATATCGATATTAGGGGATGCAGCGGATGACATTTGGAAGAGAGCGGGATTCCCTGGGGTAACAATAACAAACACATCGCATGATGGGGCACCATTCGCAAACTGCAGACATGCACTATGGCAGGCACTGAGGGTACAGTACCCAGACACATCAGACATAGGAGCAATTACCTCCCGCAAGATGCGTGAGAACGAAGATCCTGTTGATTATATCCAGGAAATCCAAGAGAAGTGGCGCATGGAAACTAGAGAACAATGGGACAAAACACCCGCAATATTTTATCATATACTAGTACAAGGGCTCCCGGAAGGAGTTCAGAAACAACTGAAGAAAGTAGTGGGAATGGAAGCAAAAGCATGGCCAGAAATACAACTGACTATAGTGCATCATTGCAGGACATGGCAAGGAAAAATGAAACAAAAGGAAGAGGACAGGAAAACGGAAGAGGCTAAACTAGTACAGAAAAAGCTTACTAAATACACAATGGAAGGGGCACTAATAACTACGCCTACAACAATGACCCAAAGCCCCACACAAGTAGTGGCTGCACAAGATCCCTCCCAAATACCACCTTCACAGACTATAACACAACAGGTGCCGCCACTACAACCATACACGCCCAACATGGGAGGAGGATACCCAATGCCAGGAGCTGGGTATTATAATTACAACAGGGGGAGAGGAGGAATTATGAGAGGGAGAGGATACGGATATAATACCCAACAGCAGGTAGGAGGACTTAGAAGTTCCTATCCCACAGGGCAACCAGTATATCAGGACAACACAGGGAGCTTTCCATGGCAGAGTAGGGAACCACCGGTGTGTTGGAGTTGTGGACTATTAGGGCACATGTCACACACATGTAGAGTAAGACCAGGAACACCATCATGGAGTGAACAGGGACAACCAAGGCCCACACAGGAACAGCAGGGCATACAGCAACAGCAGACGTTGCAACAGGGAAATGAACAGCAACAACTAATAACACAACAACAGCCACAGACACATTCACTGACACAACAACAGGTAGCGATAACACAACAACCCCAAGTACAACAAACATAACTGGGTAGGGTGACGGTGCTGGGACACAACCCTTACACAGGAAATGGTCAATCGTTGTACCCTCAATAGGACAGCCCACAGACGGCCTTGGTGTGTCCCATCCTGTCAGTAACACCTAATAGTGCGGAGGAACCACGCATAGAGGTAACGATAGGTGACAAAAAGTTATCATTCCTTGTTGACACCGGGACGACCCGGTCTTGCATAAGGGAGGGTAAATTTAAGATGTCAGGCGAAGCCATGAACACCCAAGGATTCTCTGGGGCTAAAGGGTTGGTTCCTTTTACTGATAACATTCCCTTATCTATAGGAGATTATGACCTGTCAGTCCCACTTCTATATTATAGTGCCTCACCAGTAAAAATACTGGGGAGAGACATAATGAACAGGTTGAATATGACGATCTCATTTACTGAGGATGGCATAATTTGCTCCACTCCAGGGATTAACATGCTCACGGCACGACAGATTATGCAAGCATACTGCGGACAAACAGCGATTAGGGCGGAGCCAGTAGATGGCGAGCTCTTCCAGTACGGGACAGACATGGCATTTGCATGGATGCCAGGGATAGAGGGAAAAATGTGGAGGAGGCCAGCAGCCTATCTGTTCAGACCAGAAACACCAGTCAATGAGCCAGAAGGAAAGGTGGTTCCAGTGGACATTGAGAGCATTATAGCAACAGCTGATTACATTGCTGTACATGCCCAAGACAGAGAAGGAAGGGCATGGAGGGCAGTGATAGCACTAGCGGAAGGATGTACACTCACCCAGGTGTCAGATGAGGAGCTGTTCTCAGATGAAAAGGAGGAAGGTGAAATGGTGTTTATGATGTGTGTGGAAATATGGCTAAGAGTGGCGTACAAACAAGTAGCACAGAAAATTGCAATGGCGCTTGAGGCACCCGCATGCACCCCAGTCCCCTTCTTTAAGGAGGATATGACAAAGGTACCCACATCACTGTGGACTACTAGCCCCTATGACGTGGGGTGCATAAAAAGTATAGGGGGAGTAAGGATAAAATTGAAAAAAGGTGCAATACTCCCCAGAGTGAAACAGTACCCACTATCAAAAGAGGCAGATGAGGGCATATATGAAACCATAACGGCCCTTATAAATAATGGCATATTGGTCCCCTCAGAATCACCATGTAACACGGCTGTATACCCAGTGCGCAAGGCTAAAGGGGGTTCTTGGCGCTTCATACAGGATCTCAGGCCCTTGAACAACATAGTAGAAGCAGAATATCCCATAGCAGCAAACCCGGCCACAATATTGTGTGGCATTCCAGCAGAAGCATCACGATTTACAGTGATCGACCTTAAAAATGCATTCTTCTCAATACCATTGCACCCAGACTCACAAGATCTGACAAGCTTCACTTACAGAAACACAAAGTGGAAACACACCAGATTGCCACAAGGGTATTGCGAATCACCCTCAATTTTCAACAGAGTAATACAGATGGATTTGGGTAACATTGAAGTGGAAAGCACAGTGTTGCAGTATGTCGATGATATAATAATTTGCAGTACAAACGAAAGAACATGCAGAGAGGACTCATTAAAGATGTTGACAATATTGGCTGAGAAAGGTTACAAGGTAGACATGGAAAAGTTACAGTACTGTCAAGAACAGGTACTTTACATTGGTCAGCTCATATCCCAACATGGAAGAAAGATTGCACCACAAAGAGCACAGGCCATTTCAAACACACCAGTGCCACAAACAGTGAGGGAACTGCAGCAGTTCCTGGGTCTATGCAACTACTGTAGAGCATGGGTATTTGATTACAGTTCATACATAGGGCCCCTGCTTGAGGCGTTAAAGGAAGCTAATAAAGGGGAGAAAAAGCTGAGGTGGACAATGTAAATGAAAGAGGCTTTTGATGAGTTGAAAGATGCGATATCAACTGCTCCGGTACTGGCATCCCCAGACTATGAGCGACAATTTTTTATATTTTCACATTGCGACTCAGCAGTAATGAAAGCAGTGTTGGCCCAAAAAACAAGCATGGGCTACAAGCCAGTAGCATTCTACAGCGGCCACTTAGATCCTGTGATGCTAGGTCATTTCCCTTGCGAACAAGGTCTCGCCGCAGCTGCTTTTGCGGTAGAGAAAGCATCAGCAATAACCATGGGGTGCCCAACTACACTGTTTGTGGAACATGCACTATTTGCCATATTGAATAAACCTAAGTCCACCCTAACCACGCAAAGGGCATCAGGTTATGAGATCATCTTATCCAGAGCTGAACTATCAATTGTTAGATGTAGCACGGTCAACCCTGCAAGGTTCCTAGCAGAAGTAATTGAGGAGGGAGATTATGCCCACGACTGTACGGAAATAACTGACATGTACTCATGTACTAGAAAGGTTGAAGAAAACGCGCTAGAGGGAGGTGAGCTCTTGTTCATTGATGGGTCATCAACTATCGACCAAAGGGATGGTGTAAGGAGGACTGGGGCAGCAGTGGTAAAAATGATGGAAGTACCGGTGTGTGTGGCCATGAAATGTGTACAATTACCACAGCATTACTCCGCTCAAGCAGCGGAATTAGTTGCACTGATCTTGGCATTGAAGGAAAGCTTTGACAAACGAGTGACCATATACTCCGACAGCGCGTATGTTACATCCACTGTCCACTCAGGGCTGTCGAAATGGAGAAGAAGAGGGTTTAGGAGAGCTGATGGCACTCCAGTACAACATGCCCTCCTATTGGATGAACTAATTGAAGCAATAAATGACCCGCAAGAATTAGCTTTAGTGAAATGCACCGCACACACCAATGGCGAAGATCACATCTCAAAAGGGAATGCAGCAGCAGACGCACATGTGAAGTACGCTGCCTACTTTGGTGAGATATGGAACCCCCCAGAGTCACAGAGAGGGAGAGGGAGGGGAATGGCTAAGGAGATGTTGATAAGAGAAGGGTACACCCATCTCCCAGCCACACAGATTATGGAGCTACAAGCGGCTGCACCAATGGCCGAAAAAGAAATATGGGTAAAAAGAGGATGCACAATGTCACCAACCGACGCACTATGGCGCCAGGGTGACACTGGAAAGGTTGTAATACCATTGGCACTTTTGAACACCGCCCTGAGCAAACTACATTACCCAGCCCACACAGGTAAGGAAGTAATTGCAGCACGAATTAGGGAAGACTGGTTCTGCCCCGAGTTAAATTCTCATGTGTCAAATTTTATCAGCAACTGTCTCACATGCCAACAGTTTACGGCCGGCCACACTCTGAAGGTGATAAAGGGTACTATACCCCGGCCAGAGGGACCGTTCCGACATCTCCATACTGACTATGTTGATATGATCAACGTATGTCAAGGAAATAGGTATATGATTGTAGTAGTATGCCCATTCTCGAGGTGGATTGAAGCAGGGCCCTGTTCACACCCAGATGCATTTAGAGCAGCTAAATTCCTAGTGAGGGAGGTCTTCCCTAGGTGGGGAGTGTGTGAGGTATTAAGGTCAAACAATGGCCCATATTTCGCAAACGAAATGTTCCAGCACATTACATCCTTGCTGAACATCAAGCATAAATTTGCATGTGCATACCACCCACAGGCCAACGGTGTATGTGAACGCCTGAACGGCCTATTAAAGGAGGCAATTGCAAAGATACAGCAAACAACAAAGAAGAGTTGGTTATATTGCCTTCCATTAGCCCTATTTGAGCTAAGGAATAGACCAGGGTCCGACCACCACCTCACCCCTCACGATGTGGTTACCGGACGTCAAATGCGCCTTCCCCTAACGCCAACATCAAGAGCATTTACTGACCACGAGAGCACTGCGAGTGTTCTTGGTGATGAAATGTACCAATATGTGTCTTCTTTGATTACTAGTGTGGTGTTTGTGTCTCAACAGCTCGAGCGCACGCGGGGCGGGTCTAACAGCGACCAACAAGAAGACGTGGATAAAGAATGGGAAAAGGAAAGACTGTGCAAAGTTGCTAAAGGTGACCACGTACTACTTCGCAATTTCAACAGAAAGTGGAACAGTCCACGATTCACTGGCCCCCATCTGGTAGAAGAGGTATCAACGAGAGCAGTAAAGTTACAGGACAAACGTGCTTGGAACCACCTACACGACGTAAAGATCTACAAACTCCAGACCCGCCCCAGCGCCACCGACAGGGCCACAGGAAGAACAACAACAGCATCACCAACGGAGGAAGAGACTTCTCCCACAACTAACAGCCTAAGTGTCCCCATACCCTGCCACCCCCCAGATTCGCCAGAGACAACTATTAGAAAAGAAAGGGGTGATCCCCATACCGCCCACCCCATGGTTACACGATCAAAGGGTAAAGAGACTCCCGCCAGCCTGAGCCCCAAACCCTCTGCCCATTGACCCCTACCCACTGTAGTAATAACTGAACTGAAGGACATTGTTTTTGCACATATACACATGTAAACACCTGAATGTTCTCTTTCTTTTCTCTCGCACATGCAGGTAAAGCGTATTATTGTACTGTTAAGAAAGTAGATAACTAACTAATTCACTGCCCAGGAGTAGATGGTACCCTCAGACGATAATTACCTGGAAGAATTGTCACACCAATTTGTATATGAAATAAAACGGCCAACGTACCTGAAAGGAAGGAGGGTACGTGTCTACTACACAGCATTCCTCTTGGCCATAGAACATTCAATGCCCCACCTCCAACCATACTTGCCTGCCCTAAGAGATAGGTCGCTTAGATTGGCGTGGGAACAGCTCTTCGCCTGGGCACTGAATGACTACTTGATAGGGAGAGCTTAATAACAATAACTAACCTTAATAACTAGCATATTAAGAATTTTCAGGCGGGCAACTGTAACGTCGCAAAAATACACTGCCGGACTGCAGCAAGGTAAGAGCAAAATGCCGGTGAAATTAGCATTTGTAATAAAATTGATAGGGATTTTAATGATCACCGGGTTCTTGGCTGCCTCTGTATGGCAGTACAGCTATGCTATTGATATTATTGCTGTACCCAAACCTAACATACCCCCACCCCCAGCTGCAACAGGTGTTACGTCAGGTGGTACTAGTAAAACCCCACACCAGGAAAATAGAGTCAAACGCAGCACATACTCAGATAATAAAGGCATTGACAACTATGTACAAGATTCAGCACACGTCTCTAACAACATGTGGTACCAACACATGACCAAAATAGGCAAGCAGACAACAGAAGACAGCTGCTACGTTTGCTCATTGATCCCATACGCCATGAGTGCTTCTAGAACATTTGTTGCTACGGAGATAGATGGAAAAATAGCACGATGTATAATATACCTGGCAGTGTTCCAGACGAAAGGAAGATTTCAAGGGACAGTTGTGCATCTGGTGTGGAAAACACGAGATACATATCCATATGAAAACAACTTCCTTAAGACTTATTTGAGTTACCACAAGAGCAGTCTACATGCTGAAGGATTCAGATACATAACAAGTGGTCCTGAAAAAGGAGAAACAAAGAAGGTAACACTGCAGTACCTACCATGTGATTGGTACGCCGCTGAAGTCCCTGGTAAAAACGGATGTTGGGAAAGACCACTGATGATAATAGCAGAGAAGGTGTACATGGACAACAAATGGGACATAGGAGTGGTTGGCAGCAACATGATAACAAGAGAAAATATTTCAACTATTGATGGACATAACCACAGATATTGGATGACTTGGGTCAAGTACGTACCCATGCTTACGTGGATGGAGAAGGATGAAGACCCAATAACAATATTGCCGTTAACTGCGCCTAAGGTATGCTACCAACATAAAGGAGAGGTGGATGTAGGATACAATACCAACTGTGAAAGCGTGATGGAGTTACCTGAGGGGGGAGCAGGAACCGCAGTGGTAATGGACCATTACTGGGCCTGTGGAGACAAGGCGTATCACACACTGCCCCCTTTGTGGAATGGTGTATGCACTATAGTACACGTTAATGTACCATCACTAGTGGTACCCCAGAAGCATGTGAACATGGCGAATTTCCCCAAGATGGATGAAGGAAACAAAAGGAAGAAGAGATCTGCACAGCCTCGAAAAGGATCAGAGAACCGACGCAACGGCAACGACACTGTCCTCAACAGAAGGAAAAGACAAGGAGAACCTCTGACAGGAAATTACCTGTGGGGAAGGTCGGAAACAGCACTGACCTCAATACCGCCGGAACACAGACTATTCAGCAGAGCAGCTATGTTCTTCTCCTCAATAATACATCCTGGACTGCAGGCTTACGCAAACGCTAAATGGCTCCAGGTAACTAGGTGGGAACTAATGATGACAATCAACTCTACAGTAAATGGATTCAATGCAATAAAAGAGGAATTGCGAGCAGTAAGAATGGTTGCACTACAGAACAGATATGTACTGGACCTCCTCACAGCAATGGAAGGAGGAGTTTGCGCAAAGATAGGACAATCATGCTGCACATTCATTCCTGCTAACGATGCTGACAATGGTACCCTCACGGAAGCTGTGTCACAATTGGCCCAGATGCACTCAAAAATGATGGATGAAAGTAAAGGTGTGAAAAAGGATGAGAGCTGGTTTTCAATATTATGGTCATGGATGCCATCCTGGCTGTCAGATGGACTGAAGATTATAGTTGGATGCACTATCTTGGCTGGAGCTGCACTGATCATAATAAGATTTTGGAAGACCCGGAAGGCACGCACCGCAGACGAGATGATCGAAATGGTTGGTATACACCTCTTGATGCCAACAGATGACGGCCAACACACAGGTACAATAATAAAAGAGAGGGAGAAGTTGCGCAACCAGATCATCACCAACCACCTGGACCCACCATCTGTAAAACTCGAAAACCCAAGAAACCCAAGGAGCTACATAGGGAAATGGGTATACTGCACTCCTGGAGGAACATGTGAATATATGTATTGGTCATTCGAAGACCATGTTAACCACTATGGACATTTGGGAGGAATAACTAAAATATGGAGAGTAAGAGGAGATAAAGAAAAGGATATGTTTGTGGTCGACAAGTCGACCAGAGGGGGGACTGAAGTGGGAGAATGGAAGAACAGGCTCCCGCCCTTCCCCTCTCGCGCTTGGCCTAGAGGATCACGGCCCAGACACCCGCCACGAGAGGAGTTTGCCTATCTACCGGACGACCAAATACCCTGGTACAGGAACATACGGATGTGCCCATCTACCTGCCCAACAGCCCGCCCTGTCCATGCCGACACCTGCGGCACGGACCAGCTTGACTAAACTTACACGTCGTTAGAGACGCCATGACGACTTAGCCAACGGTCAGCACACCTGTGCAAATATACACACCGGACACTCCCGCACCAATCTACACGAAGAATATACTCAGTGCTATGACGTAGGCGACAGACATACTCACGGACGTACATCTTTATTATTTTCCACATAGGCTTTCAAAATGCAGAAACGCAAGACGCATCATGAACTTATATAAAAAAGGCTTGCTCACGCTTCTTCTAAAGAGCCATGTACCATAATGAAGAATATAACGGGGACACGATACTGAGGACAAAGCAATATGATACCGTAACCTAAAGCGCTCTGCATCAAACGGTCCCACCTATGCACCAGGCCCAAGTAGGCCGCAGGCAAAAGCTTCCATGAACATTGAATGAGCAAGAACTGGGTTGCTGACCCTGCAAAATGAGCCGGCCAAAACACACCGCCAAGGGCACGATGTTGCAATCTCACACGCTGCAAGCCAACGCCAAGGTCGCACCTGCAAGATAAACCAGGCACACAGTAGGAAAAACAATATTAATTGTGTTGAATTTTGCCTCAAACACGGTCCCACCTCACGTGACAAAGTCAAACCTGACAAGATGCCAAGCCCAGGAGGAAGGAGACGCCTGAATCCCACGTTTCGAGACACAGGCAGATACAATTAAAAGACTCATTTGGACATCTGCAGCAGTGGGAGTATTCGACCTCCCAACATATGAATAAATCCTTACATTGTTTACACCTACCCATATTAAAACATTGTTGCAAATGACAGGTGCACCGCGAGCTGGGAACAGCGATAGTCCCAGACTGGGAGGCTCGCTAGCGGACCAATTAGAACTTGGGGTTCTTATCACTGATGCCATTCACACTGACCAATCCTCAGAGGTCTTCATGTAACAATTTTCATGTATCAAATTGAAGGGACAGCCCAGGTATACCACCTGACTAACTCTCAGCCAATAACACCGTTCTCTATATCTGCGCTATACTAACCCTACCACTCGAGTAACCAATCCAGAGTGGATATAGGTTTTTTGCTAAAACTTTCCAAGTGACGCAAGTAGCGCATCATACTAAGGTAAAAAGGGCCTGCGAGCCCAGCGATTGTGTGTGTATCAGGACGGACGCATACGCTCCTTGACCCATCCCTGCTGTTTTGTCTAATAAACAGCAGAGTCACCTTGCTTCTTGCGTGTGTCTCATACTCTATCTCTTTTGGGATATACGGGAGGAGTTGGGGCCTCCCTGCCCGGAGGTCTGCGGACGGCCCGGCCGACCCCGGCAGAATTTCCCCCCGACAATGTGGTTAAAGAAATACGTAAACTTTTATTTTATTCCAAGACTCTACTATTGCTATGTCAATTAGTATTTTTAAATCGTACATCTGACATAGGGCCTCATTACGAGTCAGCCGGTCCGGAAATAACGGTGAAGGTAAACCCGCCGCCACCGTTGTTTCCGGACCGGCTGATCTCGAGTTCTGCAGGCGGGAGGTGTCACTCCCGCCAGGTCTGACCCACGGGTTTAACACCACCCGCCTGCAGGCGGACGTGGAAACACCGGCACCATTACAGCATGGTGCCAATGTTTCTACTTCCCCATTCCCATGGAGTCCTGCGGGACTCCATGGAATGGGGATTTACCGAATTCCGCCTCCAGAATTCCCGGGTCACCGGAGTCATAATGCCCGGTAATTCCGGGACTCACGGAGGCGGAATGGTAATACGAGTCCGGCGATAACCTGCCGGTTTTTCCGGCACAGTTACTGCCGGACTTGTAGTCAGTTTTAAACCCAAATCCGTTGACACTGGGGAGCAGCTGTGGGTGGTGTCAACAGTGGGCAGGCAGCCAACACCCCTATGTGTCACAGTCACGCCAGAAAATATTTGGCCATGATACTTATTTTTTTACAAATCAAGCACTTCATTGGATTATCCGTGCATGATGTATTTCTTATTGACCCAGCACAGTTACTGGCACTCCCCAATTCATCCCATCGTAACCAGGCCAGGGGCAGTGGCTCCTATGATGACGTTTGCGGGATCGGAAGGACTCAAGTTGTACCTGGGAGGGTCGATCAGCGAGGAACGAGGTCAGACAGGCCAGGGCCTGATCGGTGATACCCAGGTTATCACAGAGACGATTGAGCAGGATTGCATGATGGACCATGGCAAAGGCAGAAGAGAGATTGAGTAAGTTACATATCTGATGTTCCAGATTTTGAATATGTTGAATAATTGATTTTTTACTAATTATATGTGTAAGAGACAGGAATAAACCTTTTCTTTGTGGGTTGATGTTTTTTCTATACTGCTATCATAATATAATTTTTATAGGGTTTTGATTTCCTTTTCCTAACTATACATTGTACAGGAAGTAACTCCCAACAATGTAAAGAAGCATTTATATATCGATGACATCACTTGCAATTGAATGACACCCATGTGCTGGGTGCCATGTCATTGCAGAGAAGGTTCCAGATTGGAGTCACTGACCCTGCCCTGCCTGAACGTGCAGCAGTCCAGTGCGGTGTCCTGAATAAATGACCCTGGTGCTTGGGGGAACAAGGTCAATACACACAACCAACTATATTCATAGACAAGTGGGATGACAATCATCCTGCAGAGGTCTAAACTGGCGGAGACCTGATTTTATTTTATAACACTTTCGGCTCCATGATCCTTTCGTGAAAGCCTACACACATTTAACAGCGCAAAAAAAAAATATTAAATAGATGAATAAAAAAACAAATGTGCAACTAAAACATGATAAACATGTGACCCTAGCCCATGTGCTGTATGAGGAGCATATTCTGGATTCTTAAAGATCAGTACTTCACAACATACGTGAACGGCGGATTGCACGGGGCAACACGCTGGTCTTGGAAGCAAAATTAGGGGGACAGTGTGGGCGGTGGGGAACATTGAGAATGGGGGAGTGGGGTATTAATTAAAACTAGAAATAGTAACATCTTCACACGAAAAAAATAGCCAGATACAGCTATCAATAGCACGCGTGATGAAATTGATACAGGGTAGTTGAACATACACAGAGAGGAAACTATACTAAACTGGTATGTATGTCTTGAAATGTGAGGGGAATCAATAATTGCACGAAGGCCTGCAATGTACTGGAATATGCCAAGAGACATGGGGTTAACATGTTATGCTTGCAGGAAACGCACCTAAAAGAGGGGATGCGCCAGGCGAGGTACTCACAAGAGAGGGGTCGATATCCTTATTCACAAGGCACTAGACTAAAAAGTCATAGAGGTAGAAACAGACCCAGATGGCAGATACATATGCACTATAGGTACGATTAAAGAGAATGAAATGTGACTTCTGAATTTGTATGGACTGAACATAGACACGCCAGAATTTTACAACATGATAGACGAGATACTAGCTAAGAGGGTTGGAATCAAAACTCTGTGGCTAAGAGACTGCAACATGGCATGGGACCCAGGGAGAGACAGCACCAGGGGTGTGGCTAGAACCATCAACAGATCAGCAGGGATGGTCAAGGTGCTGAGGAATTTCTATGGGTTTCAAGACACATGCACCCATGTGAAAGGAGTCACACACACACCACTCTGCACTACACAATAGTGCAGTCACAATTGTTTATATTTTGGCAACTCTGTGCCAGTAACACTTAGTATGGATATGCCAAAAGTGGAGGGTGGAAAAAAACATGGAGGTTTAAACCCGCTTCCTGGTCGGCACCCACCTATAGAGGTGATCTCTATGCAAACATTGAAGAATACTTCACATTAAAGAGGTGGCTCGGTTGGGAAGGTGGCAGCCCTAGAGGAGGTATTTAAAGGGAACATTTGCATTAGATGTATCTCCAAGGACATTGGAATATTAAGAGACACAGGCAACTGACTCACACTCCTAGAGAACAAGTGGCTTGCTTACAACAAGAACACTTGGATTTCAAAGGAATTGGAAATACAGCAGAGTAGAGTAAACATCTGATTCACTGTAATGACATGGTTGAGAGGGAAATCAAACTCCTAGATAGACCTAGGTTGGCCAGGAAGTATGGAGAGCTAGAAAGCCCAAGAAGGTCATTAGCATTGCTGGAAAACAGGCCGTGGAACCACAGTGGTGAGACTGCTGTGCTGGTCGAAAACAGGATCAGTCACACTGAGGGTGACAAAGTAAATGACGGGTTGAAAGAGTATTATGCTGAACTTTATGAAAGTAAAATGTCAGTGACAGTTGAGGGGACCAGAGCATACCTAGATGCAATCGAGACACCCAAAGTGGTAGAGACATTTAGATGAACTAACAGAAGCGGTTAAAAACCTAGCTAGCGGTAAAACCTGATGGACTCCAAGTGCCAGTTCTATAAAGAGCCCAATGATATCGTAGCCGCCGTGATGCTGTAGCTGTTTAACGAAGCCTACATGGCAGAGCATTGGCCCACTGTATTGTGAATGGCACATATCATTGTCCATCTTAAAGGTGACAAGAACCCAGAACAAGGTAGATGCTACAGGTCATAGACTATAAAATACTAGAGAAACTGATAGGAAACTGTATTCAGCGATCAATGCCAACAATCATGCATACAGACCAATCTGGGTTTATCCCGAGGAGGTTGACACAGCTAAATTTCGGTAGGAAATTTGCATAAATGGCCGCACTGAAACTTGGAGGGAAAGCTGCAGCGGTCCTAGTAGACACAGAAAAATCTTTCGACTCTGTCGAATGACAGTACATGTTAGAAGCTCTTCGAAGATGTGGGTTTGGGGCAATCATTTAAGATGGATCCCAATATTATATAAACAGCCACATGTCAAAGTGATCACAAACATATGATTCTCTCATCGCATCACCCTAGAACATGGCATGAGGCAGGCTGCCCTCTATCGTCGCTGCTATTTGCACTCGCGATGGATATATGCCCACTACTTATTAAACAGAAACAAATTAACAGGAGGCACGACATTATTGTAAAACTTATTTATCATTTGATGCTGAGATTTTACTACACATAACAGACCCGAGTGAACACCTGCAGGCGATTATGTCGGAGGTAGGGGCTTTTGGCGAGTGTGCCCAGCAGTGCATAGATTGCAACATATCGCAAGTGTAAGAGATACAAACAGCAGCAGGTACACTGGGTTTTATTTGGGTGCTTGAGGGAGTACAATATCTGGGGATTCAAATTGTAGCCATCCCCAATGCACTATTTACACCAAACTATAAACCACTAACAGAATATATTAAAGAAATAATACCAAGATGGATTAAGCAAATACTCTACATGGCGGCAGGCTGAATCACAGTAATAACACTGCTGTTGTTAACCTACATTTCTATTTTTATTTCAGGCCGTAACAATATAGCAAACAGGAGATTTCTTTAAACAGTTAGATGGACACTTAATCAGAACAGCAGGGGTGGGTAAAATGCAAAGAATAAAACGGAATCACTAACATATATGACAAGCGAGGACTAGCCATTCCGAACTTTAAAGAGCAATTTTTGGTAGCACAGATATAATTCTCTAAGTGCTGGTTCGAGGAGGACACATTTTTCCTCCATATGACAAGGTAACAATGATATGCTAAACCTTTAGCCCTCAACACAGAGGTAAAAAGTGTGGCCCAGAAACCACCGAGTGCAGTCTGAACTGTGGAATGTACATGAAGGGCGTGCAAAAGAATAGGGAAAGAAATGGGCGACCCTTAGCTATTCGTATCCGAGTTACATATATGGAACACAGAGCTCATCAAATTGTCAACTGAACCATAGGTGCAGAGGTTCTGGCACAGTAGGAACATTATGAGGTGGGAACAGTTTTTAAGTGCAGATGGATTCAAAACAAGAGAAGAAATAGCTCAGGACAGGCCAATAAACTAAACATATACATGGAATTATCACAGGCTTCTCACCACGAAGAGGAAGCACTGGTTTGACTTTCCCAGACACCCAGAAATAACTGAAACAACTGAAATGGTAAACTTAGGGCCTGATTTACGGAATTTTTTGCACACTGAAAAGTGACTTTGCACACCTTTCAGCACGCAAAACACCTTTCGTAGATTCATGGAACCGACTTTGCATGCTCTTTCAGTACCATGTGGGGACTGTGCGCAGGCCCATCACGTCTTGGCGTGCAGTCGAGCGCTTTGCGAGAGGCACCACGCAGAGTGTGGAACGGGCCTATGCAAGCAAATAATTAGGGGGCAGAACATGAATATGCCCCATTCCTCACACAGAATGAGGAAGAACAAGGACTTGCATGGACATGTCGAGGGACTGGCTGCGCAAAGAAATTGCATGCCCAGCAATGCGCAAACAAACTTTCTAAGTGTGAGTGACCCACCCACTTTACCCAGCATTCCAATAACAGCACCTGTGCACGCGCCATTTCCAGTGCTCTCTTGAGTAAGCCCTGATTTTAAGGGCTGTCTGTGGATGTCCTCCTTGAACTGCTTCCCTGTGAATTCATCGGTATGCTCGCATGATTCACTTTTATGGACTTTGGCATACATAACTTGAACGGAGCATTCATTTTGATGTTTGTTTCTTCTTAAGTGTTTGTTCTTGGAAAATGTTCTAAGTTTGAGAGACCCACTCACTTTACCCAGCATTCCAATAACAGCACCTGTGCATGCGCCATTGCACGTGTGCTGTTGAGTAAGCCCTGTTGTTAAGGGCTGTCTGTGGCTGTCGTACTTGAACTGCTTCCCTGTGAATTCAACAGTGTCTTTTCTTAGAAAACGTTCTAAGTGTGAGAGACCCACCCACTTTACCCAGCATTCCAATAACAGTACCTGTGCACGCGCCATTGCCAGCGCTCTCTTGACTAAGCCCTGTTGTTAAGGGCTGTCTGTGGATGCCCTCCTTGAACTGCTTCCCTGTGAATTCAACAGTGTTTTTTCTTAGAAAACGTTCTAAGTGTGAGAGACCCACCCAGTCTACCCAGCATTCCAATAACAGCACCTGTGCACGCGCCATTGCCAGCGCTCTCTTGAGTAAGCCCTGTTGTTAAGGGCTGTCTGTGGATGCCCTCCTTGAACTGCTTCCCTGTGAATTCAACGGTATGCTCGCATGATTCACTTTTATGGACTTTGGCATATATAACTTGAATAGTGCATTCATTTTGATGGTTGTTTCTTTTTAGGTGTTTTTTCTTGGAAAATCTTCTAAGTGTGAGAGACCCACCCACTTTACCCAGCATTCCAATAACAGCACCTGTGCATGCGCCATTGCACGTGCGCTGTTGAGTAAGCCCTGTTGTTAAGGGCTGTCTGTGGCTGTCTTTGGCTGGGTTAATGAGTGAGGAGAAATAATACATTTTAAAGTTGTGTGTTTTATTTTTCGTTTAAATTGTAATTTGACTTAATTCTTTGTGATTGAAAGAAACAATTGTGTTTATTTTTTATTTTTTATATTCTTCGTGGTTGAAGTGGTTAGTTTGAATTTCTACAGGGGTACTGCCCCACACATAGACGGTATTAACCCCTCCTACTAAGTGGGGATATAATCAAATTAAGTTTCAAACAAAGGAGGAGCACTGATCCTTAATCTACATTAACATTTCAAAAATGCACATAATGGTAGTACCTGGACATTACCTTGTAAACACGACACTCACAGTATATGTCCTCAAATTGTTACATATAACATATTTTAATATTAAACAAAAACTCAAAGCTACCAGACCCTGACAAAAAGATCTAAAACACTTAAAAAAGCATATGCACATGTTTAAATACAATATATACAACGCAAAAAAACTATTTACAATGTAAAAAACACAGGAAACAAAAGTTGGAACCTGAAAACAAAAGTACAGTGCCAAATCAATTGTTATTACTCCACACTGTACCCATCATAGCCCAACTTATATAAGTTTCTGTCCTAAATGTTGTGTGTTAACTGGAAATTCCTCAGGGGCAATCATATATCTTGTGCTCTGAAATGTCGATCTTTTTCCACTCAAAAATTCTATTCTTTATTTTCAAACATGGTACTCCAAAATCTGAAAGCTGGCATCCCAAGAGAATAATTTTCTTAGGCCAAATAAGGTTATAACTCCTTAGTTCTGTATACACTGGTCGTCCCATCCACAAACAGACCACACGGTCCCACTTAACTAAACCACTCTATACCGTAGTACTGGTCCTGAAACCAATCCAATGAATTATGGTCCTCTCGAGGAGATTCCCACGTCACTAATAGGGACAGGTAGCAAACTGGTCCTTGACCCGCGTTTGTTGCGTGTCTACCCAAACGCCATTCACTGTGTGTGAAAAGCTTTTCAGGACCAGTACTACGGTATAGAGCGGTTTCAGATTTAGGAGTACCATGTTTGAAAATAAAGAATAGAATTTTTGAGTGGAAAAAGATCGACATTTCAGAGCACAAGATATATGATTGCCCCTGAGGAATGTCCAGTTAACACACAACATTTAGGACAGAAACTTATATAAGTCGGGCTATGATGGGTACAGTGTGGAGTAATAACAATTGATTTGGCACTGTACTTTTGTTTTCAGGTTCTAACTTTTGTTTTCTGTGTTTTGTACATTGTAATTTTTTTTTTGCGCTGTATATATTGTATTTAAACATGTGCATATGCTTTTTTTAAGTGTTTTAGATTTTTCTTGTCAGGGTCTGGTAGCTTTGAGTTTTTTGAATATTAAAATATGTTATATGTAACAATTTGAGGACATATACTGTGAGTGTCGTGTTTACAAGGTAATGTCCAGGTACTACCATTATGTGCATTTTTGAAATGTTAATGTAGATTAAGGATCAGTGCTCCTCCTTTGTTTGAAACTTAATTTGAAGTGGTTAGTTGCCTTAAGAACTATTCATAAGTTGATCTGTAATAACAAACAACAAATCACGTGAAAAGCAAGAAGTTTACCTCTTTCACGGCTACTTACAAAGCGGCTTGTGTATGCAGCTACGAAGAGCTGCAGATTACACACTCAAGAGCGGCATGCCAACTAAAATGGAAACGCTACAATTGGTTGAAAGACTTAAACCCACGCCGCTCAAAAATGCACAAGATAGTCACCAATTGTAGGCAATACACCTGCATTACGATCGCGAACACAAACAGTGCCTAGTGATATTAGGCGATTTTACCCAGTTGAGAACGCCAAAGGGAATGCGCACATGGATGCTGCCGCTACAATGCCCATTATTCCTCTCAGCGATGAGACAATGGATCAATGGAACAAACAATTGAGTCACCTTTAAAAACATTAGACATCCTGGCAAATCAGGCACAACCGATATCATTAGATATAACTAACTTTAAGCAACATGATGTTACAAACGCACCAGCAATTACTGATTCAATAAATGTACCAGGATCTATTAACTTAATGATCCTAGACTCACTTGTTAGAGCAAGAGCAACTGGGCCTCATTAGGAGTGTGGTGGCCATGGAATGAACGTGCCGGCAAGGGACCGGCACCGTTCATTCCGGGCCGCCACATTACGAGGTCTGCAGTGGGCCTCCTCTGTACGCCTGGCCAGACCAGACTTGCAGAGCGGGACCCACTAGCAGTCCAGGATGCTAACAACGGGCCCGTCATTAACGGGCCCATTGTTAGCATCCTCCTCATTCCCATTGAGCCCTATAGGGTCTCAAGGGGAATGGGAATGTACCGGGTCCGGGTCCCGAGAATGGGAATTACTGGGCCCGCTAAAGTCGGCATGGCCCGGTAATTCCCTATTTTCAGAACCCGGACCCAGTACCCGGTTTGGGGGTAGCCATGCCGCTAAAAATGGCATGGCTACCTCCAAACTCCTAATGAGGCCCTCTGATTCTGAGGGCCAAAAAGTTTTCTGAGATACAATCTGATCCTCCATGATTAGGAACACACTCTATAGCGTGGATTGTCTACACAGACGATTTAGGGGCCGATTCATGGAACAAATGTGCGCCGAAAATCTCAGCGCAAGCTGGCGCAAGCGTGCGATTCAATGAAGGGCCTGCGCATGTTTTCCCCAGGATGTGCGCCAAATCCGTGCCTGGCGCACACGGGCGCACACGTCATTGCAACATCCCGATGCGCACAGGGAAAGCGCACAACATCGGTGCACACACCAAAAAGGGGGTGGGACACGGGGCGTAACACGCAGAATGGGGAATAACGCGTGAAAAAGAAGGTGTAACTGGGGAAGTACTGCAGGGAAATACACGGAAAGCCCACACACACGTGAACAACACGTATTCATGGAATCGAATACGGGAAACCTGTGCACGCCAAAAGACGCGCATAAGTGTCAACACGTCCGCCACACAAAGGAGGAGGAGAATAGCCAGGGCCCGCATTTCTTTCCCCCAGACTAGCCTTTTTGGGATGCCTGACGACCAGGTCCATGGCAGGTATAGGTTTCCACCCCATAGCATCCTAGACCTGGTCAGGGAGTGGGAAGATTACTGCTCAATGTCCTGCATTTTTTGGCCACTGGGTCATTTCAGCGGACAACTGCCATAGAAGGGGGGGTCTCACAGGCTATGCAGTCACGCTGCCTACACCAGGTGTTGGCAATCATCACTGCGCACCCCTCAGTCCACAGGCACATATACATGCCCAGAACACCCGCAGAAAGGCAGGCCGTGGTCCAGGACTTTTACAGCGTGGCACACTTTCCTAAAGTGCTCGGTGCCATAGATTGCACCCATGTGGCCCTTCGTCCACATAGGGCCACTGAGCATATCTATCGAAACCGCAAGCACTGGCATTCCATTAACGTGCAAGTCGTATGCGATGCAAAGGGAATCATCACCTCTGTCTATGCAAACTACCCAGGCTCTAACCATGACAGTTTCATATACAGAATGTCCGCCCTGAGCCTGGCCTTGAAAGCTGAGCAGCATGGTGACACATGGCTCCTAGGTGAGTAGAAATGCATGTGCACATGCATGCATGTCACACACAGCCAAATACACAAACCCCAATAATCACAACCATTATCACCTCCCCAGGGGACAATGCCTACCCTCTGAGCAACCACATGATGACGCCAATCCTGAACCCCACCACACCACCGCAGGTAAGATACAACGCTGCCCATATTGCACCCAGGGGCATAGTGGAGCACACATTCGGAGTGCTCAAGTCACGCTTCCGCTCCCTTGACCGCTCTGGCGGCCAGCTACTATATGCACCCCCAGTAGTGTGCAGGATCATTGTGGCAGCATGTGTCCTGCACAATGTTGCAACACGGCGGGATGTACCGGTGGACAACATCCCCAACCACAGGCACAGGCACTGTCCATGGGAGGGGAAAGGGCACGTGGCGAGGCAACCCAGACCCAGCTTGTGGACACATTTTTCACCTAAACTCCCACCCCTGCGGAGTGCACACAGGCCTGGCACATACCAGGTGACAATCAATGATGACAAAGAGACAGTAAACCGTCACAACCATACCACCCTGATAATGTTGCCACGGAAGTGCTACATTGTGTGCATCCCTAGCTACTGAAACATAACCAATCCTGTGTGAACAAAAGGAACACATGCAAGGTGTGTATCACCCCCTCACCCCTGCAAAACAGGCCATCACAATCCATGATATGTCACCCAAACCCTCCCAACCCACATCATCCTTGTCTGCCACACCATGACATGGCATGCAATAGCAAAAGGCCAACACATGACCAATAAGATACAAAGTGACATGTCATAAATGAAAACTGGCACGAGACAATGATGCCTGACATGGAATCAGATGAAATGACTGACCAACAACCTCCCACACATACAAAGCCAGACACAAATGCTTTCCAGCAGTCGTAGCATGAACACAACACTGAATGCCTGTTCACATGCACATTGGGCATGGCAAAATCCCTTCTCCCAAACCTGTGTGCTGTGTGTGTCTCCTGCAACACACTGCTCAGCACACAGCACATTGAGCAGCCGTTGTGTTGCAGATACACCTTGAGCATCACATGACAATGACAAATCAAATCAATAACCAAATGACGGATGTGCAGGATACCCAAATGGTAATAGATCATGTGCTGCAGGGACACAGCGGGCCCGAGAATGCAATATGTGTGCACCTGTGGACATGGAAGTGTGGTTGTACGTGTGGTGGATCATTGTGCAACTGTGTGTGTCATTAGGGACATGCACTCAATATATGCAAAGTGACCCTGAGTGTCCTGTACACATCACATGTGAACAATGCCCATGTGAACACCCCAGCATGTCAAACCACACCAATCCCCTGACACCTGCAAAGTAAAGACAACACAGGAACAGGCATTGACCAGCACAACACATCATGTACATAGTACCCCACAATTACAATGTCAGAGTGCCCAAAATACTGTAGCCCAAGCCAACTGTCCAACAACAAAATGCCCTCCCTCATTTACACATCACCATGACCTTCTGAACAACTGTGTCTGGGGTATGTAGCCTTCTTCCTTAAAGTCTACCTGGCTACAGGATCACCCTACCCCTTGGTCTCCATGTTCCAGCTTGCGTGTAAATAGGGTCCAGCCCCCTTAGAGGCCACCTTGACTGGTAAAAATACCAAATCGCAGAGAACTCCAAGGACCCAAACCCACAAACCAGGGAAAAAGCCTGTAGGCACCCAAAAACCCTGGAGGAGTCTCCAGTAGATGACCTGAAGTAGCAGGAAATGCCAAAGCACATGTACAAGCACAATGATAGAACAACCAAGGTAGCACAGTTGAACAATGGTCCTACAGGATGGGTACCATTTACGATACATAACATACAATGAGGATGCAACAACTGATGTGTAGTGTCACAGCTCCGGTGTCCAGGCGCAGGAGTGGCACGAACCAACCACCCCCTCCGTGGTCTGGGCGCCTGCAAGGTCAAACTTACACAGGCCTCTGAGACCTCGGTGGGGAAGGAGGGACAGGGATATGTTGTTTGGACAGGCCTTGGTAAGTAGGATAACCGGAAAGAGGGCAGGAGAGGGGAGTTGGATTGGCAAGGGAAAGTAGTCAAAATACTAAAAACAACTATTCACAACAACACATACTCAATCTGAGAAAACATGTTCATCATGCACATTGTACCAAATGAGTCAAATGAAAGCCAAAGAGAGACTTATCTCTGGGGTGAGTGCTGGCCTCCTGCCTGCGCACTCTCAGGTCTGGTAACAGGAGCAGTTCAATGCTGCAAACAGAGCGTGAGTTACTAATCTGAATGTGTGTTTTCAACACACACACACAACACCATCCATGCCCCAAAGTAAGTGACTCCTCCACAAACAAACAGTCCTGCCTGCTGCTTTGTACCCATACATTAGCTAGGCGCCCTCATGGTTCATACACTGTCAATGCCGGAAGGCAGGCGCATGTGGGCGCGTGGGAAATGGAAGACCAATGCGTCAAGAATCACACATGATGCAATGGTCCCTGGGTGAGCTGCTACACGCGTATAGCGAGGTAAAACCTCAGTACAAGTTGTGTTCTGGCAGCCGCGGATTTCAATAGGTAGTGCAGGTGGCAAGTTGCACATGCAAATGATATGCACTGCACACGAGTCTGTGCCTCACAGGGTGTCCCTGTGTGCTGTATCAGTTTCTGGCTAGGAACACTACTGCCCTAATAACTCTGCTTCAATGGAGCAGGGGTTATTCGAGGATATGTTCGATGGCCCCAGCGTGTGCCCCTGACAACTTGTAAAGCCACTTTGAATTTGGCCCTCAACGCATGTCAGCTGTACTGTGCGCTTCTCCAACAATGCTTGGCAAAGCTCCCAGCACTGGTGCTATTTAGCATGCATGTGCAAGTGGCCTGGTGGAAGGTTGGCTGCAGTGTGGGCCCTTGTGCTGCTCACCTTGCCTGGAGCTCCTGGAAACACGTCTGCTTCTGTCGGATGTCTGAGCACAAGCCCTGTGCTTCTGCTTGAGCACACATGCACACGTCTGCACCACCAAACGTGGCCAGTCATGAGGATTACTTGTCTGTGTGTCTGCTGGCAAAGGTAGTGTGGAGGCTCATTTTCCTGCAGAAAGGGCATAAAAGATATTAATAAGGCTTGAAAGTTCTGTGTGTGTGTGTCTTCATGCTGATTGTCACTGGGCCCGGTTACAGACCTACATCCAAGCTCCTCCCACCATCAGTGTGACTTTGACAGGCCAAGGGCGAGGCTACTGTCTACAGCATGAAGGGCATCAAGCACATATACAGGCAAGAAAATAACATACATCACAATCCACATCAATTAATGGAGACATCAATCACATACTCACCCAAATTGATTGCAGACATGGGGGGATAAAACACTACAAATCCCCACTAGGGGTGTTAACACAAGTAGTACAGCAGCAGACAGGCCACAGTTTTGACGAAAGTCCAAAGCCCTTGTGTAAATGTTTGTTACACCAAACCATCCTAGCAAGCCCATGGATAAGGAAAGCAGGAGTGGCCTATGTGAGTCAGAACCCCAAGCTGCAAACACATACACGAGACAAGCTTGAAGGGCCCAGATGGAACAGACAGTGGATGCTTTCAAAAGCCACAAAGCACCACACGTCACATGAATGCACAATAGAAAAACAATATTAAACTATATTAACTAATGAAACTAACAATGAACAACCTACATAACCTAATTAAAATAACTATCAAATAGTCAACATTAACTAACTAAACTAAAATAAAAAATAAAAAATGGCCACATACGACCCGGGGGGAGGCCCCCAGGAGAGGGGAGGTACATGGTGCACCTCAACACCCACATGCGATGATGTTGAGACAAAAAAAAACCCTCCATGGGCTCCACGCCTACACAGCCCGACCTGTATGGGAGATATCTCGTTGTCTGAGTCTGGCTCATCCTGAAAAGGAGGATGTGGCATAGGAGCCTGACCACACCTAGCCGTAGCTTGCCCTTCATCGGCAGCAAGTCTGCCGGACGGGTGAGCCTGGTTCTGTGCAGCGATGACACGTAGGTCTGCATGCAGAACCTCCTGTGATCTGCGTGCTTCCTCTTGCAAGGTAACACGTGTAACACAGAGTTCTTCCTGCAAGGCCTGGCTGGACAACTGATGCACCTCCTGGCAAGCACGTAGCTCAGCCGAAATGGTACGCTCAAGCTGCGCAAACTTCTCCTCTGCCCGCTCCCTCTGGGTCATCATGAGCACACCCAGAGAGGATCTGAGGGAAGCATACTCAACCTCTATGGCCTCCATTTGTGCCTCTCCGTGAGCAGCAATTGCTTGATGCAAAGACACAATTTCAGACTGGCGTGCCCTGTCTGAGGCCTCCATGGACCGTGCCGCCTGATGCTGGAGAAGCACCTGCTTAGCAGGGGGAGCACGGATTGGGCCACACATTCCATGCACACAGCGATGTTATCAAGTGCTGCCCCCTGCCATTCTGAATTGGCAGTCATGTCTTGCGCCCACTCAGTATACCTCGGTGGCACGCAGCCACCGCGTTGCTGGGATTGACACCTGCGGGATCCAAGGACCGGCCATCCTTGTTGGGTTGGCACCCCCGCGGCTGCAACCGACTACATGCCCCTCGTCGACGTGATGGCCCAGGCACGTCGTGGACAGAGGAGTGTCGACATCAGAATCACTCACCCCTGGCGTATGGACCTGATGCACATCCAACTCGACATGTACGTCAGCGTGGTCATCTGGGCTGGACTCATTGCCAGCTAAAGACAAGATTGTCTGTAGCATATGGGGGTTCTCGTGGTCTACCACCCCACGACCCCCACTTGTGCCGGGTTGCTGTTGTTATAACAACCCTGTGCCTGGCATGACAACACCATCCTCTGGCTCCATTGCGTTATCATCTGAAAAGTGGAGAGAAAAAACATTAGTACACATGTTAGAAGGACATAACACACACACACATACACATCACACAGACAGCCAACACATGAAGCAGACATGTCACACACAAAAGAGAACCTGCCATGCATGCCAGGTCAATTTGACATTGCATCAGTGAGTAGACATGTAGAAGGGTGTTGTACGGCCCAGAAGTAGGTCGATGCAGTGCAGAACATGTGTACGTTACTCACTATCTACATGTACAAGTACTTCATGATGTGTATCAAAAAACGTGAAGGCAGTGCAAGGGCAAGTTCAAGCATCATGTGCAATGTGCATGCAATGGTTTGCATGGCTACAAGCAAACTCCCCCCCCCCCTTAGTGAAGATGCAGGGATGCCTTGCATGGTAGCAATAGGGTGACCAGAGACCTGTGTATTGGCAGACAGTGTTGACTAGCATCAATTGCATCATCTGAGTCAACTGACAACACAGCAGATGATGATGTGACAGTAAGTAGGACACATGATGAACCCTCAGTAGTACACCCACGTGTGCAGAAGACACTACACCAGTTGGACAGAGTCAGTGGGCCTGAAACAGGCTGAGGCCTGTGACCCACACAGACTGTCACACCCTAAACATGTGTGGGACGGAGGACTGAGCGACAGTGGGCATGGGATGGCTGAAGAAATGCCATGAAATGTAGCTCATCCTGGTCAGGTACTACAATGATCATCCAGTCAAGGACACATAGGGGCATGCATGGAATGCACATGGAGCATGAATGGGCACTCATGTACCTGCGGAGCATCTGCCATCTGCACAGTCCAAGTGAGACACCCTGCATGAAGGGCAGAGGATGTACCCCACTGCATGTGTCTGGCAGATTGCCTGGTGGAAGTTAGCATGTACACAGGAGGCTTGAACAGGCCATTGCAGTATGCTAAAATGATGCACACCAGTGCAATGGTGAAATTGGGGTGGGGGGGTGGAGGGGCAAGCAGGCATGCCTACGTTGAGTACCCGCATGCAGGTAGAGGACACATGCACGTCAGTCATGAAATGACATAGTCCCAGTGCGGAGAGGAAAGACACCCCTGGCTACATGCAGAAGGGCCAGTGAGCTGGAACATGGACCGGAGGGGCATCTGGGTGACTAGCATGTGAGTAGGGTGCAAGTGTGGTGATGAGGACAGTCCCTGTCTGTTCTACATGTCCACCATCCTGCACAGCATGCACGCATCAGTGAAGCATTGCATGACTAGCACATGAGAACCATGTACAGATAGCATGTAGTGGCAGTCAAGCACAACACATCACACAGGCAAACCACACATGGGCTGGACATACACGCAACAACACTCACTGGACGGGGCATCAAAGTCCTGCATCTCTCCCACTCCTTCGACCAATTCTGCCAGTATGAACTCCGCAATGAGTGACTCGTGCGGAGTGAGGTCATCCTCCTCATGTGGTGGCCCACTGCCAGTCACCAGATTCATGCTGTAATTAGAGGCACGCTTGGCCTTAGTTTGAGGTCATCCCAATGCTTCTTGCACTCGGCAGCTGTGCGCTCCTCATGGCCGAATGCACTCACATTATCAGCAACATGCTTCCAGTGGGTATTCCGATGGGCAGCCGTAGTTTGACAATTCGGCCCCACTAGCATGTCACGGCTGTGTTCCCGCACGTAGTCCACAGGGGAGTCCAGTTCCTGCGCACAGAAAGGCTTCTTCCTTGACGTGCAAGAGGCCGTGGCTGTGTCTGGGGTCACAGCCTGTGTTGCAGGTGCAACCTTCCTCCTCTTGGATGGTGGTGTGGACCCTGGCTGGTGAATGCCGCCCTGATCAGTATGGCCAATGGCACCGGTGGATTGAACCAAGGGAGTGGCAGGTGGAGGGACGTCCAAAGGCCTGACTTGCGTCAGTGGCAGCTGGGTGCCCTCTAATGGACCCTGCGCAGCAACATCCGCTATGCCAGGGTCATTGACCGCGACTGTCCTGGTTGGTAGACTCACAACTGGGGTGTTGTTGGCTGCATCTACCCCTGTACTTGCCAACACCCAGCTGGTCGGGGCAGCAGATGACATTATTGCCCCAGGGACACCTGCCTCGGTCAGGGCAACCCTGCGTGCACCTATGGTGTTCCTCCTGACCTGCTGGAAATCTTCCATTGACTCTTCAAGTGCCAACGCAGCCTGCGCTGGCAGACCCTGAGCCTTTGTGGTGGTTTCCACAGCTGCACCTGCAGCTACCACTACCCTTGGGCCTGTGGCAGTCGATGAAACAGACTGCCGGGTCACATGGGCGCCCCTGCCAGATGCATGAACTGCATCTCCCGGAGATGCAGGGGGTGGTGGCATGACTGCACCAACACGTGGCACAACATTGTCCCGAGCTGCCGCACCCCTGCCTCTTCCCCCTCTGCAGCCGCCCTGGACACCCTGGAGTCCACCTACTCCCTGGTCACCCTGGCCACGTCCCTGACCACGCCCGCTACAAGGAGTGCGCCCAGCTGAGGTGGCCCTCAACTTTTGTGGCCTCCCAACCATGGCACAGATGGAGTAGTGCCGGCGCAGATGGAGTAGTGCCAATGGGAGGTGTACACGACAATTGTCCTGGGCAATTGGGGTGAAGGTGGTGGGATACAAGATGTTAAAAGCACCCCTGCACCTGCAAGGCTGTATGTGACCCCAGTGATAAAGTGACGGGTCACGCAAAGCTCAGGCACCCCAAAACTGTAGTCAAACTTTGCATGCAACCCCCGGTAGCTCACGTGTGTGGAATTAACCTCCCGCAGTACGCGGTGGCACCCGGGACACGAAAAAAACGTGGGACACGCAGGCTACTATGACCTCGAAAAAACGGTACGCGATACACAGGGGCACCCACAGTGGGAAAAATAGTGTGCACGACTCACCGACAGACTAGCGTGATAATGAAAAACACGCGTAGCCAATACCACCGCCAAAAGAAGAGATATGCCCTTGATCCGCTGTGAAGTTGTGATAGTGCGCGAAACAACACGAAGTAGCAACACACACGTTGGTCTCCACGAAAGGCACGTACAGCAAACTGCTGGCCCCGCTCACCTTTAACCCGTGCTGAGGGAAATGCCCGTGCGTGTCACGTCACAGACGCGCTTACACGCTAAGGCCCTTTCCTCCAATTGCACGCAGTGACACCCGGACGTGCAGTTTTTGCACGTGTACAATTAACATGCACCCGTGTTGAGGGAAACGCCCTTGTGCGTCATGTCACAGACACGCTTATGCGCTGAGGGCCTTTCCTCGAATTACACGCAGACGTGCAGTTTTTTCACGTGCCAAATCACTCCGTATCAAGCTGGCCACGCAACAACACACGGAAGACCATGCTCCTGCCCAGAAGGCCATTTTCCTGCCTCCCAGAGCCCCGAGCACGCTCCCACCTGCCATCTGCTGCTGCCTGCCTGCCTGCTGCCCACATGCCCTGCTGTTTGGTGCCTGCACGTCAGCCATCTGCAGGGGTGCAGTTGCTGTGACCACCCCTGCTGGAACAGAAGACTCCTGCCAGGGATATCATCGCTCCACAGCCCAGCCCCAGGACCCAGTTGCCCACCCACACCTGCCTCTGGTGTTGCCATGTCGGACACAACACCATCTGGCACCACTGGCAACCCCCAGCCAGAGAGGCAGAGGGCTACCAGCTTCAGTGCCAGTGAAGTTGGTATCCTGGTGGAGCAAGTCCTGGGGCAGGATGATGCCCTCTTTGGAAGTTTGCGCACCGACAATGAAGGACGGAAGAGGATCTGGATGGACATTGTGACTGCCATCAACGTGGAGGGTGGCAGTCCGTGACATTCAACACGTCCAGAAGCGCTGGGAGAACTTCAGGTCCAGGACCCTCAAAAAGGCCCGGCGCCTCTCGAAGGCAGCGGATGCCAAGGGGTGCCGGGTCCGCCTAACCAACAACCAAATGAGGGTCCTGGAACGTATACACCCAGCGCTCCACCTCCAGGTCCTTGAAAGGCATACCCGTCTGGAGTCAAGCGGTAAGTGTAAATGCGCACTGATTGGACACTGTGCATGTTGAGGTGTGGCAGGAGTGTGCAGGTTGTACATATGTTTGTGTAGGGCCATGTATGCATGTGTATGTACAGGGAAATGAGCCTGCCGCATGTGAGTCCTCTCATGTGTGAGACACATCGATGGTGTATGTTTTGGTAAGCATGCTGGCCAAATGCAGGTGTGGGTGTACACATTTTTACATTTCTGTGTATGTACAGTGGCATGGTTGTGGTGTCACACATGGATGGTGGTTCCACCTGCATGTATCTGCACTATGTACATGTGCATGTGTGTTTATTTGACAAGTGTGCAACTGTGATTCACCATGGATGCATGTGAAAGTGACAAGTAGGAGGCGGATTTCCAGATGTGACATGGATGGCGATCTTATCACAGTGACCGGTGGTGGAGATGTACAGATGCATGTATGTCTGGTGGCATGTGTGCATGTGTTCTACACTCCCGTGTTGCATGTGAGGTGAGGCTCACCTTCGGCTGCTCATGCTGTTGTTTGTGTATGGATGGTGCTGCCTGGTGCAACATTCCTGTTGATGTGCTCATGTGTGTGAGTTCTAATGACATGTGTGTTGGGGAGTGTGATGCCATGTCTGAAGTTTGACACTGCCACTCATGTACAACTGTCATGTGTTTATCAGACCATTGTACAGTGCCCTGATGCCTGTGTTCTATCGCTCCCTGTCTGCAGCATCAACTGATGAAGAGGGCGGAGACGGTGCTGTGGAGCAAAGCGGCAGGGATCCCACTGCCAGCCGGAGACGCAAGGCCCGGCTCCCCTCCCAGGTTGTCATCTCGTCGGGGAGTGAGGAGTCTGGCGCCGTGTCCGTGTCTGCAGCTGCCGAGGGTAGGTCCAAGAGGCGGAGGTCGGAGGTGGATTCCTCGGCAGTAGAAGGGGTAGCTGAGACCCCACAGGGTCCGATGGAGAAAGATGGCACGGAGTCATCCAGGTTGGTGGGGGATTTGGTTGAGGAGGAGGCCGTGGAAGGGACACTCACGGGGTATGGAGGGGGGGATTCCACTGGTGCTAATGGTGCAGTCCAGGGGCAGGGACAGGAGGCAGCACAGGCCGCCGCAGAGGTGCCTGTGTGTAATCCTGTCCCCCATCCTATGACTGCATCATCCCGCACCAGCAGGAATGCCTACGTCCAGACCCGTTCTCAGGGAGGGGATGAGTGCACAACAACTGGCCTTCCTCTCCCTGCGGATGTCACAATCCATGACGGTGTTGAGCCTGTCCTGGCTGGGGTGGCGTTGCGTCAACGTGGCATGCGAGATGATAGCAGTGTTTTCGTGAAGACACTGCACGTCATCTCGGATGCCTCTTTGACCGCGTCGACCTACTGGGACGGGTTACCAGGACTGGATTCCTCCATCTGCTGGACCTTCTTCCGACCCCCTCCTCACCTGAACCCCCTATGCGCCAGTCATTCTCCGTGCCCTCTTCCGGCCCATGTCTCACCTGGGTACCCTGTGGAGCTGCCTCTGACCCAGCGGCCAGTCTAGTGAAGGACACATCCCTGGCACAGTCAGGAGTCGGAGGTCCAGCAGGGGTAGCCACCCCAACAACTGGACCCCAGCAGGAGGAGGACATGCAGGCATCAACAGGCAGGGCACATGCACGGCAGCAGCAGGCTCAAGGTGGGAGCGATGATGGCTCAGGGTCATCAACATCAGAGGGGCAGGCATCGGCCGGAGGGTAGGAGGACCCTGGATTGGGAGTGTCTTCCGTGTGCCAGCGTTTGGGCCAGAAATTAGATGCGGAGCGGTGGCGGGCGGAAGAGGCACGGCTCACTATGGTTAGGACAGAGAACTCCATGCGCAGGGCGCTGAGGCGGGCCGAGTGCCTCGAGGCTATTCGCAGGGAGTTGGAGGTGGACATGGCGTTATCCCTGCGAAACCTCGGGGCCATGGAACAGGCCCACCTCCAGGACATAGAACAGGAGTTCGATGATGCCCTGGCCCGGGAAATCAACAAGTGAGCCGTAGGACTTGCCCGCCGCCATTGTATATAGTTAGTGTTAGGTTTCATTTATGTTTTTCTTTCATTTGGGGCGCTTGGACTATGCCCCACCTTTATGTAGATAGTTCTTTATTAGGTAGGCTTTTTTGTAGGTTTCATTTCAATAGTTGGGCTCATGGACCCTGGATTTGTTATTTGTATGTAGTTCAACAGTCGATTTTGTATCATTACTTTTTTTATTTGACCAAGGAGCAATGGATTTTACTTATTTCTTTCCCTTTGGATTTGCTTTGTTGGCGGGGACTTTGTTCATTTAGATTTATTTGGATTTTGATTTCATAGTTTTTTTAATTTTGGGACATGCTGCATTTTATTTCTTATTTCCATTATTGTGTGTTTTCATTAGATTCCCTTCATTTTGTGTACAATACATTTTTGTTTTGTATTTCAATTAGTGGTATTCTCTCAATGGTTTCATGCATATCACAATGTGGGTTTTCACATTCACTGCCACCCATTGTGTGTGTGTGTGAGGGACATGTGTTGATGTACATACTTGCCATTTGGGTTGTGTCATGTAATGGGCATTTCAATGTGGGGTGGATGGAATACTTGGTTTGCTCTTTGGACAGGGGTGGCGTGCATTGGGCTTTGGGTGGCCATAAGGCCCATGATTGTGGATCATGATGACGTGTTGGGGGGACATGAGTCAGGGCCTGCTGGCAGGTGCCCGTCACTGCTGGGAGGGTGGGGGTGCAGGGGGACATGTGTCGGGGCCTGCTGGCAGGTGCCTGTCATTGCTGGGTGTGTGGGGATGCAGGGGGACATGAGTCGGGGCCTGCTGACAGGTGGCCCTCACTGCCTGGTGGGTGGGGGTGCTGGGGGACATGAGTCGGGGCCTGCTGGCAGGTGCCCATCACTGCTGGGTGGGTGGGGGTGCAGGGGGACATAAGTCGTGGCCTGCTGGCAGGTGCACGTCACTGCCGGGTCGGTGGGGGTACGGGGGACATGAGTCTGGGCCTGCTGGCAGATGCCTGTTATTGCTGGGTGGGTTGGGGTGCAGGGGGACATGAGTCTGGCAGGTGCCTGTCATTGCTGGGTGGGTGGGGGTGCAGGGGGACATGAGTCGGGGCCTGCTGGCAGGTGCCTGTCATTGCTGGGTGGGTGGGGATGCAGGGGGACATGAGTCGGGGCCTGCTGACAGGTGGCCCTCACTGCCTGGTGGGTGGGGGTGCTGGGGGACATGAGTCGGGGCCTGCTGGCAGGTGCCCATCACTGCTGGGTGGGTGGGGGTGCAGGGGGACATAAGTCATGGCCTGCTGGCAGGTGCACGTCACTGCCGGGTCGGTGGGGGTACGGGGGACATGAGTCTGGGCCTGCTGGCAGGTGCCTGTCATTGCTGGGTGGGTGGGGGTGCAGGGGGACATGAGTCGGGGCCTGCTGGCAGGTGCCTGTCATTGCTGGGTGAGTGCGGGTGCAGGGGGACATGAGTCGGGGCCTGCTGGCAGGTGCCTGTAATTGCTGGGTGGGTGGGCGTGCAGGGGGACATGAGTCGGGGCCTGCTGTCAGGTGCCCGTCACTGCTGGGTGGGTGGGGGTGCAGGGGGACATGAGTGGGTGCTCACTGGTGCATGGTGACATGTGGGCTGGCTGGGGGCATGCCCAGGGTGGATGGGCTACCTGTGGGGCATGGCCTAGGTGGATGGGCTGCCTGCGGGGCCTGGGGAGGGGGGAGATGGCACACCTGGGAAGTCCCACACTGCCAATTTGCGTGTGAAACTCCCTGCGCACCCCCAGAAATACACGTACCCCGCTCGCCACGCAAAATCGCATGTGCAACTCCACGCGCACCCCTAGAAATACACGTATCCCGCTCGCACAAGCCCTATCGCGTGTATAATGTCCTGCACACCCCCAGAAATACACGTACCCCGCTCGCCCAGCGAAATCACGTGTGCAACTCCATGCGCACCCCCAGAAATACACGTACCCTGCTCGCACAAGGCCTATCACGTGTATAACATCCCACTCACCCCCAGAATACACGTACCCCTCCCGCGGCAGTGAAAACACATTCAAAACTCCCCGCGCACCCCTCAGAATACACATACCCCGCTCGGCCAAGGCCTGTCGCTTGTAAAACATCCCGCGCACCCCCAGAATACACATACCCCTCCCGCAGCACCAAAAATGCGTGTAAAACTCACCACGCACCCCTCAGAATACACGTACCCCGCTCGGCCAAGGCCTATCGTGTGTAAAACGTCCCGCGCACACCCAGAATACACGTACCACTCCCGCGCCAGCAAAAACACGTGTCAAACTCCCCGCGCACCCCTCAGAATACACGTACCCCATTCGGCCAAGGCCTATCGCGTGTAAAACTCCCCGCACACCCCTCAGAACACACGTTCCCTCCTCGGCCAAGGCCTATCGCGTGTAAATGACATCAATGACATTTCTGATGTCATCTTTGATGTCCTGGGTGTTAGTCTTAGCAGTGCACGGTGGTGGTGCGAGTTATGGTTGCTTAGCTTAGCGAATTACAAGGGTTTTTCGGTTTTACTTCGAACCATAACGTCCCGTTAACAACGTTTTTTTAGTGAATTTCATAGGTTTTTAGTAGCGCAACTTAACCATAACGTCCCTTTAATAATGTTTTTTTACTGAATAATCAGTGAAAACACTTTGTTAAAGGGACGTTATGGTTAAGTTGTGCTACTAAAAACCTATGAAATTCAGTGAAAAAACTTTGTCAAAGGGACGTTATGGTTCCAAGTAAAACCGAAAAACCATTGAAATTCGCCAGTTATGGTAAGTTAAGCAACCATAACTCGCTCCACCACCGTGCACTGACAAGACTAACACACAGGACATCAAAGATGACATCACAAAAAAACAAAAAGATGGCCACCATGGAAAGGGAAGGCGGGGTGTATAAAGAACACAACAGGGCATGAGCGGGGGGTGGAGGGGAACAGGGGAGACACATGGGCATGAGTGGGGGGTGAGAGGGAACAGGGTACAAACGGGGCATGAGCAGGGGGTGGGGGGGAAACGGAAGGAAACACGGGGCATGAGCGGTGGTGGGGGGAACACGAGAGAGACACGGTGCATGAGCAGCGGGTGGGGAGGAACATGAGGGAGATGCGGGGTATGAGCGGGGGGTGGGGAGGAACATGAGGGAGACAAGGGGCATGAGCGGGGGGGTACAGGGCACACACGGGACATGAGCGGGGGTGGGGGGAAAGGAGAGAGACAAGGGGCATGAGCTGGGGGTGGGGGGAACACGAGAGAGACACGGGGCATGAGCGGGGGGGTGGGGGGTAACACGAGGGAAACCCGGGGCATGAGCGGGGGGTGGGGGGAACACGAGGGAGACACGGGGAATGAGCGGGGAGTGGGGGGCAACAGGAGACAGACACAGGGCATGAGCGGGGGGTGGTGCCAACAGGAGAGAGACATGGGGCATGAGCGGGGGGTGGGGACAACAGGAGACAGACAAGGGGCATGAATGAGCGGGGGGTGGGGACAACAGGAGACAGACATGGGGCATGAGCGGGGGGGTGCGGAGAACAGGAGAAAGACACGGGGCATGAGTGGGGGATGGGGGGCAACAGGAGACAGACACGGGGCATGAGCCGGACGGTGGGGGGCAACAGGAGAGAGACACGGGGCATGAGCGTGGAGTGGGGGGATACAGGAGACAGACACGGGGCATGGGTGGGGGCAACAGGAGACAGACACAGGTCATGAGCGGGGGTGGGGGGAACAGGAGACAGACACAGGGCATGAGCGGGGGGTGGGGGGAACATAAGACAGACACAGGGCATGAGCGGGGGGCAACAGGAGAGAGACACGGGGCATGAGCGGCGGGTGGGGGGGTACAGGAGACAGACACGTGGCATGAGCAGGGGGTGGGGGCAACAGGAGAGAGACACGGGGCATGAGCAGGGGGGTGGGGGGTACAGGAGACCAACATGGGGCATGAGCGGGGGGTGGGGGGCAACAGGAGAGAGACACGGGGCATGAGCGGGTGGGGGGAACAGGAGACAGACACGGGCATGAGCGGGAGGGGCAACAGGAGAGAGACACGGGGCATGAGCGGGTGGGGGAACAGGAGACAGATACGGGGCAAGAGCGGGGGGCGGGGGGGTACAGGAGACAGACATGGGGCATGAACGGGGGGTGGGGGGCAACAGGAGAGAGACACGGGGCATGAGCGGGGGGGACAGGAGACAGACACGGGGCATGAGCAGGGGGTGGGGGGACCAACAGAGATAGACACGGGGCATGAGCGGGGGGTGGGGGGCAACTGGAGACAGACATGGGGCATGAGCTGGGGGGTGGAGGGGCAACAGGAGACAGACAGGGGGCATGAGCGGGGGTGGGGGGAACAGGAGACAGACACGGAGCATGAGCAGGGGGTGGGGAGAACAGGAGACAGCCATGGGGCATGAGGGGCAACAGGAGAGAGACACGGGGCATGAGCGGGTGGGGGAACAGGAGACAGATACGGGGCAAGAGCGGGGGGCGGGGGGGTACAGGAGACAGACATGGGGCATGAACGGGGGGTGGGGGGCAACAGGAGAGAGACACGGGGCATGAGCGGGGGGACAGGAGACAGATACGGGGCATGAGCAGGGGGTGGGGGGACCAACAGAGATAGACACGGGGCATGAGCGGGGGGTGGGGGGCAACTGGAGACAGACATGGGGCATGAGTGGGGGGTGGAGGGGCAACAGGAGACAGACAGGGGGCATGAGCGGGGGTGGGGGGAACAGGAGACAGACACGGAGCATGAGCAGGGGGTGGGGAGAACAGGAGACAGCCATGGGGCATGAGGGGCAACAGGAGACAGACACAGGGCATGAGCGGGGGGTGGGGGGAATAGGAGACAGACACTGGGCATGAGCGAGGGGTGGGGGGAACAGGAGACAGACACGGGGCATGAGCGAGGGGTGGGGGGAACAGGAGACAGACACGGGGCATGAGCTGGGGGTGGGGGGAACAACAGACACGGGGCATGAGCGGGGGTGGGGAGAACAGACACGGGGCATGAGCGGGGGTGGGAGGAACAGGAGACAGACACAGGGCATGAGCGGGAGGTGGGGAGAACAGGAGACAGACACGGGGCATGATGGGGGGTGGGGGGCAACAAGAGAGAGACACTGGGCATGAGCGGGTGGGGGGAACAGGAGACAGACACGGGGCATGAGCGGGTGGGGGAACAGGAGACAGACACGGGGCATGAGCGGGGGGTGGGGGGAAGGGGAGAGAGACACACGGGGTATGAGCGGGGGTGGGGGGAGGGAGAGAGACACATGGGGCATGAGGGGGGTGGGGGGAGGGAGAGAGACACATGGGGCATGAGCGTGGGGGTGGGCGGGAGGGAGAGAGACACACGGGGGGTGGGCGGGTTGGGAGAGAGACACACGGGGCATGAGCGGGGGGTGGGCTGGAGGGAGAGAGACACACGGGGCATGAGCGGGGGGTGGGCGGGAGGGAGAGATACACACGGGGCATGAGCGGGGGGTGGGCGGGAGGGAGAGAGACACATGGGGCATGAGCAGGGGGTGGGCGGGAAGGGGAGAGACACACGGGGCATGAGCGTGGGGTGGGCGGGAGGGGGAGAGACACACGGGGCATGAGCGGGGGTAGGGAGAGAGACACACGGGGCATGAGCGGGGGGTGGGGGGGAGGCAGAGAGACACACGGGGCATGAGCGGGGGTGGGGGGAAGGGGAGAGAGACACAGGGGGCATGAGCGGGGGGTGGGGGAGGGAGAGAGACACAGGGGGCATGAGCGGGGGGTGGGGGGGAGGGAGAGAGACACACGGGGCATGAGCGGGGGATGGGGGAAGGGGAGAGAGACACACGGGGCATGAGCGGGGGGTGGGGGGAGAGAGACACACGGGGCATGAGCGGGGCGTGGGGGGGAGGGAGAGAGACACACGGGGTATGAGCGGGGGTGGGGGGAGGGAGAGAGACACACGGGGCATGAGGGGAGTGGGGGGAGGGAGAGAGACACACAGGGCATGAGCGGGGGTGGGGGGAAGCGGAGAGACACATGGGGCATGAGCGGGGGGTGGGCGGTCGGGGGAGAGACACACAGGCATTAGCGGGGGTGGGAGGGGGAAAGACACACAGGGCAAGAGCGGGGGTGGGCAGGAGGGGGAAAGACACACGGGGCATGAGCGGGGGCAGGGGGGAGGGAGAGAGACACACGTGGCATGAGCAGGGGGTGGGGGGAAGTGGAGAGAGACACGGGGCATGAGCGGGGGGGAGGGGAGGGAGAGAGACACACGGGGCATGAGCGGGGTGGGGAGAGGGAGAGAGACACACGGGGCATGAGCGGGGGTGGGCGGAGGGGAAGAGACAAACGGGGCATGAGCGGGGGTGGGGGGAGGGAGAGAGACACACGAAGCATGAGCGGGGGTGGGGGGAAGGGGAGAGAGAAACACGGGGCATGAGCGGGGGGTGGGCGGGAGGGGAAGAGACACACGGGGCATGAGCGGGGGTGGGGGGAGGGAGAGAGACACACAGGGCATGAGCGGGGGTGGGGGGGAGGGAGAGAGACACACGGGGCATGAGCAGGGGTGGGGGGAAGTGGAGAGAGACACGGGGCATGGGCGGGGGTGGAGGGGAGGGAGAGAGACACACGGGGCATGAGCGGGGGTGGGGGGGAGGGAGAGAGACACACGGGGCATGAGCGGGGGGTGGGGGGAAGGGGAGAGAGACACACGGGGCATGAGCGGGGGGAAGGGGAGAGAGAAACACGGGGCATGAGCGGGGGGTGGGCGGGAGGGGGAGAGACACACGGGCCATGAGCTGGGGTGGGGGGAGGGAGAGACACACGGGGCATGAGCGGGGGTGGGGGGTAGGGAGAGAGACACACAGGGCATGAGCAGGGGTGGGGGTCAGGGGAGAGAGACACATGGGGCATGAGCGGGGGTGGGGGAGGGAGAGAGACACACGGGGCATGAGTGGGGGTGGGGGGAGGGAGAGAGACTCACGGGGCGGGGGTGGGGGGAAGGGGAGAGAGACACACGGGGCATGAGCGGGGGTGGGGGAAGGGGAGAGAGACACACGGAGCATGAGCGGGGGGTGGGGGAGGGAGAGAGACACACGGGGCATGAGCGGGGGGTGGGGGGAGGGAGAGAGACACACGGCGTTCGTTGCAGGCGGCAGATCCTGCTCCTTGGCCCTCCTCTGTCCACCGTGTGCCGATGGCGTGAGCGGGGGGCTGGAAGAACAGGGGAGACACGGAGCATGAGTGGGGGTGGGGGGACAAGAAGGACATACGGGGATGAGCGGGGGTGGGAGGAACAGGAGACAGACACAAGACTTACTGTGCAGGCGGCGAGGAACAAAGATGGCGGGCATCTCTGAAGCCAGACGCACTGCACGCTTTCACCGCATCCAATGAGAGAGCACGTCAGATGTCCGCGGACATCACGCAAGCTGCTTGCCCAATCACCGTCCTGTCCGCGGAGCGAACAGGGAAGTTTGTCTGCGAAGCGAACACAGATATCACAAATTTGTGTCACTTACATTTTTGTAATTTTTTAAAAAACTGCTGGACGGATTTACACCAAAGTAAAGTAAAGCACGCTTTCGGGCCCAAGCTGCCACTCCTGCTGCAAATTTGGTGTAAATCCGTCCAGCGGTTTGGGCTGTAGGCGTGAGCAAAGTTTTTTCCCATTATGTCTATGGGAAAAAAAAAAGTTTGGGGATCCCCAAAAAAAAAAAGTTTTGGGGAGAGACAAAAATGTAAGTGAAAAAAATTAGTGATATCTGTGTTCGCTTCGCGGACACACTTCCCTGTTCGCTCCGCGGACATGACGGTGACTTTGCACTAATAAAAACCTTTAAAAATTAGTATGAAAAAAAGTTACAGGTTTTTAGTTTCTGACTGTTACTGAAGAAAACCATGTGGCCTAGATATGTCAGCAAAAGAAAAAAGAGTGTGCCAGACATGTGATGTCATCAGTGATGTCATCAATGACATTTGTGATGTCATCGTTGATGTCCTGGGTGTTAGTTTTAGCAGTGCACGGTGGTTGCGCGAGTTATGGTTGCTTAGCTTACCATAACTGGCGAATTTCAAGGGTTTTTGGGTTTTACTTGGAACCATAACGTCCCTTTGACAAAGTTTTTTCACTGAATTTCATAGGTTTTTAGTAGCGCAACTTAACCATAACGTCCCTTTAACAAAGTTTTTTCACTGAATTTCATAGGTGTTTAGTAGCGCAACTTAACCATAACGTCCCTTTAACAAAGTTTTTTCATTGAATATATATATATATATATATATATATATATATATATATATATATATATATATGAGATTTTGCATGAGATTGGATTATGGATGGATTTACAGATTTATGTTATAAAGTACGCAGTTTATTAAAACCATGAATTGCCAGATCGGTGGGGTTTAGTGTTAACTGAGTTCTAGTCTAGGACTATGAGAAAGCACTAAGAAAAAGGACTAGGATGTTGGAGAAGGACAAGAACTAAGGACTAGGAGTAAGGACTAGGATGAAGGAGAAGGGCAAGGACGATGGAACCGACTAGAGGAGAAAGGCCAGGATAAAAGACTAGAATGAAGAAGATGGATTAGGAAGAAAGAGACAGACTAGGACAAGATTTAAGGACAAAGGATTCAGACAAGGATGAATTGTAGGTTGATGATGGACTGAGATCATGGAGGACTAGGGTAATGGAGGTCATTAGGAAGAACAACTAGGATGAAGGATTATGGCTACGAACAAGGACTAGGAGGAAAGCCTAGTTGTATCACTAAAGCAGGACTAATATGAAGGACTAAACGGAGAAGAATAAGGGCTAAGGACAAGAATGAAGAAGCATTAAGATGAAGGAAAAAACGAGTATTAAGGCCTATGCGAAATTACTAGGAAGAAGTATGGAGGATTATAATGAAAGACAAAGGACTAGAATGATAGTTCAGAGTGTAATACAAAGGACAAGGATGAAGGGCCAAGCAGAAGGGCTAAAATGAAGGAGACAGTAAAATACTAGGAATAATGACATTGAGTAGTATTGAGAATGAAAGAGCAGATCAAAGGTCTAGGATAAGGTGAAGGACTATGATAAAGGATCTGAAGCAGGACATGAATGAAAGAGAAGAAGGACTAGACTGAAGAACAAGTATGAAAGAGCAGAAGCATGGGATGAATGAGAAGGACTAGCATTTGGTTGAAGCACTAGAAGGATCAACAAGAAGAAATACTTGGATGAATCAAAATTATGAAGGTCTTGGACAAAGAAGGACTAGGAAGAAGGAGCAAAACTAGAGTGAATGTGCAGGACTAATATGAAGGAAAAGGGCTAGGATGAAGGAGAAAGTCTAGGACATAGAAGAATGAATATGAAGAAGAACCGCGACTGGGGACTATGAGGAAGAACTAGGATGAAGAAGAAGGTCTATGGTGAAGTAGAAGGAATATGATAAAGGTCTATGATGAAAGAGATGGACTATGATGATGTAGAGGAACTATGGAAGAAATTTCCTCAACACAGTAACACCAGGGACAATTCAGAAAGACCAACCACTGATGGACTAAGCAATCAGATGATACAAAGGTGTGCCATCCCTTCTGAATTTTGGAACTGTGAAAATTGGTGTAAGTGTGTGTTGCTTGTGTTGGGTGTGTGTTAGGGTATAGGTTGGCTAGCCCAGTGCATGTGTAGAGTGTTTGGGTGCTGCATTTGAGGAAGTAGAAGCGGGGTGGTTAGTGCTTTGGCTACTTGCTAAATTCTTCTATGTGGCTAATCTACACAGTCCTATCAGTTGTGACGCATGTCTAATCTCCATAATTCTATCAAAGTGTGATGCATGGTATCTATCTGAATGTGATGTGTGGCTAATCGTCACAATGCTATCTAAGTCTGGCGCATGGCTAAACTTCATAATTCTCCTTAAATATGATGCATGGTTGATCTTCACAGCTCTATCTAGAAGTGATGCATGGTTGAACTTCTCAATTCTATCCAGGTGTGACGAATGGCTAATGTTCACAATTCTATCAACGTCTGAGGCCTGGCTAAACATAACAATTCTATCTAAGTGTGATGCGTGCATAATCTAAACAATTCACTCTAAGTCGGACGCCTGGCTAAAATTCACATTTCACCTTAAGTGAGGTGCATGTCTAAACTTCACAATTCTATCCAAATGTGACGCATGGCTAAACTTCACAATTCTATCAAAGTCTGACGCCTGGATAAACTTCACAGTTCTAGCTAAGTTTGACACATGGCTAAACTTCATAATTCTCTGTAAGTGTGATGAATGGTTAATCTTCACAGCTCTATCTAGAAGTGATGCATGGTTAAACTACACAATTCTATCTAAGTGTGACGCATGGCCAATCTTCACAATTCTGTCAAAGTCTGACACCTGGCTAAACTTAACAATTCTAAGTGTGATGCGTGCATAATCTTCACAATTCACTCTAAATCTGACGCCTGGCTAAAATTCATGTTTCACTTTAAGTGAGATGCATGGTTAATCTTCTCATTTCACTCTAAGTGTGGTGCATTGCTAAACTTCACAACTCTATCCAAGTGTGAGCACAGCTAAACTTTACAATTCTATCTGAATGTGATGCATGTCTAAATTTCACAATTCTATCTAAGTGTGACGCAGGGCTAAACTTCACAATTCTATCTTAGTGTGATGCATGGCTACACTTCAGAATTCTATCAAAGTCTGACACCTGGATAAACTTCACAGTTCTATCTAAGTTTGACGTGTGGCTAAACTTCATCTGGACATAAGGCGAGCCCCTAAACTGGAGGCACAACAGTAAATGCAAAACACCTAGATTTTAGATCTCTGGATGAAAGAAGAACACCTAAGTATGGGACAAAACAGTAAAATAAAACCACATAATGGTTTCTACACAGCAGTAATAGGAATACTATTTATTAGCTGGCTAATTTTGGTATGGTATGCTATGTTATATATGTAAGAAGAGTGACAGTGCTTTGTGTAATACAGTGATTGCTGTACTCCCCACCAAGACCACCCTTACCTTGTTAGTTGCTGCTGGTTGATGGCTGGGTACTAGCTTCATGGGCAAACACAGACTGGAGCTGCTTCATTCAGTGCTGCCCTTTGCCTTTGGGCCCTCAGTGGAAGGGGCTTCATGGGCAGAAGCTACCCTTGGGTGAATGAGAAGGTACTTGGATGAAAGGCTATCATGAAGGAGAAGAACTATGATTGTGGACAATGACAACAATCTATGATAATGGACTATGACAAAGCAGAAGGACCTGGATAAAAGAGAAGGTCTCTGACAAAAGACTATGATGAAGGATTAAGACAAAGGAGGATGACTATGACAAAGGCCTATGAGGAAGAATAATGACTCTGGTGAAGAGCTATGATAAATGACTTTGATGAAGGAGAAGGGCAAGAGTGAAGAACTATGATAAAGAAGAAGGCCTATGATCAAGGGCTATTATGCAAGACTATGATGAAGGAGGAGGTCTAGGATGAAAGACCAGGTAAAAGGAGAAGGACTAAGATGAAGGAATATGATGTTTGAGAAGTACAAAGAAAAAAGACTAGGACAAAGGACTAGGATGCATTTGAAGTACTATTGCAAAAGAGAACAACCAGAAGATAGGATGAACTATGAAAAAAGCAAATGATGGAAGAAAAGAACTACGATTAAGAAGAAGGACCTGGAAAAAGAGAAGTATTTTATGAGTATGTATGATGATGGAAAAGGTTTCAGACAAATGACCATAATGAAGGAGAAGGACTAGCATGGAGGACTACAAAGAAGAAAGATAAGAACTAAGACAAAGCACTATGATTAAGGAGAAGGACTATGATGAAAGACTATGATAAAGGACTACAAGGCAGTAGGACCAGCTCAATAGGGAAGGCCTATAATGAAGGAGAAGGACTTTGACAATGGCTTGTGAAATTGTAGACAGGTTATTACAAAGCAGAATTAAGGAAAATAACTATGCTGAATGAGAAGGACTATGATGGATGATAAGGAAAAAGACAATGGAAAAGTCCTTTTATGAAGGTTAAGTACTATCACATATGTATTCTTGTGGAATACATTGATAACATCTTAATGTTAAGCGACTTCAATTCAGGACTCCAACTAAGTCAATGCCGAGTCTGGGAAGCCCAAGGAAATCCCTTAATTATATATTTTTATGACAAGTTCATAGATCTGGATGATAAACCCTTGTATAACGCCCCTCTCTTTGAATCCCCCTGACCTCACTGAGCCAAGAAGTAGGTTTGTTTTGCAAATTAAAAGATTTATTTTACAAATTAAACAAGATATATATCACACTTTTATAAATAAATTAATATTTGACAGCACACTTATGAATATGACAGTGATCAACAATGGATAGTATTATACTAGCATACTTTTTTTAATTACTTAAGAGTTGGTATAGAAAGGATAAGATAGCTGAGAATGCTTTATGGTTTCAAGGAAATTCAATGATGGAAAAGAATGCAGCACAGGGATAAACTGATATGGTTTCAACAAGAGATAATATAATCACTTTTCCCCTTGTGGCGATTCACTCCCCCCTATGCAATATTAGGTGATGGAAGGGGAGAACACAGTTTTCAGGAACACAATCACAATGCACTACCAATTCCAGTTCCCCCTAGCAAGCTTAGAGCAACCGGTATGCTTTTAAAACATGCTGAAATACTTTGAATGTGATTTGAAATGAAGTGAAAATATGCTAAAAATGATTTTTATTCCCTATAGGAGATTCAGGGTAGGTGATATCTACTTAAGATTGGTTCAGGTCAACACCATCAGTGATTCACGAGGGATTATCAGGTTGAAAACGGATTTCAGCAGTTGCAAGTAAAAGACAGCGATTTTGACAGGTGGAGAAATTTGATTCAAATTGCAATTCGCTGCACTTTTTCCGAGTGCGTCGAGCGTGATTACAAAACAACTATAAGGAGTAGAATTTCGTTTAGGGCTTGTTGGAAAGCTGAGGATCTTAGCTTTAATATGAAAGTTAGATCTCTTTCCTAGCACACGCAGTTCAAAAGATACGGACGATTTTGTGGAGGTAGATTTTCAGAAATAAAGTAAGATTCAAATGGCAAATGACACTTTCACAGGTTTGAATCACAGAATGGACACACGATTTCTTTGCAGTTCTAAATAGGTGGAAATGGTTTGAATTAGATTATTTTAGACTAAGAGATTGGTTTTGCACAGTTCTGGTTGAGTACTCACACTATAAATTTGAAATAGGCCGTCAAGGTCTGGTCAGGTTTGGGCTTCACTCGCCACGGACGGTCTCTGGTACTGGTTCTGCTCACAGCGATCTGGTCTTGGTCTGCTATTGGCACTGCACAGCAGTCCGGTCTGGTCTGGTCTGGTCTCTGGTTCGGGCAAAAGTTCTTGGCACTGCACAGCGGTCTAGTCTGGGTCTCTCTGGATACAGCACTGCTTTTTGGGTTCTGGCACAGGGTTTTAGCCAGAATCAAACAGCACAGCCCGGCTGTTGAAGAGTTTAATTAGGTTGCAGGATTCTGAGGCCTCTGAAGGATTCAGCTTGTGGACTAGGCCTCTCTGCTACAAGTTCTGAAGTCTGGATTATAAGTTCTGGTTCTGGAGTCTTCTGGCAAAGCGCTTCGCAGGAAATCAGTCTGAAGTGGGAAGTGAGTGTCCCTACCGGGATTTCAGTGGTCCTTTTTATGTCTTTTGAAAGTGGGTGGGAAGGCTGACTTTCTATGACCAACCCTCTGAAAATCCTGATAGGTTAGTGGATTTTCTGTGCTCTCACTGGAGAACAGAGTTGTGAGTCAGAGTGATGCTACCATTTTACAATCTATTCAAGAAACGCCCATTTGCTTTTACTGAGAAAATCAATTTGACCCAAAACACATATTTCCCAGATACGCAAGTTGTTGAAAATACATGTACACATGATGGATGAATTAAGACAGGTCTCTGATCAAGCCCCATGTTCCTGCGAGCTTGGGTTCAGAAATGACAACATTTAGCGCTTTATAGTAGCTTTTGCAACATTGGTTTTTCCTCAAAATTTACACAGCGGTACACCCCCTCCCTGAGCACATTACAATAAGTTTTCAATTCTCTAGTGTAAGCACAGTGTCTGCAATATTAATAAATAGCAGGGTTCGGTCTTAGAGCGTCACACAGAGTGGAGTTTAGTCTCAAATTGTAGGCACATTTTTCATATTAAGAATCTCCAAATTGTACATTTCTGTCAGTTTAATACAATATTTTATAAGCAATTTGATAAAACATACATTTGGTGCAATATGAAATCCACAACCCAGTCTGGCCCACCTCTAGCTGGCTGAGTCAGATGTCACATGCTTTCCTGCCAGAGCAACTGTTGACAATTACACCTCAAATCAGCATATCGTGTTCAATTGAAAGAGGCTATTGTTCCTTTCTTCCAGGCTGCAGGAAGCTCTCCTCCCCTCCTAATTTACATGTCAAGGCGATATCCTGTACTGTTGGTGGTAAGAGCAGGTGTGAAGACTTCCCATGAACAGAGGCCTCTTGAACTGTTAATTGAATCAGACTGCCTTCTAGTATAGGGCCTGGGAACAGTAGGCGTTGAGAATTCTCATTAATCATCAAGCCTTTGAAGTCCCAGCTAGCTCAGGATGCTATTTAGCTTCTGAAATACAGGTCCCCAGTCAGAGTTTAGACCGCTAGCGCCGGTTAGTGTCGAGCACCGGTACTGCACCCATTTTTGGGAGCTGTCTTGAATTAATCCATTTCAAAAAGGGGATTTTTCTTGATAGTATATGATCCTTGCTTAACATGGCATTGATGTGGATCTGCAGTAGAGTAAAGTAGAACACTCAACCAGAGTTGGATTTTTGTTTGGTGGTTTCGTGCCCATGATCTTAGCAATTTTTGACATTAATAAAAACAGATTTTTAATAGAACATCTCTCTTTGCACTAGTTTTTGCTCTGTGTGTAGCCAAAGGATAGGGCCTGGCAATGGTCTCTTGTATTAACATTGAAAGAGGCAAAAATGGATGGCAACCTATTTTTCATGTTTTCTCTATGCATTTCTGGCCATCGTGATGTTTTCAATGCCAGTAATGCACAGTTCTGTTGTAGGGCTTGGATGCGTGGGTAAAAACATCCCACAAGCCCCCCTCTTGCGATGGCCATTCTGATCTCTCACCGATGGAACTCGCAAGATCTGGGATGTTCGCCTCATCTTCTTCCGATTCCGCCGATGGCAACGTTCAGCATCTTTTCCTCCATCAGGGTGGATTGATCAGTTCTCCTTGCCGGTCCTGATGGGAGTATTGCGCGGTACCCCGGGCCCCTCAGATCTTTGCTCCCGGTCCCCGGGTCGTCCTCCTTGGTCAGTCTCCATGGGTTCATCTCTCCTATGATAACAGAGCAAAAGCAGCAGAAACATTTTCGTAGACATTTCCCCACCACTATTATTGGTGGGGCGAACATATACATTTTAAACATCAGGAGACATTTGCATTCAAGAATCAAAGAATTTTATAGGCTATATGTGGAATATTTTAGGGTTGGACTTGTATTACTCTGGAGCGGCTCCCTCTGGGATTGCAGGGGACTCCTTCAGTTGCTGCAGAGTGTGCCTGGGATGGCAACCCTTTAGCTGATTTATATGGACCCACTTGTCTTCCCCTTCCGCCAAACTGCCTTTGGGGATGCGGATCTTGTAGGCGACTGGGGAGATCTTGTCTACAATTTCCAAAGGTCCCTTCCAGGTAGGCAGGAATTTCCACTGTTTGGCCTGGTTCCTTTGGAAATTATATAGATAGACCCGGTCTCCCACATTGTATTCTTTCCTAGTAGTCTTTAAATCATAATGAGTCTTCATGCTATCGGCTGATCTTTCTAGGTTTTGCTGAGCATAGGCAAAAGCATGTTGAAGGTGTTTCCTTAAATTCTCAATATATTCATGACTAGTCGAAGCATTGATCAAGGTTTGCTCTTGGGTCCTGTAGAGCAAATGCTGGGGAAGCACCATCCTGCGTCCAGTCATCAGCTCAAACTGTGACATTTTAGTTGCAGATGAAGGGGTAGATCTGATGGCCATTAGGACCAGAGGTAATCGGATATCCCAACTATGCCCAGAATCTGCCACAAACTTTTTTAATATGCTTTCAATGGTTCGGTTGTAACGTTCTACTGCACCAGAAGAGGCTGGCCGGTAAGCAATGTGTAGCTTCCTTTTAACCTCCAGTATCTCCCACATCTTTGTCATTACTTCGCTGGTAAAATGGCTGCCTCTGTCTGACTCAATCCTTTGGGGTAGACCAAAACGGGAAAAAATGTGGTTGATCATCAGGGCAGCTGCTGTTTCTGCCTTGCAGTTTGGGGCCGGGAGACATTCCACCCATTTAGTAAATAAGCATGTCACTGTCAACATGTACTTATTTCCCCTAGAGAAGCGAATCACGGGGCCTATGAAGGCAACTTGCAAATCTGACCATGGCAGTGTCATCCCCCTCTTTTGGAGAGGCGCACGGTGTGTGAGGGATGTTGGCTGAAATTGTGCACACACAAGACACCCCTTCAAGTATTGGTCGAGGTCCTGCCCCATGTGTGGCCAGTATGCAACCTCTCTTAAGATCTCAAGTGGTGTGTGAAACCCCCTATGACCGGATGTGGCTGCATCATGGGTGTGACTGAACATCAGGCTTCGGAATGAGGTAGGAACCACCCACTGATCATGGCCAGCTTGGGATTTCCTTACCAACAAACCGTCTTGGATTCAGAACATTTTTGGACATTTCATCAACACTCTAAGGTCCTCTTTTCCAATGTAATCGGTATCCGTCATGGGATTGTTCTAAGGGTCCTCAATGTGTTGGTAAAACTTACCAATTATTGGATCCCCCTTCTGAGCTGTAATCAAACCACCACCATCCTTACTCCATTGTGCAGTTGAAAAATCATTGTGGGCATTTGTCTGGGACCTAGTGATAGCAGTGACCTGGATTTCCCCCAACAGGGACTCAATCTCAATTAGATCCCCTTGGATGGCCCCGGTTTTGGCCAGCTGATCAGCTAAGTCATTTTCAGTTTTGTCTGGTCCCTCTACTTTGGAATGACCCTTGATCTTCTTCCAGTAGATGGTCATCCCATTCACAGTGACCAGATCATCAATGTTTTTAATTAACTTCTCATGTTTCAAGGGTTTGTTATTAGCACATAACATGCCCCTGGTTTTCCAATTAACCAGGTGCTCCACGAACCCGTTCCGTACATAATCTGAATCTGTGATTATGACCAGTTCGTGGAGTTGATGTTGGACAGCAGTGAGGATGGCCTGATGCACAGCCATCAACTCTGCCACCTGACTACTTCGGGGACCAGTTTTGTACCCAGCGGAGGGTTCTGGGGACTCATTCACTCATGCATTCCCTACGCCAGCCACAAGTTATTTTTCCCCGTTGTTGTGAACATGGTAAGAGCATCCATCCACATATAGAGTGGGCATTCGCTCACACTTGTCTTCTTCAAAGACTTTGTGTGGGGAATTAAGGTATGCCTCCATGTTGTCCTTGATCTTTAGGCTTTCGTCCTCGAGACAGTTTTCTCTGGCACAATCATGCAAGTCAGCCAGACCTTGCGCGAGGGGACTCTTTTTGTTTTGGCCATATCTGACCTCCACGGGAAAGCTTTGCATTGACAGAATCCAGGAAGTCATTCAGGAATTACTCACATTTCCGGCCCAGATTCTGTCACTTTGGAGATATTGCAGAGGCTGGTGTGGAGTCTCCACTATGATGTGTTCCCCTTGGATAAACGGGCGGTAATTCTTCAATGCCCACACCGTTGCCAGGAGTGCCTTCCCACCATCGTTGAATTTTTCCGACACAGAAGATAAAGTTTTGCTCGCATAGGAGATTACTTTATTGACTTTGTCATGCTTTTGATATAATACTGCAGTCAAGCATGTATTAGAGAACCCTGTCTCCAAGAAAAACTCCTTGTTTCTGACAGGGTAAGCTAGGCAAGGCGCTTGTGAGAGGCTTCTTTTGAGCTGTCTTACTGCCTCAGATTGTTCTGGACCCCATTCCCACTTGACCCCCCCTTCAAGAGATGAATCATGGGTCTGGTGATCTCTGCGTAGCCCTCAATGAACTTTCTGCTGTAATTAGTCAGTCCAAGGAGGATTCTTAGTTCCCGCAGAGTTGTGGGGTCTTTCAGTTTCTGAAGTGCTTCACTTTCTTTTCCTGGGGACAGAGACCCTGAGGAGTAATCTCATGCCCCAAGAAATTAACACGGGTTCTACACCACTGTGCTTTCTGAAAGGAAAGTTTTGCGCTGGAGGCCCTCAACTGTGTCAGACTAACAGATCTCCCCTATGTGTTCCTCCACAGATGAACTTTTGATGAGGACATCATCTACATAAGCCAGGTTACCCCTCGCACCCAGGTCGGGCATGGCCCTATGTAGGAAAATGTTGAATTCACTGCCGGAGTTGAGGTATCTGAAGGGAGTCTGGGTCCATGTGTACTTCTGGCCCCCAAAGGTAAAAGCCAGTTTGTATTGGTCCTCCCTACTGACAGGCACGGTCCAGTATCCGTTGGTCAGGTCTATTGCAGTGAATACCCGTGACCCCTGGATCTGGGCCAGCCCTTGGTCAATGTAGGGAAGAGGCCATCAGGAAGTATGGACCCATTTGTTGAGCTCTCTGAGGTCGGCGCAGAGTCTCCACTGGCTGTTTGGCTTCAATATTCCCAGCACCAGATTATTGAAGGTGCTGTGTACTGGACGGATTATTCCCCGGGACTCAAGGTTCTTAATTATTTCAGTAAGGGACTCCATGGATGCGAGAGGCAAGCGATATTGCTTCACAAACACTGGAGTCATGCCAGGGTCCGTGGGAATTGTTGTTGTGTGGATGTCGGTGCGACCACAGTCATATGAGCCTACTGCAAAGAGATCTTGAAAATCCAAGAAAGCTTGTTTCAACTTTTGCTTCTGTTCCAGAGTCACACAGGCGTCCGCTAGGTTGACTCTCTCTTCCACCATCTGCCTGAAGCTTGGAAAGACTTCTGGTTTTGCTATCTCAGCGGCCTCCTCCAGCTGGGTGGAGAAGTCCCTGGTCAGAGTGCTGATTTGGACAGGAGGCTTCACGTGGGAAAGGCAGCCCTCATGGACCTGGAAAATCACCTCATCCCTCCTGAAGTCACAAGTCACATCTTCCTTACCATAAGGGCAGGAAGTGTACACCAGGAAGTTCCCCCTATGCCGGGTAAAGATCCTTTCTGGTGTTGTATTGTTATCACTGTCAGTCACTGTCAAAACAGTCCTTGGGGATTGGTCCTAACAGTTCATTTCCTAAATCAATGGAGAAATGTCGGTCATCAACCGCCATTCCAATAATGGTGCCTGAGGCTAGAGTAATACTCTTTAAGTCGCTGTTATCCACCTCTATTGGAATGGTGTCATGTTCAATGTTGACTAATGGTGTTGGGTTTACCCCTAACCCTTGCTGTTGTAGAAAAGAATTTAGATGAATATAAGCATCAGGGTTTTTCAATTTTTGTCCTCTTTTAACTTTCACTTCCAGGGAGAATTGCCGGGTCCTTTCTGGGATGGTGACTTCCTCTTTAATGTGAATTTCAACTGCATAAGGTAGCAATTGAGCCGACCTAAATGCTTTTTCTGGATCATCAAAGCCCATGGGATTATCTGCTAATCGGGACCAAGCTTTGAAGTTTATTAGGTCCAAACTAATGGCAAAGCGATTGAGAATATCACTGTCTAAGTAAAAGGCGGCAGTGACGTCTTGCACGACCCAACAATTATGGACTATGCTCTTGTTGCCAATGCAGATTTTGAGCATACACCTGCTTGGCAGGAGATGTTTGGAATTGGGTGTTTCCAGATCCATTTCCCATTTGTCTATCAGTTTGAATGTGGGAATGGCTGGATCTTTTGGGAGTTGGCGGAACATGGCTTCGCTGATGAAGCTCTTACCGTTGTTCACACACACTCGGGCGAGAACAGAGTCCTTCCCATCATTTAACTGAACAGGGATGAACAACTGCTCTCCAATTTGCTGAATATCAGCCAGGCTCTGAGCTGATTTCACATCTTTCTGGACTATTGGAGTGGGAATGTCTGATTGTGAATTAGTAAAGAATTTCAGAGTGTTTCCTTCCAGTGTAGAATACCACCTTAAACTGGAATTTTCAGAAATAGAGAGGGCCCCCCATCACCAGTCTGTTGTCCTACTGCTATTACTGTCACGTCTGGAATTTGGTTGTTCTGGAAGTGAAATTCTACTTGGTCAGATTTTTGTTCAACCATGTGGCATGTGCCGTTTAAACTAACATGGTTGACTCTCTGTTTTAATTTTATTGGTCGGGTAGTCTGCGTCCAGAGGACCTTGTTTATGCAATCTATTAGGGGTGACAACCTTCTCAGGAGGTCATTCCCTAGTAAACAAGGGGTGCCCTCTGGAGTCACTACTATGACCAGGTGTTTCACCTTGTGTCCCAAGGGTAGCTTGGGATCCAGTGTCCACCAGTGGCAAAATTGTACCCTGCCCCTGTACCTGTACCGGGGCATAGTATCTTCCCTCCTTATCCTCAAGGGGGCACAGATAATGGAAATTTTTGGACAACTGGTCGGCTAATTTTCTGGTTTTGGACATTGCGAGAGAAGAGATCTGGGCAGAATTCTGTGAAGAGTCATAGGAATCTGCAAGAAAAAGTTGGCAACTGGAAATCAGAGCCCTTGTGGGTTCCCCTGGTTCTGGGCCTCCCCCCCTTTTTGGAGGCAGCCACCAGGATAGGTTTGAACCAGGGGATTTTGATGCTGTTGGTTCTGGGATGAGATGATGGGCGGCGCTAGCTCAGTCCCCACATCTACCCACTCTGGATTTAGATCCCTTGGGACCCATTTTTCTTTGGGAGGAGTTCCCCCATCTCTGAAGGAGAAGATCCTTTTCCCAGGATCCTCTAAGGATCCCTCTCCTTCAAATTGGAAGATCTGTACCTCCTCCACAAAATGGGTCTGTTTGGATCCTTTGTTTCTCCTACCTCCTCTCTGCTCCTTGGGTGGCAGACTTTCAGGAGTAGGAGATTTTGTTTCCAGTTCCTGGGTTTCCAGGGTCTGTTTACAAGTGGGGAAGGAAGCTTCCTCCAAGGTTTTACACGCCCTTCCCCTTGTGCCTCCTACCTGGGAACCGGTGGGTTATCGGGGTGCTGCCCCCGTCATTGTTCTGGAGCACCAAGTCCAGAGTTTGGGGCATTCTGCGCTGGCATGCTCATCTGAGGGTTCTGTTGTGCCCTCAGTATGTGACCCAGATCCCATGCCATACTTTGGACCTGGCGTTCTAACTGTGAAACCCGCTCAGGCTGATACAGGGTTCTATTTTCTCCCCTGGGCTGATCCCAGGAAGGGTAGCTATCCCTTCTCTGGTAGTACTCCGGGTTGGGAAGATTTGGGTACCCCTCCACCCTTGGCCTCCCCTCTCCCGGATTAGGTGGTCTGGGCTCAGGGAATTGGGGAAAGAAGGATGGATGATTTTGGGGCTGGAAATTGGGTGGATACCTGGGGAAAAAGTTCTGCCCAGGGTTTGGTGAATTTCTGCCCTCCTGTGGGAAGTTAGGAGGGAAGTTCCATGGGTTGGGTGCCTGGTTGGATCCCCCCCTTGGGCTGGAGGAGTCCACACATACCCCAGGATGGGTCGGTTTCCCTTGTAGCGGGGACTTACATAGTCAGGGGAGCGAGGGACCCCATTTGTGGGACTACCTCCTTAACTCCCTGTCTGTGACTGGCCAGAGGGCCTTCTGGGCTGAGAATTATTCGGTGCAGGCAGGTTTTCAGGCCCCCCCATCTCCAAATCTAAAATGGGGGAAACCTTTACCTCTGCCACCTTGGCAGCAGCAGGGGTGCTGGTCGGTTTTGGACATTTCTGGGTGTTATTTTTATTTTCTATGGGCTTCTGCACCTCATATATTCGGGTGGCCTGTTCAATGACCCAGTCTAGTGATCTTTTCTCGTGAAAATCTCTAAATAGCTGGGTCATGATGTATTTTGGCAAAGCATGGAAAAAAGTATTTACAAACTCTTTACTGTCCGTGCGCACCCTTCTGATAGTCTGCGCAAAGGCACACTTCAATTCTTGCACAAATTCTTGTGGGGCCTGATCCTCCCCACAAATTGTAGGCTGCATTGCGAGCCTCTTGGGGATTCCGGTGAACAGAAAAATGTTTCAAGATGGCCGCCCCATATGTGGACCATCTTGAATGGTTTTGGTCCTTCAGCCCTGCAAAGAAACTGAAGTATTCTGGGGAGAATGTCCATTTTACATACTGAATGCAGCTACTGCTGTCCATCAAATGGAAGGTCTCCATCATTTGCTCGTAAAGCTCCAAGTGTTCCCAAACAGAATACTTGGCGTTCTTGTGATAAGGTGTGATGACACTCCTTATTGCCTTCATCTGTTTTAAGGGGTCCTTAAGCAAGGCCCTTTTTGCCTTATTGGCCTTTTTGGTTCGGGTAACCCTGGTCCATTCTGACCTAACTGGGCAGAGGTTTTCAGGATGCCCTTAGTGGGCCTACTCTCATGGGGTTCCCCACTAAATTGCACTGTGCTTGGGTGCCCATACCCGGATGCCCGCCCATCCATTCCTGGGTGGTACTGGCCTATGAGCCCCATACTTTTGGCTGGATAGTAATCTGCCATCCCTGTGGGCCTGTGCTCATGTGCGCCAGGGGACATGGGGGTGGCAGAGTCCAGGGACTGGGAGAGGTGAAGGCCTCTGGTACTAGGGCTCCTGAGGTTATGCTCAGGTGTTTCCCTTTCCCAGCGAACCTCATCTCTATCAGCCCCTGCTCCCTGTTGCCGTGCAAGAGCCTATGCTATCAGTTCCTCAGTCAAGGCCTTACTAGACTCTATCAGTCTCTCCTGCATGGCTACCTGTTGCTGGAGCCTATCATTGTGTTGACAGCGAGCCTCATTTTCTCTCTGTGCCTCCTGGTTGGTCCTGGAATACTGGGCCAGTCTTTGCTACAGGAGGGTTACCTCCTGAGTCCCATCCCTACTGGCCTGTTCCTTTCTTGCCAGAGCATCTTCCACCCTCCTGGTGTACTCTAACAAGTTCTGATGCTCTTTTTGGAGGTCACCCAGTCCCTGGAGGGCCAAGTGATTTTCTTCAATTTTTCCTTTTAATTGGCAGACTTCCTGGCCTAAGGTGTCCCTTTCCTGACTAAGAGCCTGCATCCGTGCCGCCAGGTCAGCTTTCTGGTGCTCTTCCTCAAATTCTGTCTGGGTATCCAGGTCTTTCAGAATCAGTTTGTTGCTCTCTGCCTTCTCCCTATCTAGGTGGCTTTGTAGGGTGACTACCTGCTCTGCGCATACCTTATTGAAGTCCAGTTGTTGCTCCAGCTTTTTCTGGCTCTACAGTAGGGCATCCAAACCTTCTTGGTACTCCTTCTGCAAGGCCAGAAATCTGGTGTCCTGGTCAGACTTTTCCTGTTGCAGGATACCCATATCCTCTTTTATTTTAATGATATGCTGCCTACTATCATTTTCTGACTCCTGGCTCCTCTGCAGCCTCTGCTCAGAAGAGACCAGGTCAGATTGGGCCTTCTCTAATGCCATCAGTTGCCTATTTGCCAGATCTTGGCCTTTAGCACATTTGTCCTGTATGGCTCCCATGTATAAATATAAATATGCCGCTACCCTGGCAATCTTGTTGTGCTCATCCTTGACCTTAGGGCCATATATAGTTCACTCAGGGCCACATGTAAGGGACCCTGATCTCTCCATGTATCTGACCCAGTTACAGTGACCTGTTGCGCGATTGCCTGCAACCACACATTCTGGTCCTGTTCCGTCCATTCGCCTCTCACAAATAGCTTATGTAAGAGGTGCTCTCTGGCTATTTTGATATCTACCAAGGTTGTCATTCTGGAAATTAATTTCCTTCCTGACTTACAGAAGTTAGTATTTTATTTTGCAAAACAGACCGTCTCCTTAGAGCGTCCTTCTTTTGAGGGGTGCTTTTACAATGTAACCCGGCGTGGCGATCCAACAGGATTTATGTATCCTGTCAGTTAGCACACTGTATTAAGCTGAACAAATGGTAGATCTAATCCAGACGTCCCGGCTCGAGCCCCCACTCTGTTAAGCAACTTCAATTCAGCACTCCAACTAAGTCAATGCCGAGTCTGGGATGCCCAAGGGAAGCCCTTAATTATATATTTTTATGACAAGTTCATAGATCTGGATGATTAACCCTTGTATAACGCCCCTCTCTTTGAATCCCCCTGACCTCACTGAGCCAAGAAGTAGGTTTGTTTTGCAAATTAAAAGATTTATTTTACAAATTAAACAAGATATATATCGCACTTTTATAAATAAATTAATATTTGATAGCACACTTATGAATATGACAGTGATCAACAATGGATAGTAATATACTAGCACACTTTTTTAATTGCTTAAGAGTTGGTATAGAAAGGATAAGATAGCTGAGAATGCTTTATGGTTTCAAGGAAATTCAATGATGGAAAAGAATGCAGCACAGGGATAAACTGATATGGTTTCAACAAGCGATAATATAATCACTTTTCCCCTTGTGGCGATTCACTCCCCCCTATGCAATATAAGGTGATGGAAGGAGAGAACACAGTTTTCAGGGATACAATCACAATGCACTACCAATTCCAGGTCTCCCTAGCAAGCTTAGAGCAACCCGTATGCTTTTAAAACATGCAGAAATACTTTTAATGTGATTTGTAATGAAGTGAAAATATGCTAAAAATGATTTTAATTCCCTATAGGAGATTCAGGGTAGGTGATAGCCACTTAAGATTGGTTCAGGTCAACACTGTCAGTGATTCATGAGGGCTTATCAGTTTGAAAACGGATTTCAGCAGTTGCAAGTAAAAGACAGCGATTTTGACAGGTGGGGAAATTTGATTCAAATTGCAATTCGCGGCACTTTTTCCGAGTGCGTCGAGCGCGATTACAGAAAAACTATAAGGAGTGTGCCAAAGAGTCACAAAGACTGTCTTATAATTTAAATGAGCTAGCTCTCCTACAAAATGCAACTTCAAAAAAGCAGCAGAACTGTAAATCGTATACATTATTCTAATCCCTGTGCACTGTGACTGTTTCCTACTGATACATATTCATTGACATTGTTCTTTAACACTAGTGCACCTTTGCCACTGAGGGTTCCTGCGATTTGCTCCTATAGCATGTTTTTATTGGCACTTTCATAGCTCACCAGGTTTGCCACCACCTACCAAGCAGATTTGCCTAAGGGATGTCTAATAGTCTTCCTTCTCTTTAACCTTAGAGGTTGAGCCATTCATTTTGGAATCCCAATGGTTATGCCCCACTACCATGACTTATGGATACCACGGCTACATTGATAGCCATCATTGGGTCATTTGAAGCTGCACACGTGGTTACATGTGGTGACTATACTTTATGATCTATTATTAGTGCATTTGATCATGCATGTGTGCTCTGACAGCCAAAGCATATTGGCGTCGATGGAGCATATTAGTTATTGCAATTGTGTTGTGTAATGTGCTTACCATGTACTGTGCAGAATTTGATTGCCTTTCTGCTACCATTGTGTTTTCCTGCTTATGGCATTTACTGTGATTTCCACTGCCCGTTTGGATCCCATTCAGGATTTCCTTGGTGCTAGGTATGGTATGGCTTTGTGTTTGGTGCTTACGACTGTAGTCAACTGAAACAAATCGAACAAATCGTTCCAGCCCCTTATTTAAAGAAAATCCAGTGTTCTCTTATTTGTGCATTCTACTTCTTCACAAATGGTCATGCATATGTGAATAGAATATTTTCATAAAATGCTTGAGGGTACAACTACTTACATTGCAAGTGTTTATAATTGACATCAAGGGCAAAAGTTTCCATGAGTCAAGGGAGATCAACATATGCAGGGTTACACACTTTATTAAAAACGTTTTCTGAAAGAAAGGCATACCATCATTGAAGACAATCTAGCTTCTGCAATTTCTGATAATCCTCTTGCACAGAGGAAGCTCTTTGTCCTGCTGCTTTCATTGATGGCAGCAATATAGAACCACGTAATACCTTATTTCCGGCCTGTGTGACAAGCGTGCAATAATAACATTAACTCCGGCTAATCATTATCCGTCTGCGGCCTGATTAAATGTTTGGATCTTCAATGACAGGTTGAAGAGGGAAATACACCTGTGAACCCTTTAATATTGTAGGATCTAAAAGAAGAAACTGTAATAGGTTGATCTGGTGATGGAAGGAATAGAAGCGCCCAAGAAAATATTAAATGTATTAAATAAGCCTTTCTATTATCTATAATCATGATTTGTAATTACCATTTGAGGCGAAGAAGTGATCAGAGAGCAAGACAACCAAACCAATTGATTTTCTGCTCTTAGGATATTGAAGCAGTACATTTGTCTCAAGGACGAAACACACTAAATCAATCTGCAGCATAAAGTAATGAAGTTCTCTGGCTCATTTTGTAAACCCTGCAGTGCAAAAATAAGACGTAAACGCAAGCAGTGTATGCCTTACTTTCACCATCCAAGGTATTAGGAGGGCATTTGGAGGTGGAATAGGGGTACAGAACGGGATATATGTTTCCACCATGAATTCCTTCTCAGAGCCTCATTCCGAGCATGGAGATAGTCATGGTGCTATTTGCTCCATGACTACCTCCCATACCGGTACAGAGTCTGACCTGGTTCAATGGGGATTTACCGGTCCATTCCGACCCCTGGAGGGACCGGTAAGTCGCCATTGAAAAATCTATTCCCCATTTCAATTTGAGCCCCCATAGGGCTCAATGGGAATAGGGGAGTAGCAAATAACCTTACCGCTATTTGCGGTACCGTTATTAGCTCCGAAGTCCCTTAACGGGTCTCGTCCATAACGCCTGGTCAGACCAGGTGTTAAGGGAGGGACTCGCTAAGGGACCTCGGAATAGGGCGCAAAGGGATTACCGGCACCGGTGTCCTTACTGGTGCCGGTAATCCCTTTGCGCCCACTTCGGAATGAGGCCCACAGTCTTCAAATAGCTTCTGGGGTCAAAACAGCATGCGATTTCCGTTCTGAGGTATGAGCAAAGGATTCCCATGGAATCTGCCTGTTTTAGGAACTGCTAAAAGAGAGCGGGTTCCATTGGAATCCATTGTAAATGCAGCCTTGCAAGCTTAAATGGCAGGCAGTATTTACATGTTAAGACGGAGTGCAAAAATGACATGTAAAGGCGATTTCACAACTTTGTTTTGCACTCCGTTTTGCAAATTAAGAAAATTGAATGGAGTTGATCCATGTTCAATGGGGCTCCCTCCATACAATTCTAATTTAATTTGAATTGGTTATTTATAACGCACTTGATATCCTGAGGTTTCTAAGAGTGGACCCGGGGAGCGAACCTTCTCTGCATCGTCTTGCTTGCAAGGCGAGCGAGCGCATTGCCCCTGAGCTATCCTCCCAAGACTTAGGGGGTAATTCATAGAATTCGGCACACAAGTGGCGCATGCGACTGGTGCACAGAGTGCGTGTGCGGCAGCCTGCGCCAGCTGTGTGCACCAAAACCCATTTAGGTGCACAGCGTATTCATGGATTTATACATCCATAAGCAGCCGTGGTGCAGAGAGGCGCAGCTACCCTGCAGGAGGGCCAGTTATGCCCCCAACCCCGCCCGTGTGCCAAAAACATCGCACAAATCCAGTACATGGCGCAATGGCCAGTGGATCAGCATACAACCCCCCAACCACGAAAACGCATTTACGTACCCCGCTCGCGCCAGCGAAAACGTGTTAAAACTCCCCCCGCACCCCTCGGAATACACGTACCCCACTTGTGCTAGCGAAAACGTGTGTAAAACCCCCCACGCACCCCTCAGAATACACCTACCACGCTCGTGCCAGTGAAAACACGTGGCAAAAGTCCCCCCTGTGGAGTGGGCAGCCTGCGGGGCATGCCCGGGGGTAATGGGCTGCCTGCGGGGCATGGGGAGGGTGGATGGGCTGCCTGCACGTATTCCGGGGGTGCGAATGAAGTTTCACACGCGATAGGGCTGGCGCGAGTGGGGTATGTGTATTCCGGGGGTGTGTGTGAAGTTGTTTTTTAGTCAAAATGTGGAAAAAAAAATGTCGACAAACAAAAATGTCGAAAAAAAAATGTCGAAAATAATAATGTCGACATCCTATACTTATAATGTAAAAAGTCATTTTTTCGAAAAAAAAATGTGGACAAAAAAATGTCACTTAAAACTATCAACACCTCACCCAACACCCCCCTGCCACCCCCCCACACCCCCACCACCACCCTCCCACCCCTCATACTCAACACATTCTAATTATATATTTATTTATTTAATTTTTCAATAAATAAATAACCAAAAAGAGTATCATTTACTATTGGGGGGGGGTCGCCCCCAACCCCCCCTCACCCAACACCCCCCTGCCACCCCCCCACACCCTCCCCAACCACCCTCCCACCCCTCATACTCAACACATTCTAATTATATATTTATTTATTTATTTTTTCAATCAATAAATAACCAAAAAGAGTATCATTTACTATTGGGGGGGGTCCCCCCCAACCCCCCCTCACCCAACACCCCCCTGCCACCCCCCCACACCCCCTCCAACCACCCTCCCACCCCTCATACTCAACACATTCTAATTCTATATTTATTTATTTATTTATTCTTACAATAAATACAAAATTTCGAAAAAATATCGAAAAATGTCGACATTTTTGTTTGTCGACATTATTGTTTTTCGACATTTATTTGTCGACATTTTGACTGTCGACATTATGACTGCACACCGTGTGAAGTTTTACACGCGATTTGGCAGTGTGTTCCCCCCCGGGTGTGCTCCCCCACCCTCCCCATGCCCCTCAGGCAGCCAACACCACAGTGGACCACCCCACACTCCTGGGCATGCCCCGCAGGCAGCCCATCACCTCTGGGCATGCCCCACAGGCAGGCCACATGGCACCATGCACTTGGCAGCCCTGATTTATGTCCCCAAGACAAACGTTTTACCAGTGTTTTAACATTGCAAAAGCTAAATAGAAAACAGGAATCTTTGAACATATTTTACAAATGTTCAATGTGTAGCATTTGTCCATGAGCCAAATACATATGATAGATTTTTCATTCAGAAACTGACCCATTCGTAGCATGCAGAGCTTTGCACATTTGTGCACCACCTTTGTAAATTACACTGTCCTTTCAGTAAAATAAACGTTGAATGCGATGTAAGACAGGTGTAGTGTGAAAGGGTCGGGATAATTGCAGTCAATCAAAAATAAAGCTCTCCGGTCCCCAATAGCAATGCATACTAAAAACAATAGGGATGAAAGACATTGTTGAGGAATTGAAAGCTCTTCAGCAGAAGGAAGCAATGGAATGTTACAACGTATATGGCACAAAGACATTTGGACTGACCACCTCCCATTTAACACCTTGGGAGTCATTTTATAACAGATGTAGCATTAGAGTAAGGAGTAAAATCAAGCCCACTCGCAGAAATGTTACGATTGTTTTGCAGCCTGAATGGAAGATGTGAAGGGGAAATGTATGCCTGGGAGGCAGGGTTTATAATGGATTCCTATGGAGTCTGCCTGCTTTTTGCTGTAGGGAGCTGTAGAGTGGAGACAAATGTGCCTTTCCACGTCCCTATTGCACTGCTGTCAGCATAATGGTGATAATGCAGACTTTCATTCCATTGGACGCTGTCCAGTGTAATAACATGCACATTATTTAAAGAATATGGTATGCAAGGGATAATTAAGATCCCATGCCCCCCTTCTGGATCCTGACCCGCAGGAAAGAAGTGATCAATTCAAGGACATTTTGCAAGCCATCCCCCAGAATTAGAATACAGAGGAATGGCTCCACATGAATAATTGTGCAAAAGTACAACATGAATGGAACAAATCAAAGCACTCTAGTCCTTGTCCATTAGAAGTCATTCACCACACAGAACATCCCAAACAATGTTCCATAACTCCTTCTGAAATGAACTATGAGCCATCACAGAAATGAGCCTCCAGCAAGCCTTTTTCCAGCAAGGTGAATGCTACCTTTTTCAGAAGCTTCTCAGACTGGAGATTGCAAACTGAAGATAGAGCAATAGTTGACAGGCACATCAACGTGAATGCCTGTCTTTAAAAGAAGGGTGCTAAACCTGGGCCCTTTTTTAATGGCACGTCACCAGCCCCATTCAACTGAACTGTTTGTGATATTAATGAAACATAGTACCATTGTACCAGAGTTCTCTTTACAGATACCAAGGCAGCATTTACTGTGGCTTCCTATGAAATCTGCCTGCATTTTGCAGATTCCATAGGAACACACAGCATTTACACCAGCATGAAAATGTCATGCTGGTGTAAATGCTGGAGTATTTGTATGGTTCAGAGGTAGGTGGAGGCAGAATCGTGAATTACAATCCATGTCCCCTCTCCGCCCTTACAATTGCATGAAAATTTGTTGTAATTTAAAATGAGTGTGTATCCATTTTACGTGTAGCTTTTACGCATTCATTTTATGCTACACCTCATAGAAGAATAACCCCAAGGTGATTTTTCATGCATTTACTCTTTCCTTTTGCACTCTGTTTCCTGAAAGTTACAAATTGCATGCTGGGAACCCAACAACATACAAGTGCTAATGTTGGTGGCCTCTACATGTAATATGCACTTGAAATAAAATTACACCCTAGAACAAGAGGTGTTCCATGGACCTTAATGGAGCCTCCTCTGGTTTCTCCTAACACATCAGCACGAGTTGTCAAGTTTCTTGTTGAGTAGATTTCAAAGCATGCAGAAAATTCAGGTGTAAATGCTTTTTACTGTACTACACATTTTCATTCAAGTGTATGTCGGGGAGTGGGCAAGGAACAGAATTAGGATTTCCTCAAAAGGCCATACAAGGGTGCAATCATTTACTTTAGCATGCAGCAATGCTTTGGATTGCTATGGAATCGGCTTGCGATTTCCTAGGAGTCCACTGTAAACTCTGCCTCTTGTGGGATATTTTGACCCACTCAGATGTGCCTTGCTACATCACTTTACTGCATTGGGGCAAGAAACAGCAAAATGACCGCGCTTACTCCTGTGCTCGCCAAGACCTCTAAACGGCGTTTTTGTAACAACTAGAAAGTGGCTGCACCGCTCTGCCAACACACATTTCAGGTGGGATGGAACAGAGTACTCACTGCAGAAGTAGGCCAGTGTGCTCGGCAACATTAAACCTGGGGTGAAAGGAAAGAGGCAGCATTAGATTTCTGAAAACCCAAAATGCTGTTTAAAAATGTCACTTTTTCAACCTTCAAAGTGCTCTTTGGCGCTAAATCCATCATTTCTCATGAACCACTGTGATTAAAGGGCCCTGCAATGCCCAGATCATCCATTGTGGCTCAGAGGAACCAGGCCTCATTTGAATGACAGCCCCTGTCAAAAGTATCTTTGGAAAAGCAACCAGGGACTGTGTTTTCATTTTCCACGGGAAACACGGCTAAAACCTTTCAAGTGTATCTAAAGAATCAGTTGTAAGAGAAATACTCTAAACAGATGCCTGATACATGTATCCATGCTGCAAACAACTCCAGCACTCAAGGAAAGAACTAGAGCTGTACAAAGGGTATATTTGCTGCAGATGAAAACTGAATTTAAAGAAATAGGTTAAATGTGCTTTTTCCTGAATGAAGAGAAAAATCACCTATTAAAAGTACATTGATGTGTAAAGGCATGCGCATTTAGACATGTAAAAATATGTCTTGCTGGTAAAAGTACTCATACAAACTGTTTTGATTCTATAGGTTTCAGGCAAGATTTAAAATGAGAAAATGAAAGCTAAACCCAGGATAAATTGGTAAACTATATATAAGAAAAAAACTTGTTCTGCCAGTGCTAGCCCAGAGAAAAGGTGACACCTCATAAACTGCTGGCACAGGAAAGGCTAATCGCTAGCTTGGTGGCTTTGAATACCCAGGACAATGGGACTTCCCAAGTCGTCATCAGACATTCGTCTTTGCTCCAGGCTGAGACAATAACAGGCTAAGACTCTCACCTGTCAAGTGGGAGGGGCAGGAAACTTCAGTCAAGGGAGAGACCCCTCATACTGTTTCAAAGGAATTGACATTTGCTTACACTTGGGGAAAAGAATAAAAAACTGATAAGTGACAATAGATTTCCTGTTGGTTTTAAAAAGCCTATTTTGTAACTGAACTTTCAAGACATTTAACTTTGCAGCAGGAATGAGGAACAATATGAAAGTTGGTAGTTTTAGATCTAATTTTATACTCTTTCTATGAAGACTTGGTAGAACTCCATACTGCATAAGGAACAGAAGTTGTAAAGAATCCCAGATTGTGGGGAAAGTATTGATATTGCAAACATAGGATGTTGTACACACATCCCAGGGGTAAATGCACATCTATGTACAAAATTGGGAAATTTTAGGCCAAATATTTCATTGTTGAAATTGCCAAAATATAGCAGGAAGGCTAAACCAGGTCCCACAGACTTGGGGCTTGGATTGAAATATGACCCACAAAATACGTAACCTGTGTATCTGATTTTCTCAGAGGTCATCACTGTATAAATATGTATTTGTAGTAATATTCGATTTTTGTTATAGGAGCTAGGGAAGGTTTCTAGACATTGTAAAAGTAACACCATAAACATGACATCCTTTTCTGTGATCCAACCAGCGAAGAGCCCAATCCTAGCATTATGGGTAAGGACAGTAAGCCTGCCACTGCCATATACTTTACGGATGTCATTTGGCATGATAAATAAGGGAACCTGACAACACACAGAGGGACACTGATTCCTGATTTTCTTAATGATTTCCTGTGTGCCGTCCTGTTCCAGAATTCTTCATCCTACTTGATCCTGATTCCAGATTTCATAGCAAAGCCAAGGCCTATTCATTACTGAACCCTTTTCAGCTAGGCCTCAAACTCTACAAATCCCAAAAACTTAAGGGAAGCATTCTGATCCAGCTGGCTTGGTACTACTAAATGTATGCCTGCAGAAAACTCTCCATCCCACTGAGCTCCAGTCTCCAGTAACCAGAAGGGCCAGTCCAGGCAGTCCAGTCCAGTGACCAGAACAGTCCAGATGATCCTGTCCCACCCGAGTTGCCCAGATGTCCTTGGTTAGACCCGATCCATGTGATGACCAGAACACTTGATGGTCCAAAATCCTAAATTAAAGTGGACTGTAAGTATTAATAAGAATCATAGCAAAACCATAGCCTTGTATTGTCTCATCCCAATCTCTAAACTATGCTACCCTAACTTAATAACCTATAACATTGTCAGTATCCTTATTACAATCCTGTCTCTGATTTATCTTGCTAAGTGCATATCTTTAGTCATTTCTATCTGTGTAAATCTTACAATTCTCAATCCTACTTTGAGTGATCCGACTGGTTCCGCCAGGGTGAGCACTGGGGATTTGGTGTTGAAGTCATGAATCAACTCCAGAGCTTACTTTGTCCCTCCTTGGTTTTCTAGCCGGAATGCTCTAGTCATAGAGTAAAACTATAGTAAATATTTTCTTGTCCAAACTGCGTTTCTTTTCTGTTTTCACTACCCGATTTATCTAAAAACGCCACTCATTCAACATTGCATATCTTCCTCAGTTTAATAGATAGAGACTTCATTTCAACTCTGGATTATACCTAGGACCTATAGCTACATCCCAACCAAAAGACTTCAAATCAGTGTATTTCACCCGTTTTTCTTAAAAACCGTTTGGTTAATTTTAAGCGGTAATCCGCGTTTTTGCAAAGTTTTACACATAGGATTTCTGTTCTGAATTAGTTTCAACCTTCCATTCAGATTCAAAGTGTTACCTTTGCTCAAGATTGTTAGTAACTTTCCAATGTTGCTCCCATAGAGATTCGTACTGATTTAAGGATTTTTCCACACATTTATTGTTTTACACAGCCATTTCCGAATGACGTTTTAAAGTTTAAGATTTCAAATCTGTTTTTCTCTCTTGTTTGGGGAGGGAAGGCTGGGTTCGAATTCCGCTTTCCATCCCTTACTCCTGATTACCTGCTGCTTCCTTATATCTGTTTAGAATTGTTTATTTGTGGGTTGAGGAATATTGCAGGGGGAAATCCTAACTCAAGTGCTATCTTTCCCAACAAGCCAAAAGTGTTCTTTTCTCTGGTGTTTTATATTTTGTTTTGCTAAAGAGTGAATTTAAGTGCATTACATTCCTTTTTATCTGTTATTATCACCACATTGGTGATTGCTGCTCCCTATGAAAAGTATATGTTTGATTTGAATTTTAAATAAATAAATACCTTTACCAACCAGCCTGATTCCTGGTCCATTGTGACCTGTGGTATTTCAGAAGGGGTGTGATATGTGTGGCATATCACTCACAATATTGAACCTATAGACATACTAAAATAAGCATTTCAGCTGTGCGCTGCATACTAGGCTGAGACCAGGGTGTATCGCCTGATTGAAATACTTAACACTCTCCTGCTTAAATAGTAGGCAGCATTTACTCCATTTGCACAGCAAACTGCAAAAACAAATGTGTACCGGTGATTATGCTTGCATTTACAAATTTGTTTTGCATTTTGTAGATCACATTTCTAAAATTGCATAGAGGGGGCCTGTTTGCACGGGACTGCGATATTGAGCACCACTATCCGCAATCTAATGCAAACAAAGATAAACATTAGCTCACAGTACATTAATGCCAGCAACCGACCGTCACAAACACTCAATTCATGGCAAAAGAACATAATTGTAATATGATGCCATCTTTTGGAGTAATTAAATAATCCTGTTGACCTGCTCTTCATGTCCCTAAAATATGACAAAGAAAATGGCTTCTTTTTTGTATATAGAAACACGAGACATGATACCACTTGGGTCTGCCATTTGGCATTACAATAATACCAGGTAGGCATAATACTGTTTCCATTCAGAACCATTTCTGTTGTCACAATTCCTGTTGTCACATTTTCCACATTTAAAAACAAAACTGTTTTAAAAAAAAAGTTTTTTATTGTGTACAGTTTATAAATGAAACCTTTACAAAACAGTGTACACATTTCAAGACAGTGGGCTTCATTACGACTTCGATGGTAGCCATGCCAGTAAAACAGGCACGGCTGCCGCCGGAGTCGTTTTTTTCCGGCGCCCGGGAATGGGCAATTACCGGGTCATTACGGCCCTATAGGGCTCAATGGGATTGGGGAGCCCGGATGTACCGGCACCATTCAGAATGGTCCTGGTGCATCCGGCATGGTCTGCTCACGAGTGTCTGTCTGCCCGGCAGGTCAGTCCTGGCGGGTGGGAAGGCACCCGTGAGCAGAACTCGTAGTTTGCCGATATGGAAACAACAGTACCGGCAAGGCTACCGGTACCATTGTTATTGCACCAGCAAACTTGGAATGAGGCCCAGTATCATGCAACTCATATATCTTTCAATTCATAAGTATAAACAGTTTTCTTTTTTTTTAAATGGAACCTTTTCCAATTACTTTTAAAAAGATCCTTAGTATCCTCATTTGTGCACATTCGCAAATGTACAACTTCTCGATCATATGACCTGTAAAATTAAATAAATACAACATTAAAATGAACAAACCAATAATAGTATTTTAAAAAATCTTCTTCTCTCGTATCTATTTCACTCCCCGTTTCAATGAGTTAAAAAAGGCTGAGACTGCTATTTCCTCTGAGGTGAGGTTGACACTTAGACATCTCTTCCACACATTATCACTATCCGCCCAGTTTACATTTCAAAGCAATTTTGTAAAATAACAGAGCCTCTCTATCAAGAGAACCGGGCCCACTAGCAGCAAATGCCCGGTGGTTTCAGTTTCCGTCTGATCTTTACAAAATCGACAGTAAGCCGCCTCAAAACCAACCAGTTTTTCTTCGACACAGAACTTCTTCAGTTGGAAGCAAATTCCAATTAAACCTTAATAAAATGCTGCTATAAAAACGATTCTTATAAGGTGCTACGATTCCCCCTTTTCTATGTTCGTGTGACAAGTGAGAAAGGGACAGATAATTGTGGAATTGGTCCATGGTGTAACACCAGTCAGCATTTTACAGAGCAAATTTGAATTTGTCTGGAGTATCCACCAGATCATTCACACGTAGATGACTGCCAAGTGACATTTCCTCACAGTGCTCTCTCAAAGTAACAATAAAAGGAAGCAACGCTCCAGAGCTTCCCTTTCCCTCTTCACAAAAATGTGCACAGTAGTATAATGAATCCTGATGGGGAAACATTGATTTTACGAAACAAGGCCAGTCATTTTCGCTTAACTGGCACCTGAAGAGACAACAGACTATGTTCATAACCTATCGTTGCCTAAGGGAAGGCATTTGGTACCCCCAAAACCCGCCTCAATATTATAGCCTGCATTTTATCTAGCCAGCCATAAGACCCCCAGCCCATAGTTTCATACCATATGTTAATTTGGGAGCTATTTCCCCTCGTAAAAATCAATGGATGATTTCAAGGAGAAGCATCTACATCTTCTGTTAATCATCAGCATCTGATTTGTTAAGAACTTGGCCTTTTGAAGCAAAACAGACAGTCAGGGAGGAAGGTCGACTTGTAATGGTAAAACCCAGATAGATTAGACTCAATGCGCGCATCAATGTGCTATTTCCAAGTACCATTTGTGGGTTTTGCCCTTGTTTCCCTTTCTAAATTCCAGGATCCTTGTTTTACCTGGATTCATTATTAAACCATTGTCTTTTGAATGGTTTACAAAGGTTGACAACAATCGCTGCAATCCAACACGCTTGTTATAAAAAATGATCAGTGTTTGCAAGCCAGGGGATTTTGGTGAGACCAAGTCTTGGGTATACAAACCCAGCAGTCCCTAAACAGTCCCCAACGTCCGATACATTATAATTAAAGAGGCAGAGAGCCAAAACACAGCCCTGCCTCAGTCCATATAAGTCTCAATTCTACGTGATAGGTTGCCATCCTTGTTTAATTGGACTCCTATATAAGAGGATTGAAGTAAAGTCATTACTCATTTTTGGAGCCCTTCAGGCAGCCACCAGCTAGACAGTGTTGCCCACAGTCACCTGCGGTGGACAAAAGTTGGATGTTCCTAGCTAGCCCAAGACGATTCTTGAATGGCTCTCACCACTAGGCCATTAAGGTTGGTAGAGTGGTTCTTACGAAAGCCGGATTGGAGTATGTCTAACCGACTGGTAGCGGATGCCCATTCCTCCAGATGTCTTAAGAAAAGAGATGTCAAGATTTTGCTGTCCACAACTAATAGTGTGATCAGATGGTAATTTTTAGGATCAATCTTGATGCCCCTCCTGACAATTGGAACCACATGAGACATCCTCCATGGCTCCAGAAAATGATCCTTCTCCACAGTGCTCTTAAATAGTGAGGGCAATGGCCCAAGTGGACGGGTCGTCTTTCAAGATGTAATTAGTGTTATCGTTGGGTCCAGGGGCCCGAGATCACTTACTCTGGCTAATTATTTTGAACACCACCTCTGAATGTACATTTAGGGTCCAGTTCCTTGCCTCATCCATTCCAGTACGCGTCTCCACCAAGGCATTGTTTTTCCTGGCCTCATGTAGTCTCAAAGTGAACCACCCATGTGTCTTCTGGTACTGCATTTAGTTGGTTACTTGCTTGAGTAGCAACTTGGGTGTTAATTAGTACCCAAAAGGATGACGCATCCCGTTTTACCAAGATCTCTAACATTAATTCAGCATCGCTTAGCAGCAACTTTGCTTGATGCTGTCTATTAAAGTTCTTGTGTCTTTGCTTTACTTGTTCACTCATGATACATTTTTCCTCTATAGTTTTTACCATTCATTTAATAGCTCTTATTGTGCTCTGCATGCCCTTTTTTTGCTCAGCAAGAGCATGGTTATAAGTATGTTTATGACGTTTTCTAGCCTGCAGGTCTAAACACCTTTTATTCAATAATACATTATTGACCAGGGTTTTTATTGAGGAGTCTACATTTTCAACTCTAAATGTTGACAATTTACACTTGTATGTTGTGCGTATAAATGACTCGGCCAAACTACTATTTAGATGTTTAATGTCTGCTGATGTCCAGTGGCCCCTATTGTTCCCTGCATTTACCCTCAATTCAGTTGGAGCACCGTGATCAATCGTAGTAAAGGTCCATCTAAACTCCACCTGTACCATACAGTGGTCGCTCCAATCGTTCTTTATGATCCTCATCATTGTAGAATTATTATACTCTGATGCATCAACAACGACATAATCTAAGGTGGATCGACTGGCCCCACGATCCCATATCAGCTGCCTAGTTAAATCAACATATACTTTCCCGTTTGTCATCTGAAGGCCAATGGAAGCCAAGGCAATACACCATGTGCTGCCTAATCTCTCCTTATGGCCCTGGCCCACCATGTCATGGGTTTCACACCTTACTCGCTTTCCAAATCTGCTTCCACACAGTTAATGTTTAGGTCTCCAGCCTGTTTATAATATAAGAATATTATCTTGAGTATTAGAGAGTCACCATTAGTTGCATTATACATCTTTGTCTAGCAAAGTTCACAAGGTACCATGTCATTCTCAATACCTACAACTCTGCCCTCAACGCCTTAGACGAGCAGGACCCCCTCAAAACTACATTGCGTAAAAAAGGCAATCACCACAACTGGTTCACTGAAGAACGAACTACCCTCCGTAAACTGAAACGGGCCAATGAACACCTCTGGAGGAAAAACCCCACAACAAGAAGGCATTCTCCAACATGGGCAAATCATATAAAAAAGTTATTACCATTACTAAAGCCAGCATTGACAATACTCGAATCAGTGAAGCCAGCTCGAACACCAGAGAGCTATTTAAGATCCTCAAGGAGCTCAAAACCCCAGCCCCCCTTCCACTAGCCTCCCTAAAGATTAGGCCTTGTGTTCCCTTGTGCAATCAGCCCTAGCGAACAAACCCCTCAATCTATGTGACAAAACCATTATCAAGAAATCCCTACTCCTCACTATCAATGAAGTCTCTGCAGCCATCATCCCACCCACCCCTATGATCCCCCTTTCATCTTCACCCACGTCTCCCCGTTCAATGTGATCACCACTAACCAATGCTTTAAAGCCTCCAACTAAATAGGTGACATCTGCCCAGTAAATCTCATCAAGATGTGCGCAGACCGCTTTGCCCCCACCATCGACAGTTTTATTAATGCCTCCTTCAACACTTGCACTTTTCCCAATGCCATCAAAGAAGTATGGGTCACACTTCTCTTGAAAAAATCCACCTTTTACCCCACCCTCCCTACCAACTACTGCCATATCACTACGGTGCTCTATATCCTGAAAATCCTCGACTGCACCGTCTATTCCCAACTCCAAACCCATCTAGAAACCAACAATGTACTTGGCACCTGACAATCTGGCTTCAGGCCCAGACACAGCACGGAATCCTCTCTTCTTGACTTAAAGATCCAACTTGATCACATCTATGATGCTGTAGACCTTGCCATCCTCCTCCTACTTGACCTCTTGGCAGCCACAACCTCACCGGCTTGTTCAACCTCTCCTCCGAAGCAGCTGACTGGATCAAGTCTTTCCTGAACGAATGAACATCCAGGGTATTCGCTGGGTCTGAATCAGCTGACCCCATCCCCGTCTCCTTCGGTGTCCCCCAAGGATCGTGCCTCTCACCAACACTATACAATATGTATGCTAAGCCACTCTTCGACCACCTGGACATCCTAAACGTTCCTTACACATACTTCACGGATGACACGCAAGTCCTCCTCAAACTCACTAAACTTGACAGTGATATGATATATTTTATTTGTATCGCGCTCATATACAGGTGATTCAGAGCATGACCAGGCAAGGGAGGGGAAACAAGGGAGGACAAAACAACAATCTTACTAGGCCCAGTGACATTGAGAACGTGCAAGTGCAGGGGAGAGGGAAGAGGGAAAGTGCGGGGGGAAGGGGATAGTGGAAAGTACTGAACACGTGATATAACAACAACAGGTAGTGCGGCCAACATGTGGTAAGCGCGAGAATAAGGTGAATACAACAGGTGTCTGATAAGTGCTGGAAGGGGACTGTAGGGTTGCAGATACAGACCCAAGTACAGGGGTTGTCAGGAGGCAGTGCAGGTGTGTGGCTGAGAGAGCAGGGAACTGGGCCTGAAATCAGAGGTTAACCAGGTGCCCGGTGTCAAAGCAGACAGATTAGCATGGGAGAGGAAGAGCGAAGGCAGAAGCAAAGAGGAAGGTCTTGAGGTGCTTCCTGAACCGAAGATGGTTCTCTTCAAGTTTCAGAGAGGCATGGAGGCTGTTCCAGAGTGAGGCCCCATCCGAGGAAAGGGATCTACCCCCAACTCGTTGCTTGGGAAGCGACTGACCCTGAGCGAGTTGGAGGTGAATGAGCGAAGAGCTTGAGTAGGAATGTATTTATGGAGGGAGAGTTGAAGGTATTGTGGACCCAGACCCCAGAAAGCCTTGTGGACAATGCAAAGGGTCTTGAATTTTATCCTTGCAGACACTGGAAGCCAATGAAGAGATTTCAGGGCTGGAGAGATACAATCCCAGGCCTAGAGGCCAAGGACAAGTCTTGCAGTCCTGTTCTGGATGAGCTGCAGAGAACGGGTAATATCAACCGGGTTTACAGCATCATCCAAACCTGGATGGCCAAACACCACCTCTTCCTTAATGATGACGAGACGGAGTTGCTCATCATTGGCTCTCTGCACCGCCTCAAGCACTGTGACCCTTCTTTTACCTCCTTTTGCATTGACGGTAACACCACCCCTGTATCACCCCATGTCAAAACGAGCTAAACATGCACAAACACGTCAAGGCTGTCGCCTCGTCAGCAGCATATTCCACCAAACATATCAACCTATCCAGGAAGTTCCTCACCATCAACAATTGCCTCACACTAGCCAGAGGTATCATAGTCAGTAAACTCGACTACTGCAATGCCATCCTTGCAGGTACCTCCGTTAAATAAAACTCAAGAAACTGCAGCTGATCAAAAACAAAGCACTCAGAGCAGTGTGGGGTTTGAAACAATCTGATTACATCTCCAAAATGAGACATGAAGCTCACTGGTTACCAATCAAGGTGTGCATTGATTTCAAAATCCTATCGATTACTCATTGCTGCCTACATAACACCAACCCCCCACTTCAACCACCGTATCTCCAAAAAGCCAAACATACACAGCCTGCGTTCCTCCTCCCCCACCTCACTAATCACCCACAGATTCACCAGAAAAAGAGCCAGAGGAACTAGCTTCACTGCTATTGCCCCCACCCTCTGGAAATCGCTCCTAGCCATTATCAGAGAAGATTCCTACTACCAGGCCTTTCACAAAAACATCCAAACATTACTGTTCAATAAATATATATAAAGCATGATTGCCTGTATTCCATTGTCTGTAACAATAACTTGCCATCGGCGACCATCAAGACACCATGTGTCTCATATGCATTGATTGTAACGTAATTACCTGCGAAGTGATACCTCGGGGTCCTGGGCGCTATCAACAAATTAAAAATAAATAAAAATGAATAAAAAGGGGCTATAATTATCACTTTTGAACGTGGCAGTTCACTGAGGCGCAGGGGTTTTTACTAAAATGTGTTTTATCCTCACCTCACCTTCAATTCCCACCTGTCTGCCTCCATGCCCACCTTCTCTTTCACTTTAATATTTTTTCTTTTGAAAATAATAATTATTGAAACCTGAATTGTATCTAGTAAACCCTCTGAATACATTATTAGAACAATGACAGATGTATAATGAATATTGTTTTTTTTCCCTGCCCTGTAGCATTTACATTTTAAATATTAATTCTGAAGAGGAGCACAGAAGTTGTGCTGTGGATATTTTCCCAAACATATGATTATTATGGGATAAAAATACATTTGTTTCCACAAGTTAATCGACAAGTCTCGAGATTACTGAGAGAGAAAGTGATTAACTACGAGCACAACAACTGTAATTTCTCGACTTCAATGTGGTGATTGCTTGCTTATCCGGGTAATAAGACCTCAGCTTACCATGCAGTTTTGCCATTTCCTCAGGCAACGCAGAGCCCCCCACGCTGTCATTTAGGTCATAGCATGAATCGGCCCTCTCACCATTACAGCAGCCTGTTACATCAGTTCCTAATAAATATGATTTCTTTAATTTCAGTATTCAGGTTTAACCAATCAGTCTCCAGCACAGTGTTGACTTGGTCAAGCAGATTGTACCAGATTCCAGGTCCATCTGCAGACTGCCTTGCAGCGATACGCAGATCTATGTGTCAGCAGCAAACTGGTGACAGAGCAGACCATAACTCCAGATGATGCTGTCCAGTGACCAAACATATACATTGAATAAAGAACACAGTATACCAGAGAGAATTATGGAGCATGGTCACCTGAGGTATTACTCAGGAAAGAAGTGATCAATTCAAGAACAGTTTGCCATCCATCTACCACATTTTTAAAACAGGTAAAACGACCCAGTGGAATAATGACTGACAGGTGCCACATGACAAAGCCTAAAATGCACCCCCTCTCCATGTCCACCAGCAAGTCATTCACCTCACAGAACAATGTGAACAAAGTTCAAACATATTTTGACTGTATGAACTATGAGGCATCAAAGAAGCCAATCTCCTGGAAGCATTGTCCAACGAGGTGAATACTACCTTTTCCAGACTAGCCCCAGACTTGAGAATGTATATTGTAGATATGGTGATAGTTGTCAAGCAAATCAAAGTGAATGTCTATCTTTTGAAGCAGGTGTCTTGACTTTGGACCTCGTTCAATGGCAGTGTGAACAACCCCATCAGAGCAAATTGTTTGTGATCTTGACCAACCTGGGTACCATGGTGCCCGTGCTCAATAGATCTACAGAGACCACGTTGAAAGGAGTCCAAATCACAGTTCGGCAAATTCATGCATTTGGTCAATGAAATGAGTTTCACATGGAAAGTGCATCTTTGCAGCTGATCTAAGACTCATTGTAAAAGCCGTGCACATTTCAGCCTGAACGTAATTATCTTAAGCTAAAAAAAACTCTAGGAATCACTGCAGCATTCTCTGTTGTAGCAACCCTAATCAGTCATACAATCTCGATGTCTGGAGGAAGCAGCCTGTGCACCTTCCAGGAAATCCCACCAGGATGCTTACTTGAGTTGTCAATCCTCTAAGTAATATAGGATTTCTGGTCCTAAATATTGCTCTTTTAAATCCCCTATATTAGAGTGTCAGAGCAGTGGTGGCTGGTAAACTTTAAAAGTGGTGGGCATACATCTACTGTTGATATCACATGAAGCAAATGAGTGAGTCCACCAATTACTGGGCGATTTCAAAGATTTTCCAAACTTTGGCAGTGGTGAATTTTGCAGCAGAATTTGACAAAGTACTTGGCTAAAAGTATCAATGTTTCCTAGGTAGAATGAGCATGAGCAGCCATATGACAAGGCCAGGTTCGTTCCAAGAAAGGTTAGAAAAATGGGGCTGTGATTAAATATTATCATTATGATTATGGTATTTATTGAGTGCAGACATTGCTTCGAGAAGCAAATGAATGCTTTACAGAGGTATACAACAATACAGATACATAACTGAGAGATTTTCAGAGGTAACAAAAGAACAGCTATACAGTGGGCGTGTTGGATACAGAGGGGCAAAGAGGAAGGGTACAGCTGTACCGAGTTTCGGGAGGGTAGGGGAGGGTGTCTAGCAAGTTAGGTGACACGAGGGGCAATATGATGGTCTAGGAGTTGAGGTAGAGAGATTCCTTGAAGAGGTGGGTCTTGAGTTCATTGATGGCATCACATGTGACATTTATTTTGATGAAAAGTCCCTACAAGGGGTTATTTTATTTTATTTTTATTTTTTACATTTATAAAGCGCTCACACAGCCCGCAGGCATCGAGGCGCTGTTACAAGAATTGTTTGTTTTTCTTAGTTGCTAATTGTGGTTTTTTTTTGTCTTAGTTACGTATTTATAACGCGCTTAAACACCCAGAGGTTTCTAAGCGCGGACCCGGGGATCGAACCTGTGTTGCTTTGTGTCGTCTTGCTTCCAAGACGCGCACGCTGCCGCTGAGCTATCCTCCCGGGTTGTGTTTATAATGTTGGTAACACGATATCAGGGAGGATTGTATAATGTTAAACATGTAATAACTAGCTAACAATTCAAGACTTACTACAAACATGTGCTAGTACAAACAATTCATATGAAGACCCACAATGCATACACATCAGGGGCACATACAGTGAAACTAAAGTAAGGCAGAAAGAAACAGCATCAACCAAAAATGTTCATAGCATTAAAATGTATCTTCATGTATACGAATGAATTGTGTGTTTGAGGCCTGCCTATTGCCCCATGTACGTGCACCATGAGCTGAGACCAAACCCTAAGGAAAGTACTTTAGGAACATATGACAAGGTTAACGTCTATATATACAGCACCTTTTGAATTTTAATATTCGGACTGTCAGTGAACAAAACCTCCTGCCCTATATATGTCAGTGAACAAAAACAAGTGGGCCAGATATGTGATTTCATCAGTGATGCCATCAATGATATTTGTGATGTCATCTTTGATGTCCTGGGTGTTAAACTTAGAAGTGCACGGAGGTGGCGTGAGTTATGGTTGCTTAGCTTACCATAACTGGCCAATTGCTGTGGTTTTTCGGTTTTACTTGTCCCTTTAACAAAGTTTTTTCATTGAATTTCTCAGGTTTTTATTAGTGCAACTTAACCATAATGTCCCTTTAAAAAAAAAAATCTGTGAATTTTATAGGTTTTTATTAGTGCAACTTAACCATAACGACCCTTTAACAAAGTTATTTCATTGAATTTCGTAGGTTTTTAGTAGTGCTATTTAACCATAATGTCCATTTAACAAAGTTTTTCAGTGAATATTATAGGTTTTTATTAGTGCAACTTAACCAAAATGACCCTTTAACAAAGTTTGTCAATGAATTTCATAGGTTTTTATTAGTACAACTTAACCATAAAGTCCCTTTAACAAGGTTTTTTTCATAGAATTTTATAGGTTTGTACTGGTGCAACTTAACCATAACTTCTCTTTAACAAAAAAAGTCAGAGAATTGCATGTGTTTTTACCAGTGCATGCTATTTTCCTACTAATATTATACTTACCCCAATATAGCAACGTTTTTGTCCAATTTGCAACGCTTCACCTTAAAAGTTTGCCATTTCCCACCTTCTAGCATCATTTTTAACGCTTCTATACTTTTTCCACTGGTTTTGCTTCCGTCGACGTCCGCGAACCTCTGATGTCATTGTGGACCTTTCCGGAAAGTGCCACGTGACCATGCGCTTGCGTGCGGCATGTTCACGTGTCCATAAACACCTTTGCACTTCGTGTTTAGGTCCTTGCTTCGAGGACAGTTCAGAACTGCATTTTTGACAGATCTAGGATTTTTTTAAGCTTAAAATGTACTCTTGTAGCTCCTACCCCTATTCTTACATACTACCCATTAACAATCTAGTGCAAAGCACATACTTGGAAGAATAGTTTCAAAACTGCTAGTTATCTTAAAAATGGCATCAGCTATTGCCATCCCTCGTCCCCAAGAGCCACCACCACCACCGCTGCAGGACCCGCACAAGAAAAAAGTGCAGTATTTCCAAAGACAATGAAGAGGACCAAGAAGATGAGGAAAAGGAAATGCCTACCTCTACCACCCAGAGAGAATCATGGGTGTGGCAGTTCTTTACCACTGTTGGGAATTTACCAAAGGCTAAAGCTACAAAAGTGAAATGCACTCAGTCGTGGACTACCAGGACATTACTCCTACAGGTCCACCTCCATGGGGCACCACACCAAATCCAACAACCTCAGTTCTCTCAGAAAGATCGTTCCTTTCTTAGCAAGTAGTAGACTGTCTTCCTCCACAACATCTTCCTCAACGAATACTGCAACCACACATCCTACTTCTGTGGGACACAAAATTCCACCAGCTACCTTACAAGTAATAAAAGAGGCTGTTGATCCATATCTTTGGAAGACAACAGTCCTCTGTTTATACTGCAACACACCACTCTGCAGGGGGAAGCAATTTCGATGTGCGTTTGAAGCTGTAATGAAGGAACATGAGAAACATTGTCCACTACCTTAGAAGTAACACACGTCACACCTTCCTCTGTTCACCTGCCCTGCCATATTCGTTTTTGGTGACTCTTCCCCCATTTCCCTCCTCACCTTACGTTGTAACCTCTCCTGCAATCATTTTTTTTAAAAAAACAACAAAAGAAAGGTTCTTTTATGAACCACCTTTCACAGTTAAAAAATTGAACTAAAAGAAAACCTTATAGACTCAAGCTACATTACATTTCTCACTAAAGTACATAGACTCAATACGTTTTTCCAACATTTCCATTAGCATTTTGTGTTATGCTAATGTGAATAATGTGACTTTCATCCCCGCTCCAGGCAGGGAGCGGAATGGGGGATAACGGCCCGGCAGCCCAAGTTATCGGCCCAAGCGAAGTGTGTCTGTGTGAACCTTCATACCTGCGGGTTTAGGTGCATTATGAATAAATAAATAACAAGGGCTCCGGACCATTATCCTCCATGGCAGCCCTATAATGGGGGATAAAGACCATTAGCACCCCTGGTTCCCAAAGCGGGAAACCGGGGTGCTAAAAAATAGATTTTTCCTCCTACAGCGCGGTGCCCCATGGACACAATAGAAAGAGAAGTTGGGGCTCCGTACAGAGCCCCTCTTCCCTTTCCATGGCAGCCTGCAGAAGGCGAAGTCAGAACCCTATGACCATATTACCACAAGCACATTAATTCCCATTCAAACCTATCCTACTTTCGAATAACTTTACCCCATAGCCGGTCCCAGGTGGACATGGCCACTTTAACACCATTTTCCGTCCCTCGCTGTCATGGCCAGTAGCCAGATTGTACGGGTCATGACCTTATACCATCACCCGGACAATCTGGCTACTACCCATGGCCACAGGCTATACCTCAGTCACCAAAGGTATATCACTATTTTTTGTACCCACATCATGACACTTGTCAAAAAATAAAACAAAGGCACATTTGCAAAACCATGCTTTAAGGTTCTTGCCAATGGTCTTTACACGAGTTTGCTTGAAACTTGCCAATCTTTTATTTTTTCAAAAGTTTCAAAATGTATGTACATACAATAGTCATATACCTTAGCCCCCACTTAACAAACTCCATTCAGTCTTTACACAATCATTGAAGGTTGAGTCTATAATATTTCTGAAACCTTTTGTGCACATTTGTCAAAAGGCAACAAAGTTATAAGCCATCTACAAATGTTGAGACAACACCTCTAATTTAGCCCACTCTTGACAAAACAGCTCCACACTTTCCAAACCCATTCAGAATCAAGTCTAGAATAAAATTTCAAAATGTCATGCACTTTCATTGAGTGGCGCCAAAGTTATAAGCCATGCAAGTAATGCAGAAATAGGCACATCTAAAGTGTTTGCAAATGTCACAGGGCTGTCCCTAAACATCCGGACTGTTCACAGTCTTTTGGGGTGATAACACCCGTTTTTTGGCTTCTTATGGCTATATCACATCCCATCCTCATCACTCCTTACCTCCCCAGAAATTGTTTGATAAGTTTGACAAGTGCAATTTTTAAAAAAATATTTTTCTACTGCGGTGTCCACGGACACCGCCGGAATGTCTGTGAATCCAACATGGCGTGTGTTTCCAAAAATCTGACGCACTTCATGCTTTTCACCATCCAATCAGGGGGTACGTCTGATGTCCGTGGACATTACATCACCTTCTAGGCCAATCGGATGCTGTCCGCAGACGGAACGGGGAAATGGGTCCATGAAGCAGAGCCAGATATCACTAATATTTTGGACCTACTTTTTGGTTGTTTTAAAAAATACTACTGGACATATGTACACCAAATTTACAAAAGCACACTTTTGGGACCAAGACACCACTCCGGGTGCAAATTTGGTGAAAATCCGTCCAGCGGTTTGGGCTGTAGTCGTGAGCAAAATTGTTTCCATTAGGTCTATGGAAAAAAAAAAAATGTTGGGACCCGTCCCATAACTTTGTCCCCCCTTGACGAAACCTCACCAAACTTGCCAGTGCGGGCCATATACTTTTTTTGCAAAGTTTGGTGAGTATTCTTCCAGGGGGAGCGAAGTTATAAGCCGCCTAAAAAGTGCTCTTCCTATGGGTTTAGCAACTTAACCATAACTACACGCCCACTACCGCAGGCCGTTTAATGTATTTATGTTTTCCATTATATCATTACAAGCAGATACTCAGTCATGTAACACAGCCATTTAAAACAACTAAGAAGGAGCAACATAAGTGTGTGAAATGTTGCATGCATAAAAGGAGTTAATCAACAAAACTATCCCTCAGGTTAGCCAAAGAACTGGGCTACACTGATCTTACAGGGTCAGGCTTCGGACAGAACGTACATATCAACTATTAGTACCCAGCGAACGACAATCAGATTGTTACAAACAATCCAGTGGCGGCTGCTATAATAGGGCGGCCGGGCGCCGCCCCCCCAGAAAAAGAGAGAGAAGCTAAAAGAGATTCAATCAGAGAACTTCTCTGATTGAATCTCTTTTAGCCTAGATGCTGCTGCATTTCCTTTGCCAACAGCGCGGGGGCGCTGTGGCAAGGAAACAATCAGTGTGCAGTGTGTATACAGGCCGCCCGACCCGGCAGCGGGGCGCGTCCCAATTTAGTATTTTTTTTTTATAGTTGAGTGCGTGGAGCTCGTAGCTCCACACACTCTACGTAGCCCCTTTAATTAGAGGCCTGGCGGGGCGCTTCAGGGGTGGCCCCGCCAGTGCGCAAACAGCGCACTTATATTATTAATCCCTCCCTCCCCTGCCATGGATACAGTATGTCATTGGCTGGCAAACAGCCAATGACATACTGTATCTACTGGCGGAGCAGGGTGTATGCGTACGCCTGCGCCGCCTTCACACCCGACCCTTTCTTTTCGAATCCCGACGCCGGCCGAACATCAGCACACGAGGAGGAGGAGTGCTGCTGCAGCACCAGGCCACACCAGCCCAGCGACGCCGCGGACCCGCGGTAAGTAATATTGTGCGCATTGCGCAGCGTTCGTTGTAACTTGTTTCACTCCCGACTCCGAGTCTCCGAGTCCCCGGCCCGGGCCCAAACTAACAGAGAACTTCTCTGTTAGTTTCGGCCCGGGCTGGGGACTCGGAGACTCGGAGTGGGGAGTGAGTCCCTCCCCCGCCAGGCCCAAACTATGTGGACCACTTTCCACTACGGGGCCCAGCAGGCAGGCCCAGTCACTCAACACTGAACGACGTGTAGGCTTAGGCTAGGCCTACACGTCGTTCAGTGTTGCTGCTGAGCTGAGTGACTGCCGTCAACTTACTTAAGGCGAGCCTTGGTGGTAGCGGGGCCCGCTACCACCAACGCTCGCCCCAAGTTGGGCATCCACGGCACGGACCGGAGCTAAACAAAATAGGCCACGGCAGCCCCCGCCTTGGTGGTTACCGGGCGGCCCACCACAAGTAGTGGGCCGCCGGCTACCACCAAGGCGGGGGCCGCCTGGGCCTACTTTGTTTAGCCCCGGTCCGTGCCGTGGGTGCCCATGGGCCTTGCCTTGGGCCACCACGCCGGGACCGGTACGCAAGGCCCAGGAAGGGATTGCTGCTACTTGGGCAGCAGCAGCAGCGCACGCCTGCCTGCCAGTACCCTGGGCCTATGGCCCAGGGCACTGGCAGGCAGGCTTGTTGTGCTTCTGCTGCTGCCCAAGTACCAGCACAAATTCAATCCCTTAAGCCTTAACACCGAAAAGAGCAGCGTGGGGCTGGGAAGGCGGGTCGGCAGAAAATGAAAGGGTGGGTTTAGGGAGCGTGGGGGCGGGGGGGGGTTCAACATTGTATATTGCGTCATTTTAAAAGCCAGACAAAGTCGGCTGAAATAAATCTGTATTTTTTGTGTGCAGCCTTAAAAAATGCAGTAACATCATCACATAGAACCAAAATTGTACTTTCAGCTGCATTTTGTGTCATTTGATCAAATCAAAATGAAGCTACAGCATTCTACTGTTATGAGCAATATGGATGGGGGAGGCTTGAGGACACAAACCTGTGTTAAACCGGTTCTATTAGAACACGTCATTTTGATACCTCTCACGTCTAAATACTGTAATAGGTGGTATCAAAATGAACAGTGCTCCATTTATTGATATTTGCTGGATTAGCAAATCTGCTTTGCCAGGATTGCAAACAGCAGGCTGGCACCATGTTTGAGGCAAGTACATGCAGCGAGTGCACCCTAAGTTTACATGAATGTTGGAGTGATAGTATCACTCCAACATACTAACCGATGTGTTGGGGCACGGTGCCACCCCCGCCATGGTGGCCCTCTGGCTCAGGTGCAGCATACGAGCAAGAACCAGGAAGAACTTACTGGCTCTTCTGCATGCACAGAGGGCCACCATGTCGCAGCCTAAGCCTCAACACGTGTGGGAAGGCACAGGAGTGCCCTGTAGCACCCCAGCCTGCATCTCCAACGGGCCATGAAAGGCTGGCGAAGCAAAATGCCCTCAGCCTGGCATGGCACATTGGGCATGCATGCTAGGGTACTCGACTTTCAGAGGGGATCCACATTTCCGTGTACAGATGAAGCCATCCCAGGAACACTGTCTCAGTTGCCTGCTGCAGCTGAGGGTGTGTTCATGGATTTATAACTGGGCTGGCTTGGCTGCTCCATAAGTGATGGTGGGTTAACGCCCTGTCACTCATTAGGGGCGTCTGGTGGGCACAGCATATGGCGGAAAGTTGGCAGAAAGTTGGAGTGTTTTGTCCAGTAAAGTGGGGTCCATGAGCGCAGAAAAGTGGGAACAGGATATAGAGTAAACCGGGAGTGTATGTTAAGGACAGGGAAGGTCGAATCTGACAGAAACTCAAAGCCATGAATAAAGGAAACTGAGGCACGTGGAGGCAAGTAGAATTGTATGTGGAGGAAAGTGGAAGTCTAGAATGACGCAAAGTGGAAGTTGCATCTCGGGAAGATAGCTCAGCGGCAACACGCTCGGCTTGGAAGCAAGACGACACAGACCAGCGCTTACAAACCTCTGGGTCAGCGGTGGCTCCTGAAATCTGTGTCTTCTTTCAAGGCCATTACCTCCCTTGCCCCATTTATGCACTGTTGCGCGCACCCACGTGATGTCCCTTTGCCCTTTAGGGACTTCACATATTTCTATATGGATTTATATATTTGTGAGGTTGCTGTGTTATGCATTTTTACCAATTAGACCGGGGCTGAGAAGATATAGGGCCAAATGCCTGAATTGCAGACTAGGCTCAAATCTCAGCTGCGGCCCTGCGGGGCTTAACTAAAGTGTGTACCATTAGGCAAATCATGTTCTTGAAACCTCAATTCTGTAGAAGTGAGTGATCTACAGTGTATGCTTCTCGAAAAAGCCAGAATCACCGTATAACATATATGATAATGATTTCCATTAATTTGCATATAGCAAAGCTCCTTGTCCTTTGGCTTACTTATGGCTATTGCCTGTAATGCGACTATGATGCATGCACTAGACGAGTATCAACGGCTGACCTCACCCCCTTTGATGTCCTTTGCTGTATTTTCACTTTTTGGGATGTCGGTGACTCTGCACATCTTGTGTTGCCCAGGGCCTCACAAATCCCACACCTGGCCAGTGGCCCTGCTACACTGAATGATTCCTGTGTCCTGCTACACTGAATGATTCCTGTGTCTAACAGATGTAAATAATATGATAGGTTATTTATAACGCGCTTAATACCAAGAGGTATTAAGCGCGGACCTGGGAATCGAACCTGTGGTGCTCCGTGTCATTCTGCTTCAATGGCGAGCACGTTTCTGCTGAGCTATTCCCCCTAAACACATGTTAATGAATCAACGGGTATAAGGAGGTAGGAGACAATAACCTTCAAGGTTGTTTTGAGACTTCTGTACCCCAACATCGAGTCCCTTTGAATTAATCATGGTGTCGAGTCAAATACCAAAGCTCTCAGGAATTTTTTATGCATACACCATAGTACCAGCTATTCTCAATACAAGCTGCTGTAAAATACACCATCAAACTTGCACACGTAAGTATAGTGTACCACCATTAATATGTAAAACCGAATGTTTTTTTCATATTTCGGTAGGTTTTTTGGACAGTAAATTGCACATTTTGTAGGCCATTTTCCCAAAAATTTCGCGGGGGGAGAACCCCCCCGCACTCCCCTTGGGGGGGTGGGCTCGCGCGCTGCGTGCGCTTGCTACCAAATTCGCCCTGGGAAATTTACGCCCCACCACCTTTCAAACTCACCAGCCGCCACTGAAACAATCTGATTGGCCCTCGCCGAATCATTACCTGGTAAGACTTAAATTCCTTCCTTTTTTCCACGCCCACCATGGTAAGAGAGAAGGGACTGTGTGTAGTTCCTTCTCCCTTTCCATGCTGGCAATTTTGTTTGTTTACTTTTTTTTCTGTTTTTAAGGGCCACCATGAAAAGGAAGAAAGGCTTACGTGTAGTCCCTTCTCCCCGATCCGTGGCGGGCATTTTTGTGTTTTTTTTTCTCGAGTTGAGAAACTGTTTCAATGCTGTTTCTCAGCTCAAGAAAAACATGCCTCAGAGGGGGGGCATTACCAGTCTGGTAATACCCCCCTCCTCGGGTTCTATTGCTTTGATAGCAAGGTCAGAAAAAATAAATACATCTGGATTATCAAATGCACCCACATGAATTAAGAAATAATATCAAAGCAGCAATAAAGTCTGAGCTCAATCCTTTTGATAATAAATATGAGTGTGCAATTCAAATAAAAATAGTTATTGATGCCCATGTTCCCGTATTCATCATCTGTTGATGTTTGCAGACAGTGAACGAGCCAGACAGTGCTAGTGGTGTACACAACGAGAGCTTGGAGAGTCTGCAGACTCCTGAGACGACACAGAACACCTTGAAATCTTGATCCAGCATTATTTCAGCTGAGTGGCCAGCGGCAGCTGCCATGATCAGCTATGAGCAGAAGCAGAAGCAGGAGCAGAGGCGTTAGCTCATCTACGAATTGAGAGATGCTATGGTATGGGATGCTAGAGTACTTTACGTAGTGCCTTTATTCCTCATGAGGTGCCTTGGAACTGAGAAGTGAGAGTGCAATATTCCTTCCTGCACTCATCCTCATGCATCCATTGGATACCAGCCCCCCTAGCTGATAGGGATGACAACTTTGAAGATTTCAATATATAATTGGAGTAGAGTGGGCTGTGACTGAAGGTTGTCTTCTCCTATACAGTGCCTCAAAGTGCCTCAGAGCAACGAACCTCAAAGCTCCAAAGGCTCACAAGCATCACCCATTTTGAAAACAGTACTTGTGAGATCATTCTCAGATGACTGCGGCGCTGATTTGCCATATGGGGTTATATCCCATGAGCAGTCTTTGATGTGCCACTCAAAGTGATTAGCCACATTGAATGCCCTTTTATATAGTGTTTATAATCTTGGAGTACATTTGGTGTTTTCTTTAAGCACCTCTTTTAAGACATGATTCAGCTTTTTCTTATAGCACCTTAATTTTAACACTGTATTGTGTAATTAGACTTATTTATTGCGTTATTCGTTGAAACCAAGACGCAGCTAAACTTAGATTACATGCCTGGCGTGTGTGACAGGCATGATAAGTGTGTTGCTCTGATATTATCTGTCTAGAAGATGACAGCAGAGGTGCCACATTTATTGGTGGGAATTCGGGGACAGACCTTTATGTTGTATGTGTGTGATGAATGTAAATCTATAAATAGGCAGCTAAAGTCAAATGTCAGTGTTTTAATGGAATGCACATTTGTCTATGCCAGAAAAAGCCTGTTATGAAGGAAAGGTCCCAGATTTCTTTGAGAAATGTGGCCCAAGAATCCTTATGTATGAGGCAAGCGAGGGTTTCAGCAGAGGAAATATCTAGACGATGTTCAACACCAATGCTAGCAACGCGGCCTGTTTCATTTGAGGATGATGACTTTCTTTTTTAAGTCCAGGGTATCTAAGATTACCAAAAAGTAGTCCTTCATAGCCTGACTTCACTGGAAGCACAAATGGAAGATTCTGTTTTGTTTACATCCGGAGCAGAGTTATTTTTATGTGATATTGAGACTGATCTACACAGAGCAGGTCTGTCCGCACAATCATTTAGTTCAGCTGGGACTTCAAATATAATTTAATTTAATGTATTTCTAACATGCATATACGTTTTTAGCATAAGCGAGCAGTGGGACCCTGCATTTGGGAACAGCTGTTAAGAGTTTAAGCATATGGACAAGATTATTAAAGTTTGAGAGGGTGTCCATGTGAAATTCCAGGTTTTCAGTTCTTTGCAAAACCTGGGGAAACCGTTCACTTTTCAAAGGCGGTGGTGTAATGAATTACAAAAATGAGGATCTTCCACTGAGAAACAACACACACCTCGTGTCGTTCAGTTTGAAAGTGGAATTAACAAATGATTCATTTTGGAAGATCTTAGTTAGCATAACTTCTGACTCTACTTTCAACTAGCTTCAAGAAGATTTGGAGAGCTGTTTGCTTCCTCCCTAGTGAAAAAAAAGGAGTGAAATCTATCATGAATGATCCTGTGTTAGTATCTAGTCCAGATGGAAGTAGTTCTCAAATAGATCAAAATGAAAAAGAGAAAGAAATAAGAATCAGGGCTAACTATGGTGGTGCTGAGTCATGTCCACTCAGAGTCACCTGCCAGAAAAACCATAGTCTTATTTTTCTTTCTCCTCTATGTATAAGTTGCCTAGCAGTCATACTTTATAGATTGTAAAAATTGCAGACACTTTGGATATAATTGTGTTGTTTTGTGTTGCCTTTTTCATTTATTGTAGTGAGAAAATTCCCAATGTGAAATGCAATGAGGACCCATTTTGAATATGTGTCCTAAACAATTCAATGTATCAGGCAGTAGCAATGTTTTTGAGTATTAGTGTCAGTGACGTAGGGATCCAGTAAGAGGAAATGGGATTCTATACATATCCGATGCTACATCTGTACCCGTACTGAGTGAAGAGTGAAACCCAGATTTGCTCTGTCATGGTACAAAAACAAAGTACAAATTGGTGTGGGATTTCAAGAAAAACTGATACAAAAAGGGGAAACTAAGAGCAAACCAACATGTTTGCATGAGACAAGAAACACATCAGTTGTGCTGCTTAAACCGAGAAGGGAAGGAATTAATAGAAAACCAAAAAAGTAAGCAAGGTGAAGATATAAGATCCTATTGGGGAAAAGTCACTTAATAAGATTTGTTCCAGAGTGGACCAGACATAGTGACGGTGAGTATATCGTGTGGAAAACTGTGCCAAGTACTGATCAAATATCTGAGCAGATGGGTAAGGGTAATAATTTAGGAGAAGGGGACACAGTATAGGAGGGTGAAAGGGCTGCGGTGGCTACAATTATTGAAGGCTCTGTGGTTAAGGATGATTGACAAATCTCCCTTGGGTGATCAAAAGAATATAAAGGCTGTAATTGATCATCTACTTTTTTGTAATTAGATAATGTGTCGCATTAGTAATAATTTTGTACAGCATATTAGTGTGGTGTTATCTAGTGTGAAATCATACCACAATACCATTATAGCTTTATGGACTGATGCTCAAACTGTAAAGGTAAAAGGTTCACTTCCAAAATTACCCTTATTTGGAATAAGGGGGGAGTTCAGGAAAGAGATGAGAACATTCACCAAACATTGTTTATTTAACAGCCTGTGACAAAGAAAGTCCTATGAATACTGATCACCAAACATAATAACCAGTCAGTTTAAGTTTAACTGGAGATATCCAGAGCAACTGATAGTTAAAAGGTTGGCAAAAGGAGTGTTAAATATGTTGATATAGAAAGGGTCTTGCAGATGGATGTGCAATGTGAAAGTGAGGTTCAGTGGAGGTGGCTTCCTGACACTTATCAAACTGAAGTGCCCCCCCACACCAAATAATGGTAATTTTAGAACTATTCTGACTCTCTCATCTATGAATGTGTAGCCCATTTCAAATATAATACATGAGAAAAGAGTATTAGACACCGTGTTTTAACATGTATTATACACTTTCGTTGGTGTTTCTGCAAAACGAATAGCAATTAGGTATAATTAGTTCCTAATCTTGCATGCTATTTTATACACTGCAGAAAACCTTGAAAAGCAAGATCCAAGCAAGATACATAGCGCATTGATGTCCTACAAATGCTCAGAAATATCGACTGATGTATATAATACGTATGTTTTGTTGCACAACTACTATTACATTGATGAGTTTATGTGTTTAATATCAAATAACATTCATAGAAGTCTTTAAAAAAGGGTGAAATCCACTATTTTGAACTTTTTACCAACCAATTAAATGATGATAACTAAAGACAACATTATGTTGGAAGTGACACGAATTCCATATTGCCTCAACATCAACGGACACAAAATACAATATATGTCATATCACACATTGTATTACAATACTAAAGAAAGTGTTTTAACAGTGCCAGCAGTTTTTACATGTCAATCACAATTCCATTCTTGAAGCAAGTGATTGGAGCATTTGCTGTTTAAATATTTCTAGTTCCATATAGCAGCAAAGTTAGCCAAATGCCAAAAGTCATGAAAAATATAATTCATCACTTCAAGCTGTAAGCACCAGGTAGTAGTCATACACACCTGCATCAGGAATAATTTCTTCTGATTTTCTATATCTCACTGCAGTCCACATGCATTACTGATTAGTAATATTAATCTCTTTTAAATGACGAAGTATATGAATGCCCCAAAATGCGCTTAGGCAGGGACATTCTTTGGCACATTAGCTGCTTTGAATAATGGGGCCTCAACCAATAATATCAATGCAAATAATTTACATTATAAATTAAATACATGTGAAAGATTGCACAAAAAAGAGACAAGAAAATGGTGGGAGTGGACCATGATAGGGAAATATATTGAGATTTGGTTGTATTACAAGAGGTTTAAGAAGTTGTGAGTTCCGACTCTTTGGTGAAAAAGACAGTGCGCCTCATTCTAAGTCAGGCGGTCTGATAAAACAGTGCCGGTATTCATGGACTATGGGTATGCCAGTAGGGCACCTAGGTTACCTCAGTTAAAAGCTGGAGGTAAGCCAGGCACCCTACGGGCAAAGAAAGCCCTCATTACCACTGGTAATGACGTCAAATTCCCTCATGGAGCCCTACGGGACTCTATGAATGGGGATTTACACTGTCATTCCAGCACTCAGAATCTGGCGGCAATGCCACCGGACCGAGTGCCGGAAACAATATCTCCATTTGCTGGTATTGTGGCGGATCTACCGCCAGCATACCGGCAATCTCAGAATGAGGCCCAGTGTTCTTTCCAATTTAGCATCTATTAATATGTTGAAGATGTTACAAAATGTTGCTAAAAGTGCACGAAAAAACCACATTAGACATTGGGCCTCATTAGGACCCTGGCGCTCCCGGGATGAAGGGGGCCGGTACGGACCCGGCCCCCTTCATTACGGGAGCGCCAATTACGAGCTTCCCTTTGTGGGACCCGGATCGGACGCCTGGTAAAACCAGGCATCCTTTCCGGTTCCCGCAAGGTGACGAGGGAGGTAACAACGGGACACTTGTAATGTGCCCATTGTTACCTCCATCCCCATTCCCATTGAGCCCTATGGGGGCTCAAATGGGAATGGGGAATGGTTCCTGCAAGGAGGAATTACCGGGTCCTCCAATGTTGGAATGACCCTGTTATTCCTCATTGCCGGAACCCGGTAAATGAGCCCGGTTTGGAGTCAGCCGTGGAGCTTTTACCTCCATGGCTGCCTCCAAACTCGTAATGAGGCCCATTGACAAAGCTAAAATAGAAATATCGGATTTGAACCTGCCTCAATCAACCTTCAAAATTGACCAATAAATCGGCAAAATTATAAAAAAATTCTCTGATAATATATAATACTGAAAACAAAGAAAATGTTGCAGAGATTAATTGGGTTAATGGGAGATGTTGTTTGCACCTTTCAAAAAAGTAAACTGCTCCACATGGAGACAATGGCCCTCATTAGGACCCAGGCGTTAAGGGGTTTACGGCACCGTAAGCGGCGCCGACCCTTAACGCCTGATTCCAAGGTCCCTTTGTGGGATGGTGATTTTAATGCCTGCTTTTTGCAGGCGTTAAAACCCATGCCGCAAAGGGACCTTGGTGCTAAGTACGCCACCGTAATTTACGGTGGCGTAATTAGCGCCTTTCCTCATTCCCATTATGCCCTATGGGGCAAAAATGGGAATGGGGAAGGGTAAAATGGGAAATGGGGATCTACCGCCCCACTCACCTTGGAATGGGGCGGTAAATCCGCCAACCACCATGGCGTAAACGTAGTTTACGCCATGGTGATAAGTGTACGACCCAGGCGGTAACTTACCGCCTGGGTCGTAATGAGGGCCAATAGAAGGAATGTTATTGCCCTCTCCTCAAATTCTGCATCTGACCATGAGGACACAAGCTCTGATAAGTAAGATTGGAGAAATGAAGGTGAAGAAAATGATATGATAAAATGGATGATAAATTATATAATGGATCCAGAACATCTCTTTTCAGGGTAGCTCAAAAGTGAACAGAAGCAAATGTCAGAAACTGTGTCTTTTGGAGAATCACCAAAAACAGATATATGTATGAGAACAGCATCAGAAATAAGACAATGTTACAAACAGCCAAGGAAGAGACACAGCAAGAATAACATCTGGGATCATAACAGCAGTGCAAAGGAAGAATATCCAGGAATAAATGCTCATAATAATCTTGTCTCAGGGACTCTTACAGACACTGGAAAAACCTTCTTAGAGAAGGAACAGTCGTTTGCGCCAGTTAGATATTTCAATAAAACCATGAAACAAATTGACTTATTTAAATGTATAAACAAGCCAAATTACATGTATTTAAAAATTATTCAAGGACATGAAGGACATCACTCTTTTAGCCAGCCATATGGCATTTTAAAGACATTGGAAATCTCTGTTCACAATTGGAAATTGACACACAGATTCAAGTGATTACTCATGTTAACTAACAACAATGTTTGTCACCGCAGATGAGTCCTCACAGATCTATTTCAATTTAAATAGCGCTGATCTCAACATACTGCGGACCAAAATGTGATTTACTGGAAAGGTATGTAAACTACTTTTGGAGGAGCCACATTCAAATGAGTGGTTGTAGTGCCTATTTATGTTATATTACTCGCAGGTCTGATATGAGGATTGTGATAATCTGAACATTTTGAAGAAGGAATGATTTAGAGTTACTGTTTTGGTGTGTGGGTGTACTTTACACTGTGGGGTGTTAGGTCTACCTTGGCTTTTTAATGATGTTGAAACTCACATTGGGTATTTATTTGAAGTGGGTTCTCCTGAGGAAGGTTCTGCAACATCAACTTTAAAGAACCAACATATAGTGAGAAGGTGGCAAGCAGCAGAATACATCTGTTCCAATAATATATGCATGTAAGGTAGAACATGGCTAAATGCATAAGACACCTCTTATGTTACTACACACTGTTTCTGATTTGATGATTGTTTATGAATATGTGTTTTCATGGTAATTTGAGCACAATGCCAGCATTTTGCTATTGCTTTTAATATAACATTATTGAAAATAAAATCGTTATTCAGTAAACCATGTTTTGGTCCACAGTATTTTGAGATCTGCTATATTTAAATTGAAATAGGCCTGCAAGTACTCACGTTTGATGATGTTAGATGCAGTCGTTTCTCCTAAAACTTTGCACCAAAATCTAAAATTTTCAGGGTCCTCTATCCGTCTATTATGTATTACACATTTCAAACCATGATCTAAATTCAATTGCCATTGCCATTTTCTGCTCAAATTTCCAGTGCTACGCTGACGACACTCAACTCATTTTCAGGCTGCATCGGCCACCTCCTCTCCCTCTCTTATCTCTGATTGCCTAACTGCCATTCAAGATTGGTGTGCCGCCAATGATCCTAGGCTGAATGACAGCAAGATGGAGATCCTCCTCTTCGGCACACCTTCACCACCCTTTTCCCTCACTATCTGGCTGGCCTCCATTGGCCCTCCTGCTACCCCCACGTGGGAGTCTGAGAACCTCGGGGTCATCTTTGACTCCACACTTTCCTTCTCCGACCACATCTCTGATGTCTCTTAAGAAGTAAAACTTCCTACTACACCTCCTCAGAGGTACTCTGCCTTTCCTCTCCTTCCCCCAGAAGCTCATGGTCTCCCAATCTCTGGTTCTCTCTATGTTGGACTATTGTAACAGCCTCTTTTTAAATCTACCTGCCTCTTCTCTCCGCCCCCTGCAACTAATCCAGAACAGGACTGCAAGACTTGTCCTTGGCCTCAAGCCCTGGGATAGTATCTCTCCAGCTCTGAAATCTCTCCATTGGCTCCCAGTGGATGCAATGATTAAATTCAAAACCCTCTGCATTGTCATCAAGGCTTTCTGGGGAGTGGGTCCAAAATACCTTCAGCTATCCATCCGCAAATACCTCCCGTTTCGAGCTCTTTGCTCTTCTACCTCTAACTCCTTCAGGGTCCGTCGTTTTTCAAAGAAACGAGCTGGAGGCAGATCTCTGTCTTTGGCTGTGGCTTCCCTCTGGAACAGCCTCCCTGCCACTCTAAAACTTGAGGAGAACCATCTCTGGTTCCGGAAGCACCTCAAGACCTTCCTCTTTGCTTCTGCCTTCGCTCCCTCTCTACCGTGCTGATCTGTTCTCTCTTGGCACCGTGCACCTGCCCAACCTCTGTCCTTCGGGCCCAGGTACCTGCTCACCCTGCCACCCTCCTGCCCTGCCTCCGGGCCACCCCTTGCTCTGGGGTCTATATCTGTACCCATACAGCCCCCCCACCTTTTTCTTCCTGCAGTTATCAGACCTACCCTGTCTGCTGCCTTAAACCCAATACTTGCCACTTGCTGGCTGCACTATCACTTTTTGTTGTCTTTATCGTTTATTTATTTATTATTATGTATCTGTTTCTCTTTTGCTCCGCACATTCCACTTCTCCCCCCTTCCATGCACTTTCCCCCTCCCCCTCTCCCATGCACTTGCGCGTTCTGGATGTCACTGGGCCTGGTAAGATCATTGTTTTGTTCTCCTCTGTTCCACTCCCTTGCCTTGTCGCACTCTGAAACACTTGTGTACGAGCGCAATAGAAATAAAATATCAATATCAATATCAATTAAATATTGGCTGAAAATAATACAATATTTGCCTTCTAACTACTTGGATCAACTTGAAATGAAACGTATGGCCACACAAAACAGAGAAAAATACCACAAATACTGAGACAATCAAGAACTCAATGATCTACAATCTTTAAAAGGCCATGGAAATAGAAGTCAATGCAATGTGGTAGTCACAGGCGATTTAAAGAAAATATGTTTATAAACCGCTTGTTTAAACCTTTATTATGTGTAACCTGATGCTTTTGATGTTGCAAAATAATGTTTTTGTGTTTTTATGGATTGTTCTACAGATTCAATATATAGTTTTTTGATGGTTTAATTATCCACAATCTAACACTTTATGGTTGAACAGGCCAACGAGGGAGAACATATCATAGTAAAAACATTAATTAACAATGATGAGATTACATTTTTGAAAGTTCTAAATCCTATCACACCTATATTTTTTAGATCTTTTTCTGAAAATTCAAAAGAAATGTGCTGCTTTCCCCCTGCAGAAACATTATTAATGGGATTGGACTGGTTAATCAAAACATCTCTGAATGTATTAAAGCATTCATGTTCCAATGCATGCATACATTACACTCCTATAATAACAATACCACCGGCATTATTCTTTAACTAGAACACCTTAAATAGTGCAAAATGTACCAATTGACAACCTTGGTACTTGTAAGCCAGTGCAGATGTAGTATTCATGCATTAAAGTGCTTGCTATCAGAAAGATCAGCACACTTTTTACCTCATAACCAGATGATTCTGGACATGTTAGGATTAACTATAAAACATGTGTATGTTATGTTAAATGTCAAGCTATACCATTAAATCTGTGTAACTGCAATGGGTGTCCAAATATTCCCAACTTACCTAATGGGAACATGAAGTGGTGTTTACCAGGAAAAAGCAGAGAACTGAAAATGTAATCATGTGGAAGTGCCGGATCTATGAAATTATAATTATTTGTATGATATACCCAACGGCAGAAATGTGTGGATGAACTTAACTATAATGATGGGTATATAAAATTAACCCTAAACCGGATTCAAATCCAAAGAGCCTTTCTTGAAGTGCTAAAATATATTTAAAAATATGACAGACTAAGGTTACACCGAAAAACAACAACTGCTCACTGCATTTGGCGTGCGTGTAGCAATCGCTCAGGTCTCATTTGTAATATTACCTATAAGGACATTTAACAAATAAGAAGGAATTGCCAAGCAATGACATTTTAATGAAGAGACTAGTAGAGCAACCATGCGACTTACAGACAGGGGCAATAAATGATATTGCCTTAAGAACCTCTGAGGGACCTACTCGCCATCACTGATGTAAAGATTCACCAACATGCAGATGGCATGGAGCTTTACCAAAGGGACAATTGCAACAACAGCATCGATCAACTTAAGCAGTGTCTTTCCCTCATTCAAGCTGGTATGTCAGGCACATATCTGAAGCTCAACCTGACAAAGATCAAATGTATTGTCCTAGGAAACTTAAGAATTGGCTGACAGACATGAAGCTCAAATGATTCAAGTCACAACTACAACCCTGTGCACAAACTCTTGGCATTACTATTGACTGTAACCTCTCATTCAAAAGAAATATCTTTTACCAGCTCGCACTTCACATTAAAGTCAAGCCTTTCATCCCTACTCAACGTCTAAAAACAGTAGTACAAACTCTGGTCATCTCCAACCTGGAATATCGCAAAGCCCTAGTTTAGGAGTCCCAAGTGCCAGCTTGGCCCCTGGGAACGCCTTCCAGTACTTTGCAGCACACCTCATCACAGGACTAAGAACATTCAAAGACATCACCCCTATCCTCAAGGACCTGCACTAGCTATCCCTTGAAGTGTGCATCATGTTCAAGACACCCTTTATAAGTGACAATGCAGTTACAACCAAAACACTACTCTGCCTGGCTGAAGAGCTCACCATGTTTTGAGGTAAATTAACTACTAGAAGTCACGATATCATGTGACTTGAAACATAGATCTGCACAAGGACAAAGCTAGGAAACAGATTAATACGGCAGAACTAAAAGCATGTCCTCCTCTGAGTTTATATGGTCTCTTACATATTTCATCAGATCTTGAACTGAAGTCCCCCTGCTACTGCAACCCTTTTTACTATGCTATCGTATGGTAGCAAACCTGGCTCCTAGAACTATGGCACAGTTTAAGCACTGTATGCTGAAACTAAGATCACCCATCAATGGTTTTGTCAAAAAAGCTGGTAGCAGCTGTGATTTTGGCTTCGATAGTGGTTCACCCAATGTTGTGGCATTAGTAGCCTAATGTAATGTACCTTCAGGGTAGCCAATGGTGTATTCATGTATATTTTAAGTCCTTCACATTGCCTTTTTTTTGGGCCAGACCTTTGTTTGGGGAAACCTTGAGTGAGGCCTACAATACCTATTGTAAAAACGTATGCTCACTTTGAGCTCAGCACTGCATATTTCGTAGGGGTTTGGACTGGTTAAGTCTGAGGCCTAGCCATAGACAGGCATATTCAGGCATAGATAGGCAAATTCACAAACTGTGTTGGCGAACCTGAGCGTTTTTTTTGGGACTGCTTAATTGGCTGGCCACCAATACCTTTCTACCTTTACAAGTCTGCCATTTGTGTGAATGAAGGGTTGGCATAGGCCAGCTCATGAGTGCATGAGAATATCGGTGGAAACCCTGGCCTCTCTTCATGTCTGCTAGGATTTTGCTGGTTACTTACTTGCTTGCTGGAGGATTGTTGCCACAAAGCTGTGCTGCTGCATTTTTAAAATCAGTTCTAGTCATAAGTGGTAGGTTCTTTGTTCCAAGCCATTGCTGTGTTTTCTTCTTTTATCTTCTATATGTCGTTCCTGGGCTGTCCTTCACCTTCCCCTGGTCCTCATCACTGAATGAACTGTATGTTCCATGCTGGACCTGTTTCTGCACCGTTGTTTCACCATCTTCCCACCTTGTCCTCTGTTAGGCAGAAACCTGTGCAGTTCCCTCTGGGACCACTGCAAAAAGTTTCAGTCTACAGGAGTTAGCTGTAAACCCAATTGGTAGCAGTCTGCACCACCCAGATTTACCTGGTAGCTGTGGCTGAACAGTTAGACTTCTCTCAAGACGAGTTAGGCCGTATTTGGAGTATACAGGATAGGGCAATTTACACAGTAGAACAAGCAGACACTGATCAGAGCTTGGGTGTAAAGATATATAATTATTTATTTAAAAACACATCTATGGAAAACACACTGGCACTAATATGGCAAACAACTTCAATCACAGTTGCTATAAGTATATATCAATCCCATAACAATATTTCGACAAGTCTAGGTTGAACGGCACCACTTATTTGCAGACAGAGGTGAATGCTTTAACCTAGATGGCACTCTAGTATTTGTTAGAAAGGGAGAGAAAAAGGCAGATTATGAAACCAACTCAGTACCAACACTTTTACGAAACAAATGCAAGGCAAGCAAGGCAGGGTCTACTGTAAATCACAAAGTTCAGAGGCCAGGCCCACTCGGAGAGGCAAGGCTGTATGTCCCAAAAGTATCACAGTGGAAATGCACTTCAAGTCTTTGTAGCAAAATGTCACAGAAAGGTTGGACCAGTTTAGAACAAACGTTTAAGAAGGTCTGGAGGCGACCCAAGGGAAAGGTCAGGATTTAAGACACCTCACGCTAACCGTTTCAAGGGAAGCCAGGCGGACACAGTACCTTAAAAGTGAAGAGACAGCTCCGGCGGGGGCAGTTATTCCTGGTGGTGGATGCAAGTCGGGGCTTTGCCGGGAGATGAGAGGATCTCGTCGTCGAGGAAAAGTTGAAGATCGTTGCACCACCAAGGAAGAGACCAGCCGCGGAGTGCTCAATCACAAGGCACCACCTTTTGGTCGCGGTACAGTGGCCAGTGGCTATCCGGTTGCCGGGGTGCTCAGCACGGGCAATTCGACCACTAGACGTCCTGGAAGCGAAGAAAAAGCAAGGGACTGGTTGTTCCCACCAGTCAGGGGAAGAAGACTCTCCAGCAGGGAGATCTCCTCTGTGGTCAGGAAGTGGTGAGTCGGTTCAGCAGGGCTCCATCGGAGGTGTCGTCGTTGCAGGTCGGCTCAGCTTTACCCTTGTCGGATTCTTAGGACCTGTGGCGAGTTCTGAAGTTCCAGTCCCAAAAGTCCTGCTTTTATGCAGAAAACCCCCATTCATTCAGCCTAGCTGTCAATCAAACATGCTAAGTGGTGAGGGGGGCGGCTCACCACTCAGGCCAATCACACCAGAGTGTGACTTGAGTTGGCAAGGCAACTCAGTCCAGGGTGCCTAAACCCCCTCCCACACCCCCTGTGGTACCCAGACAGAATGGCACCACTCTGGAGGGCTTCTGTGCAGAAGCCCGCCAAAAGTGGAACAAAGGGCTCAACCTTTGGTTCGGAGTTACAGAGGTGAACACATACGCCATTTTAAAAACCGAGTTCTGGCAGAAAATACCAACCGGTGGATTTATTTAAGACAAATAAACCGGCGGTATGTTAGAGACTAATGTGAAAAAGTATTAGCCTCCAACAATGGGAAGAATCCCATAGGAATATATTTGCGGTCGAATATAAAAAGTAGTATCCACTGCCACCAGCCAAAACTCGATGAGGGGGACGGGACAGTGCCCCCTCGAACAACAGACACAGGGGTAATTGAATTACCCCTACCAGTACGCCCACAATAGGATGGTTTGTACTAGTTCTGTTAGTAAATATAGGTCTAGTAAAGCCAATGGTGACTTTACATGCCCTGGGAGACAGTAGTCAGTCCCAGGGTATGGAGTCTATGGTGGGGATCCTCTAGGACACCCCAGTGTTACGGCACGGAGGGTGCGGTGTAACACACATAGCAAAACACATGAGGCCCTATGGAGTAAAAGACCCCATAGCCCATAGAACACATGGACATTAAATGAAATCAACTACATTCATGTCCAAGAGTGGGAGGAAAAGAGTCTCACTCTTGGCAGGATGAAAAAAAAAAAACTCCAGAAATCCAGCAAAGCTGCTGGGGGACTCACCAGGTTAGGAAATTCAGCCTAAACAGAGAATTCTCCCTAACATCCTCCTTGTTGTGGCATTTCAAGTTCGGAAGCCTCCGATGTCCAGAAGTGTGGTGAAGCACCTCTGCACTTCATCTGAGCCACCTTCCATTGCCTCCACTGTTGCCCCCATTGAGTGGCAATTTTCTGTTGGATGGCTGCTGCATTTTGCCCTTTGAGTTAGGTTGATACACCTTCAGCTTGCCATCTCATTCATTGCTCTCACTCCTGGTCCGTGAGTTAACCGACTGGAAAGGCTGGCCATTCTTCTATTGGGTCTTCTAACTAGATGTTGGTTTGGGGTTCAAGTCTGTGGGCGCCCGAATCCTGTGACTCACCTTGCAAAAGAAGAATTGCTCTTGCCGCCTTGTTTCACCATTCCTGAATCAAGTTCTCTGAAAATGGTAGCATAAATACTAACCCCTGGGTCTTGGCCTGGTTAGTTAATCTTCTAATCTACTCTCAGTGGTGCCTGCGGTTTTCGGACTTGGATTTTTTCAGAAACCTGTCTACTGTGGTTCGTCTACTGGCACGTCTAATGTGGTTCATCATTGGTTATTGTTATTCACAGCATAATTAGCATTTCTGGAAAGGTTATGTAGAAAGGGTTCCATGCGTTTTGACAGTGTATTTCACCACCTGCCCCAAATAAACCATAACTCCACTCTCCAAAAATAACTATTGTACTTTTCGGTACAAATACAGCTATCAAAATTAGGATTGGTTGACCAGGAGCAAAAAGCAGCTCCTGGATATCGGGCATCACCCTTTAGGCAGGAGCTCTGTCTGGGGGAACCAGGAGCTAGTACATAGTGTGTGAGATGCAAACTAACTTTGTGTCCATTATATATCATCCAATATGCTTTAAATGTCTTTTAGGTGTGTCTTTTATTCTCTTTTATATACATTCCCACACCTACACACAGTTAATATCACATAGCTATGTTTGTATGTCACCACTTGCCTGGGGATCACAAATAGCTCCTGGTAGTTCTTGGTTTCAAGCTAACTAAGCCCCCCTTGGCTATAACCAGCAGCTAAATAGCTCCTGGCAGTTTCGAACCCTGCAAATATATAGCAGGTGGATTCCTTTGTAATTATTTTTCTGCATTGAAAAAGGTGTGCATAGAATTCTGCATAGAAATCACTGGGCACCTATTGCAAATATGATAAAGAACCTATATCATTTTGAAACAGGTCAGGTGCACCAGGATGAGGAACTACAACTACCATGTGGCCCTGCACTAATAAGCAGAACATCCAAATGAGGACTACAACCAACTCAATTCTGCTGTTTAAAACATATGCCCAGAAAAGAAAAGAGGAGACGCTTGCACAATGGAAAACAGGAGACCATTCTGATCATTAGTACCCGGTGCGGCAAATCCACAGGATACACTTCATGTAGATTGGCTAATTTCCGAGCCATACCACAGTGTAATCCCGTGGACGCACCTGCGTGCATCACAGACCGGCTACTCTGTTGTTATGCGCCGGTCGTTGTCTTTTGTTTTTTCTGGCGTCCATGGAAAGGGAGAAGGGACCACACGTAGTTCCTTCTCCCTTTTCCAAGGTGGCCATTTTTTGTGTTTACTTTTTTTATCAATGTAAGCGAATGGCCGCCAATGAAAGGGAAAAGGGACTACACATACTCCCTTCTCCCCTTCCATGGCGGCCATATTCTTTGTTTACTAAGGCCACCATGGAAACAGAAAACAGACAACGTTTTCTGTCCACAGCTGCCATTTTTTGAAAACTTGTTTTTACTTTATTTTTTCCGGTTGTGACACGCAACGCATCTTGCAGCCGGGACAAAAAATATGAGTACCCCGGTCATGGGCCGGGTACTAATGGCAATAAGCCCCTCAACTGCAGGCCATTACTGGCCACGGTAATGCCCCCGGGGCTTTCATTAAGGCCCTCACAACCTGTAACTATGGGCCCAGGGGGCATTACCTTGTACGGTAATGGCCCGCCGTCTCGGGGGTTATTGCCTCAATAAAACCAAATCAGTAAAATGCAGCCTAAATATAGACCATACATAGGGGCATTCATTTTATGCTTAATAAAGTTCTGATTCTCTGACTATCTATAGATGGAATCAACACAACATGTAGCCTGATTGAAGAGAGATACATATCTTTAGTTGTTTAAGTAGAATTTATGTATTACTTAACCTTTTATGGGGATATGTACTAAAGTATTTGTACCAACTTGATAATGACTTAAGATTTTTGAGAAGCTAATGCATCGTGACCTTATAAAATATGCTGTGTAAATAGGTTGACATATTGAACACTATCATGAAAGAATGATTATTACGTGATCTGCTAACATGACTTCATACTCGATCAAATGAAGTGTTACAATGAGTAAAATCTGTTAAGCAAAGAATGTTAATAATTGGTTGCACTGAGAAATGCTACATAAATCACACACCTGTACTTATCTTTACATACAGTATATCATGGTTAGCATTAGCGTATGTCCAGGATAAGATTTACCAATCATCCCTTTTCAGTTTTGATGGTGTAATGCTATATTGCTCTAATCTAACATTGACGTTTTTCCTGTTTTTAGTGTTGATGACTGTAAAGAATGGAGGGGGGTGTCGGTACTCCTGCTCTCTATAGGGCAGAGGAGAGGCACAGAGGACCCCAGACAAGATTCTCTATTATTGGTAACGTAGTTGAGCAATCAAGGCCTAGCTTCTCAAGAGATGATGCAGGCTGTTTCCTAAGTGCAGTGTAGTCCCCAAGCACCCACAAAGGAATGCCCACACACTGTATTAGTGAAAACACAGTCTTTATATAATTAAGGTTCAAGGTTATATACACAATCACAATAAATCACTTTGTGCTCAGTTAATCTACAATGGCAAATATATACAGTTCTAAGTGATACCACAATTATTATCAGATTTCATTAAAGTGCATAAACTGTACTCTGGTCAAATGTCACACAAATCAATTAATAAAGGTAAGAAACAATAGACATAGTAGGAAAGCAGTTGGTTAGAAGAATTGGCAGAAAACTGGCCCCAACCACTACACACAGTTCTGTGAGCAGATCCCCCCACTTGGGCAACCTGTAAAATAAAGATGTACTACAAGCCCAGTCCATATATTGCTCGATGAGTCTTATTTCCTTCTAAAGTGTTTATACTACCCCAAAGTACCTGGAACAGCAGAGTTCCTCAAGGAGGCATCGATGGATCCTTCTTGAGTGACTCCCTTTAAAGCAGGAGCCAAGGATCGTTGATGGGCCTCAAAGAAAGTGAACTTGGTGTTGATGATCCTCGATGAAAAGTTCAGTGGCGTCGAGGCAGCAGCTTCGGTCTTAGTGGCACCTCGATGTCGATAGTTCAGGACCGCAAAGAGCATGTGAAGAACTTTGGCCCCGCAAGGGAGTTGAGTCTTCCGGCGTCTCTACGGTCTTTGGGTGGCGGGAAACTCACTGGCTGATGCTCCTCAGCACGTCGACGGCCTGGCCTTCTCTGGCGGGATAAGGCGGTCTGCGGTGCAGACGAGCATCTCCAGGAATCAAATGTCTTAATCAATGGAGCGTTGCGGCTCCGGTCGTCGACGGCACACCGTCAAGCAGTCCCCTCTTCTGGGCAACTAACTTCGACAGGCCTCCAGCAGTTATAGCAAACTTGTGAACCCTGGTCGAAGATGGTGGACGGAATGTCTGGTGCTTCTCTTCGTGCTCCTCGGCGGTCCCTGTCTCCGGTCGGCAGCCTGACGGGGGTCTGACTTCCAGGAAGCTTTGGTGAAGGTTGGCAGTGCACAATGGTCCCTTGTAGCTCGGGAAGATGGCACCTAACCAGATCCTCTCTGGATCAGTTCTTGAAGACACAGCAGCTTTCAGATTGACGACGTAGAGCAACAGCAATACTCCTCTTCCAGCAGGGCTTCAAGGTTAAGCTTCAGTTTCAATGTCAGTTTCTACTTCAGCTTCTGAACAAATTCTAGCAGTGAGAGGCCCCCAGATATACTGTTCATCTCCCATTCATTTTGCTGGGTCACACGCAGGCAACCAATCAGTCAGAAGGGCATTCAGCAGTCAGTCAGCCAATCAGGCATACAGTGCATTCAGGGCATTCTCCTCACTCTCAGACACTCACAACAAGGAATGTGTATTGGGGCAAGTACCAGCCATTCAACCCTACACACTGCATTCATACCTGTTTCGGGCAGGACTGCCTCAATCATTGTGTTTCACACCAGAAACCAGACATCCACAACAAGAAGTGCATATTGGTCACACACTCCATTCACCCAGGTCCCAACCACAGGGTGTACCCACAACATACAGTCACTGGGAAGGCTCCAGCCAGTCTGGCCTGGACTTCACTACAATACCATATGGAACTTCTACCCAACAGCCAGTCAGGGGGAAGGGACAGAGTCAGGGCTTCCCCAGTCTTTAGGAAAACATGGTAACAGGCAATAGAAAGCAAAAGGCCACACTGGCCATCTTGTTTCCTATCACGAATCAACTGATTCAAATGGCAGGGCCTGTGTATCCTCAAAATAGAGGATACTCAGAGCACCTGTCAAATTCAGCATGGAGCTGCCACTAGCCCATACCCTGCTCTGTGGGCCACACACATGTGCCCAAAAACATACACTAGGGGCGCAGGGTTGTACCCCCACCCATGTGTGCCATAAGGGTATCCCATGGGTCTGTACCCCAAACCAGAAATAAGAAGAGCTGCACTGCCAGGAGTCCCACATGGACTCCTGGGAAGAAAACAATACAGAACACAATTGAAAAAGGACTACAGGACAAGGACAGGGAGGCCCTGTTCCTCCAATGCATTTGCAGCATCACAATGATCTAGTATGGCCTTCAACCATCCTGACAAGTTATATTATTCTGTTGTCAGTATATGTTGTTGGACTAAATGACACAGAATACGACTTTATGTCCTCCTCACTTGTGCTGTGCTGTCCATCCATGGTTGCCTTGCACACCTCCCATCCCTATGTAGCTTCAGCCCTGGCATGGCAGGTGATCACGCTCTTGAGTCACGGTGTGGTGAGCTAGTGAGGGAGAATGTGGAATGAGTGAGAGAAGTCAGCTGGAGAAAGGGACAGAGCTGAGGGCTGGGGAAGGTAGCAAGGATTTCACACACATCTTTAAAATAAACATTAAGGGAACTCTTTGTCTGACCTGAAGTCTTCTTTCCTGTTGAGGAAGTTCAGCAACAGGTTGATACCAGCATCTTTGATTGAAGCCTAATTGAGTATGTTGTGCCTGAACATAACTATTAATGCTGAGATTTGGCTGCATGCACACTGAGTTACCGGCAGATGCTGGACATAGTTGCTGGTCATTTTTCGAGCTTAACTTGGAGTTTAAGAAAATCAACATCCTAGCACTGATCTGGCGGAAACAAACAAGTATGACCTTACAAGTTTTTGGAACCCAAGAATGTACATGATTCTGTAAAAAGTCTACAATTTGGAGAGGGTACATTAATGAATGTGTTGCGGGATGCTGTGAAGGATTGCAAACTGGCAAGTGCTAACCTGACCCCCCTTTTGCCGAGCTGCATGTCAAAAGCATAGTGACACATGTGTCCTGCTGCATCAGTGTCCTGATCTGCAGTACCTGCTCTCCAGTGGCAGAGAGTAGGTTCAAAGGTTAGATGTGCCAGTCCGCCAGCTGATGGAACTGTTTTAAAACAGTATACGTATGATAAACCCCCATCCTGGTGGCAGTTTCATCTATACACATAAGCCACACCAGAGTTGCGGTATGCTGGCTGAAGGTACACATAATTATTAAAGCAGCATCTGATTCAGAGCATAACAGGGTCAACCCAGAACAGTTCAGACAGTTGTGGAAAGTTGTGTGAATTAATTCCAGGCTCCTGTCTGTCTGCATTCCAGTGAATGGGACAAAAGAGTAGAGTGCTTTTCTATCTTGACTCACTAGCAGGGAAGCTAATTCCCTCTTGCCAGACTTTCTCCCAGCTGGACATAAAGGATAGCCTGGGACCAAAGAGCACAGTACATGACAAAAGGTTGCCTCACATTAGGGGATTGCACAACACAGAGCCTTTGAAGATACAGGCTGAGTAGAGGGTGAATTTATGACAGCTGGGACCAAAAGGACATTTGGGTTCCTCCATAATATTTTCCATTGTCTTTTCTTTCCTTCCTTTTCCCTCCTTGTTTTCTGCATAACAAAGCCCTCTGGAGTGACCTCTGATGGCAAGGGACATTTATCTCAACGATGGGGAGTGGACTCCTTAAAGTGGACTTGCTTTGCTCCAATCCCCTGTGGCACTTTGCCTATAAAAGAGGGAGGCTCCCACTACTTCTTTCATTCATTTTTGGACCATCCAGCGTATAAGTCAGAATTAATTTGTATCTATTTTGTGGGGGTTTGATCTTTCCAAAGCCCTTGTTGGTTCAGGTAAAGGAGTGTTGCAAGGCAGAGCACACTGGGGATGACTCATACTGAGGACCAGGACCTATCACTCTGCGCCAAACCACCCTAGGTTGGGAGAACAGAAACTGGAAGAACTCCTGCTTTGGGACTTATGGTATCCGGATAACCAGAACAAGCAGGAGGCCTGTTTCTCCTCAATGAAACAGTCAAACCGCATTCTAACTGTGTTCACTGTACTCACAACAGAGAACCTGAGGCTTCTGCTGCTTTTGGCACTCCATCAAACTTTGAGACAATACTGTTTTGCTTCTGTCGAATCAGCTCGATGCCAAATTATACCAAGCACAGCACATCACCTGTCCGGCTCCAAACCACAGCTTGCTGCTGTGGGCAAACTCGGACCGCTGCCTCTTCACACCCTTCATCAATCACCAAGGCCACATCAGAGAATCAAAAGACCTCAACTGAAAATGCTGCAGCATCATCTTGAACCGACTCAGCCCTCAAACTGACTCTGCTGAGCCATCCAAATCGCATGACCTGAATACCGCACCACAACCACGCCAAGCTCTTGCGTTGAACCAACTAGGTGGCAGCTCGCCACTTGACCCAGCGTGACTCACCACACCCGAACTTGGTTCGATCCACACCATAGTACAACTCATAACCCTGGTTTGATGTCGTCAAACCTCCATACATTGGAATAAGGTACCTTCGAGGGTCCTGTCACCTGGTCTACTTTTCGAACTACCCTTGTTGCACCTTTTTCTTCAACAGCATATCCGTTTTGAACCATTGTTGCAATTCTTGCCATCTGTCTCCTGGACAAAGTCTCCACAGTGCATCCACAGTTTTGTTTTGCATTTCTCTGCTGTCTTTTGCAATGATGGGCTTTTGTACAGTTTTTAAGAATGATCTGTACAATTGATTTGAATAGTATTTATATTTGTATAGAACTTTGATTGTACATTCTTTTATAATTGAACTGTTCTACTATGCTGTTTGGGTTACTATTGCATCACATTCACACCACTTCTGAGAGCATAGCCTTTCCTCAGCCCACGTTACCACAAAAGGCGAAGGAGGTATATCCTGGTTTACCCTTCTTACTGTGATCACTGTTGGTTTGTAAAGTGTGGGAGCAGCACACCTCTGTAGTTCTTTAGACCCCTCATAAAAGTTGTGTCAGGCGCTTCGATAGCCCTGTGGAACAGCTGTTAAAGGATCGCAACAATACAATGTGCACATCTTGCTGCGGAAGCACGCAATATTATAAAGAATGACTTAACGCCTTTTTATTTCGTTTTGTTGATGATGTATGCAGCCCCAACCTGCAAAATGACTCACTTTTGAACACTTAAGGGAAATGCATGGGGGAATGGAAAGAGGGCTCATTCCACAAAAGTACATACGGAATACAGAGAGGCAAGAGGACTTCAGAAGTCCCATACACACACAAGCATTGCTGGATCTATTGGAGCGTGCCAATTTTCTACAACACATTTATTTTTATCGCTGGCATTTTGCACTCTAGTATTAACTCACACCTCGACAGCTCGCATTGCTTGAGTCAACAAATTCACGTTGGAAGACTTCTCACTGTCTTCATCTGAATCCTGTTAAAACTGAAGCGCTATTTCCCCTGCTTCATCTTTTCCGTCTCCTCTGAATTCCCCTCCTCCTTGCCAGTTTTTCATCATCCCACAATCTCGGTGGCACACGTTACTCCATTCTTTGTTCTCTCTTCATAGCTCTAAGAGTGCCTCTTCTTGTCACTTTCATCTTTTTAACATCTGTAAAGCGCAATCTTTTCTCTTCTTATCGCCTCCCCAATTTTCTCTTTACTAGACTTCTGCTCTGCCCTTCTATTTGGACTTAATGCCTATGAGCTTGCTTCTCTTTCCTTCATGTTTAACTCCACTATATGCTTTGTCTTTCGTCTCCTCTCCACCACACGTCTATTACCTCTTCCTTTCTTTCAGCTTCCCTTTGACTTCTGTCTTCTTTTTCAATTCCTCTGTATATTTCACAAATGTATTCATGGACTTGCTCCACCGCACCTTTCCTATTTTATCGACCCTCCTGACTACTTAGCTCTGAATCACAATGTCTTATTACCTGTTCAAAAATCCCCCTTGTGCTCAATCTCACTTTTGATCTTTTTCACTTTTGACTCCTGAGCAGTGGAATACGTTGGAATCCATCCAAATATCTGGAAAAAAACGAAAGGGAGAAAACAGCATAAAACGGCGTTAGAAGAAAAAACGAATAGAAAAAATGGCGATGAAGGGGCGCGGGGGGTTGCAGTGGTGTCCCCCACCCCTCCTTCATCGCCATTTTTCCCATTCGTTTTTTTTCTAACATCGTTTTCGTTGTTTTCGCTGTGTCGTTTTTTTCCAGATATCGGGTCTTGGGATTTGCGCGGGTGTCCCGCTCTTCCATAAAAAGGAAAGCGTGGAACAAGCAAAACAAAAAAACAAAAAAACAAAAAAGAAAAGAAAAGGACCCTGCGGCACTGGATCCCTTCCATGTGCATGAAGGGAACTGGCGTTGCAGAGGTATGGGGGAGGCGGCGGAACACGTTCTGTGTGACACCAGAAGGTAAGTAAGGGGGCAAGTCGGAGCCAGGGTCGGACTGGCTAATAGGGTAATAGGCCCATGGCCGAACCAAAAATGCAAAATGCTTCGGTGGGCCAGTTTTTTGGGTCAAAGTGGGGCACCTTTTTGGCCAATGCGGGCCAGTTTGATGAGTTACTTCACTATGTGGCTAATAGTTTGAACCAGTATTGCTGAATAAATATTCTTTAAAATCTACAATGTACAACATGTTTTATCGAAAACTTGGTACTATTCAAACAGCGTCACAAATGGAATGAATTCCCATTGCAACTGTGGGCCACTTTTTCATTGGTGCCCGAGACAATGGGCCTCATTACAATCCAGCCGTTAAGGGTTTAACGGCGCCGTTGGCGCCGTTGGCGCCGTTAACCCTTAACGCCTGATTACCATTTTAACGCCTGCTTTTAGCAGGCGTTAAAATGCAAGGCGCTAACCCGCCTTGGTGCTAATTACGGCACCGTAAATTACGGTGCCGTAATTAGCGCCTTCCCCACTCCCATTATGCCCTATGGGGCAAAAATGGGAATGGGGAAGGGTAAATGGGGAATGGGGATTTACCGCCCCACTCACCTTGGAATGGGGCGGTAAATCCGCCATCCACCATGGTGTAAACGGAGTTTACACCATGGTGGTAAAGTAGGGAACTTACCGCCTGGGTTGTAATGAGGCCCAATGTCATGCCCCAGTCCAACCCTGGTGGGAGCGGGTAGTCCGAAAGGGCTGTGGGAGAGAAAACCAAAAGTTATTTCGAAATAACTACTTTTAGCTTTTTTCTCCTTTAGTCATTTCGTAATTGTATATATCTCATGAACCCGAATGCCTTATCACATTCAGGCTTCTGCTTCTTTCTCCATGTTTCACTCTCGACTCAAATCTCACTTTCTATCTTCCTTCATTTGTTACCTCATCTTACCATATTATTTTACCATTGATCAAATGTTCTTCTGCAATGAGGTGAAAGCGCTGTGAAAATTACAATAAAATCCAAAAACACATATTATTAGAATACCAAGCACTATCCCATCGTCCTGCCTATCGGATCATGCTTTATCTATAATTCCTGTTCATGTGCTCATTATCTGCTCCATCTTTGCCTTACTCCTTCACCTTTTACTGCTCCTCTCCTGTTCAGAAACATGTCTGAAAAGCCCCGTCGGTGCAATTCTTGCAGTACCCAGCGTGGTATAAATGTCTATTAGCATGTAAATTCAATTCTGCATTACTGAAAGACCAAGTTCAGAGGATGGAATAAGAGCCAACATGTTGCGTTTGCAAGAACTACAGTGCAGGAGTCGTGAAGAGGGGTCTGTCTCGGATCAAGGGACACACACATGGTCATTTTACCTGTAATAAAGGGAATGTTCTAATAGGTTGTTTCAGTTGCACTGCAAAAATATACTTTGCACTGCTCCATGAATCAGGGTGGAGCAGTGCACGTTATAATTTTGCAGTGTGAAGTGACTTTGCACGGCAAAAAGACACTTTGCACTGTTCCATGAATCAGGCTGTTTGTTGGCAGTGCAAAGTCACATTTCATTGGTGAAAAGTCTCTTTGCAACGTGCAATAAATTCCATGAATCAGGCCCAAAATGCACAACTAGTCACAATTGGTCCCTAAGTGCGGGACTGCTTTTTGTACTGTTCTTGTTAAAATTGACGCTAGCGTCACATTTTCAAATTGTTCATACGTGATCACTGCCTAAAAAGCATCCTTAAAAGTTCTAATGACACAAATGGAATGCAAGTGCTCCATCAAATCCACTAATTTAAGATGAAGTGCAAACAGCACGCTTATATGTGGCATACTGCACCGTGAAATTCCTTTAGCGTCACTGGGCCTCATTACGACCCGGCCGATTACGAAACGACAACCCGCTATTAGCGGCACCCGGCACCGTACTTTACTGTGCCGCAAATAGCGACAGTAGTGCGGGCACGCGACCCATCATGCCGGCAATAGCGCCATGGTGCAAACAGGGGAACATCACGAGTCATGCGGACATGCAATTAACGCCTTAGTGAAGGTCGCAAAGTACCTTACCGCCATGGTGCAAATACCGGCATCGCGGATGAGCCGTAAACGGCCAGGTGCAGTGTTCCCAACTGCCACAGGTGCACACAATCAGCACAGGTGGAGGCAATACAGACTGGGCCAGCACAAAAGGAGCACACCCCACCCCTTCCCACACCCAGTCACACTCCACAATGATTCCAATACTACTAGCAATGCTGGGGCTGGAGGACATGATTGCAGTGGAAGTGCTACAACAACAACAACAACAACAGGCAGCACAGAGGAGACACAGGAGGAGAAGGAGGGCAAGGCAGGGCCAGCATGCACCACCTGTGCAGCCAGTGGCACCATGCAGGCAGCCTCCAATCCCTCGCATCAGAGCCAGTCCATTCAACCTAACCCCTGAGCAGATCCACACCCTGTACCGTCTGGACCGGGACACTCTCACCACCATTGTCGACATGATACATGACAACATTGTCAGCTTGATTGAAACACGCACCGCCATCCCACCCCTACTAAAGGTAGTGTCTGTGCTCCACTTCCTGGCCACAGGCACCTACCAGCACAGTGGGGCACATGCATGGCATATCTCAACCATTATTCTCACGTACGCTGAACCAAGTGCTTGATGCCCTCCTGAAGCACACAGGCGACCACATTTACTTACCACGCACTGGCCAGGAGATATCAAACACCAAAGTTGGTTTCCATTCACTGGCCGGCATCCCTGGTTTCATTGGCGCCATCGACTGCACCCATGTGGAATTGGTGGTCCCACATGCCATGGAGGTAGCGTACCGCAACCGTAAGCTATACCACTCCATCAACGTGCAAATGGTTGTGACTCAAACAAGATCATCACACATTGTTGTGCCCGATACCCCGGATCAACCCATGATTCAATGGTCCTGTGGAACTCCACAACGCCACGCTACATGGAGCGACATGCAGGGCACAGATCCTGGCTTCTTGGTGAGTTGCCTGTAAGGCTTATGGAAATGCGATGGGGGTAGGTGATTTGGGGAGACCTGCACACTTCACCTAGCTGAGTATGGGGGGGAAGAGATGCATACTTCAGCTGGCTGCGAGTGCCGGAGAGAATGGACCATGCTCATACCCCAAAGCAGGCCAGACTGGACCTGACACCTGACCACATAATGCAAGATGTAAGCAGCCCTACCATGTGAATAATGCAGTGTCACAACCATTCCATAGCCATCTACATGTGCACTTGACCAAATCAGACCGTATCCCCCAACACAATGCGGCTACAAGCAATTACAATGTCCAATACACAGCACCAAACAGCATGCCATCAACTGAAAGGACAGTCCCCCATTACTGCGTACTAAGGAGTCACATGAGGGTCAAATACATTAATACACCACTACACTGCCACAGAGGTCCAACTGAATTGCATGTCACCATTTGTTGTGTATAGTGAGATCATCATGAGGCTGCCATCAACGGTGCCAGGAAGAAAGCATACAAATTACTGGACATCACCCAGAACATGTAAACAACCGGAGTAGAATAACACAGTGCATGAGCACTCACAAGGAACTGGACCCCCCTGCACCCACTAGTTGATGGCACGCAAACCAGTCCATAAGATGAATACACACATAGCAGTCACATCGTGTGTCTCTATTCATGCATGGGAATGTGGTTGCAATCAGGAAATGAATGCATGCTATGGTGTCATTGATCGAGGTCCCATATGATGTGATGACTTACACATATACATTGTTGCCCACATGCAGGTGATGCAGGCTATCCCTTGAAGAGGTGGCTCCTTACCTCAGTCCGGAACCCACAGAACAGGCACAAGGAGGACTACAATTGTGCATATACACGCACCCGTGTGGTGATTGAGCAGACATTTGGCCTCTTGAAGGCACGGTTTCGCTGCCTCAGCAGGTCTGGTGGGGCACTCCTGTACCGCCATGAGAAGGTGGCCAAGATTGTCATGGCATGTGTCATGCTACACAATATGTGCATCAGACAGAATGTGCCCTGCCCCCTGACGCTGAACTGCAACCACCTGACGATGAGGATGTGGAGGGTGGAGATGGGGCAGCACCTCAGGGAGGCAGCGATGCACAGGAGGGACATGACATGCTTCAGACTCTGATCAACCAATGTTTCTAGCACACATGGACGGGGAGTGTGACATGGAGGTGGCACTCGGGGCACTGGGTGTGTCAGGGACATGGACACTGTAGACTGTTCACCAATAAAACATACGCACGCAATATGCAATGTCCACACATGTGAATCATGAGTTACCAAAATGTGTATTAAAGAATCATGGAAAAGTGAACAAGCCCTCCACCCCACACACCCTCTCCCACCTCCCCCCTCAACTCCCAAGCACACACCCTCTCCCCTCTCCCCCCTCAACTCCCGCAAACAACCTCTCCCCCCTCCACCCTTGACTTCCCAGTGTGCAGTAGCACGCACCAGTGGTCCACATGGCACCACCATGCATGGCTGTGCCTACTGCTCTCCTTCTCTACCAGCACCAGGTGCCCCCCTGTCTAATCTGCGCAGGTTCCTGCTAGACCGACGCACAGGGCCAGGGCTGGTCCTAGTAGAGCTGGCAGATGATGATGGCTCAGATTGTCCTGGGAACTGCGGTGGATGCATGTCCCGCATTGCTGCCACCATTTGTGAGAGGACGTGGCGCACTGCTGCGAGTTCAGCACATATGTCCTTGGAGGTTGACTCAATGGCACTTTTTACGATGCAGCGCTGTCCCTGATGTCATCACGTGCATGGGTACATTCAGTAATATGCTCCATCAGCAGCCCAGTGAGTTCCTCCTGGCGCCTCTGTATAGCCAGGATCCCCTCTTGGGTGGTTGTCACTGTGGCGGAAGTGTGAGGCGTTTCAACCATGACCTGGTCATCAGGCACAGTTGGTGTGGGGCTGAAACTTGCTGGCCATGAATCTGCAGGTGACAGCCCGTGCATGCTGCCATCCACCACGCTGCATGGGGATAGGTGTGGTGGGTGGAGGGGGCCTGTGGCGGGTGTTGGCCCATGCAGCTGTATGTCGCCCTCATCGTCAGATATGGCTGCTGTGGCAGCCGTCTCACCGACTGTGCTGCTGCCAGCCGATGGTGTGCCCTCTGCCAATGCCTCCTGGGTGATGGTGGCTGGTGTAGGCGTTGTTGTGGGGGCCGAGGTGCAGATTGGTGCTGTGGTCTCTGTGTTTCTCTTGTCCTTCAGAGGTGGTCTAGGTTGGCTTCTGCCCCTTGAGGTTGAGGGGCGGTGTTCACCCTCCTCGGCCCTGGCCTTCTTCCGTGGTGTGGCACTGGTGTCGTCATCTCCGCTGTCTGAATGTGTGCCTGTGGGGGACCAAAGGAGGGAGAGGGTTAGTGATGGGTCTACGGGCATCGGGCATGCATTGGGATGGCTGCATTGATATGGAATGGTAGATGAGTCACATTGGGGGAGTGACATACAGGTTGCCTCACTCTTGGGTGGGTGATGCATGGAGGCATTTGGGTTGCTACACAAATGGGGTGCATGTAGGCAGTCTTGTGCTTGTGTCTGGTAGATCCTGCTACACATCATTGCACTGTCAGTTCAGGTGGACATCATTGTGGTGGTATTGGCATTGTTTGATTAGAGACACCTACCTGCATCGGCTGATTACGGCGCTCCTCTCTCCATGTCCCCGACTCCCTCTATTGCCTCGGTGCCTATGGTGGTAGCACATATCTCCTCCCATGTTTGGAGTTTTATAGGCGACTCCGCACCTCCACCTGTCGCCAACCCAAGGTTTCGGTTGGCGGAGAGTATGCTTTGCACACGTAGACATAGGTCGTCCTGGCACTTACTGCATTGTTTGGGTGTGGGGTGCCGACGGCACTGACTCTCTGGGCGACCAATGCCCAAATCTGCTTTTTACACAGCAGTGCTGGACGGGACATGTCATTTGCAAACACCACATCTGCATGCTCCTGCAGTGTCTCTGCTAACATGGTGAGCTCCTCTCTGGAGAAGCGCTCCTGGCGCAACCGATCTCCCGTTTTTTTAAACAGCTTTTGGCATCCTGAATTGAAACAGGTAGTGATAGAGGTGTGTGGGAGTTCTGGGGGTCAGATGGCTCCTGGTTGTGGTGGATGGCAATAGATTGTGTTTTTAAAGATGGCCGACGTGCTCTTTCCTGTTCCTGTGCGATGACGCTACTTCTGGTTCTGCATATTTACGGTCACCGCTAATAGCGGTTACCGCTATTTGAGGTGACCGCTATTAGAGGTGACCGCTGATGCCGATGGCTCGGATGCCGGAGGTGCTATTTCCACTACAGACGATGCCGGAAAGGGGGATTTTTCAGGCTTTTGCGGCATGGCAGTGAGTTCTTTACTGGCATGGCGCAAAGCTCGTGCCCGCGAACTCATAATGAGCCGCTTTTAGCAGTCTATTGCCAGCACGGCACAGAAATTGCGCCATGCCGGTAATGACCAGTACTTACCACCCGGGTCGTAATGAGGCCCACTGTATTTTTAAATGGTGGCGTAATGAGGGTGCTACTTGCGGTGCATTGCATAGGGGAACTAACCAACATGCTTTCCTTTTATGTGTACATTGAGACTGCATCTGCACAATTATGTGCAGTGCAAGTGCTGACGCAGCATATGGTGATGTGTTGTGTCAGCACCTGCTGCAGGCAAGATGTTGGGCCTAAGAAAGTTGACAAACCTCATGTGAATGATGCTTTTAGAGGATGGAAATGCCCTTATGGAACACATAAGATAATTTCAGTCAGGCTGGACTTGGAATATTGCTTGAAGAGGTCATTGTTTATTACAGATAGTATGGTGCACATAGTTCAATGCACATTCACACAGTACACCACCATCACAAAAGAACAAAATCTGTCATAGTTTACTTAATAGAATCAAAGCAGTTTATTTTATTTTTTTACATTTATAGCAGCACATAAAGGCCCGAGTCATCTAGGCGCTAATTAGAGTTAAAAGTGCACAGTATCTTGGCATAAGAGAAAACATTAGAGTACATGCACAATCTGGGAAAGCAACACCCCATGGTGTGGGGGGCTACATCAGAACTGCTGGTGCTCATGATAGTTACATTTGTCCGGGTGCCCGGAAAAGACTGACCCCAAGGTGCAGTGGGCTACATCGGAAATACAGGTGGTCATAATAATTAAATTCTTATGGGTACATGGGGAAACCTCACCCCAAGGTGCAGGGGGCTACATCAAACGTGCAGGTGGTTATATAATTACATTGGTATGGGTGCCCGGGAAAGCCTCATCCCGAGGTGCAGGGGGCTACATCGGAAATACAGGTGGCCATAATAATTACATTCTTATGGGTACCCCGGGAAACCTCACCCCAAGGTGCAGTGGGCTACATCAGAAGTGCAGGTGGTCATAATAATTACATTTGTATGGGTGACTGGGAAAGCCTCACCCCAAGGTGCAGGGGGCTAGATCGGAAGTGCAGGTGGTCATAATAATTGCGTACATGTGGGTGCCCAGGAAAGCCTCACCCCAAGGTGCAGGGGGGTACATCGGAAGTGCAGGTAGGCAGTACAATGAATGTGTACAAGTTTACTGGTTACAAGTTACAAGGGTATGGGATATAGATTGAAAGTCGTTCAGTAGTTCTCAGGACCCAAAGTTACCAGGGTAATCCAGACGTGGAACCCTTGCTCACCGTGCTTAGAGAGGCACAGCTCCACCTCACTGATGAGGCCGACTAGGCCGAAACACGTGCATGAGGTTGCTGTTGGTACTCTTGTTCAGAGGAGAATTGCCTAGCATTTCGGTGCTGGACTGCCCCTGGGCAGGACAAAGGTTGATATGTGTATGAAAATTTCTCCTCTGTGAAAAGCATAGTCAGCTAAAGCGTGGCAAAATCCCCAAATGGGGGCCATCCACCCAAGTATAGGTCAATGGGCTGTGTTCGTATCGGTAGAGGGTTTCCCAGACCTCTTTATGCACATTTTGGGTACTTTGGGTTCTCACCCTAAGTTACCTGGGTAATCCAGACGTGGACCCCTTGCTCACTGTGCTTAGGGAGGCACAGTTTCACCTCACTGATGAGGCCCGACTAGGCTGAAACACGTATATGGGTTTGCTGTTGGTACTCCTGTTCAGAGGAGAATTGCCTAGCATGTAACGCTCACCTGGTTCCCACGGAGGCGCGGCGTCGAAGGCGCAGAACTCTGAAGATGGACAGGAAGGGCCCCTCTATTCTGGCTTCCCTGGCTCGTTGGATACCCTCCTGTGCGTGAAAAGGGAGTATTACCAACTGTGGAACAATGCTCAAGCCTCCCACTCCCTTCCAACCCTCCACGATACCTCCTCCACGATTCCCCGTGAAGCCTCACCTTAGGGTTTGGAAGGATGAGCTCTCCATCCTGCTTCTGATGCAGGGGCGCGTTGAAACCCAGTTACTTCACTGGATTGAGGATTGATGGGAGTTCAGGTAAGCTTGACTGTTCAGGTAAGGCGCTGTAAAAGTTCTGTTCAAAAGTTCAAGCTTAATAATAATGTTTGTTGTCTAATTGCAGCAAGCGCTAATGCTTATGTCTTTTTCCCCTTAGGGGCCGGGGTTCGGAGTGCCGGAGATATGGCGCCGACCCGAAGTGAAACAGTTCTGGATGAGCGCTCAGGTAGTGTCTTTGGATTCGCTCATTCAATGTCTTTGTCTTTTTTCCCCATAGGGGCCGGGGTCCGGAGATGCCAGGAAGCGGCAGGACCCGAAATGCAGTGGGAATAATCCAACAGGTAAGACTTAAAAGGAAACTGAGCTTTCCTTATTCCTTTTCTCCCTCTCACCTTTGTTCCTGTCTTTTTTCCTCTAGGCGCCGGGGCGTAGCTGAATCCGGAAAATCGCTGCTGAAGATGGAAGCGCCTTGCAAAGGTGAGTAAAATGCAGCGCTGCAGCGATCGAAACGAAATGCCTTTAAAATGATGTCTTCCTTTTCAGGGCCGTTGGAGAAATGACTCCGGAAAGCAGATTTAGCAGGTAAGGGCTTTTCTTCTCCTATTCTCTTCCTTTCTCCCCTTGCAGGTGTTCCAGGGTGCTGGCAGGCGTGGCTGAAGTCAGGATGCAGGAGCTGACACGGTGAGCGTCCAGCTGCTAGGTGCAGAACAACGCGAAGCACGTGTGGCTGTTCGGGTGGGGTTTAAATAGCCTTGGAAGAAGTTCCTGGTATGTATCCTTCCACCAATCAGGTATGTATCCTTCCCCGACCACACCCGGGTGGTGAAGTAGTCCTACAGGTTAAGTAGTCCCATTCAGGCCTCAAGAGGGCCTGGATGAAGCAGCAAGGTCTGCATCAGGTAAGTGTGCACCCAAGCACTTAAACACATATCCTCTTCTATGAGCCTGGCGCCTAAGGTGCCAGGACTGGGGTCCGCTATGAGCCTGGCGCCTAAGGCGCCAGGACTGAGTCCAAAGGGCCCCGACTTGGGCCCGCTGAGACTTCCCTGGGGAAAATGATGTCTGCCTCTGGGGTTGCTGGGCCCGGCCTGGCTCCTTAGAGGTAGGCATCATGACAGTACCCCCCCTCAAGGCCCCTCCCAAAGTCTTTTCCTCCGGGGGTTTTGGTTTGTGCGGGAATCTTCGATGGAATCTTTGAATTAATCGTGGTGCGTGAACATAGTTACTGGGTTCCCAAGATCTTTCCTGAGGTCCATATCCTTTCCAATCAACAAGATAGAAGAGTTTCGACTTAACTATCTTGGAATCTAAAATGTCTTTCACTTCGAATTCTAATTCTCCATCAATTTGGACAGGGCCTGGGGGCTCAGACAGTCTGGTTCCAGGTTGTACTGGTTTTAGAAGAGATGCGTGAAAAACGGGATGAATCCGCATGTTGGATGGTAAATCGAGTTTAAAGGCCACTGGGTTGATAATAGCTTTGATGGGGTAAGGCCCAATGAATCTGGGATTAAAAGTTCGCTGACCCTTGAGGGGTAGATGTTTAGTTGCTAGCCATACCTGATCTCCTACTTGGTAAGGAGGAGTTTTACTTCGGTGCAAATCAGCGTTTTCTTTATACTTTTTCTTGGCTTGCTGTAAGTGGGTTGTAGCTTCTTTGAAGGCTTGGGTTATTGTGGAATGTAGGTGATTTACTGCAGGCATCTCCAGGGTCAGAGGTGGATCTAGGTCAGAGGTCCGAGGATGGTGACCATACAGGGTATAAAAAGGAGTCTGTCCGGTTCCAGAATGCACTGAATTGTTGTATGCATATTCTGCAATCCAAAGGATGTCCTTCCAATTCAACTCGGATTGGTGTAACATGCACCGCAGATATTGCTCGAGAGTCTGATTGGTTCTCTCGGTTTGTCCGTCGGTCTGGGGGTGGTGGCTGGTGGATAACCGCACGTCTATTTGTGCTAGTTGGCAACATTTCTTCCAAAAGTGGGAGATAAATTGACTTCCACGGTCTAAGACTAATATGGAAGGGAAACCATGTAACCGCACTATATTTTCCATAAATTCCTTGGCCAAGGTGGAAGCTGACGGCAATCCTTTTAAAGGGATAAAATGGGCCATTTTGGAGAATAGATCCACTATTACGAGAATCGTGTTGTAACCACCACAAGGAGGCAGGTCAGTTATAAAGTCCATTGACAAGGTGTGCCAAGGTGCTGGTGGAATGTCCAAAGGTTGAAGTAGGCCGGCTGGCCTTTTCTTTTGACTCTTATTTTGGGCGCAGATTCTGCAAGAAAACACAAATGACTTTATGTCTTTTCTCCAAGAAGGCCACCAGAAGTGGCGTTTGATCTTTTCTTCTGTTTTCGCGATACCGGGGTGTCCTTCCATTAATGATTCATGATGACGGGTAATGACAAGTTCCTGCAATCCTTTACTTGGCAGAAATAACCGCTCTTGGAAGTAGGGTAAATCACATCCTTAACGGTGTAGTGAGGACCCTTTTGACTCCATTCCAGTAAGGCAGAAGAGTCAAAAAGCTGTTTTACTTGAGCTTGGATGTCCTCAATGGTTTGCAATGAAGTCAAGCCCAGAATTCTTTGTTCCGGTATGATTGGCACAGGTTCTAAACTCGAATTGGGTTCTTCCATGCCTATCCGGGATAAGGCATCTGCCTTACCATTCTTGCAGCCAGGGCGATAGGTAATTACAAAATCAAATTCCGCAAAGAATAAAGCCCATCGGAGTTGTCGCGAAGATTGAGCTTTGGCCGTCTTTAAATACTGCAAATTTCTGTGGTCCGTAATTACGGTGATGGTGTGTCTTGCACCGAGAAGATAGTGACGCCAAGCCTTGAAAGCTGATTTAATAGCCAGTAGTTCTTTGTCGGTAATTGCGTAATTGAGTTCAGGTGGAGAGAATTTTCTGGACCAAAAGGCTACAGGGTGTAGTTGGTTAGTTTCTGGGTCTCTTTGCGACAGGACAGCTCCCATGGCCGAACTGGATGCATCGGTTTCCACGATGTAAGGGAGATCTGGGCGCGGGTGCTTCAATACAGGTGCAGAGGTGAATTTGGTTTTCAGGTCCTGAAAGGCTTGTTCAGCCTCAAGAGTCCATTCAAAGCATTTGTTTTTCTTTAGGAGAGCTGTGATGGGTTGAACAGTTCGAGAAAATTCCGGGATGAACCTTCGATAGAAATTGGCAAAGCCAAGCATGCTTTGCACTCCCTTCACAGAGCTAGGAGATGGCCATTTGAGAATGGCGTCCACTTTCCGCGAGTCCATTCGGATTCCTTGAGGTGTCAGGATGAATCCGAGAAACTCCACTTCTGTGGTATGAAAAACGCATTTTTCGAGCTTGGCAAATAATTTGTGCTGGCGCAATTTCTCAAGAACTGCCCTAACATGGTTTCTGTGATCAGATTCTGAGGAGGAATACACCAGGATGTCGTCAATATAAACGATGACACAAACATCGATAAGTTCCCGAAGAACATCATTCATGAAGTACTGAAAGGCGGCAGGTGCGTTGCACAAACCGAAGGGCATTACTTGATATTCGAAGAGCCCAAATTTGGTGCGGAATGCAGTCTTCCACTCGTCGCCCTCTTTTATACGTACCAGGTGGTAAGCTCCTCGGAGATCTAGCTTGGTGTACACACGAGCATCTTTTACTTGGTCGATAAGCTCAGGTATCAGGGGCAAAGGGTAACGATTCTTAATCGTTATCTGATTTAGGGCGCGGTAGTCAATACAGGCCCTAAGGTCTCCTTCCTTTTTAGGTACGAAGAACAAAGCGGAAGAGACTGGTGACTTTGACGGGCGAATGAAACCATTGGCCAGGTATTGATCCAAATACTGGCGCAAATGCAGGTTCTCAGGTTCAGTAAGAGCATAAATCCTACTACAAGGTAGTTGTGCATTGGGTACCAAGTCGATTTGGCAATCGTAAGATCGATGGGGAGGTAAGGTGTTAGCCTGCTCTTTCTGAAAAACGTCTTGGAATTCTTGGTATTCAGATGGTAGCTGAACAGGGGTGGAAGTTACAGAGGCTAGACCCATAGCTGGATTCCTTGGGTAACAGGTTGGTTCACAATCAGGAAAAGTTATCTTCTTTGCTCGCCAGTCTATTCTCGGATTATGTGTTTCTAACCAAGGGATTCCAAGAAGGACTTGAAATTGTGGGGCCTTGATCACATCAAACATGATTGCTTCCCGATGTCCGTCCTGGCCCACCAGAGTGATTTCAACTGTGGAATGCGTTACAGGCCCTGAGGCTATTTCGGTTCCATCAACTGTAGTAATTACATCTTGGGCTACTTTCGGGCGGAGAGGAAGCTTAATCCTGGAAGTCAATTCCCGGTCTATGTAATTTCCAATAGCTCCACTGTCTATGTATGCTTTTATAGCATGCAACTGCTGAGGCTGTTTTGGGTTCACAAGCACCATTGGCATGACAAAATGCGAGGTCAAAGAGTTTGTTTTCAAGCTTGGCAAGCGGACCCCTACGCTTGTCGGGCTAGGTCGTTTCCCGAATCAGATGTCAATAACTCGTTATCAGTGGCTCCAACCACCTTCTTGGGTGGTTTAACTGGACAACTTTGAAGAAAGTGACCGGAAGTTCCGCAATACAGACAAAGTTGCATTTGTCGCCTTCTCTCTCGTTCCTTCTGCGTTAATGGTCCTTTAACACTGCCAAATTGCATAGGTTCAGAAACGTCAGTACTCTTGGAGTTAACGTGGGTCTTGATAGGTACTCTGGTTTCATACTTGAGCCGATCTGCTTTTCTATTTTGAAGTCTGTGATCAAGTTGAACCACTAAGTCTATGTAGTCTGCGCAGGCCTGGGGTGGATCTACTATCTGAGCTATAACATCTTTAAGCTCTCCGCGCAGGCCTCGATGAAACAATGTGATCCTTTTATTTTCAGGCCATCCGTTTTCCACAACTAGTCTATTAAAGGTGGCGATATAGGACAAAAGATCCTGATTACCTTGTCGTAAGGATAGCAGTTCGTTGTCAAGGGCCTGTCCCTGCGAGTGTCGAGCGAACAATCTTTCCATGCTGGTCTGGAAGCCCTGGAAATCCCGGAGAATGGGATCATCCTGATTTACCAATGGAATAGACCAATCGGCAGCACAGCCTCTGAGGTAAGATAGTACAAAGGCTACTTTGGTCTGGTCGTTGGGGAAGGCCCCGGGCCTGCATAAAAAGTGTAAACGGCATTGGTTCATAAAAACGGCATATTTCTTGGGATCCCCCACAAAACGTTCCGGCGGGGCCAAAGGCATGTGTCCAGGTAGATTGATTTGTACCGGGTTATTCGAACCCATTGTTGTAGAAATATCTCCGGAAACAGGTAAAGGAGTGTGCCCTGCCTGGACCTGCAATAACCTTTTGGCCAGATCATCAGTTCTTTCCTTGGATAGGATTAGTTCCCTTCTGAGAGCATTAGTCTCCTGGCGGGCTGAGTGCACTTCTGCCCGTAATTCCCCTAAAAGATGGGCCAGCTGATCTGTCTCGGAAGTCTCCATAGCGCCCAGGTGGGAAATTGTGGTAAGGCTTCGCGTTCTGTAACGCTCACCTGGTTCCCACGGAGGCGCGGCGTCGAAGGTGCAGAACTCTGAAGATGGACAGGAAGGGCCCCTCTATTCTGGCTTCCTTGGCTCGTTGGATACCCTCCTGTGCGTGAAAAGGGAGTATTACCAACTGTGGAACAATGCTCAAGCCTCCCACTCCCTTCCAACCCTCCACGATACCTCCTCCACGATTCCCCGTGAAGCCTCACCTTAGGGTTTGGAAGGATGAGCTCTCCATCCTGCTTCTGATGCAGGGGCGCGTTGAAACCCAGTTACTTCACTGGATTGAGGATTGATGGGAGTTCAGGTAAGCTTGACTGTTCAGGTAAGGCGCTGTAAAAGTTCTGTTCAAAAGTTCAAGCGTAATAATAATGTTCGTTGTCTACTTGCAGCAAGCGCTAATACTTATGTCTTTTTCCCCTTAGGGGCCGGGGTTCGGAGTGCCAGAGATATGGCGCCGCCCCGAAGTGAAACAGTTCTGGATGAGCGCTCAGGTAATGTCTTTGCATTCGCTCATTCAATGTCTTTGTCTTTTTTCCCCATAGGGGCCGGGGTCCGGAGATGCCAGGAAGCGGCAGGACCCGAAATGCAGTGGGAATAATCCAACAGGTAAGACTTAAAAGGAAACTGAGCTTTCCTTATTCCTTTTCTCCCTCTCACCTTTGTTCTTGTCTTTTTTCCTCTAGGCGCCGGGGCGTAGCTGAATCCGGAAAATCGCTGCTGAAGATGGAAGCGCCTTGCAAAGGTGAGTAAAATGCAGCGCTGCAGCGATCGAAACGAAATGCCTTTAAAATGATGTCTTCCTTTTCAGGGCCGTTGGAGAAATGACTCCGGAAAGCAGATTTAGCAGGTAAGGGCTTTTCTTCTCCTATTCTCTTCCTTTCTCCCCTTGCAGGTGTTCCAGGGTGCTGGCAGGCGTGGCTGAAGTCAGGATGCAGGAGCTGACACGGTGAGCGTCCAGCTGCTAGGTGCAGAACAACGCGAAGCACGTGTGGCTGTTCGGGTGGGGTTTAAATAGCCTTGGAAGAAGTTCCTGGTATGTATCCTTCCACCATTCAGGTATGTATCCTTCCCTGACCACACCCAGGTGGTGAAGTAGTCCTACAGGTTAAGTAGTCCCATTCAGGCCTCAAGAGGGCCTGGATGAAGCAGCAAGGTCTGCATCAGGTAAGTGTGCACCCAAGCACTTAAACACATATCCTCTTCTATGAGCCTGGCGCCTAAGGCGCCAGGACTGGGGTCCGATATGAGCCTGGCGCCTAAGGCGCCAGGACTGAGTCCAAAGGGCCCCGACTTGGGCCCGTTGAGACTTCCCTGGGGAAAATGATGTCTGCCTCTGGGGTTGCTGGGCCCGGCCTGGCTCCTTAGAGGTAGGCATCATGACATAGCATTTTGGTGCTGGACTGCCCCTGGGCAGGACAAAGACTGAAATGCAAATGGATATTTCTCCTCTGTGAAAAGCATAGTGAGCTAAAGCGTGGTTGAGAACCTCCCGGGGGCCATCCACCTAAGAACAGGTCAATGTGCCGTGTTCGGTAGAGAGTTTCCCAGACATCTTTATGGGAAAGTAACATTTAGGTTTGATACAGTACTTGAGCCGGTATTATTCACATGTTCAGTTGAAGTTTTACAACCAGTCATGCCACAGTTTATTCCTTTAGGCACGTTTGATTTGTTGGTTTGACGTTTTGCAATCAGACATGCTGAACGTTGTTTCTCGGGATATATTTGAATGAGACATTTGCTTAAGACATATTTGCAAATTACATCAGAGATACTTTATCTGAATATGTTGTAAATTATCCCTATGAACCAAGGTACATACATAAATGCACATATGCATTCAATCAAACAAAAAATGCATGAATACCTACACCTACATCCATCGTTACATAATTCATGAATACACACTAATGAGTTTACATGCATGCATGAAGATGCACACATACATTTAACATACATACCTTAAAATGTAATGCTATAGCATGCAAGCAAATTTGCATACATATACTTAGATATATACATATATACATGCATACACACATATATACATACACATATTCATCCAACCATACACATAAAATCAATATATACAAATACTTAGATACATGCAGACGTCCACATATGTATACATATGAATCCATACATAGAACAAAAATAGGTTAGGTTACATATATGTTGAAAGTTGTAAAGTACATTGCTTGTTACATTTGACAGTTGAAATATGGGGGTGGTGAGAGGCAGATGAATGTGTCATCCATAACGTCAGCCCCTCCCCACCTCAATATTGTAGGGTTGGAAGACATGCACCATTTATGGAAACTGTCCATTCTCTGCCACCGTACCACAAGCATGCAAGATGGTATACGCTTAGACAAACCTTTTTAAATGCTTAGCATTTAAAAGCACACAGCAAGGATTTGTTTTCTAGGAAAATGTGTGTCCTTTACTGGTGATTCCACCACCTTTGTCAGTATCATTGCAGCCTTTGCTCACATGGTTCCTGCCTTCCAACATGGCTGCTTTATTTAACATCTGCGCTGCTCTGCCTGGCCTGCCCTGCTCCCCCTCCCATTGGTTGCTCATGGCTTGTTAAGCCAATCATTGCAGCTGGGAGGTGGAAGCCGGCCCATTCCAACAAGGCCCCTTCATCATTCACACTTTCCTTTTACTTCACTCCGAACCTGGAAGATGAAGTGGAGGCTTTCCTTCTGCCACACCTTGGATTTCAGCTCTTTCTGCATACTGGGGTAAGCCTATTTGTCTGTTTGGGAGCACATGTTGCTGCTGTAAGTTAATGGGAAAAACAACAACAAAAAATTGAAAATTGCAAAATCACTTTTAGAATTGCCAGCATTTAAAAGCACACAGCAAAGATTTGTTTTCAAGGACAATGCGCGTAGCCGTGCAGCCTTTTCCCCCATTGTGCCTGCCTTCCAACATGGCTGCTTTCTTTAACATCTGTGCTGCTCTGCCTGGCCTGCTCCCCATCCCATTGGATGCTCATGGCTTGTTAAGCCAATCATTGCAGCCGGGAGGCGGGAGCCGGCCCATTCCAACAAGGCCCACAACAAAGGCCCCTGTCTGCTCCTGTTCGCTACCAGAACACTACTTGTGGTATTGTCTTGTGACCCCTTCACCTCAACTCTGCACATGCTTCTACCCTCTTTTGACTCTGTTTTCCTTCTTTGCTTTTCTCCCTTGTTGAGACTTCTGATTGCACTGCATTTCTTTTTTTTTGGACTCAAGGCTAGTTTCTGTTTCCGGTTGCCATTCAAACCTGGCTGTGTTCTATGCATTAGTTCAATCCTGACTCTGTTTTATGCATTTAGCTTAGCTCAATCCTGGCTCTGTTCTATCCATTTCGCATTAGTTAAATCCTCACTGTGTATTATTCATTTATCGTTAGTTCAATCCTGGCTGTGTTTTTTTAATGCAAACTTGTGTCATTTGTGCTGGCTCCCCCCTGCTTTATGTCAGTGATCTCTGTTTGCCTACCTGTGTGCCTGTTTGCCTGCCCCTTCCCCCTGCTTGCCTCTTCTTCTCTCTCAACACACTCACTTCTTAGTTTTCTCCTCCTCTCACCATCGTTCCCCTTGCCCCTTCCCCTTTCTATATTATTGCACTTACTGTATCCAAAATGTCATCTGACCTAGTAAGATGGTAGCTGTCTGTCTTCCCCCCTCCCTCCTTGTTCTTTCTCCCCCTCAAGCACTACCGGAAATGTTGTCAGGCCTAGTACGATAGTCACTTGTTTTGTTCCTCTCCTCCTCCCTCTTCCCCCTACCCTGCACCTCTTGTCAATTCTCTGGCTCTTCCAGAAATGTTGTCAGGCCTAGTGTGTTAGTTGCTTTTGCTTATCTGTCTCACCTCCTGCCCCCCATCTCCATATCTTTGTCATAGTTCCTGCACTATCTGAAATGTCGCCAGACCTAGTATGATAGTTATTTCACATTCTGAATGTCTCTAGGCCTTGTAAGAATGTTCATTGTACTTACCCTTGTTCCCTCCCTTGCCTTGAAGGGCTTTGAAACACATTGTGTATAGGCGCTATATAAATAAACAATCAATTCAATTCAATTCAACCCTACTGAACTTCCCTCGGGATGATTGAAGAAGAGATGAATCTGCACCTCTAGCAGAAATGGACATGTTGTAATGAAAAATGACAAAAGCAATGACACTATCGCTGAACCTGATACACATAGACCCATTAGACACGAAGCAGACATGCACTCACCACAAAGTTAAACGGGCACTAGGTCAAACTGCGCTTAGACATGAAAAATATTCTTGCATTCAATAGACACTAGACCACACATACTCAACATATACATATAGGTATATGCTGAAACCCTGAAAAGCAAGACGCCAAAGAAGACATAATGCTTGCTCAATGCTTCCTCAAGGCTGAGAGGATAGCTCAGGGGCAACACATTTGTCTTGGAAGCAAGCCACATAGCATAACAGGTTTGAATCCCATGCTTTGCATGGATCAGACATCGGTCCCAGTCCAAGGTTAATGCAGGAAAGGGAGAGTTGGCTAGCTATGAAGTAGAACAGAATATAGCAGTTGCCAGGCGCAAGACATATTTCTCTAAGATTAGGTAAAAGAACAAACAACCTTCAGATGCCATTAATTATAAACACATGAAGAGTAACTCGACCAAGTCTCCAGAGGATGGAGAAAGCAATAGCACCCGTATTAATAAGAACTACATTTCTGGTAAAAGTTGAACGGGATAATTCGAGACTGTTCTCCTCAAACATAATGAACAGTTTCTATTCATTAGTATCAGCTATGGAGATGCAGGACCTGTGGCCTGTGGCCTAGGAAAGAAGGGATGTTAGCTTAGGTAATTAAAAGAAGCGGCTCTTCGTTGCCTCTCCTCCTACCACTATATTTTGCTCCTGTGCTAATGACCTGCCAGACACACGTGGTTGGTTGAGCCAGTACCAGCTGATCATTGCTCTCAGATAGCGCTGTCTTGCAACTGTTGCAGGAGCCAATTCATTATAATGATGTATCCACTTACCTTATCTCTTTTAGGGGTGGTCCAAGGTGGGAAAAACCAGAAGTAAATGCAGCACCACTTATGGGATTTTTTTCCATTAAAAGCTAATGTTGAGCATGGCATTCTTTGAGAGCAAATTGTGTTTGTTGCTGTCTCTGTTTTATAGTGATTGTTAATAAAAAAAGCTCTTTGTCATTTACCTTGACTCTTCCGTTTCTGGGCCCGGGATTTCACGCCCTACCTGGTGTGCTCAGAGCTGGGACTTTCCGCCTCCCCCATTACAGAGGACACTGCTTGATGGACAGTCTGACAATGTATGCGCTGATGTGCATTGATACATGAAGTTGTGCGCATTCTTAACTTTAGCACCATGGGCGGGGGGCCCTAGCCAATCAGCGAGCTCAGAAGAAGGACTGTTTTCGGCTATAAACTTGCTTTCTGAGCTCCCCCAGTGCTGCGCGCCCCTCGCCTTGTTTCTCCCTTGCTTTACCCACCTTCCCCAATACCGAGTTTAGCACCCACGAGTGAACACACGCGAGTGCTAAAGGCTAAAGAAAATTATTTAAAAAATGAAAAATATACTTACCTTCAGTGCTTCGACCTGCGTAGCAGTGACAGAGTCTGTTTTGCTGAAACCAACACTGAAAACAGACTTTCTCTGTCAGACGCTGCCTTGAAGGACTGAAGATACGTTCTTATTTGTTTACATTTAATTTGGCATCTGCGTGTGCTCGGAGGTCCTAATGGCAAGATACATTTTGGCAGTGGGCTACCCCAGCTGGTAATAGCACCACCGCCCGTATTGTGGAACCTCAGTTGGACCTCAGTAATGGCAAAGGATTTTATTGTTGGAAACAATTTTCTAAACATGAAATCACACTGCTACCACGCAGAATATGATTTATTTTGGAAAGTTAAAAAATGCTACTGTGAAAGTTCTTAGCGAGTGGCATGCTTATTTTATATTAGGACATGTCAGCAGAAGTATTTGATTGTTGTAGGAATAGGCTTGTCCCGGTAGCACAAAGGCATGCCAATGCAGGCTGTGCTTAGCTTAATGACTATCTCTCACTACAGTCAATAAAACACATTGTTGACAACTTGCCTGTGAATAGTGCATCCTTCATCCCCGAAAAAGCCATCACCATGTCCATTTGATTCTAAGTCACCAGTGTCTTCACCATTACCATCACCAACATCTAGTCGTCAGTATCTTCATCATTCCCATTTCCAAAATCTAGTCACCAGTATATCTTCACCATTCCCATCACCAACATCTAGTCGCCAGTATCTTCATCGTTCCCATCTCCAACATCTAGTCGCCAGTATCTTCACCATTCCCATCACCAAAATCTAGTCGCCAGTATCTTCACCATTCCCATCACCAACATCTAGTCGCCAGTATCTTCACCATTCCCATCACCAACATCTAGTCACCAGTATCTTCACCATTCCCATCACCAACATCTAGTCGCCAGTATCTTCATCATCCCCATCACCAACATCTAGTCGCCAGTATCTTCACCATCCCCATCACCAACATCTAGTCGCCAGTATCTTCACCATTCCCATCACCAACATCTAGTCGCCAATATCTTCATCATTCCCATCTCCAACATCTAGTCGCCAGTATCTTCATCATTCCCATCTCCAACATCCAGTCACCAGTATCTTCATCATCCCCATCACCAACATCTAGTCGCCAGTATCTTCATCATCCCCATCACCAACATCTAGTCGCCAGTATCTTCACCATCCCCATCACCAACATCGAGTCGCCAGTATCTTCATCATCCCCATCACCAACATCTAGTCGCCAGTATCTTCAACATTCCCATCACCAACATCTAGTCGCCAGTATCTTCACCATTCCCATCACCAACATCTAGTCGCCAGTATCTTCATCATCCCCATCACCAACATCTCTTCATCATTCCCATCACCAACATCTTTGTTGGCACATGTCTCCTAATGGACAAGTTGTGAAGCGTATTACTACATAATAACATGACACACAGGTGCATGTATGGGATCACCACCAGAGACATGCAACCACCAGAAACGACTGTCAACATTCCAAAAGTGTGCTTGATGGTGCTACATTTGTGTACATGCTCCTACATTTATAGAACACCAAAGAACAACAATGACATGTTTTGTTGTGTCTATAAGCCACCTATTAGCCACAACTGTTACATTAGAGTACAGCTAGAGAGGAAAGGCGTATGAGGAGGAGCACACAGCTTGTAGGTGCTGTTTGGTCATTTACCTACCTATTGACTGCCCATGGCCATGCTAATGCCTAGGGCCTTTCCGACCCACTTCCTGCCCCTGACCCCCCAAAACACATCCTTCTGTGATCTCTTTGAGCTATTTTTTAAAGCTTTACCATCAAGGTTTGTGCTCAAAATGCCTGCCGCGGTCTATTCAAATCCGTCTTGTGAGAGTAAATCCCCTAATTTAAGCTGTAAAACATGCTACTTGTGTAATAGAAAAGTTTGAACCAGGTCTGCCTTCAACCACTCGATTTATAAGCTCTATGCGTGTGCTTAACTGAAGTTTGGTTAAAAACAAGCATCGACAAAGCCACTAATGTTGGCTTGTGTTTGATTATTAGGCATTTGCCAGGCACAGCTAGTGTAAGCTATTTGCACCATTTTGTTGATGCTACCATTGATGGCCAGTTAATACCACTAGAGCAGTGCCTGACAAATGCACTTCCCATGTCTACACAAAGGCCAAAACTATTGGCCTTGCCAATACTTGTTAGTAATGTTGTCATGAATGCTGAAACACATTGGAAATGCTTGGGAGCACACTGACCTAGTTACCAGCCATGCGTCTGTGGGAGTGAATCCATCTCTTCTGGTAGGCTGCTATTGTACTTTTAAGAACCAAAACATTGTGTGTGAATCCAGGGTTTTCTTTGAAATGATTCACAGTTAGGTCAGCCACACACATCACCTGCACCCTACCTCATCCTTTTGATTGTGGAAGATTTGTTTAGTGTCCAGTGTGTACTTGGCAGACATGCGTAAAAAAGCAGAGCACTTACCATGTTGGGAAATCTTGAAATTGCATAGAACGCTGCCTTCACACAACCCATCTCTGCATTGATTTCAGGGAAATGTAGGTAGTTAGCCAGGTGCACATAGTTGCATCCGCTACTTGCTGCAGGATATAGGAAGGAGAAGGCTTGGACATTCCAGGAACTGGGGCTACTGTACCCTGGAAGGAGCCTCAGGAACCAAAGATCTAGACCAACAGCATATTCATCAGAAGAGGAATGGCTGTGTTTAAGTTCTGAAGTAGTTGAAGGTAATACTTCATAGTTTTTAACAAATGTCTTGTGGAGCCACTACTAAATGGAAGGCGGTGTGCTCCTGTGGCATTCCAGAAACCTCACACTGGGCCTGAAAATACAGGCCTTCCTTTTGTGGCCTTTTGGGTAGGAGCTACCGCTATTTGGCCACCTTCCTCCTGCCATTGCTGGCCCAGCAAGTAAACGAACGCTGTCATAACTTCTAGTATCTTGAATGTTTCCCAGCACATCTGCTACACTAACTCCACTAGCAACTGCGTACGAGTCGGGGGTACGCACGGGTGGACTGTGTCCCCCCAATTTTTTCAGAGGGCAGACATCGTTTCCCAGGGTATTTTAGAGTCTCTGTGTAAAACAAGATATTTTGACTGTCTTTTTCGAAATTACAATTTGAAGGGTGACCTGGGGATTTGAACTGCAGTTGCCAGGTCAGACATTTCACCACCGCACCATTTTAACCAGGTTGAAAATAACCAACAACTAAAGGTGACATGTCACAATTCGGGACTTCAATCCCTATCAGAAGAAAATATTCTCTCTTGTTTTTTTGTGTATGTTGATTTAATGAAAGTGCATTTGCCGTGTGCAATTGCAATTTATATGGGTATGCAAAGCCAATTGAATGAAATTTGCATTTTTATTTTATTTATTTATTTTATCAAATTTATATTGTGCTTTAATCCTAAGTGCTTTTCAAGAAGAACAAGCAAACAAGCAAAAAACAGTGCAACCATTATATAACAATTGAATCAAACTAGAAAACAGTATGAGGAACAATTTACATTATTGACGATGTTAAGCGTGAGTGGAGAGGGACGAGAGTGAGAGAGGGAGTGGGAGGTTTAGGGAGGTGAAAGAAAGAGATAAGAATTTAGAGAAGTACGAAAGGTAGGAAAAGAGGGAGAGGAGCGGAAGGAGAGAGGGTGGCGATTCCAGTGGAAAGGAAATGCTAATTTCAGGTGAAGTCACAACCCATCACTATGGTAATGAGTCTCCCCCACTTCTGTTTATTAGGACTTGACCCCTGGAATTGTACACAGGCTTGGATTGGCCCCTCAGCCTTTCGGCCCGTGGCCGGGCTGAAATCGTACCGGGGGAGTGGGGGGCGGTTTCTGGCTATGCCTGGGCTGGTTTTGAAAAAAGAAATTAACATTTTTTTTATTTTATTTTTAAAAAATATGCTTTTATTATTTTTTCAAAAAGCCTTTCATCCTTCTTAGGTCGACAAATGAGTACCAACACAGGTTGGGTGATATTGTATGCATACTATAAAAAAGAGCTTAAGCATAAGTGCTATACAATAACATATCAGTTGGCCTTGGACGTCTGCTTGGATTCACAGCAATTTAGTGTACTTAGAAACAATGCTATTTGATGCCACTTCCTGTTTTGTCAAGGGGTGAAAGGTCGTGTTTCCGGGATGTCACTTTGGGGTGGTTCAAATGACATCACTTCCGGTGATGTCATCAGAGGTCAAGGGTCGTGAGGCGAGGGGTGGGTCACTTTTTCTTGTCCCAGTCCGACCCTGATTGTACATATTCTTATGGAAGTCAATACGGTCATAAGCAGCACTCCATACCATTGCTGCAGTCATCAAGGAAGCGTGTTGCTTCGTCGTCAAGATCATTGTCTCAGCAACATTTTAATAGGAACACACAGATTTATGGAATAATCATTTTACACTTCATTTAGCACTTCCGTGTGCACAATGTTCCCTGCACAAAAAACAACACGACGTAGTGTTACGAACGGACATTGTTCTGCTGCAGATTGTCACGAGCAAAGGCTCATACCTCTCGCAAACCCAGAAAGGCAGTGCATCCAAGCGGCAGAAGAAGAAGGATTGCAGGTACATTCATCCGAGCGCTGAACTGGCCTGTTTTGCTGCGCTTAAGAGAAAACCTAACACAGTTAAAACAAATAAAGGCATGTCGTCTTGCCAGGATCCTCTGCCTGGGCTCCCCGAGTAGTTTCCCAAGCAGTTCATCTTGCTGACATTAATGCCAACGAAAGGGCCGGAAAACGATAATGTACACCTTCGCAGCACCCTCAGCATTTCGCTCGGAAGCTCCCACAATCTCCTTGCTGTGCGAAACCGCATTTAGAAATGCATGCAACCATCACTTTAAAAGATTATTATGTTTGAAGCCAGGGACCTGAGCGAGCTGTCGAGAAATGATGCCGGCGTCAGCCTAACACTTTCCCATCAGGGTACCTGCTCATTGCACTGATTACACCACCTGAGGCCGTGCCGTGTGGCTCTGATCTATTTTTAAAAGGAAAGCAAAAAATCAGCGCAAACACGTTTCTACTAAATAGCTCAGCAGGTCACGCCATGGCTTATTCGCGTGCATACATTATTCATTTTGCTATTTAAATTTTAGAAGCGTAGGCTTGCACTTGAAGTAACCAGTGTTACTGCTGCTTGCAGAGTCGGTCATACACCCCGGGCTGGTCAGGACCAGTTTTTTATTTATTTCCCAACAATGATGCTTCATTAAGATGTAACCCATGCAAATGGAATTTCCCCTGAGCTCATTTAACCTCGCTCAGTCTGAAAAATGGAGTGCTGGCATTTGAATTCCTCTGCGATTCTTGGAAGATAGTGTAAAGTATGAGGATGGCATTTCAATGTATGCCATATGTATAATTCTCAAAGGGAACTGAGCATGGGCCAACCATCCTTACTCTGACGCCCTTGCTAACATTATGCCTGCAGTGTGGACCCTAAAGGGGTGACAGATGTTGTGGCAATATCATTCACACACCCACATGTGGAGGTTTTCAAACGTAATTTCATGCTATAGTTATTTCTAACATTTTAATGTTGATGTATGTTTTGGGAAAAATTAAATGGGCACTAAGCCCAGTGTGCTTTATATACTTATTGATTCAAGCACTGAACCCTTTGTCGCATTTGTCAAATATAAAGATTTGTGGTCTTTTTAGGTTCCCAAAAATGTTCTTTGATTTTCTGCAAAGCAGGCTGCAACCCTCACTGGTGCTATTTGTCCTCCTCCCCTTTCCCCCTAGGTTATTTGCAAAGAGCACAATAGGAGTATACCAGACTGTGGGCCTCATTACGACCCTGGCGGAGTGGGTTTACGCCAGCGTTATTCGCGGCGGACCCGTCCGCCCTACTACGAGTTCCCGTAGCGCCATGGAACGTTTTCCGCCTGGTTTTTCCGGGCGGAGAAATCCATGGCGCTACGGGACCTTGATGTTAATTACGCCACCGTATTTTGCGGTGGCGCAATTAACGCCTTCCCCACTCCCATTATACCCTATGGGGCGAAAATGGGAATGGGGAAGGGTAAAATGGGGAATGGGGATTTACCGCCCCGCCAAGGTCGGCATGGGGCGGAAAATCCGCCAAGCTCCATGGCGCTATCGGCAGCTTTCCGCCGTGCTCCGCGGTGCTTTTAGCACCGCGATTTCCGCCAGGGTCGTAATGAGGCCCTGTCTGTCTTGGAATGATAAACCTCTATCAAAAAATAGTTTATATATGGTTATTCCTGGTTTCATAAAATGTGTTATTCAATAAGACAAGTATAACAGTCTTGCAACGAGCATAACATATAGTGGAAGTAATCATTCAAAATAGTAATTGTGCAGTTTTAAAACGAGACAGTTTAAAATGTAAGTGCATTTAAATAAGTTCTGTATTTATTATAGCTGATTTTCCAAAATAACGAACACCCTCCGCCCACAATGTATCTTTTTTATTTCAAATATGGGCTTTGAATGAGAGTCTGTAATGATTTTCCATTTGAGATGATATTTGAGGAGGGATACATAGTTGTAAATCCCTGCCCCGAGCCATGCTAATCCCTATGGCTAATCCCACCCATTCCTGCCCATCTCAGATCTTTTTGATTTTGTGTGAGCTCTTCCATGGAGGCAGCCATCTAAGATTACTGTCTCGAAGGCAGCTCTCTGGAAACAAGGCGACACTAGCAGCCATCTTTGAATGGGAAAGATACCATGCATCTTCCAAACAAAATGATAATTTTTTTTAAATAGCTCAAGTTTGAAATGCACACAACCTTGGAAAACGTTGAGGGCACTGCAAATGTAAGTGACCAAAATGAATAATCTGTTAATTATTAAGTGCAATTTTAAAAGAAAAATAAACTTGCACTTTCGAAAGACTGAACTGGCAAACTACTGTTGAGACTGCTTGATATCGTTCAGTGTTCTAGGTGCCAGCAAGTTTAGAAATAGTTACAATTGTGACCCTACATTGTTAAGAATGAGGGGAATTAACACACATACATATAACTATTGTTCTTATTGCCATAGTGTATGCACAAACGTTGTACATTCTACTTGTAGCAAACACAAATTATAACTCAATAATTAATTGGAAACCCTACACCTTCTTTGTTCTGGTGGCTTTTTTTCGGGTTACTCTACTCATTATATAAAGTTTCAGTCCGAATGAATACACTGAATTTCATGCTCAGATGAATTCAAAATAAACAAAATGCAGATTTTATTAATGGAGTGGTAATTGGGTAGATCGAAGACTGCAGCTCGTTGCTCGCCTACCTCTGTCATCGCTCCTTGGTGAATCCTCCTCCCTCTCGTCTCCACCATCCCCCAGATGCTGTGCCATAGCCCGGTGCCCTTCCTCATCTCGCTGTGCCACATACAGACCGACTGACTGCGAGTCCGGCACAGAAGATGCACTCTACTCACAGCGCTGCAACTCCACACTATAGCTGCTAGGAGATACTTCGGGGACGGGGAAGTGGCTCACTCCAATCGGATCCTGTGGATTGACAGAGCAACAGCCCCAGCCACAGTTCCTGACAACATCCCTTCACTTAGGTACTTTTCAGGAGTCTATGCAAAGCTTCATGCAATTTGTTTTTTTCAGCTAATAACGTCCCAAACTCTGGGAGCCTGGTCCCTTATGCACATAGGTTCTTGCAAATATAATTTGGGTGCTGTGGGCAGAGTCCTTCTACACACAGGGTATGGTAGATCGTTTTTATGAAACATCGTCAGTGTGCCTTACATATGTAGATCTTTTTCCATACACATAGGGAGTGTTAGGTCTTTTTCAGGTGCTGTGAGAGGCGTCCTTAGACACATGGGGATTCCTATATCTTTCAGGAGGTGTTAGTTGGGTCTTTATGCACACAGGGATAGTGGATCTTTTTCAGATGACGTGAGTCACATACACTGGAATTTCAATGGATAAACTTGCCTGCAATTCCACTGCCAACATACAGATGTCCTCATGAAACATTATATAAACACATGGGCCCTCATTACGACCCTGGCGGAATCCGCGGTGCTAAATGCACCGCGGAGCATGGCGGAAAGCCGCCGATAGCGCCATGGGGGTTGGCAGATTTACCACCCCATGCCGACCTTGGCGGAGCGGTAAATCCCCAATCCCCATTTTACCCTTCCCCATTCCCATTCTTGCCCCATAGGGTATAATGGGAGTGGGGAAGGAGTTAATTACGCCGCCGTAAAGTACGGCGGCGTAATTAACAACGAGGTCCCTTAGCGCCATGGTTTTCTCCGCCCGGTAAAACCAGGCGGAGAAAACCTCCATGGCGCTAAGGGAACTCGTAGTATGGCGGACGGGTCCGCCGCGATTAGCGCTGGCGGAAACCCACTCCGCCAGGGTCCTAATGAGGCCCATGGTAATTTAACCTGCAATTCCAGGGATGTCACAGATTCCCGCACACGGGATTGCGAGGTTTAAAGTTGTACATTGTCCTGCCTGATTTATCTCCACAATTCAAAAAGATTTAACACTTTAATTGTACAGAAATTGATGCTGCAAATTCACCAATAAAGCACATATGTCCTGACAAACAATTATGGAGACTAAAGACTGCTATTTCACCTACAACATCCAGATTTCCCCACAAACCATTGGGGACATTTAAAAGTGCAGTTCCACCAGCAAAATACTGATGTCCTCACAAGCCATTTGGGGTGGAAACTGGACAAGTGCAGGGCCAAAAGCGGCAAGTATATCCTTAGTAGGACATCAGACACAGGGCCTCATTACGACTCAGGCGGTAAGGGGTTTATGGCGGCGTAAACAGCGCCGACCCTTACCGCCTGATTCCGAGATCCCTTAGCGCCATGGAGGTTTTAACACCTGCTTTTAGCAGGTGTTAAAATCCATGGCGCTAAGGGACCTTGATGTTAATTACGCCACCGTAATTTACGGTGGCGTAATTAACGCCTTCCCCACTCCCATTATGCCCTATGGGGCAAAAATGGGAATGGGGAAGGGTAAATGGGGATTGGGGACTTACCGCCCCGCCAACCTCGGAATGGGGCGGTAAGTCCGCCAACCACCATGGCGTAAACGTAGTTTACGCCATGGTGGTAAAGGTACGACCCAGGCGGTAACTTACCGCCTGGGTCGTAATGAGGCCCACAAATTTGGTGGTGGTGTGAATTCTATATTGTAATTAGTATCCCTCTCCTTTCACTTCCTTATTTTGTATTGGTTTGGGCTATAAACTGAAACTATTGCATTAGAGTATAGAATGGCATTTGAGGAGGGGCACAGAGTCTGTAGGTCTTTTTTTTTCATATATGCCGACCCAATAACGGCCCATGGCCATACTAATTCCTATGGCCATTCCCAACAAGTTCCTGCCCAGAACACCTCCTCATGGGAACTCTTTGAGCTCACTTTAATCAGGCCGTACCATCAAACATTGCACTCAAAGTGCCTGCCAGTCTTTTTCACACAGCCTTCTGACCGTTAATGACTTAATTGGACTTGTAAACCTGCTACTGAAGCAATAAAAATGACTAAACCAGGTCTGCTCTCAGCTAATCGATTTATAAGCACTCTGCCTGACCTTCACAGAAGTCCTGCTAAAAACCATCATTGGCAAAGCCAACAGTTTTGGCTTGTGTATAAGTATTAGGCACACAAAAGCCCAGACTGTTGGCCTTGCCAATGCTGGTTTTTCTTCTAGTGACTCAGGTTCCAGAAAAGACTGGGGTGTGCAAGATACATTTTGTAATTCCAACCATTTAGTCACTACAAATGTTAATTGCTAAGAAGACTACAAATTCTATTTTCCTAGGAAATGTAAGAGTTGTTTCGTTGATTATTTCCCCCCCAGAAGGAGTTTGCCAAAGGTGGGGGCCAGTCCAGTTGAAACCTGGGTGTACTTGAAGTCAGCACACTATCAGGCTGAGTTGAACACCAATGCTATTCAAACCAAAACAAACAAATCAATGTTTTTCAACATTTTTACACTCTAGAATATTACTTAAGTCCATCATACTAATATAAGCTTTGTGAAGTAATCTGACAGTTGTGGCAGAAATAAGTAATTACATTAGAAAGACTCTGAATGAATGATGATTTATTTTACTTGATGTACAGTAAGGAAGCTGAATAAGCATGTTATTCAAAACAGGGTACACCATCCTACCACTTGTTTTTTTTGTCATTTTAAAGTGTATTTCTGTAACACTGGCTCTGCTCTCCTTTTAGCTCAATTACATTTCTGACATATTTAGGCCTTGGAAAATTCTTAGATGTGCAGTTCCATTGTGGCAGGCACAATTCTCTTGTTTTCAGTGCTGCTTTTAAGGAAGCAAGTAACTGGTGAAATTTGAATCAATAAAATGATGCATTCTTTTGGGACCTCTAACTTAACACTTAGACAATTTGCATGTCTTGTATCAGGTGCTGTCTACTACAAATGGCGGTAACTATTCACTTGTTTTGTTGGCACAATATTTCTCCAAACAGTTGAATCATATTTGTCTCACTTGAAAAAGCATTGTAACTTTTCAGCATCTCTGGCTTTGAATTCAGGCAGTCTTCATTTGTCTTTAATGCTCCCCACTGCTGGCTCTACTAAACATGAACCTATGTGACTCTCATCCACAAAGAAGTCAACAGAGAAATAGAGTGAGACAGAGAGAGACACCGAGAGTAGGAGTATACAAAGAGAGTGAGTCTGAGGGGGAGAGTCACAGAGCTAGAGAAACAGGGCGAGCGAGAGAGAGAGGGAGAGAGAGCGAGAGAGAAAGAGAGAGAGAGAGCAGCTATATTAGCATATGTTACACTGGGTACAGTTAGTTTCAAAGAGGTTTGAATTGGTAAATGAAGGAATGGCCAAACAACCCATGTACCGACAAGAGCACCCACTGTTATTTTTACTGAATATTCCCTCATTTGTTGTTTGTCTGTTTTGTAACATTTATGTATTTTAAAGGTTTAATTACAAACCAATAAAATTAAAAAAATATTCCCTCATTTCGAATCATCACCAGCCAGATGGATACAATGATGTTGGAGGCAATGTAATTCATTATCTACTGATTCTGTCAATGGATATTCTATGGGGACTATCTGTGCAGGAGAAAAAATATGTTCAGGTTTTTCGTTAATGTCAACTAAATATATATAACTAGCTATAGCAAGCAAATTAATAAAAGTTAACAACATAGAGCCTCATTCTCCCGACCAGGGAGCATCCACCATAAATACCTCAACTGCCATTGCATTCATTGGTCATGCTATTATGGGAGGATTGTTCCACAGGATCATCACTATACAAATTGAGATTCGGAATTCTCACAGGCATATGATGATCTCTGTAAAAGAGGCATGGAAAGGTGATTTTCAGCGTGACCAGCACGTGCGTGAATAGCATGATGCTGGAAATGCATTGGAAGGACAGGGTCTCCATTTACTTGTCCTATACTTCCTTATTCTGTGTGTTCTTCTTATTTTCTGTCCATGGGAGTCCAATTTGGACCCCTGGCAGTGAAGCCCTTCATTTTGTTCGTCATGGACAAAGACCCATGTGATACTTTTAGGGCACCAATTGGTAGGAGTACAACCCTGTACCCTTACTGTATGTTTTTGGGCACATGTGTGTTGCCCACAGAGCAGGATATGTGCTGGTGGAATCTACATGTTGATGTGACAGTGGCTCTAGGTATCCTTCTATTTTGGCATATCCCGGCCTTGCTATAGGTATCAATGGATTCTTATAGAAAGCCAAGATGGCCCCTGGTGGCCTTTTGGTTTCCTTTGCCTTCCCCCCTTGTTTGTCCTGAGAAGCCCTGGCTCTGTTCCTTTCTCCTGAAGGGCTGTTGGGTGGAAGGACCTTATATGGCTATTCGGTTGCCTCCTGACAGACTGTCTTGAGCCTTCCAAGGGGTTGCTTGTTTTGGGTACGCCATTCGGGTGGATCCTTCATGGTGGAGTGAGTAGTCAATATGCATTCTGTTTTGTGGTTGTCTGGTTTGGTTGTGTGACACAATGCCTCAGCTAGCCCTGACTGAAACTGGAGTTAACGCAGTGTGATGCACTGAAAGGCTGGACAGTAGTTCCAAACCACATCCTGTGTTGAGGCTGTCTAGTTTCTGGTGAATAGCCTTAATGTCTGTGAGCCTGATTGGGTGCTGCCTGCATGAATGCACTTGTGTGTGATTGGCTGGCTGTTGGGGAGTATTTTGTATAACAGGGGGCCTCACACTCGCCTCCTTCTCAGAAGCTTGAAATTGAAACTGAAGCCAGAAGCTGAAACAAGAAACCTGAAGTAGAAGCTGAATGCATCTTAAGCTTGCATCCTGGAATACAGCTGGAGGAAGAAGTCTGTGGCTGCATGTCTGCATCTACTTGAAAAGCTGCCATGCTGATTCAAGGACTGAACCAGAGAGGACCTGGATTGGCAACCTCTTCCCATAGCTACGAGGGACCATCGTGCACCAGCTGCTCTTCACCCGAAGTGTCCTGGAAGCCAGTTCTGTGTGTCTATCATCAGGAGAAGAGATCTTCATGGATCCAGAAGAGGAGTGCCTGAACATCTTGAAGCCCAGATTCATCTGTGTTGCGCAGGGTCCGGCGGAGTGCTTGTGACCACTGGAAGCCAAGCTGCCAAGTATCACCCGGAAGAGGGGGTACACTGGCATAGTGCTGCCTGATACCTGGAGCTGTGAAAGAGCGAAATCTGTAAATAATCTGTTAACGGGCACCTTTGCCAAAACATCTGTCCACTTGTCAATGCCAGAAAAGGTCCAGGGTCACTGTCAGCAGTGGAGTGTCCGCCAGTGGGTTTCTCCCCACCAAAATCCAAAGACGATGACCCGAGGGTCCATGCTTGGTGAGGGAGCACAGTGCAGTCTAGTGGTCGTGTACAGGTCACCAGAAGCCATCCTGACATCTGTGCTTTGGCTGCAGCACCGAAGATCCAAAAGTCGGTAAACTGCAAAATCCCGAAACCTGACACCTACTTCTGCCACTGCACCCGTCACCAACGAAAGTCATCCAAGGCCAGTAGTAGTAGCGTTCCCACTAAGTAGAAAGGCTGTTAAATGTTATCACGACTTTCACGGTATCTGTATGTAACTAGCTTATTGAGAAAGGCACCGTCTCAGAATGATGTGCCATAAATCGATGTGGATGATCTTACATCATAGGTAAACAAGATTTGTAAGGTCCCCAGGGTGCTCTAAACAGTGCTTGACTGAATCATCGATTAACCATGGAGATCTAATGTTGGAAGATAATATACTTTGCTTGTCTGGGGATGATACAATGAGTATGTCCATGCATAAAGTGAAGCTAGTTATGTGCAGATACCGGGAAAGTTGTGATAACAATTAATGGCCTTTCTGCTTAGTGAGAACACTACTACTCCACAGTGATTTTCTAATTGAAACTTCCATTGAGGCACTATCGCGATCACTGAACTGTCTGCCACATCATCATTCTTTCGGCCGTCAGCACGCCATTTCGAGCACACTGTGCTTTGGCTCAACATCATTCTTTGAGCCTCCACATTAATGATAATACAGAGGAATACCACACCTACTGGTAAGAGACTTTTGCTGCCTCCTTCTTTCTTGGGCTTTAGTATAGCGACTTAGCCCTCTACTTACGACCAAGTAATTTATTATGCTTCCACATTTTTCAATTCTCCAAGCTCACACAGACACTCCAGCTGGAGGTATGTGCCATTAAAACTACAATAACTTCAGTCTCAGTGAGTACCAACCATTAGGATTTAGATACTATTCCAGTTATTATTCTCCAGAGTTAAGAGACTCCTTCTGATTCATATCCGGATCCACCCTAAAGCTCAGAGAATTCTTTGAGAAAGAACTAAAGAGCTATGTTCATCGGTCCAACCATGAACTTGTCGTCAGGTTGTATTGACCCAGCAACATATCATTTTCATTCAGCAATCCCTGCGGAATTGAAGACCAGCCAAAGGCAATTGTCTCTGTCCCCAGATGGCACAGTCTTTAAAACCAGATTAAGATACTTGAAGAATATTCCAATGAGGTGACATTTATATATACTAATCATCAATTATTTACAAGAATATTTACCTTTAGAAGCATAACACTTAGGGGTTCCTTCTGTGTTACTTTATAGATTAGAATTGAAGCTTAAAAATTGATGATCTTCATGAATTTAATGAACATTTCGCTTCTGATAAAGGGAATTTCTTCCCGAAACACGTCAAGCTCTTTTTTACTTTTGACTGTTCAAATTTATGTTCATTATATGAATTTTTCTTATGGATAATATGTCTATTAAATTCTGTTACAATTGAAATTAACTAGTTATCAACTTGATATGAGCATATTGCTTTGACTTTATTGACTGAATAACAATCTCAAATATCTTAACAAGATTTGACTGACTCTTGTGTCAGTGAATGTGGTGTGCAGGGTACACGAATGTACATTAGTTTAGGACACTTATTCTTCTGCATATACTAGCAACTTCTTGTTCCAGAGTCGTATTTTCTCCCCTGTACCTGTGAATCATTATAGAATATTCTTCTATTCAGACCCAATTTAACTGACCATATAGAGGTGCGCACTCTAGTTTATCATTTCATATCTTATGTTCCAATTATTACCGGTCAATCTACAGTGATATATATGAAGTTATACATTACTTAATAATTCTTATGCTTTAATAACTGTCAGCAGTTGGTGCATTTTACCTGAATCTAAGTGAATTGTGGTACCACATAGAAGTGTACATATTTGCCATTGTTAGGATAGTGTTGCCTGAGTACAAAGTCTTTTATCTATTGATGTATATATTCACATGAATCTTATTTTATAGAAAAGTACTGTGCTACCACATAACATAGTATATGGGCATTCTTTTTTTGGGAGCTTGGTGATTCACTATACCTACGAACCAGCCTGCATGACCGCCTATGCACATCCATAACTACCACAAAGACAACCTTGTCTGAGGTGTTCTGTGCCTCTACCCCCATTGTATAGGGGTCTGAAATACAGATACCCCCGCCAATCTTTAGAAGAAGTAATCCTGAATTTTCCCACTATGCGTATGCCCACATGATCTCCACAGTTTGCAAAGATTTCATGATGAGTAGCAACATCTGTGCCATGGATTGTCATGATTTGAGCTTATTACAGCTTGGAAGTGGTACATCTGCATGACATTTCTACTATCCACAATGCCCTGAATGTGTATAAATTGGAGATGTTCAAGGGCTTATCCCATTGCAAAAACAGTGGATTAAAATAGCCTGAATTTCAGTAACTTATTTATGGTAGTGACACCACATGAGTGTTTGCATTCCCTGGGGTGCACTTGTACAGCATACCAGAATGCATTAAATATGAAGTGGATAAAATGTTTCACTAAAACTATTTTGTCTAGAAAATTGTCTTTTTCCATTAACCTCATAAGCAGATATAAGTAGGGTTTGGAGAAAAAGCTGAAATATGTTTAATGGAGACATTGCGGAATTCAGGGCAAAGTAAGCTTGCTTTGCCGATTTCATCCAAAAAGTTTAATTGGGCATCACACTCGTTTTTCACCCAACATTTTTCTTTTGAGTGGTTTTACTTTGGTTGTCCGAAATGTAAACCTATCAGGGGGTACAAAACATGTAGGTACCACAATTGGCTGAAATCCCAGGTTCCCAAATCAACACGGCCAAAAAAACTGAATCTGACCAAAAGTGGCAAATCAAGAAATACATCTGCTCCACCTGGGAAGCAATTTGTCAATGTTAAAAGGATAAAACAATAGCATGCATGATCAGGCTAAAGTCAACCTTTATTTTTTAACCAATTAAGTGCTCTTATGGCAATACAGGAGTCTATCAGGTGTCTGGAACATTTGCATCACCAGATGTTCTGGACTATAACTCCCATCAGCCCCAGCCAGGAAAATGAATGTTGAGGGACAAGGGAAGCCATAGCCCAAAACATCTGGAGATCCCCTAGTTGTAACCCTCTGATATATATCAGGTCTGGCATCCCCTCTCAGTCCATAAGACCATAGAGTGCGATGCATCAGGTAGTGGTTGTATAATAACCCTACCCATCAGTATGAGAGGCAAAGGTATGTTCAATGAAAAAGAATAATCTCAACTATGTGTGAGAACACCCCTATCGCAGACACCTGGGGGATAAGTAGCAAAAAAACTGCAAGAATGGTGTCTCACGAAACTAACATTAATTCAAAAGAGGGCTTTAATTGGACCCAAACAATCAGGACAGAGAGTTCTGCAAAAATCACATATTTTATTTTGTAATAACATCATAAAACAATTGTTCTCAATCAATTGTACATAAAAACACATATGCATAGAAAATTGCTTTTCAATTACAAAAAAACACAAAAAACAAAGAAAACACATTTTTTATAGTGCAAGAAGGGACAGTTCATATTGTCATTTATAAAAAACACATATGCATAGAAAAATACTTTTCACTCTTATAAAGATACAATCAACTATACCGTGCAAAATAAGTAATTCAATATACACTGGACGGGGAGTCCAAAGCATGGGTACTATGAAAAAGTATAAACATGCATTAACACGGTCAATCATTTTGGCTTTTACCGTTGTTAATTGAATTTTAAATGTCTAGGCACACATTTGTGTCAGTCCATAAAGAAGGGACCCAAGTTAAAGAAGATGAAAGCTGTAGGTCAGGTCATGACATGGCTGTAATTATGTGAGCCATTAGCTTCTGCGGGTTGATTAAACACTTTGAATATTTTACATCTGCAGCTGAGGCAGAAAGCCTGCAGATTACACAGCCTACTTTGGAGCCCCGCAAAAGGCTTTTGATTCTACACCATCCGGCATGGCACTAGCAATTGTGTTAAAATACACCCTCAAGCTCCAATTACCCAATACTGGATATTATATGCAACAGAATGGTGTAAACCTCACCAATTAATTTAGTAAATGGACACATAGTAGGTCTGCACTACTCTGAAATAGAATATAGACATGCATTAAATATCAGACCATGAGTATGAGGGCATGTACTGCATGATTACTATAATTTGTTGCAAGATGAGTATTGTGCTGTACCAAGACCCATCACACATTACCCAGCATGCCCATGCAACGAGAGCATCAGCATCCATGTAAATATAAAAGTTACAACTCATTTAAGGACAAACCAGCAGTAGGATGGCCACATTCCCACTTCTGGATGAGAAGCTTTTGAATAGCAATAATGCCTTACCATTTACATCCAGAACAAAGGAAGCATCTGCTCTACTCAGTGTCTGCCAACTGGTTTCATGCTTTATAAAAGAGCTTGATGTCCATGAATACCTCAATCCCATTAACCAAGCAATGCCCTCAGTTGAGAAATGTAGATATGGCTGTGCAGGCTCAGGAGTTGATGGTTTCACATAACTGACTGAAATTCTCACTGATTTCATCAAACTCTATGCTTCCAGTATTCAGCCATCCTAAACTCTTCATGCTGACTTTACTTCTTACTTTACAAACTCCTTCACCTTGTCCATCTTGGTCAGCAAGACGTTACTGAGTGAGAGGGAAAGAAAGAGAGAGAGCAAGCACAAGTAAGAGAGGCAGAGAATGAGCCAAAGATAAACATATCTAGGGTGCTAGGGTGAGAGACTAGGATCAGGAAGAGGAATAGGGAACTATGGACTGACTATGACAAGGAAGTAGGACAAGGCCTGAGGATTCGGGATAGGGTGGAGGAACTAGGACAAGTAAAACGGGCTATTATTTGGAAGAGGAACTTAGATGAGGCAGAGGAAGGGGCAGAGGGCATTGAAAAGGGAATAGGATGAAAATGCAGTTTAGGACTTGGACAAGCAAGAGGGACTTGGAAGAGACAATAGGCCAAGGTAAAGGGATAAAGAAGAGGAAGAGTGACCATTCCAAAGAATATGGACTAGGATGAAGAAGAGGGTCTAGGGTAAATAAGATGCGTAAGGAATGGGGACTAGGACAAGGGAGTTGGATGAGGAGAAGATACTCGGGTGAGATAGAGGGACAAGGAAGTGGGACAAAGGACTGGGACACAAAGAGGGACTTGGACAAGGAAGAGGAGCGAGGAAGAGCGTTGAGGGGGGAGTAGGGTGAGGAAGGGTGCAAGAAAGTGGGTAAGGATACAGATAAAGGACCTGTATTGTAGACAAGGTAGAGTGACTCAAACTAGGAATTGGAATAGGGAAGGGGGACTGCGATATGACTTATGGACCATGAAGAGGGAAAGGCACAAGCACAAGAAAGAGGGACTAAGACAAGGAAGAGGAATATTGAAGAGCAATGAGAAAGAGAGACTAGATTGATAAAGGGAGACAAGGATGACGGACCAGGATGAGGGACATGGTAGAAGTACAAGGATATGGAACTAACATTAGGAAAACATACTATGATGAGAAAAAAGGAGAGCAAAAGGGATGAGGGACAAGGGCGATGATGAAGGACTAGTACAAGAAATACAGATAATGCAGAGGAGCAAGGAAGGGGGGCTAGAAAGAGGAAGAAAGATTAGGATAAGGAAGATGTAAGAGGAAGGGAAGCGGTATGAGGGATGAAGAAGAGGAGGTGAGAATGGGATGAAAATGCAGAGAACTTTGCCTTGTTGTCAGGGACCCTTTCCTCTAGATCCCAGAATGTGCCTATTGGTTTCAAGGATGTTCCTATTAGAGCTTGGGAGGTTCTCAAAAAACAGAATGACCACCTACTAAAAAATCAAAAAATACAAAATATGCTAAGAACTCTAAAAACTGTGGTGCTCTGAAATTTCTGCAGAGACTGAGGGCACATGTTTTGTCTCAAGAGGAAGGCCCTGGTGTTGCATTATGATCGATGCAGGAGAGTCCTTCAACTTATTCAAAGAGACCAACTAAGTTGAGGAAGCAACTGTCTGTTCCCAAACACCAAAACCTTGTCAGCTTCAAATACAAGCCAAGGCTCAATAATACTGTTTTTTTTAACTAAGCCCATACAGCAGGAGTAGGATGATAGAGCACCTGAATGTTCAGTATTTTACGAGGAGTGTTTTGTCCAAAATGCCTGTGCGGATGACTCTGTGGACCCGCTTGATGCTTCCCTCGTTTTGACAGAGGGCTTAAGCTTGGCATTCATGCTGGTGAATCCTTTGATGATTCATAAAGTGCTGCAATCGCCTCAGGGGATGGTGCGGGTCTCACCTGCTTTAAGTGCCATTATCAAATTTGGTACTTACTGTCCCTTCGATGATCTCCCTGTTCTGCACCAAAAGATCACTGTGACCGCTCAACTTTATTGCAGAGGCCTTGTTGGCCTGTTCGCATGCTAATCAGCAGAACCACCAATCTAGCTCTTTACCCAACTTAAATGCTTAGAACTTCATACAACATGCCTTGATAAAGACCCTTGTTTGGTCCAAACACATGTTAGCACTTTGTATGTTAATAATCCATCACTTGAACCCACTCAAAATGACAAGACTTCTCATTCTTTTGGCTTTATATACGCAACTCAATTGGTCAAAATATCTAATATCCAGCGCCTGTGTGCGCGTAGTTCTTACCAACCCCTTTCCTAACACCAACAGGTAGGGTCATGTCCCACAAATGGCAAGCCATGATAACATAAACAAAATAGAAAAGACTCAGCATGAAGAGCTTGGAAAGTTAATGTAGGAAAACCAAACTAAATCCAACGCCCTCAGACATCTCTCACATGAAAAGATAGTGATGACCCAGACGTGGATTTCAGAACCACTGGACAGCATGAGCTCTGTAAGTGATTTCAATCCGGCATACACCCAAGTCAACGCATAGCATGTAGTGCACAACTGAAATCCTTATTTATTTTTGTCTAAAAGTTATTTATTCTGAACGATATACCTCTTATATCACGCCCTCCTCCTGGAACGCCCCCGGTCACACTGAACCAGGAGTCAGGCTGGTTTGCAAAGGTAAAGATTTATTTATGTATTTAAAATTTATCATAATATGTTTAATAGGTACACAACAATCACCAATGGGGTGATGTAACACTGAATAATCTCTTTAATACACAAGGAGGAAGTAGTGAGCAAAATAATTCAGCACAGAAAATAATACTTGTGTGTGGTTTCAGATCGGATAGCACTGTTAAAGGTGCCCCCTGCACCCCTCCCAAACCCCCAATAGGTAATGTAAAGAGATAGGAGGAGAGAGCAGGTATTCAGGAATGGCAGAATTCAAACAGAATATCAATCCCACTGTCCCCCTTTCAAACACAAGAGAAAACGGAATTGACTGTCAAGCTGTCAGAATGGCTTTTAAAGTTATCCTTAGAATGGACGGGGCAAAAATACCAAATATGGTGTACATTTCTGAAATTGCTATACATTCTTATGGGAGCCGCTTTGGATAGTTGCACACAAACACAAGCAATGATCTAATACCAAGAAACAATTTTAAATCTTAAAACTCAAGTCAGAGGCAATAAAAAGCTGTTTTACATGTATAAGAATTCCCAAAACGTGGCAAACCTTTCACTGCGCGATGTTCACGATAATGCGAGAACCGTATTGATTTGGAATGCGGTTTTAGATACGATTTAAAGCTGTGGATGTTAGCTACAAGCAGAAGTTGGCAAGCAGTACAGCGCAGCCCGGCTGTCTTTTGATGCTTCCCCTTAGATCTGTGGGGTTCTAGTTCTGGAATTTTGAGGTCTAGCTGAAAGTGGTTCAGCTATGCAATGGGTTTCTGCTTTGCCAAGTGTCTGGAGTCTGGAGCAAGGAAGATGTAGAGTTCAGCAGCAGGGTGCTCCGCCAGCATCAGGATAGTGAGTGGATCTGTCAGTTCTTTTGTGTGGTGAGCTGTCTCTATTTATGCTATGATAAAGGGGGTGTGTGGGCCAGTTTAACCTAGGTTTGCCCCTTTTGACAGGTGATTGGGTCAGAGTCTACTCTCTGCCTTGATAGGAGGAGAGAAACAGAATGTCACCTTTATGGTGTAATTTTATGAGGCTGAGAATCTACCCCTACCCCCAGGGACACAAAATCGACTTTTGGCACAATCCATATTTACACATGTGCAACCTCTATAACAATCACAAATACAGATTACATATTTTCCATAGCAGCTACTCCTCAAAACCCTGTAGCTGTGAGATCTTGTCTCCGCTTTTCCCAGAATTTTGCCCTTTTCATCCGGAACACAATGTCCAATTTTTAAGCAAATTTCTACAGGTGTGAGTGTTTAAATTGGGCATGGGTTTATAAATGTTTCATAATTCTAGCGGAAATACATTTTGCGTAAAGTCACATTTCTTGCCGTTTCTTTCCAGAACATGTCACACGATTTTGCCGCTTCTTAAAACGTGCAGCCAAAATTTAGACACACGAATCTGTTACTTTCATAATTTTCAAAATTTTAAACAGTAAGTTATCCGTCTTTCTAAAATGTGTTCTTTGTTAATGTTCAGCCACAGATGGTTGTTTGGGTCGGCCTCTTTTTGTCTCGCTGCACCCCAGGAGCAGTCTCCTCCTAGTTTGCTCTTGGCAGAGGCCATTTACAACTGTCCTCACACCCCGCATTTCCTTAGCTGCAGCTGGCCATTGTTCCTCATGCCTCTGTAGCCCAGGTTCTTTCCTGCCCCATAATTAGAGCTTTTGTGTGATTTCCTGCTGGGCAGAAAGACCTTCCTTCTGTGAGAAACCTGTTATTCCAGTTTGGTAGCTTCAGCCAGGTTTATTTTCATTGTTACTTCTGTTGATTTTTCCTTAGCTTAAAACAAACTTGTATCAAATCACAGCTAAATTCTCATTCAGGATTTCAAACCATGGGATCAAAACAATTTCAATATGGATTACTATCAGTAACAGGCCTCTTAGATTGCAAACATCTGATTTCAGTTTATACATGTTTAAGTTTAATCAGGCAGGCTTCTGACAGCTGTCATTCAGGCGGCCCAGGGTACTGCACCCAGAGATTTTTTTGACAGATCCACAGACAGGCCACTTTTGCTGTGGACATTTCTTTATGCTCTCAGCTTTTCAGGACTTTGTTAGTTCACAATGATTTCTTAAACTAAGCGAATTGTAGCACCCAGCAAGAATTTCGGATGTTTGAGGGTGTTCTGTACCAGCATTCTGAAGTTTCAGCCACAAAGAAAAAGGGATTTAAAGCAAGATTCTGGGTTTCATTTAGCAAAGCACTGCTTTTTCCTTCTGTACTCCATTTTCAATTGTTGTGGAGCCCAGTGGCACATTCCAGGAGTGAGAGCTCTGTTTCACCACTGACAACATGCCTGGCGGATTGGGCAGCCATCTTTTGTGCGTTGAGAAGCACGATTTTCAGGGATTTCGGCATGCACAAGGGTTTTGCAGCCATTTTGCTATTTCTGGTACCAGCATAGCAGAGCAAAAGTGGGTCAAAACATCCCACAGAGCACCCCCCCAACTTGTGGTTGACCGCCCGTCAATGGGAAGTCGGGAGATTGAGATGTTCTTTTTTTTTCTGTCCATGTGGCGAAAGTCATCTGCTTCTCCCATCAATGCCGGAGAGACACACTCTCCTCGCCGGTTCTGGTTGGGAGTATGGAGCGATACTCCGGGCTCCCTGGGTCTTTCCTCCCAGTCCCCGAGTGGTCCCCCTTGGTGATTAGAAATTCTTGATTCCAATGAGACAGAACAGAGCATGGTTAAGGACATTTCCCCACTACTACTCCCCGAGGGTGTAGTGGGGCATACATTGAATACAATTTACATTATTCCCCGCCTGTTTGTACTAATGGTTTAAACAGGTGGATTCTTCTAGGGATCTGGAATTTCACCCTCTGGGTTTCTGGTTGGCTCCTCTATTTGCCGCAAAGTATGCCTGAGATGGCAACTCTTCAGCTGATTTATGTGGACCCACTTGTCTTCCCCTTCTGCCAAACTGCTCATGATGATGCAGATTTTGTAGGCAACTGGTGAGATTCTGTCCACAATTTCAAAAGGACCCCGCCAAGTTGGGAGGAATTTGTGCTGTTTGGCTTGGTTCCTTTGGAAATTGTACAAGTAGACCTGGTCTCCTAATTGGTATTCTTTTTTAGTTGTCTTAAGATCATAGTGGGTATTCATACTGTCTGCAGATCTTTCTAGATTCCGCTGAGCATAGGCAAAAGCATGTTGAAGGTGCTTTCTCAGATTCTCAACATACTCATGAGTTGTGGAAGCATTTATCAAGGTCTGCTCTTTGGTTGCGTAGAGCAGATGCTGGGGTAGCACCATCTTTCATCCAGTCATCAGCTCAAATGGAGACATTTTTGTTGCAGAAGAAGGGGTAGATCTCATGGCCATCAGGACAAGAGGTAATCGAATGTCCCAACTTGGTCCAGAATCTGCCACAAACATTTTTAATATGCTCACAATAGTCTTGTTGTATCTCTCAACTCCACCACTAGAGGCTCGGAGGTAGGCAATGTGTAGTTTCCTTTTGACCCCAAGTATTGCCCACATCTTTGTCATCACTTCGCTAGTGAAGTGACTCCCTCGGTCTGACTCAATCCTTTGGGGTAGTCCAAAACGCTGATCATCAGGACAGCTGCTGTTTCTGGTTGCAATTTGGGGCCGGGAGACATTTCACCCATTTAGTGAACAACCATGTTACGGTCAACATGTACTTGTTCCCCCTAGAGTAGTGAATCACGGGCCCGATAAAATTGACTTGTAAATCTGACCAAGGCAGTGTCATCCCCCTCTTTTGGAGGGGAGCACGGTATGTGAGTGATGTTGGCTGAAATTGTGCACACACAAGACACCCCTTCAAGTGTTGGTCGTGGTCCTGCCCCATCTGTGGCCAGTATGCAACCTCTCTCAAGATTTCTAGTGTCGTATGAAACCTCCGATGACCGGCTGACTTAGAATCAGGCTTCAGAATGCGGTAGGGAGCACCCACTGGTCATGACCAGCTATGGATCTCCTCACCAACAAACCGTCTTGGATTCGGAACATTTTTGGACATTTCATCAACACTCTGAGGTCCTCTTTCCCAATGTAATCAGTATCTGTCAGGGGAAAGTTCTCAGGGTCCTCAATGTGTTGATAAAACATACCAATTATTGGATCCCCTTTTTGAGCCGTAATCAAATCAGCATCTGGGGTCTCCTTACTCCATTGTGCAGTTGAGAGTTCATTGTGAGCATTTGTCTGGGACCTAGTGATATCATTGACCTGGATTTCCACCAACAGGGACTCAATCTCAAGTAGATCCCCTTGGATGGCTCCGGTTTTGGCCAGCTGATCAGCTAGGTCATTTCCAGTTTTGTCTGCCCCCTCTACTTTAGAATGACCCTTGATCTTTTTCCATTAGATGGTCATCCCATTCGAGGTGACCAGATCATCAATATTTTGTATTAATTTCCCATGTTTTAAAGGTTTATTATTAGCACATAGCATGCCTCTGGTTTTCCAGTTAACCAGGTGCTCCACAAACCCGTTCCGTACATAATCTGAATCAGTGATTATGACCAGTTTGTGGAGTTGGTATTGGACAGCAGTGAGGATGCTTGATGCACAGCCATCAGCTATGCCACTTGACTACTTCGGAGACTGATTTTGCACCCAGCGGAGCGTTCTGGGGCATCATTCACCCATGCATTCCCAACGCCTTTTCCCCGTTGTCAACATGGTAGGAACACCCATCCACATAGACAGTGTGCATTCCCTCACACTGGTCTTCTTCATAGACTTTGTCAGTGGAACTAAGGTAGGCCTCCATGTTGTCCTTGATTTTAAGACTTTCCTCCTCGAGACAGTTTTCTCTGGCACAATCACGCAAGTCAGCCAGACCTTGCACGAGGGGACTCTTCTTGTTTTGGCCATATCTGACCTCCACAGGAAAGCCTTACATTGACAGAATCCAGGAAGTAATTTGGGAATTACTCATATTTCCGGCCCAGATTCTGTCACTTTGAAGATGTTGCAAAGGTTGGTGTGGAGTCTCCTCTATGATGTGTTCCCCCTGGATAAACGGGTGATAATTCTTCAATGCCCACACTGTTGCCAGGAGCACCTTCTCAAAATCATTGAATTTTTCCTCCAGAGAGGATAAAGTTTTACTCGCATAGGAGATTACTTTATTGACCTTGTCATGCTTTTGATATAATACTGCAGTCAAGCATGTATTTGAGAACCCTGTCTCCAAGAAGAACTCCTTGCTTGTGACACTGTAAGCTAGGCAAGGCGCTTGTGAGAGGCTTCTTTTGAGTTGTCTTACTGCTTCGGCTTGTTCTGGACCCCACTCCCACTTGACCCCCCCTTCAAAAGATGGATCAGGGTTCTTGTGATCTCTGCATAATCCTCAATGAACTTTCTGCTGTAATTAATTAGTCCAAGGAGGCTCCTTTGTTCCCGCATAGTTGTGGGGTCTTTTATTTTCTGGAGGGCTTCTACTTTCTTTTCCAGGGGGACAGAGACCCTGAAGAGTTATCTCATGCCCCAAGAAATTGACACGGGTTCTGCAGCACTTGCCTTTTGGAAAGAGAGTTTTGCTCTGGCCGCCTTCAATTGTGTCAGGCCATAACAGATCTCGGCTATGTGTTCCTCCCCAGTTGAGCTTTTGACTAGGACATCATCCACATAGGCCAGGTTACCCCTTTCACCCAGGTCAGGCATGGCCTTATGTAGAAAGATGTTAAATTCATTGCCGGAGTTGATGTATCCAAAGGGAGTCCGGGTCCACGTATACTGCTGCCCCCCAAAGGTAAAGGCCAGCTTGTATTGGTCCTCCCTACTGACAGGTACAGTCCAGCACCCATTGGTCAGGTCAATGGCAGTGAATACCTTTGAACCCTTGGATCTGGCCCAGCCCTTGATCAATTTAGGGAAGAGGCCATCAGGAAGTATGGACCCGTTTGTTGAGATCCCTCAGGTCAGCACAGAGTCTCCAATGGGCGTTTGGTTTCAAAATCCCCAGCACCGGATTATTGAAGGTGCTGTGGACTGGAAGAATTATCCCACAGGACTCAAGGTTCTTAATTATTTCAGTAAGGGACTCCATTGACGCGAGAGGCAAGCGATATTGCTTCACAAACACTGGAGTCATGCCAGGGTCCATGGGAATTGTTGTTGTGTGGATGTCGGTGCGACCACAGTCATATGAGTCCACTGCAAAGAGATCTTGAAAATCTAAGAAAACTTGTTTCAATTTTTGCTTTTGCTCCAGATTCTCACATGCATCAGCTAGGTTGAGTCGCTCTTCAACCATCTGCCTGAAGCCTGGAAAGACTTCCGGTTTGGCTATCTCAGCAGCCTCCTCCAGATGGGTGGAAAAGTCCCTGGTCAAGGTATTGACTTGGACTGATGGCTTCAGGTGGGGAAGGCAGTCCTGGTGGACTTGAAAGATCACCTCATCCCTCCTGAAGTCACAGGTCACATCTTCCTTACCATACGGGCAGGAAGAGTACACCAGGAAATTCCCCCCATGCCGGGTGAAGATCCTGTCTGGTGTTGTGTCATCATCGCTATCACTGTCAAAACAGTCCTTGGGTATTGGTCCTAACAGTTCATTACCTAAATCTATGGAAAAATGTCGGTCATCAACCGCCATTCCAATAATGGTGCCTGCGCCCAGAGTGATACTCTTTAGGTCGCTGTTATCCACCTCTATTGGAGTGATGTTGTGTTCGATGTTGACTAAAGGTGTTGGGTTTACCCCCAACCCTTGCTGTTGGAAATGAGCATTGAGATGGACATAGGTGTCAAGATTTTTCAGTTTCTGTCCTCTTTTAACTTTTACTTCCAGTGAGAATTGTCGGGTCCATTCTGGGATGGTGACTTCCTCTCCAATCTCAATTTCAACTGCATATGGCAGCAGTTGAGCCGGCCGAAATGCTTTCTCTGGGTCATCAAAGTCCATGGGATTACCCGCTAATCGGGACCAGGCTTTGAAGTTTATTAGGTCCAAACTAATGGCAAAGCGATTGAGAATGTCACTGCCTAAATAAAATGCAGCAGGGACATCTTGCACGACCCAACCATTATGGACTATGCTCTTGTTGCCTATGGACATTTTGAGCATGCACCTGCTAGGCAGGAGATGTTTGGAATTGGGTGTTTCCAGGTCCATTTCCCATTTGTCTAACAGTTTAAATGTGGGAATGGCTGGATCTTTTGGGAGTTTGCGGAACATGGCCTCGCTGATGAAGCTCTTACCCTTGTTCACACATACTCGGGCGAGGACAGAGTCCTTCCCCTCATTTAACTAAATTGGGATGAACAACTGCTCTCCAATTTTCTGAATATCAGCCAAGCTTTGAGCTGATTTCTCATCATTTTGGACTATAGGAATGGGATTTTCTGATTGTGAATTTGTATAGAATTTCAGAGTGTTTCCTTCCAGTGTGGAATGCCACCTTAGACTGGAAGGAAGGTTGATTTTCAGAAATAGAGAGAACTCCCCATCACCAGTTTGTTGTCCTACTGCAATTACTGTCACTTCTGGGATTTGGTTATTCTGGAAGTGAAATTCAATTTGGTCAGGTTTTTGTTCAACCATGTGGCATGTGCCATTTAAACTAACATGGTCGACACTCTGTTTTAATTTTATTGGTCGGTTAGTCTGGGTCCAGAGCACCTTGTTTACACAATCTATGAGGGGAGACAATCTATGCAGGATGTCATTCCCTAGTAAACATGGTGTGCCCTATAGAGTCACAACTATGACCGGGTGCTTCACCTTGTGTCGCCCAATTTTAATGTCTAAATCTGCAGTCCCCTCGACAGGAATTTCCTTCCCATTGAAGTTCTGAAGTTGTCCAGGAAGAGGGGTGAGAGGAATTTGGTATTTCTCCCCCCTTCCCGAATTCAGCTGATCAAAGGCCCTTTTTCACAAAAGGGTGGCTTGGGATCCAGTGTCCACTAGTGCCAAAATTGTATATTGCCCCTGTATTTGGACCGGGGCATAAAATCTTCCCTCCTTTTCCTCAAGGGGGCAAAGATAATGCAAATTTTTGGCCAATTGGTGGGTTAATTTCTTTGCTTTTGATACTGTCAGAGAAGTGATTGGGGCAGGATTTTGTTGGGGATCTTGGGAACCTGTAAGAAAAAGGTGACAGCTAGATATGGGAGAGGTTTTGGACTCCCCTGGTTCTGATTCTGGGCTGCCCCCAACTTTTTGGAGACAGTCACCAGAATGGGTTTGAACAAGGGGATTTTCGTGCTGGTCATTCTGGGGTTTGATGATGGGTGGTTTTAACTCGGTCCCCACATCTACCCAGTCTGGATAGGGGTCCTTTGGGACCCATTTTTCTTTGGGAGGAGTTCACCCATACCTGAAGGAGAAGATCCTTTTCCCAGAATCCTCTGAGGACCCCTCTCCTTCAAACTGGAAGAATTGCACCTCCTCCACAAAATGGGCCTTTTTAGGCTCTTTATTTCTCCTCCCCTCCCTCTGTTCCTTGGGCTGCAGACTTTCAGGGGCAGGAGATTTTGGTTCTGGTTCCTGGGTTTCAAGGGGCTTTCGACAAGTGGGGAAGGAAGCTTCCTCTAAGGTTTTACGTCCCCCTTGCCCTTGTATCTCCTCTGTGGGAACCGGTGGGTTGTCAGGGTTCTTCACCCCATAATTGTTCTGGAGCACCAGACCCTGGATTTGAGGAGTTCTGAGCCGCCATGTTCATCTAGATTCTGTTGAACCCTCAGCATGTGACCCAGATCCAGTGCCATGTTCTGGACCTGGCGCTCCAGTTGGGATAGCCGCTCTGGTTGGTACGGGGTCCTCTGGTCTACCCTGGGTTGATCCCAGGAAGGGTAACTATCCCTTCTTGCATAATACCCCTGGTTAGTATAGTTTGGGTACCCCTCCACCCTTGACCTCCCCTCTCCCGGAATGGGCTGTCTGGGCTCAGGAAAGTGCGGAAAGAAGGATGGGTTGTTTTGGGGGTTGACGTTTGGCGGGTACCTGGGAAAGAAATTTGGTCCGGCATTTGGAGGATTATTGCCCTCCTGGGGAAAGTGAGGAGGGAAGTTTCCTGGGTTTCCTGCTGTCTGGTTGGATCCCCCCCCTTGGGCTGGAGGAGTCCACACATAGTCCAGGATTGGTCTGTTGCCATTGTAGTGTGGGCTGATGTAGTCAGGGGAGTTAGGGGTCCTACTTGTGGGGTTAACTCCCTGGCTCCCCATTTGGGATTGGCCCAAGGGCCTTCTGGGTTTGGGGTTGGTCGGATTCTGCACAGGAAGGTTTTTAGGCCCCCTATCTCCAGATCTAAAATGGGGGCAACCTTCACCTCTGCCACCATAGAAGCAGCAGAGGTGTTGGTTGGTTTGGGGCTTTTGCTAATATTTTTACTTTCCAACGGCTTCTGTACTTCATAGATGCACGTTGCTTGTTCAATGACCCATTCTAGTAATCTTTTCTCATGAAAGTCCCTCACTAGCTGGGTCATAATGTATTTAGGGAGAGCATGAAAGAAGGTGTTCACAAATTCCTTACTGTCAGTACGCACCCTTCTAGTGGTCTGCGCAAAGGCGCGTTTCAATTCCCGGACAATTCCTGTGGGGCCTGGCCTTCCCCACATTGGAAGTTGTAGGCTGCCTTGCGGGACTCTAGAGGGTTCGTATGAATAGAAAAATGTTTCAGGATGGCTGCCCTATACATGGACCATCTGGAATGGTTCTGATCCTCCATCCCTGCAAAGAAGCTGGAGTACCCAGGTGAAAATGTCCACTTTACATATTGAATACAGCTTTGGCTGTCCTTCAGGTGGAAAGTCTCCATCATCTGCTCAAACAATTCAAGGTGCTCCCAAACAGAATATTTGGCATTTTTGTGGTAGGGCATGCTGACGCTCCTAATAGATTTTATTTGGTTTAGGGGATCCTTGAGTAAAGCTATCTTGACTTTGTTAGCCTTTTTAGACCTGGTCACCCTGGTCCACTCATCCTCTGACTCAGAGGCACTGCTACCAGAGGTGGCTGTCTGATCTTCCAGACTCTCCTGCATTCTGAGAGCTTGGGAATGGCTGGCAGAATGTGGGGGGCTAGTCACTTGGGACCTGTGCCACTCAGAAGAGTCTTCTGACTCTTCCTTGCTCCCAGGATTGTTTGAGTACCCCCACCTCCCACTGTCCTAGCTGGGAAGAGGTTTTTAGTATGCTCTTAGTGGGCCTAGTCTCATGGAATTCCACACCAAATTTCACCGACTGATCCCTAGGTATGTGATATTTCTGAGGATCCAGTTCTCTGATTCTCCCCTCACTGGAGTCTCCCTGATCAGAGAAGATGGCCCTAACACTTGGGAACCTGTATATAGATGCCCACCCATCCATTTCTGGGAGGCGCTGACCTATTAGCCCCATATTTCCCATCGTGTTGAAGTCTACCATCCCTGTGGCCTTTGGCTCATGTGAGCCAGTGGACATGGGGTGGCAGAGTCCATGTAATTGAAGGGATTAAAGTCTCTGGTGCCAGGGTTCCTGAGGTTATGCTCAGGGGTTTCCCTCTCCCATATGACCTCATCTCTCTCAGCCCCTACTCCCTGATGGCATGCAAGAATATGACCCTTTTGGTCTTCTATTAAGGCCTTACTGGTCTATATTAGTTGTTCCTACATGGCTATCTGTCTATGGAGCCTGTCATTTTTTTTCACAGAGAGCCTCTATGTCTCTCTGTGCTTCCTGTCTGCATTGTGAGCATTGGGCCAACTTTTGCTGCAGGAGACTCACCTCCTGAGTTTGGTCCTTACTGGCCTGATTATTCTTTGCCAGAGCATCTTCCACCCTCCTGGTATACTCTAACAGCTTGTCATAGTCCATTTTCAGTTCACCCAGTCCCCGAAGTGCCAGGTAATTTTCTTCTAGCTTGGTTTTTAGATGGCTGACATCCTGGCCTAAGGCGTCCCTTTCCTGAGTTAGAGTGCCCCTCTGTGCAGCCAGGTCGTCCCTTTGTTTTCTAATGGCACATCATTTTTGGCGCTCCTCATCAAAATCTGTTTGAGTGTGGAGATCCTTCACTATTAATTTATTGTTTTCCTCCTTTAGTTCATCAATCTGCCTTTCCAGGGTGATTATCTGCCCTGCGCAGGCTCTATTATAATTTAATTGCTGCTCTAGCTTTTGTTGGTTCTGTTGTAGAGAATCCAACCTTTCTTGGCACGGCTTTTGCAGTGTCAGTAATTTGGTATCCTGCTATACCTTCTCTTGCTGCAGGAGATCCAGATCTTCCTTTACCTTAGTCAGGTACTGTCTGGTTTCTCTCTCTGATTCTTGGCTCTTTTGTAGCCTTTGCTCTGCAGAGTCCAAATCAGTTTGGGTTTTCTCTAGGGATTGTACTTGCCTCTTTGCCAGATCTAGGTTTTCAGCAAATCTTTCCTGTATTACTCCTATGTGGAGGTACAGGTAAGCTGCTATTTTGGCAATTTTACATTGCTCTTATTTTACTTTTGGGGCCATATATGATTCACTAAGTGCCTGATGTAATGAACCCTGGTCCTGCCATTTATCTAATTCTATGGCACTGACGTGTTTTTGATTTCCTGCAGCCAAACATTCTCATCCTGTATTACCCATTCACCCCAGAAAAATAATGTGTGCAGTAGGTGTTCCCTTGCAATATTGATTTCCACTAGGGTCGCCATTCCGGAAATATTAATTTCCTTCTGACTTATCTCAGGGTTACTTTACTTTTGCAAAACAGGCCCACCTCATTTGAGTATTTCTTTTGAAGGGTATTTTTACAGTGTAGAACAGTATGGTAGCCCAACAGGGTGTATGTACCCCGTCAGTTAGCACACTGCGTTAGACTGTCACAAGTGGTATGTCTAATTCAGGATTCCGGATGAGCCCCCAAACTGTAAATTATTTTAATCCGGCATACTCCCAAGTCAACGCCTAGCATGTAGTACACAACTGAAATCCTTATTTATTTTTGTCTAAAAGTTCTTTATTCTGAGCGATATACCACTCATATCACGCCCTCCTCCTGGAACCCCTCCCCCCCGGTCACACTGAACCAGGAATCAGGCTGGTTTCTAAAGGTAAAGATTTATTTATGTATTTAAAATGTATCACAATATGTTTAATAGGTACACAACAATCACCAATGGGGTGATGTAACACTGAGTAATCTCTTTAATACACAAGGAGTAAGTAGTGAGCAAAATAATTCAGCACAGAAAATAATACTTGTGTGTGGTTTCAGATCGGATAGCACTGTGGTTAAAGGTTCCCCCTGCACACACCTCAACCCCCTAATAGGTACTGTAAAGAGATAGGAGGAGAGAGCAGGTATTCAGGAATGACAGAATATCAATCCCACTTTCCCCCTTTCAAACACAAGAGAAAAAGGAATTGACTGTCAAGCTGTCAGAATGGCTTTTAAAGTTATCCTTAGAATGGATGGGGCAAGAACACCAAATATGGTCTAAATTTCTGAAATTGCTATAAATTGACATGGGAGCCGCTTTGGATAGTTGCACACAAACACAAGCAATGATCTAATACCAAGAAACAATTTGAAATCTTAAAACTCAAGTCGGAGGCAATTAAAAGCTGTTTTACACGTGTTAGAATTTCCCAAAAACTAAAATTCATGGCAAACTTTTCACTGTGTGATATTTGCGATAACACGAGAACCTTATTGATTTGGAATGCATTTTAAGCTGTGGATGTTAGCTACAAGCAGAAGTTGGAATTTTGTTTCTAGCACAAAAACGGAGGGAGTTATGGACGTTTTAGTATAGGTCGTTTTTTCAAGATAGGCGCAAAAATGGAAAACAGGAATGTGCTTTTAAAATGACAAAGGGTTTCTTACACTAGATGATGACTATGAACAAAACGAATACCACATAGGAACACAGCCACTTGATCAGAATGACTGCCTGCGGAGGAAACTCGCCTTCTTCAGATGAGAAAAGATCCGCGCAGAGATAGTTTTAGCAATACTAGTACAGGAGGAAGATAGGATGGTTTGAAAAGAGAGTTCAGACAATTCAAAAATATTCCTAACAATACAGGTTCTGAATACAAGATAGGATGGTTTTAAGATAGGGATTGACTATGGAAAATACATATGCCAGTGACACAATTCTTTCTATAGATACTCACTGGATATGTTTTTAAATGGAACCGTCAGGATTCTGGTCAGGGGATAGGATCTGGTTTAGGAAAGACGACTGGGCACATCGGACTGGGCAGGATCAGCAAAGCGCTCTGGTCACCGCACGGCACAGGACTGGATTGGATCTGCAAGGCACCCTGGTCACAAAACGGCACAGGACTGGATTGGATCTGCCCTTCTTGGTTATGGTGATATTTATTTTCAGCAGGCAAGCAGTACAGCACAGCCCGGCTGTCTTTTGATGCTTCCCCTTAGATCTGTGGGGTTTTGGTTCTGGAATTTTGAGGCCGAGCTGAAAATGGTTCAGCTACGCAATGGGTTTCTGCTTTGCCAAGTTCCTGGAGTCTGGAGCAAGGAAGATGTAGAGATCAGCAGCAGGGTGCTCCGCCAGCATCGGGATAGTGAGTGGATCTGTCCATTTTTTTGTGTGATGGGCTGTCTCTATTTATGCTATGATAAAGGGGATGTGTGGGCCGGTTTAGCCTAAGCTTGCCCCTTTTGACAGGTGATTGGGTCAGAGTCTACTCTCTGCCTTGATAGGAGGAGAGAAACAGAGTGTCACCTTTATGGTGTGATTTTTTGAGGCTGAGAATCTACCCCTAACCCCTGGAACACAAAATCTACTTTTGGCACAATCCATATTTACACATGTGCAACCTCTATAACAATCACAAATACAGATTACATATTTTCCATAGCAGCTACTCCTCAAAACCCTGTAGCTGTGAGATCTTGTCTCCGCTTTTCCCAGAATTTTGCCCTTTTCATCCGGAACACAATGTCCAATTTTTAAGCAAATTTCTACAGGTGTGAGTGTTTAAATTGGGCATGGGTTTATAAATGTTTCATAATTCTAGCGGAAATACATTTTGCGTAAAGTCACATTTCTTGCCGTTTCTTTCCAGAACATGTCACACGATTTTGCCGCTTCTTAAAACGTGCAGCCAAAATTTAGACACACGAATCTGTTACTTTCATAATTTTCAAAATTTTAAACAGTAAGTTATCCGTCTTTCTAAAATGTGTTCTTTGTTAATGTTCAGCCACAGATGGTTGTTTGGGTCGGCCTCTTTTTGTCTCGCTGCACCCCAGGAGCAGTCTCCTCCTAGTTTGCTCTTGGCAGAGGCCATTTACAACTGTCCTCACACCCCGCATTTCCTTAGCTGCAGCTGGCCATTGTTCCTCATGCCTCTGTAGCCCAGGTTCTTTCCTGCCCCATAATTAGAGCTTTTGTGTGATTTCCTGCTGGGCAGAAAGACCTTCCTTCTGTGAGAAACCTGTTATTCCAGGTTGGTAGCTTCCTCCAGGTTTATTTTCATTGTTACTTCTGTTGATTTTTCCTTAGCTTAAAACAAACTTGTATCAAATCACAGCAAAATTCTCATTCAAGATTTCAAACCAAGGCATTAAAACAATTACAATATAGATTACTATCAGTAACATGCCTCTTAGATTGCAAACATTTGATTTCAGTTTACACATGTTTAAGTTTAATCAGCCAGGCTCCTGACAGCTGTCATTCAGGCGGCCCAGAGTACTGCACCCAGAGATTTTTTTGATAGATCCACAGACAGGCCACTTTTCCTGTGGAAATGTCTTTATGCTCTCAGCTTTTCAGGACTTTGTAAGTTCACAATGATTTCATAAACTAAGTGAATTGTAGCACCCAGCAAGAATTTTTGATGTTTGAGGGTGTTCTGTACCAGCATTCTAAAGTTTCAGCCACAAAGAAAAAGGGATTTAAAGCAAGATTATGGGTTTAATTTAGCAAAGCACTGCTTTTTCCTTCTGTACTCCATTTTTAATTGTTGTGGAGCCCAGTGACACATTCCAGGAGTGAGAGCTCTGTTTCACCACTGACAACATGCCTGGCGGATTGGGCAGCCATCTTTTGTGCATTAAGAAGCACGATTTTCAGGGATTTTGGCAAGCACAAGGGTTTTGCTGCCATTTTGCTATTTCTGGCACCATCATATCAGAGTGATGCGGCATATCAGATCAAAAGTGGGTCAAAACATCCCACAGCTCACTGAATCAGATCACCCTTCCCGGAAACAAGACAACAGCTAAGTGGCTTACCACTCAAGAACACTGAATAAAACACATGGAATACTATAAAATGCTTGGAGAAAACACTTCAAGCAGCAGGACAACGCAGCAAGTCAGAGACAGATTCAACATTACAAGAAAGCAATAATAAAAGGCCTGTTAACCTTACTAGGTTATCACAACAGTAATCCACTCCGAGAAAGCAATGTTCAAAATCGTAAACAAAACCAGAATATTTCCATCGTACAAAAACCTAAGTTCCCGGTGAATCTATTGGATGATATGACCATCTAGTTCCAAAATAAATTGTAAAACATTGAGCAAGCCATACACGCAGTTAGAGCAAATGGAACTGATATAATCTTTCCCAACAACAGCCCACTCACTACCTCAGCGCTGATCTGATGTGTACCAATCACAAAAATTGATTTAAAAAACTGGTTAAAGAAAGCAACAAAAATGTGGTACTCTATTTTTGTAAATGATTGAACTCTTCACTCAAAATCAACACTGACACTAACACTGCCTCAGCCCCATACTCTTGGAAATCCTGCTGACCTTTGACACCATAAAACAGATATCCTGAGTGAGGAGGATGGATGAAATTGCACTACACAACACAGCACTAGAATGGATTAATTATTTTCACATATAATGGACAGAAATCACCTGGCTTCCTCCTTTCAGTTCTAAACCTCAGAAAATAGCCTGTAGAGTCCTTGAAGAATGGATGGTGTCCCCCTTCCTTTTCAACATCTACATGGCACCACTCATTAAAATCATAAAACCCCACAGGCTCACCTGCCTATGCAGACAACATGCAAACCAACTTGCAACTATGTTACTTACATTGCCCCTACAAACTCTTTCACAGAGTTGAAGATGTGGATTACCAAAAACCACTTAAGGCATAACCCGACATAACGGAAATCATAACCACCTCATCAAATACAGCTCCAGAGGCATCCCAATAATGGCCTCTGATCAGGGTACCTATCCAAAAACTTTAAAAGTATTAAAGAACATTATAATCCTGAAGGAGAATGGATTTACCCTTTATCCTCAAATCAATGCTCTAATGAAGACATCCTTTTTCATCATTGCTCAACCTGATGGATCATGCTATTCTACACCTTTCAGCATAGTTCTCTTGCTGCCACACCACTGATTGCATCAAGAGTTGAGTATAGCAACACCATATACCTTGGAATGGTGGACTATCTAAGGAAGACACTTCAACACATCCAGAACTCAGCAGCTAAACCACTGTTCAGGCTCCACGGTGGGACCACATAACTCCATCATTAAGAAGTCTACAATGGCTACCAGTTAAAAGGAAGAAAATCCAATTCAAAGCACTTTTGCCTCGCCCAAAGAAATCCTCAGGGCCATGGAGCAGAATATATCCGCTCAAAGATCACCCAGTAGTAATCGAGGATGCTAAGGCCCACATTTTGCACCAGAGAGATATACCTTAATCTGTTTACTCTAACTGATAGCAATATTGTCATACTGCCAGCTACCTGGCAGTGCATTATCTAAATCCACATTAGCCTACATTTTGTCTGCATAGCCTCAATACTTGCCACCTAAATGTTTGGATTTACTGTCTGACACTGTCCTGTCTAGTTTCTGCTAAAAACCTACCTCTGTGGGATTGCACGATTAACTTATTTCAAATAGCAAACTGTACCGTTAGGCCTTATCACTTTAGATTCGAATAGCACATGTATCTTGCTTGGCAGTGATTAATCGATGCCACTATATAGGATCAGATGACGCAGCCTTGCTAATATATTGATGTATTACATACACCTATGCTTCCTGTAACGAGTCCTCCACTGCTAACCCTCTGATAAGGAGACACTGCACAACTATCTGTTATATCCTATGTATCAGTCTTCACAGGTCTGCACACTCCACTACGGCTGAGTCAGTACTTTGCTGAATTATGCCACTAGACTCACTGTTGCACCCTTGTCCACTATTGTCATCACTGTCCAACCTCTGTACCTAACCAACCTACACCACACTAGCCAGACCAGCCCTCTCTACCCATCACTGACTAGCTGATTAGCTCCCAAACTCACCAACCCACTTGACTATACTAGCTATCGGTCCGCACCATAGTGCATTATGCACTGTGCATTTCAAACATATGGACCACTCCCACTCCTGTGCCTCTCCATCATACTCATATACTGCATCCAGGCACCAAACCTAATTGAAAAAGAAAAAGGTCATGTGCGCACTCTAGTTCCCAGTCTTGGAGGAGCAGAACTATTGTGCATTTGAACTGGCAGTTAGGATTTAACCTTGGGATATTTTTTTCTGAACATTTTGTGGCAGTTGGGATTTAACCATGTTATTTTTGAACATTGCTGGGATCAAACCCTGTTATTACTAGTTTGAGGATTAAAAAGACTGGGAACTAGAGTGCGCGTCTGACCTTTTTCTTTTTTACTTAATGTTGCAGGAAGCCCGGGTCCTGGAGGCAGCAGCACCGGGGGTTATCATGCCCTCACTTTGATAATCATGGTTTTTCCCACTCCCCCAATTTTGGGTAAGATGTGTGTGTTTGGAGGGGAGTTAGTTCCTGGTCTCCTGAACAAAACATTGTGGCATCACTACAAAGACCAGAATTCCTTGAGACTGTAATTAAACAAGCAATTGGCAACAGCTGAATATAAACACAGCCTCCCTGAAGAGAGTTGGAGACTCGAAAGTACTTGGAGGAGCAGAACTATTGTGCATTTGAACTGGCAGTTGGGATTTAGCCCTGGTACATTTCTTTTTGAACAGTTTGTGGCAGTTGGGATTGCTGGGATCAAACCCTGTTATTCCTAGTTTGAGGATTAAAAAGACTGGGAACTAGAGTGCGCACCTGACCTTTTTCTTTTTTACCAAACCTTATTGGCTTTGCACCCTCCCACACTCACATTTACTCGCAACACACCCCAACATCAAGGATTCTGCAATTAATATGGCCGGAACTAATCTATACCTGAACAATCCAGCTTTATGGATCAAACACTTTACAACCAAACCAACACCTAACCAACCCTGGTCCATTAATTATAGGAAGCTAAGATTACAGTCTAGATTCACCCCTAAACTATCACGCATTTCCTCACCGGCCACTTATAACCATGCCATTCGTATAGTGGGGTTACTCCCTCTGCCATTCATAAAAAAAACCTGCTATTCACAACAACATTTTGAAGCAGGCAAAAGGCATCCCAATCAAATGCGCCCTTGTAAATGCTAGATCTATCCCAGCTCATGCGCTAGATATTGCTGACTTCATTGAAACTGAAGCCTTGGATCTTTCAGCCATCACGAAAACATGGCTACATACAGCATCGGGCCCCACGCTATCCCTAGCAGTACCAGAGAACTACGCCATCATTAGATGTGATAAAGTATCCCCCTTTCTAAAGGTGGAGGTGTAGCCATTATCTTCAAAAGATCTCTCAATCTTACACAATTCCCAAATACGCAAATTGACTCGGCAGAGCTACTAACATTCAAACTACAGCTATCGCCTAATCAAAAAGCCACAATACACCTCATATACAGGCCTCCGTCCCCATTACCACCTTTGCGGAGGATATATCAGCCCTCCTTACAGCCACTACCAAGCCCAACTCCCAAATCATTGTACTTGGGGATCTCAATCTAGGCTACCAAGATCCCAATGACTTTGCACCCTTAGACTTAACCAATGTACTAGCAGATTCAGGTTTCACTCAACATATCCATGAACCCACTCATAATAAAGGAAGAACCCTGGATTGGCTAATCGATCTGAACTGTTCCATCAATCTTGGTTCTGCCACACCTTGCACTTGGTCGGATCATTACAAAATAACTTTCACTATCAAATCCAACCTTCACAGTCTCAAACCAAATCCTGCACCCTCTATCCAGACTAGAAATAAGAAGGACATTACCAAGGAAAAACTACTCCCTTTAATCCTCCCCTTCTTAACAATTCGTCCCTGACCTACTCAGACCCTACAGTCTTAGTAGACACCTACAACCAAACCATAGTGAAAGCATTAAAGTCCGTAGCCCCACTCAAACTGAGGAAATCCAAACCTCGCGCCCATCTCAACTCTTGGTTCACCCCTCAACTAAGAAATTTACAGAAAGCCAAGAGAAATGCAGAGGCACATTGGAAAGGTCATCCAACAGAAATTAATAAAAAACACCCTAAATATGGCATCATCGGCATACAAAGATGCTATATTCCTAGTTAAAAAAAATATATACAATAAACGCATTTCCCAGGCTGAATCTAACACTAAAGAGCTCTTCAAGATTCTCAAACAACTTGAATCTCTGATAGCCCTGATTGACAACTGCATTACTGATACTACATGGCGTTCCAACATCCAAAAAGCGCTTCTTGAGAAAATCTGCTCTCTGCAAACAAAAATCAACACCAAACAATGCAGCCTTCCTACTGACTACCCTTCCTACCCATTCACCAATAATCTCAGCTCTCATGTTCACACAATCAAACCTTTCAACTTCACTCCACTATCCACATGGGAAGTTGAAAATATAATCAAATAAATTAAACCATCCAACTTCCAAGGTGATGCCTGTCCGGCACCTATCATCAAAGAGTCCGCCCATGAACTAGCTCCCTTTATCACCTCATTTATTAATGCTTCCTTCAAATCAGGGTCAGTCGCGGATAACCTCAAGGATGCCTGGGTCATCCCTCTCATTAAAAAACCCACCTTTGACCCTAACAACCCGGCAAATTACAGACCTATCACCACTGTGCCCTTTCTACTAAAAAAAAGGACCACACAGCTTATCTCCAAATACAGGCCTACTTAGAAGCCAACAACCTCCTAGGTCTCCGCCAATCGGGCTTCTGACCTAGACATGGAACAGAAACTGCTCTCATCAATTTAAAAACACAAATTGAGGATGTAAAAGATAAGGGCAAACTGGGGCTTTTACTTCTGCTTCACCTATCAGCAGCGTTTGACTTAGTAGACCATTAAAATCCTCTGTCACCACCTCAAAACTGTTGCCCACTTCTCAAAGGAAGCCCCTTCCTGGATTAAATCCTTCTTGGTTAACAGAACCATGAGGGTCTTCTCATCTACTGCCTCGGCAGAACCATTACCTGTACTATGTGGGGTTCCATAGGGATCTTGTGTTTTCCCCACTCTTTACAATGTATTCACTAAACCACTCTTTGATATACTTGACTATCTGGGTGTCACGTACACAAATTATGCAGATGACACTCAGATACTCATCCCCATCACCGGTGACCATATATCTGACTCTAACACACTCAACAAGGTCTATGCGATCCTCCAGGCCTGGATGGCTCATCATGGGCTTTGTTTGAACAATGAAAAAAACGAGTTACTTATTCTAGGCTCCCGCCTTGGACTGAACAAATTGGACCCCGCCCTTTAAGGCATTCAACATAGATTGGACTACCATTAGCCTATCTAATGATAGGAAAACCTTGGGTATCCATCTTGATTCCACCTTATCTCTCAATAGACAAACTAATGCAGTGGCCTCAGCAGCAGCCTACACATGCAAGCTTATAACAGCATATGGACCTTTACTCTCTACCACTAACTGTATCACCATCGCTAGAACCCTCATAATGTCAAAGTTAGATTATTGTAATGAACTTTACCTTGGCACTAGTCTTAAGAATATCAATAAGCTACAGGTAACTCAAAACAACGCCATTAGGGCTGCCCTGAACATTCCCAGAAAATCACACATATCTGACACCAGGCGTAACCTCCTTTGGCTCCCTGTTGACCAAAGAATAGCACTGAAAACACTCACTCTGACTAATAAATGCCAAGCGAACCACGCTCTACACAACCCATGAGATCCGCTCAAGACCACTCCCTGCGCATACCCAGATTCAAGCTGTATAAAGTGGGGGGCCAGTTTCCCAGTCCTGGCAGCCGAATTATGGAACACTCTCCCCATCACACTCATAGCTGAGCCTTCCTTCCAACCTTCAAGTCTCAAGTCAAGAAATTGCTTTCTGAGCAGGACCTAGGCACCATCCACCTAAAATATCCCTGCTATTTGTCATAATTATGGTGTGCCACCAATGTATTGCATGCAACTATACAACTGTTAAAACCTCATATATATTGCACTCCTGTTAAGTGTAAATAGTTGCTACTTAATTGTATATATCTATTTGTAAATTCTATCTGTAAATTCTTGATTGTACCACCAAGAACTGTTCATTTGATTTAATGTATGTAACAAATACAATTTCATGACGAGCCCAGTTGCCTACGGGCCCGGATGCACTATACAAATAAAACAAATACAAATAGAGTATCAGCTTTTTCCAATGTGTTGGCCAAACACAAAACCACTCTACCAAGGGATATCTACACAGAGATCACCTCAGATTTAAAAACATTATAATGACAGAACCTAACCAACTGAGAAACTGCCCAGCAACAGGAAGCTGACCTGCATTCTGTGACAAACTACAACCGGAACAAAGAACCAAAGCCAACCAATTGTGACCCGTAACCTGTTTTTTTCAAGAAAGGTCTTATTGCCCCTTCCACACACCACCATGTCAGCGAATACCATACTGCCCCCCACAACTACTGTGCACCTTGTGTGACACTCCGCTCACACCGCTCCGCTGACCTTTTCCTACTCTCTCCTCCTCCTCCTCCACCCTGCGCCCCCTCCCGCTACCGCTCTTTCCAAATACTCGCTCCTTTCCAATGGAACCGCCTCCCCTTCTCCATCCGCTCTTCTCCCTCCTACCCTTCTTTCCGCTCTTCTCTAAAATCTTATCTCTTCCATTGACCTCCCCACCTTTTTGCTTCCTCTCTTATTTCTGTTTCTACCACTACCCACACCTCCTACTCCCTTTATCACTTTTGTCCCGCTCCACTCACGCTTAACCTTATCAATAATGTAAATTGTTCCTTGTACTGTTTTCTGGTTTTGATTCAATTGTTATGTAATGCTTGTTGTATTTTGCTTGCTCCGCTTGTAAAGCACTTTGGCCTAAAGCGCTATATAAAATCGAATACATACTAAAAACTAAATACAATGGGGCTTATCTCAGTCTTGCTGCATAATGTACAGCAAACTTCAAGTGACTCACCCAAGTGGCACAGGATATACATCTTTTCAGCTAGAGATTTGGGCCTGGGAATGCACAGAAAATGGGCAAAGAAATTACACACCCCCTGTATGTCTCACTTCAGCCGCTATTAATCCTCAATGCTCAAATTCGGCACACAAACCAAAATGGCGTAATAATACCCCTGTCTCCAGATGGCAAACAATAGAACTTTACACCTCTCCCGCCAATGTTCATATCACAGCACGTGGCCAATGCACACTAGCACTATGGGCACACAAGGTCTCATTTCTGGTCATAGACCCCTCAATGCCCTACCAATACAAGCGCACAGTGCACTAAGTATTCCCGGTCTGGGCGCATCCACACATGAGCACAGCAGTCTTTCATGTCCCTTTCGCCGAGCTTAACCAAGCGCCCACGCATGCTTTTTCAGAGTTGCCAGAGCACCTGGAGACCTTGCAAATGGCAACACTGCAGAGTAAACTCCTAATCAAATAACGTAACATAATATAAGTATACTAAGAACTGTGACACAGTGACAGGCGCACTTGCAATATTGATCCAGAAATAATCCTTTTACAGACTCTAAAGGCAGAAGCAACATTATGTGTTTGTACGTAAGAAGGTGTACATGTTTTCCGTCCTAGGGAGTACAATACAAAACGGTATTAAAGAATAATGTCAAATTCAATTGAAAGTATTACAAAAGGGACCCGTGATTTATCACCTCTCACTTTATGATTCCTGTTTATTGAGTTTCGCATAACACAAATGTAATGTTTTGAAAAACGAATACAAAAATGTTGAGCAAGAGAATGTCTCCACGCTTGCAAACTATTTGCTCTCGTCCAGACAACATGGAAATGGGTGTTACACGCTGGCGATTCCAGGGGTTGAAAAAATAACTACTTATAAGTCAAAGGTAGTGTTGAAGGGGCACCTCTTCACTGTGTACAGTCATTAAAAGTACACGTGATAAGGCCTATTCAATTTTGTGATGCCAAACCAGTGTGGCGGGTAGTGTCTTGTAATATGTGTCATATGTTGAAATCCAGCACCAGGAGGCAGGGTTACAAATCATGTTTCTGCTTCTGTCTATTCCCTTTTGTGAAGTGAAGGTCCAGCCTATTTTTGGTGACAAGGTCTTCCTGCTTACAAATATATGCACACTATATTCATATTTCAAAATTAATTTAACAAATATTGGTAATTTTGAATGGCTCGGTCTGGGACCCCCTTGAACTGAAATGGACTAGCCTGACCAACATTCTGATTGTAAATAAGCAGCCACGTTCTAATATCGTGTGCTATGGTTGGTTTCCAGTGTATTCGTCTTTCCATGACATGTAGGGTGTACCATTTGTTTTCCAGACTGGACGTCACCTATAAGAACAGCCATTTCTGGTATACCTACCTCCTGTACAACCATACAGCTGTCTCCGAAAACAGGTAAATGCAGAGTCTTGGAGCCAGATTCCCAAATGAGCGCAAATGAAAGGCGCGCAGTGAATGTGCTCCTTTCATGTGCACGCATAGCCAGCATGCTCAGGTCACCTGATTCACATTTCTGGAGGGGCTGGGAATAGCTCAAAGATGTGCTGTTCATGATTTGCACCCCAAGCCCCCTTTCCCCCGCCTGTTCCGAACAGGTGCAGTGGGAAACTACCATTTCGGTGTATTTAAAAGCTCATCTCATTTGTGAATTCTGGATGTTTGTTTGTTTGTTTGTAATGTGCGCCAGACCCAAGGGTAACCGGGCGCAGTGAAGAGAATATGCAAAGCTTACAATGTTACACAGAATTACAGTGTTACAAAGAGTTACAATGTTACATAGGATTACAATGTTACATAATTTACAGTGATAAGGAGAAGGTATGTACAGACTTAGCAGGGGTCATATCTAATCAAGAGGTTGAGGCATTGCTATAAGATGAGGCGGTCAGTTATATATAAATTTACGATAATTATTTACAATTGTGATATATCCCTAATGATACATATATACATTCAGATAAAGTAGCATAACACAGATGTCTATCAGTACCTTACATGTTTTTGTCATTGAGGTTTTTGATAAGATTTATTCTAAAGTGTGAGAAAGGTTGGTCTGTTCTCAAGTTGTGTGGCAGGGCATTCCACCATTTAGCAGCTAGCACGCGGAAACTGGTACCGTCAATTTTAGCAAGTTTAAATCTAGGAATTACCAGGCAGTTGGAGTTGGAAGTTCTTGTAGGCCTACTGGAGATTTGTCTTTTTCTTTTGTCCATCAGGTAGCTAAGAGCGGCGTTGTTGAGGGCTTTGTGCGTCAAGGAGAACATTTTTAGATGGATTTTATTGTCAGTGGAAAGCCATTTGTAATGGTGTCTGATAGAGGAGTTATGTTCCCTTTTATTTATGCCTAGAGCAGCTCTGATGGCATTATTTTGTAAGATTTGTAGCCTTTTGGTGATAGTTTTGTTAGCACCACTGTAAATGGCATTACAATATTCAAGTCGGGATAATATTAAGGCTCCCGCTAGGATCATGCAACTATCGTTAGATAAGAAAGGTTTACCTGCTCTTATTAATTTACAGGTATAAGCTGTGGTGGAAGCTAAGGAGTTAACTTGTTTGGTGAAAGACATGGTGGAATCGAGATAGAAACCTAGTGTTTTTAGTTCTCTCGAAACCTTAATGCTATTGCCATCTATGTTAAACATGGAGTAGTCCTTGCCTAACTTGTTGATATTGGCCTGCATGCCCAGGATGATCAGCTCGGATGTGCTTTTAAATGCACAGATACACCCCCTTATTTGCGCAAATGTGGAAAAGGAGGAAAGGTGCATGTAGCTGAGTGTATCTGGGATGCCCTCATTCTTATGCCCTTTGATAATTGGTCTGTACCTTTTATTGGCGGAAGTGAGGAGAATGGAATGAATCTCCTCGCTTGCGCCAAGAAAAAATGTGTACATTTGGCCCTTGTTCTTGAAATCTATGGAGGGATTTCCTCGCTCAGGCAAGTCATCTTTTGGCACATTTCCTTACGACCCTCTTTCAGAAACCAAGGGCACATGCAGAATAAGCTTTGGAGCAGGTACCACCCATCACCAAGCGGTTACATAGGAGTCCAGGCAGAGACATTTGATTACGTTGTGCATGCTATCATTCCTTTATAAAGTATGCACAATAGACTTGTCTTTGTTGCCAGTTCACCTATGTGCACAGGAGCGCATTAGGCGGGACTGAAAATAAAAAAGGATAGAAGTAATAACAGCTAGAATAAATTAAATGACTGGTGGTTTTAAACATGGTGTCTACCTGGAAAGAGCTTTCTGCTCCCCCCAAAAAAAATCACTCCCATGTATTACATTAAAGGCAGGACATTCTCCCTTAATGAGGCCCTTAGACTTTAAAAGGGTTAATATTAGCCTATTGTTAACTATAGAAAATAAGATGTGATAGAAGGGAACAGTAGAGCAGACAAACACATCTTTATAATCGTAGAAATATTCACGATGGAATCTTCAACTGTCTCAGATGTTTTCATTCAGAACTATTGGGGTGCTCATTTTTAGTTTTGACTTATAGGTGTGGCAAAGCAGCACATCATGGCGAACCTATTGGCATAGGAGTGAAGAAATGGGCAAAGGCATGTGAGAAGGGATACACAGTGCGTGGGTTTTGGTTGTCTCTAGCAAGCAGAGTGGCCACGTTGGAGTGGAGACGTTCTAATGCCAACCCAATGCGTGTTTCTCTGTCATTCATCATGCAAAGTTACTTGTTATTTTTAGATATTTTCTTAGGCTATGTGGCAGGATCAATGGGATATGAGCTCAAAGGGACGGCAGTTGTATGCAGTGTGCAGGGAAGTGCGGGTTCGGGCATTTGAGTGGGGGGTAAAGTTGACACGAAGAGAGGAAACTATTTTGAATCGCCTTAGGGTGGGTCATGCGGGGTTGGCGGGATGGAAGTGTTTGATGGGTAGAGTTACATCGGCGGCGTGTGAGGCTTGCGGGTGCCCAGAGACTGTGCCTCATATGTTGGATTGTGTGAAGTTTGATGTGCAGTGGGAATTAATCAGAGTCCGGAGGAGTGGCATTGGGGTAGTTGTACTGGGGTTATCTGATCTGTTCTGTTGGAAAAGAGGAGTGGTGAATGAAAAGTGTAGGTTCCTGCTTCAGTTCGTGCGGGAGACTGGTAAGTGGGATGAGATCTACTGGAGGTTGATGGCTGATTGGTGCTCTTTTTGGCAAACATCATCTTAATAGATGGAAATCGCTGGCTTCAGATTTCTGGAGTCATCCTAACAAGAAGAAAAAGATTTATGCTATTTATCCTAATTTGGCCTGCAGCTGCAGCCTCTATATATATATATATACACACACACACATACACACACACACACACACACTGCCCCTGCTCTGCAAACACACACACAGCCCCTCTTCAGCACTCCACAAACACGCTGCTGCGCCACTAAACTGCTAAGCCACACCACACCAGCACTGCATGTGCAGACACATACAAGCCAGCACTGCACAGTCATCATAGCATTGCACCCACACTGTCCTCAGCACTGCACACACTACACATCGCACTGCACACACAAACTGTCCCCAGTATTGCCCTACCTTGCCCTAGCACCGCACACTCACACACAGCCAGAATGAAATCTGCCCTTGAAGTGCTAAGTAAGTACATTACATTTGGGGTTACTGTGCTTTCTGCACCTAATAATGACTAGTTTTAGTATGAATATAAGAATGTGGCCTTACTGTGCTCACTGGCCATAATAGAATCTAGTGCTGAATTTGTAACTGGACACAATGGTAGCTGTCCTTACTGAGCAAAGTGGCCATAATCAAACATGGCACTAAGGTCCTGTTTGGGAATATTGGAATCTGGCTGTGCTATGCTAAATGATCACAGTAGAAAATGCCACTGCTCTGCTATTTACACGTATACTTGACAATGGGTTCAGTACCTGGGAGTTGCAAGGAGTGGTGTAAACAATTGTGATGTGAAGACAAACGTCACAATTATGTAAATCCGTGGCATTGCCATAACAAAACCCTGAAATGGTGTGAGCACCTGAGCCTGTGATGGCATTACCTAGTATATGATAGCAAAACCTGCGATATTTATTTATTTATTCACATTTATTCACATTTATGAAGCGCGCAGTAGCCCAGAGTACATAGGAGTACCAGAGCATATTATGTCAATTCCGACATATTATTGTACTTCCTGGTCATATAATGGCAAAAGCTGCTGAATAGTGAGACGTGGAGCCAATACCCATGTATCAGCCACAACCTCAAAAGTGCTAATGGCATGGAGGGGGGGGGGCACCTGTGCGTGCACTTACGTACACTGCAATCCCACCTGTGCAATTTTAATTGTTTACACTACAAAGGGCAACAAATGCATGCAAATGCTGGAGGTCCTGGGTTTATATGCATTATCTGCACTTTGCAGTGAAAAGAAATGTCAATGCCTCCTGCCATCCCCATTTGGCTTCACAAAAGATTGCTATGGAATAGCCAGCTTTTAGTGTGTGCTAAAAGCTGGCGATTCCATATGAAGCCAATGCATTCACGCCAGCATGACAATCACATGCTTGCCTGAATGCCTTTGTTTCAGAAAGATGGTTTAGGCGGGAATGCTAATTCCTTTCCATGACCCCCTCCACCTGTCGTACACTGTACAAATCTCGCAGAGGTATCGCATGGAGTGTAACAACCATGTATTTATTTATTCTGTGTGGTTTTGCAAGACGCCCACTGTGTTATCAGTTGCTTCATAACACTGCAAGTGGAAGGGGGATCCGGGTAGGAGAGGATTCTGTTTTTATGAGCGTTGGCACATTCAGGAACAGATACGTGACAGAAAGTGGGCAAACGGAAACTACAGTCCAAACCAGAGTAATGATTTAAAAATCATAAATGCTTTATAATTTAGCATTTATATAGCGCTACGAACCCCCAGGCATCTGAGCCTGCTTATTATTACCCGCGGTTTGTGATGCTCATTTATCAACCTGGGATGGATGAAAGGCTGAGTTTCTAGCTGCCGGGATTCGAACAGTGCTGGTGTGCTCTGTACGGATGTCAAAGCGAGCGCTCAACTCACTGTGCTATCTGTCCAGTTATATACTGTATTTAACACTACGAGGATTGGAAAATCTCCTCATTCAACTCTCCTATCTTAAACAACTGGACTTCCTCAGACTTGGCACATTTCCTGTGGCTGCTCAATAGCAGCCCTTCCTCTTAATGTAAGGAAGAGCCGCTATGGCTTCTTTCAATGAATGTCTTAGTATTAAACGGATCCCTTCAGAGCAAGCATTTCCACAAAGGCCTTCCTGGAATCTTGGCCCTTGGGATGAGAGTGGGCCAACGAAAGAAACAAAGGAGACACTGTATTGAAAGAGTACCAATAATTTGTGTGTAATGAATGTACCTGAGAAAGCAAAAGACTATTAAGAGTGTACAAGTGATGGACATAGTGTTAATGCAGAGCAGTGGCCTGAGGAACCATGGCCAGGAGGTGGCTGTTCCATTATGAGGGAGAAGGCCTGTGCAAAGAAGCACTGTGGGCACTTGTTCTTTTGTGAGAAGAAGAGCTGCAGGGAGAAACACTTTAAGTTCTGTCAAATTAAGTTCTGGCCAGGTAATGAGACCCTGAAGGACAGATCGCAGGTGGGAGTCTTTCGGCATGTGGACTAGCTTGAGGGAGGACCTCATGTAAGCCGATTGAAGCAGTATCTCCATTTGAGACTTTCCTGTACAATAAATTCTTTCAGGAAAAGTGTTGGCAAGTTTGAATGGAAAGGATTGCGCAGGACGACCCTGTGTCCATGCAATGCTGCTCAGTGCGTAAGCAATTGCAGGCTGACTGAGGTTTGTTGAATGTGATATCAGGCAGTCAAATTGAGAAGTGGGTCGGCATTTTAGAGATAGGAGCTGTTGGGCAGACCTGCAGTGAAATGCTCAACCCATGCATTCCAGTGTACACAGCTCCAAATACGCCAGAAGGAACCAAAATGTCCAAACACATTTGGGGAGGCAACAAGGAAAACATTCTAGATAATAAAGGGTTAAAGACTTGAGCTTAGGGCACTTTCGGAACATGCATGTAATGGATGGGATCCCACAGAATAACTCTGAATTCAAATAACCGAACTAACTCAGGAAGATGGCAAAGTAATGTTTTATTAACAATTATCTAAAACAGGGAGTTTACAGTGTAGAGGAGCAGCTGAATGCCTCTGCAGGAAGTCCCACCCCCATCCTACCTATATGCTGCAATCCAGAGATCGCGACATGCACAACACCAGTGAAGGTGTCTAATCCACTAACAGCATTCAAGAAAAGGTATCCATTGAGAAAACCTTATGTGATGTATCCCCATAGAGATGCCAATCTCTTGGAGGAGATCCCCGAAGGAATATGAAGATGAGAGAAAGAGAAGTTGGTGACGTCACATGAAGCAAGCGTGACGCACTGAGAAGAGTGGCTGAAGAAAAGGATGTATGGACTGTACAGAATCTGATGACGAAATAAAGAATCGAGTAAACTTTCATATGCAGAATGAAGATTGCACGTGTGAAGAGCACTGCTGAAAATACAAGCTGGTTTATAACTGTACAGATGCAGCAACGCAAGTGGACTAAGTGGTCTTAAAGGCAAGCTATACGTAGTGAATAGACTGCATGCAGTGCCGCCATTATATAGAAGCTTGATATCTTGATATCGGTGTCACATATTTAGTAGGCACAGACCCACAGAGAAGGAAGGATCAGAAAGCTGTGTTGCAGCAAACATAAAGCCAAGAGCATGGAAAGGCCTGGAAGAGATGTCTGGGCTGGTGTCAAAGGATACAGTGACCAAGAACTAGTTATCTATCCTTGAAGAACAGTGATCATGAGACGCTGAATCAGCCCTTGTTAAGGTGTAAAGAAAGAACACAGCGATTTCCAAGTTTATTCATTCAAGACAATTAAATGCTGCAAAATAGGCTGAAATATGGTCTTGTGTCAAGCGAGCCAAGGATGGAAATAGGAGTTGGGCGTGCAGACCAGAAATGTGATAAGAGTGTGCCTATACTCCCTTATATTCCCAGGAGCAAGAATACTTTGCAAGGCCAAGTTCAAAGACAATCTGAATGGCAGAAGGCATGAGTGATGAGAGATGTTGGGCTAATTGGGTGGGCAGACATGGTCAAGTCCACCCACTGACACCTGGGTTACCAGTTTACGTGCTGCTAGTGAGCCGAATATTCCAGAAGGACGTGAAAGTGCCAACCAATTGTAGAGGGCCATATAACGGAGGGCTTTATAGTTTGAGAGCCAATGATGTACCGTGTACTTAATAACTGTTGAAGATGACTTGCACTAGGGGGGGGCATAAATTGTTCACCTGACTGTAGAGACCCAATCACAACCCATCCCTATATAGAAAGTATATTTAGATATTCCCTGTAAGCGTATCATAACTCCCCCATATGTTTTTTTCTTGTTTGCCATGTAGTATGACATCACATATGATGAATCTTTAGTATATAAATGTGTTTTTTATGCAAAATGATTGTGAGCTGGTGCAAATGTCCGTTGATGTCAGTTGTAACTCCTTGTTTCAGATAATTGATAATAAAACAGTCAGGAGAGACTTTTTTGCCAACTTCCTGAGTCAGACATATTCTTTGGTGTAAGAGTTATTCTGCATTCCATCCATGCATGACATGTTACTGATTTACGGACCCCCTGGGTTCAACAACGAACATCAACTGATGTACGATCAGGTTCTCTCTGTGATCATTTCGCAAAACACAGTTTATATATCAAAAATACGTCAAAGGTTACATCGTACTAAGTGGCAAATAAAGAAAAACCAACTAAGGGTCGGGATTGTTTTAAGGGGAACATCTAAGTATATTTTCTATAGGAACTAGGATTGTGATTGGCTGCCCACTGTCAGTGGACAATATATGCCTACCTCTAAAACATGTCATCTTCAGAAACATTAGATACATGATTTCTCACTGGTTTTCAAACTATAAGGTCCTTCGTTATATGGACCATGTCAATTGGTTGACCTGCTTGTGCCATGTCTGGAACATTTGGTTCACTTAGCAGCATGTACGCCCAGTCCCAGGTGCAAGGAGATGGGGCATGACATTACCTCCCCACCCAATTATCCCAGCAGCTCTCATCACCCATGCCTTCTGCCATGAAGATTGTCTTTGAACTTGTCCTTGCAAAAATATCCTTGTCTTTAGAAGACATGGGAGTGTCAGCACTCACTATCGTGTACTGGAACTCTAAGTCCAAACTCTATTTTCATCCTTGTCTCAGATGACAGGAGACCACAATTTGGTCCATTTTGCAGGTTTAAATTCCTTAAATGAATTAAACTTGACACTCTTTTTGTTCCTTCTTTGCACCTTAACAACGGATGAGTCATCCTTCGCATGTTTTATTCTTTCCAGAATAGATAGCTTACCTTGGCTGCTTCGGTCTTGACTCCAGGCCAGACAACCTTGCCATGCAGCTCCATGATTCAGCTTATTCTTGCTGCGACACAGTTTTTCCTTTCCTCTTCATGAGTCTTGGCTTACTAAATTCATGATACCGATGTCCATCTTCTATACAACAGCGGCGTCACCTGCATTCTATTCACTACGCATAGCCAGCTTCTATGATGACTGTTAGGATCAGCCTTCCTTTCTTATGGTTTCTCTTACTGAATGCTGTATGTATGTGATGATGTCATTTGTGGAATGTATGAGGTATCTTGGAGTGTTTGTGTATGAATGGGTTCTAACCCAGGGAGTTGATCTAAGGAAGCCTGGGTGGTGGGAGCCAGTGGGTTTCCCTCATGATTTCCTCCTATCTCCTTATGGACTTGATGAGACCTGATTTTGTACCTGTAACTGAAGAACCTGAATAAAGCAACCATTAAGCATACCTGCAACTGTATCCTGATTATATCACTATGACCCAGACCGGGTCATAACAATTGGCGACGAGGACTGGTCTCCAACAGGACTGGTTGGATGGACCCTGAAGGCTACAAGGCAACAGGTACCTGTGTGTGTGGTGTGTAAGGAGTGGTCCAGGATAAGGAGTAAGGAGATACTGCTGCGGGGGGTGCAGAGCAGGAGCGAAGCTCAAGTGAGAGACTGTACAAGGAGAGGGAACCCACTGCCCCCCATGGTCCAGGAAGAGTCCCACCACCCAGGGCTGAGAAAGTGACAGTGCCTTGGTAGGCGCAAGGACAGGCATCCAGGGCTGAGGAACTGTTGGTGCACTGGGAGGAGCAAGGCGAAGGACCCCGTGCGGGGTACAGAAGGCTGCCTGCTGAGGCACGCAGGGGCAACAAGGTGACACCCAGAGAGAATTCAGAGAGACAGTTCTGTGAGGCAGCTCGCCTATGCATTCATGGATGTGCTTTAACATGGTATGGTCTGAGAAAGAGAGGACCTCATCGAGGTTCTCGATGTGCCCAAAGACTAATCTAGAGTGAGTTGTTGGCTCGCCATATATGTGAAGTCCCAGGGGTCGCCTGAGCTACACTACTCCAGCTGATAGAAGGAATTCTGTCATTATGATTTTCGAGTGAAGCATTGGGAGTGCTTCACAATGGGTGTTGTGCAGCGCCGCTTTGGGCAATGACCTCAGTTAGCTGAAGTGACAGTTGGCCGGAGAGGTCCGGGTGCTCCTGAGCTCGTAGTGGCACTGATGATGTCATTGGACTGCGGAATATCCTGTGTTTACACTGCTCAGGCTTCGGTATTGTGATGGATGTGTCCATGAAGAAGAAAGAAGAAGAGGAAAAGTTTTCATTTCACACGCAGCGTTTGAAGTTTTCATAGCGCTGGTTTTTGTTTTTTGATAGTGTGTGACTCGTGTCTCAGTGCCAGCTTCATTGGTATGGCGCGCAATATATGTGCGTGTATTCATAGTTTTTCGTATTTTATGTAGGTCAAGCACGGAGCTGCAGAAAATAGTGAGCATGGCTGCGCTGAGATAAGGAATTTAAAGCAACCATTGCATTGAATGTAAGAAAAAAAAAAATTGGACATGGGTTGTTCACATTAGCCTGCTGTTTATCTTGGCATTATGCATTTTGCAAATATGTTCAGTCTGTGTACTAAATTTCAAACAACAAAGATTAATGGGTACATAAATTCGTACATAAATGCATGGTGAAACAGCAAGGATGGATGGATGGATGAATGATATAAGGCAAGGCAGTGATGGAGTGTTAACATCTTGATTTAAAAAGCCATTAGTATAACCTTTTGAAGTTGCAGGAAGGTTATGTTGCAATGCGGCAACAGAGACTTTTAGAATGCTACAAGAAGTTTTTATTACAGGGTTATATTTACAGCGATGTTTACACACGGGATGAATGGAGTTGTGTGCAGCATGATGTGATTCCATTTTTGGTGATATTCATTTTCATTTTATGCTTTCTGACTTGTTTTAGTTTTTAACCATCTTGAGGATTTGCAGCTTGTAAAGTTGTACATGAAAAGGCAGCATGAACTTTTAGATGGTGTCTCTACAGTTGTTTCAGAGGCATGTCATTATTGAAATGTTATATTGTTATCTGATTTATTAAGCACGTGATTTGATTTGGAGTGTGGGTAGGGCCCTGCCCACACCCCTCAAGTTACTTCCGTTGTAACTAAGATGTTGTTGCTTGATTGTTTGAGTGATTAAGTTACACGACTGTGAGAAGTTGCATGGGGTGCATGTAACCAGTGTGACGTGTGCGTGCACTGACTGGTTGTGGCTAGTAAAGAGGCTCTGCGGAGTCATGATAGTAATTGGTATGACTAGTGGTAGTCTGATCAAGCGGCTCTGCGGAGTCATGATAGTGAATTGTATGACTAGTGGTAGTCTGGTCAAGCGGCTCTGCGGAGTCATGGTAGTGAATTGGGTGACCAGTGGTAGTCTGGTCAAGCGGCTCTGCGGAGTCATGATAGTGAATTGTATGACTAGTGGTAGTCTGGTCAAGCGGCTCTGCGGAGTCATGGTAGTGAATTGTGTGACCAGTGGTAGTCTGGTCAAGAGGCTCTGCGGAGCCATGATAGTGAATTGTATGACTAGTGGTAGTCTGGTCAAGCGGCTCTGCGGAGTCATGGTAGTGAATTGTGTGACCAGTGGTAATCTGGTCAAGCAGCTCAGAGGAGTCATGGTAGTGAATTGTGTGGCTCAGAGGAGTCAGTATAGTGTTTTGTGTGGCTCAGAGGAGTCAGTATAGTGTTTTGTGCTGAGCCATGAGGGTGAGTGATTCATTATTCTTGTTTTTACTTTAAGGTTGTTTCTGGGGTCATCCAGGAGTTCCTTCTGGGTGGTTCTGGGAGCTTGGCAACATAACATCTTGGTAGTGGGGTTACCTGGTGGTTTTTAGTAGCTTTGAGGGCTCGAGGTGTCTGGCCAACACATCGAGGAAGTACGGTGGTATGGTTGACTGGTTCCCCACCAGTTGCCTCTGTTGTGAGTGTTGCTATGAATGTTGAGTGGTTGAGGATGAGTCAGGTGAGTGTGTTTTATTTGATTGGAGGCGCCTGTCTCTTCAGTTGTCATGAGTCTACGGTCTGGTGTAGTAGGTTAGACATGTTCCTTGTAGGTGTGTAGCGGACTTCGTGCCAGCCCGTATAGGTGGCTGTTTGTGCTCAGGTGTGGCAGCCCTGAGGTCTACCAGTGGCAGTGGTGGACGGGAGGTGGTTTGTTTTCCTCAGGTTGTGTATGGCATGCTGGTTAGTAGCCCAGAGGGGCAGGTCTGTGCTCCAGCGTGGCAGGCTGGTGACCCGTTGGTGGCGGCGACGGGTGGAAGGTGATGCGTGATTTTTTGAAGGACAGAAGTTGTTGTTGTTTAGATGGTGGGGTGCCGTTACTGGATTGTTAGTTACGCCTGGTTGTCCAGCTGTTATATTCTTGGTCTTTTAGAGTGACTGGCAGAGTATTTGTGCTTGAGGCCTTGTGATGGTTAGGTGTGATGACGGCTTCAGGTCATGGTGTGTTTGAGGTGTGAGTTAGGATTAGCCTTCCCTTCTATGGTTTATAAGGGAAGGAGGTGTTAGGATCAGCCTTCCTTTCTTATGGTTTCTCTTACTGAATGCTGTATGTATGTGATGATGTCATTTGTGGAATGTATGAGGTATCTTGGAGTGTTTGTGTATGAATGGGTTCTAACCCAGGGAGTTGATCTAAGGAAGCCTGGGTGGTGGGAGCCAGTGGGTTTCCCTCATGATTTCCTCCTATCTCCTTATGGACTTGATGAGACCTGATTTTGTACCTGTAACTGAAGAACCTGAATAAAGCAACCATTAAGCATACCTGCAACTGTATCCTGATTATATCACTATGACCCAGACCGGGTCATAACAATGACTTAGTCTACTTGAGTTTCAGGGTCTACAACTATGGAATGGTTGATTCTCTGCAGAACTTCGTGCATGTGCAATCTTCTTTTTCATATTTAAAAGTTCACTTGATCCTTTACTCCATCATTAGTTTCTGTAGGATCCATACATCCTCTTCAGCTAGTATCTCGGGACGTCGTATATGTCTCTTGTGACGTCACTAGCTTCTTTCTTTGCTCTTTTTCATTTTCCTTCAGGGAGTTTCTCCGTTAGGTTGTCATCGCTTCGGGGATACATTTGGTATGGTTGTCTTAATGGGTATCTTCTTTCAAACACACCCTGCGGTATTGGCACAACTGCTGGTGTCAAACACGGCACAATCTCAGGTCTCCAACATATGGGAGGTAGGGGGGTGGGGTTTCCTGCAGAGGCATGCAGCTGCTCCTCTACAGACTTCAAATTGTATTAGTGCATTGCACAAAAGGAAATTAATTTGCAGTTTTTAGACACATGCCTGTTGTTGCTCTTCATGGTATGGGCATGTGTTCTGTTTACTGGGTCCTGATTCCTGATTTGGCAAATCCTTTCCAAATTAGGTCTATGATTTTGGCTGAACTTGAGAAGCTCCTGCAGAAGGTGAGAGACTTGAACTTTTGCACCTGTGCTCACTGGTAAAAGATGGAGACATTGGAGAGGATAGCAATTGTCACTCTCCTGGGAGTGTGGTGGCAGAGATGGTGGAGGTGGCAGTGGCAATGTGATTGTTCTGTGTAGGGGTCGATGGAAGCATATCTCCAGTACCTTTCCTGGGAAGTTCTAAGTGAGACCTCTTCCTCTTCTGGGCTGAACTTTAATCTCCCCCCTCACCCCCAACGCCGAAAGATAGATTGGTGTTGATTTCAAAATAAATATTTTGGCACAAATCTGAAAATAGGGCGCCATTTAAGCTTAATTAAAATAGTAACAGATTCTAAACACTTTTAAAACCATTGCTGATGTTTCCTGATGAAAACAATTGCTGATTGCTGATTGCAAACCAGCTCTTACGGAGTTGTTTTCTCAATGTAAATGATGGGTGGAGCTTTGGAACACTGACCTTTTGAGCATCAGTGAGCAAAACATTTAGGCACACTTTAAAATGACACATTTTGGGGCACTTTGTTTCAAGTGCAAAATCGCTACAAGCTGCATGGTCTGTTTAGTACAGGACCCACATCTAGAATTTTCCTGTATCACCCTTCAAAAGAACCACACAAGCAGACGATGGAGGCCTCTAGCATCGGTTGAAAATGGTGGCACAAATGAATGGATCAGAGACAACTATGTTTGTGTTAAATCTGGCATTTGTTTCTAAGTGCTGTTTATGACGTTGGCAAGACTCACATTTTCAAAATCCTGCTCTCCTCTAATTTCCAGCTCCTTCAGCACAATTAGGTCTTAGAACACATGAACCAGAGGGATTACATCACTGATTGAAGTGTTATGATGGCTGACAGCACATTTTGCATACTCAAAGGACATTGTCTATGCTGCAGGATGGCTGGCGAAGAGAGGGGCATGAAGGAAGTGAGCAGTGATGAGGCATCCAGCGGAGGACGTGAAGCAATGACCCACATAAGAGGGAAGAGATTGGAGGGAGTGCACAGAGTAGTGGGAGATAGTGCAGAGAGTGGCAGATCACAGTTTGGCGAAGAGAGGGGCATGAAGGAAGTTAGCAGTGATGAGACATCCAGTGGAGGACGTGAAGCAATGACCCAGATAAGAGGGAAGAGATTGGAGGGAGTGCACAGAGTAGTGGGAGGTAGTGCGGAGAGTGGCAGATCACAGTTTGTCAGATGAACCCACATGACCACGCTGGGGAACAATTTCCATAAGGTCTGGATAATAATTGACTCCCAGGATTCAAACATCCATTGCATTTTTTCTGTTCGAAATAAGCCGGAGCCCCACCCTGGATCAGGGAGGCGACATTGTAGTAGTGGATGTTTGCAGGGGTTCAGGAATTGCACCTTAAGTGTCAGCAGACTTCAGTGAGCCTCTGGGAAAAAACAAATCCAACTGGAACCATCAACCTGCAACACCTGTCGGGCACTCAAGAGTAATAAATAAATGGGACCTTTGGGACATGCAAGTCCAGCTGGACCATCCGTTTTGCCATTTCAAGGAGAGGCTAGATTGGGCCTCCTGTAGCGATGCAATTTTATGTCTATTTGTATTTGCATTCATTTGAAGAACACAGATGTCAATCTCGATCAGACATGACTTAGAGCAACACATTTACAGATGATGGAGGTGTTCTCCTGAAGGGTGAACGTACATTACCACAAAGATGAGAACAAGTGGTGAGCCAGAGACATAGACGAAGAACAAACACACAAAAGATAACAGAATCATGTGACTTACAAAGTTAACATTAACCCAGGGCTGCAAATGCTTCCAAGTTAATAGTATTCTACCAATATTCAAAATTACGCTATTTAGCTGCATTGGAGGAAGAGGTGGGTTCAGCTAGAAAGGATGGGGGAGAGAGCAGGGTAACTTCCACTTTGCCAAAGAGGTAATGTTTAAGCCATGCTTTGAAGAGATACACAGCCAGGATCACTTTGATTGCAATGGGCCATGGGTTCCAATGGAGCTGCATGAGTAGGGAGAAAGACGAAACGCGAGAGAATGCACAAGAAGGGGGCACGTGACATTGAGTTCAAGTGCAGAGGACAAGAAGGGGGAATTAGATTTTAAGAAGAGAGACAAAGGGCATCATTATGACCTCGGCGGGAGCCATGCCGCTATTGGCGACATGGCTGCTGCCGAAATCGCATCCGGGTCCACAGAATGAGGAATTACCGGGCCATTCCGAGTTCGGAAGGCCCGGTAATTCCTCCCTCCAAGGACCCTTCCCCATTCCCATTTCAGCCCCCATAGGGCTGAATGGGAATGGGAGAAGGAGCAAACAACGGGCCATTACGAGTTGGCCCGTTGTTTGCTCCCTCTTCCCCTCGCGGGACCCGGTAAGCACGCCTGGTTTGACCAGGCGTTACTTCCTGGGTCCCGCGAGGGGACCTCGTAATGAGGTGGTACGGGGTAAACGGTGCCGGCACCTTTTACGGCGCCATTAACCCCGTGCCGCCAGGGTCGTAATGAGGCCCATACAGTCAGTGAGGTACATAGGGGCAAGATCATTGATAGCTTTTTAGACTAGGAGAAGAAGCGTGAAAGGAGAGCCAACCAGAATGTTGTCGGACGGTAGAAGTGGGGGATGATCTCAGTAGGTTGTAGAGCATGATGGCAGCTAAGTTGAGATATTTGTTTAGAGGTAGGAAGGAGTAGAGGGGAAGGCCAATGGGCAGGCATGAGCTGTATTCCAGTTTGCCGAGCACAAGGGTGGAGATTAGAGTTTTTGTAGAGTGGAAAGAAATATATGAATTTTCTGAGTGGTCAAAGGTTAATATGATCAGCAGAGGTTGAGGTATTGATGAATTGTTAAAGTCGGAGGTTGCAATCACAGAGGACCCAAAGGCTGTGAGCCTTGCATGAGGGGAAGGAGATAGGAAAGGTAGAATAGGGATGCCATTTTAATCCATTCAGAGAGGGCTGAGGTGAAGGAGGGAAAAAGTGAACAGGATTTGAGTGTTGTCAGCAAAGAGGCGATAGAGAATACCAAAGGACGAGATAAGTCTTCTGAGGGCAGCGGTATAGAGGGTGAAGACTGATCCTTGGGGGATAGTTAAAGGGAGAAAAGTGGGGTCAAAGGTTTGTAAATTCCAGTAAATTCTAACTTTCAGGTAGGAGGACATACAGGCTAGAGCAGTTTTTGGAAACCCAAGGTCCTGGAGAGCGAGGAGGAGAGAGGAATGGTTAATAGTGCCAAAAGCAGCAATGAGGTCCATAAGTAGAATAACGATGATAGTTTTGTGTGGTGAACACTAGGGAGAAATTTGGAGACATGTATGAGTGAAGTCCTGGTGGGGTGTTTTCTATGCTGCCAAATTGAAGTGGATATCCAAGACCATTAATTTCAAGGTACTTAGTGAGCTGGTTAAAGACCACCCGCTCAAGGTGCTTGTTAGCAGAGAGTTACTTCAATTGGGGTAAGACAGTTGCAAATTTGAAGGAGGAAGGGAAGAGTCTAGTGGAGAGTGAAGAGAGAGAGGTTAAGGAGCTCAGAGATATAAGGGCAGGCGATTCGGCCTACATTTTCTAAGACCAAATATGTCAAAAAGAGTGCAAGATGGCGCTGCAAAGGATGGGAGTTATTTCAATAGGATAGCAGGGGAGACATAGTCAAGAGTTGAATGGGCAGCTGGAGAGGAGATTCATAAGGAGGATGGAAGAGAGAGAGCGATGGGGGCTGTGAGAATATCATGATTTTTTGAGATTTTAGAGAAAAGATGTTGAGTAAAGTCATGGGCAGAGAGGGAAGAGGCAAAGGATATTGGCTTGGGAAGCATGAGCCAAGCTTGAAGGGTAGCCAAATGTTTGCAGGGATGATTGCAAATGGTGGTTTGTGAAGTAGAAGGATTTGGCAGTGCAGAGATTAAGCTGCAAGGGGATTTTTGTAGGCTGGCAGTGGGGTGAGTGTCTGTGATCTGTGCCAGCATCGTAGGCTATTGTGCATGTTTGCTTTAATGGTCTGGATTTCAGAGTTGAGAGGATAGAAAGACTGAGACAATAAAGCAAAGTGTTCAGTGGAGTGGTCAGAGGAGGAGAGTGAGGTAGAGAAAAAGACAACAGCAAGAGAGTTTCCACCAGAGAGGGTAGGCTGTCAGGGGAGGGATTAGGAGTAGTCAGATAGGAGGGAGTTAAGTTCAAGGCTGATGGCTGCAGATAGCTTGGGAAGGTTAAAGTCGACCCAGCATGACAATGGGGAGGTCAATAGGAAGTAACTCAAGAAGAAGGTTCAGGTTAGAGGAGAAGGCTTGGAGAGGACTAGGGAGTCAATACAGAGCCATAACAGTGAGAGGAGTAGGAGGGAGGAGTTGAATAATGGCCTATTCAAAGGAGGATGATGTGATGGCAGAGGGGACAGGCGGCAGTGGTGTGGGCCTTATTGATAAGGAGCCTTATTCCACCAACCTTCCAAAGAGGTGTGGGAGAATGGGAGAAGGTAGCCGAGTCAGTGTAGTGAGCTGCTAGTGTATCAATATCATGAGGGGAGATCCAAGTTTCTGCTATAGCAATTAGTGAAAGATGAGGGTGATAATAGTCAAAGTAGTCAGTTATGTGGGAAAATAAGTTGCAGATGGCTTGTGCAGAGAGCAAGTGAAAGAGTGATATCTATGAGGTGTAGTGCAGTAGGTGAGGGAATATATGAGGATGGAAATCCTGGAAGAACAGAAGTGTTGGGTGTGAGGGAATGTTAGTGCAGGAGTGATGGGAAGATGGGAAAGGAAGAAAGTGCAGATGTTAAACTTGAGTTCTTGCTGACGGCCTGTGGGGATGAGAATAGTGAGTACAATGAGGAAGCGAGCTAGGTCAAGATGCTTGATGGAGGGTAAAAACAAATAGGCAAATGAGGACAGTGGAGTAAGAGTACAGCCCGAGAGAGAGAGGGGGTAGGTGGGAGAATAGAAAGGGAAGGGGTGAACGGTAGGCTGGAAAGGAGCAGGTATACGTTCTGATTTTGTCTAGATTGTGTCTTTATGAGCCAGAAGACATTTAGCAAGCCCAAACATGGATGTCCCTTAGTTCTTCGAGGTACTAACAACTCCCCAGTGAATGGAGAGAGGCAAAGAATTCCCATTGGTAGAAGTAGACTGGGTGCCTGGCTCAATAAGCAATGCCATTGAGCAAGTGGGGTGAACACTCTGTGCTACCTGTAGGATATTGGGGGCATTGGGCTTGATGCCCCATTCACATCTGAATAGGTATATGCTCTGATAGCTCCATCAGCATTGCCCTATTGTTCTTTGACCATAAGCACTGTCCCTTGAGAAAACGTTCACAGCAGCCTAACCACGTTGACTCTTTTCCTGATAAGCCCTCACTTCCCCATCACAATTGTTTTTCAAGTGACTACCCAAGGCTCCCATGCAATAACATTGGCCAGGCTTCACATGGGCACAGCCTTCTTCCAGACTGTGCAGATTCCAATGTGGTCAATGAAAACAATCTTATGCTGGGAATGTGGCATTTTTCAAACTCTCAAACTCAGTGGCAGAGCTTCCAATATTGGTGGCGGTAATGGCCGCTTCAATGGCCAACATAGAAGAACTATGTACACTTAGGATTGTTGTTAGAATTCTGCCTTCTCCTGCCACTCATTGGCAGAGCAAGGGGTGAGGTAAAGTGGGCATTTGCCCCCGTGGAGCCCCTTTCACTTCCTGGCACGACCCCATTAAGCCCAATTGGAGCACCTTCATGCAATAACTATGTAAGCACTGCATTGATTGCACTTTTTAGATATGGCCAGGACCTAGACCTCATAAAGGAGGAATAGGTTCCATGCGATTTTGCAAATGCCATTACGGCACTTCTTGCCTTGCATTTCATTTTTAAATATGCACCACATCCTGATCCTGATGTCTGTGTGGGCTCTGCACTGCCATGCAAGGCAGAGTGTCGGATATCAATGATACAGCCATTATCCAGGTGGTGGATGAAGCTCTTCAAATCATGGATAAGGGCGACTCATGCCTCCTCGTCCTCCTTGACCTCTCTGCTAAATTAGACACCATTGACCACTGTATCCTTCTCTCCCTCCTTGCTGACAGGATGGGATCTCAGGCAATGTCCTGAATTGCTTTACCTCGTGCATCTCGGGAAGACACCAGGCTGCCCAGATGAACTTGTTGCGTTATAACCGACTCCAGGTCTCCTGCAGAGTCCCCCAAGGCTCAATCCTCTCACCAATCATTTTTAACCTTTACAAGGGGCTTATGGGCACTCCCCTCAAAGATAGCAATATAGCCATCCACTAATACGCAGACAAAACTCAGTTGCACTTGAGAGTAAATAGCGTGCAGGTCATAATTCATCTCTGCGATTACCTAGCTGTCATCCAGTCCTGGATGTCGACTGCCTACCTCAAACTAAACCCATCCAAGACTGAATTCGTCCTCATCAGTTCCGACCACTAAAAAACACTTGTCCAACAATGGCTCAATGACATGCGCCTACAAGGATTTGATCCACAACTCTCAGACTCATCAAAATCCTGAGGTTTCACCGTTTACAGCAACCTGTCCCTCCATAACCAAGAAGGCCGAAATAGCCTGGCTCAGAATCTCTAACCTTCAAAAAATCAAACCCTTCATCCCACCCCAGGACTTCTGGACCATAGTACAGGCCCCAGTGGTCTTGCACATCTAGCTCTCCTAATAGGGCTCCCAGCTGTTCACTTAAGTCCCCTAAAAGCATCCCACCATGCTGCAGCACGTCTTGTTACAGGAGCATGGAAATCTTACCGAATTTCCCCCATTCTATGTGAACTACATTTGCTTTCACTCCAAGCCAGGATACTGTTCAAGACTGCAAGTTTTATCTACAAAGCAGTCACTAATAGTACACCAGTGCATTTGGAAGCTAAACTCCACATATTCGGTGGCACATGCTCTTCGCGTAGCAAATCATCCAACCGGCTGGAATCACAAGTTGTCCGGAAATACATTACCCACAAACAATCCTTCTCTTGTTATTCACCCACCTCTGGAACTCGATACCAGTGTCGGCTCGGAATGCCCCCACAATTCTCCAACTTGGCAAATCTCTCAAAACATGGCTCTTTCAACAGCACCTGACCAAAGACAAATTCCAATGGATGCACAAACCGACATGCATACTTCACAATACTGCACTACTGTTAAAAGATGTCAGCCCAAATGCCGGCTACCCACACTCTGTACAGCGCTGCACTTCTATAGAGCTAGTTCCGTGCTTTAAGCAATAACATAAAATACAAAAATAAATATCAGAGCTGCCTCAAGTGATACTCGCACACATAGTAGTAGTCTGAACAATGGCCAAAGTAAGAAACGAGATGCAATTGTTTTTGTCCTGATCATGCAATGTGAAATGTGCAATGTAAAATGTTCCTTTCCGTGAAGAGTGGAGTAGTGTACAAGCTAGTGAGTGGAAAGCAACAATAACAGATCACAGGGTTTGCTTCATCCGAGAGGGCAAGGCCCTGTTAAAAGGTAAGAGTACAGGAGATTGTTGTGAGAAGGTCAGAGAAGGAAGGGATCTCGTCACCCCCCTATTGCCCCAAAGTGTGACAATGGTGCTAGGTTGGCAAATACACATCTTAATACTGATGTGCCACACCTGGCAGTGACCTAGTACTCGAAAGGTATGGATTCCTCCAGTTTTTAATTCCTTCAAATAAACACAATTGAAGGATAATCAGACATGATGTATCTTAGGGACATGACTTGCGACCAAGCAAGATGGCCGTGTAAGCCCTTGGGTCTGCCTGACAGAGTATGGATTTTACTTTTTTTAAAGATTTAAATTATGCTCTTGCCTTTACATTACCTAAATAATAAGGGGTGATGTTTTCTCCAGTGTGGATTTTGCCAAATTTCACCTAACTTTGAAGTATGCTCCTCCTCATGCGGGTCTGTGCCAGTGATAGTGGCTGAGGAGGCGGGAAGGCAATGGTTATGAGGACTGCTGCTGTTAACCTGCCCAGGTCTAATTTCTCCTTGGCAAGGTTCATTTGTTGTATTTACCGGTGTGGAGCTCTCAAGGTGAAAGATTTCCCTGATGAGCGGACTGCATGTTTTATTCATGTGCTGCAGCATGTGTGTGGTTCACTCGAATCATGCGTCCCTGACCGCGCGGTCCCTGGCAACTCCCTATTGTGTGTTCCTTGTGCCCCCCTTCTCCAGCCTCCTGCACTCACTCACCCCCTTTGCTCTTCCTCATTGACTGCCCTGTTTTGCATTGTATTGCTTTGTGTTCTGCTGCATTGTTCATTCTTCTAGATTTACATTTGTCAACTGCTTTGTTCTTTTCTATATTGTTCTGTGTTCTGCTGTGCTCCACCCTCCTCTCGGTTCTCTTTTTAATGACTGATCTGTTCCTGATGCCCTGGTAACCTGATTTGCTTACCGGACTGCCTTGTTCTTCCATCTGAGCTCTTGTCTACTTGCACCCCTCCTTGACTCCTCCCCTAGTGTCTACCCCGCACCTTTCCCCTCAACCCCTCTTGCTCTCCTCACTAAGTCTGGTAGGAAAAAGTTCAAAAAGGATATCCTGGTCTCCAACCCAGGACTCCCTATGGCTGACACCTATACCAGTGATTCCTCCAGACAAATCCTCACCGACATCCTCTTTGTCGTTCACTCGCCAGACCTATGGACTCTTCATATGGTCTCTGTGCTTTTTCCTTTCTCTTCTTCTCCCATTAATAGTAGCACCCGGTGGCAGGCCCTCGTGGCCCCCTTCTTCCACTCATTAATGTTTACGTGTAAGGCACAGTCTTGGTCCAAGACCCTCAGGCCAACCTTCTCCTCTTTGATAGACGCTTCCCGCGCCTTATCAATTTCCTTTCTTCTCCTGCTGTCCCTTCTTCAGCTTCCTTGCCTCCCCATCTGCCTGCTCCTTGGCAACCTTGCCCTTTCCTCCTTCCTCTTCTGCTCCCCCTCGGGCTCCTTCTACACCTCCTCAGGGCGTACCTCTGATTTGTGCCCCTCCCCAGAAGTCTTTCAAGGTTGGCGACCTTCTCCATATTGCCACTCTCAACTCTCGCTCAGTTGTCAAACACTCTGACATCTTCCGCCTCCTGGAAGGACTTGGTCTCGATGTCCTCGGTCTCACCGAGACATGGTTCATGGCCAGCTCTGTCACAAGCTTTGACACTCTCCTCCATTATTGCTACAAGATCCTCTCCGCACCCAGATCCAACAAGTCCAGAGGGGGTGTAGCCTTGATCTTCCGGGAGTGGATTCCTGTCTCTGTCATTCCTATGCAGACCTACTCCTCTTACGAATGCTTTGTCTGCAGGTTCTCTCTCTCTCCTGGTCACTCTCTTACCGTGGCTACTATTTATTGGCTACCTGGTCAGATCACCACCTTTCTCTCTGAGTTGGCGAACCTCTCCACCTCCCTCCTGGCCTCGACCACTCAACTCCTCCTTCTTGGAGACTTTAACATCCACCTGGATGGTTCCTGTCCTTCCTCTGGACTCTTTCACGAGCTCTGCCACTCTCTCACTCTTACTATTCTCCCCTCTGGACCAACTAACTCTGCAGGGCACACTCTGGATGTTCTGATCTCCTCTCTATCCCCCTCATCACTCCTCTCTCCTGGAGTGATCACTTTCTCCTTTCCTCTCATCTCTCCCTTTCTACCCTTCATGCCAAGCAAACTCCAGCACTGCTACCTACCTCTGAGAACCAACCACAAGATTAGAAGAAGTGAACACATCCTACTCACAGAAGAGCAAATGAAGAAATGTGACAACAACAATAGAAATGCACTGGGAAACTGGCAAAAGGGTAAACAATGTTTTTGAGGATAACATGTGGGACGGAAAACACTTTGTTTGGCTTTATAAGTTATAAAGGGGACACAAAAGGGAAAGGGCACAAGAGTTAAGGGAAAGGGTGTTGTCTTTTTTATATGGGGAGACTAACAGCACAATAATATTACTAGGACACTAAAACAAAGGGGAACAGAAATATGCTATGAGAACACACTAGAGATCAACAAACCTTACACAAAATTCAACCTGGATTTTTTTGCCACCAAAAACCCATCCCATAACAGCGCTAATGGATTGCCCTTCCCTAAATATTTCAGGGGCCCACCTGGTCAGCTTTTGCCAAGTTCGTCCCAGCCTACCAGCGAATATGCAGTGATAGATATGATATCCTCCCAGTGATTGATATTTTAACTCATATTCCAGGAAGTTACGAAAAAATTGTAGATTTGCCTCATGTGGAGGAGGGGTGTAAGAACATCACTCAATCATTGATAATGAAATCATGGACATTTGTATGGAAGTTCAGAACATTACGCATTTGCCCAGTAGTTATTTCACCCAGAGGATGGATTACAAACCATTCAAATAGTGCTTTAAATAGTCTCAAGAGGTGCTTCAAGGAAAAGGATGGATGGTATTTCAAGAAGATATCCTGGTGTATTAACAGTAGCAAGAGTTGAATTTTGAATTACAATGTGTAGTAGGAAGAAGAAAAGAGACAACCTGTAGGCAGATGCCTTTAATAGAACAATAGTCAAGGGGATAGATAATTGGAGTTGTGACATATTGGAAAACATGTACGATGAAACCTTGCATCCAGTTTCATAGTCAGTAAATCCCTCATAATGCGACATTGCCGTTGAAGAGGATGCAGCATTCCAGAAGGTAGTGGAATGTGTGACCAGTAGGTCTCTAGAAAGTCTTTAGGAGAGTCGGGATATTGGGAGTAAACAATGAGTTGCTGTTGATCATGGCAAATTAAACAATGGAATTAGATTGGCTTCCTTGGAGGCTTTAGATACAGTATCTTGCATAGCTTGACGAGTGTAGTGTGGCCAAGAAGGGATCAACAGGTGAATTGTGAGATAAAGGAATGTAAAGAATATTGTGGCAGAGCCAAGCTTTTGATGCTAAGGCGGAGTTCCACATTAGTGCATGAGGTAATTAGGTTACCTTGTTACACTGTGTGTAGTTATGTTGCTCCTCAGAAAGCATGGGGCATTGGAAGAGGTACACACAGTAACCTCAGACCTGTCTGGAAAGTGTCCACAACTGAAAGCATGGGGCATTGGAAGAGGTACACACAGTAACCTCAGACCTGTCTGGAAAGTGTCCACAACTGAAAGCATGGGGCATTGGAAGAGGTACACACAGTAACCTCAGACCTGTCTGGAAAGTGTCCACAACTGAAGGTAACACCGAAAATAACAGCTGATGCTGTAATAGACGGCATAGCACAGGTATTCTGGACTAGTAGAGTAAAACAGCTCCCTAGCACCCAGTGTCAAATGTATGTGTAGAGCAATTCAAACACACAATGACTATCAGGTGGCAGATTCGACTGCAATCCGCAGCAGATTGGTACTTATTGATAAGCTGGGCAGAGCCGACCACAAAGAAGAGTCCAGCTTGGCTGAGTACAGTGTTGGGTGCCAATTGGGGGAGTAAATAATAAGACGAATGACGAAGATGATGAAGCAGACATGAAAGGACACCATGACAACGTGAATATGTGTAAAAATAAATGAGAAGAGGTGTATTCCTGAGACATGTTCTCCTGATTTCACAGTTTGGTGGATGATGTGGGCCTCGCTCTGAGGCAGCAATGACGGGTTACACAAAGGATACGTAGTAGTAGTGAGGACAAATACAATCCGATTCTGTGTGTCAAGAGGAAATAAAGGGATTCACTTGTATCTGAAGTATTGGGGGATGTTGGGTTGAGGCAGCTCATTTAAAATGTAAAAGTAGAAGGTGACTGTGGAACACTTTCGGACCAATGATGGTTGACGCATAGCGCTGAGCTGGCAGATCAACAGCCCCTTGTGGGGGTCTCCGGTGTTTTCATACTTAAGGAAATAAACGTGTTAAGGATTTACAAGAACAAGCACTGAGTCTTTATTTAAGGTCTTAATAAGCAGACCACGCTGATTGGCTGACAGCGCAAGCGGAAGAAAACAGCAAACTCAAGTGTTACCATTACCTAAATTCACAAACCTGAAGTAACGCTTTCCATTACGGTAGTGAGGTCAGTCAAATCTAAATGCAAATGGTGGCCAGAGGTTTGGAAGCCCTTCACGAGTAGCAGGCAAACATTGCTGCAATTAGCCGATGAAAGCACCAGAGAAGATACATAAACAGGCATTAGAAGAAATAACCAGGCAGTGTAACAACATGGGCACTACATATTAATTGGACAGTGGATAAATAGATGCACATGTTACAGAAAATCGCTTGCAAGAACAAGAGGGCACTGTGTTCAAAATGATATGTCATTTGTAAATCGTTTCTACAACCTTCAGCAGAAGGAAAGTAAACAGTTGAATACCGCAAGAGTGGCAGTGATTAATGCATAGCAAGCCATCCGAGGTTATGCACACGTTTACACATTAAATATAATTGATGATTTGAGTAGATGGGCTTTGACATATTATCCAGGAGTGAAGCCAAAGTCTTCAAATGTCACTACCATGGCAGTTGTGACCTGTGCGGTGGGCACTGCCTTGTGCAAGGGAAGACAAATTACTAGTAAATACTGGGTTTAGCAAACATATATGCGTGCAAATTATTTTGGACACTTCAACAGTGGTAGTCATTTTGATGTATTTATTCACAATTAAATTCGCACTTACTGAAAACAGGTTTATAATCTCTAAGGCAGACGATGTCCTTTTCAGAGGGACTGCATGTTATTAACATATTTAAGAAATCTATCATCTTCCCAGTGAATCAAAATCTAAATATAGGGGGGGAAATAGTTCCAAGTCACCTATCTCTCAGCCTCGAACTCCCTTCACACCCTCCCCTGAGGCACGCACCATTGGGATCCCTTTCGAATTGGATATTAAGCTCCCTGTCACCAGGATCTACATTCGTAATACATCACTCTGCAAAACTGTTTAATACACTGTGGCATTCAATCGCCCCTTTGGCCACCACTGCTATACTTTTTTCCACTTGGCACAGTCCTTAATCTTGCTGCATCCTTCCTATGCAATCTCCCCCCGCTCACCCCCCACTACTCCTCATCATCTTTATTTATTTATTTATTACATTTGTATAGTGCACCTAATCCTGAGGCATCTGGGTGCTTATGCCTAAGAATATGGTTACAAACAGGTAAAAAGACAGCCCTGGGCATTATGAGTTTGGTTACATCCAGTTACTTGAAGGCTTACTCATATGTATATGCTTAGGGGGTATGTTGCATCCAGTTACTTTCAACTTATGCTGGTTGGCTATCCACGCACAACTCCTATAAACTCCTTCTCATCTTCAAATCTATGTGTGCTGCTCTAGGCACCCTCTGCTCAATTAGGCATCCTCTGTCTCAACCACTCCCCTCCTCAAACCCTACAGTCTGATACCCTCTCCAATATGGCCATCCCGTGCTCACCTATGCTCCCTTTCTCTTCCACTCTTCCTCCCTATCAGCCCCTTCTACAGGACCTCCCTCCTCCTGACTTTAAAAGCATCACCAGCATCGATTCCTTCAACTTATCCCTCAAGCTCCACCTCATGCACCTTAAAGGAGTACCCACAGCTACCCACAAATCCTCCCTTGCTACCTTCAATGCATTATGTCAACTACCGTATTGTTCCTCACTGAATATCTAAGTAAATGTCCTGCTCTGTATTTGTCCCCAAACAATGTACTTACTGCTCCAACCCTACCATCACAAGGTCTTGTACCAAATATCCAATGCTTGCCAATTTCTATTTAAAACACCTGGCTTCAAGATTGCCCAGTTTCTTGTTTGATACTCTGTGACCCTCAGATATGTCCCAAAAAAACAACTACAAAACAAATGCTAAATTATTGTATTGCTTGAAGGTGTGAGACAACAAAAGACATGCATCCACAGAACAAAGTTAGAAATCCCACATATGCTAATTGTCAGGAGGCTGAGGTTAGAAGTGGGAGAATATTCAAACAGTATCTTCTCCTTAGAAAACTTAAGTGGGGGAGATGGAGTTTATTTGAATAAGGGCATTGGTTATTGTTACACATAATTGTGACCAGGAAGGTTCTGGGTAATTATTTCACTACATCTGTGACGAAATGATAACTATTCTGCAAGAGTACAGGGATGAGTAATGGGTAAATAGCTAAAACGCCTACTCAGGCGCACACTTCTCCTAAACCAGCAGTGATCCCAAACATGAAGGTGAAACAGGCATAGGCCGACAGGTATATCTTCTTTGCCTCTTTTGGTAAGGTGAGCCGAGGACAGGTTATAGTTTCAAGAGGGATGTGATCTGATAGCAATATCAATAGGTATTCAGGCAAAGTACATCAACAGCAATGTCTATGTTGAATGATATGTTATCAAAAGGTACATAATATTTCTTAAAAGTCTCAACAGCATTGAGCCGGGCTTTTTGGCATCAAACAGGGAGTAGAGCACTTTCTGCACCTGGAGGTATCAAGAAGAGGAGTGCTGTGCCAGTTCCAATGATGCTATGATGTTTGGCAGTGATGGCAGCTTGCAGGTAGAAGAGGCTGAGATTCGCATGCAATGTTGGATGGCAGGCGCTTGAGGAGTTGGCAGCCTTGGGCGCCTAGAGCAGAGGTGTTGCTAAGTCTGCAAAAGATCTTGTGATACACTAATGTTGGGACTGGCAGGACTGGGGGATAGCTAGCCTTTTGGTTGTAACCCCTGAGCTTCTATCTGGGGCTACAACCAAAAGGCCCGGGGCTATAACACCCTCAACCCCCCACTAGCAACATCTCTGGCCTAGAAGCTGAGACTCCCCATGTGGAGATGGTCGAACATTAAGGTCGGAGAATACTGCAGAAGTTCCCTGTAGCTGCTTGAACTGTGTTGAAAGTGCCCAAACTGGTGTTGAGGTGGTTCAGAGCTGCGGGGGGGTGGGGCGTCCAGGGGTCAATTCATTGGGTTTTGTGGTTGCTGTCTAGGGTCTCAGCTGCAAAGTAAGTTATTTTCTGCACTTGCCAGCCAAGAATGGTTGTCTTCCACACTTGCAGGGTTCTTTCACCTCAAGTAAGAAGGTTCCTGGGTATCAGTTAATGAGTTGCAGTGGCCTTCCCCACAGTAGTGTGACCCAAAAAAAGAGATGTCCTCTTCCTTGTAGCCTTCTGTCTTCACCTGTGTGGCATAGTCCCTTGGAATAAATGGTATTCTCAACAGAGTTCCAGTGAATCTTTCCCATGTGCATCCTTCATCTTCTGGGAGTCCAAAGATGAATCAAAGAAAGATAGGTGTTTCCCTAGGTAAAAAGGCAAAATGTCACAGGGGATTGCTTTAAGGGCTTCAATTCAGTCTGTTGTAGCAAGTGTCCTTTGCCCTTTTGCCACATATCCACAGTGCATTATCCTGGAAAACGGGCAGAACAGTGAGTCGTAGAGATCCCTAGTAGAAACCAAGATGGTGGAAACCCTCTCTCAGCATACTTCTCTCCTCTGACTAATCTAAATATGTTCCTACTCATGTCTAATAACTTCAAAGGGACTCCAGTGGTCAGCACCCTGGTATGAGTGTGGCTCTCTTATGTCATTGCTGCCTTTGAAGCTCCAATTCTGAGGAGATCTCCTGGGGAGGGCTCATGTGCCTTGGAAGGAAGGTGTTGTCCTACCTGCAGAATGATAAAAAGGGTGGATTCCTGGCCATTGTCCCACATAGCATGTGCGTAGACATGAAAGCCAGGTAGCTAATACAGCTGTCCTGCTCACAGATCTGATACCAGTATGATATCAATTCCTGTGGCTGAATAATTGTGTTACCCTGTTAGCCACCATTTAAAGTTTAATTTGCCACCAGTGTGACTAGGTTACACAATTATTGTAATTGGAATCAGAGGCAAAGAGCCACCTCTGCCTACTGTCACATTGTGTTCCAGCAGCTCTCAGGAATGTGACATTTGAAGTTGCCCTGTGCCACTGCAGGAATGGTGCTGAAGGTGTCAGGAGAATGTCTAGGCAAAAGTGCATGACTGAACAATCATTTTGTCATGAAGCATTTATGATGTGTGGTCTGATAAGCAGACCTCCCTCTGAGAAAAATAATTAACTGCCTCAATTAATTTACTAGCAATCAAAAAAGCTCAGGCTATCCCGCCCTCGTAATATGGCCCTTCTGTCATATTATCTTTCTGCGGCTCTGGACTATGTTCACACTGTCCGTGCTCTCGGTCCTGTGTGCAGTCTGTCTGCGCTGGGGCAGTCTCTTCACTTTCCTGCTTACTGAGGTGCTCTGTGTCGCATCTCGGCTAACCAACCACCCATCCTCGGCCCCCACTTGCCATTTCTTCCTGCTCACTCTTGCCAACCCCACTACTTCTTCAGCTGCTTTTGCTCTCTGCCCTTCTCACTAGCACCATTGATGCTTAGAGACGGGGTGGCACAACCACTGCTCTTCAGTAGTGGAGGAGGTATTTCACATGGTTCCATGATCCTAGGACTTCTTTGTTTGCATTTTTGGAAAGAGTCCTGCATATCCTTTTCTCATCCTTTTTGGGCCTTCATCGCTTGCCCAGATCAGTTGTGCAGCACTGCTACAATTGAGTGCAATGGGTGCCACGGAAAGGCTTTCTGCTGAATGTTCACCATGAAAAAAATGACCCGGCCCCCTCGACAAAGAATGTTCGTCTATGCCTGTTGTGGATTTCTTCAAGAATCATACCTGAAGGGTAGCGCCTCAATGCTTGAGGTAAGAGTTTGGTTTGGTGGTATTTCTGAATCACAAGATACTTTTTGTTTATTAACACTAATCTGAGCATATGTAAAAGGATACCGAATGTAGAGGAAGCATTATCTCAATCTGGCGCAATTCACGGGATATATCGTAATTAAACATGTCCTGTGTCAGGCCTGAATAAAGAATTCGGGTTTTTACATCCATTCACGTAAATCATGTAAGCTTTGTTCTGCTGAGCTGGAATTGCCGTCCAGAATATTTCCTGCTGGCGGTGCAGTTCCTCATGATAGTTGTTCTGTTTTCATATCTGTCACAGGTATTTCATACTATTCAAAAGATAAAAGTGACTCTCAGGTACCAATGTTGGCACTTCATTCATTCAATCAAGCAGAATGACAAAGTCAATCCTCATTGTTTAATGGAACATCTTGAGAGGAGCAAGACCCACAAACATACTGCATGTTTCGTCCACTATTCTTCAAATGGGGATTGATTTTGTTTAGAGAAGTTTCCACTTTTTTATTTGTGAAATTGTGTTTGTAGTTTCGATAAGTCTTGAAACAGTTCCACTAACTATTCTTTTCCAGCCTACATGACATTGCTTTCCCCAAAGTTATCAATCAAATGCTTAATGGAACGTGACAGGGGTCCACCATAGGTCAATAAAGCATGACGTGGAGGGTGGGTGACAGAACTGCACTGTAAGGGTTCAAGAGGTTCCAAAAGAGAGAGCAGGAAGTGCAGGGTGGGTGACTGAAGGCACTGTAAGGGTTCAAGAAAGTTCTAGAAGAGAGAGCAGGACGTGGAGGGTGGGTGGCAGAATTGCACTTTTAAGGGACCAAGAGGTTCTAGAAGAGAGAGCAGGACGTGGAGAGTGGTTAATAGAACTGCACTTTAAGGGACCAAGAGGTTCTAGAAGAGAGAGCAGTACATGGAGGGTGGTGACAGAACTGCACTTTAAGGGACCAAGAGGTTCTAGAAGAGAGCGCAGGACGTGGAGGGTGGTTGACAGAACTGCACTTTAAGGGACCAAGAGGTTCTTGAAGAGAGAGCAGGACGTGGAGGGTGGGTGACAGAACTGCAATGTCAGGGTTCAAGCATTTCATAGGAGAAGGCATGGCACCCTAATGGACTCCTGTCCTTTCTTCTTGTGCTGGAATCTTTTTTGAAGGGTTAGTTTTCAGTCGATGATGCATCGGGGAAGGAGTTTCCTCAGATATTGTTGACAGGGAGCAAGGCCTTAGATAAAGCGTAAGCAAAATGAAAGCTCAGCTGTGCTGTCATGGGAGATATCCAGGAGCGAATTTGATGACGGCGAACAAGGTTTGATACTGGCTCCATCATATTAAGAAAAAATAAAACACAAAAGGAGGAAAATATAGTGTAAGAAACCTTTCATGAGTCTTTGTACTAGAGTGCAGTGTGACAATATAAAAACACAGAATATGTTACACGGTCCTATAAATGCATAACATGTATGGTTAGGATGTGCAGCTCAAATATGCTCAATTCAAAAAGATTATGCTGGCCCATGCGTTGATGACTTGTACCAGAGCAGATGCTGATGAAAAATAAAACTGCTTTTAAAGGAAACATTTTATTATTTATCGTCACCTCATGAACCTTTTCAGATTTTGGTGCGCACAAAGTACCCAACATGTTTCTAGAAGCCTCTCTGTTCCGGGCTAATATGAACAAGCAGGATTAACATGTTTCACATGTGTCCAGTGCGCATAAACATGCAAAGACCCGGTCACTCCTTCAGTTTGAAAGGAAGACATAGAATTAACGTTCCTGTGCAGCATAACTCATCCAAATCAGTAGACCAAAATAGCCTTGCCTTGAGAAAGCCCCAGCAGTGCGAAACCCATGGTGGCACCAGGGAAGGCTAATCAAAAGGCATTTTAGAAATCAATAAAACATTGATTGAACGTTTGTCTACGGGACTCATTGATTAATGAGTATCAGAGTTCAGACAGGTTGTCTTTCATTCACTCATATAAAACATCTCCATGGAAATTGCGAAGACCGCCTATGTTCAGAAAACTTTAGCCCAAGGATTAAAGAGCACTGTGGCTAAAATGCCACGCCATTTTATAGAAAACTGGTGACTGACTTCTCTATTAACAATTATATTGCTATCAAGTAGTACTAATAATGTTTAATTTGGGCAATGCCCATAAAACATACCACAACACAGAATAAGCAGAAAGTTATGCTTATGCCACTGTAAAAAATCAAATATGAAATGCACATTTAAATCTGAAACAAAAGTCGTCAATATACTTTTTAATTGACTTTCATTTTAACAAGAATATTAAGTAAAACGCCATAACCACTACATCAGACCTACCCCCAGGAGAATCAATGAGTTGCCTGAGTTAAGCGCTACTGTGAGATCTATTTCCGTAAGCCCAATTTAACATACGTTAACGAGGGTTTTCTTGAGCTAACAACTTTCTTTCTGCATCCCACAGCCAGCAGGATCTAGGAAACAGAGGAGTGGAATCATAAATATTATCATATGTGCGTTAAACAGGGGCAGAAAAAATAAAGTCTGATCTATTTTGCTGGTGTCCAGTGTCACATCACAAAGCAACTGGGATACAGATGAATCGATGGAGTATCGCGATAGGGTACCTTTTATGGGTAACTGATTAATACATAATCTATTAAAGATCACTTGGCTGTGAGTTAATCGTATACGGTCTAACACGCAGCGATTAATGGCATGGTACATAATTGATAAGTAATCGACTACTGTGGGCCTATTGATATCTTTCTCCCATCAGTGGGGTAATCTGGCTGACAATAAACCTTCCTTCATGCTGGATGTCGTTTGTACCCATTTCTCCTGGTGTAAGGAACCGGGACTCTCTACCAGTTTAGCCCAATTTGAGTTTCATTGAATTGAGCCAAGTGATGTTTAAACTTGACTGATTAGTCCAAGTTTCTTTAACCAGGGAATGCAGCAGGGATTCTGTATTCTCTGCCCAGATCTTGGCCCAGAGTTTGGCAACTCTGAGACCAGATCTTCAAGGAGTGGGATGTTCAGTTACGAGTGCACAATCAGGTAGTTGTCTGACATAGACACACCTAGTGATTTCTTTAGGAAAAGATTTTTGACTAGTGATAGATCGTTAATGCTGGAAAGGCTCATACCTCACAGCCATACAGTGCTTGAGAAATAACGTTGGCGTGATACACCATTAATGCTCCTCAAGGAATAACATTGGTTTCTATAAAAAGTATGTATTTTCTATATCTCAAATGTCTGTGTCGAATTGTTACTGCATTGAATCTTTTAAATGTGTCCCTTACTATTTGGAAATTGGATCTATGTTTTTAATATGTTTGTATACCAAAAATTTGAATGTAACAAGTTTTTTAATTTCTCTTTTGAAATTTTGTTTGTAAAGGTTTCTTTGTAAACCATAAACAATTAAAAAAAAAAATAAAATAAAATAAAATAAATAAAAATAAAAATAAAGTATGTTTCCTGTAGCATCTTGCATTTGTAAAATGGTATTTCTCTTGTGGGACGCCCACTTATTGTGTTCTGAGAAGCAAACATCCAGATAGTCATGCACTCTTTACACCCTGGAATTGCTTAGAAAGAATTTCAATTTAGTATTGGCCGTCTTTGCGAAGACCAATCTAGGTTTCAAAGGTAGTCCTGGACAAAGATATCTCAGTTTTTGCCATTATAACTGCTCATCTGAAAAAGAGAGTGACGGTATTGGGGTGTTCTCCAATTTTGGGGACATCTGGGGTCAACAAACTGAGGGTTATGTCCAATGCATTTATGCATGTGAAGAATAGCAGACGAGCGATGACATTGCCCTGACTAACTCCTCTGCTTATGGAAAATGGTTTAGTTCTCTGGCCATCCCTACCGGACCTGGCCCAGGGCTCATTGTTTGTATAGAGCACATCTATACAGGCCAAGAGGTCTGCAGGTATCCTCATGTATGCTACGATTTGTCATAGTTTATTTATTTTGACCAGGTCAAAAGGGGTGAATACATTTAAGAAGGTGAGATAAAATGTCTCCTTTTTTAACTCTTTATCGTTCAATATTGACTAGTAAAGTGTGAGACATGGGTGCACGGTGCTTACTTTTTCCTAGAACCCTAGCTGGCATTGGCTAATGATCTTATTTGCCTTGACCCATATCATCAGTGTGTTATATATCATCCTGCCAAAAACCTTGGCATGATTTTTAGTTATGGAGATTGGTTGATAACAAACTCCTTAGTGCCAGTGGTCGCAGTGCAAAAAAAATAAGTAGTGGAACAATATTCCCTCTGCCTGCCCCCTTTTCTGCCCACCCCCCAATACTCACCGCCACTTCCCTAGCCTCACACCAATTCAAACCCCTTCCTCCATTCCACATCAACACTGTGTTCACAAAAGTTCTAGAAATACTGAAGAAAACACAATAAAAGAAAATTCATTTAAATTACCACGATTAGTGTGTCATTGCCCGACACAGCAAGCGGCTTTGAGCAGCCTCCCCCTTCCAATCACCCACAATTCGAAACTCTTAAGGGACATGCCCGTGTTACACTGGCTTGTTATCGACAGGGCTCAGGCTTGAATCTGCCGTGGGGAGAAGTTTAGAACAAGCCCTGGAAGGGTACTGCAGGTCACATAAAGTAAGGGAACGATGACAGATTGACATGAAAAGTAACGGAATGTCATACTCTTTAGCCTCTGCTAATAAACTTTCTTGAAGATTGGGATGATTTGAGCAGTCTGCCAAAAAGATGAAACAGACACATTATATTTTATTCAGTCAAACAGCTGGGTTAAGTTTTCGCCCAAGAGAGATGGGTCCAACTTTCCAAGGTATAATGGGATTAGATCAGGTCGGGCACTTTTCCGGTGGGCTAAACTCTCGGGAGGATAGCTCAGCAGCAACGTGCTCCCCTTGGAAGCAAGACGACACGGAGCAAGACATGTTCGATCCCCGGGTCCGTGCTTAGAAACCTCTGGGTATTAAGCGCGTTATTAATAACCTATCATATCATATCATATTGCTGCATTGGTTTCTGCTGTCCTAAAATGAGATCCCCCCACTTGCCGCTTGCAGAGGGAACTAACTGCTGGGGTGAAATTAATTCCAAAGCGCTAGTTGACGTGTATAAAGGCACCAAATGCAGTTTTCCAGGGGCTGCAAATCTCTTGATAATTGGTGAGGGCTCTCCAGGACCTTCTCTGGTCACCTGAGTTTCTCCATTCACAAGAACACTGCACTGCTGCCTATGGGGCATCAGTTTTCTCCAGACTATCAATCCCTTGTAGACTCATCTGAGCTCCTTCATTTTTATTAGCTCTCGAGGGGCTCTCTCTTTTTAGAGACTTTAACCGCTCTCCTTTCGAAGTTAGGCACTCTTTGTGGAACAATTCATTTGACATAAGTGGTCTGGGCCTAAGTGCAACGGGGCAACGGGCAATGGATTCCGAGTTGCCTTCGAGTAAAATGCTCCTGCTTTCTTGGCTAAGAGCTTATTTTGTTCTACATGGCCCTCTCTGATGGAGAAGAAGATATAATTTGATTGGTCTCTGGGAGCACACTGTGAATTAGCTTGCCTTGCATACCATTAGAGATGGACCCATTCTATTGGATTTGATTATTCTAGACCGATTATCAAGTGAGTCGGCGCATTGTGCCTCATTTACCAAACGTGTGGAAATTACGTGTTTGTTACTCTATACCATGATTGCAAATTAATGAATATATAATCAATTAGAGAAAAAGAAAGCCAGGCGACACAGGTGAGTGGTGCTAGGGTGTCTAGGGGAGTTCTCACATTAAGTGATCATAGGCTATTTTCATATAGTAAATGCGTAAGCCTTCTGCATTGCCTGTCAGGTTTTGAGATGTTGCAAGAGAAATGTGCGACCCCACCAGACTTCTTCCAATTCAGTCTTCAGGAGAAGCGGACAATTTAGCGTTGAAATCACCTAGAACTAGGATACAGCGCAGTTTAGCAAGATCAAACTTTACAATCATTTCTAAACAGTTCAAAAGAGCGGACAGTCAATGATGTCAATGTGTGAGCGATCCCCGCCTCGGGAGCATTATACACATGTATAGTGATTAAGGCTGCCTCATCTGATTTTTAACCATGTACGCAGAGGATGAGGTCTCTATTGGTGTTAATTTCCCGTAGGAACAGGTTAAACCTACCAATAAACCTATGCAGAGGCCACCAGACGGCCAGGCTTCGTGGATGGGGCATACCCTTTTATGGAAAAGATTGTATCCAGGAATATATGCCAGGTTTCTTAAATGGTGACATATTCTGCCCTTTTGACTCATACTAACCAGTCTGGGTCCCCCAGCATGGATATTTAGGCCTGCCACATTACAGGAAATACAGAACAGTTCCTTGTTGGATGGAGTAGTGACAAAGATTTTCATTGGTTTCCTCGATTGGCGATTAGAAGATCTCTGTAGGCAAAGTGGCAAGCAAACTGCTAGTGGTCCCAGGTTTCAAAGGATTATTTTGTGGTTAGTTACATTGTCCACATCATTTGATGTGCACTGGGATTGTTAATGAAGCCTCTGTACCTTTGGTATTGTCCTCCATGTATCCAAGTGCCTCATATTGGTTACTGCAAGTTAGGCCTATTGGACATCTTGACTAAATTGAATTGAATTGATTGTTTATTTGTATAGAGGCTATACATAATGTATTTCAAAGCGCTTCTAGGCAAGGGAGTGAGGAAAGGGTAAATACAATGACATTTTACAAGGTCTTGCGACATTAAGAATGTGACATTACTATCGTACTAGGCCTGGCAACATTTCAGAGCTATGACAAAGATAAGGAGGGGAGGGGGTAGATAGGAGATGAGACATACAAGCAACTATCGTGCTAGGCCTGATGACATTTCTGGTAGAGCTGGAGAACTGACAAGAGGTGCAGGTTGGGGGAACAGGGGGGAGGAGGAGAGGAACAATCGTACTAGGCCTGATGACATTTCAGGTAGTGCTGGCGGGGGAGGTGGAGGAACAAACAAGGTGGGAGGGAGGAAACAAACAATCATAGTAGGTCAAATGACATTTCGGATAGTGCAAGAGCTATGACAAAGATAAGGAGGCGAGGGGTAGGAGATGAGACAGACAAGCAACTATCGTAGTAGGCCTGACAACGCCAGAGAACTGACAAGAGGTGCGGGGTGGGTGGGGGAAGCAGGAGGAGAGGAACAAAACAAGCGACTATCCTACGAGGCCTGACATTTCTGGCAGAGCCAGAGAACTGACAAGAGGTGCAGGGCGGGGGGAGGGGGCGGGAGGGAGGAGGAGGAGAGGAACAAAAGGAGCAACTATCGTACTAGGCCTGATGACATTACAGACAGTGCTGGAGGGGGAGGTGGAGGAATAAAACAATGCGGGAGGGGAAGGAAAACAAACAAGCTACTATTGTACAAGGTCAGATGACATTTCGGATAGAGTAAGAACTATGACAAAGATAAGGAGGGCAGGGGAGGTAGGAGATGAGACGGACAAGCAACTATCGTACTAGGCCTGATAACATTTCTGGAGGAGCTGGAGAATTTACAAGAGGTGCGGGTGGGGGAAGAGGGAGGAGGAGAGGAACAAAACAAGTGACTATCGTACTAGGCCTGACGACATTGATGATTCCCCTCTGATCTTCTGCAGGTCTTTTGGAGCTCTCATTGTCTGTAGAGATACATGCAACCCTTGTTCAAGGGGTAGGGTCCTCGTCCCATTTTTGCACAATTGCCTTAATGAGGTCTATAGAAGATAATTAGAGGGTCCAGCCATATGGAAGTATTGCAGAGATTGATCAGGAGTTTGAGTAGAATTTGCTTGACTAGGACTGGGTCATCCAATGAAAGGACAATGCAGTCACCTTCTCCTTCTTTGGGCAATGTGACAACCCAACTCACTCTCCTGGCCACTCTGATGTCCCCACCTCGTAATTAAGGGCCTTTGAGCAGTGTGGTAATCCAGAACAAAGATTTGATAATTAAAGAGTCGGTATACTCTGTGATTCCACTGCCTAGGGGAACAACACCGGTTAAAACCACTGCCTCAAGAGGAAGGTCAGGGTGGCAGGCAATTTGGGCTAACAGGACGAGTCACCATCAAGTATGGAAAAGTGCATTTCTGGAACACTGAATGCATATTAAATTGTGGAATACTGTTGCATAACAAGTTTGGAACCTGAAAAGAACAGATGAAGAGTTTAAAATATAATGGTTACTGTCTTACCCACCAAGTGACTTTCAGAGTGCAATTAACATTAATTACATTTGTTCACAAAGGGCGAGGTTGGGGTAAGTGGAATATTCTATCTCAGGAAAAGTCTAAGCAAATCATTTCAGGATAGGGTAAACTAGAAAAGTGTCCAGGAAATTGATATGACTCGAATGCTAGTTTTTCCCCAGTTTCTCTAGAGTACACGACAGTTTCGGAGCCATAGCACCCGTCAACTTCTTCCGTCCACCAAAATAGGAAAGGATTGGGATAAACACCTACAGGCCTTGTAACTGTAGGTATAAAAAAACAAGAACACCCTTCTTGAGACTGATCTAATGGAACAGTGTAAGGATGCTATAAGCAAAGTGTGAATGTTACTCCTCTTGTGGGATTACTGCTCTTGTCCATTCCCCCTGCAATAGAATACTGTCTCAGTGATGTAGCGCCATCCATATTATTTGTAACGAACACCAGAAGGATAGTGGGTGCAACTCTGTGTCTTGTTCTGGGTTTATAGTGCTGAAGTTTACTCGGAGGGGAGTGTGTCCTCTACATGCTTACACCCAGAACCTCTTGCCCCTTGGCCTCTCTCTCCTTCTGCTCACATTTCTTTATGGAAGAAATATAGTGTCCATTACACTTTCAGCTTTTATTTGCAATTCTTTACTATAGGATATAGTGCGCTTCTCACTTAGAAGGGCTAAGGTGCTCGTCCTATGTATAGGGGCTCTCCCGTTTACACTCTCTGATAAGGGCTATGGTGCCCTTCTTACTCAAGATGGATGTGGTGCCCTTCAGACCTCTAGAGTTCTTTTTTATACTATATTTCACACTAAGGGTTATAGTGCCCTTCAGATTCAGAAGGAGTAGGGTGCTGTTTGTACCTATACAGCTCTTTCTTTCATGTTCTTTCTCTCTCCTCATGCCCTTTTTCCTCAGGAGGGAAATAGTGCCATTCACAAATATAATGAGCCCAAGCTTCAAGATGTCGAGAGGTTTGAGTTCCCGATGCCTGGCCTCAGCTTCACCAACAGTTGCGAGGTGAGCCTTTTCATGATTATCCACACTTCAATCCATATGACGTTCAAGGTGCTATCTAGTCTTCCAGAAGTAACGTCACTCCTGCGGTTGCAGCTCTACCTCCTTTTCGTTTTGTCTGGCATTCAGATTCCTGGTCACCTCTCTATGCACAAGGGTCTGCAGCTGTCTCACCTACTCTGACATCGGTTTCACCTTTCCGAGGTAGGCCTCTCTTTTTACAGCTCAATTTGGCTTTCCTCTTTGGACTGGTTAATCTTTTTAACCTCTCCAGGGATTGGTTAATCAGAAGATTGACTTCCTTTTCAACCAGCACACTCTTCCAGGTGGAAGTCCCACATTTCTTCTGGTCACTTGTCTGTCTCCTTGCACTATCCTTTTGGGGTTCCCATGGCAGCCTGGACTCCATCATGCAGCATGAACACTCGCACCCCTGTCCACCATTGCTCACCATGCTTCAGGTAATCACTGGGACCAAGCGTATCTCGTCCCTGGATCACAGACAGGCCTTCGCACTCTTTCTTTTTCTCCCACTGACACTTTTCCATCTGCATTGCCTCCAGTGTAGCTCGAGTAGATATTGTACTGGTAGACAGGACTGCTAGAGCATCCCACCTGATCACAGAGTTATGCTCTTTTTCCTCCACTTGTAAGTGAAGCTTTCATTCTCTACTGATCATGCACATCAGGGTCTTACATGTATATGGGTTGTATTAATAATTGAACACCTGCCATGTTAAGATTACTCTTATAGCTAAAGACTGCAGGTCGGGCTTTCGGCTTAGTCTCTTATTCGGTTCTCATGAAGTAATTGAGATCCTGCTAGTAGTAGGATGATAAGCGTGTTATGGACTGACATGACATATCAAGGCAAAGACCTGAAAAGGGAGGGGAACTCTGCCGTTCTCTCTACCTACCAACTCTGAGAGGTTCATGTCTATTTATTTAGTTATTTATTTATATGTAGCGAGGAACAATGCTCTTTTGTTCAGAAAGAATATATAATAGATAAGAATTCCAATTTAATTCAAAGCCCTGAGCTTCTAACAAAACAGTGAGTTTGCGGGACATTCTGACCAGGTTGCGGAGGGAAGTAAATGGAACAGTCACCGGGGACAATACATAAGTGGTCATGTATAGATTAAGGACAACAAACACTAGACATTTTTAAGTGCGGGTAGGTGGTATGGCCAGCTATGCTCGGGATGTGACCATGATGTTGAAGTGCTAGATTGGAGGCAGAGAAATTGAGGGCAAGAGGCAGGTTAGAATTGAAGGGAAAATGTTAGCTTTTAGTTTGGTTTTGAACAAATCCATGTGGACTGTTTCTCTGATTTCTGGGGAAAGAGAATTCCATGCAAGTGGAGCAAGAAGAGCAAAAGTGAGAGGAAGCATAGGGAGGACGAGGAACCACAAGGGTAATTGAGGAGGAAGAGCAGAGAAGGCTTGTACACTTGGATAGAGAAGGCTAGATACGGTGGTGCCTTACCGTGGATGGATTTGTGAACCAGGAGAAGACATTTAAAATGTCCCTTTTTTGCATTGTCAGCCATCCATCCTGGTGATGGTACAAGGAATTATTGGTTGTGAAATGAGGGAGTTCAAAGAAAGAACTGGTAATGAAGTTAATGATCATGTTGAGAGGGCAGACAGCATAGTTGGGGAGACCAAAGAGGATGCTGGCACAGTAGTCTAGTTCAGAGAAGATAAGAATTGTTAAGAGATGCTTGGCAGTGCTGAAAGGAAGGAGGTGCCTGATTTTCCAAATATTTAGGAGGTAGAGGTGAGCTGCTGTTGACGTTTTGGAGATAAAAGTAGAGAAGGATCATAGATGTTGCTGAGGTTTCTAGCTGAAGAAGAATAGGGGAGAGTGTCAGGTGGGAACTGGATAGGCAGAGGAAGAGATGAGAGAGAGCATTTGACAGGGAAGAAGAGCACCTCTGTTTTGGTATAGTTTAACATCAGAGAGTGTGAAGCCATCCAATATTAAATGACAGACAGTTGGAAATGTTGAAAGAGAGATCAGAGGAGAGTTCAGGAAAAGAGAAGGTTTGGGTGTCATCCGCGAAGAGTTGGTACAAGAAGCCAAATGAGGAGATTAGTGCCTCAAGAGCAGCAGTGTTAAGTGTAAAGAGGAATGCACCCAAGACAGAGCCTTATGGAACATCAACAGTTAGAGGAGTAAATTGAGAGGTGTTGTTCGTCCAGGATACAGAGAATTGGCGAGGTGCCAGGTAGGATTCAATCCAGGTAAGGACTCAATTACAAATCCCAAGAAGAAAGAGAATATTAAGGAGATTCGAGTGAAAGACAGTATCAAAGGCAGTAGACATGTCAAGGATAATTAGAATAGAGGATAGGTTGGAGTGCTTAGCAAAGGCGATTAAGTTGAACACATTCATGAGAGCAGTTTCCGTGAAGTGACAGAAGTGGAAACCTGCTTGTACAGGGTCTCAAAGGTTGTGGATGTCTCAGAAATTAGTAAGATGGTTGAACTCAATCCTTTTAAGCACTTTAGAGTAGTGCGGAAGGAGAGACACAAGGTGAAAGGTTGGCGGTAGGTTAACGTTAGCCCCTTGCTTTTTTAGGAGAGGCATGATCGTGGCCATTTTGAAAATGGAGGAAAGCTGAGTTGAAGGACAGGTTGAAGAGTTCAGTGAAGTGAGAGGCCACTAATGGGGCAATCAACTTGACTATCTGAGGAGCAACAGAGTCTGATGGGGCACAATAGCGGTTACCTTCCATCAGTAGTGATAGGACTTCTTCAGTATTCATGTGGCTAAAGTGAAAGATAGAGGTGGAGGATGATGGTAGAGTAGGCAGTGTGTAGTAAGTAGGAGAAGCAACCATGAAGAAGGTCAGGAGAGAGTCTCTACATTTGGAAATGTTTGCAGCAAAGTATTTTGCTAGGTCATTTAATGTGAGAGTGGAGTTGATAGTCCTAGAATTAGGAGGAGTGAGGAGTGAGTTTAGGGTGCCCTATAGCCCACGGGGATGGTTGGAGTGAGAGTAAACGAGGGTTAGGTAGGACTCCCTTTTTGCTCTATCAAGAGAGGACTTGAGAGAGTTGAGGCCAGAGAGGTAGAGTTACAGGTCCTCATGAGAGTAAATAAGTCTCCTTTTTGCAGCAACCGATGCATGTATGTGTGGAGAAAGTGTTTGAATGGGGTGACCCATGGTTGTGGATGGTGAGACTTCAGGTGAAAGTAAGCAGTGGGGAGTGACAGGAGAATGAGTCATATAGTGAAAGCTGGAGAAGGCAGTGTTGGTGGAAGGGGCATCAGGTGTGAAGGAGGAGAGTGAGAACTGTAGGTCAGAAAGAAAGGGAAGAATGGCAGAAGGTTTATATTTCCTTTTAGTAATAGGTGAGGCAAGTGGTGAGGGGAGATCAGAGGGTGGAAAGGATATGATATTGAGAAAGTAAGAAGGGGTGAATGTTTTATATTGCAATCACATTTATCAGCATTGTTTTAGGATATTGCATTTTAAATTTAAGCACTAGGTGTCTTCCCTGCCCCAAAATACTTTTAGCCCAATTATTTGTACTCTTGCAATGCTCAATGAGTCAGCTGACTCGCTCCCTCAGCATTTATGTGCCAGGAGATGCGTTTGGCTGTGGACGGGTGCAGCGGGTGCACATAATGGGAGCCAAAGGCACGCGGAGGGCAAGTCCACCTGTGCCTGTATGTGTGCAAACAGAACTCTGGAATGAGGTAGTGACTCAGGGTAATTTGTCCCATTCTGGTCTTATGAAACTTGCTCCTCCTGACACTGAATTTTCCTTGAGAGTGGGTATTGGATCCTGTCTCAATATATGAAGCAGCTCTTTATGCATGTCTGTTGAATGCCTACTCGATGACTTGAGATGTCTTTACTTCTCCAGGAGTTCATGCCAGACCTGGTATGTGTCACAGAGACTTGGTTTACTGAGGCTTCTGGCCAGGATATAGAGCAAATTCTGCCTGATGGATATGGAATCATGCATGTAGACTGGAAGGCACCTCATCATGGAGGGGGTGTCGTGGTAATTTTTAGAGACAGTCTTGCCTGCTGTATGCTACCTTGGACTCCAACCACTTAGTGGGAAGCCATGCTAGTGAGAGTTGCAGTTTCCCCACCCTGCACTTTTCATTTACTACATTTATTTATTTACTTTATTCACGTATAAGCTAGTGCCACCTTCACTAAGACCGTCTCAGTTTGAGAAGGTCTTCTTCCCAGCTATATCAGCCACATTTGTAATATACAATAATCTTTGCGTTCTGGATGATTACAATCTGTGGGCAGATCCCACGGATTGCAAATTGGTAACTTCCATACTGACATCTATGGATAGTTTATTGCTAACTCAGCAGGTTTCGAAATTGACACATGTTAAAGGCCATATTCTGGACCTCATTTTTTAGCCCTGTGAGTTGGCTCACCCCAGCCGCAGTCCATTTCTGCCTTGGGCCGTTTCACCATTTAGTTCCTTTCCGTCTGTTCCTGCCGATTCCCTGTAAGAGTGGAGTGTCCTCCAGAATACTGCAAAGGAGTTGGCTTCAGGTTACTTCCCTGATGCTGATTCAGCAGATCTCATCCAGTTCCCAGCTGCCGAAGAACGGGCTGCTACCTATGCCACTATCGTTGATGCAACTGCCCGCTGCATGCCAGTTTTCTGCAGATTAGCTGTCACTGATAATATCTTTAAGGAAGAGCACCCGCCCCTCTGTCCCCTGGTTTTCCCCTGAGCTGCGGGATTCTAGAATGAAGGTTCGTCAAGCTGAGCGCCAGTGACAGTCCAAGCCTGACCCTGTGTCCAAATCTTGCTATAGAGCAATGCTAGCCTGCTATCATGTAGCTTTTAAATCGCCAAAATGTTTGTTTTTTGAGGAAACATTTAAGCCTGTGGCATATACTTTAAAAGTTCAGTTTCGGACAGTTAAAGATCTGCTACTTCCAAGACCTTGTGCAGTCCTTCGGCTTCCCAGAGGCTGTGTACCGATCTGACACATTAGCCAGACACCTGACGTATCCATCACTGCCATACCATCTGTTTTGCTAGTCTGTGGAAGATACACTGAGCTAATTCTCGGCTCGCTCATCTTTGACTCTTTCACCCTTCTAGATTCTCTTGAAGTTATTAGATTAGCTGAAAAGTTACAATCAGCACCCCCTATGGATGCTATTCCTCTTCTTCAGTTTTTAAACATTGGTGAAAGCTGACAAAATGTTTGCAGAAGCTCTAAATTCATCTCTCACCATTGGAACCTTACCAGCAAACTTTGTTGTGCCTTTACTGAAAGAATCCAACTTAGATGCTTAGATATTTTCTATCGACCGATTTCTCTGCTACATTTCTTTATGAAATTGCTGGAGGCCTGGGTAACTCCCCAGCTTAAAGATTTTCTGGAGGACATTCAGATCTTGGAACCTGAGCAGCTTGGATTTCGTCCATTAATTGGCACGGAATCTGTGTTGGTTTAGGTGCTAGATGATATTGTCAAGATCCGAGGCGAAGACGGCATGGCCGGTCTGATTCTATTGGACCTGTCCGCCGCCTTCGATACTATCGAGCATGCATTTTTGTTATATAGACTACAAAGCATTGGTATTTGTGGCAATACTTATGATTGGTGTGTATCATTCCTTGCCAGAAACAAACCATCTCTTTGTCCTCTTTCAAATTGTCACCCGCGACTGTGACATGTAGAGTGCCCCAGGGGTTGGCGTTTTTTTCCACTTCTATTTAATGTATATGTCCAACCCCTGACTCATCTCATCCACTCTTTTTATTGTTGTTTCTTTTGTTATGTGGATAACACACAGATTATCTTAAGGCTGGATTTGGAGCATGCTGTTACAGCCACTCGCCTGAGAAACTGTCTAGAAGCAGTCGGCAGCTGGATGAATCAAAATGGGCTGAAGCTAAATGGGTAAAAACAGAGTACTAGTGGTGGGTACCTCTTTCTTGCTTCACTCTTGGACCTCTCTTCATTGGCCATCAGATCTTGGCCCTCTCACTACACCTGTTAAGGTATTAAACAATTTGGGGGTGACATTTTCTGGCCCTTTAACTATGGATGCCCATGTTGGAGCTATTTGTAATTGTGACTTTTTAAAGTTAAAGAGACCGAAGAAGGTCCTGCCCTTTATTACCACTGAGTTTAATGTGCAAGTCGTTGCAGAGGTTGTAAAGGGCAGCTTGGACTACTGCAATGCTCTGCTGCTTTCTGGTTACCTGCTGAAACGTTTGCAGTTTTGCAAAATAAGGCGGTCTTACTGATCACAGGCATTTCCTATGGAAAGCCAGTGCCGGTAGCTCGGCATAAACAGCACTGGCAACCGGTTGTGTCACATGTCCATTTTAACTTCTTATGTCCTATCCTTCGGGAACTGCAGGGTAGGGGCTGCAAAGCTCTTCAGGATAAAAATAAGCCATATTGTCCTTCCAGGTCTTTAAGATCAGCCTCCTTGGCCCTGCTGGTAGTTCTGCTTTATTGATTGGAATGCTACAGAGGACGTGCCTTCTCTGTGGCAGTTCTGAAGCTGTGGAATTCCTTGCTGATTGCTCTTCTCCAGATTCAGGATCTTAGCACGTTTAGGCAACACTTAAAAACCTACCTGTTCTATTGAATTCTGCTAGTCTTCCCCTCTGTCTTCGTTCTCGGTGCACTGATGCCTATGGTGAATTTGGCACCTTCTAAGAATCTGAATGATTAATTGATTGATTGATTGATTGATTGATTGATATGGTGGTGGAAACATTTGAGTGAACACATAGGGATGATGCAACATTAGTATTAGTAGCTGAGAGAGAGGTGGAGATAAATAAGATATCCAAAGATTTACCCCTGTTTTGGTAGGTAAGTTATGGATAGATAGTAAAAGGGGTTGGGCACTAGGTTTTAACGTGCTGCTATAATTTTGCAGCAAGGTCACGGGGGCAGAGGGTGTTTCCCGCACCTCGTGCATTGGCTAGAAGGCAGTTTGTCCCGGACACCTTTTGCACTAAAAAAAAACTATTCAGATTCTGGTTTGCAGTGGGTTTTGCATTTTCTATTTAGGTGATATAGGTGGTCAGCCGACACGTGTTTCGACATCTCATGGTCTAAATTGATGGGTTTTCAATTTCCACATTGGGCAGGTCTGTATAGGTTAGCATCCATCCATTCTGGGTGTGGATGGTATTCTCAATTCAGTCCCTAATGTCTTAAATAGACCTTGGCCCGATTGGGCAGTGGGTACCTGGCCGGTTTGTCTGTTTGCACTGTCCTGGGGGTCATCTGGCTCATTGGCTCTGACAACGATCATCTTAACAACGATCATCAGGAGGACAAAAGATGTAGATGATGTGAACCACGTGAGGTTGAGCAATAGCAGAGATGGTGAATTGAAAAGAGGTTTGCGAAGACGTGGCATTTTAGATTTGTGAGGCGTTGAGGCGGTAAGAGAGTAGTTGATTGATGCCTCTTCCTCTGCCAGACAGTCGAGGAGAGAGAATGAAGTATAGTTTAGAGTTGTGTAGGGCTTTTGTCGAGTTTACAAATTATATGAAAGATATTTTTCTACAAAAAAAATCTGATATACATTTTCTTAAAGAATTTCAATAAAGACATTATCTATTTTTGCTAATAAAGGCCGAGCAGTTTCAACTGAGACAAATTCTGTGTTAGTTATCTCAATTTACAGTGAGGTTGGCCTTTTATATAAAAAGTCACGTAGGGCTCCCAGATTGGCAGTGTCAGATGGAGAAACCCATGTTTCAGTGATAGCCAGAAGGTCTAGGGGAGCAGGGCTGGAGTGAAAGTAATCAGTGAGAAAGGAAGTTTTGTTGCATGTAGACTGAACATTCCAGAGTCCAATGTTCAGTTGTAGCAGTAAGGAGGAGTAGAGACGCTAAGCTTCAGAAGAATAGCGGCATGGTGGATAGGTTTTAGAAGATGTATGGTTAGGTCGTCGGCTTTGTTTGTTGGAAGTAGGTGGAAGAGAGATGGAGTAGTGTGAGTTTTGTAATAGGAATAGGAATAGGAAAGGAGGAAGTTGTAGCGTGATTGGAGAAAGACAGGGCAGAGATGAGTAGGAGAAACAGCTGGATGAACTGGAGTGAATACATTATAGTAGAGTATTGCAGTGTGGCAAGACAGCACAGTAATTAGGTAGCTTGGGGTACTCACAGGTGCAGCAGGAGGAAAGCACAAACAAAGGGTCATAGGCAAAGTGGCTTGTCAGTGGCTGGTCGTCACCCTTCACTGTACCTCCCTTAACTGGGATGCCCCTGGCTGGACACCCCTATGGAGTTCAAAAGTGATGACAAAAAGTCTCATCCCCTGATCGCCTAGTCCACCAGTGATTGCCTTCTCTGATTTTGTCCATGGTGTTACTCGGATGAGGCGATTACTTCCTACATGGTGTTCCCAAAGGAGTCTCTTGTAGCCTTCAGCTGGAGAGTGAGCCAAATCAAGATGCCACAAGAGGTGATGTCATCGATCCAAGATGACCACAGGAAGTGATGTTGCCGATCCAAGATGGCTGAAGGAATTCCTGGTTGGTGTTACCCAGGGAGGTCAGAGACACCTCAGGGGTTGGTAACGAGGAGTCAAACCAATTTTGTTGCAGTACATCTGAGCAAACAATACAAATCCTACTAAAAAACAAGATAGCCTGTTAATATGTCAATAACAGGTTTGATGGATAAAGTATTATTTGTGTTGAAGATGCACATTACACAGGTTTGTGGCAAGGCATAAGACATTTTCCCATTCTTTGTTTATGTATGCCAGACTTTTTCCCAAGGAAGGTTGCCAAGGAAAAGAACATTTCTGAGGGGATGGGTTTCACTTACAGTTGATAGCAAAAGACAATCACAGAGGAGTCTAGTCACACAAATATCATACCATGGGCTTCATGTTCCCAAAGTCCTAAAACAATAAAAGATGAAGACTAAGAAATGTTGATGTGAATATAAAGAATTATAGAAGCTGGACTTTTATACCACTATTTAGTTTCACACGACAGAACATAATCCCTGGAATGAAAAATACATGTAAAGCCATGACAAAACTATGTAAACCCACACATTGGATGAAGAAGGTGAAGTGGGAAAAAAGAAAAAAGGATGGGACGTTAATCATAAGGACTTAATTGTGGCCCCCTTTGAAAAGTACATTGATTTTTTAATTTTTTTTTAAATAATGCTTAAGGGACATCCATGGATCGAGGATGAGGAATTTGATGTGGTTTGCCGCAGCGTAAGATTGTGTTTGATGTATGCTTTTTATGAAAAATGTTGTTAGTTTTATTTGGAGTTTAAAAAGTGATCTAAAAAATAAGATCCTTTGGCCCTTATTCACAGAGAGTTTTGCTGAGGGGTTTTGCCATTATAAAACGATTCTGTGAATTAGTGCCTATGTAATTTCTACCCTCAAACAATATTCAGATGGTTTCTTGTGGTATACAAGGGGGCGGGGTATCTGAAGACAAATTCAGTTGGATTGATTACATATTACTTTGACCTATGACAACTGCTAAATCAAAAAGGGGGTCATTTATGACCAGAGAAGTGCTGCTCTTTTCCTTGGAAATAGTCTACGCCAGCACAAGAACCAAAGCACTGAGCTCGAATTTGAGGTCAGCTGAAATGCTGGGCTGAAAATAAATGATGTACATACCTTTTCCTTAAAATCTCGTATAATTAGCATATTAACATATTGATTTAATTTGCAGAAACATGAAGAGCTATTCAATGAACCTAAACATGGTAATTATGATTTAGCTAGATATATGTTTATGCTAAAAACTGTGTGTATGAATGTTTAAGTTAGAACAACTGATTTTACTTATCAAAGACTTTTTCTATAGATTAGATTATATTGTGTTTGATATTTGTGGAGGCAGATAACTTAACATAAGTGGGTGACCACAAAACATTAAACAGTATTTATAAATGGAGTTAACCTGTCTCTTAAATGCAATACAATAAACAAGTCTACATTTAAATTTGTTTAAATTCACTATGTAAAGTAGTTTAGTGAGTTAACCCTTCACTTCACTGATCTGTGTATGACACTTACAGGTTTTACTCCTGGCCAGGTTGACTCACCTCCTCGTCCATGTGAGGCTGATACATTGCATACAATGTAAGCAGATTATATTGATGCATTATATTACAAATATTTGGGAACGGGCGAAATCCTGCAAGAGGAGCTATGTAAAAAGTCATATTGGGAACATTACATGTGAGTGTTTTTTTTCATATAGTGCTATTATTGTAATTATTAATACAGATATTATTATGATAATTATTTTCAAAAAGAAACATCCCGGGACTTGTACCTTTGCTAGCAGCCTCACAACGTGTTAGAATCACTGTTAACATAAGTTAACCTGAGAGGTTATGACTTGACTTTACACTTGGGGTTTTCAAAGTCATTCCGGGGAATCCTGCTGTAATCAAGAGGAAACCCATGTGTTCCATTCCATAGCCTCTAAATAATAATGAACAAAATACTGAGAAATCACCCTAGGTATTGAGTGAGTTAATGTTTATTCTCATTCTGTTCACAATATAAAAACCCACTTCTCCCCTGAAACCATCAAATGGATTAAATCTTTTTTTCTAATCGGACCATGAGGGTTTTTTCTGATACCTCAGCAGCCCCCCTGCACTGGTGACCTGTGGTGTACCGCAAGGATCGTGCGTGTCGCCCACCTTATACAATGCATTTACAAAGCTCCTATTCGACAAGCTAGACAAAATGGGTATCACAAATACAAGCTATGCAGATGATACACAAATACTCATATTGATCACTGGATGTTATGATATAGACTCCAAAAACCTCCCAAATAAAATCTACTTGGCAATCCAGGCTTGATGGCCCTCAATGAATTGTGTCTTGACAAGAGTGAGCTAATCCTAATTAGTAATACATCTAAACTTAACAATCGCCCACAAGAATACAGATCATACAATATCGACGGTAATACTATCACGGTCGCCAATGAATTGAAAACCCTTGGGGTCTACATTGACTCATCCCTCACCTTAAGCAGAGAGGTCAACGCTCTAGCCTCCTCTGCTGCCTATAGGGTGAAACTGATAGGAGCTAGCAGACCCTTCCTCTCCACAGATAGCTCCATCACCCTGGCCAGAGCTCTGGTACTCTCCAGGTTTGAAATTTGTAACTCCCTATTTGCTGGAACCAGTACCAGAAATATTTTTAAAAAAACTTCAAACTGTACAAAATAATGCATTCAGAGCAGCACTGAATATTCCTTACAAGAAACAAATTGTGTCTATCTATTGAAACATCCACTGGCTCCCAGTCCAGGACAGGATCAATTTTAAAATTCTTATGCTCACACACAAATGCACCTCGAAAAATGCACCAGTTTATCCTAGCAATCTGATCAGCAAAACTCAATCTAACAGACCCACTTGTTCATCCTACACCAATCTGCTCATCACACCTAGATACAGTAGACAGAAAGCGGGAGGCTGAAGCTTTCCGGTGATTGCAGCCAAATTGTTGAATGCCCTCCCTACACAATTAAGAAACGGCACTTTCCTCTGGTCTTTCAGGAAAAACCTAAAAACTCTATTATTGAGGTCCGACCTTACACAACAGTCCCTTTGCCTCTCAGCTTGCAGCAACCACAGTGACGCCTCCGTCCCTACCAGAACAAACTCGAGGTTTACACAGCCTTCACCATTGTAACTGTTGTCATCCTCTGTATCTAAGTCAGCATGTGACTTTTGATTGTGTAACGTACACTCGTCGTACTGTGTAAATGTATTATCTTGAAGTACCAAAAACTTGTAACCAATTTCTTAAGCCTCAGCGCCTAGATGTCTTTGGGCCTTGCACGGTCTACAAATGTAAGAATAAATAAATGAACACCCTATTTGGCCTGGTTTATTAATATCCTTGATTTCCTTACCACACATGCATGCAGTCTGCCTTTGTATAACATGAAAACTAGTGAATCAACATTTGGCCTATCAGTTCTGTATCCTTATTTGTTGCAGCTGTTATTGTTTATTGCTTAGAAATGTAATCTAAAAGGAACCTCCCCAAGATTAATGGACCAGCACACATTATATAGTATTATACTTTCAATGAGAACATTAAAGAAATATCAAAGTACTGGGACAATATCATCTTAAAATGAACCGGAGTAATGTTCATAGTACTCTATATGGAGAAAAAAAAAGTATTCATTGTTTATTTTCCAATTGTGATAATACTTCATGATCATCAATGAATGTTCTCGTTTACAACTTAATACACTTACATTAAGAAGTGCTGTACTTTGTTGTACGTTTGATTGATGTGAAGCTGTGTTCCTTTCTCTATTACAAAGTGACACTTGCCGTGAATGCACTGTTCTTCTTCTCTGCAGGCATGTTCATGCGCAACTTGCATTGTTGAACTGTTTGCCATCTTGAAATAGAAAGTTCATGTTGAAAAGAAGAATGGGAGTTGTGAGACGTCCTGCTTGGACTCCCAGAAATAAGCCCACTGGACTTCTCAATCACTCCTGTGCTACTTGCACTTCTGGCCATAATCTCGAGCTAGTGGTCAACATAAGCAATGTTGTAAGGTGGGCCACAAGAACTCATGAACCTTCTTGGGAACTTTCAGTGATTTATCAGCGACTCCCTTTAGGAGGTGCAATGCTCCACACAATGGCCAGCCTACTTCACATTCCTTTCTGGGATGGGAGGGAGCCTGACAGGGCTATTAAACAATTAGAGGGAGGGAGACTGTGAGGGAGTGTAAGAGATAGTCAGGGACAGGACTATTTTCCAATGCCAAGTTGGTGTAGGGTATTCCTTTCTGTAATGGTTCATTGTTAATGTCTTTTAAGTGACTTGCAATTGTGAAGGCAGTGATTGGGGTTTGTGGATGTGGAGTAATATCTGTGGTGAAGCAACTCCAGAGATCAACACAGGTTTCTGAGGGAGCAAGAGTCCTTGCATGCTCAGTGGTCTTCTAGCCAGACTTAATAAGACTACGAGCTGCTTGCTTCTCTCATCATGAATTTCATTCATCATAGGTGCTATACCTCCCCGCACCTGCGCGATCTGAATGACACAAGGCCTAGTAAGATCGTTGCTTTGTCCTCCTTTTGTCCTCCCCCCCTTGTCTTGTCGCGCCTAGAAATACTTGTGTACAGGCACGTTATAAATGACTTATCATCTATCATATATATCATATACCACTAGTGTCCAGCTCCTGTTGCTGTCGCTAGCATTAGCGAACACCTCATTACACTTGTCTTTATCCAACTTGTGTCCGGAAACAAGCCATCAACATTTGAATTGGTGGACAGTCCACTGTCATTTTGCTGGTCTTGTAACAGAGGTATCATCTCATTGCTACCACATTTCAATGAATGTTTGTTGTTTGGCAGGAAACAGTAGGCACTTTGGCAGAGTGGACTAGTGAGTACCAGCGTATGCTTTCAGTTGTGAATGGCAGTCACTCCTGGACACACAGGCAGTTTAGTGAACCAATACTGTAGTGGATCAGCATCCTTTTCCAGAGGGCATCTGTCAGGCAGGTATGGATCCACCGTCTGTTCAGACGACATACATTGCTCACCAGACACACTGAGAAATCCAGAGTCTGGGAGGAGTTCGTCCCACAGTCTTTAACACATCTAATAGCATTTTTATCTGAAAAAGATGTTGGCAAGAAGTAAAAATCACTTTGCTATGACAATGTTCTTGTTAGTCATGAAGGAGAGTGCTGAGCGGGAAGTGCAGCATGCCCTTACCAGCCCTTCTCTTCATGCAAAAGGTCTCAAAAGCGCATCAGAAGTGCATGCAAGCACAAGCACTTTGTCAGCATGTCTTGCACTGACTGTAGTTCCGCTGATTCCTCTTACTAGACCTGCTTTTGAAGGCAGGCCACTGTCACTTGAAATCCTTGCGCATACTCTGCATCCAGCAAAGGGTTGACAATAGTTCCCTCACCAGTTGCACTCATCTGATTCACCAACCAGTTCAAGTTCGCCCACGCAGTTGGACGGGTAAACTTTCAGCAAGAGAATTAGTGGCAGAACATGACCAAGTGATGGGGGGTGCAGGCTCACATGGTTGGTGAAGTGCTGAAAGCCATTTCAGAGATGACACATTCGTCAGCAGCTGCAGCTAACTTGGGGTGAACAATTCCATGTTCACGGCTCACCTTTAACGGTTGCAGTAGTCACTCATTTGCATAGCTATTTTCGGCAGTCCAGGATGTACAAGGTGGAATTCCAGTAAATCACAACTTCCCCAGTACACACATGCGAAGAATTCCCTACTCCTTCTTCATTTGTACCATGTGCCCTCGCTTCTTCTCAATTCCTGGATTACATGTCTGCTTACTGCCCTCTGGATGGGCTCTAACACACTTCAATTGAACTCTGACAAGATGGAGATCTGAATCTATGGGGGGCCTGCTGATCCTGGATATCCCAATTTTGTCCCATCAAAATATGTCCCTGTCCACACCAGTCCCCAAAGTTAAGAACCTACGAGTCAAATTTGACAATACGTCCTCTGTTTCTCCTTAACCTGATCAAATCGCTTCCCCTTAATTTTTTTATTTATGTCTCCTTCATCAAATCTTCAATTTTCTTACACCATCTTTCCACATCGAACTCGGCTCTCATCCTGTCATGTTTGGACTAGCCAAACTCCCTCTTTCTTGGTTTTCCAGCAGAAGACCTTAAAGAATTCAGCGGCCTGCCTTGTTTTTGGCCTGTGTTGAACCACTCATATCGCCCCCAATCTGGCTAAACTGCACAGGCTCTCAATCAAGCAGTGAGTTGAGTTAAAGGAAGCCCTCTCTGCTGCTTACAGTCATCTATCATCAGTCAGCCATTGCTTTCTCTTCTCTAGATTATCATTCTATCATCCTGCGAGACAACTTTGTTCTGATAGCCTGGCCCCTGTGCAGGTTTACCGATTCAATCATGGCTTCTCGGTTCTAGCCCTCACTTTCTGGAAATGCCTTGCCTGCATATATACAACTCACCCAAACGTATCCAGTGCTCAACATTCAATAAAAACAAGGCTCTTCTTTGCTGCTTCCCTCCCTCTTCAACTGTTTGGGTTTAGCATCAAACAACAGCTCTGTGGTGGACCATTTGTCTACAATTTGAACTAGAATAAGAATCTGAATCAGTGTCATTATGTAGTGTGTGGCAAAGTGTTTTGTACTTTGAACGTATGCAATGCTTTTCTGGCACTGCCTTAATTAAATATGAGCAGATCTTCCCAGTAACCCCAATCATGTCCTCAACAGATTGACAATCTCGGGCAAAGTGGAAACCGTGAGCAGAGCAAGGGAACTGCATAGTCCTACCAATCCATGTGGCAACAAGGACAGTGCAGCCACTTTATGATGCCACAAAGCTGAGTTAAAATAGTTAAGGTCTTTCCCACAGTGTCATAACTGCCTTCAGGTTCTTCTATAGATTACATACTGTGTGGGGTTTGAAGTCAAAACATTTCCATTAATGTGTTTTTTCTCAGGCCTTTGTTCAGGGTGTGGGGATCAATGGCCTACAGGTGGGCTATGTGTTTCCTGCTCAGTGGCACACATTGCGTTAGCAATGGCTGAGTAGTCCATTAATGAAGGACATTTCCACACACTGAAGTTAGCAAAATAATACTTTATCTTCTTTTAAGATAAGTACTTGATGTACATCTTCTGGGTTAGTAAGTTATGTTTAGGAAGAGTCTTTTCCAACCATACCCGTTAGCATCATAGGGCCTCATTACGACTTCGGCGGTAGCCATGCCGCTATTGGCGGCATGGCTGCTTCCGAAATCGGGTCTGGGTTTCCAGAATGGGGAATTACCGGGCCATTCCGAGTTCGGAGGGCCCGGTAATTCCTCCCTCCAGGAACCCGGGCCCGGACCTTCCCCATTCCCATCTGAGCCCCCATAGGGCTCAATGGGAATGGGAGAGGGTGCAAACAACGGGCCGATTACGAGCGGCCCGTTGTTTGATCCCTCTTCCCCTCGCGGGACCCGGTAAGGACGCCTGGTTTGACCAGGTGTTACTTACCGGGTCCTGTGGGGGGAGCATGTAATGAGGCGGAACGGGTATAATGGGTCCGCCTCCTTCAGCGGAGCCCGTTAACCCGTTCCGCCTCAGTCGTAATGAGCCCCATAGTCAATCTCAACATCAAATGGGTCCTTCAGGTACTAAGTGTGACTCGTAGCGCCCCAGGGGCACCAGGGGGTGGGCCTGCTGAACTGTGAGCAAGTCTTGCATTGGAATCAATGGGATAAACAGACCAAATTCTGATTGGCTAAGCAGGGTACTGGTCCTGATGTTGAGACACCCACAATCTTCAGTATAGGCCCAATGTGAAAGATAGATCCTCAGTTGTAAATGATTTGAATGCATCTTCAGAGCAATCCAAGCATGGAGGAAATGTGTGACTGAAACTCTACTGGTGTGTCATTCCACCTGCCAGAGACAGTGCCAGTCCACACAATTCCCTATTTTCCATAGATGCTGCACAACCTTCCAGTCATGAGGAGGACAATCTGTAGACAGATTGGTCAACAGTAGGGCCGCTTGAGAGGAGGCGGTATCAGAAGAAAGATAAACTGCTGAGGCCGGGGAGCCACGCAGCTTACTCCGAGAGGCAGAAGTCACAATTCTGGATGCTGCAAACTAGTTCCACTTCAGGTAAGATACGGGCTTATCAGATTCTTTACCATTCATTCCTAGTGTTTCTTTTGCCTGCAGTTTGCTTTTTATGCCATCAGGCCTCTGGACAGGGCCTTGTTAGGAACCGTTGCTGTGGTGTTATGGTGGCCTCCCATTTCACGCTGCTCCCTCACAGGAACGAGCAGCAAGACTTTTGCTGAGAGGAGAGGGGCGTTGAGGATTGCACCCGACTGTGCCTGTCGAGTCAAGGATTTGAGTTGCTGGTTCCTCCGTTCCCTTTATTCACTTGTGAAGTCGGGTGTCTGGAGACATTGGTCAGAAATTTTGCACCACCCCCTGTAGTTCAACTACATCTTCCCATGGGGATCAACTTGGGTTGTTTGACCCAGTGCAAATGCATTCCCGGTAGCTACATTGGGAAGTCAGGAGATGAGGGACTCACCCCCCACCCCCCCCCCCCGCCTCCAATCAGGTAGGTACATTCTTCAAACATGTGGTGGCCATTGGGAACATCCACATAAAACTGTTGATCGCATCTTGCCGATCATTCAGTCCTGATATGGATTACATCCGGGAATCCAGCAGTATCCCCGTATCAGGCCAGATCTGACTTGTCGTCATTATTAACATACTCCAGTGCTTCAGTTACTCTGGCCTGATGCATTGGGAAGTGGTGCTCATAAATCACGCGGCCCTTTTTCCAGCAAATGTATTCGCTCAATGTAAATGCGTGTGAACTGCATCCCTCCCCTTTGCCCCTAGCAGAGGCACCTTTGAGGCCTATGATATGATGAGGCTCATAACTAACCCTTCATGGTCATTCTTCACTTCAATCACCCTCAGAAAAAATAAAGTGTCACGTTCATCCTGTCACTCCCGCATGCAACAGAAATATGTGCCATCCATAGCCAGTCACTCTCATGTTCTCGCAACATATGATGTGTTCAATTACTTTGAATATCTCACGTCTCCTTGTATCATAAGCCTGTTACTATGATCTTATGTTCCCACACATAAACTAAATGCATTTAATGACTCTGTTCACTGAGCCAAAACTGCAGGTATTTACTTGCCTCACCACTCGGGCCAGTCACTTTTTCTGTTGCCTCCCACAAGCATGTGTTTAATCACTCAGTTGTGTTCAATGGCTCAACTAATTAATTGTGATTTTCTGATCCTCCGGAAACAAAAGGTACTGCGTCACACTCAGCCAGTGACTGTGATGTCTGGGTACTGCCTCATAATAAAACATGAATCTATCTATAAAGCAATAAACAATTCAGTGGGATTTTCTGCTTCACCAGGGAAAGAAAATAAACTGTGTTATTCATAACTAATTACTGAAATGCTCCTTGCTACAAATAAAATCTGAACTCACTCACTAGTTTGCTGCTCCCCCAAGGAAATGAATTGTTGCCCTCAATAACTATGATGTTCTCCTCCCTCGGGTAAAAAGGACCATCTGTGCCTGTCTCCGCATCACTGTGAGGTGACGCTGCTTCTAAATAAAGCCCATGTAATGCTAACCTGCACTTCGCAAGGAAAAAAGTGAATCACTCAATGTACTGACTGCCATTGTCTGCTCCCTCTGGAAAACGAAGACATGTGTGTCAGTCTCAGCATGTACTGTGACTGTTTGCTGCCTCCGAATTAAACATGTGTGCCACCTAAAACCCCGGGCTTGTGCTTTTCTGCTCGCTCAGTGAAACCGCATGTGTTTCTCTCTCAATCAGTCACTGTGACTTTCTAAAAGGGACACTTGGCTTTTTGCTCCCTCAGGTCAGTACACGTCTGTCACTCTGAACCCAGATATCAGCGTTTTGTCCGCCCTCCCCCCAGAGAAAGAAAAAAAAACATTGTTACTGTGAATCCAGTAACAGTGAAATTATGTTTCCGCGGGAAATAAAATACGTGTGCCATCACAACCAGCCCCTCCATCTTTCTGCTGCCACTGGAAAAAAACAGATGTATCCTGCTGCACCCGCTCACCGCAATGAACTGCTACTTTAGGAAGAAATATATTTGTCATTTCCAGCCACTGTGAATTTTCCTCTGGTGGTAAAAAGATGCTTGTGTGTTTGTGAGAATGTAGTGACTACAATAGTCTACTCCTTTAGTCAAAAGAAACGTGAATCACTGCCAGCCAGATTTTGCTTTTTTCTCACACAAAAAAATGACCCTTGGAAATTCTATTTCAAAAATACCTTTGTCTGTCTCTAGTTCTAATCAAATCCTGGTGCTATTATAGTTGAACACTCTGCTGATGCAATGGGCTTCTCTGCAGCGTTCTGCCATACTCCTGTCTCTCTGAGCGCCTCTGCAGGCTGACCTTTAACCTCAGACGTATGCGTATTCTATGCGCCAACGTTGCACTCTCGCAGGCGTTGTTTTTAGCATGAACCTCAAAAAGCTCAAGCAATTCAATGGGCCTCATTCCGAGTATGGCGGTAAGGGATAGCGGCCACCGCTAACGAGAGCGGTGGCGGTAATCCCTTACCGCCATACTCCGAGTTCCCTTTGCGCCATGGAGGTTTTAACACCTGCTTTTAGCAGGTGTTAAAAACCATGGCGCTAAGGGACCTTGATGTTAATTACGCCACCGTAATTTACGGTGGCGTAATTAACACCTTCCCCACTCCCATTATGCCCTATGGGGCAAGAATGGGAATGGGGAAGGGTAAATGGGGATTGGGGAATTACCGCCCCGCCAACCTTGGAATGGGGCGGTAATTCCGCCATCCACCAAGGCGCTGCCGGTCCGGGTACGGCGTCAACCAAGGCGTTAATAGCGCCATTGGTTAGCGCCGTACTCGGAATGAGGCCCAATGTGCTCTAACTGCCAAAATGTGGGGTGTGTAAAGGGTGTTTGAAAGTTTCCGAAGGACGATTTTTGTGAACTTGTGGACTTGCTAATACTTATGAAAGAAATAATCCCTCTTGCCATACCCTGAGAAGTACATTTCTTGGCCTAGGTGTGTAACTTCATAGTAAATTGTTTAAAAAGAGGTACGGGCGCCCCGCTGCGAGAATGAACACGGCTTAATGACCTGTTCTATGGGAAGGTGGCCGCTCGACAGTCCGCAGCCACATTTTAGCTCACTGTACCTTTCACAAACGAGGAATATCCATTTGCATATCCGTCTCTGTCCCGGCCACTTGAGCAGTCTTGCACCGAAAAAGCTGGGCAATTCTCCTTTGAACAAGAGTACCAATAGCAACCCCAGACACGTGTTTCAGCCTAGTTGGGCTTCATCAGTGAGGTGGAGCTGTGCCTCTCTGAGCACATTGAGCAAGGGGTCCACGTCTAGATAACCCTAGGTAATTTAGTGTGACCAACCCTAAATTCCTTCAATAGTAAGTTGCACATATATGTTTATGTGAGTACGAACTTTCCCAGAGATTTCCCATGTTGAAAGCCACATAGCATAACCAGTAATACATGCTAGGCTTGCTTAAGGACAGCTGCACCCTTAAATTGAACATTTACAAATTTCCTGAGCAATCTAAGGCATATATAGAATCCAGAAAAATGTGAAAGACATTGTAATTACAATTGAAAATCTGGAGCACGAATGCCAATCACATTAATATTTTGACATTGTATGAGTGTGTTCTATTCAATATTTAGCAAAGGGGTCTCATTAAGGATTGTCCCATTACTAGAATATAGTACACACACTTCAATTCGCCCAATCAAAAGAAATTGTCAACGGATAGAAATATTAGGGGATTACATAGTTATGTTCTGATGTGCAACGTGATTGGGTTTCTCTAAAACATATACCTCCATCCAACGAGCTGCTCAAATTCAAAGCACTTCATTAGTGTGAATGCTTTTGCATTTTTAGCTCTGTCCAACTTTCATACATGGCAATTTTCTCTTTATTTTGCAGCAGTTTATTTTCAAGGGGAAAAGCAGTTCGACATTCATTCTCAAAAATCTCCTAACAATTGACCATGGTGAAACTCCACTGGCTCTCATTGTGTGTTGGGTGGTTTTTGGATAAAGTGACGGATGCCACTTTTATAGTTCTGCCCAATTTTGAGCCACTTGCTTGCGTCAGTAAATCTCTGGTGTGAACTCCAAGGAGGGAATTAACACAAGGTGCAATACCAACACAAATGTGCACTAGTTCCTATGTCAGAATTAGCTCCAAAAGAGCAAACAGCATTTTCACAGTATTACTAGTTGAAGTATTGCTGAAATATCACCAAAAAACAGGTGCACTGTCCACAAAAAGTCACATTGTCCACAAAAAGTCAGGGCATTTACCGCTACCAAAAAGGTGGTGAAAATACACCATGTTGCAGACAAATTATGTAATTTGGTTCATTAAAGGTATTTAAGGTTCCCAACTACTCATAACACATTTCCCAGAAAAATGCAGCCCCTGTGAGATGTGGACTATGGCCTCCACAACCTGCTCTTGAATATTAAGCCCCAGAGGCAGGCAACGCAGCCTCCAAGGAAGCCAGCAAAGCAAAGGCGGAGGCGACGTGTTGCGAGGAGGCTGCCCATCCCGCCCACCAGACCAGCACCCTGGGAAACCACCAATGAGTAGAGTAGATCACTGCATCACCTGAACCGCGAAACACACCTGGCCCACTGACCCTGATTCAGGCAGTCATATAGACTGGGGGCAACATCAGGACAGCAATCTGCCCTTTGCTGAAACTGGTGCCCGTCCTGCATGTATGTGCCAATGCCACATTTCTGCACACTGTCTGCATGCTCTGTGCCATGTCACAGTTTACAATGCACTGGGACCCATGCTGGATCCACTCATGATGCACGCACACCACCACATCTCTGCCTGTTTCAGCAGCTGAGGTGCATGGCACAAAGCCCAGGTCCCAGGAGATAGGGCGGCTCCCTAGTGTGATTGCAGGATTGGAATGCACGCAGGTTGCATGGGAGCCCCCTCCACGCAGCTGAGCAGGTTTGCTGGGACAGAAAGGAATAGCATTGACCCAGTGTGCAGACAACCTGACGACTAGACCACACAGTGAGTCACTGTTATGCCAGATTAGCAGAGTCAACACAAGATGCCAGGGTGCATCAAAGCCGTCCACAGCCAGGATGCATGCAATACATCCAAATGCAGGCAGAAAAGGTACGCTTTGCAGACATCATGTGCAATGGATTCCCATGGACTTCCCCAGCTGGCAGCCACTGCTGAAAGGAGGTGTATTCCGGAATACATTGGTGAAATGCCTGCATGAAAATACATGCTGCCGTTAAAGCATGCAGAACTCGAAGCTGCAGGAAGGATGCTTGAAGGAAATGTCATTTCTGTGTCATGCCCCTACTCCGTCTTTAAAGGAAATGAACATGTAAAAAAACTATACAAGAGAGGGTTACATGCTTTAAGCTTTGTTTTAACACATCACCTTTTCACTTTTGTACCTCGAAAAATGTGTCCCGGTGTGAGATTAGGCTATGCCAAGTTGTCCACCAAGGTCTGAGGGGCATGCATTTACCTATCACTTACCTCAACTAGGGACTTGGTCACATCATGGAAGTGTTCCCATGCCAGATTGAAACGCCATGCAACACACGTACTGGGTACCTGCCGCGCAATGTTTGTAGTGTGGTAGCAACCATATGAACAGGAAATAAGACAGAGGCCATTATCACAGTACAACACAGTTGGTTATATGATATGATAGGTTATTTATAACGTGCTTAACACCCAGAGTTTTCTAAGTGCGGACCAAGGGATCGAACCTGTGTTGCTCTGTGTTGTCTTGCATCCAAGGCAGCCTGTTGCCCTTGAGCTATCCTCCCAATATAAACATATTGTAAGGAAAAACTACTCTCAACATATGTTTCATTGATTGGTCTTGCATCCGAGGCAGCCTGTTGCCCTTGAGCTATCCTCCCAATATAAACATATTGTAAGGAAAAACTACTCTCAACATATGTTTGATTGATTGCAGGAGGTGGCCTACAAGGCTACACTGACCAGTTTGACGGTGTGCTTTGAGGGTACATTTGGCTGCTGAAGGCCACATTCAGGCACCTCCAGCCAACATCAGGCCAGAGAAAGTGGACAAGACTACTGCTGTGTGTACAATGCTGCGCAACATGTGCATTCGGAGGACCAGCACCATGCCTTCAGTTGAGGACATCTGGATAAAGCAGAGTAGGAAGATGGCAAGGACTGAAAGAAACCATACCGTGGTTGCAAGGGAAGGGCGCATTATCTGGTACAAGCCTATTGGCAACTACTGAGCACCTTGGTATGCGCCTTTCACCCCAATAAAAATAATCACTGAACTCACATCTATCACACGACCACAATGTGTTCCGGAATCTTTGGCCTTGATGGTAACTTCTTTTATGGAGCAAACATGCTTGTTACTTCCCACCAGCCTCAACTCTAACAACCGTGACCTCACAATTCCCTCAAACCCTAATGGAAAGTACACAGAATCTTGGATTACCTCTTGCTGTGCTTTCCCTGTCCTGATGGAGACTTTGGTGCACGCATGGCAGTGCGTTGAGATCTCCACTGGAGCTAAAAAACCAACGCAGAGCTGATGGAATCAAGTACACAGATATGCTGCAGTGTGAGGAGGAGAGCACACTGCATGGTTTCCTGACCTGCAGATATAGCCTCAGTCAATTCTTGCACCCAACTGCCAACGCCAGTATTCAAATATATGGCAGCACTGGCGTCCAGGTTCCCTCACCACCCTGTGGTATACTCCTGGCACTACATCATGCATAGCTTGTGCATGCTGAGGTCCAAGGTCTGAGAGATACTCCATTCTTTCCCGAATATTCCCCATCCTCGTGAGCCTTTCCTGGCAGCTGCAGATCATCAACATCGGTGCCATTATTGGTGTCCACAAAGGGCTGCCCCTGCAGATCCAGGGGAGTAGTGGATGCCAGGGGCACAAGTCTGGGAACAGGGGCAGCTTCAGGCAGTAAGCCGGCAGTGACTCTGATGACCGGTGCAGGCTTGCTTGCAGTGGTGGTGGCAGGTTACTCAGTAGTTGTGCCTGTGGCTTCATGGACAGTGGTTGCGGCTGTGGGCATGACTGACAGTGGCTATGGCAGGCTCCTTGCCAGGAATGTCAGGAGCCTGACTGCTCGTGCTGTTGAGGTCAAGGTCCGACACCATCAATGCGTAAGTAATTCAGGAAGAAACAGCAGGGGCACATGATGTCTGTCATGCCAGTGAAGTTTTGCAGACTTCCTGGATTGCACTGTTATAATGAATATTATAATTGTATTATCATTTCTGTTACTTATAATAGTGGTCATATGTCCTTGACATCTGCATGGTTCGTAAACGTGTCTGCGTCTTTTGTCCTGCTTGCTTTTCATAATGGGGCCTGATTGCATGACGCTGGAAAGGCATGGGCTATCAGGCACATCCGCTCTCACGATTGCATGGGGTAACATTCACATTGTGGCATTGAGACATTCAGTACATAACAGTCTACTTGATGTGATCTATTAGCAGCCTGTGTAGAGCACTCTTCACTGTTCCCATCTCTGGTGTAACAGGGGCCAGCTCAGTGCATGGGGCCCGATGCGGCCCATGTCCAGCGTGGGGGCCCAATAACGGTGGGGTGGGGGGCCTCAGCAGGGCCCCCACTTTTTGAATAATGCCACTGGTTTCCATGGTACTTTTGTAGTGCATTCTCCATGAGCCTTACCGCTGTAGGGCCTCATTTTGAGTTTGGCCGTATTCCTCAAGCATTACTGTGGTAATAGTGACCAACTACGTTAGTATCATATTTTCTGATGAATTATGAGTGCTGGAAGTATGGTGCCCCTTTGTTAAGTCTATAGCACTACATGCGAGTTACGCAGAAGTACCCTGTATGGTAATTCAGCCCCATGTACTCCTGAAGATTTTTGGCATTAAGTGGGGGCACTACATCCAGTTTCTTCGTTGTGGATAATTCTCCACTTTAAGGTGTTGGTTTATGTATCTGTATTGTTGCATACCTCTTCTAAGCAGTCTGCTGCTTCTCGAAGCTAGCTGCACCCTCAATAAACATCACACTAATAATAATACAAATAATAATAAAAGGTCTGCCTAAGAATGTTGCTATGTGTTGACAATGTTACTGAAAGAAATTGAAGTAACATCTGTTATGCAATTTTTTCCCATAACGCCCCATCTCTTCATCTTTGTGTGACGAGCAGTTGAAGAGATGGCCCTCAAATGATGCATCCCCTTCTCCAAAATACCTGACATCCTCATTTGCACTCACCTTATCAGCTGGGCTGCCCACTGTATCCTAGGCTGCTCCAACTCCCAAAATGCTACTAGCCATTGTTGGGCCCCCTGATGGGGCTGCTTCAAGTACGCCCAATAACCACACAGGAGCCATTGTGCACTCCAACCTTCTCTTTATTCCTCCATGGCCTTACTGCCGTTTCCCTTCCCTTGCTCCTCCCCTTCCTCCTGCCTCCCGCTCTTTCCCATTAGTCCTGGGCTTCCCTCTTAAAGGGGCTCTGTCCTTTTCCCACTTACAACACCTCCCCCGTGCTTAACATGAGACTTCCCGGGTCACATTTGTTCGATGAGACGTGGGGGTCTCTTTGTGGCCCAGTGGGGCCTGCTTGATTGCTCGTGGGTCTCTTCCACGCTCTCTTGTTGCAGTGTTTCATAGGTCTTTGCTCTCTCCTCTTCCTTTCTCTCAATCTCTTCTCCCTTCATTGGTTCCTGCTCTTCAAAGTATAGCTCGTGGAGGAGGGAGTCCTTTGGCATCATTTTGCCGTGGTTCTCTGTCATACTTGTCACCTGCTCTTCGGGCACGTAGTCCTTCTTGTGGGTTACTTTAAATGACCTGTAGTGGACGCTGATGAGTGCGTGCTGTAGTGCTGCCCGGTGACTGAGACGGCTGTGTCCTCTGGCGGGACTCGGTATCATGCAGATGGTGTCCGGCACTCTGCGGTCTCCTTGGTTCGGGCCACGTCGTGACTGTCCTTTGGGCTGTTCTGTCTGTGCTGTCCTCCATTGGGCGGTATGGTCTTGGGGTTTGTCTAGGGGGTATTCTCCCACCCTTGTCTGGTACGGTTTCTTTGCACTGCAGTTTTCTGTGACTTCTATTTCCCCCCCCATACGATTTTTGCAAGGGTACTGTGCGGTTGCGAAGCTCATAGTCCTCTCGCAGAACGGGTGGGGTTCGTGTGCCAAGTGCTGGTCCGTAAGGGTCGAGGGGGTGAGCATTCCTGAGACTTCTGGGTGGGCTGGTGTTCACAACCGTGATGTCTTTTCTGATGTCTAACCGTGCTCTAGGTGTACTCGGGACTCTTGCCTGGGGTGTGGGTTGGCATGTCGAGCTTGTGGGTGGTCTTGTCCTACACATTCTCTGAAGGTGACCTTCCTGGCTGCAGCGCCAGCATGTTTGTCCAAAGGCTGGGTATGGTTGTCTGTGGGTGTGTTTCCACCCTCGCCCGTGGTATTGTTCTGTGTCTGGGCTCTCTGACCAGTGTCTTCTCGGTTTCCTCCTTCTCCAGGTTCGAGTGGGCTCAGAGTATTGCGGTCACTCTTTCGTGAGGGCTGCGATAGCGTCGTGTTCCACTTTCCTTTCAATTGTGTCTGCCTGTGCCTCAACTCTCTCGTATGTTTTTGCCATATTCAGTATTTTCGCTAGGGGTAGGGGCTTTATGAGAAGGTGTTTCCTGAACGTTGACGAGGTGCACCCTTCTATGATCCTTAGTCTTATGGCTTCTTCATCATTGAAGTTGGCGAAGTCGCAGTCTCCTATCTTCTGCTGGAGACGTATGACGAACTCCCCAATCGATTCGTGTGGACGCTGCCTATGTTGGTTGAATGCAAGGCGTTCGTAGTCTTTGTTGGATCCTGTTATGAGTTTGTCGTTTAGTGCACCTAGGAGACGTTGGTACGTGGTTTTGTCTGTAGCTGGGATTGTCTTGATGATGTCCTTTACCTCTTTTCCTACCAGGTTCCTAAATATGCTAAGTTTGTTTGGCGGGTCTTTGTTCCCAATTGCACCTAAAAAGTCCTCAAATTCTTCCATCCACTCTTCCCATCGTTGGCCCTGGTCGTGACGTGGGTTTAATGTGAATGGGGCGGGTCTCCTCATTAGGCTTGCGTGAGATGAGGGTGCTCCTGGTACTGGTGGTTGGGCATTGGGGTCCGCTGCATCCGGGGCCGACATGATGGTGTCGCTTGGTCTGCTTTCGTTAGTCAGGTGGCACAAGGGCGTTGGTCACAGTTGACTCTTGGTGTTATGCCTTCCTGAGTGGGTCTCACCTGGGAAGCACAGGCTTTCTTTCTTTTGTTGTGGTTTGGTTTAACTGTATGGTCTCTTTAAATGTTACGTGTGGGGAGACACAGGGTTTCCTTCTCCCTCGTAGCGTGGCTCACTCCTTTATTTTTGAATGTCACTTGGGGAGACACAGGGTTTCCCTCCTTCTCTGGCTTTGGGAGTCCCTTCTTTGTTTTGGTTTATCTCTGTTGTCTGGAGGGGTGTCACTCATGGGAGACACAGGGTTCCTCTCTCTGCTGTGGCGGTCTCTGTCGCACACTTGCTTAAATGTTACACGGGGAGACACAGGGATTTCCTTTTCCCGTGGTGTTTCTTATCGTTTTGTCCCTTTGGATGTCACGTGGGGAGACACAGGGATTCCCTTCTGCCGTAGCGTTCTTAGCTTATTATCCCCTTGGGTGTCACGTGGGGAAACACATGGATTCCCTTTTGTCTTATCTTTCTTACTTAATTGTCCCTTGGGATGTCACATGGGGAGACACAGGGGTTTTCCTTTTCCGTATTGTAGTTCCCCCGTATTATTTTATGTGTCACGTGCGGGAGACACAGGGATTCCCTTTTGGTCGGAATGTGGTTTTCCCGTATGTGTTTGAATGTCACATGGGGAGACGCGAGGTTCCCTTTCCCCTTTTTTTTCCAACCCCCGACAGAACACGTTACTTGTTGGGGTTGCAGTTGCCGCGGTCCGTTTATTCTCCTACTCTTGTTGCCGCCGACGGATGAAGCGGGCAAACAGCCGGGCCTGCTGCGCTGTCACGGTGGCTGCAGGCGTGGTCTTCTCCTCGCTGTTCGGCGGCTCCGTAGTCCTGGTGGCGGCTCCTCTTCCTGCTGGGGTCCCCTTGTGCGTTGGCCTCCAACTGCCGTTGGATTCGTTCCGACGGCTCTGCTGGACGACCCTTGGCGGCTCCTCCTTCAGCTGGTCTTCCGTCGGCGGTCCTCTCTGCTGTCGTCTTCCCTCTGCTGGGCTGCATCCGGCGGTCCTCTCTGCTGTCGGGGTGGGCTCCCGCGACGTCTTCCCTCTGCTGGGTTGCGTCCGGCGGTCCTCTCTGCCTTCGGGGTGGGCTCCCGCGACGTCTTCCCTCTGCTGGGCTGCGTCCGGCGGTCCTCTCTGCTGTCGGGGTGGGCTCCCGCGACGTCTTCCCTCTGCTGGGCTGCGTCCGGCGGTCCTCTCTGCTGTCGGGGTGGGCTCCCGCGACGTCTTCCTTCTGCTGGGCTCACGGACCCTCCTCCGGAGCTCCTCACGGGTCTTCTTCTGCTGCGGGTGCACGGGTCCACCATCTCCTCCGCTGCCGGGCGCACGGGCCCCTGTTCATAGTGGGCACATGGCCCCAGGTGCTGCTGGGCGCACCGGCCTCCACCTCCTCTGCTGCTGGGCACGCAGGCCCTACCACACTTTGGGCGCACGGGCCCTGCCGCTCGCGCGGGCTTGCAGGCCCGATGATGCTGGGCACTCAGGCCCACTGTGGGCACTGAGGCCCCCTTGTAATTGCAGGGCGCTCTGGCCCACCTCTGTTCCTGGGCGCACGGGCCCACTGCAGGACATACGGGTCCACCACGAGGGCACACAGGCCCGTTACTCTGAGCACGCAGGCCCGCTGCAGGGCTCACGGGCCCACCTCCTACTGCCGGGCACACAGGCCCCGTTGCCGCTGGGCACACGGGCCCCCGTTACTGCTGGGCACACGGGCCCCTCACTGCTGGGCACACGGGCCCCTGTCGCTGCTGGGCGCACGGGCCCCCGTTACTGCTGGGCACACGGGCCCTCCATTGTTGCTGGGCACCCGGGCCCTTCACTGCTGGGCACACGGGCCCCTGTTACTGCTGGGCACACGGGCCCTTCACCATTTCCTCCACGGCGCGGGACATTTCCCTTCGTCGCCAGTTGTTGGGCTCCCTGATGGGGCTGCTTCAAGTACGCCCAATAACCACACAGGAGCCATTGTGCACTCCAACCTTCTCTTTATTCCTCCATGGCCTTACTGCCGTTTCCTTTACCTTGCTCCTCCCCTTCCTCCTGCCTCCCGCTCTTTCCCATTAGTCCTGGGCTTCCCTCTTAAAGGGGCTCTGTCCTTTTCCCACTTACAACAGCCATGTGCAGCATTGTGGCAACTTCCCCTCCCAGAGAGGGAGTTGTAATGGGTCTACAGTTCCTCCTCCTGTGACTGCAGCCTTGCAACAGTGGTTTGTGTAATTCCCTTCAAATCATTCCAGCACTGCCTGCAGCCTTTTACATCACTCTGCGGTGCTCACCGCCACCACCTCATCTCATTCCGGATAGTTGTCTTCCTTTGCATGGATGGCTTATGGTGCAGGGCACAACAAGGCTCCTCGGCATTGGACACCACTTCCTCTGATAGCACCTCGAGCTTCCCCTTGCATAATGTGGCCTTGCACATCTACATTCCTGGCATATTTGCATTACTCTTATCGGTTCGTTTCTTTCCTGTGGATGTGCTGTCTGGATGGCAACCGGAAGTGGAGGATTTTAAATAGATGTTTTTCTTCTGAAAATGAACACCATAGAGCTTCCCGTTTCCGCAATGCCGTTATTTCCATTCGGTGGTAATGCTGCTAGGAGAAATCCAGAAATATTGCAGACGGGATCAGTAATTTGGGAGAATATTGTTGGAATGATCACGCTGTATGGCATTGTGTTGGTAATTCCATGGAATGCAATTACCATCATCAGTAGTGTATTTTTGGTCCAACCATGAGTTTTTATAATGGAAATAAATCCTCCATCGACCAAGTCTCTGTACTCCCTTCTCCGGAAATTATGCCAAATTCATAATGAGTCCCACTGTCTTATTTCCAGTGAGTGCTCATAATGCTTTGTTTTTGCAACAAAGGGAGAATAGTTTGCCTTTCCTGCAACTTGCGAGAACTTGCAGTCAAGTGAAAACCAAATGCATTTTGGATAAGGTACCAAAATCAAGGAGAATCCGGCTCATCCGATCTCAGATAAGCGTATGAAGAAATGGAGAAAAGTATCTTTATAACCCATTAAGCATGCATAGTGCCAGACTGTTGGTCAGGATTCTCTGGCAGTTTGACCGGCTCCCACCAGCCAAAGAAAGTTACATCTTATGGATCTATATTGTTGCTAACTATGCTTCTTTGGAAACATGCATTTTGCACGTCTTTTAACTATCATTTGTGTTGAGCTCATTTCCCTCTCATAATCAAAGGACCTCATTGCGAGACCAGCGGTAGCCATGCCGGTAAAATCGGTTGGCTGCCGCGGGACTCATGATTAATTACCGCCGCCTACCTTGCCAGGATAACCAGGGCATTGGAGCCCTATCAGTCCGGTAAGTCAGGTGGCGGCAATTGTTACTCCGCATTCCCATTCGAGTCCCATAGGACTGAATGGAAATGGGGAGGACGGAAGCAACGGCACTGGGCGCAATAGTGCCGGTGCTTCCGTCAAAGTCTGCTGGTGGGTACCGTTCCGCCAGCCAGGGTCAAACCTGGCGGGCTCAACGGCACCCGTCAACAGACTCAGGGCTGGACTGGGAACTAAAAGAGGCCCTGGAATAATTACTGGGGACCGAAAGAGGCCCTGGAAATAAAGTTCAAAGTGGCCCTATATGACACATTTTCAGCAAGCCCAATGCTTTTCCTATGAGAAAATTTGGAAATACCACAGAAAAGAGGCCCAGGGTGGAGAGGCCCACCGGGAAATCTCCAGAGTTCCCTATAGGCCAGTCCACCCCTGAACAGACTCGTAGTTTACCGGTCCGGAAACAACACTGCCGGTAAACTTACCGGCACTGTTGTTTCCAGAGTGGCAAATTTGTAATGAGTCCCAAAATGTTTCTTCATTCTAGGAGGTTGATAATTGGTTTGTAGTTCTAATTTCAAAGTTGGGGGAGTATCACTGCGGAACAGAAATACAAATAAGATAGAGGATGGTTCAGGAATGTAGACTCTTAGTGGTTGCCAAAGTCTCTTTATTGGGCTAAGGATATATGTAACAGAGATGCTGGGAAAAGATGTATACTGGGAACTGTTGCCATTTGCATGGTCTCCATGCAGGATGCAAATATGGAAGAGATGAAGAACCTATAGTGCAGGCAGAGGACAGAATTCCACTCAAACTAGGAATTAGAAACACAAAGAAAGAATAATACCTCAGCAGGGATAAACAATACTGTTAAATGTCCACTACAGCGTTATGCCTAGAGTTGTAAAGTAAGGTTATATAGCCCCTAAAGGTATAAAAGTGTGATTGTATTTAAGAATATCCGACCATGGCAAACCTTCATGAATGTGGGATGGTTTAGGTTGGAGACAGGCATGGGAGGGATCCAGCTGGCCTGTGGTAGTGATTGGGCAGTAGCCATTACAGTTGGGCTTGCAGAACACAGCTCCCTGAAGATGAGCTTTGGAACTAGTCCCCATACGTCAGCATCCCTAATACACCGGGATGCCAGCAGTGATCCTACACTAGTCAGAAAGCCCACTATTAGACACTGCATATAGCATTGACACAGCTAACCCACATCAAACTATGCACATACTCTGAAAGATCCTTTGTGCATAAAGAATCACAATGTTCTGCCATCATCCACGAGTTTCCGCTCAACATTCACATTGAAAAATCAAAAATCAAAAACCTCATGTTCGGAGACTTGAACCGAAATTCAGTCTCTTGCACTCACACACTCCCCTGTCCACCTCCCAGCACCCATCCACATGCCTGACAATCATGGGAAGTCTACAGGGGCACGGGCAATCCTCCCATCTCCCTATCTCACCTCATGCGCGCACGCATTCTACTCTTTCTGACAATTTCACATACATTGGACTCCGGTCCTCGAGGACATCCACGCCTCAAGCGCGATGAGGCAATACTAAAAGAATAATAGCACTATGCAAATGACAAACTAGTAATACTACTACACTCATCACAGATCTGATCACCACATACTGCAACACCTCAAAGTCCCAGGACTACATCAAGCAGGCAAAGATCCCACCCACTCCTCTGGCCATACACTAAACCTAATTGTTAAAGCAAAGTCAGGGACTGATGAGCTGACCTGAAGAGATCACCCTGCCCCCCCCCCCCCACTTTCATGATCACTCTCCCTAGGCATCAATACCAAGCACCCACCACATGCTAAACGGGATGATTGAAGGCTCCTTTCAGCTCTCTTCTTAGCCGTCCTTCATAAGAACCTATAACTTACATTGGCATTGCATGTAGCAGCAATACAAAAATAGCTGGCATAATGAGTCACTATGAGTATGCTTAGAAAAATGCAGACAAATTGGGTCTGTATGGCGATGCTTACAAACGGCTGGTAACGCCAAACATCAAGGTCCCCTTCAAAAAATATCATATAATGATCTTTGCTGCAAAAAGGTTTCATTCTGCTTCCAAACTCACCAATGCCACTAATCAGTATAAGGACATTTAGGAATGTTCTTCCTGCTCTGCAACCTCACTTGTCTAGCCTCTACATCAAATGAATCTCAATTGTTCTGCAAAGAACTTCATCTGCAAAATCGCCTAACCTCTGGATAATATTCACCAGAATAGGATCCCGCGCACAAGAAAGATTTGCAACACTCTTGCACAGTCCATAATCCGGCCATGTATACTCTCGTGCTCCCTCAGGCCGATCTTCATTCTCACCACAAAGGATGTCATTAGCAGTCTTTGTAACAGCACCTCACCCACTGATGTCCTCCTAACTAGAGTCCTTAAAGAAAGACTTCTTTTCAGAAAACCTGGCTGCACATGGACCCTACATTCAAAGAAGGATTTGTTAAAGTTCTCCCATAGCATCCCTCTTGATTGCAATAGGCTGGGGTGCTGATACTGACAACAGAATTCACTTTTTAGTGAAGGTGTTTGATATCTGGCATGAAAGCTCACGAAAACAAAATGGCAGTACCTGCTTCCTTGTCCACGTGCAATGGAAGCACGCATAGATTAGCAAGTGAAGCACCTGCTGCTGCTATCTGTGCACAACCTGCAGTCACGGGTTCAAATCGTGGCAGTTCAGCCTTTCATCCTGTGGTTGGTAAATTGAGTACTCCACGATTGGGTTTATAATGCCACCTGTTGCTCAACACGTAAAAGCTGGAGGATTCTGATCTGCGGTTCTATTTATCAATTATATATTGCACTATGTTGATGGAAGCAAATCCAGATTGATCGAATTTTAACAGCATTGTATCAGAAGTCAGTGAAAGAATGCGCTAATAAGCATCAGAAAAACGTGCAATCAATTCACAAAAGCTTTCTGAATGTACACATGGTAGATCCAAATATTCAGTAGTCAAAGTGAGCAGGAACGGTGGGGAACGGAGTTCCACTGTTTCTTTCACTGTTCCCTGTTCCACTACTTTTTGCAACCATTGTCACCATTCCTGTTCTTTATGAAGGTAGAGCACACTTCTCCCCTTTACCACCCAATAGCAGTTTCAGCGAAAGTGAAATCTTGTTCTACTCGATTGGCTGTCAACCGAATGGCTGCAACCCTTGAGAAAAGTGTTGCACGTAGCTCCCCTCCTTCCTGCCCTCCACCGGGGTCACAGTTCCAGTACAATTTTTGGTACAATTCTACCACTGCAAACATTCAAATGCCCTTTCCCCTCCGTGCGCACCACAGCGGCGCCAGCATTTAGAAGGGTGAATGTATTGCAGCATTTCAAGTGCTCTGGCCAGCTCACAACGTCCCCATGCACTCGTTTGGAACAGGGGTGGGTGCACAACGCATAGGCACAATTGAGTTGACTAATCATAAGCATCTGCCATGTGTCTACAGTGGCAAGATCACCCTGTGGGGGTGAAAGTGCCCCCCCCCAAATAACCTGTTACTGTATCTTATAGGAAACGGTAATTTCTGTCGCTTCTGAGCATTTGCTTTTAATAGCTACAGCGGTGCTGCAGTTCTAGTGATTTTCTATCCCTCAAGCAGGGATAGAAATGTCTGCATTCCTTGTTTAACATCTTCTTTTGAACTAGCACACTGTCTCCACAAATGCGCAGGGTACCTCTGCCAGTACTGCATTCCTCAGAATCAGGGCAATGATAGCGTCCCTCTGTGAGTTCTGCGCCTGACAGATTCTATAGGAGCCGAGTGTGAGAGCAGCCTTAAACAACAGCCCGTGAGGCTCTCCGTGCTTTGCATCACACTGCCGAGGAACCAGCCCAGAGCCCCGAAAGTACACTTCGTAATTACTGGACCTTCTAAAGGCCTGCAGAGAACATGATTAGCCGCATTGTACTTTCTGAACACTGTGCCTTTTTGATTTTTGTTCCCATGAAGCCCCGGGAGTCACTTATATTTTCAATGGCAGAGAAACACTTTTTATTTCGATCTAACCTTGAAGGTGACAATCAACCGGCCATTGTGTTTTTAGGAAAGATCAGAGCTGACAGTGGGATGGCTGAACAGGTAAGGCTGTGAACAGTTTGATCGCTATAAATTCAGACCCTGCTCAGGCCTGCGCACATTTTCTGCTCTGATAGAAAAACCAATTTACTGCAGGCGGGGTTTGCAACAGGTCAGCAGAGTGCTGGAGTTTCTTTAGAAACCAGGGCAGTGGATAACTTCAGACCAGGAAAAGTTCCTCAACATGTTTCTCACTCACAGTTGCCCTTCCTGATCCACAGACCACGGCCTGGCAACACCCATGCGGGTCAGAATACTGTACAGAAACCAACAAGCCTAGACGCTGTGGTGGCTGGTTCGGTATGATATGATAGGTTATTTATAACGCGCGCAATACCCAGAGGTTTCTAAACGAGGACCTGGGGATCCAACCTGTTTTGCTCGGTGTAGTCTTGCTTCCAAGGCGAGCACGTCGCCCCTGAGCTATCCACCCAGGACTGTACAAATGCTTCATAACATAGCAAAAGATAATGCAACATAGCAAATGCTTATCCGCACCAGAGCAGTGCAGGGGGCAAATGATTGCGTGAAGACGAGCGAGAGAATCCAAAAGCCAAACCAGGATTCCAGAAGGATAAGTGTTATAGGGGGGGGAGGGGTAAAAGCATTCATATAGGTTTCAAATGATGGCAAGAGGTGGGTGAAATGCAATTCCTGACAGCAGAGGAACGATTAGCAGCATTGGAAGACCTGGAACCATAGCGAATTCAGGTCATTCATTGCGGTACCATTTTACCTCCGTCCCGAGTGGCACAGAGTCCAGATCCCAGGCGTAAACTATAGCGAAAGTCAGGCTGAACAGAATAGCTCACACACCTGCCCTCAGTGTCCTCAGGAACCTGCTGAAGAACCAGTGCCTGAATGCGGACCACCAGTCCCATCTCTCACTCGCCAGCAAGAAATGACCTCCCACCCTCCCAGCGGCAGCACCACCAGAGAGGGGATAGAGAAGACCAGACCAATAGCTCTTTGTCAACTGCTCGTGCCAGCCAGGCGGAATCATGGCCCCAGGCAGAGAACTACCGGTTTTGATGAAGACGCAAGTACTGCCATAGTCGCAGGCAGCAGTTAGCGACAATGCTATTGCAAGATGTATAATGTACCCTGCCTCAAGCTATATCTAAAACACAAAAGGCCATAGAAGGCCCACTGTGCTACTCAATCCCAGACACACTGAAAGACCATCACTGTTCTTGGGAGGTGGCCTACCTAAGATATGGGATTTAAATTTAGAGAAGAGCATTCACTGTTCCTCCTATGTCTGAGCTAAAATACAGCACTAATAGCTAAGACATGGCACTATAAAGAACAACTATTCACTTGCCCATCCCTGTCCTAGGGATGGCAGAACTGGGATAGAATTATAGCTTTAGGAGAAGCAGACTGAGCATGCAGATGAGTGCCAACACTCTGAACTCAATAATAGGCCATGATAGTGATGGAGAGCAGCATGCCATCAATGAGCCATCCAAACAACACAGCAACAACTAGAGAAAATCAAGGCAAGAGTCAAACAAAATCCAGGCACCACTTATTGTATTTTTCATTATTTATTTTATGTTTGCACTTATAGCAGCGCACGAAACCCTCAGGTGTGTAGGCGTTAGTGACAGTAAGTGCGGAAAGACATAAGCGTAACATCCAAAGTTGATAAGGGTGCACAATCTGGAAAAACCACGCCTCATGGTACGGGGGGCTACCTCAGGTGTACAGGTAAGCGTAACATACAAAATTGGTGAGGGTGCACGATCTGGAAATTGCGCTCCTCGTGTTACGGGGGCTACTTCAGATGTACAGGTAAGCATAACATACACAATTGGTAAGTGTGCACAACCTGGAAAAGCCACGCCTCATGGTACATCAGGAGTACAGGTAAGCATTATACAAGCAGGTGAGGTTGCAACAAGATGGCTTAAAATTGTAAATCCGGTAGGTACAGGTAGGTTAGGTGCATCACAGCGCAGGGCTGTGAAATGTCGATAGAATGCAGCAAAACTCCAAATCGAAGGCACACTCCAGGTTTACAGTAGAAGTATGTGTGTGATGTTTAAACAGCATTCAATAGGCATAGAGTAATAGGCTCAGTTCAAGAACACAGTGGGCAAGAGTATGATATGATATATGATATGATATTTTATTTATATCATGCTCATACACAGGTGTTTCAGAGCGCGACAAGGCAAGGGAGGGGAACAGGAGAGAACAAAAACAACAATCTTACTAGGCCCAGTGAGATTGAGAACGTGCAAGTGCATGGAAGGGGGAGAAGTGGAAAGTGCAGAGCAAAGGAAAAACAGGATAAATACTAATAAATAAATACATAAATAATAAAATCAACAAAAGTGGTAGTGCAGCCAGCAAGTGGCAAGTGCTGGGCTTAAGGTAGCAGACAAGGTAGGTCTGATAAGTGCAGGAGGAAAGAAAGCGGGGGGCTGTATGGGTACAGATACAGACCCCAGTGCAAGGGGTGGCCCGGAGACAGTGCAGTAGGGTGGGTGAGTGAGCAGGAACCCGGGCTCAGAGGACAGACGGTGTCCGGTGCACGGTGCAAGGAGAGAACAGATCAGCAGCAGAGAGGGGAGCGAAGGCAAAAGCAAAGAGGAAGGTCTTGAGGTGCTTACGGAACCAGAGATGGTTTTCCTCAAGTTTTAGAGTGGCAGGGAGGCTTTTCCAAAGGGAGGCTCCAGCCGAAGAAAGAGATCTACCTCAAGCTCGTTTCTTAGAAAAATGACTGACCCTGAAGGAGTTAGAGGACGAGGAGCGAAGAGCTCGAGAGGGGAGGTATTTACGGAGGGATAGCTGGAGGTATTTTGGATCCAGGCCCCAGAAAGCCTTCTGGAAAATGCAGAGGGTTTTAAATGCAATCCTTGCATCCACTGGGAGCCAGTAGAGAGATTTCAGAGCTGGAGAGATACGATCCCAGGGTTTGAGGCCAAGGACAAGTCTCACAGTCCTGTTCTGGATTAGTTGCAGAGTGCGGAGAGAAGAGGCAGGTAGATTTAGAAAGAGGCTGTTACAATAGTCCAACCTAGAGAGAACCAGAGCTTGAGAGACAGCAAGCTTCTGGGGGAATGAGAGGAAAGGTAGAGTACCTCTGAGGAGGTGCAGTAGGAAGTTTGACTTTTTAGAGACCTCAGAGATGTGGGAGGAGAAGGAAAGTGTAGAATCAAAGATGAATCCGAGGTTCTTAGCCTCGCAGGTGGGGGTAGGAGGAGGGCCAGGGGAGGCCGGCCAGAGAGTGAGGGTAAAAGATGGAGAAGGTGTGCCGATGAGGAGGATTTCTGTCTTGCTGGTGTTCAGACAGATATCATTGGCGGAACACCAATCTTGAATGGCAGTAAGGCAATCAGAAATGAGAGAAGGAGAGGAGGTGGCAGAGGGCAGCCTGAAAATGAGTTGAGTGTCATCAGCGTAGCACTGGAAATTTGAGCACAAAGTGGCAATTCAGTGGGCGAGAGTTGGCAAGTATAGGTTGAAAAGCTAGGGCGAGAGGTTAGACCTCTGGGGAACACCAAAAGTAGAGAGGGAGATAGATGATAGGAAGGACCCAAGTTTCACCTGGGAGTGTCAATCAGATGCGAGAGGTGTTTAAACAACATACATTTGGGCACAAGGTCGCAGGTGCACTTACACTTCTACAATGGCCTGTGGTTGGCGTGGTTCGAGTGCATTAGCAGCGATAGCCTCATGCTTTTGGTTCAGTGATCATTAGGGAGCATTCTGGTCTGGAGCAGGGAGGACTGTGGAAAGGGCCATGGAAATGACCCTGGGAGGGTGAGGGGAAGTAGGGAATGAACTCTGGTTCAAGGCCGTAGGGGAGCAGAATAAAGTTGGTGATGTGGCACTGTGATGGGAAATTGATTAAAGCCACTGAGCGTGCTGAATGTATCTGCCAGGGCCCGACTTGGATACAGGACAGCTGCGCCATGAGGCAAAGAAGAGGTAATTATGTGGGGCCTCGACTACTCGGCCTCTCTGGAGGAGATCGGCAGAGATGAATATCAAAGGCCTTAGGCACCGACCTTTGGCAGAGGCCGGCTCCACCTGCCAGCGAAATGCGGGTTCCTGGTTTGCAGGAACATGTGTTCAATCATGTTGCTCGAAGCACGGAGCTTGATGAATGAAATGAAGTGTGAAAGTGATGGCAGTCATCTTACCCGTGCAGCCGATGTCCAAGCTGTAAATAGGGCCAGTGGATGGTGGCTGGCTATGGTCCACTGCACGTACTTCTCACGCTGTGGACCGGCAGAGACGAGTATCAAAGGCCTCCGGCACCACCCGGCTCCTCCTGCCGGCGAGGTGCGGCGTCCTGGTTTACAGGGATAGGTGTACAATCATGTCAATCTGAGCACGGAGCTTGAAAAAAATGCAGGGTGAAAGTGATGGCAGCGCCTATCTTACCATTTCATCCAATGTCCAGGCTGTAAATGGGGCCAGTGAATGGTGTATAATTAAGTCTCCCTGTTTTTGATTCTGGGCAGTATTTACCTGTAAAAATTAGAAAATAAAGTACTTTGTTTGTCTGCCCATGCTGTCAGTCATGCATTATGACTTTGCAAACTAACTGCGTGCAGATTGTACAGCAATAATGGCATTGTTTTCTTTGACGTCATTTAAATGGCTGCACACATGGGCTCAGCCTAATTGTAAGCACAAGATTATGCACTATTTTAAAGACTTCAATTTCTTTTAATGTGAACTTGGGATTCATATGCGTGGGATACGTTTAAGCAAGTACATGCGTGTGTTTTTGTGTGTCTGTGTATGTATGTGTTTAAGTACAAATTAAAAGTTTATTTCATCTGTGTCTCTCTGGAAACTTGAGGGCTTATCCCATTGTGTTAGTGTTAACCGTTTGGTTTATTTGCAGTGTACAGTGGTAGAGTGTAACTTTCATATGTTGTTCTGTAAAAAAAACGTATGGGTGGAAGGTTTTGCGCATCTGAACGCTACGAACATCGATAAACAACCACTAAAACAGCACCAGTCAACATCATGAAAAATAACACTATCAAAACAAACCAAGAACAAAGAAACAGAAAAGCAAACATTACCAAAAAGACAATAACCATCAATAACTCATTTAATTATTCAATCATTCTTTGATTTCTCGCTTAACAATTCGAACCTTTGTTGCTCTGCGATGTCTTGCCCCCAAGACACATGTGCTGCCTCTGAGCTATCCTCCCGGCTCAATAATGCAAACAATAAGAAGAATCAACACACAGTTGGTAGGTATCTTTATTGGCTTCTAGTGCAGCAGAGGGTCTTATTTAAGACCCTTTTCTTGGTTTTCAAGTGTATCCATGGCCTGGAGCCACCCAACCTATCCTCAGAAATTGTGACCTTTTGCCCTAATCGGTCTCTTCCATCCTCTGGGAAATATCTGATGGTGGTCCCTATATCCAGGTCAGCCACCTGGGATAACAGACGTTTCTCCAACTTGGGACCGTGGTCCTGAAATTCACTGCCACTTGACCTGCGCAGTATTGACTCCATTATCCATTGAAAAAATAAAATTGAAAACGTATCTCTTTGCATAAAATATCCGTAACGAATTCTGTCATCATTGTTTACCTTCTTGGATCCATGTGATATGCGCGTTATAAATTCAAAAATAAAATACAAATCACAGAGATATCAAAGTGAAGAACCCATAGTGCAGGGCACTCAACCTATTTTATTTGACATTTTATTGTTTGGGCCGGTTTAGTGAATAGGTTTGGACCGACAACTATTTTAATTATTGGACTATCAACGAGCATCTTAGTTTAGTTTTCTTTTAATTTAAATAAAACTACATTGAAACCATGTCCTCGGGTCTGAGTCCTTCTTCTGGCTTGCTACAACAAAACCATGTCTGTTTACCATGTAACATATTGCCTCATCTTACTAGTGCCTGATGGGTCCTGCTGAGACCCAAGGCTTGCCCCTAGACATTTCCCATTACCAAAAACCATGGCAACCTTTCTAATCCCATATTAGATGATAGTTCATGATTTCCTTTCTAACTTGTCTTCATTAAGGTAGTTCATCATCACTTGTGATGAGGTTAAGGATTACTCATGTTTGTGTCTCAAAGGCCCAAGGGACAAAACCCCTGTTCACACCGTGCTTCACACCCATCTGTCAAAGTAAACATCATCCTGTGTACTCATTCAGGACCTTACCCCTTCTCCTTACCACCCCTTTTCTCAGCTTTGTTTAACATTCTTCTTTTTAATCATACTCAGCCTTCATACTATCCTCTTCCTCCCCCTCTCATGGGATCTCTGTCTATGCCCTCAATCTTCCCTATGCTACCTGCACCCTCTCACTCCTCTCACTCCCCATCACTATCCTACATTCTCTTCCTAAATGTCATTTTGGTAGATATTCTCTCTTTTTCTTTCTCTTTCTTTGTTTCTCTCTTTCTCTCTCTCTCTCTCTTTTCTCTCTCTCTCTCTCTCTCTGTCTCTCTCTCTCTCTCTCCCTCTTACTCTCTTTCCACTTCAACCTGGTCTAACCTAACCATCTCACTTCAGGTTGTCCTTCATCCACCTCTTCACCCTATGTCCCCTTCTGGAATGTCCAATCCCTTTGTAGCCAAAACTAGTTTCTCCCTGACTGCTTTGACGTCTATAAACCCAAACTCCCTGTGATAATGTCACTGAAACATTGAAACATTGATCACCATCATGACACTGCCACTATGGCTGCGTTATGGCTGCTCTCCACATTGACTTCAATACCATTCCCCCACAGCATTTGAAAAAATAAAAATGGCATTGGTGCTAATCTCACAATCAGCATGGACACCTGCCTCTCTTCCCACTGTGTATTTACTCCCTCCTCCTTCAAAGACAGTTGTGTCCAATTTCTTGCTCCTCCCACTCTCAATTTCCTCATCAACCCACATCTCCACCACCCAGCAACTGCAAGCTCTTCTCTGATATAAAAGAATGAATTGAAATGCTGTAATAAAGTCTCTTATTAGTCACAAGGGACACACAGACCAGCTGTGGAGACTGATGTTGTTCCAGGTATGCTTTATTGGTACAATATGTACAGTTCCCGTTACTCTCAGGTATTTACAGTAGTCTGGATGACAGGACAAGGACAGGGATAGGTAGTACAGTACACATGAAGGAGAAGACCCACCGGCCATCCACTCACTCCAGCTCAGGCCCCCAACCGACTCACTCAGAACATTCATACACTGATGCACCCAACATTCTCCTGGCTGCATCATACATCACATTCTATTGGCAATCACTCCAGGCCAGTGACAATGTACAAGACTATATATAACATCTCCCTTTCTTACCAGATTCAACCACAACATAACATCTCCCTTTCATACCGGAAGTACCCACGCGTGACATCTCCCTTTCAGATCAGGTTCATACACACAAACATCATCCTTTCATTCGGGTGGAGGGAGGTCAGCCAAATACACATCACTATACACATCACTCGCCCACTCATAAATCTAAACACAACCACAATCTCACACAGATGAACTACGTGTAACAGATGAGGTGCTCCTGGCAGCACCGGAGGTCTTAAGCTTAAAACTATTACTAAAGGAACAATGGTGAATGCTTAACAGTAACTAATGCAAAAGTGCGCACTATATATATACAGAATGTACATTTGCCGGCAATAAAAAAAAAATTCTTTTTTTTAGGCACAACCCTTGTTCAGTCAGTTGGCCAAACTCTTTATGGTGCAACCCTTATTCAGTCAGCTGCCCAACTCTTTCATGGCGCAACCCTATGCAGTCGGTTGGCCGATTAAGCATCTCGCATTAGAGCGTACGCATATAACATATACCTCACAAAAGAGTATACATACCGCCACATTTTTCTTTGTGGCTCTGGTGGAATTTTAAAATTCTCACCTGGCTTCAAATATCTCCAAGACTATTTGATTAGTACACATTAACAGGAATACCCTGCACCGCGACCATGAACTACAACACGTGTGTCATGGCCGGGATGGAACACATAACAGTGGGCCACAACATCACACAAACTGAGCAAGACAATGGCCCAAAGTCAATTGCAGGGTATCCAATGTAACTAATGTTTTGTTCAACAACTCTCCAAAGGGTAAATCAGACCCTTAACACCATAACCATAACATACATTATTCAGTATATAAACATTTCTTGGTGATGGTGGAAATTTGAGAAAATAAAAAAAATATTATTATTACTTTGTGCTTAAAAAAAAAATTTAAATTCGTTTTTCCATTTATATTGATAAGTGTTGCATAAGTCCATGGTGGCTTTTCCAGATTCATTAAGAAAAAAAAATTAAAATAAAGAAAAACTTGTAAATTGTCACGTTTGCATTATTGCCAAACATAATTCAATCCAAAATAATGATGCCAAGGGAAGGGGTTTCTCGTAGCTTATTTCACAAACATGCTGCTTGCTCACGTTGTGCCTTTAGTTCCGTTGATGTATATAATAATAAAGAAAATGTCTTGCAAAATGTTCCTTTCAGTGCCCCAACTAAAGCTTCCTTAAAGTACGCACACGGCAGCAAGTGTTTTCTCCATCAATCCATTTAACATGAAGAAACGAAACTGACCCGTATCACTTCCTTTCATTGTTCGTTCCGCATTCCATGGATCACCATCACCCACTGAATGTTAACACACGTCATCATTCATTAGAAGGGCTGGAGGAGGACAGACCTCACTGGGCCTGTGCTGTCAACCGTCCTTTCACGGAGCATTTATTGAAGTACAGGCAGGATCTTGGATAAAATCAGAGATTCAGAGAATGCCCAGGTGTATCTGTACTGCAGAGTCTTTAGGCTTCAGTGTATGGATGGTCCTTAGTACAGATTGTGACCTCACAATGGGCTGGGAGCACAGGTTGGCTGGTTCAGGGAAGACCTGATGGAATGTTCAGTTGTGATGTCACAATGGACCAAGATAGTGAGTGATTAGTCCCGGAAAGTCAGAGTAGCTATTGAGAGTATGAAGACTGCTAATGCTGTGTGTGTGTTGCTGGGCAACAGCTAGCAGCTTTTGAAAATGATGCAGGGTTCTGCTCAGGGCAGCAGTGAGGGTTTTACACAAAAAAAATGGCAATAAAAGGAAAGCGTACGTTTCATTTTGTCCGTTTTACACATAAAATGCCAAATGAAAGGAAAGTGTAAGTTTCACTTCGTCCTCCCCCCTCCTCTGACCTGATAGATGGACAGCTCCTGCTGTCTGAAGCACTTTTGGAGTAGGGCGTCTGGGGAAATGTTTTTGGTTGCTGGGGACCTCCCTCCCAGAGTCCAGTGGCACATTATACATTTTCAACCCTGGAGCTGTCAGGATGTTTATTTTTGAGTCTATGGGGGAACGGTGGGTCACTCTTAGGCTGCTTCCCCCCCACAGCTCTCCTTACTGTACATTTTTGTAGCTGCAGCTCCTCAGTTGCACTCTGTCCTTTTAAGTTGTATTTGTCCATATTCCTGGGTTCTTTAACTCTCGTCGCCAATGTAATAAAGTCTCTTATTAGTCACAAGGGACACACAGACCAGCTGTGGAGACTGATGTTGTTCCAGGTATGCTTTATTGGTACAATATGTACAGTTCCAGTTACTCTCAGGTATTTACAGTAGTCTGGATGACAGGACAAGGACAGGGATAGGTAGTACAGTACACATGAAGGAGAAGACCCACCGGCCATCCACTCACTCCAGCTCAGGCCCCCAACCGACTCACTCAGAACATTCATACACTGATGCACCCAACATTCTCCTGGCTGCATCATACATCACATTCTATTGGCAATCACTCCAGGCCAGTGACAATGTACAAGACTATATATAACATCTCCCTTTCTTACCAGATTCAACCACAACATAACAAATGCTTGCAGCTGATGTCCCCACCATCATAATGGGTGATCTCAACCTCTCCGATACGACTAAGGCCCATGAAAAACAGCTGTGCTCCACTATATCCACTAATATCTATAACCACTGTATCCGCTACTGTGATGGTTAGCCCATGTCATATATAGCCAGAGATGTAACACTAGCTTGAGTCATATCTAGACAAACTGAATGTCTGCTTGCGTCACACCTAGATAGAAATGTGAATATCAGCTTGCACCACACCTAGACAGGATTGTAAAGATTAGCTCGCGTCACATCCAGAATAATTTGTGAATGTCAGCTTGCACCACATCTAGACAGAACTGTGAAGATTAGCACAATGTCATATCTAGACCGAACGGTAATACTAGCCTGCGCCATACCCAGACAGAATTGTGAAGATGAACCTACGCCACATCTAGAGAAATTTGTTATACTACCACATCTAAACAGAATTGTGAAGACTAGTATTATGTAGCACCCGGACAGAATTGTAAAGATTAGCATTGCGTCACATCTGGATAGAATTGTGAAGATTGGCATTGCGTTGAATCTTGAGACAATTGTGAAAATTAGCATTGCGTCGCATCGAAACAAAATTGTGAAAAATAAGCACTGCATCACGTCTAGACAAAAGTGCAAAGATTCAGATAGAAATGTGAAGACTCCGTTGCTTCACATCTAGACAGAATTGTAATACTAGCCCACGTCACATCTAAATGGAAGTGTGTAGATTAGCATTGCATCACAACTAGATAGAATTGTAAAGATTAGCATTGCGTCGCTTCTAGACAGATTTGAAACACTAATTTGTGTCATATCTTGGCAGAATTGTGAAGGACAGCATTGCATCACATCTGAACAGAATTGTACTAGCAGCTTGCGTCACATCCAGATAGAACTGTAAAGATTAGCTCAAGCCATATCTAGACAGAATTGTGAATGTCAGCCTGCGTCACATCTAGATAGAATTGTAAAGATTAGCATTGCGCCAAGTCTGCACAGGATTATGAAGATTAGCATGCATCATGTCCAGATAGCGGTGCCACTAACCAACCACCCTAATCAACCTCACCCCTCTGCATACAACTCTCACACTCTACACTTACAAAACCACACCTCCAAAGCACTGCAAACAGTATGCACTTAACTACATTGAACAACGAAACACAGCACACATAGTCTTGCACAACAACACATGATGGCAACCGAACGAAAAGCACACCTAAGCTCAGCGAACAGTGTTAACCGAACTGAGGCTGCCAACAGCATATCACAGCTCTCTTGCTCTTTTCCTGCTCAATCTCCCTTACCCATCTCACCCTCTTTTGTTTTCAGATCCGCCAAAGCGCCAGGGGACCCCTACTGTGGTGATAGTGTGCGGTATAAATATCCGTTAACATAACATAACTTAATATAACATATATGAACCTATATAACCTCTCTACTCATACCCACAATAGCTCCCTTGATCACCTTTCCCTGTCCTCCAACCTTAGCGCCCCTTCTCTTTATCCCTCCTCCTCTGACCACCCACTTATCGACTTGACTCTTTTACCTCTCCCTCCACTCATGCGGTCCCCCTCATCCCTCACCAAAAGACTCCAGGCCCCCTTATCTTGGACAAGCCAAGTCCTCCTACAAGGCTCTCACTCAACTTGACCAATCTATTGAACTCTCCTTCATTAAATTCAATAAAATACTGAAATCATCCACCCTTTGAAATATAACTTAAATTATCACCATGCTGCCCACTTTTTCACCCTATACCACCAACACCCTCATCCATGGATATCTCCAGCCATTCAACAATTGAGGACAATGGGTGGGGAGTAAAGCAATCACTGTACTCCGGAAGCCCTGCCACTCTACCTACCCTCATAACATAGCACGCCAGGCTGTTAATACTAACCAGCTTAACAACTAGATAGAATGTGAATATTAGCCTGTGCCACATTAGATACAACTGTGAATATTAGCCGGGTCGCATTCAGAGAGAACTGTGAATATTAGCCTATGCCACACCAAGATAGAACTGTGAATATTAGCCTATGCCACACTGAGATAGAAACTATGATATCACAGAGACATGGTTCAAGGATAGCTCCATCACAAGCTTTGACACACTCCTCCCTGAAGGCTACACAATCCTCTCTGTAGCTAGGCCTAAGAAGAAAGGTGGGGGAGTGGCGTTTATCTTCCCAGAAGGGATCCCTGTGTCCATCATCCCTACTCAGGCCTACTCCTCTTTCGAGTGCCTAGTTTGCAGACTCTCACTCTCCCCTAAATCTTCTCTCACTATGGCCACCTTCTATCGGCCACCAGGACAGTCCACTATCTTCCTCTCGGAATGGGCTAACCTGGCCTCCTCTTTACTCTCCTCCTCTTCTCAACTCCTCCTGATGGTTGATCGCAACATTCATCTGGATTCTCCTGAATCCTCAGAACCTTTCTGCATACCTATGGGATTCTCTCTCCCTATCTAGCCTACCCTGTGGCTCTACGCACATTGCGGGTCACACCTTGGATGCTCTCACCTCTAACGACATCCCTCTCTCTATCCCTCACACTACCTCTCTCTCTTCGACCGACCACTCTCTTCTCTCAACACACCTGATGCCCTCATCTCTTGCATCAACACATCCGGCATTGCCACTTGGCTCCAAAGTCACCAGACCCATGAAAAATGTGATATTTGCTGCCTTTGCCTCCAGCTACTCTCCTCCTCCCATTCCTGTGGCTGTCTCCCACCCAGACACAGCCCTCGCTAACCTCAACCTCTCTATTTCCAAAACTCTTGACACTTGCTCCTGCCATTAGGGTCCGACTGAAGCCTTCCAAAAAGTGAAACTCTTGGTATGACTCTGATCTGGCTGCCCTCAAACGCAAATGTAGGGCAGCTGAATGGAAATGGAACTCATCGGGTGGACCATGTGACAAACTGGCATGCAGCCTCCTTTAAAGGCAATATTGACACTGCAACCGCTCCCAGAAATGACTTTTTATTCAAGCCTGCATCTCCGTGGCATCTAACAACACGCCCAAACATTTCAAAGTCTGCAAGGAACTGGCCAATCCTGCAGCAGCCTCTTCTTCTATCACACACACTCAGGACCTATGCTCAGCCCTGGCCTCACACTTCATTACATCATTACAAAAACCAAAGACATCCTTTCCTCCCTCTCTTCCACTTCACATCACCCACCAACACTGGAGCCTCCCTTGGCTCCCCCTATGCTTACCCTCTCTTCTCTCTCACCCGTCACCCCTGATGAGGTCACCAGAGAATCCCGGTCTATGAAGGCATCATCCAAACAGATGAACCCCTACCCCTCTAAAACCATTAAGGACAATATTGACTCCCTCGTCTCAGCCTTGGTTGATCTCTGCAATCTCTCCTTCTCCACTGGAGGTTTCCCCACTGCCCTTAAGAACTCCCTTGTACACCGTCTGCTCAAGAAACCCTCTGCCGACCCCTCCATTCTGGCAAACTACTGCCCTATCTCCATCACTCCTTTCCTGGGAAAACTCATGGAGAAGTTGGCTATCGCTCAGCTGACCCTCCACACTGAATCTATTGGCTGTTTCCATGACCATCAGTCTAGCTTTAGAGCATCTAGAGGCATGCAAACTGCTCTTCTGAACACCCGTGAAGACTTTCTCTCAAACCTTGACACTAACACTCCATCTGTCCTCATTCTCCTTGACCTCTCCTCTGCCTTTGACACAGTTAAGCACAACATCTGATCATGTGTCTCTGTGAGACCCTGAGAATCGCAGGTCAGGCTCTGGTGTGGTTAATCTTATTTCTCTCCGACCGCCCATCCCGGGTGGAACTCAAAGCCTTTCTCTCGACTATTGCTCTCTCAACATGTGGCGTTGCCCAGGGATCTAACCTCTCCTACTGGTTCTTCAACGTCTATGTGGCTGGCTTGGCATGTGTCATTGCCACTTTCTCGTCTAACTTCCAGTGTTACATGGATGACACACAACTATCTTTCAGGCTACCCTCAGCCACCTCCTCCTTCTCGGTCATATCTGACTGTCCGCTATTCAGTCATGGTGTGCTGCAAACGACCTCTGCCTCAATGTTAGTAAGACTGAGATTGTTCTCATTGGAACCCCTGCTCCCACCTTCCCACTGTCTCTCTGGCTGGCCTCTCTTGACCCTGCACCTGCACCCACATGCGAGGCAAAAAACCTCGGATCATCTTCGACTCCACTCTCTCCTTCTCCTCTCACATCTCTGACATCTACAAAAAGTCTAACTATCAACTACACCTCGTCAGTGGTACTCTACCTTTTCTCACTTTCCTCCAGTGGCTCACTGTCTCCAGAGCCTTGGTTCTCTCTAGGCGGGACTATTGCAACAGTCTCTTCCTTAGCCTCCCGTCTTCGGCCCTGCGTCCTCTGCAACTCATCCGGAACAGAACCGCAAGACTTATCCTTGGCCTCAAGCCCAGGGACCTCATCTCTGCGGTAATGAAATGCCTTCACTAGCTCCCTGTGGCTTCACGGATCAAGTTCAAGACCCTCTGCATTATCAGCAAGGCTTTCTGGGGCCTGGGACCTACCTACTTGCAACACTACCTACCGAAATACTGTCCCTCACAAGCTCCCACTCATCTACCTCCAACCTTCTGTGATTGAGCCGATTCTCCAAGCAGAGATTTGAAGGTAGATCCTTATCCTCAGCAGGAGCCTCCCTCTGGAAAAGCTTCCCTGCCGTCCTCCATCTGGAGCCTGACCTTCTTAAGTTCCCGAAACTCCTCAAGACCTTCCTCTTCTCCTCTTCCTTCGCTCTCCCTCTTCCCTGCTAATCTAGCTCTCTGCTCTCTCCAGCTCTCCCTCCTCTTCCTTACAGTTTGCTGACTGGCCGTCTGGTGCACCGCAGAGTCTTAACGATCCCAGGCAGCCCCATCAGTCCTCTATCGCACTAGCCTCAGGGCCCTGCACCCATCTGCTTTCACAGCACTTAGAAATAACCCAGAGAGCGGCTCTCTCTGCGCTTACCCCAGCCTCTACCGACTGGGTGCACTTGGACCTCTCCCTCCCTGTTACTGTCTATGCACTTGCATGATCCAAATGCAAGTTGCTGAAGATCAACTGTCTGTTCTGTTCTCCCTTGTCTACACCCCATAATTTGAACTGTAAAAAACTGCAGAATTGCCGTCAGGCCTATTTGCTGTGTCTCAACTGTTAAATGTATTTTACACACTTAATCTGCTTGTACAGACTATTATCGTCTCAGAAGTTCAAGGGCTCTGAGCGATTGTTGTTTTTCCCCTTAACCCCAACCCTCCTTGAGTGCTTTGAAACACTTTCCTTTGTATAGGCGCTATATAAATAAACAATACAATACAACTGTAAATATTAGCCTGCGCGACTATGAAATAGTACTGTGAATATTAGCCTGCGCCACTATGAAATAGTACTGTGAATATTAGCCTGTGCAATACTAGTTAGAACTATATTAGCCTGCGCCACATTAGATAGAACCGTGAATATTAGCCTGCTCCACATTGAGATAGAACTGTGAATATTAGTCCATGTCACATTACATAGAACAGTGAATATTAGCATACGTCACACTCACAGAGAAATATAAGTATTAGCCTTGTTGATTGCATCACTCCATGCTCCTTCTCCCAGACTCTGTAGTCCTCATCCCATAACATCCTATCTGTGCCCTACCATCGTTTGCCTGCTCCCATTTCAGCTCCTTCTCCGACTTTCTCCTCCACTGAAATGTTCTTTTCTTGGATATCAAACCTATTCCATCATTGCAATCGGTCAAGATGAGGCCCAAGCTTCACTTGCTCTTGAGTGAGGGGGAATCTTTGACCCCCTCCACCCACTTTCCTCCACTGACCATCCAACATGCCTTTCTCTGTTATATCACATGTGAATTTATAAAGGTAAATTGCGCCTTCCACCATACTGGACCTAAGATCTTTATATCTTTCTCATTTGTGCTCTGTTCCCTAGCCATAGTCCCCGGTCTACGTTAATGTACATTGCCCCTCCAACACTTGCTTTACCTCATCCATGAATCAAAAATATATAGAGCCAGATAACCTATTCAACCTCTGTATGGATCACCTCCTAGTCTGTAGGACTACTCATACATCTGCGGCACCGGCGCTCTGGAACACTCTGCCAGATCAACTGAGAAACTCAGCAGCCATGAGCACCTTTAAGAAGGGCCTTAAAACTTTCCTCTTCAAATAGTTGCCCTCTGTCTGCGGTTCCTTTCCATAGATTTCCCGGCCGTCTCTCTCTTTTTTTGTGTTTTCTCTGCACCCTCACACCTATGGGTTTATGGATGCGCTTTACAAATGTAATAAAGTAAAAGTAAAGTAAAATAACTTCAAACCCAAATATTTACAAATCTGTTTTTTTAAAATTTTTTATTAAAACATATTTTATTATAATTTTAACTTAAATGACAGAAGTAAGAACACATTTTACTTTCAACAAACAAAAAAAAAACAATCAGGTCTGGTTAGTTGTAGTTCCTTGTCCATACATTGATCTGCACATTATAATACATGTAGTTCTATATCAATACAACATATATACATACATTAGCATCATATATTACACATACTCGATTCACATCGGAAAGATTAGAATCCCATCACAAAGATATAGACTACGACATAAGTGAGAGAGAAAACAGGTCACCATAGGACAAGATTGACAGTATAGTTGTAGTTCATAATCCTAGTTGCCAACTCATGGAAATCTCTTCACCCTCCAGACCAACTGGGCATGCAAAGTTCTGTCTACATATTTTTAGGACCTCGCTCGGTCACAGAAGTGCTTCCTCGTTTACTCCAGGGCAGCCCACTTCCGTCGATATCCCAGATTTAATACATGTCAATCTGTAAAATGTTTAATAATGAACATCACTTTTCATGGATGCATTGGGAATATATGCACCTTGACTAACAGCATTAATTGCAACATTGAGGTATATTATCAAATGTTTATCAAGCAACACCTGCGAATATTAAGGAATAAAAGGAAGGACTGGTGACCAGAGGCTTAAGAGCCTCATTATTCTTTCACTTCATTCAAACAGCTGCTGTAACATGTAAAGGCTCCCTTTCTAGGACTACCCATGAAAATGGCATCCTTACTTTTAAATACAAAACACAAAAGGGTATGGAGATCAGCATCCATATTCAGAATGGAAGTGGCAAGATGAACAAGAAGGCTAGGTGTACAGTCTAACTCTTTTGGTACAATTCTCAGCTAACAAATCAGATTTTTGGTCGTGTACATTAATTACATTGCACATTGCCAAAGGAGCAGACATCCGTAGGAGGCCAAGAATTAATGAGATGACTGCAAACCACCCACGGGCAATGACAGAGTTACAAAAATAAAAGTTGAACAATGGTTCTGAGATACAACTGTCTAAAGTTTTCAAATCGTATCTTCATCACAGAAAAAGGAAACTAAGGGGCATCAGAATCGGCGTTATCATGATTCGAGTCAAGCATTGGTGGCAACTGGCACTGTCTTGGTGTTGATCTTACAAACCTAGGCATTATATGGTTCTGTACTTGCTTCAAATGACATTCAAAATGGTGTTCATTTGTTGGGTGACCCAAGAGAAAGTATAGACATTGCACAGTAAAAATACCAAATACATCATGTGCATCAGTGCAATGTACTGTCCATCTGAACATCACCTTATTAGGACATGCACACTGGATAGAAATAAAGCTGGGCATCTGCACTGCTCTCTATGTAATGCAGAAATATGCCATATGCATATACATAGCCTCATTCAAGCCCCTTGTTCAAGTAAATGTGTCCTCATTGTTTACAGAGGACAGTGAAATTATGGAAATATGGAATCCTAAAAAAACACAACCTACATATATATATATATATATATATATATATATATATATATATATATATATATATATATATATATATATATATGTATATATATATATATATATATATATATATATATATATATATACCTACAATTCATATACATAGTCACATTCAAGCCCCTTGTTCAAGTAAATGTGTCCACATTGTTTACAGAGGACAGTGAAATTATGGAAACATGCAATCCTAAAAAAAACACAACCTACAGTTTTAATAACTTTTGCATCACCTCTGAAAAAGATGATTGACATACGCTTTCATAAAATATAGATAATCTGTGGAGTGATAAAATGATTATTAATCATTCACTTGATTAGTAATTCTAACAAATACTCACATTTGGGAAGTAACCAAGAACATCTGACTATCCAAGGGTCAGAGTTGCACATGAAGCCACAACACTGGCGCTCATCTCATGCACCCTTGTACAGGAGAGGGAAACATGGTTATTTTTTATTTGCATATTTAAAGTGCTCACACAGCCCGGGGGAATCGAGGCGCTATTACAGAACTTTTTTGTTTTTTTGTTGCATATTTATAACGCCCTTAAATACCCAGAATTTTCTAAGCGTGAACCCGGCGATCGAACCTGTGTTTCTTCGTGTCGTTTTGCTTCCAATGCGAGCACGATCCCACTGAGCTATCCTCCCGGGACAAGGGGCTATACAGCATCTGTAAGCGGCCACCTGGTGCACACCACAGAGACTACAGCTCGTGCCATGGAGCTGCATACTGGAGCCATTACTTTGCATGACTATAAAAACAGGGAAGTGGCACGATTTATGCTGTCATTCTCCAGCGCTGCATGGCTCATTAGTCATAAAAAGTCATCCGAAAGCACCCTTTACTTGTTGATATTGGAACAACCGCTGCAACCCCTGAACCAGGGGTCACAAAAGCAATGTCAGGGATACCAAGAGGGATGCCAGGGGTAGCAGCTGGTACTGCATTGCCTTCCCATGTGAAGGCCTGTGTCAGAATATGCTGAGGAAGAAATGAACCGTTCTACGCTACCTAATTATATTCAAAATAAGAGCTTAACATGACCATCATCTCTTGCCAGCGACAATGTAATGGGACAGTATAATGGGTCTGATTACAGGGGTTGTGTTGCTTCTAATGTATTTGCACTAGCTAAGCACTTTGACCCTGATGCTTGCTCTGCCCGTTGCTATGACAAAATAGGTTAGATCTGTCCAAACGTCTTGAAGACAAAAACTATATTCTATTTCCAAAAAGCACACAAGCATTAAAGAAGGGGAAAAGAGAAAACTGTTACAGCGAAGGTATGACTTGTATCGTGCATAAGCCATTACAATTCAAATGCCTACCAGTGAGTTGTTAGGCAGCCACAGTTGTCGCTTTCAGAATGTACTATTCGTAATGTCCTTATAAAGTTACTAAACTACTGTGTTTAGTTGTGTTGGTAAGAAAATATGGTTAATTATGAACCAGTTTAGACATTACAGTTAAAAAATAAATGTTGAATTTGAATATAAATGTGAACGATTTCAATAGTTTAGCTGATACTTATAATGGGATAAATGCTTCATTCAAGAAGCTTCCAGGAGTGTTAGAACACAGCAGAGACGTACACACTAGAAAATGACATACAAGGAGTGGAGAAAGAGAGGGTGATAACTCGTTTAGTTGTTATAAGTATGTGAGTGAATGTGAGCAACCAATCCGATTTGAAATCCTCGATTTCTCTAAATGTGGGCATTGACTGCCAGCATAAGCCCATGTCCAGAGCAAGATGGGCTACTTGCACCATACTCTGCACATCAACTAACAGGGTAATTCATGGAAATTCGCACAAAAGTGACGCAGGCGGCTGGCGCACAGTGTTCCAGTGCGATAGACTGCGCCAGCCGCGTGCGATAAAATCCATTTCAGCGCACAGCGTATTCATGGATTTTAGCCTCCAAAACCAGCCGTGGCACAGAGTGGCGCAGCGACCCCGCTGCAGCGCCAGTTACGCCCCCAAGAACGCCCTCGCGCAAGGAAAAGGCATCAAAATCCCCAATCCAACCCCAAGCAGGGAACGTGTATTACGGGTTTCGCGGTAACTTCCAAATGCGAAAGGGCCTGTGCGAGCGGGGTACGTGTATAACTGGGGTTCGTGGGAAGTTTCACACGCGATTGGCCTGGGTACTTGTATTTCAGGGGTGCGCGGGAAGTTTCACTTGCGAATGGGCTGGGTACGTGTATTTCAGGGGTGCGCGGGAAGTATTACATGCGATCGGGCCTGGGGGAGCAGTGTACGTGTATTCCAGGGGTGCGCAGGAAGTTTTACACGCGATCGGGCCTGGGGAAGCGGTGTACGTGTATTCCAGGGGTGCGCGGGAAGTTTTACACGCGATTGTGCTGGGTACGTGTATTTCAGGGGTGCGCAGGAAGTTTTACACGCGATCGGGCCTGGTGAAGCGGTGTATGTGTATTCCAGGGGTGCGCGGGAAGTTTTACACGCGATTGGGCTGGGTACGTTTATTTCAGGGGTGCGCGGGAAGTTTTACACGCGATCGGGCCTGGGGGAGCGGTGTACATGTATTCCAGGGGTGCACGGGAAGTTTTACATGCGATTGGGCTGGGTACGTGTATTTCAGGGGTGCGCAGGAAGTTTTACAAGCGATTGGGCCTGGGTGAGCGGTGTACGTGTATTCCAGGGGTGCGCGGGAAGTTCTACATGCAATTGGCCTGGGTACGTGTATTTCAGGGGTGCGCGGGTGTTTTCACACACGATTGGCCTGGGTACGTGTATTCCAGGGGTGCGCGGGAAGTTTTACACGCGATTGGGCTGGGTACGTGTATTTCAGGGGTGCGCGGGAAGTTTTACACGCGATCGGGCCTGGGGGAGCGGTGTACATGTATTCCAGGGTTGCGCGGGAAGTTCTACACGCGATTGGCCTGGGTACGTGTATTTCAGGGGTGCGCGGGTGTTTTCACACGCGATTGGCCTGGGTACGTTTATTCCAGGGGTGCACGGGAAGTTTTACACGCGATTGGGCTGGGTATGTGTATTTCAGGGGTGCGCGGGAAGTTTTACACACGATCGGGCCTGGGGGAGCGGTGTACCTGTATTCCAGGGGTGCACGGGAAGTTTTACACGAGATTGGGCTGGGTACGTGTATTCCAGGGGTGCGCGGGAAGTTTTGCACGCGATTGGGCTGGGTACGTGTATTTCAGGGGTGCGCGGGAAGTTTTACACGCGATCGGGCCTGGGGGAGCGGTGTACGTGTATTCCAGGGGTACGCAGGAAGTTTTACACGCGATTGGGCTGGGTATGTGTATTTCAGGGGTGCGCTGGAAGTTTTACACGCGATTGGGCTGGGTACGTGTATTTCAGGGGTGCACGGGTGTTTTCACACGCGATTGGCCTGGGTACGTGTATTTCAGGGGTGCGCGGGGACTCCTACACGTGAATTGGCAGTGTGGGTCCTCCCAGGTGTCCCCTCTATCCCCTCCACAGCCCCTGCAGGCAGCCCACATCACAGGGGACTACCCTGCACCCCTGGTCATGTCCCGCAGGCAGCCCATCCACCATGGGCATGCCCCCCAGCAAAGCCACATGTCACCTTGCAATATGAACACCAACTCATGTCTCCCAGCACCCCCACCCCCCAGCAGTGCGGGGCACCTGCCAGCAGGCCCCCACTCATGTTCCACACATGTTCCCCAGCACCCCCACCCCCCAGCAGTGCGGGGCACCTGCCAGCAGGCCCCCACTCATGTCCCACACATGTCCCCCAGCACCCCCACCCCCAGCAGTGCGGGGCACCTGCCAACAGGCCCCCACTCATGCCCCACACATGTCCCCCAGCACCCCCACCCCCCAGCAGTGCGGGGCACCTGCCAGCAGGCCCCCACTCATGCCCCACACATGTCCCCCAGCACCCCCACCCCCCAGCAGTGCGGGGCACCTGCCAGCAGGCCCCCACTCATGTATCCCCCCAACACGACAACATGACCCACAATCATGGCCCTCATGTCCACCCAAATCCAACCGCACGCCACCCCTGGCCAAACAACCAACCACGTCTAACATACACCCCACATTGAAATGGCCATTTCATGAAACAACCCAAATGGCATGTATGTACATCAACACATGTCTGTCACACACACACAATGGGGGCCAGTGAATGTGAAAAGCCACATCGTGACATGCATGAAACCAATGAGAGAATACCACACATTGAACTAAGGAAAAATATGTATTGAACAAAAAATGCAGTGAAACAAATAAAAACACCAAACAGTGGACCTAAGGAATGAAAGGCTGAATGACAGAAAATCATTAAAAAATGAAATCTGAATCCAAAAAAGAACACAAAACAAAATGACTCCAAACTCTCACTGCAACAAAGCAAATCCAAACTGCAAGAAAAAAGTAAAATCCATTGCTCCATGGTCAAATAAAATTCCAAATGCCGAAACATACACAGTCCAACTATTTACAAGGGTGAAATCCTGGGTGCATGAGCCCAAAAGTTGAAATGAAACCTACCAAAATACACTAACTAATGAAGAACTATATACAAAAATGTGGGGCATTGTCCAAGCACCCCAAAATAAATGAAAACCAAAATGAAACCTAACACTAACTAACTAACTAATTAACTATATACAATGGCAGCGGGCATGTCCAACGGCTCACTGGTTGATGTCATGGGCCAGGGCATCATCGAACTCCTGTTCAATGGCTTGGAGGCAGACATGTTCACTGGCCCCGAGGTCTCGCAGGGATAATGCAGTGTCCAGCTCCAACTCCCTGCAAATACCCTCGAGGCACTCAGCCCGCCTCAGCGCCCTCCGCATGGAGTTCTCCGCCCTGACCATTGTGAGCTGTTCCTCCTCCGCCCGCCTCTCCACACCTATCTGCTGGCCCAACCGCTCCCACACGGAAGACACTCCGATTCCAGGGTTCTCCTGCCCTCTGGCCGATGCCTGCCCCTCTGATGTTGATGGCCCCGAGCCATGATGCCTCCCACGTCGAGCCTGCCGTTGCCTCCGACGCCACTGCCTCTGCCAGCACGACGGCATCCAGGCTGATGGAATCCACCGATGCCGTCGTGCACGTGCCCTGCCAGATGATGCCTTCACATCCTCCATCTGCTGGGGTCCAGTTGCTGGTGTGTCCACCCCTGCTGGACCTCCGACTCCCGACTGTGGCAGGGATGGGATCCCCACCGAGCTGGCTGCGTTGGTCGGGGCAGGTCCACAGGGGGCCCTGGTGGCATCTGGGCCGGAAGACAGCATGTAGAACGACTGGCGCACAGCCTCCACAGAGGAGGAGAGGGTCGCCAGAGTGGACGACACATGTACGAAACCCCCGACCATGGTCGCTCCCAACTGGGCCACGTTGGCACGGTGCTCTTCGTGATGACGTGCGTGCTCCCCCCGGGAAGCACGCACCTCATCACGAATGACACCCGTGCGCAACGAGACACCAATCAGGACCTTCTCCATACGGCTGGGGGTCCCCTCGTCCGCAGGTAGAGGAGTGTCAGATGACATGGACATCCCCCCTACCTGTGGACGGGCCTGGGATGGGGCATCCCTGCTGGTGCATGGTGGTGCAGTCACAGTGTCAGGGACAGTGACATGCACATGCCCCTCCGCGGCGACCTCCTCCTCTGTGGAAACCACCAACCTGGATGGCTCCACACCGTCTTCTGCCGTTGCAAGCCCCTGTGGGGGCTCACCCACCCCTTCCGCTGCAGCCGTAGGGGCATCCCCGCCGCTTGGCTCCACAGCGCCGTCTCCGCCCTCTTCTTCACTTGCCGCTGTGTAGAGGGAGACATAGAACACAAGCATCAAGGTACTGTACAATGGTCCCCTAGACAGGAAGCAATAGCAGATGAGTGGCACTGTCAAACATCACTTCCATCATATCCCTCCACAACACATGGGTCAGTGCACGCAAAACACATGCAGTAACAGGCATGGCACAGGCTATGGACATTAGCATACATGTCCAAGGGACTCTTGTAACATACAATGTTGGTTTGAAACTCACATGCATCATGGGTCATGCCTATCACATGCACACACTTCACCGTAGTTTCATCCATCTGGACTCGTACACCCCAGACACAGTGGATACAAGGATGACTAGGCTGCATCAGTGAATCTGAACATTGTCACAGGCATGTGTCATGCATCCATGCCATTTACAAGTCACAGACACGCAGGTCAGACACACAGACATGGACACCATACATGTACATGGCATCAGCACCCATCCCTCACCCCCACCCATGTCCAGGAACAGAGACTGGCATGCTTTCATGTGTCCATTCCGCATAGATCTGCCCATGTTGCATTTGAACACATGCACCAACCATGTGGTTCACACATTACTGGCCTCACATGCATGCCCATGATGTCCCTGCACACACACATAGGTACATGGCCTATGTCACACATACAGGCAAGTATCAGACAACCAGCACACTGTAACATGCCCTGTCTCACACAGCAATGCTTGGCCACTTACCGCTCAACTCCGGACGGGTCTGCCCCTCAAGGATCTGGGCGTGGAGCGCTGGGCGTACGTGTTCCAGGACCCTCAGCTGGATGGTACTCATGGTGCCCCGGCCCCCCTCCACGAGGCACCGGGCCTTCATGAGGGTCCTGGACCTCAAGTCCTCCCAGCACTTCTTCACTTGCTTGATGGTGCGGGTTGCCACCCCCTCCGCGTTGATGGCAACCACAAAGTCGTCCCAGATCCTGTCCCGTCCATCCTTGTTGGCGCGTGATGATCCGAATAGGGAATCATAATGCCCCAGGACTTGCTCCACCAGGACACCAACTTCGGCGGCAGTGAAGCTGGTGGCCCTCTGCCCCGCTGGCTGGGGGTCGCCAGTGGTCTCGGATGGTGTTTGCCCCCGACATGGCGACCCCCGAGGCAGGCGTGGGTGGGCAACTGGGTCCTGGGGCTGGGCTGTGGAGCGATGGTATCCCAGTCGGGAGTCTTCTGTTCCAGCAGGGGTGGACACAGCAACTGGACCCCTGCAGATGGCTGATGTGCAGGCACCAAATGGCAGGGCACGGTGGCAGCAGGCAGGCAGGCAGACAACAGCAGATGGCTCGTGGGAGGCTCCTTGGGGCTCTGGGGGGCAGTAATTCGGCCTTTTGGGCAGGAACGTGGTCTTCCGTGTGCTTACGCATGGCCAGCTTGATACAGAGTGATTTGGCACATGAAAATTCTGCACGTCAGCGTGTAATTCGAGGAAAGGCCCTTAGCGCGTAAGCGCGTCAGCACGCATACGCGATTTCATTGGACCAAAGGCCCTTAGCCCGTAAGCACGTCTGTGACGTATCGCGCACAGACGTTGCCCTGTCAAGGCTTGAAGATCCCACGTGGATTTCCATTGCTCTGTACGTGCTTTTCATGGGGTGCGGTGCGTGTGTTTTGCAGGCGTTGGGGTTCACACGCTATTACTTCACAGCGGTTGGGTGTTGGCTACGCGTTCTTCTACACGCAAGGCAGACGGTGAGTGGTACCCTGCTCCCCCAGGCCTGATCGCGTGTGAAACCACCCGCGAGCCCCTGAATTACATGTACCCCGGCCAATCGCGTGTGAAACCTCCCGCGAGCCCCTGAAATACACGTACCCAGGCCAATCGCGTGTGAAACCACCCGCGAGCCCCTGGAATACACGTACCCGGCCAATCGCGTGTGAAACCACCCGCGAGCCCCTGGAATACACGTACCCAGGCCAATCGCGTGTGAAACCACCCGCGAGCCCCTGGAATACACGTACCCCGCTCCCCCAGGCCCGATCGCGTGTGGAAACACCTGCGCACCCCTGAAATACACGTACCCCGCTCCCCCATGCCCGATCGCGTGTGAAACTTCACGCGAACCCCAGGAATACACACACCCCACTCGCACAGGGCCTATCGCGTTGGAAACTTCTCGCGCACCCCTGAAATACACATACCCAGGCAAATCGCGTGTAAAACTTCTCGCGCACCCCTGGAATACACGTACCCAGGACAATCACGTGTGAAACCACCCGCGAGCCCCTCAAATACACGTACCCAGGCCAATCGCATGTGAAACCACCCGCGAGCCCCTGAAATACACGTACTCAGGACAATCGCGTGTGAAACTTCTCACGCACCCATGAAATACACGTACCGAGGCCAATCGCGTGTAAAACTTCTCGCGCACCCGTGAAATACACGTACCCAGGCCAATCACGTGTGAAACTTCTCGCGCACCCCTGAAATACACGTACTCCACTCCCCCAGGCCCGATCGCGTGTTAAACTTCCCGCGAGCCCCTGAAATACACGTACCCTGCTCCCCAAGGCCCGATCGCGTGTAAAACTTCCCGCGCACCCACGAAATACATGCACACGCTATTATTCACACAGCAGGTGTCCGTGTTTGTCGCGTACCCCTTTGCACGTCATTTGTCCTAGAGGGCCACAGTATGGGACATTCATCAGAGCTGTGTATACGTGCTTTTTGTTAGCGCACATTTTGGCGCACATTTTTTCATGCGCAGGGACGCTACCCCCTGCTTTCGTGTGGCGGACTTGTATGGGCCTGTGCGCGTCTTTGCCCGTGCGCTGGTTTGCCCTATTCGATTCCATGAATACGTGTTGTAGGCGAGCGTGCGTTGCCTCCTGTACTTCCCCGTGACGCCCACATTTTCACGAGTTGTTCCCCATTCCGCGTGTCACGCCCCGTGTTCCTCCTACTTTTGTTATGTGCGCCGCGCTATGTGCACTTTCGCTGTGGCCTTAGCGCACGCCGTTAGATGACCTGTGCGCCGGCATGCACCGCGCACTTTTTCAGCGCACATCCCTGATTTTACTTGCGCACGGACTTCCATGAATAGATGTGCGATGGTTTCCCTGCGATATTCGCACTTGCACTGCGATTTTCGCTCTTTCACTGCGAATCGCACGTTTTCGCACGCTTGCGCACATTAATTCCATGAATCGGCCTGTATGTATTTTAGAAATTAGGTATATTGTAAAGCTGGTTTATGTTGAGCCATTCACCTATGACGCTACTGTGAGCAGAAACTTGGCAATAAAAGGTAAGCTCTGTAAATATGCTACTGGTGTATAGTTTAGCTATTGCCATTATAGAAATGATGTCACACATCAGAGTTATACATTTACATACTGATTTGGCAAGTTGCCCTATTGATTAACAGCCTTTTGCCATCCCCATCTTTATGAAGAGATTCCTGTTCAAAGCAGCTCGTTCTTTCTGATTTAGATTCTCTCCCTTCAAGGAGGAAGATAGTCTCTGCCTTGAGGGAGGTGTATTCTGCTGCGGCATTTCCCCAATCAAGGGTGACCGTTTATTCTGATGCAGTCTCCCATGAAAGGGTGGGGTGCATTTTGCATTGTGCATAAGAGTCTCCCCCAGGGAGAGGGTCATTTTGTACCTTAATTAAGTCCCTTTGATGGTGGAAACTCTGTAGAATAAACACTTCCCCTTGAAGGGGGAGATTCTGTATTAGAATACATTTGCCCTTTGATGGTGAAGACCCTGTATGACGCTCTTTACACAAACTCTCCCCTTTGATAGGGAAAATCTGTATCAGAATATTCTCTCCCCCACTGAAGTGGAGATTCTGAATCAGAATAAACACACCCTTCAAGGGGGCAGGTTATTCTGATACTCTAGTGGAAGGTTGTATTCCTACACAAAGGCCCTCATTACAACACCGGCGCTAAACCATGGCGCTATTAGCACCATGGTTGGTGCCGGTGTTGTAATGAGTCCGCCATGGGGAAATGGGGTAATACCGCCCCATTACAAGGTTGGTGGGGCGGTATTTCCCCATTTCCCCACGGCCCTTCCCCATTCCCATTTTTGCCCCATATGGGGTCAATGGGAATGGGGAAGGCGGCAATTACGGTACCGCAAATTGCGGTACCGTAATTGCCTGCGAGGTCCCTTTGCGGGTCCCTACTTTAACGGCTGGTCCAGATCAGCCATTCAGATCGGGTCCCGCAAAGGGACCTCGTAGTAAGGCGCTAAGTGGTTAACGGCGCTGCAGCCTTTTACGGCGCCGTTAACCACTTAGCGCCAGGGTCCTAATGAGTCCCAAAGCCTTCATCAGCAAGGATACGATTTTATTCAGATACAGAATCTCTGCATCAAGGTTCAGATGTTGTGCTGGTACAGAGTTTGCATGATCGAAGGTTAGGTTTTCTTCTGATATAGAGTCTATCCCTTGAATGGAAAGAGTTTATTCTGCCACAGAGTCTCCCCCCCAAGGTTGAGCCTTTATTCTGATACAAAGGGCCTCATCACGAGTTGGGTGTTAGCCCCAGCGCTATTACCGCCGGGGCTATTAGCGCTACTGCCAAACCCCCCAGCGCTAGTAGCGATGGATCACGGGTTTGGTGGAATGGTTGGAAATTTTCGTGCTATTACCGCCGGCGGATTTCCCGCTGGTGGTAATAGCACCGAAAATGGGCAAATTTGCGGCGGATTTGCCCCCAGCTCAGAGCTGGGGGCAAATCCACCAAGCACACGATCTGGGGGACCCTTAAATGCGGCGGTAATAGTGCTACTGCCATATTTAAGGGTTACCGCCACACTTGTGATGAGGCCCAAAGTCTTCCAGTAACCGGAGGAGAGTTTCTTATGCTACAGAGGTCCCCCCTCCAAGGTGCAGAGTTTATTATGTTACAGAGTGTCACCCATTAAGAGGGTGGAGTATATTATAACGTAGAGTATCCCGCTCAAGGAGAGTTTATTCTGATTTTTTCAGATACAGGGTATCCTCCTTCGACAGTTGGGGGTGGGTTAATTCTGCTACATAAATTCACCCTCGATAGAGGAGTTTTTATTCTGACACAGAGTCTGCTTTTCTAGGGTGCCAGTTAATTCTGTTAAAAAACCTCACCCATCAAGTGGGAGGTTTTATTCTGACACAGAACATTCGTCTTCGAGGGGAACATGCATTATGTTACAGAGTCTCTCTTTCAAGGAGAGATTTTTTCTGATACTGAGTCTACCCCTGTATGGAGCAGAGTTTATTCTGATACAGAGTGTCTCCTTCGAGGGGGAAAGTTCATTCTGTTACATTTATTTTTTATTATAAAGCACCCAAACAGCCCTTAGGCATCGCAGCGCTGTTACAGTAAGGCTTTCTTAGTTGCGACAGGACATCAACATATGGGCAGTGCTGACAAACAATCACAGTTAACAGTACAGAAAGAATTGGATGGTGGCATTGGCCAGCTGGTTCCATGGTTACAGGAGAACCAGATCATGGCATTTATACAAAAAGGATAACTTAATTGCAGGGGGAGAACATATTCAGGACAGTGAGGTCAAGCGAAGACATTTAAGTTACAGGGGCACTAACACGATAATTGGCATAATGATTCCACGGTTGAGGTTGAACGCCCAAGGGGCTGGTGATACCTAGTTGCAGGGGAAGAGCAAATTCTAGATAGTGAGGTACACCAAAGACATAAAGTAGCAGGACATTAACAAGATGTTTGGCATAATGGTTCCATGGTTACAGCGGAACCAAAACAGATGAAGAGGAGCAAATACTGGACAGAGATCAATGCTATGGCAGAGGTCGAGGGCAAAAGGGGCTAGCTCTGCTGGCCTGGCGCACTTGTCTTAGTTAAAGAGTTTTGTTTTCTCAGTGAAGTGGGCAGCTCATTCCAATTTTTGGGTGCTAGGTATTGGAATCTGGAGCCTCCCGCTTTGGGCCTTTTGAAGGTGGGGACGTATATCTGTTTAGAGTGTTGGGCTCGTATGGGTCTGGTGAACGTGACAGGTGTTATCTTTTCTGATAAGTACGGGGGAGGTGTGCGGGCAAGGCACTTGTGTGTGATGGCAAGGGTTTTAAATAGAATTTGCTCTTTAACTAGGAGCCAGTGGGCATCCCTTCTTGCCTGTGAGAGATGTTCCCTTCTGGAAATGCTCAGTGCAGCTCTGAGGGCATTATTCTGAGTGACATAGAACCTATTGAGGTTGTTGGCTGATGTACCCAGGAATAGGGTGTTGCAATAGTCCAGGTTGTCCCCAATAGTAGCCCTGCTATTGTGAGGCAATTATTGATCAACAGGTATGGTTTAAGCGCATAGATGATTTTGGTGGTGAATGCTGCCGAGGATGCAATGGCGCTAACTTGGCAGGTCATGGAAAGACTAGAGTCAAGGAAGACCCCCTGAGGTTTGACTGCAGGTGACACAGTGATGATGGTGTTATTTATGTTAAACTTACTGTATTGAGGGTCTAATTTGTTGAGAGTATCCTTGGTGCATACCAGGAGGATCTCTGTTTTATCTCCATTTAGGAATAATCCATTAGCTGCCATCCATGCCTGGATGGCTGCATAGATATTTGATAGAGCAGCTGCGTCATGTTCATAAGAGCCTGTGAGACGGAGTAGGACTTGAGTGTCATCGGCATCATTTGTGTATGCTATGCCACGATCATCCAGGTCGTTGAAAAGAGGTAGGGTGAATATATTATAGAATGTAGGTGTGGTGCACGAGCCTTGGGGGACACCACAGTGGATGGTGCTGGGAGTGGCGCATGCATGGTCCGAGAACACTCTCATAAATCTGCCGTTCAAAAAGGAGGAGATCCATGATGTAGCTTCAGGGGAGAAATGGGCAGAGTTTTTGAGTTGTTTACATAAAGTCTTGTGGTCAACGGGATCAAACGCTGCCGACCAATCTAGAAAAAGGAGAGGTGCCGGCTTGCCTTTGTCTATTATATCACTGAGTTGCATCTTGAGATTGAGTAGAGCAGATTCTGTTCCGTAGCCAGGGCGGAAATCAGATTGCCTCTTCCCCAGTATACTGTTTGCTTCTAAGAATTGCTGGATTTGAACATAGGCCACTTTATCCAGAATTTTTGAGCGGAATGGGACATAATCATCCCCCAGCAAGATGAACATTTTATTCTATTTCAACTCCATGGAGGAAGTTCTTCTGCTACAGGGTCTCCGCTATTAAGGGGGGAGGGGCAGTATTCCACTACAGAATCATCTCCTCCATGGAGCAGAGAGTAGAGTCTATTCTGATACAGATTCCTTCAAATAGGAGAGTTTATTCTACTACTACCATCAAGGGTTAGAGTTTATTCTGCTACAGAGTCTTTCCTTTTCAGGGCAAGAACTTATTCTGTCAATAGACTCCCCCTTGAGAGAGGGAATCTATTCTGAGTCAGAGCCTGGCCTTGAAGTGGGAGGTTTTATTCTGCAGCAGGTTGAGTTTATTCATGGGATGGATCTACAGTATTTGAATATAGAGACTTCCCTTTCCTGACTGCACCTTTCCAAAACACTCCTTAAAGGGGAAGATACCCCGTTTTAAAAAAAAATGCCAGAGAGTGAAATGTTCAAAATGGGAGGGGAAGAGGACACCAAGTGAAATTTGAGAGTTGGAGGGGGTCCAGGGACAGATTTTGCAACTCAAAGCTTTTCTATAAACTCGGCTATTGCTGCAAATAGCCAACATTTCATAGCAAGCTGCATCACGGAAACAGCGTGTGCTGTGGGGGAAATGAGAGTGGGCAGGGTAGGTGAGGAGGCCATCATGGGTGTATGGGGAGCAGGCACAGATGAGGGGGACACGTAGTGTGGGCCTGAGGGGCAGGAAAGCTTTTTTCTTTTTCCAGACGTATTTCCAATATTTGTGGCCATAATGACTACAGATAGTGAGGGTACCTGTAGTACTGTAAAAAAATAGTCATAGGCGCTCCTCTGCGGGAACGAACACAGCAAAATGACCTGTTCTCTGGAAAGGCACCCACTCGAAGTTCCGCAGCCACACTTTAGCTCACTGTACCTTTCTCAGAAGGGAAATATCCATTTACACATCAGTCTTTGTCTTTTGGCAGTCCAGCACCGAAATGCTATGGCAATTCTCCTCTGAACAAGAGTACCAACAGCAACCCCAGACACATGTTTCAGCCTTGTTGGGCCTCATCAGTGAGGTGGAGCTGTGCCTCTCTAGCACAGTGAGCAAGGGGTCCACATGTGGATGACCATAGAAAACTTAGGGTAACTAAATCTAATTGTCATGGGTGCCCTTGTGCGAGCACGAACACGGCTAAATGACCCGCAGCTATAGATTTCTTTTTTTAAAAATAGATATTCTTAAAGCAGCCCTCTCGTGGTGGGTGAACAACTACTGGCCATGATCAGTGGCACGATAGGCACAATAGGCATCTGGGATTCCCATTCATGGAGTAACCGGGACTAACCCTGACATGTTGCCTAATAAATGAGCACAAGTTACAAGACAACTTAGAGCAACATGGCCTGAGGGAGCCGGTTCCATCCTTGCTTTGAAGTTAAGCAGGGTTCATCCTGGTTAGTGCCCAGATGGGAGGAAGTTCACAGTCCTGGATTCCCATTTTTTTCTGAGTTTTAAATATCTCAGAACACACTAAGAAAACAACGGCATTCACATTATTATTTTTTAAACTGTGCATGCAAGTATTGCACTCTAAAGGTAAAGCTGCCAGGAAGCCCACATGAAAACAGCAGGTATCTCTGGGTGTTGATCTGTGATCTGAATACATGGAGAATTGCAAATGCAACTTGCAGGTGCAAGGCAAACTAGAATAACATGTTTTTAAATATATATAAAAAAAGTAGGGCTAAAAAAATGAGTGAAATCTATGCCCGCTCCGCGGAGACACTTCCCTATTCGCACCACGGGCAGGACACTGATTGGCTAATGGTCTCGCGTCATGTCCGCGGACATGCGATGTGTCCGCCGATTGGCTGGAGTGAGGCGTGATGTGCGTCAGATTGTTCCGATGCACCCGCCATCTTGGATCCGCCGAATGCGCGGCGGCGAACAGAGGCGAAATGCAGTTTTGGGGAGTGTTTTGGTGTGCAAGAGTACTTGGGGAGGTAGAGATGGGTGAAATACTGCATTTGTTTAGGTGGCAGGTGCTACTGATGTATTAGCCATGCCCGCGCTGTCTGGGATGTTCGTAATTACTGAAAATGAGAGGTGTCCTAAGGATAGTATTCCCGTCTGTGCTGTGCGCAGGCAAGTTGAAACTGTTGTAAGGACACGCGTGGTGTCAGCGGTCTTTAAAATTGAGCATATGCCGCAGTTAAACATTTTTCATTAGAAATAGACCTTCAAGTGTACGTAAGCGTGATAGTGCTACGTAGCTCATGCCTTCTTTAAAGACTGCGTTACCAATATCTATCATTGCTTTGTCTAGGGTAAGACCTTGGGATTTATGAATGGTGACTGCATATGAAAATTGTTCTATGCGTACATACATGTCTTTGAAGAGAAGGAATCGAGCTGTTGAGCGCCCGATCCTTTTTACTTCTGAAAGTTTGTCAAAGAGAATATTGACAAACTGAATGTTGTTGTCATGTGGGTATGTTTGAAAGACAACAACTACTAAACCTTGCTCCACCGCAAGGTTACGTTTAAGCATTACTCTACAGTTTACAGATAATTTTAATATTTTATCCAACAGAGCTGTGTTGGAGATAGAATTTATTTTCTAAGGTATTTAATCTTGTTGTGGCTTGTTGACACATGGGTAGTGTCATACCATGTACGTCCAGTTTGTCTGTGGAGGAAATTTCAATTATTGGTTGCATTTCTTTTTTCAACATTGTTTCATTGAATTTGGAACAGCTTGCAAGAGTTGGCATTAAGGCCATACAATTGACATTTTTGTGTGCTAATTGTTCCATAACATCAGTAGCACATGAGTTATCGCCATAAAGTGCATGGATGTGCTGGGTTTTTAATATTGCTTGTGCTTCTTGAGATAGTACACCAACTCTAATACTTTTTAAAATGTTGGCGTAAATGAGGTCTAAAGATTGGCGCATGTTTTCTGTTAATTCTCTGTATTGGAAATGTTGCCAAAGGTTGACATTTCCTATGCTGCCAACAGTTTTACAGCAGAGTTTGTGTCCTAAGCTTTTAAAATAGGTTCACCTTTCACTGGTGTCAATTGAAGAAGATCTCCGAAAACAATAATGTGTTTTCCTCCAAAGAGTTCCTTGTAGTTTGTTTTAAATACTTCTTGCAATCTGAGGTGAATCAAAGCCAACATTAGGTTGGAGACCATGCTCACTTCATCTATTAGTAGCATTTTCATTTGTTTTAATACTCTGCGCAGTTCCATTGCAGCTTCTGTAGAAAGTTTGTAATAGTCTAATTTGTTTTGGTGTTCTACTGTAAGGAGTAGTAATCGGTGTAAAGTGACACCGCCTATGTTGTAGGCAGCTAAACCTGTGGGGGCAGTTACAACAGCTGACAGTTTGTTGTTTGTCAATTGTTGAAGGAACTTGCTGATGATTTTGATTAAGAATGTTTTGCCTGAACCAGCTTCACCACTGACGTACAGCAGCATAGGTTTGTAATTTTGGCAGGTACATTCTTTATTTTCGTGTTGTACACCAAGTGCAATTTCTTTTGTTACTTCTTCAAAAATGGTGTTCTGGTCTTTGTAAGTTTTGATTGTAGTACTGTTAAGTCTTCTGTACCTTCTTCATAGTCACACATGGTGTTTCCTACTTCTGTCATAGCTACTTCTGCCTCATGTGCTATTAGTGGCTGTCCCAGTGGTTCTTGGCTTCCTGTTACAGGAGGTTGACTACTGTCGGAAGTGTCCTTATCTAGTTGGGCTTGGAGTTTTCTTCGTGTTGCTGTTCATTGTGCAACATTGTTTTGTACTGCGTCAAGTTTACATCAGTGATAGTGAAAGTTGTAGCAGGGACATGTAATATAGTTTGATATGATTAATTAAGTTTCATTTGGTAAGTTTCACTAAGCTGCCTTCACAATCTGTCACTCTATATCTATCTTTGTTTTCATCTGGTTTTATATTATTTTTGTATGCAAAGTATTGGGCTATGTGGTATAGACACATTGTTTCCAAAGTGGTACTTCTGTTCAGGTAGTAAGTGTCTGGTACATTGTTTTTCAAAATGTCTTGGCTGCTGGGGTCATTTTTGGCTATTGTTTCTATGTCCTCATATGATTTGAGAACTATTTTTCTAGATTTAGCAGGACCAAGACTTAGCCATACTATATTTTCAGATTTTCCATACAAAGCAGTACCGGTTAAACAATCTGCAGCTTCATAGGCACCACATTCTCTATGAGAGAGCATTTTTATGCCTAAGCTGTACAATTTCTGAGATAGTGTTTTGTCTGATGATAGGTCATTCCAGAGGTCTTGAAGCTCTGTTTTTTCTGCTTTTGTTAAGTAGACTGTAACATATCGTGCAACTGTAGTGGAATTGTCTGCAATGTACGGCACATCTATGTTTGCATTCCATAACAGGGCAATGATTGCATTGTAATCATTGATATATTTTGATTCTTCTGTTCTTTTTATGTAATACGTGTTCTTAGGTGATTTACCTTTAACACTATGTCTAACTGAAGACATGAAGTTGTTCACTTGACCTGTTTCTGTAACTGGTCTAGGGAAACCAAAGCGGCATTTGGTGTAGTATTTCCCTTTGTTTTTGTATTTACGGCGACAATATTTGCCACATTTGTGTCTTTGAAATTGCACAATTTGTGCATGAAGGTCACTATGTGTCGTTTGTGAAGGGATTTCACAAGTGACATATTTTTGAATGAACTGTAAAACAGTGCCATCACTGTCCTGACCAAATTTAGGAGCATCTTTAATCCATAAAAGCATGTGGAACTGTGCTGCTCCTCTGGCTTGGTATTCTTTTCTCCAAAAGAAGTGTTGCACTTCTCCGAAGGGAGGAACAGTTTTATTACAAATAAAGTGTTCCATAGCAATGAAACGATGGTGGAAATATCTTGAAACATTAACAGGATATAGAGTGCAAAGTTCTCTAGGTGTTAGTATATCTATGTTTGTTTTGTTTTTGTTTGATATGCGTAGGAAATCATGTAAATCTTCCCATGCATATTCTGCACAACTTAATGTAACAAACCAAGTGGGTGGTCCGAGGTTTCTGATCATACAACGTACATCTCTGTGACGCCGGAACCAGTATTCTTTCATACCATGCATGTTTGCTAACAGATTTGTTATGCTTGATTGTAAAACCTCATCTTTTTCTTGCACTTTTTGTATTAATTGCGTAGCTGACATATTTTGAAAGTGGGTTCCCGATTTCAAAATGTGTGCAACTCTGTAAAATAGAGTTGCTAGTTCACTTTCAAAGAGTAGGTGGAATATGTATTCCACATTTTGTCTAAATCTGGGATCTTCAGAACACATTTGTAATGAGCGGTATTATCATGCTGTTATCTGAGTGGGTCTATCATTGTACCTTCCTTCTTTGCCAGTAGGAAATAGTACAGGAAAAGCATGTGCTTCTATACTTTTTTCCCATATGCTCATTGGTGAACCTTTGGTTTGTCGCATCTGGTACTTTTCTAGTGCATCATCTATGCTGTCATTAGAGTGCAATGGATGAATTGTATAATGGTCTAAAATATTGGATACTGCAGCAGGATCCAGAAGTTCAAATTGACCAGTTTCTGGTGACTCTTGAATTATTTCAGTTGTTTCCCTTAAGTTTTCTTCAATATTTATTTCTTTGTAGTATTCATTATTGTCTTTCAGATATTGCAAGAATTGTCTAACGTTATGTAAGTCCACGAGTTGTTGCCAAATCATTTTGTCTTTTGTTGGTACATCATTTACTAAGACAATTAAAGATTGCTCTATTGGACGTTGTACTCCTAGAGAGTGCACATTTTCTGTCAGATCTACTGGTAACTAAACTACTTTCCCACAAATGCCTTTCACCAGGTAAGGTGATTTTGCTGTTTTTGGTTGAAGGTGCATTATTCGATCCCATAGCAGAGCGAGTAGAGCGCTCGCTTTGACCTCTGTGCAGAGCCTGCTGACGCAAGTTCGAATCCCGGCAGGGCCAAACTCATCCTTCCGAGGTTGATAAATGAGCACCACACACCGTGGGTAATAATAAGCAGCACTCAGATACCTGAGGGTTTGTAGCGCTATATAAATGCAAAATTATTATTATTATTGCTTGAAATGGTTGTACTGTTTGAATTATGATGCTCTCATACAAATTGAGTTGTTGCAGTGGTTTTTGTAGTGGGAATAATTCCAGGTCATTTGTGATAGCACGTGAAGGAGTTTCGTTGTTGTCAAGTTTTGCAGTGCAATAACTGCAAACTATTAAGGGGTCACTTATTTCGTATTTGTTCTCTGCTAAAAGGTAGCGAGCTAATTCAAACCATTTGGAATCTTCATTGTCTTCTATTATGTTATGTCTATAGTTTTTGTGTTACTTTTGTAAAAAGTTCTGCGGCAACACACAGTAGAAGGTTGTCATGTGCAGAATTGTTGCTACTCTGTTCTAAAGCTATTGTATTTTGTAAGTGGCAAATATTTTCTCTGGATATGGTTGATTTCTTCTTGCAGGTATTTGGGTGTACCATGTAGAAGAGTGTTATTTAAATTGGCTAGTTCTAAAGCAGGACTTTTAGCATAGTACAGTTTATACACTAGACTTCTCACATTTGAATGATGTGTTGATATCATTTTGATATCATGGAAGGTGCTTTTGCAAATAGGTCCTGAAATGCAGGCTAATGAATGTCCTTGTAGTCCTGTGTATTTGTGCTCTGGACAGGTATCCATATTTTGCAGCACTTTCATTTTGATTTTGTCTTTACCTTTCACATACTGATTGAGGAACTGGCGTAAAGATTTGAAAGATTTGTTGGGAATGTTACACATTGACGAGCACGGCCATTTGTATACTGGAGGTTCTGGAGTTTTCTGGGGATATTTTTGAAAGCAGTGTTTCTTGTTCCATGATGGTATTATTAATATTTTCATAACCTCGTCCACTGCTATGGATGGCAATTGTGTTTGTTTGGTTTTCTTTGTATGCTTCTTCATTAAAATATGGTTCTGTGGTCGTGGTGTGACTCCATTCACCTCCATAGATTTTTAAGAAGTTATTTTTGTTGACATTTTATTTATTGAGAAGAACAAGTTACTTACCAACTGTAACGTTCTTTCGACTGGATGTTCCTCCCACGTATTCCTCATCTTGTGATAATTCGTTATCGCCAGCTTTGCTGCTTCGGAAAAAAATTCTCGGCAGAGGGCGCTGTGCTCGAGGTCGTGACGTTGATTGTCCCTCGACGGACTCCGTACTCTGTCGACGTCACCAATGGTATAAATAGCTCGAGCCGCGCCCGTTGCTTCAGTTCTGTTTTCTCGATGAAACATATAGAAGGAACACCCAGGCGTGTCCCATGACCGATACATTCTTTGTGAGAGGAAAGTGTAAGAAAACGTAAACTGTACTGTGGGGTAGGATGGGAGGGTCGATGAGGAATACGTGGGAGGAACATCCAGTCGAAAGAACGTTACAGTTGGTAAGTAACTTGTTCTTCGAATGGATTGTGTCCTTCCACGTATTCCTCATCTTGTGATAGGCTCCCATAGCAGTAGCAATTTTGGAGGTGGGAGTACTAATTTCAGTTTTCGTGGACAGAATGCAGAACTGCCTTGGCAAATGAACCGTCATTAAAGGAGGCAGTATCCAAACAATAATGTTTAACAAAAGTATGCATTGTTTTCCAGGTTGCAGCTGCACAAATATCTGCTGCCGGGACTCCCCTCTTTAGAGCCGCAGAAGTAGCCATTCCCCTTGTAGAATGGGCACGAAGCCCATCTGGTGGTTCTTTTCCCGCTAATCTGTAGCATTCAACTATGGCTAATATGATCCAGCGGGAAATGGTCTGTTTTGTTACAGATAAGCCTAATTTATGACCAGTATAACCCACGAATAGTTGGTCATCTTGTCTCAATTTAGCCATCCTTGAGATGTAAAAACTAAGAGCCCTCTTGGGATCTAGTCTATGTAATCTCTCCTCTTCCTTGCCCAGATGAGGAGGAGGATAAAAAGTTGGTAGTACTATTTTTTGTGACAAATGGAAGTCCGAGACTACTTTTGGTAAGAACGAAGGTTTAACCTTAAGGACTACCTTATCCTTATAAAAAATAGTATATGGTGGTTTGCATGAGAGAGCCTGAAGTTCACTAACCCTGCAGGCTGATGATAGGGCCACAAGAAGGACAGTTTTTAGAGTTAAAAGCTTCAATGAATGCAGAGGCTCAAAAGGTATGCAAGTCAAGAATTTTAGTACTAAATTTAAATCCCAAGTTGGTACATGAAAAGGTACTGGAGGGTATACATTAGTAAGCCCTTTTAAGAATTGAATGATTAACGGTATTTTGAAATATGAAACCTCTTCCGAGGAGCGCTTGAAAATGGACAGCGCAGCAAGGTATCCTTTGATTGTTCCTATCTGGAGCCCCAGATTAGCTAGATGTAATAGAAAAGAAAGCACCATTGGGGTGCCACACTGAAAAGGGTCCACATCCTTGTCTTTGCACCAGTTACTAAACCTGTTCCAGCGACATCGGTACAAAGATTTTGTTGCTGGTCTTCTGGCCGAAAGCAAGATTTCCATTACGTCATCCGGAAGATCCCAATCCTTGTATCTCAACCTCTCAGAAACCATGCGTGACGGTTGATTGTCTTGACCTCTGGATGGAGAACCCGACCTTTCTCTTGCGAGAGAAGATCCTCTCTTTGCGGAAGACGTATTGGAGGACAGATAGACATGTCCAGAAGGTCCGGGTACCACGTCCTCCTGGCCCAATCCGGGGCAATTAGGATCATGGTTTTCCTGAACTTTCTCAACCTCCTGATTACTTGAGGAATCACGGGGACTTGGGGAAACGCGTACAGCAGTGGAAAATTCCACTCCACTACGAATGTGTCTCCCAGAGCTCCTCTTTGAGGAATTTCCCTTGAGCAGTACTGATCGCACTTCTGGTTGATCGCGGTGGCGAACAGATCCACTTGAGGGGTTCCCCAAAGGGCAAAGATCTCCAGAAGGACTTCCTGAGCTATCTCACACTCGTGAGAGACCGTGCTCTGCCTGCTCAGAGCGTCTGCCGCCGTGTTCTTCTCTCCGGCTAGGTGAATTGCTGATAGAGAGATTCCTTCTTGTATTGCCCAGAACCATAGCTGCATTGCCTCTCTGCACAGTGGTAGTGACCCTACTCCTCCTCTTTTGTTGAGGTAGTACATAGCCACTGTGTTGTCTGTCATTATCAGGACATTCTTTGCCTGTACAGAGGGCAGAAAGGCCTTCAGAGCTAGTCTGATTGCCCTCAGCTCCAAAAGGTTGATGTGTAGTTTGGACTCCGATGGAGACCAACGACCGCTGATTGTCAGATCGTTGGTGTGTGCTCCCCACCCCGTGACTGAGGCGTCCATCACTACTGTTATCTCCGGCCATGGTTGCCAAAAAGACTCTCCCTTGAGAATGTTGTCGTTGCAAGCCCACCATAGAAGATCCTCAGCAACTGCGCTCAGGACTTGCAGAAGATCCGACATATTCCATGGGAACTGGGACCACTGAGTTCTGAGTACCCATTGAAGAGATCTCATTCTCAACCTGGCCTCTGGTACTAGGAAAATGCAGGATGCCATGAGGCCAAGCAACCTGAGAAAATCGAAGGTCGGTAGACGTTGGGCATTCAGGAATTTTGTTACAATCTGCTGGATGTGGAGAGCTCTCACCTCGGGAGGCGAGGCTTTTCCCTAGGAAGTGTCCAAGACTGCTCCGATAAACTGGAGCTTCTGGGATGGTATCATGTGGGACTTCTTGAAATTGAGGGAGAAGCCCAATTTGTGGAGGAAGTGGCAGGTGATCGAAAGATGTTCCTGAGCTTGTTCTGGAGAACTTGCTCTGATCAACCAATCGTCCAGGTAGGGGTAGATGTGAATGCCCCCTCTCGTGAGACTTGCTGCCACAACCGCCAACAGTTTGGTGAAAACCCTCGGGGCGGAGGTCAACCCAAATGGCAGAAATCGAAATTGATAATGAGAATTGCCAATCGCGAACCTCAGGTACTTTCTGTGTTTTGGATGAATTGGCACATGAAAGTAAGCATCTTGAAGGTCCAATGATACCAACCAATCTTGGAGTTGGAGAGCCTGAAGGATCTGAGAAAGAGTCACCATCTTGAACTTGTCCTTCCTGAGGAACTTGTTCAAGTTTCTCAAGTCCAAGATGGGTCTCAGTCCTCCGTCCTTTTTTGGGATGAGAAAATATGGGGAATACCAACCCCTGTTCCTCTCCGCTACAGGTACCAGTTCTATGGCACTTTTCTCTAGCAGGGTTAACATTTCCTGCAACAGGAGCGGATCTGGAATTTTGGCGGAGTTGGCTCCCGGTGGATGATTCTGAGGCCTTTTTTGGAAGGGGCGGCAGTAACCTTGGGCTACTGTTTCCAGTGCCCAAGCATCTGAGGTGATGCCCCGCCATTCCTTCAGATGCTGAGAGATCCTGCCTCCCACTGGTGTTTTGTGCAACAAGGTCTAAGAGGGATTTGGAGGCGGCTGCAGGAGTGGCTGAGGGTACAGATGCCGCTCCTGAGGCTGATTTTGCACCTCTTCCTCGTGCTCCATGAAGGAAGATTCTTTTGCCCCTTTGAGAAGCCTGTCCTCTTCCTCTACCAAAAGAGGAGTAGTATTGAAAAGAACGACCCCTCCAGGAAGATGAGCCGGAATAGGGTTTTAGAGGCTGGCGCAAAGAGACGCTAAGTGATTTAGCTGCCGCTTTCGAGGTCTGAAGTTTTTCTAGGCTTTCATCAGCCTTTCTGCCAAAGAGCCTCGAGCCATCAAAGGGCATGTTGAGGAGTCTAGCTTGCACGTCTGGTGCAAACCCCGACTTCCTCAACCACGCAAATCTGCGTAGCACAACGCTTGCAGCCATGGATCTGGTGATACTATCAGCAGTATCCAGTCCAGACTGGAGACATTCCCCCATTGCCTCCTTTCCGTCTTTGACTATATTAAGGAAGCCTTCCCTTTCCCCGCCTTCCGGAATATGATCAGCCACCGCCGAAATACAGTCCCACAGGGTATGGGTAAACCTGGCTAGGGTACAGGTAACATTTGCCGACTTAACTGCCATACTGCCTGACGTGAAAACTTTACGTGCCCAGGCATCAACTTTTTTATGCTCTCTATCTGGAGGGATAGTTGGATAAGCAGTATGTTTTGAAGTGGATGCTGCCTGAATGACTAAACTCTCTGGAGTCGTATGTTTATTCAAATATTCAGGATACGTTCCAGCTGGTCTTTATTTATTTGGAAAAGTGCTATCTGCAGCAGCAATACTCTCTGGTTTCTCCCAGTTTTTCTCCACAGTCCTTTGAAGGGCCTTGTGGAAAGGGAGAACAGGATCTTTCTGAGGTCCCTTGACGATTATATCCGTCATGTCATCTTGTTCAAAAATGGGTGAAGTATTACCTCAACCCATATACTCAATTACCCTGGTCATAAGACCCCTGTACCCAGCATCTGCATGCTCTGCAGGATCAGGTCTGGCGAACTCTAATTCTGGGGATGTGTCAATTCCACTGGCAGAATGTAGAGTATCACTCAGGTCTCTCATTCTAGATTCCTGATCAATAGGTTCCTCAGGAACTTGTCTTGTACCATAAGAAACTCCAAGAGGAGTAACTTCGTCCTCTTCAGAAGCAGATTCTTCATAAATTGCTGACATTGGCCCTCATTACGACCCTTGCGGAAATCAACCGACCGGACCGCCACAGCGTAAATAGCGTTTCCGCCATTGCACGAAGGAGCAAATTGCGGCCCATTCCGACCCATCGGGCACGAGCACCACGGCATGGCGGAAGTGCAAAGTCCGCGATGGCGGAAATGACCCCAAAACGGCCCACACCGCCGCCGTACGGCGCCCTAGGTGCAATACCGCCACCCATCACAGCGGGCACCGCAGAGTGCGCCTACCGGAAAGTACGGTGACCGGAAATATACGGAAACGGAAGTTAAAACATGGGCCCGGAACGGGAAACATCCCGCCGTGCACCCATAAAACCACTAAAACCACACAACCACTAAAATCACTACCCTGAGACACACCCCAACCCGTCATCCACCCTAGCGAAACCAAGAAAAATGGGAAAAGTAGCGAAGAAAGCGTGCGACCGCAAGCAGCAGGTCCACTTCTCCCGTGAGGAACTCACCGTGCTAACAGAGACCCTCCAGGAGAATGCCGCCGCCGTCTTCTCCACGCAAATGACCAGGACGGCACTTGCCAACAAGAAGGCCATATGGGCTCTGGTGGCACAGCGGGTAAGCGCGGTGGGGACCGCACCCCGCAACCCACAGCAATGCAGAAAGCGGTGGGACGACCTGCGGATACGCGTCCGCAGCATACTCTCTGCCAACCGCAACATTGCCACAGCCACCGGGGGAGGTCCTGAATCACCCATCAAGTTGACCCCCTGGGAAGAAATCTGTGCCTCCACCATCGGAATGGAGAGCATAGAGGGAGTCGGAGGGATGGAGAAAGGAGTGCAGACATCAGAAGAATCAGGTAGGTGGCCCAGATAAAACAATGCTAAATCCACAATGTCCAATCATGTGAAGTACCATGTGTCCACATAGTGCAACAGAAACACATGTCCAGGAGAACGTCCACACACATCGCCCTGATAGTGCACCTTAAAACCACAATAAATACATAAATAATTAAAAACCCCTAAAACACCCACCACACGTCCAGCAGGCACACCCTAACTGCAGGCTGCCAAACAACTGCACCCTCACCCCACACACAAATAAAAGCACCTCCAAGGCACCGACCCAAATCACCCTCATGTACCACCCCAATGCATGTGATACAATGCCATTCCAATACCCACAGACCCATTAATAACCCTCGCCCTCCTTTACTCCACCACAGGCTCCGATCCAAACGACGAGCATCAGGACACCCCTACCAGCACACCTGCAAAGAGGGCCAAGACCAACGGCCAAAGACCCTCCACCTCAGCTGCACGCATCAAGACACGGCAGCAGCACAAATCAGGTGGCAGCACAGAGGGGGGAACATCAACAGGCACCCCAGCAGCCAGCATGCCCACAACACCACCACCACAGGTCCCCCCAACGGATGCCACAGAAGGCACTGCCTCTGGTGGCAGCAGCACCATAGGTGACACCCCATTGATGGCAGCATGCTCCGACACAGAAGACGGGGATGTCGAAGTCAGATCCATCCATGACCTGTCCCATTCCCCCTGTCTGTCCCATCCCGTACAACATGAGGATACCACGCAGGGGCACCCACAAGACGACGACTGGCCATCCCCCCCCAAGCCCTGTGGCAAGGCAACATGAGGTCAACAGCCCCTCTGTGACACCCCCGCAAATGGCCATGGCCCAGCAGAGGCAACAGTCCCTCGACCAGTTAATCGTGCAACAGCAGCAACTGGCCACGCTCCTCAAGGACCATGCCGATGAATGTGGGGGCACTAAGGCAGACATAGAAACATCAACTGAGACACTCAGGGCACAAATGGAGAGTAGCACCGAGAGCCTGAGAGTCCAAATGGAGAGTAGCACCGAGAGCCTGAGAGTCCAAATGGAGAGTAGCACCGAGAGCCTGAGAGTCCAAATGGAGAGAAGCACCGAGAGCCTGAGGGGGGAACTGCATGCGACGTCCAAAGACGTATGTGCCGAACTTGCCGCAGTGCGCCGTGTGCTCACTGAGCTCTCACAAACCCTTAGGGACATGCATGGACGTGAGCAGGCAGAGACGTCATCCGTTGCAAGTTCCGTCCAGGGCAGCCCCCAACGTAGATCTGGGAGGAACCTGCGCTCCACAGGCAGGGGTGCCCCTGATACCCGCAGAGGGGGCTTGCAATAGCGACAGCCCACTGACAATGAGCTTCTTTGGACACTGGTGTTCGGGGGGGAGGTAGGAGGGTGGAGGGGGTGTGTTGGGCTCACTTGGGTGGCGGGTCGATAGGGTGTTCTACATGATATCACATATGCCATAAACAGTGCACGATCAACCAATGAGATGTGTGGACAATGATCTTTGTGTACTAGGCCATCATAGGCGTACAGTCCATATTGTGCATGTACCAGACACACACAGTGCCACGAGTCCCGTGTCCATGTATCAGCCACCAGGCGTGAGTGCTAGAAGCATGCATCAATGAGATGCTGACGAATGTCACGGCCCTCCGGTGCCTCACAGACTCCTTGAGGTGCTGCCACATCCCCACCCTCATCATGACCATCATCAGGTGCTTGCAGTTCAGCGTCAGGGGGCATGGGCACATTTCTACGTACGCACATGTTGTGGAGCATGACACATGCCATCACCATCTTTGCAACCTTCTCATGGCGGTACAGGAGTGCCCCGCCAGACCTGCTGAGGCAGCGGAAACGAGTCTTCAGTAGGCCGAATGCCTGTTCAATGACTACACGGGTACGTGAGTGGGCATGGTATAGTCCTCCTCATGCTGGTCCCGTGGGTTCCAGACTGGTGTGAGGAGCCATCTCTTCAGTGGATACCCAGCATCACCTGTATGTGGACGAGAAACGTATGATGTGGAATGCCATTGCTACGTACGCACCCCCCCCCTCCTGGCAGTTCATTGCCGCATCACATACCCCACATCATCATGCATGAAATGAGACTCACCGAGTAGCCAGGATCTGTTCCCTGCCTGTCGCTCCATGTAGCGTGGTATAGTAGAGTTCCTCAAGACCATAGAATCATGGGTTGATCCAGGGAATCTGGCACAACAATGTGTAATGATCCTGTTGGAGTCACACACCATTTGTACATTCAGGGAATGAAATTGTTTTCGGTTGCGGTACTGGGCCTCCATGGCATGTGGAACGACCAATTCCACATGGGTGCAGTCGATGGCACCAATGCAACCCGGTATGCCGGCAAGTGCATGGAATCCCACTTTTGTGTTGGTAATTTCCTGCTCCGAGCGTGGTAGAGAGATGTAGTCGTCTGCGTGCTGCAGGAGGGCATCGAGCACTTGCAATAGTGTCCGTGAGAACAGTGGCTGTGAAATGCCATGCAACTGTCCGACTGTGTGCTGGTAGGTGCCTGTGGCCAGGAAGTGTAGTACAGACACCACCTTCAGTAGGGGTGGGATGGCGGTTGGGCTATCTATCATGCTGACAAGGTCAGCCTGTGTCATGTCCACGATGGCGGCTATGGTGTCCCGGTCCAAACGGTAGAGGGTGTGGATCTGCTCATCAGTGAGGTTGAACGGATGTGCTCGGAGGCGTGGGATTGCGGGCTGCCTGCGTGGTGGTAGTGGCTGTGCTGGCGGCCCTTGCTGGCCCTGCCTTGCCCTCCTCCTCCTCCTGCGTCTCCTCCGTGCGGCCGGTTGTAGTTGGTGTTCGTCTTCTTCTTGGAGTTGGAGCACTTGCAGTGCTATCAGGTCCCCCAGGGCCAACATCGCGAGTCCTGCCGGTAGCATTTCGGAGTGGGTGTGGTTGTGGGAGGAGACTGGGTGTGCAATTTATGTGTTTTCAGGCTGTATGGCCTCCACCTGTGGTGATTCATTCCACCTGTGCAAGCTGCTCTCCCCTTTGGCCGAGCACGTCCCGCACACAACGCTGCAATGTGACGCATGGCATCTTGCTCTTGCATTCATGTATTTGTACCCGATGGCCGTGTAACATTTGTTGATATGTACATTCGGCTATGGTCCCATTGTTTCACATACAATCTTTGCAGTCGCGAACAGACTTGTGATGGGTCAGTGGGACGTAGTACTCGAGTAACGGTGGGCCCTCATGCATCACTGTACCGAGTTGCAACGACGGGCGGGGCGTCCCATTCGTGGGTGAAGGCAGTTGCCATTTTCACACACAGCCGCACTCAATGGATTAATTAGTGATTTCAAACGGCCACAGATGCCTCTTCGACGTGATGTTGCAAATGAGGAATTCGAAGGCCGGCGCTTTCGGTTTTCAGCTAGCGCCGGGGAGATGCCCACAGGTCTGACTGCAAATATAACGTTCTTTTGTTCGATGTCCTTGAGACAGGGGCCATGGCGAGGAAGCAATGATTGATATGAATAGTTTTGGATGCGCAATAGTGACGTGGGCGATGAGGCCGGACGTTCCCAAATACATGTAACTTCACAACACTGGAATTACGGGCTGGGGCACTGTGGATTTTGCAGGCTGCATAACGCACAGACTCAATGGAAAGTTCGAATGTTTTGTGAGTAAATATTCAGGCGTTTTTATAACAGGATGAGGGAATGATGAATGGATGCATGGGCAGGTGATTTGATACAGGGTTTGCCATGTATAGGGCTTCTTGGAATCTATCCGCCTCCCCTGCGCTATGTGATGCAGGGCTGCCATAGTGGGACCATCGTCTATCTGGCCTTGTTGAGCCCTCCCTGTCTCGACGCGCCTTCAGACACTTGTGTCCATGCACGTTAACATTCCCATCTGATGGAATCTGTTCTGACAGACGCATGCACAGGTACACTCGTTTGTGATGGTGTTTACACCTCGATATAGATAGTTATGAGTCGCAAGTGGTTTCGGGGTGGTGATGATCCTTTCGAGTGGGCTAGCATGCATATGACTGTGGATTTAGTGTGATCATTGAAGTGAGTTGTTCGAATGTAGTTCTGATGGCCATTCTGTTCTTTTTCTTTTCTTTTGGTTGACAGGTATCTCCTCCCCTTTTGCCACTGCCATCTGTATGCCACTCCTGCAGATGGCGTTTACTCCCGACACCTGCTGCTTCGTGTTAATCAGTGGAGCAGCATTACGATCTTATGGGACGATCGCCAATGGGCCACATGCCCTTACGCAGTACTAGTGGCTCGGAGCAACATTTCGGCCTTTCAGCTGGACTAGTGCCTCCCCATTGGGACGGCCCTGCGGGTCTGTGCGCTTCCATGTTGCCTTTTCGTACGTGAATGTGGCTCTGTGTACCATGATGGAACAGGGCGTCACACAAGTAGTAGCTGGTCATTCCTTGCGGATGCAGCCCACAATGGTGATATGTGTTTTCGAGTTCATGGACTAATGGCTGTATGGGCTTGGTGATTTAGTTGTGCATTAAATTTCTATTCTGATATGGGCCGTGTAGCGTTCTTCTTTGCGAGTGATGTGGCATATTCCTATTTGGGGAGCGATGTATTGTGAGGAGATCTGCATTGGGTTCCAGCTTCGGAGTTTAGTCGCGTGGTACTATGCTGGGCGCGTTTGCCTACGGAGCCCAGTGAGGTCAGGGATGGGGGCTGCCAATGTGACTGTTTGCATGTTGTCATGCTCAGGGGCGGGGGAATGGGTTTTGTGTAACAGATGCCGGTCAGCCAGGTGGACTGGTGGCATGTTGTGATTTTCGGAATATTGCTGGTCACAGGTGCCTGTGTTTGCGTGCGTTTCGGGGGGGGGACTGTGGTCATGTCCATTGGAATGGCTTCTGTATTCGTGCCATCTGTGCCCTGCAGCTCCCATTGGCCCCTCTTGTGTTTCTTTTGTTCATTGGCATGCATGGGTGACTTGTACATTTCACTGGTTGCATTGTGACTTCATTGCACCTACGGGGAGTTGTACTTTGTGGGCAGGGAGCGGTGTACAGGCACTCAGTGGGGCCGTTTACGGTTGATTCGCGATGCCGTACTTCTCACCATGGCGGATTGGTGCTTTCCGCCATGCTTGATGGCGTTAGGTACATGTCCGCTAGGGTCGGAATTCGCGTACCCTTGCGCCATGGTGGTATTTACGGTTTGGCATGGCGCGCGCGCGCGTACTTGGTGCAGTTAGCGTTGGCGTTCACTACGGTGTCGCTAATGGCTTCGTACTTTGCGGTGACGGGTCATAGTCGCACCGAGCGGTATTCGATGGCGGTATTGCATTTCCGCCATCGTTTTTCGGATTCCGCCAGGGTCGTAATGAGGGCCATAGACTTGAAAAAGTCTGATCTGGGCAATGGAGTGAATCTCCTTTCTTCCTCTACTATCCGCGTTGAAGGAATTGATAAATCCTTCAAAATTGTCGAAGGGGTCTTCGAAGACTTCGAAGATGACTTCGATACTGGCGTCGAGGATGTTTTTGGTTTTGGAGTCAACATTATCGACGCTGAGGGCGTCGACAAAGTCGTCGAAGTCTTTGACGGCTTGTGTTTTTTGCATGGCACTGGAGAAATGCTCGACTCTCGAAGAGTCTTCGACAGATTTACGTCGACTCGAGTTCTTTTAGATTCCTCAACGCTACCGGTCTTTGCCATGGTAGTCTTGGACTTCCCTTAGTCGTCCAATGGAGCGACTTTAGGGGTATGGCTTTTTCGAGGGTCTTTCGAGCGGGTCGGGCCGCGTTCTCGAAAACCTCCATCATCTTTTTGCGGAATTCTTCCCACTTACTGGGAGAATCCGATTTAGTCGGACATCGAATTTCTTCGGTTGACTCTGAAGAAGAAGATGATGATGAGGGAGATCTATGTTTCCTCTTCATTTTTTTAGTTGATGACGAAGAGTGTCTCGATCTACTCCTAGATCGAGATCTCTTTGAGTGCCTATGGCGATCCGATTCCTTCAAATCAGTCGCTTTCTTATGTCTTTTTGACATAGCCTTCTTAGAGGCTTCCCTCCCCACCGACAATTTACCTCTCCTCTCACGAAGAGCTTTCTCAGTCATGGATTGACAGGACCCGCAGTCGTCGGTACAGTGACTTGAACCGAGACACCAGAGACAAATTCGGTGGGGATCGGTGATCGACATTTTAGATCCGCAATCTACACACTTCTTGAACCCTGTCTTGGGTGTCGAAGGAGTTGAAGATGACGAGACATTTTCTCCACAGAAAATAGAAGCGCGCCGTTCTCGATAGCGAAGCGATCGGAAAAACGGAACTGAAGCAACGGGCACGGCTCAAGCTATTTATACCATTGGTGACGTCGACAGAGTACGGAGTCCGTCGAGGGACAATCGACGTCACGACCTCGAGCACAGCGCCCTCTGCCGACGACGCGCACAGGGAAAGCGCACCACATCCGCGCACACACCAAAAAGGGGGCGGGACACGGGGCGTAACACACGGAACGGGGAACAACACGAGAAAAAGAAGGCATGATTGGGGAAGTACTACAGGGAAATGCACAGAACTCCCACATGCATGCGAACAACCCGTATTCATGGATTCGAATACGGGAAACCCACGCACGGCAAAAGACGCACATAGGCGTCAATGCGTCCGCCACACGAAGGCAGGTGGAAGTGTCCCCGCGCACAGTATAAAAGTGCGCGCAAACAACAAACACGTATATACAGCTAAGATGAATGCCCATTTGTCGCAGCACTGATCGTGGGACACCGCAGGAGGAGGAGAATAGCCAGGGCCCATATTTTTTTACCCCGGACCAGCCTTTTTGGGATGCCTGATGACCACGTCTATGGCAGGTATAGGTTTCCACCTCATATCATCCTAGACCTCGTCAGGGAGTGGGAAGATGACCTTACTTCTCCCACCCTGTGCTCCCAAGCATTGAGCCCCTTGAAGAAGGTGCTCAATGTCCTGCATTCTTTGGCCACTGGGTCATTTCAGTGGACCACTGCCAAAGTGGGGGGGGGTCTCACAGGCCACGCAGTCACGCTGCCTACACCAGGTGTTGGCAATCATCATTGCACGCCCCTCAGTCCGCAGGCACATATACATGCCCAGAATACCTGCAGAAAGGCAGGCCGTGGTCCTGGACTTTTACAGGGTGGCACACTTCCCCAAAATGCTCGGTTCCATAGACTGCACCCATGTGGCCCTACATCCACCTAGGGCCACTGAGCACATCTATCGAAACCACAAGCACTGGCATTCCATAAACGTGCAGGTTGTATGCGATGCTAAAGGAATCATCACCTCTGTCTATGCAAACTACCCTGGCTCCACCCATGACAGTCACATATACAGAATGTCCGCCCTGAGCTGGGCCCTGGAAGCTCGGCAGCATGGCGACACATGGCTCCTAGGTGAGTACAAATGCCTGTGCACATGCATGCAAGTCATATACAGACAAATACCCAAACCCTAATAATCTCAACTATTATCACCTCCTCAGGGGACAGTGCCTACCCTCTGAGCAACCACATGATGACGCCAATCCGGAACCCCACCACACCACCGCAGGTAAGATACAACGATGCCCATAATGCAACCAGGGGCATAGTGTAGCGCACATTCGGAGTGCTCAAGTCACGCTTCCGCTCCCTTGACCGCTCTGGTAAGCAGCTACTATATGCACCCCCAGTAGTGTGCAGGATCATTGTGGCAGCATGTGTCCTGCACAATATTGCATCACGATGGGAGGTACCGGTGGACATTAGTGGTGCCCCCACATCCCCAACCACAGGCACAGGCGCTGCCCATGGGAGGGGACAGGGCACATGGCGAGGCAGCCCGGACCCTGCTTGTGGCCACATTTTTCACCTAAACTCCCACCCCTGCGGAGTGCACACAGTCCTGGTACATACCAGGTGACAATCGATGATGACAAAGAGACAGTCAACTGTCACAACCTTACCACCCTGAGAATGTTCCCACGGAAGTGCCAAATTGTGTGTATCCCTAGCTACTTAAAAATAACCAATCCTGTGTGACCAAAAGGAACACATGCAAGGTGTGTATCACACACCCCTGCAAAACAGTCCATCCCAATCCCTGGTATGTCACCCAAACCCTCCCAAACCACATCACCCTTGTTTGCTACACCATGACATGGCATGCAATAGCAAAATACAAACACATGACCAATAATATACAAAGAGACATGTCATAAATGAAAACTGGCATGAGGCAATGATGCCTGACATGGAATCAGATGAAATGATTGACCAAAAATCTCCCACACATACAAAGTCAGACACAAATGCTTTCCAAAAGTCGTAGCATGAACACAACACTGAATCCCCGTTCACATGCACATTGAGCATGGCAAAATCCAAACTCCGGAACCCGTGTGCTGTGTGTGTCTCCTGCAACACAGTGCACAGCACACAGCACTTTGAGCAGGCATTGTGTTGCAGATACACCTTGAGCATCACATGAAAAAAACTAATGAAATCTACAACCAAATGACGCATGTACAGGGTACGCAAATGGCAATAGATCATGAGCTGCATGGACACCGCGGGCCTGAAAATGCAATCTGTGTGCACCTGTGGCCATGGAAGGGTGGATGTACGTGTGGTGGATCATTGTGCAACTGTGTGTGTCATTAGGGACATGCACTCAATATATGCATGTGACCCGCAGTGTCCTGTACACATCGCATCTGATCATTGGCCATGTGACCAGCCCAGCATGTCAAACCACACCAATCCCCTGACACCTGAAAAGTAAAGACAACACAGGAACAGGCATTGAGCAGCACAACACATCATGTACATAGTACCCCACAATTACAATGTCAGAGTGCCCAAAACACTGTAGGCCAAGCCAACTGTCCAACAACAAAAGGCCCTCACTTACACATCACTGTGACCTTCTGAACAACTGTCTCTGGGGTATGTAGCCTTCTTCCTTCAAGTCTACCTGGCTACAGGATCACCCTACCCCTTAGGCTCCATGTTCCAGCTTGCGTGTAAATAGGGTCCAGCCCCCTCAGAGGCCACCTTGACTGGTAAAAATGCCAAATCACAGAGAACTCCAAGTAGGCAAACCCACAAACCAGTGAAAAAGTCTGTAGGCACCAAAAAACCCTGGAAGAGTCTCCAGTAGATGACTTGAGGTAGCAGGAAATGTCAAAGCACATGTACAAGCGCAATGATAGAACAACCAAGGTAGCACATTTGAACAATGGTCCAACAGGATGGGTACCATTCACGGTACATAACATACAATGATGATGCAACAACTGATGGGTACTGTCACAGCTCCGGTGTCCAGGCGCAGGAGTGGCATGAACCAACCTCCCCCTCCGTGGTCTGGGTGCCTGCAAGGTCAAACTAACACAGGCCTCTGTGGGGGAAGGAGGGTCAGGGATATGTTGCATGGACAGGCATTGGTATTCAGGATAACCGGAAAGAGGGGCAGGAGAGTGGATGTGGATTTGCAAGGTAAAGTAGGCAAAATACAACTAATCACAAAAACACATACTCAATCAGAGAAAACATGTTCATCATGCACATTGTACCAAATCAGTCAAATGAAAGCCAAAGAGACACTTATCTCTGGGGTGAGTGCTGGCCTCCTGCCTGCGCACTCTCAGGTCCGGTAACAGGAGCACTTCAATGCTGCAAAGAGAGCGTGAGTTACTAATCTGAATGTGTGTTTACAACACACACACACAACCCCATCCATGCCCCAAAGTAAGTGACATCTCCACAAACAAACTCCCCTGTCTGCTGCTATGTACCCATACGTTAGCTTGGCCCACCAATGGTACATACACTGTCAATGCAGTAATGCCGGCGCATGTGGCCGCGCGGGAAATGGAAGACCAATGGGTCAAGAATCAGACCTGATACAATGGTCCTTGGGTGAGCTGCTAGACGCGTATAGCAAGGTGCAACTTCAGTACAAGTTGCGTTCTGGCCGTCGCAGATTTAAGTAGGTAGTGCATGTGGCAATTTGCACATGCAAATGACATGTACTCACCACAAGTCTGAGCCTCGCTGGTTGTCCCTGTGCGCTGTATCAGTTTCTGGCCAGGAACGCTACTACCCTAATTACTCTGGTTCAATGGAGCAGGGGGTACTGGAGGATATGTTTGATGGCCCCTGCGTGTGCCCCTGACAACTAGTAAAGGCACTTGGCATTTGGCCCTCAATGCATGTCAGATGTACTGTGTGCTTCTCCAATAATGCTTGGCAAAGCTCCACAGCACTGGTGCCACTTAGCATCCATGTGCAAGTGGCCTGGTGGAAGGTAGTCTGCGGTGTGGGCCCTTGTGTTGCTCACCTTGCCAGGAGCTCCTGGAAACACGTCTGCTTCTGTCGGACGTCTGAGCACAAGCCCTGTGCATCTGCTTGCGCACACATCCACACGTCTGCACCACCGAACGTGCCCAGTTTTCTGTATTAGTCGTCACTGTGTCTGCTGGCAAAGGTAGTCTGGAGGCTCATCTTCCTGCAGAAATAAATTAATAAGGCTTGACAGTTCCCTGTGTGTGTGTCTACATGCTGGTTGTCACTGGGCCAGGTTACAGAGCTACATCCAAACTCCTCCCACCATCAGTGTCACTTTGACAGGCCAAGGTTGCAGGCTACTGTCTACGGCATGAAATGCATCAAGCACATATACAGGCAAGAAAATAACATACATCACAATCCACATCAATTAATGGAGAAATCAATCACATACTCACCCAAATTCATTACAGACATGGGGTGGATGAAACACAACCAATCCCCACTAGGGGTGTTAACACAAGTAGAACAGCAGCAGACAGACCACAGTAATTAAGGAAGTCCAAAGCCCTTGTGAAATATTTTGTAACACCGAACCATCCTAGCAAGCCCATGGATAAGGGAAGCAGGAGTGGCCTATGTGAGTCAGGACCCCAAGCTGCAAACACATACACAAGACAAGCTTGAAGGGCCCAGCTGGAAACAGACAGTGGATGCTTTCAAAAGCCACAAAGCACCACACCGTCACATGAAAGCACAATAGACAAGCAATTTTAAACTATATTATCTAATTAGACTAACTATGAAAAACCTACATTACCTAATTAAACTAACTGTCAAATTGAAAGTTAACTAACTAAACTAAAAGAAAAATGAAAAATGGCCACATACGACCCGTGGGGGAAGGCACCCAGGAGGGGGGAGGTACAGGGTGCTGCTCAACATCCAAATGTGATGATGTTGAGGAAAAAAAAAACCTGCATGGGCTCAACGCCTGCAAAGCCCGATCTATGTGGGAGATACCTCGTCGTCCGAGTCTGGCTCTTCCTGAAAATGAGGACATGGCACAGGAGCCTGACCACACCTAGCCGCAGCTTGCCCCTCGTCGGCAGCAAGTCTGCCGGATGGGTGAGCCTGGTTCTGTGTGGCGATGACACGTAGGTCTGCATGCAGAACCTCCCGTGATACGCGTGCTTCCTCTTGCAAGGTAACATGTGTAACACAGAGTTCTTCCTGCAAGGCCTGGCAGGACAACTGATGCACCTCCCGGCAAGCACATAGCTCAGCCGAGATGGTACCCTCAAGCTGCACAAACCTCTCCTCTGACCGTGCCCTCTGGGACATCAAGAGGACACCCAGAGTGGATCTGAGGGACTCTTACTCAGCCCTCAGGGCCTCCATGTGTGCCTCTGCGTGAGCAGCAATTGCTTCATGCAGAGACAACATTTCAGCCTGGCGTGCCCTGTCTGAGGCTGCCATGCCCAGCCTGAGCGAGCGGGCCGTGGACCGTGCCGCCCGCTGCTGGAGAAGCACCTGCCTAGCAGGGGGGAGCACGGATTGGGCCACACGCTCCATGCTCACAGCGGTGTTCTCCATTGCTGCCCCCTGGCGTTCAGAATTGGCAGTCATGTCTTGCTCCCACTCAGTATACCGCGGTTGCGCGTGGCCACCGCATTGCTGGGCTTGATACCTGCGGGATCCAAGGACCGGGTATCCTCGTTGGGTTGGCACCGCCCGCGGCTGCACGACTACATGCCTCTGTCGACGTGATGGCCCAGGCACATCAGCGACTGGTGTGGAGGGTGGCCCTGCGTCCTGATCCACCACAGGCGGAGGTTCCAACACTGTCTGACCCCTCAGTGCAGGTGTCGTGGACAGAGGAGTGCACACATCAGAATCACTCACCCCTGACATATGGACCTGATGCACATCCAACTCGACATGGACGTCAGAGTGGTCATCAGGGCTGGACTCATTGCCAGCCAAAGACAAGATGGTCGATAGCACATGTGGGTTTTCGTGGCCTACCACCCCACGACCCCCAACTTGTGCCGGGTTGCTGTTGTGATAACCCTGTGCCTGGCATGACAACACCATCCTCTGGCTCCATTGCGTCATCATCTGAAAAGTAGAGAGAAAAAAGCTCACTACAATGTTAGAAGCACACAACACACACACACACATAGACATCACACAGACACCAAACACATCAAGCAAACATGTCACACACAAAAGAGAACCTGCCATGCATGCTGGGTCAACTTGACATTGCTTCTGTGATTAGGCATGTAGAAGGATGTTATACCACTCAGAAGTGGGTCGATGCAGTGCAGTAAATTTGTATGTTGCTCACTATCTACATGTACAAGTACTTCATGATGTGTATCAGAAAATGTGAAGGCAGTGCAAGGTCAACTTCAGGCATCACGTGCAATGTGCATGCAATGGGTAGCATGGCTACAAGCAAACCACCCCTCCCCCAAGTGGAAATGCAGGGATGCCTTGCATGGTATCAAAAGGATGACCATAGACCAGTGTGTTGACAGACAGTGTTGACTAGCATCAATTGCATCATATGAGTCAAGTGACAACACATCAGATGATGATGGGACAGTAAGCAGGACACATGATGAAACCTCCGGAGTACACCCATGTGTGAAGAAGACACTACACCAATTGGACAGAGTCATTGGGCATGAAACAGGCTGAGGCCTGTGACCCACACAGACTGTCACACCCTAAACATGAGTGGGACGCAGGACCGAGCCACAGTGGCCATGGGAAGGCTGAGTAAATGCCGTGCAATGTAGGTCACCCGGGACACGTACTACAATGATCATCCAGTCAAGGACACATAGGGGCATACATGGAATGCAAATGGAGCATGAATGGCCACTCATGTCCCTGCGGAGCATCTGACATCTGCACAGTCCAAGTGAGACACCCTGCATCAAGTACCAAAGGATGTACCACACAGCATATGTCTGGCAGGTTGGCTGTTGGAAGTTAGCATGTAGACAGGACACATGAACAGGCAAGTACTTTACGGCAAAATTGATGCAGACCAGTGCAAAGGTGAGATTGGGGTGCAGAGGGGGGTGGAGGGGCAAGGGAGCATGCCTACGTGGAGTACCCGCATGCAGGCAGAGGACACATGCATGTCAGTCATGCTGTGACATAGTCCCAGGGCTGAGAGGAAGGTCACCCCAGGCTACATGCAGAAGGGCCAGTGAGCTGGAACATGGACCGGAGGGGCATCCTGGTGACCAGCATGTGAGTAGGGTGCAATAGTGGTGATGCGGACAGTCCCCGTCTGCTCCACATGTCCACCATCCTGCAGACTAGCCATGCATCAGTAAAGCATTGCATTACTTGCACATTAGAACCATGTACACATGACATGTAGTGGCAGTCATGCACAACACATCACACAAGTAAAACACACATGTCCTCGACAAACACGCAGCAACACTCACTGGACTGGGCATCAAAGTCTGGCATCTCTCCCATTCCTTCGACCGATTCAGGTGGTATGAACTCCGCAGCAAATGACTCGTGCAAAGTGAGGTCTTCCTCCTCAGGTGCAGGCCCACTGCCAGTCACCAGAATCAAGTTGTAATTTGAGGCACACTTAGCCTTAGCGCTGTGTTTGAGGTCATTCCAATGCTTTTTGCACTCTTGCGTCATGCGCACCTCTTTTTTCGAACATCATTTACCCTCACCATGGATCAATGGATTTTTGGGATTTTGATTTCCTTTGGATTTACTTTGGTGGACAAGGATTTTTGACAAACTTTATTGAGGATTCATTTGGATTGTGTCATCATTATTATTTTTTTTAATTTGGACATGCCTTTTTTTCTTTTTTATGTTTATTTACATGCTTTGAATCATTTTTATTATTTTTGTGCACAATACATTTTGATTGCTTAATTCCATGTGTGGTATTTGCTCTTTGGTTTACTGCATGTCACAATGTGGGTTTACACAATTACTCGCACCCAGTGTGTGTGTGTGAGACGGACATATTTATGATGTGCATATTTGACTTTTGGTTAGTGACAAGTAATAGGCCTTTCAGTGTGGGGTGGATGGGAAACTTGATTGTGTCTAAAGACTGGGGTGGCGTGCAGTAGGATTTTGGTGGACATGAGGCCAATGAATGTGCATCTTCATGACATGTTGGGTGGGGACCTGAGTCGGTGCCTGACCTTCAATGCTGGGTGGATGGGGGTGCTGGGGGACATGAGTCGGGGCCTGACCCTCAATGCTGGGTGGATGGTGGTGCTGGGGAACATGAGTCGGGGCCTGCTTGCAGGTGCCTGTCAATGCTGGGTGGATGGGGGTGCTGGGGAACATGAGTCAGGCCTGACCCTCAATGCTGGGTGGATGGGGTTGCTGGGGGACAGGAGTCGGGCCCGACCCTCAATGCTGGGTGGATGGGGGTGCTGGGGAACATGAGTCGGGACCTGACCCTCAATGCTAGGTGGATGGGGGTGCTGGGGAACATGAGTCGGGGCCTGCTGGAAGGTGCCCGTCAATGCTGGGTGGATGGTGGTGCTGAGGGACATGAGTCGGGGCCTGACCCTCAATGCTGGGTGGATGGGGGTGCTGGGGAACATGAGTCGGGGCCTGACCCTCAATGCTGGGTGGATGGGGGAGCTGGGGGACCTGAGTCGGGGCCTGACCCTCAATGCTGGGTGGATGGGGTGCTGGGGGACATGTGTCAGTGCTCACTTGTGCGTGGTGACATGTGGGCTGGCTGGAGGGCTTCGCCAGGGTGGATGGGCTGCCTGTGGGGCATGGCCAGGGGTGCTGTGTGTTCCCCTGTGTTGTGGTCTGCCTGCAGGCCCTGGGGAGAGGGGAGAGGGCACACCTGGAAGGACACACACTACAATTCGTTGGGGCACCCCCGAAATACACATACCCCGCTCGCACAGGGCCAATCGCGGGTAAAACTTCCTGCGCACCCCCGAAATACACGTACCCCGCTCGCACAGGGCCAATCACGGGTAAAATTTCCCACGCACCCCCGAAATACACGTACCCCGCTCGCACAGGGCCAATCGCGTGTGATTCTCCCCGCGCACCTCCATAATACACGTACCCCGCTTGCACAAGGCTAATCGCGGGTAAAACTTCCCACGCACCTCCGAAATACACGTACCCCGCTCGCACAGGGCCAATCGTGTGTAAAACTTCCCGCGCACCCCGAAATATACGTACCCCGCTCGCACAGGGCCAATCGCGTGTGATTCTCCCTGTGCACCCCCGAAATACACGTACCCCGCTCACAGAGGGCCAATCGCGTGTAAAACGTCCCGCGCACCCCCGAAATACAAGTACCCCGCTCGCACAGGGCCAATCGTGTGTAAAACTTCCCGCGCACCCCCGAAATACACGTACCCTGCTCGCGCAGGGCCAATCGTGTGTGATTCTCCCTGCGCACCCCCGAAATACACGTACCCCACTTGCACAGGGCCAATCGCGTGTAAAACTTCCCATGCACTCCCGAAATACACGTTCCCCGCTTGCACAGGGCCAATCGCATGTGATTCACCCGGCGCACCCCCGAAATACATGTACCCCGCTCGCACAGGGCCAATTACGTGTAAAACTTCCCGCCCACCCCCGAAATACACGTACCCCGCTCGCACAGGGCCAATCGCGTGTGATTCTCCCCGCGCACCCCCGTAATACACGTACCCCGCTCGCACAAGGCCAATCACGGGTAAAACCTCCCACCCACCCCCACAATACACGTACCCCGCTCGCATTTGTGGTTGGGGGGCTGTATGCTGGTCCACTGGCCTGTGCGCCATGTACGGGATTTGTACGCTGTTCATGGCGCACGAGTAGGGGTTGGGGGCGTAACTGGCGTTGCTGCAGGGTTGCTGCGCCACTCGGCGCCACTGCTAGTTATGGATGTTTTTATCCATGAATACGCTCTGCATGGAAATGGATTTTGGCGCACGCAGCTGGCGTAGACTGCCGCATGCGCACACTGTGCGCCAGTCGCGTGTGCCACTTGTGCGCTGAATTCTATGAATTACCCCCACAGTGTCTTTGAGGAACAGTAAGAATGTAAAGGTAGTATTGTACTTACTTTTTTTTGTGGAATGAGCAGGTTTCTTCGGATATGTTGTTTGTAGTTTAGACGCTGCTGATTTTCAGCAGTGTGGTCTTCATTGCAATTGTAAAAGGAAGAAGTCAGTCATTTTGTGTGTTTATAGCAGTGATGTTAATGTACATGTTCATTTTTATGTTTTTGTGGTAGTATTCTTGTTTGATATCTAAACATAGTATTTGCATGCATTTCATTTGACTATGTGCAGCCTTTATATGTCATTTACAGTATGTTAGTTCAACATGCTTCGCAAATGAGTAGAATTTTAAGGTCATGAAATTCACTTCTTTTTTTACATCTGTGTTGTAGATAGCAGAGCGGTTTGAAAGTGATAGTTCATTATAGTAGATGGGAAAAATTTGAATAATTTCATATTGTAACTAGACATGCGAACAATCGGGAGCACCTGAGAGGGAGATTTCACCACAGCAATCGGGAACATATATTTTTCGCATACGATTGCATTCGGATTAGCATTATTTTAGGCGGGAGACAGTAAAAAATGGTGACATTTTTCAATGAAAAATCGAGTCTCGCTCGTAAATCGGGAGGTTGGCATGTATGTATAGGTTATGCGGGAGACAGTAAAAAATAGTGCGATATTTCAATGAAAAATTGGGAGTGTCGCTCTTAAATCGAGAGCTTTGGGATGTATGTATTGCCTATGCAGATTTAGTGCCATTACTCTGTTCATATGGAATCATAAGAGTTGTACATGTACTATGAATAAAATATGCATACCTGTACTTTGTAATCATGCATGTGGATATGCATGGAGCAGTAAGTAGAAATCTTCGAGACTTGTACAGTAGTTTTTGTAGTAGGTGCTTTCCAATGATATGAGACTTGCATTCAGAGTGATCAACAGTACATTTGAAGTGCGGAACTCTGATGATGGAGTTAGATGTAGAGGTCTTGGATGTGATTGGTGGATGGTTGTGTGACTGTTTAGCTGTATCCAATGAGGGAATGGCACCGAGAGTGATGTGGAAAGGGTAGAAGGGCTGGCTAAGAGTTACGTGCCGCGCGGACACTGCGGCTGTCCATGGGTAGGGCGTGCCACATATGGGGTTTTCTAGCAAATCCAGCATGGAAAGGGGATTGTAGGGATCAGCCAATCAGATGCTGAGGTTGTTGATTTGTGTAGAAAGAGAGTGTGTGCAGTGAAGATGGCAGAGGTGGAGAAAGTCAGGATGTTGGTGCTCGGAGATATGTTTGTCCATGGTTTACAGCAGTATTCTCAATGCAGGCATGTGGCAAACAATTTCGATGTTAGAGGAGTGGAGGTGGTGGAGGAGTGGAGGTGGTGTGGAGTGCTGTGAGTGACTGCAATGTAGAGGCAATTCTCCAAGTTTGTAGAGATATGCGTAGGATGAACAGTCCCCATATGGTAGTTTTGCACTATGGTGCTTTCTATTTGGGCTAAGTAAGTTCCCCTACTTAGTTGGCAGATATGAAACAGTTGGTTCAAGCAGTAATTAACATCCTTCCAAATGAGAAAGTAATTTTTTCTGCATTACTACCTAGAGCAATATGGGACAACAGTTCTGTTTTTTTGTCCTCACCAAAACATGCTATGCGTGCAATCAATCGAGGCATGCATGCTTTCATGCTAAGAGCTGGTATGTTTTTCTGTAACAACGAGAATATTGTTTCGAGTAATGCAGCTTATTTTGAAGCAGATGGTGTTTCTTTATCTTTTTTGGGAAATGCCATGTTCTTTTGGAATGTAAGGGTTGCTTTGGAACAGGTTATGTGAAGATTTTAGTGGTAAAATAAGAAGAACCCCTCCCCCCCAAAATACAAAATAACAGATGTCTGTCAGGCATCTGCAAAAAAAACAAAAAAAAAAACGGCTCTTTTCAGAGCCCACCTTAAAGGGGAAATGGGGAACACCATTTAAATGTACATTCGCCACGCTCAGATGTTCTACATGTCCGCGGACATTGCGGTAGTCTGCGGATAGCGCCTATTACATACAGGGATTCTGGTGTGGAGAGGCATGCAAATGAGTATGAGCGGAGCTAGGGATTGGTCAGTAAAGTTTAGTGGGTGTGTTGTGCACAGAGAGATTTAGTGAGGACTTATTTTTCCTGAGAGAAGAACAGATAGCTATGGCTGTGTGTTCTCGAAAACAGATTATCTGGATTTTTGGAGACTCATGGATACATTGGTTGGAGGTGCATGCAGAACGTTGCGGTGTATCTGCAGATCTTGGATTCCCTCGTGTGGAAGTGTACTGGCATGGAGTGCGTGGAACGAAGTGGCTGGACTTGGTACCTCTCTGTGCTACTTTACAGACAGAGCGTCATCCTGACATAATTATAATTCATTGTGGAGGGAACAGTTTAGGACATGTGTCTGGAATTTCTTTGCAATTTGCAATAAAAGAAGGACTTGAGAGCGTCATGGACATGTTTCCAAATTCCCAAGTAATTCTTTCTCGTATTGCGCAAAGACAAATGTGGCTGCGTTCTTCTTCATTTGGCCCACAAATGGAGAAAGCGAGGCGCAATGTCAATAAGGCTGTTTGTGTCTTTCTAAGAGATGTTGGCATGTCCTCTTTCCACAATGATAATATTATGTTTCGTAGCACATTCATTTTTCGCAGAGATGAAGTCTATCTTATATATGCTGGCAATCAGATTTTTCCTCGAAATGTACAAAATGCATTGCGACTTTTTTGGGAATTATAGTCACCTATTTTGTATTACATGTTGATGAATCCAAGTTTTTCAAACACACAAAACACCACCAAAAGGCTCTTTTCAGAGAAAAGTGCATTGGTTTTGCTACGGTTGCACCCCAAAATTTTGTCTGTCCTAGGACTGTCCGCAGACTTTTACAAAAATGTGCAGGGGCCTACACCGTTTACTTGCTAGTTGTATTTTTAAACTGAGAAAGGTGGCTTATTTTTGTTGTTTTATATTTTCTGGGATTTTTTATACACAACACACTAGGAGAGGAGGGGAAAGGAGGGTAAGGAAGGGACACCAACCACGGGGATAAGAAAGGGCAGGTGGAGAGAGGAAGATGTAGGGTGGGCCTTATTTAGGTAGGTAGCAGGTCTTCTGGTGGTCCGTGACCGTAGTCTCGAAACCACTTTGAAGACTCTCCCCCCTGCATAGTACTGCGTCCCAGTACATACACAATATTGTGACTCTCGAAAGGTAAGGGTCAACAAGATCGCGAATGGCCTGTCAAGCAGCTGGAGGGATGCGCTCTCCCTCAGGAGTGTCTCTTGTGGTTAGAGGATCGAAAACAGGGGATGCTGTGGAGGAACTCAACCTACCACATTCTTTACAAGGTACAACCTTGCGAATGTCCGCACCGTGGAACGAAGCTAGGTGTCGCCTCATGGATGTCGTACCAAAGCTGTACGAACCACGTCTCCCATGACTCAGCACCAATTGGCACTGGTTACAGGTGACCTTGTTCGCACGTGCTTTCGGTACGTTACCATGAACGGTAAATAACCACCACACCCAAGACTCCCACCGAGTGCTGGTAGTAGGGAGTTCCTTCACCTCATTCTCTTCATCCTCTTCATCCTCATTCTCTACATCCTCATGCGTATTCCCCTCTGCAGGCCCTTGGGGAGGTGGTGGTGGTGGAGGGTTTGGGGGTGGTGCTGAGGCTGATGTAGCAACAGCAGCCATGGATGCCATTATGGTTGGTGAGGTAATCTCAGCTAGAGCACTAAAGGCAGCAAACGTCAATCTGCAATAGCCAAAAGTACAATGATGATCAGCTCTGGGGTGTGGCTTTTTATAGGGGTGGAGGGAGCGCCTCGAGAACATGTGGAACACTCAAAAGCGATCAAAAAGTTACAAAAAATATGTGGAAAGCCAGGGCCTTTGCCTGGGACATGTGAAATGGTGATTTTTTACTGTAAAATAATTTGGATTGTCTGAATAAGTTCTTTTAAAATGTTGGGCATCTGGACAGAGTCCGCAAATTATGACACAGGCTCAGCGTGGGTGCGGTCATATGATGACGGCGGGAACACATCCGCGAAGGGAACGGGCGTCCGCAGGACAGCAAATGCGCAGGAGCGATCGTGCCCATGCGCGCACGTGTTCTACGGACAGTGTTTGGGTCCTGAAACTAATTAAAAGTGCGATACAAGTGAGACAGACAGTTACGGACAGGCGCGATGTTCGCAGGCCTTATGGGTATGGTGCGCATGTGCGTAGATGTTCTGCAGACTGTACTGTCAGGTATAGTGTCCTTAGGACACCTCCATTTTGTTTGACTACGGACATCTCGGACACTACGCCTGTTCTACGGACAGTTCCATCTTGGTTGCGAATGGTACGGACAGGTATAGTGTCCTTAGGACACCTGCATTTTGTTGATTTACGGACATCCCGGACAGCTGGTGTGTTCTAAGAACAGTTCCATCTTGGTTGCGCATGGTACGAAGAGGTGTAATGTCCTTAGGACATCCATATTTTGTTAATTACGGACAGGCCGGACAGGCACGCTCTCCGTCCACATTTTAATTGATTTAAAAAAAAAAATAAGATAGAAAGAATTTCATTACAAGAAACATTACATTGTTTTATTTATTTACATATACACACATTATGAAAGAGAGGGGGAAGCAGAAACTGATACAAGTGTCTACCATAATTATCACTGTCTTCAGACATTTACTCATGTGGAAAATGTTCTTCCAGCCACTCCAAAGTACTGCACATTTCTGTGTGAAAAACAAAAATATATTACTTATACTGTACCTCACACAAAAAGTAGAGCAATATATACAGAAATTGAAGTTTACTTACTAGTTTCTGGTAAATTGTATTTGTTGTGTTGTGTAGGTCTACTGTTGCTTCTATCTCTGCAGTTTCTGTGAGGTAATTATGTTGGAGGTATATCTTTTTTGTTATGGTATAATCCATTTTTATTACATATCGTATTTCAATGGCTGGTTGATGTGTTAAATATGAAGCTCCCACTGCTTATTTATTACCATGTATAATGTGTTTATGTGCTGCTTTTTGAACTTGTGCAGTGTTTATATGGTATGATAGAACAATTTTAGATACCCCCCGAGTGTTTGGGTAGTGTTGATGTCGTCCGTGACCATCCGCGGACATCAAAATCATTAGCGGGGTGTTCGGTATGTTCTATGTTACATGTATATAAAGTAAGGGAATCGTAGTAAACATCTATCAAATACACACTACGAAATTGTATATTCAGTAAAAAATCTTGTTAAAGGGACGTTATGGTTAAGTTGCGCTACTAAAAACCTATGAAATTCAGTAAATTCATCTTTGATGTCCTGAGTGTTAGTCTTAGCAATGTACGGTGGTGGCGCGAGTTATGCTGCTTAGCTTACCATGACTAGTGAATTTCAGGGGTTTTTCGTTTTTACTTTGAACCATAACGTCCCTTTAACAAAGTTTTTTTTACTGAATTTCATATATTATGCCCCAATATGGTTTAGAGATGTTCTATGTTACCAGTTCACTCGGAGATCCCTGATAGAATTTCTATTTGCCTTTTGCGGAATTGCATTGCAGTATTTTTAGTCTCCTAGTCAAGATAGGGGGAATAATGCCACAATTGTACACTGTCTTCCCTAACTTAGTTCTGTAAGGATTTATATATTTGAGTGACACTATGGTATATGTACTTTTCAAGTTATATTTATAAAGTATTGTTGAAAGCCAGACATGGGGGTGAGGAGGGAAAATGATGAGAGGGCAATTAACTTATGATTATTTGCCCAGGAAGTGAGAAGAGAGTTTACAATTCAGGCCACATATTGGTGGACAGCATAACCTTTTTTTCAGATGGCACAAGTTACTCCTTGTTTTTCTTTGAGGTGGGCGAACTTGCTCAAGTATTTCACTACCAGGATTTTACTCAGGTTGTCACGTTCCCCTTTGGAGACGCTTACCCACAAGACCCCAAGCACTTGTCTCGTTTTGGGATGTTGGTCTCTAAATAATTATATATTCTTTTTTTAACAGACTGAAAAGTGCAAATTATGACATAATCACTGTGCACATATTACTCTAGCCAATGCTAGTGTCCCTACCTCTGCACACCTACTGTATCCCACCTTCTCTACATCCACCCAACCTCCCCCATCTTTTCTACCCCATCAACCCACCATACTCCCTTCCTCTTTCTCTTCCATCTTACCTAGCCCTGACTACCCCCACCTACCCACCCTACTTACATATTTTGCACTACCATCGCATCCCCACCATATCTTTCCCCCTCCATACACTCTACCCACACCCCCTCTACCCTTACCCAGCCTACCCCCACCCTATTCCTCCTACCCACCCACTGTACTGCTACAGAATCTCTTCATGCTTTTGCACTCTTCTCCCACTATCTCTTAAACTGTATCTCAAAATACAAAACTACAAGGACTACTGAATACACCCATATATGCATATGTAAATAATAATTTTGTATGTTATGATAGCCGCTGCTATGTTATGAGCAATGTGGTTGGCGAACCGTGCACACAGTTAATTACAGCAATGACTGGAGTGCGTAATATCAATTAATATTTCTAGAGTAGATTAAACAAAATTGTTATTAACTTCTTATGAGTGTAGGTGGCCAAAAAAAGGATGCGCATACATTTGAGAAAACAAGTATTTTAATAACAATTTAGAAATAAATAGAATATTTGAAAGTGAACTTCAGTTTAATAGAAACAAAGGGATTCCACACTGCACACACGCTTCTGTGCAAATAGAAGTATTAAATAACAATACACATTTAAAAAAAGAAATCAAAGATGAAGTGTAGATTATGAAATGTCATTATTAACAGCAACAGTGTCTAATATCAATTAATGTTTCTAGAGTAAATTAAACAAATTTCTCATTAACCTCTCATGTGTGTAGGTGGCCAAAACAAAGACACGCACAGATTTTACAAGAAGTATTCAAATTACATTTATAAGATTCTTACTGTAGCTTGTAGTAAATGTTGATGTATTTACAGGCAGGGGATTTTTTATTGTGTACCTAATATTTCAAATAATGTTACGACTAGACATTAAAAAGATGTTTTAAGGATTTTGCAAGGATTGGACTACGTGTCCCATGTTGATGGTTGTTTGGGGTGGGTCACGTGTCACAGAACATGCACACAATGTTGTAGGTGCTGCCTCTGCCTCATGAACCCCACCGCGGCCCATGCCTCTTGCTGGTGATTTTTCAGAGGATGAATGCATGGACTGGGGCTTTTTTGCCGGCAGACCAATGAACTTGGTGTGAGGCGGGTATGGAGAGAAGGCGTGGGTGAGCCACTGGCTTGCAGGGAGCTTTGCGCTCCATTCTCAGGATGATAGCTCAGGGGCAACATGCACACCTTGGAAGCAAGACGTCACGGAGCACCACAAGTTCGATCCATTGCTTGCTTGCTTACATGCTGCCTGGGGCTATTAAGTACTGCAGTCTGCTGGCTTCTGTGTCCTAAGGGACTCATGTATGTGGCTAATTACTGTATGTGGCTACTGTGAATATTGTATGTGGCTAACTGTGATTCTATGTGGCTTTGCTTAGCTATGTGTTTCTAGGAAGGTAGTGGGGGCAGTTGGCAGGAGGTAGCAACCATATGGCTTGGAGTTCATATGTCTTTGATTAAGGAGAGGCATTCTGAGCATTGAGGTGTTCCAGAAAGCCACATAGTTTAATTGGAGAAAGGCTTGGGTCTGAATATATATATATATTATGGTTAAATTGCTGTTTCCATAGGAAGAGCCCTTTATGGGTGGCTTATAACTTCGCTCTCCCTGGACGAACCCTCACCAAACTTTTGCAAAAAAAGTATATGGGTCACTCTGAAGTTTTTTTGCAAAGTTTGGTGAGGTTTGCTTCAGGGGGGGCAAAGTTATAAGGGGGGTCCCAAAACTTCTTTTTTTCCCATAGACTGAATGGGGAAAAAACTTTGCTCATGTCTACAGGCCAAAATTTGGACCAGGAGCAGCGGCTTGGTCACGAAAGCGTGCTTTTGCAAATTCGGTGAAAATCCATCCAGTAGTTTTTTTATAAAATGGGCAAAAAATAGGTAAAAAAAAATGTGTGATATCTATCTTCCCTGTTCGCACTTCCCTGTTCGCTCCGTGGACAGTGTCCTGATTGGCTAACCGGCTTGCGTCATGTCCGCGGACATGCAACGTGTTCGTTGATTGTACGGTGAAGAGCATGAAGCGCATCAGATTTTCGGGAACGCCCGCCATCTTGGATTCACAGACGTCCGCGGACAGCGCAGTGAAACTTTGTTGAAAAATATTATTTAGTAGAGTGTGTTGTTGTGTAAAAGTGTTTAGGGAGGGTGGGGGAGTAAGAAATGGGTTAAATGTTTTATTTATTTAGGTGGTAGACCCCCCCTGTTGTGTTCGCTTTGTCTGCGGACAACGCAGATGTTCTAAAATGTTCTAAATAAACGAAATGGGGGTGTTCTGAGGACACTACGCCAGTCCGTATTGTTCGCAAGCAAGCTGAAAGTGTTCTAAGAACACTGGCGGTGTCCTGAAACGTTCGAAAATAAATAAAATGGGTGTGTTCTGAGGGCAGTAAGCCTGTTTGTTTTGTTCGCAGGCAAGTTGAATCTGTTCTAAGAACACATCATGTGTCCTGGGATGTTCGTCAATAAATAAAATGGGGGTGTCCTGTTGACGGTATGCCTGTCCGTTCTGTACGCAAGCAATTTCAAATTGTTCTAAGAATACATGTTCGCAAGCACATTCAAAGTGTTCTTAGAACACATTATGTGTCCTGGGATGTTCGTAAATAAACGAAATGAGGGTGTCCTGAGGACACTATGTCTGTCCGTACTGTTCGTAGGCAAGTTGAAATTGTTCTAAGGACACTCATGATGTCCGCGGACATTAAAAGTGTCCATATGGCATAGTTAAAATGTTTGACTCTATGGGTGTGATATGCTGCAATGTTTTTGGTTAGGGCTTAGAGTCTTGGGAGCATATGCCCTGGCCACAACTACCGCAGCATATCACACCCATTAGATCAAATTTACAGGCAGCAAAGTTGAAACTCTTCTAAGAACACTCATGATGTCCGCGGACATTAAAAGTGTCCATATGGCATAGTTAAAATGTTTGACTGTATGCATGCACCCAAGACTCTATGCCCTGGCCACAACCACTGCAGCATATCACACCCATAGTGGCTTATAACTTTGGGATCCAAGAATAAATTTATAAGCAACAAAGTTATAAGCCACTATGGGTGTGATATGCTGCGGTGGTTGTGGGCAGGGTCTATAGTCTTGGGTGCATGGACAAGATCAAATCTATAGGCAGCAAAGTTATAAGTCACTATGGGTGTGATTTGGTGTGATGGTTGTACTTAATATAATATACTTACTGTTTGGTTTAGTAACTGGAGTACATGTATTTCTTTTTTTATTTCTGTGATAAAAGAAAAGATCATGTTAGCATTGGTATTTTGTAACAACTTATAACATTGAATAATCAAAATTTATTTTTTACCCTTATATTTAGTAGATTACAAACCAGTGTACTGTGCAATTTGCTCAGTTTCTGTGTTTGTTGCTAAAATCATTGGGTCTGTGGCAGAAAAGAAAATCCATGTTGGATTAAAAAAAAACTTTTTTTGTTATGCTACAGTCTGTTTGTTTGTTTTCAGTGTTCACTTGTTTCTGTCTAATGCTCTATATATTGGCTTGTTGCAGATTTTTGGAGCAGTTAGATACCTGTTGACATATTCTAACAGTCTATTTTTTGTTATAATGAAGTGGTATTGATTTATCTGTTTGGATATTGTAAAATTTTGGGTTAGTTAGATACCATTTGGCGTATTCTAACTGTCTATTTTTTGTTATAATGTAGTGGTATTGATTTATCTGTTTGGTTATTGAAAATCTTGGGGTAGTTAGATACCAGTTGGCGTATTCTAACTGTTTATTTTTTTATATAATTTAGTGGTATTCATTTATCTGTTTAGTTGTTGTAGATTCTTGGGGCAGTTATATAGCTGTTGGCATATTGTAACAGTTTATAGTTTTCTAATAGAAATTTAGTTAATGTTTAAGTACAGTTTAGTTAATAAATTTTGGTTTTAAGAAATTATAATGAAGTGGTATTGATTTATCTGTTCAGATATTGTATAATTTTGGGGTAGTTAGATACCATTTGGCGTATTCTAACTGTCTATTTTTTGTTATAATGTAGTGGTATTGATTTATCTGTTTGGTTATTGAAAATCTTGGGGTAGTTAGATACCAGTTGGCGTATTCTAACTGTTTATTTTTTTATATAATTTAGTGGTATTCATTTATCTGTTTAGTTGTTGTAGAATCTTGGGGCAGTTATATAGCTGTTGGCATATTGTATCAGTTTATAATTTTCTAATAAAAGTTTAGTTAATGTTTAAGTACAGTTTAGTTAATACATTTTGGTTTTAAGAAGATAAAATAAGCGTTTGTAAGATTTGCAGGTAATCTCTGCTTTAGAGTAATGGTACTATCATTACATTCGAACCATCCACAGTTCTTTTTTATATATGCAGTATAGTGACCTGCATTGGTTGTGGCTCCTGTGTGGTAGATTATACTTATTGTTGTGAGGGTTTTCTTACCAAGTGATACTTGACCATGTGTGAATCCAGTCAGCTTGCAGTTGTTTTTGGTACCATCTGCATTGTAACGTAGAAGCATTAATATTACGTATTTACTATGTGTTTGTATTAGTAAGGTGGAGCGATTATCCGAATTGCAGGTAGTACATAATCTACCATGGTTTGCATTTTGTACAAGTTGCTGAAATGGAACGGATTCACAATTAGGTATTGCTACATACACAAAGCGCTCATTGGGGATTTGTTCTTGTGTCACATTGTTGCACAGAGTGCATGTATGTTTCCACATGTATGAAATCTGAAAGATTTCATTTATAGGTATGTTTTTGTTTTCCAGTACTTGTAGTAAGTACATTAGAAATTCTTGTGGATCTTCCTGTGAGTTTATAGTGAATTTCACCATTCCAGCACAGTAGTCCAATTGTTGTCTTATTCCATAAACACTATACGTGTTGTCAGGATTGTTTGTTGAATTTCTATGAAGTACTAACATTTGCAAACACAATTGGTCTGTACTGTGTAAGTAAATGTTGTCAACTATTGGTGGTAATTGAAATAGAATATTCATTGCTACATTTGCGTAGCAACTTACACCAATTACATTTGAAAGTTTAAATGGACCAGGTAGTTCTGTATCTGAGTACTTTTTTTGCAGTTTGCCTTCCTTCTTTGAAGAAGTACCTGGTTTACTTTCCCTAATAGGTTCTTTCTTGATTGTGGTACTTGATGAAGTATTAGTTTCTTTTAATCTCTTTGGAGGATGTGCAGTGACATCTTGTTGCATTTCTGCTTGATTTAGTTTTCTTTTAGAACATTTAACTTTTTGTGGAATAGGATATGTTTTTAGATGGGGGTGTATAGTGAACAAAGTCTATTGTATTCTGAAATGCAAGGAATATCAGCGTTTACTTTACTTGCATCAAAGTTGATTAGAAATAGACCATCAAGTGTACGTAAGCGTGATAGTGCTACGTAGCTCATGCCTTCTTTAAAGACTGTGTTACCAATGTCTATCAATGCTTTGTCTAGGGTAAGACCTTGTGTTTTATGAATGGTGTCTGGTTATGCAAGAGTTAGAGAAAATTGTTCTCTTTGTACATACATGTCTTTGAAGAGAAGGAATCGAGCTGTTGAGCGTCCTATACTTTTCACTTCTGAAAGTTTGTCAAAGAGAATATTGACAAACTGAATGTTGTTGTCACGTTGGTATGTTTGAAAACCAACAACTCTACCCAGTGCTCCATTAACTAGTCCTTGATCCACGTCAAGGTTACTTTTAAGCATTACTCTGCAATGTAAGGATAATTTTAATATTTTTTCCAATCCAGCTGTGTTGGAGATTGAATTTTCTAAACTATTAAGTCTTGTTGTGGCTTGTTCACACATGGGTAGTGTCATACCATGTATGTCTAGTTTGTCTGTGGCGCTAATTTCAATTATTGGTTGCCTTTCTTTTTTTAACATTGTTTCATTGAATTTGAAACAGCTTGCAAGAGTTTGCATTAAGGCCATACAATTGACATTTTTGTGGGCTAATTGTTCCATAACATCCGTAGCACATGCATTATGGGCATAAAGTGCATGAATGTGCCGGGGTTTCAATATTGCTTGTGCTTCTTGAGATAATATACCAACTCTAATACTTTTTAAGATGTTGGCATAAGTGAGATCTGCAGATTGCCGCATGTTTTCTGTTAATTCTCTGTATTAGAAATGTTGCCAAAGGTTGACATTTCCAATGCTGCCAACAGGTTTACGGCAGAGTTTGAGTCCTAAGGTTTTAAAAATAGGCTCACCTTTCACTGGTGTCAATTGAAGAAGATCTCCGAAAACAATAATGTGTTTTCCTCCAAAGAGCTCTTCCTAGTTTGTTTTGAGTACTTCTTGTAATCTGAGGTGAATCAAGGCCAACATTAGGTTGGAGACCATGCTCTCGTCATCTATTAGTAGCATTTTCATTTGTTTTAATACTCTGCGTAGTTCCATTGCAGCTTCTGTAGAAAGTTTGTAATAGTCTAATTTGTTTTGGTGTTCTACTGGCAGGAGTAGTAATCGGTGTAAAGTGACACCGCCTATGTTGTAGGCAGCTAAACCTGTGGGGGCAGTAACAACAGCTGACAGTTTGTTGTTTGTCAATTGTTGAAGGAATTTACTGATGATTTTGATTAAGAATGTTTTGCCAGAACTAGCTTCACCACTGACGTACAGTAGTATAGGTTTGTAATTTTGCCAGGTGCATTCTTTGTTTTCATGTTGTACACCATGTGCAATTTCTTTTGTTACTTCTTCAAAAATGCTACATTGTTCATTGTTTAGTTTTGATTGTAGTATAGTTAAGTCTTCTTTATCTTCATACTGACACACTGGTGTTTTCTACTTCTGTCATAACTAATTCTGCCTCATTTGTTATTAGTGGCTCTCCCAGGGGTTCTTGGCTTCCTGTTACAGAAGGTTGACTACTGTCAGGAGTGTCCCTATCTAGTTGGGCATGCAGTTCTTCTTCGTGTTGCTGTTCATTGTGCAACATTGTTTTGTATTGTGTAAAGTTTACATCAGTTATAGTGCTTTCATTTGCTTTGAACATGTCTTCAGAGGAGTCATAGTTATCTAGTATTTCTTCTTCTTTTCTCTATGGTTTAAAGAGTTGTAGCAGGGACATGTAATATAGTTCTTTATGTTGAGGAGTCTTTAATGACAATTTGATATGATTAATTAAATTTGGTTTGGTGAGTTTTACTAAGCTGCCTTCACAATTTGTCACTCTGTATCTACCTTTTTTTCATCAGGTTTTATATTATTTTTGTATGTGAAGTTTTGGGCTATGTGGTATAGACACATGGTTTCCAAAGTGGTACTTCTGTTTGGGTAGTATGTGTCCAGCAAATTGTTTTTTAAAATGTCTTGGCTGTTGGGATCATGTTTGGCTATTGTTTCTATATCTTCATATCATTTTAGAACTCTTTTTCTAGATTTAGCAGGACCAAGACTTAGCCATACTATATTTTCAGATTGTCCATACAAAGCAGTACCAGTTAAACAATCTGCTGCTTCATAGGAGCCACATTCTCTATGGGAGAGCATTTTTATGCCCAAGCTGTATAATTTTTGAGACAGTGTTTTGTCTGATGACAGGTCATTCCAGAGGTCTTATAGCTCTGTTTTTTCTGCTGTACCATAACGTGCAACTGCAGTGGAATTGGCTGCAATGTACTGCACATCTATGTTTGCATTCCATAAATGGGCAATGATTGCATTGTAATCATTGATATATTTTTCTTCTTATGTTCTTTTTATGTAATATGTATTTTTAGGTGATTTACCTTTAACACTATGTCCAACTGAAGATATGAAGTTGTTCACTTGACCTGTTTTTGTAACCGTCTAGGGAAACCAAAGCGCCATTTGGTGTAGTGTTTCCCTTTGTTTTTGTATTTGCGATGACAATATTTGCCACATTTGTGTCTTTGAAATTGTAAAATGTGTGCTTGAAGATCACTATTTGTTGCTTCTGATGGAATTTGACAAGTGACATATTTTTCAATAAACTGTAAAACAGTGGCGTCACTGTCTTGACCAAATTTAGGAGCATCTTTAATCCATAAAAGCATGTGGATATGTGGTGCTCCTCTGGCTTGGTATTCCTTTCTCCAAAAGAAGTGTTGTACTTCTCCAAGGGGAGGAGCAGTTTTATTACAAATAAAGTGTAGCATAGCAATGAAGCGATGGTGAAAATATCTTGAAACATTAACAGGATCTAGAGAACAAAGTTCTCCAGGTGTTAGTATATCTATGTTTGTTTTGTTTTTTATGCGTAGGAAATCATGTAAATCTTCCCATGCATATTCTGCACAACTTAATGTAACAAACCAAGTGGGTGGGCCAAGGTTTCTTATCATACAACGTACATCTCTGTGACGTCGAAACCAGTATTCTGTAGTACCACACATATTTGCTAATAGATTTGTAATATTTGATTGTAAAACCTCATCTTATTTTGCACTTTTTGTAATAATTGTGTAGCTGACATATTTTGAAAGTGGGATCCTGATTTTAATGTGTGTGCAACTCCGTAACATAAAGTTGCTAGTTCACTTTCAAAGAGTAGGTGGAATATGTATTCCACATTTTGTCTAAATCTGGGATCTTCAGAATACATCCGTAATGAGCGATATTCTGATGCTGTTATTTGAATAGGTTTATCATCGTACCTTCCTCCTTTGCCAGTAGGAAAAAGTAGAGGAAAAGCACGTGCTTCTATACTTTTTTCCCATATGCTGATTGGTGATCCTTTTGTTTGACGCATTTGGTATGTTTCTAGTGCATCTTCTACGGTGTCATTAAAATGCAATGGGTGAATTGTATAATGGTCTAATGTATTGGATATTGTAGCAGGATCTAGGCTCTCAAATTGACCAGCTTCTTGTGTCTCTTGAATTATTTCAGTGGTATCCTTCAAGTTTTCTTCAATATTAATTTCTTTGTACTATTCATTATTGTCTTTTAGATATTGGAAAGCTTGTCTAACTTCATGTAAATCTACCAGTTGTTGCCAAATGCTTTTGTCTTTTGTAGGTACACCATTTACTAAGATAATTAAAGATTGCTCCATTGGACATTGCACTCCTAGAGTGTGCACATTTTTTTTAGATCTAATGGCAAATACACTACTTTTCCACGAATACCTTTCACTAATTCAGAGGAAGGTAATTTTGCTGTTTTTGGTTGAGGCGTATTATTGCTTGAAAGGGGTGCACTGTTTGAATTAAGATGCTCTCATATAAATTGAGTTGTTGTAGGGGTTTTGGTAGTGTAAATAATTCCAAATTATTTGTGATAGCACATGAAGGAGTTTGGTTGTTGTCAAGTTTTGTAGTGCAGTAACTGCAAAGTATTAAGGGGTCACTTATTTGTTTTCTGCTATAAGGTAGAGAGCTAATTCAAACCATTTAGAATCTTCATTGTCTTCTATTTTATATGTTAGGTTTACAGTTTTTGTGTTACTTTTATATAAAGTTCTACGGCAACATACACACACATGGTTTGGTACTTCAGCAGATGTACTTTTACATTTCAGTATTTCTTTTTTGTATGTTTGTAGTAGAAGGTTGCCATTCATAGAATTGTTGCTAATTTGCTTTAAAACTATTTCATTCTGTAAGTGGCTTTCTCTTGCAAAATATTTTTTCTGGATATAGTCGATTTCTTCAAGTAGGTCTTTTGCTGCACCATGTAGAAGAATGTTATTTAAATTGGCTACTGCTAAAGCAGGACTTTTAGCATAGTACAGTTTATAGACTAGATTTCTTATAGTTGAATGATGTGTTGATATCATTTTGATATAATGGAAGGTGGTTTTGCAAGTAGGTCCTGAAATGCAGGCCAATGAATGTCCTTGTAATCCTGAGTACTTGCGCACTGGACAGGTATCCATATTTTGCAGTAGTTTAATTTTCATTTTGTCTTTGCCTTTCACATATTGATTGAGGAATTGGCGTAAAGTCTTGAAAGATTCTTTGGGAATGTTACACATTGACGTGCATGGCCATTTGTATACTAGACGTTCTGATTCCGTTGAATGGAGAGTTAATTCTAAGTTTTCTGGGGATATTTTTGTAAGCAGTATTTCTTGTTCCATCATGGTATTATTAACTTTTTCATAACCTCGTCCACTGCTATGTATGGCAATTGTATTTGTTTGCTTTTGTTTGTATGCTTCTTCATTAAAGTATGGTTCTGTGCTCGTAGTGTGGCTCCATTCACCTCCACAGATACTTAAGAAGTTATTTCTGTTGACATTTCATTTATTGAGAAGTCTTTTTTGTAATTTAGTCATTCGTTTTTTTAGTGGTTTCATTTTGTTTAACACTAAAATAAATAACTTTCTTTTGAGAAGGATTGCACTGTCTATCAACGCTTCTAAGATTAATTTCCTACGATAGGTTTTAAGGGTTGAGTTTGATTTCTCTCCTGTTTTTATAAGATTTTGCAGGACTCTGTGACGGAACATTTTTGCTAAAATACTTTTTTTTGGTATGCTTAGTTTGCACTATATCAAGATTCATAGGAGCAGTTTTATCTGTAGTGGTAGCTGATTTTTTGTTAATTGTTTTGTGGTTTGTTTTACATTTTGATAGAGGGCAAAGTTTCTGTACTTGAAGCTTGTTTTGTTTCGCTAAATGACTGCATTAGCTGTTTTGTTTTAACCTTTTTTTACAAATTCTTCTAGAGATGGATGCTTGTTTTGGACACTTCTATTTTCATTTGCTCTGTTTCTGCGTTGCTCTCTATGGACTTGATTGTTGGTAGGCATTCTTTAGGGCATGTTGAAAAAAATAAAGAAGGTATGGGTTGGGGTGTTCTTAATGTATGTTTGCTGTTTGTATGAGTGTGTGAGTAAGATAATAAGGATGTATGTAATGGTGTGTGATTTTGCCTTTGGCAACTACAATTAGTTGGGATGGCTATTCTTGAATGTATGTGCTACTAAACTGGGGTTCAGATGATAGTAGAAAGTAAGCTGGTGGTGTGGAGAAGTAGAAATAGTAAATCTAATGGTATACAATTAAAACAGTTGTTTGTTCTGTAATATCAAAATTCTAGGGGTTGAGTTGGGTTATTTGTGTGTCGAAAACTAAGAAATTGTGCGTCATTCTGCCTGTAAATCTCTGTTTAAGAAATGGGGATTTGTAGACAGAATGGTGCACAATCTCTATTTTTAGACACAGAAATAGCATGAATTAACACTTAAGTGTGTTTGAATAATAGTACAAGTAATATGGTGGTATTCAACTTACTTTTTTTCTGAAATGAGCAGGTTTCTTCGTAGTTGTTCATTGTACTTCAAATTCGGCTGCTTCTTTTCAGGAGAATGGTCTTCACTGGAATTGTAAAGGAAACAAATAAAGAATTTTGTTTGTATATAACATTAATTTTTTTAATTGACATCGACCCTCAGCGCCTTCCTCAAAATCATAAAAACTATCTTATTCACATAAGATGCGTTGCACCAGTTGAATACATATCGTATGTTCTCAATGCATAAACTGTATTGTAATGACTAACTGTACCAACCAAAATATAATTTGTATGCCTTGTGTAATTCATAATGTATCACTGAATACCACTATTTCTGTAACTAAGCTCTTGTAGGTAACAGCGCCTAAATGCCATGGGCTGCTTGCGCAGTATATAAATATAAGTAAATAAATGTTTATATTTTTGTACAAGTATTGTTGTTTGATTTTTGAATATATTGTGTGCATGCAATTTTGTTTGAGTATGTTAACTCTTCATATTGTACTTTAAATATGTTAGTTCAACATGCTTTGAAAATGTGTGTGTAAAAAGAAATTAAATAGCAGATAGGTTTGGAAGTGACAGTTGATTTTCGGAGATGGAAAAAATGACAGTAAATTCATTTTATAGATTATACAAGCTAAAAGTCAGTTAATCTGTTTATATGCTCTATAAAAATTGTACTTACTATATAGAAAATATGCATACCTGTAGTTTGTGTTCATGCATATGGATATGCATGCAGCTCCAAGTAGACATCTTGGAGGCTTGCACAGTATTTCTGGTAGAAGCTGCTTTCCAATGATATGACACTTGTACTCAGAGAGATTAACAGTACATTTAAAGTGCTGATCTATGATGATGCAGTTAGATGTAGAGGTCTTGGATGTGATTGGTAGATGTTCATGTGACTTCTTAGCTATATCCAATGAGGGAATGGCAGAGAAAGTGAAAAGGAAATGGTAGAAGGACTGTGCATCTTACGATATGTCCGCGGACATGGCGGTAGTGCGTGCACATCGGGTGTTACATCCGGGGATTTTTGGGTTGGGGAGCCATGCAAATGAGAATGAGCAGAGAAAGGGATTGGTCAGGAAAGTTTAGTGGATGTGCTGTGCCAGGAGAGAGTTTCTCAGATACTCTTTTTGCTGAGAGAAGAACAGATAGCTATGGCTGTGTGTTTCAGAAAACAGATTGTTTGGATTTTGGGAGACTCGTGGATACATTGGTTGAAGGTGCATACAGAAAGCTGTGGAGTAGATGTAGATCTTGGATTCCCACATGTGGAAGTGCACTGGCATGGAGTATGTGGAATGAAGTGGTTGGACTTGCTACCTCTCTGTGCTACTTTGGAGACAGAGCAACATCCAGACATAATAGTAATTCATTGTGGAGGGAACAGTTTAGGGCATGTATCTGGAATTTCTTTGCAATTTGCAATGAAAGAAGGACTTGGGAAGGTCATGGACATGTTTCCAAATTCTCAAGTAATTTTTTCACGGATTGCGCAGAGACAAATGTGGCTTCGTTCTTCTTCATTTGGTCCACAAATGGAGAAAGCAAGGCGCAATGTCAATAAGGCTGTTTGTGCCTTTCTAAGAGATTTTGGCACGTCCTCTTTTCACAATGAAAATATTATGTTTCGTAGTACATATATTTTTCGCAGAGATGGAGTCTATCTTACTTATGCTGGCAATCAGATTTTTGGGAGAAATGTACAAAATGCATTGCAACCTTTTTTGGAATTACATCATCCATTTTATGGTATTGTTGAGCATTTAAAATTTTTCAAACACAAATAAACAGCACCAAAAGGCTCTTTTCAGAGCCACCACTTCCTCCCAGATAAAACTGCCATGGTTATGATAGGGTAGCACCCCAACATTTTAGATGTCTGCGGACTGTCCGCGGACTTCTAAAAAATGCACAGGGTCCTGCTTCATTTATTTTCACTTCTATTTTTTAACTGTAAAAGGCGGCTCTGAAAAGAGCCTTTATTTTTTGATTTTTGTTGTTTAAAATGTTTTTTTGTTTTTTATACAAGACACACTAGGAGAGGAGGGGAAAGGAGGGTAAGGGGGGGAACTAGCACATATATTTGACGTTATGAGTCACACTATGTTTGTTTGAAGTGTGCAGTACTTAAAGAAATGTTTAAGGTGCAAAAATCTGTGTATTTGTTGTTACAAGCAGTGTTGCAGTAGGAAGAATTGTAATGGTGTACGTGTTTTGCTTTTCAAAAGTGCTGGTGGTATGGCTGCAGTTGGCGTATTCTAACTGTTTATAGTTTTGCAGTTTTAAAGAGTATGTTTTGATGCAGTTTGATTCCTGTTGGTGGATTCTAACTACTTTATAAATGGAAACTAATATTTCAGTATTATGGGTGCAGTTAGATACCAGTTGAAGTATTCTAACTGTTGATAGTTTTATAATGTGTAAGGGTATTCTTTGAAGCACTTTGATTCTTGTTGGTGTATTATAGCTATTTTAATATTGAAAAGTATTATTGGAGTAGTATCACTGCAGTTAGATACCAGGTGGCATATTCTAACTGTTGATAGTTTTACAGGTTAGCGATTAAACTTTGTAGACCCTCATAATCAGTAAATCTTAAGTACTATGGGTAACACAACATTAGTGTGTGTTTTGCACAGTTGTTGTTGCCGTTTGCATAATCATTAGGTCATTCGGGAAAAAAACTATACAGCATTACCAAAAATGTACAAAATTTACATCTGTTGGCGTATTGAAACTATTTTCCATTTCACAAACAGAATTGCAGCACTATGGATGTAGTTAGATACCAGTTGGTGTATTCTATCTGTTTATAGTTTTACACTTCTGAAGGGTATTTTATTCAGCCGTTAGATTCCTGTTGTCTAAAGTGCACTAACGTACGATAGTTTTACAGGTCAATGACTACATTTAGGTTTAAGGAATATTAAGTAGGCATTTGTAAGATTTGCTGGTAATCTATGTTAATGGAAGTGTCATTGCATTCAAACCAACCACATCTTTTTTTAATGTATGGAGTCTACTGACCTGCAGTGGTTGTGGCACCATTGTGGTAGATTATGCCTACTGTTGTGATGGTTTTCTTGCCAAGAGATACTTGCACATGTGTGAAGCTAGTAAGCTTGCAGTTATTTTTGGTACCATCTACCTTGTACCTTAAAAGCATTACTATTACACATCGGCTATGTGCGTTTAAGTGTAAGGTGAAACGATTGTCTGAACTGCAAACAGTGCATAATATGCCATGATTTGGATTTTGAACCAGCTGATGAAATGGAATGGATTTACAATTAGGTATAGACACATACACAAACTGTTCATTAGGGACCTGCTCTTGTGGAACATGGTTTCAGAGAGTGCATGTATGCTTCCACGTGTATGAAATCTGGAATAGCAATTTACACCAGTTGTGTTGGAAAATTTAAATGGACCGGAGAGTTCTGTCTCTGTGTCATTTGCTGGACCTTCACTTGTTTTTTAGAAGACATATTTCTCTTTGTTTCTTGCGTTGGATGTGCACTTAAGTTTGCATTAGATAGTTCTGTGGTTGTACTACTTGATGGAGTAGCAGTTGTTTTTAGTATTGTTGGTGGTACTGTTGGGAGATCTCTTATAAATTATGTTTGCATTACTTTTCTTTTAAAAAGTTTACCTTTTTGAGGGACAGTGTACATATCGAGATCGGCCTTGTAAGTGCACGTAGTCTGTTGTACTCTACGATGCAAGGAATGTCAGCCTTGACTTTGTTTGCATCAACATTGACTAGAAATACTCCTTCAAGTGTACATACCTCATACCTTCTTTAAAGGCTGTGCTGCCAATGTGAATTAATGCCTAATCTAGGGTTAGACCTTGCGATTTGTGAATAGCAAGTCCATATACAAGAGACAGAGAGAATTGTTCTCTGCGTACATACATGTCTTTGAATAGAAGGAATCGTGCTGTTGAACGTCCTATCCTTTTATGTTCTGAAAGTTTGTCAAAGTGAATGTTGACAAAGTGAACGTTGTTGTCATGTGGATACACTGGAAACCAACAACTGTACCAATTGCTCCATTAGTTAAACTTTGCTCCACATCAACGTTATGTTTCAGAATTACTATGCAGTTTAAACACAATGTTAACATTTTCTCCAAACCAGCTGTGTCGGAGATACATTTTTCTAAGCTATTTAGTTGTGCTGTTGCTTGTGGACACATAGGGAGTATCATAGCGTGCACTCCCAGTTTGTCGGTGGAGCTAATATGCACTATTGGTTGCATTTCTGTTTTTAACATTGTCTCATTGAATTGGCATTAAGGACATACATTTCAAATTTTTTGTGCTAATTGTTCCATGACATCAGGAGCAGATGTGTTACGCCAATATAGCTCATGGATGTGTCTACTATTTAAGACAGATTGTGCATCTTTAGAAAGAAGACCAGTCCTAATGCTTTTTAAAATGTTAGCATATTTGAGGTATGCAGACTGACGCATGTTTTCAGTTAGTTCTCTGTATTGGAAATGTTGCTAGAGATTTACATTTCCTAGGCTGCCAAGTGTGTTGCGGCATTGTTTGTGCCCTAAGGTTTAAAAAATAGTTTCACCTTTCACTGGTGTTAATTGTAGGGGATCTCCAAAAACAATAATGTGTTTTCCTCCAAAGAGTTCTTCGTAGTCCGTTTTAAGGACTTTTTGTAATCTGAGGTGAATTAAAGCCAACATTAGGTTGGAGACCATGTTCACCTCATGTATTAGGAGCATTGTCATTTGTTTCAGAATTCTGCGTAGTTCAGTAGCAGCTTCTGTTCATAGTTTGTAGTACACTCCTAGACCTAAAGATCCAAATGGAAGAGGCGAAGGACAAAGGCAAACTAGCTATCCTCCTACTCCTAGACTTATCTGCGATCTTTGACCTCGTCGACCACCAAATTCTCTCCAGGCACCTCACCTCAGCTGCAGCATTCTCCACTACTGCATCTGAGTGGGTCAATTTCTTCCTCTCCAATTGGACCACCAGAGTCTTCTCCGCATCAGCCTCAGCAGACCCGACACCCATACTTTGTGGAGTCCCTCAAGGCTCGTGCGTATCACCCACATTATACAAAATATTTACGAAGTTGCTCTTCCATCACCTAGACAACTTGGGTGTCATCTACACCAACTATGCGGATGACACCCAAGTCCTCACCCCCCTTACTGGCTGCTATGACCAAGACTCTAAACTACTGAACAATAGCTATCTTGAAATCCAAGCTTGGCTGGCCACCAACAGCTTATGTCTCAATGACGATAAGACCGAGCTAATGATTTTGGGCACACAGGCACGACTGAATAAGCTTGACCCCAGGTACTCATCCTTTGACATTGACGGCAACGTGATCAAAGTATCCAAAGAAATAAAAACCTTGGAGGTCTATCTTGACTCTACCTTGTCACTCAAAAAACAAGTCAGCAGTGTGTCGACTTTCACAGCGTACGCCAATAATTTGATTTACAGTTCCAAATCGTATTTATCTACCAGCAGTTGCCAAACGTTAGCTAGAGCATTAGCACTGTCAAAACTAGACTACTGCAACACACTATTCCCAGGCTCCTCTGAACTCAACCTAAATAGACTTCAGGTCCTCCAGAAAAGGTCACAGAGAGCAGCACTCAGCTTACCCAGATCCAGCCGCATCTCCACTCTCAGACGTAATGCCAACTGGCTGCCGATTCGTGTTAAAATCACATTACGTACCCTGGCTATCACTTGTAAATGCCTCACGAACACACCCCCTAAATATCTGTCCGACAAAATCTGTAAACACCAATCCTCCCGTACCACCAGATCGACTCATAATCACAGCCTTGTGGTACCGAGGTTCAATCTAAAAACAGCTGGAGGAAACAGCTTCCCAGTCCAAGCAGCTAAGCAATGGAACTCCACTCCCATATTTTACAGACAAGAACCATCCTTCCTGACTTTCAAAGCCAGAATAAACTGGTTGAGTAACAAGCCCCTTCATTAAAACAACACACATCTCTATCCTGCTATCATATCACACTACCTCTTCACCTTCTGATTCACTGTTGATTATTTGACTCATGTTTATGCTTCTGTACAAATGCCTCTTGTTGCGTGACCTATCTGTAACCTGGGTCCCTCTTTCCGTTTCTATATGTGCCTGTCACCATATTTGCCTGTCACTGTATTTTTGCCTCACCATGTATGTAACTCCTAAGTTCTCAACCGCCCAGTTACCCTAGGGTTTGGTGCGTGATTTAAATAATAAACATATACAAAAAAAATTCTCATTTGTTTTGCTGTTCTACTGGAAGGAGCAGTAGTCGGTATAAAGTACCACCTGCTATGTTCTAGGCAGCTAAACGTGTGGGGGCTGTTACAACAGATGAAAGGTTTTTGTTTGTTAAATTTTGGAAGAATTTCCTGATGATTTATTATAATTTTGACAGCTACAAGTATTACTTTCATGGTGCAAACCGTGTTCAATTTCTTTAGTCACTTCTAAGAAAACTGTACGTTTCTCATCATTGAGTTGAGATTTCAGCAGTGCCAAGTTGTTTTCTGATTGCTCATATTGATACATGATGTTTTCTACTTCAGTCATGGCTATTTCTGCTTCATTTAGTATGAGTGGCTCTCCAAGTGGTTATTTGATTCCTGTAGCAGAAAGTTGACTGCCCTCAGCAGTGTCTTCATTTAGTTCTGCCTGAACGTCTTCCTCTTGTTGGTGTTCATTGTCCAACATGTTTTTGTATTGCTAACATTTGTTATACTGCTTTCATTTGCATTGAAAGCAGCTTCAAATGAGTCGTGGATGCCCAATAAATCTTCTTCTTTTTTCCATGGTTTAAAAAGTTGGAGTAGGGACATGTAGAAAAGTTCTCTATGTTGAGGAGTTTTAAATGATAACTTCATATGATTAATTAGGCTGGGTTTGCTAAGTTTGACGAGGCTGTCTTGACAAGTTTTGACCATTTAGTTGCTACTTTTTTCACCTGGCTTATTCTTGTAGAAGAAATGTTGGGCTATGTGGTATAGGTACATGTTTTACAAAGCAGTACTTCTGTTTGGATCGTTTGTGTCTAATACATTTTTTTTCAAAATGTCCTGTCTGTTGGGGGTCATTTTTGGCTATTGTTTCTATGTCTTGGTATGATTACAGCACTCTTATCCTGGATGCAGCAGGACCAAAGCTTAGTCAGATTTGCCATATAAGGCTGTGCCTGTTAAACAGTCTGCAACTTCGTAGCTTCCACATTTTCTATGGGATAGCATTTTTATGCCAAGGCTGTACAATTTCTGTGACAGAGTTTTGTCAGATGATATGTATTCCCAGAGGTCATTTAGCTCTGTTTTCTCAGCTTTGGTTTGGTAGACTGTGACATATCATGCAACAGCAGTGGAATTGTCTGCAATATATTGTATATCTTTGTTTGCGTTCCACAAAAGGGCAATGATTGCATTATAATCATTGATGTACTTTGAAGTTTTGGTTCTTTTAATGCCGTATGTGTTTTTAGGAGATTTGCCTTTAACGCTATCTCTAACAGAAGACATGAAGCATTTTGCTGAAACTGGTCTCGGGAAACCAAAACAGCATTTGGTATAGTATTTACATTTGTTTTTATATCTGCGTCGACAATATTTGCCTCACTTATGTTAGTATTGCGCGTATTGTGTGCTTTCTGAAGGGATGTCGCAGGTTACATTTGTGAATAAACTGCAAAATAGTGGCATCTCTCTCATGACCACATTAAAAACATCTTTTATCCACAAAAGCATGTGGATGTGTGGTGCCACTCTGGATTGATATTCTTTTCTCCAAAAAGAAGTGTTCCACTTCTCATAGGGGAGGAATATTTTTTTTACAGATGAAGTGCAGCATGGCATTAAAGCAGTGCAGGAAGGATCTTGATACATTTACAGGGTCAAGAGAGCAGAGTTCTACTGGTGATTTTATGCCTATCCCTTCTTTGATTTGGTTTGCTATGCGTAGGAAGTCATACAAGTCCTCCCATGTATAGCCTGCACAACTCAAAGTAACAAACCATGTGGGTGGACCAAGGTTCCTTAGCATACACTGTACATCAGTGTGGTGCTGGAACCAGTATTCTTTTGTACCACACATGTTTGCCAAGAGATTTGTGATACTTGACTGCAAAACTTCATCTATGTCTTTTATCTTTTGAAGTAGATGGGTAGCAGACATGTTTAAAAAATTGGAACATGTTTTCAATGTGTGTCCAACTCCGTAACATAGAGTTGCTAGATCACTTTCGAAAAGGAGGTGGAATGTGTATTCAACATTGTGTCTGAATCTGGAGTCTTCAGAATACATTTGTAAAGAGCGCTATTCTGATGCTGTTATTTTTGTGCATCTTTCATCATATCTTCCCCCTTTTCCTGTAGGAAAAAGTGGAAGAAAGGCTTGTTTTGTACACTTTATTCCCATATGCCGATTGGAGATCCTTTGGCTTCACACATTTCATATGTTTCTGGTTCATCGCCCATGGTGTCTTTGGAGTGTAGTGAGTGAATTGTATACCGGTATAAAATTTGGATGCCGTAATAGGATCTGCAAGTTCAAACTGGCAAGTTGGTGAGGAATCCTGAATTATTTTGGTGGTTTCCTTTAGGTTTCGTTCAATGTTTATTTCTTTGTAGTACTCATTGTTCTCTTTAAGATATTTTAAGGCTTTTCTAAGTTTGTTTAAGTCTACTAGTTGTTGCCAATTTGTATTGTCTTTAGTTGGTACACCATTTACTAGGATAATCAAAGATTGATCTATTCACTGTTGCACTCCTAGAGTGTCTACATTCTCTTTAAGATCTAATGGCAAATAAACTACTTTGCCATGAATGTCTTTTAGTAATTCAGAAGGAGGCAATTTGGCTGTTTTGGGTTGAAAGCGCATTATAGCTTGAAATGGGTGTGCTCTTTGGATAATAATGCTCTCATACAAATTGAGCTGTTGGAAAGGTTTTGGAAGTGGGAATATTTCCAAGTTATTAGTGATAGCCTGTGAAGGCATTTGGTTATTATCAAGCATTGTATTGCAGTATATGCAGAGCATTGAGGGGTTAGTTATTTTGTATTTGTTTTCTGTTATAAAATATAGAGCTAATTGGAATCATTAGGATTCCTCATTGTCTTCTATTTTGTAAGTTATATCTACAGTTTTGGTGCGATTTGTATAAAAAGTTCTGCGATAACACACATACTTGGTTTGGTACTTTTCTATTTCTTTTTTGTATGTGTTTATTAGAAGATTGGCATTTGTAAGGTTTTCGCTACTCTTCTTTAAAGTTACTGGATTTTCTAAGTGATGTTCACTTTCAAAATATTTACTTTGGATGTGGTCTATTTGTTAAAGGAGCTCTTTGATTGTGCCATTTAGGAGAATATTATTAAAATGTTGCAGTCTCTAGGGAAGATTCTGTATATTGGAATGGTGTGTTGCTAACATTTTGATGTGGTGGAAAGTGCTTTTGTAAGCAGGTCCTGAAATACAGGCTAATGAATGTCCTCGCAGTCCAGTGCAATTGTGCACTGGACAGGAGTCCATGCTTTGGAAAGTGTTTTTCAAATTTTCTCTTTTACATTCACATACTGATTGAGGAATTGGCCTAAAGATTTGAAGGATTGTTTCCGTATGTTACACATTGAGGTGCAGGGACATTTGTAGATTGAACAGAATGGTTCGATTCAATGAAGAGTTGATTGTAAATTTGTTGGGGAAATGTTTCCAATGAGGGTTTCTTGTGCCGTAATGGCATTGTCTACCATTTCATACCCTCAGCCACTACTATGTATGGCAATTAGGCTTTTCTGCTCTTGGGTATATGCCTCTTCATTGAAATATGGTTCTGTGCTGCTTGCGTGAATTCATTCACCTGCACAGAAATTTCCATTGGTATTTATGTTGACATTACACATGTTTAGAAGTACTTTTTGTAGTTTACTGATTAATTTTGTTAGTGGTTTCATTCTGGTTAAAATGACAAATCAAACAATGTCGAGGAGCATTGTGCTGTCAATGAGAGCTTCGAGGATTAGTCTGTGTGGTACTCTACGGTGGAAATTGTTTTGTAAAATTCATATTTTTTGGAATGCTTAACTGTGGTTACATTAACATTGGTAGATGTGGTGCCAGCGCTATTACTAGTTTTATTCTTCTTTATACATTTGTTTTTATTTTTACTTATTGGAAGAGGGGCCCCAGTTTATTTACTGCTAGCTGGTTCAGTTTTGTTGACTGACTGTATTAGCAGTTTTGTTTGAACATTGGCTATGAATTCTGCTACAGGTGGATGAGTGTTTTGCATGCTTTTAGTTTTACCTGCTCTATGTTTTCGTTGTTTTCTACAGAGTTTTTTTTAGTAGGCATTCTGTTCTATATGTTGGAGAAAAAGGAATGTGTGGGTTTGAAAGTTATGGAATGTATTCGTGTCCATTGTGAATGAGTATGTGAATATGAGGACAGACATAATAGAGGGCTGTGTTATTGTGCAATGGGCTGTTAGTTCTGGTTGGGAAGGCTGTAAGATTAGATGTGTGTGTAGATGTGTGAAGCGTTTGGTAAGTGTGTAAGATAGTGTACTGTGCATGAATAAGTAAGGACATTGCAATGTTTTCATGATAGTAGTGGGTGTTATGATATTGGTGTTCAGATGAGAATACAAAGAGCCTGCCTGCTGAGATGCAATGAATAAGAGTGAAGTAAATGCTGTTGATTTGGAAAGAATTTTGTAGGCTAGTATAGGGCAACACTGTAATGTATCAGTAACAGAAAGAATACTACTACACTACTGCACTTTGTAGGATGTGAAGAGTAGTTTTCTTCAGGTTATTGTCTTCTAGGAGACGGGTTGTTGTCTTTCAGGAACCTGTTCTTCACTGCAATTGGGTAAGAAACAATTATTGGGTATGTATGGTAATGGCAAAGTAATTGTAGAAAAATAGGACATTATTGTGCACTGTAGGATGAGTTGTTGGGAAGGAGAGTTAGTAACATTGCATGTGATTACAAGTATGGTTGTAACGCTGCCGTTGCTGCAGACGGGTTTCCACAAGATTCCTAATAATTGTTTGGCAGCAAGCTTCCCATTGTCACTAGGACTTTGCAGCCCATGTTGGCCTGGAAAGTCAGGTGGTGGAAAATGTTAGTCTATTTCTGTGGAGTTGAATAGCATTGTGTGGGAATGGGGACATGGGAGCACTGGCAGCTTTGGTAATGGGGCAGGTGGTGCCGTGATAAATGTGCCCTATGGGGCTGGAGTTTTGAAAGTGTTTAAGTTGTTGTTGCACTATTTGTTTTAGAAATTGTGCACTGCAAGTCCCAGTTTGAAGAGAACAATCTAGAAGCCAAGAAACATGTACAGATTAGAAAGGAGAATGTTAGGTAGCAAGTATACATGTGTGGGAAATGTTATGAAATTGCACACAATGAGTGTTATTGCAATATGTTGGAGAAATTGTTTTCATTTTGTTTCATTTACTTATTAAAAGTTACACACAGCACTGTTGTAAATGTACACATGCATGTATTTGTTTTCCTTGAAATGGTGCTGAAATTAATAGTTTTAAACACATTGGATATTGTCATTACAAAAAAGGTTATTTTTAGAGCCACCATTTTCTCATGCAAAAGAGTGCAATGGTTTAGATGCTGCCACCACCTAAATCTTTTCGATGTCCGCACACTACCACATTGTCTGTGGACTTTAACTTTCTTTGGTATTTCTATTTTTTAACTGTGAAAGGTGGTTCTGAAAAGAACCTTTTATTTTTTGTATTTTATATTTTTTTGGCTTTTTTTATACAGGAGACACAAGGTAGGGGAGGGAGGGTAAAAAAGGGTAAGGAATGGTCACCAACCAAAGGGACGAAGGGGCAGGTGGAGAGAGGAAAGTGGGTGTGCCTTAATTAGATAGGGGACAGTGTTTCTCATGCTCCCAGACTGCAGCCTCAAAAGCACTTCAAAACTGCTCCCCCCTACCAAGAGGTGTGTCACAGTGCTTACTGAGCACTGTCACCCTCGAAAGGTAAGGGTCGACTGCATCATGTATGGCCTACAAGGCTTGGACGGGATCCTCTTCTCCACAGGAGTGTCTCTTGTGGTGGCAGGAGGGGATGATGAGGATGTGAAAGTGGATGTCAACCTGCTCACCCCTTCAAAAGGTATGACCCTTTGCACTACTCCCTTAGCTATACAGACCTGGATTTCAGCAACTTTGCACTCAGTGCATTGAACCTTGTCTGCACGCGCCTTGGGTACTCACCCTACCCACTACCTCATCCTCTTCCTCCTCTTCATCCACCACACCTTTTCCCCTTTCCAGGCCCTACAGATGGTAGTGGTGGTGGTGAGTGGGGGGCAGCTGCAGCAGCAATGAAAGCCTTTCTCAAGAATGCAAACAAAGCAGAGATAGGCAATATCCTAAACAGCAGCAGGTGCTCACTCCTGGACAGCAAGAAACACAATGAGGACCAGCAGTGGTTGTGTCCCTTTTGGAGTGCTGTCTGCGGACCGTGTGACTGTCCGCAGACAGTTTGATCCACAGGTAGTGTCCCAAAAGTTACAAAAGGTTGCTTAATCAAACAGGACATTGTCTAAGACCTCTGTAAGGGTGAAGGTTCAGCTTTAAACCCCCTGAATTGGCCACAAATGCTCTTTTTAACTGTCCGGGGATACGCACCGTGTCTGCGGATGCTCCCGATGCCCAGCGCGGGTGCAGTCACATGATGATGTCCCTGGGAGACCGCAGATGTGACGGCTGTCCTGCGTACACCTACTGCACAGGATATAGTGTGCGCGCTGGTGGCGCGAGTTATGGTTGCTTAGCTTACCATAACTGGTGAATTTCTGGCGTTTTTCGATTTTACTTGTAACCATAGTAACCCTTAAAGAAATGTTTTATACTGATTGCGTTAGGTTTTTACCAGTGAAACTTAACAATAAAGTCCCCTTAACAAAGTTTATTCACTGAATATATAGGAGGGTCAGTCGAGTCAGTGGGTCAGAAGTTCCCCTTCTCGTTGATATTCTCTTTTTAAAAAGCGACACATGCAGCATGCAGGATTTATTTTTTTAACTTTATTTTGGGGTTTTCAGATAAATACAAACAAAAAAAAGCACCAATGGGGTGCAACAACAAGTGCGCAGCTCTGCTCAACACCTGATACTTCCCCCCAACAGTATCTTTGTCAAAAGTAAACGTTACTGTTATTAAGCCTTCCTCTCGTAGTTCATTTTTGGCTGCACTTCGAGTTAGTTTGTGTCCACTTTGAGTATTTACGGGGTTTGCGTTTGTGAATCGGTATCTTCTGATGTTGAGAGTAGGTATGTTACGTAAGCGCCCTATATGTCAGGAGGAAACAAATTTTGTTTCCACATCTTGACAGTACAGTATGTCCTTTTTCCAAGCTGCTAGAGTGGGGACTGGTCCACGACCCCAGGCGATGGCGATTCTTCTACGTGCTAGTACAAGGAGGAGAGCTGCCAGTTTCCTCGTTGAGGAAGGCAGGTATTTAGTTAAACTAAGGAGGGCCACTGTGGGGAGTGGTGATAGTTCCTCTCCTATTATTGCAGCCGTTGTGTGTAGGACTTGGGTCCAGAATTGGGACACCTCGGGGCAATCCCAGGCGAGATGGAAAAAGTCGGTGGCCGCAGTGCCACACCTTTCACAACTTGCTGCTGATTCTGGATGAGGTCTGTGTTGTTTGGCTGGGGTAAAGTATGTTTGATGCAAAGAAAGGGGGCGCTGCTGCGCAACAAGATGGCCGCGTAGCTGAAGAGCTCCGCTCCGGCATGAATCCTTGAAAACTTTTTCACCCGGATCCAGAGTGCGTCGAGCCCCCTAATTAACTGGGCTACCCCCCGCTACATCCAGACTCCTGTGGGAGAAATCCCAACTGAAATCGGACACTGCAAGCCCGCGAACGAACGGAGGCCGTAATCTCGCTCGACCGGGCCGCCGCGCGGCTCCGCGAGATATAACGCGAGAGCCGTGGAAGGGGACCGGCCCTGTACTCCTATGCTGAGGCCCTTGTGAATGTAAACGGACACCCGCTGAGCTGCGATCCGACCTTCCGGACCCGATTCCTCGGTAAGAGTCGGGGAGACGGACCTCTGGAGGGGGCGAGCGGGGACCGCGCCGCCCCTCCGATACTTGGTCGGGCGGGCACCGACGCAGCGATCTGTGAACCCTGGAGATCTGTCCGATCGGGACTGCTGTCGCTGCGTGGGTAAGCGTGGGGAAGCGGAGAGGCGGATACACTGAGGGACATTTTTGTACGCTTGCGGAAGAGACATTCAACTTGAGAGGGCCTGCTGCGGGGCTTGCCCTGCCCCCACGTTGTGGAGGAGGTGCGGGGAAGACTCTCCTATGACTCACGGCGGAACTGGATGAGAGGCAACCCGTCTACAACTCGCCTGCACATATTAACCCATTGCCCCGCATACTGGCCATCGCAATCCTTTGGGCACTTGGGGAGGCAGGAGGCACCTGAGATAAGACGGCGGGCCCCTGGTCGGTCGGCGGTGGGTGAGCTCCGCGGATCGGCCTTCAACCACTTTGCTGCTCCATACCAGTGCTACCAGACAAATCCTGTGGGGGACGAACCCCGCACTACGCCACATTTAGGCTCCTTCGCTCCCCCGCGCCATGCCTAGCAAGAACTTAAATAAGACCAGAAAGACCGGCCCTATGGATTCGTTCACCAATTCGCAGACGCCCCCTGTGAGCCCGGAGGCGCTGGCCCCCGCCGCGCCCTTAGTGTCGGAAGACTCCAAGTTCGACCATCTACTCACCACGGTACAGAGCGGATTCCTGGCGATAAATGTAAAGCTTGACGATATTGTATCCACAATTGGCTCACTGAAGACCCGAGTGGACAAGGAAAGTGCTAGGATCACTGAAGCGGAGGGCAGAATTGGCTTGAACGAGGACTCCACCCGCCAAAACACCCAAGACATTGCTATCCTGAAAGGAGAAATGGACAAACTCCGTAACAAGTGCGACGATTTGGAGTCTCGCTCCAGGCGGAACAACATCCGTATTGTCGGCCTCTCAGAATCGTTCTGTAAGGGCCCAATGGAGCCTCGGATCGAGGACTTGCTGAAATCCCTCCTTGGGGAAGGGGCCTTTTCATCCCAATTCCTGGTGGAGAGGGCCCACCGCTCTCTTGCCCCACCGCCTAGACCTGGGGCCCCACCCCGTACCGTAATAGCCAAATTGTTAAACTACAGGGACAGGGACGCTGTCCTCCGACTGGCGAGGGAGAAAGGCCCCCTAAGAATTGGAAACGATCATATCCATATCTATCCGGACTTTTCAGCGGGGGTCCAGACTCAAAGACGATCCTACGAAATAATTAAACGCCAGCTGCGATTGCGACAGGTCCCCTACGCCCTTCTGTACCCTGCCAAGCTCCGAATACAACATGGCGGAAGAGCGCATTTCTTCGATACCCCGGCAGCCGCACTCTCATATATGGAAGCCTCGATACCCCTACCGCTGGGAGAGCGGGGGGCCGACCGCGATGGCCTGCAACAACCGGTGTAGCCCGAACATTCACTCCATAACAAGCGGCCAGATAATTTGGAGGATAAGAAAACTGCTGATAGGGTCGGAAACGGGGGGCGGCTGAGACGCACCTCTGCCCTCGTTCCTTGAAAGTCGCCGGACGAGTTGCTGTACACGACCCCTTTCTTTGGGTTCTCCCACAAGTTAGTAAGAAGAAAAGGGATCATCATCAAGTTGGGTTCGATGATGTGGGAGGGGGTGGGTTATGGCGATAGGGGCTGTTACCTGGTTCCAGAGGCCTATGTTCAGGCCTCAAGAGGCCCCCGTTGGGCACTCGACACAATGCAACCCTTGGCTGGTTATAGGCCACTACTGTTGAAAATTGCACTCACTGGCTCTCTCGCTGTCCCTACACCGAGGTATGTCCACTTACTTGGAAGTTATTACTACGAATACGAATGGCACAAACAACTAGAAAACCCCAGGGCCTACAATTGAAATTACTTACATGGAACATTCGAGGGTTAAATAACAGAGCAAAGGCTAGTAAGGTGGGTGCATACATTAACAGACATCATCCACAAATTGTAATGCTCCAGGAAACCCACGCACTGAAGCCCACACACGAAAAAATACTTAGACAATGGGGGGACAATAGACACTACACGGAATATTCCTCCCAGAGTAGAGGGGTCATCACACTAATACACCCCTCCTTAGGGTTCTCCACCGAAAAATGCAGGATAGATCCGCAGGGAAGATTTGTAGTGGTCTGGGGTAGCTTGGCTGGAGTAAAACTCGTCTTGGTTAACACATATGGCCCGAATGTCGATGATCCGGGGTTTTATACGCAGCTTCTGTCAACGATAGGCCTCACGACTGACGCCTGGGTCCTTTGGGGTGGTGACCTGAACATTATTCTTGATACTACATTGGACAGGTCCTCCTGTAGACCTAGAGTTCTCACCAAAGCGGCGAATATTATACTACACGCCCTTGAAGAGTTCACCCTCTCCGATGTCTGGAGGGGCATCCACCCCACCGAAAGGAAGTACTCATTCTACTCCTCGGTGCACGATACTGAATCTAGAATAGACTATTGGTTAATCTCGTCTCACTTAGTCAACCACACGGAACAATGTGAAATCCTTGCCCGTACGCTCTCAGACCATTCCCCTGTCACCTTGACCATACTACTCCCTGGCATAGATCGCCCAACACAACGGTGGAGGATGTCCCCCAACATATTGAAAGACCCAAGCGTTGTGGAGGTTCTCCATTTAGAAATAGAGGAATTCTTCCAGCTGAACAACGGCTCTGTGGACAGCTGGGCGAAGTTATGGGAAACGTTTAAGGTATGGGTGAGGGGTATTTTGATGTCCAAGACGGCTGGACTCCTTAAAGCTGTGAGAAACAAATTAAACATCACAGAAACGCGATTACAAATACTCGAAACTGAGTATAGCATGACACACGACAAACACACCCTAGCCGACATCAGCTCACAACTCCAAACGTTCAATGATCTGGCGACCAGGGAACAACAATACACGTCCACGCCCATCAGAGCACGCAGATATGGGGAGGGTAACAGGGCAGGTCACCTCCTAGCCCGTATGCTCCGTAATACACGCTCCCATACCCCAATCGCGAGCATCATGACAGAGGGGGGCGCAGTTGTTAGTGGCGAGAAAGAGATAAACTACGAATTCTCACGCTACTACACTGACCTATATTCCAATCACGATAATAGCACGCAAGAAGAAATACGTACATACTTAGATAAGATCGCTCTCCCTAAATTAAACTTGGAAGATAACCAAATCCTGGAACAGCCAATAACCTGCGAGGAAATAGCTGAGGCAATCAAATCACTCGCTTCAGGTAAAACCCCGGGCCCGGATGGATTAAGTACTGAGCTATACAAATCCTTCTCAGTGATCCTGACACCTGTCCTCACCCGCATATGGGAGGAGGCCATCGAGGTTGGCTCGCTCCCAGAATCTATGACAGAGGCTGTTATTACAGTACTCCTGAAACCTAGACGACCAGCCCATGATCGGTCCTCCTATCGTCCCCTGTCGTTGATAAACACGGATGCCAAAGTCTATGCAAAAGTCCTTGCCAATAGACTGCTTCCCAAGATGGCCACTCTGGTGCACCCCGACCAATGTGGATTCATACCCACCAGATCCACGGCACTAAATCTGCGTAGACTGTTTTGCATTCTAGCACAGATTAAATCACAAGCGCAGGCGGTAGCAATATCCATGGATGCAGAAAAAGCATTCGACTCCGTTTCTTGGGTGTATATGTTTGAGGTCCTTCACAAATTTGGATTAGGCCCTTACTTAATCAGCTGTATCGGGCTCCTGTATTCGTCACCCAAAGCCAGGGTATTGACCAATCGAACACTGTCTGACCAAATCTCATTACACAGGGGGACAAGACAGGGGTGTCCCTTCTCCCCCATACTATTCGCCCTAACAATTGAACCGATGGCGGCTGCAGTTAGGGCAGAACAGAAATCCCGAGGTATATATATGTCGGGGGCGTACCAAACCATCTCGTTGTACGCTGACGACGCCCTGCTATATATTCGCGAACCCGAGAAGAACCTGCTTCCTATACTGGACGTAATAAATGACTTCACCCTACATTCGGGATATAAAGTCAATAAGACCAAATCCGAAATTTTTCCACTGACCAATGCCACCACCTGTCCCACAAGCACATATGGTCTCGCATGGGCCCCTGACCACATACGATATTTGGGAATACAGGTCTCCCGTGACAGCACCTCTCTATATATAGATAATCACGAGACCACCCTACAAGCCATATATTCAAAACTCCAGATCTGGACTAAGCTCCCCATATCCCTTGCTGGCCGTATAGCGGTACTCAAGATGACCGTGTTACCTAAACTCCTTTACATCTTCTGCAACGTCCCTATCTGGCCGGGCAGACCATTTTTCGACAATCTCCGATCCATGGCTACAACCTTCGTGTGGAATGGGGGGGCAAATAGGATAAGCTGGGCCAAATTGACCGAACCTTATGAAAAAGGGGGCTTCGCGGCTCCTGATTTCGAACTGTATTATCAGGTAGCACAAGCCCACTACGTGAAATACTGGCAAGACCCCTTTGACTCCACACCACACGTGTCCATGGAGCGCCATTCAGTCCGCCCAACGGACCTGCGTTCAATCATCTATTCGAAAAAACATAGAGATGACTGTAAATTTGACCCAACCTCCTGCACGATCGCGGCATGGACTGCAATTAGTAAACGACTTGGCATAGACGACCCCTATGACTCACAAGCCCCGCTTTGGAATTTCCCAGACATTGCACCCACATATGATAATGGCATTCAAAAAAGCTGGCTCCCAGAATATGATTTCACAATGAAAACCATGTTCCAAAACGGTAAATTCGTGACCCCTGAAGATTTCGCAGAGTCAGTTGGTGAGACTCCCCTAAAAATATTGCAGTTTCACAGAATGAAGGCGGCGTTCAAGAAGCGTTGGCCTACATTTCCAGATGAACCTCCAGAGCATGCATGCTACCAATCTTTGCACTTCCAAACTGGCACGGGGGTGTCCAAACTGTATACCTTGGTCCAGAAGCACACGGACACCTTGAATACCATGAAGTCATCCTGGGAAAAAGACATGGGCACTGTTATTGAAACAGGGAAATGGACCAGATACTGTCTCCTATCCAAAAAGGTATCATTAAATGCGGGTTTAAGACTAATACAGTTCAAAATCCTGAATAAACTACATTTCACCCCGGCAAAGTTGGCGAAGTGCTACGCCAACGTACCTGATACCTGCCCTAAGTGCCACGCCCCTGGCGCAGACTCCTTCCATATGTACTGGGATTGTCCTTCTATAGCAACATTCTGGGGTGAAGTGGCAAATACACTAGAATGTATCACACAAATTCCTGCAAACCTGAACCCCCCGAAATACCTTTTTGGTGACATAGGTAAAGTCTCGGAAAAAATTAGGAGACTGTTCAATGTGGCCTGTGCAGTCGCAAAGAAATGCATCCTACAAAAATGGAAAAGTACACAGGCCCCGACACTGGAACAATTTTTCTCTACACTAGTATACGTGAATGAATGTGAAGAAAAATATGTGGGTCTACTACCCGCTCCATGTAAACCGAAAGACATTTGGGCACCGCTCAGGTCGTATCTAGCCGAGGACTCCTTGGATACAGACAGCTCTGATGATAACAGTGTAAACGAACCATAAACTTTTTTTTTTTTTTTTTTTTTTTTTTTCTTCTTTCTCTCTTTCCTTCTCACTCCCAACCCCGTGTGATGCCCTATTTCCCCTTATGCATACTCCCACTTGTTTGTGCTGTTGATGTTATATGCCTCAAATGCAATATAAATCAGGAACAATTGTTGTAAATCTGATGTTCACAATATGTTTGTAAAGAATACACGAGTTTCAAAGCGAGATGACCGTGATGTGCAACCAAAAATAAAGTTTATAAAAAAAAAAAAAAGTATGTTTGATGCACAAAGTGAAAGTGGATTTGTTTGAAGCGTGTGTTTATCGCCACTTTATGAGTTTGACAGAGGATATAATGCCAGACTTATTCAGATATTGTGTCTTGGGTAGCTGTTTCCCACTGTGTTTTCGTCCGGGTGTCGATGGTTACTGTATCTGTTAGTAGGGATTTGTATATCAGTGAGAACAGCCTCCCCTCTCCCTTCACCTGTATTGTATTATTTAGAAGATCCCATGTGGTAAGTTGCAGAGGGAATGACGGGAACAATGACTGTAGGGTGTAGCGTAGTCTGAAGTAGATGAATGTGTCGAGTGATGAATTACTTCCTTTGTCTCTGGCCTGCTGGGGTGTAAGGAATAGGCCTTCGGGGAACAGGTCACCGAGGGTTTGAATGTCGACCTTATCTAGCCATTGATGGAAAACCTTCTCAGCTGTCAGGGGGACACCTGGGATAAATTTGATTGGTAGCAGGGGAGAGAATCTGATTTGTATATCGTATTGCTGTGCCATTTTTTCCAGATTGCGTAGGTGGACAAGACAGTGTTCATCGTGTTGTGTGGTACCGGGATGTGACCAATAATGACGGCTCTTAGTAGGTTTACGGGATGCGAGGCCCGTTCTATCTGGACATGTGGTCGAATGAAGTGTGTTGTGTACCAGTGACTTAGGAATTGCACATGGGTTGCCCAGAAGTATCTCTCTATATCAGGGAGTGTGAGGCCGCCGTGTGACGTTGGTAATACTAGTGTTGTATATGCTACTCTTGCTGGTTTTCCCGCCCAGGATAAATCCAGAATTAGGCTTTTGACTTTTTGAAAAAAGGGCCGTGGGAGGAGTAGTGGTATGTTCGTGAATAGGTAGAGGAGTTTGGGGAGAATCACCATTTTGATCAATGAGGCTCTGCACCGCAGTGTAAGTGGGAGCATTCGCCATATGTGTATGCGCTCTTGGAGCGATCCTAGTGTTGTCTCGTAGTTGTCCTTGTATATCGCTGTGGTTGAGGGACATAAAGATAACTAGGTAGCGAACCTGAGAGCTATCACACTGAAACCCGTGATAGTCTAAGAATTTAGTGGTGTTCTGCGTCAGGGGAATATCACTGACTTGGAGTGATTTGTCTTTAGACCAGAGATATTGCTGAACTTAATCACTTCTCGCATTATAGGATTGATGTTAGTTTGGGTATCTTGAACAAACAGGATCACATTGTCGGCATAGAGGGAGACCACCAGTCTATGGGGCCCGAAAGAGAGGCCTCTGTAGAGTTGCTGGGAACGCAACCGCGAAGCTAGGGGTTCCATTACCAAGGCGAAAAATAAGGGCCGATAGGGGACAGCCTTGTCTGGTTCCTCGTTCTAGGCTCATGCTAGCCGATTTCATGTTACCTAAAATGATGGAGGATTGAGGGTTATTGTAAAGTAGTGAGATCATTTTAATGAAAGAGTTCCCTAGCCCCATTTGTTTAAGTACCGCAAAGAGGTAGGGCCATTCGACCGAGTCGAAAGCCTTCTCGGCGTCGAGTAGGACGGCTATCGCTTGGTGTGAAAGGTCAAGTGCTTCTATAACGCCGAATAACTGTCTGATGCTGTATGTTGTGCTACGCCCGGGGAAGAATCCTGCCTGGTCCCTCAACACTAATGCGGGCATAAGGGGGAGTATAGTCATGCTGTTAGAATTTTGGCAAGTATTTTGTTGTCCGGGTTAATCAGAGAATTTGGCCTGCAGGAGGCGCAGTCTTCAGGGGGTTTGCCTCTCTTCTGTAAAAGAATAGCGTTGGTTTCTTGCAGTGTTGTTGGAAGAATTCCTTGATCTAAGGCTTCTTCGTAGACTTGGAGTAGTAGCGGAGCGATAGTGGCCGCAAAGGCTTTATAGAATTCACCTGTGAGGCCGTCAGGGCCTGTGGCTTTAGTATTGGGTAGGCTTTTGATGGCCAATAGAATCTCTTCTGTTGAGATGGGTGCGTTTAGGGGTTCACGAAGCTCATTATCTACCCAGTAAAGTTCTGTGTCATTTAGGAAGTTTTGTAATGTCTCAGGGTGTGTGCTGTGTTTAGAGCTATATAGATGTTAATAGAAGGCACGAAACGTGGCTACAATTTCTTCCACTGTGTACACTAGCGTTCCTTGTGCATCGCGGATTCGTTCTACATGGGTGGGTTTCCTATCAGTAGCTGTTAAGCGGGCCACTAGGGCACCTGGCTTCTGGCTTTCGCCGTATTGTCGAACCTGGTGTTTAGGCCCCAGGAACTTTAGCTCTCGGTCAGCCGTTTCTCTTAATCTTAGCAACTCTTCTTTTAGTTCGGCTTGGGACTGCGGTACGATAGAGGTGGTGCATTCGAGATTGAGTTTTTTCAGTCGGAGCTCACTGTTAGACAGGTCACGTCTTATCAGTTTCAAGATTCCATTCTCTTTTGATATGCACACTCCTCGTATATAACATTTTAGCGTTTCCCACAAGGTGCCTGTGGAGCTGACTGAGTCTTGGTTTACCTCTAGAAAAGAAGTGATTTCTTGCTGTAATTCAGATGCGAACACTTGGTCTGTCAGCGATCCGGGCTTGATTCTCCAGTTGAGCCTTGTCGGTTTAGTATTGGGTAGGATGTATTCAAGTGTCACCATGGAGTTATCGGAGAAGGATCTGGGGAGAATTTGGCAGGGCCTCCATTGGAACAGGCTTCGAGCTGACACCATAAGGTAGTCTATATGTGAACTGGTATTGTGGACAGCTGAGTGGAACGTATATTCTCTAGAGTCCCAGTTGGAGTGTCTCCATGTGTCGATCATGTCAAATGCTTGGCAGATTTCTTTGACCTGGAGACTAGCTTTGGATGGCCAGCCAGGTGTGCTGTGTGATTTGTTTTTTTGCGGGTCCATTGGTGTGTTAAGATCTGCTCCCCAGATGATTGTAGCTGAGCTGGATCTTCCCAGGTGTGTCATGACCCAGTTGAAATTATTCGGGCCATCTGTATTGGGGGCGTATGAGTTCACTAGGACTAATTCTTTCCCCGCGAGTATTCCCCTCACCAGTAATGTTCTTCCTTCAGTGTCTTTCTTGGACTCCACCAGGCTGAAGTTAGCTTTTTTGTCAATCAAAATGGCTACCCCTCTTGCATATGATGAGTAAGAGGAGAAGAACCTAGGACATCCCCATGTCCTGGCCCAATGATGTTCGGATTGCAGAAGGAGGTGGGACTCTTGTAGCATGGCCATGTCAATTTTGTGTCTCCTCAGATATTGGAGGATTCTCTGAGTTTTCGCTGGCTGATTGCCCCCTCTAATATTCCAAGTAGCTACCTTGAATTGACCTGGTGGATATTATTTGAGCACTCATCTGTGGTCGAGTGATGAGTGGCTAGTCTCGGTGGTGCCACAGTGATGCGTGAGAGGCCGTTAAATTTCATGGTGGGTGTGGTGAGAGCCTGAGGCTTAACCGGGTTGGGGGATAGGTGAGTTGTCGAGGGCATCTTCTCGTAACTGGCATCCCTCCCTTGCGCAGGCAAACCCCAACTGGCCCACGTTAATACCCCTCTTGTGAACAAAAAAGTTAACAGTGCCGGGCTCGGAGCGTTAGTAGCCTTCCAAGGAGGAAGGGCTCCCTTGAATTATAGCATTATGGTTCTGTGGTAGTGGTTACAGCCTGGGGCGTTCTTCTTTGTGCAGTTGAGTGTTGGTTTATGGTGCTTCTCTCCTCACCCAGTCTCTTTGTGGCAGCCGCGGGTTGTTAGAAGCAGGTCTGCAGCCGGCCCTATCTAGGTAGCTTCTAGCTTCCTCGGGTGAGTTCAAAAATTGAACTTTTCCATCATGTTGGATGTGTAGTTTTGTGGGGAAAAGCATTGAGTACAGTATTTGGTTGTCTTGCAGTCGACATTTGAAGGCTGAGTATGATCTTCTTTGTCCTTGGACGACCGGGGAGAAATCTGGATAGAACTATATGTTGTCTCCATGGTACTGGAGGTCTCCCTTTTCCCTGGCTAATTTGAGTATTGTATCGCAGTCTTTGTAATTTAGGAGTTTTGCTATGATTGGGCATGGGTTTGCTCCTGGGATTGGTTTAGTATTGGGAACCCTGTGTGCTCTTTCGACAACAAACAGTTGGGAGAGGGCCTCGGCTCCAAAGAGTTCCATGCACGTTTTTTCAACATGGTCTTCCATTTTGATTCTTAACTGTTGCTCTCTGACTCCAACTATTCTGACGTTATTTCTGCGAGAACGCCATTCTAGGTCCTCATTCTTTGCACTCACAGCCTTCATTTTATTTTCTAGCAATGAGACCCTTGAGGTCATCAATGTCGCGCCATCATCCAGGTCCGAGATGCGTTGTTCAACTGCATCCAGTCTATCCGCGTGCTTGTCTAGGCGATGCTGTAATTGGTCGACTTTGAGGACAGTGTGTCGAGTTTGCAGTCTAGGCTGCCTATTCCAGCCTTCAGGTCTAATCGGATTTCTCTTATATCGGAGTTCTGGGACTGTTCTTCATCTTGAACCGCATCCTATACAGGCTGTTGGGCCTGTTTGACTAGGTGGAGGAGCCAGGTTCGAAATTCTATTTCCGCTGAGACTTCTCGGTTTTTCCCATGGTAAGCTGGGAGGTGGTGATTACCGTGTTGCGGTGACTGCCTGATTACTTGGATATTAGAGGTAGGAACCTGATGGAGTTGGATATATTTGGTGTGTCACTCTTGTGTAGTGAACTTCCCGGGAGGTGCGAATGAAAAATGCTGGGTGCCTTTGGTGGGTTTGTGCTTGGAGGGGCCACGGCACTTGAGGGGATCTATTACTGCGAGTCAGCGCTGATGTTCTCTGAAGTGGTCTCTTCTCAGGTTGCGCTGCTGTTTGGTAGGCTGCTCGGGGGTGCTATGGGAGCTGCAACCTTGTCGGTTGTTGCTGTCTGTTAGCTTTATCTCCGTGGGGTTCACAGTGATTTAGTTGTGGCGGAGATGTTGTGCCAGAGTTGGGGGGGTACCACCAGGTCTGTGGGCGCCTTTTTTGGCCATGAATATGGCTCTTAGCTGTTATACCGCTGATTTGGCTTTCGAGAGCTGTGGTTAAGCGGTTTAGCCTGGGTCTAGGTCTTTGCGTGTGGCGCTTTGTCTTGGAGCCTCACTGGCAGTGGCATTGGGGACAGTGGTTGCGACTTGGTGTGGTGGCGTACCTCAGCCCCACTCTCTCCACCTTGGTCTGGGGGGGCTGTGGCTTGTCACACGCCTTATCTTTCGTAGCTTTTCAGGAGCAATGGGAGAACGGGGAGAGCAGCGTTCCGCCACTAAGTTAGTGGCTCATTGCCTCTTGTTTCCGGGATTCTCTTTGCTCCATTACACAGACTGGATGCGTAGCAGGTCCTGCCTGGGGAGGGGGGGCGGCATCCGATGAAGCACGGCACGGACTCCCGCCTGCGAGCTGCAGTGTGTGTCACACGGGCGAGCCGGGGCGCTCGAGATATCACCCCATGCTGGCGCTCACCCTGGAACCCCCTTACCATCTTGCTATGCAATCTATACCATCTTGTGTGCGGCAGCACCATTCTCTCCCATCCTGCTGGGCTGAAGGTTGAGGATCACAGTCCGCGCTGGATGCGTCCACGTCCGCATCTCCCCGGACGCCCAGGCTGGTTTCGTTTGCAGATGTCACAGGCTCAGTCGGGGCTGCTGGGCGGGCCTCTCTCAATGGACGCTGGTGTCCTCTCGCCAATCAGCGATTCCTCACCACGGTGGCAGCGCAGTCCCCCGCTGGCTCCTTTTCCATGGGTTGCTTGCGGCACTGCTGTTGCGGCCGTTGCAGCTGGGGCCTTCAGGCTGCGCAATCCGGGCCTGGGCAGCGGATTGCTGATGTGGGTATCTCGGCGGGGGGGCCCTGACAGCGACGATATTAGGATTGAAGCGGATGGCAGTGTACACTGCAGATTTCTGTCAGCATATTAGTTGTGGTACCTACCACAGAAGCATAGATTTTTCAGGATTCATCTGGAGCTACACAGAGCTCTTTAGGGAGCCGCCATCTTGGTCGGTTCTCTAGCGCCCTCAATAATATGCAGCATGCAGGATACCAGGGAGACAGCCCATTTATTGCAGGCGAAAGACCTTTTTAGTGAGCAACAAATCATTTCATCAGTTGCAATACAAAGCAGTGCCAACAAAGTGATGAAAACATCAGTAAAGAAATGGCTTTACTTAAAGAGATTGAAAAATTGCGCCAAAAAAGAAATTTTTTGGGAGGAATACTCTTTACAAAACTATCTGGAAAAGGATGTGTACCCAGAAGGCTACGCATAATGACCACACCTTCATTTGAGGGTCAGGAATCCGAGATGTTAGAGGAATTGGTTGGAGCCAGTAAAGAATGTTCAGCCCATTTTCTGTCCATTTTGGTGAAATATGCCAAACAGGATCAGATGATTGCGCTCCAACTACTGGAAAAAGTGGAAATTGAACAAAAAAATATTCCAATAACAGAAGAAGGAAATTGTTATGAAGAGGCTGGCGCAGACAGGTAAGTGATATAAAGGTTTTATTTAGATTATAATAAGAGAAGAAGACCCCCAACATTAAGAGGCTCCTCTCCTTCAGCTCTTTCTCCAACTGACAAACATTAGAACACAGAAACAAGAAATTCTGTCTTCAACATTCCATGACATCACACAGGGATGAAGCATTATGAAAAGCATTAAAGACTTCCTTCTCTTCATACACTTAATAAGTCATCACAACACATCTGCCCCTTTTTTTTTTTAACTTCACTTATCATCTAAGTTTTAATTTCAACAAAATAATTCAAAAATGTCACATTGATGACCAAGATAACTCAACAATGGTCCAGTTTATGGCACATAAACTTATATATGGCCTCTCTTAACAGTAGCAATTCTATCTTTATTCCACACTTGTCCTCCAGCCACACGTACGGCCCCTTTCATGACCGCTACAACTCTGACCGGATCTGAATAAAGAGATTCTCCTTTCCTCTTGACAACTCCCTTCTTAATCCTGACCCAATCTCCACACTCCACGCGCAGTTCTTTCTTACCTCTCTTCAGGTTTTCACGTGCAACCCATTCAGACTTCTTCCTCACCAATGACTTTCTCACTTCATCAATAACCAGATCTGTTTCCCTACTCCTACCCAGCCATGGCGGACATGCCATGGAATATGGCTTCCTGCCTCTCATAAGCTCAAACGGGCACAGACCTGTTGTTGAATGTGGCGCCATCCTCAGGGCCCAGATCCTATTCTGTATCATGGCCAACTTATCCAATCCGCACTCTTCTCCCATACGAATACTCTCCATCACACACCTATTCATCCTTTCAACCACTCCATTGGATTCGGGATGGTACAATGAGGTTCTTTTGTGATCAATTCCACATTTCCTTAAATAGCTGGTGAAGTTGCCCCCTACAAACTGGGGACCATTGTCCGTCAACAAACTCTCCGGTAGACCTTCATTGGCAAATATCTCCTGCAATGTCTTTTTCATGCTTTCTCCGGTGACATCTCTCACAATTTTAAAATTCACCCATCTAGAAAACAGATCTACCACCAGAACAATGAATCTTCCACGTCCATAACCCAATTCCACAGAACCAAGGATATCCATGGCGAGATCACTCCATATCCTAGATGGGAGACCCACGTCCACCAATGGCTTCTTCTTGGCTACAATTCCCTTCCCACTCTTGACACAAAATTGACAATTTGCTAAACAATTTTCTATTTCCTTGTCAAAACCCGGCCACCAATAGTCTTCTCTCAACACACCTTTGGTTTTGGTAACTCCTATGTGACCACTATGTGCCTGCTCTATCACTTTCTTCCTCAAACCAACCGGAACCACTGCTCTTCCCCATCTGAACAATACCCCATCAATGACCGATAATTCATCCTTCACTTCCCAATACGGCCTCACGCCCTCCGCCAATTCCACCTTATTGGGCCATGCCGCATAAACAACATACGGAATTATTTTATTTATGCACTCATCGCTCTTCATCTCATCCAACCACTCCTGTTTGGACACAATACCGTCAGTGTTAACAAACACTAATTCCATTTCTTCACTTTCCACAACACCAGAGTCAATTACTCTCATCCTTGACAAATTGTCAGCCAGTATATTGTCCTTTCCGGGAATGACCTCCATCTTGAAACAATGTGTCTGCATTCTGGTGACCCACCCTGCCACCCTACGGGAAACCTTATCAAGGCCTTTATTCTCAAATATGGCTTTAAGTGGTTTGTGATCTGTACGAATTACAAACTCTACGCCCCACACAAAGTTTCTGAATCGTTCCACAGCCCAGAAACATGCCAATGCCTCCTTTTTGAGAACAGAATATCTCACTTCCGCACCCTTGAGACCTCTCGAGGCATGAGCTATCACCTCTTCAGACCCATCATCTTGTTTCTGGGATAAAACTGCGCCTAGTCCACACTCACTTGCATCCACCGTGATGATAGATGGCTTTCTTGTGTCGAAACATCCTAATGGTAGGGCTAAGTTTATCTCTTCTTTTATTCCATTGAATTCCGCCTCACACTGACTATTCCACACAAAATCAACACCTTTTCTCAGAATTTTCCTCATTTCATGCACTTTGTCAGCATAATTTACCACAAATATTTGCTAAAACTCCGTCATTCCTAGAAAAGAGTGCAACTCACTCTTATCATTTGGTCTTTCAATCCTCTTTATGGCACTCACCATCTCTTCCTTGGGTCTGATACCATTCCCCGACACTTCATGTCCCAAATAGTCCACTTTTGTCACAGCAAATTTGCATTTCTCTTCTCTCAGCGTGATACCTCTTTCCTCAAATATCTTCAACACCTTACATACATTTCTGTCATGCTCCTCCAATGTCACTCCACTCACCAACACATCATCCTGAAAACAGAAAACACCCTTCACCCCCTTCAACAGGCGATCCATGATTTTCTGGAACACTGAGGAGGCGGACGCTAACCCAAAGGGCATTCTCCTAAATTGGAATACTCCTTCATGTGTCACAAACACCGTAACCTACCTACATGCCTCCTCCAACTCCACCTGATGATAGGCTGATGTCATGTCCAGTTTTGAGAAGTATTTTCCCCCACCCACCATGGTTAACAACTCACCCATGTTGGGCAGAGGGTGCCTGTCCACCAACACATACTTATTCAACTCGCGCATATCAACGCACAACCTCAGATCCCCTGAACTTTTCTTCACAATCACGACTGGGGAAACCCACTCGACACCCCCAGCTCTTTCAATCACTCCTGACTTTAGAAGCTTCTCCAACTCTTTCTTTACACTGTCCCTTAACGCAAAAGGCACGGGCCTGAGCTTCGCCACAGTGGGAACACTGCCTATTTTCAATAATATCTGATGTTGAAATCCCTTCACTCTTCCCAATGTCTCGTCAAATACCTTCCCATACTCTCTCACATACTTGCTATACGTTGAAGATACTTCTGATACTTGTAAAACTTGTTCAGGGTGGTTGGGATCTAATCTGATACCCAAATTCTTTTGCTCTCTCCATCCTAACAAGGATTGACCCTTCTTAGTCACATATACTTTCCCATCACAGCTGCGTCCTTTAAATTCAAACCTACACCAGACATATCCCAGCAAATCAATTTTTTCTTGATTGTACCCCCCAGGACTTATGTGTGGATCTGATAGTGTCGACACTGCCCCTTTCATTTCGCACTCAAATGCGCTTCTGGATATTAACGTGATTTTCGACCCTGAGTCAGCCATCATCGACACCTTACATCCATTCACAGTCACGACAGCATATGGGCGCTCACAATCATCTGGGTTACAATCTCTACTAACAACATTGACTGTATTTACGATAACATTTTGCAATGCCAGTACAGTGTCATCTTCTGATGACCTCCCCTCTTCCTCTTCATTCACGTATAGAACCTTTCTTTGACCCGTTTGGCCAAACTGATAGTTCTTGCAGCATGTCCCAAAGTGTCCTCTCCTTTTGCACTTATTACAGATTGCCTTCCGCCCTGGGCACACTATTTAAGATGCAAAATGTGTCGCACTGGCACACCGATAGCACAATCTCTCATCCTTTTTATCTTCTCTCCTTTCACTTCTTTGCGTCGATTCTTGGTTCCTCTTTTCTTCTGTATTACTCCTCTCCTTCTGTTTGTTTCTTCCCTTCCTTTTGTTCTTCCCTTCACCCACATTTAACACTTCCGGCTTGCTTTCCTTAGAATCTCCTCCTTCAGCTTTTTATAGCTTGGCAACACACGCCAGAGAATGTTCTACACGTTTAGGCAAGTCCAACACCTCATCCAAATTCGGCTCATCCTTCAGCCACAGTTCCTCACGAATCTTATTTGACCGACAACGCGTCATGAATTGGTCACTTATGTGCTCGTCGAAACTTCCTTGAAATGTACAAGTTAGGGCCAGGTGACGGAGAGCAGTCACATAGTCTTCAACAGACTCCCCATGAGCCTGTATGCGCATGCAGAAATTGTAACGTTCCAAAATCGTGCTTCTTTTTGGGTTGAAATGTTTGTCTAACTTCATCAAGGCTGACTCGAAATCATTCAATTCATCCCCACTTCCATCACTTGCTAGCTGAGGGAGGGTCTCAAAAATCCTTTGGCCTTCGTAACCCAAAAAGAGAAGCAATAACGCTAACTTCCTTTCGCTGGAATATGCCGTTCCCCCGGCTGCCTTCATATAATGCATAAAGCCTTTGCGCCATTGGGGCCAAGCAATTTTCGCCACCCCAGGCGTAGGCATAAATATGGGTGGGCCAGATATGCCAGGCAAAGCTGCCATGTCTTTGAGGGCTGGCAACTAAGGTTACACTCTTAGTTCAGGGCGGTATTTCTCTCGTTACACTTTTAAATTAAGTCCTTGTGTGCTTATTGGGAAAAAGAATCTAATCCTTGCACTGGAAATGCAGAAGTCACTTTCATATAACGGGGTCTCATCTGCAGGGTCCCTACAAAAATTGCTCAAGTTGGGACCCTTTTGCTGTCCCAGTTTTCTTAATGTCACTTACTAAAATGCGACTTCAGCTGCGTGTTTTCCCCGCTTCTCATGTAAAATTCACCCTCTCTAGGGAAATACTGTTGCGATGTAAGCAGTGCGGTGCTGTCATTAAATTTACTTGAGCCTCTATTACATATATTACGGTACTTTCATTTCACCCTCCTGTGCGGATGCACCCTATCCGTCTGTCAGCAGGAATACGGTAACTGAGACTGTCTTCCTTCCTGCTCTATAGAGAACGGCTGTAGTGTAATGGGCCGTGCCGGGATCCGCGGCGGGTGCAATGGGAAAATCAGCACTTACTTGACAACCGTTGCAGGGACACAACGGCCACTCGAAGCCGGGGAAAAGCGGAGCAACCTTCCCTGTGCCGATGGTGCTTGTTCAGCTGCTCAGCGCTGAGGAGGGACGGGGTAGTCTCTCCTGAGTTTACTCCCACGACGGCTTCACTTGCTCTTCCCGGAAAACGTCCCGCAAATGTAAAGCCACCGCGACGGTGCCCGTTGTTCACTTTGGCGGGCCGCTCAAAGCAGGGGAAGGATGCGGAGCAGCCCGCGGCGGACAACGGCTCTTCCTTTCTTCTGAGGCGGGGCCGCCGCTTCTCTTTAACAGGAAACTGGGGCACTTCGGTTCGCTCCTCTTCCAGGTCACTCAACGCCGGGCACGAGCGGAGCAGACCTCAGGAGCAATGCGGACACCCACTCGCGGGCCCACGTTCCTACCAGGTGGGGCACAACAGGTACGGCTGGTTGCTGGGGGTCTCCTTTCACCCGTCTGCAGTGGCCAACTTATCCCATCCTCATCGCCATTGTTATGAAGAGGCTGGCGCAGACAGGTAAGTGATATAAAGGTTTTATTTAGATTATAATAAGAGAAGAAGACCCCCAACATTAAGAGGCTCCTCTCCTTCAGCTCTTTCTCCAACTGACAAATATTAGAACACAGAAACAAGAAATGCTGTCATCAACATTCCATGACATCACACAGGGATGAAGCATTATGAAAAGCATTAAAGACTTCCTTCTCTTCATACACTTCATAAGTCATCACAACAGAAATAAACTTCATACGAAAATTGTTGAGCCCTTAGTCAATTATGAAGATGACATTAAACAACGCAAACACAGAACATTTATCAGAGATACAATTGATTATGAATCTGGTAGGGTTTTCACGTTTGCTAAACAGTTTGATTTTCTATGCAAAACCTCTAAACATCAACTACCATCTACACAGTCTGTGGAAGGAGGGGTTGTTTCATCTGAATCAGACATCTCAATCTCAGAAAATGATGAGCCTGTAGTAAAGCTACATTATTTAGAAGAGATGCGACTGCTGTGTCAGCATGGCAATAATCAAAAAGGCAGAGGAAGAGGATACAAAGCACCAGTAGGAAGAAAACCCGCCAGGCTGATGTGGGAAATGGCTTAAAAACAGACCTACAGAGCAGACAAACATGCTCTGCGGCCAAGCACTAAAAGCAAGTGCTATGAAGCCTTGTCAGATTATAAATCTCTCTCCACATATACTCACGAATGCTCAGAAGGCTCTGCTATCTTTAGGTTTGAACTTCTGCCCTATCACTACTTTTGACTGTGCAGTCGCGCCTTGACTTTGACAGGTTTTTTCACAAGATCAAGTAAAAAAGGTTTTTTGTAATAAATCCTGTCACTGCTAGAGCATTGACATCGTGTACAGGTCACACCCATTTGTGTATTTCAGACATTTCTTCTCTGTCTGATTTTGCATGTTTAGATGATCATTCCTTTGACGTGCTTAATATAGATTTTGCTGACTTTGATATTGATTCTAACTGGGATGTCCGTACAAAGCTTAAAACATATCTAAATTCAACCCACCGATTCCAGCTGGTGGCTGTATTGAGGTTTTTCATGACTTGTGTGTGACTGATCTAAGAAAATTGTGTAAAATATCAATGTCTACCTTTAAACACAACCTTTCTCTATTACAGCACCAAGAGATTTTGGAATTACAAAATGTATCCAACATTTTTATGAAGTCTGCGGATAAGGGCTCCAACATTGTGTTACAGGATCGTAACAACTATGTTTCTGAAGCTAACAAACAACTTCGTGATCACACATGCTATTTGTCATTATTGACTAATCCTTTCTCTGAAATACAGCTGGAACTCACATCTTTGTGCACTAAATGGTTGGATAGGGGTTTACTTGATGAAGATCTGTTTACATTTCTTGTTCCTACTTGTTATACTATAACCACTATAACCACCATTTATTTCTTGCCCAAAATACACAAATCTCTGACTCATCCTCCTGCTAGACCTATTGTCACTTTAAGTGGTTCTTTGTTAGAACACTTGGCACAATTCATCGATGAAACTTTGATTTTATTTGTTTCAGTTTTGCCATCTTATTTACAGGATACAAAGGACTTATTGCAACAAATAAATGACATACTGTGGGAAGAGGGACTTATTTTGGCCACACTTGATGTTGTTTCTTCATATACTTACTTACTTAATCAGGGTTGGGATGAACGTGCGTAAGTATTTTTTAGACACACACTCATTGAACGTTTTGGGACACAGCACTATGATTTTGGAAATGCTATTTTTTTGTCTGGCCAATAATGTATTTCTGTTTGAAGAAGTATTTTTTCGTCAGGTTAGAGGCACTGCTATGGGCAGTACATTTGCTCCATCGTACGCCAACCTTACCATGGGATGGTGGGATGCAACTTTTTTGTCTGATTTTTTTATCTGTTACTTTTTCAACACCGATTGTTTCTTTGTGGTGGTACATTGACAATGTTTTTATTATTTGGAAGGGCACTGAGAGTGATTGGTCAGCATTTGCCAAGAGCATTAATACGAATCTGGTGAATCTTAGGTTTACGGAAAGTCACAGCTATGATGAAATTGTTTATCTAGATGTCATTGTTACCCTGGGCACATTCGGCATTCATACTTCCTTGCATAAAAATTCTACTAATACTGGGCTCCCTTTGTATGCTAGTAATAGCCATTCACCTAGTTGCAAGAGAAGTATTCCATACAGCAAGTGTATTCCTTATCAGCGTAACTGTACTGATGTTACACAATTTGATTGTTGCTGTGCTCTGGCTGTCTCGATTTTTTGGCACAAGGTTATGGCAAAAATGTGATTGATAATGCTTATATCAAGGCACATGCTCTCAACAGGGATGTGCTTTTACATGGCACTAGATCTGTTAAAAAAAACTCCCAGTGATGATCCACACCTTATCATTACTTTTGACAACTCATATTTGAGTGTCAGAAAAATCATCCAGAAACACTGGCATGTCCTTACCATGGATACAGATTTATCCTCTCTACTGTCAACCAGTCCAGTCTTCACCTATAAAAGAGCACTTTCTTTAAAAGACAAATTGGTAGCAAGCTTCCTACCCTATTTGGTTAAGAATTAGTAACCAAGTGGCTTTCTGGCTTTCCTTAAGGTTTTAACAAATGTCTTAAATGCAACGTCTGTGCCCATGCAGTTGTGCAAACATCTTTCATTCATACCATCACTGCTGTCGTGTGTGACATCAAACATCTGATAACTTGTGATACCTCTTTTGTGGTTTAAGCTTTCTCGTGTCCCTGTACAAAGTGGTATGTGGGTAGTACCACTTGCAAACGGAAGCTAAGCATACTTCAACAGCTAAGGGCCATGAAAAATGTGGATCCATTGTATGCAATGGCAAAACATTTCAAAGAACAGCATGCAAATAATTTCCGATTTTTAACTTTTTTCACGTGAACGTAAACATCCAAGAGGGGGTGATCATTTTTTAAAGATGTGAAAATTGGAAACCACATTTATTCTTGACTTCGATACCAAAGTACCTAATGGAAATAATGCTGACGGGGAATTACATTCTTCTTTTTTGGGAGTGTAAAAATGTATCTGTTATCAAATTATCAGCTGTTCTCACTCAGTGGAGTCTTTATGACTTATATTGCGTGTTCCTTTGTTGTTATATTTTACTGATATACAATATCCATACTAGACAATATGTGCTCATATTGTTGTTTATCATTAGTTGCTCACTATTGGTTGCTTGCTGACTGACTCTCTTTTCTGAGGTTGGTCGGCTGAATGTCTTTGTGGAACAGGGCACTACAGAGTTTTTACATATTTGTCTGTGTCATGAATTCGATTTTACTCCAGCAAGTGCACTTTCATTTAATAAGATCATTATGTGATATCTAAGCGGCTCTCTATTCAGAAAATGATTAATTGTTTATACATTTACTTATGACTATGCGGCTTGAGATTGAGATTTTTAATGTCTAGTTTATTTATGGGTTAGGCATTTAACTGTATCATTTTGGATATATTGTATGCATCATTTTGGTTTTTGTGTGCACTGGCACTTTACTATGCTGCTTTCATTTTTAATCTTGATAGATTGTTGTTATATATTAATTACAGGTGTGGTAGACTATATCCATTACTAGCAGATCTATTGTATTTTACAATTATCAATTTCCATCAATTACGTAGATGGATTGCCTTTCATTATGGATTTTAGTGTATCGCGTTGTATGGTTTACGTAACATGGTTGACTGTAGCTGTTTCCATGAATTTGTACTTCATTATGTCTTGTGACATGCTTGACAGAATGTGTTAATGAATATTATATGAGATGGATTTTGTCATCGTGTTATTGCTGCTACGTTTTGCATTTGAACTTATTTTGCGTTGGCATTTTGTCTTGTATTGGACTAGAACAGAATACACACATCTGTCTACCATTATTGTTAGTCTTGGTCTTTAATCTTAATTTTTTACAATGTTCAGATTTTTGCAATATCATCATATTCCAGAATGCATTGATTGCACTATGCACTTTATTGGTTCTTTTTTTAATACATATGTGGACCATTATAGGCACTTTGCACCTTAATTGGTTTTCGATGAATGCATATGTAGACCATGACTGACCACTTCGGGTTTTATTTGTACATTGTAACATTATATATGATCTGTGTTGGTCTATTTGTTAACTGATTTTGTTTGACAAGGTATGCACATTTTGCTTGCTTTATTTCTTCATGTTACTACACTACAAGATGTCTGCCGCTGGTGCTATCTGTTTATATGGAGAGGTGTGTAGTACGTGGACACAGTGAAAGGACTATCATTATGTATTTAAGCTCATATTTTTTTCTTGCCTCCTTTGTGTGAAGTGTGATACGCATCAACAGGACATATCCCATTGGTGTCCTGCCTCTGCTTGCATGTTGTTTTGCTTTTTTATATTAATAGACCTGTAAGTCATTTGACTACGGAGTGCAGTTTTGCCACTTCGGTGGCTCCTCCTTCTTGTGCATATATATGTCTGTGTTCATATATTCAAGTTGGTATTATATGCTATGTATTTTTCCTAAACTCCCCCTCCCTATCCATTTAATTTCCCTAATCCTCTTTCTGGTGTTCCTAACTCCCCCTCCCTATCCACAACTTCTCCCTAACCCTCTTCCCCCCACTGGATGCCATGTGGTGACCTGTTATTCTCAATCAGGAACCTGTGCCAACCAAGGTGGGAGGGTGGACATCTATTCGGGTTCTGTGGTCAGGAAGAAGTTGTCTAACATTCCCAATGGGCTTGACAGATTTAGACACAAATGAATTGTACAAACTTGGAATTCTTTTAATTTGTTACATGTGCACCCTGAGGCCCATGGAAATGTGGCGTGTAGTAAGAAATAAATACTAACAATAATAATAATAATGTCTTCATATTTTTATTTGTAAAACTGAAGACATAGGCCCTCATTACAACCCAGGCATTAAGGGGTTAACGGAGCCGTAAAAGGTGGCGGCGCCGTTAAACCCTTAACGCCTGATTACGAGGTCCCTTTGCGGGTTGGAGACTTTAACGCCTGCTTTTTGCAGGCGTTAAAAACCAACCCGCAAAGGGACCTTGGTGCTAAGTACGGTGCCGCAATTTGCGGCACCGTACTTAGCGCCTTCCCCATTCCCATTGAGCCATATGGGGCAAAAATGGGAATGGGGACGGGCCATGGCGGCATGGGGAATTACTGCCCCGCCAACCTCGGAATGGGGCGGTAATTCCCCATTCCGCCATGGCGGAGTCGGTAAGTTACCGGCATGGACCATGGTGCTATTAGCACCATGGTCCAACGCCAGGGTCGTAATGAGGGTCATAGTTAGGTTACATGTCTCGGTTTCCTGGTTAAGGTTGGATACACTGCTCTATAAATTACATATCATTCAAAATTAAACAAAGTGTGAACAGAAATGAAACATTGGTTTTGTGTATATACTTATTTATTTTTTATGATATTATTATTGGACTTAGTTTGTAAATAAGATGCACACATTTCTTTGGAGGTCCACAAACCATTGACGCTGCAGAGAATTCTATTTAGAATTGGATGATGCAAAACCAGGTTTGTAGTAAGTGCTTAGAGTAGCTGTTGTACCCAGGTAGTGTTGTTGATCATGTTTTATTAACTCTTGTCCCTAAAGCAGCCTCTACACACTCACCCCTTTTCCTAGGGTAATTCTCTTAACTGCCAGGCTATTATGCTAGTCTATGCAAAAAGAACAAGCATACTCGTCCTTGGCACTTAAGGGGTTTAATCTACACTATTATTAAATATAGTGTACATTGTTTTCTTGTTCACTGCTTAAAAAATGCAACTGAAGGTATTATGAAACGTGTGTTCCTATTTCCATAGCTAGCCACAATCTTGGATAGGAGAATTTGCCTTTTTAGTATTTGGTGTAGGATGGTAATATAAATAATTATGCGCCCCTCAAGTCACTTTAGCACTTGGTTTGCACCCACAATCAACTTCAAAATCACATTAACTAGTCTCTGCACCCGTGACAGAACCCATCTCTCTCGTCAGCTGGAACAGCAGAGGGTTCTCCCATTTGATTAATAACGACAATAATATTCTTGCATGTCACGAAATTTTATTGTTTCAAGAAACTTGGATGATGACTGCCCCATTATGGGACAATCACATCTTATTTCTTAATCCTGCTCAGCGTGGCATCTCTGGTCGTCCTACCTCTGGTCTTCTGACTGCCATAAAAATGGGCTGCCGCATTTCTGCTCAGCACTGGCACACTCCAAACAAGTTTCTTCAAATGATCAGGTTATCTATTCACAACATTAATTATGCCTTGATTAATGTATACTGGAACGCGGTTGGCATTTCTAATGACTGCTTCCTTAGGGCCCTAACGAATTTGTTGAATTTGGTTGCTCTTGATTCATCAGTTGCAAATATTATTTTGGCGGCCGATAAACATTTAAATTGCTTTCAACCACACTCCACTAACCGGCACAGAATATTCAAGTGGCTGTCATTAATATCAAATTATAACTTTGTAATGCTTAATGGAGCTTTTTCATCAGACTCGCCTCCAAATTCCACGTGGTCTAGAGGAAACAGTTCTTCCATAATTGATTACATTTTTGTAAATGCTGATTTTTTGAGGAGTATTGATAACTTCAAGGTAATCGTTAATGCTAACAGTGATCATAATCAACTTGTTGCTGAATGGATGAATCCTGGGCCATGTACACAAACTCCTAGGTCTTGTTTTCATCGAAATTTAACCTTGAACAATGGGGGAAACCGACTATGATGGTCAGCTCAATCCTTAAGTGACTTGAATGGTGCTTTGGACCATCTCTCTAACAAACGAATTACGCAGTACTCTACGCTAATGCAACATTTTCAACCTTGCAGACCATCAAATAAAAATAGAGTGATTGGTCCTAAGCTCTATGCTTTTAACCCAAATGTTCATCAGCTCAAAACCCATACTCGGGCCCTAAAACGTCAGGCCATGCTCGGGCCGAGAGTTTTGAGAGCTGATTTGTTAAGAACCATTAAAACCAGGCATAAAAATGCACTAAAATCCCTTAAATCCCAAATGTACCAAGTGGATGGTGAACTGCTACTCCAGTCTGCCTGTGCTAAAAATGCAACTGGGTTATGGTCTCTTATAAACAAAAACACCAACAGCCTCCATCTGGTATCTCAAGCAAATTGCGTATCTGAACAACTGTGGGCAGCCCACTTCACGTCTTTATATGCCAGTCCTCCTCTAAAACAATCCTCAACAGATTATGATCCGCAGCCTTTTCATCTATCTTTCGACTTAGATGATATTAAATTTTACATCACCAAAGTCAGCAACTCTGGTGCTTGTGGTCCAGATGGTCTTTCCAATCGAATGTTTAAACAACACCCACACTTTTGGGCGGAAATTCTGAATAAGATCTTGACCACCATTAATGAGACCCAGTGTTTACCCTCTAGTTGGACCCATTCAATAATAGTCCCTATCTACAAAAAGGGTGATCGATCCTTACCATCTAGTTACAGGCCCATAGCGCTCTTAGACGCTCCAGCTAAAATATTTACGAGGATCATCCTACGGGACTTTAATTTCTGGACCAAGCAAAACAACCTGAGAGATCCCCTTCAGACGGGATTTGTCGCAGGCCTGGGCACATCCCCAAATCTTATGGTCTTAAACATGTTGAGGTCTAAGTATGCTGATAAAAATCAAGCCTTATATCTAGCCTACATCGACTTCAAAGCAGCTTTTGACTCAATTGATCGAGCTATCCTTTTCCATAAATTGAGGTTACATAAATGTCCTGCCTCTCTTCTCTCTTTAATCATACTTCTTCACACTGACACTACTATAAAGGTTCATCTCTCTATGGCTGGTGTACTTTCGTCTTTCATCAAAACAGCCCTAGGCCTTAAACAAGGCTGTATTCTAGCGTCCGCGATTTTCAATTTTTTTATTTTCGATCTTGGTATCTGTCTCCAGAACACTGTGAGTGACTCTCCGAAACTTGTGCCCCACACCATAAGTTATTTAGCATATGCTGATGACTTAATTCTTATTTCTCAAACCCCCTCGGGGCTGCAAAAACTTCTGAATACTCTAGCCACGTACGTAAAGATAAATAATCTTACAATCAATACTCAAAAAACGCAAGTTATGATTTGCAAACCACCGCACAAAAAAAACAAAATTAAACAATCCACCTGGTATTTTCATTATGATCTATTAATCCAAGTAAGCCTGTACAAATACTTGGGTGTTCATATACAGGACTCTTTCTCGGCCCTCGATCAACAAACAGAGATTTTTTTTAAAACTTCGCGTGCTCATTGCTCAGGCCAAGATCTTGAAAAGTAAATTCGGCAAATTTACGTTGAAACATATTTTGCTATTCTATCAACAGAAAGTAATTCCATCCCTTTCTTATGGTCTCTATACGATGCTCCCAAGAAAATCCCAATGGTGGCGAACTATAGAAGGGACTTTCTGGAAACAATTATTGCAATTGCCCAAAAGCACTCCACTTCCATTAATCAGACATGAACTAGGTATTACATTGCTAGAATCTCAAATTAAATGGAAGATGTGCGCTTTATTAAGGAAAGCTACCTTGGGCCTGACCTCTGGCGGCTTGCTGACTATTTTAGCTCAACATCTGCTAGCACAAGATCATGTCTTTTCCAAAACGTGGTGCAATATTGTTTTGAACGCACTTGCAGACGCAAGCATCACATTTGAGCTATTGTTAATAAACCCAGTTCGAGCGAAACAAAAGCTGTTTGAATATGAATGGATTCAAAATCGCAACTTGTGCCTCCAGTATAAAGATTTTGATACACGTGACTTTGGCATAAAAGCCTTAAACATAACAGAACCCTACTTATTAAAGTGCCCGAGCCCATATATACGCCAACAATTCCTAAGGTTTCGTTTTAACCTCTGGCCCACAACACAAATTCTGGCCAGACGTAAGCTTATTCAAAAATGTGCAGATTTCTGTCGTTTTTGTTTAGATAAATCTCAAATCAAAACCTTGGAACATTGTATTCTATTCTGTCCAATGCTGGTATCTCAAAGATCGAAATATTTTAAAAAATGCAACTTGACCAAGTTTGTGGTTATGTCTACAAGCGATATTTGGTCAAATATAAATAATTTCCCGAATCTGAACATGCGTGTGGCAATCATTTGCTTTCTCGATTCGATGTCCCGAGATGGAATGATTCCCATTTGGGAGAATATGTAGGTTAGTCATTTATTTCTGATTTCTGTATTTCTGTATTTAACCTTCACATTGTTTTTGTTTTTAAATGAAATATTCCTAAATTGTATTGAAAAATTGTTAAATGTTTTGTATTATTTAGCTATATATTTGAAAGGATGATTTTATTATCCATATCAAATAAAATAAACAATAATAATAATTATACGTTCTATGCACTACATTGATGCTGAAAAAGTAGAAATAACTGAAGCTAGGATCTTCCCTTTCATTACACTTGGGTCATGTTGTTCATGGCCAATGTAGTCATATACTGCATTTATTGGAATGTTAACATCCTCAGTACGTCTGTCATATAGAGATGTTTGTACAAAGTGAGATAGCATTTCATTTGTGTGTAATTATTAATTTACAGATATTTTAGATAAGTGAATAGAGTTTTGTTGATCTCCAATGAGAATTTCTGTACTCTACAAAAGGTTATTTTGTACAACCTTAATTGGTAGAGTACTAGGAATACATTCAGTATTCATACAGTACTATTATGAAAAAAAACATTACATTTCACTACCTTTCTTTATATTTCTATTATGAAATAATTGTATTGGCTTTCAAACATGTTATATTGACTGAAGAGAGAAGATGAGATATCCATGAAATAAATTAGGGAAGCCATTGTGTAGATCATATGCTTGTTTGTTTATTGCATTGTTTAGAATTATTATGGCTAGTTGTCTGCTAGTGTTCTAAAATATATTTGTCGAAGGAGGTGGCTATTAACCATGGCTGGCTAGTAGCGCAAAAAGATCTATGGAATAAAAAAAACTTGAAATTCAAGGAAACAACTTTATTTGCCGGGGCATTAGAGTGAACAATACATTGCAACAAAGCCCTTGAAATTCAAGCAAAAAACTTTAGTTGCAGGGATTTTAAGGTAAGAACTTAATGCACCAAAACCCCTGAAATTCAGGTAAAGCCACTTTGACCTTGCGCCGCCTGTTGTGCAGCCTATGACCACAATGATGACATTAGCGATGACATCCCTGATGACATCACTGGTGACATCACTCATCACATCATCTATGAAATCACTGATTAGATTACAACACTTACCGGTTATGGCCGGTGCAATGGCCTTTGGCCGTGCCCATTGTATATTTTAACACATTGAGGGGCCACTAACCATGGCCTTCAGAGTTTCCCACTGTATATTTAACCACAATTAGGGGCCTCTAGCCATGGTCAGTGGCTGCGGCCTTCAGTTGTACCCACTGAATATTTTCACAAAGCAGTGGGTGACCGACCTGATTTCTCATATGGTTTCATCAGTGATGGCATCTGACATGTCTTAAGTGGCTTCGGAGTACGGTTAAGTGGGAGGGCTGTACATCTTGCAAGCCTACATTCAGTGTTTGGTCACTGCATATTTAGATGTCAGGGTGAGAGTGCATGGAATTGTGGCCTGTAAGTAAAAGTCACATGGTGACAGACACAGTGCAGTGTTAATGCACAAATGCAACATATTTGCGAATGTAAACGTGCATGCAGCTTAACCAGAAATTTGCCATATCACAGGGATATGGATTGAATCCTTATATGCAAAGACACACTTTTTAAATGTTGCATCTCTCTTTCTTGCACGTGTGATCTGCTGTACCAGTGATGTCACTCATGATGCCTTAAGTCATGTCATTTGTGTTGTCATCAGGGTGCATAAAAGCTACGCAATGCGAGCCTCATAGTTAAGGTGCCGCAGCTTCCAGCACCTGCAATTTCACGGGTTTTGTGACATCAATTCGGCACCTTAACATCACTTCACTTAAAGTTTTTTCACTGAATTTCAAGGGTTTCATCGCATCAGATTGTTTCACCTTAATGGGGCTTCAACTATTGTTTTTCCACTGAAAGTATATATATATATATATATATATATATATATATATATATATATATATATATATATATATATATATATATATTTATAATTCAACATATTGATTCCTTTTTAAAAGATGTCCATGCACTGAATACTGCAAGGGATGCTTATAGCTTCCTGTGAGAAATTGCATATTGCTCTATTGTTTTCAGTGGCAGGTTTGGAAACATGTGTCTAAATTAATTAGCCCAGTTTAGCGTTCCACACCAATTACAGCGCAGTTGCCTATTTAACAAATGCTAGGCCGACACAAGGTCCTGCTGCACAATTTTAGTGTTAAAAGCGGATGTTATTCGGTATGCAGAATGAAAGTTAGGTCCTTCACGGAAGATACAGCAGTGTTTCAGCAGTTTGCACAGATGCAGTATATGTCTTTTAATTGGCATATGTTGTTGTAATTCTGACCCCCATTCTGTGGAATGTTCATTATGTTTTACATCTTTCCTGTTCTCTGGATCTCCTCCAAATCTCCACATGATGACTCTCCCCATCTGCTTTGGTCCCTAAGCTTTGCGTTAAAGAAACCCGACTTTCACTGCAGGCGTGAGGGATGCCCGCTACTTCCCAGCTGGGCTGGGACTCCTGTAGTCATGCTGTGGTCTCTGAGGTTCAGTGGCACCTGTGCACTTAGATGTTGAGCTGCTTCACTACTATTCTGCAACAGCTTTCAAGGTTAGCCAGCAATAGTTCATCAATTTAATGGTTAATTTCTAACATGACCGATGGCTTAACAAAGGCAGCGCCATTTGTGCTGCATGGTGACGTAAAAAATTAATATTCTGTTCAGTCTACATCGTGATAACCTTAGAAACTGGGATATATATGTAACAGGACAGCAATAGCTGTTCTACAGTTTAGGTGAAACCTATGATCCATAGGAAAAGGGGACAATTCCATGGTTAATGACTTTTGAACCAGATAACGAATCAGCACAGCGTTTGACATTCCTATATTGGACCGGAAAGTTTTGCGCAAATCAGTGGTACAGTTCAAATGATATAAAGGGTCAAATACAGGGTGTGTTTTTCACTTTTACATTCATTTTCCCATAATGAGAATTTCCAATATTTGCTCACTTGCACAGCCCAAACCGCTGGATGTATTTGCACCAAATAAGAAACAAGTTGGGCACGAAGCACTGCAAAGAAATTCTTTGTTAGTTTGGTGCACATTTTCCCAGCAGTTTTTTTTATTTGTTGCAGAGTGGGGTGCCCCTGTAGCCAGAAAGTTATTTGTATCTCCCATGATGCATTGATGGTGGGAAGGTTTTTTTATTTTAATTTTATAGTGAATTGGTTAATTAAAATCGTATACACTTTTTTACAATAACATATCACAAAATTACAATCCATATAACATAAAATCATACTGTTATAACATTTTTTAAAATGTACAATTTTCCAATTTACCAATTTACAATTTACCGAATATATCCATTACTGTTGCTTTTCCGTTCAAATTTACATTTCCTTACAAGCAAGCAGCATCTATTACAAACTTTACTTCAGTATATACTCACTCCTGTTATGATATCTAAAAACATTCATCCACAAATTACATCCGTAAAACTATTATACAATTTTATCCTGTTGTTAAAATACCAAATAAACCACTTTATGAAAAACATTCTCCAATTAGACTGTACATAAAATATAGTGAGTTGAGTCCCTGCCTCTGGTGCATCACCTCATACTACCTAAACCAGGCTACTATGTCTCATCTAATCCCAGTTTCTCCAGTCAATTTTTCTTCCATTCATTACCAATTCTTTTACATATGTAGTATGATGCTCCTATATATACTACAGTTTCGGCCATATAGATAATTGACCAGAATTGATTGTCAGTTATCATCCTTATGTCATGCACTAGATCCTTACATCCCCCATAGTACCATTCTTGCAAGTTTAGTCAAGCACTTAGTAGGTGTCAAATCGATGCAATCTCTTTTGAACAGAATCTACACAGCCGTTTTTCTCTGGGTACCCCCCGCACCTATTTACTCCTTGCATGGCAATATGTTGAATCTCAGCATTGTTATAAATCTATTGAAGTCTCTATTTTTGATCTTCCATAGGTAACTGCGGGATGAGTGGCTAAAATCCCCTGTTGGCAATATATTGCATATTGTTTCTTTTTAGACAGAATGGCTAGATTTTCAATTACATCCCAATCTAAGGCTTTTAATGTCAGGCGCTCGTACCAATGTTTAATCTCACCTGATTCCGTTGGCCGTTCCAGATTTAATTACTCTAGGAAGGAGAGGACAGTATTTTCCAAGTCCTTTATAAAAACCGTTCATCTTCTCCCTCTTGGCCATACTCCTCCCAATCACACTCATCAAACCCTCCTCCATGTTGTCTACTACCGGAATTTTTACATAAAGCCTGCAACATCTGATTTTCCACAGTGTGACTAAGGAGGTTAGTTCCAACTCACACCTAATTGCCTCCACGGGTGTTGATCTGGCCAGCTTCATAACTGGCTTCCATAATTTCCCCTCTACCTTCCCCAGGGCAACTGTGTTTTTCGCCACCAACGAATCTAAGGCATATAAAGCACCTGCTACAATATATCCTTTAAACATTTATAGAAAGACCTCTATGCAATGTCCCCCCTTTTTAGCCATGTATGTTCTTATTAAATTACATGTTTTGGTTACCTTATTTTCTTTCATGTCGTGATAGAAATTTCAGGGAGGATTATTCATAATTGACATCCCTAAGTAAGGGTATATATCCACCACTTTAATCGTTTCCGTATCAATTTTCCAGTTACATTTTTTATTTTCCTTCTTCCTTTTCATTCCCCCAAACATCACAATTTTTGTTTTTTCCACATTCATTTGTAAGTTGTTATCTTTAGCATATATCTATATCTCTTTTATTGACCTTTGAAGTCCTATTGGGGTTTTATCTAAAATCGCTTTGTCTTCAGCGTACATCATCCAGCTGTTTACAAGTTCCCCAACTTTGGGTGGATGGTTATTTATGTTCTAGAATCTTTTCCACATATCTGCCACATAAATATTATACAAAACTGGAGATGTAACAGCGCCCAGTTTTAACCTCAGATTTGTTTTAATAGCTGGTGAGATATTAGCACCCTTATCTAGGCATATGGTCACCATAATTTCCCGATACATTTCTCTGAGAAAGTGGAGTATTATTGGGCAGATTTCCCAATCTGGCAATTTTCTCCATAGCTTGTCTCTATCGACTCAGTCGAATGCTCTTGAGTAGTCGATAAAACATACATATAGATTTGCATCCTTTTTATTACTGGTATCAGAGATAATGTGACTCAGCATAACCAAATTGTCTAAGGTACTATAACCCTGTCTGAAACCTGTTTGTTGTGGTAGCAATAACTTCTTTTCCCTACTCCATTTATTTATTGTTTGCAATAATAGCGAGTAAAAGATTTTACAGCTACTATCTGCCATGGCCAACAGCCTATAGTTTTTGGGGGAAGCTCTGTTCCCTTTTTTAAAAATAGGGACAAATATAGCCATACACCAGCTATCCGGTATTTTGCCCTCTTTACATATAGAGGAGAAGAGTTTCAATACGATAACCAACCCTTTTTTCAAGTTCCATTTTATAACTATGTTAGCCAACCCGTCCAGGTCAGGTGCTCTTGAGGATTTCATCTTACTTATTTTTAGGATGTCCACCATACCAAAAGGAAATGGTATCCCCTCACCCTCCCACCTCGTTCTGATTATTCCATTCAATTTCATGTCCACATAATATAGTTGGGAGATATATTTAATCCATTCTTCCAATGTGATGTCATTTACATCTGTGTTCTCATCTTCTATCAGATGCTGTCTGTATAAATACCAGAATTTCTTGGAATCATGTGTTTTGTATAAGATGACAATCATCCTCCAATTGGCATTGTGGGCATCTTGCTTATGTGATTTTAACCAATTTTTAAACTTCATTTGGATGATGGCCACTCTATGCCTCTTTTCACTCTCATTCATCCCCTTATCCTTCATTAGCATGTTTATTTCTGACTTAACCCCCTGTTTCTAATCATTAATCTGGTAGTCATATAGGTTATTATGTTTTTCCCCGTTCTTTGTGTTATTGTGGTTCTACTACTAGTGTTTGGTATCATATTCAAAAGATCCCAATTGCCTGTAATCCAATTAACGGGAGTTGGTTAAACATACTATTGAATTTAACCAGATTTTGTTTCGGTCCAACATATCCAGTTTCCCCCAGCCAAGATTTGTATGTTCATAATATTGCCTTTATGGCCTCTCTTTAGGTGGGGTATGGCCAATTTGAATTGTATTACTTCATGATCACTAAGGGGATTCCATACGTGTTCAACATTTGTCAAATTATTCCTTATCCCCTGGCTTGTGAAAATATAGTCAAGATGATAACTCACTTTTCCATTCGACCAAGTAGGATGAATTCCTCCCGGGAGACCTGGCTCTAAAAATGTCAGCCCCCAGCTCTGTAATATATTTACCCAAGTAATCCCATTCCCTATTTGCAGTGAGTGATTCTTCTTACTTCCTGACTTACCCAGTTCTGAGGGGGGGCTATCTCAAATCCCTCAAACAAGTCTTGACATTTTCCCATCTGCTCCAGAGCCACATTACAGTAGGGATTAAAATCCGCCACTACTATAATATCTGATTTGGGGGATTCCATCAATCATCCTTCAATTGCGCCAGTTTTCGCCTTTCCCATTGCTTCTATGTTTACCCTCCCTTCTTGGTAGTAAACATTTATCAATAATATTTCACAAAAATTGCCAAGCTTTCCAATAATTGCACACCATACAAAGGGAGAACACCCACATTTTCGATACTCTCTTATTCTTAGTGGCCATTTAGTCCCTATACATAACCACCCCACTGGTCGTTCCCTTCCCCCCAGACATAGCCGGTTACGTCAAGATATTATAGTCATCTGAAAGATTCGAGCTATTGACCCACGTCTCCTGTAGGGCGAAAATTGGATCCATCTTTGTTCAAGAAGGGGCGGAACCCTCTACTATTCTAGGAATAATAGATATTTCCTGGTCCATCTCCCTATCTCAGCAATCTTCTATGTAATACTTATCCGGTACCCACCTCCCAATTCTTTTTCTACTTGATGGAACTAAGAGGCCGATTCATGGAACAAACGTGCGCCGAAAATCTTTGCGCAAGCAGGCACGTGCACGCGTGCGATTCATGGAAGTCCGTGCGCGTGTTTTCCTCGGGATGTGCGCCAAACCCGTGCATGGCGCACACGTCACTGAAACATCCCGAAAGGCGTGCGCGACACGCACAGTGAAAGTGCACAACCTCGGAGCATACACCAGAAAGTGGGCGGAACACGGGGCGGAACGCGCGGAATGGGGAACAACGCGTGAAAATAAGGGCGTAACTGGGGATGTACTGCAGGGAAGCAGACGGAACACCCACAAGCACTCGAACCACACGTATTCATGGAATCGAATAGGGCAAAGCCACGCACAGCCAAAGACACGCAAAAGCTGAAACACGTCCGCCACAAGAAGGCAGGCGGTAGCGTCCCTGCGCATTACAAAAGTGGCAACATACAGCAATTGGGCCTGTGCGAGCGGGGCACGTGTATTTCGGGGGTGCGCGGGAAGTTACACACGCGATTGAGTGGGGTATGTGTATTTCAGGGGTGCGCGGGAAGTTACACATGCGATTGAGCGGGGTACATGTATTTCGGGGTTGCGCGGGAAGTTCCACACACGATTGAGCGGGGTACGTGTATTTCGGGGGTGCGCGGGAAGTTACACACGAGATTGAGCGGGTACGTGTATTTCGGGGGTGCGCGGGAAGTTACACACGCGATTGAGTGGGGTACGTGTATTTCGGGGGTGCGCGGGAAGTCACACACGCGATTGAGCGGGGTACGTGTATTTTGGGGTTGCGCGGGAAGTTACACATGCGATTGAGCAGGGTACGTGCATATCAGGGGTGCACGGAAAGTATCACACGCAATTCCATCAGGGTACGTGTATTACAGGGGTGCGCGGGAAGTTCCACATGCGAATGTCCAGGCTACGTGTATTTCGGGGTGCGTGGGAAGTTACACACACGATTGAGCGGGGTACGTGTATTTCGGGGATGCGCGGGAAGTTACACAAGCGATTGAGTGGGGTACGTGTATTTCGGGGGTGCGCGGAAAGTCACACACGCGATTGAGCGGGGTACGTGTATTTCGGGGGTGCGTGGGAAGTTACACACGCGATTGTGTGGGGTACGTGTATTTCGGGGTTGCGAGGGAATTCACACACGCGACTGAGCGGGGTACGTGTATTTCGGGGTTGCGTGGGAAGTTACACACGCGATTGAGTGGGGTATATGTATTACAGGGGTGCGCGGGAAGTTCCGCACGCAAATGTCCAGGCTATGTGTATTTCGGGGTGCGCGGGAAGTTTCACACGCAATTCCATCAGGGTACGTGTATTACAGGGGTGCGCGGGGAGCACCACACGTGAATTGCAAGTGCGGGTCCTCCCAGGTGTTCCCTCTATACCCTCCACGGCCCCTGCAGGTGGCTCACGCCACAGGGGCCTACCCTGCACATGTCCTGCAGGCACCCCATCCACCATGGCCATGCCCCCCAGCCAACCCACATGTGAACTTGCACTACTGCCCACCAACGCATGTCCCCCTGCACCCCCAGCCACCAGGGGCACCCTCCACCAGGCCCCCACCCATGTTTCCCACCACCCCCAACCCCCAGCACTGTGGGGCACCTGCCAGCAGGCCCCCACCCATGTCCAACTCATGTTCCCCACCACCCCCACCCCCCAGCACTGTGAGGCACCTGCCAGCAGGCCCCCACCCATGTCCAACTCATGGTCCCCACCACCCCCACACCCCAGCAGTGCAGGGGCACCCTCCAACAGGCCCCCACCCATGTCTCCCACCACCCCCACCCCCCAGCAGTGCAGGGGCACCCTCCACCAGGCCCCCACCCATGTCTCCCACCACCCCCACCCCCCAGCAGTGCAGGGGCACCCTCCACCAGGCCCCCACCCATGTCTCCCACCACCCCCACCCCCCAGCAGTGCAGGGGCACCCTCCACCAGGCCCCCACCCATGTCCAACTCATGTTCCCCACCACCCCACCCCCCAGCAGTGCAGGGGCACCCTCCACCAGGCCCCCACCCATGTCTCCCACCACCCCCACCCCCCAGCAGTGCAGGGGCACCCTCTACCAGGCCCCCACCCATGTCCAACTCATGTTCCCCACCACCCCCACCCCCCAGCACTGTGGGGCACCTGCCAGCAGGCCCCCACCCATGTCCAACTCATGTCCCCACCACCCCCACCACCCCCACCCCCCAGCACTGTGGGGCACCTGCCAGCAGGCCCCAACCCATGTCCAACTCGTGTTCCCCACCACCCCCACCCCCCAGCAGTGCAGGGGCACCCTCCACCAGGCCCCCACCCATGTCCAACTCATGTCCCCACCACCCCCACCCCCCAGCACTGTGGGGCACCTGCCAGCAGGCCCCCACCCATGTCCAACTCATGTCCCCACCACCCCCACCCCCCAGCACTGTGGGGCACCTGCCAGCAGGCCCCCACCCATGTCCAACTCATGTTCCCCACCACCCCCACCCCCCAGCAGTGCAGGGGCACCCTCCACCAGGCCCCCACCCATGTCTCCCACCACTCCCACCCCCCAGCAGTGCAGGGGCACCCTCCACCAGGCCCCCACCCATGTCCAACTCATGTTCCCCACCACCCCCACCCCCCAGCACTGTGGGGCACCTGCCAGCAGGCCCCCACCCATGTCCAACTCATGTTCCCCACCACCCCCACCCCCCAGCAGTGCAGGGGCACCCTCCACCAGGCCCCCACCCATGTCTCCCACCACCCCCCCCCCCAGCACTGTGGGGCACCTGCCACCAGGCCCCCACCCATGTTCCAACTCATGTTCCCCACCACCCCCACCCCCCAGCAGTGCAGGGGCACCCTCCACCAGGCCCCCACCCATGTCTCCCACCACCCCCACCCCCCAGCACTGTGGGGCACCTGCCAGCAGGCCCCCACCCATGTCCAACTCATGTTCCCCATCCACCCCCACCCCCCAGCACTGTGGGGCACCTGCCAGCAGGCCCCCACCCATGTCCAACTCATGTTCCCCACCACCCCCACCCTCCAGCAGTGCAGGGGCACCCTCCACCCACCAGGCCCCCACCCATGTCTCCCACCACCCCCACCCCCCAGCAGTGCAGGGGCACCCTCCACCAAGCCCCCACCCATGTCCAACTCATGTCCCCACCACCCCCACCCCCCAGCACTGTGGGGCACCTGCCAGCAGGCCCCCACCCATGTCCAACTCATGTTCCCCACCACCCCCACCCCCCAGCAGTGCAGGGGCACCCTCCACCAGGCCCCCACCCATGTCTCCCACCACCCCCACCCCCCAGCACTGTGGGGCACCTGCCAGCAGGCCCCCACCCATGTCCAACTCATGTTCCCCATCCACCCCCACCCCCCAGCACTGTGGGGCACCTGCCAGCAGGCCCCCACCCATGTCCAACTCTTGTTCCCCACCACCCCCACCCTCCAGCAGTGCAGGGGCACCCTCCACCCACCAGGCCCCCACCCATGTCTCCCACCACCCCCACCCCCCAGCACTGTGGGGCACCTGCCAGCCGGCCCCCACCCATGTCCAACTCATGTTCCCCAGCCAACATGTCATCACAATCTAGATCCCTGGTCCCTATGGTCAGCCCCCAAATGCAAAACACCCACCCGAGTATTGCATCCACCCACTCATAATTGGCAATTACATGACAGAACACCAATTGCAAGTTCCGAAACAAACACATTTCCCTCACATACACCCAATGGGTGTCAGTGAATCTCAAAACCCATATCATGATATGCATGAAACCAATGAGATACTACACATTGAAGTTCAATAAAAAAATGTGTATTAAAGCAAACATAGATAGAATCAAAAATAAAGAAACAGAAATGGGAATGTACAAAAATGAAAAGAAGCACGTCCATGAAAAAAAGCAAAACCAAAAATCATAATCCAAAGTAATGGTGTCCAAAGTCACTGTCCACAAAAGAAAATCCAATGGGAAATAATAATTGAAAGCCATTGCTCCATGGTCAAATTGTGAAAGAAAAATACAATCCAACAGTGAACTATGTACATACGAACAAGCCAGGGTCCATTATCCCAACAAAAGAAATGAAACCTATCTAACTACACTAACTAATAAAATAAACTATATACAAAAATGTAGCCAATGTCCAAAAGGTCCAAAATAAATCCCCAAAAAAAGGAAACCTAACACTACCTACATAACTATGTACAAGGGCAGCGGGCTAGTTTGACGGCTCACTTTTGGATGTCCCGGGCCAGGGCATCATCGAACTCCTGCTCAATGTCCCGGAGGCGGTCCTCCTCCATGGCCCCGAGGGTCCGCAGGGCCGTCGACGTGCCCACCTCCAAACCCCTGCAGATTGCCTCGAGGGACTCGGCCCGCCTCAGGGCCCTCCGCATGGAGTTCTCCGCCCTGACCATTGTGAGCCGTGCCTCTTCCGCCCGCTGCCGCTCTGCATCTATGTCGTGGCCCAACCGCTGCCACACGGAAGACACTCTCTGTCCTGGGTCCTCCTGCCCTCTGGCCGATGCCTGCCCCTCCAATGTTGAAGGCCCCGAGCCTTCATGGCTCCCACCACGTTGCTGCTGCTGCTGTGCCTCTGCCCGTGCACTGCCTCCTGCTGCCTGCACATCCTCCGCCGGCTGGGGTGCAGTCGTTGATGTGGCCATCCCTGCTGGACGTCCGACTCCCGACTGGGGCAGGGATGCCTCCTCCACCAGCCTGGCAGCACCGTCAGAGGCAGCTCCACAGGGCACACAGGTGACTGATGGGTGGGAAAATGGCACGGAGGACGACTGGCGCGTAGGGTGTTCAGTTGAGGAGGGGGTCGTAGCAAGCCCCAGCAAACGGAGGAATCCGGACTGGGTGACCTGTCCCAGCAGGCTGACGTGGTCAACGAGCCATTCGAGATGACGTGCAGTCTCCTCATTAAAAGGCTGCAGGTCACCTCGCATGGCCCGTTGACGCAACGCCACACCAGTCAGGACAGGCTCAACCCGGACCCGGATAGCCACGTTCGCAGGCAGAGGAAGGCCAGGTGTCGTTTGCTCATCCCCTGCCTGAAAACGGGTCTGGACGTAGGCATCCCTGCTGGTGCAAGATGATGCAGGGACAGGATCAGGGACAGGATTGCACACAGGCACCTCCGCGGCGGCCTGTGCTGCCTCCTGTCCCTGGTCCTGCACTGCACCACTAGCACCAGTGGGATCCCCACCTCCAGACCCCGTCTCTGTTGCTTGCACGGCCTCCTCCTCCAACAAACCCCCCACCAACCTGGATGACTCCGTGCCATCTTCCCCCATTGGGCCCTGTGGGGTCCCAGCTGCCCCTTCTGCTGGAGAGGAGTCCAACTCCAACCTCCGCCTCTTGGACCTCCCCCCGGCAGCTGAGGCCTGGGACGCGGCACCGGACTCCTCACTCCCTGACGAGATGACAACATGGGAGGGGAGCCGGGCCTTGCGTCTCCGGCTGGCGGTGGGATCTCCGCCGATGTGCTCCACAGCACCTTCTCCGCCATCTTCATCAGTTGACGCTGAAGACAGGGAGAAAAAAAACACAGGCATCAGGGCACTGTACAATGGACACATACACACATGACAGTTGTACATGAGTGGCATTGGCAAACCTCAGACATGCCATCACAATCCCCAACACACATGTCATTTCAACTCGCACACATGAGCCATACCACAGCCATATCGCAACTGCCAGCACCATCCATACCCATACAACAGCATGAGCAGGCAAAGCTGAGCCAGACATCACATGCAACACAGGAAGTGCACCACACATGTACACACACCACCACACTTACATGCATGTGTACACCTCTGGCAAGTGTCGCAGTGTTCAGATGGGCATCCATGTCACATCTGCCAATCAGGCTTCCACATCCCGCTGTCACATGCATCCATGTTGCATCACTGTTGCACCCTTGTCAAATACACACAAATGCACATGTACACAGTGCTGATACATGCAGCTGAAAACAACATACATGCGTGACATCACGGACATGTTTACTTACATACACATTCATCCAAACATGTGTGCCCACACAACTGCATTTGGCATGCAAGCCTACACACACAAGTACCATCCATGTCTCACACATTCCAGCCCTCGCATGTGTTAGCCCCACGGCCCTGTACACCCCCACCCATACTCGACCCCATACAAACAGATGTGCAACCTGCACACTACTGCTCACAATCAGGATGCATGTACACTTACCGCTCGACTCCAGACGGGTCTGCCTCTCAAGGACCTGGACGTGGAGCGCTGGGGATATGCGTTCCAGGACCCTCATCTGATCTTCCGACAAGTGGCCCCGGCGCCCCTTGGCATCCGCTGCCTTCAAGAGGCGCCAGGCCTTGTTCAGGGTTCTGGACCTGAAGTCCTCCCAGCTCTTCTTGACATGTTGGAAGTCGCGGACTGCCACCCCCTCCGCGTTGATGGCAGTCCCGATGTCAGTCCAGATCCGAGTCCGTCCTTCCTTGTCGGCGCGGGAACTTCTGAAGAGGGCATCATACTGCCCCAGGACTTGCTCCACCAGGACACCAACTTCGGTGGCACTGAAGCTGCTGCCCCTCTGCCTCTCTGGCCGGGGGTTGTCAGTGGTCTCAGATGGTGTTTGCCCCGACATGACAACCCCAGAGGCAGGAGTGGGTGGGCAACTGGGTCCTGGGGCTGGGCTGTGGAGCGATGGAATCCCAGTCGGGAGTCTACGGTTACAGCAGGGGCGGTCACAGCAACAGCACCCCTGGCTGATGTGCAGGCAGCAAATGGCAGGGCACGTGGGCAGCAGGCAGTCAGGCAGCAGCAGATGGCAGGTGGGAGCGTGCTCGGGGCTCTGGGGGGCAGTAATTCGGCCTTCTGGGCAGGAGCGTGGTCTTCCGTGTGCTTACGCGTGGCCAGCTTGATACGGAGTGAATTGGCACGTGAAAATCCTGCACGTCTGCGTGTAATTCGAGGAAAGGCCCTTAGCGCATATGCACATCAGCACGCATATGCAATTTCATTGGACCAAAGGCCCTTAGCGCGTGAGCGCGTGCGTCTGTAACGTGACGCGCGCGGGTGTTTCCCTCATTACATGTGATGACAGAGCACACGTGGTAAAACTGCACATCCGAGTGTCATTGCGTGTGATCGGAGGGAAGTGAGCGTACACGCGATTGGCCTGGGTACGTGTGTTTTGGGGTGCGCGGGAAGTTCCACACGCGATTAGCCTGGGTACGTGTGTTCCGGGGTGCGTGGGAACTTTCACACGCGATTGGTGGAAATCCACGTGTGTTCTGTCATCACGTGCAATGAGGGAAATACCCGCGCGCGTCATGTCACAGACGTGCTCACGCGCTAAGGGCCTTTGGTCCAATGAAATCGCATATGCGTGCTGACGTGCATACGCACTAAGGGCCTTTCCTCGAATTACACGCAGATGTGCAGGATTTTCACATGCCAATTCACTCCGTATTAAGCTGGCCACGCGTAAGCACACGGAAGACCACGCTCCTGCCCAAAAGGCTGAATTACTGCCCCCCAGAGCCCCGAGCAGCCTCCCACGAGCCATCTGCTGCTGCCTGCCTGCCTGCCTGCCTGCCTGCCTGCTGCCACCGTGCCCTGCCATTTGGTGCCTGCACATCAGCCATCTGCAGGGGTCCATTTGCTGTGTCCACCCCTGCTGGAACAGAAGACTCCCGACTGGGATACCATCGCTCCACAGCCCAGCCCCAGGACCCAGCTGCCCACCCACTCCTGCCTCTGGGGTTGCCATGTCGGGCACTGAAACATCTGGCACCACTGGCAACCACCAGCCAGAGAGGCAGAGGGGCACCAGCTTCACTGCCACCGAAGTTGGTGTCCTGGTGGAGCAAGTCCTGGGGCAGTATGATGCCCTCTTCGGAAGTAAGCGCGCCAAGAAGGAAGGACGGACTCGGATCTGGACGGACATCGTGACTGCCATCAACGCGGAGGGGGTGGCAGTCCGCGACTACCAACATGTCAAGAAGCGCTGGGATGACTGCAGGTCCAGGACCCTCTTGAAGGCCCGGCGCCTCGTGGAGGGGGGCCGTGGCTGCATGAGTCCCATCCAGATGAGGGTCCTGGAACGCATAGGCCCAGCGCTCCACGCCCAGATCCTTGAGAGGCAGACCCGTCTGGAGTTAAACGGTAAGTGGCCAAGCATTTCTGTGTGAGACAGGGCATGTCGCAGTGTGCTGGTTGTCTGATACTTGCCTGTATGTGTGACATAGGCCATGTATGCATGTGTGTGTGCAGGGACTTCATGCATGTGAGACCAGTAATGTGTGAACCACACGGTTGGTGCATGTGTTCAAATGCAACATGGGTTGCCCTATGCGGAATGGCCACATGAAAGCATGCCAGTCTCTGTTCCTGGACATGGGTGGGGGTGAGGGATGGGTGCTGATGCCATGTACATGTATGCTGTCCATGTCTATGTGTCTGACCTGTGTGTCTGTGACTTGTGAATGCCAGGGATGCATGACACATGTCTGTCGCAATGTTCAGGTTCACTGATGCAGCCTAGTCATCCTTGTATCCACTGTGTCTGTGGTGTACGAGGCCAGATGGATGAAACTAGGGTGAAGTGTGTGCATGTGATAGGCATGGCCCATGATGCATGTGAGTTCCAAAACAACATTGTATGTTCCATGAATCCCTTGGACATGTATGCTAATGTCCATAGCATGCGCCATGCCTGTTACCGCATGTGTTTTACCTGCACTGAGCCATGTGTTGTGGAGGGACATGATGGAAGTGATCTTTGACAGTGCCACTCATCTGCTATTGCTTCCTGTCTAGGGGACCATTGTACAGTACCCTGATGCTTGTGTTCTATGTCTCCCTCTACACAGCGCCACGTGAAGAAGAGGGCGGAGACGGCTCTGTGGAGCAAAGAGGCGGGGATGCCCACACGGCAGCAGCGGAAGGGGTGGGTGAGCCCCCACAGGGGCTTGCAACGGCGGAAGATGGGGTGGAGCCATCCAGGTTGGTGGTTTCCACAGAGGAGGAGGAGGCCGCTACTGAGGCGCACATGGGGCCTGGTGGGGGCATCCCTGCTGGTGCAAGTGTTGCAGTCCAGGGGCAGGGGAAGGAGGCAGCACAGGTCACCGTGGAGGGGCCTGTGCATGTCACTGTCCCTGACACTGTGACTGCACCACCATGCACCAGCAGGGATGCCCCATGCTAGGCCCTTCCGCAGGTAGGGGGGATGTCCATGTCATCTGACTCCCCTCCACCTGCGGACAAGGGGACCCCTGGCCGTATGGAGAAGGTCCTGATTGGTGTCACGTTGCGCACAGGTGCAATTCGTGATGAGGTGCGTGCTTCCCGGGAGGAGCATGCACGTCATCACGGAGAGCACCGTGCCGACGTGGCCCAGTTGGGAACGGCCATGGTCGGGGGTTTCCTACATGTGTCGGACAATCTGGCGACCCTCTCCTCCTCTGTGGAGACTATGCACCAGTCGTTCTCCATGCCGTCTTCCGGCCCAGATGCCACCAGGGCCCCCTGTGGACCTGCCCCGACCAATGCAGCCGGCTCGGTGGGGATCCCATCCCTGCCACAGTCGGGAGTCGGAGGTCCAGCAGGGGTGGACACACCAGCAACTGGACCCCAGCAGATGGAGGATGTGACAGCATCATCGGGCAGGGCACGTGCACGACGGCGTCGGTGGATTCCATCAGCCTGGATGCCATTGTGCTGGCACAGGCAGTTGCGTCGGGGGCAGCGGCAGGCTCGACGTGTGAGGCATCATGGCTCGGGGCCATCAACATCAGGGGTGCAGGCATCGGCCGGAGGGCAGGAGAACCCTGGAATGGGAGTGGCTTCAGTGTGGGAGCGGTTGGGCCAGCAGATAGGTACGGAGCGGCAGCGGACAGAGGAGGAACGGCTCACAATGGTCAGGGCGGGGAACTCCATGCGGAGGGCGCTGAGGCGGGCTGAGTGCCTCGAGGGTCTTCGCAGTGAGTTGGAGCTGGACACTGCTTTATCCCTGCGAGACCTCGGGGCCAGGGAACATGCCCGCCTCCAAGCCATTGAACAGGAGTTCGATGATGCCCTGGCCCATGACAACATCCAGTGTGCCGTTGGACTAGCCCGCTGCCCATGTAAATAGTTATGTAGTTAGTGTTAGGCTTCTTTTGTTTTTTGATTTTTTTTGGACCTTTTGGACATTGGCCACATTTTTGTATATAGTTTATTTTATTAGTTAGTGTTGTTAGATAGGTTTCATTTCTTTTGTTGGGATAATGGACCTGGCTTGTTCGTCTGTACATAGTTCACTTTTGAATTTTATTTCACTTTCACAATTTACCCATGGAGTAATGACTTTCAATTATTATTTCCCATTGGATTTTCTTTTGTGGACAGTGACTTTGGACACCATTACTTTGGATTATGATTTTAGCTTTTGCTTTTTTTCACGGACATGCTTCTTTTCATTTCTGTACATTCCCATTTCTGTTTCTTTTTTTTTAAATCTATTTATGTTTCCTTTAATACATATTTTTTATCGAACTTCAATGCGTAGTATCATCTCATTGGTTTCATGCATATCATGATATGGATTTTGAGATTCACTGACACCCATTGGGTATATGTGAGGGACATGTGTTTGTTTCGAAACTTGCAATTGGTGTTCTGTCATGTAATTGCCATTTCAGAGTGGGTGGATGCAATACTCAGGTGGCTGTTTTGTATTTGGAGGCTGACCATAGGGACCAGGGATCTAGATTGTGATGACATGTTGGCTGGGGAACATGATTTGGGGCCTGCTGGCAGGTGCCCCACAGTGCTGGGGGGTGGGGGTGGTGGGGAACATGAGTTGGACATGGGTGGGGGCCTGCTGGCAGGTGCCCCACAGTGCTGGGGGGTGGGGGTGGTGGGGAACATGAGTTGGACATGGGTGGGGGCCTGGTGGAGGGTGCCCCTGCACTGCTGGGGGGTGGGGGTGGTGGGAGACATGGGTGGGGGCCAGGTGGAGGGTGCCCCTACACTGCTGGGGGGTGGGGTGGTGGGAGACATGGGTGGGGGCCTGTTGGAGGGTGCCCCTGAACTGCTGGGGGGTGGGGGTGGTGGGGAACATGAGTTGGACATGGGTGGGGGCCTGCTGGCAGGTGCCCCACAGTGCTGGGGGGTGGGGGTGGTGGGGAACATGAGTTGGACATGGGTGGGGACCTGCTGGCAGGTGCCCCACAGTGCTGGGGGGTGGGGTGGTGGGGAACATGAGTTGGACATGGGTGGGGGCCTGCTGGCAGGTGCCCCACAGTGCTGGGGGGTGGGGGTGGTGGGGAACATGAGTTGGACATGGGTGGGGGCCTGCTGGCTGGTGCCCCACAGTGCTGGGGGGTGGGGGTGGTGGGAGACATGAGTTGGACATGGGTGGGGGCCTGGTGGAGGGTGGTCCTGCACTACTGGGGGGTGGGGGTGGTGGGGAACATGAGTTGGACATGGGTGGGGGCCTGCTGGCAGGTGCCCCACAGTGCTGGGGGCTGGGGGTGATGGGGAACATGAGTTGGACATGGGTGGTGGCCTGGTGGCAGGTGCCCCACAGTGCTGGGGGGTGGGGGTGGTGGGAGACATGGGTGGGGGCCTGGTGGAGGGTGCCCCTGCACTGCTGGGGGGTGGGGGTGGTGGGGAACATGAGTTGGACATGGGTGGGGGCCTGGTGGCAGGTGCCCCACGGTGCTGGGGGGTGGGGGTGGTGGGAGACATGGGTGGGGGCCTGGTGGAGGGTGCCCCTGCACTGCTGGGGGGTGGGGGTGGTGGGGAACATGAGTTGGACATGGGTGGGGGCCTGCTGGCAGGTGCCCCACAGTGCTCGGGGGTAGGGGTGGTGGGGAACATGAGTTGGACATGGGTGGGGGCCTGGTGGAGGCTGCCCCTGCACTGCTGGGGGGTGGGGGTGGTGGGAGACATGGGTGGGGGCCTGGTGGAGGGTGCCCCTGCTCTCCTGGGGGGTGGGGGTGGTGGGGAACATGAGTTGGACATGGGTGGGGGCCTGCTGGCAGGTGCCCCACAGTGCTGGGGGTTGGGGGTGGTGGGGACATGAGTTGGACATGGGTGGGGGCCTGGTGGTGGGTGCCCCTGCACTGCTGGGGGGTGGGGGTGGTGGGAGACATGGGTGGGGGCCTGGTGGAGGGTGCCCCTGCACTGCTGGGGGGTGGGGGTGGTGGGGAACATGAGTTGGACATGGGTGGGGGCCTGGTGGAGGGTGCCCCTGGTGGCTGGGGGTTCAGGGGGACATGCGTTGGTGGGCAGTAGTGCAAGTTGACATGTGGGTTGGCTGGGGGGCATGGCCATGGTGGATGGGGTGCCTGCAGGACATGTGCAGGGTAGGTCCCTGTGGTGTGAGCCACCTGCAGGGTCCGTGGAGGGTGTAGAGGGAACACCTGGGAGGACCCACACGTGCAATTCAGGTGTGGTGCTCCCCGCGCATCCCTGTAATACACGTACCCTGATGGAATTGCATGTGATACTTTCCGCGCACCCCTGATATGCACGTACCCTGCTGATATCGCGTGTGAACCTTCCCACGCACCCCAAGATACACGTAGCCAGGAGATTCGAGTGTGTAACTTCCCGCGCACCCCTGATATACATGTACCCTGCTGACTTTGCATGTGAAACTTCCCACGCACCCCAAGATACGCGTAGCCTGGAGATTCGCGTGTGTAACTTCCCGCGCACCCCGAAATACACGTGGCCAAGAGATTCGCGTGTGGAACTTCCCGCGCACCCCAAAATACACGTAGCCAGGACATTCGCGTGTGGAACTTCCCGCGCACCCTGAAATACACGTAGCCAGGACATTCGCGTGTGGAACTTCCCGCGCACCCCTGGAATACACGTACCCTGCTGATATCGCGTGTGAAACTTCCCGCGCACCCCGAAATACACGTAGCCAGGACATTCGCGTGTGGAACTTCCCACGCACCCCTGATATACACGTACCCTGCTGAATTCACATGTGAAAATTCCCGCGCACCCCTGATGTACACGTACCCTGATGGAATCGCGTGTGGAACTTCAAGCGCACCCCTGCAATACACGTACCCTGCTGAAATCGCGTATGGAACTTCCCGCGCACCCCAGAAATACACGTACCCTGCTGAAATTGCGTTTGGAACTTCCCGTGCACCCCTGAAATACACATAACCTGATGGAATCGCGTGTGAAACTTCCCGCGCACCCCTGAAATGCACGTACCCATCTGAAATGACGTGAGGTACTTCCCGCGCACCCCAGTGATACACGTAGCCCGCTTGCCGTGCTGGTACAGGGTTAGAGCAGCCCTTTGCGCTGGATTGGGGATTTTGATGGCTTTTCCCTGCGCGAGAGGCGTTCTTGGAGGCGTAACTGGCGCTGCTGCAGGGTCGCTGCGCCACTGTGCGCCACGGCTGGTTTTGGTAGCTGGAATCCATGAATACGCTGTGCGCGGAAATGGGTTTTGGCGCGCGCGGCTGGCGCAGGGATTCGCACGTGCAGACTGTGCGCCAGCCGCATGCGCCACTTGTGCGCTGAATTCTATGAATTACCCCCTAAATCTTTCTTCACATATTGGTTTGAAATGTTATTCCCATTCACAACTATGTTCTCAATATTGTTGCAAATTATGATTTCAAAATCTTTCTCACACAAGGCACTGGAGTATTTCCTAATTAAGTGCACAATAACTGCTGTCCCAAACTGTATGATTGTCCAGTTCTCCCAACTTCTGTATTCTTGTAATATTACTCTCTATGTCTGTGGATTTAATACATTGGAGTTGAGGGATCTTCTGCAATTGTCCTAGTAGCCAGGCACGATTAAGATTGGGGCTTTCTTCCTTTGGGTTTCTTTCCAATATCATAATACTCTTTTCCAAATTCATCACGATTCCTCTTTATCCCTAACTCTTTCTGACATTCTTTTACAGTCAATCCATCTATTTTTACTCATAGACAATCTCTCCATTTGCCCCATGTACACCTCTTTTTCTCTGGAAATTAAGCGTAGAATTCCCTTGTTTACTGGTATTTCTCCACCCCTTCACTACATTAGTCCAGGGCCCCGCATCTTAATTTATAATAGAAGGGGGAACTTCTTGAGAGCACACTGACTTGTTTTTCTCTTTTAACCATTTTTCAATCACCAATTCTTGTTTATGAAATTTTTTACTTCCCTCCCCTTTTTCTTTTTTTGTTGGTATATTTTTGTATTTATATAGCACTACAAACCCTCAGGCATCTGAGCGCTGCTTACCCCCGGTGTGTGGTACTCATTTATCAACCTCGGAAGGATGAAAGGCTGCAGGCTCTGCACAGAGAGCACTCTACTTGCTGTGCTATCTGACCGGCAGGTATTTTAATTCAAATTCATCTCAAATCTATTTCCTACTTCAAGACGCTCTATATTCTCCAAGGAAGTCCCTGCCAGGGCAGCGCTTTTTTTTAAATCATATTAGTCTTTATAATTTTTCCTCCCTTTTCTCTGCTTTTTATCCCTCTTTTATTATTTCTTTTTCGATGCATCCTTCTTTTCAATCCTTATGAATGGAGTTCTCTCCATTGGTGTTGATCTCTAAATTTATAATCTCTTCCTCCCATAATCTATTTTTGTTTAGCTCTAATGGCTCTATATCCATATCATTAGTCCCTGACCTTCCTCAGTCACCATCATACAGAGCTCACTCAGATCCTCAACCTCCTCATCAATTTTCCTCTCTTTTTCCATAGTATTCTTATTTTTGTCTTCGTTGATGGCTGTTTTTCACTCATTATTTTCATATGCTCAGTAACATGTTCTACTCAGTTCTTCACAATTTGTTGTTCCTTTATGAGCCGAATACATATGCCTAAGAGTATGTCCACTGTAGTTGTGAGCAAATCTATTTTTCCCCCATCTTTAAGGAAATATCGGCTATACTTTCCGGGCTATTCCAAGAATTATCTTCATCATTCATTGAGATGTTATCTAGGGCCAGTTTTTCTAAATCTGGTGTCATTTACAAATTGGTCCCTATTACAGTATCCATATTCTCTAAATTCTCCATACTTGTTTCCAATTGAGAGGGGTGGGGGGTCACACCAACCGAAAGCCCCACAGAGTGTCACCTAAAATCATGGTATAAATTAAGGAGTGAGTTATTGTCAATCATAGAACTATTATCAGGTAATGAGCTTTTTTCTTCAACCAACATCTTTTTTTGTCAATAAACATATTATTTTTCATTGTTCCATCCTTACCTTATCAGTAGGACCTTTTTTTCCCCACCTGCGGATGTTTACCATCTACTGGGGGGTTAATGGGTGATACACTCCTATTAGCCTTTTTCTTTTTCAAATTTTGTGATCTCAATCTGGGTCCCATTCTCACACTATTGACACCCGATTTCGAGAGTACTTGCAAAACGTAGGGTAATTAACTTTCTTAGATTGTTGGATATAATAGAATCAATCAGCTCTATTTCAGAGGTTATTTACCATAAATTCATTCATAAATTTTAAGACAGACAATCTTTGTGCTACTAGGCAGATCCCTTTGCTGTTTTGCCAAACCAAGTTGCTGTGATAAATTTGCTAGTTTTACTAGCAGGCCTCCTACTACAAGTGCTGCTACTTTTATAACTGGCAGCAATAACCGGATGTCGTTACACCATTCATTTCCTCAATACTCGATGGCGAGTCATGTCCGTGCACTTTTACAATAGACCAAACATCCGTGCAATGCCCCAAAGTTGCCAGTGACCTCCACACCAACCGGCCTCTGCGCGGCTGTAGGCCCAGTATATTAATGCAAAGAAAAATATGTAGGTTATTTCAGCTTGCACGTTCACACAATATTAGATATAATTTTCTTATTTAAGTTAAAAGGGGGATTTGAAACAATTACCACTATACGTAGGGGGAGAGCCTAACATCTCCTTATCCCCGAACACCCAAACTGTCAAACTGCTACTTTGGAACTACTTGCAAAAGCGCACGCCTGCAAGTTAAGTAGCCTTCTGAGAAGAGGGCGGGGCTTGAACAATGCACATTTCCTAAAAATATTTTAAAAAGTGGAGATTTAAGCATAAAATAAGTGCTTCCTGGTCCTTACAATCTAGCACATACCACTTTCACCATTATAGTAGCAGTTGATTTAGTGTTGAGATCCGTACCGCGTTGATTTAAAGTTATTCTCCTCTGAATTCGAACGTTCCAAAAGCTCCGGATCGGCCTCTCCTGGCCAAACTGCTACTTTCAAGCTACTTGGTTTTTCAGTTCTGAAAGTCCGCCATTATGCGATTTGTGAATCAGGTTCCAATTTAGCATTGGAATGTGCCCTAAAATAATATTAAGTATGTAAATTGGGGCATTTTGAGACCAGGGAGCATATGGATAGGGTAAGGAAGGGTGATTGGTGAAGGTTTTGGTTTTGGGGATTGAGCAGTATTTTTCAAGCGTTTTGCCGAGATCGAGAAGCAGCACGAATGGCGAGGAGATGCTCGGAAACTATAATACATTGAGAAGTGGTAATCACTTTGATTACTAGTTAGATGAAGAGGAGTATTTTATGGCAATTTAGGAAACAGTTTTAAAAAGAATATATATTAAAAATGCTTTCTAAATGAACTTAAAATGTGCAGTGGGATTGGTATTAAGGTGATTTAATGATCTGCGTGTGTGTACTTAGATCGAGATCTATTTTATTTAACTTTGTTTTGTGACTATAAAGTGCATCACTGAGATACGTTCATGACCACGCCGTGGTTACATTGTGGTTTATTTTGATTGGATAAGGTTTTCACATGATCTGAAGGAACGCTTCTCGATTCAGTGTGTTCTTCAGCACAGTTCTCGAAGTCAGGCTTTGTACAGAAGTTTTAACAGTTGATTTTAAGATTGTTTAATGTTTGATTTGTTAGAAAAGAGGGTCTGAGGGGCATGCAGGTAGTAGATTAGTGTTGGCAGTTTTGGGATAGAGGCAGTGGACACTGAGATACATTTGCACTATTTTGCATGACTACCGAAGGTTATGCAATGTAAAAAAAGTGAATTATCAAATGTAAAAAATCAGATCGAATTTTGTTTTACAAAAGTTTATTTTCTGAAAATAAAAGATGTTTGAGTATTGGTTTGAGAACTGTGATTTTTTATTCAGATTGTTTATTTGTATATGAGAAGTTGCTGGTTTTGTGTTTACTTTCTTATGTTTATATTTATATGAAAAAGACTTCATGAGGATTGTTTTTTTAATTAGCTCCCTCGATGGGGGTGCTCATCAATCAGGATGCTTGGAACGCAGGTTGTATTATTCGGTATATGTCTGTGCTCCGATCAGCCCGAGTGATGCTGGCCAGCACCCCCTTCTCTGCATATCCATCCTCTTACCGCCCTCCCCTGACATCTTGCCACCTGAAAAGTTTTCTATGCGGGTGCTACGGGTGTTTAATTTAATGAAACTGCCCTGGCAGTGTGGCGCTCTACCGGGCCATACCTTCTGAAGTCTGTTTCCATGTTGGTGACATCATAGTCATCATCAGAGAAAACAGATTTCAGGAACTAGGGCATGGTGAGAGGTGCTTAGTACCTGCTTAGGAATCTACAGAGCAGCTAATGGCGATTTAATGAACGGTGGCGGTCAGAGACTGGCCCTCATTACGACCCTGGCGGATTTTTTCCGCCATCGGCGGACTTTTCCGCCATGGCGCAAAGTCCCTTTACGCCATGGCGGATGGCGGACTTACCGCCCCATTCCGAGGTCGGCGGGGCGGTAAGTCCCCATTGACCCATTTACCCTTCCCCATTCCCATTTCGGCCCCATAGGGCTCAATGGGAGTGGGGAAGGTGTTAATTACGCCACCGTACACTACGGTGGCGTAATTAACACCGAGGTCCCACAGCGCCATGGATTTTTACGCCCGCAAAAAGCGGGCGGAAAAATGACCATGGCGCTATGGGAACTCGTAGTTGGCGGTAAGGGGTCGGCGCAGCTAACGCTGGCGCAAACCCCTTAGCGCCAGGGTCCTAATGAGGGCCACTGTCAGTAATGGTACGGCTGCATGCGTTAAGGGACCCTTGCTTCATTTGGGCCTTAACTTGCATGGCGGGCAGTTACTGGTAGGGTTAGCCTGTTGCCATGGTGCTTAACGTTAAACCCACCTTTGCCCAGTTTAGATTGTTTTTAAACATTTATGGTGATTGCAAAAAGAACCGTTGTGGGGTGAAGGATGAAATGGGAGGGGGAGGGAGTCAACATAGGAAAGACAGGAGGAAATTAGACTTTTTGATGACAAGTTTTATGTTTTGTATTGTCTTTTTCCTTTACTAACACAGTCATATAAAAAAAAAAAAAACTGAAAAGGGAGTTCAAAAACTAATAAAACACACATAAATACCTGCAATTTCACCCATGCTCCACCCAGGCATCCTCAATTGCCTGGTGGAATTCAGTGCAATTGGCAGATAACACTGCCTGTAGGTGTACACACCACCTTCCAGTGAACTGTATCAGTGTCAAGGGTCCCCCAGGGGCTGTCAGAGGATACACTCTCATCATTGGCATAAAGTGGAATTGATGGGAGAGGTCAATAGGATGATGCAGCTGGTGGTGGAGGTCCTGCTTCCTCTGTGGCCTGTGGCGTTGCAGGTTCATTGATGAGTTGAAGGGCATTGCAATCAAGCCAGATTGCCCATTGCCAGAAATATTCATCACTTGCCGCCAGTGGCAATGGATCAGGTGGTTGATGAAGACCGTGGTGCCCAAGCTATGTGCAGGAACCGTAGAAATTGCTCTTCTGCGCATCTCATCACAAAACATTCACTGTCTCTTTTCGATATCAGAAAGTGGAGTATCTTTGGGTACTGTGAAGCACTTCCAGCACAGGGAAGGTGTAAAATATCTGCAGCAGTACTTCTGAGGGGGTGCTGGCTGCTCTTCCCAATCAGCATCCTCTTCCGGCCCATCTTCCAGGTCTTCAGGGTCAGTGATGATGCTAATATCTGTAATGCTGGAGGAAGCCTCAGGATTTTGTTTATCCATCTCCAGAAAAAATCTGAAATAAAAATCAAAAGAAAAATACAAAAATTAAAAAAGGGTCAAAGTATCCAAAATACAAAAACAAATATAAAATAAATAAACAGAAAACAAAGAACAGCAAATGGAAAATACAAAGGGAAAAGGTTTGGGTAGGAAATAGCGCCAATTCAACAAGTTTGGTAACAAAAGCATTCACTGTGTCTACCTGAATGTGTCTCCAACGCAATGAATACATTTATTAAGGTTTTCTACAGTTTATGTATGTGATTTGAGATCTGTGTGTCTATGAAACACTCAGCTCTCGAATTTCATAGCATGCATGTGCCCATAAGTCAATCCGTTTACAGATATTTGTGTAGATGAGATTCTCAAATAGAAATGAAATTAGTCTGTTTTTATCCTTTATATATTATGAATTTTTGAATATGTGAAGTGACAATGTTGTTGTTGATTAGATTACGTGTGGCAAATACTTATTTCTCAGAATGTTATAAGTAGATTTTTTCCTTATATGAATATGCTGACCAATCTAGATATGAGAATGGAATCTGAAATTTTAGTGCTGCCCACACTGTGGTTTGAATCGCAAAGCTAAGCAAAACAGTGCATTTCCTTTACATTTCTATTAGTGCAAGAGAGTGCAAGAGAGTGCAAGAGAGTGCAATTATCTATGTTTTGTTTACATTCTCCTTTCACAAACAATAAAGTTACTTGAAGATTAAGATGCAGTTTTTACTTCATTAGGTGTATTCGTGGTTCTGAAACTACAAGAGTGATAGAGCCTTTTGATTAGGGAATTTCTTAGCATTGTTGCTCGATCTACGCTTCCTTGTCTCAGAATTCATCTGAATAATTCATCACATTATACTTTCTTGATTTGTTTTGGGTGCGGAATAGAAATGAGACACACTATAAAACAATATTTTATTTCGTTTTTGATTCACAGAGTGTCTTCATAGCTCACCTATATTCTTAATTCTCGATGTCAATATTCAAACCGTATAAAATGTAAACAATATATGAAACTCATACACATGTGATTGGAGATGAGTCACTAATAAAAAGAGGGAATATTTAAAAATGTACATGTAATTTAGATTTGGTGAGAAAGTATTTTTTGTTTCTATATCGAATTTTAGATCCAATAATGTACTGGGACAAGTGAGAAGGCTGCATGGGAATGAAATCTAGATTTGTGATGAGTGGTTAAAGTGGAAATAAAAAACAGAATGCAAGGATTTTGCATGTTATAAATAGTGTTTTACTATATGTGAGTACCGTGTTTGATCATTTTTATGGATACTGTTAAAAAATCCAGACTTCATACTAGCACATCACTCTTCCTTGTGTTTGTAAGGTTCCATGTGTTAATATCCCTGCAAAAATATTGCTATACAAAAATATTGCCATATTTATGTGGCGATATTGAGCCATGGACCCTGCAGGGGACTCCCCTGCAACCCCCACATTATTTTGAAATGTGGTGGGGACACCCCGCACCTCCCGCTTCCACAAAGTATCCCCCACAAAAATATTGCCTATTTCGAGACAGACGACCATATGTACGGCGATATTTTTGGTGGGGATAATATGTAGGGATACCGTTTGTAGTTTTGTAGATCTCGATCTGAGTATTATTATTATTTTTTATATTTATAATTACAGGTAGTCCTTAAAAGGACTTTTTGGTTTCATAATGTGTAAGGTCTATTCTTTCAGAAGTCAAGTAGTCATGATTTAATGTTCTGTAAGTCACAGAACCCCACTATCACCACGTCTCTCTCATTGATTTCAGTACCACACTACCACCAACTCACTCTTCCTAATCACAGACCCCACTAACTCTGCCTTGCTATTCCTCATCAGTCACCAACTACCCCACCTCACTCTTCCTCATCAACATTCCCAACTACCCCACCTCATTCTTCATCACAGTCCCCATCTGCACAACTTCATTCTTTTTTTTTTTATTTGTAACATCTAGTTTTTACAAAACTTTTATTACAACTTATCCTAAGATCATTAGTGACGCTTTCCATTGACAATTTAGTTCGTGTCTTTTCAGATTAGGACTGTGTCTAGAAAGTTTATCACTGAACAGGTAAGATGTATCGAGCTTCCACTCAGTATCCGAAACCACAGATCTTCCATCTCTTCGTTTACTGGCTTGAATTTGCTCAAATGGATGGAACGCAACTTGTTTAGGGCCACACATTCAATTATCAGATGTTTTAGTGACTCTGCAAAGAGTTTGCAGTGCCAACAGGCTTCTTCGGTATCTGGTTTCATTTTTCTCGTCACCAACATGTGGTTAGTTTTCAAAAGATTTAATCTGAATCTGAGAAATTTATCTCTGTGATATCTCGATGGAAATTGACACAGATAGTTTGGCATATTGTCCACTTTATTCTTTGTTGGCCCAAGATCCAATGCTGTCGGCATTGTTTCGAGTTTGTTCACGTTGTCTATCCATAACCATTCTTTCAATTTTGTTCTCGCGATCTGTGGCCGATTCATCAAAGTTTCCATTGAGATATTTGCACTGTGCAAGATGGCTTTCACTTTCTCAGACCATCTTAAGAGCAGCCCCTTGTGTTGATGTGTTCCTTCTGATTTTAAGATTTTGTAAGTTGGTGCAGGGTTCGATATCTCCATCTTTCGTAGCAGTGACAGGGATTTCCATAGAACTGTTCCGTACAGGCTTTCTAGTGCCAATTCGTGGCGTATTATGGTCATTGAGAGGTATTTTGGTAATCTCAGGACTTGGCGCCAGAATAAGCCTTCTAAAGTGGGCCATATCTTTAGGTCTATGTTCCAGCCTGCTTCTACCCCAAAAGTTATTGTGGGTACCACTTTTTGGATGTAAAACGTACGTAGCGGTAATACTGAAAATTTTCCGTATAAGGTATGTATTCTTGCTCCTTGTAGGGCGAGCATTCGGGTCCGCTGGAATAGATCATGAACCCAGCTCCACTCACGAATCGAGATGTTCATCATTATTCCTAAATATCGAATTTCCATGACTTCTTCAAGGATTTTATTGTCAATTCGCCATTTGAAGTTTCTTTTTTTAGCGACTCGATCACTGCCAAACCTCATGATTTTTGTTTTTTTCACATTGATTGATAAGTCATTATCAATCATGTAGGATTCAAGCTTTGACAAAAGCCGCTGTAGCCCTATCTGGGTCTTGTCAACCAGTACTAAGTCATCTGCATATATCACATAACTTATTGGATGTCCATTGATTTTTGGGGGGAAACAGTTGACACTTGCCAATGCAATAGAGATGTCAGCAATATAGAGTTTGAACAAGATGGCAGCAAGTGGACATCCCTGTTTTACTCCTCTGGTGGTAATAATAGATTTAGACAGGTCTCCACTTGTGTTTAGTCTTACTCTAATTGTTGTATTGGAGTGTAGTGCCTTTATCGGTTGAAGCAAAGCGTTTGGGCAGTTTCGATTTTCCAACTTCTCCCATAGTTTAATTCGATTAATTGAATCGAACGCTTGCTGTAAGTCGATGAATGCCATGAATAATTGATCTTTCTTATTTAGGGCATCAAGTTTTAACAGATTTACCACAACAAGGTTGTTCTCTACTCCCACGCCCCTTGTGAAACCAGTTTGTCTGATATCAGGTATGTTGACTTCATTGGCCCATGCAGATAGCTTTTTTTGTAAGAAAGTCGCCAGCACTTTGCCAATAGTGTCCAGGAGGGCAATCGGTCGATAGTTGGCGGGATCGTCACGACTGCCCTTCTTATATACTGGTACTATTATTGCCTCAGTCCATGAACTCGGTACCTGTTTTCTATCGGCTATCGCCACGAAAAGTTTGCCAATGAATTTGGACCATGCATGGCTATGTTCTTTTAACATTGTGTTGCTGATTCCGTCTGGCCCAGCAGCTCTTGAGGTCTTTAATTTTGATATGGCCCTTTGAATGTTTTCTCTAGACTCAATTATGTCCCAGTCTGTATTGTTATTTCCACTCTCTTCAAGGTGTGGTGTCTCCTTTCCTGTAAAGACACTTTGAAAGTGTGTTATCCAGTCACTTTCGGAAACTCCATTAGACATTAGGGCGTCCTGATTAACCGTGCCTTTATTCAGGATTTTCCATATTTCCCTTGAATTATTTTTTTTGATCAAGGCCAACATCTCTTCGCCACGCTCTTGATCTCTCTGATATGAGAAAGATTTTAACCAATTTCGATATTGTTGTTTTCTCTGTTTTATTTGGCACAGGACATTCGCTCCATGCTGTTTTTTTAATTTAGTTATGTCTTTCCTGAGCTGTTTTTTTTGATTTATCAAAGTGTGGCTCCAATTATGTTTATGATCTTTATTATTTTGGGATACTTTCCCAGCAAAGCCTGTATTCAGGCTTGGTAACAACGGTATGTAGTTTAAAGGGTCGACGTTATCATAGTTTGTTGCTTGTATTTCATTGGACAGTTTGATAATTTGGTATTCTTTTATCCTTAGTCGATTTCGCCCATGATTTACTTCAAGTGCTTTACTGTTGGTCTCACATTTCTTTTTACGTTTTAACAACCAGGACATTACTAATGGGTAATGATCACTGTTGGTTGTAGGTATAATTTGGAGATTGGTGATAGTTGCAAACACATTTCTAGAAATCCAAAAATAATCTAAGGTCTTTTTGTATCCCATGTTCTCCCAGGTGAAATTTGGTGGTATGTCACCTCTCACTTGACCATTTGCCATCATGCAGTCACGGGCTTCCAGTTCTTTACTCCATTGCGTTCTGTTTTTATTTCCATGGCATCCATCTAACGAATTTTCTTCGATAGGTTTCTTATGTTCATCAAACCAAGAAATATTCAAGTCTCCACATATGATTATTGCAAGGTCCAAACAGGTCCGTTGGTGGCTATCTATTATTTGCATTACAGCAGATATAAATGCATCAGTCGAGATTTTTAACGGATTCCAGTACACGTTCAAAATTAATAGATATTCATTGTTGTTTTGAGTATTCGTTGTTTGAAGTAGTGTTCCTTGAACATAACTATTTGGATTCATTTTTTCAGTTATTTCCCAAGTTGTTCCTGATTTTATCATTGTAATTAAGCCAGAAAATGGACGTCCCTTGTTGTTTTTTTCTGCTGGGTTTAGCAATGTTACATAGCCATCTTTAGTTGGTGGCACCCGCAACCAGGTTTCCTGTAAACAGATGGCGAAGTTATCAGTTAGATCAACCGGAAAATCATTATATAGATGGTTGAAGCCCCTTGTGTTCCAAGAAATCACAGTCGCAGGCGCATCGATTTCCTTTTTTTGCGCTAAAGCTTATTTGACTTGTTTTCATGGTTCCTTTTCTTTGCATTACTAAGTGGTATGATTTTTAACTGTCTCCTCAAGCTATCATGTCGCTGTTCCAAAGTTTCTTTCGCTTTTATATTCACAGAGATCGCTGTTGGTCCTTGGCTATTTGTTGGATCATAAAGTGAGATCTCAAATCCCAAGCACATGAGATCCTGCTTTGCAGATAGTAACATTGTACGTACTGCTTGGGAATTTATGTGGAGAAGTACAATGTCAACTCGATCTTCCGAAAAGTATTCAACAATACGGATGTCGTCAGACCTGATGTTCCTTAGCGCTGGTACTGCATGCAGTAGACGCATGATGTTTCCGCGATTCAAGTTAACATCTGATTCATTTCGGAAAATGTTTTCGATCATGATCTTTTGATAGGATGCCTTAAGTGCAGTTTGGGGAAAATCATGTAAGTCAGAAGAGAACTTGCAATTATGTGCGGACGTGTATTTTGGATTTAATTCCGAACGAGAGTTGTTTGCTGACTTGGAGTTAAAGTCTGGTGGACCACTCTTCCGTCCAGACAAAGGTTCGACATTTGTTCTTTGTTTCTCCCCGGCCTCACCTATATCACTTTTCTGTTTTCTTTAAAAGCGGTTTCCCTGGTTTTGTCTGTATTGGTGAGTCTGAACTACTTGTCGACATGTTTGTCAGGTCCACAGCAGATCCTCGAGGGGATTCCTCAGCCTCATTATCATCATATGTAGACAAATTACATAGTTGTTCTATTAGATCTCCAAGATCAGAAGATCTCTGATCTGATTCGATTCTCATCCGCTTTTTTGGGTTTGCAAGCGATTTGCACATAGGTTCAGCTATTGTCTCAGCTTTTCCCACTTTACTATTTGCATTTGATTTGCCAAGGCTTTTGTTTACAGTTGACTTTGATTTCACAGGCGTAGTCAGATTTCTTATAAATTGTTTTATGTTGCTTCTGTGTTTTGGAACAGTCTGAATGTTCTTTTTTTTTCTAGCTTTTTCTTTGGGTGACCATTTGTCCCTGAGATTGTTTTTTCTTTGTTTGCCGTAATCTCAAGGTTTTTGGCGGGGCCGCTGAAAATGCCATATGATGCTTTTGCGGAGGAACATGATGGCTGCTCAGAGCACTTCCCCGTGTTCATGTTTATCTCACTGCATCTATTACGGGAATCAACAGTTGAATCAATGTTTCCCTCCGCCAGGGATTGATTTGAAGAATTAGCAATCTTATTTATCTCAGGGGTAATTCCATTAGTCCGTGTCTTTGGAACTATAATTGAGCTGTTTCCTGTTATGTCAATAGGAGCTTGAAAGATTGGACCAGTGACTAAGGTATTTTTATTATTTGCATTTTCTGTATCACGTATTTCTGCATCCAATCTGCATTGTATTCCTGCGTCTGTTCTGCCATAAATATTAATAGGAGTATCTCTTTTCTCTACTTCGTGTGATGGCATTTGTGTTAAATTTTCGAGCATTTCCTCAATGCGTAATTTGGATCCTTTGTGTTCCATCAGCAGTTGTTCAAAGTGCCTGCTCATGTATTCGGTAGACTGAGTGTTTTCGACTTCTTGTCTTAATTGGAAAGCCATGAATTCTGTTTAGATTTTGTTTATTTTGTCATCTAAGTGTCTCATGATCGCTCCGTTGTTTTGGGAGGATTCATTCAAGCTTTCATATAGTTTTATGAATGGAATCAAGGCGAGAGATGTTGCAGCCAAGACGTTATTGTGGATCTGTATGGCGGCCGCAGCTGATAGGTTCGATTTTGAATCAGAATCTTTGCAGTGTAAGCTACCAGTATTCTCTTTGCTTGAAATACTCTGTTTGTTCATACTGGTTGCTGGAATGCTTTTCGGCCGTTGTTGGATTTCCACATCAGTTGCTTTTCCCCCCTGGCTTTGCGTTTTTGAGCGAGTATTGGCGCCAGTGCAGAGGTGTATTCCTTGACTTTTTGAGCATGGTGTTATGTCAATTGCTGGATTTAAGTTAAGGCGGTCTGCTTTGCGCTTCTGATCCAAAGATGTCTGTTTCAGTCCTGTCACTTTGTCACTGATGGTGCGTTCTTGGTCGCCTTCAATATTTATGTCAGAGACAGTTTCCACAGTGCTATTATTGCTTGAGGCTCCAAGAGTGAAACTTGCTGTTAATCTATCTTTCATTTCTTCGAAGTCGGCTAAAAGTCTTTTTGTCAAGCGTGCTTCGCGTGCTGCTAGATCTATCTCTTTTAGCGGTAATACATTACAGAGGCCTTGTTGTAGACCAAAGGTCTGATTTCTGATTGTTGCTCCAGATACAGGGTTGCCACTAGTTAATAAATGTAAGGGATTTGACACATTTCCATTGCATGTCATCGTGGTTTCATTCTTCCGTTCTCATCGCAGTCCCCCACTAACCCCACCTCACTCTTCCTCATCACAGTTAACCATATCCCTTCTTATCTTGTGGACACAATAAAGATGAAATACTTGATAAAGCTGATGTTGCGCAACTCAAGAAGAGATATTGATAACAAATGATATGACATCAGGTATGTTAGCAGAAAAAAGACAGAATGACAGGTGGTGAGAGGTATAGTAAAACAAAATCCTTGAAATTCAGTGAAAAAACATTAGTTGAAGCACCATTAATGTGAAACAATCTGATGCAACAAAACCCTAGAAATTCTTGAAAAAAACTTTAGTTGAAGTGGTGTAAAGGTGCCAATTTAATGCCACAAAACCCCTCAAATTCAGCAGGTGATGGAAGCTATGCCACCTTAACTATTATGCCCACCTTACACAGCACATAAGTACCTTCATGACATCACAAATGACATCAATGATTATATCACATAGACATCACTTATGGCATCATGAGAGACATCACTGGTACAGAACATCACGCTTCTTTTTTTTACTGTATTTGAACATGTAGCGCAGAAGCAGTATACCCTGGCTTTTGTGAAGCTCTGAAAACATTTGTCAAGCATTGTAATTAATGATTGGGGCTAGAGAAAGTTGCTCTTGCACATAGCAATTGGCAATTTAGATCCACTAAAGGAGAAGGCTGCATGTGTTGGCTCTCTAGAGATGTTACTTTACAACTTGCACTAGCTCTGCCCAGCATGGGCAATGGTTAGGATAAATAGGAGTCATTGTCCGAAATGTGTAGTTGAATGCCGGATTCAAACCCCAACACTAAACTGATTACAACTTTTGTCTATCCAGTACATTAGCTACTCTAGCCCTGATTACTATGTGACCTCACAACACAAAAATGTTTTTAACATTGTTGACCCTTGCAGGCCACCTGCGCTAGCTTTTACTCTTTTACATGGCCATGGCCTAACATTTGATTTGTTATAATGACAGTAAGGTGCCCGCCATATGCTGATACGTTGACCTTGGAAGCTGACACGTATTATGTATGTTGTATTCTTTGAAAAACAGTTGTAAAGTCATAATTTGAAAACACAAATGTCTTCTTTGCATAATGGTCTGTTATTAGAATAGAGTGATAAAGATACTATAATATATCATCACAGTGAATGCTCAATCAATACAGAATGACCCTGATGAATAAGAATACAATGGTTGTAAATGGACAGTATTTTTGAATGCAAACTCCAACCACGCTGAATCCACCCTTAAAGGCAGAAACATGCTTTTCAAATGTTGCATCTCTCTTCCTTGCACATATGATCTGCTTTAGAAGTGATGTGACTAATGATGCCATAATTGAATTGAATTGAATTGAAATTGTATTTCTATTGCGCTTGCACACAAGTGTTTCAGAGTGCGATACGGCAAGGGATGGGAAGAGGAGAGAACAAAACACTGATCTTACTGGTCCCAGTGACATTGAGAATGTGCAAGTACATGAGAGAGGGGGGGGAGTGCATGGAAGGGGGAGAAGTGGAAAGTGCAGAGCAAAGGAGAAATAGATAAATAATACATAAATAAGATTTCATGTGTGATATTATCAGTGATGTCATTTTTGATGTAATCAGTGTGATTTGGGGCTGGACAATGGGGGCATCATAGATAAGGTGGTGCAGCTTGAGCACCTTCCAAATTTTGGGATTTGGTGGCATTAAGGCAACACCTTAATGCCACTTCAACATAGGTTTCTTCACCAAATTTCAAGGGTTTTGTTGCATCAGACTGATCTTTTCACAGCCTTGCCTACAATGTGTAAGGAAGGCATGGTATCAAACAGTAAGACAGACACAAGTGATCACAGTTCAAGGGTGTTTCTTGAACTTCAATTGAGTTTGAAAAACGCAGTCCGAGTAGAGTCTTGTCAAAATAAAAGGTCCTATACTTATAAACCAATTGCCAATTCTTACCTCTAAATACAAATAGTGTGGGAAACAATGTTACACAAAAGTAAAGTGTACAAGAAATTATATGTCAGGACATCTGAGCAGTTAGCTCCCCTTCCCCATGTTTTCAGCATGGGACAAGGCGGTACACTTGAGCTTAGCACACTTTCTGGTTTCTTTAGCATGAGGATGCAGTTCAAAACCTCAGCATCAGGGCCTTCTGTGCCAAAGACTCTTTGATATTCAAAGTCTCTTATTTCAGAGGGCCTGATGTGACAAACAAACATTAAAGTTCCTTTCTTCTTAGGATTTCACAAGTGCACAAGTTCTCAGGTGATTCACTTTGGGTCCCCCTCTGCCGGGCTCACACCCACTTTAACACAATATTCTCAGGATTTTTCACATATCCAATTTCTTGGGTGGTTCACTGTTCACCCTAGGTCCGCCGGGCTCAGACCCACCTTTAACACAAAACCTTCAATTAGTCTCCCTCCACCGGGCTCGCACCAATTTTTCTACTTTTCAAACTTTCTTTACTTCATCAAAAACAAAGACTTTCGATTGTGCGTGGGATTTTTCTCGACCCGTCACAGGACCACTTCGATTCACAATGCTTTGTAGACATATAACTCCTTCAACTTTCTCATTTGCATACCTTACAGAAACCTTCAATTGAGCACCCACGCAGTGCTGGACCACTCTGTCAAAGGTATAATATCTTGGTTTCAAAGTTCAATCACTCATCAGCAGTTCAACTTTACTTGTGCTTTTTAACGCACACGTTTGAACAACTTTCATTCCATCGCTTGCCATACAATGTTGCCGCTTGCAACCTTGGCTGCAACACAAACCAGTCTTGTATCGGTCTCCCCAACTCACTGGCTTTGTTGATTTCACTGACGCTGCTTTGTTCTTTTAGCCAAGGACAGCCCCATGGCCGCTGGTGATCATCCCCACCTTAATTATTGATGCGGGAGAGCCCTGGGTATCTCCAACACTCAATGCAGGATTCATCAGACTTGTTTCCTGGTCTTATGCTTTCTAATCTCGAGAACTCTGGAAAGTAACAGTTCTTTGTCAAAAAGTTCAAGGGAACTTTCCTCCTTGCGATCCCCTTCTGTTTTGCCATCTTTTCTCTCTCTTTTAGCTGGTGTGTCAAAACTGCTGTTTCCTCATGTGCTTTGCCTCACCCATGGTGTGCTGTCGTGCTCTGTCTTTTATCCATGTGGGGAAGCTTAATGGGAGTCAGGTGTGTGTAAATGCTTGACCTCACCTAAGCATTGCATTGGGACACATCATTTATACTGCTCTAGTGTTAGTCTGTTTTCTCTCATAGCAGTCTGTCCATGAGAAAGTGTTTGTGTTGTAAAAGGGGGGGTAGAGTTCCTAAATATCTTACCTGGTAGGATGGGGTAAAGGTGTTACAGGGAAGGCGGATACCGCATCTCATCATCCAGGTTCCCACTCCCTGAAGACCCCTCACCCAGGTGACCCTCCTGCACTGGTCCACCCCCAGGAACTGTATCCAAAAGCGATGGCCGTGTCCTGGCCACCTGAATGACATATCCCTGGGAACTAGCGGATGAGACACCTTCTGGTTTCTCACAAAGGCCAGGGTCAGACTGGGGCATAAAATTGTCTCAGGCGCCAATGAAAAAGTGGCCCACAGTTGCAAATGACTATTCATTCCTTTTGTGACAGACTGTTTGAGTAGTACGTAAGGGGGAGGTTTTTGATAAAATGTGATTGAAATTGTGCATTTTAAAGAATATTTGTTCAAATTGATTGTGTCCTCCCACGTATTCCTTATCTTTGATATTTCCAATATCCAGCTTTGCTGCTTTTGGAATTTTTTTTCAGCAGCGGGAGCTGTGCGTCGATGCCTGTTGACTCGATGTCCCTCTGAGGCCTCTGTATCGATGTCGACGACACTGCAGGTATATGTAGCATGCACAGTGCCCGTTGGCCTCAGTTCCGTTTTTCTGCACTTACAGTTTGGATGCGGTATGCCTCGTTCCTTGACAGGAATATCTTTGAAATCATCTTCAATGATTTCTTCAATTCTTGAGTTGCGACGTGAAATGGCTTCATCTTCAATGTCATCCACTCCTCGATCCGGCTTCAAAAAAATGCTTTGGCTGCGGTGCAAAGATGTCTGTGACAGAATCACACAGGATCTACCTGTGGTGCCTGGGGTTGACTCATCTGTCTTTGGAGTGCAAGGACTGCCTATCTCTAACAGCCAAAGCCCTGAGAGAGAGTAGAGCGAAGCTTGTGGCAGCCAAGGCCGAAAAATCCCCCTCAACACCATAAAAACAAAAAACTTCACACAAGTCTAGTAGAGTTTCTCCTCATCGAAAAAAGACCAAACGTTCCCGGTCACAAAGTGGTTCACACCATTCGTTGACCTCGAGATATGGAAAAAAACAGCGACATAGATTGTTATCTTCCTCATCTTCAAGTTCTCTGGAACCGGTTGTTTGCCCAACTAAATCTAGTTCACCAGCCCAGTGGGAAGAGTTTATGCTCAGAATGTTAAGGGTTTTCGAGAACGAGGCCTTGCCCCCTTGACTACACCTAAAGGCCATGCTTCGGTCGAAAGACCTTGGAAGCACAAGAGCTTTGCGTCTTTGGACCCGGTGGCCAAGTCTCCTCGAGAGCGATCCAATCCCTCGAGTCGAGAAAATTCCCTCCGAGGAATGAGCCATCGATGTCATCGACACGGAAGGACTCGATTCCAACAGGATCGAAAAAGTGCATCATTGACCTACTCGATGCCACATGTGTCGAAGCCATCGACACAAATCTATCCATGCCCCCTCGCCCTCGCCCGTGGAAAATTAATGCCAGTATAACCCTCTGTCCCTGCAAGGTATTCTCCTGATGTACCAAATATGTGACCTCACCATGATGCTCACTAAGCAGACCTCCGACTAACATTAGACCCCTGTCACAGTATATTGTCTCCCACTACTAACAAATGCCAACGTGCCTTAGATTCTTTACAAGTCCAGACCCTAGCTTCAATCAATGCTATCATGATGGTCAAAACCCTTTAACCTGATGCTCTATATAAGCCACTGTTATTGACGATTTAAATACATGTAAGACATTTATAGGTTTACAATGATTTGTTCAAACGAATTGCAAAATGATCATTATTTAGTGCATGCTTCACAAAGATGTATTATGTTAGTTTAGTTAGTGATCACCCCGCTTCACAGCAAACTGACCTTCACCCCTCCTGGACACTGACAACGGGATCACATGAAATCCACTCTCCCGGCAAAGGAGCGACCAATCCAGATGGAACTGTGACGCCATCGCCATATGGCACTATACTGACTGCCCAATCCTACACCAACTTGACACCCTATGCTAATTGTGTCATTTATGACGAGTTTTTCCTTTATAATGTGATGTAATTGTGATATTCCTCAGAGCACTCTCGGGCAGCAGAGTTCTTTGGATGCCAACTATATTAACTATTTTTGAACCCTCAAAACCTGTCCTCTTAGCCTTATTCCCCGTCTGGGGTGTGTCTCGTTTATTCTTTTGCACGTAGTAAGACGGGGAGGGCGCCTACATTTTTGGTGAACCCCGCGATGTGATTTGGGACAGGTGCCTCGAGGCCCGTGCAGTGCGGTGAGATCCTGGACGCCCCCCAGCAAAACCATCGCCTACGCAGCCGACAAGCCTGTGCGCACAACGAGAAGGGGTCAAGGGTTTCCGGTTAACGAATACCCAACTGTAAAAGCTGCTCGCCGAGGTGGGCCACGGCTTGGTTGGGGTGCGGACCAGATTGTGGATAGACCGTGAACGGTGACTCTCGGACCACCCGACTGAACACGTGAGTACCGGTTGCGAAAGTTCCCAAGAGTTAAGGGAAGGGTTAAGGACGAAGGGGAACAGGTAACAATGGACTAAAAGAAAGTTAGGGTCTTTGTGAATGATACTGAGGCTTTTCTGATCTATCCTTCATATGGCCATTAGGTTTTGTGGAGATAAAGAAGTAAGAGAAGAGTGAGGAAACCTAGCCCGAACGGGGTAGAAGGCAGCGCCGCGTAGCATTGTCTTGTCCAGTGCAGTTAAATAAGTGAAGATAAAGAGAAAATAGTAGGAGTCTCATATATGTAGTAGACCTGGAGTAGTTATTTAGAATATTCTTTTTCCGTGTGAGCAGGATTCTTGGTAACGTAGTAAGAGGGAGTAAGAGGTGGGGAGTGCATGAGAAAGCTAGAGCAGGGGGGTAACAAACTAAAGTAACTAAAAAAGGGGGAATGAAAGCGCACAGGTAGTACATGTTGCATGTTATATGTCTTCATGTTATATGTTCTCGCGTATGTCAAGGTGTTACATGTTGGTTTGTTAGTAACTGTCTGTGTGCATACAAGGTGAAAAAGATAATTATGGTTGATCAAGAGAATTGAAGAATTGAAAATGCAATACATGTGAACATGTTTTTAAGTAATGGTGAATAACGGATATTGATAGTAAAATAATTTATGGCCTCAGTAAGCAGTGAAGGGGGAAAGGTTGTTAAAAAGGTGTTAGTAAAACACGGTAAGAAGAAGGCTGCGTAAGGAATTGAGGTGAAAAAATTGTTAACCAAGTGTCTGTGTGTCTACTCGCAGGAAATTGTATAACTATGGGGGGAGTAACACCATTAGCGCACATCTGCCAACATCTCCCGTTGTATAGTGAAAAGATACAGAAGTACCATGACCAATGGGGGACAGAGATAAAAGGAGATAGTGTCACCCCATATGGCCAGAGGGAGGACCCTTTGAAAAGAGGGTATTGGATCTAGTATTGAAGCATTTGTTGGCAAGATATAAGGGAAAACAGTTGCAGAACAGGAGAGAAGTGTTAGATTTGTGGGGGATGTTCGAGTAAATAACTCCCGCAGGTGAGGTAGGTACAGACAAAGAGGCCGAGAAAGAGAAAGTGCCAGGAGAAGTAGGTGGGTCAGTGAGAGGAGAGTGTACGACAACCACAACTGAGAGTGATACCACTAAAATATACCTGTTGTTGACAAGGCCCGCGGTAGGATACAGCGATCCCCGATATGTGCCCACATGCCCTACCCCGACCACCCCAGCAGAGGCAGCAGCCACCGCACCACCCCTGTATGACAGAGGGGGGCTGTACGGCCCAAACAGTGCCCCACCAGTAAGCCTAGCATGGTTAACTGGGGATGTAGACAGACAGCTCGCACACGCACAGATGGAAATAACACGATTAAGAGCGTTATGCGACAGGGGCCAGATGTTGCCGGGGGGAGGGGAAATGCCACCATTAGCAGCGGCAGATCTTACGCCCCTACCAAGTGTCGCAGGAGACTCAGCGCCAGCAACACCAGCACCATCACAATCAGTGCCATCACAATCTGTGCCCATACCAAGAGGGCAAGGGCAAGAGTGGCAATCGGGAGAGTTCCTGTTCCATTTAAATGGTAAACCAGTGAGAATGATACGCCCAACAACCCCAATTAGCCAGCGTGGGGAAAGACAAGAAGGAGACAGGGAGCAAGAAGAGGAAGTAGAAGAGGTGTGGAGCGATCTCGATGAATATGAAGAAGGGGTAGCGGCGGTGGGATCCCCACTGCCATTCCACTTCAATGATGAAGATGGCAGGGCAGGTTAAGACAGCGAGTAGGGAACATGCTGGTGAGTAAGACAAGGAAGGGGACGGTAAGTAAGATAGAAAGAAAGCACAAACTACAAATGCCACTGATTCACAAAGGGGCAGGAAGGCCACACTACATTCCGTGGGCCCAAATGGATAAGAAATATTTGCTGAAGCTTCTCCCCCCACATTCCGGCGGGGCAAGGAAATGGATACATGCATTCGAAAAGAACATGGCAGGAGTCCCATTAGCAAAAGGGGACGTGAAAAGTTTGTTGGTGTCCGCTGTTGGTGATCAAGCAGACGGTGCATGGGTAAAGGCCGGGTTCCCAGGAGTAACAATGAGTTGTGACCACCATGATGGATCACCATTCAACAACGTTAAAGCACAAGTATGGGATGCATTGCGGAGCACGTTTACAGACATTCAAGATTTACACTTAGTGATGCAGTGCACGATGGGAGAGAAGGATGAGCCTACGCAATTCATCCTCTGGGTGCAAGACCTGTGGAGAAGTGAAACGGGTATGGCGTGGGATCGATCCACCGCCCTGTTTTATTTCATAATCAAAAAGGGGCTTCTGAAGGAGGTACAGAAGGCCTTGGATAAAATAGCTGGGATAGAAGCCAAGGGCTGGCCTCAGATCCAAAGCATAATTATATACCATTGTAGGAGGATCAAAGAAAGAGAAAAGGAGATAGCTCAGAAAAGATTGGCAGACGAAGAGAAATTAGTACAGAATGAACTATTGAAGGTTGCAGCACTAAACGTAACCACATCAACTGATAAAAGCAGCGAAGGGGATGACACAGCAGGAAATGAACCAGTAGCAATGGCCGCAGCATGGGCTGCAGGAAGACAAGAACAGTGGGACGGAGAAGAACAATACGGAGGGCCACAGTGGCAGGGAAAACCAACAAGAGGACGAGGTGGGTACAGGGGGCCACAAGTGGGATTCGTAGGAATGGGAAACAGAGGTTTCGGCGGGCCGGGGTTGAGAGGAGGACCACAAGGGTCTTGTTGGAATTGTGGCCGATGGGGGCACTATTCAAGAGATTGTAGAATGCGACCTACGGGGTACTTTCAAGGACAACCCCCTATGGGAAATGAACAGCAATACGGACATCCACACCAAGGAAGCCGCTACGGGTTACCTATGGGAGGGGGTGGGCAAGGTGATCAATATTATAGTGAGCCCCAAATGCAGCAAAGACAGCAACACCCACAACAACAGCCACAGCAGAGGGGAGCACAACAGCCTATGGCCAGACAAAATACAGTAGGAAATGCAAACAACAACATTTTTGCGACATCAGCTAATGGTGCGCCTGCACCTTTTTGCGGCACAACAGTGGTAGGAGATAATGTTTTCGCGGTGCCAGGAACTTAGACGTTTGTAGGACAGCCCACAGAGAGCGCTTGCGTGTCCAGTCCTATCCACTACCCTACGTGTAGAAGAGGAACCACTAGTGGGAGCAGAGATAGGAAACAAGCAGTTTATCTTTATGGTAGACTCAGGAGCAGAAAAATCATGTCTCGTGGAAGGTCGGTTTCCGCTCTCGGGAAGAAATTTGGAAACTCAGGGGTTCTCTGGGGCTATTTTAAAAGTTCCTTACACAAAACATCCTGATATAACAGTGGGGGGCGGCGGGGAAACAGTGTGCGCACACTTACTGTATCATGAAGACGCGCCAATCAATTTACTGGGAAGAGATTTGTTGAGTAAATTAAATATGACCATCTCCTTTACCGAGCGGGGAATAGTGTGTTCAACTCCAGGAGTGTGCCCCATACCAGCAATGCTAATGATCAGTACTATGACAAAAGAAGTTGCAGTAAGAGGGGTGCCCATTGACATGGACATGTTCATTTACGGCATCAGAGTGTTGGCCCGGGTGGTGCCAGAGATAACAAGAAAGGAATGGAGGGTGCCCGCAGATTTTATCTTCCGTCCAATTGCGAATGCAGATGTTGTACCAGGAACCATCTTGTCCATTGATTTAGATGGGGTTCTGGTCTCAAGCAAACGTATCGCAGAGGTAGGACTGGACACACATGGATGCGAATGGAGAACAGTACTATGCATAGACACAAACATAATGTTGCGCGATTTAACTGATGAGGAGCTTTTTACTAATAATGAGAGTGACGGGGAGATAATAATGGAAATAAGCATACCATGCAACATCATGATTCAATACAGGGAAATACACAACCCACTCATGGCCAGTGTTAACGTGCCGCCTACAATTTTTGAGGAATACATGGAAAGAGTACTGCCAGAGATCTGGAACACGGGTCCCCATAATGTAGGGTTATTGCATGATGTAACACCCATTAAGATAAAATTGAAGCCAGGTGTCATACCCCCAAGAGTTAAGCAGTACCCACTATCAAAAGAAGTGGAGGAAGGAATAAAAGAAACAATAACAGCTCTGTTAAAACAGGTGATAATAGTACCATCCAACTCCCCATGTAATACAGCAATTTTTCCAATCACAAAAGCAAAAGGAGGGACATGGAGAATGATACAAGATCTTTGCCCACTCAATGACGTCATTCAGAAAGAGTTCCCATTAGACCCCACATCGGCATCAATACTGTGCAGCATTCCCAAAGAAGCAACATGTTTCACTGTGGTGGATTTGAAAAATGATTTCTTTTCTGTACCACTCGATCCAAGCTCCCGTTACGTCACAGCGTTTATGCTAGGAGGAAACAGGTACGAATATTGCAGACTACCACAGGGATATTGTGAAAGCCCAAGCATCTTCATTAGGATCTTGCGCAAAGATTTTGGAAATATTGATGTAGAGAGCAGGATAATACAATACGTGGATGATCTACTCATCTGCAGCAAAACTGAAGAAAAGTGCAGAGAAGACTCTGTAACGTTGTTGAACCTACTAGCTACGAAAGGATATAAGGTAGATAAGGGAAAATTGCAATACTGCCAAGCTGAGGTCCTATACCTAGGACAACTAATATCCAAAGACGGCAAAAGAATACTTCTCGACAGGGCAGCGGCCATACGCCACATGATAATACCAAAAACTGTAAAAGACATGCAGAAATTTCTCTGCATCTGCAATTATTGCCGCACCTGGATACTTGATTATGCAGCCTATACGCGCCCATTGCTACAGGGGCTGAAAGAGTCCCAAAAGAATAATGTCCCAATAAAGTTGACAAATTAAATGATGACACAATACATCAAGCTACAAGACCTGATCGCACACGCACCAGTTCTCGCGAACCCAGATTATCACAGGGAATTTTACATATTCTCACACTGCAATGGCACACTGATGACTGCAGTATTAACACATAAAACGTCCCTAGGCCACAAGCCATTAACCTACTACAGCGGAACGCTGGACGCGGTAATGCAAGGTCACTTCATGTGCGAACAAGCTCTCGCTGCAGTGGCCTTCGCCATTGAAAAGAGCGCCACAATTGTAATGGGCTACTCAGTAACGTTGTATGCAGAGCATTCACTCTTTCCAAATTTAGAGCGATCCAAATCGACGCTGACAACCCAGAGAGCAACAGCTTATGAGATAATAATCTCCAGCCCAAATGTGCACGTAGTGAGATGTAAAAAAGTAAATCCTGCCACGTTCATTACGGAGCCATGTACTGTAGAAGACATACAGGAGCACGACTGTGCAAAATACGAGGGAGAAGACGATGATATCCCCAAAGCAAGTGAGAACGCATTGCAGGAAGGAGAAATATACTTCATAGATGGGTCACCATCCATAGATACTGAAACAGGGGAATGTAGGGATGGCTGTGGTACGAATGGAAGAAGATAGTTATGAAACGATTGTCCAAAAACGCCTCTTTTTCTCATTTTTCCGGACAAGCGGCTGAAATGATGAAATTAATCGAAGCACTACATACAGCAAAAGGATGTGCAGTAACCATATACTCAGATTCAGCAAATGCCACAACAACAGTACATTCAGGATTAGCACGATGGCGACGGAGAGGGTTCCGACGGGCAGATGGGTTGCCAGTTCAACATGCAACATTACTAAATGAATTAATTGAAGCATTAGCGGAACCGTCAGTAGTGGCGTTGGTGAAATGCCAAGCCCATACTAACAACACAGATGCAATCTCATTGGGAAATGTGGCAGCAGATGCAGCAGTGAAAGACGCCTTAGAAGGGTATAGCAATACACCAGTAACACAAATAATAGAGATGCAGAGGAGAGCACCAATAGAAGAGCAAGAGTTATGGGCCAAATGAGGGTGTAAGCAATCACCTACAGATCTGATCTGGAGACAGGAGGTAACTGGGAAGGTAGTGATGCCAGTGGAATTATTAGAGGTAGCATTCCAGCAGCTGCATTTCCCGGCCCAAGTAACAAAACAACATATTGCAGCAGACATACAGGAGCACTGGTTTATTCCCAACCTGCAGGAGCACTTGTCAAAATTCATCATAGAATGCACCACATATCAGACATACAGTTCAGGAATGACTATAAGAACATTGCGAGGGACTTTACCGCGTCCTGTGGGGCCCTTCAGAGAGCTCCACATCGATTATGCAGACATGGGGGAAAGGTGTAAAGGGGCAAGGTACTTGATTGCGGTGGTATGCCCCTTCTCGAGATGGGTGGAGGCAGGACCATGCCCCCACCCAGACGCGAAGTGTGCTGCCAAGTGTCTGGTGCGGCAGGTGTTCTCCAGGTGGGGAATTTGCGGTGTTATAAGATCAGACAAAGGCACACATTTTGTGATGACCTCTTCAAGGAAGTGACATCGCTTCTAGGAGTCAAGCACAAACTGTGTTCTATTTATCATTCAATGGCTATCGGGATGGTGGAGAAGATCAACGGCTTGCTCAAAAGTAAATTGTCAAAACTGTGCAACACACTCAAAAAGAATTGGGTGTATTGCCTGCCCCTAGCACTGTTCCAACTCAGAACGCAGCCAAGCAAAGACCACCATATAAGCCCCCATGAAATTGTAACTGGCAGGCGTATTCATACGCCACTCTCCCTGATAAGAAAAGCATTGGATGCGCACCGGGCTTCCACAGTGCTGGGGGAAGAATTCAAAGAATATCTTACTGTCACAATGCCTGCCCCCAGACATCCGGAACAGGTCCATCTGTCCAGGGAACAGGCACCCAAGAAGACACAGGAATTCCAAAACCCCGCCTAGGGGCTATATGGGTTCAGTCCTGGTGCCGTAGGCGCCAGGCTCATATTGCCAACTTTAAACTATGCAGGTCATCCTGCAAAGAACTCATGTACAGGCCATGAAGGGACTACTTTCCCTTAGGAACTATTTTGCTGCTTGGGTGTGGTACTGGAACTTCTTACCTGGGAACTACTTTTTTGATGCTATTTAAACCACGCCCGAAGAGCAGCACACGCTTCGCATTATTCTGCATCTTAGCAGCGTAACGCTTACTGTGTCTGCAGTCCAGCATCCAGTCTACAGCCACACCCGTCTTGTGTCCGGAGCTGATCCTAGAGAAAAGGAAAGAAGAAGAGAAGGTTAGAACAAGGAGATTTCCATTTGGTCATCATCATTTCCTGGAGCAGCCGCACCTGTGGATAAAGGAAAAAGACATTAAAATTAACTGTGTCACATTGCCAGCTACAGCGCCGTGCCATACTCACCTGTCTTCGGAGCATCTCCACGACCCAGCGCAGCACCTGTTGAATCGCCGCCCGAAACATCAGCATCTGAAAAGACAAGAACAAACAAAAGGTGAGCGGGGTTCCACCAAAGACATTCTTTTACTTACCACAAGATACTTCCTCGGAATTTTACGCTTGAGGCAGCGCTGGTCACCATCCTACGTTAGACATTTTCGGCAAGGCGCCGCACCTGCAAAGAAGATAGAGAACTATTGGTTAATTACATTTGGAACAATATTACTTTCTAGACAGTGCTTGGTACAAACTGACTCTTACCTAAGCGCTACCTTCATCCATCGAGGCAAACTCACTCCTTGGATCACGCTGCAAGGGAAAAGGTATGAAAGGAGCAAGAGTGAATTAACAAGACATTTGAAGTCTAAAAGAACTATACATTCGGTTTACACACTACTTACCTCAGAGTCATTGTTGTCTGGAACTCTGCCAAATACCTTCGGATCAGTGAAGTAACTGAACTTCTACGTGCCCCTGCACTCCACGCAGGATGGAGAGTTCATCCTTCCAAATAATAAGGTGAGACTTTATGAAGGGGAATACTGGAAGTTTTCAGGGAAAATAGTTCTAGTGTAACCACTCTACCACGGGTGGCAAATCCCCTTTACTGCTTTTAGGAAAATATTCTTGTGGGCCAGGCAGATGAAACTGAGTGGGCAAGTGCAGTCGATCATCACTTTGCTCCGAGTCACACTGGTGGAGACCGCAGCAGTCCAGTTTCGTTCGACGCCCCTGTGGAATCCAGGTGAGCGTAACACTTACCCAGTTGACGCGTGCACTGTGTAGTATAGCGCGACAAATTGCACCACCCTTTACTGAGAATGCTGCGACAGACACTGTAACTCCAGCCCAGACAGCCCAAGTGGCCCATTAATGCCAGGAGATCATGTATAGGTAAGGAGTTTTGTTCGGCGGTGGAACTTGCCAAGGTTTTATGGACCCTATGAGGTCGTCTACTGCACACCCACCACAGTCAAAGTGAAGGGACTGAAGTATTGGGTGCATCTCTCAGATGTGAGGAAGGCACCCGATACAGCACTGCCTCAGTGTGAGCAAACGAGCACTACTGAAATGGTGAATAAAATTGAAACGTAATTACAAGGAATGTAAAAGAAACAATGCATATGAATGTGCTCTGCATGACTCTCTCTTCTCTCTCTCTCTCTCTCTCTTTCTCTTGTTCTTTCTCTCTATCTCTTGCTTGCATGTCCTGTACTCTCTATCAAAGTGAATGACAAAAAATATAAAGTGTATATATGCAGAAATGATGTCAGTAGCTCAATACAAGTAAAGTGCAACAATCAGTAGAAAAAAGTTAGACTAAAAGATGTATCGCAATACGTGAGTTACTGATAAGAAGAATATCACAAACGGTAATAAACTATGCAATGTAAACAATGAATATATGCTCGTCACTTAACCATTTTATATTGCCCCTCCAGGTAACACAATGGCCGAAAGGAGTGCACTCCCATAAAATGACTTAGTGGGCAATTCATAGAATTCAGCGCACAAGTGGCGCACGTGGATGGCGCACAGTGTGCGCGTGCGAATCCCTGCGCCAGCCGCGTGCGCTAAAATACATTTCCGCGCACAGCGTATTCATGGATTCCAGCCACCAAAACCAGCCGTGGTGCACAGTGGCGCAGCGACCCTGCAGCAGCACCAGTTACGCCACCAAGAACACCCCTTGCGCAGGGAAAAGCCATCAAAATCCCCAACGTACGTGTATTACTGGGGTGCGCGGGAAGTTTCACACGTGATTGGCCCTGTGCGAGCGGGGTACGTGTATTACTGGGGTGCACGGGAAGTTTCACACGCAAATTCAGCAGGGTACGTGTATTTCAGGGGTGCGCGAGAAGTTTCACACGCGATTTCAGCAGAGTACATGTATTTCAGGGGTGCGCGGGAAGTTTCACACGCGATTCCATCAGGGTACGTGTATTTCAGGGGTGCGCGGGAAGTTCCAGACGCGATTGGCCCCGTGCGAGCGGGGTACGTGTATTACTGGGGTGCGTGGGAAGTTTCCCATGTGAATTCAGCAGGATACGTGTATTTCAGGGGTGCGCGGGAAGTTCCACACGTGAATTCAGCAGGGTACGTGTAATTCAGGGGTGCGCGGGAAGTTTCACAGGCGATTCCATCAGGGTATGTGTATTTCGGGGTGCGCGGGAAGTTTCACACGCAAATTCAGCAGGGTACGTGTATTTCAGGGGTGCGCGGGAAGTTCCACACGCAAATGTCCTGGGTACGTGTATTCCTGGGGTTTGCAGGAAGTTTCACAAGCGAATTCAGCAGGGTACGTGTATTTCAGGGGTGTGAGGGAAGTTCCACACGCGAATGTCCTGGGTACCTGTATTCCTGGGGTGTGCGGGAAGTTTCACAAGCGAATTCAGCAGGGTACGTGTATTTCAGGGGTGCGCGGGAAGTTCCGCACGCAAATGTCCTGGGTACGTGTATTCCTGGGGTGTGCGGGAAGTTTCACAAGCGAATTCAGCAGGGTACGTGTATTTCAGGGGTGCGCGGGAAGTCTCACACGCGAATGTCCTGGGTACGTGTATTTCGGGGTGCGCGGGAAGTCTCACACGCAATTTCCGCAGGGTACGTGTATTTCAGGGGTTCCGGGGAGTACTACACATGAATTGGCCGTGCGGGTCCTCCCAGGTGTTCGCTCTACAACCTCCACGGCCCCTGCAGGCAGCCCACACCACAGGGGACTACCCTGCACCCCTGCTCATGTCCCGCAGGCAGCCCATCCACCATGGGCATGCCCCCCAGCCAAGCCACGTCACCTTGCACTACTGATCAACAATGCATGTCTCCCAGCACCCCCACCCCCCAGCATTGCAGGGCACCCTTCACCAGGCCCCCACTCCTGTCTCCCTGCACCCACACCCCCCACCAGTCAGGGGCACCCTCCACCAGGCCCCCACTCCTGTCTCCCAGCACCCCCACCCCCCACCAGTCAGGGACACCCTCCACCAGGCCCCCACACATGTCTCCCAGCACCCCCACCCCCCACCAGTCAGGGGCACCCTCCACCAGGCCCCCACACATGTCTCCTAGCACCCCCACCCCCCAGCAGTGCAGGGCACCCTCCACCAGGCCCCCACTCCTGTCTCCCTGCACCCCCACCCCCACCCCCCACCAGTCAGGGGCACCCTCCACCAGGCCCCCACACATGTCTCCCAGCACCCCCACCCCCCAGCAGTGCAGGGCACCCTCCACCAGGCCCCCACTCCTGTCTCCCTGCACCCCCACCCCCCACCAGTCAGGGGCACCCTCCACCAGGCCCCCACACATGTCTCCCAGCACCCCACCCCCAGAGTTGCAGGGCACCCTCCACCAGGCCCCCACTCCTGTCTCCCTGCACCGCCATCCCCCACCAGTCAGGGGCACCCTCCACCAGGCCCCCACACATGTCTCCCAGCACCCCCACCCCCCAGCAGTCAGGGGCACCCTCCACCAGGCCCCCACACATGTCTCCTAGCACCCCCACCCCCCAGCAGTGCAGGGCACCCTCCACCAGGCCCCCACTCCTGTCTCCCTGCACCCCCACCCCCACCCCCCACCAGTCAGGGGCACCCTCCACCAGGCCCCCACACATGTCTCCCAGCACCCCCACCCCCCACCAGTCAGGGGCACCCTCCACCAGGCCCCCACACATGTCTCCTAGCACCCCCACCCCCCAGCAGTGCAGGGCACCCTCCACCAGGCCCAGACTCCTGTCTCCCTGCACCCCCACCCCCACCCCCCACCAGTCAGGGGCACCCTCCACCAGGCCCCCACACATGTCTCCCAGCACCCCCACCCCCCAGCAGTGCAGGGCACCCTCCACCAGGCCCCCACTCCTGTCTCCCTGCACCCCCACCCCCCACCAGTCAGGGGCACCCTCCACCAGGCCCCCACACATGTCTCCCAGCACCCCACCCCCAGAGTTGCAGGGCACCCTCCACCAGGCCCCCACTCCTGTCTCCCTGCACCGCCATCCCCCACCAGTCAGGGGCACCCTCCACCAGGCCCCCACACATGTCTCCCAGCACCCCCACCCCCCAGCAGTGCAGGGCACCCTCCACCAGGCCCCCACCCCTGTCTCCCTGCACCCCCACCCCCCACCAGTCAGGGGCACCCTCCACCAGGCCCCCACACATGTCTCCCAGCACCCCCACGCCCCAGCAGTGCAGGGCACCCTCCACGAGGCCCCCACTCCTGTCTCCCTGCACCCCCACCCCCCACCAGTCAGGGGCACCCTCCACCAGGCCCCCACACATGTCTCCCAGCACCCCCGCCCCCCAGCAGTCAGGGGCACCCTCCACCAGGCCCCCACACATGTCTCCCAGCACCCCCACCCCCCAGCACTGGGGGGCACCCTCCACCAGGCCCCCACTCCTGTCTCCCTGCACCCCCACCCACCACCAGTCAGGGGCACCCTCCACCAGGCCCCCACACATGTCTCCCAGCACCCCCACCCCCCAGCACATTGGGGCACCCTCCACCAGGCCCCCACTCCTGTCTCCCTCCACCCCCACTCCCCACCAGTCAGGGGTACCCTCCACCAGGCCCCCACTCCTGTCTCCCTGCACCCCCACCCCCCACCAGTCAGGGGCACCCTCCACCAGGCCCCCACACATGTCTTTCAGCACCCCCACCCCCAGCACTGTGGGGCACACTCCACCAGGCCCCCACTCCTGTCTCCCTGCACCCCCACCCCCCACCAGTCAGGGGCACCCTCCACCAGGCCCCCACCCCCCAGCAGTGCAGGGCACCCTCCACCAGGCCCCCACTCCTGTCTCCCTGCACCCCCACCCCCCAGCAGTGCAGGGCACCCTCCACCAGGCCCCCACTCCTGTCTCCCTGCACCCCCACCCCCCAGCATTGCGTGGCACCTGTCAGCAGGCCCCCACTCATGTCCCACTCATGTCCCCCTGCACCCCCACCTCCCAGCATTGCGAGGCACCTGCCAGCAGGCCCCCACTCATGTCCCACTCATGTCCTCCTGCACCCCCACCCCCCAGCATTACGAGGCACCTGCCAGCAGGACCACACTCATGTCCCACTCATGTCCCCCTGCACCCCCACCCCCCAGCATTGCGAGGCACCTGCCAGCAGGCCCCCACTCATGTCCCAATCATGTCCCCCTGCACCCCCACCCCCCAGCATTGCGAGGCATCTGCCAGCAGGCCCCCACTCATGTCCCACTCATGTCCTCCTGCACCCTCACCCCCCAGCATTGCGAGGCACCTGCCAGCAGGCCCTGACACATGTCCCCCAGCCAACATGTCATCACAATCTAGATCCCTGGCCCTTATGGGCAGCCTCCACATGCCAAACACCCACCCAAGTATTGCATCCACCCACTCAGAATTGCCAATTACATGATACAACCCCAATGGCAAGTATGTAAATGAACACATGTCCCTCACATGCACACAATGGGTGTAAGTGAATGTCAAAACCCATATCATGACATGCATGAAACCAATTATATGATACTACACATTGAAGTTTGATGAAAAAAATGTATTAAAAGCAACATAAACGGGATTAAAAATAAACAAACGACAATGGGAATTAAAATAAAAAAGCAGCATGTCCGTAAAATAATGAAAAAACACAAATCATAATCCAAAGGAAAGGTGTCCAAAGTCACAGTTCAAAAAAGTACATCCAAGGGAAAAACAAAAACAAAAACCATTGCTCCATGGGTAAATCAAAAAAAAAAACATAATCCAACAGTCAACTATATACAGATAAACAATCCAGGGTCCATGATCCCAACTGAAGAAATGAAACCTATCTAAAAATACTACGTAATAAAAAAACTATATACAAAAATGTTGGCCATTGTCCAAAAGGTCCAAAATCAAGAAAAAAGCAAAGGAAACCGAACACTAACTACATAACTATTTACAAGGGCAGCGGGCTAGTCCAACGGCTCACTGGATGTTGTCATGGGCCAGGGCATCATCGATCTCCTGTTCAATGGCTTGGAGGCGGGCATGTTCCCTGGCCCCGAGGTCTCGCCGGGATAAAGCAGTGTCCAGCTCCAACTCCCTGCGAAGACCCTCGAGGCACTCAGCCCGCCTCAGCACCCTCCGCATGGAGTTCTCCGCCCTGACCATCATGAGCCGTTCCTCCTCTGCCCGCTGCCGCTCCGCACCTATCTGCTGGCCCAACCGCTCCCACACAGAAGCCACTCCCATTCCAGGGTTCTCCTGCCCTCCGGCCGATGCCTGCACCCCTGATGTTGATGGCTCCGAGCCATGATGCCTCCCACGTCGAGCCTGACGCTGCCTGCGACGCAACTGCCTGTGCCAGCACGACGGCATCCAGGCTGATGGAATCCACCAACGCCGTTGTGCACGTGCCCTGCCCGATGATACCGTCACATCCTCCATCTGCTGGGGTCCAGTTGCTGGTGTGTCCACCCCTGCTGGACCTCCGACTCCCGACTGTGGCAGGGATGGGATCCCCACCGAGTTGGCTGCATTAGTCGGGGCAGGTCCACAGGGGGCCTTGATGGCATCTGGGCCGGAAGACGGCATGGAGAACGACTGGCGCATGGCCTCCACAGAGGAGGAGAGGGTCGCCAAAGTGCCCGACACATGTACGGGACCCCCGACCACGACCGTTCCCAACTGGGCCACGTTGGCACGGTGCTCTTCATGATGACGTGCGTGGTCCCCCCGGGAAGCAAGCACCTCATCACGAATGACACCCGTGCGCAACACGACACCAATCAGGACCTTCTCGATACAGCCAGGGGTCCCCTCGTCCGCAGTTGGAGGGGAGTCAGATGACATGGACATCCCCCCTACCTGCGGACGGGCCTGGGATGGGGCATCCCTGCTTGTGCATGGTGGTGCAGTCACAGTGTCAGGGACAGTGACATGCACAGGCACCTCCACGGCGACCTGTGCTGCCTCCTGCCCCTGCCCCTGGACTGCACCACTTGCACCAGCAGGGATGCCCCCACCATGCCCCATGTGCGGCTCAGTAGCGGCCTCCTCCTCCTCTGTGGAAACCACCAACCTGGATGGCTCCACACCGTCTTCCGCCGTTGCAAGCCCCTGTGGGGGCTCACCCACCCCTTCCGCTGCAGCCGTGGAGGCATCCCCGCCGCTTTGCTCCACAGCGCCGTCTCCGCCCTCTTCTTCACTTTGCGCTGCGTAGAGGGAGACATAGAACACAAGCATCAGGGTACTGTACAATGGTCCCCTAGACAGGAAGCAATAGCAGATGAGTGGCACTGTCAAAGATCACTTCCATCATGTCCCTCCACAACACATGGGTCAGTGCAGGCAAAACGCATGCAGTAACAGGCATGGCGCATTCTATGGACATAAGCAAACATGTCCAAGGGACTCTTGAAACATACAATGTTGTTTTTGAACTCACATGCATCATGGGTCATGCCTATCACATTCACACACTTCACCGTACTTTCATCCATCTGGACTCGTACACCCCAGACACAGTGGATGCAAGGATCGCTAGGCTGCATCAGTGGATCTGAACATTGACACAGACATGTGTCATGCATCCATGGCATTCACAAGTCACAGACACGCAGGTCAGACACACAGACATGGAAACCATACATGTACATGGCATCATCACCCATCCCTCACCTCCACCCATGTCCAGGAACATAGACTGGCATGCTCTCATGTGTCCATTACGCATAGGGCTCCCCATGTAGCATTTAAACACATACACCAACCGTGTGCTTCACACAGTACTGGTCTCACATGCATGACCATGATGTCCCTGCACACACACGCGCGTACATGGCCTATGTCACACATACAGGCAAGTATCAGACAACGAGCACACTATAACATGCCCTGTCTCACACAGCAATGCCTGGCCACTTACTGCTTGACTCCATACTGGTCTGCCTCTCAAGGACCTCTATGTGGAGCGCTGGGGATTTGCGTTCCAGGACCCTCATCTGATCTTCTGACAAGTGGCCCCGGCGCCCCTTAGCATCCGCTGCCTTCAAGAGGCGCCGGGCCTTGTTGAGGGTCCTGGACCTGAAGTCCTCCCAGCGCTTCTTGACATGTTGGAAGTCGCGGACTGCCATCCCCTCCGTGTAGATGGCAGTCACGATGTCTGTCCAGATCCTGTCCCGTCCATCCTTGTCGGCGCGTGATCATCCGAAGAGGGCATCATAATGCCCCAGGACATGCTCCACCAGGACACCAACTTCCTTCTGACTGAAGCTGGTGGCCCTCTGCCCCTCTGGCTGGGGGTCGCCAGTGGTCTCGGATGGTGTTTGCCCCGACATGGCGACCCCCGCGGCCGGCGTGGCTGGGCAACTGGGTCCTGGGGCTGGGCTGTGGAGTGATGGTATCCCAGTCGGGAGTCTTCTGTTCCAGCAGGGGTGGACACAGCAACTGGACCCCTGCAGATGGCTGATGTGCAGGCACCAAATGGCAGGGAACGGTGGCAGCAGGCAGGCAGGCAGCAGCAGATGGCTCGTGGGAGGCTGCTCGGGCCTCTGGGGGGCAGTAATTTGGCCTTTTGGGCAGGAGCGTGGTCTTCTGTGTGCTTACGCGTGGCCAGCTTGATACGGAGTGATTTGGCACGTGAAAATTCTGCATGTCAGCGTGTGATTCGAGGAAAGGCCCTTAGCGCGTAAGCGCGTCTGCGCGCATACGCAATTTCATTGGACAGAAGGCCCTTCAAGCGCAAGCGCCTCTGTGACGTGACACGCGCAGGCGTGCATGGGCGTTTCAGCACGCGTGAAAAACTGCACGTCTGCGTGGGAATGCGTGTAATCCGAGGAAAGGGCCCATGCGTGTAAGTGACGTGACGCGCGCGGGCCTTTCCCTCAGCACGGGTTAAAGGTGAGCGGGGGCAGCAGTTCGCTGTACGTGCCTTTCGTGGGGACCGACGTGTGTTGCTGCTTCCTGCTGTTTCGCGCGCCATCACAACTTCACAGCTATCAAGGACGTATCTCTTCTTTTGGCGGGGGTATTGGCTACACGTGTTTTTCTGCATCGCGCTAGTCAGACGGTGAGTCGCACACGCTATTTTTCCCACTGCGGGTGCCCCTGTGTATCGCACCCATTTTCGATGTCATAGTAGCCTGCGTGTCCCACGTGTACGTGTTATTCGTGTTACTGGGTGCCACCGCGTACTGCGGGAGGTTGATTCCACCCATGTAGGCTGCAGGGATGCGTGCACGGTTTTACTGCAGTTTTGGGGTGCCTGAGCGTTGCGTGACCCGTCACTACATCACCGGGGTCACAAACAGCCTTGCTGGTGCAGGGGGGCTGTTAACATCTTGCTTCCCACCCCCTTCACCCCAATTGCCTAGGTCAATTGTGGTGTACACCTCCCATTGGCACTACTCCATCTGTGCCAGCACTACTACATCTGTGCCATGGTTGGGAGGACACCAAAGGTGAGGGGCGCCTCAGCTGGGCGTACTCCTCGTGGCAGGCGTGGTCGGGGACGTGGCCGTGGTGACCAGGGAGTAGGGGGACTCCAGGGTGTCCAGGGCGGCCACAGAGGGGGAAGAGGCAGGGGTGCGCCACTTGAGCACAATGTTGTGCCATGTGTCGGTGCAGTCATGCCACCACCCCCTGTGGTTCCGGGGGATGCAGCTTCTGCATCTGGCACTGGCGCCCGTGTGACCCGGCAGTCCGTTCCATCGACTGCCACGGGCCCAAGGGTAGTGGTAGCTGCAGGTGCAGCTGTGGACACCGCCACCCAGGCTCAGGGTCTGCCAGCGCAGGCTGCGTTGGCACTTGAGGAGCCCTTGGTAGATTTCCAACAGGCCAGGAGGGAAACCATAGGGGCAGGCAGGGCTGCTCAGACCAAGACACATGTCCCTGGGGCAGTTATGCCATCTGCTGCCCCGAACAGCCGGGTGTTGGCAAGTGCAGGGGCAGATGCACCCAACAACACCTCGGTTGTGAGTCTGCCAACCAGGACCGTTGCGGTCAATGACCTTGCCACAGCTGATGTTGCTGCACAGGGTCCATTAGAGGGCACCCAGATGCCACTGACACAGGTCAGGCCTTTGGTCGTCCCTCCACCTGCCACTCCCTTGGCTCAATACACCGAACCCACTGGCCATACTGGTCAGGGCGGCATTAGCCAGCCAGGGTCTGCGCCACAGTCCAAGAGGAGGAAGGTTGCAACTGCAGCACAGGCTGGGACCCCACACACAGCCACAACCTCCTGCACGTCGAGGAAGAAGCCTTTCTGCAAGCAGGAACTGGACTTCCTCATGGGCTACGTGCGGGGCCACAGCCCTGAAATGCTAGTGGGTGCCAATAGTCAGACTACGGCTGCCCAACGTGACACCCACTGGAAGCATGTTGCGGAACATGTCAGTTCATTCGGCCATGAGGTGCACACGGCGCAAGAGTGCAAAAAGCGTTGGAATGACATCAAACGCAGCACTAAGGCTAAGCGTGCCTCTAATTACAACTTGACTCTGGTGACTGGCGGTGGGCCTGCACCAGAGGAGGAAGAGCTCACTCCGTATGAGGCACTCGTTGCGGAGTTCATACCACCTGAATTGGTCGAAGGAGTGGGAGAGATGCTGGACTTTGATGCCCAGTCCAGTGAGTGTTGATGCGTGTTTGTTGAGGACGTGTGTGTTTCACTTGTTGGATGTGTTGTGCATGATTGCCACTACATGTGACGTGTACATGGTTCTGATGTGTAAGTAATGCAATGCTTCCGTGATGCATGTCTGCTCTGCTGGATGGTGGACATGTGGAGCATACGGGGACTGTCCGCATCACCACTATTGCAACCTACTGACATGCTGGTTACAAGTATGCCCCTCCGGTCCATGTTCAAGCTCACTGGCCCTTCTGGATGTGGCGTGGGGTGACCTTCCTCTCAGCCCAGGCACAATGTCATTGCATGACTGACGTGCATGTCTCCTCTGCCTGCATGCGGGAACTCCATGTAGGCATGCTCCATGTAGGCATGTGACCTTCCTCTCCATGTAGGCATGCTCCATGTAGGCATGTGACCTTCCTCTCAGCCCAGGCACAATGTCATTGCATGACTGACGTGCATGTCTCCTCTGCCTGCATGCGGGAACTCCATGTAGGCATGCTCCCTTGCTCCTCCTCCGCCACTCTGCACCCCAGTTCCACCTTTGCACTGGTCTGCTTCAATCTTGCCAATGTGTACTTTCCTGTTCATGCGTCCTGTGTAGATGCTAACTTCCAGCGTACAATCTGACAGACATATGCCGTGTGGTACAGCCTTAGTACTTGAGGCAGGGTATCTCACTTGTACTGTGCATAGGTCAGATGTCCCGCAGGGACATGAGTGCCCATTCATGCTCCATGTGCATTGCACGCATGCCCCTATGTGTCCTTGACTGGATGATCACTGTAATACAAGTCCTGGGTGACATACATTGCATGGCATCTCATCAGCCTTCCCATGTCAACTGTGGGTCAGGACTGCGTTGCACACATGTTTAGGGTCTGACAATCTATGTGGCTCACAGGCCTCAGCCTGTTTAATGGCCAATGACTCTGTCCAACTGTTGTAGTGTCTTCTTCACACGTGGGTGGCCTCCAGAGTTTTCATCATGTGTCCTGCTTACTGTTCCATCATCATTTGCAGTGTTGTCACTTGAATCACATTAAGCTATTGATGCCAGTCAACACTGCCTGTCAATACCCAGGTCTATAGTCAGCCTTTTGATACCATGCTAGGCATCCCTGCTTTTGTACTTGGGTGGAGGGGTGCTTGGCTTCTAGATATGGTACACATTGAATGCACAATGCACTTGATGCCTGAATTTGACCTTGCACTGCCTTCACATTTCCTGACACACACCATGGAGTCCTTGTACATGTAGGTATTGAGTGGCGTACACATTGTCTGCACTGCATAGACCCACTTCCATGGAAACTGCCACCTTTCAACAGGTCTGATCACAGAAGCAATTCAAAGTTGACCCAGCATGCATGCCAGGTTATATGTTGTGTGTCACATGTCTGCCTGATGCCTTTGTTGTCGGTGTGTGTGTGTGTGTTGTGTGCTTCTGACATGTGTAGTGACCTTTTTTCTCTCTATTTTTCAGGTGATGACGCAATGGCAGAGGATGGTGTTGTCATGCCAGACACAGGGTTGTAACCACTACATCAACCTGGCACAAGTGGGGGTCGTGGGGTGGTAGGCCACGAAAACCCCCAAGTGCTACAGTCCATCTTGTCTCTGGCTGCCTATGAGTCCAGCCTTGATGACGACTCTGACATCCATGTTGAGTAGGATGAGCATCAAGTCCATGTGTCAGGGGTGAGTGATTCTGATGTGGACACTCCTCTGTCCGCAACACCTGCACTGAGGGATCAGACAGTCTTGGTTCCTCCGCCCATGGTGGATCGGGACGCAGGGTCACCCTCCACACCAGTCACTGATGTGCCTGGGACATCACATCGACGGGGGCATGTAGTCGTGCAGCCGCGGGCGGTGCCAACACAGCGAGGACACCCGGTCCTTGGGTCCTGCAGGGGTCAAACCCAGCAACGCAGACGCCGCGCGCAACCGCAGTATACTGAGTGGAAGCAAGACATGACTGCCAATTCAGAACGGCAGGGGGCAGCAATGGAGAACATCGCTGAGAGCATGGAGCGTGTGGCCCGATCTGTGCTCCCCCCTGCTAGGCAGGTGCTTCTCCAGCAGCAGGCGGCACGGTCCACGGCCCACTCGCTCAGGCTGGGCCGGCGGCCTCAGACAGGGCACGCCCAGCTGAAATGTCGTCTCTGCGTCAAGCAATTGATGTTCACGCAGAGGCGCACATGGATGCCCTGAGGGAGGAGTATGCTTCCCTCAAATCCACTCTGGGTGTCCTTATGATGTCCCAGAGGCAGCGGGCAGAGGAGAGGTTTGTACAGCTTGAGCGTACCATCTTGGCTGAGCTACAGGCTTGCCGGGAGGTGCAGCGGTTGTCCAGTCAGGCCTTGCAGGAGGAACTCCGTGTTACACGTGCTACCTTGCAAGAGGAAGCACGTGTATCACGTGAGGTTCTGCATGCAGACCTATGTCACATCGCCACACAGAACCAGGCACACCCGTCAGGCAGACTTGCTGCCGACGAGGGGAAAGCTGCAGCTAGGCGTGGCAAGGCTACTGTGCCACGTCCTCCTTTCCAGGATGAGCCAGACTCGGACGACCATCTATCTCCCACATAGGTGGGCTGTGCAGGCGTTGAGCCCATGGATGTTTTTTTTTTTGGCTCAGCATCATCGCATGTGGGTGTTGAGCAGCACCCTGTACCTCCCCCCTCCTAAGTGCCTCCCCTCCCCCCAGGGTCGCATGTGGCCATTTTTGATTTTTCTTTTGGTTTAGTTAGTTAAGTTTCTGTTTGATAGTTAGTTTAATTAGGTAATGTAGGTTTTCCATAGTTAGTGTAATTAGTTAATGTAGTTTAAAATTGCTTGCCTATTGTGCTTTCATGTGATGGTGCGGTGCTTTGTGGCTTTTGAAGGCATCCACTGTCTGTTCCAGCTGGGCCCTTCAAGCTTGTCTTGTGTATGTGTTTGCTGCTTGGGGTCCTTGACTCACATATGCCACTCCTGCCTCCCTTATCCATGGGCTCGCAAGGATGGTTCGGTGTGACAGCCTATTACACAAGGGCTTTGGACTGTCATATCTGTGGCATGTCTGGTGCTGTGTGACTTGTGTTGACACCCCTAGTGGGGATGATTGCGGTGTTATTGTCCACTGTTTAGCTTTTGCTAGATGGGGTGTTTCATGATTAATGTGTACATTAATTGCTATGCATTGTGTAGTATGTTTCTTTTCTTTACTGTACATGTGCTTGTTGCAATTCATGCCGTAGATAGTGTGTTCCACACTTTGGATGTGAAAGACGGACTGATGGTGTGATTTCTGATGTAAGTCTCTGACATGGTCCAGTAATGAGATGCCTGAAGAGACACACACAGATGACTTTAAAGCATTAATCATGTGTTTCATGCCCTTTCTGCAGGGGGATGAGCCTCCAGACCACCTTTGCCAGCAGACATGGCCCATTGGACGTCTGAATTCTGGACACGTTTGTTGGTGCCCACATGCACATGTGTGCACAAGCAGAGGCACAGGGATTGCAGACCTACATCCTAGAACTGCTGACGTGTTCCAAGGAACTCTAGGCAAGGTGAGCAGCACAGGGGGGCCACAACACAGCAAAGCTTGCACCAGGCGAGTTGCACATGCAGGCTTAGTAACAGCACTCAGGGTGATCTTGGACGAATATTGGTTTTGAAGCACACAATGCAGCTCAGATGTGTTAGTGGACTGATGGCTGTTGATTGTAAGGTTGTCTGGGGCACCTGCAGGAGCAGTGGCACATACCCTCCGGTACACCAAGGTCCATCGAGGCACTTGTATCAACCATGTAGCCTTCCGAGACATGGAAAGGGACAGCTCACAGAGACATACAGCAAGGGACATACTCGGGTGCAGTGCATTTCATTTCCATGTACATTTTGAAACATGCACTGCCTACTTTGTTTTGGTCATGGTGGAACACGACTTGTTCTGAAGTCATGCCTTGCTATATGGGTCTGTCTGCTTACCCAGGGAACATTGCATGTTGTGTGAATTGTGACACATTGGTGTTCCATTTGCCACGCACCCACCGGCGGCTGACTTACTGCATTGACTGTGTATGACCCATCACAGGGGTAATGTTACATATGGGTACGAAGCATCTACACCAGATTGTCTGTTTGTAGAGTAGTTTGTTGCTATGGGGCATGTTTGGTGGTGTGTTTTTGTGTTATGGGCACGGACAGATTATTAACTGTGGCTCTCTTTGCAGCATTGAAGTGCTCCTGTAACCGGACCTGAGAGTGCGCAGGCAGGAGGCCAGCACTCAAAACCAGAGCTAAGTGTCTTGTTGTTTTTCTTTCAAACTGCTCTGAATAGGCTTGCTGGGGGGTGCACTAATGCATGGATGAATGTGTAATTCAATTTGGTATGTTTGTTTTCCCCTAATCACCCGGAGTCCTATCCAATTTTAAACCCTGTACCCTCTACCCGGTGTTCCTGCTTCCCATACCTATCCAAGCAATGTTCCCTAACCCTCTTTCCCCGCTGGGGTTGCGGATGCCTGTGTAAGCCCCAAACTTGCAGGCGCCAAAACCTTAGAGGGGGTGGTTGGTTCGTGCCACTCCTAAGCCTGGACTACAGAAGGCCATGACAATGATGTCCAAGTTTGTTCGGATTGTGTATGTGTTCATGCAGGTAGTACATTTTCGTGCATTCCCTACTTTCATGTGCCATTCCTCCTCCCCTCTCCTACCACTCATTCCAGTTATCCAGTGTGCCAACACCTGTCCCGACTGCATATCCCTGACCCTCCTTCCCCACCATGGTCTCAGAGGCCTGTGGTAGTTTGACCTTGCAGGCACCCGGGCCACGGTGGGGGTGGTTGTTTCGTGCCACTCCTGCGCCTGTACACGGGACCTGTGACAGTACACATCCGTTCATGGTGCATCATTCTATGTTATGTACCACACATGGTTCACATCCTGTTGTGACATTGTTTTACTGTGCTGACTTGGTTGTTACATCATTGTGGTATTACTTGGCCTTTGTGAGGTACTGCTACGTCAAGTCATCTACTGGAGGGTGTTCTGGTTCGTTTTTCTGGCTTGGATTTTGTGATTTTGCAAATGAGGGTGGACTCTGAGGGTGCAGGCACCTTTTTACACACAAGGTGGGAGAAGGTGACGAAGGGGAAGGGTGATCCTGTGGCCAGGTGAAATTGAGGGTTGAAGGCTCCATGACCCAGGTGCAGTTGTTCAGTGGGTCATGGTCATTTGTGAGGAAGGGGGGGGTGTTTTGTTGTTGATAGTTGCCTTGCCCTGCAGTGTGATGGGAACCCTGACATTGTAATTGTGGTATCCTATGTACATGTTGTGTTCTGCTGATCAATGCCTGTTCATGTGTTGTGTTTACCTTTCAGGTGTGAGGGGATAGTTGTGGATTGACATGCTGGGGTGTACACATGGTGAATGTTCACATGTGATGTGTAGAGGACACTGATGGTCACTTGATTGCACATGCATATGTTGAGTGCATGTCCTTACTGACCCACACACTTGCACTATGATGCACTACATGTACAACCACCCTTGGATATCCACGTGTTCACTCTGTTTGCCTTCTGGTGCCCACTGAGTCCCTGCAGCACATGTTCTGTGACCAATTATGGATCCTGTACATGCCTAATTTGCTTTTTGATGTGGTTTGTCGCTTAGATGTGATGCTCAGGGTGTGCATCACACACAATAGCTGTTCACTGTGCTGTGCGCTGAGCAGTGTGTTGCAGGAGTTGTACACAGCACACAGAAGCTGCAGTGTTGATTTTGCAATGCACAATGTGCATGTAGACAGGCATTCATTGTTATGTTACGTCTACAACTTTTGTAATGCATTTGGGAATGACTTATTTTGGGTGGGAGGTTGTTGGTCAGTCATTTCATCTGATTCCATGTCAGGCATCATTGTCTGATGCCACTGTACATTTTTGACATGGCAATGTGTACCTTATTGGTACTGTGTTGGTGTATGGCTATTGCTTGCCATGTCATGTTGTGGTTTGGGAGGGTTTGAGTGGCATAACAGTGATGGTCATGGCCTGTTTTGCAGGTGTGTGTGATTCACACCTTGCATGTCAGGGTCATCCGCTTCTCAAAGCAACTAGCTGGGGGTAGATCCCTCTCCGCGGCAGGGGCCTCCCTCTGGAACAGCCTTCCTGCCTCACTGGAACTTGAGGAGAACCATCTCCGGTTCTGGAAGCACTTCAAGACCATCCTCTTTGCTTCTGCTTTCTCTCTCCCTCTCCCTTGCTAAATTCTTCACTGGAACTGCACTGGATATGCAACTGGGCCACTCTCACCGACCTCGGTCCCTGGCCCAGCCACTCTTCACTTGCACTGCCCCCCTGGCAACCCCTGCACTGCGGGACTGTCTCTCTATCCCTACAGCCCCCCCTTCCCAGCACTTGTCTGCACTTACCTTTGCAGTTGCCACCAACTGGCCTATTTATTTGTTTTTTAGTCTACTTACCCTGTACTGCACTCCCCCCTCCCCTTCCCCTTGCACTTTTCCCTTCCCCCTACCCCTGCACTTGCGCAATCTAAATGACACCTGGCCTAGTAGTATCGTTGTCTGTCTTACCTTGTTCCCCCTCCCTGCCTCGTCGCACCTTGAAACACTTGTGTATAGGCACGTTACAAATGCCATATCATGTCATGTCATGTGTGTGCCTTTTGGTCACACAGGATAGCTTGTGTTTAAATAGCTAGGGATGCAGACAATGTGGCACTTCCATGGCAACTATCTCAGGGTGGTAGGGTTGTGACAGTTGACTATCTCTTTGTCATCATCGATTGTCACCTGGTATGTGCCAGGCCTGTGTGCACTCCGCAGGGGTGGGAGTTTAGGTGAAAAATGTGGCCACAAGCTGGGTCCGGGCTTCCTCACCACGTGCCCTGTCCCCTCCCATGTGCAGTGCCTGTGCCTGTGGTTGGGGATGTGGGGGCACCACCATGTCCACCGGTACGCCCTGCCGTGTTGCAACATTGTGCAGGACACATGCTGCCACAATGATCCTGCACACTACTGGGGGTGCATAGAGTAGCTGCCCGCCAGAGCTGTCAAGGGAGCGGAAACGTGACTTGAGCACTCCAAAAGTGCTCTCCACTATGGCTCTGGTTGCAATATGGGCGGCGTTGTATCTTACCTGGGGTGGTGTGGTGGGGTTCCGGATTGGCGTCATCATGTGGTGGCTCAGAGGGTAGGCACTGTCCCCTGGGGAGGTGTAAATGGTTGTGATTATTGTGGTTTGTGTATGTGTGTGTGTGACATGCATGCATGTGCAAGGGCATTTGTACTCACCTAGGAGCCAGGTGTCGCCATGCTGCCCAGCTTCCAGGGCCCGGCTCAAGGCGGACATTCTGTATATGAAACTGTCATGGGTGGAGCCAGGGTAGTTTGCATAGACAGAGGTGATGATTCCCTTTGCATCGCATACCACCTGTACATTGATGGAATGCCAGTGCTTGCGGTTTCGGTAGATGTGCTCAGTGGCCCTAGGTGGACGTAGGGCCACATGGGTGCAATCTATGGCACCAAGCACTTTGGGGAAGTGTGCCACCCTGAAAAAGTCCAGGACAACGGCCTGCCTTTCTGCGGGTGTTCTGGGCATGTATATGTGCCTGCGGACTGAGGGGCGCGCTGTCATGATTGTCAGTACCTGGTGTAGGCAGCGTGACTGCATGGCCTGTGAGACCCCCCCCCCCACTATGGCAGTAGTCCGCTGAAATGACCCAGTGGCCAAGAAATGCAGGACATTGAGCACCTTCTCCAAGGGGCTCAATGCTTGGGAGCAAAGGGTGGGGGATGTAAGGTCATCTTCTCACTCCCTGACCAGGTCTAGGATGATATGGGGTGGAAGCCTATACCTGCCGTAGACCTGGTCATCACGCATCTCAAAAAGGCTTGTCCGTGGTGCGAAAATGCGTGCCCTGGCTATTCTCCTCCTCCTGCAGTGTCCCACGATCAGTGCTGCGACAAATGGGGCATTCATCGTAGCTGTATATACGTGTTTGTTGTTTGCGCGCACTTTTATACTGTGCGCGGGGACGTTTCTGCCTGCCTTCGTGTGGCGGACGTGTTAACGGCTGTGTGCGTCTTTTGCCGTGCGCGAGTTTCCCCTATTGGAATCCATTAATACGGGTTGTTCGCGGGCGTGTGGGCGTTCCGTGTAGTTCCCTGCAGTACTTCCCCAGTTACGCCTTCTTTTTCACACGTTATTTCCCATTCCGCGTGTTACGCCCACTGTTCCGCCCACTTTGGTTGTGTGCGCCACGCTATGTGCGCTTTCGCTGTGCGCGTAGCGCACGCCGTGTGTGCCCACGTGCGCCATGGCAGGATTTGGCGCACAGACAGCGGGAAACACGCGCAGCGTCTTCCTTGATTCGCAAGCGTGCGCTGGGTTTCTCACGCTTGCGCCACCTTGCACCTGCTTGCGCTGGAATTTTAGGCACACGTTTGCTCCATGAATCGACCCCTTAATGTTAGTTAGTGATAGGATTGCCAATAAAGCCAATAAGTGTAGTACTGTTGAGTGTACATTAAAGTATTCTGCAGTCTTGCTATTTGTGATGCTATTCTTCATGGCATGGTACTATACGCTCTTATATCTTATCCATGACATAAACAGAGGGGGGAGCAGGGCACAGCTAATACAGGAAGGGTCAGTACACATTTGGAAGGGGACAAACACAATGTGGAAAGAAAACTATTCTGCTGATGATAATGATGCTAATGTAACCTACACCATGATGCACCTTAATGACACGACAACTGTCCCTCTCCTACCAATTGCTGCTAGAAGCCTGTATGATAACAAGGAAACAAACAAATATGATGGCGATTATTTTTGGTCAAATGAATTAACCGAAAAGAACATTAATGTACAGACAACCAGAGACCCTACCTCATTTTATGTTGGACCGCCAACTGAACACACAGTAAATAATGTTAATGATACAGCATGGTATTCCCAATACGATGGGAAAAAATATGATGTCTATCATGGCCTGGGACTAGATGAAATAGAAGACCCCCGCCACCCGACCAGTCAAATAAATGGTACTCAGACATGAGCACCACAGCAAAGCAAGCCACAAATGAGAGCTGTTATGTTTGCTCTCTCATACCGCATGCATCGGGGACGCCCATAATACTGGTGCCACAAGAGGTGCCCTTGCCAGACGCCCAATGTTTAATTCATCTCGTATTGTGTAGGATTCGGAGTAACTTCAAGGCACACACAGTTACAATAGAGATGCTGCAGAATGAGAGGACATGCACAAGCATACGTCATGGAGTGATTTGCATCAAAAAACATTCTTCATCATAAAAGGAACGAGATTTGCAGAAAATAAATGCCATGACGAAACGATCGAGTGCAAAGTTGAGGCACTCAGAGGACTGACTGAAGAGAACTTTCAATGTGTTAAAGAAACATGTAGCCCCGTCTGGTCTCAGCACATTGCCAAACTCACGTGGGTCACAGCACTAGAAAAGCCAATCAAAACGCAAAAAGAAATACCACATGAACTATGCTTTCACGGAGAAGGAAAAGTGCCCATGGGCGCCAACAGGCAATGCAATAAGACAATCATAATTCCAGATATGAAGAAAGGAACAGCGGCCCTCATGGATATGTATTGGATCTGTGGCAAACAAGTATACCTGCATCTCCCGGCGTCATGGAAGGGCACTTGCGCGCTAGCCACCCTACATTCGGCTCTGATGGTAATCCCAGAAAGTCACCTCCCAGGGGGAAAAGGAGAATTGGCTGGCATATCGGCAGCAGGAGAATCGGTTGGCATATCGGCAGCAGGGCAATCGGCTGACACATCGGCAGCGCCCCGACCAGAAGCAATAGAGCCTCCAGCATATGAACTGTTGTCGGAAAATGACTTAAAAGACAAATGGCCTCATTACACGGAAGGCGGTAATCCAGGGTGCTATTAGCACCCTGGACCATGCCGGTAAATTACCGGCACCGCCTTGGCGGAAAGGGGATTTACCGCCCCATTCCAAGGTTGGAGGGGCGGTAAATCCCCCTTCCGCCATTGCCCTTCCCCATTCCCATTGCTGCCCCATAGGGCTCTATGGGAATGGGGAAGGCGCTAATTACGGCACCGCAATTTTGCGGTGCCGTAGTTAGCTCCGAGGTCCCTTAGCGGGTTGGTACTTAACGCCTGCAAGAAGCAGGCGTTAATTCCTCCAACCCGCAAAGGGACCTCGTAGTACGGCGGTAAGGGTTAACGGTCACCGTTGCCATTAACGGTGACCGTTAACCCTTACTGCCGTCCGTGTAATGAGGCCCAAACTCTCTTGCAAGAGGAGATCATCCAATTACATCTCCTCTGAATCATCTGCTCTTCTTGCCACAATCCTGCCAAAGTATAAACTCTTCAACTCCGCAGAGACATTTTTTGCTTCGCTCCTAACACCAGGACTCCAGGCCCGAACTAACGCCAAGTGGTTACAGATAGTGCGTGGGTGCTGATCCAACTTGCCAACAACACTGAAGAAGGGTTTAACGTGATAAAAGTAGAGCTCTGTGCCTTGCGCCTAATGACAATGCAGAACCAGTACGTCTTAGATCGGCTCACGGCGAGGGACGGCGGTGTTTGCTGAAAAATCGGGAGCGCATGTTGCACATTCGTGCCATCTGAAGATGCAGATAATGGAAAACTTTCTCATGTCTATTCAGCAGTACACAGCATGGGAGAAAGAATGTCGAAAGAAGGGGGAGTAGAACCAACCACCTGGTTTGACAACAGCTTCAGCTGGATACTGTGCTGGTTCAACACAATGATGAAAATATTTGTTCCTATCATCGTCTTCATAATGCTATTTTTCTGTGTGTGCCAATTAGGTATCCAATGTTGTGCAAAATCTATGCCTAGAGTTATGATGTTGGTAACGATGGGCCGACAGGCAACGGTAACAACCATGATATATGCCCAGATGCAAACTGGGGAACATAACCCACCAATATATCGCATGACAGCAGTATACCACCAGAATGGGGACAGGGTTGACAATCTATATCATACCACCATAAAAGAACCCAGAGAGCGGCAATGGTACAAAGATGTGTGGGTGGACCTGGATGGGGATGAAGGGATATATATGACATGTACTCCTGATGAATACGCAAGGAAAGGGCACAGCCAGACAAGTGTGTGTAGGGCATGAATTCCCATAAAAGGTACACCAGCTTGGGATGAAGCTATAGCTGAAGCTGAGTATTATCGAAGGGAGAACAAAAAGAACTGATAGTTTGTTACTTTAGATGTAACGAAAGGGGGGGATGTGTGGGAGTGAGGGGCCAGTAGGCCCCCGTCCCTCCATTCCTTAGTACAAACTTGGACCATGTGCCTTCAATGGTGGGGAATGCCCCCATTGCCCTTATGCAAGTCAGCAGTGGTTGGCACTTGCGTAGATGGGGCCATCGTGCAAAACACAGGGCATCCAATTTTGTACCCCCTTGATGCCATCTTGGTAACTAGGCCTCACTGCGATAATGCGAAAAGGCTTCTCTCCCCTTTGCAGCGCCGCGCACACAGCACACATGGCCCCCACCTTTTCTCTCACCGTGTCTAGAAAACTCTGCATCCCCATTCTCACGCTGAAGCCGCAGGTAATTGCAACAACAAACAAATGTAAAATCTCACTCTTCCTCTGAGATCACTGCCCTGCGTGTGAACCGGCTTGAGCCAAGCACTGTAGCTCATCCATCTCCACAAATCTGTCCATGCCCCCTCGCCCTCGCCAGTGGAAAATTACTGCCAGTATAACCCTGTGTCCCTGCAAGGTATTCTCTTGATGTACCAAATATGTGACCTCACCATAATGCCCACTAAGCAGACCTCCGACTAACATTAGACCCCTGTCACACTATATTCCCTCCCGCTACTAAAAAATGCCAATGTGCCTTAGATTCTTTACGAATCCAGACCCTAGCTTCAATCAATGCTATCATGATGGTCAAAACCCTTTAACCTAATGCCCTATATAAGCCACTGTTATTGACAATGTAAATACATGTAAGACATTTATAGGTTTACAATGATTTGTTCAAACGAATTGCAAAATGATCATTATTTAGTGCATGCTTCACAAAGATGAATTATGTTAATTTAGTTAGTGATCACCCCGCTTCACAGCTACCTGACCTTCACCCCTCCTGGACACTGACAACGGGATCACGTGAAGTCCACCCTCCCGGCAAAGGAGCGACCAATCCAGATGGAACCGCAACGCCGTCGCCATATGGCACAATACTGATTGCCCAATCCTGCACCAACTTGACACCCTATGCTAATTGCGTCATCTATGACAAGTTCTTCCTTTATAATGTGATGTAATTGTGATATTCGTCAAAGCGCTCTCGGGCAGCAGAGTTCTTTGGATGCCAATTATATAAACTATTTTTGAACTCTCGCAACCTGTCCTCTTAGCCTTATTCCCCGTCTGGGGTGTGTCTCATTTATTCTTTTGCACGTAGTAAGAAGGGGAGGGCGCCTACAATGGGATGTTCATTAGAGGGGCCTGGGGGAGCGTCACATTGTTCTCCTCCCTTATTTCACTTCATATTTTTGGCCAGGTGGGAGTTAGCAAGGGGGAGAGGTTGGTAAAACACTGACGAGTGGTAATGAGAAGTTAAGGGTGTAGGACATACATCTTGTCGGAGAGTCAGGGGCTTGTAGATGATGTAACACCCATGGGACACGAGAACCACAGTTTGGATTCAATGCTGAGATGACATAGGACTTTTGTATTAGTTTTAGTTGACTGGTTAGCTTGCCTTTGAGTACTATTCACCTGAAATCACTAGTTACGGTGGGGTGGCGGATGGGGGGCGGTTGAACTTGGAGGGGGGTGATTATTGTTTTGATATGTGAATGTTTATGCATTCAATAAAACCTAAAGTTAAAACAATAATTATTGAAAATACAGGAATCAAACAACTACTGCAGTTAACAGCATGCTGAAAACAAATATTATCATCATGGGATATTGTATACTTAGGATGAATGAGTTTTATGAATTAGTTAGGGCCAGACACAAAGAGGAACGCTACATCAATGAACAGGCTTGCACTTCCACATCATCCAGAGTGATAGGTAATGCACAATCACATCCTGTGTATATCGAAGATCCAGATCTACATAGTCCAGCCTATCTGTCACCAATTGCTCAGTGATGGTACTACCTTGTACTCCTTTCCATTTCTTCTTTGCGGGCCCATCCAGCCAAGGAGTGACATTTGGCACCAACAGATGGGAGAATGCTAAATTCAGGCAAAAGAGATATCTGAGAGAGGCCGTCAAGACCAGTGACTTCCTGCATGGAAGCATTCAGCAGTGTGAAAATCATATCTCAAGTGCTCTGTCTCTTTTTAGGATTTGGTAGAGGTTCGAGACCCCTGAGTGCTGTCATAACCACCAACTTAATTCAAATTGTTTTTAAGAAGGATCATGGGATTTTTAAGAATCCTGATTCCTTCTTAAGGAGATTTGTCTCAATGTGGTCTTGATATGCAGCCTTCCATTACAATTGGCCACGACAAAAGTGGGCATTGTCGCAGTTATTGATAATGGCTTTTCCACTGCTAATACTTAGTTGAGGGGAGCCATTTTACTGTAGGGTCAGTAGTTTTGAAGATCCAATGATGAAGGCAGTGAATTAAAAAGTATCTCTGGTACTTTCTTACATTGTGTCATGATCACTGCTTCCAAGGAGTCAGGAACAGCCCAACATCCTTGGAAGCAGGCCCCTAACCGTTATCTTAGGCACCAGCCGGTCCCCACTGGGACCTTTTGGACCTTGTCCTGGCGCCGGTGGCACCAGGCTCATCAAAGTCATCGGTCCCGGCACTGGAAGCGCCGGGCTCATATTATGTATGAAGATGCTTGGGTGGACTTACCTGCAGCAGACCATGCTGCTTACTTACCAGCCACTTAGAAGTCCTCTGTGAACAGGAACTACTTTCTTACCTGGGTGGGGCAAGCTCCACTCCCTGGATACAGCACTGGAACTCTTCTGGAACTGGAACTCTTTTCTTACCTAGGCGGGGCCGTGGAGGAAGACGCCTCATCACTCCAAGGCTATTTAAACCACACCCGATAGATGAAACGTGCTTCGCGTTATTCTGCATCTGCAGCAGAACGCTCACCGAGTCTGTTCCAGCCTTTCTTCTTTCGATCCTGAACCTGCAAGAATTATACTTACCATTCCTGTATCCAGTCAACAACAGCACCTGCAAAGACAAGAAACAACAGGTTAGCAAGGCAACCTTTACACGCAGCGCTTACTCACCTGATCCATCGGCTGCGGCCATTTCTTCACGCTGCACCTCCGCCTGTGAAGACAAAAGCATTGTTATTACTTACCGGCACTCCGCGAATTCCGGATTTCTTCACGCTGCACCTCCGCCTGTGAAGACAAAAGCATTGTTATTACTTACCGGCACTCCGCGAATTCCAGATTTCTTCACGCTGCATCGTCGCCTGTAAAAACATAAGAAGAGACATTAGACAGGTATTTACTTACGCCCATCGCGCTCGTCACAATAGAACACCTGCAAATACTCCGGCGTCTCTTCAGCACGAACTAAGCAGCAAGGGAAAAAGACAGTTTGAGCGCTTGCATTTACTTACTCATTTCCAGGCGCTTCACTCCATCTTCCATCTCCAGAGTCCTGCAAGACAAAAAGGGAAAAGCATTATACAGAGTCCTGTTCAATATTAACGTGCCACGCACCTAAAGACTATAAAGACTAAAAAGGTGTCCGGAAACTCACCGCTCGTGCAGTTAACGACGGTAACGATCCTCTGAGTTCAAGAGGCCTATGTTTCACCAGTGAAGGAACTGGCAACGGCACCCTGCACCAGACGCAGATGGAGAGTCCAGCATTCACCTATCTAAGGTGAGCACGTTGACCTGGGGGCTCTACGGAGAAGCTAGGAAGAGAGGGAGAGAGAGAGGGACATTCAACAACCCAGACCCTTAACCCCCATATTCTTTCACCTGCAGAAACCTCACCCTTCGAGTTCGACACACAGTGAGAAGAGGTTCGACCCCAGAAGCCAATCGAGTCCTGCACATCACTTTTCGAGTCGCATTCAACAGACTTATAGTGGAAACTCAATGGCCCGAGGATAAGAGAATAACGCTTTTCTACCGAGGCTTGCGTGGAGAGCTCAAGGATGTGTTAGCTCAAGTTGTGAATCCTCCACAAGAATGCTCAGACTATATTGACTCAGTTGTCCAATTGGACCACAGATTACAGAACAGGAAGGCTGATCGTTCCAAATTTGATACCCAAGTGTTTTCTAAACCACAGACCTCTACTAGGGGAGCTGACACTGTGGAACCCATGCAAATAGGGGGCATGAAAGGACCTTTAACCCAAAAGGAGCGGGAAAGAAGAAGACAGCTGCAATTATGCCTCTATTGCGGAAACTCAGGGCACTTTCTTCGAGACTGTCCAGTGAAACCAGCTAAGAAGGCTGTAGGAGCCGCAGATACCTGTACCACAAATTCTGAGCAGGGAAACGACCTAGCCCGACAAGTGTAGAGGTCCTTTTGCCGAGCGTTAAGATCTGTCCTGTGACCTCGCATTTCGTGGTGCCCATGGTCCTCATTAGTCCTGATCGTCCGGATCGTTTGCATGCAATTGAAGCTTACATCGACAGCGGAGCAATCGGTAATTATGTGGACCGTGAAATGGTATCAAGGATGAACCCACCCCTTGTCCCTAAGGCAGTAAAAGACGTCATTACTACTGTGGATGGCACGGAGATAGCCTCCGGACCAGTAACGCACGCCACCCAAGAAGTGACGTTAGTGAGCCAAGATGGACACCGGGAGAAAATCGTGTTCGATGTGATCAAGGCCCCTCAGTTCCAGATCATTCTGGGAATCCCTTGGTTAGAGAAGCACAATCCTCAGATCGATTGGCGAGCAAAAACGGTTCAGTTTCCAGAATGTTTTACCACTTGTTATCCTCGGCCTGATGTTTCACTGGCGGCAATCTCTTCTGAGGTTCCCAAATTACCTCCCGAATACCAGGAATTCCAAGATGTCTTTCGGAAGGATCAAGCTAACACCCTGCCTCCTCATAGGTCTTACAACTGTCAAATAGATCTGATACCCGGAACAACTCCTCCTTGCAGTAGGATTTATGCCCTCACCGAGCCAGAGAATCTTCACCTCAGACAATATCTGGACCAATACTAGCCAACGGGTTTATCCGTCCTTCAAAATCTCCAGCTTCCTCGGCTTTGTTCTTTGTTCCGAAAGAGGAAGGAGACCTTAGGACTTGTATAGATTACTGCGCCCTGAATCAAATCACTGTTAAAAACAGATACCCGTTATCTTTGATCCCTGAACTCCTGGACCAAGTCAAAGACGCATGTATATATACAAAGTTGGATCTCAGAGGAGCCTACCACTTGGTACGAATAAAAGAGGGCGATGAATGGAAGACGGCCTTCCGCACCAAGTATGGGCTGTTTGAATATCAAGTTATGCCCTTTGGACTTTGCAACGCGCCTGCCGCCTTCCAGTATTTTATGAATGATGTCCTTAGAGAACTCATAGATGTGTGTGTTGTTGTCTACATTGATGACATCCTCGTCTATTCATCATCTAAAGAAGAACATCGGAAACATGTTAGAGAGGTCCTCAAGAGACTACGTCAACATAACCTTTTTGCTAAACTCGAAAAATGCGTTTTTAATGTAACTGAAGTTGAGTTCCTGGGATTCATATTGTCACCCAACGAAGTCCATATGGATTCAAAGAAAGTCGATGCAATTATCAAGTGGCCTTCACCAACCTCTATAAAGGGAGTCCAAAGCATGTTAGGCTTTGCTAATTTTTACCGCAGATTCATTCCTGAATTCTCTCGAATAGTCCAGCCCATCACTGCTCTGTTAAAGAAAAACAAACGTTTTGAGTGGTCTACTGAGGCGGAACAAGCCTTTCAGGACTTAAAAACTAAATTCATTTCTGCACCTGTTCTAAAACATCCTCGTCCAGAACTCCCCTACATCGTAGAAACAGATGCTTCAAGTCTTGCTATGGGGGCAGTTTTATCACAAAAAGATCCGGTCACACATCAATTACATCCTGTAGCCTTTTGGTCCCGCAAATTCTCGGCTCCCGAGATCAACTATTCAATTACAGACAAGGAACTTTTAGCTATCAGATCGGCCTTTAAAGCCTGGCGGCATTATCTTTTGGGAGCCAGACACACAGTCACCGTAATGACTGATCACCGCAACTTACAGTATCTGAAGACGGCCAAAGCTCAGTCTTCCAGGCAGCTTCGCTGGGCTCTGTTTTTAGCGGAATTTGATTTTATAATTACTTATCGACCTGGCAGTAAAAATGGAAAAGCAGATGCCCTTTCCCGGATGGGAATAGATGAACATTTGACCAATCCAGAACCAATACCCATAATCCCTGAACAAAGGATTTTGGGTTTGGTCAGCGCTCAATCCTTTGAAGACATCAAGACCACAGTCAAATCACTTCTAACTCCGGCCGATTTACAGGACTGGCAATTAAGGGGAAAAGAATTTTCAGTGGATCAAGACCTACCTTTTTTCCGAGGACGATTGTACTTGCCCAGTGAGAAGATACAAAGACAGGTAATCTCCTGTTATCACGATTCACTAATGGAGGGTCACCCTGGCATAACCAAAACCATGGAAAAGGTCAAAAGACATTTCTGGTGGCCATCATGGAAAAAGGATATTAGAGACTTTGTAATTTCTTGCGGTGTATGCGCCCAAAATAAAAGTCTGAAGGAGAAACCAACCGGCCTCTTACACCCACTAGACATCCCTCCCTGTCCATGGCATACCCTGTCCATGGATTTCATCACGGACTTACCTCCAGGCTCAGGGTATAATACCATTTTAGTAGTCGTGGATCTATTCTCCAAGATGGCTCACTTCATTCCCCTGAAGGGCCTACCTTCAGCTTCAGTATTGGCCCGAGAATTCTTAGAAAACATCGTTCGATTACACGGTTTTCCCTCGGTTTTGGTTTCCGATAGGGGAAGTCAATTCATCTCCCACTTTTGGCGAAGTTGCTGTTGTTTAGCCCAAATAGATGTGAGACTTTCTACCAGTCACCATCCCCAGACTGACGGACAAACCGAGAGGACAAATCAAACTCTAGAGCAATATCTACGTTGCATGCTCCAACAAACTGAAAACCCTTGGAAGGACATTCTTTGGATTGCTGAATACGCTTATAACAATTCGACTCATTCTGGAACCGGAAAGACTCCCTTCTTCTTATTATACGGACACCATCCTAGAACCTCTAACCTGGATCCTACCCAAGAATTCGAGGCACCTGCTGTGGATCACTTGCACTCGGAGATCACTCGTGCTTTTAAGGAAGCCACTGACCATCTGCAAAGAGCTAAAGCTCAATTCAAGAAAGGAGCAGATCAGCACCGTAAAGAAGCCCCTCACTATGCAGTGGGAGATCAGGTCTGGTTATCCACTAAGCACCTACCTCTAAAAGGACCCCGCACTTTTATCCCGAGATACCTTGGACCCTATCTTATCTCTGCCATAATTAATCCAGTGGCTGTTAAATTGGAATTGCCTTCGCATATAAAAATACATCCAGTATTCCATGTCTCCTTACTAAAACCAGTACAACCAGGAACCCGATTGACCGAACTCCCAGAACCTGTTTTAGTAGATGGAGATATTGAGTTCGAAGTAAAGAACATCCTAGACTCCAAAATCTCCAAATCTAAATTATATTACCTGGTTGATTGGAAAGGATACGGCCCCCAGGAAAGGTCTTGGGAACCCTCAGAACATGTCCACGCACCTCGTCTGGTCAAGAAATTCCATTTGAATCACCCCGACAAGCCAAAACCCCCGGAGAAGACACGCTTGGGAGGGGCCTTGAGGGGGGGTGCTGTCATGATCACTGCTTCCAAGGAGTCAGGAACAGCCCAACATCCTTGGAAGCAGGCCCCTCACCGTTATCTTAGGCACCAGCCGGTCCCCACTGGGACCTTTTGGACCTTGTCCTGGCGCCGGTGGCACCAGGCTCATCAAGGTCATCGGTCCCGGCACTGGAAGCGCCGGGCTCATATTATGTATGAAGATGCTTGGGTGGACTTACCTGCAGCAGACCATGCTGCTTACTTACCAGCCACTTAGAAGTCCTCTGTGAACAGGAACTACTTTCTTACCTGGGTGGGGCAAGCTCCACTCCCTGGATACAGCACTGGAACTCTTCTGGAACTGGAACTCTTTTCTTACCTAGGCGGGGCCGTGGAGGAAGACGCCTCATCACTCCAAGGCTATTTAAACCACACCCGATAGATGAAACGTGCTTCGCGTTATTCTGCATCTGCAGCAGAACGCTCACCGAGTCTGTTCCAGCCTTTCTTCGTTCGATCCTGAACCTGCAAGAATTATACTTACCATTCCTGTATCCATTCAACAACAGCACCTGCAAAGACAAGAAACAACAGGTTAGCAAGGCAACCTTTACACGCAGTGCTTACTCACCTGATCCATCGGCTGCGGCCATTTCTTCACGCTGCACCTCCGCCTGTGAAGACAAAAGCATTGTTATTACTTACCGGCACTCCGCGAATTCCGGATTTCTTCACGCTGCACCTCCCCCTGTGAAGACCAAAGCATTGTTATTACTTACCGGCACTCCGCGAATTCCAGATTTCTTCACGCTGCATCGCCGCCTGTGAAAACAAAAGAAGAGACATTAGACAGGTATTTACTTACGCCCATCGCGCTCGTCACAATAGAACGCCTGCAAATACTCCGGCGTCTCTTCAGCACAAACTAAGCAGCAAGGGAAAAAGACAGTTTGAGCGCTTGCATTTCCAGGCGCTTCACTCCATCTTCCATCTCCAGAGTCCTGCAAGACAAAAAGGGAAAAGCATTATACAGAGTTCTGTTCAATATTAACGTGCCACGCACCTAAAGACTATAAAGACTAAAAAGGTGTCCGGAAACTCACCGCTCGTGCAGTTAACGACGGTAACGATCCTCTGAGTTCAAGAGGCCTATGTTTCACCAGTGAAGGAACTGGCAACGGCACCCTGCACCAGACGCAGATGGAGAGTCCAGCATTCACCTATCTAAGGTGAGCACGTTGACCTGGGGGCTCTACGGAGAAGCTAGGAAGAGAGGGAGAGAGAGAGGGGCATTCAACAACCCAGACCCTTAACCCCCATATTCATTCACCTGCAGAAACCTCACCCTTCGAGTTCGACACACAGTGAGAAGAGGTTCAACCCCAGAAGCCAATCGAGTCCTGCACATCACTTTTCGAGTCGCAGACACCTTCCTGCCAAGACCAGCGCCTCCGTGGGAATCAGGTGAGCGTTACACATTGGTTGAGCTGCCCAAACCCCCATCTTTCACAGGATACAATTTTTTAACAAATGGCATTTCAGGCTCACACCCTTCTCCCTCATGAATTCATTCAGAGGTTTGCGTATTTCAATGAGTGATTGGTTGTAGAGAGGCAAAAGGAACATATTGAACAAATATAACAGTTTATGTAGCAGGTTAATTTTAGATGCAAGATCTTGCTCCAGATGGTCAGATTTTGTTTTCCCAATCTAGTGCAATCGGCAGCAATTTCCTCTGCTTTAATACATATGTTGCTGTCTAGCAGGTGGGCAAAGGCCCTATTGATGGTGATCCCTATGTGCATGAAACATCCTTTGACCATCAAAATTGGTGGTTGAAGAAAAAGACCTGGAATCATATTATGGTAATGGGCTAGATGTCTGTTTTTGATTAATTGATCTTAAAATCTTAATCATCTTAAAATGTGACAGCCTCCCCATCCTTTTTGCCCTCATGATAGAACCAGTAGCCGTGGCGGTCAGACAGGAGCAGAAACAGAGGGGCATAAGGAATCACCCAATCCATATCGTGATACGCTGATGACACATTGTTATACATATGCGAACCAGAGAAGAATCTTGCCCCCATTCTGGAAGTAATGGAAAAATTCACTGTGCACTTGGGCTATAAAATAAACACTACAAAATCTGAGATTTTTCCACTAACACCTGCTACCACCTGCCCCACTCATATACACGGCCTTAGATGGTCCCCTGACTTTATTAGATATCTGGAAATTCTTTTATCTAGACATAGAACGTCCCTATACATCGAGAATTACGAATCTCTATTACAGGTAATCCACGCCAAACTACAAATATGGGCTAGACTCCCTATATCACTCATCGGCTGTATCGCAGTACTCAAGATGGTAGTCCTTCCCAAGCTCCTGTACGTGTTTAGTAATGTTCCAATATGGCCAGGCAGACCTTTCTTTGATAACCTGCGATCCATGGCGACAACATTCATATGGAACGGTGGAGCGAACAGAATGAAATGGGAGAAACTGGTAGAACCCTATGAAATGGGGCGCATAGCTGTACCCAACTTCGAGCTGCATTACCTTGTGGCTCAAGTACAATGCACTAAATACTGGCAAGACCCAAGAGACAGAACACCACATGTCCCCATCCAGCGACACTCGGTCCGACCGACCGACCTGCCCTCCATAATTTTCAGGAAATCTCACAGGGATGAATGTAGATTCGATCTGGCAACCTCCACGATCACAGCTTGGGCCGCGATCTGTCAAATATTACAAATAGGCACGCCTTATGACTCACAGGCCCCGCTGTGGAACTTCCCAGGTATTAAACCTACATATGATATTAGTATACACAAGATATGGGTATGAGATCAAAATGAGAGACATGTTCCCGAATGGGAGGTTCGTCACGCCAGAGGACTTCGCAGACACGGTGGGGGGCGACCAATTGGCAACCCTGCAATACCACCGCATGAAATGAGCATTTAAGAAACGATGGCCAACATTCCCAGAGGAACCACCCTTACACGCATGTTTCCAGTCACTAAGCTCACAGATCGGTACAGGCGTATCAAAGTTATGCAATATAATACAAACTCATTTACAACCATTGAACAATATCAAAACCTACTTGGGAGACAGACATGGGCATAACTATAGAAGAAGGGAAATGGTCAAGGTACTGCCTTTTATCTAAAAAGGTCTCATTGAATGCCGGCCTGAGGCTGATACAGTTTAAAATGCTTAATAAACTCCATTATACCGCAGTTAAAATGGCAAAATTCTATGACACACTATCTGGCAGCTGTCAGAAATGCAGAAATCCCAGTGCGGACGCTTATCATATGTACTGGGCATGCCCTTTGATCTCCGGGTTCTGGCAGGAGGTTGCAGGAATACTAGAGGAAATAACACAGATCTCTGCTCATCTCACACCCCAAAAATACCTGTTCGTGGATATAGGGAAAGTACCAGAGAAAACTAGAAGACTGTTCAATGTCACATGTGTGGTAGCAAAGAAATGTATTCTTCAATCATGGAAAAGTGTTCATGCCCTACGCACAGAGCATTTCCTCAAATAATTAACATACGTTAATGAATGTGAAGAAAACTATGTTGAAATGACACCTACAAAAAGTAGACGAGACCAAAAGACATTTGGACTTTGTTTAGAACATATCTGCGTGGAACTCTATCTGACGCAGAGGACTCTGATAATGTGCAATTGTACCAGATCATTGTTTAGATGAGTGAGGTGAAAAGGTAATGCCTTCAAACTCTGTATAGCTTGAAATGAGTTGAAATGTGGAGCAGCTGTGATATGATATGCAAATCAAAAATAAAAGTAAAAAAAAAATGTGACAGCCTCCAAACACCTCCAAAACACTTCAAAAGCATGGCAAAGACTGCTCAAGTTCTGACATGCAGATCAGGAGATCATCTAGGTATAATACAACTTTGGAATTATGATTGTCATGTTTACCACCCTATATACACCCATTTGTCTGGGTTGACATTGCGCTTAATTCCATGAAATCTTTAAGGAGAAAGAGTTACAAAGCGGAGCCCTGCTGCTTGCCAGGTTGAATTCTGCAGATCTTACCCCATATATAGGAATATGAGTGTTTTGCCACATTATGCAAGGCCTAAGACCAAAATGGAGCTTTTGCAGCTCATAGCATAGATATCCGTATTTCTTTCATAGGCTTTCTCTGCATCAGCACCTATTGCTGATATCAGGTTCAGACACATTGTATAGAGGTGGACAATGCCGGTTTTCTGAGCTTATCATAACTATTTTGGCCCTGGACAAATCTCTTGTCTGCATTGTATCAATTAGGTGGGGAATTATCCCTCCAAGGCAGAGCTTCAGATGTGTTGCTGATATTTTAACATCCATGTTTAGAAATGGAATGCATCAACGGTCTGCACAATCTGTATGTATTCCGGCTGGTTTCAGGACCAACATGCCAAGGCCGTTTTCATAGACTTTGGTAGTTCGCTTCTCCCTATGACCTCTACATATATCCTCACTATTCAGATAAGCTGTCCAGCATTGTGTCCATTACTAGATTGAAGTCACCCTTAGGGGTATCCCTTCCCTCTGCAAAGCCCCTATTCTGTGTTAACTTTTTTCCAGAGAAAGGCCCCTTTGTCCAGGTTAGGGTCATAGATAGTCATCAAAACCAATGTCTTTCACTCTGTGATGTCTTCCACAGCCACATTACCTTCTTTACACATCCACAACCTGTCTGCCAATACTTAAGTGCAAATCTTTCCTAACAAGAAATGCTGACCCTCTCAATATTGCCCTAAAACCACTAGACATGTTCCTATAAAAACCTGATTAAGTATGTAACAACTGTCCCATTCAAGAGGGTGTCTCTTGCAGAAATTAAACAACTGGTCTTTTCCTTCTCATGTACATAAGCCCGGGGGCATCAAGTCGTTGTTGTAACCAGTTACACTTAATGTGGGTGCATAGGGGAAAAAATAAATACTTACATACAGTGCATATATGCATACAGCGAACTCAAGAACTAATGAGGCCGGTCAGTGTTGTGGGGCAATCAGCGCTTTGCGGAAGGCCCAGTAAGAAGTCTCTGCTCTTAGGGCAGGTGGGAGGGAGTTCCAGTGATTTGCTGCCACCGTATTGAATGTTTCACATTCAAAACCCCTTTTTATGCTGTCACTGGTCTAGAGGAAGACACAATACTCTCACCTACTCGCTCATCTGCCATTTCAAGACTGTTAACCACATAATCAAGCTTATCATATGTTTAAAAACCACCCACTCAGAGGTTTCAGCACATATCAAAAGGTTACAGACCCTAAATAACTAGGGCTTAGTCCACCAAAAAGATGATGGATAAGCTCCCCCCTGTTGCATTGAATTTCCTATGGTGATATGAGGAAGAGTCACATACATTTATCATCTCTGTACCTGTAGGCAAAGGGTCTTTATTCGCACCACTTGCCAGGGGCACACGTTGTCACCTAGGATAGTCTTGTCATGCATCTCATCAGGGACTAGCGAGGTGCAGCAGGGTACATACCAGCCCAGCACCTCTTGCAACCTGCTCCACACTATTTTTTTCCTGCTTTCTTTTTTCACGTTCCCATCCATCCAGCAAAGACACAGTGGGAAGGGGCTCAAATTGTGTGCTGTAGGGAATGCGTGTTGCACGCCGGTGGGCACCACTGGCACTTCGCTCCAGTTCAGAGACTGTGCCATTCCGATCGTGAGCTTCACTTGGGAGTTTCTGGCTGCCTGGCCCACACTAACATGTATACCAGTGGCTGCACAGCTTCTGATCGGTGGAGGAGCACCTCACCTGCTAAAGGTAATGAGTTTGACTCGTGAAATCTCCATGCAGCCGTCAACAGGGTGAGAGAGCTAGTCAATAAACACAAAGATCATGACACCAGTGTGTGGTGCCACTGTTGGCCACAAAGATTAATGCAAATAGTAAGAAATTAACCTATGTATGCTATAATCTCACCACACACTGGAAAAGCAAAAGCAGAAACCCTCTCTTTCTATTTATTCATGATTACATATTGATTGAAATAATGACCACACGCAAGGTCATGATCACCACAACAATGCTCACTTACAGCTATTTATTTTCAGCAATTATTACAACGTGTCACTCCTTGTGATATAAAGGACGTGGTGAAATGTCTTTGCTCGCTGCCACACCACCGTGGGGTCTGCCCACATAGTATAGATCCCCTCAAGCCAAAATACCTAAAGCGATACACCAAATAACTAAAAGAATTTCAAAGCACCAAAACTTCATGAGCGACACACGTATTAAATGCTGATTAATATCAAGGAGGTATCATTTCTGAACAATGTCCACAAGTTGTAAGGGTATGTAAAGGCATGCCTTACAGCATCAACCACCAATATAAAAATGTCTGGCTATATCCTACAGCATTACATTTTCAGTTGAATTAAATTACTTCATTACTCCACTACTTTCTTCCGATAATCATTAAAGAACATTATTTTATGCTTACCACCTCACATAAAGGTATGACGTTTTCACGTCCACTTGATCGTCAATTTTATTCCCGGGAACATCTGGCACTTCACAATAAAAGCCCTTGCATGTTAGCCAGCTGATGAGTTTGGTGGCCAGAGTGCAGTGGCCCATTCAGTAGTTTCTAATGTTTTGCTTGGAGGGAGATCCAACAGTCTTGCTAGGTTACCTGATGTTGGATCACCTGGAATAATTTTGCTTTCTAGCAATATGGTTTTAGTGGTGACTTGCATCTCGATATTTAAGGCATCCCATTTTATTCTCCAGGATTGGGGCCAGATATCCTACAGCCCCAGTGCTTTCTTTAATTATATTATGGTATTGTCTCATCCCCAACACTGCCTGTTTGATTTTGACATTTGACAAGACACCAGTATCCATAATCTCCTATTGACAGTATTAATTAAAATGCTCTTTAGCATTTGCGGTGGGGAATTGGTTAAGGTTGGCTACGTATTCCTTTTTTCACAGCCCTCTTTAAAGGTTGTATTTCACAAGAAGAGAATGTGGCTGCTATGTCTGCTTAGTCATTTGATCTTTCCTTTTTTTTCATTACAGAGGAAGGCTCTTCCATATCTATGGACTCCATCATCTGGCCTAATAGTGAATATATTATCAATTCAGTGAAAAACTGTAGTCAGTACAGAGTTAAGATGATCCCATTCATTGCAAAATAACCCATGAAATGTGGTGGTTGTGGGAAGTGACAACCATTTGATGCTCAATTCATAAACACAAGAGATCAAGGCAGGGATCAGCAATAACACACAAAATAACATCTTGGGTGACATTTTTGGGAGACTCCGAGTTAACATGGTCGTCACTTCTCACACCCACCAAATTGCATTGATTTTGTTGTAATGACTTGCATTATCTTAACTCCATCCTAGCTGAGGATATTTCACTGAATTTGTTATGCTATATCTTCTGCAGGGACCACTGGTCATGGCCATCGACCATGACTACTGTCCATGCTTCACATTACTAACAAAAGACCAAGACCAACTGGCCATAACATTTTGGCCATGGCCAGTGGCCCCAGCATACGGCTCTGGCCCACATCCCCCTACCTTGTGACTAACCAGAATAGATCGGCCATGGCCAATGTCCTTGTTGCACCAAATAGTCTGAACAAGCCTGACCACCGCCAGTGGGCCGGGCGTACACCTTGGGCGACCGCAACCCCTGTTATAGATGAGATTTTCATACAGGTGTTAACTACTACACACATGGATTCTTATGGATTCAGACTGTTTTTGTCCCCTGATAAAAGTATTTGGATTCCATAGGAATCCATTGAAAATGCTGTTCTGCAAAGCATAATTTGCAGGTAGCATTCATATAAAAAAACGGATAATACGGGCAATTTCGCCTGGTTTTACTCTTCGCGTTTAATGTTGGTGGTCTCCTGCATTAATTAACACCTTTTCCAACATAGCCCACTAGGTGTTTCAGCATACATTTTGAAAGGAGGATTTTGGAAGCCTTCCTTTGTTAAAATTACTTATTACTTATTGCACCAGACAAATCCTGCATGATTCCCCCAGTAAAACGAAAACGGCTTGGTTCCAACAGGCTACACACCCACCTCTAACTCGCTGATATAAACCACCCCTTTCCCTATACCATTTTGAGCACTTTTCCTATTCATTTTCCTTCAGGACTAATGCAGGACTTGCTCACATTGAAGGAAAAAATTGTGACTTTTCATTTCTGAAAACCTCAGTTCTGCAATGTATCATGGAAGGTATAGAAACATTTTTGGGCATTGTGAGCAAATGTTTCACCATCAGTTCAAAACAAAACATACTGCATGGTTTTACCTCAAACTAAAGTAAGGCACACCTACAGCAGTTTGTGTTCAAGTTGTTTGTTATTTGGAGAGAATCCGTCGAACGCTTTTCGTGTTAGAGGTATTCAAAGGAGGAACCTTTTTCATTATAGGAAAATTAATGGGAATGTACTGAAAAAACTGCTTTTTATTGTTTCTTGAAAACATTTGAATGTATTTATCCCAAAATGTCCAGTTTTGAGGGGCTCATGCCAGACAATTGTTTCTGGAAAATCCAATCCACATCTGTCCAGTGAGTCAAAAGGTATTAGTGATAGAATTATGGGAAAAATAAATTAAAATGTGTTTCATCTTAAATATTGGGACAACACAGCCACCAGCTAAAAGATATACACTACATTGCAATACCTTGCATGCAAAAAGCATTTTGAATATATAGGCAACTTTCAATTACTATAAGAGATGACTAGTTTAAAGACATCGGGCCTCATTACGACCCTGGCGGTAAGGGGTTAACGCCAGCGTTAGCTGCGCCGACCCCTTACCGCCAACTACGAGGTCCCTTAGCGCCATGGCGCTTTTAACACCTGCTTTTAGCAGGTGTTAAAATCCATGGCGCTAAGGGACCATGGAGTTAATTACGCCACCGTAATTTACGGTGGCGTAATTAACGCCTTCCCCACTCCCATTATGCCCTATGGGGCAAAAATGGGAATGGGGAAGGGTAAATGGGGATTGGGGACTTACCGCCCCGCCGACCTCGGAATGGGGCGGTAAGTCCGCCAACCACCATGGCGTAAACGTAGTTTACGCCATGGTGGTAAAGTCACGGCCCAGGCGGTAACTTACCGCCTGGGTCGTAATGAGGCCCATCATACCAGCCATTCAATGTTGGGTGTTCTGGGTCAGAGAAGACTGTGATGTCAGTAACTGTGTGACAGCTAGACCACATGTTTCATGGGACTCAGCTGTATTCTGTGTGTCGCAGCGCTATAGGACAAATGGGCTATTATAAATGAGTCTACATTTGAGAGCTGCTCTATACTTTACATCGAGAACATGTGCATAATGGAATAATATGTAATCACATACACATTCCATGCACATTTGTCAGATACATTCAATGTATGTTCAAATGTCTGTAACATCGAGTTAATTAAGAAAAACTTTAAATAACATACACTGTTGCACTGTTGAACAAAGTGGAGAAAAAAACATCTTTAGTGTTAGTAGCAATACATAGCCATGTATAGAGAGAACATATAGGCTTGGAAACTATTCAGGCAGAGATAATCAGACTTTGTGAAATGCAGAGACGAACATGGGACACACAGTCTAGGTAAAGCAAGAAGCACCAGAAGTCTGTCTTTCTGCATGCACAGTCTGTCCCCCTCTGTTACATTATGCCAGGATGTTTTGCCTGTTGCCTTATAGCCATAGCACCCTTGGTTGCTTGCACAGCGCCTGATGCAGCAATAAGGGCAACAACGTAAACAGCCGCGCACACAGAGATCAGCACTGTGGGGCTCCCAGCCAGCCAACATGCGAAAGTGAAGAGGATGGGCGTGGCACAGAAGTGGATGTGTTCCAAAACGTGCTGCAGGCAAGAGAAATGGTGATCTGTGCAGCTTGTACACCTGAGAACCCTTTATATGCAAACATTCAGCAGGTGAGATCAATCACATTCAGCAACGGCCAGCCACAGGTGCACTGCTCCCCTTGTCCCGTCCTTGCCTGCAAGGGTAGAGATGAGATGCATGTGAGAGTTTTTACACAATGTTGTCTTTGGTCAAAAAGCACTCAGGCTCCTACAAATGCCAGCATGCATCTGGATTGGAAGAAAATCCTGAATGCATAACCAGAGGTTGCATATCCCAATAATGACATGTCACTCCGGCAGGGACTAATGCCAAACAGCGGAAAACCTTTCAGACAGACCCACCTGAGGTGAGCACGAGTGAAAGCAGTACATTGAACACCACCATGAAAGCTTCCAATTGTCACAGTAAATGTCACCCAAAGCACCCGCTGGCACCTGAAACCAGACACATTTTCCTCATGGAACCATAATGTTCTGTTGGTGAGGGCATTACTGCTTGTTGGACTGCAGTGAAAAGTAGAACAATAGGTCAATTGACAATGAAGCTTTAGAGCAGCGGTATCCAACCTTTAGGTTGGGAACAGCTACTTGTAGTTAATGGCCAATGCACGGGAGCTACTGGCGAGAGCTATTGGGGTGGTGAAGTCCATGGAGTATGGAGTATGATAATTTGTACCAATATTTTTTGAGGTGGTTTATTTGCTCTTTATATAAAATATATATATGTATTTAAGATATTAATAACTTCAAAAACATCTTTATTGTTTCGTTATTTTTTATTAGTAGCTGTCTCCTAAACATTTTCACACATATCAGAATGTAGGAAACCAATTGGAAAAATTCACTGTGAAGCAGCCAGTGCATGCTATCCACCCGTGCTCAGTAATCTGATGTATAGCTTGAAACAGCAACAGCACCAGATGCTGTCAGGCAGGATCAGAGTTTTGATTTCAGGAAGTTCCTGTCGAAAAAGGCAGATTCGCAGAGATAGGCAATCACATTGGCTGATCGTGCAGATACTCTCCTTGCCATAGGGGTTTCACCTAATTGCACACCTGACATGGCAGGCATATATTCAGGACAGTTTTTAAAATCTCCTACAACAGACTCAGCCATGGGAGTCATTGCACCCTTCACAATTACAAGTACATTTGTTTTTCATCAAATAATTAGAAACTTTGAAGGATGCCTCGTTAGCAGCATTTACACTGCAGTGTTTATCGATTTTTTAGGTTCGCAGACAGCTTCCTTTATGTGAAATATTTTCATAATGTGTGTGTATCACTGCAAAATGTCTATCAATGTTTCGCTCCCCCCCCCCCGCAACCCTCCCCAATGTAACATTGACACCGTGGATTAAAGAAGCACATTTTCTTTTTACGCTGGAAGAAAAAAATGTTTTTCCACCCTATATGTAAATGATACCTCATTTGCCTTTTGTTGGATGGTGCAAAGAGTCACTGCGAAGCCTCAGGCGAGCTACCAGTAGCTCACAATCTACTGGTTGGAGACCTTGGTTAGAGTAACAGGTATAGGCAGCACAGCCTGGGTGGTTAGAAGTCTTAGAGAAACTGAAGGCAAGGAGTCACTAGGCACTTTAGGATTCTTAAAAACAGGCCGTCTGAAAGACCTAGGACCAAGAGCGAATGCGGTGGTGAATCTGGAGTTAATGCCCGCTTTATCTCAGGTGGAACCTTTCCCAAAGAAAATGAGAGCTGGAACTTTGGGTTACAATACTCTTTAGTTTTCTAAAGACCTTTTGGGGTGCAGGTATCTGATGATGAAATGGAACAGTGACTTCTCTGTGTTTGGGACACATTGTCAGATAATGGAGGGTTAACATTGCCAGTCTAGGCCTGTAGAACTCTCCACACCACCAAAGGGGGACCCGCTTTGATAGTCTGTTGACAATCAGAGTGGGTGACAAGCTGGACATTAACAGAGGTAGAACTATAGTTAAGACGACTTGTTCTGCCTGATCATGGGACCTTAGTCAGAAAATAAAAATACTTGGAGTTGCAGAAGGGCTGCAGGTCTGCATTGCACTGAAATATTTAAACATGTGTTGGAAGATTTAAACCAAACACACATGTTTTGCTTTCAAAGTCCTACTTCATATTCTAGAGGCACAGAAGTATTTTCATAAACTCAAGATTCAGGTTTTCACTGTTCCTGTCTTTATTTTATACATAGTCGTCTCATGACCGGTATTGTTTGAGCGGCTTGGAATAACTTCTCTTCATTGATCACATCCGTTGGTATTTAATTTGTTTACATTTTGGAACTGAACAGTAATATTTGTATCAATTGTATACAAGAATATATGCTAAGCATAAATCACTGCTATTGAAAATAAACAACTACGTAGTAACAATAGTTACTCAATGCCAGTTTAATAACACAAACAAATGTAAACAGTGAAACAAGCCCACGTGGCATGCCATTCAGATGCCATAGTGTGCATGGCAGTGGAAGGGCAGGGGCGGAGAGACGCTGAGAAGTCAAATACCACGATAAATAGAAATCCTTCCAGTGTGGAATACAGATAGATGGTCAATTTCTCTATTATTAAGGCATCCAGGAGTGGGGGAGGATTGGGAAATACATACTCATTGGCATTATTTGTTCCATTTATTTTTATTTGTTTTTCATTGTGTTATTGTATCAGAAAAACCTTTCACAATATTATAAGAATAAAGGAATAAATGCAGACGTAACTGCAACAAATATATATATTACAAGGCCTGCAGTAGGGTATTGCGTCCTTTTGCCGATACATGTTTCTCCGACGGGTGTTTTACCACAGGAATTTTGCCAAAAATTCCCACTGAAATGTTTTGGGGGGTTGGGAAAGGTTAAATAAAAGGTTGAGGGGAAGGTAAATAAAAGAAATAATGAAATTAAGGGGGTTTGTGGGGAGAAACCCCCCAAAAATAATGTACAAAAATTGTTGATTACATTTTTCGGCAAAACTTCAGTGGCAAAAAACCTGTCGGAAAAAAGGAGGTCGGCGAAATGACATGGAACACTGCGATAGCGGCCCTGTACTTATAATTAATTTGCTCAACTTGTAGGAAGAGCACTTTTTGGGTGGCTTCTAACTCGGCCCATCCTGGCCGATTCCTCACAAAACTGTGCAAAGAAAGTGTATGGTCCCGTCAGATCGATGCTGCGAAGTCTGGTGAGGTTTCGTCAAAGGGGGGCAAAGTTATAGGGTGGTCCCAAAATGTGTGGTTTTTCCCATTGACGCAATGGAAAATAAATGTTCCTCACGTCTACAGCCCAAACCGCTGGATGGATTTTCCCCAAATTTGTGGCAGGAGCAGCGGATGAGTCCCAAAAGCGTGCTTTTGTAAATTTGATGTAAATCCGTCCAGTAGTTTTTGTTAAAACAGGCCAAAAGTAGGTAAAAAACTATTAGTAATATCTGCGATCGGTCTGTGGACTCGCTTCCCTGTTCGCTCCGTGGACAGGCATTCGATTGGTCCAGGGAGCAACATGATGTTGGCGGACATCAGGCGCACCCACTGATTGGATGATGAAAAGCATGAGGTGCATCATATTTTCCAAAACACCCGTCATGTTGGTTCCGTGGACAGCCGCAACTGACCGTGGATGGATCAGTGGGGAAAAAGTCTGGAAAACACATTTCGGGTCATTTGGTGTTGGAAAGAGGGGCTTGGAAGGGTGGGGGAGTGCAAAAAAGATTTTATGGGGCTCTTTGTTTAGGTGGAAGAAGAGCATACGGATTGCGCGGTAGTCTTCAGACACCGCAGTAGTCCGCAGACACTGCGGTAGTCCATGGGCAGAGTCTTGGCCGGACAGCTTTAGACACACATTTAGGGTCATTTGGTGACTGAAAAAGGGGTTGGGCGGACAGCTTGAAACACACATTTAGAGTAATTTTGTAACTGCAACAGGGCTTGGTGATGGTAGGGGAGTGGAATCTAGATGATATGGGATATTTTCATTGGTGAAAAATAGGGTTGGCAGTCCATATCGATATCTGCAGACGTCATTTGAATTTGAGGTTGAAGGCGAGTTGTGGTGTGTAGGTTGTGGCCAGTGGGCAGATTCTTGGGTGCATGGCCGTATTATGCTGTGGTGGTTGTGGCAAATGGCTAGATTCGTGGCCATAGGCCATACACCCAAGAATCTGCCCACTGGCCACAACCACCAAAGCATAATACAGCCATGCACTCAAGAATCTGGCAAATGACCCACCCTTATAATAATATGTCTACAGAAATTGAATCTAACTGGATACAACCATTTCAATTGAAGTAGTACTTATGATTGTTGTACCAATGGGGTACAGGTTGCGTTTGTTGTACATGGTAATGAAGGAGAAATAGAAAAAAGGTAGCAGGCACCCCTCTCTAGAAAGAACATGGCATGATAGCCTGTCTGCAGTCATCACTTTTTGCTCACTGCACTTTTCACAAAGGAGGACTATCTATTTGCATATCAGTCTTTGTCCCACCCAAAAGGGAAGTCCAGTACCAAAATGCCAAGCAAACTTCCTTTGAACAAGAGTACCAACAGCAACCCCAGACATGTGTTTCAGTCTTGTTGGGCCTCATCAGTGAGGTGGAGCTGTGCCTCTCTGAGAACAGTGAGCAAGGTTTCCACGTCTGGGTTCCCCCAGGTAACTTTGGGTGATCAACCCAAAGTTCCTTACAAAAATACAAAAAGGTAGCAGGCACCCCTCTCTAGAAAGAACATGGCATGATAACCTGTTCTGTGGTTCTTTCCAACTTTGAGAGTCCGCAGCCATCACTTTTTGTTCACTGTACTTTTCACAAAGGAGGAATATCCATTTGCATATCAGACTTCGTCCCACCCACAAGGGAAGTCCAGCACCGAAATGCCAATCAAACTTCCTTTGAGCTGTGCCTCTCTGAGCACAGTGAGAAAGGGGTCCACGTCTGGGTTCCCCCAGGTAACCTCGGGTGACCAACCCTAAGTTCCTTACAAAAATATTTAAAAAAGGTAGCAGGCGCCCCTCTCTACAAAGAGCATGGCATGATAACATGTCCTATGCTTTTTTCCCACTTTGAGAGTCCGCAGCCATCGCTTTTTGCTCACTGTACCTTTAAGTTACCATGCCATGTTCTTTCTACAGAGGGGCACCTGCTAGCTTTTATTCAATGAAGGAGAAGAATTTGCTTCTTTCTCTGTTGAGAAAACACAGTATAATATGTTAGGCAGGCTAGTGTGCAGTGTCTCATTGCATGCAATGCCAAATATCCATGTACTTTTTAGACCCTCATACTTAGCACATTCCAAGTACTATGTTTGAAACAACATGACTGTGTGTTCTGCACAGTTGCTGTTTCTGTTTGCATAATCATTGGGTCATTGAGAAAACAAATCCATAGAGGATTTTTTAAAAACTACTACATTTATGTGACTTTAACTTTCACAGTATGTTTGTTTGAAGTGTCCAGTACTTAAGGGAATGTTTAAAGTGCAGAAATATGTGTATTTGTTGTAACAAGTAGTTTTGCAGTAGAAAGAATTGTAATGGTGTATTTCCAATCAAGTGTAATGAAGGATATTTTTGAAGTACTTATATACCAGTTCATGTATTCTAACTGTTCATAGTTTTGTAGTTCTGAAGGGTATTTTTTCATACAGTCAGATACCTGTTGATGTATTCTAACTATTCTGGTATTCAAAGGTAGCTTTGCAGTATTATGGATGCTCTTAGATACCAGTTGGCTTATTATAACTGTTGATAGTTTTGAAGGGTATTTTTGAAGCACTTTGTAAAATATGCTTTTTTTATTATTTGTTTTGGTCGAAAAAAATATAGCAGCATTAAAATAAAAAATAAAAGTATGCATTTATATTTGTTTTTTCGATCATAAAGAATTATTAAGTGCATTTCATAGCAGAATAAAAAAAAATCATTTAACAGAAGAGAACAAGAGGTAGGCGGTATAGTTAGTCAAAAGAAAAGAGAGAAGAGTAGTGACCATACAGACCGGTATGGTATACTTGTCTTTTGACAGCCTACTGCTGTCCTCTGATATCTAAACTTTCAACCAAATTTTTTTCTGGGTAAAATCCATAAACCGGTAACATATATGCAGTATAGTGACCTGCAGTGGTTGTGGCACCAGTGTGGTAGATTATGCCTACTGTTGTGAAGGTTTTCTTGCCAAAATATATTTGCCCATGTGTGAAGCTAGTAAGCTTGCAGTTGTTTTTGGTACCATCTGCGTTGTACCTTAAAAGCATTAGTATCAGATATTGGCTATGTGAGTTTATGTGCAACGTGGAACGATTGTCTGAATTGCAAAAAGTGCATAATTTGGCATGATTTGCATTTTGCACCAGCTGATGAAAGGGAATGGATTCACAATTTGGTATAGATACATGGACAAATCATTAATTGGGGATGTGCTCTTCTTAAACATGGTTGCAGAGAGCGCATGTATGTTTCCACGTTTATGAAATGTGGAAGATTTCATGTATAGCTATGTTTTTGCTTTCCAGTACTTGCAGTAAGTACATTCAAAATTCCATGGATCGTCCTGTGTGTTTATGGTGAATTTTATCATTCCTGCATAGTAGTCCAATTATTGCCTTATTCCTGAGAAACTGTAAGTGTTGTCAGGATTATTTGTGGAATTTCTATGAAGGATGATCATTTTCAAACACAACTGGTCTGAGCCATTCAAGTAAATGTTTTGAACAATTGGAAAAGAAGACAGAAGATTGATTTTTGGAATCTGCGTTATATATATATATATATATATATATATATATATATTACACAGCCACGTTAGTGGACGTGTAGTTATGGTTAAGTTGCTGTTTCCATAGGAAGAGCACTTTTTGGGCGGCTTATAACTTCGCTCCCCCTGGACGAATCCTCAGCAAACTTTGCAAATAAAAAGGATATGACCCCCTCTGAATTATTTTGCAAAGTTTGGTGAGGTTTGGTCCAGGGGGGGGAAAGTCATAGGGGGGTCCCAAAACAGCTTTTTTTCCCATAGACATAATGGGAAAAAACTTTGCTCACGCCTACAGCCCAAACCGCTGGACGGATTTTCACCAAATTTGCAGGAGGAGCGGCGGCTTGGTCCGGAAAGCGTGCTTTTGTTAATTTGGTGTAAATCCGTCCAGTAGTTTTTTAAAATGACCAAAACATAAAGCCAAAAAATGTGTGATATCTATGTCTGCTCTGCGGTCACACTTCCCTGTTCGCTCCGCGGATAAGATACCGATTGGCTTAGGGGCTGGCGTCATGACCGCAGACACGTGACGTCTCTGCCGATTGGCTGCAGTGAGCCGTGTTCTGCGTCAGATTGTTTGGATGCACCCGACATCTTGGATCCACCGACAGTGCAGCGGCGACCAGCAGCAACATGCTATTTCGAAAACTATTTTGCTGTGTCAGAGTGCTTGGGGAGGTTCAGACAGTAAGAGATGGGTGAAAAACTGTATTTGTTCAGGCGGTAGGTGTTAATGATGTATTCCCTATGCCCACCTTGTTTGGGATGTTTGTAAGTACAGAAAATGAGGGGTCTCATAAGGGTAGTATTTCAGTCCATGCTGTGCGCAGGCAACTTGAAACTGTTCTAAGAACACGCGTGGTGTTAGCAAACATTGAAATTGAATACATGCCATAATTAAATTATTTTCTTCTATGGGTGTGCTATTCATTTGTACGCCGCCATGGGTGTGACATGCTGCGGTGGTTGTGGCCAGGGTCTAGAGTCTTGGGTGCATGGCCGTAGGCCATACTTCCAAGACTCTAGGCCCTGGCCACAACCACTGCAGCATATCACAGCAATGGATATACCTGTAGTATTGCTTATGGATCAAATGGTTGTGGAGAGTTGAAAGCACTAGAGTTATAAGCTACTGCACACCCATACATTGCAATATCTATGGACATACAGCTAAGAGTCTAGACTTAGGCCACATCCACTGCAGCATACCACACCTATGGTGCTCAATGCACGGCGACAAATGCCTGCGTCTGTGTTACAATGTTTTCAGATTAATATTGAAGTCGGACTGGCGTCCTATGTTTTGAAATCTGAGGCGGCCACCTGGAGTGTTTGATGGAAACAGTGGTTTACGTGCCGTATAGGAGTAGCGGTTCTCATGATAGGATGCTCATATGTTGTTGCAAAGTCAGAATGTATTTGCCTTCTGAGTGAAGGTCAGTTGATTTGTTTTTTTGGTTGCGTGCTCAGTAGGCCCACGCATCCAAGTCAATTCATAAGGGGCTATTGTTTTTTGACCTTCAGCGAAAGGGAAACTTTAAAAGCTACGCAATGAATGAAAGCTTGGAAAAAAAATAGTATTTGATAAGGTTATATTTTAAAAATGCTTGTAAGGAACATGAAATATCAGTTCACGTATATTCTTTGATGCAAACACTTTGCTGTCTGACTTTGGCAAAAATAATGGAGTCTGTGAAGACGATGTAAGTTTAATTTTGACGACTGTACACTAATTGTGACAATGTAACTGAAGTATTATATTTTTGCACAGTTGTAATTTTCCTCCAATAACAGAAAGTGTACATTGTTCACGTTTGCAGGCCATGACTAGAGTCACTGTTGGTGACCGTTACTTCTTTTTCTTTTAAATGTTATGCTTGCCCACATAGATTTGTGTATCAGTTTGCCCGGTTTTTTTGGTCTTGTGTAACATTACGAAATGTAATTTTTTCTTGCTTGTCCATTCATGCTGCCTTCATAACTGAATTACCATCTCACTGTGTAGTTGTCCTTTTTTTAACCCTTACGGTGATTGCTGGTAATCTGCGTTTGTAGGGTGTCATTATATGTACCCATGGTCTACTCTAATATTTAAAATTTCATGTTTGGCCACTTACATTTGTGTAGTACTTTACACAATCTTTGTGTCTGTTTTGGTATTTTTTCCTAAAGGTTGGGTATTGAAACAGATTTTCTCTTACGTTTTCCACCTAGCTACATTTTGCCGTACTGTGCGTGCCATGGGTTTCAGATGCCGAGTGACAGCTTCTTTCCACGCCAAATGCAACTGCTGGTGACCGGGTGCCTGTCCATTATAATGTTATGGGATGACAGGCCAGGGCCGCTCTGTCCCTACACTGAACTAGCGACAAGGAGCGACATACCATCATATATGGTGGTGTAAGGCAATGGTGATGCCGTCGTGTTGGAAATACCTGTGCACACAAAGCGCGTGCTTGAACAGAAACGCATGCTTTGTGTATGCAAAATTAACTGCATGTGTCTCTCCATGAACATTTTCAATGTCGGCCTTAGAGTCATTGCTACAAATTATTTGGAAATGGAATTAGTCCGTTGATCTCTGACAGTTGTTTGTTAAATAAAACTATTTTCCAAATTCTAAAATGTTATTGTTTTCTTTTAAAATCACGTGTATCATTTCGAAATGTAAAGTACCACGTTATACGTTGCTGTATGTTTATGTATAGGTTCTGCGTCACAATACATACTGTTGCTTTTTCCTTGCTGTCATGGAAAGCGAAGAGGGGCTATGTATGGAACAACCACCTTTCCTTTCGATGGTGGCCATCTTGAAAAAGGATTTTGTTTTGTAATCCGGCCCGCGGCGGGCCGGATTATAACCAGAAATCCTATTTTTCCATAGCACACGTTAATGCTTTGCACATTTATACTATTATTGCCAAATCTTATTGCGCCTATGTCTTTTGATGTGAAAGGTGGTTCTTAACGCAACATTTACTTTGCTAACGGATGGCTTTCTTTTTTGATAGGACAGCTAATAAGGCCATTTGCAAACGGAAATGAGGAAAGACGTATCAAACAGTGATATGGGGGAGTGGGTGGCCGGTGCAAAAATATTGAGCGTTTGTTATTTCTAAGGTTGGGGCAGTGTTTGTCATGCTCCTTCATTACAGTAGTGCTGTTGTTTCTTGGGGAGGATGGATGGCCTTAGCTTATGTCATTTTCAGATAACTAAAACTTTTGCTGAAAGTATGCAATGTGCGCTACATTGTTAATGGCTAACTACCAATACATGTTGGTGCTGTGCAAGGCAAATGTTGCAGGTGGACGTTCCTATATGAATATGAAATCTGTTTCCACATTGTCCATGACACAAACATCTTACTGTTAAGTGTTTATGGATTCTGGCACATGTTACCGTGCTGTACACCAGCATATTGTCAAGTGGTATTCTCCGCAAGGTGTTTAAATAAGTCACAAATTGCTTTACATTATGGTTACGTGGCACTACTGTAAACTGATCATCTTTAGCAAAAAAACTTTGCAAGAGGGATGGTATGGTTAAGTTGCTCTACTGAAAACCTGTAAAATTGAGTAAAAAAAACTTTGTTAAAGGGACGTTATGCTTAAGTTGGCCTACTAAAAACCCGTACAATTCACTAGAACAAACTTTGTTTGAGGGACGTTATGGTTAAGTTGCACTACTAAAAACCTGTGAAATTCACTAAAGAAACTTTATAAACGTGACATTATGGTTCAAGGTATAATCGAAAAACCCCTGAAATTCGACAGTTATGATAGGCTAAGCAACCATAACTTCCCGCACCACTGTGCACTGCTAACACTAACACACAGGACATCAAAGATGACATCACAAATGGCATTGATGACATCTCTGATGACATCACATGTGCATTTACTTTTCAGACGAGGGGTTGTGAATGTAATTTTAGCAAAAAAATATCAGGGATTATCAGGACATGTGTAATAAAGTACATACTTCATAACGTAATGTAGTGTTATAAAGGAGAACACGGATTGTCACATAGGTTATTGTGAATCCAAAAAGATCTGATTGCCAGCATATGTGAGATGGACTCCATATCTGCGGAAAATGAAAGAGCTGCGAAAAAAAATGTTTTCATTGTGGAATAAGGACATGCCAACATCTCTTAAAATGGCACAAACAGCCTTATTCACATTGCGTTTTGCTTTCTCCATTTGTGGACCAAAAGCAGAAGAACGCAGCCATATTTGTCTTTGTGCAATACGGGAAAAAGTATTTTGCAATTTGGAAACATGTCCATGAGCTTCGCAAGTCCTTTCTTCATTGCAAATTGCAAAGAAATTCCAGAGACATGGCCTAAACTCATTTTCATTTGCATTTGTCTCCACCCCAGAATTCCCATTGGTGATATGCGCTGGCTGCAAACTACCGCCATGTCCACGGACATGTATAGGATCAGAGCGTGACAACAGTATATTAAAGTATTATTCCCCTTTTTCCCCTTTAAGGTGGGCCCTGAAAAGAGCAGGTTTTTTTTTATTTTTGGCCAGATACCTTACTGACATCTGTTAATTTTGTTTATTTTTTTTTTATTTTTTGTCATTACGTTACTCCTACACCCATTACAGAACATTCTCTAAAGCAAGCCTTACGTTCCAAAATAACATCACATTTCCCAAAGAAGATAGCGCAACACCATCTGCTTCAAAATAATCTGCATTACTTGGAACGTGGCTGCAGAAAAACATACCAGAGTGTAACATAAAAACACGCATGCCGCGATTAATGATACACCTCCCAAAACTTTGATCTGGACAGAAAAAATAATTGTTGTCCCATTGTACTCTAGGGAGTAAACCAGAAAAATTACTTTCACAGTTGGAAAGTTGCTCATGAGTGCTTCAACCAACTGTCCCAAATCTGCCAACAAAGTACGTGCAGTCACATAGGCCAAATGGCAAGCACCGTAGTGAAAAATTACCACATGAGAGGTCATCGTATGTATGTGTCTGCAAACTTGCAGAATTGCCGCAACATTGGCATCAGTGTCAGCGTTCCACACCACCTCCACTCCTCTCACATCGAAATGGTGTGCCGCATGCCTACTCTCTGCATAATGTTGTAAGCCATGGACAAAAATGTCTCCAAGCACAAAAACCATGACCCTCTCCACCTCTGCCATCTTCAGTGTATGCACCGTCTTTGGACACAAAAGAGTAATGTGAACATCTTATTGGCTGATGCCTACAGTCCCCTTTCCATGCAGGATTTGCTGTAGAAACCTGTATGTGACACGCCCTACTCACGGACAAGCGTTGCCTACGTGTGGCACGCAACTCGTACCCAGTCCTTTCACCCTTTCCACAGCAGTAGCAAATCGAGTCCCTCATTGGACACAACTAAGCAGTCACACAACCATCCACCAATCACATTGAAAATCGCTAAATGTAACTCTGTCATCAACATTGCACACTTCAAAATTACTGTTGATAATTCTGAATGGAAGTCGCATATCATTGCAAAGCACCTACTTCAGAAGCTACTGTGCAAGTGTTGCAAATTTCTATGTACAGCTCCATGCATGCGCACATGCATGAGTATAGAGTACAGGTATTTATATTTCAATCGGAGAACATGTGCAACCTTTATGATTTAATGTAAAACAAATTAATGCTGCTAAATGTGCATAGGCAATGCATACCAACGCTCCCCCTTTTAAGTGCAAGATGTCTGATTTATCATTGACAAACCGCACAACTGCTTACTGTCTTCCGCATAACCTATACAAACGTTGCAAGGATGCCTATTTAGGGCGAAACTCGATTTTGTATTAGAAAATGTCGGAGTTGTATACTGTGTACGACCTACAGTAATGCTACTTACAATGTAATCGTATGACAAAAGTAAGCACTCCCGATTGCTGCGGTGACATCTCCCTCTGAGGGTCTCCAGATTTTTTAAACTGCAAGTAGAAGGTTTTTTCTCATCTACTACTATGCCCTATCGCTTACAAACCTCTCTCCTATTGATAGTACACCTTGTAAAAAACAAGGCATTTTCATAACCTTAAAAATTTTAGCAAATTTGAAGGACTTGCAAGTAACATATTGCAAATACCATGCAAAGCCTGCACAGAGTGAAGGGAAATGCACACATGCACTGGGTTGAACTATGAAAGGAGAATGCTCTGATGAACGATGCACAATTAATGTGTGCAGTATCAGCACTGCTGTAAACACACAAAGTAATTTTGTTTTTTTGAATCGCAGTCAAGACTACTCTCCTGAGAATCAACACCATCTACACTGCAGACGACATATCAGTACTACCTTTATATTGTATCTACTCCTCAAAGAGGCTGCATGGGTTATTTGTTTATTTTGGGCACCAAAGCAAATATTGATTTTTGAACCATTCTACCTACAAATATCCATTTATTGAACACAGAATAACAGGCAGAATGGCTCACAAATCCCTGTGTGTTTGGAACTCAAATAACGTAAATAATCCTTAGAAGGTTAGATTTAGAAAAGTAGTTGCTGTTGCATGTTTATGGCATTTTGTTTTTAATAATGCTTCTCGTCACCACTAGCCCACTTTGTAGTCTCATCTGAAGCACATTGTACTAGTATACAAACAGTAAAATAGCCTTACCAAATCATTGCAAGAGTCCAATGCACATTCACACACCATAACAAAGAGCTTCCCCATCAGACTCATACACGCTTGCACACAGCACATATACATTATACAACAGACCAAAGTATGCCTTCTTTTTTTCAACAGACAATAAAGAATGCCTACAAAAAAGCAACTCCGTAGAAAGGAACACAGAAGTAGAGCAAATAAAAATAAAATTGCCCAATCTAAGCATCCATCTGTTGTACAGTTTGTAGAGAATGTTGGAAGAAACCAGCTAATGCAGTCGGTTAGCAAAACAAAAGAAGCTTCAACTACCGAAACTTTACACCCTCCATCAAAATGTGTCACAAAACACAAAAATGTTGGCAAAATATCGGCTACCAGTACAGCTAACAATGCTCCTATTAATCCTGATAGTGTAACAAGAACCCATAGTAAAAAAAGTATTTTATCAAAAATGTTTTGTCACAGAGTCCTTCAGAATCTACTAAGAAGAGAACCGAAATCATCCTCACCCCTTAAAACCTACCGTAGAAAGTTAATCCTACAAGCTCTCGTGGACAGTGCAATCCTTCTGAAAAGAAAGTTGTTTATATTAGTGTTAAATAGGATGAAAGCACTAACAAAACTAACTACCAAACTACAAAAGAAACTCAGCAATAAACGTAATGTGAACAAAAATATTTTTTTTAATGTTTGTGGTGGTGAATGGAGTCACACAACAACCACAGAACTATATTTTAATGAAGAAGCATACAAACAAAATCAAACAAACACAGTTGTCATCCATAGCAGTGGACGAGGGTATGAGAAAATCAATACTACCATCATGGAACAAGAAACACTGCTTACAAATGTATCCTCTGTAAACTCAGAATTACCTCTCGATTCAGCAGAACTACACCGTCCAGTATACAATGGCCGTGCACATCAATGTGTGCCATTCCAAACAAAGTTTTCAAATATTTACATCAGTTCCTCAATCAGTATGTAAAAGGTAAAGACAAAATTAAAATGAAAGTGCTGCAAAATATGGATAGTTGTACAGTGCGCAAATACACAGGACTACAGGGACATTCATTAGCCTGCATTCCTGGGCCTATTTGCAAAAGAACCCTCCATGATATCAAAAGGATATCAATACATCATTCAAGTGTATGAAATCTAGTGTATAAAATATACTATGCAAAAACTTCAGCTTCAGAATTAGGCAATTTAAATAACACTTTTCTGCATGGTACACCCAAATACTTACAAGAAGAAAGTGACCGTATTCAGAGAAAGAATTTGGAAGTGAAAGCCTAGTTTATGAACATAGTAGCAACAATTCTGCACATAGCAACCTTCTATTACACACATACAGAAAAGAAATAGTAAAATTTAATAGGTCATCGGCTGAAGTACCAGACCATGTGTGTTTGTGTTGCCGCAGAACCTTTTACAAAAGGAACACAAAAAATGTAGACATAGCATACAAAATAGAAGACAATGAAGACTCTAAATGGTTTGGATTAGCTCTCTACCTTTTAGCAGAAAACAAATATAAACTAACTGAACGCCTAATATGTTGCAGTTACTGTACTACAAAATTAGACAACAACCACACTCCTTCACGTGCTATTACAAATAATTTGGAATTGTTCCCACTACCAAAAATCCTGCAACAACTCAATTTGTATGAGAGCATAATAATTCAAACAGTTCACCCATTTCAAGCAATTATACGCCTTCATCCAAAAACAGCAGAATTACCTTCCTCTGAATTGGTGAAAGGCATTTGTGGCAAAGTAGTTATTTGCCATTAGATCTAATGGAAAATGTAGAAATTCTAGGAGTGCAACGTTCAATAGAGCATTATTTAATAGTCTTGGTTAAATGGTGTACCAACAAAGGACAAGAAAATTTGGCAACAACTGTTGGACTTACATAAAATTAGACAAGCATTGCAATATCTAAAAACAATAACGAGTAGTACAAGGAAATAAATATTGGTGAAAGCTTAAGGGAAACAATTGAAATAATTGAAGAGCCATCAGAAACTGGACAATTCGAACTTCTGGATCCTGCTACAGTATCCACTCTTTTGGACCATTACACAATTCATCCATTGCATTCCAATGAAAGTATAGATGATGCACTAGAAACGTACCAAATGCGACAAACCAAAGGGTCACCAATGTGTATATGGGAAAAAAGTAGAGAAGCATGTGCTTTTCCACTGCTATTTCCTACTGGCAAAGGTGGAAGATACGATGACAGATCCACTCAAATTGGAGCATCAGAATACTGCTCTTTACGAATGTATTCGCAAGTTCCCAGATTTAGACAAAATGTGGAATACATATTCCACCAACTCTATGAAAGTGAATTAGCAACACTATGTTACGGAGTTGCACACATTTTGAAATCTGGAACCCACTCCAAAATATGTCAGCTATGCAGTTAATACAAAAAGTACAGGAAAAAGATGAGGTTTTACAAACAAGTATAACAAATTTGTTTGCAAACATGCGTGGTACAAAGGAATACTGGTTCCGACGGCACGGAGGCGTGCATTGTATGATCACAAACCTTGGACCACCGACTTTGTTTATTACGCTAAATTGTGCAGAATATGCATGGAAAGATTTACATGAGTTCCTACGCATAGCAAACAGCAACAAAAACAACATAAATATATTAACACCTGGAGAACTTTGATCTCTAAATCCAGTTAATGTGTAGATATTTCCATCATCATTTCATTGCCATGCTACACTTTATTTGCAATAAAAATGTTCTTCCCTTTGGAGAAAAGAATATCAAGCGAGAGGAGCACCACATATTCACATGCTGTTATGGATCAAAGGTGCACCGAAATTTAGACACGACAGTGATAGCACTGTTTTGCAGTTTATCCAAAAATATGTCACTTGTGAAATCCCTTCACAACAGACACATAGTGAACTGCATGGCAGATTTTACAATTTCAAAGATACAAATGTGGCAAATATTGTCGCTGCAAATACAAAAACAAAGGTAAATACTATACCCAAATGCCGTTTTGGTTTCCCTAGACCAGTTACAGAAACAGGTGAGGTAAACAACTTCATGTCTTCAGTTCCACATAGTGTTAAAGGTAAATCACCTAAGAACACGTATTACATAAAAAGAAGGGAAGAATCAAAATATATCAATGATTACAATGCAATCTTTGCCCTCTTATGGAATGCAAACATAGATGTGCAGTACATTGCAGACAATTCAACTGCTGTTGCACGATATGTTACAGCCTACTTAACAAAAGCAGAAAAAACAGAGCTTCAAGACCTCTGGGATGACCTAGCATCAGACAAAACATTATCACAGAAATCCTCTCTCATAGAGAATGTGGCGTCTATGAAGCAGCAGATCGTTTAACCGGTACTGCTTTGTATGGTAAATCAGACAACATAGTATGGCTAAGTCTTGGTCCTGCAAAATCTAGAAAAAGAGTGCTGAAATCATATGAGGACACAGAAACAATTGCCAGAAATGATCCCAACAGCCAAGACATTCTAAAAAACAATTTACTGGACACATACTATCCGAACAGGAGTAGCACTTTCGAAAGCATGTTTCTATATCACATAGCTCAAAACTTTGCATACAAAAATAATGTAATACCCGATGAAAGCAAACGTAGATATAGAGTGACCGATTGTGAAAGCAGCTTAGTGAAACTTACCAAACAAAGCTTAATTAATCATGTAAAATTGTCATTAAAAACTCCTCAACAGAAAGAACTGTATTACATGTCTCTGTTACAACTTTTCAAACCGTGGTCGAAAAGACGAAGACATACTAGAAAACTATGACTGCTATGAAGATGCTTTCAAAGCAAATGAAAACACTATCACTGATGTGAACTTTAAACAGTACAAAACAGTGTTACACAATGAGCAGCAACAGGAAGAATAACTTCAGGCCCAACTAGATAAGGACTCTTCCAACAGTAGTCAACCTTCTGTAACAGGAAGTCAAGAACCACTAGGACAACCACTAATAGCAAATGAGGCTGAAGTAGCTACAACAGAAGTAGAAAACACCATGTATCAGTATCAAGAATATACAGAAGACATAAATGTACGACAAGCAAAACTTAACAAAGATCAGCGCACCATTTTTGAAGACGTAACAAAACAAATTGTACATGGTGTACAACACGAAAATAACGAATGTACCTGCCAAAATTACAAACCCATACTGCTGTACGTGAGTGGTGAAGCTGGATCAGGTAAAACATTCTTAATCAAAATCATCAGCAAGTTCCTTCAACAATTGACAAACAATAAACTGTTAGCTGTTGTAATGGACCCCACAGGTTCAGCTGCCTACAACTTAGGCAGTGTCACTTTACACCGATTACTCCTGCTTCCAGTAGAGCATCAAAATAAATAAGACTATTACAAACTTTCTGCAGAAGTTGCAATGGATTTACGCAGAGTATTAAAACAAATGAAAATGCTACTAATAGATGAAGTGAGCATGGTCTCCAACCTAATGTTGGCTTTCATTCACCTCAGATTGCAAGAAGTACTTAAAAGTAACAACGAAGAAGTCTTTGCAGGGAAACACATTAAATTTTTTTTCGGAGATCTTCTACAATTGACACCAGTGAAAGGTGAACCTATTTTTAAAACCTTAGGCCACAAACTCTGCCGGAGAACTTTTGGTAGCATAGGTAATGTCAACTTTTGGCAACATTTCCAATACAGAGAATTAATTGAGAAAATGCAGCAATTTGCAGATCTCACTTATGCCAACATCATAAAAAGTATTAGAGTTGGTGTACTATCGCAAGAAGCACAAGTTGTATTGAAAAACAAGCACATTCATGCACTTTATGGCGATAATGCATGCGCAACTGATGTTATGGAACAAATAGGGCACACAAATGTCAATTGTATGGCCTTAATGCCAACTCTTGCAAGCTGTTTCAAATTCAATGAAACAATGTTAAATAAAGAAATGCAACCAATAATGGAAATTAGCACCACAGACAAACTAGACGTACATGGTATGACAGTACCCATGTGTGAGTAAGACACAACAAGACTAAATAGTTTAGAAAATTCAATCTCCAACACAGCTGGGTTGGAAAAAATATTAAAATTATCCTTAAATTGTAGAGTAATGCTTAATCGTAACCTTGACGTCGAGCAATGGCTAGTTAATGGAGCACTAGGTACAGTTGTTGGCTTTCAATCATACCCACGTGACAGCAACATTCAGTTTGTCAATATTTGCTTTGATAAAGTTTCAGAAGTGAAAAGGATAGGGCGCTCAATTGCTCGATTCCTTCTCTTCAAAGACATGTATGTACGTAGAGAGCAATTTTCTCTAACTCTTGCATATGCAGTTACCATTCATAAATCCCAAGGTTTTACCTTAGACAAAGCATTGATAGATATAGGAAACACAGTCTTTAAGGAAGGCATGAGCTACGTAGCATTATCACGCTTATCACGTACACTTGACAACCTATTGCTAATGAACTTTGATGCACGTAAAGTGAACGCTGATATTCCTTGCATTTTAGGATACAATAGACTGCATTCACTGTACACCCCTCATCTGAAACAATATCCTGTTCCAGATAAAGTAAAACGTGGTAAAAGAAAACGAAATGAAACAGAAATGCAACAGAATCCAACAGCAAATTACTCAAAGAAAAGAAGCTAAAGTTCAGCAATTACCACAAACAAAGAAGAACCTATTAGGGAATGTAAACCAGGGTTGTCGGCAAAGAAGGAACAGAAATTCCAAAAAATGCACTCAGATACAGAACTAGCTGGTCCATTCAAATTTGCAAATGAAAGTGGGGTAAGTTGCTATGCAAATGTAGCACTGAATATTTTATTTCAATTGCCACCAATTGTTAACAATATTTACTTGCACAGTACAGACCAATTGTGTTTGCAAATATTAGTGCTTCATAGAAATGCAACAAGCAATCCTGACAACACATACAGTGTTCATGGAATATGCCAAGAATTGGACGATTGTGCTGGAATGGTGAGATTCACTCTGAACTCACAAGAAGATCCACAAGAATTTCTAATGTACTTACTATTAGTATTGGAAAACAAAAGCATAGCAGTAAATGAAATCTTCCAGATTTCGTACATGTGGAAACATACATGCACTCTCTGCAGCAATGTGATACAGGAAGAAATCCCAAATGAGCGATTTGTGTATGTTTCCATACCAAATTGTGAAAGCATTCCATTTCAGCAACTTGTACAGAATGCAAACCTTGGCAGATGATGTACTATTTGCAATTCAGAAAATCGCTCCACCTTACTGATACAATCACATAGTGCCTACATAATACTTATGCTTCTAGGTTATAATGCAGATGGTACCAAAAACAACTGCAAACTGACTGGATTCACACATGGTCAAGTGTCACTTGAAAAGAAAACCTTTTCAACAATAGGTATAATCTACCATGCAGGAACTACAACCAATGCAGGTCCCTACACTGCATACATTAAAAAGAAATGTGGATGGTTCGAATGTAATGATAGCACCATTACTCTAAAGCATAGATTGCCATCTAATCTTACAAATGCGTATTTAATCTTCTTAAAGCCAAAATTTAATAAATAATGTGTACTTCAAGATTGCCAAAGAATTATGTGAAAGACTTCAAACAGTTAGAATACGCCAATAGGTATCTAACTGCCCAAGAGGATATAACAATGACACAAATAAATGGATATCACAGATTTGTAGGAACAAATGCATAGTTAGAATACGCCTACAGGTATCTAACTGTTGTTAAAAATCGGAAGGAAGGCAACAAACATAACATTAATCAGAAAGATGAAGGAAACAGTATATAACAACGAAACAAATAAATGAATATCACAGATGTGTAGGAACAAATGCACAGGTACAATATGCCTACAGGTATGTAACTGTTGTTAAAAATCGGCAGGAAGGCAACAAACATAACATTAATCAGAAAGATGAAGGAAACACTCAAAGGAAACAAGGAAGTAGTTAGTACCATAGCAAAAAAAGTTTTTTTGTAGTCCGACAAGGATTTTTTTTCCCCCCAGACCCAAGGATTAGAAAAGTAAACACAGAAACTGAGCACAATGCACAGTACACTGGTTTGTAAACTAAATATGAGGGTAAAAAAAAAGTTAATTGTCTATTATGCAATGTAGTAAGTTTTCATAAAATGCAAAGACTAACATACCTTTTTCTTTTATCACAGAAATAAAAAAGGGATACTTCGGACAAGTACGAAAAGCATTTAAAAAATATATGTGGATTCTGAACAGAGTAAGGAGTAAGTATATTGGCCTACACATGCGAATCTACACGTCTAATCTATGGTAGTAATATGCTGCAGTGGCTGGAGGCTGGCCCTTACATCTTCAGAGTCTAATCTACGACCTGCGCCTTACGACCAAAGTACATAGAGTATACTTCCTAGCCACAACCACTGCTGCATATCGAAACCATGGTCCTTGTAAATTAGCTCCTTATAAATGTACTGTTGGGACCATCGTCTGCAGCCAAGCAGCCAAGACATTACGGCGTGCACACAACTAGCGCATTACACCACTCCCATATTCACTTATAACTCCACTGCTTATGACTTCAGTCAAGACTCTGGGTCCTGGCCAGAAATACCACAGCATATCGGAACCATTGTGCCTTCTCATTTCACTATATACAAAGTTGGTTTTGGGAGCATGGCCTTTGGCTATGCTCCCAAAATGCTACGCCCTCCCCACAACCATCTTAATGACGTTGCATAGTACAAGTCTACCAATAGCTGTGATATGTTGCAGTACTTTGTAGCCACAGGCTACAGACGTGAGTTTGAGGCCATAGAATTATCAATTTATGGGTGTACAGTATATAAAATGCACAGTTGCTTACAACTGCAGTTCTTATTACTTTGTTCAAATACTCTGCATCCTGGCCACTACTACCACACCATATGACATCCATTGCGGCATATAAGTACACTACACACAAATGTGCTTTTGGGAGTTTATACCCATGATTGCAGCCCCTCTCCACAGCCGCCTGAGTGATGCACTACCACACCATATCACACCCATTATGCCTTGTAAGTACACTATATACAACTATTCTGTTTGGTGCATAGCCTGCGGCCAAGCACTCATGACTGCAGACCCTCCCCACAGCCACCTGACTGATGTTGAATACTAGGGGTGTCTCTATAGCTCTGAAATGCTTCACTGTTTGTAGGCAGGGCCTAAAATCTTAGGTGTATGTCCATATATTTCAATATATGGTTGTGAAGTGGCTTATAACTGCAGTGCTTACAAGTTTCCTTTGGGGTGCATGCTTTGGTGTATGGCATACATCCTGCAACCATGCACCCAAAAGTACACATCTTCGCCAAAACCACTGCACTAGATAAAACCCATGTGGGCTTGTAAGTGAAGAGGGTATAGCTTTGTTGTTGCGTGCATGGCCTTTGGCCATGCACTCAAGACTGCACACACTCCCCACAACCAGGCAATCGATACACATTACTATGGGTGTATCCATGGGTGTGACATGCTGCAGTGGTTGTGGCCAGGGCCTACAGTCTTGGAAGTAAGGCCTTCGGCCATCGGCCGACGGCCATGCATCCAAGACTCTAGGCCCTGGCCACAACCACTGTAGCATGTCACACCCATGGCAGCGTACTAATGAATATAATAATACCCATAGGAAAAGGTATTGCAATTATGGCATGTTATCAATTTCAGTGTTCGCTACCACTACGTGTCTCCTTACAACAGTAACAAGTTTCCTGTGCACTGCATGGGCCAAATGCTACCGTTATTACACCCCTCATTTTCTGTGCATACAAGGTGGCCATAGTAAATACATCGTGAAGACCGACCCCCAGAACAAATGCATTGATCACCCATGTCTTACTGTCTGACCCTGTCCCAACTCTCTGTGACACAGCAAAAGAGTTTTATAACTATAGCATGTGTACGCTGGTTGTTGCTCCGCTATCGGCGGATCCAAGATGTCGGGCACAGCCAAACAATCTGACGCAGAACACGTCTCGCAGCAGCCAATTGGCAGAGACGTGGCGTGTCCACGGTCATGACACGAGCCCATTAGCCAATCGTTATCTTGTCCGCGGAGCGAACAGGGAAGTGTGACCGCGGAGCGGACATAGATATCACTAAATTTTTTAGACATACTTTTTGGTCGTTTTAAAGAAAAATACTGCACGGATTGTCACCACGCTTTCTGGACCAAGCCCCTATACCTGCCGTAAATTTTGTGAAAATCAGTCTATGGGAAAAAAAGATGTTTTGGAACCCCCCCTATAACTTTTCCTCCCCTGGACCAAACATCACGGAACTTTGCAGAAATATTCAGAGTGGCGAATATACTTTTTTTGCTAAGTTTGGTGAGGCTTCGTCCAGGGGGAGCAGAGTTATAAGCCGCCCAAAAAGTGCTCTTCCTATGGAAACAGCAACTTAACCATATATATATATATATAGCAAATGGAGGGGGGAGGAGACAAACATTTGTTGCTATCATACTAGGTACAGGGACAATTCTGATATATATATATATATATGGTTAAGTTGCTGTTTATATATATATATATATATATAAAAGTATATTTTTTGCAAAGTTCCGTGATGTTTGGTCCAGGGGAGGAAAAGTTATAGGGGGGGTTCCAAAACGTCTTTTTTTCCCATAGACTGAATGGGGGAAAAACTTTGTGCACGGCTACAGGTCAAACCGCTGGACGGATTTTATATATATATTATTATATATATATATATATATATCAGAATTGTCCCTGTACCTAGTATGATAGCAACAAATGTTTGTCTCCTCCCCCCTCCATTTGCTTATTCCCTCCCCAGCACTATCTGAAATGTCGTCAAGCCTAGTACGATAGTCGCTTGTTTTGTACCTCTCCCTCCTTTGTCTTCCCCCTCCTCACCTCTTGTTAATCTCCAACTCTACTAGAAATGTCGCCAGGCCTAGTACGGTAGTCACCTGTCTGTTTCCCATTTCCTTCCTATCTGTGTATTAGCTCTTGCACTATCTGAAATGTCATCAGGCTGAGTTTGATGGTTAATTTCACATTGTTGTTGTTCATGGCCTGTAAGAATGTCATTGTATTTTCCCTTGTTCCCTCCCTTGCTGTGAAGCGCTTTGAAACACATTGTGTATAGGTGCTATATAAATAAACGATCATATCGTATCATAACATTTGCATAGCAATTTACACCGGCTGTGTTGGAAAATGTAAATGGACCAGAGAGTTCTGTCTCTATGTCATTTGCAGAAGCTCCACTTTTAAGAAGAAGCATTTCTCTTTATATCTGCTGATGGGTGTGCAGTTGTGTTTGCACTAGATCGTTTTGTGGTTGTACTGCTTGATGGAGTAGCAGTTGCTTTTTGTTTCTTTGGTGGTACCGTTGGAAGATCTCTTATAAGTTCTGTTTGCATTAATTTTCTTTTTAAAACTGTACCTTTGTGAGGAACAGGTACATATCTAGATGGGGTGTGTAGAGTGCATGTAATCTTTTGTGCTCTAGGATGTTTAAAACGTGTCAGCGTGGATGGATTGGTTGGGTGAAAGGAACAGTTGATAGAAAGTTTGTATGGGACTTTTTTTGATAAGGGTTTCTTGTGTCATAATGGTGTTTTCTACCATTTAATATGCTCTGCCATTACTATGTATGGCAATTGGGTTTTCCTGTTTTTGTTTATGAGCCTCTTCATTGAAATATGGTTCTATGCTGCTTGTGTTAATCCATTCACCTTCACAGAAGTTTGAAGAGGTATCTAAGTTGACATTGAGCATGTTTAGAAGTACTTTTTGTAATTTACTGATTAATTTTGGTAGTGGCTTTATTCTGTTAAAATAAATATAAACAATTTTCTTTTCAGCAAAATTGAGCTGTCAACTAGATCTTCTGCAGTCATTTTTAAGGGTAAAGTGTGACTTTTCAGCTGATTTCCTAAGATTGTGATTTCCTAAGATTATGTTTTGTAAATTTGGAATGCTTAACTGTGGCTAGATTAACATTGTTAGATATAGTGGTTAGCACTTTTTTCTACATTATACATTTATTTTTTTGGGAAGAGGGGCCCTAGTTTTTATAGTGGTTGCTGGTTCATTTTTGTTGACTGAATGTATTAGCAGTTTTGTTTGAATATTTGCTATACATACTGCTAGAGGAGGATGAGTATTTGGCATGCTTTTATTTTTATCTGCTCTATTTTTTCTTCGTTTTCTACTGAGTCACTTTTTAGTAGGCATTCTGTTCTGTCCATTAGATTAAAAAGGAAAGTGTGGGAAATATTTGGGTGTATTGTGAATGAGTGTGTGAATAGGATGGCAGACATAAATAGAGGGCTTTGTGATTGTGCAATGGGCTGCTGGTTGTGGTTGGGAAGGTTTTAAGAGTAGCTGTGTGTGCAGATGTGTGATGGGCCTGGTTTAGTGCATAAGAGAGTGGTAGTGTGAATGAATAAGTAAGGACATTACAATGTTTTCAGGATAATAGTGGGTGTTATAATAATGGTGTTTAGGTGACAATACAAAGAGTGTACATGTTGTGGTGTAATGAGTAAGAGTGAAATAAATGTGGTTGATTTGAAAGGAATTGTGTAGACTACTATGCAGCTAAACTCAACTGTACGAGTAACATAAAGAATACTACTACACTAATGCACTTACCTTGTAGGATGTGAAAAGTAGTTTTCTTCAGGTTGTTGTCTTCCAGGAGGTTGTTGTTCACTACAATTGTGAAAGAAGAAAATTAGTGGGTATATATGGTAATGGTGAAGTAATTGTAGTACAAGAAGACATTATTTAAGAATGTAAAAAGCTGACCTTTTTGGGAGCTGTACATGAAAATAAAAAAAATTGTTTTGTGGATTTATAGCAGCACTGTGCATAGCATTCTTTTTTATAAAAAGGAAATGGAGATGGAAAATATTTGTAGAACACTTTTGTTGTGAGTTAATAAAGAATGGGCCCCTTTAAGAGAAAGAGGACATACACTGATGGGAGGGAGCAGGAGGAGGGAGGAAGAGGAGGGGTGGGGGAAGAGGAAGGGCAGTAATGGTACAGAGGAATAAAGAGAAGGTTGGTGTGCACAATGGCTCCTGTAGAGTCATTTGGTGTGCATGAGGCAGCCCCATGAAGGGGCCAACAACTGGCAACGAAGCAAAACGATGTCTGCAGTGCCAGAAGACAACACCTCTATGGAGAAAGCAGGAGCTGGAGCACTGTGAGGCCACAGCAGCAAGAAACGGAAGGCTCCAGTCAGGGAGAGGTGCTGTGTAAAAAAAGGCCAAGGAAAGGGACAGGCAACAGCTGATATGCCCAGTTCCCGCAGCATGGAATAGGAGGCATGGACGTGCCCCCACGGCGGGGTGCCAGCGAGGAGGTCTACAAGACCAGCTGTAACGGAGAGATACGAAGCCCAGCAGTGCCGAGCGGCAGGCGATGGACCCAGCAGTGCAGCGGCCGAAGGGGCACACCGTGATGGAGGAAAGAGAACAGAAGGTGCAGGCAACGCTGCAGGCGCCAGGAATAGAGGATGTCGGACCCTGCAGCTACGAGGAGGGCCGCGGTCAAGGTGAGCCAGGCAGTAGAAGTCCGGTGTGTGCACCCCAAGGACACACAGAAGAGCAGATGCCAAGGACCCCGCTGCCACACTAAGGAGAGAAGCCACCAGCGAGGTGAGGAGCCCAGAGGTCCGCGTCGTAGCATGGCACGACTAGCATCCACGGAAGAAAAGGAGCCCAGCAGCACGCGGCAGAACAGAAGCAGCGAAGGACACGCCCACCGGAGACCTGCAGTCGGGAGAACTACCAGAGGAGCGTGACACCAGTAGAGGACTGCAGCGACTGGGAGGAGAGGCACTGGTAAGGAGTCCACGCCTCTCCCCCACCAATAGCTCAGAAAGTGTGCCAAAACACTCCCGCGAGCGGGGGAACAAGAGGATACCCAGAAGGGTTTACAAGCAGGTGGTGAACGGCCATCACTGGCCGAGGCATCATCACCCCGCCACCAGCGAAGCGCCCCGCAAAGGAAAGGAAAAACGCTCCCGCGAGCGTACGAAAAAAAGAAAGTTTTAACATAAAATGTGAAACTAAAGAAGAGGGGACAAGAGCAGGGACAACAACGTCCCACCAGCACTGCACCATCTGCCCCTGGGCTCACCTGATGATACCCCCAGCAATGCGCTACCACCATTATGGGCCACGAGTGCAGGCCACAATGAAGGGACTACCATAACCCACATCAACAACGCCTCAGGGATATTCAAAAGTGGAGGAACACTATGACCGCCTCGGCAGGGTACCGGGGTGCCCCATTTGAATACGGCCAACAGCCCCAAAAGACCTAAAACCACGTATGAACTGGCACCACCCGCCAGTCCACGAGAAAACATGCCAAAGGCCAAACTAACCACTTGCCCCACCAGAGACAACCTCATCCTTCCAGCACCAGGGCATAAATACAACAAGACACAGCAGCTCCTCAAGGACCAGTCAGTGATGCCAAACAGGTGAATGCCACAAAACCACCAGCCAGCACCAGAGTAACACACGTGCCAACACGCCATGCAACTTCAGTACCAGTCACCCAGCACGCTGCAACCCAACAGCTAGCTCACAACAAGGGTTGCACCACGTAAGTCATCAAGAGTGGCTACACTCTCCTCAAAATCCCACGACACTGGTGCAGGAGCCACGACACATAGAACAAACCCCTGCCGCAACACTACACCATCATGGCCGACCGAGCACAGGTGACCACAGACGTGGGAGCACCTGCACCGGCCGGTATTGAGCCCGCACCACAAGCCACCCTTATGCATCGGCCCGCTCCATTCGCATTAAACCCGCATCACGACCAAAGGACAAAGATGGGTAGAATGGGTTGAGGAGTTCGAGGACTTCCTAGGAGTTATTGGAGGACAAAACGTACCCAACAGAATATGTATCTTCAACAACCTGGCAGGAAAAGAGATAAAGGGGATTACCAAGACCAATTCCAGCACAAGAAAGGACCACATACCAATGCCTCCTCGCAGCAGCTAATGCCAGACTGATAGTAAGCCCCAACAAGGACTACGAACGCTACAAATTCAACCAACATGTGCAGCGTCCGCATGAGTCCATCAGAGAGTTTGTCCTCCGCCGCCAGCAGAAAACACTCACCTGTGACTTTGCGAACTTCAATGAGGAGGAACCTATATGGCTGAGGATCATAGAAGGGTGCACCTTGTCAACGCTCATTAAACACCTTCTCAAAAAGCCCTTACAAAAAACGCACAAGAGGGTTGACTCACAGGCAGCCGCCATTGAAAGCAAAAACAAACGCGACATCATTACGCCCCTCACGATAGGACAGCCGGAATACTCCAAGTCCACAGGACCCTGGAGCAGGAGAAAACATAGAAGCCACCGACAACAAAACCTGAGCAAAGAGCAATGCCACAGTTGTGGGCGGGAGTTCCCACACAGACGACCATGTCCGGCCATCGGACAGAATTGCTGGCGCTGTGGCCAGGAAGGTCAGCTTCAAGCGGCGTGCAGAATGGGACCGCCTACAAACTCTGCATGCCAACCCATACCACCACCAAGAATGACCAGACAACCTGGACAATCAGAAGGCCACCACGACCGGCCAATGCACTGGAGGACCTGGGCACCACTGACCCAAGAAAGATACCCAAGTCCTCCAATGACACAGCCAGACGTCAGAAAAGACATTGAGAACATGGACACCAACCCACCCAGATTATACGATCGTGAGCCACGCAACTACCCAGGACCTGTCGAGATGTCGTACCGGGGGGTGAATGTGGAGGCCAGAGCAAACGTCGGTACAGGGAAACGCTACCAGACAAGAGCGGTAGCACAGCCCCTGGACAAATCTCAAGCCCAATCAGTCCAGTGGGGAAAAGCACAGCAGGTACAGCCAAAAGGCCTGTCACAATGCAACCCAACCCGGGAAGAGCACAGAGAGCCCACCGCCATCCCCACGATACAGCGTCCCGCCATATGGCACAGCCGCCTCAGCCACCGGACAGCACTACAGCACGCCCTCATCAACATCCACGATAGATCATTCGAAGTCACCCAGATGAAGGACTGCACACCTGAACAAGATGTGTGAGAGTCAAGGAAAGCCAAAGAAAGGACATACTCTGCAAACTCCCTCCCAGTCACGAAGGATGAAGAACAAGTGCTAACAACAAAAAAGGACCACCGCTAAATGACACAGAAGGCCTCCATCCTCCACGAATTATACCTAAAAGAACCTGAACCAATGAAAGAGGAAACGGCCGCAAGAGAAGGAACAGAGAGAGGAGAGACATATGAAGCACCGCAAAGAGGAACTGTGGGCGAGACCCGTGAACCGCCAAACAGACCCTATCGAGACCCCAACGGCTGATTGAACAGATGCAGCCCGGGAGGTCTCATGTTAAGTGAGGGGGAGGTGTTGTGAGTTAATAAAGAATGGGCCCCTTTAAGCGAAAGAGGGCATACACTGGTGCGAGGGAGCAGGAGGAGGGAGGAAGAGGAGGGGCGGGGGAAGAGGAAGGACAGTAATGGTACGGAGGAATAAAGAGAAGGTTGGAGTGCACAATGGCTCCTGTAGAGTCATTTGGTGTGCTTGAGGCAGCCCCATGAAGGGGCCAACAACTTTTAAGTGACACTTGCTGAATGTTTATTAGTCAGTACATGCATACTTGTGAATGTGATGCATTCCAATGTGTAGTTGCTTATTAAATGATGGCTCTTTTGTTTGTATTGAGGGAGTCGTGGTTGCACTTTTGAATTAGAAACGGTGTACTGCAGGTCCCAGAATGCAGATAAAAAGCCAATAAGCATGTACAGATTAGAAAAGGGAAAGTTAGCAAGTGTGCATGGGCGTCAAAGTGAATAAAATTGCACATTTTCTTTCATTTCTTTTTTCACAATCACACACAGTACTGTTGTAAATGTATTCATGCATTTATTAGTTTGACTTGACGTGGTGCTTAAATTAATATTTTTAAACGCATTGCGTTTTGCCATTTTTCACTCCATGTACATACCATTCTTTAGTAACTTACATGCAGTTTTCGTTTTGACTTTGCATTGTGGGAGTTTGAGTGTAATTTGTTAGTGGACAAAGTGGTATTAAAAGTGGCAGATTGCATTGAAACATATGCTGAAAGTACTAATGGAACTATTTTCACGTGGAAAGATAATCTTTTCACACATACCTCCTAGGGCAGTATGGAGATGCACCAATGTGTTTTGTCCCCAACAAGACACAGGAAGACGCTTTATGAACAAAGGGGTATGTTCATTTTTTAATGGTGTTGGGATGACATCCTTCCCAAATGAGAGCATTCTGCCGAATGGTGGACATAATTGTTTCAGTGATGGCATGACTTGCACTGATTTTGGTAATGCAATCATTCTTCAAAACATTCAAAATGCACTCAAAGTTCCAGTGAACATGATGTAGAGTGCATGTGAGTAGTTGTAGGAACAAAAAACCTGAAATGCCCCAAAACAAAATCCAAACAGAAGAAAAGGTTATTTTCAGAGCCACCACTACAGATTAAATAACTTACATTGTGTTCAATTTCCCTCCCCACCCCTTTCAATTGGACGATCTGTCCGGGTAAACCGTAGTAGTCCACGGATGGCACGTACCACATTCAGGTCTTTTGTGGATGCTAGGGATGGAAATGGGACGGTGCAGCCCAGGGGATTGGACAATCAGGTTTCCTGTGAGTGGTATACAAGGAGAGAGTCTGGCAGAAACGTTTGCTTAGAGGACTGCAGATGGCTCTGGCTATGGCTATGTGTTTCAGGATGCAGACTGTATGGATTTTGGGGGACTCATGGATCCATTGGCTAAAGGTGTATTAAGAGCACTGTGGAGTGGCTGAAAATCCTGGATTTGATGATGTTTATGTGCAATGTATGGAGTGCACAGCATGACATGGGTGGACTGCTCCCATTTTGTTTAAATATGGTCAAACTGCAACATCTGGACATTATCATTGTTCGTTGTGGAGGGAACAGTTTAGGGTATGTCAATGGAATTTCACTGCAGTTTGCAATGAAGGAGATATTTGGCAAACTGAAGGAAATGTTCCCGAATGATAGACTATTTTTTTCACGCATTGCCCAGAGACAGATATGGATGCGCTCAAGTTCATTTGGTCCGCAAATGGAGAAAACGAGGCGCAATGTCAACAAGGCTGTGTGTGCATTGTTGGGAGATGTTGGCATGACGTCTTTCCATAATGAAAATATTAAATTTGATGTGGGTAATCAGCTTTTTCTCCCAAACATTCAAAATGCTTTGAAGCAGTTTTTGTAAATAAACAAAGCATTTTCCAGTAGGTGCAAAAGAAATACATGGAAACACAGGGAAATCAAAATGCCTACTTTTTTGCCAGTTTAAAGAAATAGTTTAGTTTAATAGAATGTTCTTTAGTTTACTTTAACAATTGAAAAACACTTTTAAAAACAAAAAACACAAAAAACTTATTTTCAGAGCCACCATTTTCCCACGCAAAAAAGTGAAATGTTTTTGATGCCACCACCACACACTTTTTTTGATGTCCATGCACTACCACGCTGTCTGCAGACTCCACAGGCTGCGTAGGAGTCTGTAACTTTTTTGGGTGCTTCTATTTTTCAACTGTGAAAGGTGGCTCCTAAAGGAACCATTTTGAATGTGTTTTTTGTGTTTGATTTTTCAGTTTTTTTTTTTAGCAGGAGAGACAAGAGCGGGGAGGGAAGGGGCACCAACCACAGGGACAAAGATGCAGATGGAGAGAGGAAGATGTTGGGTGGGCCTTAATCAGGTAGGGGACAGTGTTTCTCATGCTCTGTGACTGCGGCCTCGAAAGCACTCCGAAACTGCTCCCCCTACAGAGCGGTGTGTCACAGTACATGTACAGCACGTCACCCTCGAAAGGTAACAGTGAACTGTGTTATGGATGGCCTGTGAGGCTTCTGCTGGGATCCTCTCCCCCACATGAGTGTCCCTTGTGGTGACAGAAGCTTATGATGAGGATGAGGTAGTGGGCATCAGCCTACTCATCCCTTCGAAAGGTATGACTTTTCACACTGCTCCCTTGTGATTGGACCTGAGGTGGCACTGCATGGAGGAGGGCTCATAGGAGTACAGACCTGGTTTTTCATGACTCAGTACAACCTTGCACTCAGTGCATCGAACCTTGTCTGCCCAAGCCTTCGGTACACCCAGGATTCACAGCGAGAGCTGGAGAGAGCGACTTCCAGTACCTCATATTAATCTTCCTCTTGATCCACTTCTGTATCACCATGCTTGTTCCCCTCTCCAGGCCCTCCAGATGGTGGTGGTGGTGGCGGGGGCACTGCAGTGGCCATAGTAGATGCTATTGTGGTCTACAAGGAGCACAGAAAAAACAGCAGATGCTCTCTCCTGGACAGCCAGATTGAGAATGAGGAGCAGTAATGGGTGGGTACCTTTAGAGGGGCTGTCCGTGGACCGCACAACTGGCCAAGGACTATCGAGTCAGAAATGGTGCATACAAAGTTATACAAAGTTGCCAGACCAACTAAGACACGGTCTAGAAGCTCTGCAAGGGTATAGTGTCAGCTTGAAACCCCCTAGATTGGCCAAAAATTCAGTTTTCAACTGTCCGGGGGTGTGGACATCCTCCACGGAAACATCTGTTGCGCTGCAATGGTGAAGTCACATGATGACGTCCCCGGGCATGACAGCTGTCCTGCGAACAACTATTGGGCTAGAGACGATGTACGCATGCGTGCCAGTGTCCGCAGTACAGGGACAGAGTCCCTGAACCAATTAAAAGTGTGCCACAACATAGCGGACATGTCCAGACAGGCATGGTGTCCGGGGGCATAGTGAGATCAGGTGCGCATGCGTGCCAGTGTCCACAGGACAGGGCCGTAGTCCCTGAACCAATTAAATGTGTGCCACAACAGAACGGACATGTCCAGACAGGCATGGTGTCCAGGGGCTCCTCAATTTTGAATACCGACAGCCTAGACAGTCGCGCTGTCTGCAGAATCAAAATTGGGAATTTAAAAAAAAAAGAAAAGCCTCAACAGTACACACACACACATTTATTGAAAACAAGAGCATACACTCACTTAAGAAAGAGATGGGTAATCAGAATGGGAAACATAATGGGAGAATTGAGATGTTCATCACAATGTTCATGAGGGGAGAAAGGGATTGAGGTTTCATTGTAGTGTTTTTCATTTAGGGAATTTGATGGGGATGATTGGTTATAAGAAGGTGAATGGGCACAGGTACAAGTCGGGCAGTGATAGTGAACATTTTCCTTCACATGATTCTTCACAAACATCATCAACTGCATTAAATTATTATTTAGTTCATCAGTTTTTGCTGATAAGTTAATCACTACATTCTGTGCATTTGGAGCTACGGGCTGTCTGTGCCCATCTTCAGGTTCACTCAAATATAATACAGGCTTGATTTCCTCATTCCCACTATGTACTGTTAAAAAGAAAACCATGTTATAGTGATATTTGAACAAATTACATCACTTTTTCTGCTTTGACAAATGCATTCTGTACCATTACAGCTGTTTTCTTCACTAATTTCGTCATTGTGGAACTGTTCCTCCAACCATTCCAATGTGCTTGCCATTTCTGTTCATATACAACAATAGTGCTATTTTGTTTAAGTTATGTATGCATAATAAATGGTAAATTTATAGAAAGAAATATAGTGTACTTACTGTTTTCTAAGGGTTTATTCTGGAATAACTGCGAGCTCCTTGTCAGTATGTAAGCAAGGTTCCACTGAGGGGATACCATTAGGTGTACATTTAAGCGTTGTGCTTGGTGCATTCCATTATGTTGTGCACCCTATGAAAACATACTTGTGGTTTTTCAAGTAGAGAATTCCAATAACAATTTATTTTTGGATGTAGTACATAGATCTCTTTTTGTTTCATGTATATGGCCCTCATTACGAGTTCGGCGGTAACCATGCCGCTATTGGCGGCATGGCTGCCGCCGAAATCGCATCGTGGTCCGGGTCCTCGGAATGAGGACTTACTAGGCCATTCCGAGTTCGGAAGGCCCGGTAACTCCTCCCTCCAAGGACCCGGACACGGTCCTTCCCCATTCCCATTTCAGCCCCCATGGTGCTGAATGGGAATGGGAGAGGGAGCAAACAACGGGCCATTACGAGATGGCCCGTTGTTTGCTCCCTCTTCCCCTCGCGGGACCCGGTAACACACCTGGTTTTCCCAGGCGTGCTTACTGTGTCCCGCGAGGGGAACTCGTAATGCGGCGGTACGGAGTGAACGGTGCCGGCACCTTTTACAGCGCCGTTCACTCCGGACCGCCAAGGTCGTAATGAGGCCCTATGTCTTTGCCTGTTGCATGATACAACAATGTAAGGTGTGCTTTTGGGCAGTGTGAATGCTCTCCGAAGTCTGCAGACATTCGCACAGTCCGCAGACTCTGTGGCTATCACGTTGGAGGCAGAGGGGTCAGTATGATGTAAGGGACCTGTAGAAAATTAAGGGTATCCTGGTAAAAACCCATGAAATACAGTGAAAAAACTTTGTTAAAGGAGCGTTATGGTTAAGTTGCACTAATAAAAACTTAACAAATTCAGTGGAAAAACTTTGTTAAAGGGATGTTATGGTTACAAGTAAAATTGAAAAACCCCAGAAATTCGTCAGTTATGGTAAGGTAAGCAACCATAACTCGCCCCACCACCATGCACTGCTAAGACTAACACCCTGGACATGAAAGATGACATCACAATGTTCAAGTCCTTACAAGGGGTTCTGTTTATAATGTTAGTAACAAGGTGTTATGGGTGATTGGGAGATCTATGAGAAACGACTTAATGTATGAACAAATGTACTTATCTAAACAAAGCATTATATTACAGTGTTGTTGTTAGTAGAGGAACCTAATCATATATAAACATATGAAATGACTGCAGCATACACTGTGGAAGTGGAGCATTTTTATTCGGGTAATGTTGCATTGTAAAATAATGAAAGATATCCTTTGAGAGTTTTCAGTAATGTTAAGCATGGAATACATACCTAATAAATCAAGACTTATTACCTAAGTGTGTTAGTACAAACAATACATTTAAAGACCAACAATGCATGAACATTAGAGGCACACACAAGCAAACTACAGTATATATGACAGAAACAACATCAATACAAAATGTCAATAACCTTACATTTCATCATCAAGTACACAAATGAATGAATTGTGTGTTTACGGCCTGCTTATTGGCCCATATTTGTGCACCATGAGCTGACACCAACTCTAAGGAAAGTACTTCTACAATATACAAGAAGGTTAACGTCTTCTGAGTTGCATCTAGATGGAATTGTGAAGGTTAGCTAGTGCCACACTTAGAAAGAATGGTGACTGTTAGCATATGCCACACCTAGATGGAATTGTGAGTGTTAGCATATTCCATGCTTGGATGGAATTGTGAATGTTAGCATGTGCCACACTTAGATGTAATCCTGAATATTAGCCTGCATCGCATCTAGTTAAGATCATGAATGTCAGCATGTGCAACACTCAGATGGAATTGTAAATGCCAGCATGTGCCACACCTAGAGGTAATCGTGAACATTAGCCTGCATCGCATCTAGATAGGATCGTGAATGTCAGCATGTGCAACACTCAGATGGAATTGTAAATGCCAGCATGTGCCACACTTAGATGGAATCATGAACATTAGCCTGCGTCGCATCTAGATACGATAGTGAATGTCAGCATGTGCCACACTTAGATGGAATCATGAACATTAGCCTGCGTCGCATCTAGATACGATAGTGAATGTCAGCATTTGCCACACTTAGATAGAATTTGTGAATGCTAGCATGTGCCTTACTTAGATGGAATCATGAACATTAGCCTCCATCACATCTCGATAGCAATGTGAAGGTTAGCATACCCCACACTCATCTGGAATTGTGAATGATAGCATATGCCACAGTTAGATGGAATCGTGAACATTGACCTGAGTCACATCTAGAAAGGATTATCAATGTTAGGTTAGCAAATGCCACATTCAGATGGAATAGTGAATGTTGGCAAGTGCCAGACTTGGACAGAATTGCGGATGTTAGCATGTGCCACACTTTGATAAGACTGTGGACAATAGCCTATGTCACAACTAGATATGATTCTGAATGTCGGCCTGTGCCACATCTAGATAGAATAAAGATTGTCAGCCAGTGATTACTATCAAACCCAAATTCCGATAGAATTGTGAACACTAGCTTGCTTCACATATAGACAGGATTTCAAAGGTGGACGAGTGCCACAGTTTGATAAAGTTGTTACATTTTGGTAGGCGTCACATATAGAAAGGATTGTGAATAGTAGCCAGTACGGATCTAGATAGAAATACAGAAATATTCACCTGCCACATCTAGTAAGAACGTGGAAATCTAGCACATCACTTCTAAACAGTGATGCCAATAACCAACCCACTAACAATTTCACCCGTCTGCATACACCTCTCAAACTCTAAACAAACACAACCACAACCCTATACCACAACAAACCGCACAAACTTCACTACACCGCAACAACAAAACAAACCAAACATAGACTCTCACAAGAGCACACAACGTCTACTGACCGGAAAACACCCCAAGCCCAGCGAACAGTGTTAACTGTGTTGAGGCTGTCAATGGCACATCACTGCTCTCTTGCACTTTTCCCGCTTACTCCCACTAACTCACCCCCTTTACCTTTTCAGAGCCGACAGAGCGCGAGGGGACCACTCCGGTGGTGATAGTGCACAGTACAAATATCCTTTAACATTAAAATGACATATATAGCAACTTTTCCATTTAGAAATGCTTACTGTCAGTGAAGAAAACGGTCAGCTTTCGTATGTCAGTGAATAAAATCAAGTGGCCCCGATTTCTGATGTCATCAGTGATGTCATAAATGAAAATTCCGATGTCATCTTGTATGTTCTGGGTATTAGTCTTAGCAGTGCACGGTGGGGATACGAGTTATGGTTGCATACCTTACCATAACTGGCAAATTTCTAGAGTTTTTCGATTTTACGTCTCACCATAACATCCCTTTAACAAAGTTTTTCCACTGAATTTGTTAGATTTTTATTAGTGCAACTTAACCATAACTAACCATAACGTCTCTTTAACACAGTTTTTTCACTGAATATATATATATATATATATATATATATATATATATATATATATATATATATATATATATATATATATACATATATGAGACAATTAAGAAAACAGGGAAAAGAGAAACAAAGAACAAATAAGTTAAGATAAAACAATTGAATACCACCAAACAGACATCATTTAAACAGACTTTTGTGAAATCATGTTTACCACTTTCGCTTCATTATATCACGCCACCCACTTACCCAAAAACCACCACTAGGTTAATTAAGAGAATGTAACTCCAAATCTCCCATTCCTAATTCAGCAGAGCAAGAAAGCAGCCCATCTCCATTCCTTCTGAGGCTATGAAACGGCCCTCTACTTCATTGTCATGTGATTGCCTCGCCACAGTGAAGAGAAGCCCTCAACACAAAATGATGAAGAAAAGCCCTCAACACAAAATGTATCCTGGGCGTCCTTGCCTGGCCACAGTCAGTCACCATCTCTGCTTATTCAGTGCAACCTGTTCTCTGTGCCATCCTATCATGGTGCCTGCTTGAAAGTCAGTACTGGCACCCAATAGAAAAGATTATAGCATTAAAGACAGCAATCACTAAATAAATAGATTCATATCATGAGGTTTCTCATATACTGAGATACCACCAAGCATGATGGTTCTTCTGGTGCGACTGTGTTGACATGACATGCTCAGGGCAGCCAGAGTAATGGATATCTGGAAATGCAATTTAGCATTTGTGCACTCCTTCAGCAAATAGGCTATAATAAAACACCAATATATTATGCAATGAGTATAAATACACAACAGAGATTCGTTTGCCATCTCCAAATGGTATACGCCAGCATGACATTGATATGACATGATTCTTTTGAACTACTGCAGAAAGGATTAATTGTGGGGAAAAAACACTCTGCATTCATTGAGCTTGCACCTCTGCCTTGGGAACAGCAGGCGCGATTGAATGCTCAGGCACACACCTCAAAGCTGGCAAAGGCTGATAGTGGCAGCCAGCCCTTAGCCCATCTGACAGCCCCTGCTCGACGCATGCTGAAGAAGCTTCTGGACTCAATCCATTGCCATTTGGCAAGGTCCCAAAAATAAACAAAAGATACTCTGAGCCCTTGGTGAGATTTCTAACTGAGACATCAATGCATACAAAAGCACCCACATCAAAGCATGATCCCCTGCCCCCGACCCGACCCGCCGAACGCCTCCTGAACCCCACCTGTTACCCCCCCCCCCACGCCCCTCCGTGTTCCCGTACATGCTGCTTTCAGCTCCACTATTCTAACGCTGTCAATACAGTACATTTCCGAATACTCCATTTACCAGAAAGAAAGCACTTTGAACACATTTCGCAGGCTACTGACTTGCATTGGAAGATCCAGCCTTTGCTTCCTGAAGAACAATCTTTGTTTGCGTGCCCGTTCATTGCATGGACACTCTCGGTGCATAAAGAGGTTTGTAATGAAGTGCATTAACATCTACTTTAAGGATACACAGGCTTGGCACTGATTGTTCTGAGTCTGCAGCATAATGCGTTGGCTTTGAGGGCCTGCTTTAAATTCATGCTGTTTTCATGCAAATAAGCCCCAGAGAATTTATTATGAACTAGTTCCCATCAGAACGCTGTTACTTTACTGAGTTCGGCTATACGCTTTCATTTCTCTTGAAACCTCTATCAGTGTGTGTTTTTGCTGACGTCTTAGACTGCACAGAGAAATGTATGGCTTCAGCAGCTGGCTCTGTGGTGTGCAGAACCTCCATCGCACAGAGATCTCCCGGTGAGATCTACTCGGTGTGGGTGAGCTGATACAGATGAAGGGATGTCAAATAAGGTTTAATGCAAAACTGAAGAGTGATGGATGGAAGGTTTTGATTAAATGTAAACCGCTGGCTTGGTGCCAGGCAGCTCAAGAAACTATCATTTTTCAACCCGCCCTGACATTACTGGAGGAGAAAGACCATATGCAAACCAGGCTTGGTCCCACCCCAAAAGGTGCAGTCCATCAGTCATCCCCACAAATTACGAAGGGCCAAGTTACTTTGTGGTAGATGTCATCATACTTTTTTTCTTTTTCTCCCATCCCTCTCGAGGCCAGATCCCCACCCTTTCTCATCCCCACACACACTCTCTCTGCATACATCAACCCTGCTCGAGGATGAAACCTGCGATGTTGTAATTTACATCTTTCAAATGTGTGGGGATGAAACCAGGTACATGCCCAACTGCTAGACCACTTCCCTTCTGCAAGAGATTACACCAAATAAAGAGAGAGTGGCCCTAGTAGGATGCATAGCTTCCTCCCTACTATATCACAATAGAAACTACTAGGTCCCAGGCTTTTCCTTTGCTGTTTGGCTATGGCTCGTTGTATATGGTCCATGATCATTAAATCGAGTTAATGCCCATAGTCCGGCACCCTTTCTGTGACCAAGAACTCAAATCTTACTCCTTCATCTGCAACTTCTTCAAAAATAATATCCATATGAAACTTGATTCCTTTTTTCTATCTTTTATTGTCAATAAAGTGTCCCCAAGGCTTGTTGAGAGGTTGCCTTACGATTGTAAGATTGTTGCTGGAATCACTACTCAGCTTGCAACCCTTAATCATACAAATGCGATGCTTAAGCATCCTCCATACCTTTTTCATGAATTGCTCTGTTACTTACCAGCTGTTTATCACATAGAATTCTTCAATATTCATCTATCCCAGTAATATCACAGTTATATCTTCTAACTGGGTCCTTAATAAGGACCTTCTGCATGTATGCTAGCACATGCAACCCTCCGTTTGGCAGTGACACCAGATCTCTGTTTCTCCATTCTACTTGCTCTCTGATCACTACCACCACAGTGGTGGTGATGGGAGCAGTATACATGTGTAATAACATAACATAACATAATGGTGTGTAGTGTGGGATGTTTTTATCCACGCATCCAAGCCCTACCTCAAAACTGTGCAGTACTGACATGGAAAACATCATGATGGCCAGAGCTTCCCAGAAAATGCACAGGGAAATGCATGAAGAATAGGCTGCCACTCGTTTTTGCCGATGTTATGGGCACAGAAGGACACTGCCTAAAACCACCATTGGACTACCTACACAGTAGTCTGAAACCATTGGGAATGGCAATGCTGATTGCCAAAAGCAAACCCATAACTGTTGGGAATTCATTTTCTTAAATCCCAAAAAGGGGTGCAGTACTCACCACTATCAGAAAGCCGGCGTTTTAAAACCACCAGATTTTGTGTAAAACTGAATAAATGAACCCAAGGCAAGCCAAAGAAAGACTTACTGAGAGGTGGATACAATGTAAAGTTATATTCTGAAGTGACTTGAAGGTTTATAACAAGACTGGCTGAGCTGTGGATTTCAGCAGTTTAAGTAAATTTGGACTGAAGACACTAAAAATCTAAATGTTTAAATTGACTGAGTGACCTACTTTTGAGTGTCACATAGGTTTCAATTGTTTAAATGTCATAGTTTTAAACTTAGAATCAGCATTCTAGCTGCATATGTAAAAATGTTTAGTTTTATTTGAATGCAGAAAATTGGGGAACAGAAATGACATGTAGCTAAAAACTGGCTTAAAGAGATTCCAATTTTGCCTGGCAACTACCCCCCATCAGGAGTGAAACTTGAGTCACAGCTGTGTTCCCAGGCCTATCTGCCTTTTGCTGGCCACACTAAGGATATGCCATCTCTCTGATAATTGAATTAAGGGGAGCCCCCACAGAATACAGGAGCTCTGAACAAAGCCCTGTCCTGACTCAGGCAAATGTTTTATTGGTGGGAGTCGTAAATGGAGCTTCCTCCTGGAAGGACAGGGGAGGAGCACTGCCTGTGAGAGCAAGCTGGCTTGGCAGAACTGGAAAAACCAGAAATTTACCTTGTGCTGGTGGGAAACCACACCCCTTTGGGGCCAGAACATAACTCTAAAAAGATGAATAACTCATAGTACGGACTTGTGAAAATTATTTAAATGATACCATAATTCTTGTGATTTTTCTGCCCACATTTTAAGACGTGTTAGGACCCGGTGGTATGTTCAGGGGGGTTTTAGCGGAAAAGAGGATATTACTCAAAATGTGTGCATGTGAAAAATCTGACACTTCATCAACTAATGTCCATACTCCTTGCGCACACGTGTGTAAATTTGGGTTAATGTCCGACATTGCAAAATCAGTTAAAAAGTGAAATATGTGCCATTTCTGAATGCAAGCCCCCAGGAAGAGCAGAGTTTGAACAGGGGATGCCTCCTGTGATATGTGAAGGGTGCGTGTAATTTTAAACAAATGTGTACCTGTGCAAATATGTTTTTTGAGCAAATATAGATTGTGTGTAAAGTTGACAGGGGTGGGTTCTCTGTACCATAAACAGACCTCATCATGATGACACTTCATTTCATTCCCCCAATCAAGTGGAAGCGGATGAAGTGGCCAATGACAAGGGGAGAGGGGTAGGGCCTAGGAAGCTAGCCTCTCCGCCCATTTTCAAAACACATAAAAGCAGACAGGCAGGACAGATAGGGACCTTCAAATCCATTTGCAGCTTGAAGCTCTGCCGGGAAAATCCATACTTTACCTCCTCAACCTTCAGAGAGCCAACATAGAGACTTCAAATCCATCAATCTCCAGGATCCAGAGAGAGAGCAGACCCAGACCAGACCGCTGTTAGCAGAACCAGAGAGAGCTGACCCAGATCACTGTGAAGTGCAGAGACCAGAGTCCAGTCTAAAACCTGACCAGATCCGTGGCGAGGCCCATTTAATTCAAGAATATAGTGTGAGTACCTAGCAAACTGTGCAGAACCAATCTCTTAGTTAAAATAATATAATTCAATCTATTTAATCTAAGTAGAACTGCCTCCTGTCACCTGTCATTTTCTAGTTGCAAGCTGCACTTGTCTTTTTGAACTTTAAAATTTCAAATCTGAAAAACTACCTTTATTTAATCGCTCATATCGCTCATATCTCCGTAACCGTTTGTGGTAGAGACTTGCAGTAATTTTCCCCAGAAGGCTTAGAATCGTGGCTTTCCTACGAACCTAGAACCGCATTCCTACCCCCGATACTTTTGCCGAAATCTTGATAACACTCACCCTGAACCTCTAGAGGGAATTAAAAGCATTTTAGCATATTTTTCACTTCATTGCCAGCACATATAAAAGCATTTTGGGCCTGTGTTTAAAACTCGGATCTGTAATCTAAGCTTGCTGGGGTGAACTGAATTACATTTGATTGCATTTCTGAGAACTGTGTGCTTTCCTTCCATTTCCTTGCATTGCATAAAAGGGGGGAGGGAATTGCCAGAGAAAAGTGATTACATTGTTTTGTTGAAATCATATTGAGTATTTTCTGTACTGCATTTTCATTCCACCTTGCAACCATTTGAAACCATAAAGTATTGTTGCTATCTTATCTATCCTATAACCACTCATCATTGATTATAAAGAAGTGTGCTAGTGCCAGATTCTCCGTTGTTAATCTTTATCATATCAGATTAAGTGCGATATCCAATTATTAATTTATTATCAAAGTGTGATATATCTATACATTGTTTAATTTTTTTCAAATAAATCTTTTAAATTTGCAAAACAAACCTACTTCTTGGCTCAGTGGGGTCAGGGGGATTCTAAGAGAGGGGTGTTATATAGGGGTAGTCATCCAGAACGCATGAACTGGACATAAAGATATATCAATAAGGGTTTCAATTCAGTATCCCAGACTAGGCATTGACTTAGCTGTAGTGTTGAATTGAATCCTCTTACAAATTGGGGGCTCGTGCCGGACGTTTGGATTAGATCTATCACTTGTGCAGATTAATACAGTGTGCCAGCTGACCAGATACACATATCCGGTCTGATCACCACGCTGTGTTACGCTGTAAAGCACTCCTCAAAGGAACGCTCTAAGAAAAAGGTCTGTTTTGCAAAAATAAAATACTAATTTCTGTAAGTCAGGACAGAGACCAATCCCTAGAATGACGACCTTAGTAGACATGAAAATAGCCAGAGAGCACTTCTTACATAAGTTATTTGTGAGAGGTGAGTGGACTCATCAGGACCAAACGGTTTGGTTGCAGGCAATCGCGAAACAGGTCACTGAAACAGGGTCAGATATATGGGGAGATCAGGGTCCCCTACATGTGGCCCTGAGTGAACTATACATGGCTCCTAAAGCTAAGGATGAACAAGACAAGATGGTTAGGATAGCGGCATACCTGTACCTACATATGGGAGACATGCAGGATAAATGTACGGAAAGCCAAGATCTGGCGAACAAGCGACAGATGGCGTTAGAGAAGGTCCAATCTGACCTGGTCTCTTCTGAGCAGAGGCTGCAGGGGAGCCAGGAGTCAGAAAATGAGAGTAGACAGCACATCATTAAAATAAAGAGGGATATGGACATCCTGCAACAGGAAAAGGCTGACCAGGATACCAGATTTCTGGCCTTGCAGAAGGAGTACCAAGAAGGTTTGGACTCCCTACTGCAGAGCCAGAAAAAGCTGGAGCAACAGTTAGACTTCAATAGGGCATGTGCTGAGCAGGTAGTCACCCTGCAAAGCCACCTAGATAGGGAGAAGGCAGAGAGCAACAAACTAATTCTGAAAGACCTGGATACCCAGGCAGAGTTTGATCAGGAGCGCCAAAAAGCTGGTGCCTTTCAACGGCAGAGGGACGACCTGGCAGCACAGATGCAGGCTCTCAGTCAGGAAAGAGACACTTTAGGCCAGGAAGTCTGCCACTTAAAAAAGGAAATTGAAGAAAATCACCTGGCCCTCCATGGGCTGGGTGACCTCCAAAAAGAAAACCAGAACTTGGTAGAGCACACCAGAAGGGTGGAAGAGGCTCTGGCAAGAAAGGAGCAGGCCAGTAGGGATGGGACTCAGGAGGTAAACCTCCTGCAGCAAAGACTGGCCCAGTTCTCCAGGACCAACCAGGAAGCACAGAGGGAAAATGAGGCCCTCTGTCAACACAATGATAGGCTCCAACAACAGGTAGCGATGCAGGAGAGACTGATAGAGTCTAGTAAGGCCTTAACTGAGGAACTGAAGGCACAAATGCAGGCTCTTGCATTGCAACAGGGAGCAGGGGCGGATAGAGATGAGGTTCGCTGGGAAAGGGAAACTCCGGAGCATAACCTCAGGAGCCCTAGTACCAGAGGCCCTCATACCTCTCAGTCCCTGGACTCTGCCACCCCCATGTCCCCTGGCGCACATGAGCACAGGGCCACAGGGATGGCAGATTACTATCCAGCCAGAAGCATGGGGCTCATAGGCCAGTACCACCCAGGAATGGAGGGGCGGGCATCCGGGTATGGGCACCCAAGCACAGTGCAATTTAATGGGGAACCCCAGGAGAGTAGGCCCATTAAGGGCATCCTGAAAACCTCTGCCCAGTTAGGTCAGTGGAGGGGGTACCCATCCAATCCTGGCAGCCAGGAGGGATCTGAAGACTCCTCTGAGCGGTACAGGACACAGGAGACCAGGTCCCCACATTCTGCCAGCCATTCCCAGGCTCGCAGAATCCGGGAAAACCTGGAAGAACAGACGGGAACCTCTGGGAGCAGTGCCTCTGAGTCAGAAGATGAATGGACCAGGGTTACCCGGACCAAAAGGGCCAATAAGGCAAAAAGGCCTTGATTAAGGACCCATTGAAACAGATTAAGGCAATCAGGAGTGTCATCACGCCGTATCATAAGAACGCCAAGTACTCTGTTTGGGAACACTTGGAGCTCTATGAGCAAATGATGGAGACTTTTCATTTGAAGGACAGCCGAAGCTGTATCCAATATGTAAAGTGGACATTCTCCCCAGAGTACTCCAGTTTCTTTGCAGGGCTGGAGGACCAAAATCATTCCAGGTGGTCCACCTATAGGGCGGCCATATTAAAACATTTTTCTGTTCACAGAACTCCCCAAGAGGCTCGCAAGGCAGCCTACAACTTGCAGTGTGGGGAGGATCAGGCCCCACAAGAGTTTGTGCAAGAACTGAAACGTGCCTTTGCGCAGACCACCAGAAGGGTGCGCACAGACAGCAGAGAATTTGTTAATACTTTTTTCCATGCCTTGCCCAAATACATAATGACCCAGCTCGTGAGAGATTTTCATGAGAAAAGATCTTTAGAATGGGTCATTGAACAAGCCACCCGCATCTACGAGGTGCAGAAACCGGTGGAAAACAAAAACCAGCCCAAAAACCCCAAAACTAACAGCACCCCTGCTGCTGCCAAGGTGGCAGAGGTAAAGGTCACCCCCGTTTTAGAGTTGGAGATGGGGGGGCCTAAAAACCTACCTGCACCTAATAATGCTAGGCCCAGAAGGTCCTCGGGCCAGTCACAGACAGGGAGCCAGGGAGGCAGCCCCACAAATGGGGTCCCTCGCTCTCCTGATCCTGGGCAGAACTTTGTGAAGCAATATCGCTTGCCTCTCGCATCAATGGAGTCCCTTACTGAAATAATTAAGAACCTTGAGTCCCGGGGAATAATCCGTCCAGTTCACAGCACCTTCAATAATCCGGTGCTGGGAATATTGAAGCCAAACGGCCAGTGGAGACTCTGCGCCGACCTCAGGGAGCTCAACAAACGGGTCCATACTTCCCGATGGCCTCTTCCCTACATTGACCAAGGGCTGGCCCAGATTCAGGGGTCACAGGTATTCACTGCAATAGACCTGACCAATGGATACTGGACCGTGCCTGTCAGTAGGGAGGACCAATACAAGCTGGCTTTTACCTTTGGGGGCCAGCAGTATACATGGACCCGGACTCCCTTCGGATACCTCAACTCCGGAAATGAATTCAACATTTTCCTACATAAGGCCATACCCGACCTGGGTGCGAGGGGTAACCTGGCTTATGTAGATGATGTCCTCATCAAAAGTTCATCTGTGGAGGAACACATAGCAGAGATCCGTTATGTTCTGACCCAGTTGAGGGCCGCCGGAGCAAAACTTTCCTTTCAGAAAGCACAGTGGTGTAGAACCCGTGTTAATTTCTTGGGGCATGAGATTACTCCTCAGGGTCTCTGTCCCCAGGAAAAGAAAGTGGAAGCACTTCAGAAACTGAAAGACCCCACAACTCTGCGGGAATTAAGGAGCCTCCTTGGACTGACTAATTACAGCATAAAGTTCATTGAGGGCTACGCAGAGATCACCAGACCCCTGATTCATCTCCTGAAGGGGGGGGTCAAGTGGGAATAGAGTCCAGAACAAGCCGAGGCAGTAAGACAACTCAAAAGAAGCCTCTCACAAGCGCCTTGCCTAGCTTACCCTGTCAGAAACAAGGAGTTCTTCCTGGAGACAGGGTTCTCTAATACGTGCTTGACGGCAGTATTATACCAAAAGCATGACAAGGTCAATAAAGTAATCTCCTATGCAAGCAAAACTTTATCCTCTGTGGAGGAAAAATTCAACGATTGTGAGAAGGCACTCCTGGCGACGGTGTGGGCATTGAAGAATTACCGCCCGTTTATCCAGGGGGAACACATCATAGTGGAGACTCCACACCAGCCTCTGCAATATCTCCAAAGTGACAGAATCCGGGCCGGAAATGTGAGTAATTCCCGAATTACTTCCTGGATTCTGTCAATGCAAGGCTTTCCTGTGGAGGTCAGATATGGCCAAAACAAGAAGAGTCCCCTTGCGCAAGGTCTGGCTGACTTGCATGATTGTGCCAGAAAAAACTGTCTCGAGGACAAAAGTCTAAAAATCAAGGACAACACGGAGGCATACCTTAATTCCCCACACAAAGTCTTTGAAGAGGACAAGTGTGAGGGAATGCCCACTGTCTATGTGGATGGATGCTCTTACCATGTTGACAACAACAGGGAGAAAGAACTGGTGGCCGGCGTAGGGAATGCATGGGTGAATGAGTCCCCAGAACCCTCCGCTGGATACAAAATTGGTCCCCGAAGTAGTCAGGTGGCAGAATTGATGGCTGTGCATCAGGCCATCCTCACTGCTGTCCAGCATCAACTCCACGAACTGGTCATAATCACAGATTCGGATTATGTACGGAACGGGTTCGTGGAGCACCTGGTTAATTGGAAAACCAGAGGCATGTTATGTGCTAACAACAAACCCTTGAAACATGGGAAGTTGATCCAAAACATTGATGATCTGGTCACCTCGAATGAGATGACCATCTATTGGAAAAAGATCAAGGGTCATTCCAAAGTAGAGGGACCAGACAAAACTGGAAATGACGTAGCTGATCAGCTGGCCAAAACCGGGGCCATCCAAGGGGATCTAATTGAGATTGAGTCCCTGTTGGGGGAGATCCAGGTCACTGCTATCACTTGGTCCCAGACAAATGCTCACAACGACCTTTCAATTGCACAATGGAGTAAGGAGACCCCTGATGCTGATTTGATTACCGCTTAGAAGGGGGATCCAATAATTGGTAAATTTTACCAGCACATTGAGGACCCTGAGAACTTTCCCCTGACGGATACCGATTACATTGGGAAAGAGGACCTAAGAGTGTTGATGAAATGTCCAAAAATGTTCCGAATCCAAGACGGTTTGCTGGTAAGGAAATCCAAAGCTGGCCACGATCAGTGGGTGGTTCCTACCTCATTCCGAAGCCTGATGTTAAGTCACGCCCATGATGTGGCCACCGCCGGTCATAGGGGGTTTCACACAACATTTCAAATCTTAAGAGAGGTTGCATACTGGCCACACATGGGGCAGGACCTCGACCAATACTTGAAGGGGTGTCTTGTGTGTGCACAATTTCAGCCATCATCTCTCACGCACCGTGCGCCTCTCCGAAAGAGGGGGATGACACTGCCATGGTCAGATTTACAAATCGACTTTGTAGGCCCCGTGATTCGCTCTGCTAGAGGGAATAAGTACATGTTGACTGTGACATGCTTGTTTACCAAGTGGGTGGAATGTCTCCCAGCCCCAAATTGCAAGGCAGAAACGGCAGCTGCCTTGATGATTAACCACATCTTTTCCCGTTTTGGTCTACCTCAAAGGATTGAGTCAGACAGAGGTAGCCACTTCACCAGTGAAGTAATGACAAAGATGTGGGAGATACTGGGGGTCAAGAGAAAGCTACACATTGCTTACAGGCCAGCTTCTTCTGGAGCAGTGGAACGCTACAACCGGACAATTGTGAGCATCTTAAAAAAGTTTGTGGCAGATTCTGGGCCAAGTTGGGATATCCGATTACCTCTGGTCCTAATGGCCATCAGATCTACCCCTTCATCTGCAACCAAAATGTCACCCTTTGAGTTGATGACTGGGCGCAAGATGGTGCTTCCTCAGCATTTGCTCTACAGGACCCAAGAGCAGACACTGATAAATGCCTCCACAACTCATGAGTATGTGGAGAATTTAAGGAAACACCTTCAACATGCTTTTGCTTATGCTCAGCGGAATCTAGAAAGATCAGCTGATAGCATGAAGACCCACTATGACCTGAAGACTTCCAGGAAGGAATATCAGGTGGGGGACCGGGTCTATCTATACAACTTCCAAAGAAACCAGGCAAAACAGCGGAAATGTTTGCCTACGTGGAAGGGACCCTTTGAGATCATCGACAAGATCTCCCCTGTGGCCTACAAAATCCAAATCCCCAAAGGTCCTTTGGCAGCGGGGGAAGACAAGTGGGTCCATATAAACCAGTTGAAATGTTGCCATCCCAGGCACACTCTGCAACAACTGGAGGAATCCTCTGGAATCCTAGCGGGTACTGTCTCAGACTAATTCAGTTCCAACCATAAAACATACCACATCTAGTCTCTAAAATATTGTGATTTGCATGAAACTGTCTCTTAGTTATACTGTTTTTTTTTCAAAATAAGAATGTAATGTTTCGTTATGATGAAATGCATATGCTGCCCCACTATCTCAACAGTGGTGGAAGAAATGTCCATGAATAGGTATTGCCGCTCTTCCTTTGTCGTCCTAGGAGAAAGAAAACCGGGAGACGGGCCAAGGAGGACGATCCGGAGACCGAGAGCAGAGACGCAAGGGGCCCAGAGTACCGCCCAATATTCCCATCAGGACCGGCGAGGAGAACCGATCGATCCGACAGGATGGAGAAAAAGATGCTGAACTGTGCCATCTGTTGGAAGAAGATGAGGAAACATCCCAGGTCTTGCGAGTCCCATTAGTGAAATAGAATGGCCATCGCAAGAGGGGGGCTTGTGGGATGTTTTTATCCACGCATCCAAGCCCTACCTCAAAACTGTGCAGTACTGACATGGAAAACATCATGATGGCCAGAGCTTCCCAGAAAATGCACAGGGAAATGCATGAAGAATAGGCTGCCACTCGTTTTTGCCGATGTTATGGGCACAGAAGGACACTGCCTAAAACCACCATTGGACTACCCACACAGTAGTCTGAAACCATTGGGAATGGCAATGCTGATTGCCAAAAGCAAACCCATAACTGTTGGGAATTCATTTTCTTAAATCCCAAAAAGTACCAGTACTCACCACTATCAGAAAGCCGGCGTTTTAAAACCACCAGATTTTGTGTAAAACTGAATAAATGAACCCAAGGCAAGCCAAAGAAAGACTTACTGAGAGGTGGATACAATGTAAAGTTATATTCTGAAGTGACTTGAAGGTTTATAACAAGACTGGCTGAGCTGTGGATTTCAGCAGTTTAAGTAAATTTGGACTGAAAGACACTAAAAATCTAAATGTTTAAATTGGCTGAGTGACCTACTTTTGAGTGTCACATAGGTTTCAATTGTTTAAATGTCATAGTTTTAAACTTAGAATCAGCATTCTAGCTGCATATGTAAAAATGTTTAGTTTTATTTGAATGCAGAAAATTGGGGAACAGAAATGACATGTAGCTAAAAACTGGCTTAAAGAGATTCCAATTTTGCCTGGCAACTACCCCCCATCAGGAGTGAAACTTGAGTCACAACTGTGTTTCCAGGCCCATCTGCCTTTTGCTGGCCACACTAAGGATATGCCATCTCTCTGATAATTGAATTAAGGGGAGCCCCCACAGAATACAGGAGCTCTGAACAAAGCCCTGTCCTGACTCAGGCAAATGTTTTATTGGCGGGAGTCGTAAATGGAGCTTCCTCCTGGAAGGACAGGGGAGGAGCACTGCCTGTGAGAGCAAGCTGGCTTGGCAGAACTGGAAAAACCAGAAATTCAACCTTGTGCTGGGGGGAAACCGCACCCCTTTGGGGCCAGAACATAACTCTAAAAAGATGAATAACTCATAGTACGGACTTGTGAAAATTATTTAAATGATACCATAATTCTTGTGATTTTTCTGCCCACATTTTAAGACATGTTAGGACCCGGTGGTATGTTCAGGGGGGTTTTAGCGGAAAAGAGGATATTACTCAAAATGTGTGCATGTGAAAAATCTGACACTTCATCAACTAATGTCCATACTCCTTGCGCACACGTGTGTAAATTTGGGTTAATGTCCGACATTGCAAAATCAGTTAAAAAGTGAAATATGTGCCATTTCTGAATGCAAGCCCCCAGGAAGAGCAGAGTTTGAACAGGGGATACCTCCTGTGATATGTGAAGGGTGCATGTAATTTTAAACAAATGTGTACCTGTGCAAATATGTTTTTTGAGCAAATATAGATTGTGTGTAAAGTTGACAGGGGTGGGTTCTCTGTACCATAAACAGACCTCATCATGATGACACTTCATTTCATTCCCCCAATCAAGTGGAAGCGGATGAAGTGGCCAATGACAAAGGGAGAGGGGTAGGGCCTAGGAAGCTAGCCTCTCCGCCCATTTTCAAAACACATAAAAGCAGACAGGCAGGACAGATAGGGACCTTCAAATCCATTTGCAGCTGGAAGCTCTGCCGGGAAAATCCATACTTTACCTCCTCAACCTTCAGAGAGCCAACATAGAGACTTCAAATCCATCAATCTCCAGGATCCAGAGAGAGAGCAGACCCAGACCAGACCGCTGTTAGCAGAACCAGAGAGCTGACCCAGATCACTGTGAAGTGCAGAGACCAGAGTCCAGTCTAAAACCTGACCAGATCCGTGGCGAGGCCCATTTAATTCAAGAATATAGTGTGAGTACCTAGCAAACTGTGCAGAACCAATCTCTTAGTTAAAATAATATAATTCAATCTATTTAATCTAAGTAGAACTGCCTCCTAACTATCACCTGTCATTTTCTAGTTGCAAGCTGCACTTGTCTTTTTGAACTTTAAAATTTAAAATCTGAAAAACTACCTTTATTTAATCGCTCATATCTCCGTAACCGTTTGTGCTAGAGACTTGCAGTAACTTTCCCCAGAAAGCTTAGAATCGTGGCTTTCCTACGAACCTAGAACCGCATTCCTACCCCCGATACTTTTGCCACAATCGCGGAAAACGCACTCGCGAATTTACCGCGATTTGCAAATTTCTCAACGTGTGAAAACAGCAGTTTTCTTGCTTTTATTTGCCAAAAATTCGTTTAACCTGCTAGTTACACCCTAGATCCTTGCTAAAGTGAGCCTGGACTAATATTAACTTGATAACACTCACCCTGAACCTCTAGAGGGAATTAAAAGCATTTTAGCATATTTTTCACTTCATTGCCAGCACATATAAAAGCATTTTGGGCCTGTGTTTAAAACTCCGATCTGTAATCTAAGCTTGCTGGGGTGAACTGAATTACATTTGATTGCATTTCTGAGAACTGTGTGCTTTCCTTCCATTTCCTTGCATTGCATAAAAGGGGGGAGGGAATTGCCAGAGAAAAGTGATTACATTGTTTTGTTGAAATCATATTGAGTATTTTCTGTACTGCATTTTCATTCCACCTTGCAACCATTTGAAACCATAAAGTATTGTTGCTATCTTATCCATCCTATAACCACTCATCATTGATTATAAAGAAGTGTGCTAGTGCCAGATTCTCCGTTGTTAATCTTTATCATATCAGATTAAGTGCGATATCCAATTATTAATTTATTATCAAAGTGTGATATATCTATACATTGTTTAATTTTTTTCAAATAAATCTTTTAAATTTGCAAAACAAACCTACTTCTTGGCTCAGTGGGGTCAGGGGGATTCTAAGAGAGGGGTGTTATATAGGGGTAGTCATCCAGAACGCATGAACTGGACATAAAGATATATCAATAAGGGTTTCCATTCAGTATCCCAGACTAGGCATTGACTTAGCTGTAGTGTTGAATTGAATCCTCTTACAGTAGGATCCGCTTTGGTATCCCTTACATTATTCTCTGTGTTCCCTGGAAAATATGCCTCCTGTCTTGAGTCGTGTTACTCTAGTTGCATCCATCAGCCCAAATTTGACATCTGTTCTTAGCAATCCAAATAGGCCTAGACATCTCTCCCCAAAACAATCCATGAATCGCCACGCGTTTAACCACTGGATCCAGGTGGGAGAATGCAGGGGAATTGTGATGACTGAACTTCTCGCACAAGTTGAGGCAAGATACTTGGATTCCGAGATTGTGTGTGGGTACGGCTAAACTCATCAGGCACCCACAGTGTTTGGGAAATCTCAGGTATTTGTGCAAGGGCTGTGGCCAGAAGCAAGTCCTGAGCCTGATTATGACACTTCTCCAGGGATTGAGCAACTTCCTTTGTCGATTTATGCTGAGAAAAGGCAAACTACTGTTGATCCTCACAAGAAAGACTGCAAAACAAATGTGGATCTCGATCAGACAGCTATTTGATTTCCTGCTTGGGGGTGCAATAGGGATTGTATTTGTGTTCTGGAACCTTTGTTATTTCTGTTTTGAACCTTATTAGTTTGTTTAGTTTAGGAACCCACTTTTATTTGGATGCCTGTTTGCTCTTTTGTTAGTGATTCCTTTCAAAAAAGAACTTTGTATTTTTGTTGTTTAGGGACAGCTGCCATTGATGTGTTTTTGTTATTTTAGTTGATCCTTACTTTGTTGTTTTGTCTTTTTAGTTGGTGGTGCTTTTCATTTATTTTGGCAAACCTTCCTTTTCCTCTTAGTTTTAAATGAACAGTGTTTATTTTAGCAACGTGTTGGTGCATTTACCTGTGTGTCTTTTTTTATTGTGTTTTTTTTGGTAAGCAAATTGTCAGTGCGCAAGGTGGACATTTCTAGGAAGATGCAGTGTTGCCCATTATCAAGAACTTGGATCAATCACCTCCAAATAACACTTGGGTTAGAAATATCACTCCTAATGCTAGTCATAGAAACACTACTATTCACTGGTGCATTTGTAATGTTAATATCATTATTGGACCCAACCCTAGAATGAAACCATATGAATTTGACCATGAAGAAAGATGAGGACATAAGGCAAAGGAGAAGAACAATATAAGGCATATACTTTCTAATAGTGTCAGTAGAAACTTTCATGTCCACCCACCCAAATCAACATCTTGTTTTTAAAAATATTAAACAAATATTAAACGAATGTCACTCATCCTATTATTCCCTCCTCTTTTTCCTCCTGCTGTTGGGAGGGAGGGTAGAATTCTTCTCTTTCCTGACATCGCTGATGTGGATCCATGGGTTCTTGCTTGTGGCTTTGATGAATATGGGCGTGGCGTAGATGATGTTGTACGGTATTGTCAATTTAGGATCCTTCCACTTGCACATGAAGTTCTGTACTCAAACACAATCTCCTGGGAAGAACTGTAGTGGCTGTAGCTGTGACGATTCTTGCTGTTTCTGTGATGAGTCGGTCACTGGTGAAGCATGTACTTTTTGGTTGGGCCCAATCTGGCGAGATATAAATCTTACAGATTTTGTTACTGTCCTAAAATACCCCACAAATTCATCACCTAACATTTCAGCAGAATTATGTGCATTGGAGGCTGTGCATGTGGGTCTGAGGGGTGTATGAAGCTTCCTGCCAATCACTATTTCATGCGGTGTATGGTGATGATCAGAACAAGGCTGGTTTCAGTTAGAAGTTTCCTTAGCAAGTTTTAATTTCAATAAACCATTTAAGTGCCCCACTATACAGTTGGCCTGTGGGTGGTAAATTGAACACAGTTTGTGCAGTATGCCCAATAAAGAGATATCTTTAAAAATCGAATTGAAAAAGTGAGCCCTGTTGTCTGATCTTAGGGCATCACATATTCCCCACCAGGGGAATACTTCACACACTGGAAATGTGGCTGCTGATTTGGCGTTGGGATGAACACCTTCAAGCCAATGGGAGAATGGGCACACAACAACAATTAGATAACAAATGTTACTGCACTTGTTAACTATGTCCATGTAGTCAATATGCACATGCTTAAAAGGCCAAGAGGGGCGGGTCAATGTTGCTTTCATGGTGCTGAGTGTGCGACCTGTGGTATAGATTTTGCATGTGAAACAACTGGATATGAAATAATCAATGTGTTCTTGAAGGTTTGGAATAAACCACTCTTCCTGTATATATTCTGCAATGTACAGTATGGATTTGTGTGCAGGGAAGTGCTCAAGGGCAACTGTAAGTAATGCTTGGGGCATGACTGGTTTCCCTGAAATATGTTGTCTCTGTATTAGATCTTTGGGGGACAAGAAACATCCTCTCTTTGTTCATAACTCTTTCTCCTGCTGGGGAGCATGTGCTTGTAGGCTGATAATTTGGGCCAAGGATATTGCATTGTAAGGAACCATAGTGAGTTCTTCTTGCTATAGTACTACCTCAGGTGATACTGTGGCATTGGAATTGTCCAAGTATGCTGTTTCTTTTGCTGTGAATGATGCTGCACTGTTGCCATAAGCAATTGGGTCTGTATTGTTTGTATGTGCTGTGCAGTTAACTACCGCCACTGCTGTAGGGAGCACAAATGCATCCATTAACCTGTAAAGTGCCATCTGACATTTTAATCCTTCTCCTATGCCGTTTGGATAGACCTGAATGTACTGTGGAGGTGACATATGCTGAATTTGAATACATGATGGTAGGACACCCTTGGGATAGTTCTAATGCTCTTATGAGTGCTACAAGCTCGGCTTCCTGTGCAGAGTAGTGCCCGGGGCAGTCATCTTTTGCTAACACTTGGTAGTCTCCTGATTCAAGGTTCACTACTGCTGCCCCCGTGTGCCTTTGACCCATGTTCTGATCAATCGCTGATGAACCATCAACAAAGAGTGCCTTCCCTTCTTCGAGTTCATCTTCCCTAATGTGGATAGTGTCATATGAAAGGTCTTCATATGTAGCGCAATCATGCACTATATCATATGGCTGTACTGAATCTGCAATGAATGTTGCTGGATTGACAGTGTGGCACCTGACATTGTGAAAGGAGGGTTTGGAGGCAGTAACACCATACCCTGATGCTTGTTGTGTGGTGATAGTGGATTTTGATTTTTCTATTATTGCAAAAACTGCATGTACCACATATAATGGTCCACATCCCATAGTGATGGTTGATTATTTCTGTATAGCAAAGGCAGTGGCTTCTAGAGCCTGTTCCCTGTATCACTGGGTGTAGGAGCCCACTGTAATAAGCCAAAGGTGTATGCCCCATTGAGGTTTGTTGGGTGAGGACAGCCATCATTACTTGGCCATTAGAATGTGAGAACAGGAAGAATTGTTTTTGTAATCTGGTGTTGCTAAAACGGTGTATGACTGAACACATATTTCAGTTCCTCAAATGATTGGATCATCTCATCTGTCCAGACAACAGTTACCTTAATTTGCTGTGCTTCCTTCAGCCCTTGCAATAGGGGTTTGGTGTGAGCAGAACAGTCAAATATCTATGCTCAACAGTAGTTACATAACCCTAAAAATGGTTGCATCTATTTGACTGTGGTTGGCTGTGGTATGTGGTGTACTGATGCTGTCCTTTCTGGCACCACTCTTTTCCCTACCGATTATATGATCTGTCCTAGTTACACAGGCCACCCACATACTGAATGACTATGCTCTATAATTGTACGTTTCCTAAGTCCATTTGCAACACTCTGTTAAAAATACTAGGGGATTCACAATACCGTTGTGGCATACAAATGTGTTGGAATCTCTGGCCCCTATAAGTAAATTATTTGAGGGGCTTGGGGTGTATTGGGATGGAGATAAATTCATTCTTGAGATCTACTACAGTGAAATGAGGGGCTTCTGTGAGGGTGTTACAAAGAATGGTGGCAGGGTTGGTGACCACGGTGACCACTGGGCATTCTGCCTCTACAATGTTATTTAATGGGCAGAGGTCCTGAACCATCCTCCAAGATGACCCTTTTGCTTTTTGACAAGGTATAACGCCATGTTAGGTGGCGCTTCCGATGGCTTTAATATACCCTGCTGCCATAAAGCTACAATAGTGTCATAAATCCCCCAGCACCTCTTTTGACATGGGATACTGCTTTACGCAGGGCAACAATGCACCTGGTTTCAATTTGACGAGAACCACCAGTATGCCCTTTAACAGCCCTACATCCTGAGCTACTGGTTCATAACTAACTGGACACCTTCTCTTAATCTCTCTGCATATGCAGTGGTAATGTCTTGGCAAGGAGCAGGGTGTGGGGCACTTATCTGTGCTTCACAATTACCTGGCAAGGTTTGGACATTTCAAATATAATGTCTCCCTCACTCCTCTGTCTCATCCCTCAATCACTGTGTTGGGTCAATGCATAGAACTTCAAGATCTTCTTCGTCAAAACCAGATAGGATTACAATGTCTGATTTGGTGATCAATGATTCCAAGTCTATCGTGATAATGGCACCTTGTGACCTTTCCTGGGAGACAGCTGGTCTGAATAGAAACTCGTTAAGTATGCCCCAAATCTTGTCCCTAATTCCTGGCACCCAACCTAACACAAGTGTTATCCCATAAAGAAACAAATCTAGAGGGAACAGTATGCCTTGCAGGGCGCTGTGACTACAGAGTGCCTGTATTATTGCTACAGCCCTAGCATGGTACGTGTCTGGGGTTGAACACACTATACCTTCCTCTTGAATGAGATGGTCATATTCAGCTTGCTCATGAGGTCCCTATACAAGAGGGTGACTGGCGTGTCTCATGAAAACAAAGGTGCTGACACTTCTTGTGTGCCTACAGTGATGGGTAAGTCTTTGGTGAAAGGAACCGATACAATAGCCCCAGAAAATCCCTGCATGTCCTTTATTTTGTCTGACAAAGGAAACCTCCCTTCCCTAATACAGGACTTGGTAGCCCCTATGTCAACCAAAAAAGAAAATGCTTGTTCGCCTTTCTACAATCCCACTCAGAGTTCCTCATCCGGGTCAACAGTTGCTGATAGTACGTGGCACATCAGAGCTCTCTGTGGGCTATCCCATTGTGGGTGAGCACTCGTACCTTGCAGCGGGAAGGGATTGCCCCTGAAGATGCTCGATCATGTGAAGTGAGTGGTCCTTTGTGGCAAGGGGTTCTTATCCTGCAGCTGAGCAAGCGACAGCTGCATATGTAACTGGGTGATATTTGGTGCTGGGTATTGTACTGGCTTTTTAACATGGTTTACAGGTGACATGGGGCAAACTGGTGCTGTGGAAATGGGGGGTTGTGGGTAAAAGGCAGGTTGATGGCAGGGTGATACCCTAGGATGTTAGGCTGGTGGGGCATTGTTGGTCTACTTCTGCATTCTCATGCAACATGGCCTTTCCTCCCACAGGGCCAACACTGCCCCTCAAATCTGAGACTCATGCCCCAAATGTGCCCCATCAACCTCTCTGGAAACCTTTCATTTGTAGGTGATTCCTGATGTGTGCTTCTTTTGGACATAAATCCACTTGCCAGGTCACGCAGTGAGGGAGTGCAAGGTGCACATTAAGTTGTACCGATCCTTGTGGGGCCAAGGCACATAATGCTATCTTGCCAGTCCCTTCTGCAGAAATGGAAACTCTGTTCCTCACTTTTTAATACTGCAATACTTTCCCTCGCTTCTTACCCTTGGCTAGGGCCATTAGACCAGCTGTGGTCTAAGCCTGCAGCCCCATGGTGTTACTACTGCTGAGTCCTCTTTTTCTCATCCATCGTCATCATCCACTAATTCTCAGTCGGTAAATACTAAGTCATATTCTAAACTGTTGTTGCACTCATTCATATCTTGTGGACCCCCAGTAGCTTCCCCTAAAGTTAGGTGCTTCCTCCTGTGTGGCTACCTGAGGATCTGGAATAGCTTTACTATCAATTTTAAAAAGAATCTGTTCTGCCCTCCATTAGACTGTGCCTATCGACGCATACTGCCCCTTCACCTTCCCCTGTGCTGCTTTTTTCCAGCTCCTCCTCCGCCTTCTGTAATGTTGCTTCGAATTGTCAGTGAGCCTTATTCTCAATTTTTAAAAACAATGGTGGTGTCCCTGGGTTTTCCTAACGTTCCCTTTGTGTCTTCGTTTGGGGGTAAGAACTTGAGGTTAGTATATTCGACAGCAGGCTTTAAGGGGAAGGACCCATAAGGGGCAGGACAGTGACCTGATTGTGCACCTGGCCGTATCCCTCTTCCATTCTCAGGGACATTCTCTTCCTCTACAAACATTTTCAATAGATCAAGTATGCTTTGTCCATTTTCCAATTGTTTGCCTTTATATGTTGACAACAAATATGTGTGCATATGTTCTAGTACATGTTTATCATGTATTGCGTCTTCAGACCATGGTTCAAACAGTTTATCCACTGTCCCCTGAACCCATTCTTTGTAGTACTTTAAAACCTTTTGCTTATATTGTTGAAGTGCCTTACACATATGCTCCAATGGCGTATCTATAATATTACGAGGTTCCAACATCACTGAAGACAAAAATCCAAAGACACCGGACCTATACCACCTTATTTTCAAAGCTCACAACTCACCAATTAACCAATTACTCACATAACTGTCACAAAACACCAAACACTAGAACACCTTCACTTGTACAATTGCCAAACCTCCCTACCCACAAACACCTCTACATACACTATATGCTAACAATGCCTCACAATGAATACCTCTATATACACAACTATTAACAATACATGCACCAAAAACACATTTCTTTACAAAATGAATATCTCTATATACACAACTTTTAATAACACCTGCAATAAAAACACATTTCTTTACACAATGATGTAGATCCTTCCTCTGCTTCCTTATTTTGAAGCAAGGGTACACAACCCTCCTAAAGTTTCCTTGACTTCTAGAACTTAGGGATAACCGCTGCTTTCCTCATTGGACCAACACTTTATATACAGTGCTGTCTTTCCCTGTTTCAAGAGGAGCTTTGCCACATTAATTCATCACTTTTCATCACTTACTAACACCATCTTTCACCTTCATTAATACTCATGCAATCTTTTACAATGTTATCTTTCCTCATCTAGTTGAGTTTCCCGCTATTTAATCAACTCATAAAAAATAGCAATTGTCAAGCAATAATAAAAAAGATGTCAAGACCACTATGTTTCACACAAAATGGGCAATCACTATTTGTCCTCTGAGTCCCCTCAATGACGTGCAACATTTAACTGCTGGCACAGCCAGGCGCAGCACCCCAAATCCAGCAAAAAGATAGACATTTAGAGAACATAACATCTGCTCACCTCCTCTGTTTGTGTGCACAAACACACCTCTCTGAACAGCAGATGCTGCGGCCCAGGTCATGTGGGGACCCGGCTTCACGGTGGCACTGGAGATAACGTTGGCAGATCACCAGCTGTTCGACTCCAATAAATCCAGGAAACAATAACGAGGTGAGAAAATTGCAGAAAGACAGCTCTTTAACACATGCAATTATCGGCCGGGAGGTCAGTCAATCTTAAGTGACCAAGAGGCTGAGAACTCTTAACCCGCCCTACATTTGTACAATGGTTACTATTTTGTGGAGAGACATCTTGTGAATGCACCAGGAAATGTGAAGGGTTACAGCGAGCAATGGACTACACTAATAGCATACAAATGAGGAAATTTTTATACACTTCTCACTTCCACAATGGATTAAATATAATAAAGCCCAAGTATAGGGCTTTACTGAGTTAATTAATACAAAGCCATTTAGAGAGGATTGTGTTTGTACCTTGCCTTGACAAAGCAGGAAAAAGGGTGAAACAGATGGCCATACAGTCAGCATTTTGGCATTTTGTTATTTTCTCTTGATATGTTGGTCTCTATGTTCTATTTTAATTTTGTATCACTATTTACTAATCACAACAAATAAACGTTTTTTCAACTTGTATAGAATGTGTTCACTGAGGAGCTCATGTCAAAGAGAATATAATTTTCAATACTTTAGCCTTAGGTTGTGTACTAATTATGAGAGACAAGCAGTCTTCTGAACATTACTTTAGTAAACGGTATATTGAGAGGCGCAACTCTACAGGGTCTGACAACCACCACTTCTATTTAAAGTACGACATACATTACCTTACTCTATTGGTTAGTACATTACATGTGACATTCCAAATCCATCCCCCTGCAGATGACCTAATAGGGCAATTAGTACACAAGTGAAATCAGCACCCCTTGGAAACAATAGTAGATACACTAACATTCTTTCCCATGAAACCAGACATCTTGGCACCCTAGACCATTCTCAGGCCTTGCATCTTCATCACTGTGAAACATATCTTTGCAACTACCACATTGATACATGTTGCTATCCCCGTTACCCAGCTAGGCCATGGACAGAAACTGTTAGTTTGCAGGACTTTCATCTTGCTTGCAGATACTCATAGAAAAACATGTAACAAAGGCTCCACTCTTCAGAAGCAATTTCTTGCATTATTTGTGCGACAAAGCCCCTCTGCCATGAACTCAGCAATCCTAAGATTTCACTAGAGATCAGAAGATCCATAATCTGATTCAGTATTCTGGCAATGCCTCAACCCAAGGCCTAGTTCATATGAGGCAGGTCTTTTGAAAATAATGTATTTCCATCTGACTAATGCTAAAGACATAAACAACTATTTTTCTGAAAAGCACCATGAGAAAGGATAACACAAACTTCATCGATGAAACAATAGCTAATATGATTTATATTTGAACTGCCTTGCTATCCAGCCGAGAACTTGACAACTTGAAAAGTTCTCTTGGATGCAGAAGAAACAAGGACTAATCAAAAATGTCAGCGACACTAAGACAACATGGTAATGCTATCAACATTAACATGGCAAATTTACTCATGCTTTTCGTATTCTCTCAGTTTGTATTTCCCTTTACGTTTTGGGGCATTGCACTTGCATTTTAACAACACTCAACAGAGAATAAATGAAGACAGCCTTCAGTGGCGTTCCCAATCACTCGTGTCCCATGTGCTTACTATATGAATAAAGATGGCTGCCATATTACTGTGCCGTGATGACATCATCACGTGGAGACGTTATCACAGAAAACCATGCAACAAAGTGTAAAAAATAATTAAAAAAATCATAGAAACACCATCATGCCGGTAAAGAGATAGCGTCTTGGAAAACTTGTGTTTGCCGTAACTCAAGTGGACAGATCAAAGCATCTATCAGCGTGCTGTGATAACAACATCATGCGACCCTGTGGTGGCGTGAACTCCAGAAAGAGACGAACTATAGAAAAGAAGTTAAATGGAGGATACATACTCTAAAGAGAGATAATGAAAAGAAAATCTGGATACTAATATATGCCCCATTTACAAACTAGATGGGGCAGTTATACATTGATACACTTAATTCTGTATTCAAATAAAAAATGTTGTCATAACAAGGATATACCAATTAATAATATTGAAACATTATTCTTAAATAGAAACAACAATATTCAATTCATATGTTATGCTGAAGCAGAGGTATCTAAATTGATGTCTAGAACAAATACATTATGAATAAAAAACAAGCATATATAAAGCTGGCTAATAATGTAACAAGAAATGCTATGTACAAATTAGAACATGTAGAGAATCCATTTTGAATCAAAAATGGAATATGAGATGATAATATACAGGAGGGAAACCTGGCAGTGTATAATATTAAAAACAGTGAGTCATCTGTCTCACAGATTAAATGTAACAATGTAGACAGAATTCCTCATGCATACCCTTTGGAATCAGTGTATTGACCAAGTCAATCCAATACATATCTCTGGGCTAATTTCTTAACTAAGTCCCTGCCTCTTGTGGGACATTTTAGAACTTCAAAAATCATGAATCTCATTTGAGCACTGTCATGTCTTTTTTCCATAAAATGACTGGCAATGTGTGATTTTTTATTGCATGTTTGTACATTCCATTAAGCTCAATCTATTGTTCTTGTGTTTATCTTGCAGTTTGGCCTCTTTACAATAGATTGCATGGACACTTGATGGCATAAATCTCATTTGACATGTTACAAGTGGCAAAATGTGTAAGCCTAAACTTCTTGCCAGTGTATGGATGCTGTACCAAATTGCCCATAATTATATTATTGCTACATTTTAAGCATGGAAAGGTACAAGTCTTTTGTTTGCCTAGAAATGTGTGTTTATTCAATGACCGTTCTGCCTGCACAAGTTTATCTCTAAAATTCGGTCTCACTTTGAATGCCATCATTAGGGTTTTTTGGGAAAGGTCGAAATAACTGACAGACGAATACCCTCCAGTTTGTCTTAATAATCCTCGAGATCTGGTTAGAGTAGCATGAAATATATAGCAAGGGAGTAGCAGTAATCCTCATTTTTGTTTTGAGAAGATCTTGTCTATTGATGGCAGATGCCTTATCCCCTAGATGTATACCTCTCCGTCAAAGATTCACATTATGTTTAAAAAATCTGTAGTGATGTAATAATCCTTCTAAGTCTCAAGAATTTACTGTATGGTAAACTTTGCACCATGGTGCGGGGGTGGAAACTGTTGTAATGTAAGATGCTATTAACATCAGTTGGTTTCCTGAAGATCGTAGTGTTGAATCCATTATCAATGAGACTGTGTTCAACACAGAGGAAGTTTAGGCTGGGTATCCCGATCTCAAGTCTAAACTTGATCTGTAAATTAATTGAATTCACACATTCTAAAAAGTTGTCTAATTCATCTCTTGTACGAGCCCAGATGCCAAAAATATCATCAATGTTTCATCTCCAACAAATTATTTTGTCAGACAAGAATACATTTTCATGAATATTAGTCCTTTTGAAATGGTGCATGAAAATGTTGGTGTATGAAGGGGCCATCAATGAGCCCATAGACACGCCAGAGGACTGGAGATGAAAAGTTCCATCAGACATAAAGAAATTGTTAAACAAAATGATGTGGAACAATTCGACCACAAACTGTTTATTGGCTGGAAATAATTCTTCATGAAAAAGTGCCCATTCTATAGCTTCAATACCCTCTATATGGGGAATGTAGGTGAAAAGTATCTGTACTTCCATTTTGAACAGGATGTAATGAGAAGAAATATCAGTCAATTCCTTTAAACAGTTCAGGAAGTGAGTGGAGTCCCTCGGGCATGTATTGTTTTTTTCTATTATGGGTTGCAAAATTGAATAAACATATTTTGCCAGTGGGTGGCAGATTCTGTCTGTGTCATTAACTATAGTTCTAAATAGAGGGCAGGTCTTATGTTTATGTGTTTTAGCAAAGGCATAAAACAAGGGTTTCAATGGGAATTTACTTGTGCGAACTCTTTGGTCTTCGAAGTAATCCATTCATTAGTTTCTGTCTTTTCTAAAACTGGTTTTATCGATGGTAGAAATCACTTGTGTGGGTTCACTGTCTAATTTGACATTAGTCGATTCATCAATCAGAATTGAGAGACAACTTTCTTTGTAAAACTTTATATCCATGACCCCAATTGTCCCGCCCTTGTCAGTGGGTTTAATGGTCAGCTCTTCATCTCTCACCAAATTATTAATGGTCATGAGTTGTTGACTGCTGATGTTGTATGAGGTCTTTTTACTGTAATTAACAAGTTTAAGATGATTCAAAACTTTAGTCTCAAACATATTAAGGGCAGTATCATTAACAGATGGGTCAAAAGTGCTTTTAGGATGCATTTCAAGATAGTCAAAAGTAGAAGTTATATTATGTTCTTTAGCTACTGAATCAAAAAGTATCTCTAACCTAATTTTCGATGCAACTTAAAAATGCAAATCCATTGTGTTAAGAAGAGAATGTTGTTACGAGTTAAGCATCTTGCCAGAAATATTAACTACCACATCCCCTAACTCTTCATACTGGATGATCAATTTAATTTGGTCTTGTCTTGTTTTTTTCTTTAGTCTAAAAAAGTGCTTGAGCAAGTGGAGGAGGTAGTGGCTCAGATAAGGAGTCTGTGGGGGTCATTACGAGTTGGGCGGTAAGGGGTTACAGTGCCGGTAAAGGTGCCGGAGCTGTCGACCCCTTACCGCCCTATTACGAGGTCTCCTCGCGGGACCCGCTAAGGCCGCCTGGTAAAACCAGGCATTCTTAGCAGGTCCCGTGAGGAGACCAGCATGCTAACAACGGGCCCATTATTAATGGGCCCGTTGTTAGCATACTCCCCATTCCCATTGAGCCCTATGGGGGCTCAGATGGGAATGGGGATGTACCGGGTCCGGGTTCCTTGAATGAGGAATTACCGCGCCCTCCAAGGTTGGAATGGCCCGGTAACTCCTCATTTAAGGTACCCAGACCCGCTACCAGTAAGGGGATAGCTGTGCCACTAATAGCGGCATGGCTACCTCCAAACTTGTAATGACCCCCTGTGACTGTCTGTGGTGTATTCTCTGGTTTTCTATCCTCTATATTCCTTGTATTTTCTGTTATTGTGTTCAATTGATTATCACTTTTACCAGAGCTGCTGTCACTACTAGGTTCAGTACTGCCCTCCGGTTTGGGACGTGGATTCCCATTCGGCTAAGGATTCCTCATCTGATAATGTTCTTGCCAATTACAGACAATGTCGTGCAGGTAAGCTAGTGTGTCACGTCTACATTTGTGGACATTACATTGTTCAATTTCTTTTTTGCAGGAGCCAAGTTTACAATGAATATCTTCAAAAATTGTGTCAACCTCAGTTTCTGTTTGAAGAGTATCCAGTTGTGTTTTTGAATCAATTACTTCTTTGTCAAGTGAGGAGAGCGATTTAGATAGTTCCTCTGTCGTCAATAACATTAGATCTAAGCAACACAAGATTGTTCCCGTTTCTGAATAAAGTCCAACCTATCTTTACAAATAGTAGGGTGTGAATAAATAAATAATCCTGTAGGTATCCACTGGCATTTACAGTATTTGGCTAGTGTGGAAGCATGTCATTTGTGTGAATGTTCCCTCCTAAGTAGTCATTCTTATTGAGTTACTAATTATCATTATTTGTCAGTGATCTATCAATATGACGGATTAGATAGTATTCTATTTGCTTCATCTTCTGAGAAGGCTAAAGTCATTGCATGTTTTTTCTTAAATTCATGAATCCTTGAAAAAGACATATTATAGAGCTGGATGCACAGGAGCAGTTGGGTCACACCAGAAGCAGTGAAAAATACGAAATTATATATTTATATATTATATTTATCCAAGTGCACACCAAGGAGTCAAAAACAATTAGTAATCAAACATTTGAAGAAATCTGAAATACACTTGGGTGCAGGGAAGGTAATACAGCCTTGAAACATAGGCTGTGGAGACATTGGTATCCAAAAGGTGGGTTGAGTTTCTTCTTTTGGAATAATAAAAGAAAATGCCATGAAAACTTCATCATCTCAGACTCATTTATGAAACTTCAAACATTTCTTTGTCTTTCTTTTGGCATTGTGAAAAGTTATTATACATTGGATTTCTTACTGTTTCTTTAGAGATTACTGACCAGCATTAAGGTGTGTAGGTGACAGGGTTCCTACTTTTTGAGATACCATTTTCTCTGCTTAACAACACTGAACACCCTATGATCCAGACTTGACTCTCTGCTTTGAACCTCAAGGGATTCACACACCAGCGGACCACCTGTGACTAGTACCTTGGGTTTGACAAAGACAGCCATCTCTCATTCAATTGGTTATATGTTCTTTTTGCCGAAGTAAATGACAAAGTGGCAATTTACTTCAGCAAAATTACTTCGAATTACCTTGTTTGTTTTCAAATTTCTATTGTTAAATGGGGAACCACCCATATATCCTACTCTCCACCACTACCAACCTGACCCATATGTATCCCCCTCAAAGTAATTTAGTCGGAGTAAATTAAAACCTTGAAATTTACATCAGCAACAAAAAGTGGGACTCTTCATACAGCACATAGCACAGAAAACACAAACGGCTTGGTACTGATTTTTTCTCCTGCAAAAAAAACAAGCCCTTTATCCCAGATCTGCTGTCAAAGCCTTGTCCTTCTCCAACCTGGATGGTGGTAATGACCTTTTGGAAGCCTATCAATGACTGCCCCGACACCCCTCATATGTGTCCTGCATGCACAACACATTAAAGAACTCGACAATTCGACTACCTCACCGGACCCTCATTGAACTTCACTGGCTGCAAGTATGTATCATCTTCAAATCCTGCTGCATCATCTGCAAGACTATCCCCCTGAAGTCCCCAAGCTACCTCACTGTGAAACTCAGCATCTCTGGGGCCTATGATCCTCCAGAAGTAATGACATGTGCAAACTTAAACTCAGCTGATACATGAAGGAAAGACCCCGAACACAGATCTTCTCTGTCTATGCCCCAAGAACCTCCTCCCCGTCAACACCAAACTCGCTCCCTCACTTCTGCATTTCAGGAAGGAGCTCAAGGCCCTCCTTTTCAAGGAATGGCTCCTCCTTAACACCTAGGTCCAAACACCTTCCTCTCCTCACCCTACCTGAGACTCTGTGAAATGCTGCCAACTGTTTACTCCCCTGGCTGCTTGTAGATCCCTTACTGCCAAATTGTCCACTGTCTCCATCCCGTTTATAGTTCCACACATCCTTGTATCTTTGCTTCCATCACTGTGTCCTTGCCCCTATGATTTTCTCAATAAATACTCGATAATAATAATAATTATTATTATTATCATTATATGCTGAATGTGAATGCTGCCCCTACCTCATCACCACTGCCACTTTGCACACAATTTTTCCAAAGGCCCCCAAAAACGTAACCCACCCCAAACAGAGTGCAATGACATTCAAGTGGGTGTGCTACTGAGCTGTCATAGATAACCAGTGTTGTGTTAGCACCTATTGCTTAATCAAGACACCTGAGTGCAAAAATAAGCAAGCAAGTTGGTAATGGATCTGTCAAAGTTCAATCTGTCGCAGACAAAGGGCTCTATCAGAAGTTGGGTGGTATACCGGCAGTAAATCTGAAGGAATACCACACAATGCAAAAAGCGTTACTGCAACTTAGTCTGTGCTATTAGCACCAGATCACAAGTTGTGGTGACGGTGTAAGTAACCATTTTCTTTTGAGTCCATAGAACTCAATGGGGCATTTTCAGCACAATTACCACAGTGGTAATTGTACTGCGGTAATTGCACCAAAAATTGCAGGAAAGTTTGTGGATTTACCTCCAGCTCAGAGCTGGAGGGGAATCCTCTGAGTTTCCCCCTAACTCAGGATTGGGAAGAGCGGTAATGCAGTGATAATAGCATTACCGCCGCATTTATACTGCTCCGTCCAACCCCTGATGAGGCCCAAAATGCCAAATGCTCGAGGAAGGGACACCTATCTTTCTTTGAAATATAGATAATTATTTTCAAATTATTATTGCAAGCATAAAACATGTAATTGTAGTCTTTTACGCACTCCTAAAATCACTCTTCAATTCTATTCAATGCAACTATGCAATGATTTTTAGTTTAAGACCTAAGTGCCCTGTCTAAAATAAAATGCTTGAGTACTCAAGGATAAACAGACCATATTGCCCTATCCCATTGCTGCTTTTTCCCCACATTTTACTCTGGGACGTTTTGCCACTTTTTACTGTGGTAGATGTGGGCATTTATAGGGACATGGGGTGGTAAAACACTGTAAAGGTGGCGCTTTGTAAAGAGAGGTAGGGGGAGAGTTTAGCGGGGGAACAGAGGTTTTGGTGGTAGTAAAAAGCATACACTGCCTATCATCTTTTTGTATTCACATTTTTATTGAAGCATTTATATTACAACAGTGCAGGCCAGACAAATTAAATGTGATATGCATTCATGTCAGATCCAGGAATCTGCCCCAGATCTCATCATACAAATTATCCCTCCTCTGCTTACGTAGGATGACTTGCTCAAGTAGTGGCATTTTCCGCAGTTCTGCGACCCACGCTGAACGCGAAGGGAAGGTGCCACCCTTCCAATCCAGCAATACAATCTTCTTAGCAGAGAGGCCCTAAAGAACCAACAATTTTGTGGGTAAGTCAAACCCTCCAACAGCTCATCCTCCCCCAACACAACAGTCACAAAACCAAAATCCATTTCAGTTCACAAGACCCTGTTCATTGCCTCTGTAACTTCACACCAGAAAGATCTGAATTTACAACATTCCCATATCATGTGCTCAAAAGAGCCCGACCTATGACCACAACCCCAACAAGCATCCGAGTCAATAATAACGCTCACACTCAACCTTCTCAGCACCCAGTAAACATTGTTACAAATCTTTATTTACCCCACTCTCTCACACAGATTCAATGAGGTCAGGGCCACATTTCTGCACAGTTTCTCCCACCGTGCCTCCATTATGTCTGTGCCAATTGTATTTGACCATGTCCTGAGTAATTTCTAATTTGACTTCCTGCTGTTCATTCGAAGCTTGTGCTTTGTCACGACCTAAAAGCTGAAACTATTGCATTAGAGTACAGCTAGGGAGAAATGGCATAGGAAGAGGCACACAAAGCTTGTAGGTGTGGTTTGATTATTTACGCAACCATTGACTGCCTATGGCCATGTTACTCCTTATGGGCATTCCAACCCACTCTGTGACCGTTCCAGCCCAAAACTCATCCTACTAGGATCTCTTTGAGCAAGGTTTAAGCCTTATGATCAAACTTTAAGCTCAAAGTGCTTGCCAGTGTTTCTTGTAGCAGTCAACTGAGAGTTAATCACTTAATCGGAGCTCTTGTAATAAAAATGCCTTAACCAGGTCTTATTTTCAGCCACTCAATTCATAAGAACTATGTGTGTCCCTCACTAAAGACCTGTTAAAATCAAACATTGGCAACGTCAGCAGTTTTCGACTTGTGTATAGGTATTAGGCATTTGCCAGGCACTGCTGTTATATGCTCAGGTACTCGCACCATTTTGTAGCTACTACCATCAGTGGTCATTTATTACCACTACGCTAGTGCCTGGCAAATGCCTTTCCCATGCCTATATATAAGCTAAAACACTTGGCTTTGCCAATGCGTGCTAAATAGAGGCATGGGTTGATCCTTAGAGTTCAGAGGACCATTTTGTAATTCACCTTATCCTTCTGCACCTGATGCAGACTGCCTTTCATTAAACCATCAGAATTGTATCAATCAGAGATTGTCAATGAAGCCCAACTCTGATCCTCTTCTATAAAGCATGACTTACCACCTGGAGTTCAATAGGAGGCTCCATTAGGATGCAGAATCCAACTGTCCAAAGAAGCTTGGAGGGATGTCACAGATTTGTGGGTACAAGACGTTTTACCTGATGGCTTTGTCATAGAATGGCATGATGTGCACACACAGTCATATGTCTTTACTACTCCTCTTCTCCACTGCTTAGTGAAGCATAAATCATTGACAGTGGGGATTCAAGTCTTTCTAGACAAATGAGCCATATCACTGATTTTCAGAGTGAGTGGCTATTTGGGGTTCTTTATCTAGTCCACAAACCTTCGTGGAATGTTGTAAAATGTGATATCTCAAGTATTAAGTTATCTCATTGAGTCAACCAAGGATGAACAATATGCAATATATGAATTATGCATACTGGCAGGTACTTAAAGGGAAGAGAGCATTCAGGGGATCTAGGGGTACTAGCACATTTGGTATTCTAACTGATGAATGGGCTATCTCTAGCTCCCCAGGCTGCAGATCCTCCCATCTACTAAAGCTGTTATTTCATCTAATGCAAATCCCATCCAACCTGAGCTGCAAAAAGAATGTTATGTATGTTAAGCAATTGACAGGGCGATTTATGGAATTAATGTATTTGTATTTCTTTATTCATAATGCGCGCACCATCAGGCCCGGGGGCGTCAGGGCGCAATTTGTACAAGGTTGCAAGAAAAGAACATACAGGAAAGGAAATTGTGCGCTGAAAAAAATCGGCGCACGCGTGCGAAAATGTGCGATTCACAGTGTTACTTGAAAAATCGCAGTGCAATAGCGAATATCACAGGGAAACCAGCGCACATCTATTCATGGAAGTCCGTGCGTGAGTAAAATGTGGGATGTGCACTGAAAAAGTGCGCGGCGCACGCAGGCGCACAGGTCATCTAACGGCATGCGCTAAGGCCACAGCGAAATCGCACATAGCACAGCACACTTAACAAAAGTAGGCGGAACACGGGGCGTTACACGCAGAATGGGGAACAACTCGTGAAAATGTGGGCATCACGGGGGAAGTACAGGAGGCAAGTGCGGGGAACGCCCACACGCTCGCCTACAACACGTATTCATGGAATCGAATAGGGCAAACCAGCGCACGGGCAAAGACGCACACAGGGCCATACACGTCCGCCACACGAAAGCAGGCGGTAGCGTCCCTGCGCAGGAAAAAAATGTGCGCCAAAATGTGCACTAACAAAAAGCACGTATATACAGCTATGATGAATGTCCCATACTGTGGCCCTCTAGGACAAATGACGTGCAAAGGGGTACGCGACAAACACGGACACCCGCTGTGTCAAAAATAGCGTGTGCATGTATTCCTGGCGTGCACGGGAAGTATTACACGCGATCGGGCCTGGGGGAGCGGGTACGTGTATTTCAGGGGTGCGCGAGAAGTTTTACATGTGATTGGCCTGGGTACGTGTATTTCAGGGGTGCACGGTGTTTTCACACGCGATCGGGCCTGGGGGAGCGGGTACATGTATTTCAGGGGTGCGCGAGAAGTTTTACACACGATTGGCCTGGGTACATGTATTTCAGGGGTGCGCGGGTGTTTTCACACGCGATCGGGCCTGGGAGAGCGGGTACGTGTATTTCAGGGGTGCGCGAGAAGTTTTACATGCGATTGGCCTGGGTACGTGTATTTCAGGGGCTCGCGGGTGGTTTTACATGCGATCAGGCCACTCACCGTCTGCCTTGCGTGTAGAAGAACGCGTAGCCAACACCCACCCACTGTGAAGTAATAGCGCGTGAACCCCAACGCCTGCAAAACACACGCACCGCACCCCACGAAAAGCACGTACAGAGCAATCGAAATCCACGTGGGATCTTCAAGCCCTGCCAGGGCAAGGCCTGTGCGCGATACGTCGCAGACGCGCTTACGCGCTAAGGGCATTTGGTCCAATGGAATCGCGTATGCGTGCTGATGCGCTTATGCGCTAAAGGCCTTTCCTCGAATCACACGCTGACGTGCAGAATTTTCACGTGCCAAATCACTCCGTATCAAGCTGGCCACGCGTAAGCACACGGAAGACCACGCTCCTGCCCAAAAGGCCGAATTACTGCCCCCCAGATCCCCGAGCAGCCTCCCACAAGCCATCTGCTGCTGCCTGCCTGCCTGCCTGCCTGCTGCCACCGTGCCCTGCCATTTGGTGCCTGCACATCAGCCATCTGCAGGGGTCCAGGTGCTGTGTCCACCCCTGCTGGAACAGAAGACTCCCGACTGGGATACCATCGCTCCACAGCCCAGCCCCAGGACCCAGTTGCCCACCCACGCCTGCCTCGGGGGTCGCCATGTCGGGGCAAACACCATCCAAGACCACTGGCGACCCCCAGCCAGAGGGGCAGAGGGCCACCAGCTTCAGTCAGAAGGAAGTTGGTGTCCTGGTGGAGCATGTCCTGGGGCATTATGATGCCCTCTTCGGATCATCACGCGCCGACAAGGAAGGACAGGACAGGATCTGGACGGACATTGTGACTGCCATCAACGCGGAGGGGATGGCAGTCCGACTATTCCATCATGTCAAGAAGCGCTGGGAGGACTTCAGGTCCAGGAACCTCAACAAGGCCCGGCGCCTCTTGAAGGCAGCGGATGCTAAGGGGTGCTGGGGCCACTTGTCGGAAGATCAGATGAGGGTCCTGGAACGCATATCCCCAGCGCTCCACGTCCAGGTCCTTGAGAGGCAGACCCGTCTGGAGTCGAGCGGTAAGTGGCCAAGCATTGCTGTGTGAGACAGGGCATGTTGCAGTGTGCTGGTTGTCTGATACTTGCCTGTATGTGTGACATAGGCCATGTACGCGTGTGTGTGTGCAGGGACATCATGCTCATGCATGTGAGACCAGTAATGTGTGAAGCACACGGTTGGTGTATGTGTTTAAATGCTACATTGGGAGCCCTATGCGGAATGGACACATGAGAGCATGCCAGTCTCTGTTCCTGGACATGGGTGGGGGTGAGGGATGGGTGATGATGCCATGTACATGTATGGTGTCCATGTCTGTGTGTCTGACCTGCGTGTCTGTGACTTGTCAATGCCATGGATGCATGACATATGTCTGTGTCAATGTTCTGATTCACTGATGCAGCCTAGCTATCCTTGCATCCACTGTGTCTGGGGTGTACGAGTCCAGATGGATGAAAGTACGGTGAAGTGTGTGAATGTGATAGGCATGACCATTGATGCATGTGAGTTCAAAAACAACATTGTATGTTTCAAGAGTCCCTAGGACATGTTTGCTTATGTCCATAGCATGCACCATGCCTGTTACTGCATGTGTTTTGCCTGCACTGACCCATGTGTTGTGGAGGGACATGATGGAGGTGATCTTTGACAGTGCCACTCATCTGCTATTGCTTCCTGTCTAGGGGACCATTGTACAGCACCCTGATGCTTGTGTTCTATGTCTCCCTCTACACAGCGCAAAGTGAAGAAGAGGGTGGAGACGGCGCTGTGGAGCAAAGCGGCGGGGATGCCCCCACGGCTGCAGCGGAAGGGGTGGGTGAGCCCCCACAGGGGCTTGCAACGGCAGAAGACGGTGTGGAGCCATCCAGGTTGGTGGTTTCCACAGAGGAGGAGGAGGCCGCTACTGAGCCGCACATGGGGCCTGGTGGGGGCATCCCTGCTGGTGCAAGTGGTGCAGTCCAGGGGCAGGGGCAGGAGGCAGCACAGGTCGCCGTGGAGGTGCCTGTGCATGTCACTGTCCCTGACACTGTGACTGCACCACCATGCACAAGCAGGGATGCCCCATCCCAGGCCCGTCCGCAGGTAGGGGGGATGTCCATGTCATCTGACTCCCCTCCACCTGCGGACGAGGGGACCCCTGGCCGTATGGAGAAGGCCCTGATTGGTGTCGCGTTGCGCACGGGTGTCATTCATGATGAGGTGCGTGCTTCCCGGGGGGAGCACGCACGTCATCATGAAGAGCACCGCGCCAACGTGGCGCAGTTGGGAGCGGTCATGGTCGGGGATCTCGTACATGTGTCAGACACTCTGGCGACCCTCTCCTCCTCTGTGGAGGCTATGCGCCAGTCGTAATCCATGCCGTCTTCCGGCCCAGATGCCACCAGGGCCCCCTGTGGACCTGCCCCGACCAATGCAGCCACCTCGGTGGGGATCCCATCCCTGCCACAGTCGGGAGTCGGAGGTCCAGCAGGGGTGGATACACCAGCAACTGGACCCCAGCAGATGGAGGATGTGACGGCATCATCGGGCAGGACACGTGCACGACGGCGTCAGTGGATTCCATCAGCCTGGATGCCGTCATGCTGGCACAGGCAGTTGCGTCGGAGGCAGCGGCAGGCTCGACGTGGGAGGCATCATGGCTCGGGGCCATCAAATTCAGGGGTGCAGGCATAGGCCAGAGGGCAGGAGAACCCTGGAATGGGAATGGCTTCCGTGTGGGAGCGGTTGGGCCAGCAGATAGGTGCGGAGCGGCAGCGGGCAGAGGAGGAATGGCTCACAATGGTCAGGGCGGAGAACTCCATGCGGAGGGCGCTGAGGCGGGCTGAGTGCCTCGAGGGCCTTCGCAGGGAGTTGGACCTGGACACTGCATTATCCCTGCGAGACCTCAGGGCCAGGGAACATGCCCGCCTCCAAGCCATTGAACAGGAGTTTGATGATGCCCTGGCCCATGACAACAACCAGTGAGCCGTCGGACTAGCCCGCTGCCCTTGTAAATAGTTATGTAGTTAGTGTTAGGTTTCCTTTGCTTTTTTATTTATTTTGGACCTTTTGGACAATGGACCATATTTTTGTATATAGTTTTTTAATTAGGTAGTATTTTTAGACTGTTGGATTTTAGGGGTTTATTTTGGATTTACCCATGGAGCAATGGTTTTCGGTTTTGTTTTTACCTTGGATTTACTTTCTTGAACTGTGATTTTGGACACCTTTCCTTTGGATTATGATTTGTGGTTTTTCATTATTTTACGGACATGCTGCTTTTGGTTTTTGATTCCCATTGTCATTTGTTTATTTCTAATTCCATTTATGCTGCTTTTAATACATTTTTTTCATCAAACTTCAATGTGTAGTATCATCTCATTGGTTTCATGCATATCATGATATGGGTTTTGACATTCACTTACACACATTGTGTGTATGTGAGGGACATGTGTTCATTTACATACTTGCCATTGGGGTTGTATCATGTAATTGGCATTTCTAAGTGGGTGGATGCAATACTTGGGTGGGTGTTTGGCATGTGGAGGCTGCTCATAAGGGCCAGGGATCTAGATTGTGATGACGTGTTGGCTGGCGGACATGTGTCAGGGCCTGCTGGCAGGTGCCCCGCAATGCTGGGGGGTGGGGGTGCAGGGGGACATGAGTGGGACATGAGTGGGGGCCTGCTGGCAGGTGCCCCGCAATGCTGGGGGGTGGGGGTGCAAGGGGACATGAGTTGGTGATCAGTAGTGCAAGGAGACATGTGCCTTTGCTGGGGGGCATGCCCATGTTGGGTGGGCTGCCTGCGGGACATAACCAGGGATGCAGGGTAGTCCCCTGTGGTGTGGGCTGCCTGCAGGGGCCGTGGAGGGTGTACAGGGAACACCTGGGAGGACCCACACTGCCAAATCACATGAAGGACTCCCTGCCACCCCCGAAATACACTTACCCTGCTGAAATCGCGTGTGAAACTTCCCGAGCACCCCTGAAATACACATACCCAGGCCAAACGCGTGTGAAAACACCCGCGCACCCCTGAAATACACGTACCTAGGCAAATCGCGTGTGAAAACACCCGTGCACCCCTGAAATACACGTTTCTAGGCAAATCGCGTGTGAAAACACAGGCGCACCCCTGAAATACACATACCCAGCCAAGTCGCGTGTGAAAACACACGCGCACCCCAGAAATACACGTACCCAGCCCAGTCGCGTGTGAAAACACACGCGCACCCCTGAAATACACGTACCCAGCCCAGTCGTGTGTGAAAACACAGGCGCACCCCTGAAATACAAGTACCCAGCCCAGTCGCTTGTAAAACTTCCTGCGCACCCCTGGAATACACATACACCGCTCCCCCAGGCCCGATCGCGTGTAAGACTTCCCGCGCACCCCTGAAATACACGTACTCAGCCCAATCGCGTGTGTAACTTCACGCGAACCCCAGTTATACACGTACCCGCTCGCACAGGCCCTTTCGCGTGTGGAAGTTACCACGAAACCCATAATACACGTTCCCCGCTTGGCGTTTGCTGTTTGGCAGTCCGGTAAACTTGTTTTGGGTTGTCGCAGACCTTTGCGCTGGATTGGGGATTTTGATGCCTTTTCCTTGCGCAAAGGCGTTCTTGGGGGCGTAACTGGCGCTGCTGCAGGGTCGCTGTGCCACGGCTGGTTTTGGGGGCTAAAATCCATGAATATGATGTGCGCTGAAATGGATTTTATCGCACGCGGCTGGCGCAGTCTATCGCACGGGAACACTGTGCGCCAGCCGCCTGCGCCACTTTTGTGCAAATTTCCATAAATTACCCTGTATATGTACAGAGGCTACAGACACTGAACACCTGTCCTTTCCCCATAGCAACTGTACAACAACTAATACGCCATTGAATAAAAAAGGAGGGGTGAGTGGGGGGAATAACGAAGGTGAGGTTAAGCAGTGATTATACATCGAGTAGCAGAATGCTATCCCAGGGTTGACTTTAAAGTGGAGTGGATGAAAACAAATTGATAATGAAGAGATTTTCAGAGGTCACTGTACCACAGCCAGTAAAAAGGATATATATAGATACATATATCTATAGATATTCAGGGAAAAAACTGTAGTTGCAGGAACGTTAAGGTGAGCAATACATTGTAACAAAACCTTTGAAATTGAAGGAAACAACTTTAGTTGCAGGGACGTTAAGGTGAAAACTTAATGCAACAAAACCCTGGAAATTCAACTCAAGCTACCTTAATTTCGCGCCCCCTGTTGCGCAGACTATGACCACAATGATGACATCACAGATCACATCACTGTCATCTGAGAGGGGGTGTATGTAATGTGTGTGTGTTTGATGTGAGCGTGTGTGTGTGTACATGGTGTGAAGAGTTTTGTGAGGGATGGTTGCACGCAGTTTATAATGTTGCAACAACAGTGTAATACATGTCCCTTCCTGTTTTATAATGTTGCAGTAAATAAATCTTGTTCATGTTTAATCCATATTACAAAAGGCAAAGTGCCTACAGGTTCATGCCATGTCAATTTGCGAACTTTCACGCTAAAACATCCATGTGCTGAGAGGTCCCTGCCCCAAATGGCTGCGTGTAACTGGGCGCACCCAAACAGAACCTGTGGCGAAAAGGTCACGTCATAACGGCGCGCACCTAAATGGCCATGCCAAAATGTCCTGTCCTGTGCTCCAAGCCCAGAAAAATAACCTGAGAGAGGAACTCTTTCAATAAATATGCTGGCAAAGTATAAACGGTGCTCACCTTTTAAACCCAGCAATCTGTAGTGAAATATTCCATGGAAATCTAAATCCCAATATGAAACAAGTGCTTGTGGTCTTGTGGGTAAGCATCTGCACTGGGAACATGACAACTTGAGTAAAATCCTGGTATCCAACTACTTGAGCAAGATTACCAACCTCAAAAAACCCAAGGGGTTGCATCCGCACTCTGGAAAAAAATGTACGTTGTCCAGCCAATTGTGTCCTTTACTGGTGCCTTGAAAAGCAACCACAATCAGGGGGAAAAAACGGCATAACTGCACCAGTGTCTTAGATAGCAAGCTCTCTTGCCACATCATCGGCAAATACTCATGACTTACTTGTCATCTGAACATTTCCCCTCCTCACCCCCAAGTCTGTCTTTCAACAATTCTCTGCTTTATAAAGCCAACTTCAAAAGTAAACATAGCATAGTGTCACTCAAATATATAAATCCTTGTGTATAGGTGCGTTACAAATGCCATATCATATCATATCATATCATAGAACTATGTTAGGCAAAAGTATGCAATTGTGGCATTACTCCCCCCATCTTGACTGTGAGACTATAAATACCAGAATGCAATTCAGCAAAAGGCAAAAAAATAGCATCAGAATGCAAAACTTTCAACGACTGACAGTAGCATGGTTTTTAAAATAAGTAATGCGGATGCCATGTGTTATTAGATATATAAAACTTTGGTAACTCAAAATGTGTTTAGGCAATGCGCAGTGAAATTAAATTATTCGCCATGGAGCACACACTTTGGTTAAGCAGTGTTCTCCAAGCGGGACACCCCTTTTCAGCACCACCATTTTGGTGCAGGCTGATTTGGCACGGGCATTCCATCGCAGCCCCCAGAGTTCGAGGCCCAGTATTTAACCACTATGCATTGCTGTTTCATGGGGCATCTATTTCATACTTGGCCTGTAATTTAATATGTTCAATGATAAAAGGCTAGTTATGAAACTTGTGAAATTCCAAACAATAACATCATTGTAGCATATTGGTTAAGTGCTGCGTCTCAAACTCCTCTGATAACAGTGTTCAGCATATGTGCTATTTTTTTATTTCATTGTTTCTGTTTTATACAAATGTGAATGCTGTGTGTTATGAGATATTTAAAACTAAGAAAACAAATGGCATTCAGGACCGTGGACTGTCAGCCATCCATGCAGTAACCGGGACTGACCCTGCTTAGTTGCAAAGCGAGGAAGTATCCAGCCCACTCAGGCTATGTTTCTCTAAATGTTCTTCTAAGGTGGGACCCATATATTAGGCAACCTGGCCTTAGTGGGCTGACCCCTTCCTCACTTTGAAGCTAAGCAGGGTTCGTGCCAGTTACTGCAGGGATGAGAAACCCATTGTTACTGTAAAGCTACCTATTTTTTTTATTATTGATTGGGAGACTACAAATACAAGAATGCAATTCAGCAAAGTTCAAAAATTGTCTCTCAGTGCAAAACCTTCAAGGACTGATAGTAGCACGGATTACAAAAAGTAAATCATTCAGATAATCATTCGGTCGCCCATCCATGCAGTAACCTGGACTGACCCTGCTAAGCTTCAAAGCGGGGCTGACGCTGCTTAGCTTCAAAGCAAGAAAAGGGCAGGCCCATTCCTCTAAGAGGTTTTGTAAGTTTGCCTCATTTATCAAGCAACATGGCCAGAGCAGACTGGCCCTTAGTTCACTTAGAAGCTAAGTAGAGTCTGTCCTGGTTATTGCATGAATGGGAGACACGGATGGCAAAGGAGTCATTTTGCACGGGACGTCAGCATAGTCATAAAAATATCTTTTATAAAATCCCCACGGATACAGAACCACACAAACCAACAGTTATCTGTAGTCCTTTGTGTCCTCGGATATAGCCACGAATATCGGCAGAACAGCAGAAAATGAAAATGCTTCCCTGCCCCCCAGGCCATCACAAAGGCCATCACCAAGTGCCCCTCTCAGCTGTGCCAGCAGGAGCTTCCCCTGCCCTCTCCCTTTCACTCCAGAGCGCACGCTGCTTCTGTAGTTTGCTTTCAGATGTCGGATATTCGTGGCTATAGCCGAGGCTGCAGAAAGCTCTGCGTTACTCTCAAATTTCACTTAGTGCTTTCTAGACATCCCCCCACCTCTACCTGATGCCATTTCCATGTTTTTTGACCTGCAAATAGCGTTTTGCTGTGTTTCATTTTCCATAACCTCAGCTATAGCAGTGAATATCTCTCACTTCGAGAGAAAAAAGAGATGGCGATTGTTTTATTAATGAAAACCATGATCCTGCAACGCACCATGAGAGATATAACTATAATTGTTGGGGAAGGAGTTAGCCCGTTCTCTGTCCAATTTTAAAATAACTGTGTCACGGAATAACCCCTAACCAGGCATGGTTCGCAAGTCAACGCTTCATGCCCAAGTTGTTTCAGACCTGGTCCAAATACGTCCAGCAGTTTAGGTTGTCTGCTTTGTCAAAAATGAACCTTTGTTGTCTATGGGAAAATTAATGGGAAGTAGGCTGCACTTTAACGCAAAACATTTTTTTGACGCATAATCACTTTTTTTTACATTTTTTAATGCATCTTTACGAAACCTTGCAGTCTGCAGGGGCACGCAGACTTTTAATCACTTTCGGAATTTGCACGGCTGCCAGATTTGTAGTTGTCCTGGCAGCCTTGCAAATGTCTGTCTTGGGTTTATTAAGCTATGTATAAAGTAGTACTGCCCTCTTAGACAAAGACAATTTTCTAAGATGATTTCCTATAGAAAAAGGTTTGCATTTGAGCTGATTTGCATACCCACAATACTGTGCCGTTGTGGCTCAGAACTGGAGGTGAACTTCCAGCGATGGCTACTACGTGGCGTTGTGGAATGTGTGACTTGGCTCAAATGGACTTTCCTATATCTATGTTAGTTAAATAGTGCACCGTCACAAAAGCAGTTGGTCTCTAGGCTCTCAGGCGGACATTTAAACAAAGAGGTGGGGGGTGGGTTCGTGGGTGAAGAGGGCATAGGAAAGTGAGAAGGTGGTGTCCTGTTGGCAGCTTCAGTTTGGTTTTCACGGTGTGCTGAGCTTGCGTGTGAATATAGGATCGAAGCGAGTCCTTGTGTGCTGTTGTTGCGATCTACGTGTTGATTGTTTGTTGTTGCGGTGTGATGAAGTCTGTGCGGTTTGCTGTGAGAGAAATCGTTCCGTGGGTTTTTGTGTGAATTAGGTATGCAGAAATTTGAGGTTTTGGTTGGTGGGTTATATGTCTCTTAATCCTTGTAGTTTTATTTAAGTATCAGGTTGACATACTGGTTTCCCAGTTCCCAGGTCCTCTTCTTAATCCAAGGTCCTCTTCATCTTCCAAGTTCACAGGTTCTCATTCTCTTCCACCTCATCCTCACACTCTTCCATCTTATCCCATCACAGGTAGCCTTTGTCCTCCTCCATGTCCCAGGTCCTCGTTCTCCTTCGGGACCCAAGTCCTCAACCTCCTAGGCATTGGAGTCCATCGTCCTCCTCCACGTCTCAGACAATCTTCTTCTTACTGCGGGTACAAAAAAGTATTCCTCTTCCTCCTCGTCACAGATAGATTTCCTCTGTGTCTCAAGCAATCATATCGGTTACTCTTCCTTTTTTATCACAGGTCCTCATCCCAGGTTTTCATCCTCTTTGTAATAGGTTATCTTGGATCTGGGTCCTCTTCTCCTTTATCCAAAGTCTTTCTCTTTATCACATGTCTTCCTCTCTCTTTGTCCTCTTATCCTCGTCTCGTGTCTTCATCCTCATTCTTTTTGCGGTTGCATGCCAATGTTCTCTTCCAGGGTGGATGGTCCCCTTACTCTTTGAAGTTCCCAGGTCTTCTTCCTATTCCAAGGTCCTCTTCCTCTTCCAAGGTCCCAGGTCCTCTCTCTCTCTCTCTCTCTCTCTCTCTCTCTCTCTCTCTTTCTCTCTCTCGCTCTCTCTCTCTCTCTTTCAGGGTTTGAGGTCCTCTTCCAAGATTCCAGGTCCCCTGCCCCCTCGGATGTCCAAGTCTTCTACCATACCTGGGTCCTCATCACGTCATCTTCTTCTTCATTCTTCTCCGAAGTACACATTCTCTTCCACCTCAACCTCACACTCTTCTGACTTACCCCATGCGCTCATCACAGGTAGTCTTCGTCCTCCTCTGCTTCCCAGGTCCTAGTCTCCCACATAACAGGTCTGCATGCTCCACTGAGTACCAGGTCCTTGTCCTCCTCCGAGTCCCAGATAGTATTATATATATATATATATATATATATATATATATATATATATATATATATATATATATATATATAGGAAAGTCATTAAGGACTCCTGGGCGCCCCCATACTGCAAAGTTTCATAAAGATTCATTACAAAATTACAAAGTTATTAAGAAGACAAGATTATTTTTGTACAAAAGTGCGGCCTACTTCCCATTCATTTTCCCATAAGTAGACCCTTAGTGTTTCCTGATTGATTAATAATTTCCCACATAGCCAAAGGATGCTGGGCGAGCTATGGGAAATTTGAAATCTCCAATCTCTCTCCCAGCACTGATAAGGATATTGTTGTTAAAGTAATTTTGGATCACCTGTTCCCCTTTTACCAACCCCAAAAATCATCTAAAGGGGAGGGGTGCATTTAAAAATGAAATTGTTTAACACTCTCCGAACCTTGCATAAAAGCAGAAGGGGGTTTTGAACGGTAAACAGATTCTAAGGGTCTTTGCTGTCCAGAAAGGTGTTTTCAGGGTTAAGTAAAGTGTGTCAAAAGAGAAATTATATTGTGCCTCCTATTGCAATAAATATATGTATATTGGCCTACGCCAAGCTGCTCGAAAGTCGCTTGCGAGAGAATCCGTGTTGCAAGGTCCTGAACTTAAATCAATATAAGCCGCCATTTTAGGCCAATCCGCCATTTTAGGATTCGCTTTGCAAAAGTCACCCTGTGAGTTAAAATGGTGGACGATGTCATTCCAAAATACAACATGGCCGTCTTGACCTCTGTACATAGCTAATATGTAACTTGCCTGCAGGCCACTTGTTGAGGTTGTGAACTGAGACTTTGTCCTACGTTGACCTGTGTGTAAAAGGATTACTTGTGCAACGAAACTAATCCACGAGCTTATGTTGAAACAATGTATTCAAATACTGAACGTAGAATACTTGTTTTTCTACATTGTATTAATGTTTGAGAAGGCCTGCATGGAAAATCTTACAATACACAGTTATTGCATAGGCTTGTTGATACATGTTTTAAAGGCAAACCAGTTATTTGCGGTTGTTCGAGACTTGGCATGTTACATCGGTGATGTATTACATGGAATATTAACCCGAAGTGGGGCTGGACATCGTGCCCACCAAGTGTATAAAAAGCTAATGCATTCTAATGTACAACGTCTCTCACTGAACACACTGAGCCACGCTGGAGTTCATTGCGTTGTACTGAGGGCCGATAGCTATCTGATTTTGCTCTGTTTTTGTAACTGGATTCAGTATAAATTAAAGTACTTTGTATGTTTCTTTGTAACCCGTGTTTCGTGTATTTCCTTTTGGGGTACTCAGCCTCGATATTTTGATTCTGTTTTCACAAGTGGAAATATTTAATTTAACAGCACAATTGAGGAACTGAAATAGAGGGAACTAGGAACTCCAAATTGAAGTGGCACATGCTCACTATTTCATGTATTTGTATTTGTATTGTATTTATAAAGCGCTTTTATCCAAAGCGCTGCACACAGTTAAAATAAAACGGTACATCAACATGGTAATCAACATCAACAATGCTGAAAGCTAACAATCAGAAGGAATGAAGAGGTGTTTTTTCAAAGATGCACGAAAAAGAGACTAAACAGAAATAGCCACAAGAGAGAGGGGGAGGGCATTCCAATGAAGGGCACTGAGAAGCTGAAAAGACCGAAAGCGAGACTGAAGACAGGGTGGGGGAGGAACATTCAGCCTAAAGAGGGAAGTGGAACGAAGGGAGCGAGAAGGAATATAAAAGGACACAAATGCAGAAAGATAGTCAGGAGCTAAACCATGAAGAGATTTAAAGACTAAGCAGAGGAAATTAAATTTAAATTGGAAATGGAAGGGTAACCAGCCAAGTGAGACAAGTGATGCTGAAATAGAGTCGCGACAGGAGAGTAAACAGAGTACACAGGCTGAAGAATGATACATTTATTTTAAAGGAGAGAGACGAGATGATGGGAGACCAAATAATGCAACAGAATAATAGAAGAGCCGCGAGAAAATAAGAGAAGCAATAAAAAGTTTAGTAGCATGGAAAGTAAGGGAAGGACAAACATTGCGACTATTGTAGAGATGAAAACGACAGGAGTGAGATGTGAGAGAAATGTGGTGAGTAAAGGAGAGATTAGAGTCAAAATAAAGACTGTGATTATGTGTGTTAGGAGAAATGGCGAGAGTAGATGGCAGAAATGAGATAGAGGATGGGGGGGGGAGAAGAGTGTTGGCAGGGAGGAATAAGACCTCAGTCTTCCCAGTATTTAAAGTGAGAAACTGAGACGCCATCCAAGATTTGATGGCGGAAAGACAGGTTGTAAGGGTAAGGTGTATTTCCGGGGTAGAGGACAAAAAGGATAGAAAGAGTTGCGTATCGCCAGCGTAAAAGTGATCAGAGAGTCCAAAAGAAGAGATAACAGAAGTGCAGTGTATAAAGAGAAAAGAAAAGGACCCAAGACTGGCCCTTGGGGAACACCGTGCTCAAGGGGAAAAGGTGAGGCAGTTTTACCACCCCAGGAGACAGAAAAGGTTCTGTTAGACAGATAAGAAGAGAACCAGGAGAGAACAGATACCCTAATACCAAATGAGAAGAGAGTTGCCAGAAGCAAAGAGTGATCAACGGTGTTGAAAGCTGCAGATAAATCAAGAAGAATAAGAAAGGAGGAGTGTTTACAGTAACAAGCTGACAGAAGAGAATTAAACACACAGGTTAAAGCAGTTTCGGTTGAGTGACAGGGGCGAAACCCTGATTGAAAATGTGGAAGGAGAGATAGATCATTGACAAAATAAGAAGTCTGTGAGTAAACTAGGTGCTCCTGAAGCTTCGAAACATAAGGTAAGAGTGAGATAGGATGGAAGTTAGAAACAATAAGAGTATTAGCTGAGGGTTTTTTTAGAATGGGAATGATAGTTGCATGTTTGAAAGCTAGAGGAAAGACTGAGGTGGAACGACAGATATTAAAGAAAGCGACAAGAAATGGAATAAGAGAAGGATAGATTTTAGGAATAAGAACAGATGGAATAGGATCCGTAGGAGCAGCAGTGGGATGAACCTTAGCCAACAGAAGTGATACATCGGAATCAGAGACAGGAGCAAAGTCAGAAAGGAAAGTCGGGGGAGCAGAAGGAGGAGAAGATACAGTGTAACAAGATGACAAGTTTATAATGTCCAGATGTAAAGAGTGGACTTCGAAGGAAAAGAAGAGAGCAAAGTCAGAGGCAGAGAGTGTAGAATTGTTTGAGGGAACCGAAGAGGGAGGGGACAGAAGCTGAGTTAAAGTTTGAAAAAGACACCTACGATGGGTGGATTGAGAGTGGAGAAGATCAGAGAAATTGGAGGATTTGGCAGAATTCAGACAGTTGTCATAAAGAGTGTTGTAAGAGAAATATACTGAGTGGTTAGATGAGGATCGATTTCTAAGCCAACGTCTTTCTAAATGGCGGAGGAGCCGCTGCTTGGAACAAAGATGAGAAGAGAGCCGGGGTTGGGTAGGTTTACGAGTAGGCCGAAAAGGAGAGAGGATATAGCTGATCAAGACTTGTAGAAAGAGTTCATGAAAGAGTAGAGGAGGCTTTCTCAGCAGAAAAAGAACTAAAATGCGTAAGAAAAGGAAGAGTGTTAGTACAAGTATCTAGATAAAGAGAGGAGTTGAAATTGCCTAGGTCGCATTGAAAGAAAACTTTTGATGAGGAAGGAGTAGAGGGAATTGGAGGACTAGGTGGAAGAAGTGATACGGAGAGTAACGAGTGATCAGGTAGGTACATTGGTAAAGCTAATACAGAAGAAGCAGAGAAAGTGGAAAGAAAAATTTGATCGAGAAGGAGTAGAGAGTGGAGATAATAAATGAGAGTCGAGAATAGAAAGAAAGGGAGAAGCAGAATGAATAGATGATAGGTGAAGATTAAAGTCGCCAACTAGAATAAGCGGAGTTGGACTGGGAAGGATATGACAGAGAAGATGGTTGATATCTTCACAGAATGACCCAAGAGACCCAGGTGGATGATAAATGAAAAGGAAGGAAACAGCATAGGTGACAGAGAACATTTTATAGATAAACTCAAAAGTGTATATGGGAGTGTCCACCGGTGAAGCGATAGACGAGCAAGAGGAACGACAGAGTATACCAATGCCAAAGATGTTAATTATAAGCCGAAAAGAGGATTTTATTAAATGTCTGTTATGCTAGAATGTTGTTGGAGATGCAAAGTGTGATGGAATGTCAGAAATAAAGAGCACTGCACATGTTGATACTTTTGCAACTGGAAAAATGCTACCTGTTAATTAGGTTAGGCCACATACAAATTACATACTAAAGTACAAGTGTCATGTAATGTTCTAGGCTGCTGCATTGATAATCTTTACCTTGGGGGTATTCTTGTGAGTCACCGAATTAACTGAAGTACAGGGTTGTTGTATTTTGGCAATTCGGTGATTTTTAACTTTGAAAAATAATATGGTGTTTTCAACTTGTTGGTAGTTACATCATTAATGGGAAGGACAGTTTTGTGCCACAGAGTGAGGTGGCATGATTCGTGATAATCATGTGCAATATTGGGAATGTGTCTATTCATTAAAGGAACTATACATTTATATTCATTCCGCATACTGGCCTGGTTCTTGGATCCTATACTGTGGAAGGGGTGAGGAATGATAATGGTGTTATAGGAATCAAAGGCAGAGTCAGTCAAGAATAAGTCATTGCTAAATTGGTGTGGTGCTCTTGATTGGCGGGGAATGAACTCCCTGCATTAAATGTTGCCCCATAAATATAATCTACATATCTTTTTTTTACTTATGTTTTCTGTACACAAAAATACATTTACACAAATCAAATAAAACATTTGTCTACATAAAATTCATAAAACAAGACACATCATATAAAAAAATAACCAAATATGACAAAGAACACATGAAGGACCTGATTGTTTACATATCTACCCCTAACATTTAGGACCATTAGTTTAACCACTGATCCTATTTGGAATGCTTACAATAACATTAGGGTTCACACACATTCACTACTAGATTATATTTTAATAGATTAAATATACAGTTTTAAAAAAAGACTAATTTGCTTCCTCTGCCTTTTCTCCTTTTCCCTCCGAAGGGAAGTGCTACTATTTGATCAATCCAGGTCTGACATCCAAAGGAAAGAATGCTACCTAAGCACTTATGATAATATCATTGAACACACACCGTGGAATGAAGATTTTAGATATACGAGTGATGCAATATAATGTATTCACCATCAAATATGAAGAACTTAAACATTATCGGTGAGTACATTTTGTAAAGTTGTATACTATGTATCCAGATATTTAAACCAAAGTATAATAGATGGTGATTAACCGAAGTGGTTTTGAATCTACACAAAAGGACGTAATTTAAGAAAATGTGAACTTTTAAACTTTATAAACTGAATTGTCTGAAGAATTAAGATACTACAAACACAAATATATATGCTGATATTATTTTTTGATGATTATTGTTTTGTATGTCTTGAAAAAGACCAGTTTGTCAAAACCTGTGTTGTCAAGCAGGGCAGTCAGCCAGACAATAACTCAATAAATATTATGATTTGTGAATTTAGTTTATTTATGTTGTTTTGAATAAAATGTGTATAAACACAATTAGTATTTGTATGCAATGGCATTCTGCTCTAATGCACACAGTAGTCTAAAACTGAAACTTTCCAACAATGTTGGTTTTACTTTACAGTATGTTTAGTATTTACTAATGGGTTAATCCTTAACGTTGGCATTCACAATGTTTATAAATGTCTACATTTTGGGTATCATTCAGAGTTTGGAGGTATTTCTTCCATGTCTTGGGAGCAATACGGCCAAATTCAGTTACAATTACCACCATTCTACCTGGCTTATTTACAGCTGTGGGGACATAGCATTGTTGATCTCCATTTTTGAATATCATAGGACTCCTTTGGAGACTTGCAGATTGGCCATAGGTGGCAATTCATCCTGTAGTATAGCTGCTGCTTTTTACCATTAAAGTAAAGAATGTACCTCCAGCACCTTACTTAAGGTAAATTCTTCACTTGTTTTTTCTGCTTTTGACAGGCATTGGTCAGGTCAGGGGCCATAATCCCTGCTTGTTTGTCCCAGAGGCTGGTCAGGACAAAGGCCAGAATTCCTGATCATTTCTCCCAAAGGCGTTCCTTGCTGTCTCCAACAAGCCACAAACTCTTCTCGCACAGTACCAAAATATATTCTCTCCTCTCCCCCAAAACCTCTTTCCAACTGTCACATCTGACCCGGTTTTCATGTGCCACCAGGACTTCTATCACAGAGGGATGCTGCAACCCTGCCGTTTTTTTTTCATGATGAAACAATTAGCAGAAAAGATAGACGTTAGAATGTGGATTCCTAAAAAAAAGTGCAGTACCTTGGCCTAAAAATGGTACTGCAGCTGAATGATGGTAAAGAGAAGAAGATTGGTATTCACAGAGAGATATTTGGGTGGGGGATTAGATTCAATTTCGAATAACTCTGCATCTAGAATTTGCAATCTCTCTGGCCCCTTACTAGGTATAGCTCTCATTGGGATTTCCAAACAAATCATGGAACTAGGGCAGGAACAGCCATGCTTTGTCATCCAGCTCTTAAGGGCTCTCCATCCAAGGGTGGGACTGTCATGGATAAGCAAGTGCAAGAGGTATGAACTGTTCCAAATAGGGAGTCACCAGTTTCGGGGGAAGGTACCACCTAACACATTGACAGTTATATCCATTACAGAAGAAGGGGTTAGGGGGCTGTATGTCTCCCTGAATTGGATGAGGAAAACACAAAACAGAGTTGAAGATGTGTGAATTAATGTTTCCCCTGTGTTCCTTCACCCTATAGGTGATGTTATGGAAAATTATGGCATCATTGATTTATTGAAATTAATGTTTATTCATAAAAAAGCACTGTTATTTGCAGTGGTAAAGATATATTCATATATTTTAGGAAGTTCAACACATACATTGTTCAACGTGGGATCTGGAGCTCCTATTTTTTGACAATTTACAGATATCCTTTTTTCCATATAATACGTAAAGCAACCCTTCTTTTGTTAAACAAAAATGAAGAAAATCAGCATTCTGAACATGCAGATTTGCAGAAATGCATGAACCAAATGGAAAAGAGTATTAATGGCACAGACGTGTCAATATATCTGATTAAAAAAAGCTGACAATTGTGTTCCAAATGCTGAATGCCATTGACAATCTGTATTCGTAGGTTTTAGGACGCTACATGGCCATTGGTATTTCTTTTTTAAAGGTTTTCTCTATGTAAATGACCATTCAGGTCTGAACTCAGCACCAAGATTTCTGTTGATTGGTATAAATACAATTATGCTGGCCCACTCTGCCAATAGACTTTGCAAGTATATTAACTCTTGTTCTATTCGCTCCAACAGTAACTCTTTATATCAATGGTTAGGGTCGATTTGCCAGATGGAGGCAGGACTGTGCCTCTAAGCGACTTCACCAGTTCTCCAACAAATACCGGTGGTCTGAGGGAAAATCTATGTTTAGGGATAATGATAACATTCTACAACCTCAAACATTTGTCGTGGACTATAGAAACCTGGCCTGAATGTTAAGTACCTATTTTATAAGCATAGTAGGCGCTTAAAGGTTAAGTGTTCATCGGAAAAATAGCATTCAACATATAGCGCTCCATGGTAGAGGTGACCTTACTTTATAACCCTTTGAATGGGTGAAATTAAAAAAGCATTAGCGATGAAACTCCCACCCAGTACTCATAGGTGCTCACTTCCCCTGGCGTGTGCTTCATCAGCGAATCCACAATTGGATATGCATACGCATATGTGGTCTGGGGGGTCTGGTGAAGACCAGATCACAGGAACCTAAATGTGAAGGAGATGGGGATTTGTAAGTCATTATGACATTTGAACAATACTAAACAGCATGTTCTACATATATACTGTGCCCCACAAAGCACAGAAAAAGGAGAAAAAAACTACATTTTTTGACTCAGACTCACAAACTTGGGTCCCTGAACTTTACTGCACACAAAAAATGGTGCATACTGCAGCTCACTTGGCTGCCTCTGAAGCAACTTAAAGTGTGGGGATGGGACATGGTCAATAGACCATCTGACCACTTTGCCCAGAACCAAAACAATGACCCAGCCCCAACCATGTCCTAGTCCTACCAGGCCATGTGAAGTAGCCACTGGGGTCTGGCTTGCAACCGGACATAGTGGCACCTGAACCTGTGGGTTTGTGGGCCACTTTCCATTTTGCCTGTGGCATGACCTTTGGCCATGCCCCAGGCCCCTCAAAGCCACACAAAATAATAATTGGGTCTGGCTTGCAGCCAAGCCAATTGGCCACTTTATCTCATTGCGACTCTGTGGGTGACTGTCTACGGCCTGCAGCTTCTTTGTGTGGCTTGGATGGGTCTTGGCCTCATCAAATTTCATGCCCCAGGCAATGGGGTGCGAGGTCCACAGACCTGCACGTTTAGTGACCACTGGGCCTGGCCACATGTCAGGCCTAGTGTTTGCTTAGTATGGCATGCAGGGCTTGCGGCATGGCCTTTGGCCTAGGCAAAGGGGTTACATGATGGGATATATGGATACTGGGCCTGGCCACAAACCAGGCACTTTGTCTATTTTGGTTGACATAGTGGGGTGTGTGGCATGGCAAAAGAGGACATTGGACATGGTCTGCAGCCATAGTCAGTGGCACATCGACCCAAAATAGGGGTAAGGTGGCCACTGGGCCTGGCTTTTGGATAGGCAGCCTTTTTGTTACTTTACTTAGCTTAGCCTGGTCAGTTGCCTAAAGGCTCAAAATAGGGTTAAGTGGACAATGGGCCTGGGCACAGACTAGGCCCAGTGGCTGCTTTGGGTAACTTGGCAAGACCTTTCACATGGCAGCGAGCCAAGCAGTGAGCAAAGTGGCCATTTGACATGGCTGCAGCTGATGGCTAGTGGCCCACAGACCCACAATGGGGTAAAGTGGCTTGACTATTACACGTGGCTTTGCAACAAAGAAGACCCATATCACTTTTGAAAACCATGTCAATAAATTACATTTAAACAAAATTGAAGAAAAGTATAAAGACAATGGAAGACAAAGTACAAAGCATTTAATAAATTATACAAACCAAGTGCAAACCTCTAGCAACACAGTGTGCAAGAGTAGATACATGAAAACGGATTAAATACAACAAGGAGATAAGGAGCCCTCTGATTACTATCACACCCTACCAAAATAACCAAATGAAACATACATCCATACTCAATCATACATTAGAAAAATCAAAAAATCATGCAGTAATACACAATTAGCTCTGTTGAGCTGGAAGATGGTAATGAATACCAAAAGACGCTATCCTGTTAAATACCATGCACCACTACTCTGTACCACGTGGCACCGTGGGTATTTTTATACCTATGTATGACAACTATGCAAACAGAAAATGTGCTGTGCAAACCATCATTGGCCTAGTACGTGGTAAAAGATGCCAACTTGAGTTTTGGCCTTGTGTGAACTTATTTGACAAAGGGGCAGAGCCGTCTTCAGGGCAGAAGCATTAGTAAGATAGGATGGATGTACATATTCATCCAACGTGGTCCAAATAAGGAGAAAAACATGTACTGTTTAAAATACTTTGTTGTTGAGAAAGCAGTCCCCAATGGTAATATATTTAATCACATTAAATATTTGAACTGCTTGAAAAGTGAAACGGAGTGAAAGAGCCACCACCGGACAAACATTCCGCCACCACGGGACCTGTGTCAGTTCACCAGGGTAAAAACACATGTCAGCCAATCACTTGGAAGGAAAGGTTACTGCATCCATATCCATAATGCCAGTGAGGTAGAATGCCTGGCCAAAAACTTTACTCCACCAGGATCCCGAAAACGACGCATGACATGCATAAGAAAAATAGTGCTTAAATGTATCTGACATGTACGTTAAAATGTGAGTTATCATCAGTAACTATTTAAACCAGCGGCCATAAAAGTACATTAATGACACATACAAACCGTAAGAATAAGCTTATGAACCATATCACATTCAGAACAATAGCGGTAACGGTGGTACATAACCGTGTATGAATGACCAATTACATTCCAATCATGAAGTTGGAAAAGAGTTCATCAACAAAGATCAGACAGCATTAATTCCAAATTATGAACCACTAGGTGCATTAAAACTTCACAATTTAATTACACACATCATTGGGTGTCCAATTAAAATTGCTAAAAATACACTAAAAGTCCATTGATCCAAGAATGAAAATAAACAGGTAAAACAGCATCGAATCCTGTAATACAATTCATGTCAGATTATGTCCGGTTAGCAACAATGTTTGCCGTTATAGGATGCCCTAAGTAAGGCAAGGGCCTTAGTTCTTACAGCTAGTATAGGATGGCACCACACAAGTTGTGAGAGAACGAGTTTAGAGTAACAGGGCCTGGTCACCTAGAAACATTCGGTTCCATGTAATAATGCCCCCTCAAAAATGTCCCCTGACAAAAATGTCACAGTTTTTTCCGGAGACATTATTACATTGAACTTGCCTTCTCTGATGCAGTTAGGTTAGGATAGGTTAAATTACCAGATCTATTCTTCTCTAAGAGCACCAAATTAGCTTCAGATAATACAGGATGCTGCAGACCAGTCACGTGGAGGTGGCCAGCACTGTGCTAGGAACAGGCAATCATTTCTAGTGTGCAGTTTGGTGGACGGTAAGATCTTAAATCAATGCCCAAAAGGCCATGAACCACACTCAACTCCCTGAATTCCAACCTGATCAAATCAAAGACATGGGGCCGCATTACGAGTTGGCTGGTAAATAAAGCAAATTAATCAACCGTTGATTATGAGTCAGCGTGCACGCGCATACCGGCATGCCTGGAAACGGCTGCACCGGCATGCCGGTAAGACTCTCCGAACCCCCGATTACGGCAATCATAGATGCCACAGACACCGGCACCCGCACCCTAGATGCCGTAAGAAACGGTACCGTAAATACCGGTTCCAGAAGTGCCGGTACCGGAAGCAACGTCATTGCGCCGGACCGGGAAATGCTCCAGCGGCCATCTTAAAAAACACAATCAATTGCAATCCTCTGCCTACAGCACCTGGACCAGCGAACTGTTGGAGTGTGCTAGCAAGGTGATGACCATGGCAACTAGGAAAGGTATAGTGCGGCACTGAAAGCCACGTTTCAGCAATGAGGAGCTGAACATGCTCGCGGACACACTGGTGGAGCATGCAGACGTGGTTTTCTGCGCAGACCTGTGCCGGGTGGCTTAAATCCGCAAAAAAAACATATGGGAGGAGGTCACGCAAAAGTTCTCGATGGGGACGAGTGGGGACGAGTACGAGACTGCAGGAAACGCTGGGACGATCTGCGGCTGCATGTCCGCAACATCCTTTCTGCAAATCGCAGACAGGCCCAGGCCACAGGTGGAGGAGCACCATCCCCTACCAAGCTTGCTTGTTGGGAGGAGACATGCAGCACTGTCATGGACATGGAGTCCATCTAGGGTGTTGGCCATTCAGAGATGGGAGTCCCTTCATAGGCCGATGATGGTGAGTGACCCTTAGTGTAATACAAAAGTCACAATACACACCTAATACCCCAAGTACAATGGTGGAGTCCAAATGGCAAGTAGATGAGAGCAAATACATGGCCCGTCACCTCCCACCTAAAGTCAGCCCCTACAAAACCGCAAAATCCCTGCCATGAAAACACACAACAAACTGACACAAACCACATGAGTCTACAATTGCAAACACATGCACCATCTGCAAGCACACACACACATATACATCACTGTACAGTTGCAGACCTGACCACTGTGCCATCCAATCGCTTGGTGCCCACATAACCACTACCAATTGCACACTTGACCCACCCACCATGACCATGGTGTGTGGGGGTGTTGGGGGGAGAGGTTGTTGGGGGGTGGGAGTGGGGGGCGTGGGTGTGTGGGAGTGTTGGGGGTTGGGGGGTAGTTTGTTGTATAAGAAAGGGTAGAGGTCTACGTTGATTCATGTTTCATGTACATAGTTCTCATTTAATTAATATACCTGGTGTGCATAAGAAAAACACATGACTGGACATTGCTTTTTGAGTGTGTGTCAATTTATTTCATAACAGTGCACAGTGCCCAGTGTCCCCCATTCCCAGTGCCTTGTGTTACCCAGTCCATCAAAAGTATTGTGCAATTAATGTTTGGTGTACAACACGTCCTTCATTCACATTGTGCCGTGGCCGATATGCAGCATCATCCTCCTCACCTTCTGGTGGAATCAGGTCCGTGTCAGGGGGCAGGGATACGCTGTGCCAGATGCACATGTTGTGCAGCATGGCATATGCCAATACTATCTTGCCCATCTTCTCAGGCCGGTATATGAGTGCCACACCTGACCTGCTGAGGCAGCGAAAACTGGCCTTCAACAGGCCAAAAGTCTGCTCAATCGTGACACGAGTGCGTGCATGTGCACGGTTGTAGTCCTCTTCGTGCCTGTTGACTGGTTGCCTGATGGGGGTCAGGAGCCACGGCTTCAGGTGATACCCAGCATCACCTGCACAGGAGCAATGGAAAGTGTATTTGTGAACATTGTTGTCATTCCTTGTGTGCAATGCCTGTACAGTGTTCATGGTCACATGCCACAGATTCATCATGAATGCACTTCACATTTCCTTATAGTAAGGCCCAGCTGAGTGTACTTAGGGATGATCCATGCTTGGGGGTAAGTGTGCCGTTCACATCTTGGGGACCTTTCCATCAGGTACACCATTCACACAAATGAGTTGAGAATGACCATGATGTGCTGACATCTGATGGGTGTGTTGCATTTGAAATATGTACTATACATGTGGTGTGCATCATGCCACATTTGCATGATGTGCTACATGATACACAGTGGTTTTCTAATCATGTTTACGACTACTTGATGTCACCATGTACTTGTCCATCACTGCCTTCCCCCCATGACCAAGGCATAATGGCAATGGTGGTATGGTTTGCCAGTTTCGGCAAACGTTTCTGTGATGGGGCTGGGTGTGTACTGGCATGATGGAGCAGAGGTACTGTGGATGGGTCCGGCGCCACTCACTCATATGTTAGTGGTGGTAACTGATTGGTGATTACATTAGTTTCCTTGCTTGCACCATTGCAATTGGAAATGTCCCTTGAGGTGCCTGGGGCGTTATACTGGTCTGCGGTGTACCTGTGAGGTGGGTGCAGTGACAGAGATTTCCATGTGTGGCAGTTGGATTTGCCCCAGGCATGGCTGCATGCCCCATGATGGACTTTGCTTCGCTCATGTATTTGATGTATTGTGCCTGCAGGGTGGCTCATCGTGGTACCCGTGGTTCATGTCTGATGGTGTTCCAGGTGCATGTGCTGGGGTGGGCGCTGTGTATGTTGCTTACATTAACGCACAGCTGTGTAGGCATGCCACATCAGTATTCTTTGACTGTCTCCAACATTCTGTCGAGGTGATTGGGGTCACAGTTTTGCCACCCAGGTTGCTGTGTTACCCCCCGGAACAACACCTCTCATGCCCCAGCCAGCAGACAGGTTGTCTATACTTCTGCCCCCCTAGGCAACACCCCTCATACCCCAGCCGGCAGACAGGTTGCCTATGCTTGTGCCCCCCAGGCAACACCCCTCATACCCCAGCCAGCAGACAGGTTGCTTATGGTGTGGCCCACCGCCCCAGGCAACACCCCTCATTGCCCTGTCATTGGACTTACCCAGCAGCCAGGTACGTTGTGCAGCAGGTCGTGCCATGGCATCATGTGTGGATCCCGGGAATCTTGCACAGCAGTGTGTAATTATTTTGCTTGCATCGCACACCATCTGGACATTCAGGGAATGGTAGAGCTTCCTGTTGTGGTACAATTCCTCCACGGCATGCCGGACTACCAGCTCCACATGGGTGGAGTCAATGACACTGATTACGTTTGGCATGCCTGCCAGTGCATAGCATGCTATTTTGTAAGTATTCTCCTCCTCCACAGTCCGTTGTAAACATATGTGGTCCCTTCAATGTTTCAGGAGGACATCTGGCACCTGGTTGAGCACATGGGAGAAACATGGTTGTGAGATGCCATGCAGCTGCCCCACTGTGCGCTGGTAGGTGCCTGTGGCAAGGAAGTGCAGCACAGACACTACCTTCAGCAAGGATGGGGTGCCTGTCCGGATGTTGTTGAGTCTTACCAGGTCGTCATGGATGAGGTCCACTATGTGCATATGATGTCCCTGTCCAGGCAGTACAGGGAGTGGATCTGTGCAGGGGTTATGTGAAATGGGCTGGCCCTTAGGCGAGGGATTGGTGGCTGCCTGCGGGGTACAACTGCCTGTACTGGTGGTATGTGCTGGCCCTGTCTTACTCTCCTTCTCCTCCGCTGCATTCCCTGGTTCAATGACTGCTGGAGTAGTAGCAGTGCAGGCATGTAGTAGCAGAGCAAGTGCTATAGGGGAGAAAAGCTAGGTGGCTAGGGACCTAATGCCCTTTCAATGGCGGGTGTCTGGGGCTATGCATATTACTGCATGTGTTAGCAAGGTAAGGTTCCAGGGCAGCCATATTGGTACTGGCATCAGAGGTTTTGGTAGCCACCACCTCCCTAGGTCCAATGGCCCCCGCATTACTCCCCATATCACTCGCAAAGCAAGATAATGGCTTCACAGTCTTAATGTCCCACTCATGAGCATCAAGGAGAGACATAATTAATGTTTTCAAAGCCTCCAACTCAGCCAAAACAATATGGCATTTGCAACCCTTTTGTCCCGCCCCCCCCCCACACCAGCTATGTCAGGGGTATTAAAAACAGGTGGATTGGAGGAAATGGGGTGGTTATGTGAACTAGAGAGACCTGTACAGGATGTAAATCCAAACCTTTCCAGTGCATATTGCTCTCTCTTATTAGATGCCTGGTGCATAGTAATAAGATTACCACCAGTACAAAGAGTGCAATCACTACCTGTACTTCTCGTTAAAGGGATACGTCTATTAGGGGTCAAAACTCCATTCCCAGATGGCTCATTCTGTGGCGTGGGGAATTGCTGAATGCCATGCCCCAGGCAATGTGGCCATTAGACCTGGCCACAGACCAGGGGCTCATTCTGTGCAACGATAGCCACCTCATCTGAGCCCTTTACCAAAATGTAATTTTTAGCGATCAGCACACCATCCTGCACACCACACTGCAGACCACCCTGCACCACACCACCGAATGGAAACTGCCCATTGTTGGCTTTGGGGTCCGCTGCTACCCCCTCACCCGTGCTCAAGATATGTAAAAAGGAAGGTATGTTATTGCACTTCCCGTCTTCATGCTTATCAGGTATGCAACTTCAGAATTTGACACCGGTTCCTTGCTTGTTTTCACAGGGTTGTTAGTCATGTTAGTCGTATTGGCACCTAGTGTGACAGCGTTCAGGTTATTTCTGCCTTGGGTTTGTGCCAAGCCCAAGGCTAGACCATGTACTCTGCAAAGTGGCAAATAGTCTGTGGACCTGCAGAGGTGCTGTGGAGCCCCAGGACATGACTGGTTGCACAGGGATCTGGCATTGGGTAACGTATCCCTGGATTGTACCCTAAGGATTTTACCTGGGCCTGGGAAATGGTCCAAGTGGGCAGTAGCAACTTTGGGTGGTTTAGCAGCACCTGGGGCATATCTGAATGGCTCCCAGGTGAAGTGCCCCATGTTTACTGCGCATATGATATTGCATATCATTAATAACCATTAAAATGAAGTGAAAAAAGTTGGTCAAAGTGACATTGAGCCCACAGGTTAAGTGGTCACTGGGCTTGGCCAGAGCAAAGGCACACTGGCTACTTTGCATGACTTAATGTGGCGTGGGGAATTGCTGAATGCCATGCCACAGGCAATGTGGCCATTAGACCTGGCCACAGACTAGGGGCTCATTCTCTGCAACGATAGCCACCTCATCTGAGCCATCTACCAAAATGTAATTTTTAGCGATCAGCAGACCATCCTGCACACCACACTGCACACCACCCTGCACCACACCACCGAATGGAAACTGCCAGTGTTGGCTTTGGGGTCCACTGCTTCCCCCTCACCCGTTCTCAAGATATGTAAAAAGCAGGGTATGTTATCGCACTTCCCGTCTTCATGCTTATCAGGTATGCAACTTCAAAATTTGACCCCGGTTCCTTGCTTGCTTTCACAGGGTTGTTTGACATGTTAGACATGTTAGTTGTATTGGCACCTAGTGTGACAGCGTTCAGGTAATTTCTGCCTTGGGTTTGTGCCAAGCCCAAGGCTAGACCATGTACTCTGCAAAGTGGCAAACAGACCGTGGACCTGCAGAGGTGTTGTGGAGCCCCCAGGACTTGACTGGTTGCACAGGGATCTGGCATTGGGTAACGTATCCCTGGATTGTATCCTAAGGATTTTACCTGGGCTTGGGGAACGGTCCAAGTGGGCAGTAGCAACTTTGGGTGGCTTAGCAGCACCTGGAGCATATCTGAATGGCTCCCAGGTGAAGTGCCCCATGTTTACTGCGCATATGATATTGCATATCATTAATAACCATTAACATGTAGTGAAAAAAGTTGGTCAAAGTGACATTGAACCCACAGGTTAAGTGGTCACTGGGCTTGGCCACAGCAAAGGCACACTGGCTACTTTGCATGACTTAATGTGGCGTGGGGAATTGCTGAATGCCATGCCCCAGGCAATGTGGCCATTAGACCTGGACACAGACCAGGGGCGTGGCCTGGGCGCAGGGAGTGAAGAGGTCTTAAGACAGAGCACCCGTCTCGATCCTGCTATAATCCTGATTCCGAACGCAGTAGTGGTGCTTAGGAGGTGGTGGAGCGACCTAGAGATGTGGGAAGGGATCCTCCAAGCCCCTGTAAAAACTTTGCCAGAAATCGTTTTCTATTCGTGGCTGGAGGGGCTGCAGAAGTCAAGGTCCCACCTGCGAATGAAGATGGCGCTGTGATGTGAAGTGGGGGAGTGAGGACCGGCTCTACGACAGCCAACGCCTGGACCCTGATAGAGCCTAGCAGCAGAACGGGGCAAGCGAGGAACGAACTGGGGGGCACAGACGGCCCACATTGCTTCTGCAGACCACTAAATGGGTATGGTTTAGAGTGGAGCAGCCTCGGCCCATGACCGAATGAAAGAGAGGGATGTCGAGGGTAAGCCGCACACTGCGACACAGTCAGTGTTGAGGCTACGGCTCGCTGCAACGAGCAATGGCGAACGCTGGATACCAGTGGTGGCAACAAGAACACAGGCATTCGCAAAAGCTAGCCCACGCCCACGCAAGGCGAGGCGTTCTAGTGGGGCTGACATACTGCAATGTAGCGCCATTACGGAAGACAGCACACGGTTCTGGGTGAATCCTCCTGCCTCCGAGTGCCGGAACTAACGTGGATGCAGGGTGTCATATGGCCTGTGATGGTGGGGTTCACATAACCCATGACAGCGGAGTAACGTCCGAGATTGAGGTACGCTTGGGACGATGCCACGACTACCCACAGGGAGCAAAAGAGTAACAGGAACAGACTGAGGAGCATAGAGTGCGGAGCGGCCCCGTTATACTGCAGGCGGCGTTGCGCAGTGGGCGCAAACCAAAGAAGCGAGATCATCCGAGCAGAGAGGATCGATTACTTTAAGGACGCATTGTTGGTTTGGCGCAATATTGCTGCAAAGTGCACTATTGAACGTGTTTCCCCGGGAAGGTCTGTGACAATTGCTGAGTGCACACACAGGGCACGGAGTGCCGGCGGTGAACTAATGCTTTGCTAGAACTATAACATAACACGACCAAGCAACCTGCTTGAATGCTGAGACTGCAGGGAGAAGTGAAATACTACCGGTCCCAGGAATAGGAGTGTGGGGCTATGGATTGAAACATTGAAAGCAAGCCGGCATGATATAATTGAAGGTCCCTAAACCCTAAAGTGCACAGTCCATTCTGATATGTGCCAAATGATAGCAGGTTTGCTTTGAGATCCCCCCACTGGATATCCGGCGGGAACTGAATGGAAACTAGCAGATAGGGCAACTGATTGCGGAACACGGAAGAGACGGTGTGGACTGCTGGGTGACAACCTAACCAGTGGGTTGAGTGCTGTGCTGGTCAAAGGTACTGGGGCCCCGGGGGCAAGATTGATGGTGCTGCTGGCGGACGCACAGGAGTAATATTGGCGTCATTGGTGGGACACCCTGCAGGAATTTGATGGCTTGCACATTGGAAAACCGGTGTGGCCTGCTAACGCCACTAGCAAAAGAGGAAGGGTAACTGTCCAGCAGCACGTGGGGCAACACTAAGTCATCGGCAGTGGCACATCTATACCTCACATAACAAAGAAGATCTGGGCTGGGGGATACTGAATGCTGCACAGCCATGTCACACTGCAAGCAACACCTAGCGGAGAAAGCCACATGTGGGCACGGGATCCCCAGAGCAGGGTGGAGCAGCACACTGAGGGGTGGTGTGTGTAGCCTGGCATTGCCTAGAAATACGGCGGTAGTGCTGCTCAAGGAACAGCGAGACGACAAGAGGTGACAAGGTTGTGCTGCCAACGGAGTCTCCACATAGCGAACAAAATGCTGGCGACAATTATTACACTGCAGGTGACCACCGAATTACACGGACTGCTGACCTAGTGGACTGCCGTGGCTGGAGATATAAAGTTGCATCAGTGGACGCAAGGGTATGTCCCCCTCCAGAGGGAAACAGAATGCCACAATCATGGACTCTTTTAATAATGCATCCAGATCTCGTAAATCAACACAGGGCAGTGCTGCGGCACAAAACGACACAAAAACACTGATTCTGGCAACAAAGAGATGATTGAGTGCTGGCTGTGATTGTTGACGAAAATTGAAGAGGCCAAAGTTGATATGCAGCTTATCAGGCAGAAGGTACGCAACCTGGCGAAGAGAGTAACGGCAGCAGAGACAGGCCTAAAGGAAACCAGCGATACCACGAAAGACCTGGAAACAAGACTGAAGGAGTTGGAGAGGAGAAATGCTGGGCTGGAATCGCAGTCTGAAGACGCAGAGGGGCGAGCGCAGCAAAACAATATAAGATTGCAGGGAATTCATGAGGGACTGGAGGGCCCAAACCCCACAGGATATATGGAAACCTTGCTACTGCAAGAGGTCGGAGCTAGCAAGCTCACACAAGGATTTGCAGTGGAGAGGGCCCACAGGTCCCAACAGAAATGACCACAGCCGGGGTCGCATCCTCGTCCGATCATCGCAAAGATTCTGTCATGACCACTGCTTCCAAAGAGTCAGGACCTACCCAACATCCTTGGAAGCAGGCTCATAACATATACCATCGGCACCAGCAAGTCCCAATAGGGACCTTTTGGACCTTGTCCTGGCACCGCTGGTGCCAGGCTCATAGCATGGACCCGTCCCGGCACAGGAAGCGCCGGGCTCATAACAAGTGTGAAAGTGCTTGGGTGGACCTACCTGCAGCAGACCATGCTGCTTACTTACCAGCAAGATGATGTTTCACTCTCTTCTGGCAGGGACTACTTTTCCTTCTGGGTGGGGCAGACACCACTCCCTGGATCATTGATGCTGGACCCCTTCTGGAAGCAGGAACTCTTTTGCCTGGGCGAGGCTGTGGAAGAAGACACCTAAGCACTCCTATGGACTATTTAAACCACACCCGATTGGTGCAACGTGCTTCGCGTTATTCTGCATCTGCAGCAGGACGCTCACCGTGTCAGCTCCAGCGAATCTTCAGTTCCGGATCCTGTGAATACGAAAATTACCTGCTGGGAACCAATCTTCAGTCTTCAGCAGCTCCTGCAAAACAAAAGGCACAGGTTAGGCAAAGGCAAAGTTAGCGGTTCAACTTACCCGATCCATCGGCAGCATTCAAGGCGTTCTTTCTGCATTTCTCGTCCGGCATCGGGCCTGCAAAGACAAAGAACATTGGTTAGTAACGCTTAGTTACAAAACTGCTTACCTGTGTTACGCTCGCTCCAACTCTGCTCGCGCTGCATTCCGGCACCTGTAAAGACAAAAGAGAGATTAAGGTGCATTCTACAGCCCTAGAGCAGCCTTTCTACTTACGTGCCTTCGTATTCACCATCTTCTTGTTACGCTCTCTGCCACGAACCTGGGGGAGCATCTTCTTCGGCACCGACAGCATCTGAAAAGGAAAAGACATAGACATTAAGGAGATAAGACATTTGAAGAGAGCAATCTAAAGGGAACTTTAATACTTACAAGTCACGCTCGTGCAGCTCACGGCGGCATCGCTCTCAACTTACCCTCTGCAATCAAGAGGCTGAACTCATATTAAGTGAAGTAACTGGACCCAGCGCCCCTGCACAAGACGCAGGATGGAGAGCCCAGCATTCACCTATTTAAGGTGAGCACAACAATCGACCAAGTACCACGGGAAGAGAGGGAGAGAGGGGCTTGGAACTTCTCCCAACCTTCCAGCCACTAATACCTTGATTTTCCACTTGCAGACACCTCACCCTTCAGGTCAAACTTTCGGTGAGAAAGGGGCCAAATCCGGGAGCCAAACGAATCCTACGCCTAACGTTGAAGACGGTTTCACCGCCCAGTCAAGACCCGCGCCTCCCAGGGAACCAGGTGAGCGTTACAGAACGCGAAGCCTTACCACATATTTCCCGCCCAGGCGCAATGGAAACTTCAGACGCAGACCAATTGGCCCAGTTGCTCGGGGAGTTGAGAGCAGAAGTACACGCAGCGCGCCAGGAATCAAATGCCCTAAGGAGGGAGTTAGTGGTTTCTAAGGAACGAACAGACGATTTGGCTAGACAATTGTTGCAAGCCCAAGCGGGACAAACTCCTCTGCCTACCCCTGGGGGGAGCCATGCTCCAACGACTTCCTCTAATCCGGTGCAAATTAATCTACCAGGAAATGTACCTTTGGCCCCGCCCGAACGCTTTTCAGGTGATCCGAAAAGATATGCTGTGTTCATCAATCAGTGTCGTTTGCACTTTTTGTGTAGACCTGCCGCTTTTCCAACGGACCAGGCTAAGGTGGCCTTCGTGCTCTCATATCTTAGTGGCAGTGCCGCAGATTGGTCTATTCCTTTAGTGACTCAGGATAACCCTATTCTTCATAATTTCCAGGACTTCCAAGCTAGTATGGAAAGATTGTTCGCAAGACATTCTCAGGGACAGGCCCTGGACAATGAACTTCTTTCACTACGACAGGGCAATCAAGATCTTCTGGCCTACATTGCATCATTTAACAGACTAGTGGTTGAAACCGGATGGCCTGAGGATAAGAGGATCACCCTTTTCTACAGAGGCCTGCGTGGAGAACTTAAAGACGTTCTGGCTCAGGTGGTGAATCCTCCACAAGACTGTTCCAAATACATCGATCTGGTGGTTCAATTGGATCATAGAATACAAAATCGAAAAGCCGATCGTTCCAGAATTGAGACTCAAACTTTTTCAAGACCACAGAGTTCCGCTAAAGGAAATGATACCGTGGAACCCATGCAGATTGGGGTTGTGAAAGGACCTCTAACCCAAAAGGAAAGGGAAAGGAGAAGACAACTGCAATTGTGCCTCTATTGCGGAAACTCAGGGCACTTCCTTCAAGATTGCCCAGTGAAACCAAGGAAGAAGACAGTAGGAGCTTCCGATAAAGGTGCCAAAGGTTCAGAGTCGGAAAACGACCTCGCCCGACAAGTGTAGAGGTCCGCTTGCCGAGCGTTAAAACCAGTTCTTTGACCTCACATTTCATCATGCCCATGGTCCTCGTGAGTCCAGAACAACCCAATCGTATGCATGCCATTAAAGCATGCATTGATAGTGGCGCAATCAGCAATTACGTGGACTGTGAATTGGCCGCCAGGATGAATCTATCTCTTTGTCCTAAAACGGTGAAAGACGTCATCACCACCGTGGATGGTACGGAAATAGCTTCCGGACCAGTAACTCACACCACCATGGAAGTGACGTTGGTAAGCCAAGATGGACATCAAGAGAAGATCGTGTTTGATGTGATCAAGGCTCCGCAGTTTCAAGTTATCCTGGGAATCCCTTGGTTGGAGAAACACAATCGCCAAATCGATTGGCGAGCAAAGACAATCCGGTTTCCAGAATGCGCTCCTACCTGTTATCCTCAGCCTCCCACTAAGCTAGTAGCAACTACTTCTGAGAGTCCTCACCTGCCTCCTGAATACCGGGAATTTCAAGATGTCTTTTGGAAAGATCAAGCTAATTCGCTGCCTCCTCACAGATCATACGACTGCCAGATAGACTTGATTCCGGGATCCACTCCTCCGTGCAGTCGAATTTATGCCCTCACAGAACCTGAAAATCTTCACCTGAGGCAGTATTTGGACCAGTGCCTGGCTAATGGATTTATCCGTCCTTCGAAGTCCCCAGCCTCTTCAGCTTTGTTCTTCGTTCCAAAAAAAGAAGGAGACCTAATAACATGTATAGATTACCGTGCCCTGAACCAGATTACGATTAAGAACAGATATCCGTTACCATTGATCCCTGAACTTCTTGACCAAGTTAAAAGTGCCTGTATCTACACAAAGCTGGACCTCAGAGGAGCTTACCATTTAGTACGAATAAAAGAGGGCGACGAATGGAAGACGGCCTTTCGTACTAAATATGGACTGTTTGAGTATCAAGTAATGCCCTTTGGGTTATGCAACGCACCGGCTGCCTTCCAGTATTTTATGAATGACGTCCTCAGAGAGCTCATTGACGTATGTGTAGTTGTCTATATTGATGACATTCTGGTCTACTCGTCCTCTGAGGCGGATCATCGAAAACACGTCACGGCAGTACTGGAGAGGCTCCGAAAACACAGACTTTTTGCAAAGCTGGAGAAATGCGTTTTTCATGTCACTGAGGTCGAATTTTTGGGATTTATTTTGTCACCTAATGGAGTCCACATGGACTCAAGAAAAGTGGACGCTATCATTAAGTGGCCCTCACCAACGTCTGTGAAAGGAGTTCAAAGCATGTTGGGCTTCGCCAACTTTTATCGTAGATTTATTCCTGATTTTTCTCGAGTAGTCCAACCCATTACAGCCCTTCTCAGAAAGAATAAACGTTTCGAGTGGTCTACGGAGGCTGAACAAGCTTTTCAGGAACTAAAAACAAAATTCACCTCGGCTCCAGTTTTAAAACATCCTCGCCTGGAACTTCCCTATATCGTGGAGACTGATGCTTCCAGTCTCGCAATGGGAGCAGTGCTTTCGCAAAGAGACCCAGAAACAAACCAGTTACACCCAGTGGCATTTTGGTCGCGCAAATTTTCGGCTCCCGAAATCAACTATACCATTACAGATAAGGAACTTTTGGCTATTAAGAGCCTCATTACACGGATGGCGGTAGGGATTTACCGTTACCGGTAATGGAATACCGGTAACGTTAAATCCCCATGCGGATCACGACCCGGCACACCGCTATTAGCGGCATCGCAAATTACGGTGCCACTAATAGCGGGCAGGCCGTGTGCGCGCGACCCTCCATCCCGTAAATTACGCCATGCCGCTATTAGCACAGCATCACAAGGCCAGTGGACATGCTAATAGCGGCATGGTAAATCCACCCAAACCCCTTACCGCCATGGTGCTAATACCGGCATCGCGGACCACCCGTTAAGAGGAATGAGCAGTGTTCCCACCTGCCACAGGTGGACACAATCAGCACAGGTGGAGGCAATGGAGACTGTGGCAGCTCAAAAGGAGCACACCACACCCCTTCCCCCACCCCTTCCCACACAAAGATGGTTCCAATACTGGCAGCAATACATGGCCTGGGGGACCTCATTGCAGCGCAGCTGATACTACAACAGGCAGCACAAAGGAGACGCAGGAGGAGGAGGAGGAGGAGGAGGAGGAGGGCAAGACAGGCACAGCAAGCACCACAACGGCACCTATTCATACCACAGAGGCACCCACCAATCCCCAGGATCAGAGCCAGTCCATTCAACCTAACCCCTGAGCAGATACACACCCTGTACCGTCTGGACAGGGTTACCATCACCAGCATCGTGGACATGATCCACGACGACATTGTGAGCCTCATAGACATCAGAACTGCCATCCCCCCGCTACTGAAGGTGGTGAGTGTGCTCCACTTTCTGGCCACAGGCACCTACCAGCATACAGTGGGACACATGCATGGCATCTCACAACCAGTATTCTAACGCACGCTGAACCAGGTACTCGATGCACTCCTGAAGCATGCACCTGAACACATATCCATGCCACGGACTGCCCAGGAGATTGCAAACACAAAAGTTGGCTTCTATTCACTGGCAGGCATCCCAAGTTGCATTGGGGCCATCGACTGTACACATGTGGAATTGGTGGTCCCACATCACAATGAAGTAGTGTACCGAAACAGGAAGCAATTCCACTCTATCAATGTCCAAATGGTATGTGACGCCAACAAGATAATCACACATTGCTGTGCCAGATTTCCAGGATCAACACATGATTCCATGGTCCTGCGGAACTCAACTATCCCACGCTACATGGAGCGACACCCCGGACAACGTTTGTGGCTACTCGGTGAGTAGCAGGGCAAGCACATGGCAACGTGATTGGGGGGGGGAGAGAAACATACTGCAACTGGGAGTGATTGGGGGGGGAGATACATACTGCAACTGGGAGTGATTGGGGGGGAGATACATACTGCAACTGGGAGTGATTGGGGGGGGGGAGAGATACATACTGCAACAGGGAGTGATTGGGGGGGGGAGATACATACTGCAACTGGGTGTTGACTGTCGTCCGTAGGAGAAATGGACATACAGATGTACACCAATGTGCATCCGGGAAGGCCACGATGTACTTGAGAAGAACCCACATGCAATTTGAAGCTGCACAACATCGACAACAATGCAGGTTGCTAAATATCACACATCCATCCACATTGAACATCCTACCACGCCACATTTCACACGAATCTGCAACATGGCGTCAAGATAGTAATACACAATCAGCGCAGCACAACATCAATCCAGCAATGCGCACTTGAATGCATGCAAAGGGATCACCCCTAGACATAGCACTGAACCACACACCTATAGCACCACTGAAGTGATGCCTCACAGCATGGCCACATTGGTGTCAGAATGTCAGTACACTCGCAGTGTGGTACCAAATTTGCCTGGGAATGGGACACCTAAGACCTGGCCTCACCCAGGACATGTCAAATACTGTTGGAGGCATTAATGTTGCATTACTACTTGCAGGGTCAACCTCCCCCTTGCACGTTGCTGCCACACAGACTATCTGCATGTATGCTGTCAATTCAGTACTTGAATCACAATGCAATGTCAATTAGTGTGATGTGAACAGGCCGCTCTTGAGGTGAACAGTAACAGGACCCTGTTCATTCCCCCATACAGGTGATGCGGGCTATCCCCTGAAGACCTGGCTCCTCACACCTGTACGGAACCCACAGAACAGGCACGAGGAGGAATACAATCGTGCACATACCCGTACCCGCATCGTGATCGAGCAGACTTTTGGACTTTTGAAGTCACGTTTTAGGTGCATTAGCAGGTCTGGTGGTGCTCTCCTGTATGGACATGAGAAGGTGGCCAAGATCACCATGGCATGTGTCATGCTGCACAATATGTGTATCAGACGGAATGTGCCACTGCCCCCTGACGTTGAAATAGAAGCACCTGATGAGGATGATGATGGTGATGAGGACGGAGGTGAAGGGGATGCAGGTCTTGCAAGAGGGGATGGGCAGGAGGGACGTGCTGTGAGACAGCATCTGATCAACCAAATATTCTGAGGAACATGTTTTCGTACTGTCACATGGTAATGGGGAGTAATGCACTGGTGTATGTTTTCGAGCACACAATGGACCCTGTCCCCAATAAAGTACACACACACAATGAAGTTGTCCAAGCCAGTGTTTAGATCAGAAACCAGTGTATTGAGTAACATTAAGGTGTGAAAGTGCAAGTCCCAAAACATCCCACCACCCTTCCCCCCACCCCCACAACAGACCCATAACACCCTTCCCCCCACCCCCACAACAGACCCATAACACCCTTCCCCCCCCCCCCCACAACAGTCCCTCATGTGTTTGCCAAGTTTGCCCTGGCCTATGCACACATAGGGATCTCTATCGACCCCCTATTTTCAATAGTCCTCGGGGGGATTCAGAGGGCTGGCAGATGTGCGCCTGGTGGTGCGCGTTGAGCGATGGAGGGGGCTTGTTTGTCTCGACCCAGAAGATGAGGATGGGGCAGACTGGCCTTGTTGGGAAATGTGGCGGTCCATAGTGTCAGCCATGCGTACCAGGACCTCCCTGAGCCTCCCTATCTCATCGCACAGCCTGTTGGTGTTGGCGTCCATCCGCTCTGTGGAGTGCCTCAACGCCTCCACGATGTTCTCACTGCGATTGGCAGCCTCCTCAACATGCTGGCCAACCAGCACAGACAGCTCTTGTTGGCGCTGCAGGATGGTGGTCAATTTGAGGCCAGTGCTGGGTGACTGTGCACTTGAGGCTGTGCCCTCGGATGCATCCACTACAGCAGGTGATGCCAACATGGGGGACATGATTGCAGGGTTGGTGTCCTCAACTGTGGAATCAGACGCAGGGGTCTGGAATGGCACTGGCTCTGGTGATCCAGGGGTGCTTGGGGTGTGCATCTCCATGGCCTGGTCTAGGGTGTCCTCCAGATCGGATAGGGGGGCAGTGGCGGCTGCCTCACCAGTGGAGCTTGCCGCAGCTGATGGTGGGCCCTCGGTGGCTGGCATTGGTGCGGGTGGGTTCACCACCGGTGGTGGGGCCGCAGTTGGTGGTGCAGCTAGTACTGCCGTGGCAGTGGCACTCCGACAAAGTTTGGCACTCGTCTGGTGGGGCCTGCCCCCCTTGCCCCTTGATGTTGTTGGGGTATCCGCCGGCTCCTGTGCCCTTGGCCTCTTGCATGTAGCTGTTGCCTGTGTTGCATCAGCGGCATCCTCCCCATCTGTATGTGAGCCTGTCAGGGACGAGAGGGGGGATGGCATTGGTTGCGTTTCAATATACTTGATGCAGATTACATGAATGATGCAGTTGTGGCAATTGGGACTTAGTGGTTGTGGATGCAGGTGATGTGCCAGTTCAATGCCTCATCCATGCATGGCTGTGTTTGGGACTTGTCTGTGGTGTTGTGTGCATGTGTGTGTGTGTGGGTCTGACACAGGCATGGTGAGGGATGGATGCATGTGTGGATGTGTGTCCATGCATGAGAGGAGTCTGTGCTCACATATGGGGGGTACAGTACATTCACATCGCATCCTGTCATGTGTACACTCACCTCCATCAGAAGTGGTACCCACGCCGAGCTCCATGCTGCCTACTCCCTCTATTGACTCGACGGCAATCATGTTAGCGCACGTCTCCTCCCATTCCTTCATCCGGATTGGGGATCCATCTCCACCAGCACTGGCAATGCGGTGGTTCTCAGCCAGGATGCCCCTCACCCGCAGCCTGAGGTCGTCCCACCTCTTCCTGCATTCGCGCACAGTGCGCGTGCTGGTGCCCACTGCACTGACTTTGGCAGCGACCTCTTCCCAGATGGCTTTCTTCCTCAACAGGGTTGGCCGGCGCATGTAATTCGCGAAGACCACCTCAGCATTCTCCGCAAGGGTCTGTGTCAACATCACCAATTCCTCATTGGTGTATTTTTCTTTGCGCTGCCTGTCAGTTGATTTCTTGAGTGCCTTAGGCATGATGCAGGTGTCCACAATTGTTTGGCACGGCTCACGAATCAATACAGGTCCAGGGGGCAGAGGATGGCAATGGATTGTGTTTTTAAAGATGGCCGCCGGGCTCTTTCCCGTTCCGGCGCGATGACGCTATTTCCGGTTCCGCAATTTTACGGTCACCGCTAATAGCGGTGACCGCTAATGGCGGTGACCGCTAATGGCGGTCACCGCAATTTGCATGTAGCGTGAGGGCGGAGGTGCTATCTGCACTTTCGTCAAAGCCGGTAAGGGACTTTTTTGGGACTTTTGCGGCATGGCGGTAGGGTCATTACCGGCATGGCGCTATGCTCGTGTCCGCGTACTCGTAATGGTACGTAATTAGCGCCCTCTTACGAGGGCGGACACGTTAATAGCGCCATGCCGCTAATATGCGGTTTTTAGCGCACAACGTGTAATGAGGCCCTAAGTCCGCCTTTAAAGCCTGGCGGCATTATCTCCTGGGAGCCCGACACACAGTCACCGTCATCACGGATCATCGTAATTTACAGTACCTTAAATCAGCCAAAGCTCAATCCTCTAGACAACTTCGCTGGGCATTATTTTTTGCCGAATTCGACTTTGTGATAACTTACCGACCAGGCAACAAGAATGGTAAAGCAGATGCTCTCTCCCGAATTGGAGTAGATGAACTCACGACCAATCCTGAACCCGTACCCATAATTCCGGAACAGAGAATCCTGGGTTTGATAAATGCACAATCCATTGAAGACATTGAAGCTAAAGTTAAAGAACTTCTGACTCCAGCAGAAGTGCAAGACTGGCAACTCAAGGGAAATGATTTCACAATGGATAAGAACTTACTATACTTTCGAGGAAGATTATATCTACCATGTACCGATTTACAAAGACAGGTGATCTCTTGTTACCATGACTCCTTAATGGAAGGACATCCCGGCATTGCCAAAACGTCGGAAAAGATAAAAAGACATTTCTGGTGGCCGTCTTGGAGAAAGGACATTAAGGATTTCATAAATTCCTGTGGTGTGTGCGCTCAAAGCAAAAGCCAGAAGGAGAAGCCAGCAGGCCTCTTACATCCAATAGACATTCCTCCACACCCGTGGCATACTCTCTCCATGGACTTCATCACGGATTTACCACCATGCTCCGGATTTAATACAATCTTAGTGATTGTGGACCTATTCTCGAAGATGGCTCATTTTATCCCATTGAAAGGGTTACCTACAGCTTCAATTCTGGCCCGAGAGTTCCTCGAAAACATCGTTCGGTTGCACGGCTTTCCTTCAGTTTTAATCTCAGATAGAGGAAGTCAATTTATTTCCCACTTCTGGCGGAGTTGTTGTGGCCTAGCCCAAATTGACGTAAGGCTTTCAACCAGCCATCATCCCCAGACCGACGGGCAGACCGAGAGGACCAACCAAACCCTGGAACAGTATCTGCGCTGCATGTTACAACAGTCGGAGGGCACTTGGAAAGACATTCTCTGGATTGCCGAGTACGCTTATAATAATTCAGTACATGCCGGAACCGGAAAAACTCCTTTTTTTCTTTTATATGGACTCCACCCTCGCACCTCAAATCTTGATCCACCTCAGACTCTTGGGACACCCGCTGTAGATCATCTGCATTCTACAATCACTCAAGCCTTTAAAGAGGCCACGTCTCACCTTAAGCGGGCCAAGGAACAATACAAGAAGTGTGCGGACATACATCGAAAAGAGGCTCCTCAATATCTTGTGGGAGATCAAGTCTGGCTATCCACCAAACATTTACCTCTAAAAGGACCGCGTACTTTCAATCCATGATACCTGGGACCTTACCCAATCACTGCCATAATTAATCCAGTGGCAGTTAAATTGGGCCTACCTGCCCATATGAAAATACATCCAGTTTTCCACGTTTCTCTACTGAAACCCATGCAACCTGGAACCCGTTTGACGAAATCTCCAGACCCTAATCTTGTGGACGGAGAACTGGAATTCGAAATACAAGACTTCTTAGACTCCAAGATTTCCAAATCAAAATTATACTATCTGATTGACTGGAAAGGTTATGGCCCCCAGGAACGATCTTGGGAACCGTCGGAACATGTTCATGCACCCAGTCTGGTTAAGAAGTTTCATCGAACTTTTCCTGATAAACCGAAACCCCCGGAGAAGACGAATTTGGGAGGGGCCTTGAGGGGGGGTGCTGTCATGACCACTGCTTCCAAAGAGTCAGGACCTACCCAACATCCTTGGAAGCAGGCTCATAACATATACCATCGGCACCAGCAAGTCCCAATAGGGACCTTTTGGACCTTGTCCTGGCACCGGTGGTGCCAGGCTCATAGCATGGACCCGTCCCGGCACAGGAAGCGCCGGGCTCATAACAAGTGTGAAAGTGCTTGGGTGGACCTACCTGCAGCAGACCATGCTGCTTACTTACCAGCAGGATGATGTTTCACTCTCTTCTGGCAGGGACTACTTTTCCTTCTGGGTGGGGCAGGCACCACTCCCTGGATCATTGATGCTGGACCCCTTCTGGAAGCAGGAACTCTTTTGCCTGGGCGAGGCTGTGGAAGAAGACACCTAAGCACTCCTATGGACTATTTAAACCACACCCGATTGGTGCAACGTGCAACGTGCTTCGCGTTATTCTGCATCAGCAGCAGGACGCTCACCGTGTCAGCTCCAGCGAATCTTCAGTTCCGGATCCTGTGAATACGAAAATTACCTGCTGGGAACCAATCTTCAGTCTTCAGCAGCTCCTGCAAAACAAAAGGCACAGGTTAGGCAAAGGCAAAGTTAGCGGTTCAACTTACCCGATCCATCGGCAGCATTCAAGGCGTTTTTTCTGCATTTCTCGTCCGGCATCGGGCCTGCAAAGACAAAGAACATTGGTTAGTAACGCTTAGTTACAAAACTGCTTACCTGTGTTACGCTCGCTCCAACTCTGCTCGCGCTGCATTCCGGCACCTGTAAAGACAAAAGAGACATTAAGGTGCATTCTACAGCCCTAGAGCAGCCTTTCTACTTACGTGCCTTCGTATTCACCATCTTCTTGTTACGCTCTCTGCCACGAACCTGGGGGAGCATCTTCTTCGGCACCGACAGCATCTGAAAAGGAAAAGACATAGGGCCTCATTAGGACCCTGGCGGAGAGGGTATTACGCCAGCGTAGTGCATGGCGTACCTCTCCGCCATACTACGAGTTCCCGTAGCGCCATGGAGGTTTTCTCCGCCTGGTTTTACCAGCCGGAGAAAACCATGGCGCTACGGGACCTCGTTGTTAATTACGCCACCGTATTTTACGGTGGCGTAATTAACTCCTTCCCCACTCCCATTATACCCTATGGGGCAAAAATGGGAATGGGGAAGGGCAGAATGGGGATTGGGGATTTACCGCTCCGCCGAGGTCGGAATGGGGCGGTAAATCCGCCAACCCCCATGGCGCTATCGGCGGCTTTCCGCCATGCTTCGCGGTGCATTTAGCACCGCGAAATCCGCCTGGGTCGTAATGAGGCCCATAGACATTAAGGAGATAAGACATTTGAAGAGAGCAATCTAAAGGGAACTTTAATACTTACAAGTCACGCTCGTGCAGCTCACGGCGGCATCGCTCTCAACTTACCCTCTGCAATCAAGAGGCTGAACTCATATCCAGTGAAGTAACTGGACCCAGCGCCCCTGCACAAGACGCAGGATGGAGAGCCCAGCATTCACCTATTTAAGGTGAGCACAACAATCGACCAAGTACCACGGGAAGAGAGGGAGAGAGGGGCTTGGAACTTCTCCCAACCTTCCAGCCACTAATACCTTGATTTTCCACTTGCAGACACCTCACCCTTCAGGTCAAACTTTCGGTGAGAAAGGGGCCAAATCCGGGAGCCAAACGAATCCTACGCCTAACGTTGAAGACGGTTTCACCGCCCAGTCAAGACCCGCGCCTCCGAGGGAACCAGGTGACCGTTACAGATTCTAAACTTTCAAGACAGAGAAGTCATACGAAAATATTCACAAGAGAGTGGAGACATATGACGAGACAACACTAAAATAGCCATATATCCGGATTACACCCCTGCAGTCCAAAGGGCCAGAAAATCCTTTGTGCCAATACTCAGACAAGTGAACATCAAGTACATGTTCATGTATCCATCACGGCTTAATGTGATCTATAAAGGTTGTGCTATTTTCCTTGAAACTCCGGCTGCGGCCGCCATTTGGCTGGAGCATAACAACTTAGATAAAGGAGAGGAAGCTGTCACATGAGTAGTGAACAGCCTGAACAGGGTGCTGAGAGCGAGGGAACTCTGTAATTTATTAAATGGGTCGTTAAGATATGCTGAATCAGCACAGACACTGAATGTAACCACGTAAATGAATGTTAGGTTAGACGGGGGCGGCGTCTGGCCACTTATCCTGGGCTAATAGGTCTAACCCACCCAAAGGTCAGTGTTGGCCTGTTGCCGACACAATTCAACTCGCACACGAAGGCCTGGATGGGTCATAACGGTGCAGGGGTGCCTGAGCGCTGCTGGAAGGGAGCAGCAGCTGGGCACGAATGTTGGGTTTTGTTGGTTGTTTGGACCTTTTAATGTTCTTCACATGCACAGGTGAACAGAGGAGTATGGTCAGTTGAGCTGGCAGAGGGATTTGTCTGGTTGCTGATATTAAGGCGGAAGTGGGGGCAGATATGTGGACATTGTGCGGGTGGGTGGGAAGATGGAGAGGCATAGGGAAGCAGCCTTATACAGCCATGGCAGCTAACATCAAGGTATTGACATGGAATGTATGGGGAATGGGAACATACTTGCGCAGAAACCGCGTGAAATCCTTCATTGGCAGAAAAAAGGTGTCCATTGCTTTGTTGCAGGAAACCCATCTCGTGGAGGGTGAAATGTCAAAAGTGAAAGAGCATTGGGGCAGGGGGGGCAGGGGTACGTAGTGGCATACTCCAAATATGCCTGTGGGGTCTTTACTTGGATAAACCCCACTGTGCCCTTCAGGTTGCTGGGGATGGAGGCTGATGCAGACGGGGGGGGGGTATCTGATAGTACGGGGTCACATATAAAATGTAGAAGTGTGCATTATCAATTCCCACTTCCCCAATCACATAATCCCATCTCACCTTAATACGCTATGCGCTAAAATGACGCCATATCGGAACTGTTTTTCATCGGGGGGGACTTCAGTTGTGTTAGGGATCTTGATTTAGACAGGTCCCTCCCACCTGTGAATCGATCAGGGTTGGCTTCTGTGGCACTGAATGCATTACTGCGGAACTTGGATCTCGTAGATGTGTGGAGGGAGTTACCCCCTGGTGACAGGCGCTATTCGTATTTCTCTTCACCCCATTGCCCATACACTAGGATAGACTACCTACTTGTGGGTAGAACCCAGCTACCAGAAATCTAGGCAGGTCAATCACGGACCACTCACCACTCCTGCTGGAATGGAGGATGCTAGGTCCAAGGCCCCCCATACCGATGTGGCGTATGCCTGTAGACGTCTTAACAAGCCAAATCTTCAGGGATGGGCTCATATCAAAACTAGAGGAATACTTGCAGCGAAATGTGGGTAGTGTGAAGGCCCAGGCCACAGGTGCACGGTGTGGGAGGCAATGATTGTAGTGGTGAGGGGGGAGGTCATTGCCAGTGCGGGAGGCATCCGAAAGTCACTGAGTGTCAAACTGGAGAGAAAGGAGGAAGACATTGGGAGGATGGAGGCTCAAGCACTGGGTAACCAGGATGAAGAACTAAGCCTGGCAGAAGCTAAAAGACACTGTCAGGACGCCTGGGAGAGGCTGGTGTAATATGATTACAGGGTTAGAACCGCTAGGGCACACGGCTGGTGTAATATGATTACAGGGTTAGAACCGCTAGGGCACACGCTGAGGGAGATAAGCCGAGTAGACTATTGTCATGGCTGTGTAAGAGAGAACATCCGAGGCACTTAACCATGGAACTCACAGACGACGAGGGCATCATACATAAGTCAGCAGGCAATTAATGACACCTTTACCGAATTTTATTCCCACCTACACAGGCATGAGGAATTGGTACCCCAGGATGACATATCAGACACTTTAGAAGAAATAGGTTTGCCAAGGTTGGGTAGTACACAGAGTGAGGCGTGGGAGCAAGACACATTGGTTGAGGAAATGCGCGAATCAATTAAATCGCTGGCCACTAGCAAAACTCCCGGGAGTGATGGACTCCCTCCAGAGTTCTATAAAGTATACGCATCAGTTTTGACCCCAGTGTTGCATGAGGTGTTGAAAGAGGCCTACGAAAAGGGATTGCTCCCAACAAGTATGAGAGAAAACCTAGTGATCCTAATCCCCAAGATAGGGAAGGCCACTGACAAATGTGATTCATATCGGCCACTGGCAGTGTTAAATTATGATATTAATGACATTATTGGTGAAACAGCTATCTACGGTGATTGGTGAACTGATATACGGAGATCAAAATGGTTTCATACCGGGCCGCAGCACAGCCATGAACCTGCGCCGACTACAACATGTTATAGCACAAACGGCTGACTCAAAGGCGCAATATGCAATAATCTCGTTAGATGCAATAAAAGCGTTTGATTCACTGTACTGGGAATGGCTGCTTGATGTATTGAAAGAGTTTGGGTTCGGTGAACAGTTAATTAAATTGATAAAGAGACTATACACTGCACCGATGGCAAGGGTTAAGTCCGGGAGGCTACGGTCGTCGGCCTGGGATATACAAAGGGGCATCAGACAAGGGTGCCCTCAGGGGGGGTGCTGTTGAGCAGCCGACAAGATGGCTGCCTAGCTTTTTGGCTCCGGGCACGGCCGCTCTTCATCTGTTGACATCTGCGGTCAATTACTTTGCCACGCTTTCCAACCTGTCCCCCTGCCCTGCTGACATCTGGGGCTACCTGCGGGTGAAATTTGGCCCCGAATTGGACCTCTGAGCCCAGCATACGGCCCGTTTGCCTCCCCTCCACGCTGGCCCTGGTGATTACAGAGGCGCGCGGCAGCCTCTTGCGGCGCCCGCCACTGCCTGTGCCTCTGCACCTCTGGAGCTGGTGCATCCCACCTGCCTGACCTCTTCGTGATCATTGCTGGGCCTGACCACCTGGAGGCCCGGGCCGTGCGCGGTACGCGCGGTCCACCCTCTGGACTGGAGCCGTTACGAGCGGGGCGAGCTTCTGCACCGTGCTGGCGCTGGGATCCCGAAGCTGCAGGCTGCCTGAATACTGGTAGGCTATGTGGGAATCCAGGTTATATGGGGAGGGGACTTGAATCTTTTTCTAGACACTGTTCTAGACAGGACTGGGACTGCCACCCGATCTCTATCTAGTGCTGCACGCAGGCTACATGGCCACATTGGAAACCTTAACATCTGTGATGCCTGGAGGACGTTATACCCCCAACGGCGGGAATATACTTATTACTCGATGGTGCATGATAGTTCATCTAGAATAGACCTGTTCTTCGTATCAAGGGAAATCATGGGTAGGGTTGGGGGGTCCCGGATCTTGCCCCGCACATTGTCAGACCATGCCCCAATTACACTATCCGTGGAGTTGGGAACACCTGTACCGACATTCAGCACCTGGCCCTTAAGGACATTGGGCCTCATTATGCGGTAGGCGGTAAGGGTTTACCGGTACCGGTAAGGGCACCGGTACCGGTAAACCCTTACCGCCTTACTACGAGTTCCCTTTGCGGGACCCGACCTTAACGGCTGGTTTTATCAGCCGTTAAAGTAGGGTGCCGCAAAGAGACCTCGGTGCTAATTACGGTACCGCAATTTGCGATACCGTAATTAGCTCCTTCCCCATTCCCATTATGCCCTATGGGGGCAAAAATGGGAATGGGGAAGTGCCTTGGTGAATAGGGAATTACCGCCCCCGCTCACCTTGGAGTAGGGTGGTAATTCCGCCATCCACCAAGGCGGACACGGTAAAATACCAGCGGCAACCATGGCGCTAATAGCGCCATGGTTACCGCCTACCGTGTAAGGCCCATTGTGTTTAAGGCCGAAATACTGGCTGATATTGAGACTTTTTTTTAGAACAATTCCCTCCAAGCCACGTCTGCTGGGGTTAGGTGGGACGCCTTCAAAGTGTACATTAGGGGTATGTCTATATCAAGGTATGATGGAATTCTGAAAGCTATTAGAGCTGCCCTCGATCGTTCCGAAGTCAAACTGAGGCAGCTGGAGTTGCAGTGCTCCACGGGTGCTGACCTCGCCATACTCGCCCAAATCAGCAGAGAACTCCAGACTTACAATGCACTTGCTACTAACGAAGTCCAATACTTTAGCTGCCCACAGGCCGCCCGGAAATATGGTGATGGGGACAGGCCGGGGAAAACATTAGCGACACTTGTAAGAAGGGAACTTGGCCGGGCTCAAATTGCCTCTATCAAAGACGAGCAAGGCAACGCACAGTGGGCGGACCAGCAAATCCTAGACACATTCACTGAGTTTTACAGGTCCCTCTACTCCCATCCTGCTGAACACACCGCACAACACATGCGTGAACTCCTTGACCCGATTCCCACCACATGCATCTCCCCCCTCACCCGGGACCAGCTTGACTCCCCAATCACACTGGACAAGATAGTCACTGCCATCTCAGACTTGCCCAAAGGTAAGGCGCTGGGCCCGGATGAGTTTATTACAGAATTCTATCAGGAACACATCGCTATACTGGCCCCCAGGTTGCTCGAAGTTTGGGACGAATCACTCCGTGCTTCCATTCTTACTCCCTCCTTGCGTGAAGCTGCCATACCGGTATTACTTAAGCCTGGTAAGCCTGACAATGAATGTGGATCATATAGGCCTCTCTCTCTCATGAACCTGGATACAGAAATCTTTGCCAAAATCATAGCAAATCGCTTTCTGCCCATCATGACATACTTGGTTCATGAGGACCAGGCAGGCTTCATCCCAGGGCGGTCCACCTCCCATAACATCAGGAGGCTGTTTAATGTAATGTCCCGCATTGACCAAGATGCGCAGGCTGTGGCGGTCACCCTAGATGCTCAGAAGGCCTTTTGTTCTGGTCTTGTGGAGGTACATGTGGCTAGTGTTGGAGACAATGGGTATTGGCCCAAACATGATTGGGTACATTAAATAGTTATATGCGTCCCCTGTAGCGCGGGTACGAGCTAATTCATTGCCATCTAACCTGTTCACTCTTTTTAGGGTTACCCGACAAGGATGCACCTTCTCCCCGATCCTCTTTTCCCTAGTAATAGAGCCAATGGTGGATTATGTCTGTGCACGCCATGCCCGCAAGGGAATAAGATTGAAAGATGACCCCGAAATGATATCCCTGTATGCGGATGATGTACTATTATACATCAGAGATCCCACTACCCATCTTGACCCCATACTGAGAGACATCACTCGCATTGGCACCCACTGGGTTCACAATGAATTACTCAAAGTCTGAGATGTTCCCACTCACTAGATCTACCCAACAACCCACCATTGAATATCCTCTCTGCTGGTCCCCGTGTGGTGACAGGTATTTGGGTGTTCAGATAAGCCTAACCAAACCTGACTTGCTTGCCGATAACTACCTGGCGGTAGCACAAACAGTCGAGGCAAAAATAGCACGTGGCGTGCTCTTCCATTATCCATGGCTGGTTGGCTCTCCCTCATTAAAATGATTCTACTTCCCAAGCTCCTTTACACTTTTAGTAACATAACTGTATGGCTTGGGAGGGAATACTTTGCCAAACTAGACACACTATGCGCGCAGTTCCTGTGGCACTCTGGCGCAGTGCGCAAGAAGTGGACCAACATGGTGCTTCCATACAAACATGGGGGATTCACGGCTCCTGATCTAACACTATATTGGACTGCGGCCCAGGCCCAACACGCCTCTCACTGGTACCCTGGCTCTCAAACGCGTCCGAATGCTAAATTGGAGGGGCTGGCAGTGGCCGGCATCAACATAATGTCCCTTATACTACACCAACAGGACACACCTGACTCTCCTATTGATCCAATCGGCACGACTCTTCAGGCCTGGACACGCTTGCTGCACCCTACAACTGAGTCCTTTCCATACTATAAATGGCTCCCTGTGTGGGCCTTCCCTGGCCTCGGACCTACGCATGACACTGCTCTGGCATGACACTGGGGGGCTCTGGGATACCAGGCACTGTCTGGCTTCTACCCCGATGGCAGGTTCATTGACCCCCAGACAAAAACCAGGGCACACCAGATCCACCTTGGAGACCCTCCAATATTACAGACTCCGGGCTGCATTTCACAGCAAATGGCCCTCATTTCCGGATGAGCCCCCAGATAATCCAGCGATCGCATACATTGCTAACTCGGGCGGCGCCCGTGGCGTTGTCTCCTCATTGTATAAGATCCTACAGGACACTGTCCCGATCCGGGCTCTCAGGGCACGCGACGAATGGGCAGTGGAACTGAGCCTGGAAATAACCGATCAGACTTGGGAGAAAATGTGCCTAGACACTCAAAAGGTCTCCCTCAACTTCCGCTACCGTGCTATGCAGTATAAACTTCTGAACAGGCTCTATTATACCCCAAATAGGACTTCAAGGTTCACCCACACCACTGTGTACTCCTGCCCCCGATGCGGAGCGGAGGAAGCGGATCACTTACATATGTTCTGGACCTGTAATAAACTGCTTGGATTTTGGGAAAGCATCTTAGAAACACTCACTGTAATAACTGACACTGTGATTGATCCTGACCCCCTAGCTGTCCTGTTTGGAGTATGGAGAACATATGACACCAGACGTATGGCTAAATTTCTGAACATAAGCTGCATGATTGCTAAAAAGTGTATACTCCAGAGTTGGAAAAATCCCTTCCCTGTCTTTCAGAAATGTCTGTGCTTGCTTACTTGGTCCCGAAACTGTGAGGAAGAATACCTGACCATGCTCCCCGCCCACTCTCGCCCCAAGAACATCTGGGTTGAATTCTTAACATATCATACATATCTTAACAATCAAGGTGAAAGCACACCTGGGTCTGGCCTGTCTCCTGCCCCATCAGGAACTACTCCTATATCATAAGTCCTTATACCCCTCTCCTCTCATGTGATGTTCTGTTGATATTGCCGTGAATACTGTATTGTGTCCAATGTGTTGCTCCACAGTATACCTGCTATGTACAATTGATGCCTTCATTTATGTGCCTGCTGTGTGCCTCTGCCGAAAAAAATAAAAGTTTAAAAAAATAAATAAAAAAAAGACAAGGGTGCCCACTGTCACCCATGCTGTATGTGCTGGGGCTGGAGCCAATAGCAATTTATCTTAGAAAGCAAATTCTGGAAGCAAGCATCTGGATGGGAGGAGTTAGCCACCTGGTGTCGCTTTATGCGGATGATGTACTATTATATCTGAAGGACCCACACTGTAAAGTCCCACTGATACTGGAGGTACTAGATAAATACGCAAAGGTGTCTGGAATCTGCTTCAGTAGAGCGAAGTCATGTGTATTCCCACTGGCAAGGCTGAGAGGGAAGACTGTGGATGAATTACCGAAAGTAGGGCTACAGTGGCAACTGGAATCATTTAGATACCTGGGGGTGAACTTAGGGCACACACCTGAGTTAATCCATGAAAGCAACACAGCAACCGTGGTGAAGGGTCTACGAACGTCCATAGGATTTTGGTCCAAGTTACCGTTGTCTCTGATGGGCAGGGTTGCTATCACCAAAATGATAATTTTACCAAGATTCCTGTATTACTTCAATAATGTCCATTACTATATTAAGGCCCCCTTCTTCCGCTTATTAGAAGTACTGCTACAGGAATTTCTATGGGGTGCGGCCCGACATAAACTAGCACTCACAACACTTTACTTACCTCATAGGGAGGGGGGAACCCAATTGCCAGATTTGGAGAAATATTATCTGGCAGCGCAACTTAGCTATGTAGCTAGATGGCTTTCAGATGAGGGTACCTCGGAAACAGTGCTGTTACGGCGCTTTGTGGCTACAACAAGCCGGAAGGAAATACTATGGTTACCACCGAGTTGCTTGGGTGATATGCCCATGATTTTGACACTGGGGCGGCAGGTGTGGCATAAGACCCTGACACTGTTGAAACTTGGGCATCCCTACTCACCTGAGACTCCAATTGCGGTAGACGTCTGTAAGGATAGAATAGACCTGGCGATGGTGAGACACTGGGAGAGATGGGGCATCTACACCTGGGGCAACATGTATGCAGAAGGTGTCTTCAGGGTGTTTGGATCGCTACTTGAGAAGGAAGGGCTGCCTAAGGGACAATTCCTATGGTACCAGAGGGTTAGAACGGTGGCAAGAGGGAGGTGGGCAGAATGGCCAGGGGACTGGCAACCCATCTCTTAATGACACTAATGCATAGTCTAAGCGATGGCTGGAAACTGGTGTCTACTGATAGATAGGCCCAATCCCAAGTGTGCAACGCTGAAAGAATGTTGGGAGGCCGGACTTGGGGTGAGACATAACAGACAAGGTGTGGGAACGGATATTGGCATACCCCTGGGAAGTGTCCAGAAACTCCCATTTAAGACTAATCCAGCTAAATGTACTATACCGTACCTATATGACACAACACAGGATAGCTAAATTCAATAGCAACACACAATCATTGAGCCGCTGGTGCGGAGAGGAGGAAGCAGGGCTAATACACATGTTCTAGGGATGCGTGCACATACAACGGCTCTGGGAACAAATAGAACAGGTCTGCAGAAAGGCGGGGATTGTGCAGTATGACTGGACTCCGAAAATATGCCTGCTGGGTGCATACCCTAGGGACAGCAAGTTCAAACATGTGGTAAAGTTTATGGACATAGCATGCATACTGGACAAAAGATCCATAGCGATGGCTTGGAAATCAACCAGGGGCCTGCAGTACGAACGCTGGTACAAGGAATTTGAGCACTGGTCGGAAGCAGAGACCAGAGTGTGGAGTAGGGTGATTACTAGATCAGAGACAAATGCTAATGTTACGTATGAAGCCTGGAAACACCCATATGCAAGTAGTAATCCAGTTGAAATCTGATGTAAACAAAGACCAATATGTAAATGTTGCCACTTCGAAAACTACCCCAAGACTGGAGACATTAGGTGTCAAACATGGTACCCCTAGCTGTCTGCGTAGCACAATGAAATCTCAGGTGTTATAAGCTGCAATGCACGTGAAGAAAGTTTGTGTTTCTAGTTGTGCTGACTAGTTGTTCATAATATGTGAATGCATGTTCAGATAGACTGGACTACAGTAGATGAAGCATTTGATATATGTGTACATGTTTCTATATAAATGCCAATAAAAACATTTTAAAATAAATAGACCTGGCCACAGACCATGGCGAGTGACCAACAGACCTAAAATAAAGTAAAGTGGTCACTGGGTCCGTTTGCAGGCAGACCTATTGGTTACTTAATGTGACTTATTGGGGCCTTAAGCTTGTCCAAGGTCTACTCCTAACAGCTTGGCATTGCCCAAAATCATGTACTGGGTAAAGAGGCTAGTGGGTGATGGACCTGCAATAGAGGTTTAGTGACCACAGGCCATGGCCGGTCGCACAAAGACAAGGAATGGGGTTAACATTGCCCCAGAGATTACTCTGAGGATTGGCTGGGCTTACATGGCAAAGTGTCCACTGGCCCAGGCCAGGCCATGGGCAATGTCCAGTGGCTAATTTAGGTGGATTGGCTGTGCCTGGGTCATAGCCAAAGATGCCCAGGTGAGGTGTTCACTAGGAATGTCCAGAGGTCATTCCTGGTGGATACTGTGGCCTATGACATTGTATAGCATTAAAAAAGATTGACATGTAGTCCAAAAACGTTGGTGGGGGTATTATGGTTGGTTCTATGTTCTTAGATCACCAAGTGTTTTTTCACAGGGTTTTTTGCCAAATATTTTCAGCCAATTTTTTTATATATATTTGGGGGGTCCCCGCAACCCTCCTTCCCTATTACATAGTCCCTATCCCCCCACACCAGTGCTTAATTTGTGCCAGTGTTTGGCGAACATGTGTGGCAAACAATTCTGCAAAAAAAGTGTGGCGATGTATTAGCATCTTACTTTATGGTTAAGGTGTTATCATAACACCTATAAATATTTCAGTGAAAAAATGTGTTAAATGAGCCTTATGGGTAAGTTGCCCTATCAAAATCTATGAAATATCAGAGAAAACAACATACAGGGATGCTATGGTTTTATAACTAGAAAACAAAACCGCAAAATGTTGCTAGATATGCTATCTGGGTCCCCAAACTGCCCCTGACACCACCAATTCCCTCACAGATGTTATTATATAAATTGATTCACAGTGATATGCAGTACTTGATTTGCTCAGAATCACACAGTTTAGTAAAGTAGGAAGCTGGGATTAGAAATCGGATTTGCAGGTTTCAAAGTCGATGTTTAAATGCTAGCCGGAGCCCAATAAACAGCATCCTTTGTTGAACTATGTACATTGCATGATATGCACTCATTCTTTCCAGTGTGTACATAGTTTAGCATGTGATCATGTTTGTTAAGGAAATGTAAACTCTCCTCCGTTATTATTTTCCTATACTTGAAAACTCTAAATCCCCAGAATTCTTTGCAGGAATCATGATCACCAGCTACAGCCTTCAACTGTGAGCTAAATGAATCAACTTATTTTGTTGTGAACTTTTTAATATTTCACAAATAAGAAAAAAAACATCTTGAACACTTCAATATATTATTTGAAATTCGAACAGTCTTACACAAACCCCCATTCCATATGCATTATTCAAAAAATGTCTGCCCTGGGGATACTATAATGGATTCCATTACCAAGACATGGGCATAATGAGAGGGAAAGGGAAAGCTATTAGAAGAAAACGTGTGCAGCGATGGGTATGCTACATCAAAAAGGACCACAGTGGAAACTAATATACTGCTGGACACATCAGGAGATTTTTAAGTAGGCGTGTGCACAAAGTGTGGGGTGGGCAACAAATTTGCATCCTTGCAATACAAAGCTGCAACTTATTTTCAACAAAAAATGGACGGGAACACACAAAGGAGTATTTGTTCACCGATATATCGTTTTGTATACAGTGAAAAGTGTGCTATACTTAAAATGGCTTAAAGGGACATTCTTCGAACAATCCACAGTGAAAGTACTAAAAATGCTATTTAAGAGCAAAGCATATTACCAACCCGAGTCCAGTTTTGAGGTGCTATAAAAATACACCTAAACAACCAGTTATGCAGCAGATAAACAAGCGCACTTTAAATGTATCCTCCAAAAAACGACATCCCCAGCTTATTTCTTCGTGTGACAGTGCTAAACCTTTTCTGTGCGCCACAGATGCCATGAAATGCTGATGCTTCTGCGGTTCCTTTACTTTTATTGCAGATAAACCTTGCATTCCTGCAGTCTGGCCTGTACCTACTCGACAGAGCTTAATTTGTGCCGGTGTTTTCCAGTGGTCAACACCGGCACTCTTTTTTTCAGCACCGACACTTCATTTTTTGGGGGGAAATCTGACTGCTCCCAGTGCTGCGCTGCAGTGCATAGAGTCAGATCTTCAAAAGAAAAATGGCAACAATGAACCGGCTACACAGTGCACCAAGGCCTCTGCAGTATCTGGCCTGCTATTAAGCACTCCACATGGTTGGTGTTTAATAGCAGGCCAGCAGCTGCAGAGGCCATGGGTGAACTGTGTGGCCATGGCCACCTCGTTGTCATTTTTTTTTAAGAAGAAGCTGTGACTGCTCCCTGTGCTCTGCTGCTGAGCAGCCAGATTGTCTTCACAAAAAGAATCCCAACAACGAGGCGTGCTGTGCGGTTGCCATGTTGCCATTTTTTAGGGGGGAGTGGATGGAGTGGAGAAGATCACCTGTGCACCACTGAACCTCCACTGCTGCAGGGCTACTGGCCTACTGCACTGCGCCAGCGACACCTGACGGGACCGGCAGCGACCCAGCAATGAAATGCTAATTGCCGTCACTGGGCCTGGCAATGTAGCAATGATTGCCATTGGGCCGGGGGCGCAGGCCCATGGATGCTGCGGTGGGTCGGGTCCTACAAACCAGTTGACTAACTTGTGATAAGTTAGTCAAGTGGCCGGGAGAGCTCATCCTATCTTTTGCATAATGCATACAGTCTAGCAGTAAAATTATACTTAAAGTAAGTAATGTTGGTAGTTGCCCTTGCCCCGAAAACCTAATTAATTTAAAACTTCTGCTGACTGCGCCGCCCGGTAAGCAATAAGCAATCATGCTCTGAGCGGTTCACCAGCGTATTTTGTTTTCTTGCGATGCTGGGTTGCCATGTCACACCGGTTCAGCCATGTTAAGCCAAAGGAATATCATTGTGGCTTTAATTTTCACATCCTGAATTGTAAACTATAAGTCCCAGAATCCAAGATAATGCCAACCTGAAAAATCGAGTTAACCCCATGGTATTTTCAGTGATTTAAGACATGTAAAAGAAGAAGTTGTGTAATAAACTAGGATAGCTCTGCAGATTCTTTGTCACAAACGTCCAGCACGTTGTTATTCATGTTGTTGAAAACATTTGATTAGTTACTTAAAGCAACTTTATTGTTTTGCATATCAAGGTAGTAGACATCGTGGATATAAACAAATCTTCAAATGTGCACTTTGTGCTGCTCACTTTAATTTGCACAGATTTGCAAGGTAACGGGTGTTTTGTTGGCTCTTCTTGAGTTGTAAATGTTACATCATGCATATGAAAGGCCCTGTGATAAGACTGCTCTGTACAGATGAGTCAGGAGCCACTCTGCAGGTAAAACCTTTCCTTAAGTTCAAGGTGCATATATAGGATAACAGGTACAGGTAAGTTACAGGGAGAATATCCACCAGCCCCTTTACTCTCAGCCAGGCTCTCTTCACCTGGCATACACAGAATCTCCAGGGGCATTCACACCACAAACTTCCACAGGAATTCATTCCAGCAGGCATTCTATCAAGTAAAGCATTCATGTAGGACCAAGGCATGGAAACATAAGACATGACACTCTGCCACTAAAATGTGCTTTCAACCTGAGCGCCTTAATGAACTGCATATCTACAGACGCTGTGTGTGTAGGTCTGCCTAGCTGAGACTTGGGAAACAGGCAGTGCCTGACTGTCCGGCTTGAGATGATTCTATAGTTGGCTCAGGATAAAGACAAAGTGTCAAGGACACGTTTCTTGAGCCTTGGAAGTAAAGGGACGCTCTATACAAATGAAAAGAAATAGTGGTATGGCGTACCAATGATTTATATTACACTTCCATCCCTAGCCTAACATGTAATAATTACATAGCCCAGGCACTAATATTTTAAAATGGTCAGCTCCTCAGAGTAATTTTGTTCTCAGTGTGCCCACTTCAAACAATCTGCACTCATGGTTTAATTGACGATAGCACTGCTTCATGAATAGTAATAAGGAGCTCTGGCAAATAGCGCATCACAATTTATTTCTTGTCGCTCCCATGGCAACACTACTTGAAGAAATGGGACCTCTAATCTGTATAAAAGCTATTATGGTCTAGAATTTTGTTCAGGTGCACTCTTTTGCCTCTGGGGTGCAGCAACCACTAAACCTAGCATAACAATTGTTTTCCAACCTTACAGCATTGTACTAGTTCCACCAACGTGTGCAGCTTACCCATCCACCCGCTAGTAGCACGTGCCAGCATCTGCTGCAGCGCCAAACATATGGCATGGAGCAGCAGCAGTGTGATGGGCTGGTGGTGGCCGATCTAGCACTAAGCTGGGCTTCCGGGGCCGGCATTAGTGAGCCAAGAATTTTTGGGCCTTGGCACTTATTGTTCTACAAATTAAGCACTTCCTACTCTGCGTACAAGAAGGAAGCTTGTACAGTTATTAGATGCCCTTTTCAGGTTATGTGTGCAGAGAGTATTCTGCTGCTGTTGCCTATATTGTGTCTTTTCTGTATGGGCTGAGGTGGGGGAATTGGTACTGCTGGTGTCTGGGCTGCAAGATATTTTAACCACTGATGCAAATATTGCTTAATCTGGCTGTTGTTTGGTGACAATGCACAACCTCCTTACAACTGAGTCCATATTTGATTCCGCTGGAGAAGTGGGATTGAGCCGGTTATTTTTACATGGTTACTTTCAGTGGTAGAGGTGTACGAAAAGAAGTAGTGGAACTATCCTCCCTGCTGGCCTTCCCCCTCTCCCCATAAACCCCATTGCCACGCACCCTCCCAAGTGCAATCCAAACCCCCAAACAAACACACCTGCTATTTAAAGGAACATTCAGTGCACTGCACTGAAGTGCAAGTTTCAACTTCTTCCTACACTTTTATTTTGAAGCGAAACCATTCCGGAACAGTTTCTTTTTAAAATAAAAGTATAGGAACTGTAGAACTTAATTAAAAAAAGTAGAGGAGCACTGCTCCCAAACGCTCCCAACCACTTTGACCACTGGTTACTATGCAAATTAGGAATGCAGAGCAACAGCACTGTTTTGTGGTGGGGAATCCCAAAAACGTTCTTCGTCCAGAACTGAAGCCAAGGGCCTCTAACAAGGGAAAAGGTCACCTAGCGCTCTAGGGAGCCTGATGGTAAGGGCTCTAATGCAATTAGAGCTGTCACAGTTTATCCTTTTCTGCTTGCCCAGTGTGTCTACATTATTTATTTATTTATTGTTTGCTTGTTAGGCCCTTATACAATAAGAAAATACTGTTTCAAAGTGACCACAGGGCAGGGAGGGAGAGAGGATGGGGACAAAATTAACACAAAATGTAAGAGCAGAGGGAGGAAAAATGTAGAAGGGACAAACCTATTATGCCTTGTGTGTATTCAGAACGTGCAAGTGCAGCAAAGAAGATGCAAGAGGGGGGACGCGCTGGGGAGTCTGAGTTCATGGGTGAGCAACAGATGAAGTGCTAAGAATGTTGAGTGGTACACAGACTGGGGCCAAGGGAGGTGTAAGTGCAATCCTCTAGGGTGGAGGGTGTGCAGATGCAAGTGCTGTGGATAGACAGGAGCTGGGCAGGATTGGTGTGGGAGGTCAGGGCATCCCTTAAAAAGGGAAGCTTGGAATGCAGGTTTTTAAAGGTATTTAGAGCCTCCATTCTAAGCTTGCTGACTGAATAGAGAGCTGGAAACAGTGAGGAGAACCAAAGAGAAACAAAGAATGGGGATTTCTACTGTGGTGTTAAGCACCCGTTCCAAGGGCTGGAACAGGGGGTATCATATGGGACAGTACCACCTGTTCCTGCCCTTGGAACGGGAGATTAACAGCATAAGCACCTATCCCAAGGGCTGGGACTGTGGCTGATAAAAAATGTGTTTCATTCCGTGGACCGGACGGCTCACAACGTCCTGTTCGTGGAAGGAAAATATTATTCAAAGATGGCCACCGTGGAAAGGGAAGCGGGGCTCCCTACAGAGACCCTCTTCCCTTTCCATGGTGGCATGTGGGAGCCGAGAGGAAGGAGCAGCTGTCGTCCGCCACTGAAATTAGTTAAATAGGGAGTTGGGAATAATAAAAAAGAAAAAAGTGACAGAGGGTGGGGGAAAGATGGCGGTCGGGAAATGGTCATCAGGTGGCTTGGAACGCGGGCTGAAATTGCTGATTTTAGCCTGCATTTCTAACCACCTAATTGGCTGGCTCCCCCATCAGGGTGTTAATGGTTGTTGTAGCCTTCATGCTATGCTTTCTGATTGCTTGAAGAAACAAAATGGGTTATTTAGTGAATTGTTTTCAATTTCGCAAGTTTTGGTGGAATGCTAATATAAAACAGAGTACTGGCTGCAGAATGTCTTAAAACTAAAAAGATGCTAAAGCAAAAGTACACATTTTAGAAAGAATTTTTACAAAGTTTATAATACACAAATCGAAAGCAGAATTGATATTTCTTCTGGATGAAGATCTCTGTGGGCCAACGTAGAGGCCCTGCCCATCTCCCCAGTCCAGCCATTCCTATTTTTTCAGGCACCACATATACCCATTGAAAAAAACAGGGAGATTATGGAGGACAGTGAGCAGAACATGTCTTACCTCACAGTTGCAAAATAAAAGAGGTTTGGAATGAATCCTAAACCCTGGGCCTAGAGACTGAAGATACTCCTCGCTGATGAGGCCCAAAAAGGCTGAAACATGTTTGGGGATGCTTGTGGTCTCATGCAGAAGGGATGTGACCAAGTAGTTTTGGCTGGACTGCCCCTTTTTGGGTTGGACCAAGTTTGATTTGCATATGGTCTTTCCCCTTTTGTAATGGCTTGGCAGGCAAAGAACAGTGGTCTGGAGGGTTGCCCAGAGCAATGTCAGAGGAGGTTAGGATTAATTCAGAACATTCTAGCTATCACTTCCTTTGTTTTGCGTAAGTCATCCTGAGACGGGTATGCCCAGATGTGGGTCCCGTGCCTGCTGGGCATAGAGACCCAAGCTACTCCTCACTGATGAGGCCCATGTTTTGGAGATGCTTGTGGTCGTGTGCAGAAGGGATGTGACCAATCAGTTCTGGCTGAACTGACCCTTTTTGGTGTGGGACTAAGCTTGATTTGCATAAGGTCTTTCCCGTTTTGTAATGGCTGGCAGGCGAGGAACAATGGTCTGGAGGGTTGCCCACAGCAATGCCAGAGGTTAGGATTAATTCCAAACCTTCCAGCCATCACCTCTTTTGTTTTGTGTTTGCTCTCAGCTGAGTTGCAGTGAAATGAAATAGCAAAATCTAAACTGCATGTGGAATGGTACAGCTTTCTCCTGCCTGTGTGAGGGTGGGGCTGGGGGTGGCGATCAGGTAAGAGGATAGGCCCTTGTCTCCTGTTGCTTGTGTGAGCATTAAAGGAGCTCAGGAATGCAACCATTATAAAACATGGTGGGGTCGAGCAGAATAGGGAAGGATGTGTTCTGCAATAAAAGCAGCCAGGATCACTTCAATGGGAAAGGGAAAGAGACATTTCTAAGCCACATATTAAAACGGGGGGAGTCAGAAACGTTCAAGGCTGTGAGGAGAAACAGGGTGAACACTGAGCAGTGGAAAGGAATGCAGTGGGGAGGTGCCCTTTCAGTGTAAGCATAAAAGGAATAATAAGGTTGAAAAGACGAAAGTATAACAGGTGCAACCTAGGGAAAGGATTGCACAAAAACATGAGAGAAAAAAAGAAAGGAAACAAAATACGAAAACAGTTTATAAAGTATAGCATCCTTGAATTGACTCCAGAAAGCCTGGGAATATGTTTTTTGCATTCATACAAACCACGTTTTGCATTCTGTCCCCATATATAGAGGCCAGTTCTCTTCTGCAGGCGAAGAAAAGATGTGGTGTATTTGAGCAAATATGGTAAACATCTCTTGTCTTGATTTGGATTCCCTTTCTCGTTGCAGATGTTTTGTGCCAATGATTTGGTATGGCAGAGTTTGTTTTTCAGCAGCCTTTGGTGATAAATGAATTATGCAGGTGTTCTGAGAACAATACTCCACAGCTTTTGTCAGTATTATTAGCTTATGCTAAATGTCAGCCTCTAGAGCTGTTTCCTCTGTCCTTGGAGATGTATGTATTACCAGCCTGGTGCAGCGTTATTGATCCCCTAAGGTTATAATCATTCAATTGATTGCTGTGGAAGATTATTCGTAGATTTACTTCATGAATTTTACATGTCACCCTCTTTGCACATTATAATTCTTTTTTAGAAGCCATGCGTGTGGATGCTTCAAAGGGAGTGAATTTTGTCTCTATCACGGTTTAGTTTAGTAGTCTAGTCCTTCCCTTGTAGTTTGGGCGTTGCCCATTATGTTCATGTGCACATTTGCTTGTGTGCTATTCCAGCATTTGGTCTTGGGCACAGATAGAGTAAACAAACGTTCACTGTGCGGCCTTTGTTTGTTAGATTTAATTGATTCGGTGGAGGATTGACTTGGCTAATTACTGCAATGCACACATTCCATCTTCTGAGTATCCTTCTGCATGGAAAGTATGGAAATGAAAGTGGGTTCACAGCATGGACTGCTTTGAGTGCATGCTCTATGTGGCGTGGTGGCCTCATTGATGCAGGTTTCCTTCCCCTGCTGAAAGCAGCAGGAGAGGGACACAGCATACCTGCTTTACATTGGCGCAATCAGACGCCTTTGAAAAGATGTGTTTGGCAAAATCAGAGAATGAACTTCCCTCAGTGCAGAGCAGAAAGGGCTGGTGGTCAGTGGCTTGAAATCCCTATACATTGGTATGATATGATATGCGCGATGAGGCAAGGGAGGGGGAACAAAGGGAAGACAGAGACAGCGATCCTACTAGGCCAGGTGGCATTGAGATCGTGCAAGTGCAGGGAAGTAGGGAAGAGGAGAAAGTGCAAGGGGAAGAGGAGGGGGCAGTGCGGTACATAGGATAACAGTAAAAATAAATAAAAAATAAAAAACAATAAAAACAATAAATAAGAAGTGCAGCCGGGTGATGGCAAGGGCCGGGGCAAAGTGCAGACATCAAGTGTCAGGTGCTCGTAGGGGCTGTAGGGATACAGAGAACAGCCCCCGAGGGCAGGGGGCAGCGCAGGTGTACAACTGGCGGTGAGGGGACCTTTGTCCAAGAACAGAGGGTAGCCATGTGACCAGTGCAGGTTCAGTTTCAGCCCAGAGATCAGCAGAGGAGGAGAGAAAGCAGAAGCAAAGAGGAAGGTCTTGAGGTGCTTCTGAACCCGGAGATGGTTCTCCTCAATTTTCAGTGAAGCCGGGAGGCTGTTCTAGAGGAAGGTCCCAGCCGAGGAAAGAGATCTACCCCCAACTCGTTGCTTGGAGAAGCGACTGACCCTGAAGGAGTTGGAGGCGGAGGCGGAAGAGGAGGGCCAAGAGAGGCCGGACAGAGAGTGACAGGAAAGGAGGGAGCAGGTGTGCTGATGAGGAGAATCTCAGTCTTACTGGCATTAAGGCAAAGATCATTGGTGGCACACCACTCCTGGATAGCAGACAGACAATCAGAGATGAGAGAGGGAGAAGAGGTGGCTGAAGCGAGCCTGAAAATGAGTTGAGTGTCGTCCGAATAGCACTGAAAGTTGGGGCAGAGAGAGGCAATGTGGTGGGCAAGTAGTGCCAGGTATTGGTTGAACAGCCAGGGAGAGAGGTTACACCCCTGGGAAAAACCACAGGTAGCGATAGAGATAGAGGAGAGGAAGGACCCAAGTTGGACCTGGGAGGGTTGATCGGAGAGGACAGAAGTCAGCCACACCAGGGCCCAATCAGTGATACTCAGGTTATCACAGAGAGGGTTGAGCAGGACGGCATGATTGACTGTGTCAAAGGCACAAGAGAGATCAAGTAAGATGAGAACACAGGGGGTGTTGGAATCGAGGTTGGAGAGCAGGTCTTCACGTATGTTCAGGAGAGCAGTTTCTGTGCTCTGAAGTGAGACTCATGATCAAGGAGACAACCAACAGATTCAGAGTGGAGATAAGCAGGGAGATGGCCAGCTTTTCCAAGAGTTTGCCCAGGAAAGGAGTGATGGAGATTGGGCGATAGTTAGCTGGGCAGGACGGGTCGGCAGAGGGTTTCTTCAGAAAAGGGTGCATGAGAGATTGCTTCGGGGGGGAAGGGAAAACTCTGGTGGCAAAGGAGTGGTTGCAGAAGTCGGCCAAAGCAGGAGTCAGGGTGTCAATTTGGTCCTTGATGGTTTGAGAGGAACAGTGGAGAACCTGTTTTGACGGGAGTTTCATAGAAACTTCATCAGGGGAGAACAGGGGAAAGGCAGAGAAGGGGGAGGAGGGGTGGCCACAGAAGGGCCAGAGGAAGAGAGGGGAGTAGTGGGGGGAGGAGGAGAGTAAGAGAGAGAGAGGACAGGATGTCCTGAGTTTTGGACATGAAATGAGAGGCCAGGGCCGTGCAGAGGGCCTGGGAGAGGACAGGAGAGGTAGAGACTGCAGCAGGATTGGCTAGCTCCTTGCAGATTATAAGGAGTTTGGCCGAGTTTTTGGATGCTGCAGAGACACGGGCTTGGATGTTGGCTCTCTTCTTGATGCGGACAATGAGTCAGTATTGCCTTTGGAGCAGGCGGACACAATGCAAACACAAAAGCCACATGTATAGGCTCAGTCAATGTTTGATGTTCTATAACCAATTATTATGTAACACTGTACAGTTGTACAGGTCATTGCACAAATGGTCTGTTTGTGGTCGAGCATGGGAGCTTATTCTGGAGTCTTTTCTCCATTGCCCATACCCGGAGGAGGAGTTTACAGGCTACACTAGCACCACTAAATAACCGCTTCAATAGCAGAGCGCAGCGCGGTGTGCAAGTGGTTGCACAAGTGGTCTGTTTGTGGTCCGTTTGGGGACCATTTTTGGACCTGAGAAGCAGTAAAGTGTACACGCTGAAACGCCTCCATTGTTTTCACTGAAAGCCTGTGAGCAACTAGGAGAACAGTCAGGCAAGCTCACATTGAACAGTTTATGCAAATCAACTGAGATACAGTTACGAAACATCACACATATTGAACCAAGACTTTAAATTAATATTTTCCTTTTCCTTTATCAAAAGATGGTGTGCTACTTGGAAAACAGCCAGCTGTTTGTTACTATCCTTTTGACTACCACGATGCCAGGGAAAGTAACAAATAAAATGAAAGTATACAATCTGAGGCAGGCGAAACCTTGTGGCAAAAAAAAGAAATGGGACAAAAGATCTCCTGATATGGTTACAGTGACTCCTGACTGGTCCTGCGGGGCAAAGGTACCTAGTGAGAGGAGAAAAGCAGCCCCTCCCCATCTTCCACTCTCTCTCTGCTCGAAGATCCGCATCCTCACGGGAAAATCATAGCATCCTTTCATCCTGGCACTGAACAAAATAGCCAAGGGATAGAAATGGAACGAAATGTTCAGGCCGGTCAGCAGGTTACCGTAGAACATCACATAAACACGAGCCATTCATTTAATGACCTAGACAATAACTCTTTGTTTGAATGCTGTTTTTCTTTGCAGCATTGTACGTAAGAGTCACAGTGCCATTTACTTCACACGGAATTGTCTACCTCGTTGTTTCCTTTAGCAAAAGAACTGCAGAGCTCTTCTACTTTAAATAATCAACAGCATCTCTCAGCAAGCCCTAATATGTGTTTTGAGTCTGATTTACACATTGAAGAACAACACTGTGTGGCATCAACTGCGGCTTCCTTGTCAGCTAGTAATGTGGGTGATTCAACAAAGGCAAGCACCAATTTCAGTGAAGGAGTTTTAACATTTGGAGTAAAAATTTGGCTAAAATGATGTTGCAGAATTCACAAGGACATTAAGCGGCAAGGAGAAGCAATTTTGAGTCTTCAAAGCTTGCTTGAAAACAAAACTGCAGTAATTGATCCCCATGAAAACAGAGAAGAACTACAGCCTTTATGTCTGCGACCCTTTCCAGCATTGGTAGGAACCGAATCTGCAGTCTCTATTTTTCACTATCCCGCGTGCAAGGAAAGGCGCGTGAAAAAACATCAACAGCGCATAGCTACTGAACAGGTGCAAGTGGTAATTCCACAGACCAACTATTCCATCAACCAGCTTCTTAATTCCACAACTGCGTCAGCATCACGTGCAAAATCAAAGAAGTCACGGAAAAGAGAATTACGTCAAAAGAGAAGGGGCCTCATCACTAGTTGGGTGGTATGCGGGCACATATACCACTGAGCGGTATTGGCATGTTGTGCCACAAACAATGCTCTATCACGAGTTGGCGGACACGCACACACGGACCGGGCATTAACTTAAATAGCGCCTGGCGGTAACAGTGGCTGCAAACCCAAAAATTCTGCATACATTGCGTTATCATCGGCATACCGCGCTATTAGCGTGTGCTGTCAGTGCACGCTAATAGCGCTGCAGGAAATGTGTCACTGCCAGAACGGGAAGCAAAGTAGTGGCCATTTTGGAAATCACAATCCACCCAAAATAGCAGACCCTGGAATCCAGCCACAAAAAAAAAAATGTCTCAGGAGCGTGTGAGGGGAAAGTCTGAACTGGACAGGGTACGGAAACCCAAGTTGTCCGACTCAGAACTGGCAATACTGGTGGAGGAGGTCATTTCCCACCTGGATGAGCTCTATGGGCCACAACAAAAAAAGACGGGCTCACAGCGGTGCACCCAGATCTGGACATTCATCAGCCAGAAGGTGACAGCGGTGGGCCGTGTCTCCAGGGATGTAAGAGATTGCCGCAAGCGATTCAGTGACCTGCAGGTCTGTGTTCAGGGTCTCCTGGCCCAGCACAGGAGTGAGTCCATTGCGACTGGCGGAGGGCCACCACCACCGGAGCTGACATCATAGGAGGAGCAGTGCACCACCTTCATTGACATGACATCCATTGAGGGAGTGGGAGGAGTGGAGGCTGGCACCGGCACCCAGGAGGTTGCAGGTTAGTCACCCCTCCTGCAAATAGCATTTTAACTAGGCCAGCACTCCGTTCCCGGTGTGAATGTCCGACAGCCGGGCCCTGTGAGTACCCTTGACTGCACCCTTGTACCAGTGCACCCAAGTGACCTCAGGTATCCAGAGTAGTTAGTAGGGCAGCCAATGAACACATGCAAGCACCATGACACACGCATCCATGTCGTGGGCTCAGAAATGTCAGGTGAGCATGTGTATTACCAACCACCCCTCACTGACAGCATCATGGACATGAAAATGCCATCCCAACAAGTCTGAACTGTGATCCCCACCCATGTAGTAATCCCCAGCAATACCAACATTGTGAATACTAAACAGGTTAGGCCCAAGCATGATTGAAACTGTCCTCTCCCCTCCTGTATATCATGAAATGCATGAAAATAATAGTAGGTGCCCTGTCCTCATGCCAAACCCTATGTACCATACAGGCACGCAGGCATCATCGGAGGGCAACGTAGATGATGAGGAGGCAGGCCCATCCCAACATCAACCCATACATGCCTCCAAAAGCACCACCACCCCGTGAAGGGTCCAGCAGGAGACACCAAGGTAGAGGACACACCCCACCCGCCCCACCGCACCAGGGGCTCACCACCTCAATGGCCCAAAGCCACCAGGGGCTCACCACCTCAATGGCCCCAAGCCACCAGGGGCTCACAGGGTGTAGAGGTTGCCACCAGTGCAACCACCCGAGAGGACGGCAACTCATCCTGTGAAGAGCTGCATGGCGTACTTGTGTTGACACCAATCCACAGTCCGGAGCAGCAAATGGCCACACCCAAATGGTCCCCGGAGCATGTGCAGAGTCGAAGCCACAGTCTCCATGTCTGTGCATGCTGCTGTCATGCACACACACCAGTGGCGGGTGAGGACACACCCTCATATGGGTCACCTGATGGCAGCCCCTCCAGGCAGGACACCACGATAAGCAACAGCACCCCACTACCCCACGTAGACCTGCCAGGCCTAGCAGCCCCACACGAAACATAGGAACAGGCCCGGGCACTGCAGTCATGGCATGCCTGGATGTGATCGAGGCACGCCAGATGCGGATCGAGGGCATGGTCGTTCAACACAACCGCCACATGAAGGCCATCAGCAGTGCGATTCAGGGGGCTGCAAAAACCATGGCACGGGACATTGCTGGCACATGCAAAGCGGTGGAGGGATGTACTGCAGCACTCACATGATTTGGGCAGAGAGTCTGTGAACTATTTGAGGTGCAATCTATGCAACATGGTGTTGGGGAGGGTGTATGGGGCATGGGTGGGTCTTTTGTAGGCCTTTTTTGTGCATTGTTTCCACCTTGGGCTTTGTTACTCTCACATGTGTTTGTTTACTTCCAGCATTTTGCGGGGGGTATTTCCAGCTGTATTAGCGCTGGTTTTACGGTGCTAGGAACGCCAACGCTGTACTTGTGATAGGTCTGGAATAGCGCGTTTGGTTGCTGTTAGGCAGAAACCTGTGCAGTTCCCTCTGGGACCACTGCAAAAGATTTAAGACTACAGGTGTTTGGCAGTAAACCCACTTGGTAGCAGTCTGTACCACACAGATTCACTTGGTAGCTGTGGCTGAGCAGTCAGACTTACCTCAAGAAAAGTTAGGCCGTATTTGGAGTATACAAGATAGGGCAATTTACACAGTAGAACAAGCAGACACGGATCAGAGCTTGAGTGTAAAGATATATAATTATTTATTTAAAAACACATCTATGGAAAACACACTGGCACTAATATGGCAAACAACTTCAATCACAGTAACTATAAGTATATATCAATCCCATAACAATATTTTGACAAGTCTAAGTTCAATGGCACCACTTATTTGCAGACAGAGGTGAATGCTTTAACCTAGATGGCACTCTAGTATTCGTTAGAAAGGGAGAGAAAAAGGCAGGGTATGAAACCAACTCAGTACCAACACTTTTACGAAACAAATGCAAGGCGAGCAAGGCAGGGTCTACTGTAAATCACAAAGTTCAGAGGTCAGGCCCACTCGGAGAGAGGCAAGGCTGTATGTCCCAAAAGTATCACAGTGAAAATGCACTTCAAGTCTTTGTAGCAAAATGTCACAGAAAGGTTGGACCAGTTTAGAACAAACGTTTAAGAAGGTCTGGAGGCGACCCAATGGAAAGGTAAGGATTTAAGACACCTCCCACTAACCGTTTCAAGGGAAGCCAGGCAGACACAGTACCTTGAGAGTGAAGAGACAGCTCCGGCGGGGGCAGTTCCTGGTGGTGGATGCAAGTCGGGGCTTTGCCAGAAGATGAGATGATCTCATCGTCAAGGAAAGTTGAAGATCGTTGCACCACCAGGGAAGAGACCAACCACCTTTTGGTCGTGGTACAGTGGTCAGTGACTATCCGGTTGCCGGGGTGCTCAGCACGGGCAATTCGACCACTGGACGTCCTGGAAGCGAAGAAAAAGCAAGGGACTGGTTGTTCCCACCAGTCAGGGGAAGAAGACTCTCCAGCAGGGAAATCTCCTCTGTCGTTGGGAAGTGGTGAGTCGGTTCAGCAGGGCTCCACCGGAGGTGTCGTCATTGCAGGTCGGCTCAGCTTTACCCTCGTCGGATTCTTAGGTCCTGTGGCGACTTCTGAAGATCCAGTCCCAAAAGCCCTGCTTTTATGCAGAAAACCCCCATTCATTCAGCCTAGCTGTCAATCAAACATGCTAAGTGGTGAGCGGGGCGGCTCACCACTCGGGCCAATCACACAAGAGTGCGACTTGAGTTGGCAAGGCAACTCAGTCCAGGGTGCCTAAACCCCCTCCCACACCCCCTGTGGTACCCAGACAGAATGGCACCACTCTGGAGGGCTTCTGTGCAGAAGCCCGCCAAAAGTGGAACAAAGGGCTCAACCTTTGGTTTCAGAGTTACAGAGGCGAACACATACGCCATTTTAAAAACCGAGTTCTGGCAGAAAATACCAACCGGTGGATTTATTTAAGACAAATAAACCGGCGGTATGTTAGAGACTAAGGTGAAAAAGTATTAGCCTCCAACAATGGGAAGAATCCCATAGGAATATATTCGCGGTCGAATATAAAAAGTAGTATCCACTGCCACCAGCCAAAACTCGACGAGGGGGACGTGACAGTGCACCCTCGAACAACAGACCCAGGGGTAATCGAATTACCCCTACCAGTACGTCCACAATAGGATGGTTTGTACTAGTTCTGTTAGTAAATTTAGGTCTAGTAAACCCAATGGTGACTTTACATGCCCTGGGAGACAGTAGTCAGTCCCAGGGTATGGAGTCTATGGTGGGGATCCTCTAGGACACCCCAGTGTTACGGCACGGAGGGTGCGGTGTAACACACATAGCAAAACACATGAGGCCCTATGGAGTAAAAGACCCCATAGCCCATAGAACACATTGACATTCAAAGAAATCAACCACATTCATGTCCAAGAGTGGGAGGAAAAGAGTCTCACTCTTGGCAGGATAAAAAAAACAAACTCCAGAAATCCAGCAAAGCTGCTGGGGACTCACTAGGTTAGGAAATTCAGCCTAAACAGAGAATTCTCCCTAACACTCGCCCTGCCCAGACTAAGGGACAGGAGGATTTAATCCACTCCTGGATGAATCTCATACCTCTAGTCGATGATATACATCCTAGAGAGACCATCAGCATTTTGGTGGTGACACCCTGACCTGTGCTCAATGGTGAAATCAAACCCTTGCAGGCAGATTGACCATCTCAGTAGTTTTGGGTTTTCCCCTTTCATTTGCATTAACCATCTCAAGGGTTGGTGGTCAGTCTGAATAACAAAAGTAGAACCATACAAGTATGGCCTAAACTTCTTCAGAGCCCACATGATAGCAAAGCATTCTCTTTCGATTGTTGCACACCTTGTTTCAGGATCCTTCAGCTTGCGGCTGATGAAGCAAACGGGGTGCTCCCTACCTTTCCCATCCAGTTGAATGAGTACTGCACCTATTCCTACATTCGAAGCATCTGTCTGCACAATGAAAGTTTGGTGGTAATCAGGAGCTCTGAGTACTGGGGCTTGGCAAAGAGCCTTTTTCAGGTTTTCAAAGGCCTGATTGCACTCCTCGTTCCATCTAACCTTCTTAGGGAATTTTGGAGAGGAGATGACATTCAGAGGAGAAGCTATGGTCCCATAGTTCTCAATGAAATTCCTGTAATACCCAGTGAGACCTAAGAAGGCTCTGACCTGGGTCTGAGTAGTAGGTGTTGTCCAATTTTGCACAGCTTCAATCTTACTGAGCAAAGGCCTTATTTCTCCACCTCCTACCTCATGTCCAAGATAGACTACCTTACTCTGTCCGATTTGGCATTTACTCGCCTTTATGGTCAGATTGGCTCGTCCAAGAGCCTGCAAACATCTCTTAGGTGGGTTACATGTTCTTCCCAGGAATTGCTGAACACTGCTATGTCATCCAAGTATGCCATGCAGACGTCCTCCATCCCATTCAGAACCTGGTTTACCATCCGTTGAAATGTAGCAGGTGCATTTTTCAATCCAAAAGGCATTACCTTAAACTGGTATAAGCCAGCTGGGGTAGAAAATGTAATTTTCTCCTTGGCATGGTCTGTCAGGGCTATTTGCCAATAGCCTGACGTCAAGTCAAATGTGCTGGGGAACTTGGCTGAACCAAGTCTATTCACCAACTCATCTGTTCTTGGCAAAGGGTGGGCATCAGCCTTGGTGGCTGCATTAAGAGCTCTATAATACACACAGAATCTAAGTTCTTTAGATCTTGCCTTTGGTACTAACACAACTGGGCTAGACCATGGACTAGTAGAGTGCTCTATTACCCCGAGATCAAGCATCTTGCTGACCTCACCTTTGATGTGGGTTCTTACAAATTCTGACATTCTGTATCCTCTGCTTTTGACTGGCAGACAGTCACCAGTGAGTATGTCATGCTGGACCCAAGGGGTCAAGCCTGGTGAAGGTGAGAACAGAGAGGCAAACTGATTCAACATAGATTTGCACTCTTCTTGTTGCTCAGGTGTCAGATTTGAAGAGAGATTTACTCCTTCAATTTTTCCGTCTAAAGGTAAGCCACTGAGGAGATCCGGAAGAGCTTCACTCTCTTCTTCTTCCTCAGATGATGCTAGAAGCAATGCTCCTACATCAGGTCTCGAGACATACGCTTTGAGTCTGTTGGTGTGGAAGACTGTCGGAGCCTCCTTGGGATTGCCCAAGTCCACCAGATAGTTGACCTCTCCAAGTTTACCCACGACTCTGAAGGGTCCCATCCATTTGTCTTGCAAGGCCCTCTGCCTTGTTGGGATCATAACGAGAACTAGCTGGTCTTGAGTGAAATCAACCATGTTAGCCTTTTGATCATGCCAGTGCTTGACCAATGCTTGTCCAGCTTTCAAGTTATCACTTGCTTCCGCCATCATGTGTGACATTCTCCTCCGGAGACCTATTACGTAGTCAGTCACTCTGACTGGCTTGGGAGAAGGAGCACTCTCCAACCCCTCCTTAATCAGGGCCAATGGACCTCTGACGGGATGACCATAGAGAAGCTCAAAGGGAGAATAACCTACTCCCTCCTGAGGGACTTCTCTATAAGCAAAGAGAAGGCATGGAAGTAGAAGATCCCACTTTCGTTTAAGGGGGTCCTCTAAAGCACCTGTCATGCTCTTCATGGTTCTGTTGAACCTTTCAACCAACCCATTGGTTTGTGGGTGGTAAGCTGTTGAGAACTTGTAAGTAACTCCACAGGTTTTCCATATGGCTTTCATGTAGTGGGACATAAAGTTTGACCCCCTGTCAGAGATTACTTCCTTAGGAAACCCGACCCTGGTAAAAATACCAAGGAGGGCCTTAGCCACAGCCGGAGCTGTAACAGTCCTCATAGGAATTGCCTCAGGATACCTAGTAGCGTGGTCTACTACAACAAGTATAAACCTGTTGCCTGAGGAGGTTGGAGGATCAAGGGGACCGACAATGTCAATCCCTACTCTCTCAAATGGGACTCCCACAACTGGGAGAGGCACTAAAGGTGCCACATTCTTGGAGCCCACCTTACCAGAGGTCTGGCAGGTGTGGCAGCTCCTGCAGTGTTTTTCTACTTCGGCCCCCATCTTTGGCCAATAAAAGTAGAGAGAGAGGCTTTCCTTAGTCTTCTTGAAACTCAAGTGACCAGCCAAAGGAATCTCGTGGGCTAACTGCAAGAACTGTTGTCTGTTCTCTTTGGGTACTACAAGTCGTTTGTAGTCTCCAGGTTCAGACTCGGTCGGTTCACTGTAGAGGAGGCCATCTTCCCAGTGCAACCTGTATTTCCCAGGCTCTTGACCTTCAGCCTGAGCTTCTGCCTGGTGGCGAAGACCTTCCAGAGTTGGACATTCTCTCTGTCCCTTACTGAAGTCTGCCCTGATGGGTCCACCTTCTGCCAGTAAAGACTGCAGCTCAGGATGGTCAACAGGATCCAGATCTCCAATGAGTTCCTGGCCTTCCATTAGCTCTTCCTCAGAGTCTAATTCTACCACACCGGGTTTTACCACCCTCTCAGCCTCAGCTGGAGGGGGATGTTACTGGTGTAACTTTGGACAACCGAGGGGAAGTCCTTGTTGGCTGCACTGAAGTGCTGGCTGCTGGTTTCGGTATTGAAGTTTTAGGTTTCCCTTTTGCTTCTGATTTCTTTGAGACAGCAGCTGACAATTCCAGTGGAGCAGGAGTGATATCCTTCTTCATCATCTCCTCGAGAGTACAACTCATGGTTCTCTTCCTTGCAGGTCTGGTTAGCTCCTGTAACCGTTTACTAGGAGGTCTGGGGGTATGAGACACAACTCCGAGAGTTTTTAAATCGTTACCCAACAGAACTCGTCCTGGTACCTTACTCTGTATGCTGACAGGTATCTTCACAGTCATGCCGTTACACTGGATGAGAACTGGTAATTGGGGAAGCATCTGCACAGGCCCTTCAGCTAACTTGGTGAGGCGTTTGGGTGCCTTAGCAACATCCTCAGCCTGAAAAAAAGATTTATCCACCACAGTTATGCTGGCCCCAGTGTCCCTGATGGCAGGAGTCTCCTGACCATTCGCCTGGACACTTTCCTTATAATACTCTTTAGTATTATCTGGGATAGAATTATAGACATCTAAATTCTGTTGTTCCCACAAACCCAGAGACACTAAAGAAACACTGGCTGAGACTCCAATGGGTTCATCAGCCAGCAGTAGAAAGTTTCCACTTGTCATTTGGACTTCCTCCTCTGGAGCGAAGGCTAAGGAGACAAGCTGGACCCCTGAAGGTTTACCCTTGCATCTGGGATCTCCTTTCACATGGTCAGTAGAGCCACAAACAAAGCATTTTCCGAATGCTTTCTGGAATGGTGGCTTGTTCTGGCCTCCCTCTGGTTTGGCACCAGAAGGTACACTGTTCTGCTGTGGTTTTCCCTGTGGCTTACCCTTATGGTTTTGTTTGGGGCCCTCTTTGGAATGTGAGTTATTAGAATTCTCTTTTGAGTCTTTTTTAGGCTGTTTTCCCTCATCCTTTTTCTGAGTTGCCCCATAATCCTTATGAGTAGCCCTGTTGGCAACCCACAAGTCAGCAGCCTTAGCTAGCTTCCTGGAATCCAATTCCTTCGAATCAGCCAAGTGCTGTCTGAGCTCAGGAGAACAGGCATCATAAATAGACTCCAACATAAAAAGATTCTTCATACCCTCATAAGTGTTCACCTTGTAAACCTTAATCCATCCCTCTAAGTTTTTCAACCCTTCACTCACCCAGGTAGCCCAAGGGGTACCATCATGCTTTTTGAGGGTTCTAAACCTCTTAAGATACTGGGAAGGGGTCTTCCCAAATCTAGCTATCAAAGCTAGTTTCACACTTTCATACTCTTTCCTATCCTCCTCCCCCAACTCCATTACCACATCAGTTGCAACAGGGGGAGCCTAGAGAACAACCAGATAAGTAGCTCATTACCTGTGATGTTCTGGAGCCCATGATTGTACTCAAACCAACTCAGCCAATCCAACACATCCAACTTTGGTTCATACATACCAATTAATTCCTTAGGCATCCGGGGTCTTTTGGGACTGGAACTTCTAGAGGAGCCAGAGACAGAAGCAGTTTCAAAAGACAACTTTTTCATTTCTAACTCATGCTTGAGCTCCATTTCTCTGAGCCTAAGAATGTGTTGCATTTCTTGGTGTTTCTGTTCAGTTTGAGCAGTAATCCTTCTGAATTCCAAGTCTATTTTCATTGTTTCTAGTTCAAGGACTTGAGGACTTAGTGTGGCACCTGCTATAGGCCCAGTAGGTACAGCTGGTAAGGCAGACAGAGGAGCAGGGGAGACACTTTCATTAGCCTCTCCTTCCTCTTCAGCCTCTTCATCACTATCATCAGAACTTTTATTTAGATCAACACCATTACTGTTATCTACATTTGCTGGAGAAGTTGGTTCCTCTGAACCAGTACCCAGACTTTGGTTTTCCAGCAATCTCGCTATCAGTTCTACTTTCTTGCCTTTTACAGAAAGATTCTCTTGTCTACAGAGAGCTCTCAAACTCTCAGTATTTTTTCCTGACAAGGACATAGTAGACATGTTTTTTGAAAGTTGCTTTTTAGTGCTAAGCTTTGTGGTTAGTTATCCTAAAGGGTTGAAAAGCCTCTAAACTGTATACCCGATACAAATCCCACCGCTGCCACCAGTGTTAGGCAGAAACCTGTGCAGTTCCCTCTGGGACCACTGCAAAAGATTTAAGACTACAGGTGTTTGGCAGTAAACCCACTTGGTAGCAGTCTGTACCACACAGATTCACTTGGTAGCTGTGGCTGAGCAGGCAGACTTCCCTCAAGAAAAGTTAGGCCGTATTTGGAGTATACAAGAAAGGGCAATTTACACAGTAGAACAAGCAGACACGGATCAGAGCTTGGGTGTAAAGATATATAATTATTTATTTAAAAACACATCTATGGAAAACACACTGGCACTAATATGGCAAACAACTTCAATCACAGTTACTATAAGTATATATCAATCCCATAACAATATTTCGACAAGTCTAGGTTCAACGGCACCACTTATTTGCAGACAGAGGTGAATGCTTTAACCTAGATGGCACTCTAGTATTCGTTAGAAAGGGAGAGAAAAAGGCAGGGTATGAAACCATTGGGTTGTTGGTATTGCACCTATAAGAAAGAGGCCATGAGTAGTGTGGCATAGGAATCAGAGTGTGATATATACACACAGTGTATGATCCGAAGGGAGTTATCACAATAGCACTCACTTACGGTGTATTCTACTTGTGTGGTTTTTAACATAATGTATGTTTTATGTACTATGATCATTTTTATGATGGAATATATAGATTCTTAATAAAATTTTGTGATATTGAGTTTCCACTTTTTATGTGGGAAGAGTGTTTAGTGACACCTGTTTGAATTCCGGACTTTCTTTTTGTAGATAAAAGGGTATGAAACCAACTCATTACCAACACTTTTACGAAACAAATGCAAGGCGAGCAAGGCAGGGTCTACTGTAAATCACAAAGTTCAGAGGCCAGGCCCACTCGGAGAGAGGCAAGGCTGTATGTCCCAAAAGTATCACAGTGGAAATGCATTTCAAGTCTTTGTAGCAAAATGTCACAGAAAGGTTGGACCAGTTTAGGTCAAACGTTTAAGAAGGTCTGGAGGCGACCCAATCGAAAGGTAAGGATTTAAGACACCTCACGCTAACCGTTTCAAGGGAAGCCAGGCGGACACAGTACCTTGAGAGTGAAGAGACAGCTCCGGCGGGGGCAGTTGTTCCTGGTGGTGGATTCAAGTCGGGGCTTTGCCAGAAGATGAGATGATCTCGTCGTCGAGGAAAGTTGAAGATCGTTGCACCACCAGGGAAGAGACCAGCCGCGGAGTGCTCCGTCACAAGGCACCACCTTTTGGTCGCGGTACAGTGGTCAGTGGCAATCCGGTTGCCGGGGTGCTCAGCACGGGCAATTCAACCACTGGACGTCCTGGAAGTGAAGAAAAAGCAAGGGACTGGTTGTTCCCACCAGTCAGGGGAAGAAGACTCTCCAGCAGGGAGATCTTCTCTGTCGTTGGGAAGTGGTGAGTCAGTTCAGCAGGGCTCCACCGGAGGTGTCGTCGTTGCAGGTCGGCTCAGCTTTACCCTCGTCGGATTCTTAGGTCCTGTGGCGACTTCTGAAGATCCAGTCCCAAAAGCCCTGCTTTTATGCAGAAAACCCCCATTCATTCAGCCTAGCTGTCAATCAAACATGCTAAGTGGTGAGCGGGGCGGCTCACCACTCAGACCAATCACACAAGGGTGCGACTTGAGTTGGCAAGGCAACTCAGTCCAGGGTGCCTAAACCCCCTCACACACCCCCTGTGGTACCCAGACAGAATGGCACCACTCTGGAGGGCTTCTGTGCAGAAGCCCGCCAAAAGTGGAACAAAGGGCTCAACCTTTGGTTTCGGAGTTACAGAGGCGAACACATACGCCATTTTAAAAACCGAGTTCTGGCAGAAAATACCAACCAGTGGATTTATTTAAGACAAATAAACCGGCGGTATGTTAGAGACTAAGGTGAAAAAGTATTAGCCTCCAACAATGGGAAGAATCCCATAGGAATATATTCGCGGTCGAATATAAAAAGTAGTATCCACTGCCACCAGCCAAAACTCGACGAGGGGGAGGGGAGCAGTGCCCCATCGAACAACAGACCCAGGGGTAATCGAATTACCCCTACCAGTACGTCCACAATAGGATGGTTTGTACTAGTTCTGTTAGTAAATTTAGGTCTAGTAAAGCCAATGGTGACTTTACATGCCCTGGGAGACAGTACTCGGTCCCAGGGTATGGAGTCTATGGTGGGGATCCTCTAGGACACCCCAGTGTTACGGCACAGAGGGTGCGGTGTAACACACATAGCAAAACACATGAGGCCCTATGGAGTAAAAGACCCCATAGCCCATAGAACACATTGACATTCAAAGAAATTAACCACATTCATGTCCAAGAGTGGGAGGAAAAGAGTCTCACTCTTGGCAGGATGAAAAAAACAAACTCCAGAAATCCAGCAAAGCTGCTGGGGGACTCACTAGGTTAGGAAATTCAGCCTAAACAGAGAATTCTCCCTAACACTCGCCCCGTCCAGACTAAGGGACAGGAGGATTTAATCCACTCCTGGATGAATCTCATACCTCTAGTCGATGATATACATCCTAGAGAGACCATCAGCATTTTGGTGGTGACACCCTGACCTGTGCTCAATGGTGAAATCAAACCCTTGCAGGCAGATTGACCATCTCAGTAGTTTTGGGTTTTCCCCTTTCATTTGCATTAACCATCTCAAGGGTTGGTGGTCAGTCTGAATAACAAAAGTAGAACCATACAAGTATGGCCTAAACTTCTTCAGAGCCCACACGATAGCAAAGCATTCTCTTTCGATTGTTGCCCACCTTGTTTCAGGATCCTCAGCTTGCGGCTGATGAAGCAAACGGGGTGCTCTCTACCTTTCCCATCCAGTTGACTGAGTACTGCACCTATTCCTACATTCGAAGCATCTGTCTGCACAATGAAAGTTTGGTGGTAATCAGGAGCTCTGAGTACTGGGGCTTGGCAAAGAGCCTTTTTCAGGTTTTCAAAGGCCTGATTGCACTCCTCGTTCCATCTAACCTTCTTAGGGAATTTTGGAGAGGAGATGACATTCAGAGGAGAAGCTATGGTCCCATAGTTCTCAATGAAATTCCTGTAATACCCAGTGAGACCTAAGAAGGCTCTCACCTGGGTCTGAGTAGTAGGTGTTGTCCAATTTTGCACAGCTTTAATCTTACTGAGCAAAGGCCTTATTTCTCCACCTCCTACCTCATGTCCAAGATAGACTACCTTACTCTGTCCGATTTGGCATTTACTCGCCTTTATGGTCAGATTGGCTCGTCCAAGAGCCTGCAAACATCTCTTAGGTGGGTTACATGTTCTTCCCAGGAATTTCGGAACACTGCTATGTCATCCAAGTATGCCATGCAGACGTCCTCCATCCCATTCAGAACCTGGTTTACCATCCGTTGAAATGTAGCAGGTGCATTTATCAATCCAAAAGTCATTACCTTAAACTGGTATAAGCCAGCTGGGGTAGAAAATGCAATTTTCTCCTTGGCATGGTCTGTCAGGGCTATTTGCCAATAGCCTGACGTCAAGTCAAATGTGCTGGGGAACTTGGCTGAACCAAGTCTATCCACCAACTCATCTGTTCTTGGCAAAGGGTGGGCATCAGCCTTGGTGACTGCATTAAGAGCTCTATAATACACACAGAATCTAAGTTCTTTAGATCCTGCCTTTGGTACTAACACAACTGGGCTAGACCATGGACTAGTAGAGTGCTCTATTACCCCGAGATCAAGCATCTTGCTGACCTCACCTTTGATGTGGGTTCTTACACATTCTGACATTCTGTATCCTCTGCTTTTGACTGGCAGACAGTCACCAGTGAGTATGTCATGCTGGCCCCAAGGGGTCAAGCCTGGTGAAGGTGAGAACAGAGAGGCAAACTGATTCAACATAGATTTGCACTCTTCTTGTTGCTCAGGTGTCAGATTTGAAGAGAGATTTACTCCTTCAATTTTTCCGTCTAAAGGTAAGCCTCTGAGGAGATCCGGAAGAGCTTCACTCTCTTCTTCTTCCTCGGATGATGCTAGAAGCAACGCTCCTACATCAGGTCTCGAGACACACGCTTTGAGTCTGTTGGTGTGGAAGACTGTCGGAGCCTCCTTGGGATTGCCCAAGTCCACCAGATAGTTGACCTCTCCAAGTTTACCCACGACTCTGAAGGGTCCCATCCATTTGTCTTGCAAGTGAGGTACCAAGACGAGTTGAGGTACCCTCTGCCTTGTTGGGATCATAACGAGAACTAGCTGGTCTTGAGTGAACTCAACCATGTTAGCCTTTTGATCATGCCAGTGCTTGACCAATGCTTGTCCAGCTTTCAAGTTATCACTTGCTTCCGCCATCATGTGTGACATTCTCCTCCGGAGACCTATTACGTAGTCACTCTGACTGGCTTGGGAGAAGGAACACTCTCCAACCCCTCCTTAATCAGGGCCAATGGACCTCTGACGGGATGACCATAGAGAAGCTCAAAGGGAGAATAACCTACTCCCTCCTGAGGGACTTCTCTATAAGCAAAGAGAAGGCATGGAAGTAGAAGATCCCACCTTCGTTTAAGGGGGTCCTCCAAAGCACCTATCATGCTCTTCATGGTTCTGTTGAACCTTTCAACCAACCCATTGGTTTGTGGGTGGTAAGCTGTTGAGAACTTGTAAGTAACTCCACAGGTTTTCCACATGGCTTTCATATAGTGGGACATAAATTTTGACCCCCTGTCAGAGATTACTTCCTTAGGAAACCCGACCCTGGTAAAAATACCAAGGAGGGCCTTAGCCACAGCCGGAGCGGTAACAGTCCTCATAGGAATTGCCTCAGGATACCTAGTAGCGTGGTCTACTACAACAAGTATAAACCTGTTGCCTGAGGAGGTTGGAGGATCAAGGGGACCGACAATGTCAATCCCTACTCTCTCAAATGGGACTCCCACAACTGGGAGAGGCACTAAAGGTGCCACATTCTTGGAGCCCACCTTACCAGAGGTCTGGCAGGTGTGGCAGCTCCTGCAGTGTTTTTCTACTTCGGCCCCCATCTTTGGCCAATAAAAGTAGAGAGAGAGGCTTTCCTTAGTCTTCTTGAAACTCAAGTGACCAGCCAAAGGAATCTCGTGGGCTAACTGCAAGAACTGTTGTCTGTTCTCTTTGGGTACTACAAGTCGTTTGTAGTCTCCAGGGTCAGACTCGGTCGGTTCACTGTAGAGGAGGCCATCTTCCCAGTGCAACCTGTATTTCCCAGGCTCTTGCCCTTCAGCCTGAGCTTCTGCCTGGTGGCGAAGACCTTCCAGAGTTGGACATTCACTCTGTCCCTTACTGAAGTCTGCCCTGTTGGGTCCACCTTCTGCCAGTAAAGACTGCAGCTCAGGATGGTCAACAGGATCCAGATCTCCAATGAGTTCCTGACCTTCCATTAGCTCTTCCTCAGAGTCTAATTCTACCACACCGGGTTTTACCACCCTCTCAGCCTCAGCTGGAGGGGGATGTTACTGGTGTAACTTTGGACAACCGAGGGGAAGTCCTTGTTGGCTGCACTGAAGTGCTGGCTGCTGGTTTCGGTATTGAAGTTTTAGGTTTCCCTTTTGCTTCTGATTTCTTTGAGACAGCAGCTGACAATTCCAGTGGAGCAGGAGTGATATCCTTCTTCATCATCTCCTCGAGAGTACCTCTCATGGTTCTCTCCCTTGCAGGTCTGGTTAGCTCCCGTAACCGTTTACTAGGAGGTCTGGGGGTATGAGACACAACTCCGAGAGTTTTTAAATCGTTACCCAACAGAACTCGTCTTGGTACCTCACTCTGTATGCTGACAGGTATCTTCACAGTCATGCCGTTACACTGGATGAGAACTGGTAATTGGGGAAGCATCTGCACAGGCCCTTCAGCTAACTTGGTGAGGCGTTTGGGTGCCTTAGCAACATCCTCAGCCTGAAAAAAAGATTTACCCACCACAGTTATGCTGGCCCCAGTGTCCCTGATGGCAGGAGTCTCCTGACCATTCGCCTGGACACTGTCCTTATAATACTCTTTAGTATTATCTGGGATAGAATTATAGACATCTAAATTCTGTTGTTCCCACAAACCCAGAGACACTAAAGAAACACTGGCTGAGACTCCAATGGGTTCATCAGCCAGCAGTAGAAAGTTTCCACTTGTCATTTGGACTTCCTCCTCTGGAGCGAAGGCTAAGGAGACAAGCTGGACCCCTGAAGGTTTACCCTTGCATCTGGGATCTCCTTTCACATGGTCAGTAGAGCCACAAACAAAGCATTTTCCGAATGCTTTCTGGAATGGTGGCTTGTTCCGGCCTCCCTCTGGTTTGGCACCAGAAGGTACACTGTTCTGCTGTGGTTTTCCCTGTGGCTTACCCTTATGGTTTTGTTTGGGGCCCTCTTTGGAATGTGAGTTATTAGAATTCTCTTTTGAGTCTTTTTTAGGCTGTTTTCCCTCATTCTTTTTCTGAGTTGCCTCATAATCCTTATGAGTAGCCCTGTTGGCAACCCACAAGTCAGCAGCCTTAGCTAGCTTCCTGGAATCCAATTCCTTCGAATCAGCCAAGTGCTGTCTGAGCTCAGGAGAACAGGCATCATAAATAGACTCCAACATAAAAAGATTCTTCATACCCTCATAAGTGTTCACCTTGTAACCCTTAATCCATCCCTCTAAGTTTTTCAACCCTTCTCTCACCCAGGTAGCCCAAGGGGTACCATCATGCTTTTTGAGGGTTCTAAACCTCTTAAGATACTGGGAAGGGGTCTTCCCAAATCTAGCTATCAAAGCTAGTTTCACACTTTCATACTCTTTCCTATCCTCCTCCCCCAACTCCATTACCACATCAGTTGCAACAGGGGGGAGCCTAGAGAACAACCAGGTAAGTAGCTCATTACCTGTGATGTTCTGGAGCCCATGATTGTACTCAAACAAACTCAGCCAATCCAACACATCCAACTTTGGTTCATACATACCAATTAATTCCTTAGGCATCCGGGGTCTTTTGGGACTGGAACTTTTAGAGGAGCCAGAGACAGAAGCAGTTTCAACAGACAACTTTTTCATTTCTAACTCATGCTTGAGCTCCATTTCTCTGAGCCTAAGAATGTGTTGCATTTCTTGGTGTTTCTGTTCAGTTTGAGCAGTAATCCTTCTGAATTCCAAGTCTATTTTCATTTTTTCTAGTTCAAGGACTTGAGGACTTAGTGTGGGACCTGCTATAGGCCCAGTAGGTACAGCTGGTAAGGCAGACAGAGGAGCAGGGGAGACACTTTCATTAGCCTCTCCTTCCTCTTCAGCCTCTTCATCACTATCATCAGAACTTTGATTTAGATCAACACCATTACTGTTATCTACATTTGCTGGAGAAGTTGGTTCCTCTGAACCAGTACCCAGACTTTGGTTTTCCAGCAATCTCGCTATCAGTTCTACTTTCTTGCCTTTTACAGAAAGATTCTCTTGTCTACAGAGAGCTCTCAAACTCTCAGTATTTTTTCCTGACAAGGACTCCTGACTGTAAATTTCCATAGTAGACATGTTTTTTGAAAGTTGCTTTTTAGTGCTAAGCTTTGTGGTTAGTTATCCTAAAGGGTTGAAAAGCCTCTAAACTGTATACCCGATACAAATCCCACTGCTGCCACCAGTGTTAGGCAGAAACCTGTGCAGTTCCCTCTGGGACCACTGCAAAAGATTTAAGACTACAGGTGTTTGGCAGTAAACCCACTTGGTAGCAGTCTGTACCACACAGATTCACTTGGTAGCTGTGGCTGAGCAGGCAGACTTCCCTCAAGAAAAGTTAGGCCGTATTTGGAGTATACAAGAAAGGGCAATTTACACAGTAGAACAAGCAGACACGGATCAGAGCTTGGGTGTAAAGATATATAATTATTTATTTAAAAACACATCTATGGAAAACACACTGGCACTAATATGGCAAACAACTTCAATCACAGTAACTATAAGTATATATCAATCCCATAACAATATTTTGACAAGTCTAAGTTCAACGGCACCACTTATTTGCAGACAGAGGTGAATGCTTTAACCTAGATGGCACTCTAGTATTCGTTAGAAAGGGAGAGAAAAAGGCAGGGTATGAAACCATTGGGTTGTTGGTATTGCACCTATAAGAAAGAGGCCATGAGTAGTGTGGCATAGGAATCAGAGTGTGATATATACACACAGTGTATGATCCGAAGGGAGTTATCACAATAGCACTCACTTACGGTGTATTCTACTTGTGTGGTTTTTAACATAATGTATGTTTTATGTACTATGATCATTTTTATGATGGAATATATAGATTCTTAATAAAATTTTGTGATATTGAGTTTCCACTTTTTATGTGGGAAGAGTGTTTAGTGACACTTGTTTGAATTCCGGACTTTCTTTTGTAGATAAAATGGTATGAAACCAACTCAGTACCAACACTTTTACGAAACAAATGCAAGGCGAGCAAGGCAGGGTCTACTGTAAATCACAAAGTTCAGAGGCCAGGCCCACTCGGAGAGAGGCAAGGCTGTATGTCCCAAAAGTATCACAGTGGAAATGCATTTCAAGTCTTTGTAGCAAAATGTCACAGAAAGGTTGGACCAGTTTAGATCAAACGTTTAAGAAGGTCTGGAGGCGACCCAATCAAAAGGTAAGGATTTAAGACACCTCACGCTAACCGTTTCAAGGGAAGCCAGGCGCACACAGTACCTTGAGAGTGAAGAGACAGCTCCGGCGGGGGCAGTTGTTCCTGGTGGTGGATTCAAGTCGGGGCTTTGCCAGAAGATGAGATGATCTCGTCGTCGAGGAAAGTTGAAGATCGTTGCACCACCAGGGAAGAGACCAGCCGCGGAGTGCTCCGTCAAAAGGCACCACCTTTTGGTCGCGGTACAGTGGTCAGTGGCAATCCGGTTGCCAGGGTGCTCAGCACGGGCAATTCAACCACTGGACGTCCTGGAAGTGAAGAAAAAGCAAGGAACTGGTTGTTCCCACCAGTCAGGGGAAGAAGACTCTCCAGCAGGGAGATCTTCTCTGTCGTTGGGAAGTGGTGAGTCGGTTCAGCAGGGCTCCACCGGAGGTGTCGTCGTTGCAGGTCGGCTCAGCTTTACCCTCGTCGGATTCTTAGGTCATGTGACGACTTCTGAAGATCCAGTCCCAAAAGCCCTGCTTTTATGCAGAAAACCCCCATTCATTCAGCCTAGCTGTCAATCAAACATGCTAACTGGTGAGCGGGGCGGCTCACCACTCGGACCAATCACACAAGAGTGCAACTTGAGTTGGCAAGGCAACTCAGTCCAGGGTGCCTAAACCCCCTCACACACCCCCTGTGGTACCCAGACAGAATGGCACCACTCTGGAGGGATTCTGTGCAGAAGCCCGCCAAAAGTGGAACAAAGGGCTCAACCTTTGGTTTCGGAGTTACAGAGGCGAACACATACGCCATTTTAAAAACCGAGTTCTGGCAGAAAATACCAACCATTGGATTTATTTAAGACAAATAAACCGGCGGTATGTTAGAGACTAAGGTGAAAAAGTATTAGCCTCCAACAATGGGAAGAATCCCATAGGAATATATTTGCGGTCGAATATAAAAAGTAGTATCCACTGCCACCAGCCAAAACTCGACGAGGGGGAGGGGAGCAGTGCCCCATCGAACAACAGACCCAGGGGTAATCGAATTACCCCTACCAGTACGTCCACAATAGGATGGTTTGTACTAGTTCTGTTAGTAAATTTAGGTCTAGTAAAGCCAATGGTGACTTTACATGCCCTGGGAGACAGTACTCGGTCCCAGGGTATGGAGTCTATGGTGGGGATCCTCTAGGACACCCCAGTGTTACGGCACAGAGGGTGCGGTGCAACACACATAGCAAAACACATGAGGCCCTATGGAGTAAAAGACCCCATAGCCCATAGAACACATTGACATTCAAAGAAATCAACCACATTCATGTCCAACAGTGGGAGGAAAAGAGTCTCACTCTTGGCAGGATGAAAAAAACAAACTCCAGAAATCCAGCAAAGCTGCTGAGGGACTCACTAGGTTAGGAAATTCAGCCTAAACAGAGAATTCTCCCTAACAGTTGCTGGCGCTATTACAGCTGGGCCTATTACAGCTGGCTGTAATAGCGCCTGACTGGAATTGCACAGGCTGGATTGCTGCTGTATCGACAGTGCTAATACCATTACTGCTGGATTTAAGGGCTACCGCCCAACTTGTGATGAGGCCCAAGGTCTCTTCAGAATGTAGGATCCTTAAGTACTTGGCTTGTAATAGATACTGCCAGCGCCAACGTAGTGGCACAGGAACACTTGGGAAATGAGAACGAGAATGATCTCCCTCAGGCTACTCCTACTGTACACAATTCTCGCATGTACGAAAATGGCAATCAAGTTGATTCTGTGATACAATCTAATCCACAAAAGTTGACCAAGAAGGTGAGCATCCCATTGGCTTTAAATTCAAGAATTTTAGAGATTTCTGTCGAGCCATCTGACAAACACAACAAATGCATAATTTGTTCAGAACTGTTGAGGCTGTTCCAAAAAATCCCTACATTAAGAATACTGAACTCCAGTGACTTTGATTTCATGGATCCATTAAGTGATGAAAGGGGAAAAATATCTTGCATAATTGTTACTTGAAACTGCTGCATTAATACGCAAAAATCAATCATTCTGAAGTTACCGCAGATACATACTCGATAAAGAAGTACGTGTTGTGGAAAGGAAATCTTGTCAAAAGTGTAAGGGTGTACAGAATGTCAACAACAATGAAGGAATCATGGCACCTCCACACAATACCTTAAAATATGATGACATACAAGGGTGGGAATGGTTGAAGAGTGTTTTGTCGGCTTTTGGGGGCCTGTGCCATGAATATGTGAAATAGCTAGCTGGAACACTATGGGACACTCACACTTCCTGACCAATTATGGCTCTTTAGAATTATTACCGAATCAATACATATTCATGCTTCAAGAGACTTGGTTAATGTTCCAGATCCACTTAGATGGTTACTAACTTTATCATTTGTGTGCAAAAAAAGGTAGCAAAGGACGCCCTCATGGCAGACTCTTAGTAGGTGTTAAAAACAAACATAATTCTATGTGCATACTGCCAGAAGATAAAAGTGGTAATGTTATAGCAGTAGAGGTTACGTGTACGTTTGTTCAACTTGGTAAACACATGGTGATCATTAATACATATGATGCACCAGATGACTTTATCTCTGAAGAAGTTTTTGATTACAATAGTATGGTTCTAGTCCAGTGGGTGAAGTATCTTAAGAATGGCATGGTGTTAATTGGGGGTGACTTAAACGCCAGATACTTAGATAAAGATCTGTCCTCCCCCTATAAGATTGTAATAGTTAGGAGTGTGATGGACTGTAAATCCTCTAATGTGCGTGGTTATTCAATGGCTGAATTTCCTGAAAGAACTGGATCTGATGCAGCTAAACAGGCGCACCAAGGCTGATTGCCAGGGGAAGCGCACTTGGAAAAGTGGGAAGAGATCAGCAACTTTAGATAACTACTTTGGAAGTAATGCCTTGCTGGAACAAGTTATCGATTTGCAGATAATTCCCAACAAGTGCAGTGATCATGCGGTCCTCTCTCTCAGTGTAAATCCTGGAGTTAATAAAGCAGGAGTATACAACAACATGGCAGAAACACATTTGCTCTGAGATGTTTCCGCATACTCCCTTATTGGCAATAACTAGAGGTAAGGTACAATCAGTCATGACGACATTGAGGAGGCGATAGTAAGGCTAAAATGCTCTTGGGCCCCTGCCCCCAAAGATTTGGCCAACATTGCCTTAAGAAAGAACTGGAAAGGTGGGCCAGAGTTTGTTATCTATTGTCCTTAAAAAAGAACTGGAAAGGAGGGCAAGAGTTTGGTACCTCTTGTTTGAGAGAGTTTTCAGAGAACCAGTGTTCCAGATTCATGGCAGCAGTCTATATTGATTCCAGTTTACGAAAAAAGGGATTCATCGATTCACGGGAACTATAGACTGCTGTCCATGTTGGACATCTCAGGCAAAAGTTTTGTCTCTTTTTTTTCTCCGAGAACTAAGAGGCTGGGTCGAGACTAATAACAACCCCTTTCAGATAGGGTATCGCCCTGGGTTAGTCACGGTGCATAACATCAGACTGTTAGATACATTGATACACAAAGCACGGCTGGGTGAAAGTCCATCATTATACATAATTTATGTTGACTTCCATTCAGCTTTTGACCAGGTAAACCGTGAAATCCACTGGCGAAAAATGAAAAAATTGGAATGTCCCGAGAGGTTGCTGCATCAGTGCATCAGTGCTTGTGTACGCATAAGAAATGAGGGCCTCTTTGGCTGCTCCAGTGCTGATAAACATGGGAGTCAAGCAAGGTTGTGTGCTGGCTCCCCTGTTGTTCAACTTATATCTGGTAGCTCCACCACACCGTCTGAGAAAAGGGGCCAACTGGCCCCCAAAAAAGGCGACAAACGCATTAATACAATGTTATATGCCGATGATTTGGTCATTTCCGACCAGACCTATTCGGTCATGAAGAGAATGATTAATGAGCTAGGTGATTACGTAGCTGAAAATTATCTGACTATACATTTCGATAAGACTCAAGTTATGCTTGTAACGGGAGAAAGTATATAAGGTCACAGTGAACACTGTTCTGGGCACTATAGATTACACAGCAAACTACCCATAACTGGGCCTCGAAAGGAATAACACAGCTGATTATACAAAAATAATAGAACTAAAGACTTTGAAAGCTCGTCAGCTAACGTACCATTTGCAGCAGAGATTTGCTGGACAACACGCGGGGTACTCCATTGTAGGCATAGTGATTTTATACAAGCAATCGTTCTGTCAAGCCATACTTTACAGATTAGAGGGGCTGGCCATGAAAGATTATACATGGCTAGACAGATTAGGGGACTTTTTCTGGCGTATAATTTTAGGACTACCATCAACCACCTGAATGCAATAACTGTGGCTGGAGTTAGGGTTAATATCGTTGAGGGGCTTGGCTCTGGAAAAGAGAGGAGAACTGTACATTAAATCCAGAGCTTCTGCCAGCGGTTCCATGTCATTTAATCGGGGGATATTTTTTGGCTGGGTTTTTTACAGCAAATTTTTTCACGAAAAAAAACATCACATTTTTTAAAAATTATTTTTGGGGGTTTCACCACTAAACCCCCGTCCCTTTTAATTTTGTATCTATTCCCAAACATCCACAACCCATATATATAATTTTCTAAGCCCCCCCTAAAAAATGTGATGGTTTTTTTTGTTATAAAATGTGCGTTAAAAAAACTGTGAAAAAACATCCCGCGATGAAAGGACGTTGTACCCTCCCAACTGCTCCTTATTAGCCAAAATGGGTGATCATTTTTGCACTGAGAAGGATTTGTGAGGTAGCAACTATGAACAGCTTAACTCGGTATTGTTCAATAAAATAAATTGGATACCTAATGTAGAACTAGGAAAGAGCCATGCCATCTTGAAGGATTCCTTTAAAAGAAGGTTGGAGAGGTGGGAATGATGCAACAACTATGTACACAAGTTCAAGGGGTTTGAGCAGGTATCCACTGTGGCACATTGTTACAAGAGAGCCCAGTCTTTGCTGCAGTGCCCCGACCATGCTGTGCATAAGGTGATCCTCTTACTATGAATTAACCAGCTTCTGCTAATGGCCACACAGGGAGCTTAGTTAAACATTTGTGCGAAAGCGAGATTTTGTTGAATGTGTGAGGTGGTCGGCAAGCCGGAAACTGCTAGACACGTTTTCACAGAATTTGCCACAATGGACAGCTTTGATATGCGTATTCTAGGAAAACTTATCGTCGCAAGACTTTTGAAACTATTGTTTGAACACAGACTCAACTTCCACACACATTGATCTCTAGAGACTATGGAAGCATATTGAGAGTAACCTGAAAGAACAGCAATTAAATGTCCAAGACGATGATCTTGAAGTGGGAGAATGGAAAAACAGGCTCCCGTCCTTCCCCTCTCGCGCCTGGCCTAAAGGATCACGGCCCAGGCACCCGCCACGAGAAGAATTTGCCCATCTACCAGACGACCAAATACCCTGGTACAGGAACATACGGATGTGTCCATCTGCCTGCCGAGCAGCCCGCCCTCCCCATGCCGACACCTGCGGCACGGATCAACTAGACTAAAACCTACACGTCGTTAGAGATGCCATGACGACCTAGCCAATGGTCAGCACACCTGTGCAAATATACACACTGGACACTCCCGCACCAATCTACACGAAGAATATACTCAGTGCTATGACGTAGGCGACAGACATACTCACGGACGTGCACCTTTATTATTTTCCACATAGGCTCTCAAAATGCAGAAACGCAAGACGCATCATGAACTCATCTAAAGAGCTTGCTTACGCTTCTCCTAAAACCAGGTGCCGTAATGAGAAATATAACGAAGACACGATACTGGTCATAAGACAATATGATACTATAACCTAAAGCACCTGTGCACCAAACGGTTCCACCTATACACCAGGCCTAAGTAGGCCGCAAGCAAGAGCTCCCATGGACGTTAAAAGAACAAGAGTCAGGTTGCTGATCCTGCAGAATGAGCCTGGCGAAAGCAGACAGCCAAGGTCGCAATGTTGCAAACCCACATTCCGAAAGCAGACCATCAAGGGCACGATGTTGCAACCTCGCACGCCGCGCACCAACGTTAAAATCACACCTGCAAATTAAACCAGGCACACAGTGGAAAAACAATATTAATTGTGCAGAATTCTGCCTCAAACACGGTCCCACCTCACGTGACCAAGCCGAACCTGACAGGATGCCAAGCCCAGGAGGAAGAAGGCGTCTGGATCCCTCGTTACGAGACACAGGCAGATACACTTAAAAGGCTCAATGAACATCTGCGACAGTGGGAGTAGTCGGCCTTCCAGCTCATGAATAAGTCCTCACATTGGCCCTCATTACGACCCTGGCGGAAAGTGACTGACCGGACCGCCACAGCGTAAATAGCGTTTCCGCCATTGCACGAAGGAGCAAAGTGCGGCCCATTCCGACCCATCGGGCACGAGCACCACGGCATGGCGGAAGTGCAAAGTCCGCGATGGCGGAAATGACCCCAAAACGGCCCACACCGCCGCCGTACGGCGCCCTAGGTGCAATACCGCCACCCATCACAGCGGACACCGCAGTGTGCGCCTACCGGAAAGTACGGTGACCGTAAATATACGGAAACGGAAGTAAAAACATGGGCCCGGAACGGGAAACATCCCGCCGTACACCTATAAAACCACTAAAACCACACAACCACCAAAAACACTACCCTGAGACACACCCCAACCCGTCATCCACCCTAGCGAAACCAAGAAAAATGGGAAAAGTAGCGAAGAAAGCGTGCGACCGCAAGCGGCAGGTCCACTTCTCCCGTGAGGAACTCACCGTGCTAACAGAGACCCTCCAGGAGAATGCTGCCGTCGTCTTCTCCACGCAAATGACCAGGACGGCACTTGCAAACAAGAAGGCCATATGGGCTCTGGTGGCACAGCGGGTAAGTGCGGTGGGGACCGCACCCCGCACCTCACAGCAATGCCGAAAGCGATGGGACGACCTGCGGATACGCGTCCGCAGCATACTCTCTGCCAACCGCAACATTGCCACAGCCACCGGGGGAGGTCCTGAATCACCCATCAAGTTGACCCCCTGGGAAGAAATCTGTGCCTCCACCATCGGAATGGAGAGCATAGAGGGAGTCGGAGGGATGGAGAAAGGAGTGCAGACATCCGAAGATTCAGGTAGGTGGGCCAGATAAAACAATGCCAAATCCACAAAGTCCATCCATGTGAAGTACCATGTGTCCACATAGTGCAACAGAAACACATGTCCAGGAGAACGTCCACACACATCGGCCTGATAGCGCACGTTAAAACCCACAATAAATACATAAATAATTAAAAACCCCTAAAACACGCACTACACGTGCAGCAGGCACACCCTAACTGCAGGCTGCCAAACAACTGTACCCTCACTCCACACACAAATGAAAGCACCTCCAAGGCCCCGACCCAAATCACCCTCAGGTACCACCCCAATGCATGTGATACAATGCCATTCCAATTCCCACAGACCCATCAATAACCCTCGCCCTCCTTTACTCCACCACAGGGTCCGATCCAAACGACGAGCATCAGGACACCCCTACCAGCACACCTGCAAAGAGGGCCAAGACCAACGGCCAAAGACCCTCCACCTCAGCTGCACGCATCAAGACACGGCAGCAGCACAAATCAGGTGGCAGCACAGAGGAGGGAACATCAACAGGCACCCCAGCAGCCAGCATGCCCACAACACCACCACCACAGGTCCCCCCAACGGATGCCACAGAAGGCACTGCCTCTGGTGGCAGCAGCACCATAGGTGACACCCCATTGATGGCAGCATGCTCCGACACAGAAGACGGGGATGTCGAAGTCAGATCCATCCATGACCTGTCCCAATCCCCCTGTCTGTCCCATCCCGTACAACATGAGGATGCCACGCAGGGGCACCCACAAGACGACGACTGGCCATCCCCCACAAGCCCTGTGGCAAGGCAACATGAGGTCCACAGCCCCTCTGTGACACCCCCGCAAATGGCCATGGCCCAGCAGAGGCAACAGTCCCTCGACCAGTTAATCGTGCAACAGCAGCAACTGGCCAAGCTCCTCAAGGACCATGCCGATGAATGTGGGGGCACTAAGGCAGACATAGAAACATCAACTGAGACACTTAGGGCAGAAATGGAGAGAGGTACAGAGACACTAAGGGCACAAATGGAGAGTAGCACCGAGAGCCTGAGAGTCCAAATGGAGAGAAGCACCGAGAGCCTGAGGGGGGAACTGCATGCGACGTCCAAGGACGTATGTGCCGAACTTGCCGCAGTGCGCCGTGTGCTCACTGAGCTCTCGCAAACCCTTAGGGACATGCATGGACGTGAGCAGGCAGAGACATCATCCGTTGCAAGTTCCGTCCAGGGCAGCCCCCAACGTAGATCTGGGAGGAACCTGCGCTCCACAGGCAGGGGTGCCCCTGATACCCGCAGAGGGGGCTTGCAATAGCGACTGCCCACTGACAATGAGCATCTTTGGACACTGGTGTTCGGGGGGGAGGTAGGAGGGTGGAGGGGGTGTGTTGGGCTCACTTGGGTGGCGGGTCGATAGGGTGTACAACATGATATCACATATGCCATAAACAGTGCACGATCAACCAATGAGATGTGTGGACATTGATCTTTGTGTACTAGGCCATCATAGGCGTACAGTCCATATTGTGCATGTCCCAGACACACACAGTGCCACGAGTCCCGTGTCCATGTATCAGCCACCAGGCGTGAGTGCTAGAAGCATACATCAATGAGATGCTGACGAATGTCACGGCCCTCCGGTGCCTCGCAGACTCCTTGAGGTGCTGCCACATCCCCACCCTCATCATGACCATCATCAGGTGCTTGCAGTTCTGCGTCAGGGGGCATGGGCACATTTCTACGTACGCACATGTTGTGGAGCATGACACATGCCATCACCATCTTTGCAACCTTCTCATGGCGGTACAGGAGTGCCCCGCCAGACCTGCTGAGGCAGCGGAAACGACCCTTCAGTAGGCCGAATGCCTGTTCAATGACTACACGGGTACGTGAGTGGGCATGGTTGTAGTCCTCCTCATGCTGGTCCCGTGGGTTCCGGACTGGTGTGAGGAGCCATCTCTTCAGTGGATATCCAGCATCACCTGTATGTGGACGATAAACGTATGATGTGGAATGCCATTGCTACGTACGCACACCCCCCCCCCCTTCCTGCCAGGTCATTGCCGAATCACATACCCCACATTATCATGCATGTAATGAGACTCACCGAGTAGCCAGGATCTGTTCCCTGCGTGTCGCTCCATGTAGCGTGGTATTGTAGAGTTCCTCAAGACCATAGAATCATGGGTTGATCCAGGGAATCTGGCACAACAATGTGTAATGATCCTGTTGGAGTCACACACCATTTGTACATTCAGAGAATGAAATTGTTTTCGGTTGCGGTACTGGGCCTCCATGGCATGTGGGACGACCAATTCCACATGGGTGCAGTCGATGGCAACAATGCAACCCGGTATGCCGGCAAGTGCATGGAATCCCACTTTTGTGTTTGTAATTTCCTGCTCCGAGCGTGGTAGAGAGATGTAGTCGTCTGCGTGCTGCAGGAGGGCATCGAGCACTTGCAATAGTGTCCGTGAGAACAGTGGCTGAGAAATGCCATGCAACTGTCCGACTGTGTGCTGGTAGGTGCCTGTGGCCAGGAAGTGGAGTACAGACACCACCTTCAGTAGGGGTGGGATGGCGGTTGGGCTATCTATCATGCTGACAAGGTCAGCCTGTGTCATGTCCACAATGGCGGCTATGGTGTCCCGGTCCAGACGGTAGAGGGTGTGGATCTGCTCATCAGTGAGGTTGAACGGATGTGCTCGGAGGCGTGGGATTGCGGGCTGCCTGCGTGGTGGTAGTGGCTGTGCTGGCGGCCCTTGCTGGCCCTGCCTTGCCCTCCTCCTCCTCCTGCGTCTCCTCCGTGCGGCCGGTTGTAGTTGGTGTTCGTCTTCTTCTTGGAGTTGGAGTACTTGCAGTGCTATCAGGTCCCCCAGGGCCAACATCGCGAGTCCTGCCGGTAGCATTTCGGTGTGGTTGTGGGAGGAGACTGGGTGTGCAATTTATGTGTTTTCAGGCTGTATGGCCTCCACCTGTGGTGATTCATTCCACCTGTGCAAACTGCTCTCCCCTTTGGCCGAGCACGTCCCGCACACAACGCTGCAATTCGAGGAATGGCATCTTGCTATTGCAATCATGTATTTGTACCCGATGGCCGTGTGACATTGGTTGACATGTTCATTCTGCTGTGGTCCCATTGTTTCACATACTATCTGTGCAGTCGCGAACAGACTTGTGAAGGGTCAGTGGAACGTAGTACTCGAGTAACGGTGGGCCCTCATGCATCACTGTACCGAGTTGCAACGACGGGCGGGGCGTCCCATTTGTGGGTGAGGGCAGTTGCCATTTTCACACACAGCCGCACTCGATGGATTAATTAGTGATTTCAAACGGCCACAGATGCCTCTTCGACGTGATGTTGCAAATGAGGAATTTGAAGGGCGGCGCTTTCGGTTTTCAGCTAGCGGCGAGGAAATGCCCACAGGTCTGACTGCAAATATAACGTTCTATTGTTCAATGTCCTTGAGACAGGGGCCATGGCGAGGATGCAATGATTGATATGAATGGTTTGGGATGCGCAATAGCGACGTGGGCGATGAGGCCGGACGTTCCCAAATACATGTTACTTCACTACACTGGAATTACGGGCTGGGGCACTGTGGATTTTGCAGGCTGCATAACGCACAGACTCAATGGATATTTCTAATGTTATGTGAGTAAATATTCAGGCGTTTTAATCCCGGGATGAGGGAATGATGAATGGATGCATGGGCAGGTGATTTGATACAGAGTTTGCCATGTACAGGGCTTCTTGGAATCTATCCGCCTCCCCTGCGCTATGTGATGCAGGGCTGCCATAGTGGGACCATCGTCTATCTGGCCTTGTTGAGCCCTCCCTGTCTCGACGCGCCCTCAGACACTTGTGTCCATGCACGTTACCAATCCCATCTGATGGATTCTGTTTTGACAGACGCATGCACAGGTACACTCGTTTGTGATGGTGTTTACACCTCGATATAGATAGTTATGAGTCGCAAGTGGTTTTTGGGTGGTGATGAACCTTTGGAGTGGGCTAGCATGCATATGGCTGTGGATTTAGTGTGATCATTGAAGTGAGTTGTTCGAATGTAGTTCTGATGGCCATTCTATTCTTTTTCTTTTCTTTTGGTTGACAGGTATCTCCTCCCCTTTTGCCACTGCCATCTGTATGCCACTCCTGCAGATGGCTTTTACTCCCGACACCTGCTGCTTCGTGTTAATCAGTGGAGCAGCATTACGATCTTATGGGACGATCGCCAATGGGCCACATGCCCTTACGCAGTACTGGTGGCTCGGAGCAACATTTCCGCCTGTCAGCTGGACTAGTGCCTCCCCATTGGGACGGCCCTGCGGTTCTGTGCGCTTCCATGTTGCCTTTTCGTACGTGAATGTGGCTCTGTGTACCATGATGGAACAGGGCGTCACACAAGTAGTGGCTGGTCATTTCTTGCGGATGCAGCCCACAATGGTGAAATGTGTTTTGGAGTTCATGGCCTAATGGCTGTATGGGCTTGGTGATTTTGTTGTGCATTAAATTTCTATTCTGATTTGGCCCGTGTAGCGTTCTTCTTTGCAAGTGATGTGGCATATTCCTATTTGGGGAGCGATGTATTGTGAGGAGATCTGCATTGGGTTCCAGCTTCGGAGTTTAGTTGCGTGGTACTGTACTGGGCGCGTTTGCCTACGAAGCCCAGTGAGGTCAGGGATGGGGGCTGCCAATATGACTGTTTGAATGTTGTCATGCTCAGGGGCGGGGGATTGGGTTTTGTGTAACAGATGCCGGTCAGCCAGGTGGACTGGTGGAATGATGTGATTTTCGGAATATTGCTGGTCACAGGTGCCTGTGTTTGCGTGCGTTTCTTGGTGGGGGACTGTGGTCATGTCCATTGGGATGGCTTCTGTATTCGTGCCATCTGTGCCCTGCAGCTCCCATTGGCCCCTGTTGTGTTTCTTTTGTTCGTTGGCATGCATGGGTGACTTGTACATTTCACTGGTTGCATTGTGACTTCATTGCACCTACGGGGAGTTGTACTTTGTGGGCAGGGAGCGGTGTACAGGCACTCAGTGGGGCCGTTTACGGTTGATTCGCGATGCCGTACTTCTCACCATGGCGGAATGGTACATTCCGCCATGCTTGATGGCGTTAGGTACATGTCCGCTAGGGTCGGAATTAGCGTACCCTTGCGCCATGGTGGTGTTTACGGTTTGGCATGGCGCGCGCGCGCGTGCTTGGTGCAGTTAGCGTTGGCGTTCACTACGGTGTCGCTAATGGCTTCGTACTTTGCGGTGACGGGTCATAGTCGCACCGAGCGCTATTCGATGGCGGTATTGCATTTCCGCCATCGTTTTCCGAATTCCGCCAGGGTCGTAATGAGGGCCATTGTCTGCACGTACTCATAGTGAAACATTGTTGCAAATGACAGGTACACCGAGAGCTGGGAACAGCGATGGTCCCAGGCTGGGAAGCTCGCGGGCGCACCAATCAGAACATGGGGCTCTTATCACTGACGCCATTAACATTAACCAATCATCAGGGGTCTTCATGTAACAATTCTCATGTATCTAATTGTAGGGACAACCCAGATATATCACCTGACTAACCCTTGTCCACTAATATTGTTCTCTATACGTATGCTATACTAACCCTACCAGTCGAGCAACCAATTAAGAGTGGCGATAGGTTTTTTGCTAACTTTCCAAGGTGACACAAGTAGCGCGTCATACTAAGGTAAAAAGGGCCTGCGAGCCCCACGATTGTGTGTGTGTCAGGACGGACGCGTACGATCCTTGACCCATCCCTGCCGTTTTTGTCTAATAAACAGCAGAGTCACCTTGCTTCTTGCGTGTGTCTCATACTCTATCTCTTCTGGGATATACGGGAGGAGTTGGGGCCTCCCTGCCCGGAGGTCTGCGGATGGCCCGGCCGACCCCGGCAGAATTTCCCCCCCGACAAGTTGGAGGCACTGCTGAGATCTGTTTAAGATCCGCCTTTTTATTTTTACTTTTTCCAGGCACTCCAGTTGCGAGGAGGCCCCGCGGCGCGGCCCCCTCTGCCGTCGCCCCCTTCTGAGGACTACAGGACCATCGCGGAGCTGCGAGAAGACCGGACAGCGCAATCCGGATATTGGCCCTCGGGAGCCGGTTGAGAAGTATCCCGCCCGCGGTTGGCGAGTGTCCAGACGTGGTCCAGACGAGGGGAGGTGACGAGCCGCTTGGAGGGGTGCACACAGTCGAGCGGCCCCGCATCAAGAGAACTTGGTGAGCATGCCACGCACAACAAGCAATGTGAAATTGTGAGGGAGGGGGGAGGAATTAAATACGGGAGGTGGGAGGTGTTGCACAAGTGCGCGGCGAAGGTTTGACAATTTAGTGTTGGAAATGGAATGAATGGTAGCCGAACAAGTGCGAGGGCAGTCGGCTACGTTACGCGAAGGTGGGGGGGCGGAGCACGAAAACATCACGTGCGGCTGCTCGTAGAAACTGATTGGCCTAGGTCGCGACTACGTGCAAGGGTGGGTGTGTGTGGTTTCCTACGATTTGGCATTTATTGATCAATGAGTAGATGAGGATCCCTATTGTTCGAACAAGACACTCGATAGGTAGATGACGTTTCCCTGTAGGCGGTAGCTAGTTAGTTGCCCTATACGGAAGATAATTGGCTGGTTAAGCCCTCCTGTCGAGGGGCGTATCACACGCGAGGCGACGCAGCGTGCGCAGTCTGATTATATTGTTGATTTGATTACCTTGTTCCAGGAGTGACAGGAAGACAGCTGTAAGGTTAACGGGGGTATATTGCAAGTGTATTTTGAACTTAAAGAATATATGAAGAACTTACCAGTAGCTCGAAGAGATCGGTGACGTCACCAGTAGGGCTTTCATAGGATATCGCGAGCACAAGGCATCTCCGTTTTGAGAGTGGTGGGGAAGAGAAGTGTGGTAAGGGAGTGGAAACGGAGATAAGCGGTAAATGAGTTGATCGGGGAAAGGCGAAACAGGGAACGTGGCTGCGCACGGAGAACGCCGGCCACGGCAAGTGTAGAAGGGGGAGGAGCACGTGAAAATAGGACGACTGTATAAGAACGTCATAAGGGGTACGCAGCCGCAGGGGGCTACGTGCGCCTCGGCCGCAGAGGGCCGTAAGGGTGTTGTATAAAGAAAGAAAGACAGAAGAAAATATACAAATGTAACATACTATATTTTTTATAATTTTCCTTAGCGGACTATCGTAAGTCCCCAAACTTACGGGGCCAGGTAACGATATAAGGTTGTATATTGTAAACTGCTAGTGAGATAAACTGCTACCAGATAGGGGAAGGGTAACAAGTGGAGCGCTACTATGTCATACGGGACAGGATCGGGAGGGTGGGGGAACACCCTCACTACCCCACTACAACACATATGCACAACACTGCCACCCCATAGGGAGAAACTGATTAAGTATAGCATAGAATGGACCCAGGGGACGGATAACAAAATGCTAACACCGTGGCCGCCTAATGGTAGCTTCGATCCATATGCCCAACATTCACTATTAAACCATCTGCACAATACATATAAAGGGAAGAAGTTGGCAAACCACGTGGGGGTGTTTAACTTATGGAGGATGTTCCAAGGGTCCCGACCAGGACCAAATGGAATGTTCACTATGGGGGAAATACCGGAAGAAAAGGAGATTAAGGAGGAAGGAGAGGATGGGAAAAAGGGGAGTGAGGACCCAAAGAACACGGGGAACAGAGGAGAGGGAGGAGAAAAGAATAATACAACAGATGAAATAAAAAAGGAACCGAGCAACGATATACCCCTAGCAAAGGGAGTGAAAACAGAGGGAGGGGGGTTGTACCCTTTAAGAGAATTAGGAGAAATAGAAAGAGGACAGTTAAGGGCGGCTGAGGGATACTCGAACCCGGCATACAGCCCTCCACCATATGTGGCTCATAGGAAGATGCCAGCAGGGTGGGAGGACTGGAGAAGACCAGACTGTGGAAATAGGAAATGATGAGTGGGTAGCTGCACAGATATTATTAAAATTACGAGGTTCATTAACAGGAGAAGAGAAGGAGGTAGTAAAGAAAACAGACGAGGATAATGCCAGGGAGAGTGAAATGAGGGGGGAAGAGCTGTTAAGACAAAAGGAAGAGATTTTGGAGGAACGACTAGCAAAATTAAGGGATGAGCAGAATGAATTGATCAAGCAGCTCGAGAGGGAGGAGAGAGAGAGAGCGAGGAAAAGGAAAGAAGGTAAGAACGAATTGGAAAAAATAAGGGAACGAAATGAGGAGCAAAGGAGAGAAGCTGAAAGGGTAAAAGCAGCAGCAGAAAGGGTATCAAGAGTAGTGCTGCGAGAAAAGAAAAGGGAAGAAGAAGAAAAAGAAAAAGAAATGGCAATCTGGAAGAGGAGGTTACTATCAGAAACAACTAAGAAATACAAAGAAGGGAGGGTGATAGAGAGTATAGTAGAAAGAGAAAGGGTGAAATGGGAAAGGAAGAAAGAGGATGAAAGAATATTGGAACAGATGAGAAGTGAAGTGATGGAGGAATTAAAAAGGAAAAGGGAGGAAAATAGTAGGGAGATGGAGGAGAGAAATGAAGGAGAAAGAGAAGATAGGAGAAGGGTGAGTGAAGCATGGGGGGATGTATATAGAAACACAGAAGTAGCAACAACATCAGCACAAAGGGGAGCGGTTGATAAAGGAGGAAAAGGAGAACTGGACCTAATAGACTTACAAACAGTAACGATCAAGGGGAAAAAGACCGAGTGGGGGGTGCCGTTAATGACTGGCTTTTGTAGTGAGGAAGAAGAAGGAGTGGAGAAGGAAGGAAGAAACAGTGAAAGGGAAAGCTTAGGTAAACTATACATCACCCGGACCAACACAGACTCACCATGGATCAGTAGGAGAAAGGAGGAGCTGGAGAGAAGTGAGGAGGGAGAGCAAGGAATAGCGGAAAGACAGACACATGAGGCCGCACCATCCCCATCCCCATCACGCCCTCCCCCATCGCACCCTACATGTTCAACCACCTCACGCTCGTTACGCAAAATAAAACTCGCGCCCTTCACAGACGAACTGACACCCTATGCATGTCGGCTTAGAGACCTCCCTAGTCGCAGGCAGGAAAGACGAATACACATGCCCACATTAAATACAGGAAATGATGGAAGAAGGGGAAAAGATGGAGGAGAAAGAGTTACGAGCAGGGGAAATATGGACGAAATTGAAGATGTAGAAGAAAGGGAAGAGGAGGAAGGGTGTGAGGACTCGATATTATGGAACACAAAGGGTGAAACGAGACATAACTTAATGCCACTTTTGGAGAGAGGAGGGGTTAGACCACAGTATGTCCCTTGGAAGCATACCGATAAAGAAAATATAAAATGCAGGCTCCCATCATTAAGTGGAGGTGCGGGTAAGTGGATATATGAAATGGAAAAACACACCGCAGGACAGAAACTGGCAGTAGGAGATGTAAAGGGCCTTTTAATATCAATATTAGGGGATAGAGCGGATGACATTTGGAAGAGAGCGGGATTCCATGGGGTAACAATAACAAACACATCGCATGACGGGGCACCATTCGCAAACTGCAGACATGCACTATGGCAGGCACTGAGGGTACAGTACCCAGACACATCAGACATAGGAGCAATTACCTCCCGCAAGATGCGTGAGAACGAAGATCCTGTTGATTATATCCAGGAAATCCAAGAGAAGAGGCGCATGGAAACTAGAGAACAATGGGATAAAACACCAGCAATATTTTACCATATACTGGTACAAGGGCTCCCAGAAGGAGTTCAGAAACAACTAAAGAAAGTAGTGGGAATGGAAGCAAAACCATGGCCAGAAATACAACTGACTATAGTGCATCATTGCAGGACATGGCAAGGAAAAATGAAACAAAAGGAAGAGGACAGGAAAACGGAAGAGGCTAAACTAGTACAGAAAAAGCTTACTAAATACACAATGGAAGGGGCACTAATACCTACGCCTATAACAATGACCCAAAGCCCCACACAAGTAGTGGCTGCACAAGATTCCTCCCAAATACCACCTTCACAGACTATAACACAACAGGTGCCGCCAATCCAACCATACACGACCAACATGGGAGGAGGACATACAATGGCAGGAGCTGGGTATTATAATTATAACAGGGGGAGAGGAGGAGTTATGAGAGGGAGAGGATACGGATATAACACCCAACAGCAGGTGGGAGGACTTAGAAATTCCTACCCCACAGGGCAACCAGTATACCAGGACAACACAGGGAGCTTTCCATGGCAGAGTAGGGAACCACCAGTGTGTTGGAGTTGTGGACTATTAGGGCACATGTCACGCACGTGTAGAGTTAGACCAGGAACACCATCATGGAGTGAACAGGGACAACCAAGGCCCTCACAGGAACAGCAGGGCCTACAACAACAGCAGACGTTGCAACAGGGAAATGAACAACAGCAACAATTAATACAACAACAGCCACAAACATATTCACTGCCACAACAACAGGTAGCGATGACACAACAACCCCAAGCACAACAAACACAACTGGGTAGGGTGACGGTTTTGGGACACAACCCTTACACCGGAAATGGCCAGTCGTTGTACCCTCAATAGGCAGCCCACAGACGGCCTTGGTGTGTCCCATCCTGTCAGTAACACCTAATAGTGCGGAGGAACCACGCATAGAGGTAACGATAGGTGACAAAAAATTATCATTCCTTGTTGACACCGGGGCGACCCGGTCTTGCATAAGGGAAGGTAAATTTAAGATGTCAGGCGAAGCCATGAACACCCAAGGATTCTCTGGGGCTAGAGGGTTGGTTCCCTTTACTGATAACATTCCCTTATCTATTGGAGATTATGATCTGTCAGTTCCACTTCTATATTATAGTGCCTCACCAGTAAATATACTGGGGAGAGACATAATGAACAGGTTGAATATGACGATCTCCTTTACTGAGGACGGCATAATTTGCTCTACTCCAGGGATTAACATGCTCACAGCACGACAGATTATGCAAGCATACTGCGGACAGACAGCGATTAGGGCGGAGCCAGTAGATGGCGAACTATTCCAGTATGGAACAGATATGGCATTTGCATGGATGCCAGGGATAGAAGGAAAAATATGGAGGAGGCCAGCAGCCTATCTGTTCAGACCAGAAACACCTGTTAATGAACCAGAAGGAAAGGTGGTTCTAGTGGACATTGAGAGCATTATTGCAACAGCTGATTACATTGCTGTACATGCCCAAGACAGAGAAGGAAGAGCATGGAGGGCAGTGATAGCATTAGCAGAAGGATGTAGGCTCACCCAGGTGTCAGATGAGGAGCTGTTCTCAGATGAAAAGGAGGAAGGTGAAATGGTGTTTATGATGAGTGTGGAAATATGGCTAAGAGTGGCTTACAAACAAGTAGCACAGAAAATTGCAATGGCACTTGAGGCACCCGCATGCACCCCAGTCCCCTTCTTTAAGGAGGATATGTCAAAGGTACCCAAACCATTGTGGACTACTAGCCCCTATGACGTGGGGTGCATAAAAAGTATAGGGGGAGTAAGGATAAAATTGAAAAAAGGTGCAATACTCCCCAGAGTAAAACCGTACCCACTATCAAAAGAGGCAGATGAGGGCATATATGAAACCATAACAGCCCTTATAAATAATGGCATATTGGCCCCCTCAGAATCACCATGTAACACGGCTGTGTACCCAGTGCGCAAGGCTAAAGGGGGGTCTTGGCGCTTCATACAGGATCTCAGGCCCTTGAACAACATAGTAGAAGCGGAATATCCCGTAGCAGCAAACCCGGCCACAATATTGTGTGGCATTCCAGCAGAAGCATCACGATTTACAGTGATCGACCTTAAAAATGCTTTTTTCTCAATACCATTACACCCAGACTCACAAGATCTGACGAGCTTCACTTACAGAAACACAAAGTGGAAGCACACCAGATTGCCACAAGGGTATTGCGAATCACCCTCAATTTTCAATGGAGTAATACAGATGGATTTGGGTAACATTGAAGTGGAAAGCACAGTGTTGCAGTATGTGGATGTCATAATAATTTGCAGTACAAACGAAAGAACATGCAGAGAGGACTCCTTAAAGATGTTGACAATATTGGCTGAAAAAGGTTACAAGGTAGACATGGAAAAGATACAGTACTGTCAAGAACAGGTACTTTACATTGGTCAACTTATATCCCAACATGGAAGAAAGATTGCACCACAAAGAGCACAGGCCATCTCAAACACTCCAATGCCACAAACTGTGAGGGAACTGCAGCAGTTCCTGGGGCTGTGCAACTACTGTAGAGCATGGGTATTTGATTACAGTTCGTACATAGGACCCCTGCTTGAGGCGTTAAGGGAAGCTAATAAAGGGGAGAAAAAGCTGGGGTGGACGATGGAAATGAAAGAGGCTTTTGATGAATTGAAAGATGCGATTTCAACTGCTCCGGTACTGGCATCCCCAGACTATGAGCGACAATTTTTTATATTTTCACATTGCGACTCAGCAGTAATGAAAGCAGTGTTGGTTCAAAAAACAAGCATGGGCTACAAACCAGTAGCATTTTACAGCGGCCACTTAGATCCTGTGATGTTAGGTCACTTCCCTTGCGAACAAGGTCTCGCCGCAGCTGCTTTTGCGGTGGAAAAAGTATCAGCAATCACCATGGGGTGCCCAACTACACTGTTTGTGGAACATGCACCATTTGCGATATTGAATAAACCTAAATCCACCCTAACCACGCAAAGAGCATCAGGTTATGAGATCATTTTATCCAGAGCTGAACTATCAATTGTTAGATGTAGCACGGTCAACCCTGCAAGGTTCCTAGCAGAAGTAATTGAGGAGGGAGATTATGCCCATGACTGTACGCAAATAACTGAAATGTACTCATGTACTAGAAAGGTTGAAGAAAACGCACTAGAGGGAGGTGAGCTCTTGTTTATTGATGGGTCATCAACTATCGATCAAAGGGATGGTATAAGGAGGACTGGGGCAGCAGTGGTAAAAATGATGGAGGTACCGGTGTGTGTGGCAATGAAATGTGTACAATTACCACAGCATTACTCCGCTCAAGCAGCGGAATTAGTTGCACTGATCTTGGCGTTGAAGGAAAGCTTTGACAAACGGGTGACCATATACTCCAACAGCGCATATGTTACATCCACTGTCCACTCAGGGCTGTCGAAATGGAGAAGAAGAGGGTTTAGGAGAGCTGATGGCACTCCAGTGCAACATGCCCTCTTATTGGCTGAACTAATTGAAGTAATAAATGACCCCCAAGAATTAGCTTTAGTAAAATGCACCGCACACACCAATGGTGAAGACCACGTCTCGAAGGGGAATGCAGCAGCAGACGCACATGCGAAGTATGCTACATACTTTGGTGAGATATGGAACCCCCCAGAGTCACAGAGAGGGAGAGGGAGGGGAATGGCTAAGGAGATGTTGATAAGAGAAGGGTACACCCATCTCCCAGCCACACAGATTATGGAGCTACAAGCGGCTGCACCAATGGCCGAAAAAGAAATATGGGTAAAAAGAGGATGCACAATGTCACCAACCATCGCACTATGCCGCCAGGGTGGCACTGGAAAGGTTGTAATACCATTGGCACTTTTGAACACCGCCCTGAGCCAACTACATCATCCAGCCCACACAGGCAAGGAAGTAATCGCAGCACGAATTAGGGAAGACTGGTTCTGCCCCGAGTTAAATTCTCATGTGTCAAATTTTATCAGTAATTGTCTCACATGTCAACAGTTTACGGCCGGCCATACTCTAAAGGTGATAAGAGGTACTATATCCCGGCCAGAGGGACCTTTCCGGCATCTCCATATTGACTATGTTGATATGATCAACATATGTCAAGGAAATAGGTATATGATTGTAGTAGTATGCCCATTCTCTAGGTGGATTGAGGCAGGGCCCTGTTCACACCCAGATGCATTTAGAGCAGCTAAATTCCTAGTGAGGGAGGTCTTCCCCAGGTGGGGAGTTTGCGAGGTGTTAAGGTCAGACAATGGCCCACATTTCGCAAACGAAATGTTCCAGCACATCACATCCTTGCTGAACATCAAGCATAAATTTGCATGTGCATACCACCCACAGGCCAACGGTGTATGTGAACGCCTGAATGGCCTATTAAAGGAGGCAATTGCAAAGATACAGCAAACAACAAAGAAGAGTTGGTTATATTGCCTTCCATTAGCCCTATTTGAGCTAAGGAATAGACCAGGGTCCGACCACCACCTCACCCCTCACGAGGTGGTTACCGGACGTCAAATGCGCCTTCCCCTAACGCCAACGTCAAGAGCATTTACCGACCACGAGAGTACAGCGAGTGTTCTTGGTGATGAAATGTACCAATATGTGTCTTCTTTGATTACTAGTGTAGTGTTTGTGTCTCAACAGCTCGAGCGCACACGGGGCAGGTCTAACAGCAATCAACAAGAAGACGCGGATAAAGAATTGGAAAAGGAAAGACTGTGTAAAATTGCTAAAGGTGACCACGTAATACTTTGCAATTTCAACAGGAAGTGGAATAGTCCACGATTTACTGGCCCCCATCTGGTAGAGGAGGTATCAACGAGAGCAGTAAAGCTACAGGACAAGCGTGCCTGGAACCACCTACATGATGTAAAGATCTACAAACTCCAGACCCGCCCCAGCGCCACCGACAGGTCCATTGGGAGAACAGCAACAACATCACCAACGGAGGAAGAAAGTTCTACCACAGCCAACGGCCCAAGTGTTCCCATACCCTGTCACTCCACAGACTCCCCAGAGACAATAACTGAAGAAGAAAGGGGTGATCCCCATACTGCCCACCCCATGGTCACACGCTCAAAGAGTAAAGATACTTCCACCAGTTGAGCCCAAACCCCCTGCCCACTGACCCCTACCCCCACTGCAGTAATAACTGAACTGAAGGACATTATCTTGCACACGTACACATGTAAACACGTGAATGCTCTCTTTTCTTTTCTCTCGCACATGCAGGAACTGCGTATTATTGTACTGCTAAGAAAATAGATAACTAACAAATTCACTGCCCAGGAGTAGATGGTACCCTCAGACGATAACTACCCAGAAGAATTGTCACACCAATTTGTATATGAAATAAAAAGGCCAACGTACCTGAAAAGGAGAAGGGTACGTGTCTACTACACAGCATTCCTCTTGGCCATAGAATACTCAATGCCCCACCTCCACCCATACTTGCCTGTCCTAAGAGATAGATCGCTTAGATTAGCGTGGGAACAGCTCTTCGCCTGGGCACTGAATGACTATTTGATAAGGAGAGCTTAAAAAACAACAACTAACATTTAATAACCAGCATATTGAGAATTTTCAGGCGGGCAACTCTAACGTCGCAAGAATACGCTGCTGGACTGCAGCAAGGTAAGAGCAAAATGCCGGTGAAATTAGCATGTGTAATAAAAATAATAGGGATTTTGATGATCACCGGGTTCTTGGCTTCCTCTGTATGGCAGTACAGCTATGCTATCAATATTATTGCTGTACCCAAACCTAATCCACCCTCATCCCCAGCTGCAACAGGTGTTACGTCAAGTGATACTAGTAAAATTGCGCACAAGCAAAATAGAGTTCAACGCAGCACATACTCAGATAATAATGGTATTAACAATTATATACAAGATTCAGCACACGTTTCAAACAACATATGGTACCAACACATGACCCGCATTGGTAAGCAGACAACAGAAGACAGCTGCTACGTTTGCTCATTAATACCATACGCCATGAGCGCTTCTCGAACATTTGTTGCCACAGAAATAGATGAAAAGACAGCACGATGCATAATATACTTGGCACTGTTCCAAACGAAAGGAAGATTCCAAGGGACAGTGGTGCATATGGTGTGGAAAACACGAGACTCATACCCATACGAAAACAACTTCCTCAAGACTTATTTGAGTTACCACAAGAGCAGTTTACATGCTGAAGCATTCAGATACATAACAAGTGGTCCTGCAAAAGGGGAAACAAAGAAAGTAACACTGCAGTATTTACCATGTGATTGGTACGCCACTGAAGTTCCTGGTAAACCAGGATGCTGGGAGAGGCCACTGGTGACGATAACGGGGAAGGTGTACTTGGACAACAAATGGGAGATAGGAGTGATTGGCAGCAACATGGTAACAAAAGAAACTATTTCAACTATCGATGCACACAACCACAGATGTTGGACGACTTGGATCAAGTACGTGCCCATGCTCACGTGGATAGAAACGGATGAAGACCCAATAACAATACTGCCGCTGACTGCGCCTAAGGTATGCTACCAACATAAAGGAGAGGTGGACGTAGGATACAACACCAACTGTGCAAGCGTGATGGAGTTACCTGAGGGGGGAGCAGGAACAGCAGTGATAATGGACCATTACTGGGCCTCTGGAGAAAAGGCATACCACACACTGCCCCCTCTGTGGAATGGTGTATGCACGATGATGCACGTCAATGTACCATCACTAGTGGTACCCCAGAAGCATGTGAATGTGGCGAACTTTCCCAAAATGGATGAAGGGGACAAGAGAAAGAAGAGATCTGCACCACCTCAGGAGGAGCCAGGAAACAGGACCAACGGCAATAATACTGTCCTAAATAGAAGGAAAAGACAAGGAGAACCTCTGACAGGAAATTACCTATGGGGAAGGTCGCAAACGGCACTCACTTCAATTCCGCCAGAACACAGACTATTCAGCAGAGCAGCAATGTTCTTCTCCTCAATAATCCATCCGGGACTGCAGGCTTACGCAAACGCAAAATGGCTCCAGATAACTAGATGGGAACTAATGATGACCATCAATTCTACAGTAAATGGATTCAATGCAATAAAAGAGGAGCTGCGAGCTATAAGGATGGTAGCACTTCAGAACAGATATGTATTGGACCTCCTCACAGCCATGGAAGGAGGAGTCTGCGCAAAGATAGGACAATCATGCTGCACGTTCATTCCTGCCAACGATGCTGACAACGGTACACTGACAGAAGCAGTTTCACAATTGGCCCAGATGCACTCCAAAATGATGGATGAAAGTAAAGGTGTGAAAAAGGATGAGAGCTGGTTTTCGCTATTATGGTCATGGATGCCATCTTGGCTGTCAGATAGACTGAAAATTATAGTTGGTTGTACTATTTTGGCTGGAGCTACACTGATCATAATAAGATTTTGGAAGGCCCGGAAGGCACGCACCACTGACGAGTTGCTTGAAATGGTCGGTATGCAACCCTTGATGCCAGCAGATGACGGCCAACACACAGGCATAATAATACAAGAGAGAGAGAAATTGCGCAACCAGATCATCACCAACCACCTGGACCCACCATCGGTGAAGATCGAGAACCCAAGAAACCCCAGGAGTTACATAGGGAAATGGGTATACTGTACTCCTGGAGGAACCTGTGAATATATGTATTGGTCATTTGAAGATCATGTTAACCACTATGGACATTTAGGAGGAATAACTAAGATATGGAGAGTAAGAGGAGATAACGAAAAGGATATGTTTGTGGTCGACAAGTCGACCAGAGGGGGGACTGAAGTGGGAGAATGGAAAAACAGGCTCCCGTCCTTCCCCTCTCGCGCCTGGCCTAAAGGATCACGGCCCAGGCACCCGCCATGAGAAGAGTTTGCCCATCTACCAGACGACCAAATACCCTGGTACAGGAACATACGGATGTGTCCATCTGCCTGCCCAGCAGCCCGCCCTGCCCATGCCGACACCTGCGGCACGGATCAACTAGACTAAAACCTACACGTCGTTAGAGATGCCATGACGACCTAGCCAACGGTCAGCACACCTGTGCAAATATACACACTGGACACTCCCGCACCAATCTACACGAAGAATATACTCAGTGCTATGACGTAGGCGACAGACATACTCACGGACGTGCACCTTTATTATTTTCCACATAGGCTCTCAAAATGCAGAAACGCAATACGCATCATGAACTCATCTAAAGAGCTTGCTTACGCTTCTCCTAAAACCAGGTGCCGTAATGAGAAATATAACGAAGACACGATACTGGTCATAAGACAATATGATACTATAACCTAAAGCACCTGTGCACCAAACGGTTCCACCTATACACCAGGCCTAAGTAGGCCGCAAGCAAGAGCTCCCATGGACGTTAAAAGAACAAGAGTCAGGTTGCTGATCCTGCAGAATGAGCCTGGCGAAAGCAGACAGCCAAGGTCGCAATGTTGCAAACCCACATTCCGAAAGCAGACCATCAAGGGCACGATGTTGCAACCTCGCACGCCGCGCACCAACGTTAAAATCACACCTGCAAATTAAACCAGGCACACAGTGGAAAAACAATATTAATTGTGCAGAATTCTGCCTCAAACACGGTCCCACCTCACGTGACCAAGCCGAACCTGACAGGATGCCAAGCCCAGGAGGAAGAAGGCGTCTGGATCCCTCGTTACGAGACACAGGCAGATACACTTAAAAGGCTCAATGGACATCTGCGACAGTGGGAGTAGTCGGCCTTCCAGCTCATGAATAAGTCCTCACATTGTCTGCACGTACTCATAGTGAAACATTGTTGCAAATGACAGGTACACCGAGAGCTGGGAACAGCGATGGTCCCAGGCTGGGAAGCTCGCGGGCGCACCAATCAGAACATGGGGCTCTTATCACTGACGCCATTAACATTAACCAATCATCAGGGGTCTTCATGTAACAATTCTCATGTATCTAATTGTAGGGACAACCCAGATATATCACCTGACTAACCCTTGTCCACTAATATTGTTCTCTATACGTATGCTATACTAACCCTACCACTCGAGCAACCAATTAAGAGTGGCGATAGGTTTTTTGCTAACTTTCCAAGGTGACGCAAGTAGCGCGTCATACTAAGGTAAAAAGGGCCTGCGAGCCCCACGATTGTGTGTGTGTCAGGACGGACGCGTACGATCCTTGACCCATCCCTGCCGTTTTTGTCTAATAAACAGCAGAGTCACCTTGCTTCTTGCGTGTGTCTCATACTCTATCTCTTCTGGGATATACGGGAGGAGTTGGGGCCTCCCTGCCCGGAGGTCTGCGGACGGCCCGGCCGACCCCGGCAGAATTTCCCCCCCGACAATCTTATGGCCCTCTTACGTTAACCAAAAGATGATGTAAAATAGTAAATCAGTATTGGACTCCCAACGGATTTGCAGACAGCAATTGAGCGTCTAATGAACTATGTTTTGAAGATATTGATTTTTTTTGTTATTATGATTTTTATTATTATCATTATTATTATCACTGTTATTATTGTAATATACGTTTTAATTCTGTCTTATAAGTTATTATCGTTTATCGTGTGTTTTTAAGTTAAAGTGAAAACGAAATATGTCTATGTGTATATCTGTGAAAAGTTCTAAATGAACGAAACACAATAAAACGAAATAAATAAATACATTGACTTACATGTATGCTTTCCGGCGGAAAGTGTCTAATTCAATATTGCATGTACTAACATTTGACTGCCATTCTCTTTCTTTTCAGCAATCCTTTTTCCACTTCATACATTAATTGAATACCCAATCAGTTGGAGCCAAGCAACATTAGGTTCATTGTGCAAGCAGAAAAGACGTTTTGAATTAGTTGCCAGTAAAGTTTAATGCGTAGCACCATTTTGTGCTTTCATCAGATCAAGAGAAGCTGCACTGTCACTTTATGAATCTTAAAGTAAAACAGCTGTGATTGTGACGGAATTACCATGCTTTGCAGGAGTATAGGGGTGGGTAGTGGTTTCTAAACTCATACTCAACTCTGCCACACTACTAAACCAACCGGGATCCCAAACATGAAGGTGAAATGGGTGCAACCTGAAAGTATACCTCGTTCGCCTCTTGTGGTATATTGAGCAGAGTTTAGACTTTACTCTTCAGGAGGAGTGTGAGCCCACAAAGAAGCATCCAAACAACAATAGTACCATGGTACCAACATAAAGGAAGTGTCCAATCAAGGGTCTATAAAACAAAACACTTAAATTAGTATAAGAATAGAAAACACATGCATATAAATACGAACAGTCCACCCCTTTAAAGGAAAACATCGATTATGCAAACCTTTGAATGAAAGGCACACTCTGAGGGCAGGGATAGAACTGCAATAGTCTCTGTAGCAATATTCAGGTTTAGACAGATCCACTACAAATATCTTTCAGGCTTGTTCTGGAGGCTCGATTATGTCGAGATAGGCTTCTAAGAGCTTTTTCACAGTTCAAGACGCTGTCGAGAGTTGGTGAGTCAGGCTTCCCAAAAGGCTGATTCAGTATCGCGATTGATTGGAAAGCAGATTAAAGCATTTTGAATTGGGTATAGTGAGAAAGGATGCTCCGTGGGTCTTGAAGTGGCTTAAAATGACTCGTGCATGGCCAAGTTGTCTCAAAAGGTGGTTTAAGGGGGGAGATATACCCCCCAGGTTGTTCTTTTGCTCCTAGATTGCTGTGGTATTCCTTCCAGGGTCTCAAAAGAAAATGTGGGAAATGCTTCTGTCCTTCCCATCTAGGGAGGTTGCTAGGATTCTGGTTACCAAGGTTCAGGCAGCAGGCAGGTCATGCCCAAACAGCAGTTCACAAAAATGGTCTCCTGGGATTGTATTTGGTTATTTATAACACGCTTAGTACTCAGAGGTTTCTAAGCGCTGACCCAAGGTCCAAACCTGTGTTGCTCCACGTCGTCTTCTTCCAATGCAAGCGTGTTACCCCTGAGCTATCCTCCCAAGACTTAGATATTCAGAACATTCATCCTCCTTTGAAAATATGCTGTCATTGTAGTACATACTTGCATGTCTACAGTCCTTCTAATCTATATACTCCTAGTACTAGTTTGAGGGAATTAGTTGATGATAACTCAATTCATTTAGAGGCAGATTTTAAGTTCCATATGTAGTGCCAATAGCATGGCCCTCATGCACATATACACTTAATCTAGATCCCAGGAGTTGAAAGGAATGAGGCATGTTATGACTCCTGCAATGTTCTCATTGTTCATACATTCAAAGAACTGAATCAAGCTTGTATCAAAAACAGCTGCCCTTACCCAAAAAACTCTCAGTGTGCCATTATTCTTATTTCTTTAGGTTTTTTAACATATATTTGGTGTCTCCCATTGCACTGAATCACCTATCTCAAACTCCCATGCCATCAATCAAAGACTGAGTTGCAGTGGTGCAAGACAGATCACTGACACTGGGAAAAGAGAGGTAAGAAAACATATTCTGTCATCCTGCAATTACAATACTTTGAAATCCTGAAATCAGTCACAGTTCTTAAGGCCATTTGCTCACGGCCTGTCATCTTCATGTCCCCCAGAAACAATTCCTACCCCTCATTGACTTGATCACTATGTCCTTAAGCAAACACCCATTACCCCTTTTATTTGCTCACTATCTTCTCTTACTAACAATATAGATGTGTACTTGTCAATCTCTGTCCTCCCCAAACGATGTTAGGTCATCACCTTACAATACCCTAGCGTCCGCTAGCTCACCAGCGATCAACAAACCAGTTCCACATAATCCCTCAGTCCGTCGTCCGAAGCATACTGACATTACTGGACTACTTTGCTCTCCGGAGGATAGCTCAGTGGCAACGTGCTCACCTTGGGAGCAAGACGGCACAGAGCAACATGGGTTTGATCCCCGTGTCCATGCTTAGAAACCTCTGGGTATTAAGCGCGTTATAACCTATCATATCATACTAACCACAGCTTAACTCTACCCTCGTAACGTCTACATCTTACTCCTGTAACCGTTTCACCCAGGACATCCTTTCATCCACAGAAAACCACCTGCTAGCCCAGGCAATCACCAAGTCGCTATTTCTCCCTGTGTACCAACTTCATTTCAGGAATCCCCATATCTCATGAATTCCATTATGTGTAGTCAATAGCCATCCTGTGCACCATGCTGTACACCCTCTGCTCTACAGCGCCACCGGAGAATCAACAGTCCTTTAGCCCTTCAATCAACTTCATATTGCCTCTTTCTGGCTCACTCATCAGAGGTCTGATTGCATCAAAATGGCAGACATTGCACGTGTATCCTTCTGCTAACTGGTGCCCCTGCACCTCACCCGTGGATGCTGAAGTCCTTCACTTGATCCTCTTCGATAATACACTAGACCCCACCCACCTCATAATTTTCTGAGCAACAAGAGTTTATCTTTCATCCTGCCCAACACTAACAGAGGTATCTGACCCCATGGCCATCAACTGACCCCCACCTTGTTGAGTCCTAAAACTACAGCAACCAACTCAGACAGGCCCACATTTCTCAGACTTCAATCCCCAAATGCCAGCCCCTGGCTGCAGTACAGTAGAACATTTCTCCCCTCTGCCACAAATGTCCTGCCCCTTCCCAGATCCCAATTCCCCTGGGCCACTACTGAATGGTACTTCCTTTACCACAAATCATTCCTGGACAGTACCAGCGATGGGATGTATATGTGTGTGTGGAGGGGCGCGGTCTGTGATTATGCAATTGTGTAGGATAGATGCTTTTAATCTTCTACCTTTGGTATACAAGTTTATTTTGTGGGAGGTAGTTTGCAGTTATGCTACTTTTCTACCAGTTCTGTGTCAGAGATTGAGGATTCTTCTGGTTGTGTTTCACCTGTTTGTTAGTCAGGGAATCATACCGTGCTACTATCTATGTTTCATCGGTTCTTTATCTGTGAGCAAAGATTACACTGCCACTACTATACTGTTTCATGTATTGGAATGTGACACATGCACTGCTGCTGCCTGTGCTGCATCTTTTTTCTGCTTGTGGGGGGCCATAGTGCTGTTTCTGACTGTGGTGTATCTGTTATTTGTGTGTAACTGGAGATTGCTGTATGTTTTTTGTGCGTGTACTAATGACGCTTTCAATGCTGATGCTTGTGCTGTACCTTCACTTTGTGTGACAGCAATGCTAGCCCTTCTGCATCCTTTGCTGTACATATTATATGTGTAATAAGGAATAGTGTGCTGCTAATGATTCTTGCAATGTTGGTGCTTGTGTTGTCCCTTTACTTTGTGTGTGAGTTAAAATGTGCACTCCTGCTACATGTGCTCTACATAGTCAGTGTTCCAGAAGGAAGCGTGCACTCTTGTTAGATACCCTCTTCTGGTTCTGTGTGTAGGAACGCTTTGGCTGCTGTTTTCTATATTGTACTTTTCTGTGTGATGGGCGTGGCAGTGAGTGCTGCTGCAGTCTGTGCTGTATGTTAGGCGGCGTCGCATCATTAAACATCACCTTTTTGCAATAGCCAGAATCCTCCATTCATTAATCACACTCAGCACTATTCTGTCTGGAACATATCGGTCTAAAAGTACATCAGTCCAGTATGTATGAATGTTCTGAATTTGTGCAACAAACTCTACATCCAGGCAACAATTTGGGAATCAGCAATTACAAGGAAGGAAAATGCAGAACAGTTTTGTCCCAATTTATAATGTCTATAAAAAGGAAGAATAGTAAACTTTTTAATGTCCATATAAGCAGGGCAGAACAGGATGACATTATATATATATCTTCGACAGCCTCTCCACACGCTGGACAGCTCTCTCGATCAGAAAAGCCCCTCCAGCTAGCGGGTTTCCCCTCAATAGCAGGCTGTTGAACCAAGCACGAATGATCAGCCTGCAGTTGTCCCTCTTCGAGCTCATACGAAGATATGGTTAATAAGACCGACCCTGCTGATGGCTGATATAGCTCTGTTGGCTGGAATAGACAACTCCTTCTGTTCCCTTTTCGCATTAACTGCAGCTCTAAACATGCGTTTATACTGTTGTGAATGTGCTCATGGGAGCAGCGTGCTTGGGGGAAAACGTGCAGTGGCATTATTTTCAATTAATAAGTGACTTATAAAAGAAAGCCAAGGAATGTTCTGACAATTATCCCTCGCCAAAGAAGCCTGAATGATAAAATGTTTAAGACTTGCCTTCCCATTTGACCAGAGATGCAACCAAAATAGGATTGATTCCAGAGCCCACTGGTCCTCTAGGAAGCCCACTCCCAGCTCATGGTGCAAGGCATAACTAGGAGCCGACACCGAAAGTCCCAAGAGGCCCTTCAGGAATTTGTTTTCCTGTATCTGTAGATCAGGCATTTTTTTTATGCAACCCCAAAGAGAGCACCCATATACGACAGCAGCCTTTGTCTGGGTGCCATAAACCTTTAATATCAAATCTAATGGTTGCTCATAACAGCGGGCCATAATACGGGAAACCCAACCCAGGTATTGACCAATCTTCAATTGTTGCTTGACTAGATGGGCTTTGCCCGTTGCTGTCACTGAAAAACAAACCCCCCAAATAGTCAAATTCCCTAACTCTTGGGATGAGGGCACTGTTGCAAATGACAGGGATAATTTTCACATCCTCCTCCTGCTACACTCAGGGTACCCCTAAACAGTCCTTATTACATATAAATACAGAAATCTAATGAAGTAACTTTTAAAAACATTTTTCTTTACAAATTATTGTAGCCACAGTTACAAACAGTCCCATTGTAGCTGCGGTTACAAACCGTCCCATTGTAGCCGCGGTACACATACATTTATTCCATGCATTCCGAAAACATATATTGCAAAGGTTTCAAACTTAAATTACACATGGTTTAAGGTAAGAATATTGAATCAGAAAGACATGTAAAATTCTGTGGTGTAACATCCACAAAATGATATGAGTACTGCCCAAAATACATACACCGGAAGCCGCGGCTAGCAAGGCGCTTATACCCGCAGCTATAAAAAAAACATATGAGGAAAAATGCATGTGCAGAATTGACCAATCAGAACACCCGCTGCGGCACGCGGGTACACATGGTACACAGGTGCTTCAACAAACTCTCCCAATGGGAGCACATAGACACGGCCACAAAACACATTGCCCGATTGGCTTATATTGTAGCCGTGAATAATTATCAGCACCCCATGAAAAGGTACTTAACTTAAGTGATTGGTTTTAGTCCTTGTCAGTATACAGAGCTTCACTTGTACTCCAAGTACTTCTAGCTGATTACAGCTTATTTTTCCATCCTTTTTTGCTCAGTTTCTATCTAAACGTCTATCCCTTGTCTTGTTATTTTTTTGTCTTGTCAATTCTTCATTTCAAATAGTTTTTTGTACACATTTTCAATTTTGTGACACTGTCCTTTTTGTTTTGTCATTTTTCTTGTTTATCATTTTCCTCTATTGCCAGACTATTACCATCATGTCTGGCAGAAGTTACAGCAGTGACGATGACATTGTATGGGTGCCAACAGCATCACCACCAAGATAAAAGCTCTATGACTTGAAAAAACTTTGGACAGCTGGAGTTTCTTTCTTGTAAATGAGCACCATTCGCTGAAGGAGGTAGAGGAGGTGCAGTGCACCTTTTGCAAAAAGCTACTGCGACGAGGACCATCAGCCACTGCTTCACAGAGCTTAGGCCCCTCTGTATTAACTATCTGGTACGCTAATATTTAGATGACGTGAATGACAACTATATATAAGCCCATGAACACCACAAGGTGAAAATGCATGGTGCTCATTCACTTCATCGTCATAATTCTGCAGGTGCATCTACTTCCTCTGCACCTCCATCGTCATCATTTCCAGCTACCTTTTATTCTACAACTCCTTCAACTTCACAACCACTCTACTACTTCAAGTAGAGCACAACGGAGGAAGTAGGGGGATGGAACGGGTGAAGTATGTGAGTGGAACGGATGAACTGGGTGGAACGGATGAGTGGAACGGATGAACTGGGTGGATGGAAAGGGTGAACTGGGTGGACGGAAAGGGTGAACTGGGTGGACGGAACGGGTAAAGTGGGTGGAACAGGTGAAGTAGGTAAAACGAAAAGTGTGTGGACGAAACAGGTGAAATGGTAGAACGGATGAAGTAGGTGGATGAACGGGTGATGTGGTTGGAACCGGTGAAGTGGGTTGAATCGGTGAAGTGGGTGGAACCGGTGAAGTGGATGGAACGTGTGAAATGGGTGGAACCAGTGAAGTGTACGGAACGTGTGAAATGGGTGGAACCAGTGAAGTGGAGGGAACGTGTGAAGATGACATATGTGGATGGATGATGCATGGAGAAAGGATAAGGCGGGTAGACCAAATGAAAGGAGCAGATCGGATTAAGGGATGACATGCATAGATCGGACAAAGTGCACTGATCAGAAGGAACACATAGAACTGCTAGTGCGCATAGAACTGAGCAAGTTCATGCAACGTGATGGAATGCATGGAACAGATAGAGGGCACGGAATGGACACTGTACAAAAATGATAGTGCATGGAACGATATGAAGTGCATAAAATGGTTGGAGTGCATAAAATGGTTGGAGTGCATAAAGTGGCTTGGAGTGCATAAAATGGTTGGAGTGCACAAAATGGTTGGAGTGCATGGAAGGGCTTGGAGTGCATTGGACGGCTTGGAGTGCATGGAACGGATTGGAGTGCATGGAACGGATTGGAGTACATGGAACTATTGGAGTGGGCTCGATCTCAAGCACCGAAGATAAACCACCATATCACATCTCCATGCTTACTCTCTTCTTTACACCACCACTCAACTAGAACACAGCGATACTATGACACCATTCGGTATACCATCATTTGCCTCATACTCCCCATCACTCTAACTAAACACTGCTGGTTGCACACGTTCCAGCCTAGGCGTTCTCCTCAGGCCTAACAAAGCCAAAATTGGTCTGGATAACAACCTGCCAGAACAAACACATTCTCTTGATCTCTCAACCACCACACCTACCGCTAAGAAGCAGCTATCACACGAATGCCACACCAGCTGCACACATATCCGGTGCTCACACGCACCTTTATGACTCTCTCTATTCTCTCTACTGACTTGAACTTCGGTTCCCGAGGGCATTCAACATACCAGCACCTAGAGACCATACCAATGGTACATAAGGCGCTATAAAAATGCAAAGTAACATAACATAACAACATCCACCTGCTCTTATTTTACCGGCACCCAATCTAGCAGAGTTTAACATTATTTGCACTATATGCCACAATTGGGTTGTCCCGGGAGGTGCCTCAATTGCCCATTGGGAAATTAGTCTCTCCCAAAATCAGGTGTATTGCAATCACTATTTTTTTTTTTAAGTGGCAATTTTTCCTCCCTTTTAAAATAAAAAAAAATAATAATAAAAAAATACCAAACAATATATGTTCCCTTTTTCTTCAATACCTTTGTTATATGTTTCCTCCTCAATGTTCCTCCCTTCCCTGTTCCACCCTCCTCCTTCCCTCTCTGCCATAATGGCCCTTTTATGGGCCACCCTAAAAGTTACAATAATAGACAAAATAACACACAACTGCACTAAAAGAGCACAATGTCTTATGTGATCTATTTTATGCAGTTTGTAATACTGAAATGTATTGTTCCGGATATTTTTTTGTGCTTGTGGGTTTGGAATTCAATTACTTTTTTATAGCCATGGTTACAAGATGATTGTTAAAAAAGAGAAGTTGTATATGTTTGTATGCATTTATATTCCAGTCTACGCTGTACATTTTTTAAAAATAAAATAGATAATAATCCCAAATGCCTGCAAAGTCTGCACACTTCGGTCAAAAGAAAAAAGTGCGGCTACAAACTAAACATACGCCCCGCTATTTGTAATCCTGTCTAACCGTGGCTATAGGTAAAAACGATTGTGCAAACAAAATCCCACCCTCCCCCCCAAAGCTCACACCAAGTGTCCCCCCACTCACTGCCACCTCTCCACACATCTGATGGACTCCTCACTTCCCTTACCCTCTCCCATTGCCACCCTAACACACACTGTTTCTATGAAACAGTTCCATTTAAAATGTCGGCTAAGGCTACCGAAAGCTTTGTGTTGCAAACTCAGTCCCCAGACGTCCTCCAGCTACCCCCCCACCTCTTTCCTAATGACATTTGGAAGTAGTTTTACCTGCAAATAGCTTTTTAACGAGTTTTAATTTCCTAATATCCTCAGCTATAGCCGCGGTTGTCTCTCGCATTGAGGAAAAAAAAGATGGCAGTCATTTCATCTCCAATAACCCACTGGGTTTGGAAATTTACCTGAGATATAGCTATTTATTTTGAGAATGGGGCATGCCCTTCTCGTCAAATTGAAAAAACCTACTTCACAGAATAACCCCAAACCACAAAAAGGCATCTTTTAAACGTTTGGTGCCCAAGTTGTTTTGGACCCAGCCCAAATCCGTGGTTTGTACTGTGCAGTCCGGGAAAAATATACTTTGTTTGTCTATGGGAAAATGAATAGAAAGTAGGTTGCATCTGTGGAATGTCTTTTTTTTTGCCTTCTTAATAACTTTTCGTTTTTTATTAATCTTTACGACACTGTGCAGTCTAAGGGGTTCTGCACATCATTAACCAACTTTAAGAATTCACCCAAATCCATTACTCGAATCAAATGGGAATGTTATGGTTAAATTGCACTAATAAAAACCTATGAAATTTAGTGAAAAGACTTTGGTAAAAAGTCATTAAGTTTGCAAGGTAAATTTGAGAATCCAAAGAAATTCACCAGTTATGGTAAGCTCCGCCGCTACAACTCACTCCACCACCATAACCTGCTCATACTAACACCCATGACATCACAAATGACATCACAAATGGCATCATAAGCAGTGTTCCAAATTGATGCATGTCAGGAAGGGCTTAATTGTAATTCTGAGCAATGCTTGCCATGCGAGTATGACAAGAAGCACCCACAATTAAATGTAAATGCTGCCTTGCATGTTTACTCACTTTGCATGGAGGATTGCAAAAGTGCAGCACGAAAGGAGGCTTACACATACCTTTTTCCCTGCACTTTTGCACTCTGCCGTGCAAATAATGACACATTTGGCAGAGGGGAGCCGTGTATGTTGAAGTACAAACGTAATGGCTCCCCGCTGTCAAATTAGGATTCTTTACAACATAAAATCCCTGGAGTGTAAAAGTAAGGTGTAAAACTTTTACGCCTTGGATTTACGCCTCAAGTTTACACTCCAGGGCTTGAAAAATGACTACACAGATTCTTATAAAATATACTTGAAACCAGACGGATTCTGTGGTTAAAGCTGTCTATCAGCCCATGCAAAAAGAAGCGTAAAAGGGAGGTTTTAAGGTGATTTCCTTTTTTAATTAAACTAGGCTATGAAAATGTTGTAAAATATATAGAGGTTGGCCACGTGCATTTAATTGTAGAAATAAGTGGTACCCTATATACTATTGGCAGCAAATGGCGGCCAAATGTAAATTAATATGGCGATCGCATTGTGTATGTATGTGCACATTCTGGGTTTAGCACTGTTAGAATCTGTGTTTCCCATAAATGGTATATTCAGCTATAATGCATACACGCGGGAATACCCCATCGTGCTTGCCCCAGATCTGAGCGCGTCGACGTATTCCTCTCTCATCTCAGGCCTTTGTTGCCGTGCTAGGTTTCGGGGAAATGGCGTCTTCCATCACTGACTGTAGAGGTGTGGAGCCTGAGGCCCTTCCCGTCTCTGAAAGCCCGTAGCACACCCAAGTTTAGGCATTTACGCAGCTTCAAAGACAGATTATTAAAATGTGCGGCTGGCAAGGGGAAAGCCATGCTTGGTATTCACGACGTGCTCCGAGGCAGTCATTTCCCCTCACGGCTCCTGTCCATGAGGTGGAATAAACAACATCATTTTCCGGGACAGGCTGGGGAGTGGGATCTAGCTGCAGGAGCGGTCCATTGATATTATCTATAAGACCCAGGGAAGTATAATGCAATTGGCCCACACTTCAAATTATTAGGTAGGGACGGTAAATTATGGAAGTTAACAGGCGGTAGGCTTTATTACTTTACAACCTTTCTCACCTTCCTTGCGCCGGCCATTTGCACTGCTGCCCCAGCTTTCTACTGCCCTCCAAGACTGACGTCATTTCCAGGAAGGTTAGTGGAACAGTTGGAAAGGCCTACAATAGCAGCCCGAGACCGCCCTCTCCTTCACTGATGGAAACTGCACGTTCCATCGACGTGGGAGGGGTTGTCTGGTCACTTTAAATCTTCAAAGGTCAGTCAGATTTGCCCACTGACCCAGGAGCTTCTGTACTGTGCATGAATTCACAGAGCCTGGCAATGTACATTGAAATGCTAAGCCTTTTTTTAAGGCTTTTTTTGGGGGGAAAGGTGTTCAGAATAACACACAATTGTTTTATTTAAAGCGTTTGCGCACCACATCAATATTTCCAATTGTCTTAAAATGAGGAAGAGACAATAACAAGCAACGTGAAGTACGAAAATCGTGAGATGACAAGAAAAACCGAAAATGATATACCTAGAAAGGAAGCGCTGTTCGGTTTTCGAGTATTTGTTTGCACCCGCGACACGACACCTATATCCCACAACATGGCTACAGGAGAGAGTGAGAGAGGGAGAAAGGAGAGTCTGGCCATCAGACCTAGTAGTACTTGAAGGATTCCAATGCAGACGTTTCATGTCAAATGTATTTTGCTCATATAACCGTGGGTATCTTGGCGCTGTGCTGCCCTAGCAGAGAAGTTGAAATCGGAGGAGGGAGCTGGAGTTCTACCCACAAGCGCTCTGCTGATAGGAATCAAGGTCGGGCACAGCATCATGATGTGGGTGTCAATGCTGCAGAAGCGGGCACCACATGTCCCAAAACCGACACCTATTGCAGTTTCTGCCTACCAATGGTCTCCTATAAAGAAAATGCCATCTTACTTGTTCCCCTTTTTAGTTTGGGGCCCCTTTAAACAGTGGACGTGCAGACTGGACTGGGACAAGAAATAGGCCCGCGCACTTAAAAAAAAAGTGGCCCTCAAACCATCATCCATAAATCGCATCAATTCACGACTTTGCAGAAAATGCTTCTTATGGAGTGTTTGTTGCATGTAATGTTTTGTGTAAACGCTTGAGAAAGTGATAACATTCCTTTTGTTCTTTTTTTTTAAACCATCATCACCCTATACTTATATATATTCCTTTTGTTCTTATTTTTAACCCAGGCTATTATGCAAGTCTACGCAAAAAGGACGAGCATACTCGTCCTTGGCACTTGAGGGGTTAAAAAAAACATCATCCTATACTTGTTTTGCAGAACCAGACTCAAGGCATGTCTACTAGATGCCACCAGTGACTGCTGTAACCAGGTGGCCCAGGACATGGCTCTGCGGCCAGCCATGAAGGCCCATGGAACTCCAAGAGAGGCCTTGTCACTGGTGTATTCTAGGCAGGAAACAGGACATGGCTCTGTGGCCAGCCATGAAGGCCCATGGAACTGCAAGAGAGGCCTCGTCGCTGGTGTATTCTAGGCAGGAAACAGGACATGGCTCTGTGGCCAGCCATGAAGGCCCATGGAACTGCAAGAGAGGCCTCGTCCCTGGTGTATTCTAGGCAGGAAACAGGAAACGCTCCGTCTCTGAGGCCAAGGAGAAGGGCCGAGGTGCTATAGAGTAGGCAAATGTCTGCCCGGGAACCACTAAGCAACGTTTCAAGATGAGACACGAACACCTGTCAGAGCCTCGCAGATAATGGAGACACAGAGAGAAGACCAGAGCAGGAAGCAAATAAAAGGTGTGAGGCACTAGAGGGGGGCCATAACATGTGGACAAGGAGAAGAGGGAGGGTGGCAAGGAGCTGGTGGAGGACAGAACCGAGGGAAGGTGGAAGGCTCATGGATGAATACTGAGACCAGGGACTCGCCCCGAGTCCCTGGTCTCAGTATTCACTCGGGAGAGGAGACTGAGCAAAGACGCTGGTGACCCATGGCGTCGGAGGGGAATACATGAGGTAAAAACAAATGGCGTGTGGCACTGAAAAGCCATGATGCTTTCTGGAACTGAAAGTGCAGGTTTTTAGAGTGCATTGAGAAAGCCACATTAACAAGACACACTGCACGCTGGAACTTAGAACCAGGCTCTGACTGGCCTATAGGGCAATAGGGCAATGCACAAACCAAAAACACAAAATGCTAGTGTGAGACAGTTTTTTTGGTCAAAGTGGGACACTTTTTTGGCCCATCTGGAGCAGTTTGAAAACTTACTTCACCATGAGACTAGTAGTTTTGACCAGTGTTACTGAATAAATATTCCTTTAAATGCACAATTTCCTCCACATCTTATCAAAACCTCCTACTAAGCAGTCTGTCACAAAAAAGAATGAATTGCCATTTGTAAATGTGGGACACCTTTTTTTATTGGTGCCAGAGAGACAATGTTATGCCCAGCCCAGTCCGACCCTGTCAGCATCCTTACTGTGTGAACGTTGACATAATTAGTATTTTTTTAGATTTACAGGGAAACGCTTGTCATAGATACTATTAAACATTTAAAACGAATTGATCGAAATATAAACATTTGGCAATCAAATTGTTTGTTATAGTGGATTTGCCATTGCCAACATATAAACATGCCAGGCTACCCAACCTGGATAAGTCAGCAAAGCAATAAAGGGCAAACAGGGGACAACGAATTTAGAAGGCCTGTTGAAACAAAGACTAAAAAGATGGCCAGTTACCTCTGCTCGGTTAATACTTTTAATGTTTCTTTCAGAAGGCAACACCAGTGCAAAACTGCCAATGGTGGAGGGTACACTGCATTCAAGTCAGCCGGAGCAGCTCAAAGTAACAGAGTCCAGCCCCAGGGCGAATTTCCATCTGTAGATGTAATAATACATGTCCTCATTTTAATCTTCTGAAATGATAGACAGCTACTTTTTCAGTCATTTGGAGTGTACTGAAATCATACATTTTGGAACAGTGTCAACACTTTACAGCGCAAGAGACCAATGCACACCAGTTTAATGACATCGTAATTCAGTTCTTAGATTTGATCCGGACTAGGTAGTAGTCAGTCATGTTCTAAAGCGCAGCCATGGTCAGGTTTTGCAGCCATTGTAACAAATCCAAAACCATGAAACACATCACTAAGCAACCAACCAACCAACCCAGCTAAACTGAGCAAAAGGCTGCGTGACCAACTCGTCATAGTCATTGGTCACATAGGTATGTGGTGTCGTGTTAAATTATACCATAACACAAGGTATTGAAGTAAAGTTGATTAGCAGCCCCAAATATCAATTCACCTGTCCACTTTTGTAGCACTGGCGACGTTGGATTGGGCAGTACAAAGATAGACACAAAATAAACACAATTCTGACCATTATTTCTCAATCTACACAAATACAATTTCATTCAACAACTTTAAGGGGCACAAAGACACAGACAAATAAAAGCTAGCACACTTTAAAATGGAACAAGATACACAATTGAATTTGCCGCAAATACTTAACACGTTGAGCAAAATAAAACAATTTGCACACATGTGTCATCAAAAGAGTGAATAATCGTCGCTATTGGTAGCTGAGCAGCATCAAAGCATGCTTTCTTTAAAGGGACAAGTGTAGGGCCTGCAGCAGTGCTCAAAACATTCAAACACATTAATCCCGGGGCTCCGACCCCAACTACCAGGAGCCACCTACATTGAAAAATCAAAATGTAAAAGGCAACGCATCCATTGGAATGCTTAAACTGCTGGATGACTTGCAGGGTGCTGGATGTTTCCACCATTGACACAATATACATCAGAAAAGCCCAAAAAGTGAGGTTTAACAAGCAGAGGCACTTTTGAGAAAAATATTTTTACAATGCACCCACCTATTGCACTGACTAGCAAAAACATACACATTTTACATGTTTTTTTAATGTTTCGTTGACAAAGCATATGCTTGTGTGAACCGCATTGCCATGATATCCAAAGTTAAATATAGATTTATGAGATGACTAAACAATTAATGAGTCTGGCCCTTATTTTGCTATGGCCTGAAACGCTCAGCTGTGGATTCGACTCAGTGCAATGGAACATTGCAAATTGGCCAGCACTTTAAAGGAAAATACTTATCACAGCTTTGAAAAGTTGGCATCTAGTGGGCCTGGCCATGAATGTTGATGTCTCTTCAGCTGGGGCCTGCTGATGCACCCAGGCCTAACTGCTACCATCCATCCACCACAATACTGGAACCACACCGGTCCATTGATGACCTTTCCTTACCTCATTGACTGACTGTGTGGCTAGTACTGTCTCTCTCTGGCCTGCTGGTCTGCTGGCTGCTGCTGCTGCCCAGGGTCGGACCCAGACTGGCTGCTCACTGCTCATTGCTCACTCACAGTCGGGCTGGGGCAGGCGGTGGGCCTCATGCCGGCAAAGGCGCGTGCTGCCACCTGCCTCCCTCGCTCCTAGCTGCTCCTGCTGCTGCAGTTCTGTGGTATATCCGCACTGCAGGTCACTGGGTGCACCAGATCCGGATTCAGTGGTGGGGTGGCCATGATGCCTCCTCCTCGTGCCTGCCATGCCATAGCTCTCAACCATTTGTGCTGCAAAGGCGGGTGAAATCACCCGATTTTGTTTTTGGCGGGTGAGACGCCCATTGGAATCAATGGGCGTGCAGGAGGCTTGGCGGGTGAGTCAGCCCTTTACAAGGCGGGTGACACCCGCCAAAAGCGTGTGAGTTGAAAGCTATGCCATGCCCTGGCGCCTGTCAGACTGGAGACCCAGTTGAAGAGAGCACTTTGCATGGCAGTCGGCACGCAGAGTCGGCACTCGCTTCCTTTTGAATGCAAATTGAAAAGGAAGGTTAACCGAATGGCAAATGGCCTGCTCTCCCTTGGTGGGCCACATGGGTGCCAAGGTGGCAGCCCGGGCCCTGGGGCGAGGGGACAGGGCCTGGGCAGTGAGGACTACTTACTGTTCCAGTGGTCCCGGAGAGATATGCTGTCTGAGCAGCATGGGCACAGTGGGTGTGGGGGAGGGGGTGGTTATTATCGGCCGACGGCCGCAGGACGGCCTGTTGTTACTTTATTACTAGGATGGACATGAAACAAAATGAAAGGTCGATGTCAGGCAGGCTGAGAGGCAGGGCAGCTGAGAGAGAGAGCTTGGATGGCTGGCTGCTCATGCGCGATGGAAATGGATTGGACAACAATGAATATAAATATATAAACAGTCAGTGTGTGAATATTTCAACCCCCAAGTTGTAAATAAAAAACGGCCCGCAGTCATTGAGCTCTCATTATGAATCTGCCCTGGGCCGAATGCCCGACTGCTCAGTCTAACGCTGTGGACGTGTTATGTTTTTGGTTGTGGGCGCAGAATGCCTGCAGGCTGGAAGGTCTAACAGACGTCAATGAGTTAATGGTGTAACCGCGTCTGTAAATGTACCACTGGGTTGATACAAATGTCTTAACTGAGTTGGCCTTTATCAACCTTGATTTAATAGCAACGTGTGCCCTTGAATCTCTCCCTTGCACTGAAGTCCTGTAAAAAACAAGTATTGTCAAATCTCCCAATTGTTGCTTACATATATGTATTAACCACTTCTATAATATGCCCAGATATCCACATAATTATCCAGCTGTTGCAATTTTATGGCCAGGTTGTATCTATATGGCTAATCACAGGCTTACACAAAAGCTAAAACTGTTGGCTTTGCCAACGCTTGTTTTTATTGTGTAACCATTCAGGCTCAAGCATTTCCTGTTGGAAAAACCACAGCAGCAATGGTTATAACAGGCCTAGATACCCATAAAACAGCAGCTGCTAGGCATACGTCTTGCAGGAGAATATATAAATAGGATTCCTTCCCCAGGATTGAATTCTTTTAGGATGGCGAGGGCTGCAAGCGCAGGGCCATTGCTTATTCTGGCTCAAGCAAGTGACCAACGGAAGGGATAGTAATCAATGGCCACCCCAGTGTATAGGGTATAAGTATTAATTACAAAACATCATGAAATGATAATGTGGATAAGCTGATAGCATACTGGCATATTACCTACTTTAATTATATTCATTGTATTGACCTCAGTAGAAATACAGAGTTATTTTATCTTGGAAGCACTTACTGATGTGCCCTAAGATTGCACACATTCATATCTTTTCTTTGCAGCAGGTATATTAACCAACTGAGCTACCCCATGCAGCTTGACAGATCACACAAGTAATGAGCTAGGAGGAGTGTTTTTTGGTATAATACTAAAATCTTCACTGGCAGTGCGAGTCAGCGTGGCATGGCTAGACTTGGAAGTCTTAAGGACGACCACATGCCACTTTCCAATGATCTTTCAGGTAGCACAGCTCCATACATGCAGTTCCGGCCCCTGCACCATTTGCTGTTTCTGTTTATTTAATTGCAAAGTGAGGGTGTGGCTGCATTCGCCTCCACTGAGTATCTTTTTAGAATCTTGCAAATCATTTGCCCTAGTGAAGTAGGGGTGCATGCGTAGAGCTGCAAAGGCAGTGCGGCAACTCAAGGACATGGTATGTTGTGCACATCTGGGTCAAACTGATATGACCCTTCACATCTATTACTTCCCTTTGACCACATTGTATGTGTGATATTTGTATTGATTTATAGGAATCAATTAATCTAAGACAATAATGCCAAATTGTGAATTATAATCACCATTTCTCTTAGTCCTCCCCACTCATCCAGTCTATACTAGATAAGGTCGAAAGCCTTCCCAGACATACACCCCACAAAAACTAGGAATTTCTTGATGATCCCTTAGAATCAGACCCTTAGGCTTAGAGCGATAGGAACTCCACCCTCCCCTTCCTCCTTATACGTTTTCATTTGTAATTACGGCTAACCACTAGGCAGGGATGGGAAGGCGGGCCCAAAGGACTGTGCCGATTCAGTGAACTGAGATTAATGATGATTACCATTTATAATCTGGGATTACCTACTGCTCCTTCCAGGTTTCAGAGTCCTCGCCACATTAAGAATTCACAAGCAGTATCCATGCTCAATGACGTCCTTGACAAAAACACCTCAATACTAATTGACTGTGTGAATTTATTTTCAGATTTAGACTGAGCTGGCTCCGAAAATCCTTGATCAGAAACCTGCTGACAGTGAAACTCCAACTTGTAGTGTTTCACAAAGCTGTTGGGAGTAGCCCAGATAGCACCATTCCACATGCCTCTGATGTATACACCCTGCACTTCCTTCCAGGAGGTTGCCTTAGCCCTGGTTAAATGATCCTGGATGATCCTGGGTAGGTGGTCATCTGCTTTCTTATTTTCATAGTTGATAATGGCTCTGATCTAATGATTAAGGAGGTATCACGTTGTTTCAGTCCCACTAGTTTTTTCTATGTAAATTTTACTGAAAAATGTACATCGAAAAATCTCATCGAGATATAATGGGGCAAGGGGATAAAAGGGGTCAGGAGGGGATTGAGGTACTCTGGATATACATATAGGGAAGAAGGGGCTTGAGGGAGGACCCCCCAAATATAATGTTTTTCGATGTAAATGTTTCCTTACATTGAAAAAACTCCAGCCTGCAAAGGGACATAGAACCGGTTAAGGGTTGCTGCTAATGGTATTTTCCCTTGTGCTGCAAACCCAAATGACAAAATAAGGGATTTGGTTTCCTGAAGGCTGATATCTTCGATAATTATTTCAGTCACCTGGCAACATCGAAAGTGTGAATGCCCCCTTCGTCTAGAGGGAAATCTGGTGTAGCCTAGAGTACTGACAGAACCACTTCTTGTTCAATGAAATTGAGTGCACACTTTAGTCTGGGCATGTTGGAATGTTAGCAAAACAAAAGAGGTGATGTATGGAACGTTTAGAATGAATCCTAACCTCTGGTATTGCTCTGGGCAACCCCCCCAGACAAATGTTCTTCACCTGTCATGCCATCACAAAAGGGGAAAGACCATGTGCAAATCAGGCCTGGTCCCACCCCAAAAGGGGCAGTCCAGCCCAAACTGCTTGGTCGCATCCCTTCTGCATGAGAACACAAGCATCCCCAACTATGTTTCGTCCTTTTTGGGCCTAATCAGTGAGGAGTGGCTTGGGTCTCTATGCCCAGCAAGCACAGGACCCATGTCTGGAAATACCAGTGCCACTCGGGTTTATGATAGCAAAACGAAAGAGCTGATGGCTGGAAGGTTTAGAATTAATCTTAACCTCTGGCATTGCTCAGGGCAACCCTCCAGACCATTGCTCTTCGCCTGCCAAGCCATTACAAAAGGGGAAAGACATATGCAAATCAGGCCTGGTCCCACCCCAAAAGGACAGTCCAGCCCAAACTGCTTGGTCACATCCCTTCTGCATGAGACCACAAGCATCCCCAAACATGTTTCGGCCTTGTTGGGCCTCATCACTGAGGATTAGCTTGGGACCCACATCTGTACATACCCGTCCCACTTGGGATATCAAAACAAAAGAGGTGATGGCTGGAAGGTTTCGAATCTTTGCAGTGAACCATCAGGTACGGCTCCGACATCATGTCGAATCCTGGTATCGTAATCTTCTTACTGACTAGATCACCACCGGAAAGAGGGCCTATCAGGAAGCAAACCAAATGTCTACTATATACATAGGATCAAATGGAATTTACTAGGTTGTTTTAATATTAGGAGGTCATTCCATTGTGACGTGATATGTTTCCTCTGAGGTCTATGGGGTTCAAAACTGTGTGAAAGATGATAAGCTAATGATTTCACTGCTGCTTCACCTTCATCTCTGATGGCTTGAATTGTTGCCCATTGGGTCTGCAGCTGAGAAAATCTGAGCCTCATTCTAAAACCTTCTGCAAGGAAATTGAGGACTTTTCAGACGCTGTCTTCTATGGGAGATGGGCTCCACACACTGCAGATATTTGTGAAAGACGTCCTGTGATGCTGATAACCTTCTCTGGCAGAATCCCTACATGACTTATGGATTTCCATATCCACTTTCCTTGAGATGCCTAGTTTGAGAATGCTATCTAATCCGATTTTCTGGCAGTCCACCCATGCTCTAAATTGTGTCTAGTGGATGTAGAGGAAAAGAGATATTGTCAAGGGATGAAGTGGGAAACTGATCATTTTTACTGATGAGATACACTGGAGAAGCAGGAACTATTTTTCTCTGATCCAATAATGAGCCATTACTATCAACCTGGCACTTTTAAAGAAGATAATTGGAGGGAAACTGTACAATATTTTCCTTTGCCAATTTATCAAGAGGGCATCCAACATTACAACACTGGATCATGGTATTAGTACTTCCCTCAAGTGGTGTAGCACTTTTTCTTTGAAAGCAAATAGAACTATTGATGGAAAACCCAATTGTTTCATAAACATCTGGAACATTTTCAGGCATAGACCTGATGGAAAGCCTCTGCTCAGTTGGTCCACTTTCCTGGTTAAGTAAGATGCTTTGAGCTCCTTCAGGGTGATCTTCACCCATTAAAACATTATTTATGTTTGGCAGGTTGTTATGGGGCTGCAATCAGGCTTGTCCTTGTCTGTTTATACAGGCTGTCACCACCTGGTTGTTTCTCCTTACTATGATAATTCTTTTTTTTCCATGTGGTGCTGGAAATAGTCCAAGGCCCAATAAAGGCAGGGAGTCCTATCCAATTCATTGAATGATGAGCCTCTTTGTCAAGACCAAATGGCTTGTATTATTAGGTCTCCCAGCATTGCACCCCAACTTTGGCTGCTGCCATCTGTCATCAGAATGATCAGGTGTCTTTGGCCAGGGGCACCACCTTCAACATATTGTTCTTGTCTGCCCACCAAGGGAACCTCTCCATGATGTCTGATGTGATCAGGATTGATATCTCGAGTTCCCTGTAGGATAGATGCCCATGTTCAAAAAGAGGCCAAAGAAGGGGCCTCTGGTGCAAACATGCCAACAAGGTGTCACTGTAAAAGCTGCCATGTCTCTTGCTTGCTTAACCATGTCTGTGTATTATACCCTCCAGGAGTTGTTTGAGCATTATCTGGCAGGAATTACCTGCTTCTTATTGGTTTGTCTCATTAAGAAGGTACACCAATATAATTCCCCCTGACCTACAATCCCACCCGACAATTTTGGGGACAAGAAACAGGCTAATTTAAGTAAAATGAACTCAATGGAAAGGTAGTCCCTAGGCTTCAAGAACGGCTTCCTTCCTTTTAGGCTATGAGTCTGTCTATAGCATGTGCCAGATACATAAACACACAAGGTTATTCAAAAAAATATACATATTTTAATGTCTATCAATTCATAAAACACAATTATAAAAATCAGAATACATATAAAAAACCTTAATGGTTCACAAAATACTTACATCTTTCCATCATTTCATTACAATGAGTATGCATCAAACCACCTTTTGCCACTTTCTCTTTTTTCATCACGCAGACGTGTTATACGTGTTGCATACTAAGAACCAACAAGTGCTCCCAAAAAGATCTAAAAGATTAAAACAGACAGACATACATATAAATATCGTGTGTGATTTTGTGTAATATGTATCAAAGCAGAGATACCAAATACATATTCTACTGTTTCTTTTTAGCCCATGTGATATCTTTTAATCAAGCCCCGATTCGGGCTATTTGGGCACCAAACCAATATGTGCTCAATGTACAGCGTCACTATCTCCATACTTATTTAGAGTCTGTTTTTAATTAGCCATACCCCCTTTTCTTTCCGGGTACTTAATGTACAACACAATGGGCCTCATTACGAGGTGGGCGGTAAGGGATTACCGGCACCAGTAAGGGCACCGGTGCCGGTAAACCCTTACCGCCCTACCATGAGTTCCCTTTGCGAATCCTCCCTTAACGCCTGGTTTTTCCAGGTGTTAAGGTCGGGACCCGCAAAGGGACTCTGGAGCTAATAACGGTACCGCAATTTGCGGCACCATTATTAGCGCCTTCCCCATTCCCATTGAGCCCTATGGGGGCTCAATGGGAATGGGGAAGGGCCCTGGTGAATGGGGAATTACCGGTCCCGCCAACCTTGGAATGGACCAGTAATTGCTCCATTCACCAGGGTGGAGTCGGAACGAGTTTGGAGGCAGCCATGGCGCTAATAGCGCCATGGCTACCTCCAACCTCGTAATGAGGCCCAATGTATTTGTACCACCATAGTTTGTACAGTTGTAAAAAAACATTTGTCTCAACATTTGTCTCAAACCTCTATGCAATGTTCATTATTTACCTATACAGTCATATTTCTCTGAAATGTCATGCTTTTACCCACTGTTAAAAGTAAAGAAGTGCTATCTTGGTACTTCTTATTTTCTTAGTACTTCCCTCTGGATCCTCTAGGCCAACTAGGACCCGTATTCCAACCACTGCTGTTATTTTCGAAACTTATCTAGGCTGTGGTTCATCTACAATTTAACAACAAAAAGAAACAACGAGTTACTACCCACTTATTTCCTAACCATCACGTTTTCCATCTACCCTTATGCATGGGGAGTTACCACAACATCACACAATCACAGGTAGCTTGTCTACAAAAATCAAGATAACCTGCCTGCATAACGCTTGCTATTTCTCACACACATGCATTCATTTACATAAGAAATCCCTATATGTTTGTATAATTCTGAATAGCAACAGGCATTCTCGATTTCTAAATTTCACATAATGTTACATGACAAACCACTCCAAAATGTTACTTTTGCCAATAAGACCAATACATGGTGGAATTACAGAACTGTTGCATACATCCCCTTTTCTCCTGCAAATAGGGTACTATGGGTTGCTACTATGCATTTGTAATTTCAAAGTATGTTTGCACTGAAGCGCATTGGAATTGTTCAGATTTATTGTTATAGATGTAGGGTTATTGATTCAGAAGGCAAAGAATTTTGGTTCACCCACCCAATCTGGGAGAATGGTTTGTGCATGTTATTAAATGGGTATCGTTGCCCCCCTTTCTCCTCACAAAGAGAATCCCATTGTACAGTTCCAAGAATGAGGGGTATGTGGGATTTTCATGATTCTAAATGTATATGGGAGTAAAAATGACACAATTAAACATGTCCTCATTTCCCAAACCTTATTAAATAGCTATGGCCATCATAGAACACACATTATGAAGAAAATCTTCATTAGTCTATAAACAGGCATCTTCATATGTTAATTAATGTTAACTAATTATGTGAAGATAATTTGGGTACAATTTACTGAGATTATAATTTACAAAGAATTGTGCACAGCCTGCACAAAAGAGGTATCTGTATAACTGCGCACACAGTTCAGAAATGTATTTTGAGTTGGACTAAAATGACATCTCACTTGATTTTCTTTTCAGTGAGATAGACGCGCATTTAATTTCCAATTATAAATTCATTGCATTTTGATAGATAGCGCACTATCTAGACCACCCACTTTCTAGGACTTAGCAGGAGAATAGATCTAGAGAGCATATAGCATTTCTTTTGGGACATTCTCAAACTCACTTTGAAATGATCTTTAATGGCATGGAGTCAGCAGGCACCCTCTCAGATTGGAAATCTGTCCGTCTGCAGATGTCCTTTCCTGCCCTTTCCAGAAAGAGAAGTCTACCTCAAGTTAAATTTGTTCCAACCCGCCTATAGATAAGGTCCTTCATCTGCAGATAATATCCATATTCAGCACTCATTCAATAGGAACAGGTGGTCTTCTTTTTACCTGCAGCCTTTTCCAGAGTCAGATTCCTATCCCCTCTCTGCTCCCACCTTTTAAAATATGCAAAATTCCAATGTTTATGTCATGGATATGTCACACTATTTGATTGGCCTGAGCTTTTCATTGCCCTAACTCATAGCCAGACACGCCTATAGAATACACACTCCAATCGTCATTCAATGTTCATATTTCAATATTTCTATATTTCTTAACATAAGCAAAGGTGTAGGGTGGGGGTTGTTTCATTCCTACACTTTTAAATGCACAATTATTTTTATTCCACAATTCATGCTATCAACATGGCACCTCTACGAAATATGGACGCCTGGGATTCCCCGGCCCAGACACACATCTAGATATGTGGCATGAATCTATTGCATATTTATTCATAAAGTCAACATTATCAGTGATTGTATTTATTTGTATTCAACATAGAAAATTCAAATGTGCATTGATTAAATAGAAGAGATCCTAACGATAACAACACATTCTTTGTTTTTTATCCAAGTCATATGGTTACAGAACTACGATTACAATTAGTTTCTATATGTAAATGTAATGGCAAATAATGGATGCATTTAAACCTGGAGAATAGTTCCTGTGCTTCTGCACAATGACTCATCTGTGCAATTATTTGTAATCGCTTCAGACAATGATTGATTGAAATGAGATGGTAGGTCCTAATTGTCCTTCTGCATTATTCCCATTAGATGGCTAGCTTAAAAGGTGCCATTTTAACCGAAGACATTCCTTTTGAAGCTCAGCAATAAAAATGAGCAGGCTTTGGCCAGAAGATGCTAATTTATACTCAGACTAACTTATTTTTAGAATTCTCTTAAAATGTGTTCCTAATGGACCCCAAAGAACTAGTAGGGCTGAAATGGAGAGCAAGTGTAATTCAAATGAATCCAAAGGAAACAACATAGCCCTTTCCTTCATTCACAATGTAAGATATTATATATAGTCCACCATATTATTATAGCTTTGTACAATAAGCTGACAATGGTCAGTGAAATATGCACAATGTTATATTAGAGAAATATTTGAATACAGCAATCCTCCCTTTCGGCTTCCCTTGATTTATAGTAGGTATACTGCATAATTGTGCCATTCAGAATACTTGTCAATATCCATTCACTTGACTTTTCTAATTTTAAAATGAATGTCTCTGTAACACCGACTGCATCCTCATACTAGCTTGATCATATTACGACTCACTCAGGCATCTTTGTACTTTTGGAGATGGAGTTCCATTTTCAACTGGTGTTTTCTTCATCTCCTATTTTTACTTTACATTGGTTAAAACCTAGTCTTTGGGTGAAATGTACTCAAGGTCAAATATGGTTGCTGGGACGGTTAGGTTTGAGGTCAAATCTGCACTATTTGTCCAATGCTGTCTCTTAGGTACGTTGGTGACTGTGCCCCATTGGTGCACCCTATTTGTAACAATGGTAGACATTTTACACAAGTGAAACTGGGGGAAGGCAACATTTCTGCACCTCTCACTTTGAATTTAGGCAGTCTTTGATTGCCTTTGGCATTCTACTATGATTATTATTCTTGCCAGTGACAGGAAAGCTCTGCCCTTCTTTGTCTGATCTATTACCCCAATAAACTGGAGATGTTGGATTGGGTTCAGTGAGGATTTATTTCAATTAATCTGGAAACCAAGTAACCTAAGGGCTGTTCAGAACCTGTGTCTGTGACAGAATCATTCCTCCTTCAAGTGTGTCCTGACAAGCCAGCCATGCAGGTGAGGAAAGATGAAAATTGCATCTGCATGTACCAAACCAACACCTGGACTCTTGATTCAGACACTAAACCTAAAAGGAGTACTTGGTATGCACCATCTGCTAACAGAATTCCATGTTCGTTTGGAGTGATTGTGAAATTGGCATATGCAGGTGTGCATCTTCAAAATTGAGTAATGTCAACCAGTCTGCAGACAAGAAGCTGTTACCACCTATTGAGGAGTTTCCATCAAGAAAGGACAGAAGGTGATATACATGTTTCTAGCATTTTCAGATCTAAGAATAGTCTGTATTCCCCTGAAAGCTTCTTGAAGGGAAACAGAGGAGAACTTATGCTTGTGCATTTGGAATACAATAATGTGTTTCTTTTGTAGCAGGCGTTCTATTCCCATATTTATGGTTTGCAGCTTCAGTTTGTAGTCTGGAACTGGAATCATGGGGCCTCATTACAAGTGTGCCAGTCCGGTAACAACCGTGCCGGTAAGCTACCGGCACTGTTGTTACCAGACCGGCACACTCAGAGGTCTGCGAGTGGGTGCCTTTCCACCGCCAGGTCTGACCTGGCGGACGGAACGACAACCGCTCGCAGACCTTGATGGATGCACCAGCACCATTCATGAATAGTGCCGGTGCATCCGTCCTCTCCATTCCCATTGAGTCCACTGAGACTCGAATGGGAATGGGGAGAAATATTTTTCGGCACACAGCAATAGGGAATTACCGGGACTGCCGGGCTGTAATGCCCCGGTAGGTCCCCATTGCTGGGCACCGAAAAAAATGACTCCTGCGGCAGCCGTGCCGGTATTTACCGGCATGGCTACCACCGGACTCATAATGAGGCGGCGTTGCTAGGGGGGGGCTTAGGGGGCTATAGCCCCTGGTCTTTTGGTTGTAGCCCCGGATAGAAACTCAGGGGATACAGCCAAAAGGCTAGCTAGCCCGAAGTCACAACAGCCCTGATATTAGCATAGCCCTGGATCTCTTCCAGATCTAGCAACACCCCTGATGAGGCCCATGATGTTGCTGCCCTTGAAAGGCAGCTTGCTGTATTCTTTGGCATACTACATCTAGACAGTATTCTGTACACAAGAGTCCAACACTGCATACTAGGCTACTGTAAATGGAAGAAGGCAACCATTTACAGGGAATGTTCAAGTCCTCTGGACAGTCATATTTTAGAAGGGGATACACTTGAGGAACCTGGCACTACAGTACGTGTTGTGGGTGCTGATGATTGATTTTCTTGAAAGATGTCTCTCGAATCTTATGAATGTATAGGGACTGAAGTGTTTCTTGTTGTTCGATTTGATGTGAATGAACATCCTCTGCCTCTGTATGCTAGGGTGTGTTTTCTCTTTTTGAAAGATTTCTCCAGAAAACAATCTCAAAAGGGTCCAAAAAGTTTGGGACACAGAAACTGTAGCTTGGTGAGGACAGCTTTGCACGTGGCAACCGCTTTCCAGTTGTGCAGCCACAGGTGCCTTCTGTTGTAAATGAAAGAGCTGCAGTTTGATGCTGTTCCCCTCATCACACTATAGGGGATGTGCCTTAGGTATTGGGCCTGCCCTTCCATTACTTCCAATAATGGTACAATAGCAGCCCCTTCTTCATTGGCAGCATGCAGAGCCTGGACATTCAGAATGAGGGCTTGACCTTCAAAGACACATTAGGTTCCTGCTCCAATGATGAGATCTATTTTTTTTTTTTTTTTTTTTTATTTATTGTTGTTATGATCAGTAAAATCTGACCTTTCAACATAGACAAGGATTCTTAACAATTATAAACTTTAAAAAAATGAAGATTATACATTCATAAAATTCACCGATCCCTATAATCATCATAATAAGCAAGCAGTATTAATAGCATCTTCTGCCGGTAATTTAATTTCTAAAGCATTTAAAAAGTTTACAAGAGCATACCTTAGTTGCTTCGAATGACCTTGAAACAATATTGACCATAATTCATCATGCATCACTATTGGCTTGTTGATTAAATGCTTAAAATACATTATTCTAGACGGTAAAAGAAAAATGCAATCAATCACTAAATGTTTCAAGGTTTCCACTCCTTGATGACAAAATCGGCAAGATTGATCTGGTATCTTTTTCCATCTAAACAAAATTTCTCTAGTAGGCCAGATATTCAATCTAAAACGCAAGAAGTCAGTGCGATGTTGAGGATGTGGTGATTGGTTGAGATATTTTTCAATATGTCCTTGATGTTTTAATGCAAAAGGATTTGACTCAAATTTGATTATTTTCAAGCACGCTTCATGGGTTTTAATCCAATCGCATTCCCATAATTTCTTTTTTGCTTTATTGGGGTTTTCAATAAGAAGAGTTTTGGAAATATCAGCACCCATCATTATTTTTAGGACATTAGCCCGCCATTTCTTTGGAAAATGCTCATCTGCTACTAGTAGATAATTAGATATAATATCAAGCAGACCATTAGTGCTCTCTTTCATAATACACTTCCTATACAAAAGGCATAACTTCCATTTAAATACAGCATAAAGGGAAATAAGGCCTAATTCATGTCTAACAATCGCAATAGACTCGGAGTTAGGAAGGTTAAGCGCTCTTTTCCAATATTTACTTTCAAAGTTGGTCCAATATTTATATGATAAACATATCTCAACTTCAGAACCATATAAAATGGTGGGTATAAACTTTTGCTTATAATATATAACCAAAGGTTTAATGGTAAATTTGCAAAATTTACACCGGATTAATTGAAGTTGAGATATGGCATTCTGAAGTTTTGATTGTAAACGATGATCCTGAGTCTTATCCGAAGATTTGCTAAAAACACAAATACCCAAATATATGTAAGAGTTAACAAGTTGCAAATTGTTGCCCTGCAATTGCCAGCGGCACCGACTCCGACCCTTATTATGGCCAAAATGCATTATCTGGGTTTTACTGGTGTTAATACTAATGCAATTACGTTCTGCATATGTATCTAAGGCATTAAGCATATTACTTAGGCCAGAGGGTGTCTTGGAGATTAATACCATATCGTCGGCATATAAGAGCCATGGAATTGCTATGTCTTGTAATTTAGGGGGATCTACAATCAAACCTTCAATACACAACCCAAAATCTAATAGAAAAAAATTAAACAAGGCCGAAGCTAATAAGCATCCTTGCTTCAGTCCCCTCGTGGTTTGTATGGGCTCTGATAATAGGCCCTCGTTATTCAGGCGAATTGAAATGGACGTATTGGTGTGCAACTGGATGATCCACTTAAGTATATTCCATGGACACCCTGCATCCATTAGTTTCTTGAATAATAGTTCCCTCGGAACTAAATCAAAAGCTGCCTTGAAATCAACGAAGGCCATGTAGAGCGCTTGGTTACGTTGCATATTCAAATGAATGATGGCCTTTAAAGTTATCAAGTTAATAGCAGTACCTAATCCTCGGACAAATCCTGTTTGAAAGGAATCACGCAGGCGCAATTGGTCCAACCAGCGATTAAATTCACCCAGAATTAAACGGGCAAATATTTTTCCAGGGCAGTCCAACAGCGCAATAGGTCTATATGAGGCTGGGTCACATCGATCACCTTTCTTAAATATTGGGAGTATGATCGATGTTTGCCAGTTCGACGGCACCAGACCAATAAGCATAATGTGAGTAAACATTTCAAACAATATGTCAGCCCATTGATGTTTATGCTGTTTGATCGTTACATTGTGCAATCCATCCGGACCAGCTGCTCTAGACTCACTCAATTTGGTTATGAGGAATAATATGTCCTCACGATTGAAGTTAACAATATGATTGGCCGCGCTGGCGTCCCATGTCAAACCAAGATCAGTAAAGGGTGAGGTATACAAAGTGCCATAAAAATAATTCCACGATGCATGTGAAATGGAGTTAACTTGTAATGAGTGTTGAGTTTTCAACCCAGTATTATTCAATAAAGCCCAAATACCAGCTGTTGACTTAAGGAGAATTTGCTTCAACATAACTTCTCCATCATGTTGGTATTGGGATGCACGTCGATTTCTGATCCAATTTTTATACGTCCTTTTTAATTGTTTAATCTGATCTTGGTTAACTCCTCGGACGCCAGCGTGCCTTTTTAACAGATCTTTAATGTTACTCCTTAATTCACATTTCTTATGTTTAACTTCTAAATCGAAGGCATGTTGATGTAACTGAGTAGGACCATTATGACGAGGTCTCCGGGATGCAATGCGTTGAATGGCATGAACGTAACAACCACTGAGACAGTCAGCGTCTTCAGCATATTGCGCTGATAGGATTTCCCTAAGCTGATGTAATTTCCACTTGGACCAATATACGCGATTACCAGCATTATTGAGCCGTAGCTTTACTGCGTTCATATTTAAGGGAAGCAGTTTTGTTTTAGGCCATTCAAGTATTAATTGTAGCCAACTATGATCACTCAAATGGGTCTGCTTGATAGAAAAAGTGGATATGTTATTCAAAAGTTTCGCATTGACAAAGATATAATCTAATGTTGCAGAACAGTGAGAATTGTGCCATGTAGATTTGAAGGGAACATCTCCGGATATTGAGCCATTGACCATTAAAAAATTACGCTCAGCCATTAGGGATAGCCAACGGCTTTCATCGGATAAGGGGCACCACTGTTTTAGAGAGAACAGATGTAAGTTTAAGTCTCCCATGATAAGTGTGTTAGTGATAGTCCCATCCAATGAAAGTTGGTCCAGGATCTTTCTAATAGTATCAAAGAAATCGTTCGCGGCAATATGTTTTTTCCCCCAATAGATGTTTATTAAGGCACAAAATCTGTCAGCAATGCAGATTTTTGCATATTGAAAACATGGTGGGACTGTCTTATGCCAGATTACTTCGATATTCTTGTCCTTGCGAAAGGCCATAAGAAGCCCTGCCATCGGACGGCCTTTAACTGCCTCCACCGCTGGTACCATCAAGATGTTATATATGTCCCAAGTTGAAACATAACGCAGCCAGGTTTCCTGGAACACTAGGATATCAAATTGTAATATATCCTTATTTTCGTTATTGAGAAGATGCTTATACCCTCTTGTGTTCCAGGAAAGTAGAGTAACTGAATCGAGCTTCTGAACTAGTTATGAACCCACATGATCCCTACCATTGGACCAAGTATTATGCCTTGGTTCCATTTCTGATGTATTAAGGGCCAACTTTTCACCATGTAGGCGTTTTTTAGAATGATCAACCAAAGCTTGGGGCTGAATCTCAAGGGATACATCTTGTGCCACTATAAAGCCTAAGTTGTAGAAGGCAGTACGGGCCAGCCATATTGTGTTTAATACCACTCTTGACTGCACAAATATACGAGCTTCAGATAGATCATGATCGTTGGGAAACTCGACTAGATTAATATCAGCTGAGGTGATATCTTCAAGAGCAGTAATTTCTGCACAGATATTCAATATGCTGGCTCGATTAAGATCATATGTGGGAAAGGGATGACCACGACATCTTATCAAAAGACGGTGATGATTTTTAAAATGGTCATTACTAGTAAGCCTAGATGGTTTCAAGTTGAGCTCGGACGGTTGTCTCATATTGGGAGCTATAGGATTCGGACCCCTTATTAAAGGATTAATATTAGGAAAACTCTTTTGAGGATTAAGGACAGATAGATTTGGCATACCCTGTTTTGATATCTTGCTAGAATCAATTTCATTAGTATACCTTTCAAAAGAAGCACGAATCTCTTCACGTAAATCCTGTAAAAGGTCAACAGAGTGCTGTATCTGGGTTTTGCCACTCCCCGCTTGTAAGACAATAGAGTTAGGTTGTTCGGTCATTGGTTTATGAGCTAAGGCGCTATAATGCTGTACAAGTGCCTCACTAGCTTTAATTTGTTTGTCAAAAGAGGCACATAATTCCGCTCGCACTGCTTGAATAATGTCTTTGGGTGTTGTAGTCGAATTTACAGCCATTGTAGAGTTAAAAGCACTCGCAGTACCTATGTCTACAGCCTGAATTCCTTGTGTGATGGGTAATGAGTGAAATCTTTTATTGGTTCCAACCTGCAACATTGACTCCAAGCTTGGAGACCGTGTACCATAAGGTGTTTGGTTAGTAGATGAGGAATCCACTACTTCTACCAAATCATCTAATGGTTGATATGCTAAAGTTTCATGTCTGGGGGACAGAAGTTCTATATCATCATGTAATTTTCGCTTTTTTCTACTCGATACAGCCGGCTTCATAACTTTTTTCGCTTTTGTCTTTATGTTGATAATGTGAGAGGATTGGGTCTTCTTAATTGCTGATTCACCTAGAGTAGAAGCTAAGGTGACCGCCACTGGCTTTTTAGAGTTATCAAACAATGGGGCGAATGTGACACCAGCAACTTTTGGGATTATCCCTTTGTTTAGTACAGAAATTGAGGGCAAAGGGGGTTCTTGTACAATGGATAATGTAGTTGGGCCCGACAATATAGGTGCAGACAATATGCCCGCAGGATGGGATGGTCTAACGTCAGAGCCATTATTAGGAAATGGATAAACAATTGTCAGATCTGATGACAACACATCAGACTCCAAACATGGAGTTGTCTGCACGGATTGATTGATCATTTTAACAATACTAGGCCTATGTATCATGGTATGTGCTTTTTGATCTTCTTTCAAGAGCGTGTGTAACATTTGTAAATCAGTATTTTGTGCACGTAATTTTTCATCAAGGGATTCGTACAATTTGGCTAAGGATAGGAGAGCAGTATTCATGGCACTCAACGTATTATTTAGTGCCGGAGCCTCGGGAAAGGAGGATCGATTTGCCTTGTATGGCATCTGGCTATCGCGAATAAAATATGGATGATTCTGATCGGGTTCTGAAAATCTGGTGCGCCTAGGTGTAGGTGCAACAAAGGAAGTGTTGGATATCGGAGAAGGTGACTTATCAAATAACACTGGTGATTTGTAAAGATCAGGATTTTTAGATTCAGTTGAGGGAAGAGAATTAGGCTTTTTGGCCAGATCATTGCACCAACTTGTTTGGGACTGTGAGTTTTCGGTAAGTCGAATTAAGTCGCCTGTATTTGAGCAAATGTAAAGAACATCATGAGACTTGGGTTCATGAGGACTAGACGCGAGAATAGAGGCCAGTGTATCATTACCAAACTCCCCCACCGTTGTTAATTTAGCAACCTCGGCGCGTAAAATGTGCTGTGCTTCGACAGAGCATAAGGGCGCCTGAGGGGGAGCAATTGTAGAATGGACATTTGAATCAATCACGACTGGCATTGTTTGTGTAAGACCAAGTTCGCCTGTTGTATAAGCCATGGAGATTGTGGTATCAGCCACCTCAAATCTTAGGTGAGGTTGTAGGCCAGGTGCAGGACCAGCAAATTGGTCCGGCATAACCTGCATAGCGCCAATGGCGGCTAGGTTGCTCTTAGGATTGTTTAAAGCCACGTCTGCAGGCAGGCAAACTTCAGCTACGGTTATGGGGTCTATATGAGAATCCGGGACATGGGGAATTGATGGTTGGGTGTCACGCTGAACATTGAGTGTATGCTTTCATGGGCCAACTCTTGTTGAATAAAATGATCGGATGTCCACATTAAGCGAGCTCGATCTGAGTCTCTCTTTTTGTTCCTTAGGTCGTATATTTAAGATGCCCTTATCTGAGCGAGGAGGTAATAAGTTATAAATATTGACAAACGATTCCGGCATGCCAGATGTCAATGAATTAATTTGGCGAGCCATTTATATAGAAAAGAAAGCTCAGTTAAGCAACAGTACAATAACAAGTAATACAATTGTCCACAACAATGAGATGATGTAAGAAGCTTACGAGAAACACCCACACCCGCTTTCCCGCTAGACAGCGGGACGGCAAGGCACTTTGCTATTCGTGCCAATATACGAATCAGTTCTCAAGCCATCCGCCGAACAGCCGCACAACAGCCAGTGGGCTTTTCGCCGTCGGGCTTAACGCCGCAAGGGTGAGTGGCAGGGGGCTTTGTGGGTGGATTAGTCACGTGACCACTCACGTGATGAGCACAGGCCCCGCCTCCTCACAGCCGCACTCGAGTCCCTGCAAGAGCCTAATTCCAGCTCGCAGTGCAGGCTTGTCCCAGCAGGATGAAAGCTTCATCTTTCCAGAGAGTAAAAGCACGTTGTGCACACAATGCAAGCGCCGCTCGGGCGAGTGGCAGGGGGCTTTGTGGGTGGATTAGTCACGTGACCACTCACGTGATGAGCACAGACCCCGCCTCCTCACAGCCGCACTCGAGTCCCTGCAAGAGCCTAATTCCAGCTCGCAGTGCAGGCTTGTCCCAGCAGGATGAAAGCTTCGTCTTTCCAGAGAGTAAAAGCACGTTGTGCACACAATGCAAGCGCCGCTCGGGCGAGTGGCAGGGGGCTTTGTGGGTGGATTAGTCACGTGACCACTCACGTGATGAGCACAGGCCCCGCCTCCTCACAGCCGCACTCGAGTCCCTGCAAGAGCCTAATTCCAGCTCGCAGTGCAGGCATGTCCCAGCAGGATGAAAGCTTCGTCTTTCCAGAGAGTAAAAGCACGTTGTGCACACAATGCAAGCGCCGCTCGGGCGAGTGGCAGGGGGCTTTGTGGGTGGATTAGTCACGTGACCACTCACGTGATGAGCACAGGCCCCGCCTCCTCACAGCCGCACTCGAGTCCCTGCAAGAGCCTAATTCCAGCTCGCAGTGCAGGCTTGTCCCAGCAGGATGAAAGCTTCGTCTTTCCAGAGAGTAAAAGCACGTTGTGCACACAATGCAAGCGCCGCTCGGGCGAGTGGCAGGGGGCTTTGTGGGTGGATTAGTCACGTGACCACTCACGTGATGAGCACAGGCCCCGCCTCCTCACAGCCGCACTCGAGTCCCTGCAAGAGCCTAATTCCAGCTCGCAGTGCAGGCTTGTCCCAGCAGGATGAAAGCTTCGTCTTTCCAGAGAGTAAAAGCATGAGATCTATAGAAGAGAAGGTCCTCTTCATTATTGTATTAATTTATCTGGCAGGGTTGTTTTTTCCTGTATGAAATTGCTTTGAACTATAAGATTTCCCTATTGCTCATCGAACTTTACATTCCACAGAACGTTTGCATCAAATTCCATCAAGGGGTATAGTTTAACTATATACTTTGGGAATGATGGGCACTCAAGGACTTTACACTCCTTTTTAGGTGGCTTTGGAAAAGGTGAATTGGGAACGTGTTTGAACTGCACGATAAGCATCTTTGCCAGAAGGGGAGCAGATACTGAGAACTCCAGGTTCTGCATCATATGTTCAAGGACCAACTTTAGGTAGTCCATTCTCATATATTTGCATGCAAATACTGCTCTCTCCCCATCTACTTTGTCTTTTGGTGTCAGGGCATTTTCCTCATTATTCTGACCGTTCCCTCTTGCATACTCATGGATCTTGTTCACAGATAAAACATCTGTTCAGGGACCCTGTGGGACTAAGGTTGGAGATGTATGTTACAGTTTGACAATTTTCACCTCAGACAACATCTTTGGTGATTTGAAGCATCTTCTTTTATAATGGTGGTGTCTGTGTTTAGACCTCTTTGGGGAAGAGGATCTGTAAGAGTCAAAGGTTGGAGACAGATGTATTCTATTTCGTGATCCCTTCTTGTGCTCCACTGCAGCAGACTATCACCACAACAACAACAGGTATTATAGAAGGCTAAGCGTTAACTGTTAAAGGCCCCCCCCCACCGTGAGGTGGGATCAAGAAACAAAGGTATTAAAACATCCAAGGATATGTACGATACGTAGGGTCTTCTAGAGTGGGACTATTATATGTATTTGTGGCTGCACCACGCAATGGGCCATGAGGGTAGAGCGGAGTGGGACATTCTGGAAAGATCGCCATTGGAGGCCAACTTCCTGGAGGGGAAAATCGACAGGAATGTCATCACACAGCTTTACCAAGCAATTAACAGCTTCTCCTCTCTGCCACTCCAAAAGCTTAGAGACAGGTGGGAGAGAGATCTATGGGTCTTTGAGGAAGAGGACTGGGTGTAGGCATTGGGGTCCCCCAGCAGTTTAAGACTCATCCAGTATGAAACCCTTCACAGAGTGTATTACTCCAGGGATAGGCTACAGCGTACCGGGAGGGCCACAGATCTCCTATGCCTGAAGTGTAGGATGGAGGTGGGCACCTTTAAACACATAATGTGGAATTGCCCACAGATTTGGTCATACTAGGGCATGGTGAGGGATTCCAGCTTGAGGATCTTGGGGAAACGGGTCTCGGACAGCCCTAAACTGGGACTTCTACATATTTGCAGTAAGTCAGACTTTAACCTGGGGGAGAAGAGTCTGATTGTGAATGTGGTGATGGCAGCTGGGTGGGATAGTCCAACCCCTCCTAACATTACCACATGGAGGCGAAGTCATGGACCACTGTTCCCAGAGGGAATGTAAAGTATTCCGGGAATGAGCCTGCCCACAAAAGCACCAGAAGATATGGGGCAAATGGCTAGCGGCCAACTGATCCCAGATGGGACTGAAGTAGGGGGGTGGTGTGTACTATAGGGTGATATGGGGTTCACCCGGTCCTGCGCCCCCTGCGGGGAGGAGGAATGGGAAGGAGAAAAGTTTGACATGGCCCGCGTGGCAACAAAGGTCTGGAAATCTGGATTGCTACTTTACATGTACCTTTTATTTCTGGGGTTATTTTTTTGGTCTATGTTTGCTATGAAATATAAAACCAATAAAAGTTGTTTTATTTTAAAAAACAAGATAGCCATTTCTTAACAGGCAGCAACAGGAAGTACTTTGTAATGAACATGCCATAAGTCCTTTTGCAATCAACTTTTTTATTCTGTTGCAAGCAACACTTCTCCCACTGGGTTAAACATGTTTGTTTTAGATGTAGATGCACTGTAACAATCATAGGCTCCCACCCTCTTGAATACAATAGCAAGGCTGAGTTTAATGCTTGGCTCCTCCTTCAATGAGGACTGTCTGCTTGTGCGTGCCTACTACTGCCCCAATGGGGTAAACTCAGGATGACCCTTTTGGACCGCTTAACAAGTGGTGCAAGCATCCACAACAGTCTGACAATGGCCCCCAATACTCATACCATATTTTGTGCGCATTCTGTAGCTGCTGTTTGGCCCCTGCAACAGTTCAACTCCAAACTGAAGCATCACCTTGTCTGCTGTCAGTCTGACACACACAACAGTGCAGCGCTCTGTAGGCTGCATGAGCAGTGTGGAGGAGAGCAGATATGGTCCAGGCAACATGAAGTTTGTCCTTAGCCAACACACGGCAGCTATGAGCAATAGTAGGCAACAGCACAGGCGCACTGTGAAGCTACATCCGTAATATGCCAAATTTCACAATGATCTGTTTTAAGAAGTATACCAGACAGCAATGGCACCACCAACAACCTCTATACTTACCTTTTTTCATCAGTAGATTCTTTGCACGAGACCAACAGCACTCATCTGTTTGCTGGGACGTTTCATTGCATTATACCTCAGGATTTTGTATTGGCGGAACCCCCATATGCCTGTTCTATGATACCCCTGTTAATCTTTTCCCCTCCCCAAGATGTAAAATGTCCCAACACAAAATGAGGTTAGTCGACAGTTGTCAGGTGGGTAGCTACCCGTTTGCCATCTTGTGGAGTATCCATCTGTTTACAAAAAACACATTAGAAGGCAATGGATGGTGGGGCTTTTTAAAAACCTTTTTTTATTTTTTATTTGATTTAATTGAAAAACTATTTTTTACAAAACTCTGATTCCTAATTTCTTTATAAACCTCCATGGCATCTTCCGTTTCATTACAGACAACATTGAGCATTCAGAACTCAATTGTTCGTCATTGTCTCTCCGGAGTCCTATTGGCTTGTTTTTGTGTGTTGTTTCTGTCTCTTTCGCAAGCCATTGTCTTCTGCAGTATAAGTGCCATTGCGATTACCCATGAGACCTTCTCGCCACTCATTAAACGTCTCCACCAGTCTTCTTCCTCAAATATTTTCATCTTTAGAAAATGGTGCCGCCAATAATTTAGTTAAGTTTAGTTTAGTTTATTTATTTGTACCACGCACCGAGCCCGGAGGCATCTGGACGCTGTGCTTACAAGTTACAATAGAAAGCAGAAAATAACAGAGTACAGTAGTATAATACAAAAGGAGTTACAAATATAAATCTGAGTAATAGGGTATACATTGTTTGCATACATATGTACAGGAACATGACATAATTATATGGCCAAGATAAGGTCTTGCTTGTAGAGCCATGCTTTGACCTTTTTCCGGAAAAGGAGGTTGGAAGGTTCCTCTCTTAGGGATAGAGAGAGGGCATTCCATTTCTTTGCAGCGAGGACTGGGAAACTGACCCTGCCGGCTCGTTGTTGTTTGAAATGTGGTATGTTGACACAGTGAGTCTGGGCTGTTCTAGTAGACCGTGTGGAGGTGTGGTGGGAGATTGTTTTGGAGAGGTAGATAGGGGCTTGGTTCGATAAGCACTTGTGCGTGAGGGACAGTGTTTTGTAAGCAATTCTTTGGTTAATGTTGAGCCATTTTAGTGTGTGTCTAGTTTCCAAAATGTGTTGATTGCTGGGGAAGTTCAATGCTGCTATGATGGCATTATTTTGCATAACCTGCATTTTATTGAGGTTTTGTTGTGAAGTGCTAAAATAGAGCACATTACAATAATCAAGCTTGGATAGAGCAAGTGCCCTTGCTATTGTAATGCAGTTGGCGGTTGTCAAGTATGGGCGGCAGGCAGTTATGAGCTTACAGGTGTAAGTGGAGGAGGAGGCCAAGGCGTTGGTTTGTCTTATTAGGGTTTAGGCGGAATCAATGAAAATGACCAGAGTTTTCACAACTTTGGAGACTTTAATTATATTACAGTCAATATTGAAGGAGGCGAATAGCACGTCCAGTTTGCTCAGGTTAGCTGGTGAGCCCAGGAGGAGCAGCTCTGTCTTATCGTCATTAAGACAGAGCCCATGCTTCGCAATCCAGGCTTGTATAGTGCAGTAAATGTCATTGAGTGTCTTACTGTCTACAGTGTAGTCACCAGTGATGGGGATGAGTATCTGTGTGTCATCCGCATAATTAGTGTAAGTAACACCCAGATAGTCATGATCATCAAAAAGAGGTTTGGTAAATACATTGTGGAGAGTAGGAGACACGCAGGACCTCTGGGGGACACTGCAGGTGACTGGGGTGGGTGATGCTGCGGCTGAAGGTGCAAAGACCCTCATGGATCCGTTGTTCAGGAATTATTCAATCCATGCGTTTGCTTGGTCAGAGAAGTGTGCGGCAGAAGATAGGTGTTTGTATAATGTTTTATGGTTCACCAAATCAAATGCCGCTGATAGGTCGAGAAGAAGAAGTAGGGCCATGTTTCCCTTATCTTTCATTGTCTGGATTTGGGTCTTTATGTCGAGCAGCGCAGTTTCTGTCCCATGTCTGGCAGGTTGTTGTACTCGAGTTATTGCTGTATCTGCAGATAGGCTGCTCGGTCCAAGATTTTTAGCAGAAAGGGTACCGTCGTGATAGGTCTATAGTTTGAAGGATTGTTAGGATCTAAGGAAGGATTTTTAGAAACGGGAGTACCCACATGTCTTTCAGGTTGTTGGGTACTATGCTGGATTTGAATGTGGCGTTAATGACAGTTGTGATAAAGGGGGCCAGTTCCTTCGCGGCCTCCTTGATAAGAGTAGCGGGACAGGCGTCGCCCTGACAGTTTGACTTTTTGAGTTTTAGGATGATGGTTTCAACCTCTTTGATAGAGAGAGGAGTGGATTTAAATTGGGGCTGAGTGTTTCTAGTAGAGGATGCTGGGTACTGCATTGGATCGGCATTAGTAATAAGAATTTTCTTGGTCTCTATTGTGCTTTGAAGCAAGGCGATTTTGTCTTGGAGTGCATTCTGTATTTTAGCTTGGACAATGGCTACCTTGTAGTTGAATGAGGCTACAGTGAAATTGTCCTTATTTGCTATAGATGGGGTGCACATCCATAAAGTCTTGCAGGTTCTCTTCAGTTTCCTTAGTGACATGAGGTGAGTGGCGTACCAATAGTTATGGTGAGCTCTGGGTTTAGATTTATGTAGTTTGAGTGGCGTTATTGTGTTGATGGCCTTGAAGATAGTATGATTGTATAAATCGACTAATGCTGTGGTGTCTGAGAGATTGATGGTGGGGTTGATGATTGGTTGAATTAATGTCATTAATTTCTCAATGGCCAGATTGCGTTTATTTGTAGTCATCATGTCTGGTGTGGTTCTGGTTTTGTGGGGTGGGTCGTGCTGATTCTTTTATAGTGAGTGAGATTAAGTGGTGGTCGGACCAGGCACAAGGAGTGTTGGATAGGATGTTTATATTGCAATTTATGTCAGCTAACCAGTCAATGGTTCTACCTTTGATATGGGTATGTTCGGTTATACAGTGAGTGAATCCTAGTTCTGTTATTGTGTCCTGAAGGGTACTAGCTTTAGGGTCTTTGGGGTCTTGAAACGATTACGTCAGGGTACTTTTAGCGCCGTATCTTCCAAGTCAGGGGAAATCGATTGATCATACGTGGCACTTCAGAGGACTGGAGGAACTCAGCTGCCTGTCCGGCTTGGGGCTGTGCTTTCTTTCCAGCGTAAGTTAGGTGGCTGCCTTGCCACCCCAGGGAATTGCTGCCCATAGTCCAGAAAGGGCATCCATGTGCGTTCAAATTTGGGTTTATTGCCTGACCTGATGGCTGTGACTTTCTCCGCTGCGACGATTTCCCAGCATTTAGACCACCACATATGTGTGGACGGACCCTCCGGGTTTTTCCGGGTTTTTCCAGAGTCTGGCGATAGTAATTTTGGCGGCTGTCAGGAGATGGGAGCATAGGTCCACCAGATTTCCGGTAAGAGGGAATTGACCTTCTCCTGTCGACCCCAGTAGCACAATCCCTGGATCCCAGGGGATGTTGAGTCCGGTGATTGTCTTAATTTGTTCCAGGATGTTTTTCCAAAATAGGGTGGCTTTGGGGCATGACCAGAAGAGGTGGAATAGGGTTCCGCGGTCCGGGCATCCCCTCCAGCATTGCGCTGGGATAGCCGGGTTACATTTGTTAAGGATTGTTAAGGATTGACGGGGTTCTGTACCATCTGTAGCAAACTTTAAATGCACTTTCTTTGTTCGTCACACATTTTGAGCTTTTCAGTGCGCGGGACCAGATGTGTTGCCATTCCTCCAGTTCAATTGGTCTCCCGATGTCCTCTTCCCATTTCACCATGTATGGCTCTTTTTTTGTGGGATCTGTTCTATCTAGTATTTTGTACAGGGCGGATATTTTTCCCTTAGGGGGGGTTGTCGAGAGGGTGTGTTCCAATGCCGTTAGCTCCCTGCTGCCTAGTTTCCTAACCTGAGGGTGCGATAGCCAGTGCCTCAGCTGGGAGTAGCGGAACCTTTCTGTTTCCTGGATCTTGAACTTTGCTTTGCACTCTTCGAAGCTCAAAGGGAGGCCGTTTTCGAAGAAATCGGAGATAGTTTCTAAGCCGCCGGCTCGCCACTCCGTGAACTGATTTGGTGTAATTCTGGGGGAAAAGTCGGGATTGTTCCAAATTGGCGTGAGTGGACCCATTGTGCTCCTGCATTTCCACCGGCGTGCAGCCGCTTTCCAGCTGGCGACTGTGTTTCTTGTTGCTGGTAGGGGGCCCAGGTCCCGGGCCCCTTTGGGCTCCCTGGAGTGGGGCAAGGATTCTAGTGGGGTCTGGCACCAATCTTCCTCCAGGTTTAGCCACCGGGGTCGGTTGGTTGGAAGCTTCCAGGCAAAGGCCGGGGCTAGTTGGGCCGTGAGGCAGTACCTTGACACGTCTGGGACCCCTAGGCCGCCCAGGGCGGTACTTCAAAGCATGATGCGTTTTGGGATACGGGATTTCTTTCCTTCCCAGACTAGATTCAGCACCTCTCCTTGCAGTTTTTGCAGGGCCTTTTCCCGGATCGACACCGGCAGGGCTTGGGCGTAGTATAGCAGCCGTGGCGTGAGGTTCATTTTTATCGCAGTAGTTCGGCCGAACCAGGAGATTTCCTGTTTTTTCCAGAGGTTGATGTCATTTCTCAGATCTCTGAAGAATGCCGGGAAGTTGGTTTTATACAGCTTCTCAGTTTTATTGGGTATCTGCACCCCTAGATAGTTGAAGCTGCTTCCTGCCCAGGGGATTTGGAACTCCTCTTTGAGATGAGCCTTGGTCTTTCTTGGGATGTTTATGCCCAGTGTGACGGATTTGGTGATGTTTATTGTGAATCCCGATGCTACTCAGAATTCTTCGAGTGTTTGCCATAGGGCTCTTATTGACTCTTCTGGACTGGTGAGTGTGAGGAGCACATCGTCCGCGTATAGCGCGATTTTGTAGGATTCTTTTTTAAACGTTAGGCCGGATATCGATGCATTTCGGCGTACCCTTTCAGCGAATGGTTCCATAGATAGGGCAAATATAAGTGGGGAGAGAGGACATCCCTGTCTCGTGTCTCTAGTTATGTTTATTCTACTGGATTTGGCCCCGTTGAGGCGAAGATCTGTAGAGAGTCTTTGGTAGATGGCCAGGACCCATTTTGCGAAGTTCGGGCCAAAGCCGAAGTGCTCTAGAATGTTCCTAACATAGCCCCAGTCGAGCATGTCGAAAGCTTTGTGCGCGTCTAAGGAGAGAACTGCCAGCTTTGTGCCCAGTCTGTTCGCTGATTCAATGATGTTGATGGTTCTGCGAATGTTGTCTTGGGTACCCCGGCCCGGGATGAATCCGGTCTGGTCCGGGTGGATGAGCTCTGGGAGGAAGGGGGACAGCCGGGTTGCTCAGATTTTTGCAAATATTTTCGCATCGTTGTTTAGGAGCGATATGGGCCTGTACGATGCACATTGTGTTTGGTCTTTTCCTGGTTTAGGGATCAGCACTGTTATTGACTCGTTCATAGAAGGGGACGTGGAACCAGTGGACAGGAATGAATTGAATAGATTTGCCAACTGTGGGGCTAGCAGGTGAGCAAATTTTTTGTAGAATTTTGCCGATAACCTGTCCGGGCCAGGTGTTGTGTTCTTCAGGTGGCGGATCGTTTCGCTAACTTCCTCCTCTGAGATAGGGCCCTCTAAGTCCACTAGGGATGGAGGTGGCTGTTTCTTTGGCGTTAAGGTCAAGAATTGGGTGATGGCTGAGGTGGCTGTCGGGGGCCCTGCCATGATTTTTTCGTGGTGTTGCACCATTAACCCGAGTTTTTCGGGGTCCCGGTGGTATAAGGTGCCATTCCTGTCCTGCAGAGATTGGATGTGGTTCCTGGTCTGAAGCTTTTTCAGTTTGTGTGCTAGGAGCCTGTTCGCTTTGTTACTGTTCAGGTAATAGTATTGTTTGGTATAAGTTAATGCTTTAGCGGCCCGGTCCGCCAGGTGGATCTCGAGCTCTCTTTTAGTTCTTTTAAGTTCTTGATGCGTTGTTTTCCTGTAACAGGCCTTGAGTTTGTTTTCCAAGGCTGTGAGTCTTTGCTCGAGCTTTTGTTGCTTCAGTAGGTTTTGGCGCTTGAGTCTGGCTGTTAGATCCATTGCAACCCCTCGACTCACCGGTTTCATGGCATCCAACACCATAGCTGTTGAGGAGTCGGGGGTTGTGTTCTCGGAGAAGTAATTCCGAATCGCATCAGTGAGATCCGAGCTAGCCGCTATATCGGTCAGGATGTAATCTTGCAGTTTCCATTGCCGCTGGGTAGGTTCCGGGGCCCCATGGATAGACACCACCATCGTGACTGGAGCATGGTCCGCTATTGCAATCACTCCGATTTGAATCTTCTCCACGCAGGGGGCCAGGTTGTTCGTGGCAAGCAAGAGGTCGATACGGGAGTAGCCTTTATGCACGTGCGAAAAGAAGGTGTACTCCCTTTCCCCTTGGTTGTGGAATCTCCATATGTCTATTGTTTCAGTTTCCCGCAAGAATTTCGCCAGGGCGAGGGATTTGCAGAAGTCCTCCCTTGAGGCTGGAAGCGTCTTATCCATCGTCGGATCCGGGGGGAGATTGAAGTCCCCTCCAATTATTAGGCAGCCTGCTGCGAAGGACGTGATGGTTGGAAGAAGGCTGAGAAGGAATTGGTCTTGTTCTTTGTTTGGCGCATAAATGGCCACCAAGGTGATCGGTAGCTCAACTAGGAGGCCTTTCAAAAGTAGGAATCTGCCCTCGGGGTCTCTTTTGATGGTGATCTGTGTTAGTGGGAGGTCTCTTTTTAGTGGGATAGCTACGCCTCTCTTTTTCTGTGTGGCTGAAGCAAAGTAGCGTTTTCGGTAGCGCCAAAACCTTAGTCGGCTTTCGTCGTCCGCAATGAGGTGGGTTTCCTGAATGCAGACAATGCCAGCTGCTAGTTGGTCTAGTTTGTGTTCCACTGCTTTCCGCTTTCTAGGTGCATTAAGCCCCTGCACGTTCCAGGTTGTAATGGTTAGGGTTTTGTCTAGCGAACCCATCTTTTGGATTTCACGTAGATCGATTCAGATTGTTCTGATTTGAGTGGTAAAGGCATCTCGGGGTAGCTCGGCTCCACCCACCGGAGGAGCAAAAAGCTCGGCCAGGGGGGAGCTTGTGTTTTCCATGTTCTAGGCTGCCCCTTCAGCGGTTGTTGTCCCTTTTGAGCTTGCCCGCAGGGCCACGGGGTCTACGGCGGCTAGGCACCTTGGTCCAGGCTCTGGTGGATTCCCCACGGGTTTTTCCGGAGGCCTCGGCAACTTCAGGGAGGGCCCCCTCTTCGCTTTCCGGATTCATGAACCTCTCGGCCTCTTTGGGGGAAGGGATAGACCAAGACCTACCCTCCCAGGTGAAGAGTAAAGAGGTGGGAAAGCCCCATCGGTATGTTGTTTTTCGTTCACGCAACCACTCGGCTAGTGGCTTAAGAGCCTTTCTTTTTGCGAGGGTGGTCGCAGCTAGGTCCTGATATAGGGATATTTCGGCATCCCGGAAGAGAATTCGGGCAGAACCTCTGGCTTCTTGCATAATTTCTTCCTTTACTTTATAGAAGTGGATTCTTGCTAAGACATCCGCCGCAACATTTGCGTTTTGTCTAGCTCTAACTCTGTGGACCCTATCCAGTTCCAAAGGAGCTCCATCTGGGAGCATTATGATGAAGCGAAATAAGTCGTTGACATAGGAATTGAGCTCCTCGTCGGAGACCGAACTCGGGATTCCCCTCAGGCGAATATTGTTGCGTCTGGACCTATTTTCAGCCTCTTCTTGTTTGTTCTCGAGGGACTCACATCTGGCCTCCAGAGCGGAGAGTCTATCCGCCCCCTCCCCGATCTCAAAGTTCTGTTCGCACAGGGTGGTTTCTATTTCTGTTGTTCTGGTTTCGATCTCGCCCACTCTCCTATCCAGGGACGCAATTCTGTCTTTCAGTTCCTCTGTCCCTTTCTGGTATTCCTTGGTTATGGCGGAGAGGAGCTCCTGTAGGTCGGCTTTGGTCACCGCTTGGGCTGCAGACCCCCTGTTGGGTTCTTGAGTGGCCCCCACCACGTCACTGCGTTCTCCTTTCTTGTTCTTTTCTCCCATGTTAGTGGACAGCAGTGTCGCAATGTCTGTTTGTTTGGTTACTTTCAGATTTCTGGACATTACTTCTTGTGGGCTATGCCGGGGCCTGACCCACTCGGGGGTAGAGTGTCTGTTATAGAGCGCTTGGTCCCCTCTTAGGGCCCCCCTACACCCTTTCTACAGGCCAGACGGGCCGCTGTGGAGTCTTTGCTGGAGTCCTCGTTGATACTAGGGACCAGGCGCGGCCGCCGCCACCAATTCAAGTCTCGGGGCCGCTTCCCGGAGGGACCGCGTCTGTGTGGCTGGCTTGGTCAACCCACTGGGCCCTGGGGTGCAAGGATAGGCCGGAGGGGCCAGGAGACTCCCACAGTTTGCAGCAGGTGCCGCCTTACCTTCCCTCCAGGAGCGCTCTCCAGGATCCGCGCCCCCGGGAGGCTGGCGGACTGGCCCCCCCAGAACGCAGGGGCCGGCGGGGGGGGGGACGAGGATACTCCCGGCCCGACCCCGCCGGACTGTGAGGTGGGGGGAATTCACCCCCGTCGATGGGGGGGCCGCCTTCAGCCTCTTTTCCACTGTTCAGGGCTGCGAGGATCTCCCCGCCCCGAACCCACCGGGCCGCCAGGCGGGGGGGAATTCTCCCCCGTCGATGGGGGGGCCACCTTCAGCCTCTTTTCCCCTGTTCAGAGCTGCGCTTGATGGGGGCGGCTGGACTCCCCGCCCGCCGAGCCGCTCCGTGGGGGTCCGGGGCGGAAGAAGTGCCAGCAAGCCCCCGGAGGAAGGCCGGGTCCCGCGCCCTCCGCCGGCGGCCGCTGGAGGGGGTCACGGTGTTCGTCCGAGGACGTTGTAGGGTGTCGCCGGCACCCTAGTTGCCCGCTGCCTCTCCGGTGTTCCTGGTGGCGGCCTACAGTTGTAGAGGGGCAGGGGCAGGCGCGGGCCCAACTGTTCAAGGGTGGCGGGAGATCTGGGTCCGCAGCGGTTCTCTCGGGCCGGAGAGGGGGGGGACTTCAGCTCGCTTCTGTGTTCAGCGGGTGACGACGGAGCTCAGCGCAGGCCCCCCGCTCATCGCCACTCCCCCCGGCAGTCCCCCGAGAGGTGGGTGGCTGTGGATAGTCGCGGGGCTCAGCAGGACTCGCACCCTAGCTCTCGGAACCACCGGCAGAGGGGGGATCCCGCCCCGATGCTCCTTGGGCCGAGATCAGCCCCGCTTCCACAATCAGGGGGTGCTGGCAGTATTACCAATCAGTCTCTTCAAGGCAGATCCATTGTTGTGTGCTTCGGAGAGGGTGGCTCCCTTAGTTCCCATTCCACTCGGACATCGGAGGGGCCTTCGTTATGTCAGTCCGCCGTCCGCCATCTTGGCTCGCCGCACACGTCGGAATCCCCCACTGGGAGAAGACGGTCCCAGCTCGACCCCCGCTCCGAACCGCTAAAATTAAGGCATGAGCAGCCCGAGCCTCCAGGCTCTGCAGGATATCGATTTCCTTCGCCTAAATTTACAGTTTACTGGGGCATTTTAGGTAACACTCGGTCGCGGCCGGGAGCTCTCACCGGACCCGACCGTTCACCATGGCGCCAAGCCACGCCCCCACGTAACCCCATTTTAATTAATTTACTATGTGACAAGTAAGAAACAGGGCAGGCAAGAAAAGGAAGGGAAGGGAATAGAGGTTGGGCTGTAACAACAAACACATTTACATTTCAGAGGACATTTCAAATATCTACATTCTACATTGTACATCTACAAATCAGTTATTTGTAAAACTCAGTTGTAGTCACTAACCATTTTTTTTAACTTTTATTAGAGGTATTTATGAAGCATGGATCTATCACTGGAAAACAACAGAATGTCATACCAGCAAAGGAATAAGGGAAGGCATTGCAAAATTGCTGAGTCAAAAAAAATCAGATTTATTTGTTCAACAGAAGAGTCACAACTAATGCTAGGGTGTTTGTATAGAGAAGAATGACATTTGAGGAGGAATGCATATATTACAGTGCTTTAGCCATGTCCGCCCGGTCAAAGCTCTTCTGCTGCAAAAGTATAGGTGGCCTAAATCCCAGCATAACATGGCCAGCATGAACCAATCAACTTTGGTGTTGTGGTTTTGATTTTCAACTGAAAGCATTAATAGGCAACTGTGTATGGCATGGATTTATCTTCTCTACTCTCAATCCCTTGTCATATTAAATCATTGTTTTGCTTCTCCGAGGCTGTAAATACCCAATGGACTAACCCGATTAAAGGAAAGGCATTTTAATCAAGGTAGATACTTCATTTTATTATCTTCCTTTTTCGTAACACAATTTAAAAAGCCTTTCTGGTGGTTTTAAGGATGTTTCAATTTAGGCTTCTATTCAGTGCTTATTGAAATAATCATGTAAATGGAGAGATAGAATGTTCACACTGTTGAAAGATCACTCATCTTGGTGCATAAAAGTGCCACTATACAGTTTCTGTTTATCAAGCATCAGCGTGTTTTCCATGCCAATTTCTATTTGCAATGCCACTGGAAACCGTACTTTCAGAGATTACTAGCTGTTTTCATCTTTATCAACCCAGCTTTCATGGACCAATAATTGTTATATCTCATATTTTTTTCATAAAGGGTTTTTAAGGAGATGATCATGTAGCGTTATATATTGTTGTTCATGTTCAATAAAAAGCAGTACACATAAGCAAAATGTTAGGTATTTCAGAAAATGCATTTAGTAGGTGCACGGAAAGAGTGCATATTCATTTCTGTTTATGAAACAAAGGTGTAGTGACAGCAAAACTTGTTTTGTGTCCAAGCACATTTCAGTGTATACTCTATAATTTCTGGGAGGGAATCATTCACCTCTTCAGACTCACCATCAGTCACCAGTGGCAACTCCAACTCATCCCTGCGGTACTGTGCTTTCAGCGAGTTGACATGAATGACTGCATGCATCTGCCGAGGAGCCTTGGTATAAGTGAGGTAGTTAAACTCACTAATCTTCTCCTGATTCAAGTAGGGTTCCCCCCAATTGTCTTGGGGTGCACTGGGTTTCATAGGTTCCACTACCCAAACCAACTTTCCAGGAGTGTATTATTTTACAGTGGCCTTCTGGTCATGTCAGTGTTTCCTGACTAGCCTTCCGAGTTTTAAAAAACATTTCCACACATAATCCACTGTGTTGTGGGAAGTACTTCAAGAATTATCCTTCCATCCTTCTCTCCCAGACTGAAAGTGATAGGGACATCATTTGGGGGTTGCTGGGAGTCGCAACTGTGACCCCTGGAACTCCTGTGTGACTGCTGGCACTGCCTGAGTGAATCCTGGGGGAGAATGTCTTCTTGATGACACTCTGATTTTAAAAAAATAATAATTTCCGTTTTGGTTTTCCGTTATGGAAAGAATTTATTTTTGAAGTCAGTCAGAGTGATTTCGAAAATAAATAATTTCATTTAGAAATATTACTCTGCCATTCCACGGGACATAGATGTTTCTGGCTCCTGTGCTCTACTGCACATGACAGGAGGAACCAGAGCTGCTTCCTTGTGTGTGTGCTGGAGCATGGGAGCCAGAGCCATGCCTGTAGAGGAGGAGCAATAGATTCTAGAAGGTAAGGAGATTTATTTTTGTAAAATATAAAAGAGTGAGTGTGTGTGTATATTATGTAATGTATGTGTGTGCATATATCATGTAATGTATGTGAATGAGTGCATGTTGTTTGGGTGGCTCGGCGTGATTGTGTAAGTGAATTGTAAATGAGTTCATGTATAAATGAGAAAGTGGTGTGTTAATGTGTGTGATTGTGTTAAATACCTAGATTACTTACTGGTATTCTGTATCACTCCTAATCCCACTATTTAGAGTCCCGGTACTTGCCTATGAAGCACCTTTCCTCATACATAAGTATTGGGATGAGGAAGTGGGACATTGAGGTAATACTGGGCCAAGGAGTTGATTTTGGGGGTTGGAGGAGGGGAGTGGGAGGGAGAAGGGACGTTTGAGAATGGTGGGGCAGGAGAGGGGTGTGTTAATGCATGAAGATGATAAATGATAAATAAAACAGTGTGAGAAACCAAGGGGTGTCTCGCCTGCCAGTCCCCAGGGGTTTTCTCTCTCTCAGGTGGCCGGGCGCGGCCATCGCCATTGGATCCAAACCATGGGAGTGGACAAGTATGGGAGGGTTACCTGGGTGAGGGGTCTTAGGGGAGTGGGTGTGAGACAGCCCACAGTGAGATGTGTATTCTCTCCTTTCCCATACACCTAACCAATCCTATTTCATAGGATTCCCTGATGAAATGAAATGAAATGAAAAGATATTTTATTTATATCGCGCTCGTACACAAGTGTTTCAGAGCGTGACCAGGCAAAAAGGGAGTGGAACAAGGGAGAGAAAAAAAAACAGAAAAAAAGAAAATCAGCGATCTTACTAGGCCAAGTGACATTTAGGAAAGTGCAAGTGCATGGGAAAGGAAAATGGGGGAAAAGTGCAAGGAAGGGGGGAGTGGAAAATGAGAAGCAGAGCACAGAAAACATAAATACATATTAAATAGAACACATAATAAATAAGGGCTTTAAACCATGGTAGTGCAGCCAGCAAGTGGCAGGTGAAAGTTAGTCAGAAAGGTATATCTGATAAGTGCAGAAGAAACTTGGGAGGGGGACTGCATGGGTACAGATACAGAACCCTAGTGCAGATGGTGGCCTGCAGGCAGTGCAGGAGGGTGGCCAGGTGAGCAGATACCTGGGCCCGAAAGACCAGAGGGTGGCCAGGTGCACAATGCCATGAGAAGAAACAGATCAACGGGGCAAAGAGGGGCAAAGGCAGAGGCAAAGAGGAAGGTCTTGAGAAGTTTCTGAAACAGAAGATGTTTTTCCTCAAGTTTCAAGGTGGTCGGGAGGCTGTTACAAAGGGAGGCACCAGCCAAAGACAGGGATCTACCCCAGCTCGTTTTTTTGCAAAACGACTAACCCTTAGGGAGTTAGTAGTAGAGGAGTGAAGGACTCGAGAGGGGAGGTATTTACAGAGGGTTAGTTGAAGTTATGTTGGACCCAGGCCCCAGAAAGCCTTGTGGACAATGCAGAGGGTTTTAAATTTAATCCTTGCATCCACTGGGAGCCAATGAAGGGATTTCAAGGCTGGAGAGATACGATCCCAGGGCTTGAGGCCAAGGACAAGTCTCGCAGTCCTGTTCTGGATTAGTTGTAGAGCGCGGAGAGTGGAGGCAGGTAGATTTAGGAAGAGGCTGTTACAGTAATCCAGTCTGGAAAGAACCAGAGCTTGGGAGACAGTGATCTTTTGAGGGGGGGGGGGGGGGGGGGAAAGGTAGAGTACTTCTAAGGAGGTGAAGTAAAAAGTTAGATTTTTTGGAGACATCAGAGATGTGTGCGGAGAAGGAAAGTGTAGAGTCAAAGATAACCCCAAGGTTCTTAGCCGTGCAAGTGGGGGTGGGAGGAGGGTCAAGGGAGGCCAGCCAGAGAGTGAGAGGAAAGGATGGAGATGGTGTACCAATAAGGAGGATCTCAGTATTGTTGGTATTTAGACATAGATCATTGGCGGCACACCAATTTTGAATGGCGATTAGACAATCGGAGATGAGGGAAGGAGAGGAGGAGGCTAAAGGAAACCTGAAAATGAGTTGGGTGTCGTCAGCATAGCACTGGAAAGTTGAGCAGAAGATTGAGATGCAGTAAGCGAGAGTTGCCAGGTATTGGTTGAAAAGCCAGGGAGAGAGGATAGACCACTGGGGAAGATGTGCCAACTCCCCTCATTTCCACACAAACACTGGGCCAGGGAAGAGGGTGACTGAGAGTAACAATACTAACTCTTACACATTGCAATGGACATGTCCCACTAATTGGGTAAGGCAAAGTCAGGCATTTGACTCTAGGTGCATACATCTGATACCAATTAGCTTTCCTCACACAGATAAAAGGCGGAACATTGAGGCACACTCTGAGCAAGGTGGAACACGAGCAAGAGCAGAGTTTCTGGGACAAAGGCGAACCTACTGGAGCAGACCACCGGACCGAGGGATGAGAGGCATGGGTAGAGGACCCTGGGAGTTTCCTGCAGGAGGTTTTTGCCTCCAAAAGGGTGTGAACGATACGTGGAGAAGACTGAATCCAAAACAAGAAGGCTGCATTGTGTTTCAAGGATGCCAGCTACCCTCCCGGGTGAACAGCAGAGTTGGGGAGACAATGCCAAGCCTGTGATACTAACCTTGGCTCGCAAATTAGAAGACAGTAAAAGACAAGAAATAAATGCACACAGCCAGTGAGTTGGCAAGCGACATGAGAGACTGGTGTATGCTAAAGAAAGATTGAAGTGGCAACATTATATTGCAGAATCGAAGGCTGCACGGTTGTGGATGAGACACAAAGAAAGGCAGACCTGCAAATTAATGTTGAAGTAACGAAAGCTGTAAAGTCAGTGATACTGAGTAATGGAGTGGTCTGGCGAAAGGAAGCAGCACACTTGAAAGTCTCTGTGAAAAGTGAAAAGGTTGTAGTATAAAATGAATTAACTGTCAGTGTTATACTTGTGATACCGTGCCTCCCTTACAGCAGGCATATGTATTAGTGGCTAGACTGGCATTTTGGTACATCCGGTCTAGTTATTATTTCCATTTGTACCGGGCATCTATAATAAAGTAAGCATGATAAGTGTTATTATATGGCTAGAATAGAATTCTGGTGCAGCCAGTCTAGTCATTTCTTACTGTGGCTTAACATTTTGTATTGGCCATCTCTGATGAAGCAATCATGACACGTGTAATTACCTGGCTACCTGGTATTTGGGTCGAGTCAGTCTAGTCAGTCAGTCTAGTCTTTCCATACTTTGGCATGGTATATCTTTCTGGGCATCTATGATAAAGAAAGCATGATACGTGTTATTACATTGTTAGATTGGTATTTTGGTGCAACCCATCTAGCTATGTCTTACTGTGGCCTGGCTTTGTTTACTGTGCCCCATCAAGGCTACACCAAACAAGATAAGTGTTATTAAATATCTAGCCTACATTGTGCAACCAGTTTTGACATGTTTTCTTTTTGTGGCATTGTATTTTTTATAGCAAAGCCGCAAGCGCTTGCTGTTGCAATCTTTGGGTGATCTGTAGGTTGCAGGGGTTCAAATCCCTGCAAGTCCAACTCAGCCTTTAAGTCTTCCAAGGTAGGCAAATGAGTACTAACTTTGGTTGGAATCATAATTGTATTTAAATATGTTCTATGTATAGTACTTTGGTGAAACTGCAATATAAATAACAAATCATTATCATTAATCAAAGCATTAATGCTCCTGTGCATTGTCTGCGACTTGCATCGATTGGAATTTTAGGTACTATAATAACACAACAACTGGCAATGCAGGGGCTCTACTTGTCATATAAAGGACACACCTGACATACAGGTATAAATGGCATGGTATTGAAGTAACAAGCCATACAATGCTGGAATGGCAAATCTATGGCAGTGTCTCAGCCGGTGTCCAGTCAATTCGTCGAAAAAAAACTGGTCGACTGCAATTTGGTCGACGCAATTTGGTCGAAAACCAAATGGTCGAATTTTTTTTTTATTTATATATTTATTTTTCGGGTTTTCGTTTAGTTAAAAAAGGGGTTTTTAGAGAAAAAAAGGGGGTTGGGGGGGGACCCCCCAAAAAAATAAAAAAAAAGGGTTAAAATAAAAAAAAAAAAAATTTCGACCATTTGGTTTTCGACCAAATTGGTTCGACCATTTGTCTGGTCGACCAATTTTTTTCGACCAAATGTCTGGCAACCGTCTCAGCCTATGTTGATTCTATTGGGTCCAATCCTACCATATCATGACCCCATCCATTCTTGTCCAGTTTTGTACCTATTGTACATTTATGTCCTTTTATAATGCCCACAAGCCACTTATGGTGATATCACCAGGGCTAAAGAGGAACTGATGCCATATAGGTCAAAGGTCATGTGACATTATTTTCCTTGATGTTATCAGGTGTGTGATGTCACGTCCGCTACTCCATTTTGGTGAATCAACGTCCCTGCTAGGGTCCTCTAATATGATGGCCACACAGTAGATCAAAGGGATTGAACCCTGCTCCGTTCTGTGGCACCTCTCTTGGGCAAAAAGCAGGCATGACAGAAGAACATCCCACTTTCTCCTTGTGTTCTTCCAAGCCACTTATCACGCCTTTCAGGGTCTTGTTGAATATCCCCACAAGTCAAGTGGTTTGTGAACGTGTTAGTTACTTCACATTCCTCCCACACTCCCTTTATATATGCAGGTATGAAGCTGGAGCCCTGTCGCAAATTACTTCTATGGGCAAGGTGTCACAAGGGAATATCCCCACCAGAGCCTTTGCCACCATTGGTTTTGTGATGGTCCTCAAAGGGGTTCAGAATACCATATGGCTTTGTCAATCACTAACAAAATTAACGGTTATCTGAGGTGGTTTGTGCATCCAAAGGACCTGCACTGGCCAATCCCTTTTCTCTGAAAAGGCCACCCAACTGCTTGTAGTGAAATTAGGGGGGCTTTAATCACCCTGCCTGACTAACCAGATGCTTGGCAAGTATGGCAGCAAAACACACATTCTTTGATTATTACACCTATCTGAGACCAGTAAAATGGGTAGACAATCTAACCAGCTCTCTTGGTCACACCTAAGCGACCAGCCCAAGGAATGAACATGAGCCAAGTCCATTGCCAACCTCCTGACCTCCACAAATAGAAGAAATCTAATAGGTTTCCTTTCTTATAGAGCTGGCTCAACCAAATAGTGCTCTACTCCCAAATGCTTGATGTTGCACTTTCAGTGCTCATAGAGTACTACTTTCCACGTACTAACCCCACTAAACTTTCAGTTTTTAAAACAATTCAACATTTGCTGTAATTTTTGTTTATATGTACTGTGTACAATGTCTTCCACCCCTTTAAGTGGAATTTCTAGATTCATTTCATCATAAAGATGAATAAAATTAATTGTATTACTATCCAGTGGTTGTTTTCTGAGGTGCTTGTGTTACATGTATTTTCATCTGCACCTCCCTGTTTCTAATCTATTGAGCGTCACTATGACACTCATACATTTTAAGTAAGTGTTGCAGCGGCTTTGCTTTCCAACAACAGGCACATTATTTACCTGAGTGTGGCTGGAAGAGATAGGGTTACCAGCCCTTCTGTTTGCTCTTTTCAGCCACTGGGTAACAACCTCCAGCCACCATCACCTCAGAATTCTTGCACTCATTGTCCAGGAGACCATTCTCCCAGCATGCCTTAAAAACACAGGGGCCTTACCAATAGCCTGTTACTCTGCTTGCATTCACAGACCTGCTACAATGTGACAGTCTTTCTGTGTCTGGCAAACGTTTGCCTGACGTGAGCCTCCAGCTGAGGTCAATTTGCTCAGTTCTGGCAGGCTCTGGATTTCTGAAGCTACCGTGTTCTCCATTTTGGGTTCTTTTTTCATGCCAGTAGAAAACCCTGAGATCACTTAATCCTGTGCCACAACAGTAGGCACATCAGTGGCCTCTGGGCTATCTCTTGATAGAGCAGGTATCTCAATGGACTTGGGAGCTGGACTAGGAGCTAACAGGGTCCCCCGTCTCTCACAGTCTCTAGCAGAAAGAACTTTAGGCCTATGGCCTTGAGCGCTTCCTCTCTGACTGCTTCCAGAGCTCTCACTATGGTGACCTCTGTTATTAATAGAGATGCTACAGGAACTGAGTCGTTAACAGCACTTAGAGGGTTTTCCACTCCAGTTAAACTCTACCATTATCTTGGGGCATTTGCTGAGAACATAAAACCTTGACTACGCAGTGTGAGCCTTTGATGATCTACCCTTCTTGCACCCACTGTCACCTGACAGCTGTAACACTAGCAGCTGTGTCACACAACATGGGAGATTTGCTCCCATTAATAAAGACATAACCTAAAATGATCTGAGTATTTAAGGTAACTGGTGTCTCCTCTGGGGACCCAGCACCTTTCCCACTCATAAAATAGGGAACATTCAAGCACTTCATGGCCTAGAGAGAATCAATCCTCCAGGATTCCCACACTCACAATGGCCTCCCACATGAGGTCGGCCCTGTCCATACAGCCAGTTTGGGTTTTCCCTTACAGGGTGAATTGCCCATCCTATGGGTCAGGTCCTCACACAGAATTTATCCTTTAGGTGTTGAGGGTATTGCTGCTGCATTGTTAGATGTACGATCACTCTTCTTTTCTGTGGAAGTTGATGAGCCATGTGGCTGGTATTTCATACCAGATTTTTAGAGCTCTGTATTGGAAAAAGGATTAAATCCTTCTCTCTTGCCAACCTTGTGCTTATTATTGTCAGAAGACATATCTTCTGCTTTGGGTGTGGTTGCCTGATCCTTGGTCTGGATGTGAGTACTCATCTTCCAGACAGCATCCATTGCTAGCTCACTAGCATCTTTGTTATTCCTGTCCACTAGGTGCTGATGTAACTCTGACTTACAATGTTTAAGAAATATGCTTGAATGCAAACAATGTATACATTCCCTCAAATATGTTTCCAGACACCCACCCACTCAGATATTTCATAGACAAAAATGTAAACATCTCATTAGCAAATTGCAAAACTTTCCTCAGTTGCCACTTTCATTTTAGAATAAATGGGCCTCTCCTCGGGAGTCAACTGAATGATGATATCAGTGCCCTGGGTTGATAAGTGGATCATCAGGGCCTCACACCACAATCCTTTTTCCACCTCCCACCTCATGGGGCTGGAGGGCTTTCTTGAGTGCCACAAACCAATCAGAAATGTCTTTCCCCACCTCATATGGCTGACCTTAGTCCTTGGGGGTATGGCGCTTACATTTTCCTTTGGCACCATGGCTTGATTCACCCTCCCTCGTGACAGGATTGTCGGCAGGTGTCTCGTTCCTCCTCAGGCTCAAGCTTGAGTTGCTCTAGCATCACCAGATCTCTCTGCTTCTGTTATGATAGGGCTTCTAAATATCTATGTTTCTTCTCTGTTAGGCCACCCTTCATTCTTGCAAAAGGAGATTTCTAGCAGCCAGGTTATCTTCTTTGAGGCTACTGTAGGACTTGGCTGAGCCTCAGGACTTAACTTAAGCTAGGGCATAACTGAAACTTGGGATCTTTGGGAGACCACACTACTTGCCCTTTGGGAAAAGTGTCGAGAAACGGTTTCATTGTCAGTGCCCCCATCGACTACCATGCCTCGGAGAAGAATGGGTGTTTCATGTGGGGACTCAAGGTCACTACCTGCATCTCCTCAGCTAATTTTGCATCTCAAAAGCTGTCATGACCCTTGCCCCTGGCCCTCACTGGCAAGTCAGCCTTCCAGTTAGGGCCAGGTCTCACTCTTGGAGTCAGTCCTGGCGCCTCTGGTGCCAGGCTCAGAATCATCATGAAGACCAACATTAGTATGGGACTATCTACTTCAGACTATTTAACTTGGGGGTGTTCAGCCAACATGGAGGCACACACATAGCTCAGTTACAAGGAACTGAGCTATGCAGTCTAAACTTTTGGGTGTAGCAGGCCTGGGACTACTTTACCTGGACTACTTTGGGTGTGGCAGGCCTGGGACTATTTTACCTGGACTACTTTACCTGAGACTATTTAAACCGCACCCAAAAAGCAGAACATGCTTTGCGTTATTCTGCTGTGGGCAGCAGAACGCTCACCATGTCCAGTTCTTTGATGCCAGCTTACCTGAAACCAAGGACCTGCAGAGAGAGAAAGAACACTACGAAACTTACCTGGAACAGTATCCTGTCTTCAATCCATCACTGACTTCAGTTTCACTCACCTGAAGGTACGAACTCCATCATCCGGCATTGCATGCATCCTGGAATACCATAACCTGGAAAGAGGAGAAAGAAAGACAGCATTAGTAAGCGTTTACTCACGTTTCCTCCCGAATGAAGACAGCCACACAATTCTTACCTGGGTATTTATCTCCTGGTCAGTATTACTGCTGGAACATTACGGCGCTCTGCAAGGAACATCGCAACCTGCAAGGAGAGAAAAGACACAAGTTAGCAATATAAAAGGCAAAACAGCGCTGCGCATCACGCATTACTCACCGGACAGCATTGCGCACACCGTGTTTTCGCTTACTGGTCCATGCTCATCTTCAAACTACATGACAACACCAAAATACCTTTCCATACCTAAAAGGAAAGAAGCAAGACATTATTATTCGAACTAAAAGGAACATAAGAACTGCATATAAAAACTGTAAAGCAGCAAACCTACGTAGTCGCAGCAGGCCTTGATTCCCACAGGGGGGCTTGCACCAGTGAAGTAACTTGCTCGCTGCTCGCCCTGCAGATCTACGTGCCCTTGCCACGAGGAGCAGGACGGATAATCCACCTTTTACAATATTAAGGTGAGGAGAAGGCCCAGGGGGGGAGGAAGGAGTTTAGGCCAAGGGAGGTGGGAAAACAAAGACAATCTGGTATTGAATTCAGCTCTCCTATATTGCAGACCCATCTTTAACCAGAGGCCTTACCAAGGGACCGGGAGAGGGTTCGAGAGTGCAAATTATCCAACCAGGGCTGGGTGGCGTCCCCGTGGATACCAGGTGAGCGTAACAGAATGCAAAGCCTCAATAATATTATCCACCTGGGCATCATGGAGATTTCAGAGACTGACCAGTTAGTTCAGTTGTTGGGACAATTACGCGCTGAAGTACATTCAGCCAGGCAAGAAACCAACGCTCTTAGGAGGGATTTGATTGTTATTAAGGATCGTACCAACGAAATAAGTAGACAATTGCTCCAATCGCAGGCAGGACAGACCCCATTGCCTGGTAACATTCCGCCAGCACCTGTACCAACTTCTTCCACCAATCCAGTACAAATAACCCTTCCGGGGGCAGTTCCTTTCGCTCCACCTGAACGATTTACAGGGAACCCCAAGAAGTACGCAACGTTCATGAACCAGTGTCGTCTTCATTTCCTTTGCAGACCTGGGGATTTTCCTAATGACCAAGCGCGCGTTGCTTTTGTCTTGTCATATCTGAGTGGCAGTGCTGCGGATTGTTCGGTACCATTGGTAAGTCAGGATAACCCGTTGTTACATGACTTTGGGGGTTTTCAGATGGAAATGGAAAAACTCTTTGCTCGTCATACCTGAGGCCAAGCATTAGACAACTAACTTTTGTCGCTCCGTCAAGGAAGTCAAGACTTGCTTACATATATAGCAACATTTAACAGACTAGTTGTTGAAGCTGGGTGGCCTGAGGAAAAAAGGACACACTATTTCATCGGGGTCTACGAGGGGAACTAAAGGATGTCCTTGCTCAAGTGGTTAACCCACCTAATGACTGTGCAGAATTCATCAACCTGTGTATGTCCGGTCAAAGGATAATGTTCCACGTACATTGGAAAACACGGTAAAACCCATGCAAGTCGGAGCTGTTTGGCCCCCTTTAACTAAAACTGAAAGAGACAAGAGAAGGCAACAGCAATTATGCTTATATTGCGGAAAATCAGCCCACTTCCTCAAAGAATGTCCAGTGAAACCACCAAGGAGAACTGTTGGAGCCATAGTTACCTGTCTGTTTCCATTTCCTTCCCACTCTCCCCCTCCCTTCCTTATCTATGTCTTAGCACTTGCACTATCTGAAATGTCGTCAGGCCGAGTATGATAGTTAATTTCACATCCTTACTGTTCATGGCCTGTAAGAATGTCGTCGTATTTTCCCTTGTTCCCTTCCTTGCCTTGAAGCGCTTTGAAACATCTTGTGTATAGGCGCTATATAAATAAACTATCATATCATATCACAGAGAAGGTGTCACAGTGCCTGCCCCCAGACATCAGGAGCAGACCAGTCGGCCCAGAGTACTGGCACCCATGGGGACCTTTAAGGCCCCAAAGGATTGCCTAAGGGCTTCCTGGACTCAGTCCTGGCGCCGTTGGCACCAGGCTCATACTACCTTTTCAGGCAAGACAGGTTATCAAGTAACAAAACCATGTACAGCTCAGTCTGAGGTTGGTTGAAGGGACTACTTTATCTGGGGACTATTTGATAAGGTGTGGTGCAGGGACTACTTTACCTGGGAACTACTTCTGGGAAGCAATTTAAACCACGCCTGAAGAACAGAACACGCTTTGCGTTATTCTGCACTCCTGCAGCGTAAGGCTCACTGTGCCTGCAGCTCCAGTCCTGTCTTCAGCCACGTCCGTCCTGGTCATCACGATCCGCGCCTGTAAAGGAAGGAGAGATCACAGATTAGAACAAGAACTTTACCTGATACTCCATCGCCATCACTCAGGAGTCTCCGCATCTGCAGAAAAAGGAACATCAGTTAACCGTGCTACGTAAGAACAAGCTTAAAGATAATTAGCATAGCGCAGCGTGAAACTCACCTAAGCGCTGCACATCCATACGATCCAATCTATCTATCTATCTGCGTTCTTGTATTGCGCCACTAACCCAAAGGCCTCAGGGTGCACACAAAAGGAAAAGAGAAGGCAGACAACAGAAAACAATGTCAAACAGGAAACACAAAGAAACAGGGAGACTTGAGAAACCAAACCTCACAAAGGCCATCAAGATGGAGAGATATAGCGGGAAACTAAGTTCAGTGCCAAGAGAGCTGTGCTAAGAGAACAGATGAGTCCTAACCTTTGTCAAACAGGAAGGTCTTTAATTGCTTTTTGAAGGTAGGCAAAGAATCACTATTAGCAAGATATCTGGGGAGTACATTCCAAAGAGCCGGTGCCCAAGAGTCAAAGCTAATACCCCCAAATCTTTTCAGGGTAGGTGGAGGTTGAACTAAGACTGTATTGCTACTTGAGCGCAAAGAACGGGTGACTGGTTTCTTTTTAATCCTAGTAGTAAGGTAGGATGGAGCTTGACCATATAGGAATTTAAACACGATGGTTAAACCTTTATGGTGTAAGCGCTGTTTCACTGGCAGCCAGTGAAGACTGCGCCTAGCGTCGGAGACGTGCATATTGTGCTTAAGGCCCATTACAGCACGTACTGCACTATTCTGTATAATCTTCAAGGCTTTAAGGTTGGCCTGCGAGGTACCAATCATCAGACTATTACAATAATCCAGCTTGCGATTTACAATTGCAGCTGCGATTGAGGAAAGGTTCTCTATAGACAGATAAGGACTAATCTGCCATAAAAGCTGGATATAATAGTGACCAGAGGATTTAAGGTAATTGGCCTGACGAGTGAAAGATAACTGAGGGTCAAAATAGACTCCCAAAGTTTTTACAGATTTAGATACAGAGATAACATGTTGACCAATCAGAAAGTTGTCATATTTTGTGTCAAGTTTCTTTAGTCTCTGCTGGGTACCTAGGATCAACAGCTCAGTTTTGGCATTGTTGAGGGCTAGAGAGTTTAGAGCCATCCACTTCTGAATTTGAGCAAAGATGGAGTTGATGTACTCTGCATCTTTTAAATACTCACCAGTGAGTTTGATAACAATCTGCGTGTCGTCAGCATAATTGACGAAATAAATGCCCAGGGCTGACAAAAGGGCGCAAAGAAGATGAGAGTAAATGTTAAAGAGTAGAGGCGAAAGACATGAGCCCTGTGGAACACCATATAATAGTAAGGAAGCCATAGAATGAGCATTATCCTTAGTAACTCTCATGTTCCGTGGGCCCAAGAATGATTTGAACCAGGCAGAGACTTCAGGGAACATTTACCGATTGTGATTAGTCTATCCACCAGTAGTTGATGATCGACTAGATCGAACGTGGCGGATAGATCTAATAATAGCAACAGGGCAGTATGACCTTTATCAACAAGACAAGCAATGTAAGATTTTAAATCTAACAGTGCAGTCAGTCTAAGTCCCATGATTAGGACGAAACCCAGATTGTTGTGAGGCTAGTATGTCGTGTTCCTCGATAAAGGTTTGGTATTGGCAGTACACGATTTTGTCTAGGATTTTCAACATAAAGGGAACATTGGTAATTGGGCGATAATTTCCTGTCTCTGCAGGATCCAGATTTTCCTTCTTAAGCAGAGGAGTAACCCATGCTTCCTTTATGTTTTCAGGGACATAGGATTCCTGAAAAGATCTATTAACAAAGGTAGTGATCCATAGGGCAAGAGTGAGGATATGATCTTTAAATAAGAAGGCTGGGAAGACATCTCCCTTACAAGAGGTAGGTTTGAGTTTAGAGGCAATGTCAATAACTTCTTCTGTTGAAACAATGAGGCATTCTCACTCGATCGCCTTCCTGCTGCAGCCGCATCTGCAGAACAAGGAAAGAACACAACAGGCGAGCTGCTCTTCGCTAAAGGACATCCAATCTCGCGCAGCATAATACTCACCAGAAGCAGTATTCCCTTGCGGTTCCGCGAGTCACCATTACACGACCTTAGCTCCGCCGGCGCAGCACCTGCAGAAATAAAAGGGGACAGCAAATTAATAGTACGAAAGAACAATATCACTTGTTAGACATTTTTGAATCGTGCAAGTATTGAAACTTACCTTGGCCTTACCTCATCTTATCCGGAAGGGAGTCGCCTTTCTTCGGGTGTACCTTAAAAGGGAATCTGCAAAGAAAGATACAGGAGTGAACTTTAAGACAACCAGAACTCTAAAGCATTTCACGCTATTTAGGATTGGCATAAAGACTTACTTCAGAGTCATTGTTGTCTGAACTCTGCCATAAGGCTACAGGATCAGTGAAGTTAACTGGATCCCTGAAGCTCGACGCACCCCTGCATACAGTCGCAGGATCGAGAGCCCATCCTTCATAACATTAAGGTGAGACACAGTGAAGGGACATTGGGAGGTCACGGAGGTGGAAGTTGGCCTTCTCCTTACGGCTAGTTAATTTATCACTTTCACCATTTTAGGCAAATCTTCCTTCTTGCCAGACAGATGAAACTAAAGGGGCAGGTGCAGTCACTCATCACTTTGTTATGAGTCACGATGGTGGAGACCGCCGCAGTCCAGCTTCGTTCGGCGCCCCTGTGGAAACCAGGTGAGTGTAACAGAACGCGAAGACTCTACACAAAACTCCACCCGGGCGCCATGGAAACCTCAGAGACTGACCAATTAGCCCAGCTCCTGGGGGAACATAGAGCTGAGGTGCATTCAGCTCGACAAGAAACTAATGCTCTAAGAAGAGAACTGATTGTGGCAAAAGAGCGTACGGACGACCTCGCCAGACAACTACTCCAATCTCAAGCTGGTCACAAGCCGTAACCTGGATTGGGGGGAGCTTCAGTCCCAACTCAGCCAAGCAGCCCAGTACAAGTGGTACTACCGGGGGCTATACCTTTAGCTCCGCCAGAACGCTTTGCCGGAGACTCTAAAAGGTTCGCAGTTTTTATGAATCAGTGCCACCTACACTTCTTATGTAGGCCTGGAGCTTTTCCGAATGATCAATCTAAAGTGACCTTTGTACTGTCGTACCTCAGCGGCAGTGCAGCTGATTGGTCCATACCACTAATTCATTGAGATGACACCCTTTTCTCCGAGATTTCCAGGGATTTCAGAAAAACATGAGAAATTGTTTGCCCGACATTCTCAAGGCCAAGCCTTAGATAACAAACTTCTGTCTCTACGTCAAGGGAACCAGGACCTGTTAACTTACATTGCAACCTTTAAAAGATTGGTGGTGGAAACCAGCTGGCCTGAAGACAAAAGAACTACGTTATTCCATCGTGGGTTGAGAGGCGAACTAGAAGACTTTTTGGCGCAGGTGGTCAACCTACCTCAAGACTGTGCTGAGTACATAGACCTGGTAGTTCAGCTGAACCACAGACTTCAGAACCGGAAGGCGGATCGAGTTAGATTTGAGAATCGGGTTCTGGTGGGATCAAGAGACAACATCTCCAAAAGTACAGATACATCTGAACCCATGCAAATTGGAGGAGTTAGGGGGCTGTTATCCAAAACAGAAAGAGACAAGAGGAGGCAGCAGCAATTGTGTTTATATTGCGGAACAGAAGGGCATTTTTTAAGAGACTGTCCGGTGAAACCACCTAAGGAGGCAGTAGGGGTCGCCGACAAGATCAATGCTGAACGAGAGCCGGAAAACTACCCCGCCCGACAAGCGTAGAGGTCCGCTTTTCGAGCGAGAAGAAGGACTCCCAGACCTTGCATCTAGCCTTACCAATGATCCTCATTAGTCATCAGCAACTGTCTCGTATGCATGCGGTCAGAGCTTACATCGACAGCGGAGCCATAGGCAACTATATGGATCAAGAGTTGGCTACAAGGATGAATCTTTTTCTTTGCAAAAAGACCACAACTGATTTAGTCACCACCGTCGATGGGACAGAGATCGCTTCTGGTCCAGTAACTCATTCAACAACGGAAATTACACTGTTGGGTCAAGATGGACATTGAAAAAATATTGTGTTCGACTTAATCAAGGCTCCACAATTCCAAATAATTCTGGGAATGCCATGGTTAGAAACGCACAATCCTTCCAAAGACTGGCGTGAAAAGAGAGTGACCTTCTCAGAATGTGCTCATACATGTTATCCGGAAGAATCCCCGATAAAAAAGATTGCAACAGTCATGAGTCCAACAAGTCTGCTACCTCAGGATTACCAGGATTTTCAGGATGTTTTCCAGAAAGATCAAGCCAACACTTTACCACCTCATAGACCATATGATTGCCAGATCGATCTCATACCTGGCGCTCAAATTCCTTGCAGTAGGATATACGCCCTTATGGAACCCTAGAATCTTCATTTAAAGCAATACTTAGATCAGTACCTGGCTAACGGCTTCATCCGCCCGTCCAAGTCCCCGGCGGCCTCGCCTTTGTTCTTCATCTCTAAAAAGGAAGGAGACCTAAGAACTTGTATCGACTATCGTGCGTTAAACCAAGTAACTGTAAGAAAACGGTACCCCTTGCCTCTAATCCTGGAACTAGTGGACCAAGTAAAGGATGCTCGTATTTAAACTAAGTTGGATCTCAGAGGGGCGTACCATCTCGTACGCGTTAAAAAAGGAGACAAATGGAAGACCGCCTTCCGTACCAAGTACGGGCTATTCGAATATCAGGTGATGTCCTTTGGGCTTTGTAAGGCCCCGAGAGCGGTTCAATATTCTATGAACGATGTCCTTCATGAACTAATTGATGTCTGTGTCATCGTGTACATTGACGATATCTTGGTGTACTCATCTTCTGAACAAGACCATGTGAAGCACGTTCGTGCTGTACTTGAAAAACTGTGGCAACATAAATTGTATGCAAAATTGCAAAAATGTTTCTTTCACACTAACAAGGTCGAGTTTCTTGGGTTTGTCCTGACCCCCAAATGGTGTTCGGATAGATTCCCGGAAAGTAGATGCCATCCTCAAGTGGCCCTCACCAACCTCAATCAAAGGGGTACAGAGCATGCTTGGATTTGCAAACTTCTACTGCAGGTTCATTCCAGACTTTTCACATTTGGTGCACCCTATCACATCATTATTATGGAAGAACAAACGCTTTCAGTGGTCGGATGAAGCGGAAAAGGCCTTCCAAGACAAAAATTCACCTCAGCCCCAGTTTTAAGGCATCCACGCCCAGATCTCCCGTACGTGGTAAAAACTGATACATCTGTTACACTCACCTGGTATCCACAGGGACGCCACCCAGCTGGGTTACTCGCCGGTATGCTTCTCAGCTTTGCCCTGATGTGGTATGCGTTTAAGGTTGTGGATGAAATTACAGGAGGACTGTGTTCAAGACTGACCGACTGGGGTAAGCATCCTACCTCCACCCCGTATGCTTTCAGTCCCTCTGGCGCCCTCTCCTCACCTTGTGGTAGAATTAGGCGTGCTCTCCGTCCTGCCTTCTTTGCAGGGGCGCATTGTCATTCATGGGCAAGTGCGGTGCAGTTACTTCACTGACGCTGGCCCGTTTGACATTGTTCATGTAGGTCTTATTGCTGTTCTTTAGTTTTGTTGCTATCCTGCATGCCTTTCTTTGTTTAAAATATCTTTTTTTTCTCCCTTAGGTATGCAGAGCTTCAGCACGGCGAACTGGCTTGGTTGAGCCCCGCTGGTAAATGATGGCGCATTAAGAGCGCTATGATGCGGTAACTGCTATGCGCAGCACTGCGAAGTCTTGCCTTTGCTAACCTGTTTTTTTCCTTCCTTGTAGGTCGCAGTGTTCTTCAGCGCTAGTGGAATGTCTGGAGTGGTGCCAGCCGAGAGGCGACCAGCCAGGTAAGCCTTTTGAGCAGTTTGTAATTTGTAAATGTTTCTACAGCTTTCTTTAATGTTGCCTCTATCTTCCTCTTTCACGTTGTTCTGTCCGGGAGGCGTGCAGATTCGTGGAAGCTGTTCTCAGTAGCTGCGAGTGTTTAAAGATGAAGACTGCAGGTAAGATGCTGCTGCTAATGATGTTCCTTTTGTCTCCTTGCAGGTTCTGCTTCTCCGAGGTTCGAGGGAATAGCTGGACACGGTGAGCCTCACGTTGCAAGCTGCAAAGTAACACGAAGCATGTACTGCAGTCAGGGTGTGGTTTATATAGCCCAGGTAAAGTAGTACCAGGGAAAGTAGTTCCAGGCCTGCCACTGCCAAAGCACTAGACAGCATAGCTTGGTTCTTAGGAACCAAGCTATGTGGATGCCTCCATGTGGGCTGACAATACAATAAAGTAGTTCCCAAGCACATTGTTGTTCATGGTGTATGAGCCTGGCTCCGTAGGCGCCAGGACTGACCCCATGAGGGCTTTTGAAGAGGATGCCAGGCTCTAGAGGCCCGAGTCCTGACTCCACCTGGCCAAAGGGTTTGCCAGAGGGGGTTTTGGGCGAGGGCTGTGACAGCACTCCCCCCTAAGGCCCCTCCCATGGTGTTCCTTCTGTCTGGCCCAGGTTTGGTTGGGAAGTTCCGATGGAATTTCCTGATTAGACGTGGTGCGTGAATATTCTCACTGGGCTCCCAGGATCTATCTTGTGGTCCAAAACCTTTCCAATCGACGAGATAATATAGCTTGGTCCTAGAGTATTTAGGGTCCAATATATCTTTGACTTCGAATTCTGGTTCTCTGTCAACAAGTATGGGCTTAGATGGTGTCCCAATCCGTGTGCCGGGTTGCATTGGTTTCAGGAGGGACACATGGAATACCGGGTAGATGTGTAGATTAGGTGGTAAATCCAGTTTCACGGATGCTGGGTTCATAATTACCTTAATGGTATAGGGTCCTGAGAATCTGGGATGAAAGGTTCCCTTGATGGGTACGAATTTAGCGGCTAACCAAACTTTGTCTCCTACTTGATAATCAGCGGCCCTTTTCCGGTGTTGGTCGGCGAATCTCTTTTGATTTTCTTTGGTATGAATAAGGTGTTCCTTTGCCCTTTTGAAAGCCTGAGTAATGGTTGTGTGTTGAGTCTTTACTGCTGGCATTTCCAAGCTGGCTGGATGGTCTAGTTCAGTGGTACGTGGATGTCTGCCATAAAGGGTATAGAAGGGCGTTTGTCCCGTGCTTGAATGCAAAGAATTGTTATATGCATATTCGGCTATCCATAGTAGGTCTTTCCAATTACTTTGTTCGTGGTGCAGCATGCACCGTAAATATTGCTCGAGTGTCTGATTGGTTCTCTCAGTTTGGCCGTCCGTTTGGGGATGGTGACTGGTAGATAGCCGAATGTCGATCTGCGCCATTGCACAGCATTTTTTCCAGATGTTTGATACAAACTGGCTGCCTCGATCAGAGACCAGAACCGAAGGGAAGCCATGTAGCTTAACCACACCTTCCAGGAACACTTTTGCTAAAGTGGATGTGTCTGGGAGGCCTTTGAGAGGAATAAAATAGGCACACAACCTGGTCCACAACTACAAGGATGGTGTTGGACCCTTGGCTTGGAGGTAGATCAGTGATGAAGTCAAGGGAAAGAGTGTGCCATGGAACTGGAGGAATGTCCAATGGTTGTAGGGGACCAGATGGTTTTTGTTTCTGTGATTTATTTTGTGTGCAGACACTGCAGGACTGAATATACTGAATGATGTCCTTATGCCAGGTAGGCCACCAAAAGTTCTCTTTCACCTTAGCTAGGGTTTTGGCGATCCCAGGATGCCCTTCGATCAGTGAATCGTGATAGTTTGAAATAATATGCTATTGTAATTCCTTCTTGGATACATATAGGCGATCCCTAAAAATGGGTAGGTGGCCCTTGATGGTATATTGTTCTCCTTAAGTTTGCAATGCGAGCTAGGCATCAGGATTCATTGTCGTTGGATTTCTTTTTGTAGTTCTGCTTGTGTTAAGGCTGTCGGGATACCCAAGAGTTTGTCTTCAGGTATAATAGGTACTGGGTCTGGAGTTGTATATACTATTTCATCTATGCCCATGCAAGATAAGGCATCTGCCTTTCCGTTTCTGACTCCTGGTCGAAATGTGATTACATAATCATATTCGGTGAAGAAAAGGGCCCACCGTAATTGGCGCGAGGACTGGGCCTTGGCTGTTTTGAGATATTGCAGGTTTCGGTGGTCTGTGATGACTGTAATGGTGTGTCTGGCCCCCAGAAGGTAATGCCTCCAGGCTTTAAAGGCGGATTTGATAGCCAGGAGTTCCTTGTCCGTGATGGCATAATTAATCTCTGGAGGTGAGAACTTTTTCGACCAGAAGGCCAAAGGATGTAGCTGGCCGGTTTCCGGGTCTCTCTGTGAAAGGACAGCCCCCATTGCGAGACTGGACGCATCAGTTTCAATGACATAAGGGAGGTCTGGACGAGGATGTCGCAGGATTGGAGCGGAGGTAAACCTTTGTTTAAGTTCCTGAAAGGTTTCTTCTGCTTCTTCGGTCCAAGCAAACTTTTTATTGTTTTTTTCGTAATAGTACTGTGATTGGGTGCACAACCTGAGAGAAATCTGGGATTATCCGGCGGTAGAAGTTTGCAAAGCCCAGCATGCTTTGTACCCCTTTCAGAGACGTCGAGGAAGGCCATTTCAGAATGGCATCTACCTTGTGCACGTCCATTATGATGCCTCCTGGAGTAAGGATAAAACCTAGAAATTTTACTTCGGTGAATTGAAAAAAGCATTTTTCAAGCTTTGCAAACAAGCGATGTTGACGGAGCTTGGTGAGGACTGAACGAACGTGCCTGACATGATCTTGTTGTGAGGCTAAGTATACTAAGATGTCGTCTATGTACACTAAGGCGCATACATCAATTAACTCCCTTAAGACGTCATTCATGAAATATTCCAATGCCGCAGGAGCGTTGCATAACCCAAAGGGCATGACTTGATATTCAAACGAGCCGTACTTAGTACAGAAGGCGGTTTTCCATTCATCTCCTTTTCTGACTCGGACCAGGTGGTACACTCCTCGAAGGTCCAATTTGGTATAAATCTGGGCATCTTAAACTTGGTCTAGCATCTCAGGGATAAGTGGCAAGGGGTAGCGGTTCTTCACAGTGATTTGGTTCAATGCACGTTAGTCAATACAGGTTCTCAAGTCTCCTTCCGTTTTCGGTACAAAGAACAAAGGACTGTCTGCGGGGGACTTCGAAGGATGGATAAATCCGTTTGCAAGGTACTGGTCTAAATAGGATTTAAAATGAAGGTTTTCTGGTTCTGTGAGAGCATAGATGCTGCAGCAAGGGATTTGTGCACCAGGAACAAGGTCGATCTGACAGTCATAGGGCCTGTGCGGCGGTAATGTATTGGCTTGGGCCTTTTGGAAAACATCGTGGAAATCATGGTATTCACTTGGCAAGGTATTAGTTGCTCCCAGGGTTGATACTGTCGCTCCGGGAGTCATGGAGATACAGACGTCGGGTTTCTCCTGTTGGTAATAGCAGGCAGGGGAGCAGTGACCGGGGAAGGTTAATTTTCGTGCCCGCCAGTCTATCAAAGGGTTGTGAGCAACCAACCATGGCATCCCTAGTATTAGCCTGAACTGAGCTGCCTTGATGAGATCGAATGAAATAGACTCGCAATGTCCGTCCTGACACAGCAAGGTTACCCTGGCTGTGCACTGGGTTACTGGTCCAGAAGCGATTTCTGTCCCATCCACGGTGGTTACCTTGTCCATAGTTGGCTTAGAACACAAAGGAAGCCCCATCTCTGCTGCCAGTTCTTGATCAATATAATTTACAACTGCTCCGCTATCGATGTATGCTTCAACGGCATGCATTCTTGATGACTGTTGGTGGTTAATTAAGATCACTGGTATTGCAAAGTGCGAGGTCAGCAACTCTTTCTTCTCACTCGACAACCTGACCTCTACGTTTGTCGAGCTTGGTAGTTTCCCGATTCCTTAGCTTCATCCTTCTCTGTGGCCCCGACTGTTCTTCTTGGGGGTTTTACTGGACAGTCCTTCAGGAAATGTCCTGGTTTCCCACAATACAAACAAAGCTGTTGTTGTCTTCTTTCGTCCCGCTCTTGTTTTGTTAATGGAGGCTGTATCCCTCCAATCTGCATGGGTTCTACAGCATTTTCAGGTAGATGGGGTATGTTTTCCCTTGGTCGAACATACACGGTCCGAGGGTCCATCTTAGACTGGTCTGCCTTTTGGTCCTGCAACCGGTGGTCTAGCTGCACAACCAGATTTATGAATTCTGCACAGTCTCTGGGTGGATTAACCACCTGGGTTAAGACGTCCTTTAATGCCTCGATGGAATGACATGGTTCTTTTGTTTTCTGGCCACCTAGCTTCGGCAACCAATATGTTGAAGGTAGCAATGTTTGTTAACAAGTCCTGATTCCCCTGTAGGAGGGACAAGAGTTCATTGTCTACTGTTTGTTCCTGAGTATGGCGAGCAAAAGTTTTTCCATTTATCTCTGGAACCCCCCAAAGTCATGTAATAGAGGATCGTCATGGGTTACCAATGGCACCGACCAATCTTCTGCACTACCACTCAGGTATGTTAAGACAAAAGCTACCCGAGCTTGGTCATTTGGAAATGCTCCAGACCTACAAAGAAATTGAAGGCGGCACTGTTTGATGAATGCTGCAAACTTCCGTGGGTCGCCTGAGAACCTTTCTGGTGGTGCCAGGGGCCTGTTCCAGGTAACATGATCTGTACCGGAGTGGGTGGTATGGCAGGGTTATGCATCGTTGGATTGCTTCCAGGTAGAGGCGTCTGTCCTGCCTGTGATTGCAAGTATTGCCTGCTAATCTCTTCAGTGCGTTCTTTGGTCATTATTAGGTCTCCCCAGAGGGCATTAGTCTCTTGTCGGGCAGAATGAACCTCAGCACGAAGCTCTCCTAGTATTTGGGCCAATTGGTCCATTTCTGATGTCTCCATGGCACCCAGGTGGATTTTTTATGGTAGGCTTCGTGTTCTGTTACGCTCACCTGGTATCCACTGGGACGCCACCCAGGTGGGTTACTCGCTGGTATGCTTCTCAGCTTTGGCCTGATGTGGTCTGCGTGGAAGGTTCTGCCTGAAAATACAGGAGGACTGTGTTCAAGACTGACCGACTGGGGTAAGTATCCTCCCTCCACCCCCATATGCTTTCAGTCCCTCTGGCGCCCACTCCTCACCTTGTGGTAGAATTAGGCGTGCTCTCCGTCCTGCCTTCTTTGCAGGGGCGTGTTGTCTTTCATGGGCGAGTGCGGTCCAGTTACTTCACTGACGCCGGCCCGTTTGATATTGTACAGGTAGGTCTTATTGCTGTTTTTTAGTTTTGTTGCTATCCTGCATGCCTTTCTTCTCCCTTAGGTACGCAGAGCTTCAGCGCGGCGAACTGGCTTGGTTGAGCCCCGCTGGTAAATGATGGCGCATTAAGAGCGCTATGATGCGGTAAGTAAGCGCTAGGCGCAGCGCTGCGAAGTCTTGCCTTTGCTAACCTGTGTTTTCCTTCCTTGTAGGTCATGGTGTTCTTCAGCGCGAGTGGAATGTCCGGAGTGGTGCCAGCCGAGAGGCGATCAGCCAGGTAAGCCTTTTGAGCAGTTCGTAATTTGTAAATGTCTCTACAGCTTTCTTTATTGTTGCCTCTATCTTCCTCTTTCAGGTCGATCTGTCCGGGAGGCGTGCAGATTCGAGGAAGCTGTTCTCAGTAGCTGCGAGTGTTTAAAGATGAAGACTGAAGGTAAGATGCTGCTGCTAATGATGTTCCTTTTTTCTCCTTGCAGGTTCTGCTTCTCCGAGGTTCGAGGGAATATCTGGACACGTTGCAAGCTGCAAAGTAACACAAAGCATGTTCTGCAGTCAGGGAATAGTTTATATAGCCCAGGTAAAGTAGTACCAGGGAAAGTAGTTCCAGGCCTGCCACACCCAAAACACTAGACCGCATAGCTTGGTTCTTAGGAACCAAGTTATGTGGATGCCTCCATGTTGGCTGACAATACAATAAAGTAGTTCCCAAGCACATTGTTGTTCATGGTGTATGAGCCTGGCGCCATAGGCGCCAGGACTGGCCCCCTGAGGGCTTTTGAAGAGGATGCTAGGCTCTAGAGGCCCGAGTCCTGACTCCACCTGGCCAATTGGTGTGCCAGAGGGGGTTTTGGGCGAGGGTCGTGACAGCATCCAGTTTGGCAATGGGGGCGGTCCTTTCTCAAAAAGACCCTGAGACAGGTCAACTCCAGCCAGTGAACTAAATTACACTGTCACCGACAAAGAGCTTCTAGCCATTAAGTCAGCATTCAAGGCTTGGCGACACTACCTCCTCGGAGCCAGACACACCATCACATTGATTATGGATCATAGAAACTTACAATTCCTAAAGACGGCCAAGGCCCAATCATCTCGTCAACTCAGATGGGCATTCTTTTTTGCAGAATATGATTACGTAATTACTTATCTATCCGGTTGTCAAAACGGCAAGGCAGATGATCTATCCTGTATAGGAATGGAAGAAGTATACTCAAATCAGGAACCAGTGCCCATAATCCCTGGAGGAAGAATCCTGGGAATAACTACTTCGCTAACCCTGGATGACATCCATGACAAAATTTTGCAACTTCTTGACTCCACAGCTTTACAAGATTGGTCGAATAAAAGCAAAAATCCTTCAGTCACTGATCATTTACCTTACTTCCAAGGACGCCTTTCTTTACCTAGTAAGGAGCTACAGAAACTGATTATGTCCAATTACCATGAGCCCTTGGTAGAAGGCCATCCTGGAAATGCAAAGAGGACATTAAGCAATTTGTGCTATCTTGTGGCATTTGTGCACAGAACAAGGCCCAGAAGAAGAAACCAGCAGGTCTACTACAACCCTTGGAGATTCCACCTACACCCTGGCATACATTGTCCCTTGATTTTATCACAGATCTTCCCCCCTGTAATGGTTTCAATACTATTTTGGTGATAGTGGACTTATTTTCCAAAATGGCCCATTTCATTCCATTAAAAGGTTTACCCTCAGCTTCAATCCTGGCCAAAGAGTACCTAGAACAGATCGTCCAAATACACAGATTCCCTTCAGACCTGGCCCCTGATCGGGGCAGTCAGTTTAACTCGCAGTTTTGGAGAAGATGTTGCCAATTGGCCCAAGTTGACGTAAGACTTTCGACCAGCCACCATCCTCAAACCGATGGTCAACCGAGAGATCCAACCAAATGTTAGAGCAAAATCTACGGTGCATGTTACACCAAACAGAAGGCAATTGGAAAGACATTTTGTGGATAACCGAGTATGCCTACAACAACTCTTTGCACTCCAGCACTGGACAAAGTCCATTCTACACAATATATGGAATGCATCCACGGACCTCTGAACTCGACCCACCTCAACACTTGGAGATGCCTGCCGTAAGCAGTTCACACACTACCGTAACACAGGCCTTCAACAAGGCGACAGAACATTTAAAACAAGCAGAAGAAAGATACAAGAAAACCGCCGATCAACACAGGAGTGAAAATCCAAAGTTCCAGATCGGAGGCAAGGTTTGGCTAGCCTCAAGACACATACCTCTAGAAGGAACCCACACATTTAATCCTAGATATTTAGGACCTTACACTATTAAGGCCATCATCAATCCAGTGGCAATAAAATTGGAGTTACCTACGAGCGTTCAAATCCACCCCGTCTTTCATGTTTCACTTTTGAAACCAGTACAACCAGGTACTAGGATAATGAAACCACCAAGACCCATCCTAGTAGATGGTGAACCAGAATTCGAGGTAAAAGACATTTTGGACTCAAAGTTGGTCAAATCAAGACTTTTCTATCTTGTTGACTGGAAAGGCTACGGTCCACAAGAAAGATCGTGGGATTCAAGTGACTATGTTCATGCACCACGACTGATAAATCGGTTCCATCAGAACTACCCAACCAAGCCTGGACTAACGAGACAAACCACCTTGGGAGGGGCCTTGGGGGGAGTGCTGTCACGGTGCCTTCCCCCTAGACATCAGGAGCAGACTAGTTGGAACAGAGTACTGGCACCCATGGGGACCTTTAAGGCCCCAAAGGATTGCCTAAGGGCTTCCTGGACTCAGTCCTGGCGCCGTTGGCACCAGGCTCATACTGCCTTTTCAGGCAAGACAGGTTATCAAGTAACAGAACCATGTACAGCCCAGTCTGAGGTTGGTTGAAGGGACTACTTTATCTGGGGACTATTTGATAAGGTGTGGTGCAGGGACTACTTTACCTGGGAACTACTTCTGGGAAGCTATTTAAACCAGGCCCGAAGAACAGAACATGCTTTGCATTATTCTGCACTCTTGCAGCGTAACGCTCCCCGTGCCTGCAGCTCCAGTCCTGTCTTCAGCCACGACCATCCTGGTCATCACAATCCACACCTGTAAAGGACAGAGAGTTCACAGATTAGAATAAGAGCTTTACCAGATACTCTATCGCCATCACTCAGAAGTCTCTGCATCTGCAGAAAAAGGAACATCAGTTAACCGTGCTACGTAAGAACCAGTTTAAAGACAATTAGCATAGCGCAGCGTGAAACTCACCTAAGCGCTGTACATCCATACGATCCAACGAGGCATTCTCATGCGATCGCCTTCCCGGTGCAGCCGCATCTGCAGAACAAGGAAAGAACAAAACAGGTGAGCTGCGCTTCGCTAAAGGACATCCAATCTCACGCTGCAAAATACTCACCAGAAGCAGTATTCCCTTGCGGTTCCGCGAGTCACCATCACACAACCTTAGCTCCGCCGGCGCCGCACCTGCAGAAATAAAAGGGGACAGCAAATTAATAGCACGTAAGAACAATATCACTTGTTAGACATTTTTGAATCGTGCAAGTATTCAAACTTATCTTGGCCTTACCTCATCTTATCCGGAAGGGAGTCGCCTTTCTTCGGGTGTACCTCAAAGGGGAATCTACAAAGAAAGGTACAGGAGTGAACTTTAAGATAACCAGAACTCTAAAGCATTTCACGCTATTTAGGATTGGCATAAAGACTTACCACAGAGTCATTGTTGTCTGAACTCTGCCATAAGGCTACAGTATCAGTGAAGTTAACTGGATCCCTGAAGCTCGACGCACCCCTGCATACAGTCGCAGGAAGGAGAGCCCATCCTTCACAACATTAAGATGAGACACAATGAAGGGACATTGGGAGGTCACGGAGGTGGAAGTTGGCCTTCTCCTTACGGCTAGTTAATTTATCATTTTCACCATTTTAGGCAAATTTTCCTTCGTGCCAGACAGACGAAACTAAAGGGGCAGGTGCAGTCACTCATCACTTCGCTACGAGTCATGCTGGCGGAGACCGCCGCAGTCCAGCTTCGTTCGGCGTCCCTGTGGAAACCAGGTGAGCGCAACAGAAGGAAGATAACAAGGAGTCGGAAAACTACCAAGCCCGGCAAGCGTAGAGGTCCGCTTGTCAAGCGAGAAGGATGAGCCACAGACCTCACACTTTGCATTACCAGTAATTTTGATCAATCACCAACCGTCTCGGATGAATGCTGTTGAAGCATACATAGACAGCGGAGCAGTTGGGAATTATGTAGACCAAGATCTGGCAGCAGAGATGGGGCTTCCCTTATGCTCTAAGTCGACTACTGAAAAAGTTAATACTGTTGATGGGACAGAAATAGCTTCCGCACCAGTAACCCAATGCACAGCAGCACTAATCCTACTGTGCCAGTATGGACATCGAGAAGCTATTGCATTCGATCTCATCAAAGCAACTCAGTCTCGACTAATCTTAGGGATGCCATGGTTGGTAGCTCACAACCCTGTAATAGATCGGCAAGCCAAGAAGTTGGCCTTTTACGATGATTGTGCTCGCACCTGTTATTACCAAGAAAAGGGGAAAACAGACTTATGTACATCTGCTACTCCCAGTACGGTGGTGATTGTACTAGGTGTGACTAGTACTCTACCAAATGAATACGAAGATTTTCAAGACGTGTTCCCGAAAGAACAAGCCAATACTCTACCACCGCACAGGCCCTACGATTGTCAGATCGACCTCATACCTGGTGCGCAAATTCCTTGTGGTCAAATCTATGCACTTACTGAACCAGAAAACCTCCATTTGAAATCTTATCTTAATCAGTACCTGGCAAATGGATTTATCTGCTCATCTAAATCACCAGCAGCCAGTCCCTTATTCTTCGTACCAAAGAAGGAAGGAGATTTGAGGACTTGCATCGACTATCGCGCATTAAACCAGATCACAGTAAAAAACCATTATCCACTGCCCCTTATTCCCAAATTGTTGGATCAAGTCAAAGATGCCCAAATCTATACCAAACTGGACCTTAGGGGGGGTGTACCATCTTGTTCTAGTGAAGAGAGGAGACGAATGGAAAACCGCCTTTCGTACCAAATACGGCTTGTATGAATACCAGGTAATGCCTTTTGGACTTTACAACGCTCCTGCTGCATTCCAATACTTTATGAATAATGTTTTGCGGGATTTAATCGACATTTGCACCCTGGTTTATATTGATGACATCTTAGTATATTCTGCTACAAAAGAAGACCATGGGCCTCATTACGACCCAGGCGGTAATCTGCCGTCATTACCGCCATGGCGTAATGAGCATTTACGCCATGGGCCGATGGCGTAAAGAGCGCCACATTACAACTCATCGCGCACGAGCATTACGCCATGGCGGTAATGCAATTAACGCCATGGCGGAAAAGGCCCCTACCGGCATCGTAGGGCATGCAAGGTGCACTTCCGCCACCGTAAGTAGCGGCCACCGTAATTAGCGGTGGCTGCAATTAGCGGTGGCCGCAATTAGCGGTCACCGTAAAAAGCAGAACCGGAAATAGTGTCATCGCGGCGGAACGGGAAACAGCACGTCGGCCATCTTTAAAAACACAATCCATTGCCATCCTACCGAACAACACCAGATCCAACCCTGACACCTGTCCCAACCAATCACCCACCCATCCAACTACCCAAAAATGCCTAAAGTTGTTAAGAAGGCATGTGACCGCCAGCGCCAGGAAAGATTTAGCCGGGAGGAACTCTGCATGCTTGCGGAGACCCTGCAAGACAACGCAGCTGTCGTTTTCTCCCCGGAAATGACCAGGACAGCGATAGCGAAAAAGAAGGCCATCTGGGCCCTGGTGGCCGAGCGCGTCAGCGCGGTGGGGACCGTACCCCACACCCCACAGCAGTGCAGGAAGCGCTGGGATGACCTTCGCATACGGGTCAGAGCCGTCATCTCTGCGAACCGCAACCTTGCCCTGGGTACCGGTGGAGGTTCGGAATCCCCACTAAAACTCCAACCGTGGGAGGAGATTTGTGCAACCACGATTGGCATGGAAGGCATTGAAGGCGTCAGAGGGATGGAAAGGGGAGCTCCGACATCAGGCGATGAAGGTAGGTGCCTCAAACAAGACATGCCATAGTCACTGCAGTCCATTCATGTGTAGCACAAGGTTGCCCTAGAGTGTAAATGCAACACATTAGCTCCACACTGCCCATAGCCACATGCGAGCACCACCCTGTATACACTGATGGCACCCACATACCTGCATCCACATTCCACACAAAAAGGAGACAACCTGCATGGCCCTGCCTGAAATCTGCCTCATCTACTGACCAGAATCATGTCAATCATTGTCATTCCAAAGTCCGCAGACCCATCAATAACGCCCTCCCTCCTTTGCTCCACCACAGGCACAGATTCACACCCCGAGGACCAGGACACCCCTGCGACGAAGAGAGCCAAGAAGGCCAATAATACCATCCCCGCACCCTCAACCTCAGCTGCAGTGAGGCAGACCCCACAACAAGCAGAATCCACTGCAAGCAAACCGGACGGCCCACCGGCAAGCACCCCTGTAGGCAGCAGGCCAGCAGCAGCAGCTCCACCTGTACCAACATTGCCTGCCACAGAAGGCACCGGGTCTGCGGCCAGCAGCAACATGGGTGAAACAGCTGCAATTGCTGCTTGTTCAGACTCTGACATTGAGGAGAACGAAGTCAGAAGCCCCACTGACCTTCTACATTCCCCCTGTTTGTCAAACGCCAGCCCCCATGAGGATCACACACAGGGGCACACAGAGGAAGAGGAGTGGCCTTCTACCCCATGCCCAGTCCTCAGTCCACAGGAGGGGAGCAGCCCCTCCATCACACCACCAGCACTGGGCATGGCCCAGCAGGGGCAGCAGTCCCTCGGGGACATCATAGAACAGCAGCAATAACTGTCCACGATGCTGACTGAGCATGTCCCGGAATGTGTGGGGGCTAGGGCAACCATTGAACAGGCCACGGAGACCCTAAGGGCCGAAGTAGCGCAGAGCACTGCCACCCTGAGGGATGCCATGCAGGCCATGTCTAGGGACATCTGTGGTGAACTTGCCGGGTTGCGTCGTGCGCTCACTGAGCTCACCCACACCCTACAGGACGTGCATGCACGGGGCAGGCAGGGACATCCTCCGCTGCCAGTTCTGCACAGAGCAGCCCCGTCCGACGTTCCGTACGTAACCTGCGCTCCACAGCCAGGGGTGCCCCGGGGGCCGGGAGAGGGGGCTTGTAACAGCCTGTGGCCACTGTCATATGCATCTGTTGACACCTACATGGGGTGTGTTGGGGTGTGCAGGGGGGAGGTGGGAGGGGGTGTGTTGGGGTGTGCAGGGGGGAGGTGGGAGGAGGTGTGTTGGGGTGTGCAGGGTGGAGGTGGGATTAGGTGTGTTGGGGTGTGCAGGGGGAGGTGGGAGGTGGTGTGTTGGGGTGTGCAGGGGGGTGGGGGGAGGGGGTGTGTTGGGGTGTGCAGGGGGGAGGTGGGAGGGGGGATGGTTGTGTCACGACGTTTTATGATTGAAATACACTTTTTGCTTTCCCGAAATGAAATGTGTGGACATTTTCATTGCATATGTGTGCTTTATTGGTGTACAGTCCACAGTGTGCATGTCCCAGAGACACACAGTGCCCCAAGTGCAGTCTCCATGTGATACACACCAGCCGTGTGTGCTAGAAGCAGTGGTCGATGATAGTTTGGCGCATTGCACGCCCCTCCTGTGCATCGCCTCCTCCATGGGGTGCCTCCTCATCTGCACCCTCCTCATCCTCATCGTCAGGTGGTTGCAGTTCTGCGTCAGGGGGCAGGGGCACATTCCGTCTGACGCACATATTGTGTAGCATGACACATGCCATGACGATCTTTGCCACCTTCTCATGGCGGTACAGGAGTGCCCCACCAGACCTGCTGAGGCATCGGAACCGTGCCTTCAATAGGCCGAATGTCTGCTCTATGACCACACGAGTACGTGTATGTGCACGGTTGAAGTCCTCCTCGTGCTGGTTCTGCGGGTTCCGGACTGGTGTAAGGAGCCACCTCTTCAGGGGATAGCCTGCATCACCTGTATGTAGGCGAGAATGTATGTGTCAGTCATGTCGTCTGATCAAGAACATGATGTGCCACCAAGGCTTGCATCCAACTGTTACTTTGGCTCACTTCTACATGCACTAATTGATTCACGCAATGCAACCAGTATATGCTCATGGCTCCCATGGCCTGTTTTGCATGCCATCACCCAATGTATGCAGAGGGGTTGAGTGCATTATGAGTGCCCATCCACTGTGTCCGTTCATGCCGTTTGGTTAGTTGGCCTGGCACATGTCCTGTGATGGCAATGCGCACATCATTGCAACATTGCTGTGGGCCTCATCATGACCCCAGTGAGCAATGCTAATGTAGACAGGGACATTGTGGGGGCCCTGCTGTCTGTGTAATGGTGTGTTGATGTTTCTGTCCGTCATGTGCCTCCTTCGTGGGCAGTTATGGGGGACAGGCCTATCGGTTGATGGTGTTTGGTGACGTGCATGTAGGTGGTTTTCATTGTTGACAATGTGGTCTGATTTGGTAGAATGCACTTGCAGATGGTTGTGTCATGGTTGGGACACAACCTCATTCACATGGTAGGGCTGCATACATTGGCTATTGGCTTTACTGGTGTTGGGTGGAGTATGGGTTGCTTCAGGGTATCCTCTGTCTCCGTTCTCTCTGCTACTCACAGCCAGGTGGAGTATGCATCATCCCCCCCCCTTTCAGCCAGGTGGAGTATGCATCATCCCCCCCCCCTTTTCAGCGAGGTGGAGTATGCATCATTCCCCCCCTTTCAGCCAGGTGGAGTATGCATCATCCCCCCCCCCTTTCAGCCAGGTGGAGTATGCATCATTCCCCCCCCCTTTCAGCCAGGTGGAGTATGCATCATTCCCCCCCCTTTCAGCCAGGTGGAGTATGCATCATTCCCCCCCCCCTTTCAGCCAGGTGGAGTATGCATCGGTACGTCATTCACCTGCCCACTTCCATGACATTGGACTCACCGAGTAGCCAGGATCTTGGGCCTGCATGTCGCTCCATGTAGCGTGGTATTGTGGAGTTCCTCAGGACCATAGAATCATGGGTTGATCCGGGGAATCGGGCACAACAATGTGTGATGATCTTGTTGGAGTCACAGACCATTTGCACGTTGATTGAGTGGAACTGTTTCCGGTTGCGGTACGGTACCTCCATGGCACGTGGAACCACCAATTCCACATGGGTGCAGTCGATGGCACCAATGCAACCGGGTATGCCGGCTAGTGCATGAAAACCCACTTTGGTGTTTGCAATCTCCTGGGCAGTCCGTGGTAATGAGATGTGGTCGTCTGTGTGCTTGAGGAGGGCATCGAGCACTTGGATGAGTGTTCGTGAGAATAATGGTTGTGAAATGCCATGCAAGTGCCCCACTGTGTGCTGGTAGGTGCCTGTGGCCAGGAAGTGGAGTACAGACACTACCTTCAGTAGGGGTGGGATGGCGGTTGGAGTTTCTATCATGCTGACAATGTCGTTGTGTGTCATGTCTACGATGGCGGTGATGGTGTCCCGGTCCAAACGGTACAGGGTGTGGATCTGCTCAGCAGTGAGGTTGAATGGATTGGCTCTGATGCGTGGGATTGGGGGCTGCCTGCGTGGTGGCACTGGCTGTGCTGGTGGGGCTTGCTGGGCCTGCCTTGCCCTCCTTCTCCTCCTGCGTCTCCTCTGTGCTGCCTGTTGTTGTTGCTGTTGTAGCACTTGCATTGCTATCAGGTCCTCCAGCCCCAACATTGCTAGTCGTATTGGTATCATTGTGGAGTGTGACTGGGTGTGGGAAGGGGTGGGGTGTGCTCTTTTTGTGCTTCCTGAGTCTGTATTGCCTTCACCTGTGCTGTTTCTGTGCACCTGTGGCAGCTGCATTCACTTTGCATGGCCCTTTACGGTTGGTTCGCGATGGCGTAATTAGCACCATGGCGGTAAGGTACTTAACGGGCTGGGTGATGGCATTAGGTGCATGTCCGCTTGGGTCGGCATTCGCATACCTTCCCGCCATGGCGCTAAGTACGGTGTGGGAGGTCGCGTGCGCGCGCCCTTGGCGCAGTTAGCGGCAGCGTTAACTACGATGCCGCTAATGGCATCGTAGTTAACGGTCACGGGTCATGATCGGACCTGGCGGAAAACGATGGCGGTAACCATTTACCGCCATCGTTTTTCACTTAGCGCCATGGTCGTAATGAGGCCCCATGTCAGGCATGTCTGCTCCATCCTTACTAAACTCCGCCAACATATGTATGCTAAACTCGAAAAATGCTCTTTTCATATCACCAAAGTGGAGTTCCTCAGTTTTAGCCTCACATCAAAAGGTATCAGAATGGATAGGCAGAAGGTAGATGCCATTCTTAACTGGCCGTCACCAACTTCATTTAAAGGAATCCAGAGTATGTTGGGCTTTGCAAACTTTTACCGCTGATTCATCCCAGATTTTTCCCAAATAGTGCATCCAATTACATCACTATTGAGAAAAAACAATAAAATGTTCCATTGGACCGAAGAAGCAGAGAAGGCCTTTCAAGAACTTAAGAAGAAATTCACTTCTGCTCCAGTTCTACGGAATCCTCGCCCAAACCTCTCTTATATAGTTGAAACAGATGCCTCTAGCATGGCTATGGGAGCTGTTCTCTCACAAAGGGACCCAGGAACTGGCCAGTTACACCCTGTGGCCTTCTGGTCACAAAAGTTCTCACCTCCCAAACTCAACTATGCTATCACAGACAAAGAACTCTTGGCTATAAAATCAGCTTTCAAGGCATGGCAACACTATCTCCTTGGTGCTAGACATACTGTCACGGTCATAACTGATCATCAAAACCTGCAACACCTAAAAACAGCAAAGGCTCAATCAACCCGTCAACTGCGGTGGGCTCTTTTCTTCGATTAATATGACTATGCGATCACCTACCGGCCAGGAGTCCCAAACGGAAAGGCTGATGCCTTGGCTTGCATGGGTGATGATGAAAAGGTATACATAACTCCAGATCCAGTAGCCATCATTCCAGAAGACAAACTCCTGGATTTTATGACAACTTTGACACAGGGTGAACTCCAAAACCAGATGCAACTCTTAATGGATCCAACTCTCTCACAAGAGTGGTGTACTCAAGGAGAACATTACACCATTAAAGACCAGTTACCATATATTAGGAACCGTCTATACTTGCCAAGTAAAGATTTACAAGAGCAGGTTTTTTCGGGTTATCACGACTCCCTGATTGAAGGTCATGCTGGAATTGCCAAAACTCTAGCTAAAGTAAAATGAAACTATTGGTGGCCCACATGGCGTAAAGACATCATACAATTTATCCAATCTTGTGGTGTGTGTGCACAAAACAAGTCCCAAAAGCAGAAACCAGCTGGTCTTCTCCAACCATTGGAAATTCCTCCCGCACCATGGCACACACTGTCCCTTGATTTCATTACAGATCTACCTCCCAGTCAAGGATTCAACACCATCTTAGTAGTTGTAGACTTGTTCACTAAAATGGCACACTTTATTCCTTTTAAGGGTCTTCCAAATGCATCCAATTTAGCAAAAGTATTCCTGGAGGAAATCGAATGGCTACATGGCTTTCCATCGGTCTTGATCTCAGATCGAGGTAGTCAGTTCGTATCCAACATCTGGAGGAAATGCTGTTCAATGGCCCAAATTGCCATTCGACTATCCACAAGTCACCATCCTCAAACAGATGGCCAAACAGAAAGAACAAACCAAACCCTCGAGCAATACTTACCTTGCATGTTACATCAAGTGGAAAGAAATTGGAAGGACTTGTTATGGATTGCTGAATATGCCTATAATAATTCATTACACACCAGCACTGGAAAAACCCCTTTCTACACTATATATGGTAGACATCCACATACTTCAGAATTGGATCTCCCAACCCCTTTGGAAATGTCAGCGGTTAAAACCCTACATACGACTATTTTATACCAGGCCTTCAAATAAGCAGCAGAACATTTACTCCAAGCCAAGAACAGACAAAAGAAATTTGCTGACCAACATCGTAGTAAGGCCCCCGACTATCAAATTGGAGACAAGGGGCCTCATTATAACCCTGGCGCTCCCGGAATGAAGGGAGCCAGTACAGCACCGGCCCCTTAATTCTGGGAGCACCGATTACAAGCTTCCCATTGATGGACCCGGATCACACGCCTGGTAAAACCAGGTGTGCTTTCCCGGTCCCGCGAGGGGAAGAGGGAGGCAAAAACGGGACAGATGTAATCTGCCCGTTATTACCTCACTCCTCATTCCCATTGAGCCCTATGGGGGCTCAAATGGGAATGGGGATGGGTTCCTGCATGGAGGACTTACCAGGTCCTCCTATCTCGGAGTAACCCGGTAAGTTCCCATTGCAGGAACCCGGTAATGGAGCCCGGAATGGAGGCAGCCATGGAGCTAATAGCTCCATGGCTGCCTCCATTCTCGTAATGAGGCCCAAGGTCTGGTTAGCATCAACATATGTGCCCATAAAAGGGACTCAGACCTTTCGTCCCCGATATCTGGGACCTTATTCTATTGAATCCATAATAAATCCACTGGCAGTTAAATTAGCCCTACCACCCACTATGCAGATTCATCCTGTGTTTCATGTATTACTCCTGAAACCGGTACAACCCAGTACTCGGGTTACAACACCACCAAACCCAGTATTAGTTGACGGAGAACTACAGTTTGAAGTAAAGGATATACTAGACTCAAAATACAACAGATCCAAACTATACTACTTAGTCGATTGGAAGGGATACGGCCCTCAAGACAGATCATGGGAACCTAGTGAATACATCCATGCACCTTGCTTAATTAAAAAGTTCCATCAGAATTACCCAGCCAAACCAGGACCAGGCAGAAGTGCCACCGTGAGAGGGGAGTGCTGTCATGACCCTTGCCCCTGGCTCTCACTGGCAAGTCAGCCTTCCAGTTAGGGCCAGGTCAAAGGTGTTAAAATCTCATCCAAGACTCTTTTGGAGTCAGTCCTGGTGACTTTGGCGCCATTGGCGCCAGGCTCATAACCATCATGAAGACCAACATAAGAATGGGACTATTTACTTGGGACTATTTAACTTGGGGGGGGGGTTCAGCCAACATGCAGGCACACACATAGCTCAGTTACAAGGAACTGAGCTATGCGGCCTAGTCTTTTGGGTGTGGCAGACCTGGGCCTACTTTACCTGGACTACTTTTGGTGTGGCAGGCCTGGGACTATTTTACCTGGACTACTTTACCTGAGACTATTTAAACCGCACCCAAATAGCAGAACATGCTTTGCGTTATTCTGCTGTGGGCAGCGTAACGCTCACCGTGTCCAGTTCTTTGATGCCAGCTTACCTGAAACCAAGGACCTTTAGAGAGAGAAAGAACACTACGAAACGTACCTGGAACAGTGTCCTGTCTTCAATCCATCGCTGACTTCAGTTCCACTCACCTGAAGGCACGAACTCCATCATCCGGCACCGCATGCATCCTGGAATACCATAACCTGGAAAGAGGAGAAAGAAAGACAGCATTAGTAAGCGTTTACTCATGTTTCCTCCCGAATGAAGAAAGCCACACAATTCTTACCTGGGTAGTAATCTCCTGGACAGTATCATTGCTGGAACATTACGGTGCTCTGCGAGGAACATCGCAACCTGCAAGGAGAGAAAAGACACAGGTTAGCAATATAAAAGGCAAAACAGCACAGCACATCGCGCATTACTCACCAGACAGCATCGCGCAAACCGGGCTTTTGCTTACCGGCCCATGCTCATCTTCAAACTGCATGACAACACCAAAATACCTTTCCATACCTAAAAGGAAAGAAGCAAGACATTATTATTCGAAATAAAAGGAACATAAGAACTGCATATAAAGACTGTAATGCAGCAAACCTACGTAGTCGCAGCAGGCCTGGAGTCCCACAGGGGGGCTTGCACCAGTGAAGTAACTTGGTCGCTGCTCGCCCCCCACATCTACGCGCCCCTGCCACGAGGAGCAAGACAGAGAATCCACCTTTTACAATATTAAGGTGAGGAGAAGGCCCAAGGGGGGAGGAAGGAGTTTAGGCCAAGGGAGGTGGGAAAACATAAAGACAATCTGGTATTGAATCCAGCTCTCCTATATTGCAGACCCATCTTTAACCAGAGGCCTTACAAAGGGACCGGGAGAGGGTTTGAGAGCGCAAAGCATCCAACCAGGGCTGGGTGGCGTCCCCGTGGATACCAGGTGAGCATAACAAAAGCTAGAAGACTTTTCAGAATTTCAGGTTTGCAACCCTTACTGTATCAGGGATGTCCCCTTTCCTGACAGATAGCAAAGGGCGTTGAATTTCAAGCCCTTCATTGAATCCATGTTAATTCCATTGTGCGAAAAATTACTTCTAATGTTGCCAGTAAAGTACTTATATTTGGCTGACTAAACTGTAGGCACAGTCTGTTTTAGATCCCAACCCCTTCCCATCAATGTAACAAAATGACTATTTCTCTACAGGAATGCAGGGATGATTGATGTATATATATATATACATAGATTCTAATCTATCTAAGCTAATCTAATCAGATACTAATCTTATTCACACTATTACTAAACAAGCAGTGCTCCCACACATAAAGGAGAAACAGGCACAGCGTAACAGGCATACCTCCTATGCCTCTTGTGGTAACATGAACAGAGGGCAGGATGTATTCTTCAGGAGTAGTGTGAGCTAACACAGAAGCAGCCAAACAACAACAGCACTGTGATGCCAAATGAAAAGAATGACCGACTAAGGTTCAGTAAAGAATAGGAGTCAAATTAAAAATACACACAGCTAAAAAAAACACTAATAATCCACCCCTGTAAGAGAAGACATAGAATATGCAGAGTTTACCATGAAAGCGGAACTCTAGGTCAGAGGCAGGGGGAGATTGGCAATCCTTTCAGCAGCAATGTTCAAATTCAATGAAGACGACTTTAAAAATGTTAAGGTTAAGGTCTGACATGTGACTAGGGCCCTTTAATGCAGACCAGGGGAACCAAACCACTAACAATACCTTGTTGGCTTGTTATTGATGCATGGCAGTATTGAGGCAGGCTTCTAGGCAATGTACAGTGGGCTGTGTTGTTGTCAAGACAGACACATTGGTTATTCCAATGGATCAACTTCATCACAATGGTCAAGCTGGATCAACATCAGATATCAGACATCACTGCAGATATGTACACAGCCCCAAAACTGCTCTGCACATACAATTTCCATACTGCACACAGACACAGCCCCAACAATGCTCTGCACACACTGCCTATGAACCTGCACTCACACCCACACTGTCCACATGCACAAAACACCAATATTACTCTGCATGCACTGCTCCCTGCACTGCATGCATGCACACAATCATTTTTCCCGACTCAACATACAAATGCATAATGAGCAGAGAGAGCAAAAATAGTGTGCCTAGATTGCCCAATTGGCTTCATTTAGCCTTGCATTCTTATATTTGAACAACCACAAATACATGCATATGCATGGACATACACTGACACAGACACAGTTATACATCAACACAAACCCACATAGTGATATTCTGATCCAATTTGAAAACAAGATCTTGCCCTTCTAAGGCATGATGAGAATGATGGCCATTTGAGGCAAGTTCTCAAAGAACAAGCAGATGAAGTGTCATGACTGAAACCTTAGATACAATAAAACAGAGCAAAATACATGAGTCCAGACATTCAAAATAAAGTTCTGCAGTTATTGCAATTTTTCATATTATACATACAAATATTGGAGGCAATCCTTTTGATGTCATAATTGATGGCACAACAGATATATCTGGTCAAGAACAAGAATGCTTTTGTATTGGATATGTTGACCAAAACCGTTGGCCACATGGAAATTTTATTTGACAATACCAAGCAAAGGATACCAGCGAATCATCACTTGCTAACATTGTAAGGGATGTTTTATGTCATTTGGGTCTGCCTTTATCAATGCTAAGATGATGGTGCTGCCCACTGTAGAGCTGATTGTACAAATTTAGTCAGGCAGGCTGCAGGACAACAGTGTCCCATAGTGGAAGATGCAATACTCTATGTTCAAGTGCTTGATAACCTGTTTGGGCAATCTATGACATGCTGCACAAACTTTGCAGAACCTGTCTGACGTTCATCTGAAGGTCCAGCAAAAGTAGCCAAACTCAACCCACACGCTGGACTGTTTGGGAAAAAGCTGTACAAAAAGTACCTGATAATTATGAAGCTATTCTGGAAACATTTGAAGAAATTGCAGCTTCCAAGAATAGTAGTGATGTGTCTGATAATAGCCCGGGGACTGTTAGAACCTTTAAATAGGGAACAACTTTCTTAGGTCTGCAGTTTATTATCGGAGTCAAGCAGCTCTTTGAGTCTTTGAATATTGCCATGCAAGCACAACCAACCAATCAACGGTATCAGGATTAATTGCAGCTGTGAGTTGCACACATAGTGCCAACCTGAAGCTTTGCAATGAACACGCTCAAGAGTCACACTATGCCACCTTAGTGCTATAGGACACCAGCAGTGTAACATTCTCCACCAATGTATGCTCATACATATACACCTTCAACAGTCATTCTGTAGACGGAGCCAGTAGGTACATTTTAAAATAACATTTGGATTATTTGGTTGCTGAACCAAAATAGATTTTGGAGCCAACTGTAAAATTCTCACTTTTGCACTCACTTTTACAGGGGTCTCGCAGTGCAGAAATGTTTCTATGAATTGCATTTCATCATTTGGAGAAACCTCATTCAAATGTTGATTTTACCATTTTTACATAAGATGACCTATTTGTATAGTGACGCTCTAAAACATTCTTCAATTGCAAACATTTCCATGGAACAACATCTTGCTCCATAACTACAAATTCATTGAGAGATCCAAAGAGATTAAGAAAACCTTTGTGCATTAAAAACTCTTCCAGAAGATTTCAAATTTTTGCAAGCTTGTTCTAGTAGTTCAGCAATACTTTATGTTTAACACTGTTTTTATGAAAACGTGTCTACAAACAGCTTTAAAAATGGTGGCATATTTTAGAAATCTGAAGTAAAGAGTACAGGTGGGCACCACTATACGTTCTGTTAAGCAATTTGTCTTTATAGCAGTTATTCTTGTAAGTTTTTATTTTTATGTAGGTTTGTATTTATACATGGAGGTCCCAGGTTGAAGATAGCCCAATGACACCAGGGCTATGTGTAATCCAACAAATCGAGAAAACAGGGTGCGATCCACCCTGTAGTAACCGGTGCTCACTCCTTGCTCGCAATTGGAGCTAAATTAATTTCCCAGTTTTCTCGATTTGTTATATTTTAGAAATCTATTTGAACTGTGACTGTTTTAAAAATGCCATTGGTTGCTGTTCTTTTTAGTAAATCTAACACATACATTCATAGGAGTATTAAGTCTTTGGCAGTCGGCTGGCCCTACGGCAGAATGGATTGGGTTGATTTGTATCTGTAGCAAAGTCCCCAGCGTTCCCCCGGTCTGCACAGATTTTATGTGTCTGCTATGTCCCTGCATGTTATTCTGTAAGTGCCGTGATGCCAAACTACAGGGGAGCTGCTCTGAGTGTCAGCAAACAGGTGCAGCAGTTACTTGTTGGCACTATAATTGGAGCTTTATGAAAGTGAGGTCTGATTAGCAGAGCTCACTTGCATAATTACCAGAGTTTAGGCTAGCCTGTCTTTTACAGGTGGCATTTTGTCACAAGCGCACATTGTGGTGGCAGTAAATACATGCCCATAGCATCAGGACACACAGTCAACTTAGAACTTTGTGAAATGGCTTCACATGATACTTCATAAAAATCCACTTACTGCTGAACTGGACAGCCTGGTATTTTTACAGGATGGAACAGCCCTTCCTTTTAATTAACAATGAGAGTCCAGCTACTGTGCTTCTAGGAGCAATATCAAGTCCCCCCTCTTATCTAAAAACAACAGAATAATTCTTTGACCAGAGAAATCAAGGCACAAGAGGGGTCTGAATCTGCTGTTGTGACACATATGTAATGATAGCCTTGATTTTTCTAGAAGATAGGTTGGACTTTCCTAAAGTACAAATCCCAAGACACAATTAGAAATCACATCGCAAGGTAATCAATCAATCAATCAATCAATCAATCAATCACTTAGTTTATTCTGAGTCAAAATTAATTAGCAAGGTTATCACACCACAAATTATATCAGGTGTCATCAGGTGTCTATTAGAAGTACTTTTAGAATAATAAATCATGCTTCTCCTGTACACACACTCATTGGTACTCTCCAGTTTTAAGACTAACAGCAACAATATAGCAAGTATTTATTTTAAGATGTCCACATATGGGCCACAGCCTTTACACCCATCTGTGGTGCTTAGTCCCCTTGCAAGATCAGAAGTAAAGCTTCCAAAATTACATTTTCGGGCCTAATAATTGCTAACAAACTAAGCTTACTTCTCTAAAAAAAATCACCAGGACTATTTTGACCCTTCTTTCTTGCCATTAAATAATGTGACGGATCTGTCCACTAGAAACCAAGTATTTAAAGCCTCTGGAAATTAGTTTTTGACAGCCGTGATGAGTCCAACTCTTTTAATCTAGAAGATGTGAGGATTTAGAAGCTTGAGTCAAAAGGTTTCTGAGGAAGACGTGCAGCAGACATCATGACACTCAACATGCTTATCAGGAAACACAGAGAAACACCAAGATGCACCACCGTTTGTTTGTGGAAGAGCAACTTAATTTCAGAACCTTATCATACTCGTGTAGTGCCTTTGCATTTAATTGGCAGTGCATAAGGGATGTGACCAAGTAGTTTGGTCTGGACTGCCCCTTTTGGGGTGGGACCAAGCCTGATTTTCATATGGTCTTCCCCCTTATTTAATGGCTTGGCTGGTGAAAAACGAGGGTCTGAAATGTTTCCAAGAGCAATACGAGAGATTCAGATCAGGGAATGGTTTCGGGAGAGTAAGGGGAACATGATGAACTCTTGGCCTATTGAGGGATCCTATGATACAGGGATATTGGAGAACTGGCATACATTTTTACTATAATGCACAAGGGCTTGAAGCTAGAAAAGCGGTTAAACATCTTAGAATGATGGAAGATATATGAAAAAAGGGTGGAGGTCCATAATGTTGAAATTGTAGGGAAAGGGCCAAAAATAATATCTTCTACACCCCCCCAAATGGGTGCTATCCTTTATCACCAGGAGAGGGGTACACAGACCCTGGGTGTGTACCACCATTTTCCCCAGTAGTTACTCCAGTGGTTGCAAGACGGACACAGGTAACGCCTCCATCAATTACAATTTCTAAGAATTGGGATTCTGAGAAAGTGGAAGGGTAACTCCTAGGGCTGCCGAGAGGTTGAAAATAGAGAGCGGGAAGGGATAACTCCCCCACCTGCTAGGTTAGCAGAGATTAAGGGTGGAGGAGCAATAAAGAGTGATGCTAATAGTTAGAAGTGCAAAGTAAGTATTGGAAATGAGAGAGAAAGAGGAGGTTAGGCCTTTTCCTGCGAGCACAGATGATAGAATGTGAAGAGTAGTAGATGTGCAAGAATGGGAATAAATGAAGGAAGAGCTACGGTTAGCAGAGGAAGAGGCAATGCTGTTATAGCGACAGAGAGATGAAGAGCGATAGGAAGTGAGAAGACAGGTAAGGGATGTAGAAGAAGGAAGATGGAGACATGGGCAGGTTCTTGTAAGATTGCATAACTTTGTTATCAGAACGGTTGAGGTGGACATGGAGAAGAGGGGTGCTGCCATGGGTAGAGAGGTTCAGCAGGGAGGATGAGAGACGGCACCATATGGTAGTGCTGATTCTGCTTCTATGCGTGTAGAAGGGATAGGGGATGTAACTGTCATAGTAGATGATGAAGAAGAGGAGGAGTGGGATGTTGGGCAAGGAGGACAGGGTGTTGGCACCCTACCGCCTGCTCCAGTAGCAGCGATAGAAAGCACACCATGGAACTATAGGACACGCCAGAGCACTCACATGGCTGTAGTAAGTGGTAGGGGAAAGATGGGGGAAGCCCCAGTAAAAACACTTTTTGTTGCTTCAAAAGGGTCTGAGAAGAGCGTATTATGTCCCGTGGTCACACATGGGCCAGAATAATTTGACGAAGACACTTCCTTCGCTCACTGCAGGGGAGGGGAAGTGTATTTATGAATTAGAAAAACACACTGCCGGTATCATGTTGGCCATAGAGGACATGAAGAGCTTATTGATGGCCCTAATGGGGGAGTGGTCACACAAACTTTGGAAGAGGTTGGGGTTTAAGGGAGTTCAGTTAGATACAAATACCAATGATGGAGCATCTTTTAATAATCTTAGGGCACAGCTATGGGGGGCCTTGCAGATTATTTACTCTGATACGACTGATTTCAATTCGATTTTAGCTAAAACAATGAAATTAGATGATTATCCTGCTGCGCACATCCAGTTAATTCAGAAGATATGGAGGGCAGAAACGACAGAAGCATGGGACAAGAATATGGACATTTCTTACCACATGCTGAAGAAGGAACTTCTGAAAGAAGTCCAGCACAATTTAGATAAAGTAATAGGAATGGAGGTCAAGAGTTGGCCAGAAAATTAATCACATATTGTGCATTTCTGCAAGAGAAGACAAGAAAAAGAGAGGGTGAATGTAGACCAGGTACAAAAAGCAGAGGCGAAGCTTGTACAAAAGAAATTGGCAAAGATTTGTTTAGAAGAGGTAGTAATTACAAATTCTATGGAGGGACAGCAGGAACAACTGGGACCACAAGGACACAATGAACCGGGTATGATGCCAGGTTGGGTGGACAGGTATGTTCCCGGTCTGAGGCCAATGAAAGGTTTTGTGAGGGGCAGATGAGGATTTCCACACGGAAGTGGGTAATGTGGCAGGTTCGGAGGAATGGGTTCCCGGTTTAATGGGCCAACAGGAAATAATTATGGAGGATTTTATGGGATTCAGTGTTGGTCATGTGGACGGTCGGGGCACATGTCACGGGATTGTTGTGAATGGCCGTAGTACTTTAACATGGGAACTCAACTGATGCAGGGCCCCCACCCTTCCATGAGTCCCAGGTCCCGTCCCAGCAGGCACGGGTTAAACAGAACACAGCAAATGGGGCTGCACAGACCTTTGGGATCCCACTGACCATGCCAGCACAAGCATCAGTGCAGGCACGTGACAAGAATCCTTTACCCCAAGGAACAGATGCACACTACACTGGAGCAAATGTGTTTTTGGTGTAATCATTTTCCTCTCAGAGGTGCTAATATGTGCCAGAAGTAGGACAGCCCACAAGGATCTCTGATGTGTCCAGCCCTGTCCATTACCACTGATCTGGAAGAGGAACCCGGATAGGTGTGCAGGTAAGTGACCAAATGTTTTCATTTATGGTTGACACAGTGTCACACCCCTGGAGTATCACATAATTCCTTCCTAGTCATGGAAGCCAAATGCAGTTGGCCCCTCCCACCTTGCTTGGCATGGGCTCCTTATTTTAGCATATACAGGTGCCACGAGGCAGCCAATGGGGGAAGAGGGTTAGGGAGAGGTTGTGGATAGGTAGGGGGTCTTAGGGTCAACGGGAAGATGTTTAGGGTTCTTGAAATGGGTCAGTATAGGAAACATAGGGAAAGAAACAACCTGTTAAGCACACACTTGTTTTAGAGCTGTGCAAGACCTCCTAGCACCTCCTGACACTAGCTAACACCCTTCACAACTCATGTATTCCTCACTTCTTCACCCCCTGCCAGCAACAAACATAAGCACATAATGAGTTATTGATGGCCCATAGATAACTGCAGCAAAGTACAACATGAAATGGACAAAAGCACAAGGAAACAAACATGTAACTTGCAGCATCGTGGTATTCCCATTGGGATAACTCCAACCCCCCTGCCATGTCACCAGGCAAAGGTTTTCTCATAGTTATGCCTTGAACATACGTGGCTTGCCACAAACATGAATGGAACAAGAGCAAGCAGCGACAAACAAACATAAGCATCTCTGATACTATTTATGTGAAACTGCACCCTCAAATGTTTTAATGTTCAGAGCGCTAGGATTCCTCTTCCTGCGGATTGCCCAGCATGAGTTCATGAGACTCCCTTCTGCAGGGACACACACGTGCAGAATTCCATACACGTGGTACAAGTCTTACAGCATGCGGATATGAACTGCTCAAAGAACAACACCCTGTGTGAGTCACAGCATAATAATGACTGAATGTTCACACCAATCATGCTCACTCTCCCAGTAGCACTTAACTGAACTGGGGGTGCTCACCGGCACCACCCCAGGCAATGCTTAATCCCACATTGTACGGAACACACCGCCGTAATTTGGTTTGTGCCCCAATGAGGAATGGATCCTTCCTGGAGCAGGACACCTCACTGCATGGCCCGTGTCCTGCACAACGACTTCAAGAACGCCTCCACACCTGCTCTCCTCCGGCCAGTGCCTGCCACGCCAACAATCACAAACAGGCAGCACGGACCAGAGAGGGTCTTAAATAGCGTGAGTGAGCCTGCGCACACGCCATCCCAACTGCCTACCAAGGCTCATGGTAAATGTAGTTTTCGGCCCGTTTTTGCAGGGGAGCACTTTCCTGGGCCACTTTGCAGCCTATGCAGCCCCTTTTTCCTTACACGCAGGAACTACCATGTCTTGTACTAAGGAAGGTGAGTTCACCTTGTCAGGCAAAACAATGGAAATGCAGGGTTTCTCTTGGGCAGTCCTGTCGGTTTCTTTTACTGAAAATCTTTGCATCAAGGAAGTTAATCAAAATTGATCAGGCCTTTTGTTGTGTTGCACAGATACCCCAGCAAATCTTTTGAGAATGGACTTCCTGAGCAAATTGCAAACATTGATTGCCTTCACAGAGGCAGGCATTCTATATTAAACCCCAGGGTTGTATCTGGTAAGGTAAGCAGTGCGTTTTCAGACCTATTGTAGCGACTGTTCGATTAGGGGGGTTCCTGTGCATAGAGCATTGTTTTTATATCGGGTGATCGTTTTGTTGAGTTGGGTCCAGGGGATCAGAAATCAGGCCTGAATTTGAATTTCTATTTCAGCCTAATGTGCCCCAGGAAATAATGCCAGACACTGTTGTTACAATTCTCTTAGAAGCTGTAGTAGTTAAGAAGAACAGCGTGGTTCTTTTAGGCACAAATGAGGAAGGTGGAGAGTGGCGCACAATTCTGTGCATCGATCTAACATTATTGCTAATGCACGTGTCTGACGATCAATTATTAGAAAACACTGAAGACACAGGAGAAATGGTCTTTGAAATTGGGGTGCCTTGCTAGATAACGATAGAGCAAAGGGAAGTATCACGGACCATGCTCATTTATTAAAGATACATTGGCCCTCATTACGACCCTGGCGGTAAGGGGTTTACGCCAGCGTTAGCTGCGCCGACCCCTTACCGCCAACTACGAGTTCCCAAAGCGCCATGGTCACTTTTCCGCCCGCTTTTTGCGGGCGTAAAAATCCATGGCGCTATGGGACCTTGGTGTTAATTACGCCACCGTAACGTACGGTGGCGTAATTAACGCCTTCCCCACTCCCATTGAGCCCTATGGGGCCGAAATGGGAATGGGGAAGGGTAAATGGGTCAATGGGGACTTACCGCCCCGCCAACCTCGGAATGGGGCTGTAAGTCCGCCATCCGCCATGGCGTAAACGGACTTTACGCCATGGCGGAAAAGTCCGTCGATGGCGGAAAAAATCCGCCAGGGTCGTAATGAGGGCCATTGTCTTTATTGGAAGGAGGATTGTGGAAAAGTGTCGGACCATTTGTGGACAAGAAATCCTCAAGATGTAGGGCCGCTAAAAAGTGTTGGTGCAGCAAGGATAAAATTGAAACCTGATGCAATGTTACCACAGGTTAAGCAGTACCCCCTGTCCAAGGAGGCAGACTAAGGGATTTATGAGACCCTTATGGCAGTGTTAAAGAACAGCATAATACAACCCTCAGTATCCCCTTGCAATACGGCTATCTATCCTGTGAAGAAGGTGAAGCGGTCCAGTTGGAGGATAGTCCAGGATTTGCCCCCACTCAATAATATTTTTGAGGCAGAATTTCCGGTGTTACCGAATCCTGCCACCATTCTCTGTAACATCCCTACTGGGTCGTCCCACTTCATGGTAGTTGATTTAAAGAATGCATTTTTCTCTGTTCCCTTACACCCCGGTTCTCAGTACCTCCAAGCATTTACATATCATGGTCAGCGATTCGAACACAGAAGGTTGACCCAGGGGTATTCCGTATCTCGGAGTATAAAAATCTTCAACCATTATGATGAGTTGGCCTGTGACATTGCATGTAAACCATGCAGTCTTTGCGATTCTAGAAAATCTAAATCCACATTGACGACTCAGAAAGTGTCAGGGTATGAGGTCATCTTATCAAATTCATCAATTCAAACCGTGCAATGTCAACTAGTAAATCCTGTGAAATTTGTAGCAGACCTGGTGAAGCCTAAGGATATTGTTCACGATTGTACCACTTATGAAGGTGAAGAGGAAGAGAGGGTAAATATGAAAGAGTATGCTCTGGAGGGGGTTGAGGTGATTTTTGTTGATGGGTCTTCAACCAACAACCAAGAGAAGGCAGAGAGGCATACGGGTGCAGCAGTCGTGGGCCTTGTAGATGGGGAGTACTGGGTCAGATTGAAGACATGGTTGCCTTCTCATTAGTCTGCACAAGCGATGGAACAGGTGGCACTTAGAGGTGCTAGAAATGTGTAAGGGGAAGGCGGTCACTGTTTATTCTGACTCCGCGTATGCCACCTTCACTGTCCATTCTGGGTTATCATGATGGCAGAGAAGAGGATTTAGGAGGTCTGATGGGTCCCCTGTCCAGCATGCTACACTGCTATCCCAGCTAATTGAAGCTTTAACCTTGCCAGCAGAGATAGTTCTAGTGAAGTGCACTGGCCACACTAAACACACTAATTCAATAGCTTTTGGAAAATATTATGCAGACAAGGGGGCAAAAGAGCAGCATATTTTTCTTTCACAGATTGCCAGAAAAAGAAAACCACGTCCCAACAAGTACAGTTACCAGCCCCGTACACTGCAGTCTCGGTGCTACAAATAATAGAAATACAGGGGAAAGCCCATAGAGAAGAACAGGAGCTCTGGAAAAAGAGAGGATGTGTTCTATCACCCACAGATTTGTTTGAAGACAGGAGGTGATGGGCAAGGTAGTAACACCTATAGAGCTGCTTCTTTTGGCCCTAGAGCGACTACTTACCCATCACATACTTCTCAATGACAAATCACAGCAGAGCTCCAGGAGGATTTGTTCATCCCTAACTTACAAGAACATGTAGGTAGATTCATAGGGAATTATGTAGTGTGCAAGGAGTTCAATCCTGGAAATACCATGAGGTCAGTGAGGTGGGTCTTGCCCAGGCCCTCAGGTCCATTCAAGCAGCTCCATATCAATTTTGTGGACATGATAAAGAGGTGCAGTAATTCCAGATAGCTTATTGTGGTAGCTTGTCCAGTTTCCCAGTGGCTTGAGGTTAGTCCCTGCGTACACCCGAATGCTAAATCAGCGGTGAGATTTCTGGTAAGAGAGGTATATCCGAGGTGGGTAATATGTGAAGTTCTAAAATCTGACAACGGAGGCCACTTCTTTAATGCCAGAAATCACTTTGCTGCTAGAAATGAAACATCGGTTATGATTGGTGTACCACTGGCAGGCCAACAGGGTCGTGGAGATGCTCAATGGGATTCTTAAGGCCTGGTTAACCAAATTTTGTGCAGAGTTAGATAAATCCTGGCTCACCTGCCTTCCACCAGCTTTTTTTTACATACAAAATCAGCCAGGGAACGACCACCATTTAAGCCCTCATGAAATTGTGACTAGGCGTAGGCTACATACACCTCTCTCACCTACACCTATGACATGAGATGCACACAAGACTGCATCGGTTTTAGGGGAGGAGTTCAAGGAGTATCTTACAGCATTAACAAAAATTGTTAAGATGATATCATCACTAGTTGTGTCTTCTCACCAACAGACAACAGGAGAAAGCGGCAAGACTACTGACGATCAACACAGACACAGCTTCTTTGTGGGGACAGAGTCTACATCTGCACCTTCGTACTGCCGTGAAGGTGGAGGAGATAAGAGTTGGATCCACCTAAAAGACACTCAAAGGGATACCGGCAACCCTAAACCCGCACGGGAGCAGATGCAGGCATAAAAGTTAAGTACACCCTATGGATTCACCATTAGTTTCAGTGTGAGGCAGGGTGCCGATGGAGATCTGGAGTTTAAATTAAATAATTTGTGTATAACAAAAGGAATGTTTATGATTGTAAATTGTGTAACAATTAATGTTTTTTTGATTATTTCGTCCTTGGTTCATCATGTCTCAAGGTGACAAATGGAAAGCAATTACAATTGTCTAATCTTATGAAGTATAAGAAGAAAATGGTAAGAAGAAAAAAAATATGGACAATGATTTTTTTGATAATAATGATGATAAGTTAAATCCCATAATGGATGCACATGGTTTCACAGCTGATAATTTATGGTACAGCCATATGAGGAAGTTGGGAGAGAGAGATCCGTAGGATATTGGTACATCTGCTCTCTCATTCCCTATGTTTCTGGCATTCCTAGGGTGTTTATTCCAAATGAAATGGTGATATCAGATGTGCTATGCCAAGTGCAATTAGCCCTGTGCATGGTTTGAGGGCAGTTTAAATGGCAGTCAAATACAGTATTAGTTATACCCTGTGATGAGGACCGTTCAATGGTCGAATGGGCAGAGCACAAAAATATTAGGTGTTACCAAGGAGTTCAACTGATTTTGGAAGGAGCCATTATTTCTAAAAAGTGGGAGCAAGGGGCACAGAGCTGTAGGAAATGGGGGAATTTTCAGAAGAAAGGGTGACACAAATAAAAAAAGAGTGTGGAACAGTATGGAAATAAGAATTGCAGCATCTGACGCGGCTCAAAGAACCAGAAAAATCCAGTTAAGATACAGACACTTACACATTTTTCTCTATGTTTTAAGGGTGATGACAGGGTGCCCCGGTGGCACTAATGGGAACTGCAGTAACACTCTGCGAATTGTGGATTTGGCTGGAATTAGAGCTGCCATTCTCGACAATTTCTAGATCTGTGGACAGCGTGCATACAGGTAGTTGCCTCCAGCCTGGCGAGGTGTGTGCAGTCTCTCAATCCTTCATGTGCCTGTCCTTTTAATCCCTGAAGAGCATTTAAATCTGGTTCATCCAATGCCTGAAATAACATCCTTGTCCCCTGTTCCCTTCATCACCGCATAAGGACAAATAGGAGACTATTCTTGATGGAGGAAATCCCAGACAATAACCCTTGCTCTTTGGAATACTTCCAACTCAGGGTTTAGTGCCATCAATGAATAATTGTGGGCAGTGAGGCTCATAACATTGCAACACCTGTACATAACTGACCTCTTGTCGGCAATGGAGGGCAGGGTATGCAGGAAAATAGGGAGTATCTGCTGTACATTTGTGCTTCCAAATGACACCTAGAATGGCACGCTCACCAGAACTATCGCTGGTCTGCATAAACTGACAGAGGTCATGGAAACGGATCACCAACGACTCATTGATAGACTCTTTGTTTGCTTGGGTACCTTCCACCATGAGCCTTTGATGAAGGTTTTGATGCCTATTTTTGTATTTTTACTTAATCTTTTTTGTTGCTGTCAGTTAATTTTACATTGTTGCTCTGCCCAGGTACCAACAGTTGTGGCCATGATGATCGTAACTCTGTCCAAGACTAGGGCCACCACTACTTCATCCTGTACAAGTACTCAAACTGAAGTTGTTTTGTTTCCCACACCAAATTGGCATGCTTGTGTGAAGGGGGCAGATTGTGGAAATGGTGGGAGGATGAGTCAGGTTGATTCATTGGAGGAATATTCCCATATTAAGACCGGGATGAGAGGTGGTTGTAGAGATGTTGCCCAAGAAGATGATTATGATTTGTTACTTGAGGAATTTCGGGGTGGTTGAAGAGGGTCCCTTCTATTATGAGGAATTCATGTTGCGAGTGCCATGTTGATGACTGGGGGTGCAGCAACCTTAGCGCGGTTTACTTTTTGTTCAGAACTGATAAAATATTGCCATGCATGCATGCAGAAAGATGAAATATCAGTTCTTCCAAATTTAAAAACATACATGTACCTTGATATAGATACATGGGCAATTCATTAATCTTAATATAAGTGACCTTTTACAATGAATCAGAACATAGTGGTTAGGGGTCACTTGCAAAATGCACTTTTGAATGAGTAATCCCAAACTTTTGCGGTCGGCATCTGCAGAAATAGCCTTGGGGTTATGATCTGAAAAGTCTTGTAGATAGTAGATATAATCTCCTGATGTTTGAGATCGTCACTAAAAAAGAGTTTTTTTGTTTATTCTGGTCAGTAGTAAAACACAGGATAAGCTAGATGCCTAAAGCTATTGAGGAGTTTCAATTTGTGCGATAAAAAGTAGTGGGAGCCTTGCAGATTGGAAAAGTTGCAAGGGAACAGATGTACAGGGTAATTCATAGAATTCAGCGCACAAGTGGCGCAAGCAGTTGGCGCACAGTGTGCGTGTGTGACTTTCTGCGCCAGCTGCGTGAGCTAAAATCCATTTCTGCGCACAGCGTATTCATGGATTCTAGCTTCCAAAACCAGCCATGGCACAGAGTGGTGCAGCGACCCTGCAGCAGTGCCAGTTACACCCCAACTCCTCCCTGTGCGCCATGCACAGCGCAAGAATCCCATACATGGCGGACAGTCCCCCAACCACGAAAACGCCTGTAAAATTCCCCGCGCATCCCTCCGAATACACATAACTCCAACCCCCCTGCCATGTCACCAGGCAAAGGTTTTCTCATAGTTATGCCTTGAACATACGTGGCTTGCCACAAACATGAATGGAACAAGAGCAAGCAGCGACAAACAAACATAAGCATCTCTGATACTATTTATGTGAAACTGCACCCTCAAATGTTTTAATGTTCAGAGCGCTAGGATTCCTCTTCCTGCGGATTGCCCAGCATGAGTTCATGAGACTCCCTTCTGCAGGGACACACACGTGCAGAATTCCATACACGTGGTACAAGTCTTACAGCATGCGGATATGAACTGCTCAAAGAACAACACCCTGTGTGAGTCACAGCATAATAATGACTGAATGTTCACACCAATCATGCTCACTCTCCCAGTAGCACTTAACTGAACTGGGGGTGCTCACCGGCACCACCCCAGGCAATGCTTAATCCCACATTGTACGGAACACACCGCCGTAATTTGGTTTGTGCCCCAATGAGGAATGGATCCTTCCTGGAGCAGGACACCTCACTGCATGGCCCGTGTCCTGCACAACGACTTCAAGAACGCCTCCACACCTGCTCTCCTCCGGCCAGTGCCTGCCACGCCAACAATCACAAACAGGCAGCACGGACCAGAGAGGGTCTTAAATAGCGTGAGTGAGCCTGCGCACACGCCATCCCAACTGCCTACCAAGGCTCATGGTAAATGTAGTTTTCGGCCCGTTTTTGCAGGGGAGCACTTTCCTGGGCCACTTTGCAGCCTATGCAGCCCCTTTTTCCTTACACGCAGGAACTACCATGTCTTGTACTAAGGAAGGTGAGTTCACCTTGTCAGGCAAAACAATGGAAATGCAGGGTTTCTCTTGGGCAGTCCTGTCGGTTTCTTTTACTGAAAATCTTTGCATCAAGGAAGTTAATCAAAATTGATCAGGCCTTTTGTTGTGTTGCACAGATACCCCAGCAAATCTTTTGAGAATGGACTTCCTGAGCACATTGCAAACATTGATTGCCTTCACAGAGGCAGGCATTCTATATTAAACCCCAGGGTTGTATCTGGTAAGGTAAGCAGTGCGTTTTCAGACCTATTGTAGCGACTGTTCGATTAGGGGGGTTCCTGTGCATAGAGCATTGTTTTTATATCGGGTGATCGTTTTGTTGAGTTGGGTCCAGGGGATCAGAAATCAGGCCTGAATTTGAATTTTTATTTCAGCCTAATGTGCCCCAGGAAATAATGCCAGACACTGTTGTTACAATTCTCTTAGAAGCTGTAGTAGTTAAGAAGAACAGCGTGGTTCTTTTAGGCACAAATGAGGAAGGTGGAGAGTGGCGCACAATTCTGTGCATCGATCTAACATTATTGCTAATGCACGTGTCTGACGATCAATTATTAGAAAACACTGAAGACACAGGAGAAATGGTCTTTGAAATTGGGGTGCCTTGCTAGATAACGATAGAGCAAAGGGAAGTATCACGGACCATGCTCATTTATTAAAGATACATTGGCCCTCATTACGACCCTGGCGGTAAGGGGTTTACGGCAGCGTTAGCTGCGCCGACCCCTTACCGCCAACTACGAGTTCCCAAAGCGCCATGGTCACTTTTCCGCCCGCTTTTTGCGGGCGTAAAAATCCATGGCGCTATGGGACCTTGGTGTTAATTACGCCACCGTAATGTACGGTGGCGTAATTAACGCCTTCCCCACTCCCATTGAGCCCTATGGGGCCGAAATGGGAATGGGGAAGGGTAAATGGGTCAATGGGGACTTACCGCCCCGCCAACCTCGGAATGGGGCGGTAAGTCCGCCATCCGCTATGGCGTAAACGGACTTTACGCCATGGCGGAAAAGTCCGTCGATGGCGGAAAAAATCCGCCAGGGTCGTAATGAGGGCCATTGTCTTTATTGGAAGGAGGATTGTGGAAAAGTGTCGGACCATTTGTGGACAAGAAATCCTCAAGATGTAGGGCCGCTAAAAAGTGTTGGTGCAGCAAGGATAAAATTGAAACCTGATGCAATGTTACCACAGGTTAAGCAGTACCCCCTGTCCAAGGAGGCAGACTAAGGGATTTATGAGACCCTTATGGTAGTGTTAAAGAACAGCATAATACAACCCTCAGTATCCCCTTGCAATACGGCTATCTATCCTGTGAAGAAGGTGAAGCGGTCCAGTTGGAGGATAGTCCAGGATTTGCCCCCACTCAATAATATTTTTGAGGCAGAATTTCCGGTGTTACCGAATCCTGCCACCATTCTCTGTAACATCCCTACTGGGTCGTCCCACTTCATGGTAGTTGATTTAAAGAATGCATTTTTCTCTGTTCCCTTACACCCCGGTTCTCAGTACCTCCAAGCATTTACATATCATGGTCAGCGATTCGAACACAGAAGGTTGACCCAGGGGTATTCCGTATCTCGGAGTATAAAAATCTTCAACCATTATGATGAGTTGGCCTGTGACATTGCATGTAAACCATGCAGTCTTTGCGATTCTAGAAAATCTAAATCCACATTGACGACTCAGAAAGTGTCAGGGTATGAGGTCATCTTATCAAATTCATCAATTCAAACCGTGCAATGTCAACTAGTAAATCCTGTGAAATTTGTAGCAGACCTGGTGAAGCCTAAGGATATTGTTCACGATTGTACCACTTATGAAGGTGAAGAGGAAGAGAGGGTAAATATGAAAGAGTATGCTCTGGAGGGGGTTGAGGTGATTTTTGTTGATGGGTCTTCAACCAACAACCAAGAGAAGGCAGAGAGGCATACGGGTGCAGCAGTCGTGGGCCTTGTAGATGGGGAGTACTGGGTCAGATTGAAGACATGGTTGCCTTCTCATTAGTCTGCACAAGCGATGGAACAGGTGGCACTTAGAGGTGCTAGAAATGTGTAAGGGGAAGGCGGTCACTGTTTATTCTGACTCCGCGTATGCCTCCTTCACTGTCCATTCTGGGTTATCATGATGGCAGAGAAGAGGATTTAGGAGGTCTGATGGGTCCCCTGTCCAGCATGCTACACTGCTATCCCAGCTAATTGAAGCTTTAACCTTGCCAGCAGAGATAGTTCTAGTGAAGTGCACTGGCCACACTAAACACACTAATTCAATAGCTTTTGGAAAATATTATGCAGACAAGGGGGCAAAAGAAGCAGCATATTTTTCTTTCACAGATTGCCAGAAAAAGAAAACCACGTCCCAACAAGTACAGTTACCAGCCCCGTACACTGCAGTCTCGGTGCTACAAATAATAGAAATACAGGGGAAAGCCCATAGAGAAGAACAGGAGCTCTGGAAAAAGAGAGGATGTGTTCTATCACCCACAGATTTGTTTGAAGACAGGAGGTGATGGGCAAGGTAGTAACACCTATAGAGCTGCTTCTTTTGGCCCTAGAGCGACTAATTACCCATCACATACTTCTCAATGACAAATCACAGCAGAGCTCCAGGAGGATTTGTTCATCCCTAACTTACAAGAACATGTAGGTAGATTCATAGGGAATTATGTAGTGTGCAAGGAGTTCAATCCTGGAAATACCATGAGGTCAGTGAGGTGGGTCTTGCCCAGGCCCTCAGGTCCATTCAAGCAGCTCCATATCAATTTTGTGGACATGATAAAGAGGTGCAGTAATTCCAGATAGCTTATTGTGGTAGCTTGTCCAGTTTCCCAGTGGCTTGAGGTTAGTCCCTGCGTACACCCGAATGCTAAATCAGCGGTGAGATTTCTGGTAAGAGAGGTATATCCGAGGTGGGTAATATATGAAGTTCTAAAATCTGACAACGGAGGCCACTTCTTTAATGCCAGAAATCACTTTGCTGCTAGAAATGAAACATCGGTTATGCTTGGTGTACCACTGGCAGGCCAACAGGGTCGTGGAGATGCTCAATGGGATTCTTAAGGCCTGGTTAACCAAATTTTGTGCAGAGTTAGATAAATCCTGGCTCACCTGCCTTCCACCAGCTTTGTTTTACATACAAAATCAGCCAGGGAACGACCACCATTTAAGCCCTCATGAAATTGTGACTAGGCGTAGGCTACATACACCTCTCTCACCTACACCTATGACATGAGATGCACACAAGACTGCATCGGTTTTAGGGGAGGAGTTCAAGGAGTATCTTACAGCATTAACAAAAATTGTTAAGATGATATCATCACTAGTTGTGTCTTCTCACCAACAGACAACAGGAGAAAGCGGCAAGACTACTGACGATCAACACAGATACAGCTTCTTTGTGGGGACAGAGTCTACATCTGCACCTTCGTACTGCCGTGAAGGTGGAGGAGATAAGAGTTGGATCCACCTAAAAGACACTCAAAGGGATACCGGCAACCCTAAACCCGCACGGGAGCAGATGCAGGCATAAAAGTTAAGTACACCCTATGGATTCACCATTAATTTCAGTGTGAGGCAGGGTGCCGATGGAGATCTGGAGTTTAAATTAAATAATTTGTGTATAACAAAAGGAATGTTTATGATTGTAAATTGTGTAACAATTAATGTTTTTTTGATTATTTCGTCCTTGGTTCATCATGTCTCAAGGTGACAAATGGAAAGCAATTACAATTGTCTAATCTTATGAAGTATAAGAAGAAAATGGTAAGAAGAAAAAAAATATGGACAATGATTTTTTTGATAATAATGATGATAAGTTAAATCCCATAATGGATGCACATGGTTTCACAGCTGATAATTTATGGTACAGCCATATGAGGAAGCTGGGGAGAGAGAGATCCGTAGGATATTGGTACATCTGCTCTCTCATTCCCTATGTTTCTGGCATTCCTAGGGTGTTTATTCCAAATGAAATGGTGATATCAGATGTGCTATGCCAAGTGCAATTAGCCCTGTGCATGGTTTGGGGGCAGTTTAAATGGCAGTCAAATACAGTATTAGTTATACCCTGTGATGAGGACCGTTCAATGGTCGAATGGGCAGAGCACAAAAATATTAGGTGTTACCAAGGAGTTCAACTGATTTTGGAAGGAGCCATTATTTCTAAAAAGTGGGAGCAAGGGGCACAGAGATGTAGGAAATGGGGGAATTTTCAGAAGAAAGGGTGACACAAATAAAAAAAGAGTGTGGAACAGTATGGAAATAAGAATTGCAGCATCTGACGCGGCTCAAAGAACCAGAAAAATCCAGTTAAGATACAGACACTTACACATTTTTCTCTATGTTTTAAGGGTGATGACAGGGTGCCCCGGTGGCACTAATGGGAACTGCAGTAACACTCTGCGAATTGTGGATTTGGCTGGAATTAGAGCTGCCATTCTCGACAATTTCTAGATCTGTGGACAGCGTGCATACAGGTAGTTGCCTCCAGCCTGGCGAGGTGTGTGCAGTCTCTCAATCCTTCATGTGCCTGTCCTTTTAATCCCTGAAGAGCATTTAAATCTGGTTCATCCAATGCCTGAAATAACATCCTTGTCCCCTGTTCCCTTCATCACCGCATAAGGACAAATAGGAGACTATTCTTGATGGAGGAAATCCCAGACAATAACCCTTGCTCTTTGGAATACTTCCAACTCAGGGTTTAGTGCCATTAATGAATAATTGTGGGCAGTGAGGCTCATAACATTGCAACACCTGTACATAACTGACCTCTTGTCGGCAATGGAGGGCAGGGTATGCAGGAAAATAGGGAGTATCTGCTGTACATTTGTGCTTCCAAATGACACCTAGAATGGCACGCTCACCAGAACTATCGCTGGTCTGCATAAACTGACAGAGGTCATGGAAACGGATCACCAACGACTCATTGATAGACTCTTTGTTTGCTTGGGTACCTTCCACCATGAGCCTTTGATGAAGGTTTTGATGCCTATTTTTGTATTTTTACTTAATCTTTTTTGTTGCTGTCAGTTAATTTTACATTGTTGCTCTGCCCAGGTACCAACAGTTGTGGCCATGATGATCGTAACTCTGTCCAAGACTAGGGCCACCACTACTTCATCCTGTACAAGTACTCAAACTGAAGTTGTTTTGTTTCCCACACCAAATTGGCATGCTTGTGTGAAGGGGGCAGATTGTGGAAATGGTGGGAGGATGAGTCAGGTTGATTCATTGGAGGAATATTCCCATATTAAGACCGGGATGAGAGGTGGTTGTAGAGATGTTGCCCAAGAAGATGATTATGATTTGTTACTTGAGGAATTTCGGGGTGGTTGAAGAGGGTCCCTTCTATTATGAGGAATTCATGTTGCGAGTGCCATGTTGATGACTGGGGGTGCAGCAACCTTAGCGCGGTTTACTTTTTGTTCAGAACTGATAAAATATTGCCATGCATGCATGCAGAAAGATGAAATATCAGTTCTTCCAAATTTAAAAACATACATGTACCTTGATATAGATACATGGGCAATTCATTAATCTTAATATAAGTGACCTTTTACAATGAATCAGAACATAGTGGTTAGGGGTCACTTGCAAAATGCACTTTTGAATGAGTAATCCCAAACTTTTGCGGTCGGCATCTGCAGAAATAGCCTTGGGGTTATGATCTGAAAAGTCTTGTAGATAGTAGATATAATCTCCTGATGTTTGAGATCGTCACTAAAAAAGAGTTTTTTTGTTTATTCTGGTCAGTAGTAAAACACAGGATAAGCTAGATGCCTAAAGCTATTGAGGAGTTTCAATTTGTGCGATAAAAAGTAGTGGGAGCCTTGCAGATTGGAAAAGTTGCAAGGGAACAGATGTACAGGGTAATTCATAGAATTCAGCGCACAAGTGGCGCAAGCAGTTGGCGCACAGTGTGCGTGTGTGACTTTCTGCGCCAGCTGCGTGAGCTAAAATCCATTTCTGCGCACAGCGTATTCATGGATTCTAGCTTCCAAAACCAGCCATGGCACAGAGTGGTGCAGCGACCCTGCAGCAGTGCCAGTTACACCCCAACTCCTCCCTGTGCGCCATGCACAGCGCAAGAATCCCATACATGGCGGACAGTCCCCCAACCACGAAAACGCCTGTAAAATTCCCCGCGCATCCCTCCGAATACACATACCCCGCTGCACAGGGAGTCTCACAAGCGATTGGAGCGGGGTACGTTTATAACTGGGGTTCGCGGGAAGTTTCACACGCGATTGGAGCGGGGTACGTGTATTTCGGGGGTGCGCGGAAAGTTTCACACACGATTGGAGCGGGGTACGTGTATTTCAGGGGTGCGCGGGAAGTTTCACACATGATAGGCCCTGTGCGAGTGGGGCACCTGCATTACTTGGGTGCGTGGGAACTTTCACATGCGATAGGCCCTGTGCTAGTGGGGTACGTGTATTTCGGGGTTTCGCAGGAAGTTTCACACGAGGTTGGAGCAGGCTACGTGTATTTGTGGGTGCGCTGGAAGTTTCACACGCGATTGGAGCGGGGTACGTGTATAACTGGGGTTCGGGGGAATTTTCACATGCGATTGGAGCGGGGTACGTGTATAACTGGGGTGCGCGGGAAGTTTCACACGTGATTGGAGCAGGGTACGTGTATTACTGGGGTTCGCTGGAAGTTTCACACGCAATAGGCCGTGTGCGAGTGGGGTATGTGTATTACTGGGGTGCGCGGGAACTTTCACATGCGATTGGAGCAGGGCACGTGTATTTCAGGGGTGCGCTGGAACTTTCACACATGATAGGCCCTGTGCGAGTGGGGTACGTGTATTACTGGGGTGTGCGAGAAGTTTCACACACGATTGGCCCAGTGCAAGCGGGGTACGTGTATTACGGGGGTGCGCGGGAAGTTTCACAAGCGATTACGCTGTCAGAGCAGTGTACGTGTATGCAGTGGGGTGCGAGTGGAGTCCCACATGTGAATTAGCACTGTAGGTCCTCCCAGGTGTCCCCTCTACCCCCTCCACGGCCCCTGCAGGCAGACCACACCACAGGGGACTACCCTGCACCCCTGGTCATGTGCCGCAGCCAGTCCATCCACCATGGGCATGCCCCCCAGCCAGGCCACATGTCACCTTGCACTAGGGATCACCAACTCATGTCCCCCAGCAACCCCACCCCCCAGCAGTCAGGGGCACCTGCTTGCAGGCCCCCACTCATGTCCCACTAATGTCCCCCAGCATCCCCACCCCCCAGCAGTCAGGGGCACCTGCCAGCAGGCCCCCACTCATGTCCCACTCATGTCCCCCAGCACCCCACCCCCCACCAGTCAGGGGCACCTGCCAGCAGGACCCCACGCATGTCCACCAGCACCCCCACCCCCAGCAGTCAGGGGCACCTGCTAGCAGGCCCCCACTCATGTCCCCCAGCACCCCTACCCTCCAGCGGTCAGGGGCACCTGCCAGCAGGCCCCCACTCATGTCCCACTCATGTCCCCTAGCACCCGCACCCCCCAGCAGTCAGGGGCACCTGCCAGCAGGCCCCCACTCATGTCCCACTCATGTCCCCCAGCACCCCCACCCCCCAGAAGTCAGGGGCACCTGCCAGCAGGCCCCCACTCATGTCCCATTCATGTCCACCAGCACCTCCACCCCCAGCAGTCAGGGGCACCTGCCAGCAGGCCCCCACTCATGTCACCCAGCACCCCCACCCCCCAGCAGTCAGGGGCACCTGCCGGCAGGCCCCCACTCATGTCCCACTCATGTCCACCCCCCAGCAGTCAGGGGCACCTGCCGGCAGGCCCCCACTCATGTCCCACTCATGGCCACCAGCACCCCCACCCCCCAGCAGTCAGGGGAACCTGACAGCAGGCCCCCACTCATGTCCCCCAGCATCCCCACGCCCCAGCAGCCAGGGGCACCTGCCAGCAGGCCCCCACTCATGTCCCACTCATGTCCCTCAGCACCCCCAACCCCCAGCTGTCAGGGGCACCTGCCAGAAGGCCCCCACTCATGCCCACCAGCACCCCCACCCCTCAGCAGTAAGGGGCACCTGCCAGAAGGCCCCCACTCATGTACCCCTCATGTCCCCCAGCACCCCCACCCCCAGCAGTCAGAGGCACCTGCCAGCAGGCCCCCACTCATGTCCCACTCATGTCCACCAGCACCCCCAAGCCCCAGCAGTCAGGGGCACCTGCCAGCAGGCCCCCACTCATGTCCCCCAGCACCCCCACCCTCCAGCAGTCAGGGGCACCTGGCAGCAGGCCCCCACTCATGTCCCCCAGCACCCCCACCCCCCAGCAGTCAGGGGCACCTGCCAGCAGGCCCCCACTCATGTCCACCAGCACCCCACCCCCCAGCAGTCAGGAGAACCTGCCAGCAGGGCCCCACTCATGTCCCCCAGCACCCCCATCCCCCAGCAGTCAGGGGCACCAGCCAGCAGGCCCCCACTCATGTCCCACTCATGTCCCCCAGCACCACCACCCCCAGCAGTCATGGGCACCTGCCAGTAGCCCCCCACTCATGTCCCCATCACCCCCACCCCCCAGCAGTCAGGGACACCTACCAGCAGGCCCCCACGCATGTCCTCCAGCACCCCCACCCGCCCAGCAGTCAGGGGCACCTGCCAGCAGGCCCCCACTCATGTCCCCCAGCACCCCCACCCCCCAGCTGTCAGGAGCACTAGCCAGCAGGCCCCCACTCATGTCCCCCAGTACCCCCACCCCCCAGCAGTCAGGGGCACCTGCCAGCAGGCCCCGACTCATGTCCCACTCATGTCCCCCAGCACCCCACCCCCCAGCAGTCAGGGGTACCTGCCAGCAGGCTCCCAGTCATGTCCCCCAGCACTCCCACCCCCAGCAGTCAGGGGAACGTGCCAGCTGGCCCCCACTCATGTCCCCCAGCATCCCCACGCCCCAGCAGTCAGGGGCACCTGCCAGCAGGCCCCCACTCATGTCCCACTCATGTCCCCCAGCACCCCCACCCCCCGGCAGTCAGAGGCACCTGCCAGCAGGCCCCCACTCATGCCCACCAGCACCCCCACCCCTCAGCAGTCAGGGGCACCTGCCAGCAGGCCCCCACTCATGTACCCCTCATGTCCCCCAGCACCCCCACCCCCCAGCAGTCAGAGGCACCTGCCAGCAGGCCCACACTCATGTCCCACTCATGTCCACCAGCACCCCCAAGCCCCAGCAGTCAGGGGCACCTGCCAGCAGGCCCCCACTCATGTCCCCCAGCACCCCCACCCTCCAGCAGTCAGGGGCACCTGCCAGCAGGCCCCCATTCATGTCCCCCACCCCCCAGCAGTCAGGGGCACCTGCCAGCAGGCCCCCATTCATATCCCCCAGCACCCCCATCCCCCAGCAGTCAGGGGCACCTGCCAGCAGAGCCCCACTCATGTCCCCCAGCACCCCCATCCCCCAGCAGTCAGGGGCACCTGCCAGCAGGTACCCACTCATGTCCCACTCATGTCCCCCAGCACCCCCACCCCCAGCAGTCAGGGGCACCTGCCAGCAGGCCCCCACTCATGTCCCCCATCACCCCCACCCCTCAGCAGTCAGGGGCACCTGCCAGCAGGCCCCCACTCATGTCCCCCAGCACCCCCACCCCCCAGCTGTCAGGGGCACCAGCCAGCAGGCCCCCACTCATGTCCCCCAGCACCTCCACCCCCCAGCAGTCAGGGGCACCTGCCAGCAGGCCCCCACTCATGTCCCACTCATGTCCCCCAGCACTCTCACCCCCAGCAGTCAGGGGAACGTGCCAGCAGGCCCCCACTCATGTCCCCCAGCATCCCCACGCCCCAGCAGTCAGGGGCTCCTGCCAGCAGGCCCCCAATCATGTCTCACTCATGTCCCCCAGCACCCCCACCCCCCAGCAGTCAGGGGCACCTGCCAGCAAGCACCCACCCATGTCCCACTCATGTCCCCCAGGACCCCCACCCCCAGCAGTCAGGGGCACCTGCCAGCAGGCCCCCACTCATGCCCACCAGCACCCCCACCCCCAAGCAGTCAGGGGCACCTGCCAGCAGGCCCCCACTCATGTACCACCCATGTCCCCCACCACCCCCACCCCCCAGCAGTCAGGGGCACCTGCCAGCAGGCCCCCACTCATGTCCCACTCATGTCCACCAGCACCCCCACGCCCCAGCAGTCAGGGGCACCTGCCAGCAGGCCCCCACTCATGTCCCCAGCACCCCCACCCTCCAGCAGTCAGGGACACCTGCCAGCAGGCCCCCACTCATGTTCACCAGCACCCCCACCCCCCAGCAGTCAGGGGAACCTGCCAGCAGGCCCCCACTCATGTCTGCCAGCACCCACATCCCCCAGCAGTCAGGGGCACCTGCCAGCAGGCCCCCACTCATGTACCACTCATGTCCCCCACCACCCCCACCCCCCAGCAGTCAGGGGCACCTGCCAGCAGGCCCCCACTCATGTCCCACTCATGTCCACCAGCACCCCCACGCCCCAGCAGTCAGGGGCACCTGCCAGCAGGCCCCCACTCATGTCCCCCAGCACCCCCACCCTCCAGCAGTCAGGGACACCTGCCAGCAGGCCCCCACTCATGTTCACCAGCACCCCCACCCCCCAGCAGTCAGAGGCACCTGCCAGCAGGCCCCCACTCATGTCCCCCAGCACCCCCACCCCCCAGCAGTCAGGGTCACCTGCCAGCAGGCCCCCACTCATGTCCCACTCATGTCCCCCAGCACCCCCACCCCCCAGCAGTCAGGGGCACCTGCCAGCAGGCTCCCACTCATGTCTCCCAGCACTCCCACCCCCCAGCAGTCAGGGGCACCTGCCAGCAGGCCCCCACTCATGTCCCCCAGCACCCCCATCCCCCAGCAGTCAGGGGCACCTGCCAGCAGGCCCCCACTCATGTCCACCAGCACCCCCACCCCCCAGCAGTCAGGGGCACCTGCCAGCAGGCCCCCACTCGTGTCCCCCAGCACCCCACCCCCCAGCAGTCAGGGGCACCTGCCAGCAGGCCCCCACTCATGTGCCCCAGCACCCCCACCCTCCAGCAGTCAGGGGCACCTGCCAGCAGGTCCCCAATCATGTCCCACTCATGTCCACCAGCACCCCCACCCCCCAGCAGTCAGGGGCACCTGCCAGCAGGCCCCCACTCATGTCCCCCAGCACCCCCACCCTCCAGCAGTCAGGGGCACCTGCCAGCAGGCCCACACTCATGTCCATCTCATGCCCCCAGTGCCCCCACCCCCCAGCAGTCAGGGGATCCTGCCAGCAGGCCCCCACTCATGTCCCACTCATGTCCCCCAGCACCCCCACCCCCAAGCAGTCAGGGGCACCTGCCAGCAGGCCCCCACTCATGTCCCCCAGCACACCCACCTCCCAGCAGTCAGGGGCACCTGCCAGCAGGCCCCCATTCATGTCCCACTCATGTCCCCCAGCACCCCCACCCCCCAGCAGTCAGGGGCACCTGCCAGCAAGCCTCCACTCATGTCCACCAGCACCCCCACCCCCCAGCAGTCAGGGGCACCTGCCAGCAGGCCCCCACTCATGTTCACCAGCACCCCCACCCCCCAGCAGTCAGGGGAACCTGCCAGCAGGCCCCCACTCATGTCTGCCAGCACCCCCATCCCCCAGCAGTCAGGGGCACCTGCCAGCAGTCCCCCACTCATGTCCCACTCATGTCCCCCAGCACCCCCACCCCCAGCAGTCAGGGGCACCTGCCAGCAGGCCCCCACTCATGTCCCCGATCACCCCCACCCCCCAGAAGTCAGGGGCACCTGCCAGCAGGCCCCCACGCATGTCCTCCAGCACCCCCACCCACCCAGCAGTCAGGGGCACCTGCCAGCAGGCCCCCACTCATGTCCCCCAGCACCCCCCCCAGCGGTCAGGGGCACGTGCCAGCAGGCCCCCACTCATGTCCCCCAGCACCCCCACCCTCCAGCAGTCAGGGGCACCTGCCAGCAGGCCCCCAATCATGTCCCATTCATGTCCACCAGCACCCCCACCCCCCAGCAGTCAGGGGCACCTGCCAGCAGGCCCCCACTCATGTCCCCCAGCACCCCCACCCTCCAGCAGTCAGGGGCACCTGCCAGCAGGCCCCCACTCATGTCCCACTCATGTCCCCCAGCACCCCCAACCCCCAGCAGTCAGGGGCACATGCCAGCAGGCCCCACTCATGTCCCCCAGCACCCCCACCCCCAGCAGTCAGGGGCACCTGCCAGCAGGCCCCCACTCATGTCCCACTCATGTCCACCAGCACCCCCACCCCCCAGCAGTCAGGGGAACCTGCCAGCAGGCCCCCATTCATGTCCCCCAGCACCCCCACATCCCAGCAGTCAGGGGCACCTGCCAGCAGGCCCCCACTCATGTCCCACTCATGTCCCCCAGCACCCCCACCCCCAAGCAGTCAGGGGCACCTGCCAGCAGGCCCCCACTCATGTCCCCCAGCACACCCACCTCCCAGCAGTCAGGGGCACCTGCCAGCAGGCCCCCATTCATGTCCCACTCATGTCCCCCAGCACCCCCACCCCCCAGCAGTCAGGGGCACCTGCCAGCAAGCCTCCACTCATGTCCACCAGCACCCCCACCCCCCAGCAGTCAGGGGCACCTGCCAGCAGGCCCCCACTCATGTCCCCCAGCACCCCCACCCCCCAGCAGTCAGGGGCACCATCCAGCAGGCCCCCACTCATGTACCACTCATGTCCCCCAACACCACCACCCCCCAGCAGTCAGGGGCACCTGCCAGCAGGCCCCCACTCATGTCCCACTCATGTCCACCAGCACCCCCACCCCCAGCAGTCAGGGGCTCCTGCCAGCAGGCCCCCACTCATGTCCCCCAGCACCCCCACCGCCAGCAGTCAGGGGCACCTGCCAGCAGGCCCCCACTCATGTCCCCCAGCACACCCACCCCCCAGCAGTCAGGGGCACCTGCCAGCAGGCCCCCATTCATGTCCCACTCATGTCCCCCAGCACCCCCACCCCCCAGCAGTCAGGGGCACCTGCCAGCAGGCCCCCACTCATGTCCCACTCATGTCCACCAGCATCCCCACCCCCAGCAGTCAGGGGCACCTGCCAGCAGGCGCCCACTCATGTCCCACTCATGTCCACCAGCACCCCCACCCCCAGCAGTCAGGGGCTCCTGCCAGCAGGCCCCCACTCATGTCCCCCAGCACCCCCACCGCCAGCAGTCAGGGGCACCTGCCAGCAGGCCCTCACTCATGTCCCCCAGCACACCCACCCCCCAGCAGTCAGGGGCACCTGCCAGCAGGCCCCCATTCATGTCCCACTCATGTCCCGCAGCACCCCCACCCCCCAGCAGTCAGGGGCACCTGCCAGCAGGCCCCCACTCATGTCCCACTCATGTCCACCAGCACCCCCACCCCCAGCAGTCAGGGGCACCTGCCAGCAGGCCCCCAATCATGTCCCCCAGCACCCCCACCCCCAGCAGTCAGGGGCACCTGCCAGCAGGCCCCCACTCATGTCCCCCAGCACACCCACCCCCCAGCAGTCAGGGGCACCTACCAGCAGGCCCCCATTCATGTCCCACTCATGTCCCCCAGCACCCCCACCCCCCAGCAGTCAGGGGCACCTGCCAGCAGGCCCCCACTCATGTCCCACTCATGTCCACCAGCACCCCCACCCCCAGCAGTCAGGGGCACCTGCCAGCAAGCCCCCACTCATGTCCCCCAGCACCCCCACCCCCAGCAGTCTGGGGCACCTGCCAGCAGGCCCCCACTCATGTCCCCAGCACACCCACCCCCCAGCAGTCAGGGGCACCTGCCAGCAGGCCCCCATTCATGTCCCACTCATGTCCCTCTATCTTTACAAAGGTCTACCGTTCCCCTTATTTTAACATTCCCTCTCTCTCACGGTTAGGGGATAACCAACATAATCATCATATAAAGGAGACAGAAAATACATTCCCCACTCAACAGTGATCTTTACATATCGTGTGATGCTGAAAAACCCTATTTATACCAATAGTCTTGAAAAAATAGACCTAGTACTTATTTGTTTTTTTTTATAATATCAAAAATAGTTTATTTTAATAGGTTGAACCACAACCCAACTTGTTCTTTTATAAAACTAACTCTAAAACAGTATTTTCAGTAAAAAGGACCCCACAACACAACATACAGTGGATACATTTACAATACAAATTACTAGTTTCACTCACATCCATTCCTGTAACATGACAATACAATACATCCACATATAAAATTTATATAATGATTTAAACATTTCCAATCACTGAGTGTTATTAACTCAGAATAAACAGTCCCGACATGTTTCAGTTCCTCTTGGCACCAAATGCATGAACCTTCTTCAGGGGAAGACACTTTTAATGTTTTCTCCACCATGTAATCCAGGGCCCCAACAGTACTCTTCAAACCGTACTCCTCACAAGTAGGATTGCTGCAGTGTAGGTGTGCCACAGTGCACCCAAATGCCCTCCGACCTCTTTCAATAAGTCTGATCCTGTTCTATAAATGGTTCTTTGGTAACCATGAACCTGATTACAGCAAAACGCTTTGTGCGTCTCAGAAAATGTAGGCTCCCGCCGACTTTCACATCTGTGCTCTGAATTCCAACTCCTTATTGCTATCTTGTAAAGGTTACGAGCCTGATTCACAGGATGCACCGATTGAAAACACGCCCAGACTGTTCTGAGTTCCTTCCTCCCTGCATCTCCTGATTTACTTCAGTGTAAATCTTTGTGAATGAGGCCCGTTCTTTCTTCACTATGCAGCCACCAGAACAAAGATGTATAAAATACTGTTTTAGAGTTAGTTTTATAAAAGAACAAGTTGAGTTGTGGTTCAACCTATTAAAATAAACTATTTTTGATATTATAAAAAAAACAAATAAGTACTAGGTCTATTTTTTCAAGACTATTGGTATAAATAGGGTTTTTCAGCATCACACGATATGTAAAGATCACTGTTGAGTGGGGAATGTATTTTCTGTCTCCTTCCACTCATGTCCCTCAGCACCCCCACCCCCCAGAAGCCAGGGGCACCTGCCAGCAGGCCCCCATTCATGTCCCACTCATGTCCACCAGCACCCCCACCCCCAGCAGTCAGGGGCACCTGCCAGCAGGCCCCCACTCATGTCCCCCAGCACACCCACCCCCCAGCAGTCAGGGGCACCTGCCAGCAGGCCCTCATTCATGTCCCACTCATGTCCCCCAGCACCCCCACCCCCAGCAGTCAGGGGCACCTACCAGCAAGCCCCCACTCATGTCAACCAGCACCCCCACCCCCCAGAAGTCAGGGCACCTGCCAGCAGGCCCCACTCATGTGCCCCAGCACCCCCAGCCCCCAGCAGTCAGGGGCACCTGCCAGCAGGCCCCCACTCATGTACCACTTATGTCCCCCAGCACCCCCACCCCCCAGCAGTTAGTGGCACCTGCCAGCAGGCCCCCACTCATGTCTGACTCATGTCCACCAGCACCCCCACCCCCAGCAGTCAGGGGCACCTGCCAGCAGGCCCCCACTCATGTCCCACTCATGTCCACCAGCACCCCCGCCACCCAGCAGTCAGGGGAACCTGCCATCAGGCCCCTACTCATGTCCCCCAGCACCCCCACCCCCAGCAGTCAGGGGCACCTGCCAGCAGGCCCCCACTCATGTCCCCCCTACATGAAATACAGATGCACAATCATGTCCCACTTCTACACCAAAATACCACAGCACGCCACCCCATTCTTGAGACGCAATGATTTCCCAATCCATCCCACACTGACATTCCTATCTCAAGGCACAAACCAATAGTCAACTATGTACATCAACACATGTCTGTCACACACACACTAGTTGGCATTGAATGTGTAAACCCACATTTTCACATGCATCAACCCAATGAGCGAATCCCACACATGGAACTAAAATATGAAAATGTATTATGTACAAAAAAAAATCAATGACATGAAAGCATAAAAAAACAGCAAACATGAAATGTAAAGCATGTGCAAAAGATGAGTAAATGAAAAGTATAACCAATCCAAACAAATCCAAAAGAAAAAAAAAACTCTCCCTCCAACAACGCAAATCCAAAGGAAACAGAAAAAGAAAAATCCATTGATCCATTGTGAAATTAAATGAAAAAGGTCAAAATAATCCATTGTCCAACTATGTACAATCCATTGTCAAGGGTCCATGAGCCCAACAAAAGAAATGAAACCTACTTAATAAACTACCTAATAAAAAAACTATATACAAATGTGTGTGGCATAGTCCATTCACCACAAATCAAAGAAAAAGGAAAAGGAAACCTAACTCTAAAAACTATTTACATTGGCAGTGGGCTAGTCCGACGGCTCACTTTTTGATGTCCCGGGCCAGGGCATCATCAAACTCCTGCTCAATGTCCTGGAGGCGGCCCCGAGGGTTTCCAGGGACGACGACATGTTCACCTCCAACTCCCTGCGAATTGCCTCGAGGCACTCGGCCCGCCTCAATACCCTCCCCATGGAGTTCTCCGCCCTGACCATTGTGAGCCGTGCCTCTTCCGCCCGCTGCCGCTCCGCATCTATGGAGTGGCCCAACCGCTGCCACACGGAAGATACTTGAAATCCTGTATCCTCCTGCCCTCTGACCAATGCCTGCCCCTCCGATGTTGAAGGCCCCGAGCCATCATTGCTCCCTCCATGTTGCTGCTGCTGCTGCTGTGCCTGTACATGCGCCCTGGTTCTTGCTGCCTGCACGTCCTCGTCCGGCTGGGGTGCAGTTGTCGTGGTGGCCACCCCTGCTGGACGTCCGACTCCCGACTGTGGCAGGGATGTGTCCTCCACCAGCCTGGCCGCTGGGTCAGAGGCAGCTCCACAGGGTACCCAGGTGATACATGGGTGGGAAGATGGCATGGAGGACGACTGGCGCGTAGGGGGTTCAGGTGAGGAGGGGGTCGCAAGAAGGTCCAGCACACAGAGGAATCCAGCACCGGTGACCTGTCCCAGCAGGTCAACGTGGTCAAAGAGGCATCCGAGATGATGTGCAGTCTCTTCACGAAAAGACGGCAGGTCACCTCGCATGCCCCGTTGATGCAACGCTATCCCGACAAGGACAGGCTCAACACGGTCCCGGATAGCCACGTCTGCCGGGAGAGGAAGGCCAGTTGGTGTGTTACCATCCCCTCCCTGAAAACGGGTCTGGACGTAGGCATCCCTGCTGGTGCCAGATGATGCAGTGGCAGGATCAGGGACAGGATTGCACACAGGCACCTACGCGGCGGCCTGTGCTGCCTCCTGTCCCTGCCCCTGCACTGCACCACTAGCACCAGTGGAATCCCCACCTCCAGACCCCGTGTGTGTCCCTTCTGCGGCCTCCTCCTCCACCAAACCCCCACCAACCTGGATGACTCCATGCCATCTTCCTCCATTGGACCCTGTGGGGTCTCAGCTGCCCCTTCTGCTGCCGAGGATTCCACCTCCGACCTCCGCCTCTTGGACCTACCCTCGGCAGCTGCGGCTTGGGACGCGGCACCAGACTCTTCACTCCCCGACGAGATGACAATCTGGGAGGGGAGCCGGGCCTTGCGTCTCCGGCTGGTGGTGCGATCCCTGCCGCTGTGCTCCACAGCACCCTCTCCGTCCTCTTCATCAGTTGACGCTGCAGGCAGGGAGAGATAAAACACAGACATCAGGGCACTGTACAATGGACTGATACACACATGACAGTTGCACATGAGTGGCAGTGTCAAACTTCAGACATGGCATCACACTCTACGACACACATGTCATTTCAACTCACACACATGAGCATTTCCACAGCAATATTGCACCAGGCAGCACCATCCATACACATACAACAGCATGAACAGCCGAAGGTGAGCCTGACATCACATGAAACACAGGGAGTGCACTAGACATGCACACACGCCACCACACGTACATGCATGTCTACATCTCCTCCAACTGTCGCAGTGATGCGATCGCCATACATGTCACATCTGGCATTCAGCCTTCTGCATATCAGTGTCACGTGCATCCATGTTGCATCACAGTTGCACAATTGTCAAATACACACACATGCACATGTACACAGTGCAGATACATGAAGCAGGAACCACCATCCATGTGTGACACCACAACCATGCCACCGTACATACACAGAAAATCAAACATGTGTGCTCCCACACGTGCATTTTCACAGCATGCTTACCAACACATACACCATCGATGTGTCTCACACCTAAGAGGACTCACATGTGGCAGCCTCACGCCCCTGTTCATACACATCCCTACATGGCCCTACGAAAACACATGTGCAACCTGCACAATACTGGCACACCACCACACGCACAGTGTCCAATCAGTACCAAGGACGCTTACCGCTCGACTCCAGGCGGGTCTGCCTCTCAAGGTCCTGGAGCGCTGGGCATATGTGTTCCAGGACCCTCATTTGGTGGTCGGACAGGTGGCCCCTGCGCCCCTTGGCATACGCTGCCTTCAAGAGGCGCCGGGCCTTGTTGAGGGTCCTGGACCTGATGTCCTCCCAATGCTTCTTGACATGTTGTAAGTCGCGGACTGCCACCCCCTCCGCGTTGATGGCAGTCATGATGTCCATCCAGATCCTGGTCCGTCCTTCATTGTCGGCGCACAAACTTCCAAAGAGGGCATCATACTGCCGGAGGACTTGCTCCACCAGGACACCAACTTCCCTGGCACTGAATCTGGTGGCCCTCTGCCTCTCTGGCTGGGGGTTGCCAGTGGTGCCAGATGGTGTTGTGCCCGACATGGCAACCCCAGAGGCAGGAGTGGGTGGGCAACTGGGTCCTGGGGCTGGGCTGTGGAGCGATGGTATCCCAGTCAGGAGTCTTCGGTTCCAGCAGGGGTGGTCACAGCAACTGCACCCCTGGATGATGTGCAGGCAGCAAATAGCAGGGCACGTGGGCAGCAGCCAGTCAGGCAGCAGCAGATGGCAGGTGGGAGTGTGCTCGGGGCTCTGGGGGGCAGTAATTCGGCCTTCTGGGCAGGAGTGTGGTCTTCCGTGTGTTGTTGCGTGGCCAGCTTGATACATAGTGATTTGGCATGTGAAATTCTTGCACGTCAGCGTGTAATTTGAGGAAAGGCCCTTTGTGCGTAAGCGCATCAGCACGCGTACGCGGTTTCATTGGACCAAAGGCCCTTAGCGCATAAGCGCTTCTGTGACGTGACTCGCACAGGTGTTTCCCTCGTGACGTGGGCATAGTGGTTCAGCGCACGTGAAGTCCGAGGAAAGGGCCTACGCGCGTAAGTGACGTGGCACGCACGGGCGTTTCCATCAACACGGGTGCATGTCCATCGTACACGTCCAAAAACTGCACGTCCAAGTGTCAGCTCGTGTAATTGGAGGAAAGGGCCTTAGCGCGTACACGCGTGAGTGATGCTGTACGTGTGGGCCGCTTTAACAGGTACGTGTAGGACACCATTCCCTTGTACGTGCTTTTCGTGTACAGCAAGTGGGTGAATTCTGTACTTCTTGTCGGTTCACACGCGATTACTTCACAGCGTTTCAAGTTCGTACTCCCTGTTACCTCTGACAGCGTTCTTTATTTTTTTTGGGCCTGTTTCCTCAAACAGCGTTCACTTCTTCTTTTGTCCTGTCTCCTCAGACAGCGTACAATTCTTCTTTTGGCGGGGGTGTTGCCTAGGCGCAAATGCGCGTTTTTTTCACGTTATATTTCCAGGCAGACGGTGAGTCGCGCACGCATTTACCAACTGTGCTTGCCCCGTGTGTCGCGTACCCCTTCAGAGGTCATTGTAGGCTGCGTGTAACATGCATACGCTTGTTTTTGGGTTTCTGGGTGCCACAGCGTAGTGCGGTTTAATTTTTCCACGCACGTGGTCTACAAGGGGTTGCATGTATCTTACTTTTTGTTTTTGGGGTGCCTGTGCGTTGCGTGACCCGTCATCTTCCCCCAGGGGTCACAGACATCCTTGCTAGAGCACTAGGGTACGAATTCTATCTAGTACCCTACCCCTTTCACCACCAATTGCCCAGGACATTGTTTACTGCAACTCCCATACGCACAACAACATCAGTGCCATGGTTGGGAGGCGACCAAGCGGTAAGGGAGGCAAAGGTGGCCGCCCTCCAAAAGGTGGGTGTGGTGGGTGCGGTAGGGGACATGGTGCCCCTAGACCCCCATGTGTGGAGGATCAATCAGGGACACCCATGCTCCCCCCCATGGTTGAGGGAAACGTGGCTGACACCATCCCAGCTAAGCCCTTGTTGGACCAGCCCATTGTGGCACCTGACCCGGCACAGGATGATTCCCAGGCTGACTTCCAGGTCAGCAAGTCTAAGCCACGTGTGCCGGTGCAAGTTGGTGTCACCAGGCCGCGTGGATCTGGGGCAGCGATGTCATCTGCTGCCCCAAGTAGGCAGGTTGGGGAGGTGCAGCTCTATCCACCCCAGCTCTGAGTCTCCCAGCTGGGACAGTGTTGGTCCTGGTCCATCAAACTGACGTTGCCCCTGCCAACATCACACTTTAGCCAATGCCTGCACCAAGACCTATGGTCATTGTGCCTTTGCACACTCCCAGTACCCAGTCCACCTGCGCTTCTGCCCCTACTGACCAGAGCGGTGCAAGCCACTCAGGCTCTGCTCCACCTTTGAAGAAGAGGAGTCAGGGTGCTCTGGCACTACAGGCTGAGACCCCAGACATGGCTACACAGTCCGGCACATCAAGGAAGCCTAGCTTTAATTACCCCGAACTTGATGCACTTGTGACCTATGTGTCGGCACATAGCTGCAAAATGGTGGTGACTGCAGGGTGCAAGACCACACCTGGTCAACGTAGGGCATACTGGCAGACCATCGCGGACCGCATAAATGCCCTTGGATTTGTGAGGCGCACAGCTGATGATTGCTACAAGCGGTGGAATGACCTGAAATGCAGAGCAAAGAACACGCTGGCCTCAAATCATGCTGCTACTCTGGTGACTGGTGGTGAGGACAACAAACTCACTGAACATGAGTCTGTTGCTGGGACCTTCGTCACAGAGGAACAGATCCAAGGCGTGGGAGAGCTACCTGATTACGAGGCATTGTCCGGTGAGTGCCCATGCATATGTGTGTAATCCATGTGTATGTTGTTTGGGTGACGGGTTCTGATTGAGTGCCAGGTGAGGGTGTCTACTGAGTGTAATGGGTCACCCATGTGCTTCCTCCAATCCATTCATATGCCTTTGATTTGGGAATGACAGTATCCCTTCTGCACACAGTAGCCAATTAGCCCCACATTACTGCTGTTGCCCTTGAACTATCATCTTGCAACAACATTATTCTGATTTTTCCTGTGTTCATTCAAGCTGATTGTTTAGATTATCCCATTTTTCATATGCTTTTTTCATCCCTAATGCCACATATGTGACATGCTTCTGTCATTGTTTACACCGCACATTGTGCCACTTTAGTTACCTGGTTATGTGACTGTTTAAACCATTCAGGGCAAAGGATTATTGGCCTGCTGAAATTTATTTTTAGGGCCTGTTTGCATGTGGAACATGATAGTTGTTTCCTGTCATGTTGAAGTGACCAACCATTGATGTGTACATCTGCCTACAATCACTGTCTAATTGTACACTGGATGTGTTCCAGTGTGTGCGGCACATGCATATTTTGCAACACTATTCTGCATTAATCTTCTCATCATGTCCATGTGACATGGATGTGTGACAGTACTCATTCACTGACATATCGCTGTAGTTGTCTAATTTACCATGGCTATGCTACATGACATCTATATGCTGGCATGTGTCATGTATGTGTATTGGACATGCCACTCACAGGCTGATGTGTGATGCCAGTGCTACACAACATGCTGCGAATGTGTTGCGTTTACACCTTGGTGCCCTCATTGTCTGCCTTTTTGACTCCCCTTCAGAATCATTGACAGTGCATGCATGCCAGGGTTATGGTCATGTGGGACATGTGTTAACCATGTACAGGATCTCTGTCTTGTCAGGCCTATGTGTGTGCTATGGTGCTCATGCCTGTTTCCATTTCTTGTGTTTCATGTTTTTGCAGGTGACGACGCACTTGATGCTGGTGAGGTTCAGGAGATGGTGCAGACCCAGGAGGATTCTCAGCCACGACCAGGCACCAGTGGGGGACGTGGTGTGGTGGTTGGTCAAAACACTTTGGTACTGCAGACCATACTGTCAATGGGTGCCTCTGGGTGCAGCTCCCCAGACCTCTATTCAGGTGCTGAGTCGGATGATGAGACTTATGTGCTGTCGCAAGTCAGTGCTTCTGGCAGGGATTCTGTTCTGTCGAACCCACCTGGACCAGGTGTAGAACCCTCTATGGGGATGTCAGTGTTGGTAGGTCCGCCTTTGGCGGTTACGGATGCAGGGTCACACTCCACAGCATCTGATCCTGTTCCTGGGCCAGCAGATCAGAGGGGGAATGCAGTCCTGCAGCCTCAGGCAGTGCCAGCACAGCAAGGTGCAGATCGCCTTGCCCCAAACAGGTGTGGTGCCCACCGACGCGGTGGCCGTGAGCCACCAGGCAATAATATATGGGAAAACTCCATGTACGGTATGGCAATCCAACAGGCAGCATCAGTAGAAATGATGGCTCAGGCAATGGAGAGGGTAGCCACTTCCATTATCCCCCCTGAAAGGCAGATGGAGCAACAACAGCAGGCAACAGACTCCATTTGCCAATCACACAGGGAAGACATGTTGGTGTCCAACAGGGACCGACGGGTGGCACTGGAGACTCTGTGCGAATCCATATCAATAGAGTCACAGGGCCACAGGGAAGCCCTGAGGGTGGAACTCCATGACCTCAGGCAGAGTCTGCTTGAACCTGAGGCTTTCCGAAACGTTCGGGCAGAACAGCAGCTGGAGCAGATCCCCACGTTAGCTCTCAGCTGAGCTGCAGGCAACATGTGAGGAGATCCGGGCATCCCGTGAGGCCATGCGTGCAGAAGTGCAGGCAACCCGTGACATGCTGCATGGGGATCCACGCACTTTAATCCTCCAGAATCAGACCTTCCAGACCTGCATGCTTGCTGCCATGGAGGACCATACCAGGGCTTTGCGTGGGCTGCCTCCCATAGTGCCACCACCTCCTGATGCAGCAGCAGAGAGTGAAGAGACCGACAGCAGTTCTCCCACAATGGCATAGCTGTGCAGGCCATGAGCCCATGGAGGTATTTTTTTTTTGCAACATCCACGTAGGTGGGTGTTGGTGTGCACCCTGTCCTCGAACCACCTGGGTGGCCTCCTCCCCCCCTGACCTCCACATGGCCATTTTTAAAAAAACATTTTTTCAGTATGTTGCCTTGTGTGGCTCCTGTGGGCATCCACTGTATTCCGGCTGGGCACATGCAGGCTTGTCCTGAGTTTGAGTTAGATGCTTGGGTTTGTGACACACACACCCCTCCTGCTTCCCGTTTCCATGGGCTTGCAAAGGGTGTGACCAAGTGACAGTGACTTACACAGTGACATTGGGCTCCCATGAGCTGTGTGGGCAGTCTGTAGTCAATACTGTGTGTACATCCCTAGTGGGTATTGTTGTTGTATTGTACACTGCATGGTGTATTGATATGTGCTTGTGCATCCATGTCTTCCTCCTAATTTGCAGGTTCCTTCCTCATGTCTTCACAAGGCCGTCTCCTTTGCAGATGGAGTTCATGTTGTATGCAGTACACTGACACATTTGCGTGGCAGCAACACTCTACAGTTGGAAGGGGTCGATGTGCTGGTTTATTCAGGTTGTAAGACTACCACTACTTTGACTTAGTACTGTCATGTTTTTGCAGTATTTCATGGTGTGTTGCTGTATTGTGTTGGTGGTAAGTATTTGTTCATGTGTGCTGTTTGTTATTGATTACTGGGAGCATATTGTCTGTGCACAGTTTCCATTTGGGACAGTGCACTTTGTGACACTTGTGTCAGGTCTTGTGCATTGCTTTGTTTGCTTTCACATTGCATGACATGCCATGGTGTGTTGAGTGGCGGAGCTGGGGAGGGGTTGGGTGACATGGCGCTATTTTCATGTTGTATTTTACAAGGGGGTAGTCATTCATGCAGCATAAATGTGTGTGTTTTTTTGTGACACAGCATTGGTTGTCTTTCGGCAGACAGGGATGCACACAATGTAACAATTCCAGGTGACCAATCTCAGGCTGGTATGGTTGTGACAGTTGACTGTCCCTTATGTCATCATCATTGATTGTCAGCTGGTATGTGCCAGGGCTGTGTGCACTCCACAGGGGTGTGATTTTAGGTGAAGTAATTAGCCACCAGCTGCGTAGGGGCTGCCTCACCATGTGCTCTTTCCCCTCCCATGCACATCGGCCGTGCTTGTGGTTGGGGATGTGGGGGCACCACCATGTCCACGGGCAGGCCCCGGCGTGTTGCAACGTTGTGCAGGACACATGCTGCCACTATGATCCTGCACACTACAGGGGGCGCGTATAGCAGCTGCCCACCAGAGCGGTCAAGGGAGCGAAAGCGTGACTTGAGCACTCCGAATGTGAGCTCCACTATTTCCCGGGTTGCAATATGGGCTGTGTTGTATCTTACCTCGGGTGGTGTGGTGGGGTTCCGAATTGGCCTCATCATGTGGGTGCTCAGTGGGTAGGCACTGTCCCCTGGGGAGGTGATGATGGGTATCATTAGTGGGGTTGTGACATTACAAAGTATCTGACATGCATGCATGTGCAGGGGCCTTTATACTCACCACACAGCCATGTATCACCATACCGCCCAGCTTCTAGATCCTGGTTTAGGGTTGACATTCTGTAAATGAAACTATCATGGGTGGACCCTGGATAGTTGGCATATAATGAGGTGATGATTCTTTTGGCATCACATACTACCTGCACGTTGATGGAATGCCAGTGCTTGCAGTTTCTGTAGATCTGCTAAGTTGCCCTGGGAGGACGTAGAGCCACATGGGTGCAGTCAATGGCACCTAGCACTTTGGGGAAGTGTGCCACCCCGTAAAAATCCTGGACAACAGCCTGCCTCTCTGCAGGTGTTCTGGGCAGGTATATGTGCCTGCGGACTGATGGGCGTGCAGTCATGATGGCCAACACCTGGTGCAGGCAGCGTGACTGCGTGGCTTGTGAGACCCCCCCAACTATGGCAGTTGTCCACTGGAATGAACCAGTGGCCAAGAAGTGCAGTACATTGAGCACCTTTTCCAAGGGGCTCAGTGCTTGGGAGCACAGGGTGGGTGATGTGAGGTCATCCTCCCACTCACTCACCAGGTTGAGTATTATGTGAGGTGGAAACCTGCACCTCCCATACACCTGGTCATCAGGCATCCCAAAAAGGCTGGTTCTGGGTGTAAAAATTCTGGGCCTGACTATCCTCCTCCTCCTCCTGCGGTATCCCACGACCACTGCTGCAAGGAACGGTATATTCATCTTGGCGTCTGAGCTTGTTTGTTGTTTGTGCGCACTTTTATGCTGCGCGGGTCCACAAACGCCTGCTTCCTTCTGGTGTACGTCTTTCCGGATTAGCGCGTCTTTTTTGGTGCACGCATTGGCCCCGTTCGATTCCATGAATACGTGTTGTAGACGCGCGTGTGGGCGTTCGTCGCATTTGGCTACAGTACTTCCCCTGTGATGCCTGCATTTGCACGCGTTGTTCCCCATTCCGCGTGTTACGCCCCCTGTTCCGCCTACTTTAGTTGTGTGCGCTGCGCTATGTGCGCTTTTGTCGTGCACGTAGCGCACGCTGTATGGAGACGTGTGCGCCAGCGTGCGCCACGCAGGATTTTAGCACACATCCAGGGATTGACACGCGCACAGACTTCCATGAATCGCTGTGCGTGGGTTTCGCTGCGATTTTCGCACTTGCGCTGCGATTCGCACGCTTTCGCACGCTTGCGCGGGAATTTTCAGCGCACATTAATTCCATGAATCGGCCTCGTTATCTTGCCCTTTGTATTATAATCTTTAGACGAGATTAGTCATTTGTTCGGTTAAGTATTTTTCCAGGTCATCAAAGATTTTATGCAGCGGCACAAGTTAGAAGGTCTTTTTAAAGTTGCCAGAAGTCTGCAGAATGGAGATGGCTATTAGTTCAAGGGAAATAATGGTCAAGCAGACCTTCCTCTATTTGCTCAAATAAGTCAGCAATACCATCTGCAATCATATTTAAAGATTAAAGGTTTTAGGCCAATTATTGTTAGAATTCAATTATGTTTTCAATGGTAATGTTTAAAATATGCACCAATGTCAGTACCTATTACAACCAATCGCAAGAAGAAGTGTGTTTTAAAATTTGATCTGAAGATAATAATGAAAATAAGCCTGACCAATGAAAATGGAAGAATTGGGGAAAGATGGGATTTCTTTGAAGAAGTCTTGTCCAATCATATTTGGTGGGTAGAGAGTAATAAAATGTACCTGGGAGTGTTTTTTGTTGCAAAAAAGTATATAAACTGCCAAATGATGTTGAATTGTTGAGACATGGGTTAGTATGGTCCTGCAACACCATCTAACCGCTCCTCAGAGCTTTTTTCACAATACACTTGCTTAATGGAACTGTGTACTCAGTTCTTAAGTGGTGGGCCTTATTTTGTTTAAGGCGATTAAAGGTTCACCCCCACATGATGAATGGTCTTCCGTGGCCACACTGGCGTACATTCATGCACCTTATCTGGACATGTGTTCTTACTTTGGCACGGTATTCTTTACTGCCAAAGCCAAAAGTTGTATGCTATTATGCTGGGAGACTGGCATGTATTGGCAGAGCCAGCATGGACACCTTTTTCTTACATGGCACCCTGGGTGGGGGTGCTGCCCAATCAGATGGCTCAGAACATGGGCTGTACTGTATAGTAAAAGCCTGCGTTTTCTTCCCTTACTCGCTCCCCCTTCACCACCTAGCTTCCGTGTATTTTGTTTATCCATGGGTGCTAATGGTGTCTTAAAAATATGAACGTACCTTTATCCCGTGGTGCAGCACCGTTCTTCATTGCTTGTCATTGAAGTCTGTTTTCATGTTGATGACGTGAGAGTAATCAACATTGAAAATGGGCTTCATTGACAAGCAGCACTATGCGAAGCCGAGCCATGGGATGATTTTATTTTTTAAGACACCATTAGCCCCTGTGTAGGAAACTGCACGTGGCTAACAGAAATATGCCCCCCATCTGTGGTGCTTAATCCCCTTGCAATATCAAAAGTAAAGCTTCCAAAATTTCATTTTCAGGCCTAATAATTGCTAACAAACTAAGCTTACATCTCTCAAAAATCACCAGGAATATTTTGGCCCTTCTTTCTTGCCATTAAATAATGTGAGAGATCTGTCCACTAGAAACCAACAGGCCGATTCATGGAATAATTAGCGCGGCGCAAGTGGCCAAAAACGTGCGATTCGCAGTGGAATAGCGAAAATCGCAGTGGAATAGCGAAAATCGCACGAAAAGCAGCGCACATCGATTCATGGAAGGCCGTGCGCGAGAAAACCATCGGACGTGCGATAAGAAAGTGCGCGGCGCACGTTGGCGCACAGGCCATCTAACGGCATGCGCCAGGTCACAGCGAAAATCGCACAGTCCACAGCGAAAATCGCACATAGCGCGGCGCACGCAACAAAAGTAGGCGGAACACGGGGCGTAACACTCGGAATGGGGAACAACTTGCCAAAATGTGGGCGTCACGGGGGAAGCACAGGGTAAAAGTGCGCAGAACGCCCACACGCTCGCCTACAACACGTATTCATGGAATAGAATAGGTCAAAAAAGCGCACGCTCAAACCAGCGCACAGGCACAAACACGACCGCCACAAGAAAGCAGGCGGTAGCGTCTCAGCGGCTGTAAGAAATGTGCGCCAAAAGGAGCGCCAACAAATAGCACCCATATACTGCCATGATGAATGTCCTATACTGTGGCCCTCCAGGACAAATGAGGTGCAAAGGGGTACCCACAAACACGGACACGCTGACAAAAAATAAGTGTGCGCAGGAAGTCTCACACGCGATTTGGCCGGGTACGTGGATTTCAGGGGTGCGCGGGAAGGTCCACACGCGATTACAGCAGGGTACGTGCATTTCAGGGGTGCGCGGGAATTTCCACACGCGAATAGCCTGGCCGCGTGTATTTCAGGGGTGCGCGGGAAGTTCCACACGCGATTACAGCAGGGTACGTGTATTTCAGGGGTGCGCGGGAATTTCCACACGCGAATAGCCTGGCCGCGTGTATTTCAGGGGTGCGCGGGAAGTCCCACACGCGATTACAGCAGGGTACGTGTATTTCAGGGGTGCGCGGGAAGTTCCACACGCGAATAGCCTGGCCGCGTGTATTTCAGGGGTGCGCGGGAAGTCCCACACGCGATTACAGCAGGGTACGTGTATTTCAGGGGTGCGCGGGAAGTTCCACACGCGAATAGCCTGGCCGCGTGTATTTCAGGGGTGCGCGGGAAGTTCCACACGCGAATAGCCTGGGCGCGTGTATTTCAGGGGTGCGCGGGAATTTCCACACGCGAATAGGCTGGGCGCGTGTATTACAGGGGTGCGCGGGAAGTCCCACACGCGATTACAGCAGGGTACGTGTATTTCAGGGGTGCGCGGGAATTTCCACACGCGAATAGCCTGGGCGTGTGTATTTCAGGAGTGCGCGGGAATTATCACACGCGATTTGGCTTGGTACGTGTATTACAGGGGTGCGTGCGAAGTTACACACGCGATTAGGCTGGGTGGGTCCTGTCACCCTCGACGGCCCCTGCAGGCAGCCCACAAAACAGGGGACTACCCTGCACACCTGCTCATGTCTCCCACCACCCCCACCCCCCACCATCCAGGGGCAGCCTCCACCAGGCCCCCACCCAAGTCCCCTATCACCCCCACCCCCCAGCAGTGCAGGGGCAGCCTCCACCAGGCCCCCACTCATGTCTCCCACCACCCCCAGCCCCCACCATCCAGGGGCACCCTCCACCAGGCCCCAACTCATGTCCCCTATCACCCCCACCCCCCCGCCACCAGGGGCACCCTCCACCAGGCCCCAACTCATGTCACCCACCACCCCCACCCCCCCCAGTCACCAGGGGCAGCCTCCACCAGGCCCCCACCCATGTCCCCTATCACCCCCACCCCCCAGCAGTGCAGGGGCAGCCTCCACCAGGCCCCCACTCATGTCACCCACGACCCCCACCCCCCCAGTCACCAGGGGCAGCCTCCACCAGGCCCCCACTCATGTCTCCCACCACCCCCACCCCCCACCATCCAGGGGCACCCTCCACCAGGCCCCCACTCATGTCACCCACCACCCCCACCCCCCCAGTCACCAGGGGCACCCTCCACCAGGCCCCCACTCATGTCTCCCAGCACCCCCACCCCCCCCGCCACCAGGGGCACCCTCCACCAGGCCCCCACTCATGTCTCCCACCACCCCCACCCCCCCGCCACCAGGGGCAGCCTCCACCAGGCCCCCACCCATGTCTCCCACCACCCCCACCCCCCAGCAGTGCAGGGGCACCCTCCACCAGGCCCCCACTCATGTCTCCCACCACCCCCACCCCCCAGCAGTGCAGGGGCAGCCTCCACCAGGCCCCCACCCATGTCCCCTATCACCCCCACCCCCCAGCAGTGCAGGGGCAGCCTCCACCAGGCCCCCACTCATGTCTCCCACCACCCCCATCCCCCACCATCCAGGGGCACCCTCCACCAGGCCCCCACTCATGTCACCCACCACCCCCACCCCCCCAGTCACCAGGGGCACCCTCCACCAGGCCCCCACTCATGTCCCCTATCAACCCCACCCCCCAGCAGTGCAGGGGCAGCCTCCACCAGGCCCCCACCCATGTCTCCCACCACCCCCACCCTCCCGCCACCAGGGGCAGCCTCCACCAGGCCCCCACCCATGCCTCCCACCACCCCCCCGCCACCAGGGGCACCCTCCACCAGGCCCCCACTCATGTCACCCACCACCCCCACCCCCCCGCCACCAGGGGCACCCTCCACCAGGCCCCCACTCATGTCACCCACCACCCCCACCCCCCCCAGTCACCAGGGGCAGCCTCCACCAGGCCCCCACCCATGTCTCCCACCACCCCCACCCCCCAGCAGTGCAGGGGCACCCTCCACCAGGCCCCCACTCATGTCTCCCACCACCCCCACCCCCCAGCAGTGCAGGGGCAGCCTCCACCAGGCCCCCACCCATGTCTCCCACCACCCCCACCCCCCAGCAGTGCAGGGGCAGCCTCCACCAGGCCCCCACTCATGTCACCCACCACCCCCACCCCCCCAGTCACCAGGGGCACCCTCCACCAGGCCCCCACCCATGTCTCCCACCACCCCCACCCCCCAGCAGTGCAGGGGCAGCCTCCACCAGGCCCCCAACCATGTCTCCCACCACCCCCACCCCCCAGCAGTGCAGGGGCAGCCTCCACCAGGCCCCCACTCATGTCACCCACCACCCCCCCAGTCACCAGGGGCACCCTCCACCAGGCCCCCACTCATGTCCCCTATCACCCCCACCCCCCAGCAGTGCAGGGGCAGCCTCCACCAGGCCCCCACTCATGTCACCCACCACCCCCACCCCCCCAGTCACCAGGGGCAGCCTCCACCAGGCCCCCACTCATGTCTCCCACCACCCCCACCCCCCACCATCCAGGGGCACCCTCCACCAGGCCCCCACTCATGTCACCCACCACCCCCACCCCCCCAGTCACCAGGGGCACCCTCCACCAGGCCCCCACTCATGTCTCCCACCACCCCCACCCCCCAGCACTGTGGGGAACCTGCCAGCAGGCCCCCACACATGTCCCCCTGGCCCCAGGTCCTGACGATACACAATCATGGCAGTAATGGCCAGCATACCCAGCACAAACACCCAGGCAAGGATTGCATCCACCCACATAGTGAATGCAATCACATGACACAACCCCAATGCCAAGTATGCAAAAGAACACATGTCCGTCACACACACATACACAATGGGTGCAAGTGAATGTCAAAACCCATATCATGACATGTAACAAACCAATGAGAAAATAACACAAGTGTAAGAAAATATAAAAAATGTATTAAATACCAAAAATAAGTGAACTTTTCAAACATACAACGATGTGGCTAAGTAAATAAATGGTCCATGTCCGAGAACAAAAGTGATAAACAAAAAAACAAAGGAATAAAAAATTAAAATGAATTTGTCCAAAGCAATATCATGTCATAGGAAATTAATGAAAAACCATTACGTCATGGTGAAAACAATAAGAAATCAAAAAAATGTATCTCCCAAAAAAACAAACTATATACAGGAATGTTCCAGGGTCCATGAGCCCAACACCAAAAATGAAACCTACCACTAACTAATGAAAAATATATGTACAAAAAAGTGGCCATTGTCCGAGCGGTCCAAAATAATAAAAATAAATAAAGGAAACCTAGCACTAACTAACTAAATAACTATATACAAAGGCAGCGGGCAAGTCCTGCGGCTCACTTGGTGATGTTGCTGGCCAGGGCATCATCGAACTCCATGTCGATGTCCTGGAGGCGGGACTCTGTCCTGGCCCCGAGGTCTCGCAGGGACAACCCCATGTCCACCTCAAACTCCCTGCGAGCTTCCTCGAGGCACTCAGCCCGCCTCAATGCCCGACGCATGGAGAACTCCGCCCTGACCATGGCGAGCCGCTCCTCTTCCGCCCGCTGCCGCTCCGCACCTATCCGCTGGCCAAACTCCTCCCACACGGAACACACCACCATCCCAGGGTTGCCCTGCCCTCCGGCCGATGCCTGCCGCTCTGATCTTGATGGCCCCGAGCCATGATGCCTCCCACGTCGAGCCCGCTGCTGCCTCCGACGCCACTGCCTCTGCCAGCACGACGGCATCCAGGCTGATGGAAACCACCGACGCCGTCGTGCACGTGCCCTGCCCGATGATGCCGTCACATCTTCCATCTGCTGGGGTCCACTTGCTGTGTTGTCCACCCCTGCTGGACCTCCGACTCCCAACTGTGGCAGGGATGGGATCCCCACCGAGCTGGCTGCATTGGCCGGGGCAGGTCCACAGGGGGCCCTGGTGGCATCTGGCCCGGAAGACGGCAAGGGGAACGACCGGTGGATAGCCTGCACAGAGGAGGAGAGGGCCGTCAGATTGGCCAACACATGCAGGAAACCCCCGAACATGGCCGATCCCAATTGGGCCACGTCGGCACGGTGCACTTCGTGATGACGTGCGTGCTCCTCCCGGGAAGCACGCACGTCATCACGAATCACAGCCGTGCGCATCGCGACCCCAATCAGGACCTTCTCCACGCGGCCAGGGGTTACCACGTCCGCAGGTGGAGGGGAGTCAGGTGACATGGACATCCCCTCTACCTGCGGACGGGCCTGGGACGGGGCATCCCTGCTGGTGCATGGTGGTGCACTCACAGGGTCAGGGACAGTGACATGCACAGGCCCCTCCACGGTGACCTGTGCTGCCTCCTGCCCCTGGCCCTGGACTGCACCACTTGCACCAGCAGGGATGCTCCCACCAGGCCCCATGTGTGCACCAGTGTCGGCCTCCTCCTCCTCTGTGCAAACCACCAACCTGGATGGCTCCTCACCGTCTCCCGCCGTAGCAGGCCCCTGTGGGGGCTCACCCACCCCTTCCGCTGCAGCCGTGGGGGCATCCCCGCCGCCTTGCTCCACAGCGCCGTCTCCGCCCTCTTCTTCACTAGCCGCTGCGTAGAGGGAGACAAAGGACACAAGCATCAGGCTACTGTACAATGGTCCCCTAGACAGGAAGCAATAGCAGATGAGCACCACTGTCAAAGTACACTTCCATCATGTCCCTCCACAACACATGGGTCAGTCCAGGCAAAACACACACAGTAACAGGCATGGTGCATGCCATGGACATTTCCATTCATGTCCAATGGACTCTAGAAACATTCAATGATATGTAACTCACATGCATCATGGCTCATGCATATCACATGCACACACTTCACCTCAGTCACATCCATCTGGCCCCAAACACACCGAACACAGGCGAAACAAGGGTAAGTTGGGTGCGTCACTGAATCTGTGCATTGTCACACACATGTGTCATGCATCCATGGCATGCACAAGTCACAGACACGCAGGTCAGGCACACAGACATGGCTACCATATATGTACCTGGCATCAGCACCCATCCTTCACCCCCATCCATGTCCAGGTACAGAGACTGGCATGCTCTCATGTCCAAAATCTGCATAGGGCTCCCCATGCCGCATTTCAACACATGCAACAACCATGTGGGTCACACATCACTGGTCGCACATGCATTACCATGATGTCCCTGCACACATACATGCATACATGGCCCATGGCACACATACAGGCAAGTATCATAGAACCAGCACACCGCAACATGCCCTGTCTCACACAGTAATGCTTGGACACATACCGCTCAACTCCAGACGGGCCTCCCTCTCAAGGACCTGGGCGTGGAGCGCTGGGCGTACGCGTTCCAGGACCCTCTTCTGGATGGAACTCATGCGGCCCCGGCCCCCCTCCACGAGGAGCCGGGCCTTCACAAGGGTCCTGGACCTCAAGTCCTCCCAGCGCTTCTTGATCTTCTGGACGTTTCGGGTTGCCACCCCCTCCGCGTTGATGGCAACCACACAGTCAGCCCAGATCCTCTCCCGTCCTTCCTTGCTGGCGCGGGACGATCCAAAGAGGGCATCATACTGCCCCAGGACATGCTCCACCAGGACACCAACTTCGGTGGCAGTGAAGCTGGTGCCCCTCTGCCCCTCTGGCCTGGGGTTGCCACTGGTGCCAGATGTGGAAGTGCCCGACATGGCAACCCCAGAGGCAGGTGTGGGTGGGCAACTGGGTCCTGGGGCTGGGCTGTGGAGCGATGTAATCCCAGTTGGGAGTCTTCAGTTCCAGCAGGGGTGGACACAGCAACTGGACCCCTGCAGATGGCTGATGTGCAGGCACCAAATGGCAGGGCACGGTGGCAGCAGGCAGGCAGGCAGGCAGGCAGGCAGCAGCAGATAGCACGTGGGAGGCTGCTCGGGGCACTGGGGGGCAGTAACTCGGCCTTCTGGGCAGGAGCGTGGTGTTCCGTGTGTTTTCGGGTGGCCAGCTTGATACGGAGTGATTTGGCACGTGAAAATCCTGCACTTCAGCGTGAAATCCGAGGAAAGGCCCTTAGCGCGTAAGCGCGTCAGCACGCATACGCGATTCTATTGGACCAGAGTCCCTCAGCGCGTAAGCGCGTCTGACGTGACCCGCACGGGCGTTCCCCACTCAGCACGTGATGACGGAACACACGTGGAAATACTGCACGTCAGAGTGTCATCGCGTGATTGGCCTATGTACGTGTATTTCATTGCGTGTAATTGGACAAAAGTGCGCGTACACGCGATTGGCCTATGTACGTGTATTTCAGGGGTGCGCGGGCACTTACACACGCAAGTACGTCAGCGCACCTGTATGGCTGCTGCGTGGGAATTTCCACACGCTATTGGAGTGGGAACTAGATTCCAGGGGTGCGCGGGTCACACGCTGTATCCCGTGGTGCGTGTGAATTTCCACACGCTATTGGACTGGGAACTGGATTCCAGGGGTGCGCGGGTCACACGCTGTATCCCGTGGTGCGTGTGAATTTCCACACGCTATTGGACTGGGAACTGGATTCCAGGGGTGCGCGGGTCACACGCTCGCCTAGAACACGCGGAAAGCATAAAATTGCGGACTTTAACAATAACAAGCTCAGACGCCAGGATGAACATACCGTTCCTAGCAGCAGTGGCAGTGGGCTACCAAAGGAGGAGGAGGAGGATAGTCAGGGCCAGAATATTCACACCCAGAACCAGCCTTTTCGGGATGCCTGATGACCAGGTGTATGGGAGGTACAGGTTTCCACCACACATCATACTGGACCTGGTGACTGAGTGGGAGGATGACCTCACATCACCCACCCTGTGCTCCCAAGCACTCAGCCCCCTGGAGAAGGTCCTCAATGTACTGCACTTCTTAGCCACTGGATCATTTCAGCGGACAAGTGCCATAGTGGGTGGGGTGTCACAGGCCACCCAGTCACGCTGCCTACACCAGGTCTTGAACATCATGACTGCACGCCCATCAGTCCGCAGGCACATATACCTGCCCAGAACACCTGCAGAAAGGCATGCTGCCGCCCTGGATTTTTACGCTGTGGCACGATTCCCCAAAGTGCTAGGTGCCATCGACTGCACCCATGTGGCTCTACGTCCCCCCAGGGCATCTGAGCACATCTATAGGAACCGCAAGCACTGGCATTCCATCAACGTGCAGGTAGCATGTAATGCCAAGGGAATCATCACCTCAGTATATGCCAACTATCCCGGCTCCACCCACGACAGCTTCATTTACCGAATGTCCACCCTAAGCCGGGACCTAGAAGCTGGGCGGCATGGTGATACATGGCTGCTTGGTGAGTATGTATGCCACTGCACATGCATGCATGTTGGATACTGAGCAAGGTCACAACCCCACCAATGATACCAATCACCACCTCCACAGGGGACAGTGCCTACCCTCTCAGCCCCCACATGATGACGCCAATTCGGAACCCCACCACGCCACCCCAGGTAAGATATAACACAGCCCACATTACAACCAGGGGCATAGTGGAGCGCACATTCGGAGTGCTAAAGTCACGCTTTCGCTCCCTTGACCGTTCTGGCGGGCAGCTGTTATACGCTCCCCCAGTAGTGTGCAGGATCATAGTGGCAGCATGTGTCCTGCACAACGTTGCAACACGCCGGGGCCTGGCCGTGGACATGGTGGTGGCCCCACATCCCCAACCACATGCACAGCCGCTGCGCATGGGAGGGGAAAGGGCACGGGGGGAGGCAGCCCGTACACAGCTAGTGGCTAATTACTTCACATAGAAATCACACCCCTGTGGAGTGCACACTGCCCTGGCACATTCCATCTGACAATCAATGATGGATGACTCAACCTGACACTGATCCTGAATGTCTGGAGAATGAACCGGGAATACCATGTCAGCCTGAGATTGTTCACCTGGAAGTGTCACAATGTGTGCATCCCTACCCACACAGACACCACCAATGCAGTTTTGTGAAGTTACACATTGAAGCAGCTAAAATGAATACCCACTTGCAAAATGCAACAAGAGGACAGTGCCATGTCAGCCAACCCAACCCCAGCACCGCCACACGACACACCGTGCCATGTAATGCTAATTGCAGGTAAACAAAGTAATCCCCACAACATGACATCAGTCTCACTATGTACAGTGGCACTATTAGAAACCTGCAACACCTGAAATGCTCACAGCAATGCCGGACCAACAACATACTTGAGCACGTAGTACCATTAACATGACATCACAAATGTTACATATTAGTAGTCTCACCACCTGGAAATGCCTGCACTCCCACCACTACCAACTGTGCAGTGTTGTCGCCATGTAGAGTTGTAGGTGCACTGCTGCCAACATGGTCCCCATCTCCAGACTAGAGGTCCTTGTGTGGACATGAGGAAGGGACCTGCAAATTGGGAGGTAGACACAGAAGAAGAGTTACACATCAATGCAACATGCAGTGTACAACACAACAGCAATATGCACTATGAATGTATACACAGTATTGACTACAGACTGGCCACACAGCTCATGGGAGTCCAACGTCACTGTGTAATTCACTGTCACTTGGGCACACCCTTTGCAAGCCCATGGAAACGGGAAGCAGGAGGGGTGTGTGTGACTCAAACCCAAGCATCTGAACCAAATACATTACAAGCCTGCATGTGCCCAGCCACAATGCAGCGTATGCCCACAGGAACCACGGAAGCCAACAGATCGAAGCCAACAGATCGAAGCCAACAGATCGTCCCAAAAAAATTGGGAATAAAAGAAATCAAAATAAAAATAAAAATAAGAAACAATCAAAAATGGCCATTGATGGGCCCGGGGGGGTTGGGGAGGTCACCCAGGAGGTCCGAGGACAGGATGCACACCAGAACCCACCTGCGTGGATCCTGGGAAGATAAAACACCTCCATGGGCTCATGGCCCACACGGCTACCCTATTGTGGGAGTATCACTGCTGTCGCTATTATCACCCTGTGCAGCTGCATCCGGAGGTGGTTGCACTATGGGAGGCAGCCCACGCAAGGCCCTAGTCTGCTCCTCCATGGCTGCAAGCATGCGGGTGTGGTAGGTCTGGTTCTGGAGGATGAGTGTGCGGAGGTCCCCATGCAACAACTCACGGGATGCCCGGACCTCCGCCCTCGTTGCCTGCATCTCAGCTGAGAGCGTACGGGTGAGACGCTCCAGCTGCTGTTCTGTCCTTTGGTGTGTTGAAGCCTCAAGCTCAACAAGAGTCGTCCTGAGGTGAAGGAGCTCCTGCCTCAGGGCTTCCCTGTGGCCCTGGGACTCAATGGAGATGGCCTCCTGCAGAGTCGCCAGTGCCGCCCGCCTGTCCCTGTTGGACCCCAACATGTCCTCCCTGTGTGACTGGCAGATGGAATCGGTTGCCTGCTCTAGTCGCTCCATCAGCCTTTCTGGGGGGACAATGGAAGTGGCCACCCTATCCATGGCCTGAGCCATCATCTCGGATGATGCAGCCTGTTGGGTTGCCATACCGTAAATGGATTGCTCCCATGCGGTATTGCCGGGTGGCGTACGGCCACCACGTCGGCGGGCACCACACCTGTCTGGGGCAAGGCGGACTGCGCCTTGCTGTGCCGGCACTGCCTGAGGCTGCAGGACTGCATTCCCCCTCTGATCTGCTGGCCCAGGAACAGGATCAGATGTCGCGGAGTGTGACCCTGCATCCGTAACCACCAAAGGCCTAGCTGCCAACACTGACATCCCCATTGAGGGTTCTGACCCTGGTGCAGGTGGGTGGGACAGAACAGATTCCCTCCCTGGAACACTCACCTGCGACGGCACGTAGGTCTCATCATCCGAGTCAACAGCTGAGTACAGCTCGGGGGAGGTGCAGCCAGAGACACCCCTTGAGAGCACGACCTGCAGCACTTGTGGGTTTTCACCCACCAGCACACCACGTCCCTCACTGGTGGTTGGTCGGCCCTCGGACCCCTCCTGGCTCTGCACCATCTCCACAACCCCAGCAGTATCAGGTGCGTCTTCCCCTGCAATGACATAATGACAAAGAAATGGAAACCCGCATTAGCACCATGGCACACAATGAGGGCTGTGAAACAAGAGAACCAGTACTTGATTGACACATGTCCCACATGACTAAGACCCTCCCATGCATGCACCCTCACTGCGTATGAAGGGCAGGCAAATGGCACACACTCATTACACAAAGATGGAAGATGAACACATTTCATGCATGCTGCCTGGCAGTGGCATCACACATTGCCCTGTGATTGCCAGGTGACACACACATGCCATCACACAGATGGCATGTGCCATTGCTATTGAGTGTAGATGGAGAGGAGGGCAGCACTTATTCATTCTGTCCAGTTCCCACATGCAATAGCTTTTCTAATTCTGACAGGTCTGCTTTATCACCTGGAGCTGCCAGTCCAATATGGTCCAATTGCACAGGGACATGTGTGAACATATGATATCCAGGTAACAAAGTAACTCCACTTTACCATGGCCATGCCATACATGTGACTAGAGGACTGAGGAATGCCTAGTATAAGTGGTGGAATGCATACAATCTGTCTGATTGAACATAGGAAAATAATCAACAATGTAGTGGCAAGGTGACACTTCAAGGCCAACTTGGGTGCTGTTGGGCTAGATGTCTACTGTTGGCAGAAGGGATACTGCAATGGCGAAATGCAGCTGCCCAGGATGTCTTGCATGAAGCACATGGCTGACCCATTCGACTCAGGCGCACACACTCTCACCTGGCACACAAACACATGCCCTCACACACACACCATGCACATGGATGACACACACATGCATGTGCACTCACCGGACAATGCCTCGTAATCAGGCAGATCTCCCACGCCTTGGATCTGTTCCTCCGTGACGTAGGTCCCAGCGACTGACTCATGTGGAGTGAGTTCCATGTCTTCTACTGGAGACCCACCTCCAGTCACTAGAGTTGCGGCATGACTTGAGGCCAGCTTCTTCTTTGCCCTGCGCTTTAGGTCATTTCAGCGCTTGTAGCAATCATTGGCTGTGCGCCTCACGATTCCAAGGGCACTTACGATGTCCGCAATGGTCTGCCAGTGTGCCTGGCGTTGTGCAGGTGTGGTCTTGGATCCTGCAACAATGACCATCTCGTTATCATGTCCGGACACATACTCGACAAGTGCATTCAGTTCCACATCCGTGAAGCTGGGCTTCCTCGACGGACCGGACTGTGTAGCCGTGTCGGGGGCATCAGCCTGTGCCGGACGAGCACTCTTCCTCTTCCGCTTGGAAGGTGATGGTGATCCTGAGTGTCCTGCGCCGCTCTGGACACTAGGGGCAGGAGCCCTGGTGGGCTCTGTATCAGGTGTGTGGGATTGCACACTCAGCATGGGAGTTGGTGCAGGCATTGGCTCAAGTGTAATGGTGTCATGGGGAATGTCAGCAGAATGGACTAGGACGGACACTGTCCTGGCTGGGTGTGTGAGAGCTGGGGTGGATGGAGCTGCAGCTGCCCCTGCAGCCTCTCCGCCCTGCCTACTTGGGGCAGCAGATGACCTTGCTGCCCCAGATCCACGTGGCATGATAGCATCAACGTGCACCAGCGCACGTGTCGTAGCCCTGCTGACCTGGAAGTCAGCCATGGAGTCAGCCAGGTCTGGTGCCACAATGGGCTGGTCCAACAAGGGCTGAGCATGGATGGTGTCAGCCACTTCAGCCTCAACGGGAGGGGGGGAGGGGAGGAGGGGGGGATGATGGGTGCCCTTGACTGGTCCTCCACACATGGGGGGACAGGCTCACCCTGCAAGTTACGACCACGTCCCCTACCGGATCCACCACGGCCACCACTTGTGGCTCTTCCACCTTTGCCACCCTTACGGAATCCTCGCCTCCCAGCCATGGCACTGATATTAATGTGCGTATGGGAGTGGCTGTAGACAATTGTCCTGGGCAATTGGGGGTCAAAGGGGTTGGGTACCAGATGGTAATTGTACCCTAGTGCTCTAGCACGGCTGATTGTAACCCCTGGGGAAAGATGACGGGTCACGCAACGCACAGGAGGCCCAAAAAAGGGAGATGACGTGCACGCAACCCCTCCTAGACCACGTGTGCAGAAAGAAAAACCTGCACTACGCTGTGGCACCCAGTAACACAAGAATGAACGTATGCGTGTCACACGCAGCCTAGAATGACCTCTGAAGGGGTAGGCTACACACGGGGCAAGCACAGAAGTTGGATACGTGCGTGACTCACCGTCTGCCAGGTAAAAGAGCGTGAAAAATGAGCGCGTTTGGCTGGCTAAACCCCCGCCAAAAGAAGATGTGTACGCTGTCTGAGAAGACAGGACAACAGTAGAAGGGGACACTGTTTGAGGGAACAGGCCCAGGTAAACCAGTACAAGAGGAAAAATAGAGAAAAAGCTGTCAGAGGTAACAGGGAGTACGAACTGGAAACGCTGTGAAGTAAATCGCGTGTGAAACGACAAGAAGTACAGAATTCACCCACTCGCTCTCCACGAAAAGCACGTACAAGGAAATGGTGTTCTACATGTACCTTATATACAGGCCCACACGTACAGCGTCACTTACGCGGCGTGTACGTTCACCAATCACACGCTTTGTCACTCCTGCGTGTAGATCCATTTTCACCAATCACACGCTTTGTCACTTCTGCGTGTAGATCCATTTTCACCAATCACACGCTTTGTCACTTCTGTGTGTAGATCCATTTTCACCAATCACACGCTTTGACACTGGGACGTGTCACGCAACAATTTCCTGCACGTGCAGGTGACTATAGGCGCGCATATGCTGTTGACGGGTTTACGCGCTAAGGGCCTTTCCTCGATTCACACGCTGACGTGTGGGATTTCACTCCCTATCAGGCTGTCCACGCGTTCACACACGAGAGACCACGCTCCTGGCCAGGAGGCCAAATTACTGCCCCCCAGAGCCCTGAGCACGCTCCCACCTGCCATCTGCTGCTGCATGACTGCCTGCTGGCCACGTGCCCCACAGTGCTGGTGGGTGGGGGTGTTGGGAGACATGGGTGGGGGCCTGGTGGAGGCTGCCCCTGGTGGCGGGGGGGTGGGGGTGGTGGGGGGCATGGGTGGGGGCCTGGTGGAGGCTGCCCCTGGTGGCGGGGGGGTTGGGGGTGGTGGGAGGCATGGGTGGGGGCCTGGTGGAGGCTGCCCCTGCACTGCTGGGGGTTGGGGGTGGTGGGAGGCATGGGTGGGGGCCTGGTGGAGGCTGCCCCTGCACTGCTGGGGGTTGGGGGTGGTGGGAGGCATGGGTGGGGGCCTGGTGGAGGCTGCCCCTGGTGGCGGGGGGGGGTGGGGGTGGTGGGAGACATGGGTGGGGGCCTGGTGGAGGCTGCCCCTGGTGGCGGGGGGGTGGGGGTGGTGGGGGGCATGGGTGGGGGCCTGGTGGAGGCTGCCCCTGGTGGCGGGGGGGGTTGGGGGTGGTGGGAGGCATGGGTGGGGGCCTGGTGGAGGCTGCCCCTGCACTGCTGGGGGTTGGGGGTGGTGGGAGGCATGGGTGGGGGCCTGGTGGAGGCTGCCCCTGCACTGCTGGGGGTTGGGGGTGGTGGGAGGCATGGGTGGGGGCCTGGTGGAGGCTGCCCCTGGTGGCGGGGGGGGTGGGGGTGGTGGGAGACATGGGTGGGGGCCTGGTGGAGGGTGCCCCTGGTGGCGGGGGGGTGGGGGTGGTGGGAGGCATGGGTGGGGGCCTAGTGGAGGCTGCCCCTGCACTGCTGGGGGTTGGGGGTGGTGGGAGGCATGGGTGGGGGCCTGGTGGAGGCTGCCCCTGGTGGCGGGAGGGTGGGGGTGGTGGGAGACATGGGTGGGGGCCTGGTGGAGGGTGCCCCTGGTGGCGGGGGGTGGGGGTGGTGGGAGGCATGGGTGGGGGCCTGGTGGAGGCTGCCCCTGCACTGCTGGGGGTTGGGGGTGGTGGGAGGCATGGGTGGGGGCCTGGTGGAGGCTGCCCCTGCACTGCTGGGGGTTGGGGGTGGTGGGAGACATGGGTGGGGGCCTGGTGGAGGGTGCCCTGGTGGCGGGGGGGTGGGGGTGGTGGGAGGCATGGGTGGGGGCCTGGTGGAGGCTGCCCCTGGTGGCGGGGGGGGTGGGGGTGGTGGGAGACATGGGTGGGGGCCTGGTGGAGGCTGCCCCTGCACTGCTGGGGGTTGGGGGTGGTGGGAGGCATGGGTGGGGGCCTGGTGGAGGCTGCCCCTGGTGGCGGGAGGGTGGGGGTGGTGGGAGACATGAGTGGGGGCCTGGTGGAGGCTGCCCCTGATGGCGGGGGGGTGGGGGTGGTGGGAGACATGGGTGGGGGCCTGGTGGAGGCTGCCCCTGCACTGCTGGGGGTTGGGGGTGGTGGGAGGCATGGGTGGGGGCCTGGTGGAGGCTGCCCCTGGTGGCGGGGGGTGGGGGTGGTGGGAGACATGGGTGGGGGCCTGGTGGAGGCTGCCCCTGCACTGCTGGGGGTTGGGGGTGGTGGGAGGCATGGGTGGGGGCCTGGTGGAGGCTGCCCCTGGTGGCGGGAGGGTGGGGGTGGTGGGAGACATGAGTGGGGGCCTGGTGGAGGCTGCCCCTGATGGCGGGGGGGTGGGGGTGGTGGGGGGCATGGGTGGGGGCCTGGTGGAGGCTGCCCCTGGTGGTGGGGGGGTGGGGGTGGTGGGAGACATGGGTGGGGGCCTGGTGGAGGCTGCCCCTGCACTGCTGGGGGTTGGGGGTGGTGGGAGGCATGGGTGGGGGCCTGGTGGAGGCTGCCCCTGCACTGCTGGGGGTTGGGGGTGGTGGGAGGCATGGGTGGGGGCCTGGTGGAGGCTGCCCCTGCACTGCTGGGGGTTGGGGGTGGTGGGAGACATGGGTGGGGGCCTGGTGGAGGGTGCCCCTGGTGGCAGGGGGGTGGGGGTGGTGGGAGGCATGGGTGGGGGCCTGGTGGAGGCTGCCCCTGGTGGCGGGGGGGTGGGGGTGGTGGGAGACATGGGTGGGGGCCTGGTGGAGGCTGCCCCTGCACTGCTGGGGGTTGGGGGTGGTGGGAGGCATGGGTGGGGGCCTGGTGGAGGCTGCCCCTGGTGGCGGGGGGTGGGGGTGGTGGGAGACATGGGTGGGGGCCTGGTGGAGGCTGCCCCTGCACTGCTGGGGGTTGGGGGTGGTGGGAGGCATGGGTGGGGGCCTGGTGGAGGCTGCCCCTGGTGGCGGGGGGGTGGGGGTGGTGGGAGACATGGGTGGGGGCCTGGTGGAGGCTGCCCCTGCACTGCTGGGGGTTGGGGGTGGTGGGAGGCATGGGTGGGGGCCTGGTGGAGGCTGCCCCTGCACTGCTGGGGGTTGGGGGTGGTGGGAGACATGGGTGGGGGCCTGGTGGAGGGTGGGTGCCCCTGGTGGCGGGGGGGTGGGGGTGGTGGGAGGCATGGGTGGGGGCCTGGTGGAGGCTGCCCCTGGTGGCGGGTGGGGGGTGGGGGTGGTGGGAGACATGGGTGGGGGCCTGGTGGAGGCTGCCCCTGCACTGCTGGGGGTTGGGGGTGGTGGGAGGCATGGGTGGGGGCCTGGTGGAGGCTGCCCCTGGTGGCGGGAGGGTGGGGGTGGTGGGAGACATGAGTGGGGGCCTGGTGGAGGCTGCCCCTGGTGGCGGGGGGGTGGGGGTGGTGGGGGGCATGGGTGGGGGCCTGGTGGAGGCTGCCCCTGGTGGTGGGGGGGTGGGGGTGGTGGGAGACATGGGTGGGGGCCTGGTGGAGGCTGCCCCTGCACTGCTGGGGGTTGGGGGTGGTGGGAGGCATGGGTGGGGGCCTGGTGGAGGCTGCCCCTGCACTGCTGGGGGTTGGGGGTGGTGGGAGGCATGGGTGGGGGCCTGGTGGAGGCTGCCCCTGCACTGCTGGGGGTTGGGGGTGGTGGGAGACATGGGTGGGGGCCTGGTGGAGGGTGCCCCTGGTGGCGGGGGGGTGGGGGTGGTGGGAGGCATGGGTGGGGGCCTGGTGGAGGGTGCCCCTGGTGGCGGGGGGTGGGGGTGGTGGGAGGCATGGGTGGGGGCCTGGTGGAGGCTGCCCCTGGTGGCGGGGGGGTGGGGGTGGTGGGAGGCATGGGTGGGGGCCTGGTGGAGGCTGCCCCTGGTGGCGGGGGGTGGGGGTGGTGGGAGACATGGGTGGGGGCCTGGTGGAGGCTGCCCCTGCACTGCTGGGGGTTGGGGGTGGTGGGAGGCATGGGTGGGGGCCTGGTGGAGGCTGCCCCTGGTGGCGGGGGGGTGGGGGTGGTGGGAGACATGGGTGGGGGCCTGGTGGAGGCTGCCCCTGCACTGCTGGGGGTTGGGGGTGGTGGGAGGCATGGGTGGGGGCCTGGTGGAGGCTGCCCCTGCACTGCTGGGGGTTGGGGGTGGTGGGAGACATGGGTGGGGGCCTGGTGGAGGGTGGGTGCCCCTGGTGGCGGGGGGGTGGGGGTGGTGGGAGGCATGGGTGGGGGCCTGGTGGAGGCTGCCCCTGGTGGCGGGGGGGGTGGGGGTGGTGGGAGACATGGGTGGGGGCCTGGTGGAGGCTGCCCCTGCACTGCTGGGGGTTGGGGGTGGTGGGAGGCATGGGTGGGGGCCTGGTGGAGACTGCCCCTGGTGGCGGGAGGGTGGGGGTGGTGGGAGACATGAGTGGGGGCCTGGTGGAGGCTGCCCCTGGTGGCGGGGGGGTGGGGGTGGTGGGGGGCATGGGTGGGGGCCTGGTGGAGGCTGCCCCTGCACTGCTGGGGGTTGGGGGTGGTGGGAGGCATGGGTGGGGGCCTGGTGGAGGCTGCCCCTGGTGGCGGGAGGGTGGGGGTGGTGGGAGACATGAGTGGGGGCCTGGTGGAGGCTGCCCCTGGTGGCGGGGGGGTGGGGGTGGTGGGGGGCATGGGTGGGGGCCTGGTGGAGGCTGCCCCTGGTGGCGGGGGGGGTGGTGGTGGTGGGAGACATGGGTGGGGGCCTGGTGGAGGGTGCCCCTGGTGGCAGGGGGGTGGGGGTGGTGGGAGACATGGGTGGGGGCCTGGTGGAGGCTGCCCCTGCACTGCTGGGGGTTGGGGGTGGTGGGAGGCATGGGTGGGGGCCTGGTGGAGGCTGCCCCTGGTGGCGAGGGGGTGGGGGTGGTGGGAGACATGGGTGGGGGCCTGGTGGAGGCTGCCCCTGCACTGCTGGGGGTTGGGGGTGGTGGGAGGCATGGGTGGGGGCCTGGTGGAGGCTGCCCCTGGTGGCGGGGGGGTGGGGGTTGTGGGAGACATGGGTGGGGGCCTGGTGGAGGCTGCCCCTGCACTGCTGGGGGTTGGGGGTTTTGGGAGGCATGGGTGGGGGCCTGGTGGAGGCTGCCCCTGCACTGCTGGGGGTTGAGGGTGGTGGGAGGCATGGGTGGGGGCCTGGTGGAGGCTGCCCCTGCACTGCTGGGGGTTGGGGGTGGTGGGAGACATGGGTGGGGGCCTGGTGGAGGGTGCCCCTGGTGGCGGGGGGGTGGGGGTGGTGGGAGGCATGGGTGGGGGCCTGGTGGAGGCTGCCCCTGGTGGTGGGGGGGGGTGGGGGTGGTGGGAGACATGGGTGGGGGCCTGGTGGAGGCTGCCCCTGCACTGCTGGGGGTTGGGGGTGGTGGGAGGCATGGGTGGAGGCCTGGTGGAGGCTGCCCCTGGTGGCGGGAGGGTGGGGGTGGTGGGAGACATGAGTGGGGGCCTGGTGGAGGCTGCCCCTGGTGGCGGGGGGGTGGGGGTGGTGGGGGGCATGGGTGGGGGCCTGGTGGAGGCTGCCCCTGCACTGCTGGGGGTTGGGGGTGGTGGGAGGCATGGGTGGGGGCCTGGTGGAGGCTGCCCCTGGTGGCGGGAGGGTGGGGGTGGTGGGAGACATGAGTGGGGGCCTGGTGGAGGCTGCCCCTGGTGGCGGGGGGGTGGGGGTGGTGGGGGGCATGGGTGGGGGCCTGGTGGAGGCTGCCCCTGGTGGCGGGGGGGGTGGGGATGGTGGGAGACATGGGGGGGGGCCTGGTGGAGGGTGCCCCTGGTGGCGGGGGGGGTGGGGGTGGTGGGAGACATGGGTGGGGGCCTGGTGGAGGCTGCCCCTGCACTGCTGGGGGTTGGGGGTGGTGGGAGGCATGGGTGGGGGCCTGGTGGAGGCTGCCCCTGGTGGCGGGGGGGTGGGGGTGGTGGGAGACATGGGTGGGGGCCTGGTGGAGGCTGCCCCTGCACTGCTGGGGGTTGGGGGTGGTGGGAGGCATGGGTGGGGGCCTGGTGGAGGCTGCCCCTGGTGGCGGGGGGGTGGGGGTGGGTGGGAGACATGGGTGGGGGCCTGGTGGAGGCTGCCCCTGCACTGCTGGGGGTTGGGGGTGGTGGGAGGCATGGGTGGGGGCCTGGTGGAGGCTGCCCCTGCACTGCTGGGGGTTGGGGGTGGTGGGAGGCATGGGTGGGGGCCTGGTGGAGGCTGCCCCTGCACTGCTGGGGGTTGGGGGTGGTGGGAGGCATGGGTGGGGGCCTGGTGGAGGCTGCCCCTGGTGGCGGGGGGGTGGGGGTGGTGGGAGACATGGGTGGGGGCCTGGTGGAGGCTGCCCCTGGTGGCGGGAGGGTGGGGGTGGTGGGAGACATGGGTGGGGGCCTGGTGGAGGCTGCCCCTGCACTGCTGGGGGTTGGGGGTGGTGGGAGGCATGGGTGGGGGCCTGGTGGAGGCTGCCCCTGCACTGCTGGGGGTTGGGGGTGGTGGGAGGCATGGGTGGGGGCCTGGTGGAGGCTGCCCCTGCACTGCTGGGGGTTGGGGGTGGTGGGAGACATGGGTGGGGGCCTGGTGGAGGGTGCCCCTGGTGGCGGGGGGTGGGGGTGGTGGGAGGCATGGGTGGGGGCCTGGTGGAGGCTGCCCCTGCACTGCTGGGGGTTGGGGGTGGTGGTAGGCATGGGTGGGGGCCTGGTGGAGGCTGCCCCTGCACTGCTGGGGGTTGGGGGTGGTGGGAGGCATGGGTGGGGGCCTGGTGGAGGCTGCCCCTGCACTGCTGGGGGTTGGGGGTGGTGGGAGGCATGGGTGGGGGCCTGGTGGAGGCTGCCCCTGGTGGCGGGGGGGGGTGGGGGTGGTGGGAGACATGGGTGGGGGCCTGGTGGAGGCTGCCCCTGCACTGCTGGGGGGTGGGGGTGCACGGGGACATGAGCAGGTGTGCAGGGTAGTCCCCTGTTTTGTAGGCTGCCTGCAGGGGCCGTGGAGAGTGTACAGGGAACACCTGTGAGGACCCACCCAGCCTAATCGCGTGTGACTTCCCACGCACCCCTGTAATACACGTACCCAGCCAAATCGCGTGTGATGATTCCCACGCACCCCTGTAATACACGTACCCAGCCAAATCGCGTGTGATAATTCCTGCGCACCCCTGTAATACACGTACCTGGCCAAATCGCATCCCTGTAATACACGTACCCAGCCGAATCGCGTGTAAAACTTCCCGTGTACCCCTGTAATACATGTACACAGCCAAATCGCATGTGATAATTCCCGCGTACCCCTGTGATACACGTGCCCTGGCTAATCGCGTGTAAAACTTCCCGCCTACCCCTGTAATACACGTACCCTGGCCAATCGCGTGTTAAACTTCCCGCGCACCCCTGTAATACACGTACCCTGGCTAATCGCATGTAAAACTTCCCGCATACCCCTGTAATACACGTACCCTGGCCAATCGCGTGTTAAACTTCCCGCGTACCCCTGTAATACACGTACCCTGGCTAATCGCGTGTATAACTTCCCGCCTACCCCTGTAATACACGTACCCTGGCCAATCGCGTGTTACACTTCCCGCGTACCCCTGTAATACACGTACCCTGGCTAATCGCGTGTATAACTTCACGCGTACCCCTGATATGCACGTTACCCGCTTTGCGTTCCTTGTTTGGCAGCCCTGTAAACTGGTCCAGGGTTAGCGCAGCCCTTTGCGATGATTTTGCGATTTTGATGGCTTTTCCTTGCGCGAGGGCGTCCTTGGGGGCGTTACTGGCGCTGCTGCAGGTTCGCTGCAATACTCTGCGCCACGGCTGGTTTGGGAGCCTAAAATCCATGAATACGCTGTGCGCGGAAATCGGTTTTAGCGCACGTGCCTGGCGCAGTCAATCGCACGCGGACACTCTGCGCCAGCCGCTTGCGACACTTTTCTGCGAAATTCTATGAATTACCCTGCAAGTATTTAAAGCCTCTGGAAATTGGTTTTTGGCAACTGTGATGAGTCCAGCTCTTTTAGTCTAGAAGATGTGAGGATTTAGAAGCTTGAGTCAAAAGGTTTCTGAGGAAGATGTGCAGCAGACATCATGACACTCAACATGCTTATCAGGAAACACAGAGAAACACTAAGATGGCACCACCGTTTGTTTGTGGAAGAACAACTTAATTTCCTAACCTTATAATACTTGTGTAGTGCCTTTTCATTTAATTGGCTGTGCATAAGGGATGTCTTCCCCCTTATCTAATGGCTTGGCTGGTGAATAACGAAGGTCTGGAGGGTTGCCAAGAGCAATACCAGAGATTCAGATCAGGGAATGGTTTCGGGAGAGTAAGGGGAACATGATGAACTCTTAGCCTATTGAGGGATCCTATTATACAGGGATATTGGAGAACCGGCATACATTTCTACCATAATGCACAAGGGCTTGAAGCTAGAAAAGCGGTTAAACATCTTAGAATGATGTAGGATATATGAAAAAAGGGGGGAGGTCCATAATGTTGAAATTGTAGGGAAATGACCAAAAAGAATATCTTCTACACCGCCCCCCATATGGGTGCTATCCTTTATCACCCGGAGAGGGGTACACAGACCCTGAGTGTGTACCACCATTTTTCCCAGTAGCTACTCCAGTGGTTGCAAGACAGACACAGATAACGCCTCCATCAGCTACAATTTCTAAGAATTGGGATCCTGAGGAAAGTGGAAGGGTAACTCCTAGGTCTGCCAAGAGGTTGAAAATAGAGAGCGGGAAGGGATAACTCCCCCACCTTCTAGGTTAGCAGAGATTAAGGGTGGAGGAGCAAGAACGAGTGAGGCTAATAGTTAGAATAGCAAAGTAAGTATTGGAAATGAGAGTGAAACAGGAGGTTAGGCCTTTTCCTGCAAGCATAGAGGATAGAATGCAAAGAGTAGTAGATGTGCAAGAATGGGAATAAATGAAGGAAGAGCTACGGTTAGCAGAGGAAGAGGCAATGCTGTTACAGCGACAGAGAGATGAAGAGCGATATGGAGTGAGAAGACAGGTAAGGGATGTAGAAGAAGGAAGATGGAGACATGGGCAGGTTCTTGTAAGATTACATAACTCGGTTATCAGAACGGTCAAGGTGGACATGGAGAAGAGGGGTGCTGCCATGGGTACAGAGGTTCAGCAGGGAGGATGAGAGACGGCACCATATGGTAGTGCTGATTCTGCTTCTATGCGTGTAGAAGGGATAGGGGATGTAACTGTCATAGTAGATGATGAAGAAGAGGAAGAGTGGGATGTTGGGCAAGAAGGAGAGGGTGTTGGCACCCTACCGCCTGCTCCAGTAGCAGTGATAGAAAACACACCATGGAACTATAGGACATGCCAGAGCACTCGCATGGCTGTAGTAAGTGGTAGGGAAGAGATGAGGGAAGCCCCAGTAAAAACTGTTTTTGTTGCTTCAAAAGCGTCTTGGAGGAGCGTATTATGTCCCGTGGTCACACATGGACCACAATAATTTGATGAAGACACTTCCTTCGCTCACTGCAGGGGAGGGGAAGTGTATTTATGAATTAGAAAAACACACTGCCAGTATCATGTTGGCCATAGAGGACATGAAGAGCTTATTGATGGCCCTAATGGGGGAGTGTTTACACAAACTTTGGAAGAGGTTGGGGTATAAGGGAGTTCAGTTAGATACAAATACCAATGATGGAGCATCTTTTTATAATCTTAGGGCACAGGTATGGGGGTCTTGCAGATTATTTACTCTGAAACGACTGATTTCAATTCGAATTTAGCTAAAACAATGAAATTAGATGATGATCCTGCGGCACACATCCAGTTAATTCAGTAGATGTGGAGGGCAGAAACGACAGAAGCATTGGACAAGAATATGGACATTTCTTACCACATGCTGAAGAAGGAACTTCTGAAAGAAGTCCAGCACAATTTAGATAAAGTAATAGGAATGGAGGCCAAGAGTTGGCCAGAAATTCTGCACATATTGTACATTTCTGCAAGAGAAGACAAGAAAAAGAGAGGGTGAATGTAGAACAGGCACAAAATGCAGAGGCTAAGCTTGTTCAAAAGAAATTGGCAAAGATTTGTATAGAAGAGGTAGTCATTACAAATTCTATGGAGGGACAGCAGGGACAACTGGGACCACAAGGACACAGTGAACCAGATATGATGCCAGGTTGGGTGGACAGGTATGTTCCCGGTCTGAGGCCAATGAGAGGGTTTTTGAGTGGCAGATGAGGATTTCCACACAGAAGTGGGTAATGTGACAGGTTTAGAGGAATGGGTTCTCGGTTTAATGGGCCAACAGGAAATAATTATGGAGGATTTTATGGGATTCAGTGTTGGTCATGTGGACGGTCTGGGCACATGTCACAGGATTGTTGTGAATGGCCATAGTACGTTAACATGGGAAGTCAACAGATGCAGGGCCCCCACCCATCCAAATTGTCCCAGGTCCCGTCCCAGCAGGCACAGGTTGAACAGAACACAGCAAATGGGGCTGCACAGACCTTTGGGATCCCACTGACCATGCCAGCACAAGAATCAGTGCAGACACAGGACAAGAATCCTTTACCCCAAGGAACAGATGCAAACTACACTGGAGCAAGTGTTTTTTTTTTTGGGGTAATCATTTTCCTCTCACAGGTGCTAATATATACCAGAAGTAGGACAGCCCCCAGGGATCTCTGATGTGTCCAGCCCTGTCCATTACCACTGATCCGGAAGAGGAACCCGGATAGGTGTGCAGGTAAGTGACCAAATGTTTTCATTTATGGTTGACACAGTGTCACACCCTTGGAGAATCAGATAACTCCTTCCTAGTCATGGAAGCCAAATGCAGTTGACCCCTCCCACCTTGGTTGGCACGGGCTCCTGATTTTAGCATATGCAGGTGCCACGAGGCAGCCAATGGTGGAAGACGGTTAGGGAGAGGTGGATAGGTAGGGGGTGTTAGGGTCACCAGGAAGATCTTTAGGGTTCTTGAAATAGACCGGTATAGGGAACATACGGAAAGAAACAATCTGTTAAGCACACACTTGTTTTAGACCTTTGCAAGACCTCCTAGCACCTCCTGACACTAGCTAACACCCTTCACAACTCATGTATTTCTCACTTGTTCACGCCCTGCCAGCAACAAACATAAGCACATAATGAGTTATTGATGGCCCATAGATAACTGCAGCAACGTACAACATGAAATAGGCAAAAGCACAAGGAAACAAACATGTATCTTGCAGCAGTGTGGTATTCCCATTGGGATAACTCCAACCCCTCCTGCCATGTCACCAGACAAAGGTTTTCTCATAGTAAGGCCTTGAACATAAGCGGCTTGCCACAAACATGAATGGGACAAGAGCAAGCAGTGACAAAAAACATAAGCATCTCTGACGCTATTTATGTGAAACTGCACCCCCAAATGTTTAAATGTTCAGAGCGCTAGGATTCCGCTTCCTGCGGATTGCACAGCATGGGCTCATGAGACTCCCTTCTGCAGGGACACACACGTGTGGAATTCCATACACGTGTTACAAGTCTTACAGCATGCGGATTTGAACTGCTCAGAGAACAACACCTTGTGTGAGTTACAGCATAATAATGACTGAATGTTCACACCAATCATGCTCACTCTCCCCGTAGCACTTAACTGAAGCCTGGGGGGGCTCGCCGGCACCACCCCAGGCAATGCTTAATCCCACGTTGGACGGAACACACCGCCGTAATTTGCTCTGTGCCCCAATGAGGAATGGATCCTTCCTGGAGCAGGATACCTTACTGCATGGCCCGTGTCCCGCACAACGACTTCAAGAACGCCTGCACACCTGCTCTACTCCGGCCAGTGCCTTTCACGCCAACAATCACCAACAGGCAGCACGGGCCAGAGAGGGTCCTAAATAGCATGAGTGACCCTGCGCACACGCCGTCCCAACTGAGTACCAAGGCTCATGGTAAAAGTAGTTTTTGGCCCGTTTTTTCAGGGGAGCACTTTCCTGGACCACTTTGAAGCCTTTGCAGCCCATTTTTCCTTACACGCAGGAACTACCATGTCTTGTATTAAGGAAGGTGAGTTCACCTTGTCAAGCAAAACAATGGACATGCAGGGTTTCTCTTGGGCAGTCCAGTCGGATTCTTTTACTGAAAATATTTGCATAAAGGTAGTTAATCAAAATTGATCAGCCCCTTTGTTGTGTTGCATGGATACCCCAGCAAATTTTTTGAGAATGGACTTCCTGAGCAAATTGCAAATGTTGATTGCCTTCACGGAGGAAGGCATTCTATGTTCAACCCCAGGGTTGTATCTGGTAAGGTAAGCAGTGTGTTTTCAGACCTATTGTAGCGATTGTTCGATTAGGGGGGTTCCTGCGCATACAGCATTGTTTCTATATCGGGTGATTGTTTTGTTGAGTTGGGTCCAGGGGATCAGAAATCGGCCTCAATTTTAATTTTTATTTCAGCCTAATGTGCCACAGGAAATTATGCCAGGCACGCTTGTTAAAATTCTCTTAGACGCTGTAGTAGTTAAGAAGAACAGGGTGGTTCTTTTAGGCACAGATGAGGAAGGTGGAGAGAGGCGCACAATTCTGTGCATCGATCTAACCTTATTGCTAATGAACGTGTCTGACGATCAATTGTTAGAAGACACTGAAGACACAGGAGAAATGGTCTTTGAAATTGCGGTGCCTCGCTAGATAACGATAGAGCAAAGGGAAGTATCACGGACCGTGCACATTTATTAAAGATACATTGTCTTTATTGGAAGGAGGATTTTGGAAAATTGGCGGACCATTTGTGGACAACAAATCCTCAAGATGTAGGGCCGCTAAAAAGTGTTGGCGCAGCAAGGATAAAATTGAAACCCGATGCAATATTACCACAGGTTAAGCAGTTCCCCCTGTCCAAGGAGGCAGACTAAGGGATTTATGAGACCATTATGGCATTGTTAAAGAACAGCATTGTACAACCCTCTGTGTCCCCTTGCAATACGGCTATCTATCTGGTGAAGAAGGTGAAGTGGTCCATTTGGAGGATAGTCCAGGATTTGTGCCCCCTCAATAATATTTTTGAGGCAGAATTTCCGGTGTTACCGAATCCTGCCACCATTCTCTGTAACATCCCTACTGGGTCATCCCACTTCATGGTAGTTGATTTAAAGAGTGCATTTTTCTCTGTTACCTTACACCCCGGTTCTCAGTACCTCAAAGCATTTACATATCATGGTCAGAGATTTGAACACAGAAGGTTGACCCAGGGGTACTCCGTATCTCTGAGTATAACAATCTTCAACCATTATGATGAGTTGCCCAGTGACATTGTATGTGGACCATGCAGTCTTTGCGATTCTAGAAAATCTAAATTCACATTGACGACTCAGAAAGTGTCAGGGTATGAGGTCCTCTTATCAAATTCATCAATTTAACCCGTGCAATGTCACCTAGTAAATCCTGTGAAATTTGTAGCAGACCTGGTGAAGCCTAAGGATATTGTTCACGATTGTACCACTTATGAAGGTGAAGAGGAAGAGAGGGTAAATATGAAGGAGGATGCTCTGGAGGGTGGTGAGGTGATTTCTGTTGATGGGTCTTCAACCAACAACCAAGAGAAGGGAGAGAGGCATACGGGTGCAGCTGTCGTGGGCCTTGTAGATGGGGAGTACTGGGTCAGATTGAAGACATGGTTTCCTTCTCATTAGTCTGCACAAGCGACAGAACTGGTGGCACTTAGAGGTGCTAGAAATGTGTAAGGGGAAGGCGGTCACTGTTTATTCTGACTCCGCGCATGTCACCTTCAATGTCCATTCTGGGTTATCATGATGGCAGAGAAGAGGATTTAGGAGGTCTGACGGGTCCCCTGTCCAGCATGCTACACTGCTATCCCAGCTAAATGAAGCATTAACCTTGCCAGCAGAGATAGTTCTAGTGAAGTGCACTGCCCACACTAACTACACTAATTCAATAGCTTTTGGAAAAAATGATGCAGACAAGGTGGCAAAGGAAGGTGGCAAAGGAAGCAGCATATTTTTCTTTCACAGATTCCCAGAAAAAGGAAACCACGTCCCAACAAGTACAGTTACCAGCCCCATACACTGCAGTCCCGGTGCTTCAAACAATAGAAATACAAGGGAAAGCCTATAGAGAAGAACAGGAGCTCTGGAAAAAGAGAGGATGTATTCTATCACCCACAGATTTGCTTTGAAGACAGGGGGTGATGGGCAAGGTAGTAACACCTGTAGAGCTGCTTCTTTTGGCCCTAGAGTGACTGCTTACCCATCACATACTTCTCAATGACAAATCACAGCAGAGCTTCAGGAGGATTTGTTAATCCCTAACTTACAAGAACATGTAAGTAGATGCATACGGAATTGTGTAGTGTGCAAGGAGTTCAATCCTGGAAATACCATGAGGTCAGTTCGGAGGGTCTTGCCCAGGCCCTCAGGTCCATTCAAGCAGCTCCATATCAATTTTGTGGACATGGTAAAGAGGTGCAGTAATTACAGATATCTTATTGTGGTAGCTTGTCCAGTTTCCCAGGGGCTTTAGGTTAGTCCCTGCGTACATCCGGATGCTAAATCGGCGGTGAGATTTCTGGTAAGAGAGGTATTTCCGAGGTGGGGCATTTGTGAAGTTCTAAAATCTGACAACGGAGGCCACTTCTTTTTTTTTTTTATTTTTTTTTATTTGCATTTAGTTCAATTACAGGAATAAATTCGAGTAGAACCTTTGCAAAACAAACATATTAAATCCATGTAAAAAAGGTTTTGAAACATATAAAATTACATCAATACACAATACTCTAAAATACAATTTAAAGTGCAGGTGCAAAAAAAGATAGACTAAACAGTTTACCATCTAAGCATTTCATACTCCACTCAAAATAAGTTCCTTTTCTATATGCTTACAGAAGCTTACTAGTTCAAAAATGAGGCGATTGTGAGCTCCTTGCATCAAACGAGACCATAAAAACTCAAGGCAATCTTCAAACTCTATATCAACAAATTTCATGAGTCTTGCTGTGCGCATTTTTTTAAAATGCGGACAATAGAGTACGAGATGCTTCAATGTTTCATATGGTTCGCTGCATTCATCGAATCTGCATCCCGCAGCAAATCTGATGGCATTTGTTTGCCAATTCTTAATTCTATCTCTCGTATGATAGAGATTAAATCTAAATCGAATATACGCCTTCCTGGTAATTTCACAGGGAAATAAAGTGATATGTGCATAGCGGGGAATGCGCTGCTTAACATAGGCACCATATTCTTCATAAGAATTATATGTCCTAATCCGATCAATAGTTGCACACCAATCTAATTCAAAGAGTTTTTTTTTAGCATAACCAGGGCGGAGATAAACATCATTCACTGTGATGTTGACTTCACTTAAAAGTTGTTGCATTTTTAGTTGATGGTTATAAAAGGAAATAGGACAGTGGATACCCAACATCTTATTCAAGTCCATATATAATGAATTAATCGGTGGATAGTTCATTTTGGAAAAGTGAGATAACTGTCTCCATTTCCATCTAAACGATAATGCAACCAACCCCAATTCATGTCGGATGATGGCATTCGGAATGGACATTGGCAAAAACATTGCTGCTTTTAAAAGTGAGCCTTGTAAACAATCCAACATATTAGACATATCACACAAACAAATATCCAGCGCATAAAGAATGACACTCTCAGTTTTCAAGGACATAAATTCAATTAACGGAGTTAAAGAAAATTTGCAAAAACGGGTATAAATCTTTTTCATTTGTGAGAGGAGTGGTCTGGTTTTGCATTTAATAATATCTGTCCATGCTTTGATGGAGTTCTGATCAGAAAGATGATACCCCAAATAAATAGCATTGTTAATGCAAGATATCTGACTATCCATAATATGCCATCTAAATCTGCCCTTTTTCTGCTTTACTCCAAATTTCATAATGGCAGTCTTTGCCGGGTTAGGAGTCAAGTTGTGATCCTTTGCAAATTCCTCAAAGAGAGTTAATTTCATTTGTAAACCTGCAGGAGTAGGGTCAAACAAGATAATATCATCTGCGAAGGCAATCCATTGCAGAGATATGCTCCCAACCTTCACAGAAAACATGTTCATTTTTTCCCAGTTCTTATCCAGATCCGCCATATATAAATTGAACAGGGTTGCTGCAAGGTTGCAGCCCTGTTTCAAACCCAATGCTGTTCCTATTGGAGCTGTAGTACCTCCCTCCTGTGATATTTTTATTCTATAAGTTGTTTTGGTGTGTAGTTTCATAATCCAATACATTATGTCATTTGGAATTCCAAAGGCCAACATTTTCATCCACAGCAGGTTACGGACAACATTATCAAAGGCCGCACTCATGTCAATCATTGCAATATATACTGGATTCGTATTCTTATTTTTTGCACCCGCAATAACATGCGCAAGGATAAATGCGTTTAAAGTAGTACTCATATTCTTTCTGAAACCCGTTTGATATTTAGAATAAAGACCCTTGGTCTCAATGATTCTCTCCAAGTCGTAAAGAAGTAAAATCGCAAAGATTTTAGCCTCAGTATCGATTAGGGAAATCGGGCGATAGTTTTCAGGGCGGGAAGGGTCACCCCTCTTGAATATGGGGACTATATTTGCAGTTAACCAAGATGGTGGAATTTCCCCAGAATTGAAGATGGTTTCAAATTTAATACTTATAATTTCTGCCCACATAACAGGATCTGCTTTATAAAGACAAGGGGGGAGCCCATCCGGTCCTGGAGCCTTAGAGTACGACAACCTCGAAATCGCCCAAATTATATCACTAGTACTCCAATTAAACCGAGGGATCTTAGTAAGGTCTAGCAATATGTCAGGAAGAGAATGAAACTTATCAGGCAATTGGTATTTGGCAGTTATATACATCTGCCATGTCTGATCAGAAATGCAATTCGGCATAGGTAACACAGCATTTTTAGAGTTGGCTTTTAAAGTACGCCATATTACTCGAGTATCATACAATGTAATGGCACGAATTAGAGTACAATTCTCCTCGTTATGTCTTGAGATCCGGGCAAACCTTAAATTTTGTTTATACTGAGACATGATTTGATTCCGCCTTTCCCTGATTCTTTCAATACTCAATTCGTTAAATTTCAGTTGTCTAAGGGCTTTATTTTATTCCCTTTTCAACAATTTACATTTCTGTTCATAAACATGAATATGTTTCGCACTACTGCGTTTTTTGCAAAATTTAAGCAATACGGTGTCAATTATTTTGGAGTACTCCTTATCGGATAGTTTTATTCTTAAATCAACACCGCATTGATTAACTCGCAATGTTTCTCGCGATATATGTTTGACAATCTGATCGCACAGGCCCTTGTTCCACCTGATTGAATGCTGTGGGCGATCAATTTCTACTGCTGTTAGTGAATAATTTGCTCCTAACGAGTGACATTTCAATTTCAATGATGTTATAAGTTGAGCATGGTCACCAAACAGTATAGGATCTATTACTAATGGAGCCATGTAAGCTATAAGATTGCGAGATACAAAGATAAAATCTATCATTGAGTTTTTGACTCCTCTTTCCCATGTAATTTTGGATTTCATATCATGTGTCACCAAAAGATCCATATCCCAGTCAGTTAGGAGTTCTCTGAACTTAGCTCCTCTAATGCCTGCTAAGGTTATGGATTTAGATAGGCTATTTTCAGTCGCATTTCTACAGTCACAGTTAAAATCACCACCAAGAATGATCTCGTACTTCTGATACATACTAGCGGAAAATTCTAAACATGCTTCAAGATCGTCCAGCATCTCATCGATAGTTAAATTGGCAGGATTCCAATATAGTGAAATGACAATTAATGATGAATATCTAATTGAGGGTATGTCAAGATGAACCCCTAATAAACTCAGAGAAGTCCAAAATACATTAGATTGAACTATAAGTGAGGTATTTATTGCAATCGATAAGCCCCCAGATGGGCGGCCTAATAAATGTCTCTTGGCTAATGAGTTAAAAGTAATGTACCCAGGGATAAGTAAAGGTTCAGTTTTCATCGTCTCTTGGATTATGATTATCATGGGTCCTTCAACATCAATAACGTTAAAATGCCAGTTTATTAAATTCACAAAACCACATGAATTCCAAGATATGATTTTAAGTTCTTTGTGATTCGATAGCTATGTAACTGATTTTACAGGTAATAAGGTGGTTTTAGAGGACAAAATGGCCAAAAGCAAAGGTTCCAGCCAAGGAAGGCCATTTGTTTGAGCTACAGCTTTCAAAATCTCAGCCAAATCAAGTTCCGAGCTCATGGTAGTTTTAACATTGGGCAATACCAGATCAGTACAATTTCCATCAAGCACCTTTGGTGGATCTAAGAAAAGAGCAGCATCGTCCTCGGATCCGAAGGTAAGTAAAACCAAACCTTCTCTTTTTATTTCCTCCCGATTGAACCAAATAAATTTCATTACTGCCTCAGAAGTGAGATAACATAGAGCCCTGAAGTTATTGATTCTTGCCAGGGAGACTCTAGTGATATCGTTAGATTTCACCATTCTCAATTGAGGTATTTTTGAGAAAATGGAGAAGATAAATGAACGATTAATACGTTTATCAACCAGTGCTGCAGCATTACCTTCAAATCCTATAATATATTCCTTTATCTCATTTGACTGCAAGGACCTATCTGGAATCAACACTGAGACAGATGGAGTTACTACATCCACATCAGTATTGATTGATAGATTATTAGGTTGTTTAAGTGAGATCTTACTATAGTTGTTTATGTTCGGATTATCCACATAGGAGGTTTTACTCAGAACTACAGAGGATTCGTCATTTTTATACAGGAAAGGATTGGTATTCATATTTTGTGGTAGTGATCTGCTTTGCGCAGGGCCATGAATAGATATACAGTTTGGAGTCATTACATTACCAATTGCTCCAATTTGATCGAAGCCACTAGACTTAGAACTTTCTTTATGACACATGGCCAATGCCTCAACCAATGTAGATTTTTTCCCCGTACCATTTACTACCATTGGCGACTTAGTCATGTTCTCCTCCTCTTCAATGATATTAGTTATTTCATCTACTTCGACCTTCCCCATTTTACCAATACCATTTACAGCAACTACGGATTTATTTTTGGGCTGTTTGGAAATAATGTCCACAAAGGGTTCGATAGTCGTATTCCTCGAACATGCTTCACTATAGGTTTTCTTTATTAGTTAAATCGAATTATCGCTACCCTGAGAGCCCCGGTGAATAATGTTATTTTTCATCGTGCGACATCTCCCTATAGTCGGGAAAAAGTCCCTTAAGTTGCTTTTTACTACGGAGCCAATAATAGGTTCAGTTAAAGTTGTAACACATCCATTGTCCTGATTTTCCAACACCTTTAAAGACCTTTCGCATAATTTTGATTTAATCAGAGGTTTTGAATTCGTAATTTCCTCAGATGGACTCTTTACTGAATGAATAGTGCCAGACTTAAGATTATCAGTTAAGGGAGGAGCAGCACCCATAATTAGTGCCTTGGTAATTATACCATTTTGACTTGCTACCTCCGATAAATTGATAACAGGAGTAAGAGCAGCTTGGCTTTCTTTAGACAGTTGTTCTACGTCAATATGTTCTTCATCGATTAAATCTGTACTAGAAACAGGATAGTTATCCTTTCCACGTCCATCTTTCTTGTGGGACAGTGCATCTTTCCTACGCTTAGTGTATCTCTTAACAGCTCGCAGGTGATTTTTTTTAACTCGACGTGACATAAAAGTGAGGGGTTCATCTATAGCGTAATGTTCAGTCTCTGTTTTATTTTGTAATTTCATTTCTTCAATTAAAGCGGAAGGACTATCAGGGGACTGCGTTAAAGGTTCCATTTTGGAAAAGTGAGTTGTGATAGTGAAATGCAGTGCATCGACTGATGCCTTGATTTCTTTAAAATCATTGTCGCACTTACATTTCATAGAATCAGTTAGTGCGATCTGATTGCACTGTTTCAAACTATTTACACATATGTCGTGCCCCCTTGCCTCATGGTTACTATGACCTAATCCACTAATTTCAGATTGGATGGATCTTAGGGTCTCAACTGCAGTGATAAACCCCTCAATTTTATCCATTTTGGAGCACAAATAATGTAAAATGGCTTTAATTTCTTTTAATTCAAGATGAGTAAGCTCATGACCCTTATCGAGGAGATCTAGAATTTTGGTAATCACCGGTAGAGGGGTTGGGGATTGGTTTTCAGCCCCACGCGCACTATTCATATCTACTCCAAAATCGTCAATTGGTGATTTATTAGAAGTATTAGATTTAACAGGCGAGAATAAAAGTGTGCGTGGGATTGTTCCAATTGGTACCTCATCTGTTGCATCATCATCTATTTTAGTAAGATTGCTCCTATTAGTATTTCCTATGAGACCCAAGTTAGTTGTACCGAATACTAATGGAGTCATCATACTAATAGTTTGGTTAACTTGTGCATTTAATGCAGCCATCTTCTGCAAGGTGGTGCTAAACTGCACTTTAGTAGGGGTACAGGAATCTAATCGAATCATACTATCGCTCATATTTACATCTACAAACTCATTTTCCTCAACATTAGTAGGAACATATGTACAAACAGAGGAAGTAGCATGCACTTGAACTGCATGAGTAGAGCGGTTGCCAATGTCTAAACAAGCCTCAGGAACGATAGAAATATTTTCGTCTACCCTATCCATTAATGGTGCTTCACAATATGAGGTTCGACCTTTACATATCATGGAGTCAATACTGGAAGATGTTAGGATGTTAGTTATTGCCTCAGTGCAGCGTCCACTTCGCAGGCCATTAGCCATTGTGATAAGAAGGTGCGCCAAATTTTAAAATAATTATTACAAAATATGCACTTAAAAATAAAGCACCTTACCTGATATTAAATCAGGGAGTTAAAAAGCGAAATATGACAGCCTTCTTGGTTGAGCTACCAATTTTACAATGTATGCTAACAAACAACAAAACTTCTCAAACACTTAACACATGCCAGTTGCCCAGGTCACAGCCAAACAGCAAAACAGCGGCTCCAGCCCTTACTGCCTCCAGGGCTTAGCGCCACAAGGGCGGTTATGCCTGGAATTAATGCCGGAGATGAATGTCACGTGATGTCACGTGACCGCAACAGTACCCGCCTCCTCCAGGAAGCGATGCGGTGAGCAGCAAGAGCACACACAGCTTGCAGTGCTGCTGTAGTAAGTGGCAGGAAGAAAATAACGTTCCTCTTTCCAAGCGCTCCTTCACAGTTCCATAACTGCCAGAAATCACTTTGCTGCTAGAAATGAAGCATCGGTTATGCTTGGTGTACCACTCACAGGCTAACAAGGTTGTGGCGATGCTCAATGGGATCCTAAAGGCCTGGTTAACCAAATTTTGTGCAGAGTTAGATAAATCCTGGCTAACCTGCCTTCCACCAGCTTTGTTTTACATACAAAATCAGCCAGGGAAGGACCACCATTTAATCCCTCATGAAATCGTGACTAGGCGTAGGCTACATACACCTCTCCAACCTACACCTATGACATGAGATGTACACAAGACTGCATCGGTTTTAGGGGAGGAGTTCAAGGCGTATCTTACAGCATTAACACAAATTGTTAAGATGATATCATCACTAGTTGTGTCTTCTCACCAACAGACAACAGGAGAAAGCGGCAAGACTACTGACGATCAACACAGATACAGCTTCTTTGTGGGGACAGAGTCTCCATCTGCACCTTCGTACTGCCATGAAGTTGGAGGGGAATAAGAGTTGGATCCAGCTAAAAGACACTCAAAGGGATACCGGCAACCCTAAACCCGCACGGGAGCAGATGCAGGCATAAAAGGTAAGTACACCCTATGGATTCACCATTAGTTTCAGTGTGAGGCAGGGTGTGGATGGAGATCTGGAGTTTAATTTAAATAATTTGTGTATAACAAAAGGAATGTTTATGATTGTAAATTGTGTAACAATTAATGTTTTTTTGGTTATTTGGTCCTTGGTTCATCATATCTGAAGGTGACAAATGGAAAGCAATTAGAATTGTCTAATCTTATGAAGTATAAGAAGAAAATGTTAAGAAGAAATAAAAATATGGACAATGATTGTTTTGATGATAATGATGATAAGTTAAATCCCATAATGGATGCACATGGTTTCACAGCTGATAATCTATGGTACAGCCATATGAGGAAGCTGGGGAGAGAGAGATCCGTAGGATATTGGTACATCTGCTCTCTCATTCCCTATTCTTCTGTCATTCCTAGGGTGTTTATTCCAAATGAAATGGTGGTAGCAGAAGTGCTATGCCAAATGCACTTAGCCCTGTTCATGGTTTGAGTCTAGTTTAAATGGCAGTCAAATACAGTATCAGTTATACCCTGTGATGAGGGCTGTTCAATGGTCGAATGGGCAGAGGACAAAAATATTAGGTGTTACCAAGGAGTTCAATTGATTTTGGAATTAGCCATTATTTGTAAAAAGTGATGGGAGCAAGTGGTGCAGAGCTGTAGGAATGAGGGAATTCTCAGAAGAAAGGGTGACACAAATAAACAAAGTGTGTGGAACAGTATGGAAATAAGAATTGCAGCATCTGATGTGGCTCAAAGAACCAGAAAAACCAGTTACGCTACAGACACACATTTTTCTCTATGTTATAAGGGTGATGGCAGGGTGCCCCGGTGGCACCAATGGGAACTGCAGTAACACTCTGCGAATTGTGGATTTGGCTGGAATTACAGCTGCCATTCTCAACAATTTCTGGATCTGTGGACAGCGTGCATACAGGTAGTTGCCTCCAGCCTGGCGAGGTGTGTGCAATCTCTCAATCCTTCATGTGCCTGTCCTTTTAATCCCTGAAGAGCTTTTAATTCTGGTTCATCCAATGCCTGAAATAATTTCTTTGTCCCTTGCCCCCTTCATCACAACATAAGGTGAAATAGGAGACTATTCTTGATGGAGGAAATCCCAGACAATACCTCTTGCTCTTTGGAATACTTCCAACTCAGCGTTTAGTGCCATCAATGAATAATTGTCGGCAGTGAGGCTCATAACATTGCAACACCTGTACATAACTGACCTCTTGACGGCAATGGATTTCATGCCAGCACTGCTGGCGCACGCATTGGCAACCATCATGGACTACTTGGTACTCATTTATCCTCCTAATACTCCTTGAACAACTCCTTTTCACGCCTTGGTCTTTTATTTCCATTTGCTCAACTTTGGTTCTTTCTTATTTTATTCAATTAACTACATTTACCATAATGCACCTGGCTGCAGTCCTCAATTCCTGGCTATTCTCATTCATCGTTATTGGGACCACAATCCCCAGAAGCCCTAGCAGCCAATGCTGCTTCCACCTGCTCAGGACCAGAGAGGGAGTAAGCAGATTGTCTTCAGGTGTGCTGCTACAGGTGCTGTCAATTAGCCTGCCTCAGAACAGCGCAGGGCTGTATATAAGCAGCTGCCTGCAGGAGCACAGTGTCTTGCATCTTGAATTCTCCCCGCTCCTGTTTGCCTTGACCCTTTACTTTGTATGCTGTTCCTATTGCTGCATTATCCTGTTTTGTTCCAGTGCCCTTTCTGGGCTCCCTGCCTTGCAGCCGATCACGCTCTGCTGCCTTCTACCTACAGCCCTTGTTCACTGGGCTTCCTGCCTTGCAGCCTATTACAGTCCTCTGCAGCCCTCTACAGTCAGCGGCCCTGCTCCTCTGGGCTCACTCCTTGCTGCCCTGCTCCTCTGGTCTCCTTGCCCTGCAGCCTGCCTCACTCCGGCTGCCTACAGTCCTTGTCCTCTGGGCTCCCGGCCCTGCAGTCTATCTCACTCCGGCTGCCTACAGTCCTAGTCCTCTGCAGCCCGCCTTGCAGCCTGCCTCACTCCGGCTGCCTACAATCCTTGTCCTCTGGGCTCCCTGCCCTGCAGCTTGCCTCACTCCGGCTGACTACCGTCCTTGCCGAGCCATGGGATGATTTTATTTTTTAAGACACCATTAGCCCCTGTGTAGGGAACTGCACACGGCTAACGGAAATATGCCCCTCAGTGGCGGGCCGTCCCTCTCAGTATCAGCACCACCGCCCTTCTTATGGGACCTTCGCTTCGCTTGGGCCCTTAACTTGTGTGGCAGCCCGTGACCGACCGGGTCAGCCCGCCATCCCAGAGCATATCACCTCAGTCTCAGTATTTTACCTAGGATTATTGTTTAAGTAAACATGCATATGTTCTTATATGAGAATACTGGCATATATTGGTGCAGCTAGTATATGGTATAGAGACTTATAAAGCACGGCATGCACCTTTTCAAGGAATCACGGCACTGAAAAAGGCTCCACAGCAATCAGAGCTGTCCCAACATTCTCCCCCAGAAAGAAAAAGTTAAGGTGGAAACAGGAAGGTCTTTGTACCTTGTCTAAAGTCTATTACATAGTTTGGTTGCCTAGACAGTGAACGATTGTCCACCCCATTTTTCATGTCTCAATCTAGGCGTCGCAATGAGTCTGGCCAACTATGGCCACAGCACTCTAGAAGGAGTGTACCGGAGGACTCTGGAATTGAAAAAGGGGGGCAAAAATATAGAAAACGTGTGCATTAAACAAATCGCATTAAACTTGACCCGCTGAGGCACAGGGAAACAGCGCAATGTTCATAACAAGACGATATCTATGTCTCATATGAAATAAAGCGTTGCAGATGCGTTTTGGATAATCTGCAGTCTTTTAAGAGTCTGGGTAAACCCAAGCAAACTGAAGTACAGTAGTCAGGTCTGCTAGGACAAGCACATTCAGCAGTTGCATTTTGCAGGAACGAGAAATTATCCAAAAGTCTCTAAAGTGAGTGTAGAGCTGGCAACTTAGGCAACCTAGCTATCTAGAGTGAGGTAAGTATCAAGCCACACACCAAAGTTCCTGACCTTTGGGACAGTGACTGGACACTGCCCCAGCCCCTCCGGTCAGAGCGGAGCCAAAAATGGCTCTAGAGTCCGAGCACCCTCATGCTCAGCAGATAGCTCAGCTGGCGCCCAAGCAGAGCATAGCAGAATTTCTGTTTTTTAGCATTACATTTCAGTCGATTGGCAGTCATCAACCCACCAATCTGTTTCAGGCATGCCTTCATGTTGCCCACAGTATCACCCATCGGCTCTTCAACATGAAAGCGCAATTCGGTATCGCTGGCATAGATGTAGAACTTGGCTATGAAAGACCTGATTAGGTCCACTAAAGGTCTCATACAGAGATTGAATAAAAAGGGGATAAGGGCTGACACCTGGGGAACGCCATAGGGGGTAGATTTAGCCACCAATACAAAGTGGGGAGTAAGTACTGCAGAGCCGAAGACAATGCTTTATCTCTAATACTAGCTGCACAAAGCTGGGATGGTAAGATCGAATGATCGACTGTATCGAATGCGGCGCAGAGGTCCAATAATATCAGAACCCACTGCACCCCTTATGAACCAGACCGCCAAGATCATCAATTTCTGCCACCACTCTCTGTGGTACATAGCAAGTCTAACTTCAGATCACTATTAGCATTTTTTTGATACGCCAAGCGAGCGTTCAAAAGTGAGGCGCTGATAGGAGAAGCACCGCCAAGATATTCAACACATACACCAGGTCGTCCTGGGAGGATAGCTTAGCGGCAACGTGCACGCTTTGGAAGCAAGACGACACGAAGCAACACAGGTTCGGTCCCTGGGTCCGCGCTTAGTAACCTCTGGGTGTTTAAGCGCATTATAAATAAGCAACTAAGACGAAAAAAAAATACAATTACACGCCCGAAAAAAAAAAACAATTCCAGCGCCTTGATGCCCAGGGGCTGTGTGAGCGATTTTAAAAATAATAATAATAATTAATTTGCAAATAAAATTAAAAAAAATACATGCCTCAGAAAGTAATGTCTGGGCGTGCTAGTCCTTAGAGAGCATGGAAATGTATGGGCACAGACAGGATGATAATATGTTTTATACTGTCATACATTACGGGCAAAGGCATCATGGAAATGCATAAATGCTTCGGGAAATGATCCTGTGTCCCTTTGGTTGCTTGGCATCTATGCGATTTTCTTCATCAGTTACCCTACAAAACCGATTGCAAACTGTGTGGCTATTTACCCAGTTTTTCACAGAAAGTGTGCTGTAAGAGGCCTGGGCAAACCCTTTCTTTTGGAATCGAAAAGCAACATCCAGGAACATGTGCTGAGGCAGCGACCTGCCAGATTCCCAGCCTCAGTTCAGCAGCTCCAGTAGCGAACATTTCCAGCACGCTGAGCTCCTGTCAGCCGGTGAAGAAAGCACGGCCATTTAGCGTAATGTATCGCAGTGCTTTGGCTACATGCGAGGAATAGGAAAGGTTGCATATTTACTGCACCAGATGTTCCCCTCCACTTACGGTCAAAGCACTAAGACAAATCTGGCTAACAAGTGATGCATCAGGCCCCCTGCGCCCAGATGCCACGCGCTGCACGCATAATGGCCTCGATATATGTATCCAGGGAGATCTGACAATCCTTCAGCTTCCGCCCTTCAAGGGGAATGCACCGATGAAAGCGTGTTTAATCTCTGAGCAAAAAGATAGAGCTAACCGTCCCAGCAACATTTCAGAATCAGACCCTACAGGGGTGTGAGCAGTGAACCCCTATTAAAAGTCAATGAGCGACAACCTTGCAGTGCTTATTTGTGCGCCGAAAAACGCGGATTTGTGCGTCATTCTGCCCGCAAATCCCTGTTTAACAAATGGGGATTTGCAGGCAGAATGGCGCACAAATCCGTTTTTCGGCGTACAAATTCCATGAATCAGCCCCATTAATATCATGATCATATAATAACATTTACACCAACAACAACAACAACAATAAAAATAATAATAATAATAATAATAGTAATAATAATAATAATAATAATAATAATGACAATATCATTCTCTTGGCACATTTCCACCCATCGGGAGGCAACAGGCCTGTGAAAGCAGGCATCCTGGCCAGCCGAGCAGATTCCTGTGCGATTGTTTTTAAAACCTCAAAATAGCAATGTTTTATTAAGTTAAATGCAATCTATTCGATCATCCGCCAGAGATTATTGGCAAGCACATCCCAATGTTATCGCATAAACGTTCATCATTTTTGATAGCTCACACAATGAGGAAGTCACTTAAAACAAGCCTCGAAGTTGAGGAATGGTTGAGGAGTGATAGCAGTAACAACCGACGGTGAAAATAGGGATGCTTATGCTGCACTGTTTTTGTAGGTACATTTTTCAATTCTGCAGATCTCCAATTTCTAGTACTCTCTCTGTATGTGCATGGGAATAAAAGACATACACACAACGACGCATTGATCACCAGGAGCAGGGTAGTAGGATTCCCGCATGTTGAAAGGTATTGAGGGTGAAGGGCCAGAAGGGGAAACAGAAGCACTGGGGTAAATTAAATCCAAAGGCTAAAGTGTGAAACAAAAGATTGATATGATATGTTATTTATAACGCTTTTAATACCCAGAGGTTTCTAATCACTGAACCGGGATCGAACCTGTGTTGCTCATGTTTTCTTGCTTCCCAGGCGAGAACGTTGCCCCTGAGCTATCCTGGCGAGACAATTGAAGGGCAAGGTTTTTGGTGAGCGCCAATTAAAGGCTAAATCATGGTGCTGTGCACAAACTATGCCAAAGTAGTAAACGCCTATCAACAACAGTTTGCCAGGCTAAACACGACCAGCATTAGTAAAGCCAAGAAGTTGTTGGTTTGCCATAGGGAACTTCTTTAGCTTTGCAGGCCTCCTTCCACGTCCCAGGCAGAGAGATTGAGGAACGCCACCAGCATGGTCAGAGAAAAACCTCCACTGAAGAGTAGTGCAGCATCGCTGAACTCCCCCATTGATATCCATCCCCCAGTTCCATCCATCTCACCAGCCATGGTGCACTTCAGTGCTTATTGTCTGTGGCAAGACACACCACATATGCCTGTAACAATAACCATGACTCCCAGTGTTTAGTGCAAAAACACCACCCACAATCCAAAACTAATGGCGGTGCCAAAGTGCCTACAGGTAGACAAAATACTCCACCTGACTAGTTTGTGTAAAAGCTCCAATTTTGAGCGAAACTCACGGTGGCAATAACAGTGCCACATATGATACTTAACAAACTATTGTGATAAATTGTCACACAAGAGCAAAAACGTTGTACCCTCACTAAACTTAGATAAAATGGCACCTACGAAACAAACCTTGTAGCCTCAGGAAACCTACATACTTTTCAGCCTCATCAATGCCATCTCTCTTGCTATAGTCTTAGTATGCACTGCACTAGTAGAGTTTTAAAGAAGAACTGGCAACGCCAATAGTTTTTGCTTTTGTGTAGACATGGGATAGGAGTTTTGCAGGCACTGCCATAATGTGTACTACATGGCAGAAGCCAACAGCTGGCAAATGGTGCTAGTATCTGGGCACATCATGGCAGTTCCTGGCAAATGCCTATCCAAGAGCCAAAACAGTACATCTGCCAAAGCTTGCTTGTAACAGGAATTCAGTTTAGGGAGTGGACGCGAGGAGCCACACATTGCTTATAAATCAAGTGGCTGAAGACACAATTTGTTAAAGACATTTTCTTTACACCAGGCACTGATTTGCAGCTACAATAAAGCCATGAACATTCCGAAAACTGCTTAGAAATTAACTTGATGGACAGAAACTGGGTGATATGTAAACAGTGAGGCGGACCTGCTTATTGTGTTGTGTTCCTAAATACCAATGATCCAAACCACTGATGACCCTGCTGCAACCACTTAAACAATGGCTGTTCCCCACCTGAATGCCCACAACTTGTACAGAGTTAAGAATTCAAATAAGTATGATGGTCTGGGTCAATCCAACTAGGCAAATCCATACAATATTTAATATTGAAATTGATAAAAAAAAGCTACTGAGTGTTCTTAATATTCTCATACTTCTGAAGTTGTCCATTTGATCTAATAAATGGAACAACATCCATTTCATCTGACACTGCTTGAAATTTAATCAATATGACTATCTCTAATTCTTTCACAATTACGATGTGCCAGGTGAAATGGATGATTTCGTTCCATGAATTGAATCAAATGTGCAATTTAAGAAGTATGAAAATCATGACAATATATGTTCAGGTTCAAATCCACAGACGAGGGAGTAATGAACATAATAGGAACTATGTTGTACATGTTCTATGATTAACTTGCAATTTGTAATTGGAAGGTTTTGAGAATTGTTTGGAATTGACTATAGCGAGAAGGGAAATGCCCTTTGCAAATAGTTTTTGAATATTTTGAGATCTGAATTTGGAATGTCTGTAGATTTGTTTTGTTATTGACTTCAATGAACAGAATGCACAATGCAGACTATTACAAATTTTCATGAAATCAATGTTTCATTTTTTAAACTCGCCTTGACAGAACCCACATGGGTGAAACACATGCACGTGCACCAATCGATTTGTTTCAGCATTGTTAATAATAGTATTGTTATTAGTGTAAGGAATAGACAGTGTTATTATTGGAGAAAAAATTAAGATCACTTTGTAGCTTTTTATTAAATTCTCTATTAGTATTAGATGGATTTGCCTAGTTTTGATTGACCCAGCGCAACACACTTATATTAATTCTTAACTTAGAAATTAGCTTTTCATCCCTTAAATGCACAGGGCTAGCTCAAATAGATACATGTTTAGATCCAGGAATTTTAGAACAAATGCAAACTGAACTAGGTGTGCCATATGTAGGTGATGGGTTTTTAAAATCAAATAAAGACTGGCTTGTCAGCAGCTGAAGAAAAGGCAGGAAATAGTATGTATCTGGAATTCAATACATCTTAGTACCACTTATTAATGCTGATTACATTTCGGGAATGAAGTATGTTTAAAGAGGAAGTTTCTGTATTTAAAAGTACCAACATTAGTCCATAAATAAATGTAATATGTAAGGCCTCTTGGCAGAGCAAGATGACTGATATATATGGATTCTGCCATTTAATGCCTCTTGCTTGCTTTCACTATCAAAAAAACACTTGTCAGTCTGTGCATTTTGCTGATTATCAAGTCCAAATAAGAATGCTATTACATATTTTCTTTCAGCTGCATGAGATTCCAGAGCCCAAAATATCAAGCACAGGGAATTGAAAATACAATAGTGTGATAAAGAAAACTTCAATATTTAAAGTGTCTTTTATTTAGAGTAAAACATAAGCTTATTAGCATTGAAAGTCCTATTATTGTGTAATTTCATCATTCACGTTTATTTAGATTTCATTTTAAGCAAGAAGAGCTCAAATGAAAGGACAGAATCGAAACTGTATTCAAGTTTCAGTTCTCACTTGAAAGGCATGCTGCAGAGCCCACAGGTCTCCAGTCCAGTTGGAACCTGCTTAGAAGGTAATGGTATTTAATGGTCAGGCCAGGTGGCTTCCTTATCTCCCCAGAATGCTCCTCCATTGTATTCAAGGAAGCTTTTTAAAGGAGATAAGTCCTATAAATGTACTCCAGGCCTTCCCTAAAGGACACAAGGCCTAAGCTTCAAAGAAAATCTGTCACATGCATAACTTCACATAAACTCATAAAAAATGTATTAGCCATGAAAGGTCAAGCAAAAAGGTGACAGAAATCCAGATGCACAGCAAACAGACCCGTCTCTGAATATACAAAGGTGACAGGTTGTGGAAAATACACACACCAAGAGATAATCATTTTTTGGATAGTAATAACATGAAGAGAAAACATTTAGGCAAAGTATCCTCACTGTGGAACACAGCTGAATTGCACACCAGAAATCAAATAATTTAGCATGATACAGAAAATGTAAAACATTAAATATTTAATCATGTAATTAATCGGTGCGTCACCATACAATCTCTGTTTGACTTGACATTTTGTTATCCCATAGCAAGAAGTAATTTTTATCAGCAGCTGTAATAAAAAGGTGCTCTGTGTTATGAATGTTCCAGAAATGGTAAAATATTGTCATTGCATAACATTCATTAACGTCTCTAAATGTTCACCGACGTGCACAATCTGAAAAAATAGGTTTTTATCAAAGCAGCACATATTGGTTAAAATACTATATAAAAACACAAAGAATTGCCATGTTTTTAGAAAAGTACATTTCCCCTCCTTCCTTTCCTGGTCATGTGCATATGAAACCACACCCTTGTTACAAGGTAGGGGTGGGGCCAAGGGTGTTATAATGGCATAAACACGGTACAGAAGACGGATGGAATATTGGGTGAAGAAGATTAAGAAGGGGAGTAAAGTGGGGACCGGAGAGCAGAAGGACTCCCAAAGGGCAGACCTGTCCATTAAGAGAAGGAGGCCAGAACAGCCCAGAGAAGAATTACCAGTCTGAACTGGGGAATTGATTCTCAAAATCAGAAGTTACATCTCAAAAAGACAATCATCCCCATCTAACTGAAAATTAATCTGTGTAAAATCAAAGGACAAAAGCAAGGGAAACGCAGGGAAATTCAATTTAAAAACAGTAGCACAGGTATTAAGATTTCTATGTCCTGCGGCCTTCTCGTTATATTGAAAATCAAGTAAGATGTGATTTCTTTAAGGTCAAGTCCACTTTTCAGTGAAAAATGAAATCCAAATCTGAAGGCATTTCGGTTGTCACTTTAAAGTGGGATTGACTTTGTAAAGTTAAATATTATTTGCAAATATAATTAGTGGTGTAAGCTGGTTTAGATTCATTCATTAATAATGGAATCATGACCCATTATTGTCTAAGAGATATCATGGAGTTAATGCCTCTGGTGTAGACTGTAGTTATAGACTGGATGTTTGTGCAATGAAATGCATGCCGAAATAATACATTCTTTTCAGTAAAAGGACTATGCAAAGTGCAAATCCTCTGTATTCCCTTGTTAATCAATGCCTAGGCAGAGTCAGGTGTAATGTGGGAGAGAAGGGGTTCTTCAACTAAGAATCTGTTACCGGAAAATAGTGAATCTGTTAGTGAAAAATAGTATATCGCCAGCCCAGAAATAGAAAGAGACTCAAAGCATTATATGCAGGCCCCTTTCAAAGCTACCATGTATCTAGATTGAAATAATACATCCATGTTCATGGAAAATCACACACACACACAAATATGTACAGGATGCAGGCAGTACTCTCATATTTTTTTGAAACTCACTTATACATTTTCAGAGAAAGTCATGCCCAGGTGTGCTGAGAGCCCAAAATGCATGTGGGTTCAGAACAGGGTAAATAAAATAATGAAAAGTAACTTTGAATTGCAATTTATAGGAAGTTATGTAGGCAAACATTTGTTTAATACACATGGCTTACACACAATCCCCACATTTATTTATTTATTTATACTTTATTGTGACTTAGTTTACAACGAAACTTTACACATAAAATATATATTTGGATAAGAGCAAACTTCTACTGAGAAAATTGTCAATAATAACAACAGATTGCATAAAAGATGCCCAAAAAGCAAAAGCAATACATTACATTCTTTAGCTATACATTGTCTAAAACCATATAAAACACAACTTCAATTTTAAATTCGTATTTACATTTACAGTAATTCAGAAGTCCTGGCTTACCACCTATTGCCCTATGATCTCCACTGAGAGTTTCCTTAAATCCGTCTATATGGTTATCCTAAGTCTTGTTTCCACAATCAGCCAAATACTATACAATGCCATCAAGAGCCTTATACTGTTTGAGTTAATGCAGTGATGCCAGAATAGTTCCTCATAGATATAACCTTGGTTATACACAAACGGCCCCAAAGCAAGGTTTATGGTAGGTGACATTTTGCAGCACTCGGTCAGTACATGTCTGGCCGTTTCTATGCAATTCACTCCTTTACATAACCGGCAGAGTCGTAATTCTAGGGGGATCATATCTCTTCTTCCTGTTATCATTAAGGTAGGCAGTTGTTCTAGCCTTAGGAGTAGTATAAAACGTCTGAGTCTCCTATCTGGGCATAGATTGAGATATCTCTGCAAGTTTTTGTAATTATACAATCTATACTGGACAAACTGATAGCTTTTTAGCTTCTGGAGATGGTCGTAATTCTCCAGCCAATCCCATAATTCTATGCGTTTGACCAAGGCCCTTTGTGTTTCTATAGTAACACTGCCTTCCCTAATTTGCCACCCAATGATCTTCAGAAATTTAGACATTTGCTCTTTCAAGGAGCACGCTGGTTTATTTTTCGAGATCTCTATGTAGACCGCCTTAAGTAGCCCATTCTTGGTCTCCTCTCTCATTCTCAGATATAATAGGGCACGCTTTTTCAATACAATCGCTTTCAGTGAGGTCAGCCCCAGTTCTAGTCTTAGTATTGCCATGGGGATTCCCGGTGGAAGGCCCAGAATAGAGCGCCAGAATTTCCCCTCGATCACCTGCAACCATTTCAGGTCAGAGTTGAGGAGGGCTTCCAGGCCATAGGTGATCATAGGTGCTAGTACCTGCACGTACAGTTGTCTCGTTCCCCAGATAGTAAATCCCCCCTGCTTCACTGTGAATCTGTGGAACAGTGCAGTCAGTTGTGTTGCCTTTACATTACGAGCCTGCTTGCAGAGTCCATAGTCGCCAATGCTCTCGAAATCTACCCCTAGATAGCGATAATGAGGAGAATAGGCAATGATGTCTGTACCAACCCTGAGCTGTACACGAGTGGTGTTCTTGATGGTAAATCTCATTGCCTTAGTTTTATCCAAATTGATTTTGAGGCCGTTTGTCTTGGCGTATTCCCATAAGGCAATGGCCGACCTTCGGAGCCCCCCAATTGTATGGTCCAGAATAACCAGATCATCCGCATAGGCCAGGACAGGACAGACAGAATCTCCTATTTTCGGAGGACAGTTTGTTGCTCCTTTAATGGCCTCCGGGATGTCATGTACATACATATTGTAGATCAGCGGGGCCGTAACACATCCTTGCTTGACCCCCCTATTTTGGAACACACTTCTAGTGGTGTGTCCTTCCTGGTCTAACTTTACTTTAGCAGATGTGTTCTGATGCAGTAATCTAAGATAGTAGGTCAAGCCATCCGGGCAACCCATTGCTTTTAACTTCCTCCAGAGGGCCTCTCTTGGGATGGAGTCAAATGCCGCCGAGAAGTCTATATATAAGACATATAGTGGTGGCTGCCCTCTTGATCTAGCACGTGTTCTCAGAAGATCCAGCACCATGATGTTATGTGCTGTCGAATATCCTTGCCTAAAGCCACTCTGAAATTTACAGAGTATGTCTGACTGCTCTACCCAAAGCTGCAGCTCCTTTAATAGGAGAGAGGCAAATATTTTGCCCGTGACATCCAGCATTGAGAGTAATCTATAGTTGTTGGGGTCAGCTCTATTCCCCTTCTTAAAGACTGGTATGAGCACCGCTGTTTGCCACGATCGAGGAATTCTCCCCTCTTTTAGGATTTTTTTAAACATTATAGTTAGCAGGGATGCCCAGAATTCAGGATATGCCTTCATCACAATGTTAGCTAGACCATTCGGGCCCGGGGCACGCGAAGATTTTAGTTCAGAGATTGTATTCAGCACCATATGATATGTCACATTAAATGGGGGAATAGATGGCCTATGAATCACTATATGAGGTTCCTCTGGATCTGCTTTGGAATTCCTATTTGCGAGGAAGGCTATCCATGTTTCCGCATTAATAGGGTTAACTATTGTGCCTTGTGTAGTACCTTGTGCCTCACCCAACAGAGCCCAGATGTTCCGCGTTTTGCCTGTGCAAATCGTGTTAACTAGTCTTTGCCAGGTCTTGATTTTATCTAGTTTCCGTTTAGTCTTGATCATGGCTCTGTATTTGTTTTTAATGCTCCTGACCATCAGAAAATAGACATCTGAAGGGAGAGCTTGTCTCTTGGCCAGCCGGAGTTCCGCTCTGCGCTCTCTTTTCAGATTTCGCATGGCTATGTCAAAAGATGGCCTTTCCTTTCCGCACCTAATCATAGGCCCCATTCGACAGACTGCATGTTTCTTAACAAAATTGCAGATCCAGTATTCAATGGCTTCACTCGACATCTCCTGGAAATCCGGTAGTGAGTTTGGATCAGTATTAGCCAGGGCTGCTACGGCAAGCGTGACATTTTTGTCTGACCAGCTGATCCTAGTGCCGGTTTTATTTGGCACAATATTACCCATGTTGATGCTAATAGGGGCTTTTGTTCCAATATTCAGTTTACAAGTGAGTGTGGCATGGTCACTCCACTCGTTAGGGGTTATTTGCATGTCCACCACTATCTCATAGAGGCTAGGTGAGACAAACATGTAGTCTATGGTACTTCTCGAAATGCCATTGGACCAGGTATAATTACCTGGCGAATCGCTCACTGTTTTCCCATTAAGCATTTCGATGTCCCATAGATCAAACAAATGTTTCCATCCTAGACCCTCAGGATCATTATTTTTAGAGTGTAGCATCTGATTTTTAGTTTTTAAATTAGGGTTATAGAACTTCTCTGTGTTACCGCTCATATGGCAGTTGAAGTCTCCCACCACTATTATCCCAGTATTCCCAGATTTTAGTAGCCATGTAGCCAATAGGTTGTGTAAGGCCTCCTGGAGTTGTTCTCTTATTAGTGCACCCGGGGGGTTGTAGAGGCTAACTAATAGTAAGTGCTCCATTCCTAACTGGTTGTTATAGTCGATCTCAACTGCCATCAAATTACTGGCACAATCAGTTTTCACTAACTTGGAGCCAAACATGTTGGCCACCCCTATGATAAGTCCCCCATATGGTCTTCCCTTTGTACCTTTATTGGCTACCATTTGATAAATAACAAAGCCATCCAAGATCAGTGGCTCCATTGCCCAGGTTTCTTGTAGGCAAAAACAACTGTGTTTATCTAGGATCTTAATGGAGCCCTCAGGAGACAACAAATGAGCAAAACCCCTGCAGTTCCAGGAGAGAATAGACATATCTCATTGCTTTAATAGTACTTCAGGTAGTGAAGCCGCTAACCATTTTAATACTTGTTGTATGTCTGATATGCCCACATTTTTACCTTCCGGGAGGTAGGGGTGGAGGTTAGTTTCAGCTATCATGTCTACCTTGATGGGCGGTTGGCATAGGTCTGGTTCGTTGGGATCGGCATCAATCTCCACGTCAACTGCTTTCAATTCGGTTTTATAGTTCCTTAGTAGTGTCGCTGTAGATAGAAACTTACAATGCAGTGCCGAGACCTGGGGATTAGGGCCTTTTAGTGGTTCCACGAATTGGAAATCATCAGACTTTAGGACCCTCAGTTGAGGTACATAGCTCAATCTAAGTAATAATTCTGAGCGAGAGAGCCATTTCGTATTTTCGCTTAGGTACAGATTCTTTATAAAACATATACGGTTTCCTTCCATGGTAGTTGTAGATTCAGTGGGCCGAGTTATCTTCGATGTTGTTGATAGCTCTAATGGACTCTCGGGATAGTCTTTGTCCACAGTCTCTGGCACTTCACTCGGATTTTCCTCCTCGCATAGATCCTCCACCTCCTCAGGCTCGATCGTTTTTTCTCTGTCAGCTATTAGCCAGCTCGTCAGGCATCCCTCACCGCTGTTCTTCCTTTTCTTTGCCCTTGCTGCCCGTTTTTTGGCTTTCTTTGAGGGGTGCCCTGCTGATTCGTTAACCGGCTTAAGGAGGGCCATTTCTTTAGCTCTTTTGATCCTTGCTGCCCTCCTAGCCAATCTGCGTTGTTTACGTGAGAAGAAAAGTTCTTCATTTCCTATTTCTGTCGCCCTCCCCGAACTGTGAGGCTCGTCAGAATGGTCTTCTTCATTTACGTCCACCAGTTTTATGGCTTCCGAGAGGTTGGACTCTGCTGATTGATCAACTTCCGCAGTATTCTCTTCTTTCTCCCTCTCGGCCCTCTCTAATATTAGGGCGTTTGAGTTGTCCATGATTTTCCCCGTCATTTTCAGTAAGACCTTAAGGGCAAATTGCAACGATGCAACTGAGGACTGGATCTCCGCAATCTCTGCAGCTCCTGGGTAAGTATCAGCCAAGCATACACTTTCCGCTGGGAGACTGTCTTCCATAGAGGCCATCGCCAAGTTTGGTGATGCTGACAGTCTACCCATAGTTTCTGCTGAAGTCGGGGATGCAAATGGAATATTTCTCTGCTTGTTTGAATTAGCACAGTCCACGCTAATAGGTAGCGAGCATGGGGCAGGAGTCATTTTCCTCTGAATATTAAGACATAATTCCAGTAGCGAGTTGTTGTCAATGTCGTCGTAAGTAGACGCATTTATAGTTCCTGCATTGGACGGCACAAGAACCAGATCTTCCTCAATTATAGTTGAATTGGTTTCTGGGAGTGGGTTTTGCAGGAAGAACTCAGTGATCACTCCCTGATCCTTAGGTATGTCATTCTTAACTTTCTTTTTGGATTTCGCCCGCCCCGTGGGGTTGTTTGAGGGATTCTTAATTGTCTCCATTCCCTTGATTCCTCTAAGGTTGTACTTAGACTGTACAGATCTCTTCTTTGGAGGCATACGGATTTTTCACGGTTTAGTGGCCTCCGGGCTTTGTAACGTACAGGATCAAAGGCCTAGGCCTGCAGTCTCCTGTGCTTATGCTCTTAAAGCCTGCTTTCATAAATGGGGTAGTACTGGCCCCGCTGCTCCCTACTAAGGTAGGTTGGGCACCAGGTAGAAGTGCTGGATCCACAGGGCTCCTATACAGAGCCCCTCTAATCAGAGTGGGTGGAGGGTATGCTCTCCACTGGCAGTTCTTTTAGCACAATAGTTCTCCCCCAGTTATATTCTTGTCCCAGCTGGCCCTCTGGTTTTATTATACAGCCAGCATCCAGTTCACCTATATCAGCAATGGGCCTCAGTACTGGGTCTGTGTAATGGTCCAATGATCCAGTCTCCAATATGGAGAGCGTGAGGTGAGGCCCCAGGGATACTCTAAATAAATCCCCACTCACCTCTGATGTTAAGAGGAGCTCTCGTTTTATGAGGGAGCCGCGGGAGGAAGCACGAAGTCCTCCCTTTTCCGCTCCGCGGCTCACCAACAGGGCGTGTAGCTCCCCGTCCTTTCACTGCTCCCGTGCTCCAGCAGCTCTTATGGGCGTCGGGGGACCGAGGCGCCGAGGGCCCGAGTAGGGCCGGTCCCTCCTCTGCCGCTCTGCCTCTCCTCTGCTGCTCCGCGTCGCGCCGCGTCTCGCTTCGTGCGAGGAAAGAGGAAAGGACCCTGCGGCGTAATACGAGCGCGAGCGCTACCAGGAAGTGTCAAGCCGCACCTCGACGATCACAAGCGTACGCAAATCCGTAACGCTAGAGGCCGCTTCCGATCACCCACGAGGCCATAATCAACCAGAATCCCCACATTTACAATTTCACACTTGTGTAGAAGAGTTCAGTGAAAAGAAAGACGTGTCTGATGCTGTTGAAATATAAGTATTTGGAAAAGTGATTGATAAATGTCTGTTAGGCAGCTCCTCTCTAGTACCATACTTGCATTTTTACTGGCGAAAAGTGCAAGAGATTGTTCAAATAGTCAAATACATACCCTTGTATCTTGTGAAATGCAACCCAAAAAACTATTTGCGTAGATAGATTTATGAAAAAGTAATCGCAATATAGAGAGTCTAGTATTTGTGGAGTCTAGTGTATACGTAATATCGATTTTATGTTTGAAAGTGGATGCCCTTGTCGACTTGTAATAGTGAGATTTATATTGGCAGGTCAAATAATATTTTAAGTATTTATTTTGAATAAATACAATTTTGTAGTGGTCTCCAGGGTAAATCTGGAAACCTTGTTCATTAAAACTTTCTTTTTCTTCTAAAGACTTTTCAATTTTCGACTACCTCACTGACTGTTCTTTGCCCAGAATTGTGGTGTGGTATTGTATAAATGGGAGTATTAGATTGGTGTGTCACATCTGCTTCAGCTAATCCCCTAAACATGAAAATATCCTCAACAATGGTGTAGGGTGGTGAGGGCTGGGAGGGTTGGGTAGTGGTTAGGAATGACCATAGGGGCTGCCATGGGCATGGGTGGTGAATGGGTTGGTAAAAAGCCAAATAACACGCACAAACAATGGGTCCCTCCTCACATCCCATCGCTCTCTTATGTTCACTTGCCATGCCAGCATTTTTGGCTTGACGCCAGTGTTTACAGTTTCACCTAATAACCAAAACAAAAACAAGATTCAATTTAATTTACCTGTAGGTTTATGGGTCTCGTGGTGTTATCAGATGCCTTATGTTACTTTGGGATGATATACAACAGTTGTATTCAAACTGATGCAACTGGCCTCACGTTATCTAAAAAGACCAGCACATTGGGCCCATCCATGTACACATCTGACTTGTAAATCACACTTACCACGTCACTCTGCACCAAGGCCAGGCTTGCAGTGGCATATAAGGCAATAGGGCAATGTCCTAAATGCTTGAGGCACATGCTAGTGTGGGACAATTTATTTCGGTCAAAGTGGGACAGTTCTTGGCCTTAGTGGGCCAGCCTGATGAGTTATTGCACTGTGCAGCTAATAGATTTGACCAGAGATGATGAACAAATATTCTGTAAAGTGCACGAATTGTAACACATTTTGTCAAAAACTCCACCTTGTTTATTACTTACACAGCCCTTCACTAAAGGGGCAAATTGCCTTTTGCCACTATGGGACCCTTTTTCATTGGTGCCTAAGCTTTATTCCCCAGCCCGACACTGACCAAGGCTTCAATTCCTACATAAATGGAGGACCTCAGTGTTTCTTTTTATCAACCTATATGAACTTGCTGTTTCATTTAAGACAGTTGTGAAAGAGTAGGCGACTGAGAAGAAGCGCAAAAAAGGCATTGATAAATAGAGGAAAACATTGGGAAAGAAAGGAAAAAGCAAACGACAGAGCATATAGGAAGAGGAGCAGTGAGGAAGAATTGGGAGAGGAGACAAGATGGACGTAGAATGCAAGAAGAAGAGAGGGGAAGCAAAGCCACATGGGAGGTGGGAAGAAAGCGATTTTCTCCTTTGCATTAAGAAGCTCCCTTCACCAGTAAGATACGGAGGATCACAGGGCACATGCATGATTAGTGTAATTTCCTAAGCCTAAGGCTCAAGAGAGCACACACAAAACATCTCTCGTAATTGTTAAGTGATTGTCCTACCACTTATTTCAACAATAAAGGTTTTTCTTTCGTCGCAGAGAAAACACGTTGGAGAAAAGTGACAGCTCGAATGCCTTGTTTCATCTACTCTGAATACACATTATTAAAAATAATAATAATAATAATTATAATAATAAATAATATGGGTCAGGGACAAAGAAACAGTATAATTTAGCAGGCAGTTCGTTTGCTGCTCGCGTGCTAACGTTGTATTCAGGTTAAAAATGGGGAAAACAAAACCCATTGCATACATATGCATAGATAAATAAATAATATCCATGAAAGCGAAAGCAAAGAAAGAGAATGCGGCCAGTCAACAAAACTGCAGGTTCTTAGAAAATATATTTTTCCAAATTGACATTTAGTAGGGATGATGTGAAAAATGTTAACTTTTGTTTTCAGTTGCTTTACATGTGGACCACTGTGGTTATGAATTAGAAACAATATATATTGTCATAATAATACATGTTATCACTACTCAAAATAACCATACTCAGTTTATTGACCTCGGGACACTTGAGAAGAGTAGCCTGCCCCAGTGTTTCAGTCTTCTCTCCCCTAATCTAAAGGAAAATGTATTTTTCAAAGCTGTCACACTGAAAGACACAGTGTATGCAGATAGTTTTAAATGAAGCTTGATGAAAGGGGGAAGCACAGTCTAATCTATATTTATAAAAGTGAACATTTGTTGGTGTCTGGGTTTGTGGCAAAGCATTGTTCATTATACAATTCTACTCCGTTTCACCAATCTGCACCACATTTTGCATAGTAACCTGTTAGGACCCTCTGGACATTACTGGCTACCTGACATGTGGACACCCCACCCCTTTCCTCCTATTCCAGCACCTTCACACATGAGACGGTTGCCTGAAATCTGTGAATCATCAATGTGGTCGTAGAAGGACTGGTCACGGCACGAATAACTAAACTCTAAGGGACCTCAAAAGCCATGTTTCAAGGCCCTAGGACGTACGATTTCCAATGTATCTGCACCACACTGCACTGCCCTGCAACAAACTGCACCTCACCTGGGTGAGGCGACAGGTGGGGAGAGAGAGTACAGAAGATTTCAGTGTGCAGCAGTACACCAACTCTCGACTCCCCCTGTTGGGACAAACTCCCAGGTATGCCAGAGGGCCACTAGGAGTTTGCAGACTCTTGGAAAGCCCAACAGCTGCCTCAGGATAAACGGAGGACTCAGTCAATGGCACGTTCAAACTGCGGTTTATTACAAACAAAATCAACAGAGATCAGCACAGGAACAGGAGAAATCACAACCTGGGCCCTTCTCCAGGAAACTTATCAGCTCACCTAATTGGATACAAAGCCTCTTACCACCTATGAGGGCCATTCAGGGAATAAAAAAGCAGACACTTCTTCCACAATGCCCATACTCCCCTCTCGCCCTCTACTCCCCTTACTTTCTTCTATGCACTAACTCTATCAGAATTGTGCCTGGACCTAGTATGATAGCAACCTCGTCTGTCTCCACCACCCTTCCCTTAACGTCCCCCCTAGCACCATCTGAAATGTAAGGCTTAGCACGTTAGTCGCTTGTTTTGTTCCTCCCCTTCCTTTCTGCACCCCTCTCCCTCACCTTTTGTTTTTCTCTGGCTCTACCAGAAATGTCATCACACCTAGTACGGTAGTCGCCTCTCTGTTTCCATTTCCTTTCCCACTCTCCCCCTCCCTTCCTTATCTATGTCTTAGCTCTTGCACGATCTGAAATGTCATCAGGGCGAGCATGATAGTTAATTTCACATCCTTACTGTTTATGGCCTGTAAGAATGTCATTGTATTTTCCCATTTTCCCTCCCTTGCCTTGAAGTGCTTTGAAACACATTGTGTATAGGGGCTATATAAATAAACATATCATATCATATCATATCATATCATATAGTGGACACTATACATGCTATTCTAATGTCCCTCTCATGTCAGGTGGCTGGCCTGGTTCATCTCCAAGTCACTATCTATAACAATGTTGCACTGTGGGGGTCTTACCATTGGTTCTTATCCATTGCTGCCCACCCCTAGGTTATTGGACTGTGGTTGGCTAGAGCTGACGTCCCCATGCCTGGGATCTGCAAATATTCTCAGCTCTAGGTGTACCTCTTCAAGTTAATAAGAAAGACTATGGGCCTCATTACGACCCTGGCGGAATGGGTTAACGAGTGCCGCTAATGGAGGCGGACCCATTAAACCCATTCCGCCTCATTACCGGGTCCCGCGTGGGGACCAGGGAGCTAACAACGGGCCGGTCGTAATCGGTCCGTTGGTAGCTCCCTGCACCCATTCCCATTGAGCCCTATGGGGGCTCAAATGGGAATGGGGAAGGTCTGGGCCCGGGTTCCCTGAAGGAGGAATTACCGGGCCCTCCAAACTTGGAATAGCCCGGTAATTCCCCATTCAGGGAACCCGGACCCGGTTTTGGTGGCAGCCATGCCCTTATTAAGGGCATGGCTACCGCCAAAGTCGTAATGAGGCCCTGTTTGTCTGCATTGTAACTTGTGTGTACCACCTTAGTCTATCAGAGTGCTCTTTTGCTCAGTGCAACATTTGTCTCACATTGTAACATATTTGTTGCAGACCTCTGTCTGGTAGCCTGAGATCGGCTCTCTTTCCCAGCGCTGGCAACTGTCCATTGTCTGCATCGGCCGAGTCACATGTTCAGAGACAATGATTTTGAGCTGTGCAGCTCTGAATTATGAGGAATTATTTGTATTTACTGCAGCTGGTGCCTTTGTCATCTAGGGAATGGAATATCTTCCTTAGCTTGTGGCCTTGGCCGCGGGTCCTGTCTCACAAGTCTTGCTTTTGTCCAGCCTGAATTCAGCTCAGCTCCACTCTTGCTGAGAAGCCTGTTGCCTGCTGTCATTTTTCTAAACCATTGCACTGCTGTTTCAAGAGTCTTCGTGCTATACTACATTCTCCATAGGTTAGTCACACTTGGTTCTGTCAGGTCCCATAGGTGCTCCTGCAGCTCTATAGGGTTATTCGCATGTAAGCACCTGAAACTTTGTTCAGGATCTCTTGCTTCTTGCGGTTTCAGCGTTGCTGTGTTTAGCTAATGGCAAAAATAATAAAAGCAATGAGAGTATTTATCTGTGTCTGTCCTCTAACTATAGAACTGTACGCTCGTCTTCTTCATGTATTCGAGTGCGTGTTTGTGTCCCGGAATGCGGATGGCACGTGTGCTTCATGTATAACGCGGCTATGTCGTGTGCCTCTATGGATGTCAGCAGCATGGCTTCTTGTTGCTTCAATCAAGACTGCCAATTGAGGTGTCTTTGGTTACGACCTGAGGCTTCTCATCCACGCTGGGTTAAACTCATACTGCACTTGGTCTGTATGGCTGGTTAAGGGCATATGGCTGGTTTAAGGGGTATCTCTCGACATACTAGTCAATCATTGGTCCATTGGGAATTAGTCCAAAATAGAATGGGTGATTGCAGTGTTTCCTGGCCTTCTTCCATGTCATGAATTTCGGGGGAGGGGGTGGTAGCATTCCCCATCCCACTTCACCCCCAATGTCTGCTCTGGGGTATGTTAGCCAGCCACACACGCCCATTCTCAGTGCAGTTGAACCCAGGATGCAAAGCACATCAAGTGATAAGCTAATCGGAACAGTGACCTACAGGATCATTGATTTTCCACAATTGATGAGAGTGTTATCATGCCTGTCTACAGAACCCGTTCAGAGAACGGGTACTTTTGCTAGTTTATTAAACATAGGAGACACAGTATTGGCTGCAAAAAAACGGTTGCTTCTGGAATGATTCATGTTTGACCATTGTTGTAGTTTAATAAAAAGATGAAATCCTGTCCCAGCCACAGCATGAAGCATCAGTGTTATTTGTTGAAGAATCCATCCTTTGGTGGACACGCTTCCACTCTTCTAGTGCTGAGCTTATGCAACAATTCAAATGTTCCCATGCAGGATCACATTTTGTTCATTACACAAGTAAGTGACACTTCCTTCACCCTCTCCCTGGAAATCACCACCTGTAATCTCTTCTTGTTGCGACACAAGCCCCTCGTTTTCATTTTAATAAAAGAAGAAGAGCATGTGTGGATGTCATTTGTGTGTATCACAAAAGGCAAACACCACTGACCATTGAGTCTGCACCAGGGAAATCCTTTCTGGCTAAGGACCGCACAGAGATGCTCTCTGTACTGCGTTAGCCAGAACGTTAGGAATCAATAGTGTAGCCATGATTTGCTGCCAGAGTGAGTCTGCACATTATCAGTCAGTCATAGATTTATTTCAGTGTTGAGCCATAAAGGTTTTCACAACAAATATAAAACATCACAGATACATTGCGCAAAAACATTCAATTCATGGTAAGATTAGTTATATGAAGTGCAGTTGCCCTGGGACCCAAGCTTGACTTTGGGGCGACTAAGTACATTGTGAAGGTCTCTCAGCATCAATCAGGAGGGAGATCACTAAGACACTGTCATCAGTGTCTATGATCAGGGGAATCCTCCAAGATCCTTTTCCCAAGTACGACAGTGTTTGATCCTTAGAGCACCCGCCTCAGGGACATATTTACCAAAGCGTGGTCGTTAAGTTCTATTGTGTTATTTGCTAGGGGTGGCGTCTCCTTTTAAAGCTCGTTATATTCTTGGCCATACTTTGGTGCCAAAAGTAAATTCTGACAGAATCAATGGCATTTCCCCCCCTGGTGTCATTAACAAGTTGTCCTGGGTTGCAAATGAACAAACCCTTACTGTCCAGATCCAAGGTATACATTTGTTTAGGAGTTCTTCCCTGGGTTCATAATGATCTGCGGCCAATTTAGGGTCTTTGTTTAAAAATAGTCACCCTCACCTACCCTGGAAGCTGTTGGCCTGATTGGTTTAACAATGGGGATAAATGGCTCATAACCCAGACTAGATGCTATCTTATCAAGTATGACATTTACCCTAGGTGCTTTCTCTGCCTTCCGACTTGGGATCTGCATCAGCTGTGAAGGGGCGAGATGTGAGATCTTATTAGGATCACTGCCACCGGGGCTATTATGGGCAGTAATCCATTGCCCACTTTGGCACTTCCAATATTAGTGTTTGTTTTGTTCCCATTGTTAAGTCCCCGTCTACCCTGGGGTACTTTAGGGTTGTTAGGGCTGGTTGCAGGTGCAGAGAATCAGGCTAACCTTGGTTTGTTTGGTGCCCGTTTTCCATTCTTTTGGTTGTCTGGTGATCCCCCCTTGACCACTCCCTTTCCAGCTATTTCAATTAGGGATAGCACTATGTTCTTTATTGTCAAAAGTTTGTATAGGACCAGCCTGCATTGACACTCCTTGTTCGCTGGGACCCCCCCTTGCCGATTTGTTTGAAATTATGATTGCCCACTTGCTCTTAGGTGGTAATTGGATTGGGTGATTGATTGTCCGACGGGGCATCACTAGTAGCCCCTGTTGGCATAGCCTGCCTCCATTGAACCGCATTTGCCCTGTTTTCAGATTGGCGGTTTGCTCCAGCCAGCGGTCGCCCCTTGTGAGAGCCTTGTGAACAGGGAATTTTTTTTGTAGGTCTGGGGGGCTCTTTGGTGGTAGCCATTTTGGGTGACACAGTATTCCCCTATTTATTTATTTAATTTATTGGATATTTGCACCTATACAACAAATGGTGTTTCAAGGCACCACAAGACAAAAAAGGAGGGGGGGGCAAGGTTGAGAGATAACAATAACGGTCCTACTTGTGCCATTCTGATCATGCAAGTGCAGTAAAGAAGTGTGAGGGAGAGGGGGGAGTGCTGGTCTGTGCAAGATGCGAAGTGCTAGGGAGGGGAGGGACGTGCAGGGCAAAGAGGAGAGAATGCAAGTGAAAATGGTGGGTGGAGAATGGGGGGTTAGATGGCCACAGGGGCCGGGGGAATGCTAAGGGGAGGCCAGGAGGGCAAGTGCCAGGGAATTCCATGAGTTGTGGCGGGTGCAGGGTCCACATGCGGGGGGCCTGGAGTCCGTGTAGAACTCAGAGGGAACCAGGCAGACAGTCACTGAGGCGGACGGAAGAGTTAGCAGGGGAGGCGGAGGCGGAAGGAAGAACAGAAAAAGAGGGTCTTGAGAAGCCTCCGGAGCTTAAGGAGATCTGGCTCAAGCCTGAGAGGTGCAGGGAAACGGATCCAGAGGGAGGCTCAAGAGAGAGAGATCTATCCCCCACTGTCTGCTTGGAGGAGTGTCTGATCTGCAGAGAGTTAGAGCTAGAAGACCGAAGGGCTCTAGCATGGAGGTATTTAAGGAGAGAGAGTTGGATGTAGCGTGGTCACAGGCCCCAAAAAGCCTTGCGGCTGATGCAGAGGGTCTTGATCTTGATCCTAGCAGCAACCGGGAGCCATTGGGGAGATTTTAGGGCTGGAGAGATGCAGTCCGTGGGCTTGAGGCCAAGGATAAGTATTGCAGTCCTATTCAGGCCTGGTTGAATGGGACGAAGGGAAGATAAAGGGAGATTGAGGAAGAGGCGCTGCTGCAGTAGTCCAGCCTAGAGAGGACTAGATCTCAGGAGACATTGAGTTTCTGGGGGAAGGTGGGTAAGGGAATAATGCCTCTGAGGAGGTGCAGCTGATAGTGGGCCTTCTTGGGAAGGTCAGCGATGCGAGGAGAGAAAGGAGTCCAAGATGACACCAAGGTTTTTTGCCTCACAAAAGGGTTAGGGGAGGGGCCTCAAAGAGGGTAGCCATTAGGTAGGAGGGAAAGAGGGAGCTGGGGTCCCAATGAGAAGGATCTCAGTCTTACTGGCATAAAGGCAGAGATCATTGGTAGGCCGTTATGCCTGAATAGCAGTCAAACAGTCAGGGATGAGATAGGAGGAAGAGTAGGCAGTGGAGGGAAGCTTGAAGGAGAGATGCATGTCTTCTGCATAACACTGCAAGAGAGGAGAGAAGGAAAAGATAAGGTGGGCCAGAGGGGCAGGGTAGATGTTGAAGAGCCATGGCAAGAAGATAGAGCCTTGAGGGATGATGCAGGTAGAGAGTGTGACAGGTGAGAGAAAAAAGGCCCAGTTGAACCTGGGAAGGTTGGTCATTGAGGAAAAGGGATTTCAGAACAGGTCATGGAATAGTGATGATCCGGTTGACATTGTATTGGAGATACTGCCACAAAGGCTGCAGGGAACAGAATAGCGGGGGAGGGAATTGGGCATAGGAGACCATGGGGGTCATTACAACCCTGGCGGTAGGGGGTTAACGAGGCCGGTAGAGCTGCCGGCCCCGTTAACCCCCTACCGCCTCATTACGAGGTAAAACCAGGCGTCCTTAGCGGTCCTGGGAGCAGACCAGCATGCTAACAACGGGCCCGTAATTAACGGGCCCGTTTGTTAGCATACTCCCCATTTCCATTGAGCCCTATGGTGGCTCGAATGGGAATGGGGATGGGTTCCTGGAATGGAGAAATACCGGGCCCTCCAAGGTCCGAATGGCCTGGTATTTCCCCATTCCAGGAACCTGGACCCGGTACCCGGAATGGGGGTAGCCATGCCGCAAATAGCGGCATGGCTACCTTCAAGGTCGTAATGACCTCCCATGTCTTGTTCATTGTTTGCCCCTATGGCCACGTTCAAATGAGAACCAGAAGTGGTCAAGAAGAAGAACGGCCAACTTACACCCCCAGAGGCAAGATTGATCAGTGTAGATTGTGATCCCGTTGTCGAGTGGCTGGCGTCGCTCACAGCATACAGAGCCTGTGTCTTCATTATGCGCGCAGATAAACTTGTTGGTTTCAATAGGGGCCTTAATGTTGTGTTCAGTGTTTTTTCTCCCCCAGGGTCCATGCTGATAGGGGTGCTGATTAACACATGGGTTTCTCCTGGGAGTCTTGCATGATCAGTTGAGTTAGATGCAGCAGGGCTTCGTACGGGTACTGAAGTTGCAGTTGGAATGTTACTTTTTACCGTCAACTATTTCTGTTTGGCTGTGGCTACTGGTGCAGATGCAAGTGCCTCTGTTGCAGGCATGGCAGGGATTGACATATGCTGACCACAAGTTCACGGTGGGTTCGTGGGGTTAATGGGGGTGGTGAAGTGTTCCTTTGGAGTTGGGTTGTGGCTTCAAATTGTGCATTTTTGAGTTAGGGGCTACTGACCACACTTGGGCGTGTTTGTTTTTTGATAGTCTTTTAGTCTCTATTTGTAGGAGCAAGACCCCCTCCCCCGCGTTAGTTCTTAGTTCTCAACTTGACTCAGCTGGTCTGCTGCTTTAGCTTGTGGGGGTCCCTTACTCTCTTGCTTTCTCTTGCTAGACCTATCAGTGTCATCCTCCTCTGGTGCTTCGGTAGTTTTCAGCGTCAGTAAGAAGATTGGGAGGGGAAACCCCTTCAGATTGCAAATGAGTTGAAGACTTCAGGTGTCAGGTTTCACCGGAACCCCCTACACATCGCAAAGAACCTGCGGAGCAAACACCCATGCCCTTTCCCCCAGTGGGCTTTGCCCACGCAGGGAGTTGCTGCAACTTTTGTCTGTCCAGGAAGGGGGTGAGGCATGGCTCCACAGCATAGCCTCGGCAGCTGACAGGAAACAGAGCAAGGACTCAGCCTGCGCCCTTCCGCTCGCTGGTTTACATAACCTCCTTCTCTACATATGTGTAGTGTCACTTGTTCTGTGCAGCCTCAGTACAGTGTCGGCATCTGCAGACCACGGATTGGCGAGGGGGTTTCCTGTCCCGGACTCTTCTACATTCCCCCATTGTTCTGAATCATCAGTGAAGAGCAGTCACCCCAGAATCAATGGTCGACTGAAGAACAATCAAAGATCACAGGGGGAAATCCATCAAATATCACCAGCAGACTTCTAGCCATGATCATTACTGAGATATTCACTAGAAATCACTGGGAAGAAATGCTTCAAAGATTAGGGGCATAAAACCTTTTAATATCATTGAGGAGACATGCCCAGACAGGGCCCAGATTAGGTGAGTTGAGGTTTTCTTGAGATCAGTTGTCATTCCTGCCAACTGGACCCCTGCCACATTATACACGATAGCCTAGGTCAGCGGCACACAAAATTAAAGGTGATTCATTTATACTATTGGGGCATTTTTTCACAAACTCCCACGGACCAGACAAACGTCTGTACGATTTTAGGGCACTGAAGACTTTTAATTAGTTTCAAGAAACAATTGAAACAAATAGCCACTTCCATTGTCCTACAAGATAAAGTAATGTAAGCTAAAAAAAGAATCTCTGAGGTTTAAGCTTGTAGTCAATTAAACAATACAGTTTAATATTACCCAAGAAAATAGCAATCAGTAAGCAAGATAAAAGACTGGGGTGACCCTGGCAGAATTTTAGTACATTCATGTTTTGTCTTCTGCCACAAAACCTTACAACACATGCAAAGCAACTGCTAAATGTGAAACTTCATAAGACTGATAAAGGTAGAAATGCAGAAAAAATACAATCCACTCTTCCCAGCTAACATCCATCCTTCATGCACGCTCCTATTTCTTGTGAATATGCCCAACCAGAGCTCTCAAAGCATATTCTATGAGTCATCCCATTTGTATCACATTCCACTTTGTATTCCTGAGGTATTTTGCAATGAAATTGAGATGTAACCTTTTACCCACATTCGCTGGACTGGGTGCACGTATAGATAAACCAGTGGAGCAATGCGTATGTAGGCTGCGTGGCTTGTAAATAGAGAACATTGAACAGCTTATTACAAAATGTGTTCAATTAGAAGAATTTCATTTGAAAATATATGGAATTATGCGACGATTAGGGCCCGTAAAGAATGAATTGTCATGTTGACAAGCTATTTTTAATATGTCAGCTTTAGCATTATCACGAGCAGCTCTCAAGGTTTGGCTATACGCAATAAATCAGACCGAAATGGAAAATAATAACGATAAAGGGTAGATCAGAATGCAGACAATTCGTGATTAACAACGGAATGGTGAATAATGAATGAATTGTTTTAGTACAGGGTTTGATGAATTACTGCTATAACCAATTTTAAATAGCCAATGAAGTTCTTACATTGTTTCTCGATTGCTATAGTGATCAACTGCATTTTTAACTGTGATTCTGTTTTATGAATTTAAAGTTGATTAGATACTGGAATGTAATAATATTAATACTGTTGTGTTTGTAATGTGTGCAAACGTTTGAATAAACTAAGACACGGCATAAAAAATAAATAATTCCTATACATACTACAAATTCAGGACTACATGTAATACAATGCAATATGAAATAAACGTAAAGCCAGAATTGGTTTATTTCACACCTGATAGAGCTCAACTTGAGATCCGTGTAAACTACTCTATGTATGGATGCATTTCTTTCAGACTTACACACAACCAGAAGAGTATGTGGGATGGTCACATCTTTGTAGTCATTGTTTGACACAAGTATTCTGGTGCTGTGCATAATATGCATAATATTTGTAAACCTGCAATGAATGGTGTCAAATCCTTTGCAACAGATTGATTGATTGATTGATTGATTGATTTATTTATAGAGCGCTTTAACCAAGGCGCTGTACAATGGAACAACAGATTACAAAAAAACAATAACACTTAACAATGGGAGCAAAATTTACATCTTGAATCATTCAACAAAACAGTGCAAAGAGCAATTAACTGAGGGGGGTAGAAAGGGGAGAGGGAAGAGGTGGGGGAGGAGAGGGAGTTGGACAGGGCGAGGGAAAGTTGAAGAGGAAGGGAGAGGAGTAGGAACAGGGAGAGAGGAATCAGGTGATAGGGGAAGTTTTCAAGGGGGAGAATGGAGAAGGAGGGATTTAAGGGAAGTGCGAAATGAGGCAAAGGTCGTAGTAGAGCGGATTGTAAGAGGGAGTAAGTTCCAGTGCAAAGGTGCAAGGAGTTGGAATGAGCGGAAAAGGGAGGAAGAGCAGGGGGAAGGAGGAACAGTGAGGAGGAAATGGTCAGCGCAGCAAAGGGGGCGGGATGGGGAGTAGAAGGAGAGAAGGGAGGAGAGATAAGGAGGAGCAAGACCATAGAGGGATTTGAAGACAGATGGCCAGGTAAAGCTCCTGCTTAGGTCTGAGCTGAAAATATCACACATATTAATGAGCGTTATTTGTGTTTGCTTTACAAACAAGAGGCCTCATTACAAGTGAGGCGGTAAGGGGTTAACGGCGCCGGTAAAGGTGCCTTCGCCGTAAACCCCGTACCACCTCATTACGAGGTCCCCTCGCTGGACCCACTCTGGACGTCTGGTCAGACCAGACATCCTTTGCGGGTTCCGCGAGGGGACCAGCATGCTAACAACAGGTCCGTCATTAACGGGCCCATTTTTAGCATGCTCCCCATTCCCATTTAGCCCTATGGGGGATCCAATGGGAATGGGGATGGTCCGGGTTCCGTGAATGGGGACATACCGGGCCCTCCAAAGTCGGAATGGCCCGGTATTTCCCCATTCAGGGTCCACGGACCCGGACCCGAGTTTGGAGGCAGCCATGCCCCTATTAAGGGCGTGGCTACCTCCAAACTCGTAATGAGGCCAAAGGTCTTTCTGTAGAGGCTCCCCATGCTTTCCTTTATGGCAGTGTTGTCTAACTCCAGGCCTCGAGGGTCGGGATCCTGACAGGTTTTCAGGATACACCTCATTAATATTCATGAGAAGAAATGTGCATACACTTAGAATTATTGTATGCAAGTTCATCTCATGAATATTAATGAGAGATATTCCGAAAATCCGACATGGATCTGGCCCTCAAGACTTGGAGTTGGACAACCTTGCTTTATGTTCTTCATGATAGAGGACTCCAATGGGACAGAGCTCTTAATATGGGTGTACAGCTTCTCTGTGCACTTGTATATTGTAGCCTGAACATTGAACATCCTGCAGTCAGAGAAGATAAGTACTTCTCTACAAAATGTGTGCTTACTTCTGTGCCCAGGCTCAATTTCCATCCATGGTAGGCACAGAAATTAGTGAAATGATTTCATTTTATCCAATGGAATAAATTGAACTAGAGACACAGGTCTGGTGCGGATGAGGCTCTGGTGGTTTATTTATCTCCTGAGCTGCCTTCTGTTTACTGTGAGATAGTGCCCGAGTGTTTTAAAGTTATCTTAAAGTATTTTGGATCCTGGGGCAGAGACAACTTTGGAGATCACCAGAATAAAACAGAGGAACCTTAAGAGGCTCTGTTAGTGACCACGCACCACTTTGCTGCAATCACAACCCATAGCATGTTATGTTGCCCGTGTAGAGATTGCAATAAGCATGGAACTCACTCAAAGATGTCTTACCCCTTTCAGCCATGCTACAACAAGTGGGCAAAAAGAGTCTTTTCCAGAGCAACATTAGCTGTCCACGTTGAGGGTACTTGTGTTCTTGCATAGTTATAGGACACATTTTAATAACACCAGACACACCAGGTATACTGGGTGTAGTGTGTAGTAGAGATGCAGGACACAGATCAGTAGCCATATGACAAAGGTAAACATGCCCCAGCATGGGTACAGAATTTAGATTTGCACCCGGGGAAAGGTGCTCAGCCAATCAGGTGGTTGGAAATCCAGGCGCGAACACACAGTGTCCCGTCTGTGTTTTCCAGTCACCCGAGGCCCTTCTCTGGGTTGCACCATCTTGATTGTGGGACGGTAACAGAACAGTGAGCCTCTCCTGGTTGACTCCCTAAGTCCCCAAAGTCCCCACACCCCGAAAGAATCCTGGTCTGTTTCCTCTACTTTCTCCCCACCCCCCACTTATCTTCTGGACTGAAGCTTTGTGCTCCAGACCCAACACTCTTTCCGTCCGCGCACGCTATCGAAATGGAAAAGGGACTAGGTCCATATGTGCAGAACCCATTACCCGTATAAAAACAAAATTAAACTATTGGCACCCTGGGCAAACCCCATGGTGAGAATAACTATGACCCCCTTTGTTGGGGGGGGTGTACATGGCACATAATGTCTCACAGCGCTGGCATGCCTAGACTTGGGCTCGTGGGCCATTACTGTCTGTGTACGCCCCCTGAGGAGGGGGTGATTGCTAGATTAGAAGCCTCACAGAATGTACAACTGCTGAAGTATGGATAAACTAGACCGATTGAAAGCAACAAGCAATCTACACATACGACAACATAGATAGAGGATATAGATTGGAGGATTCCAGGAAGGTGTAACTACCAAAACAGACAGTAGAATAAGCCATGCTCTTTAAAGTTGCGTTCCCATTAGTGTGCCAAGAAAAACATTGTGCTGTACCATATGCCAATGGTCACTATTATTATTTATGGAGAAACATTATAGCCACTTAAGCCTTGGGTGTGTATTTTTTTTAAGGTGCACTCCCTTATAATTAAATTACTTTTAGGGACTGGCAATTTTGGTAGGTTACGCACAATGAGATTAAAGGAATTGGACAGGGTCACACACTTTGGGCCCAGTTTGCAATTGTGACACACCCACATTTTCCTAGTTCTTGTAAAATAGCAATTTCCATTTATTTGTTAATGTGGGACTTTTATGAACTTGAAAGAATACTCTGTGTTGAATACTCGACTTGGACAGCACACACAACACACGGTAAGCCAGCATGAAAATATGTTTCAATTTAGCTGTGCAGAAAATTGCTCTGCTAATGGAGAATGGTTGAAGATGCATTTCCTGTCATAAATGCAAGCCTACAAGCATCAGAATCCTAATTGAAAGAGACCTAAAATATCTCACATGGGGTGTATATTGTATTTTAAAGGTTTAAATACACCCATTAAAAAAGTACATAAGTTCACATGCGTGTTGTCATTGTGTGACACAGACTTGTAGATTGTTGTTCGTGATGTGAAGAACAGTTGACATTCTAGAAAAAAGCAAACCATAATTCTGTCAAATAAGCATGCTGTAAAAAGTGTTTGCTAGAGATCTGTGGCATTTAAGCAGCTCTCTCCTTTCTTTTAACTCAACTGGCTTACATGAAAATAAAGACCAGGCAATTGGCTAAACAATACCACCAGAAAGAGAGAAGAAAAACCCTTTCACCTAAAATAGCAGGGTTCTATAGGATAAGAAGATCTGTACGGGTCACAGTATTATCCAGCTCACTATAACATATCATATTGTTTTATTCATTTTCAAAAAAATGTGCATTAACTTCTTTGTATCAGATCAGTAGGAAAAGGGGACGTAAAAGGGGTTTTTAAGTTTGTTCACTTATCACTGTACTGTAATCAGTACTCCAGTTAACTCACTAACTGGTAGTTTCCCACTCAGCAATCATCCCCTCGTCTGTATTCACATGTGACAGGTTCAGCCCTAGGAAACAAAGGGTGGACCTTTCCCACAGAGCCACTGGCCCTCATTACGAGGTCGGCGGTAACCCGCTGCTGCAACCGGAGGGTTGCCACCGACCCGTAACACTGTTTCCAATGGCTGATAGGGTGCCGCCGGGATATCACAAGTTGGGGCAGAACGGTTACGCCCCATTCCCGACTCTATGGGAATGGAGGCACTGAAGCACCAGTGCCATTAATAACGGTGCCGATGATTCAGTGAGGAGTCTGCTGTTAGGGACCTGAATTCCCGGGAGGTCAGGCCTGCCGGGAGTTCCGTGGCCCCTACTGGCACACTCAAGGTTTCAAGCTTGTAATGAGGCCCACTGTCTTCCTACGCCACTGCTAGGAATCAACATGTCTGTCCTGTGTTCAGAACATGCACAGAACCAGTTATTAATGGCATGTTTGAGAATGGATAATGCTAGGGTTTTGAAAATGGGTTTGATTGCAAAGATCCACGGGAACTTGAAGCGACTTGCCCCGTTCACCGACCTAGAAGGACACATTAAGCTGTTAAACCATCACACTGAGTGAGAACAACTACCACAAAGTCAGACCCACACGCACAGTTCACTGTGATTGATCTTCTGGTAATATTGTAGCTTATAATCATTTTGATCAGTGTAGTTGCTCAAGTACAGTTGAGAGTTCCCTAGTTGACCCTGATTCACCATTAGATTGACAGGCGTGCACTTCGTCTTATTTTTCACACTCAGTGGAAATGTGAACTGCATTGTACTTGCCAGTGACCGAATACACTGTCTGATCCAACATGCAGATGGGATGTGGGAGTGGCAAGATGTGGAGTATATCCCAGAACAAGTAAAGCAATCCATGGCAAGTGATGCCACTGCATTGCAGTGTCTTTCGCTCCATGGCAACACTATACATGCTGAGCTCTTGTCTTTACTATCAACGCATTGTTATATTGTTAAGCATCACTAATATGTAGTAAAACACATCACGCACGTTTCTGGATTAAGTAAAGAATTAACAACATTGTAGAAAATTGCCTGACCGGGCCTCAATTCATACTCCTTACTTCTAGCATTAGTTACAAAACCTTCATTTTAATTAGGATCCCGCGATAACTTGGTCTCATGACATTGACATCCCACACATTTTTTAATTGCTGTTGTTTATGGGCCAAGTTGGAGCTGCAGCAACGCCAACACAGAGACACACATCTGTGTTGACAGACTGTTACTGTGTCTGGTGATTTATTGTGAGATTGTCACAGGTAACAGGAGGTCAACACCTCAGGACTGTTCAGAGAGAAGCAGCTCCATTGCAATTTGAAGGAAGGCCTGCATGGGCTGTGACATAGTGCTCTCCAGACTAAAGGAAGGACATAGTTCCATAGACTTCCCTGGAGTGGGTGTTCAGACACATTTGTGGTCTTGGGGGTTTGGGATTTTATTGGGGGTGGCCCTTGTTGTGTGGGGGTCTAGTTGATTTGTCAACGTGAGCGCTGTGACTGTGTCATGACGCTCATGTGCTCATTTAATAAAAGGGGCTCTGCTGGCGCTGCGAGGGCAGAGCCCCAGGAAGTGGCAACTCGTGTCTGTGTGTGTGTGCGTATATACAGGTTGTGGGCCTGCCACGTGGTCGTGGCCTTGTATGCGGCGCAGCCTGAATGCCCTTGGAGCCGCGACCGCTGAAGTCTGGGGGTGACACCCCCGCACTGTGGAGCCTGCGCCCGGTGACACCGGGCGCCGTAGGGTGCCTCCCTACACGAGACACGCCGGTTGTCCACCGACGTGTCTACGCCATCGGGTGATCCTGACGGCATCTGTGGGCTGCCCCGGAGACCGGAGACAGCCCACAACACTGGTAACGAAGGTGTCGCGCCCGCCTGCGGACATTTTCGGTGGGTGAACTGAAGGACTGGCGCACGCGGCCACGGTCGGTGGCCGTGTGGGGAGCAGCCTGCGGCGGCATTGCAGCGGAGGGGCCGCCCTGCCCGGAAGAACGGGGCGCTTCTTCGTCGAGCCCAAGAGGTTCGGACTGCGGCGTGTGCCGCGTGGGGGCCCGGGCCCCATAACAAAGAAAAGGGCCAGCCCTCTGGTGTAGCGTTGGCGTCGGCCGCTGGAGGAGTGGCACGGGTCGCCTGGCATGAACAGCCACGAGGGAAAGGTGAGAGACCTCCATGGCCCGTGGCGGTGAACGGACCTGCCCTGCCCCGTAGCACCTGGGACAAAGAGAGGGGGCGTGGCCACGGTGGGCCCGGCAGACGGGCCCAGAACGATGAGGGGCAGCTGCTCACCTTGCACATAGTTCAATCTAAAGAAAGGGTGGCGTGTACCCCACCATCACTGCCCCATAAACAAAGTAAGGGGCGTGGCCTATACGGACACACGGCCTGCAGTGTCTCTAGAGAACAGGGGAGAACCGAGCCGTGGTGGTGAGGAGCCTGGGCTGGTCCACACTGCATGTGGGCCCATCAACATCTGCACCTGAAAAATATAGTTATAAAGACTGCCTGAAAGAGGGGTGTCATATCAACCCCGCGAGCTGTGACTGCTCAGACCCTAGAGGTTGCGGCTCCACTTGGAGTGCTCGTGCACCTCTGGGCAGGAAGAACGGCGGGCACCTATCAGCACCGGGGACTGCGTTCGGCATTCCCAGCAGCTTTCAGCATGTCGGACGACGAGGGAGTATGTCGGGGTCAGCTGGCACCAATACCCCATTTTGACGTCCTGGGTGCGCCGGCCAGCCTGGGGGCCCGGTGGGTGGCCTGGGTGGAGAACCTGGAGATATACTTCGCGGCAATGGAGATCAAGGAAGCAGCCAAACGTCCAACACTCCTATACTCTGCCGGACTGGCCGTTCAGAGGCTGTTTAAGACATTAAGGCCCCGAGACCAGTCATACGATGCAGCCATCGCAGCCCTGAACGAGTATTTCAGACCCATGGTCAACAGGGACTATGAACGGTTCAGGATGAGGTGTGCAAGGCAGGAGGAAGGGGAAAGCCTTGATGCATTCCACGGGAAGTTGCGCGGAATTGCACTCTCCTGTGTCTTGGGGAATTTTGAGGAGGACGAGATCCGGGCGCAGATCATCTATGGCTGCAGCTCCACCAAACTGCGCAAGCAGGTTCTGAGGGACCCAGCACTGACCCTCGATCGAATATTGGAGCTTTGCCGGGCCCAGGAACTGGCGGAGGTGCGGGCCTCGGTCATGGACTCCTCTAGACACCACCTAAAGATGGAGGTCCCCATGCCGCGAGTGAAGGTTGAGGAGGTGGCGGCTGTCGGCAGGTGGCCAGGAGGAAGAGTGATGAGGAGGGGAGACTGGCCGAAGAGAGACCCCAATGCCACCATATGTCATCAGTGTGGGTGGGATCTTCCACACCCGCAGGACTGCCCGGCGATAGGACAAATCTGTGGAAGGTGCGGGAAAGGAGATCACTTCGCACGAGTGTGTCTCGCTCCAACCCCAGCCGGCATTGTGGGGGCATCAGGGGGGAATGAGGCGAAGGGGAGAAAGACCCCCAAGGTGGCGGTGGTCCAGGTGGCGGAGAGTCCCCGAGAAGCACTGCATGATATGGAGGAGGTGGAGTACGAAGAGAATATATTCTTCTTGTCCTGCAGCGGCGCCGGGGGCCAGTTTGATCCCGGGATCTTCTGAGTTGGAGGAGCCCATTATAGGGCCCCGTGGTGTGAGGACTGGAACACACCTGTTTATTTTGCAGTGTCAAAAATGTTTGCGTGTTAGTAGCTTTTAGGTGGTCCGCGGACTGGAATGAACCAAATGTTTGCGGTGGGTTTTTGTTTGATTTTGTTTGCTTATAATAAAGGAGGGATGTTGTGTGGGGGTCTAGTTGTTTTGTCAACGTGAGCGCTGTGACTGTGTCATGATGCTCACGTGCTCATTTAATAAAAGGGGCTCTGATGGCACTGCGAGGGCAGAGCAGCAGAGCCCCAGGAAGTGGCAACTCGTGTCTGTGTGTGTGTGCGTATATACAGGTTGTGGGCCTGCCACATGGCCGTGGCCTTGTGTGCGGCGCGGCCCGAGTGCCCTTGGAGCCGCGACCGCTGAAGTCTGGGGGTGACACCCCCGCACTGTGGAGCCTGCACCCGATGACACTGGGCGCCGTAGGGTGCCTCCCTATACGAGACACGCCGGTTGTCCACCGACATGTCTACGCCATCGGGGGATCCCAACGGCATCTGTGGGCTGCCCCGGAGACCGGACACAGCCCACAACAGCCTTCCTTCATTATGGTGTTCCAACGGCATACTTTGTCCAAAGCTCTGCGTCAGATCACTGATAGGAAAAAGGGCTGCTTGATTTTTGATATACACTGTGAAACAAAAGTAACGCAAAAGAATGGCGTTGCAGGACAATGGTCTGGGATCTGTGGTGAAACGGCTGTCATATATAAAGTAGTTCTCCATTGTTACACCTGCTGTGGAGGAATGCAGTCTGCAAGGACACAATAGCTTGAGTTTTTTTCGATTTTCAGCAATAAAAAGATGCAGGTAATGATGTTTCTGTGTTGAAATCTGCTAACCAGAACCCACTCTCATAATGCTCCTTGCCAAACAGCATGGTGCACACATGTACTGCGTCAGTCTTCTGAGATTCCTAGCAGCTGCTCTGCAGTGTCAGCAGGGCAAGTCCAAAGATCGCATGCACATTCCTGTGCACGGCTATTTAAGCCCAAAGTTCCAACAGACAGAGGTGCCTTTTAGCCATATGCACCTCCATTTCATAACCTTATAGTTGTGTACCTCGTAAGTATAGTGGCAGTGGTTAAAAACCCCAAACAAAGCCGTTTCTCAGACACACATCTTATGGCACGATATGAAGTCAATGCAGAGTCATTGAGAAGCATACTGCTCTTTTATCCTGGTTCTGGTCTAAAACAATCACAAGCTGGTGGAATGTAGAGTGAACTGTGATGGTCACTGCATGAAAATTAAAAGTGATGCTGCATGGGTCACTTAGGTGAGATCGGGCAAGGGGTGGGCGGGACTGCAAATAGGGCATACCATGGGACATTGTACATATTGGTTGATTCCATAGGCACATGTCAGCTACAGACTGCACGTCCCCCATTTGTCATCCCTGCTCTACCCCCACTCTCATACTAATGCTGACTGGGTGTGGCCAAAGCACCACATATGAGCCAAAAGTAATAAATGAGGGAAGATACTGAGACATTGTATAAAGGGGGACCGGTGAAGTACAGTACTTCTGGGGTCCATACTCTACCCTATAAATGAAGAGGTTGATTCATGGAATTATTTGCGTGAAAAACGCAGATTTGCGTGACTTTCTGCCCGAAAATCCCTATACTTCACACAGGGATTTTCAGCCAGAAAGGCGCGCAAATCTGCCTTTTTCACGCAAATAATTCCATGAATCAGGCTGTAAACCTTTTGATCCAGAGATTTCAGAGAACATCTATTGCGGTACAATAAACACAGCAAAAGGCTGCCCCACTTTGCTTCCCTTACAATAAGTGCTAGTATTTTTGATTGATTAATGTTAAGGATTTCAATCAGGCGAAGCACACCTTAGTCTCGGCCCAGTATGCAGCGCACAACTGAAATGCATATGTTTTATAGATTAGATTCAATATTGAGATGATACACCACTCATATCATACCCCCTTTTCAAATACTCCGGGTCACAATGGACCATGAACTAGGCTGGTTGGTAAAATATAATATTTATTTATTTGAAAATTAAAAAGAAATCATACACTTTTAATATGGGGCAGCAATCACCAATGGGGTGATAAGAACAATAGGAATGTAAGCAATGCACTTAATTTAACCTTCTATTGACACATCTACAAAACACCAGGGAATAGGAACACTTTTCGATTTTAGGTAAGATAGCACTTGAGTTAGACTTTCCCCCTGCAATGTTCCCTCAACCCACAAATAATCAATTCTACGTGGATAAACAGAAGCAGCAGGTAATCAGGAATGACAAATGGGAAGCAGAATTGCAATCGGACCTTCCCCCTCCAAACAAGAGAGAAAAGCGGATTTTAAACCGTGGCAATGCTAAAAATGACACTCGGAAATGGATGAATGAATGTGTGTAAAAACCTTGAAACAAATATTATTCCTTACTACCGCAACAATGTAGAAGTACAAACAATCACAAGCAATGTATAACCAAGAGCATACAGTTCAGAAATGAGTGGCAGGGTTTTAGAACATGTTTGCAGCAAATGACACGTTGAAAAATTAGCAAACTTTGCAATTCCCGCCTCAAATTACCCAAACGGTTTTTAATAAAAACGGGTTAAATATTGTAAATCGCAATGCGGTTTTTGTGTTCAGGCTTCACTAAACACACCCCTAGCAAAGGGATAGGACAATGGTGCTAGTCTCTGCCTCGCTCTCAGCTGGTTGCATTTCTAAGGGAATGATGTCAGGTTTATGAGGTGAGGTTTACAATGTCCAGAAACTCCCACATTTACTTTACTAAAAATCAGATTTAGCCAAAAATATATATTTCTTCAACTGCAATCTCTTGGCAAATTATACACACAGGTTACATATTATGTGGAGCACAGAGCAGTCCAATCCTCAGGTCTGTGCGACCTTGTTTCGCCTTTCTGTTACATTTTGGTAATTATAAGCATGAAAGATTTGGCCTAAAATTCCACAATTTTGTACACAGATTTAAATTGTCCTCAGGGATGTGTGTACAAAAGTTTATGTTTGCAACAGTAATACTTTCCTTGGAATCTGTCATATTTTTAAATTGTCAGTTGTCAGTATCTGCTGAGAGTTTTTATGAGAGTCCCTTCCCCTTGGGGGAAGTTTCATGGCTGGCAACTGGAAAGACGGGTTTTTCTGAGCGCTTGCAAATCCAGCCCATGTGTTTTAAACTCTTTAATTTCTTATTTTAGGTCCTGAATTAAACAAACCTGTGAAAGGAGATAGCCTACGTGTGCATTATCACCACTAACAAACCCTTTACGTTGCTAAGTAAGCAGGCTTTCATCACAATTTACTTTTAAACAGGCTAATTTTTCTTCAGTCAGCAAAGACCATTTTTCCACATGTGTTAAAACTACTAGAATTTCTTTCTTTAAATTCGGTTTTGGAGCTGTAGTCATTTCCTTGAATGCACGAGTTTTATCTAAAGCATAGGTACATTTGCCACTGACCTGGCTCAGAGAGTTAAATTCTCTTTGAAATGCTGCGACTGGATACATTTGGAAGGAAAATAAACATGTGTTCCGTGCGAGTGAAAATTAAGTTGCTTCTTGATTTCTCTGAGAGTTGGTTTAACTGGGCCTGTCACTCAGGAAATATGCCTGGTTTTGGTGAAGCACAGTGAAATACACTGGGCATGACAGGGCCTTTTTACTCACAGTGGTTTCAAAATGAACAGATAGAATTGGCATCAAAGTAGCATTTTTAAATGGTAAACATTTTTCATTTTGAAGGGGATTTGGCTTTTGCAGCTAAGCAGTGCTGCCTGTTCACTTTATTCCATATATGTTTCAGAACACACTGGCATCTGTTTTTTATGTAGTCCCCTTGTTCCATTTTACCTGAAGTGTGCTAGGTAGAATGGTGCAGCCATTTTATTTGTTGCTGCCAAAATGCAGTTTCGAGGTCCTGGTGCGCACAGGAGCCAGCGCAGCCAGGTTGCTGTTTCTTGCGCAAATGCAGCTTGGTGATGTGGTGAATCCCGTTGAGTGGGTCAATATATCCCACATTAACACCTGGCCGAGAGTGTCTGACCAATCAGATGGCCAACAACACAGGCATAAACCATCAGTGACCAAATGGATTCTCTTAACCACCTGTGCATCTTCCCTGCTGGCTGATTATTTGCTTTAGCCCGAGGTCTCCATTGCTTTTGCTCCCTTTTTTCCCACCACGCTCTTTCTGCTCAGCACTCCCTCCCCAGTCCCCCAACTACCCATCCTTCTCCTCTACTTACCTGGACAAATTCTCCTCTCAATCTCACTGGACGTTGGCCTATGTTGTCCCTTTCAATGCTACCAAGGAATTAGTAAGGGGACGCTCTTAGTTGTGTAGTTTTATTTGGGGTGCGTGGGGGCATGCAATAAACATAGAGCATATTCTTCTTAAATAAAACAAGGAAAATGTGATTAGCAGCACAGAGGAAGTCTCCCAATGCTAATAGTGATAACTCTCACATTTAAGCACTGAGAGGGGCAGTAATGCCCCGCTGCCCTCACTAAGACCCTCTCTTCACTTGGGACAGCTTTAGGCTCAGTCTGGCAGGCCATCATCACCCCAGTCAACCCATGCAAACAGGCTTAACACTATATTCAGAGCTTTCCATCCACCAGTCTTCAGTTTTGCATAAGCGGTTCTGAGCTTGCTGTGCGTAGAATTCCAAGCTCCATGCCACTGATGAAACCTACTAATGTTTATTTGATGACCACCAATCTTTTGCTTTAGTTTCATGCTATGAAAATAGATGATAATAAAACTATATATATATATATATGTTGTTAAAGGGACATTATGGTTAAGTTGCACTACTAAAAACCTATGAAATTCACTAAAAAAACTTTACAAACGTTTAACTATGGTTCAAGGTAAAACCGAAAAACCCTTGAAATTCGCCAGTTATGGTAGGCTAAGCAACCATAACTGCCCGCACCACTGTGCACTGCTAACACTAACACCCAGGACATGAAAGATGGCATCACAAATGTCATTGATGACATCACTGATGATATCACATGTGTAGGTCCTTTGTTTTTGTTCACTGCCATATATATATATGTATATTCAGTAAAAGAACTTTGTTAAAGGGACGTTATGGTTCAAAGTAAAACCGAAAAACCCTTGACATTCGCTAGTTATGGTAAGCGAAGCAACCATAACTCGCACCACCTACGTGCATTGCTAAGACTAACACCCAGGACATCAAAGATGACATCACTGTCTGGCTCCCTCTTTTTTCCTTTAGTGATATATCTTAGCCAGTAACCCTTAGGAACAAAAAAATAGAAAAGTACTATATTTGTGGACTAACACTTCAAATATGTTCTTACAGTAATTCATTTGGGGTTCACTCTTAGCATATGAAACACTGTTTTCAAGTTATGATTCAATTTCTATATTATGCTTGATGTATTTTGCGTGTTCTCATGTAAAGCACTTTGTATTAAAGGGCTATATAAATTCAATAAAATACAAATACAATACAAATAAAAGAATGAGGGAGCGAAAGTTAGCAACACATACCATTTGATGAGGTTATGTTTCAAAAACGTTTGTAAGACACATGAAATATAACTTCACGAGGATTCATTGAGCCAAAAACATTGCTGTCTGACTTCACCTAAACCAATGGAGGCGGTACATATCATGTAAGTTTAATTTTGACGACTGCACACTGCACTGAGTTTGAATTTTTATATTACCAGACCATTATTTTTGACAATATTACTGAAGTATTACCTTTCTATGCAGTTGTTATTTTTTTCCCCCCATACCGAGAGTGCAGATTGTCCACGTTCTCAGGCTATGCGTTCATTCACCCTTGTTGAACGCTAATGTTTTCCCTTTAAAATGTCATGTTTGGCCATATCGGTTGCTGTATCACTTTGCTCGTTCTGTTGGTCTTTTCTGAAATCACGAGGTGGCATTTGCAAATGCTTGCACATTACTTTTGCCTTGGTACCTGCAATAGTATCTTTGTGTGTAGTTGTCATTTTTTTAAACTTATAAAGAGTGCAAATTGTTGGCATTTGTAGCCTGTCACTAGCTATACCAATGTTGAAACCTACTATTTACTTAAAATGTTTTGTATGGCAACTTCGATTTGTGTCTTAGTTCCTACGTTCTTTTTGTCTTTTTTAAAATTGTTTGGTAAAGGTTGGTTATTGATACATGTTTTCTTTAAACTTTTCCGGCCAGCTACTTCCTTCGATACTGTGCATGTCATGGTTTCCAGATGCCGAGTGATGGCTTCTTCAGCCGCCAAATGCAGATGCTGGTGACCGGCTGCCTGCCCGTAATAATTCTGTGGGATGATAGCGCCGGCTCGCTTTGTCCGTACGCTGAAGTGTCTACTAGGAGTAACATAATATATTTTACTGTGGTGTAGCCGAAAGGTCATGGCGACGTTTTGACAATCATTGCGCAAACAAAGGGGTTGCTTTATCGAAAACGCATAATTTGTGTTTGGAAAAAAAACAACGTGTGCTTCACCATTAACATTTTCGATGACGACCGAAGATACAAATTTATTATGTGATTGACAATGGGATTACGCTGAATAACTGAATAACTATCACATGATGTTATAGTGATAGTGACTGCACCCTAAAGAGAGTAATGCGAATACAAATATGAGCATATCCACAGAAAGTACAGTAATAAAAAAAACAGCAGACCAATAAGAAAGTGTTGATAACCTTCCTGATTGTCTTCATACACAGAAAGCATTGGTAGGGACTATCATAAAAACTCTCAGCAGATACTGACAACCCCCTGATAATTACGGGGTTGAACAGACTTTTGTCTCTGCTGGGACCCAAACAATAGAGGTCCTGGGACACTAACCTGTCAAGTTTGAGGGGCAATAAAACCTTCAATTAAGATGGGAAACCCCCTTGCCTTGAAGGAAATGGCAGTTGCTTGCAGCTGAAGTTAAAGAAAAAAAATGACCCAACAAAGGAACTGCCTTTTGGTTACAAAGACTATTTTATAAAGACATTTTAAATACTTTTTCTCTCTGCAGCAAGAATGAGCAAACATGTAAAACGTGCGTAATTTCAAATCTAATTTTATGGGCTTTCTTTTAAAACTTGGTAGAACTCATTGCTGCATGGGGAACAGAATTTAAAAATATGACAGATTCCAAGGAAAGTATTACTGTTGCAAACATAAACTTTTGTACAGACATCCCTGAGGACAATTTAAATCTGTGTACAAAATTGTGGAATTTTAGGCCAAATCTTTCATGCTTAAAATTACCAAAATGTAACAGAAAGGCGAAACAAGGTCGCACAGACCTGAGGATTGGACTGCTCTGTGCTCCACATAATATGTAACCTGTGTGTATAATTTGCCAAGAGATTGCAGTTGAAGAAATATATATTTTTGGCTAAATCTGATTTTTAGTAAAGTAAATGTGGGAGTTTCTGGACATTGTAAACCTCACCTCATAAACCTGACATCATTCCCTTAGAAATGCAACCAGCTGAGATCGAGGCAGAGACTAGCACCATTGTCCTATCCCTTTGCTAGGGGTGTGTTTGGTGAAGCCTGAACACAAAAACCGCATTGCGATTTACAATATTTCACCCGTTTTTATTAAAAACCGTTTGGGTAATTTGAGGCGGGAATTGCAAAGTTTGCTAATTTTTCAACGTGTCATTTGCTACAAACATGTTCTAAAACCCTGCCACTCATTTTAGAACTGTATGCTCTTGGTTATACATTGCTTGTGATTGTTTGTACTTCTACATTGTTGCGGTATTAAGGACTAATATTTGTTTCAAGGTTTTTACACACATTCACCCAGTTGGAGGCGTGGCCCTACTGTGCTGGAAACCAAAAAAAGCGAAGCAAGTGACCTTCACTCAGAATGCAAATACATTCTCACTTTACAACAACATATTAGAAACCATTCATGAGAACCGCTACTCCCATACACGTGCTAAACCACTGTTGGCAGCAAATAGTGCAGGTGGCTGTTTCAGATTTTAAAATGTAGGACACCAGTCTCACAGCAATAGTATTGGTAAAGCGTTGCAAGACAGACAAACTGATTCTTCGCCGTATATTGAGCATCTACTGCCACTGTACCGTATGACTTTGGTGACATGAAAACACCACTTTTTCACTTCCTGCTGCCACAGCCCATCCCAGCCTCAGTAACGCTCACCTTCTGAAACAGTGTTGCATGAGTGTAACAAGTGCAATGCTGGCTGCGTTTGTATGTGTTGGGGCGATGTCCGCGTACACCAAAACACAAACAAAAGATGGCGGCCGCAGCAAAAGAATCTCATGCACTTCATGCTGTTCCACAACCAATCAGTAAAGGGGCCACATGTCTGTGGACATGGAAGCCACCCAAAAAGTGCTCTTTCTATGGAAGCATCAACTTAACCGTAACTGCACAGCCACTAAAGGGGCCACATGTCTGTGGACATGGAAGCTGCCCAAAAAGTGCTCTTTCTATGGAAGCAGCAACTTAACCGTAACTGCACAGCCACTACCGCGGCTGTGTAATATGCTGCAGTGGTTGTGGCCAGAGCCTACAGTCTTGTGTGTAAGGCCATAGATATTTCAATGTATGGGTGTGCAGTATGTAAAAACCATAGTGGCCTATAACTCCAGTGCTTATAGCTTTGTTTTTGGGTGCATGGCCTTTGGCCATGCACCCAAGACTCTAGTTCTTGGCCGCAACCACCACAGCATATCACACCAATTGTGCTTTTAACTGCACTACATACAAGTTTGGTCTTGGGTGCATGGCCTTCAGCCATGCATCCAAGACTGTACGTCCTTCCCACAACCATCTCCTTGTTGGTCGATAATACGGGTGTATGCATAGCTGTGATATGCTGCAGTGGTTGTTGCCAGGGCCTAGAGTCTTGGGTGTATGTCCATACATATTTTAATGTATGGGTGTGCAGTGACAAATAATTGCAGTGCTTATAACTTTGTTGTTTGGTGCATGGCCTGGTGTATCTATAGCTGTGAGATGATGAAGTGGTTGTGCCCAGAGGCTAGAGGCTTGGGTGTAAGGGCATAAATAGTTGAAGGTTTGGGTGTGTAGTGTATGAAAACCGTTGTGGATAATAACTATACTGCTTTTAACTTAGTTCTTGGGTGCACTTGGGGGCCTTTGGCCATACAACCAAGACTGTAGGCCCTGGCCACAACCACCGCAGCATATCACCCCCCTGGTGCCATATAAATGAGGAGCACACTCATACTAATAAAAATGTTAAGTACGGCATGTAACCAATCTTAATGTTCGCTGACACCACGCGTTTCCTTAGAATACTTTCAAGTTGCACAGCACGGACTGAAGTACTATCCTTATGAGACCCCTCATTTCCAGTACTTACAAACATTCCGGACAAGGCGGGCATAGGGAATACATCATGAACACAGTTTCGGAAACAGCATTTCGTCTCTGTTCGCCGCCGCGCTGTTGGCGGATCCAAGATGTCGGGCGCACCCAAACAACCTGATGCAAATCACGGCTCACTGCAGCCAATCGGCAGAGACGTTGCGTGTCCGCGGTCAAGACGTCAGCCCCTTAGCCAATCGTTATCCTGTCTGCAGAGCAAACAGGGAAGTGTGACCGCAGAGTGGACATAGATATCACTAATTTTTAGAGACATACTTTTCGATCATTTTAAAGGAAACTACTTGACGGATTGTCACCAAATTTATAAAAGCTCGCTTTCGGGACCAAGCCCCTGCCGCAAACTTGGTGAAAATCCATCCAGCTGTTTGACCTGTAAAAAAAGACGTTTTGGGACCCCCCTACAACTTTTTCCCCCCTGGACCAAACATAACCAAACTTTGCAAGAAAAATCAGAGTGGGCCATATCCTTTTTTTTGCAAAGTTTTGTGAGGATTTGTCCAGGGACTGTGGCTGTGTAATGTGTTATAGGGCAGCCAATCTATAGTTAAGCTGAGTCTGACTCCCTTAAGAGCCCCTCAAAATTCTATCGTTAATAACTCATTCGAGTAACGGATTTAACCAAAATTTTGAAAGTGATTCAGGATTTGCGCACCCCCCTGCAGACTGCAAAATTTTGTAAAGATTTGTTACAAAATAAAAAAGTTATTATGAAGAGAGCGGCCTACTTCCCATTCATTTTCCAACAGACAAACATGATATGATATGATATGATATGCCATTTATAATGATTCAAGGCATGACGAGGCAAGGGAGGGGAACAAAGGGAGGACAGACAACAATCCTACTAGGCCAGGTCATTCAGATCACACACGTGCGTGGGAAGGGGGCAGGGACAGTGCAGTACATGGGAATAGAAATAACAATAAATAAGCAATGGCCAGCATGTGGCAAGTGCATGGGTAAGTGCAGACCTCAGGAGTAAGGGCTGGTGGGGGGACTGTAGGGATATAAAAAACAGTCCACAGGTGCGGGGGTAGCCAGGTGGGCAGTGCAGGTGTATGACGCTGGCGGGGGAGGACCTGGGCCCGAGATCAGAGGGTGTCAGAGGGTGTCTAGGTAGCCAGTACAGTTCCGGTTACAGCCAGGAGTTCAGCACAGGAGAGGAGGAGAAAAAGCAGAAGCTAAGAGAAAGGTTTCTAGGTGCTTCCGGAACCGGAGATGGTTCTCCTCAAGTTTAAGGGAGGCAGGGAGGCTGTTCCAGAGGAAGGCACCAGCCGAAGAAAGAGATCTACCACCAACTCGTTGCTTGGAGAAGCGACAGACCCTGAGGGAGTTGGAGGAGAATGAGCGAAGAGCTCGAGAAGGAAGATATTTAGGGAGAGAGAGTTGAAGGTATTGAGGCCTCAGTCCTTGTGGACGATGCAGAGGGTTTTGAACTTGATCTTGGCAGCCACTGGGAGCCAGTGCAGAGATTTCAGTCCTGGAGAGATACGATCCCTAGGCTTGAGGCCAAGGACACGTCTCGCAGTCCTGTTCTGGATAAATTGCAGAGGATGGAGAGTAGAAGCAGGCAGATTTAGAAAGAGGCTGTTGCAATAGTCCAGCCTATAGGGAGCCAGGGCTCTGTAGACAGTGAGCTTCTGGGGCAAGGAGAGGAAAGGAAGAATACCTCTGAGGAGGTGCAGCTGATAGTGTGACTTCCTAGAGACATCACAGATGTGAGCAGAGAAGGAGAGTGTGGAGTTGAAGATGACCCCGAGGTTTTTAGCTTTGCAGGTGGGAGCAGGAAGAGGGCCAAGAGAGGCCGGTCAGAGAGCTACAAGCAAAGAGGGAGCGGGTGTGCCGATGAGGAGAGAATCTCAGTCTTACTGGCATTAAGGCAAAGGTCATTGGCGGCATACCACGCCTTAATAGCCGACAGACAGTCAGAGATGAGGGAAGCAGAGAAGGAGGCCGAGGGTAGCCTGAAAATGAGCTGGGTGTCATCAGCATATCACTGAAAGTTGGGGCAGAGAGCGGCAATGCAGTGGGCAAGGAGTGGCAGGTATTGGTTGAACAGCCCGGGAGAAACATGGTGAATTTTTCCAAAGCGCACAGCCCAAACTGCTCGATGGATTTGGACCAGGTCCTAAACAACTTGGGTACGAAGCGTTGATTCACGATCCATGCATGGTTTGGGGTTAGGCAGTAGTTATTTAATTATTTGACTGCCCTTTTCAAAAATAGATAGCTATATCACAGGGATTTACCCAAAACAAGGGGTTTTTAGAAATTAAATGACAGCCATTTTGTTTTTCTTTCAATGCAAGAGATATTCGAGGTATAGCCGAAGATATGGGAAAATGAAAAAACTCAGGAAACAGCTATTTTCATGTAAAAAAAAAACAAATGCCATCAGGTAAAAGCTGGGGAGGTGGCTAGAGAGCACTAGGTGAAATTTGAGAGTTGGAGGGGAACTAGGTACTGAGTTTCCAACACAAAGCTTTCTGTAGCCTCCGATAGCCTACATGTCAACGCAAACTGCATCACAGAAACAGTGTGTGTTGTGGGGGGAAGGGAGAACAGGAGGCCATCTGAGAAGTCGGGGGAGCTGGCGCTGGCACAGATAAGGGTGGCACTTGGAGAGGGAAAATCATTTTTTTTCGGGTCGTTTTGACGATATTCACCGCTATGAAGCACTATGGATACCCTAGGGTAGGTGTAGCTCAGTACCCACAGTTAGCGTTTTGTTTTTAAAAAAATTGTTACAGCTATAGTGACTTTGGAGGTGAAAAAACACTACCCATTGCCGGTGACATGACTGCCATCCAGGTTTCCCATCCATGCATTAACCAGGACAGATCCTGCTTAGTTTCAATGTGAGAAACAGGCCAGCCTCCTCAGGCCATGCTTCCCGATAAATGAGCCAATTTTACAAAGACCAAACTTACAAGACCACTTAAAGAAACGGGCTGGCCCTTTTGCTTTATAAAGCAGAGTGTTGTTGAAAGCCTATATGGGGGTGAGAAGAGGAAATGATGATAGGGCAAGTAAGTCATGAATATTTGCCCACAATGTGGCAAGAGAGTTTGTAATCCTGGACACTGGTGGAGTTATTGTCCCCTGATTGTTGCTGCTTTTCAGGGTGCCAGTAAAGGGCACATGTGGGTGGACAGCGTTACTTTTTTTCAGAGAGTGGATGCAACCACTTGGATTTTTGAAGTTCGCAAGCTTGCACAAATATTTGGCTACCAGGATTTTACTCAGGTTGTCATGTCCGTAGTGCAGACGCTTACTTACAAGAAAACAAGCAGTTGCTTCGTATTGGGGCTTTGTTTTCCATGGAATATTTCACTACATATTGCTGAGTTTAAAAGGTGAGCACCTTATACTTTGCCAGCATATTTATTGAAACATTTCCACTCTCAGGTTATTTTTCGGGTGTTCATTACTTTTGTTAAAAGTCCAATGCTATGTTGTCCTGCGCACTTTCTTCTAATGAGTAAGTCTATTGAACTAAATTTGTATATTTCACTTAAGATATATGTTCCCTTACTGTGCATATATTCATGGGCGCCAGCTTTTGATTTTAACTTTGGGGGAAAAAGTACCTGGGGATATATTATTTATGCAGCTGGTCATTTTATTCCCTTTTACGTGCTACTTAAATGTTGTTAGTTGGGGTTGTGCGATGTGTGACAACAGTCACCGGCCATAAAACAAGGGGCTTGTAGCACACTGCTAAACTAAAGTGTGGGATCCTTCACACATAATTTAATCGCACAGGGCATTAACTAAAAACATTGGGAGTTGTCAAAGCCTGCAATCTTTTATACATAATTAAAAAATAGATATTTTCACAGCTACAGTGACATCGGGAGTGGAAAATCACTGGTGACCCGAGTCTCCCATCCATGCAGTAAGCAGGACAGACCCTGCTTAGCTTCAAAGTGAGGAAAAGAAAAGCCCCCTTAGGCCATGGTACCTAAAAAGTGAGGCAACCTTACAAGACCACTTAGAGCAAAATGGCCTGAGGGGGCCTGCCCCTTCCTTTCTTTGAAGGTAAGCAGTAATGTGTGTATATTCATGGGTGCCAGCTTTTGATGTTCTCAATGGGTGCAGAAAGTACCTGGGCATAGGTTATTCTTGCAGCTGGTCAATTTTTCCCCCTTTCCGTGCTGCTTAAATGTGGTTAGTCGGGGTCATGTGATGTATCACAACAGTCACCAAAAGACCGGCCATAAATCAAGGAGCTTGGCGCATGGGACAGGACATTTCAGCATGGCCAGTAAAGCGCTTGTCATTATGGTGTGACTGTTTCGCTGCAGGGACCTCTCAGCGCAAGAGGTCACAATTGACATGACCCTGCAGGCACCTTGCATTTTGCTACCTCTTGGCGCAAGGTAGTTTGGCACGAGAGGTCGCAATTAGCATGAAGCTGAAGAGACTTCACATTTTCTAATATGGATTATACATGAAAAATATTTATTTACTCCAACATTATAAAACAGGATGGGACATGTATTACACCATTAATGCAGAATCGAACACGCATTAACCATGAAACACATTTATTTACTGCAATATTATAAAACAGAATGGAACATATATTACTCCATCTCTGGGCAACATTATAAAACTGAAAAAACGAAAAATAAAAGCACCGTTGTGCTGAACGCTGCCTTCGAGAACCCTGCCCTACAAGAGTTTGAGACAGAACACTTATTCATTATGCTACAATGATATTATTGTTTGTTGTTATTACAATTGGACATATTAAATTGTAGGCTAAGTATAACATGAATGCACCATGATGCACCATGCTATTATGGCGTAGTGGCGTAGTGGTTGAGTGCTGGTCCTTGAACTCTGGCAGACCAGGCTTCAAGACTTTTACACTCTGTATTCTAGACTATGTAGTTCAAAGGCATGCCTTTGATCCATGTGGCCTCCTTCATGGAAATGTTCACCCAATCACTGCATGATTTTAAGAAGGTCTTTTGAGCTGTACTACCAATTGGTTAATAATAGTTGCTTGTCTTCCATTGCATGTGAGCCTGAGCAAACAAGTCTTTCTTTGCAGCTCAAGGGAGGAGCTAGTCACAAAGTCCCATTATTCCCTTAATATATTGCGCTACTTTTAGACTTTGAAAACGGCAGGGGCAAGTAGACACCACTCCTCTCCAGCCCCTTATTCTCACTTTCCCAAGATGAAAGAAAACATACTCCCCCTTCTGATTCTACACTACATACCTCCTTCTTCAACAACTTACAAATCCCCTATTGTCATTGAACCCAAACAAACAGAGGTGCAGGAGAAATCATGAATATAACCAAGTTATATCTGTTGTATATATTGTTATATGCCACATGTCCCTTGTTAATTGGAAGATGATCATTCAGATCTCCTTTTTACTTTGCATTTTGGGACTTGTACTACAGGACACTTGATGGACAAAACAAAACTACAAGTCACAAAATGCAACAAAAAAACAAGAACTGGATAGGCATCTCCCGAATTACATGGAGACATGCACACACACACACCCACACACACATACACTGACATTGAAAACTCACACTCGACATGTCACAATGCTCACATACACACACAGGTGCACATGCAGGCGCACACACTAACACTTGCCTTCACTGAGAAAATGCACACTGCATGCACAAACCCTGACACATACCTTCACACCATGTACACACGCTCACACCAAACACACACACATTGCATGCACACCCTCTGAGCTGACATGCACACCCTCACACCACACATTCCCCCTTGCACTGCACATATATTCAAAAGGAGGACTAGACCGTCTCTGGGCAATGTTATAAAACAGAAAGAATTTAATTTAAATAAATTACATTTAGGCTGAACGCTGCCATTGGAGAACCCTGGCCTGCAGGAGTTCGAGATGCTGCACCATTATGCTACAATCATGTTATTATTTGGATTCTCAAAAGTTTAATACCTAGCCTTTTCTCATTTAATATATTAAGTGATAGGCTAAGTTTGGAATCTATGGCCAATGACTCACCACACCATTGTTGCCTAGTGGTTAAATGCTGAGCCTAAAACTCTGACAGACATGTGGTCAAGGCTGTATGTTTGGGAGGTGTATGTCTAGGAGGTGGTAAGAATTGTTGCAGTGCAGTCCTGTGATCTTATTTGGCATATGATCATTTAGACATGGCTGCAATGTCAGCCACGTCCAAAAAGCCCTGGTGCCAGAATAACTGCGCTGGTATGGCTTTTGTCATCAGTGTGGTCATAGGCTGCGCAACAGGGGGTGTGACGTTAAAGTGACTTTTCTGCTGAATTTCAGGGGTTTTGTTGCATTAAGTTCTCACCTTAATGTCCCTCAAACTAAAGTTTTTTACTTGAATTTGAAAGGTTTTGTTACAATGTATTGGTCACATTAAGGTCCATGCAACTAATGTTTTCTCCTTGAATTTCACAGGTTTTGTTATTCCATAGATTTTTAGAACTCTTCCACACCACTAGCATGCCCTTTAGCCATGGCTAGTGGGTGGTTATATGTGATCTTACTGACCACAATTACAAATGTATCACTCTGTTTTGTTTGCAAAAAAATAACTGGATACTCTGGTGGGCACAGCGGAACACTACCAAACCACTGGAAATGGCCTTTGGCGATGTCTTGTGGGCATGGCCACTCGATTACTTACAACCTGTCGCTCAAACGTTCATCAATCACTAACTGATTTTGTCCTGTTTTCACAGTGGTATTGTTATGTATAAAATATTTCAGGCTTTGAGAACAATGTTTTAGGCAATGTGCAGTGAGATTAATGTATTTGCCAGGGACCACACACTTTGGTTAAGCAGCGTGCTCCAAGCCCCTTGTTTTATGGCTGGTCTTTTTGTGACTGTTGTGATACATCGCATGACCTCAACTAACCACATTTAAGCAGCACAGAAACAGGAAAAAAATGACCAGAGGCAAGAATAACATGTGCCCAGTTACTTTCTGCACCCATAGTGAAAATCAAAAGCTGGCACCCACGAATATACACACTGTAAGTGAATATATATCTTAAAGTGAAAAACACAAATGAACTTCATTTGACCTTCCCATTACGAAAACGTGCGCAAGACAAAATAGCATAGGACTTTAAAAAAAGTAATGATCACCAGAAAAAACACCTGAGAGAGGAAATGTTCCAATAAATATACTGGCAAAGTATAAAAGGTGCTAACCTTTTAAACCCAGCAATATGTGGTGAAATATTTCCTGGTAAACAAAATCCCAATATGAAACATGTGTGTGTGAGCAAGCATCTGTACTGGGAACATGACAACCTGAGTAAAATCACATAGCTAAATATGTGAGCAAGCTTGTCAACCCAAAAAAAAAAAAAACATGAGTTGCGTCTGCCCTCTGAAAATTCAAATGTAGGTGTACTTTCCAACTTTGCAGCCATTTTTGTTGTATATGATTCAGATTGCTTTTCTGAAAAATTCGAATTTAGGTGTACTTTTCCTCTGTGCAGCCATTTCATCTGTATGCTCTAGAGTGCCTGCTACAAAATTCGAATTTATGTGTACTTTCCATCTACGCAGCCATTTTGTTTAGTATGCCTTAGAGTGCTTTTCTGCAAAATTCAAATTTAGGCACGTTTACAATCCTGTGTTTGATCTGTAAATCTGGGCATTTGCAGTGTACCCATAGTTTTCTGTCTGCTTGGCCGCCTGGTGCGATTCTACTGTTGCATAGTACCTCAGACTCTCTCCCCGCTATCCTCTGACCCCGCCCCTTGTTCTCTGCCTCAATGCTGCTCTCCGTCTCCCCTATCTTTTCTGTTTCTCCATCTCCTACCCTGCCTCTCTCACAAAGTCTGGAAGGAAGAAACTAAAAAAGGTACTCGTAAAAACCAGCCTATCGCAGACACCCACATCAATGCTTCCTCCAGACAGACTATCACTGACATTCTCTTTGCTGCTCTTTCAACTAACCTATGGACCGCCCCTTTCTCCTCCTCACCCCTTACTGGCTAGATGGGAAGTGCTCTTGGCTTACTTCACATATTTCAAATGCACCATTTATGTCTATCACAATGGCACTATCATGGCCGGGGCTTATGCAACTTCCCACCCTCTTCTTCCAACATTCCTTCCCTCATCTCCTCCAACCCGTCCCACCCAAGGGTAGCACCGCACCCATTTACCCCCTCACAAATCTTTTAGAGCAGGGCACCAGCTTCACTCAGCAACCCTCAATTCTCGCTCTGCTATTAAACACAATTCTGACATCTGTTACCTCCTTGAAGACCTTAACCTTGATGTCCTCACCCTCACTGAGAGATGGTTCAAGGCCATCTCCGTCACTGCTTTTGACACTCTTCTTCCTGAGGGCTACAAGATCATGTCCAACCCCAGACCCTCCCGATCTGCTGGTAGAGTTGCTCGGATTTTCTACCTCCATCATCCCCACTCAATCCTACTCTTCCTTTGAAAGCCTAGTTTGCAAACTGCCTGTCTCCCCTTCTTTCTCTGTTACTCTCGCTACCATCTACAGACCCTCTGGTCCTTCCACCCTCTTCCTATCTGAATGGGCTGACTTCTCCTCCTCTCTGCTTGCCTTCTTACCCAAACATATTTTCCTTGGGGACTTCAACATCCATCTTGACTCCCCTGATGTGGCCACTGCTCTCTTCCATGACCCCTTCAACACTCTCTCCTTCACCCTCCTCCCATCTGGTCCAACCCCCTCACAACCCTTCTCTCCTGGTCCGACCACTCTCTCCTCTTTTCCATCCTTGACCTTCCCTGTCCTCAGTCTCCTCCCCCCGCACTGCCAGTCTCCTTCCCCATCATTCAACAAATGAAGCATGTCTCAATCACTGCTTTTGCTTCCACCTTCATCCCTCCCCTCCCCCCTTTTTTGGACACTCCTTCTGACTCTCTCCTAACTAACCTCCATCGATCTATCACTAACACCCTGGACATCCTTGCCCATGTCATGAGGATCCGCATGAAGGCTGCCACCAAATGCAACTCTTAGTATGACTCTAGCTTTGAAACAAAAGTGCAGAGCGTAAGTGGGAGACATCTAGCTCATCCCCGACAAACTGGCCTGTCATCTCCTCCAAAGGCAATACTGCATTCTATATGCTCCAGGAAAAGAGCTCATGTCCAAGCTCTCATTTCTAGAGCCACCAATAACATTGCTGAACTCTTTATAATATGCAACGGACTAGCCAATCTTAACACAGTCTCATCTTCTCCTCCTCCCTCCAAGGCCTTATGTACAGCTCTGGCCTCCCACTTTTGCTTCAGAACTCTTGACATCCTGTCCTTTCTGTCATCTGCTCCCCCCCCACCTCCCACCTTCTCTGTACTCTCTTGGCCCCCTCGACCCCCGATACTCTCCTCCCTCTCTCCCATTGCACTAAATGAGATCTCTAGAGTTGTCCGCTCTATTGAAGTCTTCTCTAATCAGGTGCTACCCTGCTCCTCCAGAACCATCAAGGACAACATTGACACTCTCATCCCTTCCTTGACTGACCTCTGCAACCACTCTTTTGTCTGCAACCACTCTTTTGCCACAGATTCTTTCCCTCAACCCCTCAAGCACTCTCTTGTGCGCCCTCTCTTAAAAAAGCTGTCTTCTGACCCCTCTTGGCCAGCTAACTATTGACTTATGTATATCACCCCTTTCTTGGGCAAACTCATGGAGAAGTTGGTCATCCCCCAACTGACCCTCCACAATGAATTGGGTGGCTGCCTCCATAACCACCAGTCTGGTTTCAGGGCAGCCAGAGGCACTGAAACTGCTCCCCTAAATACCAGAGAAGACCTCCTCTCTAATCTGGACTCTAACATTCCTTCTGTTTGTAAGGGATTTCAATCAGGCACACACCCAGGTCTCGCCTAGCAATGTAGTGCGCAATGAACCCCTTATATATTTTTGTCTATAAGTTCAATGTTCTGAATGATATACCACTCATATCACACCCTTCTCGAAATACCCCCAGGTCACACTGAACCAAGAATAAGGCTAGTTTGTACAGGTAAAGACTGCAAAAGGGTGCAAAAATGCTTAAATGGAGACAAGTTCTAAAGAAAGCAACACTAATCAGATCCTAACATACATGAGCTATAATGTAAACAACAATACACACTTAAGATGATAATGGGACGTAAAAAGCACTTTGAAATAGGGAAATGACAGGTGTCAACGTGTGAATTTTGCAAATTTGCGGCAAATGCACCGTTCCGCGATGCAGTGAGAGTTGAAATTTTGTTTCTATCTTTAAAACTGAAGGAGTTATAGAGGTTTTAGTGAGAGGCTTTTTTTCAAAATAGGCACGAAAATGAAAACAGAAATACGCTTTTGAAAATGACAGATGGGTTTGATTACACTGTATTATGAAAAAGAGAATGCCACATATGGATCTTACAGTCACGTGATCAGCGTAACCCGTCACGTTGTGGATACTCTACTTCTTCCTGGGATTTACTTTAGTTACTTGAAATCACTAGGGAGTTATGGTTTTGTAACACAGATGAGAGAAAAATCAGTGCAAGAAGGATTCTAACAATACTAGAGTTCTGAATTAAAGATTGGATGGGTTTGAGATAGGGATAATACAATGCAGCTATATTATGGGTCACTGTTCTTCCTATTAATATTTACAGAAGAAGTTATTAAAGTGGACCGTCAGCTCTGGTCAATAAATTGGATCAGGTCTACCGGCAGCATGGAACCTCTAGCGGGATTGGATCAGCAAGGCGGTTTTGGTCAATTTGAACTGAACCTCAGCCTGGATTTGGAAGGGCCCCTTCTGGTTACTGGACACGGTAGATAGCAGGATGCAAGTTTTCATCGGGCAAGCCTTAATGGTAGCAAGCCAAGCTGAACCAGAATTAAATCTCTTCATGTTTGGGATGTTTGAAATTGGGTCAGCCAGCAAGAGTTTCAGCAATGCTAGAGTCTGGATTCTGCAAAGAAATCTGGATCTTTGAAGGATTCTGGAGTCCATTACAAGATGAGGAGTTCTGCAATAAGGTGCTGCATGGATATCTGGATGGGCTCTGGAAGCAGTCTTCTGGAAGCAGTGTGTGTATGTGTAGTGACACTCCTATATTTATCCATTACAAAATGTATGGCATGGGCAGAACTTCAAAACACACCCCCATGGTTGTGAGTGGCTATAGGCGTGTGCTTTGTTTTGGTTGGCAGTCTGAACAGAGCTGCCATCTTATGACAGGATTTAGGAACTCCCACCTGGATTTTTACTCAAAACATACTTTTGCACAAATGTATTTTTCTACCATTATGTACCCTCATAAAATTGGACACATATACTTTATATTAAATTGTCTACATTTACATTCACTTCCCATCTATGTGAGAGCTGTATTGGTCATTCTATGGATTTTTATCAATTTTACCCGTAACACTTTGGATTAATCATTTTTAATTTGATACATCTCTGGGCGCTTATCAGTGGATTGTGTACATACAATTGTAAGTTTGCAAAATTAATAGTTTTGCCACAATCAGACATCTTTTATAACTTTGATTCCTTAAATGGTATGAGTTTCCTCAATGTCTTCAAAACACAAGGGTATAATTAGTTTAATGTCTACCAAGTTACAGATATACCCCTCTGTAGGTTGCTCAGTTAAAGAGTTTTAAACTTTAATCAAAAATAAGGATTTCACATCAAAGCCCTCCTGGGTAACCTCCCCTTTTCAGGCAGCAGCTGTCCAGTCCTTTGAAGTTCACTGAGAAACCTCCTCCACATCCTGCCGCTCCTTGAAGAGATCAATGCTCAGCCTGTCCTTTGTTCTTTGGTCATCCAGCAGACGAATATCTAATGCGGCCCCATTGTGTTGCTTGCTGGCATTATGCAGGAACCATTAACAGCCATTAGCCTTCCTGTTCTCAAGGAAGTGTCAAGCAGAGATGTCAGTTTTCCAAGGCCAGGCTGTCAGATCAGAATTACATAGTGGATTGGCCCCAGACTGGGCTCCTTGACATTAAAGTCTTTTCATTTCAAATATAAAATATAAACACAGTTTATAAAGGATTTAAATATTTTAAAAGAATTAGCCCTTCACAAACATGCTTGAAATAGTGGATTTTGCAATTTCTTCCAGAAAAAGAAACACCTTTAAATGGGTTTGACAGCTAGTTTCCTTAAGCAGCTATCAGGCAGGGAGGCCTATAGTCCTCTGACCGCCTGGAGAATCCATGATTTCAGCACACTTTCCTTTCCATAATTCTCTGGGAAAATGACAGAATGTTTAAGGGCATCTTCGGATTAGGCCCTCCTGTGGCCTTGTTTCAGGTGACAGATGACAGATGACAGCAGTGATTCCTGCTTTTACACCACTTTGCCTGGGTATGTGGCAGGGCGTGCAGCGCTTTTGGTGGTTTATGAACTCTGTGCAATTTTGAAGATTTAGTGTGCACAGGGGTTATTGCCTCCATTTTTGTCAGTTTTCTTTCCCCATTGGCAAAGGGGTGCAGTGTGGTGCAGTGGCGTGGATAAAAATATTCCACATGTTCTGATCGTTCTCGAGCTTTCCTCTGCTTTTGACACTGTCAACCACTCCGTCCTCATAAACCATTTCTGTGATACCCTAGGCATAACAGACAGGACATTGCCCTGGTTGACCTCCTTCCACTATAACAGACCCTCCTAAGTGCAAATGGGCTCTTTTCTCTCTTCCATCCCACTCTATCTGTGGTGTCCCTCAGGTATCTGTCCTATTTCCATGGCTCTTCAACATCTTGCTGGCCCCTCTGATCTCCACCTATTCCCCTTATTTCCAGTGTTAAGCAGATGACACATAGCTCTATTTCTGGCTGCCTTTCCGTACCTCCTTCTCATCCTCCCCTTCCTCCCTCATGCCTGACGGCTATTCAGGCATGTTGCTCTGCCAATGATCTCTTCCTCAAAGCCAGCAAGAAAGAGATTCTCCACATTGGGATGCCTGCTCCTAGTTTCCCCCTCACTGGCCAGACTCCTTGGGTCCCCTCCCCTCACCCACTTGTGAGGCAAAAAACCTTGAGCTCATCTCTGACTCCTCTCTCTCCTTTTCTCCACACATCATGCCTGCCAAGAAGTCCAATTTTCAGCTTCATTTCCTCAGGCCCATTCTACCTTTCATCACCTTTCCCCAGATGCTCAATGTCTCCAGAGCCCTGGTTCTCTCTAGGCATGACTACTGCAATAGCCCCTTCTCCTCCTTCCCCTTTCTCCCTTTGCCCCCTCCAACTAATACAGAAAAGGACTGCAAGACTTATTGTCACGCTCACCTGGTCTCCACGGGGGCGTAGCATGTAGCTGCATGAATGATGTCTGCACTGGCATTGCACAGCTTGAGTGATGATGCCTGCCCGCGTCTTCTCCCTCGATATCACCCCAGGAGGCGTTTGCCTGCAATGTCGAAACAAGATATTAGCTAACTGAGTGGAGCCGGATTGGTTCCACCTCCTTTAACCTTCTGATGCCCCTTCTCCTCTTCTGTCTCACCTTGGAGTTCTTAATGGTAGGCTCTCCGTCCTGCAATCTCTAGCAGTGGCACGGTATGCACAGTCTTTCCCACGACCAAGTTACTTCACTGATCCTGCGGGGCTGTTGCATTGTTTTTGAATAGCTGGATTAAGCAGGTGAATCTCTATGCCAGTGGATGCTTGGTATAGGTGCTTAATGTCCTTAATGCCCAAGTTTTAACCTGTGTTTCTCTTTTCTTTCAGGCGCTGTCTTGAGCAGTTTTCAGATGAAGATTAGACTCTTCCTAAGATGCTGAGCAGATTTCATGCAGGTGAGTATTAGCGCAGGTGAGTGGCGCTGAATGTCTGTATAGCGGTTTCTTTTCTGTGCGCGACTAACCTGCTGTTTCTTCTCCTTTTCTGCAGGCACGGCGCAGCTCCAGGACAGAGATGGGAAGAACCGCTTCAATGAAATTTCTGAAGAATGCAGACCCCGGGTGAGTATTGGGTGTCCGTGCAGATACCTTCTTCTCTGCAGGTGCGGCGGCCTGGAGAGCAGCTGAAGGCGCAGCCGATTGGATGGAATACTGCAGGTAAGGCCTTTGTTGCTGTACTAACTCCTGTTCTCTTCTTTTCCTTCTCTTAGGTGCCGCTGGATTGGGATCTCAGGACAGGCGTGGCTGTAGAAGTTCGAGTACTGAGCAGACACGGTGAGCGTTACGCTGCAGGAGTGCAGAATAACGCAAAGCCTGTTCTGCCTGTAGGGTGTGGCTTCAATAGCTTTGTAAGTAGTTCCAGGTAAAATAGTCCCTCAGCCACACCCTGCAATCTCAGGTAAAGTAGTCCCTCAGCCACACCCAGGGTATACAGACAGGCTCAGCCCTATTAGGCTGTGAATGTAGTCCCATGAAATTAGCACATGTTATGAGCCTGGCTCCAACAGCGCCAGGACTGAGTCCAGGAAATTCTAGGACACACTTTTGGGGTTTGATAAGCCCCTAAGGGTGCCAGTGACTGGGGTAGGCCCATAAGCTCCAGAGGTTTGGGAGTTTGTACCATGACAGCATTCCCCCGCAAGGCCCCCCTAACGGTGGATTCTCCCATTGGTCCTGGTTTGCTTGGATGATTACGATGGAATCTTTTTAACAACCGAGGAGCATGAATGTGATCACTAGGTTCCCACGATCTTTCTTGCGGACCATATCCTTTCCAGTCTATTAAGTAAAATAGTTTTGATTTGATGAATTTTGAGTCTAGAATATCCTTAACTATAAATTTGCGTTCTCCTTCAACCAGGATTGGTTTTGGTGGTTTCAATACTCGGGTTCCTGGTTGCACTGGTTTCAAAAGTGAGACGTGAAACACGGGGTGAATCCGCATGTTTGGAGGCAAGTCCAATTTCACAGCTACCGGATTAATGATGGCCTCGATGGTGTACGGACCTAAATATCTGGGGTTGAAGGTACGGGTTCCCTTTACTGGTATATGTTTTGAGGCCAGCCAGACTTCATCCCCAACTTGGTACTTTGGGGCTTCACTTCTATGAACGTCTGCCGATTTCTTGTATCTTTCTTTAGCTTGTCTCAGATGGTTTGTCGCCTGTTTAAAGGCTTGAGTGATGGTAGTGTGCAAACTCCTTACAGCTGGCATTTCTAGAAGATGAGGCCGGTCAAGATTGGAGGTTTGTGGGTGCATCCCGTATATTGCATAGAAAGGACTCTGCCCCGTATTGGAATGTAAAGAATTGTTATAGGCATACTCGGTTATCCACAAAACATCTTTCCAGCTGCTTTCTGTTTGGTGTAACATACATCTTAGGTATTGCTCCAAAGTTTGGTTGGTCCTGTCGGTCTCACCATCGGTTTGGGAATGGGGCTGGTGGAAAGTCTTACATCGATTTGAGCTAACTCACAACACTTTTTCCAGATGCGTCAGATGAATTAACTGCCACGGTCTGAAATCAGGATGGAAGGAAATCTGTGTATTCGGACTATCTGTTCTAGGAATTCCTTAGCCAGGATTGAAGCTGAGGGTAAGCCTTTCAATGGGATGAAATGGGCCATTTTGGAAAATAAGTCCACCACCACTAAAATGATGTTGAATCCATTACAAGGAAGAAGATCAGTAATAAAATCAAGAGATAATGTATGCCAAGGTGTAGGCGGAATCTCCAGTGGTTGCAGTAGCCCTGGTGCTCTCTTCTTATGGGCCTTGTTTTGTGCACAGACTCCACAAGACAGTACGAACTGCTTGATGTCCTTACGGCATGTTGGCCACCAAAAGTGCCGCTTGATCTTGGCTTCGGTTTTAGCGATTCCAGGATGTCCTTCTACCAATGATTCGTGGTAATTTGAGATGACCTTTTCCTGAAGTTCTTTGCTAGGCAGATAGAGACGTCCGTGAAAATAAGGTAGATGGTTTGAAACTTAGTGGTGAATACTTTTGGTTGGCCAATCGTGCAGAATGTTATTATCAACAAGATGTGCGATTTCCTCATGGATGTCCTCTAGTGTTAGAGATGTTGTTATTCCTAGGATTCTTCCTCCAGGAATGATGGGCACTGGGTCGGGATTTGTGTGTTCATCATCTACCCCTATACGGGACAGGGCATCCGCCTTACCATTTCGACAACCAGGTCGGTAAGTAATTACAAAATCGAATTCAGCAACAAATAACGCCTGTCGGAGTTGGCGAGATGATTGAGCCTTTGCCACCTTCAGGTACTGTAGATTGCAGTGATCTGTGATTACTGTGATCGTGTGCATTGCTCCTAAGAGATAATGCCGCCAAGCTTTGAAGGCCGCCTTGATGGCCAAAAGTTCAGTGTCCGTAATGGCATAATTCAGTTCTGGTGCTGTGAATTTCCGTGACCAAAAGGCCATGAAGTTGACCTGTTTCTGGATCTTTTTGCGAGAGGACCGCTCCCATCGCCAAGCTGGAAGCGTCCGTCTCAACCACGTAAGGTAGATCTGGACAAGGGTGTTTCAGGATTGGAACTGAGATTAATTTTTGTTTTAAGTCCTGGAAGGATTTCTCTGCCTCCTCTGACCATTGAAAACGTTTGTTCTTTCGCAGTAGAGAGGTAATGGGATGCACTAGTTGCGAAACGCCTCGAATGAAGCAACGATAGAAGTTCACGAATCCGAGCATACTCTGAACTCCTTTAATTGAGGTTGGAGAAGGCCAGTCGAGGATGGCATCAACCTTTCGTGAATCTATGTGTACACCACGAGGGGTTAGGACAAATCCAAGGAACTCGACCTCAGTAACATGGAAGAAGCATTTTTCTAGTTTTGCAAATAATCTGTGTTGTTGAAGTTTGTCCAGAAGAGCACGGACGCGTTTCACATGTTCTTGTTCAGAAGGGGAGTATATCAGAATGTCATCAATGTATACTACGACACACACATCAATCAACTCTCGCAGGACGTTATTCATGAAATATTGAAACGCGGCTGGGGCATTACAAAGGCCAAAGGGCATCACTTGGTATTCAAATAGCCTGTATTTGGTGCCGAAGGCGGTCTTCCATTCGTCCCCTTTCTTAATTCGTACCAGGTGGTATGCTCCTTGGATGTCTAACTTGGTGTAAATTCGGGCATATTTAACTTGATCTTATAGTTCAGGATTCAAAGGCAAGGGGTAGCAGTTTTTAACAGTGCCTTGGTTCAATGCGCGAGAGTCGATGCAAGTCCTAAGGTCTCCTTTCTTCTTAGGAACGAAGAATAAGGGTGAGGCCGCCAGGGACTTGGACGGGCGGATAAAACAGTTAGGGCCTCATTACACGGTAGGCGGTAAACCATGGCGCTATTAGCGCCATGGTTCATGCCGGTAATTTACCGGTACCGCCTTGGAGGAAAGGGGAATTACCACCCCATTCCAAGGTTGGCGGGGCGGTAATTCCCCCTTCCACCATTGCCCTTCCCCATTCCCATTTTTGACCCATAGGGCTCTATGGGAATGGGGAAGGCGCTAATTACCGTACCGCAAATTGCGGTACCGTAATTAGCTCTACTGGTCCCTTTGCGGGTTGGTTTTTAACGCCTGCAAAAAGCAGGCGTTAAATTCCCCAACCCGCAAAGGGACCTCGTAGTAAGGCGGTAAGGATTTACTGGTACCGGTAAAATACCGGTACCGGTAAACCCTTACTGCCTGCCGTGTAATGAGGCCCTTAGCCAGGTACTGGTCTAGATACTTTTTTTAATGCAGATTTTCAGGTTCATTGAGCGCATAGATTCGACCGCATGGAATCTGTGCGCCTGGTATAAGGTCGATCTGACAGTCGTAAGGTCTATGGGGGGGAAGACTGTTGGCTTGATCCTTCTGGAAAACATCCTGATAGTCTTGGTATACCTGAGGTAGCAGATTAGTTAGACTCATGATCATTGTCACTTCTTCGACCAAAGGTTCTTTTGCTTGATAAAAAGTATGAGCACATTCGACTGAGAAGGTCAGCCTCTTAGCACGTCAGTCGATGCAAGGATTGTGTGATTGTGTGCCATGGCATTCCCAAAATTATTTGGAATTGTGGAGCCTTGATTATATCGAACACAATGGCTTCCCGATGTCCGTCTTGGCACAAAAGTGTCATCTCTGTCATTGAGTGTGTTACCGGACCCGAAGCGATCTGAGTTCTGTCGACAGTGGTGACTAAGTCTGTTGTTGCCTTTTCGCAAAGAGGAAGATTCATCCTTGTAGCCAATCCTTGATCCATATAATTACCGATGGCTCCGCTGTCGATATATGCTCTAACTGCGTGCATTTGAGACGGCTGTTGGTAACTTATGACGATCATTGGCAGGGCTAGGTGCGAGGTCTGGGAGTCCTTCTTTCCGCTTGTCGGGCAGGGAAGATTTCCGGCTCTGCCTCAACTTTGCCACCAACCCCTACTGCTTTCTTGGGTGGTTTCACTGGGCACTCTCGGAGGAAATGGCCGGCTGACCCACAATACAAACACAACTGTTGTTGTATTATCCTATCTCTTTCAGCCTTGGACAATGGCCCTCGCACTCCTCCAATCTGTTTGGGTTCAGCCATGTCGGTGGTCTTGGAAGCATTTTCCTTTGGGCGCACAAATACCCGAGTGTCCATTCTAGCTCGATCTGCCTTACGGTTCTGCAGTCTATAATCAAGCTGGACCACCAAGTCTATGTATTCAGCACAGTCTCTGGGTGGGTTGACCACTTGAGCTAAAACATCTTTTAACTCCCCTCTCAAACCACGGTAAAACAGCGTTGTTCTTTTGTCGTTCGGCCAATCGGTTTCCACTACTAGTCTATTAAAGGTTGCGATGTATGTTAACAGATCTTGGTTGCCTTGACTCAGAGACAATGTGGAAATCGATATAATATTGTGACCCCAATCGCATTGTTTAAATGTATGTTGGCCTACGCCAAGCTGTCTAAAGAATACCATGTACATAGGTTCCGCGGCAAGGTCTTGACCTTAATGTATTGTGGAAGCCGCCATCTTGGATCTAGCCGCCATTTTAGGTACTCTTGCAGTGTGGAAGTCACCCTGAATCACAAAATGGAGGCCGAATGACATTTTGAGTAAGACTCCGGCCATGGTGACCTCCGCACACGTGAATAAATAATATGTCCGCAGGCCACTTGTTAGGGTCACGAACTAAGACCTTGTCCTCTCTTTAACCTGTGTGTAAATATGTAACTGTATCAGCGGAACTGATCAAATTATGTAAATTGTGTGTTCGACCTGGCTACGAACCCTAGCCACGGTTCCAAGAATGGTTAACTTGCGAGAGGGCTGGCCAATGCAGGACAAAACGTATAAAAACCCAAGCATCCCGATGATCGCTCTCTCCCACTTTCAGTGTGAACCTTACGTTGAAGGTTCGCGTGTTAGTCAGAGGGCCGAATAGCTATTCGTATGTCAATTGACTTTGGTAACTTTGTAACTTTGAAATAAAGCACTTTGTATGTCCTTTGTAACCTGTGTTGGTGTGTTTCCTTTTGGGCTTCCCGGCCTCATATCTATTTCTCTGTTTCCACAGTTGGCGCACGAATAGGGACCCTCAAGATTGATGCCGGATCATTGAAGGTTGACGCAGACTATCGAATCGGGATCGGATGGTGTGATTCTGCGGGCCCGACCGATCGAGACGCGATACCTCGGCAGCGCTGCACGATCCGATCCTTGGGCGATAGTCGTGCGGTCTGACACGGCATCTTGATGAGGGTCCAATTCCGAGGCGGGCAGATTTGCCGAAACCACCGAACGCAGGTAAAAATTCGTTAGTTGAAGTCCTTTGTAAACCGTACGGTCCTCCTTAGGTTTGGTCAGGTGCAGTCGTGACCTGGCTCTTAATTTAACCCTGACAATTTGAATTTGACGTATTGTATCTGCAGACACAATTATTGGACCAGGTAACACCAATTCTTTGAGAAATGCCTGGGAAATTGTCTAGCTGCTTTAGGGCTCTGTTCCGCAGCGATCGACAATCTTTGGAATTTAGCCGTCCGGCACCACAGGAGGGGTCGCCGGCGTGTACTATGTACTATAAGTATGGCATTGGTAGTATTGTATTTAATGACATTTGGCACAGACAGACCAGAAATGCCTCTGAATTTCAGTGGCCAATCAATGGTAGTTTTGAGATCCCCCGTATTGAATACTTAGAATCGATCTTGCTTAAGAAAAAGGCTAGGCCAGCAGCCTTTGATGTGTTACAAAATTGGAAAAAGGAAGCATTGCAGCAGTTTAAAAGTAGGGATAAACATGCACGTCGTCATAAAACAAATGCCGAAAAAGCATTGTTGTATGACAAGGAAAAACGATTAGAAGAAGCCCAGAAAATGGATAGAGCTTTCTCGCTCGGGGTCCAGAAAGTTTACCCCTCTAAAGATTTCCATGTTTCCGAAGAGTTTATTGAGAAAATATTGAACGAACGGAGGCCTGATTCTTCAGCGCCACCTCCGTATGCTCCTGTTGTGGGCACCTTGCCCGTCCCTGCTATTGTTCCCGTTGCTATTCCTACTCCTCCTGCGCAGCCTACTGCTCCTAGTTCTTTGGTTGTCGCTCCTCTGTCTATTACACTGCCTCTCTCCCCTGCACCCTTGTTAAGTCCACCTACACTTTCGATTCCGGGGAGTCCCGTGTTCGTTAAAACAGATCCCGGTGCAGGGTCAACAATTGTGACTCGTAGTACTGTTCCTGCGGGCAGGAAACAGGAACTATTTGCTTGGGCTAAGCATTGCATGGAAAAAGGTGATCAAACTGATGTATTTTCAATATTATCTAATTTGCACGATTTTCCCGAGAAAAATGTTTTTATTGAAGGACTGGGGATTCACTTAGGTGTAATGTGGGGTAGATTGCAGACTTCGGATCTCCCACAAGGGGTGAGAGATCTGAATGCTTTGGCACTTTCGAGGGATACAGAGCAGAAAGTATATGGACATGTTGATAGGTTGTTTGAGTTTAGGAGGGATTTTGAAAGGTTACAAAACGAGGATGATGAGGACGATAGGATATATGTACAGAAACGGTTCCTTTCGTGCCAAAGATCAGCACCTGAGGAAGTACGAATTTGTACCAAAGACGCGATTCGATGGATCTCGGATTCATCGATACCGCCAGATGAGGTGTATGACACATATAGTCAATACACGGTAGAGATGCAAAGAAAGGTAATCCAAGTGATGGTACAGCACTTACAGGAGGAATGTATAAGGAAGAAGGTTGGTTGCCCCATAGAGTTATTGGGTATTTGTAAAAGAGCTTTTTCGCCCGACACTTCTACAGCTGCTTTAGCGCTCGATTTGGCCCTATTGCTCAGTAAGCGGTCGGAGGTCCCTATATCTCAGTTGCCTATGAGAGAGGTCCCTCCGACCCTTGTCCCAAAAGTAGAAATCCCCGCCGACGCGGCAGCTGGTACTCCCGCGACGGATATCCCTGCACATTACGTATCGCAGTTTGTTCACGTCCCGTTCTCTCGACAGGAAGTGAACACGATTAGACAATCAGTCCCTGATATTAGGAAAAACCCGACAGGGTTTTATAAAGAAATAGAATCCGTCTTACAGTCTTCTGTGTTCACCTTAAGTGACATGGACTTATTGTTTCCAGTGCTTTTGCCAGTTGATGTATGGAAACAGGTACGGACAGTAGATGATGTGCCGGGGCTAGGGGATACATGGGTAAATCTGATTAGAATAGATGGGGAACGACCAGCTGGTGAGAAACCACCCCAGGTAATACTTACCTTACCCGATAGAATAGTTGCTAAACTAAAAACTATAATCCCAGAAAAAAGGATTATTTGGGACAAGCTTACGGCCTGCGTCCAAGGGAAAACTGAAGGTACTACTGAATTCTTTAATAGATTTGAACAGGTGTTCTCTGACTTCAGTGGACAGGATTTAGGCACAGAGTCGGGGAAGAGGTTGTTTGTGGACAAATTTGTACGTGGATTGTTGCCCGACATCCAGTCACAAATTATGTCCTCAGAGAGCGCTTGGCAGGCAAAATCTCAGTCAGAGGTTTTGCATATGGCTCAGTATTATGAGAATCGGGTTAATAATGAAAAAGAGAAAATCGAAAAAAGAAGGGGTGACTTAAAGACTAAGGTATTGTTGCAGAAAATTGTCAGAAACCCCAGAGGAGGTACGACACAGACTAGAGGTCAGTACATTCCAAGAGGAAATACTCCTCCAAATTCTATAAATATTAATCAATGTGCTTATTGCCGCCAGGAAGGTCACTGGCGAGCACAGTGCCCTGCCCTTCGTCAGAGGTCAGGAGGCACATTTGGAGGTATGGGTAGGCGACCAAGGGGCCGCCCCGGAGCAGGGGGCCCTGATAGGGGTCAGCTTCTACAAGATCCCCAGCAACCTTTTTCACTGGAAAATCAGACTCCGAGTATGGACTCGAGAAATATATTTGATCACCCTTCTGCTGCCTATCTTTCTGAAGAACTTCCCTTTGACGAAGTTCTGCCTTACTAGGATTGCCCGAAGCAGCGTTTGGAACCTTTACCTATTCCCGTTATTCAGAAGGGCCCCTACGTTGAATTACTGGTGGGGAATAGGAAACATCAGTTCTTGATCGACACTGGAGCACAAAAGTGCTCCATTGACCATTCTAGGGTTCCAAACATCCCACTGTCAGGGCAAACAAAAGTTTCTATAGGGTTCTCTGGTATACCAACTGTTTGTCCGGTTTCTGCGCCGGTATCTGTTTCTTTGGGTCCTTTCACAGACCAGTGCCCTTTTCTTCTTACTTCAAACTGCGGAGAAAATTTGCTAGGGTTGAATTTGTTAAAGAAACTGAATGCAGTGATTCATTGTTCCCCTGACGGAATAAGATTAACAGTTTCACCACAGCAACCCTTTAACTCCCAGTACTTGACCCGACCTCTCCCTCCCGAGTTTGACATTGTCCCGGAATGTTTGTGGGCAATAGACGACAATGATGTCGGGATATTGCACATCGAACCTGTTAAGATAGTCTTGAAACATGGAGTTAAGCTACCGCGCATTCTGCAATATAAAATTTCAATTGAAGGTGAGCGTGCTCTGAAATGCATTGTCTCCGATTTTGTACATCGTGGAGTGATCGAAGAGATAACAGGTAGCTTATGTAATAGCCCGATCTTGCCAGTATATAAGAAAGGCGACAATGCAATTCCGTACCGGTTTATAATAGATCTTCGTGCTATTAACCGAGTGGTAGCCCCACAATTTCCAATAGTGCCTGATGTAACTACGATCGTAACAATGATCCCTGCTACGGCTACACACTTTAGTGTCGTAGATTTGAAAAACGCCTTCTTTAGTATTCCGATACATGAGGAGAGCAGGTATTTGTTTGCGTTCACCTTGGGGGGACGCTCGTTTACATTCACAAGGGCACCTCAAGGGTATACTGAAAGTCCTAGTATCTATAGTAGAGCCTTAAAGGAGCAGCTCGACACCCTTGAATTGCCACCTACTTGCACGCTGCTTCAATATGTAGACGATTTGCTCCTGGCTGCAGACTCTGAGAAAGCTTGTAAAGAAGGCACTATATTGTTGCTTGTTCATCTAGCTGAAAATGGTCACAAAGCTTCGCTTAAAAAATTTCAATATTGTTGCCAGGAGGTTGCCTATTTAGGCTACCTCCTGTCAAAGGAGGGGAGAAGATTGACACCTGAACGAATAAAACACATTTCTGGCATGTCTGTCCCAAAAACACAGAAGGAAGTCAGAGCCCTGATAGGGATGGCGTCCTACTGTAGACTGTGGATCCCGAACTTTGCACTAGTGGTAAAACCGATGTTGGCTTTGACGAAGAAGGGCATTTCTCTGCCACTGCCATGGGAATCGGAACATCAACGATCATTTGAGCTTCTCAAAACCGCGCTATGTTCAGCACCGGTTCTGGGTACACCAAATTACGATAAGGCCTTTGTGTTGTTTGTGCATGAATGTGATGGATGTGCTTTGTCTGTGTTAACACAGGAACATGGAGGGAAGAATAGGCCGTGCGGCTATTATTCCTCCGCCCTCGATCCTGTTGCATGCGCTTTGCCGCGATAGCTGCGCGCTGTTGCTTCTGCCGCTGCGTCTGTAAAACAGAGTGAGGGGATGGTCCTAGGCCACGATTTAATCTTGATGGTACCTCACTCTGTTGATATTCTATTGAATAAAACTCAAACGCAACACCTTACCTCTGCCCGGTTGACAAGGTACGAATTAGTCCTATTTGCTCCTCATATCCAAATTAAAAGGTGTTGTGTTCTCAATCCGGCTGAACTCTTACCTCTCCCGCAAAATATTGTTTGCGGTGATGAAGGATCACATGACTGCCTGTATGCCACCGAACAAGAAACAAAGGGCAGGATAGACCTCTCAGATACTCCTTTGGAGAATGCGGAAGGGGAGCTGTTTTGTGATGGCTCCTGCTTCAAACTTCCGAATGGTACATCTACAGCTGCTTATGCAGTTACTACTTTGAACAAGATTGTTGAAACTAAAAGGATTCCGCATAACTCCGCGCAGGCCGCGGAGATTATAGCGTTGACCCGCGCTTGTGAGCTCTCCCAAGGGCATAGAGTCAATATTTATACGGATAGCCAGTACGCCTTTGGGGTGGCTCACAACTTCGGAAAACTGTGGTCGGAAAGAGGGTTTCTGACCTCACATGGGACCAAGATTCAGCATGGACCCTTAATAGTACAACTACTTTCAGCACTCTCACTCCCTGAACAATTAGCGATCATGAAATGTGCAGCACATCGCAAGGTCATAGACAATGTGGGCAGAGGAAATGCTTTTGCAGATTTGATAGCTAGACAAACAGCCACAGACCTTAGCACAGACATGTACACCTCGAGGGAAGTGAGAGATGTTTGTATAATAGATGAAGGCATTGGGTCTGTGCGAGATATGCAGACTGATGCCTCAGTTGAAGAGTCTAGGAAGTGGGCTGAAGGCATGGGAAAATTGGATGATGAAGGGTGTTGGGTGGACGCATCCGACGGGAAATGGTTGCTTCCTGATTCTTATGTGTTAGCAATGGTTACAATGGCACACGGTCCAACGCATGTGTGTGCCCAGCAAATTACGAAGATATTACAGCAGGTTTGGGTGAATGATAACATTTTGGAAACTGCAAAGAGACATGTTCAGAATTGCATGATTTGCCTGCAGCACAATGTGGGTAAAGGGACAGTGACTCCAAGGGGAAGTTTCGGGCCCCCCTCTGTCCCCTTTGAAACCATTCACCTTGATTTTATTGAAATGGAGCGATGTAATAACTTGAAATATGTTCTTGTCATCATTTGTGCTTTTAGCAAATGGGTCTAGGCTTTCCCTGTCAAAGATGCTACCGCCATGACTACCGCAAAGATCCTGGTGAAAGAGTACTTCCCTCGATTTGGGCTCCCGAGGATAATTTGGTCGGACAACGGCCCCCATTTCATCGCAGCCGTAATGTTGCAAATATGTGTTGCCCTAGGGATTGAGAAACGTTTTCATTCAGCTAGGCACCCTCAAAGTGCGGGGTTGGTAGAGAGACACAACGGTATTTTGAAAAACAAACTTGCAAAAACATGTGCTGACACTAAACTAAAATGGCCCGACGCTTTACCTATTGTGTTGTTAGCTATGCGCACCACACCCCAGACTAGAACTGGGCTCTCTCCGTTCGAGGTGGTAATGGGAAGGCCTGCTAATATCTGGGGTCTCCCTAAACCTAAAGCCCTGAGGGATGTGGATAATGTATTGCTCATAGATTACTGTAATCAATTGACTAAAAATCTGTATTTCATTTACCACCAGGTGAATGCTGCCTTACCTGTACGGTTTACGGGCCCAGGACACGATATACTGCCCGGTAGCTGGATCCTGGTGAAGGCCTACGAGAGGTCTTCCTGTCTTGCGCCTCGCTGGCGCGGACCCTACCAGGTATTATTGGTCACCAGGACGGCAGTGCGGGTGGCAGGAAAGAAGAACTGGATACATGCAACGCATGTTAAGAAGATCCCTCACCCGACGCCACACGCTACAGAAGAAACAGAACCCCTCGCTGGTGCTACAATCTCTGATCTCGGAGTAGCAGGCAGCGTTGTGAGTGCGTCGGAGAAGTTCTCTGAGCCTGAGGAGCTCGGGGAGCCGTCCATTTTGTCTCCGCACTCTCTTGATCAATCACTTCCGGAAAATCTTGTTTCGAGCTCTGCGACTTCCGTCGCCACCGACACGACGCTCCCCTCAGGGAGCGACGATACTTTGCTTTTGGATTCAACAAACTTGGGTACCATCAGGTACAACCTTCGACCACGGAAATAGAATTACCGCACGAGTGTCGTGCATCTGGAAGGAAAAGAGTGATTGAAGTACTGTTCTCTTTCTTTTTTCGAACAAAGAAAAGGAGGGTTCTGTTGGCTAGGGTTGGAAGGACTAAGAAATCGCGCGGCCGAAGTGCCGCCAGCAACGAACATTGGGGCCGTCGATCGGGATGACCATGATGCCTGCCGCCTTCACCGCTGCTCCCCGTATTGAACTATCAGATAAGGAGGTGACCAAATCGAACAATGAACAATGTGCCTGGGCCCCGAAAACGTACTGTTGTGTTCTCGTTCTGATTATTGTTATTTTTGCAACTGCTGCCGTGGGACTTTGGTATTTTGAAGAAATTTATCCTTTGAAGCCTCTGTTACCGACCAAAATCGTACCAACTGTTTTGACTCCCTCTGTACACCTTCAAACTCTGTCCCCTAGGGACTCTCGGCATAGACAGAAATATCATAATAACACTTTGATGATAGTGATGAATGCTACGCATGCTATTTTTAATAAGAGTAATTGTTGGATCTGCACTCACTTACCACAACATGGGAACAAGGGACTGGGATGGTATATACATCCCTTACCTTTAACAACTTCTTGCTATGCCTCTCTTAGAGCACTCTTCTTTGGCCGATGGAATGATAGCATCTCAGGGAACTTCGATGGGACTAATTTGAATGAATTTGAAAAACGTGAATTGACTCCCCTGGGATGCTCGCTTTTCGCAAATAGAAGTAAACCTAACGTCGCTTCTATTAGGCCGTCTGATAAACTTTCTTTTCCTTTTCAAAATCTAGTTTCTTTTAAGATGGCTCCGATAGGCAAAAAGGATGCCATGCCTCCTTCTTATTCTGTGAATCATAGTCCTGATTCAGTTCCTTTCTGTGTACAAAGAAATGGCACTAGGCCAATGGGAGACTTCGAGCCTTGTGTAAATACTGTAAACTTGACTGGGGAAAATAGGCCTTTGTATGTAGGGGGACCCGTTTATTTTGTTTGTGGTAGTTTAGCTTTTCCCTGGTTGCCCAAGGATTGGCAGGGGACTTGTTATTTAGGGATATTGTTACCAGGTGTATTTATAGCCAGTACCTTAGAGGTATCTAAGGCTCGCCCGCGATGGGATAGTAATGGAGACACCCCTGGACAAGTGTTCGGGGATATAGCCAAATCAGTAGTGCCCTTTTGGGGACAAATAGCAAATTCAGAAAACATTAGGGGATTAGCGAGGGTGTTGGAGAAAACGATCAACCAGACCACGGACATACTTTACAATATGACCTTAGAGCAAAAGGCGATAAGATTGGTAGCACTTCAAAATCGAATGGCATTAGATGTCATTTTAGCCGAACGAGGTGGAGTATGTAAATTAGTGGGGTCCGCTTGTTGTGTTTTCGTACCAGATTCTTCGCCAACAATTTTTAAAGCAATTCAGAATTTACACACTCTCAGTTCTGAAGTCCATATCCCTGTAGGAGACTGGAACCTTAGTACTTGGTTTTGGGATTCTTTACGATCTTGGGGGTGGAAGGTGCTTTCTGTCATTTTAGGTATTTTAGGGATTCTGTTATTTCTTTGCTGTTGTTTTCAATGCCTCCCGAGTATATGTGGAATGATGGGGGGATGTTGTGCTCAGGTAATGAGCGCAATAGGGCATAAGATATACACCCCGAAGACAGCATCTAAAGAGTTCATGTTGCAAGAAGTTCTTATGAACAACTTTATGGCTATTGACATTTCGGACAATGATGCGGAACCTATGGATGATAATGCCTTCAGTTATTTTCGAAAGTATTAGGAAATAATGTATTAGCACTTGGCATAGGCCAAAAAGGAGGGTCTGTGGAAATCGATATAATATTGTGACCCCAATCGCATTGTTTAAATGTATGTTGGCCTACGCCAAGCTGTCTAAAGAATACCATGTACATAGGTTCCGCGGCAAGGTCTTGACCTTAATGTATTGTGTAAGCCGCCATCTTGGATCTAGCCGCCATTTTAGGTACTCTTGCAGTGTGGAAGTCACCCTGAATCACAAAATGGAGGCCGAATGACATTTTGAGTAAGACTCCGGCCATGGTGACCTCCGCACACGTGAATAAATAATATGTCCGCAGGCCACTTGTTAGGGTCACGAACTAAGACCTTGTCCTCTCTTTAACCTGTGTGTAAATATGTAACTGTATCAGCGGAACTGATCAAATTATTTAAATTGTGTGTTCGACCTGGCTACGAACCCTAGCCATGGTTCCAAGAATGGTTAACTTGCGAGAGGGCTGGCCAATGCAGGACAAAACGTATAAAAACCCAAGCATCCCGATGATCGCTCTCTCCCACTTTCAGTGCGAACCTTACGTTGAAGGTTTGCGTGTTAGTCAGAGGGCCGAATAGCTATTCGTATGTCAATTGACTTTGGTAACTTTGTAACTTTGAAATAAAGTGCTTTGTATGTCCTTTGTAACCTGTGTTGGTGTGTTTCCTTTTGGGCTTCCCGGCCTCATATCTATTTCTCTGTTTCCACAACAAGAGTTCATTATCCAATGCTTGACCTTGGGAGTGGCGGGCAAACAACTTCTGCATGTCCAGTTGGAACCTCTGGAAGTCTCGCATGATGGGATCGTCCCGATTGACAAGCGGTACCGACCAGTCTGCAGCACTGCCACTGAGATACGAAAGCACAAAGGCCACCTTAGACTGGTCATTTGGAAAAGCTCCTGGCCTGCATTGGAAATGTAGACGGCACTAATTTATAACAACCGCATACCTTTTTGGTCCCCTGCAAAGTGTTCTGGAGGTGCCAAAGGTACGGCTCTTGGAAGGACCACCTGAACTGGATTGCTTGGTGTAGTCGGAACCGTTGACCCCAATGCCCAATCCTGGTAACGGTGTTTGCCCCGCCTGTGATTGAAGCAGCTGTCTGGCGAGATTGTCGGTGCAATCCTTGACTACGATACGTTCTCTCCTCAAGGCATTGGTTTCCTGCCAAGCTGAATGCACCTCAGCCCTTAAATCTGGGCTAGCTGGTCGGTCTCAGAGGTTTCCATGACGCCCAGGTAGAGATTTTGTGTAAGGCTTTGCGTTCTGTCACGCTCACCTGGTCTCCACGGGGGCGTAGCACGTAGCCGCATGAATGATGTCTGCACTGGCGTTGCATAGCTTGAGTGATGATGACTGCCTGCGTCTTCTCCTTCAATATCACCCCAGGAGGCATTTGCCTGCAATGTCGAAACAAGATATTAGCTAACTGAGTGGAGCCGGATTGGTTCCACCTCCTTGAACCTTCTGATGCCCCTTCTCCTCTTCTGTCTCACCTTGGAGTTCTTAATGGTAGGCTCTCCGTCCTGCAATCTCTAGCAGGGGCGCAGTATGCACAGTCTTTCCCAGGACCAAGTTACTTCACTGATCCTGCGGGGCTGTTGCAGAGTTTTTTAATAGCTGGATTAAGCAGGTAAGTCTCTATGCCAATGGATGCTTGGTATAGGTGCTTAATGTCCTTATTGCCCAAGTTTTAACCTGTGTTTCTCTTTTCTTTCAGGCGCGGTCTTGAGCGGTTTTCGGATGAAGATTAGACTCTGCCTAAGATGCTTTGCAGATTTCCTGCAGGTGAGTATTAGCGCAGGTGAGTGGCGCTGAATGTCTGTATAGCGGTTTCTTTTCCGTGCGCGACCAACCTGCTGTTCGGCGCAGCTCCAGGACGGCGATGGGAAGAACCGCTTCAACGAAATTCCTGAAGAATGCAGACCCCGGGTGAGTATTGGGTATCCCTGCAGATACCTTCTTCTCTGCAGATGCGTCGGCCCGGAGAGCAGCTGAAGGCGCGGCCGATTGGATGGAATACTGCAGGTAAGGCCTTTGTTGCTGTACTAACTCCTGTTCTCTTCTTTTCCTTCTCTCAGGTGCCGCTGGATCGGGATCTCAGGACAGGCGTGGCTGTAGAAGTTCGAGTACTGAGCAGACACAGTGAGCGTTACGCTGCAGGAGTGCAGAATAACGCAAAGCGTATTCTGCCTGTAGGGTGTGGCTTAAATAGCCTTGTAAGTAGTTCCAGGTAAAATAATCCCTCAGCCACACTCTGCAATCTCAGGTAGAGTAGTCCCTCAGCCACACCCAGGGTATACAGACAGGCTCAGCCCTATTAGGCTGTAAATGTAGTCCCATGCAATTAGCACATGTTATGAGCCTGGCGCCAACGGTGCCAGGACTGAGTCCAGGAAATCCTAGGACACACTTTTGGGGCTTGATAAGCCCCTAAGGGTGCCAGTGACTGGGGTAGGCCCATAAGCTCCGCAAGTTTGGGACTTTGTACCATGACACTTATCCTTGGCCTTAAGCCCAGGGACCACCTCTCTTCAGCCCAAAATCTCTCCACTGGCTCCCCGTGACTGCAAGGATCAAATTCAAGACCCACTTCATCATCCACAAGGCTGTCTAGAGGGTGTGACCTCTCTACATCCAGCTTTATCTCCCAGAATACCTACTAGCGAGAGCCCTTCGAGCTTTTGGCGTCAACTCTCTTCAGGTCAAACGTTTCTCCAAGCAGAGATTGGGAAATAGATCCCTCTCTTCAGCAGCGGCCTCACTCTGGGACAGCCTCCCTCCCGCCTCAGACTTGAACAGAATCTTCTTAAGTTCCAGAAACTTCTCAAGACCTTCCTTTTCTCCTCTTCCTTCCCTCTCCCCATCCCATGCCTATCGCTCCATATGCTTCTTGACTGGGGCTTGTTCCCTTCAGAGTCATACAAGGGCCAGTCCACCCCCCCACCAGTCCCCTGCCAGCACTTGCCCTTGGGCTCCCTTTCCTAGACAATCCCAACTTAGTTATCCTGTCCAGTGCACTCCTTCTCTCCACCTACCTCTTTCCCCTGGCACTTGCAACTTTGCCCCAACCAGCACTTGCCCTCCCCCACCCCTGGGGCACCCCACTTCTGCACTTCTCCCTGTACCCCACTCCCCCTTGCACTTATCACCTTGTTCATGCACTTGCACGGTAGGACTGTCACAAGACCAATATAACAGTTTCTTTTTTGTTGTATTATTATGATTTCCCATGCTACGTCACCCTTTTGTCTTTGGGCGCCAGGAAACACCTGTGTATAGGTGCCATACGAATCTACAGTAAATACAAATACATATATTGGATGGAGATTTTTGGTATTGAGCCACCTGTGCCCTGTTTACCTCCAACACTCTAGGCTCCCTGCTTGAGCTCTCTACCCTCAACATTCTGCAATGCTAAAAACCTTGGGGTTATCTTTGAATGATCCTTTTCTTTCACCCCTTACCTCTTGGACCTTATCACAAAGGTGAATTTTAGCTTCACCTTCTGACAGGCATTTTCCTCACCTTCCCTCAGAAGCTCAAAGTCTGTAGAGCCCTGGTCCTGTCTAGGGTGGACTACTGCCACAGTCACTTTATGAACCTCCCCCTCTGTTCCCTACGTTCCCTTTAGCTAATCCAGAATAGGGGTGTAAGACTTATTTTTGGCCCCAAACCCAGGGATCGCATCTGTGGAGCCTAAAAATCTGTACACTAGCTCTTGGTAGCTGCAAGGATGAAATTGAAGACCCTATGTATCATTGACAAGGCTTGTGGGGTCTGGGATTATGCTATGTCCAACTTTCTCTCCCTAAATACTCCCCTGCTAAAGCCCTCTGCTCCTCTAACTCCAATACTCTGCTGGTGAAACATTTCTACAGAGAATGGGATGCAGGCCTCTTTCTTCGGCTACTGCTTTTCGTTGGACCAGCCTCCCTGCTCCTCTCAGTCTTCAGCTGGACTTTGTTAAATTCTGGAAATTTCTTAAAACTGTTCTTCTTTTCCCCTGTCTCTTCCCTGCTAAGTTATGCCACTGTCACTGAGACGGGTGGCGTGTTGTCTTATGCACTTTACAGGTTCCGCGCTGTATACCCAGCCTACACCAGTACTCCTCCCTTGAGCACTGCCCTTCTGGGCGTACCATTTGGTGGCTGTGCATGCCACACTTGAAAGTCGTCCGCCCCAGCACTTAGCCAGTGATGTGACACTATGGCATTGCTTGGCATTTCCATCCCAGGCTCCCATAAGCACTTATCCATTGCTACTGCCACTTCCATTCATGCACTTATGTCATAACTATAATTATATGTGCATTTATAGCAGCAGTGTACAATTTATTTGTATGAGTAAGGGAAATATAGATTTCAAGAACATTGTTAAGTTTTAGTTGGTAAAGTTTAATATGTTGATAGGGTTACATGTAGAGTTCTTAGAAGTGATGGGTGGATGGATGTGTGACTGATGAAAGAAGGCAATGAGGGAGTTTTGAAGCATACAAGTAAAAGGGTAGAAGGGCTGTGCTGTGCAATGGTGTGCATGTGCCATCCGGGTCTTTGAATGATGCCTGGCTTGGAAAGGGAACTGGGGAGACTGCGGATAGATATGTAGGACAATTTATTATGGTTGTTACTGTATGCTAGAAAAAAGTATTTGTGACAGAAAATTGTTTCTGTCCTTTTTTCCTTTTCCCTAGTATACAATTGTACATTACTTCTATTAGTATAGTTCAAAATGCTAATGGAAACGTTGGAGAATCTTATTGAGTCTAACTACGTTATTGAAAAATGTAAAGCAGATGGAATCTATAAGATGCATTTATTTGTTCTATTTTTTAAATCTAATGTAGGGGTCAGTTAGGGGGCAGTGTTTCTCATGCTCTTTGATTACAGCCTCAAAAGCACTTTAAAACTGCTCCCCTCTGCACAGAGGTGTGCTGCAGTACATACAGAGTACTGTTGTCTTGGAACGATATGGATCAACAGCCTCTTTTATGGCTTGATGGTAGATGGTGGAATTTTCTGCCCCTCAGGAGTAGCCTGTGTGGTGGCAGTAGCGGTTGAGGAAGATGAGGTAGAGGATGACAGCCTACTATTTCCTGAGAAAGGAAGAGCCTTTCTGGGTGGAATGAGTGGGTGTGGTGGTGCTTGGATGTGGTACCAAAAGAGTACTGCCTGCATTGTCCATGACTGAGTATGACTCAGTATGTCTGAAACGGGCCTAATGAACCGCCAAACCCATGATTCTCTCTGGGTGCATGAAGTAGGCATTTCCTCTATCTCATCTTCTTGGACCTGTTGATCCTCCTGTGGACCATTTCTCCTTTTCCCTTGTCTAGGCCCCCAGCTGGTGGTGGTCGTGGTGTTGGTAGTGGTGGCTCCTGGGGGGAGGGATGGCCATGGTGGATGCCATTTTTGAAGTTAAATAGCAGGCATTCTAATAGTCTTCCAAGCAGGTGCTCTCTTCTGGATTGCAGATGTAAAATGAGTAAGAATGGGTCTGGGAGCTGTCGAAGGGTAAAATTCTGCTTGATACTTCCTAGGTCGAGTGAAAATGCAGTTCGCAGAAGTTTGCGAAGCACAGACCCGTTTGCGAACACATCATTATGCCACGTGTGTGGTCACCTGACGCAGTTCGGAAAATCCGCTATGATGTCAGATGTTCATGAATGTTCACTTGAAACGTCCTAGATTGGCCGACAATGCTGCTACATTAGGGTGAGTATATTTGGAAGATGTAACGAATTAGGGTTCACTAAAAAACAATGAAATCTATTGAAAAAACTTTCTTAAAGGGATGTTTGTTTGTTTGTTTTTATTAGTTGTAATGCGCACCTAACCCAGAGGTAGCAGGGCGCAAGAGCAACAAGAGGATTGTATAGCTTAGGTTACATATGGCACTGTAGATGGAGTCCAGCTATGGTTAGAGTACTGGACATATCAACAACATTAAGATCAGATGCAGAAAGTAAGTCATATTTAAAAAAGAATATAGCATACAAAATTTACAAATTATAGCTGAGCATATAGGGTTAGTGAGAAGTACCAGTACATTAGTTGTTATGTTCCTTAATCCAGTGGATAAGATTAGATCTAAATTGTGAGTAAGGAAGATCTTCCCTTAGGGATGGCGGTAAAGAGTTCCAATGTTGTGCTGCTTTGACAGGAAAGCTACTCCCCCCAGTCATAGTGCGTTTGAATCTTGGCACCAATAGGAGGTTTGAATTAACCTTTCTGGAAGGGCAGCAAGATGCTTGTCTAGTGAATCTCGTTGTAAGGTATAGAGGGGCAGAATGTTGGAGACGTTTATGAGTCAGAGAGACAGATTTAAGGAAGATCTTGTCTTTCGTGGAGAGCCAGTTGACAGATCTTCTAGTATCTGAAATGTGGGCTTTCTTCAGGAGACTAATGGCTGCTCTTAAGGCATTATTTTGCAAGATTTGAATCTTATTTGTGATATATTTATTGCTACCTACGTATAGGGCATTGCAATAGTCCAACTTGGACAAGATCAAGGCTCTGGCTAGGGTAATGCAGTTGTTGGAAGAGAGGAAAGGTTTGGCTGCTCTGATGAGTTTACAAGTATAGAAGGTGGCGGAAGCCATAGCGTTTACTTGTTTTTTGAATGTTAGTGTAGAGTCTAGATGGAAGCCAAGGGTTTTAACCTCCTTAGCCACGGCAATGGTGTTATTGTCGATTTCGAACGAGGAGTAGTTCTAGCCAAGTTTGTTGAGATTAGCTGTTGTGGCCAAGATGAGGAGTTACGTTTTGTCATCATACAGGCATAGACCGTGGGAGGCCATCCATGCCTGGATGATGAGGTACACTCTGTTTACAAAGGCCAAATCCTTGCCATAATCCCCCGTCAGCGGGATTGTCATGGGCGCTACTCCCGAGGGGCCAGGACTGGCCAGCGCCCTCGGAAGCAGGCCCGTCTTCCACTACTCCGGACCTAGCAGACCCCTACAGGGGCCCTTTGGACCGTGTCCTGGCGCCTTTGGCTCATATTGATAAACAGTGTAATAATGCTTGGGTGGACTTACCTGAGGCAGACCATGCTGCATATTTTCCCATATTTTCCCAGAACAATCCAGTCTGGTTGAAGTGCCCAGCCATCAGGGCTGGGAGGAACTATTCCCTCCATTCAGGAACTCTTTTCTTACCTGGGTGGAACCGGTGGAAGAACACACACTGGAAGCACTTCTCTGCTATTTAAACCACGCCCGATGGAAAACACGTGCTTTGCGTTATTCTGCAGCAGCAGCAGGACGCTCACCGAGTCGGCTCCTGCATTCCAGGTCCAGAGTCATCTTCAGCTTCCGCGCAGCAACCTGTGGATGATGAAAGACACAGAACAATACTTACCAGATCCCGGAATCCAGTCACCGGCAAAACCTGCAAAGAATAAACATAAGGTTAGAAAAGTGCAACTCGCTCGCAACCGCGCCCGCTTACCTGATCCATCTGTGATTGCAATGGAGCTAACCGCGGCCTTCTCTTCGGCAGCTTCTCTGCACCTGAAAGGCAAAGGACATAATTAAAAAGGGGTTCGGGTGAAGGCAGTCGCATTCATCTTAACTTACCAGTTTTTGCACGCGCAGAAGCAGCCGCATCAACCGCAGCATCCCGGCACCTGAAAACTAGAAAAAGGACATTATTAGAGGTGCCATTAAAAGCGGCCAACGATCATTATACTTACGTGCATCGGCACGTGCAGTGGCAACGGATATAAAGCCCGCAGCATCCCGGCACCTGAAAACTAGAAAAAGGACATTATTAGAGGTGCCATTAAAAGCGGCCAACGAACATTATACTTACGTGCATCGGCACGTGCAGCGGAAACGGAAAACTACGCCCACAGCATCCCGAGGCCTGAAACAAAGGAAAAGGGACATTATTGAGGTGCCCATCTTTTAAAGCCTAAAGACTACAGTATACTTACAGGCATCCGCTCGTGCAGTAACGGCGGCATCGCTCTTCGGCATCCCAGCACCAGTGCCACAACTAAGGCCGCAAAAGACTTGAGCCTCAGCACTGAACTCATCCAGTGACGTAACTGGAATCCACGCACCCCTGCACCAGACGCAGGATGGAGAGCTCAGCATTTATACGCCTAAGGTGAGAGCTCGCCGAGACAAGTAGAAAGCTAGGCTGTGGGAGAAACTGGCGATTGGTGGGAGAAGGAATCCCATCAAACGGTGATTAACCCTTTTTCTTCCACCTGCAGAAAACTTACCCTGCAAGTCAGACATTCGATAAGAGGAAGCCCAGTCCTGAGAGTCGTCCGAGCTCTACGCTTCTCAATTGAAGAAACGATAGAAGCCCAGCCGGGATCAGCGCCTCCGTGGGAATCAGGTGAGCGTTACAGGGATGAGGATCTGAGTATCATCAGCCTAATTCCTGTAGGTGATTCCCAGATCATCGAGATCATCGAAAAGGGGCTTTGTAAAGATGTTGTACAAAGTGGAAGAGACACAGGAGCCCTGTGGCACACCGCAGGTTATAGGTATTTGGTCAGCAGCTGCTAATGGGGAGAAGACTTATATTGTTCTGTTATTGAGAAAGGACTGAATCCAGTTAATTGCCTCTTGGGAGAAGTGGGCTGCCGACTCTAAGTGGCTGCAGAGGATCTCATGGTCAACCAGATCAAATGCTGCTGAGAGATCGAGGAGCAGCACTAATGCCGTCTTACCCTCGTCTCTCAACTCATCTATTTGTGCCTTAAGGTCTACAAGAGCGGTCTCGGTTCCATGTTGGGGTATGAAACCTGACTGTCGGACTCCTAGGAGGTTGTTGTGTTCAAGGTATTGTTGGATTTGTAGGTATGCTATTTTATCAAGGATTTTATGTAGGAATGGCATTGTGGTGATGGGGCGTTAGTTGGTAGGGATGGAGGGATCTAGGTTTTGTTTTTTGAGGAGTGGGAGGTCCCAGGATTGTTTCAAATTATTAGGTTTGGTGCCTGAGGTGAAGGATGCGTTTATAAGTTTGGTGATAAAAGGGGAGAGTTAACGAGCTGCGTCTTTTATGAGTTGCGCTGGGCTTAAGTCCCCATGGCAGTTCGAGGGTTTGAGAGTAAGGATGACTTTTTCAAACTCTTTAGTGGATACTTTGTGAAAGTTAAAGTGGGGAATGGCTGTATAAGGTGGAGTCAAAATAGATTGTGGCGCTGTCGCATTAGTGTTGCTAGATTTCGAGGTGGTCAGAAGAGTGTCTTTTTTGTTATTGATCTTAATTTGTAAAGTTGTAATTTTATTGGCCAGAGCATTTTGTATGCCCGTGCACCAGTTTTTGTCCTTGAGGCAGGAATCTGGGGTTTGGATGGGGGATTCTACTTCTTTCAGAATTGCAAAAAGCTCTTTGGTGTTGGACTTAGCTTGGGAACTTCAGAGGTTGTAGGAAGTTTGTTTGGCAAGGATGATTTCTTTTTTGTAAAGGGAAGCTTGTTTACTCAGGTTATTCTTGTTGGTCACAGATGGATCTAGTCTCCATATTTTTTCGCATCGACGTTTCTCTTGTCTAATTAGTTTTAAGTGTGGAGAGAACTAGGTATTCACATGTTTGCGTGGTTTGCTCTTTCTCATTTTCAATGGTGCTATGACGTCAAGGGATGATAGCATCACTTTGTTGTACATATCTATCATAGTGAAGGGATCTGTGTGGTCTGAGATAGAGTTGAGAGTGGGTAATATCAATGGGATGAGGTTTTCGGGTGTAATGTTTCTTTTGTTTCTGGTGGGGACAGCTGGGGCTATACTGTCAAAATGCAGAAGAGGTGAGGCCTCTAGTGAGAACATAATCAGATGTTGGTCAGACCAGGGCTGGGGCATTACAGACGTGACCGTGATTGGGCAGTTATGCTCGGCAATCCAGTCAAGGGTTCTACCTTTGGTGTGAATGGGACCTGTGATCTTTTGGGTAAAACCTAATTCCTCTAAGGAGTTGTTGATTTGAGTCGCGTTAGAGTCTAGAGGGTCGCTAAAGCCAAGGTTAAAATCTCCTAATATGATGCTCTGAGAGGAATTTTTAAGGTTGTTGGACAGAATGTTTGTTAGGTCCTCTTCAAAAGATCCTAGAGGGCCAGGAGGTCGGTATATAAGGTGGATGAATGCAGAGTGCGTGTTGGATATGGCTAGCTTGGCGGTTAGGGATTCACAAGAATCAGTGTTGTGAGGTGGAGAGAGTCTCAGTGTAAGGTTGGTTTTAGCTATTATGGCGAGGCCTCCACCTCGATAGGTGGTACGATCTAGTCTTAGAAGGGTGTAATCATCTGGGATGGCTAACATAATTGCTGGACCAGCTGCAGGGTGGAGTCAGGATTCAGTAATCGCTAGGAAATCTATATTTTCTTTTTGTAATACGTCTGCATATCTGTGGCATGGGCAACCAGAGAGCGAGCATTTATAAGTGCACCCTTTGTCCCAGACTGTACTGGTTGGGGCAATGAAGGCTGTACCTTGAGATTACATTTCGGGGCAGAAATAGGCTCTCGGAAAAGTCTACTATTCAGTTGGAGGGGGTGCTGCGGATAGTTAGTTTTGCAAAGGCTGGTGGTAACATTACTTGACACTTTTTTAGTTAATGGGTCATACAGTCTTGGGAGTCTCGCGCGTAATTTGAGGTTCCTCTGTGATAAGGTACAAGGTCTAGTGAGCATGTCGGCCTGCTTAGGGAGGTTGTGCGCGGGCGCTAGTGGAGTTGGGTAATGTAACATAGTGAGATCTTGCAGGGTGATTATATGGAGGAGTGTCCTTAGAAGGACCGTGTAGAATGTTGGGAGGTACATATCATGTGCGTGGGGCTAGTTGCAGGGTGGACCGTGGATAGAGTGCAGTATAAGTTGCTATGAAGGCTAAGTTCATAGATAGGGCCACAGGTCTATAATATGACAGCTGAGCATATAGCACAAAAATTAGATTGATACAGTGTAGAGCTCCTGCCAATTTGCATGCAGGGCAGAGTAGATCTAGCACAACTAGCATGGTACGTATGCATAGGAGTCTAAGGTTATACAATAGGAGAGATGCGCATATGGAGTAATCAAACTAGCATGAGGCTAGTATACTAGTAACACATTGGGAGGCAAGCATTCATAAGCATTGTTTACTTAAATAGGCTAGGTTAGTTGCAGTATAGCGTACAGGAGGCTGTAAATATAATGGCAATCAGGGGTGCCAGAGGAATCAGGCGGCAGTCACAGACTCATAAGGCTTATGGGCTAATGCGCAGCAATGCATGGGAGGCAAGTATAGGTCAGAAGGTTGTGTCAGCAGTGACAAGTATGATCATAGAGAGTCAAATCAATACAGCACAGGATACGTGTGCTAATGTTACCTTGAGATAAGGTTGGTGGATTAGAGTGCATGTGTCACATGTCTAGGCGGAGAGTACAGGGCAGAGGCTATCTGTCACTGTATGCAAGTAGATAAAGGGAGATTTCGGAGACAATGCTAGAATATAACAGATTAAAGGTACATAACAAGCTGTTAGTTGAAATAGGTATTCACAGGAACTGCATGAGCAGGCTGTAAACAAAGAGACAGAGAAAAGGCAAAGACAAGCAAGTACACTGGGCAACTTGGATTGATCAGAAATAAGGGTGTACTGGAATATGATAAGGGGTCTCCAGGGATTAAGGAAAGCCCTTGGGATAGGTACCAGCAGATTACTCTTCACAACAGTTATACAGCAACGTCATGACTTGGGCGTGCCGAGGAAACTGTTGTACTCAGTGCAAGGGTAAAACTGAAAGACCATATACTGAGGCAGGTACGACTTCAACGGACTAGGTGAAGGCAACAGAAGTCTCACCTCATCTGATCGGAACGGAGACCAACCCAGGGTCACACTGTAAAACGGATTCAAGTGGAGACACCACAGTGGACCAAGATGTATACAAGTAAAAAGCAGTGTTGCAAGAAATAACCAGGTACAGGAAAGGATAGGATATCAGAAGTTGGAACAGGCAGGAAGCAAGGCAAGGAGCCCAGAGGAACAGGGCAGAAGGCAGAGGAGTGTGGCAAGGCTGCCAGGCAGGGAAGCTCAGAGGAGAAGGGCAGAAGGCAGCGGAGTGCAGCGAAGTGGTCAGGCGGGAGCCCAAAGGAGCAGGGTAGAAGGTACAGGTGGGGGCCCAGAGGAGCAGGACGTAAGGCAGCGGAGTGTGGCAGAGCCGCCAGGTGAGAGCCCAGAGGAGCAGGGCGGAAGGCAGCGGAGTGCGGCAGAGCCGTCAGGCGGGAGCCCAGAGGAGCAGAACGGAAGGCAGCGGAGTGTGACAGAGCCACCAGGCAGGAGCCCAGAAGAGCAGGGCGGAAGGCAGCAGAGTGCGGCAGAGCCGTCAGGCGGGAGCCCAGAGGAGCAGGGCGGAAGGCAGCGGAGTGTGGCAGAGCCATCAGGCAGGAGCTCAGAGGAGCAGGGCAGAAGGCAGCGGCGTGCAGCAGAGCCGTCAGGTGAGAGGCCAGAGGAGCAGGGCAGAAGGCTGCAGCAGACTGGAGAGGGAGGTGCAAGCATCAATGGCAACAGGAATCAAAAGGCCAAAAGAGGATTTCCAGGAAAGGTCAACAACTGGTATTAGGAGCACCAGCACAAACTCCCAGAGAAAGCAGTTGACTGACAACTGCTTCTGTTCAAAGTGAGTTTATAAAAGCCCTCCCAGCCAGCAGGCCAGCATGGTGGAGCTGATTGCAGACTCTGGCAGCTGTGTTCAATTAAGCCCAGCCCTGGCTTCAGTAGCCTGCAGCAGTAGCAGCAGTGGTTTCTAATCAAGTGCTCTCCAGCTCTCTGCAGCCTAGCCTGCAATAGCTTGGAACAGGTCAATGCAATCAGGCCCTCTACAGCTCTTAGTAGCTTGCTGCAAGCAAATGTATTTAATATGCCTCCTCCAGCCCTCTGCCTTTTAGACAGCATACATGTCCCAGAATGCATCTGCTGGTTCAACCCAAAGCCGAAATGGAACATGCAATTAGATTAGTCCAAAACTGCAGCGGTAACACAAGGAAAGAAAGGCAGAGGCGCATGTAGCAGTGCTGGGTGGCAGGCGGGTAGGATCGTGACAGCATGAGAGGAATCAGCAGCTCCCAGCGTAACACGCCGACACGCCTAGTCATACTCGGTCAGAGGATGGCCTTCTCTCTAGGCCTTACCTCGTTGGCCGGCTCTCGCCTGCCGGTGATTGATGGCACAATAAGTTGCAGGTTTGAACCAATCCGAAGGCAGCAGAAGTCAGTAGTTTATAGTGTTATAGTTATGAGTAAAAACCGAAAACCACCAGAAATTCACCAAATAGGTCATGTCATCAGTGATGTCATCAATGACATTTGTGATGTCATTTTTTTCGATGTCCTGGTGTTAGTCTTAGCATTGCACGGTGGCGGCACGAGTTATGGTTGTTTAGCTTACCATAACTTGCGTATTTCTGTTATTTTTTGGTTTTACTTGTAACCATAATATCCCTTTAACAACGTTTTTTCACAGAATTTCCTAGGTGTCCTAGGTTCCTAGGTGTTTATTAGTGCAACTTAACCATAACATCCCTTAACAAAGCTTTATCAATGAATATCTATGTATATAATAATGCACTATGAATTGCTAAATTGCATCAATTTATTTTTGTGGGATATTTTATGTCAAAAGGCTATTCATTATATTTAGACTGAGGGCCTCAATACGAGTTGGGCACAAAGGGATACCGGGCACCGGTAAGGACACCGGTGCCGGTAATTCCTTTGCTCCCTATTCCAAGTTCCCTTAGCGGGTCCCTTCCTTAATGCTTGGTTTTACCAGACGTTATGGACGGGACCCGTTAAGGGACTTTAGAGGGACAATTTGCGGTACCGTTATTAGCGCCTTCCCCTTTGCCATTGAGCTCTATGGGGGGTCAAATGGGAATGGGGAATGGCTTTTTCAATGGGGATTTACTGGTCCCGCAAAGGTCGGAATAGACCGGTAAATCCACATTGAACCAGGGAAGACTCGGTACCGGTATTGGAGGTAGTCATGGCGCAAATAGCGCCATGATTACCTCATACTCGGAATGAGGCCCTAAGTGTTTCAATCTCGAATGCGGCTGAGTGTTGGTACTGTTGGGCAGGTTTCCTTTACTTTTGTATCTCTAAGTGGTGGATTGAGAGATATACACAAGTTAACTTTGGAACCATCTCTGCACAGAATATTTTGTTATTTTATCTGTGCTTGAGTTGGGATGCCTGGGACATTCTTCTCAGCTACCCTGGTCTTCTTCATGGAACAATACAAGAGCCACATTCCCCCCCCTCCTACACCGCCATAGCGCACGCAATCTCGAGTGCTGCTGAGTGTTGGTACAGTTGGCCAGTTAAGCATTTAGGAGGACTCCGTCACTGTTCTTAATTACTTCTGATTTTGCTTTGCCATCTGTTACTCTGAACACATTCTAACTGCCAGAAGCGCGTATTCAAATCACAAGCCATTGAATATTTTAACCCACTTTTAACTCTTCCTTTACCTTCTATGTACTTTTGTTGTGATGGAGAGGAATGCCTCAGCCTACTTCAACTAATTCTGCTCAATTTTCCCACTATGACATTCGTCAGGCACCTTGTTTATCTCTGCCCCCTCTCCAATTGAAAACTGTTCTCAATTTGTTTCGCCGCTGTGATGATGGAAATGCATTGGAGGGACAGGGCCTCCATGTCCTTGTCTTGTACTCCGTTATCATATGTGTTCTGCGCTGTTTTCTGCACAGGAGTCCATGTGGGACTCCTGGCAGTGCAGCTCTTCCTCTTTTTGGTCATGGTAAATAGAGACCCGTGGGATACCCTTATGGCACCAATGGGTGGGGGCACAACCCTGTACCTCTAGTGTATGTTTTTGGGCACCAGTGTCTGGCTGGCAGAGCAGGGTATGGGCTAGTGGCAGATCCATGCTGAATTTATCCTCCATTTGGGATACCCAAGCCCTGCCATAGGAATCAGTGGATTCCTGATAGAAGGCAAGATGGCCCCATTTGGCCTCTTGGTTTTATTACCTGTTACCTTGCTTTACCAAAGTCCTGGGAAGCCCTGACTCTGTCCCTTCCCCTGACTGGCTGTTGGGTGGAAGAACCATATATGCTATCGTGGGGAAGTCCAGGCCAGACTGGCTGGAGCCTTCCCAGTGACTGTATGTTGTGGGTACACCCTTGGGGTGGGACCTGTGTGAATAGAGTGTGTGGCCAATATGCATCTGTGCGTGTGACACAAAGAATGAGACAGTCCTACCTGAAACTGACATGAATGCAGTGTGGTGTGCTGAAAGGCTGGGAGATTTCCCCAATCCACATTCCTTGTTGTGGATGTCTGGGTTGAAGTAAATGGCCTAAATGCACTGTGAGCATAATTGGCTGCCTGCCTGCATGAATGCCCTTCTGCCTGATTGGCTGACTGAGCTTGACTCAGCAGTGTGCATGAGGGACGGATGTGTATATCTGGGGACCTCTCATTTCCCAATTTGTTCAGAAGCTAAAGTTGAAACTTGAAGCTGCTTATCCTTGAAGCCCAGCTGGAAGAATAAGGTTTGCAGGAAGGCATCTGGCCCTGATGGCCTACCAATACACATTTATAATCGGGTTGAGTGATACCATTGCCCCCAAATTGGGACAAATGTTTAAAGAGGCAACTGAAGCCGGATACCTCCCTAAAACTTTCCTTACATCAAGTATTGTGGTATTTGTCAAGAAGGGATGTGAACCAAAGCAATGCAGTGCGTATCTGCCGATATCATTAATCAACGCAGATGCAAAAATCTTAGCAAAGTACCTTGCAAAATGCCTAGAGAGGCTTATGCCAACTCTGATACACCAGGACCAGACTGGTTTCATGCTGCACCACCATTCCTCCAATTACTTCTGGAGGATACTACACATAATTGAGGGTCCATCCGATGCAGATGATGTAATCCTGTCATTGGATGCTGAGAAGGCATTCGACAGAGTACGGTGGGACTATACTGTTCTCCAGAGCTTTGGTTTCTCTGGACAAATTCTACAAATGATCCTCCTTCTCTATGACACACCCCACTCTTGTCACTAATAGCCATACCTCCAAGTATTTCCTTTTGCACACTTGTACATGACAGGGCTGTTCTTTGTTGAATCTATTGTATGAGCTTGCAATCAACCCTTGGGCTATGAAACTGGATCTGGACACGGGATGGACTGGGATTGTGAATGGGGATGCTGAGCATAGAGTATCCCACTACGCTGATGATATCTTGCTTTATATCAGTAAATACACCTGCTCCCTGCCCAGAATGAAAACAGTATTATTGGACTGCGGACCAGTTGCATGCTATTGTGGTAACTGTTACAAATTGTAGATTATGCATCTACGATACGATATACCCTGGTACCCTGGCAGAGATACGCCTTTTAGGCTGCAGTGCCATCACATTAAATACCTAGGAATCAATACACACACCTTTATGATCTAATTGATCTGAACTACCCCCCAATACTGCAGAAAATAAAATCATACTTTGAAAGATGGCACGTGCCTGGGACATTCTTCTCAGCTACCCTGGTCTTCTTCCTGGAACAATACAAGAGCCACATCCACCCCCCCCTACACCGCCATAGCGCACGCAATCTCGAGTGCTGCTGAGTGTTGGCACAGTTGGCCAGTTAAGCATTTAGGAGGACTCTGTCACTGTTCTTAATTACTTCTGATTTTGCTTTGCCATCTGTTACTCTGAACACATTCTAACTGCCAGAAGCGCGTATTTAAATCACAAGCCATTGAATATTTTAACCCACTTTTACCTCTTCCTTTACCTTCTATGTACTTTTGTTGCGGTGTAGAGGAGTGCCTCAGCCTACTTCAACTAATTCTGCTCAATTTTCCGACTATGACATTCGTCCGGCACCTTGTTTATCTCTGCCCCCTCTCCAATTGAAAACTGTTCTCAATTTGTTTCGCCGCTGTGATGATGGAAATGCATTGGAGGGACAGGGCCTCCATGTCCTTGTCTTGTACTCCCTTATCATATGTGTTCTGCGCTGTTTTCTGCACAGGAGTCCATGTGGGACTCCTGGCAGTGCAGCTCTTCCTCTTTTTAGTCATGGTAATTAGAGACCCGTGGGATACCCTTATGGCACCAATGGGTGAGGGTACAACCCTGTACCTCTAGTTTATGTTTTTGGGCACCAGTGTCTGGCTGGCAGAGCAGGGTATGGGCTGGTGGCAGATTCATGCTGAATTTATCCTCCATTTTGGGATACCCAAGCCCTGCCATAGGAATCAGTGGATTCCTGATAGAAGGCAAGATGGCCCCATTTGGCCTCTTGGTTTTATTACCTGTTACCTTGCTTTACCAAAGTCCTGGGAAGCCCTGACTCTGTCCCTTCCCCTGACTGGCTGTTGGGTGGAAGAACCATATATGCTATTGTGGGGAAGTCCAGGCCAGACTGGCTGGAGCCTTCCCAGTGACTGTGGGCCTCATTACGACCCAGGCGGTAAGTTACCGCCTGGGCCGTGACTTTACCACCATGGCGTAAACTACGTTTACGCCATGGTGGTTGGCGGACTTACCGCCCCATTCCGACCTTGGCGGGGCGGTAAGTCCCCAATCCCCATTTACCCTTCCCCATTCCCATTTTTGCCCCATAGGGCATAATGGGAGTGGGGAAGGCGTTAATTACGCCACCGTAAATTACGGTGGCGTAATTAACTCCATGGTCCCTTAGCGCCATGGATTTTAACACCTGCTAAAAGCAGGTGTTAAATCCGCCATGGCGCTAAGGGACCTCGTACTCAGGCGGTAAGGGTCGGCGCTGTTTACGCCGCCGTAAAACCCTTACCGCCTGGGTCGTAATGAGGCCCTGTATGTTGTGGGTACACCCTTGGGGTGGGACCTGTGTGAATAGAGTGTGTGGCCAATATGCATTCTATGTTATGGGTGTCTGGTATCTGTGCGTGTGACACAAAGAATGAGACAGTCCTACCTGAAACTGACATGAATGCAGTGTGGTGTGCTGAAAGGCTGGGTGATTTCCCCAATCCACAGTCCTTATTGTGGATGTCTGGGTTGAAGTAAATGGCCTGAATGCACTGTGAGCATAATTGGCTGCCTGCCTGCCTGAATGCCCTTCTGCCTGATTGGCTGACTGAACTTGACTCAGCAGTGTGCATGAGGGACGGATGTGTATATCTGGGGACCTCTCATTTCCCAATTTGTTCAGAAGCTGAAGTTGAAACTTGAAGCTGCTTATCCTTGAAGCCCAGCTGGAAGAATAAGGTTTGCAGGAAGGCATCTGGCCCTGATGGCCTACCAATACACATTTATAATCAGGTTGAGTGATACCATTGCCCCCAAATTCGGACAAATGTTTAAAGAGGCAACTGAAGCCAGATACCTCCCTAAAACTTTCCTTACATCAAGTATTGTGGTATTTGTCAAGAAGGGATGTGACCCAAAGCAATGCAGTGCGTATCTGCCGATATCATTAATCAACGCAGATGCAAAAATCTTAGCAAAGTACCTTGCAAAATGCCTCGAGAGGCTTATGCCAACTCTGATACACTAGGACCAGACTGGTTTCATGCTGCACCGCCATTCCTCCAATTACTTCTGGAGGATACTACACATAATTGAGGGTCCATCCGATGCAGATGATGTAATCCTGTCATTGAATGCTGAGAAGGCATTCGACAGAGTACAGTGGGACTATACTGTTCTCCAGAGCTTTGGTTTCTCTGGACAAATTCTACAAATGATCCTCCTTCTCTATGACACACCCCACTCTTGAAACTAATAGCCATATCTCCAAGTATTTCCTTTTGCACACTTGTACATGACAGGGCTGTTCTTTGTTTACTCTATTGTATGAGCTTGCAATCAACCCTTAGGCTATGAAACTGGATCTGGACACGGGATGGACTGGGATTGTGAATGGGAATGCTGAGCATAGAGTATCCCACTACGCTGATGATATCTTGCTTTATATCAGTAAATACACCTGCTCCCTGCCCAGAATGAAAACAGTATTATTGGACTACGGACCAGTCGCATGCTATTGTGGTAACTGTTACAAATTGGAGATTATGCATCTACGATACGATATACCCTGGTACCCTGGCAGAGATACGCCTTTTAGGCTGCAGTGCCAACACATTAAATACCTAGGAATCAATACACACACCTTTATGATCTAATTGATCTGAACTACCCCCCAATACTGCAGAAAATAAAATCATACTTTGAAAGATGGCACGCAATATTGCTCTCATTACCGGAAGGATAAATGCAATAAAAATGAATTTGATGCCTACACTTATTTATCTAGCCACTATGATTCTCATGCTCCTGTCAAAATGGCTGTATATCGACTTAGATAGGTTGGTTGCAAAATGTTTCTGGCAAGGCAAGAAAGCATACCTAAACAATTCTATCCTCAGGCCTCTAAGGCTAAAGGTGGATTTCTCTCCGGGCATGGAGAGCCTACTACCTGAAAGTGCAGTTTTCCTGGGCAAAATGATGGCTAAACACTAACGATACGACTATTTGGAGATCCGTCGAACTGCAGGTAGTAAGCCTGTTTATACCATAGGAAATTCTGCCTCGACAGCTCCAAAGTCTGATTAATACTCTCCCCATCATAAGACCCACCGTGGCACAATGGCACCGAATATGCACACTTAATGATCCTGGGAATCTTTCCTCAGGACGGGGGGCTAATCCAGTACCTGAAGAATTATGGGTAACAAATTACTCAACCATATTTGCTATCCCTGGGGAGGATGACTTAAGTGCTAATTGTGATCAGTCTTTGACTGATCATAACTGGAAGCTCTCTGTCTGCATTTATGGGATAGAGGAAAGTATTTATCAGGCCCAACAAGCTATCCAAGCTCCTGTTCAAGGGAGATCCTCAGATGTCGACTGAAATTCTCTCCATTCTTTTTGAACAAATTTGCAGGACCTCTAGTATGGCCACTAGTTGGTCAACTGCATACATAGTTACAGTTTTGGTGAGTAGACTGGACCCCAAGAACTACCGACCGAATTGCATCCTTGGATGCCAACAGCAAGGTCTTTGCAGCTTTGCTGTTGGAGCATCTAGAGGATTGGCAAACGTCGGTCAGTAGAATTTCTAAATGGTAGACAAGCTTCTGAAAATCAATGGACTTTTGGATCTTGGATTATTTGCCTGTCCTTGAGGGTTTGTTGTGGACGAAGATTGGGAACATTTCTAATGGTGTTCCTAATGCGGCCATTAGGTATGAACTCGGAATTTCATCTTTAAGAGTTGGGAATGTTGAAGGTACCTCTGTACAGAAGGACAATTTGTCCAACCAAGAACTCTGTGTTTCTTGATCTAAAAATCATTGTGGAAACTCTGGTGAACAGGTATATTAACACCTTGTCATCTTTGTGTCTCTTGCAGCTTTTGATAGTTGGGTCACCAGTGGCTGACCTGGTTGGTAACCCATGTGGAGTTAAGAAGTTGCTATATCAACATGACTGGTCCAAAATGGTGGACTCGAAGCACTCCTACGGATCACTGAATCATCTAACATGGGAGCACAAAAACAGGGATTTTTTGCTCTGTATCTTTCAATTTACCTAGACAGGGAAGTAAGAAGTGGTTTCTTGCATTTCTGCCAGATCTTGTTTTTAACTAAAGAAGTTATGATTCGATATTGGCTATTATCCTGAGATCATGCTTATTATCATTTTTGCAGGAGAGAACAGCAAAAGGAGACACTGAGACACCTCTTAACGGTGTGTGTTGTGATTCAGGGGGAAAAGGTGAAATTGCTTCCGATAATTTGCTGATTTGTTCTCTGTAGGTGATGGAGAAATTATGTGGCAACATTGCCTTTCAGGAAGAACTACTACAATAGTGCTGGCAGTGACTAGTTTCTTGGACTTCTCAAAATTAGAAGAGTACCTATCTCATCATGTTGCACTTTAGTCACGTTGCACTTTAACCTGGGGGATTATCATACTATCCGTGATTATTTAGCATTGGTCAGAACTAGCCAAACTTGCTAGTTTTGATCTCTTTAACCTGTAATGATGTATTGTACCTGGTATTTGTTATGAGTGGTCCCTTTTCTTATAATGGTATGAAATATTTGGTATTTATGAACTTAAGTGATTATTTTGTTTTAAACTGTTGTAATAAGTTTACATGCTTTAACTATGTGGATGAATTTTATGTGTTTATGTATGAACATTCGTGTAGAAACTTTTTGCTAATTATTTGGTGTCAATATTGTTAAAGGTTATTGTTTTGAACCAAACAACAATAAAAATAAAAACAGAATAAGTGTTTATATTTTGTATTATATTTTCGTACAGAAGATGTCAATGTAAATCAAAATATATGTCATAATATAAGGGATAATGTAACCCCTACCGTACATTATAAGGATATTGCAAGTCACTGAAGAGTTTTGAGACCAAATAGAGGAACCGATCAGAAGGCAGAATTCCTTTATAAGGTTACTGAACTCCTCCAAGGTGATTTCCAATATCCTTTGCATGTATAGAAGGGGGTATTTTATTTTTTATAGTACATGGTCACACACTGCCATTCCCTCTAATAAATGTAAGAGATCTTCCATTGGCTGATACATGTTATCAATATAGAATCTGTTTGGATTTTAAAAAGGACGAGCATACTCGTCCTGGGCACTTGAGGGGTTAAAAAGCAATAATGCGTCCCCTAATGCGTTGCAGAAAAATAGTTCAAGCAGTTTAATAAAATGTATTGAAAAAAACTTGTATTTCGATGTTGTTCTTTCAAATAAGTAATAACATGCAAATGCTCGCTTGCATGAATTAAACTCCAGCAGTTCACAAATTAAACATTGTACCATAAACAGTTCTTTCTCAATTACCTGCTTCAAGTTGTCACAGAAAACTACTCTGCACTCAAGGAATTGTAAAAGGGTTTCAGGGCTTTAGTTAAGTGCTGCAGTGACAGCGGAAATTGTCTCTGCTGGGTCAAGTAGGAAGAATCGTGATGTCACATCTGAAGTATAATACCTGATTACAGACTTTTTTCTTATTACAGATCATTTGTGATGTCATAAGAACATTATTTCCATGTTTTTATACAGAACTTGCAGGATGCCATGCAGTACAAACAAATACATTGACATGGACAAATGTTTGTTTCACAGAGACAACACTCATGGCATTTTTCTAGGTGTATTGCACCTGCAGGCATGCTAATGTGTTACTGCCAAAACATTGGTTTCCATGGCACTGTTCTAGCTGTCATGATTTTGAAAATATGTGATTAACTGGGGCAGCATAATGTGACTCAGCAATGTGGAAATTGCTGTGGCAATGTTTAAACTGGCAGAATGGAGCGCTGACCTGAACTTTCATATGATCAGTAGCCGGAGTGGTGGAGGAAGGACGCTTGGTGGTACATCTGATTGCTTTTTCTGTTGTGGCAGCTCTGACATTATTTTGTTAGCGAACTTGGAAGCAGTGCTGTGCAATAAATGATACATCTCCTGGCAGAATATTTAAAACTGGTGTGATGTCTACTGGCATGTGATTTATGATTGCCATTTTCTCAGCGTAGGAGCGTCACAAGGAATTAGCCAATGTTTCAGTGGTATGGTTCATATATATATATATATATATATATATATATATATATATATATATATATATATATATATATATATATATATATATATATATATATTTAGGGAAAACACTTTAGTTGCAGGGACGTTAAGGTGAGAACTTAACGCAAAAACAAACCTGAACATCAGCCAAAGACACCTTAACTGTTAACTTCGTGTTCCCTGTTGTGCAGCCCTTGACCACAATAATTACATCACTGTATATCATGCCCACTTGTCGTTGGCCACCCTTTACTTTAAAACACTAAATAGTCCCTATCCATGGCCAGTGTTTTCTCACCGCTGACCTCACTGTACATGTCCCAATGACAGACTCATGTTTTAATATCTTTTTCCCAATAGCTGAGGGTGTATACCCCGGTTTATACCCCAGGTTATACCACAGGTTATCCCTGCGGTTATCAGGAATAACAGTGATAAACAATACTTCCTTGCCCTCCCAGACCTTCACCAAGTGCCACCCTCATGTGTGCCTGCTCCCCCCACCCACTTGATGGCCTCCTCACCTCTCCTGCCCTCTCCCATTCCTCCCAGAACACTAGTTGTTTCTATGATGCAGTTTCTGTTGAAATGATGGGTAGCTGCGGTTATACCCCCAGGTTATACCAGAGGGTATGTGAACATTTTTTGAGCCTTGTGTTGCAAACTTGGTCCCTAATCACGTCCAACTCCCAAATTTCACTTGGTGTCCTCTTGCCAACCCTCACGTCTAGCCTGATGGCATGTGCATGTTTTATCACCTGAAAATGGCTTTTGTCTGTGTTTTATTTTCCAATACCCTGGCGTATAACTGAGACTATCACTCGCATCAAGAAAAAAAGATGGCAGCTCTTTCATTTATAAACACCCGGATACTCAATGTATCCAAGCAGATATAGCTATTTATTTTTGAGAAGGGGGCACCCCCTTCTCTGTCAAATAATTTTAAAAAAGCACAAAGAAAGCATGAAGAACCTAAGAATGATAAACAAATAGATTTCTAGCCATACCAATTGTTAAAAATGTTATTTTGGACAGAAAAGTAGCTATTAACTGCCTCAGAAAAGCACATACGAGGCATATCCTATGTACATTGCACCTTCTATGGATGTTTATATACTGGACGCATAAGAAGTTACGGGATGCATACGAAAAAAACAGGTCAATTTAAGCAACTGTCCACAATCAGACATTAATGCCCTTTATGACTCCTCCTTATTTGTTTCAAGTAAGTTATCTTTCACTTCAGGGAAAAAGAATGTTGTTAACTGAGCCCTACTGTTGGGGTTTATAGTACACTTGACGCTTCATGTTTTGAACTGCTGGCTTGATATGAATGTTATGTTATGTGTGGATCTTTAATTAACACTAAGCAGCTTGTTGACTGTTTGCATCTCTTATTTCGATCAAGATGTGAATCTTGTAGCAAGCCCTGGGCCGACAAGTCCTTCTCTCATGTTACCATGAAGACTGGCAATTATCTGAGGTTTGTCATTTCCACTTAAACAGTGTGTGTGGGGCCAATAGCTAGTCCAGCGTCTGTGCTGAGGGTCAACGTCTAGATGTAGACAAGCTAAGCACATTAGTATAGATGACGATTGAGGTATTCATGGATTATTTGCGCCGAAAAAAACGGGATTTGGGCGCCATTCTGCCTGCAGATCCCTGTTTAAGAAATGGGGATTTGCGGGCAGAATGGCGCACAAATCCGTTTTTTTTTGGCGAAAATAATCCATGAATTCCATCTCCCTGGGCACACCATATCACTTTGTTGGACTGAAGATTTAGATAACAGTGGTAAAATGTGGGGTTGTGCTTCCCTCCTAATATTTCTGATAGCTGCCATTGTGCAATAGGGACTGCTTTCTAGAGTTAGCTTAGCTTAGACTAGTGGGAAATACCTGTAGACATAGGTTAACTCTTAATTCTGCTGGAGAAGGAGTGGCAGGCGAGGCTGGATTTGCATGGATATTTGCCCCAGGATCCGCTCATACATAAAACCTTTCTCATTGCCTGCACTGATGAGCACGTCAGTTTTACAGAGGCACTATTATTATTTTTATTATTTAATTTTTATAATGCGCACCACACCCAAAGTACTCAGTGCACAGGAAGACAGAAGCCTGTTCAAACAAGAAGAAGGAAGATCGAGACAGGTAACAGGCAGACAAGGGAAGACAAATTAATCGTTGGAATGAGAGGTGCGTTTGTATTGCTCTCTTGAAGCTAGAGATACAAGGAAGATTCCCAATTTGAGGGGGAAGAGAGTTCCATGAAGTTGGAGCATACAATTGAAAACAGGTGTCACCAACCTTTTTCAGGTTGTGTCTAGGTACAAAAAGTGTATTGGCCCTACTGGATTGAAGAGTACTCCCCGTAATTGCTGTAGACATTCGTTTCTTGAGGTACTGAGGAGCCTTTTGCAGCCATGCATTTGTATGCCAGAGTGAGTATTTTATGAGTGATGCGTTGGCTAACAGGGAGCCAAGGCAGCTCTTTACTTGAGTCTGAGATGTGGTCCATGAACCCAGATCGCAAATAGCTCTTACCGCCCGATTCTGGGCAGTTTGGAGGCTTTTCAGATTATGTTTGGATGTGCTGGCAAGGAAACTATTACAATAATCAAGCCGGGAGTTATCAAGCGCTGTAGCCAAGTTGGGGAGGTGATCAGAAGATAGTAGGGTTTAATGTGCCTAAGCAGCTTGTTAGTATAGGCACAGAACGTCTTGACATGGCTAACATGTTGCTTGATTGTTAGCGCAGAGATTAGAGATTGAGGAAGCAGTACCCAGAAAAAGACCCACCTTCTGTGAAGAACAGCTTATTCTCTGAAAGTTAAACTGCCCATGATCCTGTGCGACACATTTTCAAACACCAGAAGCAGCCATCACTATCACATCACACATACTCTGCAACATCCCGTTTTGCAGATACAAGAAATATTTTTTTTAGGAAGTCTGCTTGAAACAAGACTTTTGAACTGCTTCCTAATACCCAAAGAGCCCACATGCAGGTTCCTAAAACATCAACTCTACCACCAAACTTTACTAGTAATCTGGTAATGATGCATAGCCACATTGCATTGTTCTTGAAAGATTGTACTCCCCCCCCAATTGCATCTGTCCAGTGACCCAATTGAGTACGATGTTGTTACTATATACACACACAACAAATAGGTATAATAAGCACACACTGTAAATGCTTCCGATTGTCCCATCATGTTAGGTGGCATCCACTGAAGATGCAGCGACTAATTGTTTGGTGAAAATACGGTGACCTATATTCTAAACTATACTAGATGAACCCACAGCCTGCCCTTTTTGTCATTCCCCTGCCAATTTCTCCAAACCTTCCACCCTACCCAACCAATCATTCCAAACCTGTCACAAGATCCATGACTCCACTCCATCTTGATGGGATTCTTCTTGACGGACCAAGACAAGGAAAGTCATGTAATATTTCTTTATTATCATCTATACTTATGTTGCTGTTATAAGCATAGAAAGGCAGAGTTTGCAAAAACATGTTCTGCTTCCAAGCATGAAACCACTTACCTACTCCTCTCTATTCCTGTGAAACATCACATCATGTTCCACTGCTATTATGCACCATTTTAAACACTCATGCAACCAACTGCAATACATGATATGATTGAATATGATGCTCTCTATTAACTAATAAAAGGTCATAATGATGTTTTACACTGAAATAGCAAGTGCATAATGTTAAACAGACAAAACAAAGTAAAAAATGAAATCACTAGTCAATATTCACCTTTTATTGTGTATCTTAATCTGAAAAATGGACTTGTATTTGTATTTTATTTTATTTCATTTCTATAGCGCATTTGCCAAAGCGCAGAACAGCTTATAAAAGGATGTTACAATCAAAGTAGGTAATACATTCTGGGTAATAAGCAAATCGAAAAAAGGAATAAGGAGGCAGAACTGTTGGGGGGAGAAACGGTGTACAGCAGTTGGAGAATGTCATACAGAAACAAGCAGTCAAGCTCTTTGAAAAGCAAGAATGTCTAGACCCCATTACCAATCTTTGTGATCAATGAATAGAAGATGAATGAATGGCCCATCTGTGTTTTTACTGAAGACAAAATGCCTTGTTTCTAAACTTCAAAAATACATTAAATGCTAGCTTTATGTTGGAAATTTAGGCTAGAACCTTGTTTTGTTTTTTACCTAATCTACAAGACTACCTTGGCAGTTGATTTAGCAATGCCTAGTCAACCGTTAAGGGAAACCTTAAAGAGCAGAAGCTCTCAAAGGCCCTGAACTTGCAAAGCATTCATTTTTACCAATAACGCACCTATGTTCCAGTAAGCTGCCTATTAAAATGATTCTTTGTTCAATAGAAGACCTTTTTACAAAACATCAACAGAATGTCTTTCTCCAAACGTGGTTTCAGCTGATAAAGCATAAAAACACCTAAAGGCAATTCAGATCAAATATATGACACAAAGTCAACTTAGATTAGGCACTTAAAGTTATAATTGGAGAGGGGGCGCTCAAGAGCCTAAGCAAGATGGCCATGAGTTAGAGTCGCTCGAAAGCGAATGGACAGGCCCATTTTGATTATGCCCAATTTTGAAAGCCACTGAGGGATGTAAACCTGAGCAAGGGTTGTATGCATGTCAAAGCCACTGCTGCCCACTTTTCAGATGCTCTGGGATCACCGATCACTGCTGATCATTGGTTGAAGTTTCAGCAGACCAAGGTTCCACGTGACATCCGAGGTCGCTGGGGACGTGATGTCTTGTGTGCAGCGCTGCCACGTCGTGATGGAAAGAACAGTGAAATAGAGGGTGAGGAGCCGTGGCTGCACACTGCGACTTCCTGGATGGCTATATCGGGTGAGTGCTGCCATAAGTGTATGCGCTGAACTACATTGCATGGGGCTCACAGGCCTGGCACCCTCCCTTCAATGTACATGTAGGCCCATTTTCTGGGAAGCAGCCTCAGCAGTGGCTGACTCCCGGTGACTCTGGAACCCCTGCCAGAGTGCTGGATGCAGCATATGTCCACAATACTCAATTTGAGGCATTACTGATTTGTCTGCTGCTGCCTGGTGGACTAACATGCAGCAACCTTTGCCTAGAAAAACTATATGCATTGAATATGTGCCAGATGAGCCATCAGATTACCTGAGCCTGAGGCCATGCAAAAGAGCACATGCTGCTCCCTGAGGGCACAGCATGCCAAGCTATAAGGAAGGACATCCAAATTGCATATCTTCTGCCTCATGAACAGTGCTGCCTGCTTTAATGTGTGTGTCATATTATCCTGATCGCCACTGACCGCAATGCAGCTCAGGGGCTGCACTTACCTGCACACGGAAGGTAGGATAGGGAGAGAAAAGTGGCATTGAGCTGTCGTTACTAATCGGAACATCACCATATGCACACAGCAACACGATACATGGGATAGCCTTGGAGGGCTATGTCTCAACTTTCCACTTTATGAAAACCCTGTAATGTATTGAAAATGCATTGGGTGAGCCATCGTATTATGTGAGCCTTACACCATACCAATGAGCACACACTGCTGCTGGAGGACACAGCATGCCAGGTTATGAGGCAGGAATTACAAATCCCATATGCTCTGCCTTATGAACAGTGATGCCTTCATTAACAACAACAAACTTCAAGTCATAGAGAACAACGCACTTCGAGCCACCCTCACTAAAAATTCCCCGGTGAGAGCACATATCAGAGGCCAAAAGAAATGTACACTGACTCCCAATACGCAAGCGCATCACCTTCAAAATATAGTTTACCACTCAAAAATGCCTATCTAACTCTGCCACCCATACCTTTCACAAAAATTCCAAAAACCTCAATTTTAAAGACTGACTCGTTCCACATACGCTCACTGTCTTATAACACCAAGCTTTAGACTAAGTAGAGCAGGCAGGAGGACAAGTTTCCTGGTCATCGCTGTGAAGCACTTGAACTCTCTATCACTGACTTTGGGATCTGAGCAATCATATTGGACTTTTCATAAACATCTAAAGACACTGCTCTTCACCTAGGGGACCTCCACCTGCTGTTCACTGCTACCCTTATCTGTTTCGAACTGCCTAACTCCGGTCCTGTAACCTACCTACCTTGCAACCAGCGTCTTGATGCCCACGGGCTTAGAGCACTTTATAAATGTAAAAATAAATAAATAGACTGACTGTGATATTATTATGATCATCACAGACTGCAATGCAGCTCAGGGGACACACCTACCTGCACCTGGAAGGTAAGACATGGAAAGAAAGATGGCATTGAGCTGCCACTTCCAACCAGATCATCACTATTTGCATACAGTGACAAGATACATGTAATAGACTGCAAACACTCACACCACTGATCTAATATTCGCACAAAGGCCCATGATGCACAGAGAGACAATGGATATCCCGATACAACTACAGACCATCCTGGCCGAAATGAAGAACATCGGACAGTGCACGCAAGAAAGACATGGCACGCTCCAGGATATAATGAAAGAAATTAAGGCTATTAATAGACACCTCAACCTCCAAGCCGAACAGTCCACAGATACTGAAGATAACCATGAAACTACCACGACAGATGTCGACGCAATCATTAGGGATTTCCAATGCCTCAGTGCCAAGGGTGAAGACCAGGAAAACTGTTCACGTCGAAACAATCTGTGTCTGATTGGGATTCCTGAGAACCTGGAAGGCACTGACAATGAAAACTACCTGCATGACTTCTTTTGAGATTAACTAAACCTGGCTGAACCACGAAGTCTTACCATCAAGCGTGCTCAACGTGCACCTATTCCCAAACCATAAGCCGCAATTTTCAAACTTCACCGTCACAATTTTCAACATACAGTGACTATCCGGAAAGCATATCATGTCATGGGCACCATACAAAGAGACTAAGCAATGGTTCAGATCTTTAATGACTATTCCATGGAAGTTTGGAAACGCAGGAGGGGCTTCAATCTGATATTTAATGCGTTGACCATAGCCATTACCTCAAGTGCCCGGCAATCTGGAACATTCAAATAGACTGACAATGGCATTCCTTTGATGATCCCAGGGAGGCATGGAAATTCTTAATGTGATTTGGTTACCTTGGATGCTATTCCGAAAGAGCAGAAACACCTCACTCTTCAAACTGTCGGACTACTAGCCCAAACGGCTTGCACCATGCATATTCTCTGGAAAAGGGGTGGCCGGTGCCCAAAGGGACATGAGCGAGATAAAGGGAAAGAGGGTTAACCCACAACTTGACACTTTCCATGAGCACCCCATACAGCGATCTATTGTTTTTTGTAACCTACATACATTGGCTACTGGGAGATACTAATTGCCTCTATTATAATTGTTATTGTTGTTCTTGCCTTTTGTATGCCTAACTGGCTCTGCTAACTAGAAAAGACCTGTATTGACACTAGACAAAGATGCAACATTGATACAAGGAAATCTCGTGGAGACAAACCTTCACAGCATGCTTCTTCCTTGAAAAAAACAATGATCGAGCACCCACAACAGTGGACAGAACATTGCCCATGCCCCATCTTATGCCCCTAATGTTTGACCCCGGCATGGGGTGGAATGACTGCCCTGGGCTAGTGATGGGCCTTTCTTTGATCCGTCCGATACTCGCAGCACTTTCCCCTTTGAAGGTATATTGGGACACTGTTTGTAGGACCCAACATTGCCATTATTGGGTTGCTGCCCATTGTTGCTATTCTTGTCTTTATTTCTTGTTTTTTGGAAATTGTTTTTATTGCTTTTATTATTATTATTATAGTATTTATTGAACATGGACCTAGCTTCGAGAAGCAATGGAGCGCTTTGCAGAGGTATTCAGCAATACAGATACATAACGGAGCACTTTACAAAGGTATACAACAGTATAGATGCATAATGGAGCGGTTTCAGGTGAACAGAACATATATACAGTGGGGGATAGGATACAAAGGGGCACAGAGGAGGGTATTGCTTGTGCAGTAAATGCGGGCTGGTTTATATCTCACAACTACCAATTGCTTTTTGTCTCCCTCGGCTCACTTTTCTTTTCTATGGCAGAGCTGGGAATTCAAATGCCACCATGCTTTGTGTGAAAATGTATGTGATGTGATATTTACTGCTGCCCTACCATGATTACTATGTAGGATATGGAGTTGTACCTATGGTTGCATACCGATGTGCTACTGCTGCCTCACAGCCCTGCTGCAAGGATGTGCTATTTATTGTGGAGTAATGGTGTCACTTAACTGCATTACCCTTAATATTCAGGGGTTGGGTCACCCTATCCAACGATGCCGGCTTCTTAACTATGTCACAAACCTAGACAGCGATGTTTTATTCCTACAGGAAATGCACTTGAAAGCAACAGAATCTGCTAAGCTGGGTAGAGGCTGAGTCGGAGTGACAATTCAATCCCCATTTCACGGGAAAAGTGGTGTATCCATCCTTGTGCAAAAGCGGGTTCCCCTCACTTTTTAAGACACCAAAACAGTCAAAGTGGGTAGATGTGCTATGATTCATGGCACTGTATATCAGCAACATATCACTCTCTTGAATATATACACTCTTACCATGGATACTGCATGCTTCTTTACTCATTCATTGGCCAACTGTGCCCCTTTCTTAGGACATCTGATGCTAATCGATGGTTATCTCATTGTTGTCTTCGATCCAGAGATGGAAAGACTATACCACAACCATCTAAAAAAGCACAGACACTCCTCTCACTGATGACTGAGCTCTGATTGGTTGATGCTTGGCGCCATGTACATAACAGGAAAATGGACTATACATTTTTCTCACATCATCACCGAAGCTACTCCCGGCTAGGCTATTGGCTCCTTTCCTGCAATATCATGCATATGGTTAAGAACTGTACTATTCTACCTATAACACTTTCCAACCACGCACCTGTCTTCTCACAGCTTACACTGTCAGAAGAACTACAATGCACCCCATCCTGGTGCCTCCACCTGATGGCTCGTAGCCACCCCAACTTTGTACAACACCTGACAGATAATGCAGAAGGGTTTTGGCAAGACAACCTCTGGGACGAATTTCCTTTTCCCATATGTTGGGATTCATTTAAATCATATTTACAGGAATAATGGATTTCACGGTGGTCATTCAAACTGCGCTCCTGGAAATTGCAGGAAAAAACGCTCAGTGAAAGGCTGTTAGTAGATGAGCACAAAGTATCACATGATCTGACCGGCTATGCCCAAATTGTTCGCACAAGATCCGAACTTACACAGATATCTATGACGAGTGCTCAGAAAGTGTTCAGTTAATCGGCCCATACACTATAAACTGAAGGGGACCGGCCGCTCCTTCTCCTGGTGCTGGCGCTGGCGCTACATGGGAAGCAGCGTGCACAGATTATTGACACCATTCAGGATAGTGCAGGGAATTCATTGGACGGCTATATATAGAGCTCCATATGCCCACCACCAGATAGGGATATGGGATTAGTGCATGATTCCTTGCATTTGCTGCTTCTTCCAACTGTGCCCTCAGAGGAGTTGGACGTTCTTAATGCGCCAATCCCTGATGCGATTAGGGGGCTAGCTTCCAGGAAGGCATCTGAACCTGATGGCCTACCAATAGGCATTTATAATTGGGTTGAGTGATACCACCATTGCCCCCAAATTGGGACAAATGTTTAAAGAGGCGACTGAAGCCGGACACCTCCCTAAAACTTTGCTCACAGCAAGTATTGTGGTATTTGGCAAGAAGGGACACGACCCAACGCAATACAGTGCGTATCGGCGATATAATTAATAAACGCAGATGCAAAAATCTTAGCAAAGTGCCTTGCAAAGCTTATGCCAACTCTGATACACCGGGACCAGACTGGTTTCATACTGCACCGCCACTCCTCCAATTACTTCTGGAGGCTACTACACATAATTGAGAGTCCATCCGACACAGATGATGTAATCCTGTCCCGGGATGCTAAGAAGGCTTTCGACAGAGTACGGTGGGACTATATGTTTTTTGGTTTCTCAAGACAAATTCTACAAATGATCCTCCTTCTCTACGACACACCCCACACCACTCTTGTCACTAATAGTCATACCTCCAAGCCTTTCCCATTGCGCACTTGCACATGACAGGGCTGTCCTTTGTCGCCTCTATTGGATGAGCTTGCAATCGAGCCTTTGCCTATGAAACTGGATCTGACACGGAATTTGTAAATGGGGATGCGGAGCATAGAGTCTCTCACTACGCCAATGATATCTTGCTTTATATCAGCAAATACACATACTCCCTGCCCAGAATACAAACAATATTATTGGACTACGGACCAGTCGCAGGCTATTGTGTTAACTGTTATAAAGTGAAGATTATGCATTTACGATCGGATATACCCTGGGACCACGGCCGAGATGCACCTTTTAGGCTCCAGTGCCAACACATTAAATACCTAGGAATCAATATAAACACACGCCGTTCTGATCTAGTTGACTGAACTACCCCCCAATACTGCAGAAAATAAAATCATACCTTGAAAGATGGCACGCAATATTGCTCTCATTACCAGAAAGATGAATGCAATAAAAATTAATTTCATACCTAAACTTATTTATCTAGCCACTATGATTTTCATGCCCCCTTCAAAATGTGTGTATGATGACTTAGATAGGTCGGTAGCAAAATGTTTCTGGCGAGGCAAGAAAGCATGACTAAACAGATCTATCCTCAGGCCTCTAAGGTTAAAGGTGGATTGGCCTCCCGTCTTGGAGAGCCTACTACCTGGCAGTGCAGATTTCCTGAGCTAGACGCTGGCTGAACTCTAACAATACGACTAGTTGGAGATCCATTGAACTACAGGTATTAAGCCCATTTACACCACAGGAATTTCTGACTATTCTGCCTAGACGACTCCCAAGTCTGATTAATACTCGCCCCATCATAAGACCCACCGTGGCACAATGGCATTGAATACACGCACTGACAGGTCAAACATCCACAAACTTCTGCCCTGGATCAGCTTGAAAGGCCTATCATCCTTTGGCCCTCCCGCACAGATACATAGCCGACACACTACTGCCTGGGGTGACTTAAGAATTATGGACCTGTGCGACGTTCTGACAACTCCACCATTCTCTGCTGCCAGGGGTATACTGGGCCTCACTTTCCAAGACTGACTGATATACTTGACCAAGCAATCGGTCATATCTAAATTTACCACGGAGGAGTCTAGGGTCAAGAAACCTGATATGATATGATTTGATAAATCATTTATAACGCACCTGTACACAAGTGTTTCTAGGCGCGACAAGACAAGGAAGGGGAAGGCAAGGGTAACAAAAAAACATTCTTACTATTCCTTGTGTCATTCAGATCATGCAAGGGGAAGGGAGAGGAGAAGTGCCAGGGGGAGGGAAAGGGAGAGTGCAAAGCAGAGCTCAAGTAAATGCCACCGGGTGGCCGGCTCTAATTAAGTGCAAGGAGGCAGGGGACTGTAGGGTTGCATATTAAGTTTGTGGTGAACAGTAGGCCCGGAGGCAGTGCATGGGGCTACTAGTCGTGGAGGACCCTGGTCCCCATAAGGTTCAGATGGAGGCCAGGTAACAAGTTAGTGCAGAATATGGGAACTTCAGTAGGGGAGAGAGAGAGAGAAAGCAGAAGCAAAAAGGAAGGTCTAGAGTTGCTTCTAGAACCTGAGGTGGTCCTGTACAAGTTTGAGAGAGGCAGGGAAGCTGTTCCAGAGGAGACACCAGCCAAGGAGAGAGATATACCCCCCACTCTCTGCCTGGAGAAGCGTCTGACCCTCAGAGAGTTGGAGGTGGATGAGCTGAGGGCTCAAGAAGGGAAGTGCTTACGAAGAGAGAGTTGGGTGTGGTGTGGTCCCCGGCCCCAGAAAGCCTTCTGGACAATGCAGAGGGTCTTGAACCTAATCTTTGCAGCCTTTGGGAGCCAGTGGAGAGATTTCAGGGCTGGAGAGATACAATCCATGGCCTTGAGGCCAAGGACAACTCTTGCAGCCATCATTATGCTGCAGCTATCCTCTTGGGAGGATAGCTCTGGGGCAATGTGTTCGCCTTGGAAGCAAGATGACACGGACCAACATGGGTTTGATCCCCAGGTCCGAGCTTAGAAACGTCTGGGTATTAAGCATGTTATAAATAACTTATCAGATCATATGCCAGACATAATATGGGTGAGATGACTTTAAGTTTGCCAGACTTCGGACATTTTATAACTTCTATACACCACATAATCTAAAAAGCATTGTGACATTGGCAGAGATTTGGGCTGATGACTTTAGCACATACCTCTGCGCCGAGGACATATATGATACCTTTGATGCAATTAAGAATGTGTCCTATAGTGTAAAGCACAGGGAAATGCAATGCAAGATTATACAAAGAGCATACTACACAACATCTAAATGACTGTCACTACCCTCGTCCAAAACCCCCTCTGGCAAACCCATTGGCCAGGTGGAGTCAGGACTCGGGCCTCTAGAGCCTGGCATCCTCTTCAAAAGCCCTCATGGGGCCAGTCCTGGCGCCTATGGCGCCAGGCTCATACACCATGAAAAGCAATGTGCTTGGAAACTACTTTATTGTATTGTCAGCCAACATGGAGGCATCCACATAGCTTGGTTTGTAAGAATCAAGCTATGCGGTCTAGCGTTTTGGGTGTGGTAGCCTAGGGACTACTTTAACTGGACTATTTTGTTGGGGCTATTTAAACCACACCCGAGCAAGACAACAGGCTTCGTGTTACTTTGCAGCTTGCAACGTGACGCTCAGCATGTCCAGCTATTCCCTCGAACCTCGGAGAAGCAGACCTGCAAGGAGACAAAAGGAACATCATTAGCAGCAGCATCTTACCTGCAGTCTTCATCTTTAAACACTTGCAGCTACTGAGAACAGCTTCCTCGAATCTGCACGCCTCCCGGACAGAACAACCTGAAAGAGGAAGATAGAGGCAACATTAAAGAAAGCAGTAGAGACATTTACAAATTATGAACTGCTCAAAAGGCTTACCTGGCTGGTCGCCTCTCGGCTGGCACCACTCCGGACATTCCACTCACGCTGAAGAACACCGCAACCTACAAGGAAGGAAAACACAGGTTAGCAAAGGCAAGACTTCGCAGAGCTGCGCATAACGCTTACTTACCGCATCATAGCACTCTTAATGTGCCATCATTTACCAGCGGGGCTCAACCAAGCCAGTTTGCCGTGCTGAAGCTCCGCAAACCTAATGGAGAAAAAAGAGACATTTTAAACAAAGAAAGGCATGCAGGACAGCAACAAAACTAAAGAACAGCAATAAGACCTACCTGAACAATATCAAACAGGCCGGCGTCAGTGAAGTAACTGGACCGCACTCGCCCATGTAAGACAACGCGCCCCTGCAAAGAAGGCAGGACGGAGAGCACGTCTAATTCTACCACAAGGTAAGGAGAGGGTGACAGAGGGACTGAAATCATACGGGGGTGGAGGGAGGATACTTACCCCAGTCGGTCAGTCTTGAACACAGTCCTCCTGTATTTTCAGGCAGAACCTTCCCCGCAGACCACATCAGGGCAAAGCTGAGAAGCATACCAGCAAGTAACCCGGCTGGGTGGCGTCCCTGTGGATACCAGGTGAGTGTAACAGAATGCAAAGCCTACCATAACAAATCCACCTGGGCGCCATGGAGACATCAGAAATGGACCAATTGGCCCAATTACTAGGAGAGCTTCGTGTTGAGGTTCATTCTGCCCGACAAGAGACTAATGCCCTCCGGAGAGACCTAACAGTGACCAAAGAATACACTGAAGAGATTACCAGGCAATACTTGCAATCACAGGCAGGACAGACACCTCTACCTGGAAGCAATCCAACAATGCAAAACCCCGCCATACCACCCACTCCGGTACAGATCACGTTACCTGGAAAAGTGCCCATGGCACCACCAGAAAGGTTCTCAGGTGACCCACGGAAGCATGCGGCATTCATCAATCAGTACCGCCTTCATTTTCTTTGTAGGCCTGGAGCATTTCCAAATGACCAAGCTCAGGTAGCTTTTGTCTTATCATACCTGAGTGGCAGTGCAGCAGATTGGTTGGTGCCGTTGGTAACCCATGACGATCCTCTATCACATGACTTTGGGGGATTCCAGAGAGAAATGGAAAAACTTTTTGCTCGCCATACCCAGGAACAAACAGTAGACAATGAACTCTTGTCTCTCTGACAGGGGAATCAGGACTTGTTAACGTACATTGCTACCTTCAACAGACTGGTTGCCGAAGCTAGGTGGCCAGAAAACAAAAGAACCACGTTATTCCATCGAGGTTTATGAGGCGAATTAAAGGATGTCTTAGCCCAGGTGGTTGATCCACCCAGAGACTGTGCAGAATTCATAAATCTGGTCGTGCAGCTAGACCACCGGTTGCAGGACCGAAAGGCAGACCGGTCTAAGACAGACCCTCGGACCGTGTTTGTTCGACCAAGGGAAAACACACCCCGTGTACCTGAAAATGCTGTAGAACCCATGCAGATTGGAGGGATACGGCCTCCATTAACAAAACAAGAGCGGGACAAAAGAAGACAACAACAGCTTTGTTTGTATTGTGGGAAACCAGGACATGTCCTGAAGGACTGTTTAGTAAAACCCCCAAGAAGAACAGTCAGGGCCACAGAGAAGGATGAAGCTAAGGAATCAGAAAACTACCAAGCTCGACAAACTTAGAGGTCAGTTTGTCGAGTGAAAAGAAAGAGTTGCTGACCTCGCACTTTGCAATACCATTGATCTTAATTAACCACCAACAGTCGTCAATAACTGGCAGCAGAGATGGGGCTTCCTTTGTGTTCTAAGCCAACTATGGACAAGGTAACCACTGTGGATGGGACAGAAATCGCTTCCGGACCAGTAACCCAGTGCACAGCCAGGGTAACCTTGCTGTGCCAGGACGGACATCGGAGTCTATTTCATTTGATCTCATCAAGGCACCTCAGTTCAGTCTAATACTAGGGATGCCATGGTTGGTTGCTCACAACCCTTTGATAGACTGGGGGGCACGAAAATTAACCTTCCCCGGTGACTGCTCCCCTGCCTGCTATTACCAAGAGGAGAAACCCGAAGTCTGTATCCCCATGACTCCCGGAGCGACAGTATCAACCCTGGGAGCAGCTAATACCTTGCCAAGTGAATACCATGATTTCCAGGATGTTTTCTGAAAGGACCAAGCCAATACATTGCCGCCGCACAGGCCCTATGACTGTCAGATCGACCTTGTTCCTGGTGCACAAATCCCTTGCGGCAGGATCTACGCTCTCACAGAACCAGAAAACCTTCCTTTGAAATCCTATTTAGACCAGTACCTTGCAAACAGATTTATCCGTCCTTCGAAGTCCCCCGCAGCCAGAATTTCTTGGTTTTATCCTTACTCCAGGAGGCATCAGAATGGACATGCACAAGGTAGATGCCATTCTGAAATGGCCTTCACCGACATCTCTGAAAGGGGTACGAAGCATGCTGGGTTTTGCGAACTTCGACCGCCGGTTCATCCCAGACTTCTCTCAGGTTGTGCACCCAATCACAGTACTATTACGAAAAAACAATAAAAAGTTTGCTAGGACCGAAGAAGCAGAAGAAGCCTTTCAGGAACTTAAACAAAGGTTTACCTCTGCTCCAATCCTGCGACATCCTCGTCCAGACCTCCCTTATGTCATTGAAACTGATGCGCCGAGTCTCGCAATGGGGGCTGTCCTTTCACAGAGAGACCCGGAAACCGGCCAGCTACATCCTGTGGCCTTCTGGTTGAAAAAGTTCTCAACTTCAGAGATTAATTATGCCATCACGGACAAGGAACTCCTGGCTATCAAATCCACCTTTAAAGCCTGGAGGCACTACCTTCTGGGGGCCAGACAAACCATTACAGTCATCACAGACCACCGAAACCTGCAATGAATCAAAACAGCCAAGGCCCAGTCCTCGCGCCAATTACGGTGGGCCCTTTTCGTTGCCGAATATGATTATGTAATCACATTTCAACCAGGAGTCAGAAACGGAAAGGTGGATGCCTTATCTCGCATGGGCATAGATGAAATAGTATATACAACTCCAGACCCAGTACCTATTATACCTGAAGACAAAATCTTGGGTATCACGACAGCCTTAACACAAGCAGACATACGAAAAGAAATCCACTGGAGAATGAATCCTGATGCCTACCTCACATGGCAAACTCAAGGAGAACAATATACCATCAAGGACCATCTACCCTTTTTTAGGGATCGCCTATATGTACCCAAGAAGGAATTACAACAGCATATTATTTCAAACTATCACGATTCACTGATCGAAGGGCATCCTGGGATCGCCAAAACTCTAGCTAAGGTGAAAGAGAACTTTTGGTGGCCTACCTGGCGTAAGGACATCATTCAGTTTATTCAGTCCAGCGGTGTCTGTCTGCGCACAAAATAAATCACAGAAACAAAAACCATCTAGTCTCCTACAACCATTGGACATGCCTCCAGTTCCATGGGACACTCTTTCCCTTGACTTCATCACTGATCTACCTCCAAGCCAAGGGTTCAACACCATCCTTGTAGTTGTGGACTTATTCTCGAAGATGGCCCATTTTATTCCTCTCAAAGGCCTCCCAGACACAGCCACTTTAGCAAATGTGTTCCTGGAGGGCGTGGTTAAGCTACATGGCTTCCCTTCGGTTCTGGTCTCTGATCGAGGCAACCAGTTTGTTTCCAACTTCTGGAAAAAATGTTGTGCAATGGCGCAGATTGACGTTCGGCTATCTACCAGTCACTATCCCCAAACGGACGGCCAAACCGAGAGAACCAATCAGACACTCGAGCAATATTTACGGTGCATGCTGCACCACGAACAAAGGAATTGGAAAGACCTACTATGGAAAGCCGAAAATGCATATAACAATTCTTTGCATTCAAGCACGGGACAAACACCCTTCTATACCCTTTATGGCAGACATCCACGTACCTCTGAACTAGACCTTCCAGCCAGGTTGGAAATGCCAGCGGTAAAGACTACACACAACCATTACTCAGGCTTTCAAAAGGGCAAAGGAAAAAGGAACACCTTATTCATGCCAAAGAAAAACAAAATAGATTCGCCGACCAACACCAGAAAAAGGCCCCTGATTATCAAGTAGGAGACAAAGTTTCATTCACTGCTAAATGCGTATCCGTCAAGGGAACCTGGACCTTTCATCCCAGATTCTTAGCACCCTATACCATTAAGGCAATTATCAACCCAGCAGCCGTGAAACTGGATTTACCACCTAATCTACACATCCACCCGGTATTCCATGTGTCCCTCCTGAAATCAATGAAACCCGGCACACAGATTGGGACACCACCTAAGCCCATACTTGTTGACGGAGAACCAGAATTCGAAGTCAAAGATATCTTGGACTCTAAATACTCTAGGACCAAGATATATTATCTCGTCGATTGGAAAGGATTTGGACCACAAGATAGATCCTGGGAGCCCAGTGAAAATATCCACGCACCACGTCTAATCAGGAAATTCCATCGGAACTTCCCAACCAAACCTGCGCCAGACAGAAGGAACACCATGGGAGGGGCCTTAGAGGGGAGTGCTGTCACGACCCTCGCCCAAAACCCCCTCTGGCAAACCCATTGGCCAGGTGGAGTCAGGACTCGGGCCTCTAGAGCCTGGCATCCTCTTCAAAAGCCATCACGGGGCCAGTCCTGGCGCATATGGCGCCAGGCACATACACCATGAAAAACAATGTGCTTGGGAACTACTTTATTGAATTGTCAGCCAACATGGAGGCATCCATATAGCTTGGTTTCTAAGAACCAAGCTATGCGGCCTAGTGTTTTGGGTGTGGTAGCCTAGGGACTACTTTACCTGGACTATTTTGTTGGGGCTATTTAAACCACACCGAGCAAGACAACACGCTTCGTGTTACTTTGCAGATTGCAACATGACGCTCACCGTGTCCAGCTATTCCCTCGAACCTCGGAGAAGCAGACCTGCAAGGAGACAAAAGGAACATCATTAGCAGCAGCATCTTACCTGCAGTCTTCATCTTTAAACACTCGCAGCTACTGAGAACAGCTTCCTTAAATCTGCACGCCTCCCGGACAGAATGACCTGAAAGAGGAAGATAGAGGCAACATTAAAGAAAGCAGTAGAGACATTTACATATTACGAACTGCTCAAAAGGCTTACCTGGCTGGTCGCCTCTCGGCTGGCACCACTCCGGACATTCCACTCGCGCTGAAGAACACTGCGACCTACAAGGAAGAAAAACACAGGTTAGCGAAGGCTAGACTTCGCAGTGCTGCACATAGCGCTTACTTACCGCATCATAGCGCTCTTAATGCGCCATCATTTATCAGTGGGGCTCAACCAAGCCAGCTCGCCGCGCTGAAGCTCCGCATACCTAAGGGAGAAAAAAGAGACATTTTAAACAAAGAAAGGCATGCAGGATAGCAACAAAACTAAAGAACAGCAATAAGACCTACCTGAACAATATCAAACGGGCCGGCGTCAGTGAAGTAACTGGACCGCACTCACCCATGAAAGACAACACGCACCTGCAAAGAAGGCAGGATGGAGAGCACGCCTAAATCTACCACAAAGTGAGGAGAGGGCGCCAGAGGGACTGAAATCATACGGGGGTGGAGGGAGGATACTTACCCCAGTCGGTCAGTCTTGAACACAGTCCTCCTGTATTTTCAGGCAGAACCTTCCTCACAGACCATATCAGGGCAAAGCTGAGAAGCATACCAGCGAGTAACCCTGCTGGGTGGCGTCCCTGTGGATACCAGGTGAGTGTAACAATGACATTATATGGACTTATCTCATTCACTTAATTGCTGGAGTCAATGCCGGGTGGGGAGCTCCTCTGGCCACAATTTTTCAACCTGCTCAGTGATACAAACATTTTGGGGTTTTGGGTTACATTGCCTATCAAAAATCAGAAACTGTACATGACACCAATGGCAGTGATTTCTGGCCTTAATAGTGATGAATGGCATGAGGACTCATTAACGCACAAATTCATACATGTTGCGCTATTTTCTGCACAGAAGGCTATTTTGTTGGGATGGAAATCGGTGGCTGCACCAAATAAACAGAAATGGTTGGGCAGAACCTGACACTATATAAAAAATGATGTCTGTAGCTCACGCTGACAAATTTAGGGACTTAATGGTGGCCTTTCTTTCAGCACTATGGATCTCCTATACCTTTTTACATATCCCTGTGGAGCGTGTGACATACAATACACTAATACACTATAATTATATAGCAAAGGGTCACAGTTGCTCACAAATGAGGGGAATGATACTTTATATACCGACTGCCTGCTTGTTGCGATGTTGTCTTTGTTATTGACACTTGCACAGTTGAGGGGAGGCAATGTTGGGGGGGTGCACTCACATGGATATCCACCATCATACACATAGGATTTGTTCAAGCATCTCAATAAAAAGAATACATTCAAAGTTACAATTGGAAATATATTATTAATTATCATTTCTTGACCATTTGCTTGATTACGAAATTGACTAGAGATCTTGATTTGGCAGAAAATTCAGATCATATGAATACACAATTGATATATTAAAAAGTATGACGTGCAACATTTCAATATTTTAATGACTATTATGCACACAATGGTAGAAACATAAAGGATATCTGTGATTTCAGAATATTCTTAAAAATCTCAAATTGCCTTTTTTGACAATATCCATTTGTAGAGAACTATAGCTGACACATCACCTGATGACACAGACATTAAATGAGCCAAAGTTGGTATGAGAAAGTGAAGGTCTCTAAACCACTGTCCATCCAATCCAAAACACTGTGTAAAATGATGCTGCATGGGTGCAATATGCTGGGTACTTAAGCTCAACCACATATGAAGAACGGACAGTTTTGGGAAAACAGATGAGCAAGGGAGGCTGCCCGACAGGAGAGAAACAGATTTTAATTCCACCTAGATGTAGCAGATGGGAACATGTCTTTCCTTATATAGATTGGACTAAAAGCTTAGACTTTTTCCAAAGTGGAATCATTTACCTGAGAGGAATTTTGAAGCAGGTTCTCTGAGGTAAGTGAGAACCCTTTGTCTTGGAGAGCATTCTGGGGCCAGTCAGTATTCATAAATGTCTTGGCCTAAAAAGTAAATAACCAAGCCCCAGATTATTCAGACATGTTCCGTGAAAATTAAATAAATTCCAGATATCAGTTAAAAGTATTTTTGAAGCCCTGTTTAAAAGCTGTATTGCTGAAAGAGGGAATATAGTGCAAGATGTGTGTGCTTTGTGATTCATAATTAAAATGTAAACACAATCATCTTACATTGAAATGTTAAAAAGCCAGACCTTTGGTTGGTGAGATCGACTCCTAAATAAACCCAATGAAGAAGAGTGGTTTGAGGGTGAACCTGATTCATTGAAAATAGTAGGGGAGTTAGGCTCCACTGTCTTAGCATTTCAAAAGCAACAGCATTGCTGAGAAACACAATCATATAGTGTTCAACATCTTAGTTTACAATTAGCCCAAGAATTGGTGAACTGTATTGTGAAGTACATATACTACTCTGATGCCAAAATGTGTTACTGCTTCAGAGATAAGTAGATACATGTTTTTGTTTTTCAACTTTATTCTGAGATTCGCATTACCTTTTAATATCAAGGGAGATGTAGGCTTAAGACAGACATCATTCTATACCATAGACTGGTTGATGTAACTGTGAAAAAATCAATATTACTTTATGTGCCTACATTTTGAAGTATTTGAGTCCATAATCTAGAATAGTCATTCGTATTTCTACTTCTATGTATGAATGTTTGCGCGAAGATGCAGGATAGACTGTATATTTCCTGTAAATGAACATTTTAAAGAGACAAAAGTAGGCATTTATTTTCAATGTAGTGTTTTAAAGATCACTTCCCAGGTATTGGAATATAGGGGACCATCTGCATTTCCTTGATTTATTCTTCTTAATGAAACAAAATATTATGATTGAAAAAAACTATTTTTTGTCCCAGATTATTGGTTAGGATTGTTGTGTGGGAGCATCAGATCAAGGATATATCCCTGCAACAAAGAGCCAACCAGAGCCGTAAAGATACATACCATAGTTATATCTCATTACACAACACTAGCAGCAGATTTAGCTTCACACAGTACACATAGCATCTGTCTATGGCCTATTGCTAACATTGCTGTGAAAGTATGTTGTGTACCCTTTTGGCAAAAGGTGAGTAGGTGTTCCCTGATTTTGGCACTCATACACTCTACTGTAGTCTGGACTAGGGTTTATTTTTGTATTAGTTTGACCTGGTTCTGTTTTGTCTTCTCTTATCCGGGCCATAGGGTTGGGGAGAGGCAGAGCGATGTTCTGCAATACCTCTGAGAGGAAAACCCCCAAAAGAGACAGAGCCACTTGGAAGTATGACCTTCTATATTCCCCTCTACAAGCCTTTGCCCCGGGCTCCAGTAGCCCCTCCTTTTACTCCCTCATCCCTTCTGGCCAGTCCTTCTTCCGCCTCCCTTAAGGTCGTCCTTTGTTTAAGGAGGACTGACCTTATTCACTCCACAACATCTCCCCCCTGCTTATCATCTTTGTGGTATGACTGTTCCCTCTGTTTTCTGGTGGTCTTCTGGGTATTCTTTGTGCTCTTTTCTTTGCTACCCATCCCCCATCTTCTATTCTGCCCTTACCCTTATCTCTCGCTTTAAGATCATCCTCTGGGTCTTCCTCGGCTCTTTCCTCCAGCTCTTTCTCCCTTGAACTCTTCATATTCCCTGCCCTTTGTTTCTCTCCTTCTTTGTTATACTGGAGCTGGGGTCTCTTTTCATCTTCTAGTCTTTGGCCCAATCCCTGAACTCCTTCTGACCTCCCGTATTCCATCAAGTCTGCTTGTAACAAACTTGTGCCCCCCTGTAGCCAGGGGCTTCTTTTCCCTTTGAATGGACCCTTAGTGCAGAGCACTGGTGTGTGCCACTACCATGTAATTTTGTTTCTAGTGCTATGCAGATGTTCCTCCTTCATCATGATGGCATTGGTCATTTCTTTAATTTCATTCTTCTTACCCTTTGGTAGATTCTTATTTCTCTCCTTCTGTTGTTCTCCCAAGTCCTTCACTCCATCTCCTTCATACTGGGCCAGAGATGTTCTTGTTTCCTTTGTATAGTTATGTTACCTTGATGTCTTCAGCTCATCCTTTGCTTTGTCCACTGGTGATAATCCCACCTTACGCACTTCTTCTGCCTTATTCACCTCACCAATTCCTTTATGTATCCTTCTCTTCTGCCGTCACATTGTCTCTTTGTGACCCATCCTTTCTGCTACGTTCTGCAAAAAGGAGGACTGACCTTATTCACTCCAAGTCAGTGTCCTTCCCAAGTTTACTCTCGATTTTTGGGTGAAATGTAGGTTTACTAATGTTTCCCTTTCAACAAATTGGAGTTTACCTCTCTGCCTCCCTTTAACAGAAAACCATCTGCCTCTTATAGAAGTAACATTGGAAGACATAGTATATGAAAAGAGGTGTCTAGCATTGGCTTATGAGAGGTCGACCCTCAAGAAATCCACTAGAACCACAAGCTTCAGCTAATATGACCTTTAATGTATCCCACCTATGGAAATGAGTGTGTGTGGGTGCTGAAGGATATAACGCCCTCAGTGGCCTGGGGCATCAGACCCCTGCACCAACCTTTTATGACTCCAATGCTCCTAGCGCCCTGCCTTTTATAATGGCATTACAACAGGCAACAGTGGTTCAGAGTATAAGAGCACTTTTTGTTTGTGGTACAAAAAAGGATAATGAGTTCCCAATTTTGCCATCGTTTGCTGAATATATTTCCAGGAATGTAACCCCTATGCATTGCACTATATCTCATAGACAATTAAAGTACAACTTGGCTAATAGGGAACCAAGATGCACCTCACTGGGTTTTAGTTTGTCTGTGCTATGTGAGAGATGGTATGACCAGACGTGGGTCCCTTGCTCGCTGCGCCATTGGGAACCAAGCTGCACCTCACTGAGGAGGCCCAACAAGGCTGAAACATGCCTGGGGTTGCTTTTGTTTCGTGCAGAAAGGACCTGGTCTAGCAGTTCTGGCAGGGCTGCTCCAATTGGTGGCAGTACATGACTGATTTCTATATGGCTGGACCCCTTTTGCAATGGCACTGACGGGCTAAAAACCAGTGGTGTGGGAGGTCAATGCCAATGGTTCATATTAATCTAAAACTTTCCACCCATCGTTTTGTTTGGTTCAAATTGGTATGTTAATATTAGGTCACCCCAATTAACTCTTACTTTCTGGAGAGGCTGAAATGATCACCATGAATTGCTCAAGCTAATATGCATCATTAAGTGTGGTACACCACTCCAGCATCACCCATACCATGTTCAACCATCTTAGTAACTCTAAACCTCACACTTGGACTCAGAAGACACTCCCTGTATCAGGCTACACCCTCCCACAAATGATGAGTCAAGAATCCCAATTCCATAGCCCTAATCCGTATGATGCTGATACTTATGGTTTAGAAAAGAACTGTAGAAGGTGCGTGATACAGATTCTATCATTAAATACTCTTTGATAACCACAGAAGCAATAACGCCAGGCAGTTTAACAAACACGGTGGTCCTTACATCACATGAACTGACCTGTAGCTGACGCAGTGCTTGATCTGGAGCTTCACAAACCCGCGCTGGCTGCTCGGATCCAGCAAATGCTTTTCACAGCACTGTTTCTATTTTAATTCCTCCCTTGACATTTACATACAGAAAAACAGATGGAGCCACTCGGACTGATTAAAAAAAGTTGTATCTCCAATTGTTATTTATATCATATCAGTTGTACAAAAGTTTATGTAAAATCATAAAATAAATAAACACTTTGAGGTTCTTTGCTCTGCTTACCTAAGTAGGCGTTTTCCAAGCCGCTGTATAGGTGGCCGGCCAATCCAAAAGACAAAGTATTCCCATGGATCGCCTATTCACAAAATGCTTTCTGACTGAGCAAAGGCAAAAAGTCGGTGTAACCCTTCCTCAAACGTGATTCAAAAAGGGCATCTGTATTCTCCAGCATGGGGTCTGGCATGGATTCACATGCTCATCAATATTCCCCGTCGTCAGGCAGGGAATCCTCGGTAAAAGAAAAAACTGTTTCTCTTTCACTTACAAACTGTATTTCTCTATAGTATAGCGTCTATACCAATCACTAGACTCTGGGCATACTGCCCCTAGCCAATGACTGCCTTCTACCTAAACCCCTCCTCTGGCAGCCATCTTCAGATTTTTACAGCACGTCAAATGTTGGGAGTACTCGAGTTTTGCTCCGTGAGCTATTCTTCGTTGCGCTTTTTCGAGAAAAAGTCCTATTTTTGTCAAACAGAGCTTGTATGCTCTTCCTCTACATCGAATGACAAGAGGGGATCCATTTGTCTGTGAATTTCATCGCCCCTCAAGGGCAAGGATCATCGAGTTTTCGTCAAAAGATGCAGAAGGACATTGGGCCTACTCTGCACTCCGGGCCATGTCGGAGGAGAAGAAAGAGGGAAGCCCCCTTTTCAAGCTCTGTTCCATCTGCACACTGTGGAACATGCTTGTAGAGGACATACACATTCAGTGCCTCTACTGTCTCCACCTGGACCACCGAGAAGGAGATTGCGAGATCTGCCTTGGTTTCAGCAAGAGGACCATGAAAGATCGCCACAGTTGACTGGCGACGTGGCTCAGCGACAAGGCCTCTACCCCGTGCCCCAAGTAGGGGCATGCCTCACCCAGGACCAGCCAGACCAAGGAGCGGCCTTCTAAGTCCTTTGAGGGCACCCCATCCATGTGGGCCCAGGACAATGAGAAGCACTGCAGGTCAGTTTCCGTTGCGGTTGCTGCGTAAGCGGGTCCCACAATGGGCAGGGCGCAATCAACCTCACCATCTGCCTCCATATCCAGCCATCGATCCAGCTCCTCCACCTGGGCTATGGAGAGCACACCGGAAAAGAGGATGCCGGAGCTAAGCTCGAATATGACCCCTCAGGATGCAAAAAAGGGAAGGGGCAAGAAATCTTCAGGACGAGTCATACTCCAAGGAACTGATGTTTCATCCTCAGGTGAGGAGGACCAGGAGTCCATATACATGATCCATGAGGACATAGGGGACGATGACTACGTAAACGCAGCAAGGGGCAACAGCAGAAACGGGGATGACAACGGAAATGCTGGGGGCTGGGCCTAGAAGGCCTTCCAAACCAACTCCCCTGTGTGTATCGCTGGACATACTCTCGACCCTGCACACGTTGGTGTCGGATATTCAGACGAGGATGCCCCCACCCAGTGGCCCCGGCAACCCCGTTGGCCCCAGATCAAACTCTGCAGAAAAAGAGGAAGTGCCACCCAGCACTGCATCATCAACCTCTGCACCCCGCTCCTTCCCCCGAGGGACCAGGACATGGGGGTGGACACAGTGACAACGACAGATGATGACAACATCGTCACGACGGGTAGCTCACCACAGCCGAGGGCGTCCCCTCCTGATGAGGTGGGGTTGTTTTATGCCATGGTCACCAGAGCGTCCAAGCTCTTCCAGCTGACACCTAAATAGACCAAAATGGAGGGCTTCCTCTACCTGAGGCATGAGGCAAAGAGGAAGACCATCATGGCGGTACCCCTCGTAGATGACATTTGGGAGGAAGGCCTGGCCCTGATGAAGAACCCGGCCACGTGGGATAGGCTAGAGAAAAAATACTGGGTGCCGGAGTCTGCACCCAGGTGCCTACGGTCATAACCATATGTGGCTGTGAGGAAGAGATCATCTAACCCCTCGTCTTCATCCTCCGTACCTCTGGACAGCAAGAGGAAAAGTTGGACACCATGGGGAGAAGGATCATCTACTCTGCTGCGTCGCCAGTCAAGGCAGCCAACACACTGGCGATTCTGGCCAGGTATGACAGAGAACTCTGGTACAAACTGGCCCCGATTCTGGACTTCCTGCTTGACGACAATCAGGTAGAGGCAATCTCCCTCCTCCAGGAAGTGGAAGTGGCGTTGGACCATGCTATTACAGTGTTTCCGACAGAATGGGAACAGTGTCTGTCTCTGGCGTCGAGGCTGGCTGAAGGCCACCAACTTCCACCAGGAGGTCCAGACAGCATATCGACAAATGGTTTCATGGAGGCTCCTCGTCGTACCATCAACCCTACTGGTCCATGACCCAGGAGGCCAACAGTGCCATTCCAAGGCTTTCGGTGGAGGTGGCCAGTGTTGTTGTCACTGCCAAGGCAGGACGGAGGCACCGAAGCAGGACTGAACCAGCCAGGATGTTGGACCCCCCCACCCATGCACCCTTGTGGGAGGCCGGCCGGCGAGTTTCCTCAGCGAGTGGAAGAAGATCTCCACTGACAGTTGGGTGCTGGAAGCTCGTGCCAACGGACATACCCTGAAGGTTCAGCAAAGGTGTTGAAGGATCCATCCGGTGGCGCAGCACAAATAGCACACCCCACAGCTCCTGCAGGAGGTACGGACCATGCTCTGAAAGGGAGCACGACTCCGGGTGGGGATACTTCTTAGTAAAGAAAAGGACTGTGGGCTGGAGGCCCATTCTAGACCTGCGGCATCTCAACAAATACCTAAAGGCCCAAAAATTCAGGATGGTCACATTGCAGCATGTACTTAGCCAACTGGAGGAAGGATACTTCTTGACTTTGCTGGATCTGCAGGATGCATACTTCCATGTCCCCATCGACTGGAAGCATCAGAGGTCCCTATGCTACATGGTGCAAGAAAGACACTACCAATTCAAGGCCCTCCCCTTTGGCCTGAAGTCGGTGCCCAGGGTGTTTACGAAATGCCTGGCACCAGTGGCAGACCATCTCCGCTACCATACCTCGACGACTGGCTTATCCGGGCCAAGTTAAGGGAAGTGGCCATTGGACACACAGAAAGGACTGTTCAGCTGATGACGGATCTGGGATTCTTAATTGAAATCCTTAACAATCCTCAGAGGGTTGATCCTCTGTGACCGGCACCACATAGCGAAACGCTTCCACTTGTGCCCATCGCACTGAAGAGTCGATGATGCACTGGCCTTGGCAAGGACCTCCCTGCAATCGGCCCGGCAAATTCGCATCCTCCGAAATCTAGGGCTGCAGGAGCCAAGCCCTTGTTAATTGACTTCAATTCAGCAATCCCACTAAGTCAGTGCCTCGTCTGGGATGCCCAAGGGAAGCCCTTATTTATATATTTTTATGACAAGTTATAATCTGGATGATAAACCCTTATATAACGCCCCTCTCTTTGAATCCCCCTGACCTCACTGAGCCAAGAAGTAGGTTTGTTTTGCAATTTAAAAGTTTTATTGAGAAAGTAAACAATATATATATATCACACTTTTATGAATAAATTAATATTTGATAGCACACTTAGGCATATGACAGTGATCAACAATGGATGATGTTACACTAGCACACTGATTTAATTACCTAGGAGTTAGTATAGGGAGGATAAGGTAGCTGAGAATACTTTAATGATTTCAAGGAAATGCAATGATGAATAAAAATACAGTACAGAAATAAACTGATAGGGTTTCACAAGAGATAATATGTTCACTTTTTCCCTTGTGGCAATTCACTCCCCCCTTATGCAATATAAGGAGATCGAAGTAAAGCACACAGTTTTCAGAAACACAATCACAATACAAAACGAATTTCAGTTCCCCCCTAGCAAGCTTAGAGAAACAGGGATGGTTTTAAACACAGGCAAAAGTACTTTTAAATGTGGTATGCAAAGAAGGGAAAAATATGCTAAAAATGATTTTAATTCCCTGTAGGAGGTTCAGGGTAGGTGATAGCTATTAAGATTAGTTCAAGTCACACTGGCAATTATTCAGGAATGATTATCAGAGGGAAAACGGATTTCAGAAGTTGGGAGCAAAAGACGGCTATTTTTGACAGGAGCTCATTTTTCAATTTGCAGCAATTTAGTCACGGTTTTAGGCTTGTTAGAAAGCTTAGAATCTTAGCTTTAAAATGAAAGTTAAATCTTGTTCCTAGCACGTACGGACCAAAAGATACGGACGATTTTGTGGAGGTAGTTTCTCAAAATTAAAGTGTTCGGGGCCCCCAATCTTTCCTTCTGTCCCTGAAGGGCAAAGTGGTGAGGATCTTTACGGACAACAGCACCATGATGTGGGGAGCGCCCGATCCCCATTGCTCTCCAGAGAGGCACAAGACTTGTGGCACTGGGCCGTCAACCAAGAGATGCTTCTCATCCTCTTTCACCTGGCGGGAGTCAAGAACACCATCACTGACTCCCTCAGCAAGGAGTTGCACTCCTGCCACGAGTGGGAACTCCAGCAGGATCAGGTGGACCGCATCTTCCTCAGATCGATTTGTTTAACACATCAGCGAACTCCAAATGGCAGTTATTCGCCAGCAGATTCCACAAGCCGAGGAGCATGGGGGACGCATTCGCCTTCCCTTGGGAAGGCCTGTTCCTATACAACTTCCCTCTAATGCTGCTCCTGCTGCGAGTCATCAATCAATTAAAACAGTGCCGATGGAGTGATACTCGTCGCCCCAGTGTAGCCAAGGCAGATTTGGTATCCAGACTTTCTCAGCCTGTCAGCGTCACCTCCCGTCAAGCTGCCAGTGGTCACAGATCTGCTCACCAGAGAAGGAGGATCAATCCTACATCACGACCCAGGATCGCTGAACCTGAGGGCTTGGCTCCTGCAGCCCTAGATTTCGGAGGATGCAAATTGGCCGGGCCGATTGCAGGGAGGTCCTTGCCAAGGCCAGAGCATCATCGTCTCTTCAGTGCGATGGGCACAAGTGGAAGCGTTTCGCTATGTGGTGCCGGTCACAGAGGATCAACCCTCTGAGGATTGTTAAGGATTTCAATTAAGCGACACACACCTTGGTCACGGCCTAGTATGTAGAGCACAATTGAGATGCCTTTCTCCTTATTTGAAGTAGATTCAATGTTGGGATGGTACACTACTCATATCACACCCCCTTTTCAAATACCCCGGGTCACAATGGACCATGAACCAGGCTGGTTGGTATAATGTAATATTTATTCATTTATTTTAAAATTCAAAAGAAATCATATACTTTTTAATATGGGGCAGCAATCACCAATGGGGTGAGAGTTACAATGAGAATGTGAGCAATGCACTGGGTTTAACGTTCTAGTGGAACAGATACCCAGCACAGAGGAAAAGGAGCACTTTTTGGTTTAGGAAAGATAGCACCCAAGTTAGGATTTCCCCCTGCAATGTTCACTCAACCCACACATAATCAATTCTGAGTGGATAAACAGAAGCAGCAGGTAATCAGGAATAAGAAACAGGAGACGGAATCCAAATCTGAACTTCCCTCCCCAACTAAGAGAGAAAAACGGATTTTAAACCTCTTGCAATGTTACGAAATGACACTCGGAAATGGACAAATAAATAATAAATGTGTGTTAAAAACCTTGAAGCAAATATAATTCCTCACTAAAGCAACAATGCAAAGACACAAACAATCACAAAGAATGGATTAACAAAATGAGTGGAAAGTTTAAAACAGATTGCAGCAAAATGACACGTGTAAAAGTTGCATTTTTCAATTCCCGCCTTAAATTACCCAAACGGTTCTTAATAAAAATCAGTGAAATACACTGTTTTGGAATGGGATGGGGCATAGGGGAATATCACAGGGATACTCTGGAAGTGAAAGTAAGTCTCTAGCTGGTAAATTGGAGGAGTTATACAAGATATGAAAAGGTACGCTTTGAGTAAAGTGAAATAAGAAAGGAAATCAGTTGTGACAAGAACAGTTTTACTTTAAACTACTTTAAACTAGAGTATTCAGGCTAACCCACCAAAGATGGACACAGTAAGATCCAGAGTTGATTTGTGATTTCAATCCTGTCACCCCAGCACCCACCCCTGGCGGAAACCAGTCCGATCACTCGAAATAGCACTAATGGTTTAGGTCTGATAGCACAACGAGTAGAGCGCTCGCTTTGACATCTGTGCATCACGGCCAAACTCAGCCTTTCATCCTTCTGAGGTTCGATAAATGAGCACCACACACCGTGGGTAATAATAAGCAGCTCTCAGATACCTGAGGGTTTGTAGCACTATATAAATGCTGAATTATTATTATTATTATTATTATTATTATTATTATTATTATTATTATTATTATTATTATTACACAAGACAAAATTGAAAAGAAATGGTGCTAGCACTTTGGAAAGTCACGGGCAGGGTGTACAGATAATTCTAACAGCTTTTAACAAGTTATCAGGATAAGGATAGGATGGCTATGAGAGTGGGATAAGGACAAAGGCAAGACAAGATATACTATGGATTTCTATGGGGTGGTAATTTATACTCACAGTCCACTTTTAGTTTTGGGATTTTTGGACCGTCAACGGTTCTGGTAATTACACAGCGGCACGCCTGGCAAACAGCAGGGCAGTTCTGGTCACCGGATGGCAAGGACTGGAATGGCAATTCTGGTCACTGGATACTAAAGGTCAGCTGGATGGAAGGATTGCAGGATTCATGCAGTTAGTGGGCAGCAAGCCAGGCTGGTTCAGGATGCAAAAGGTACCACGCTTTCCCCTTTTTAATGGGAGATTAGCGGGTTTTCAGAATTGAGGCCTTGCTGGGAATAGGATCAGCACTGCTTCGGTTTTGCAGTGGGCCCTGGAGTAGGGTCAGCAAAGCTTTGGCCTTGTAGTGGGGTCTGGTAGCTGGATGATGAATGGAACAGGAACAAAGCGCAGGAACTTCAGGAAGAGTGTGTCTATGTGTCCCTGGAGTCTTGTCAGGGACTCTTATTTATAGTGCACAGTGACATCATCGAAGTATATGGCTGGGCAGGGTCTGCTAAAGACGCCGATACCAACTGGATTGGGCAATCAATGTTGGCTGCATCCCCTAGGATGTGACTCAGCTTAGGGGTTGCACTTTTATGATGTGAAAATACCTCCCACAGACCTTTTTGCCAAAAATCAGTCATAACAGAAGTTACACATTTGTACAGTTTTAGCATATTACCCAATGACATGAGCAGGTTACATATTGTATGCAGACTATTCCACTACAAATCTAAACTCTGTGAGACATTGTTTCAGCCCTCTGATACATTTTGGTAATTTTGAGTATGAAAGAATCAGCCTAAAATACCATAACTTTATACACATGTGTGGATTATCATAAGGGATGTAAGTATGAAAATGTGCATTGGTAACATGGATAATATTCTTATAATCTGCAATACTTTGCCATTTCTATTGCCAAGGTGTCAGAGAATTCTACAATGTCTTAAATAAAAGCCCATAAAATCAAATTTAAACTGTAGCATTTTCGCATTTTTACAAAGTCTTGCTGCAGAGATTAATTTCTTTAAAGTTTATAAAATATTCTTTGGAAGCAAATGGCAGTCCTTTGTCCTGCACTGGACCATTTATTTCTTTTTCAGCTACCATCAACTATCACTTCCCCCAAAGGGAAGATGGGTTTATCCAGCTAGATTGAAGGTTGTATGCCCCTTATCCACTTCGCACTTTGATGTCCCAGAATGTCTATTGAAAGAGGCCCCTTCCCAGACTGAAGTCTAATTAAAATGTGAAGTTTCTTTGTCCTGGTCAGTCACAGTTTTCCAACCTAGCAATTATCACTTTCGTGTCCTGGAAGTTTATGGTGGCTCCCTTCCTCGGGGGAAGTCTTAGCTCTGCCAACTAGAATAACTTGTTTTTGGAAGCTTGCAAAATCTATCCAAGTCAGTTTAAAACTTTTATTTTCTTTTATTTGGTCCTGAATCGAAAAACACAAGCCTGAGAAATAAAAATAGCCCATATGTGTTTCCCAGCAGCCAACCCCTTCTCATTGCTAGGCACAGACAAGCTTTCATTCAACATATTACTTTTCCTTTATCACTGGCATTTATTTTTCTTTGGTTTGCAAAGCCCATTTTACACATGTGGTGAAAACTGCTAGCATTTCCTTTCAAATTCGATTTTGCCAACTGACTTCCCAATACTTTCTTGCAGCCATAGTTGGTTTCTTGTAAACAACAGTCTGTACAAGGCAAAGGCCTCCTGGAATGGACATGTGCACAGAGCTATGATTTATTTTGCAGGGTTCATTTCTTTGACACCTTGTAGCACAAAATAAGGCGTTTCCTGTGCACGTCAGAAAGTGACGCTTCTTGGGCCATTTATTTTAGATTTGGCTTAACAGGGCCTGCCATTCAGAAATCATGCCTGGTTTTGCTTGAGTCACAATGAGATATACTGGTAATGGCAGGGCCTTATTGATCACAGTGGTTTAAGAAAGAACAGATGGAATTAGCTTCAAAGCAGCATTTTTTAAAGGTGAAAAGTGTCCTTTTCAATGGGGATTTTGGGGTTTGCACAAAGCAACAAAAAGTGTTCTTCCTTTTGTATATGTCAGAACACACTGGCATGCTCTCTCTCAGTGTGTTGCCTGGTTCCATCCCACTTGATGCAATTTTGAAGCCATGGCGCTCACAGGAGCCAGCACAGCCATTTTGCTGTATCTGCACAAATGCAGCTTGGTGATGTGGAGAAATACTGTTGAGTAAGTCAATAGATCCCACAGGATCACGGCCCTGCAGGTTCTTCTATACTTGTCCTTGGCCGAGGCAGGTCTAGCACACGTCTCTATGAAGGTGCATCTGGCAGGCTATCTCCCACTACACCAGGTCTCCATGACGATCTTCTCTTCGGTCACACTGTCTCGTCAAGGATTTCCTCAAGGGACTGTTTCACTCTTTTCCGCCAGTGAAGGCTCCTGCCCCGGCGTGGGAACTCAACATGGTGCTGATGAGGCTGATGGCGGCCCCCCTCCAGCCTATGCATCAGGCCCCTCTCAAGTTCCTCTCATGGAAAAAGGCTTTCCTCATGGCCATCACCTCCACCAGGAGGGTGGGTGAGATCCAGGTCCTATCCTGCAAACAGCCTTATCTGATTTTTCATGACACGAGGGTGGTGCTGCGGATGCACCCCTCCTTCATGCCAAAGGTTCCATTGGAATTCCACCTTAACGGGTCTTTGGTGCTTCCTGTGTACTTTCTGAAACCTTCATTGCCAGCTGAAAGGACTCACTGGATGTGGCTCATGCTCTGAAGTTCTAAGTGGCATCCATGAAGAGTTTCCAGAAGACGTCTCAACTGTTCGTGAACTTTGGTCCTGTGAGCCATGGGAAGGCCTTGTCCAAAGCTTCCATCTCGAGGCGGCTCTCTGGCTATATCACACACTGTCATTATTGGCAAACCGACTGCTGCTTGCCTGTCCGAGAGCCCATTCCACCAGAGTGATCGCTGCGACAATGGTGTTCCTGTCTGGTGTGCCCCTGCTGGACATCTGCAGGGCTGCTACGTGGAGGTGAACACACACCTTCACAAGATTCTATGTCGTCAACAGGGATTCCAGAGAGGAGTCCGGGGTCGGCCAAGCAGTGTTGCGCAACCTGTTCGCTTGAAGGTGAGCCTGTTCCAGAGGTAAGAATAATTGCTTCTGTTGAGCCTTGCCACCTCCTGTGGTTGTGTAAAGTTGTACTGCTATGTATTCTTTATTCATGAGCATGTGAATCCATGCCAGACCCCATGATGGAGAAGGAGCAATTGTTCCCCAGCATGGGTCTGGCATGGATTCACATGTGAACCCTCCCTCCGTCCCCTCTGCAGCTCTTCTTGGATCATACTGTCACTTTACGTGCTTACCAAATCTGAAGATGGCTGCCAGATGAGAGAGTTGGGGAGAGGGCAGTCATAGGCTGGGGGCAGTATGACCCAGAGTTCAGTGATTGGTTTAGAGGAGAAATAAAGTTTGTGAGTGAAAGTGAAACAGTTTTTTCTTTTAACAAGGATTCCCGGCCTGACTACTGGGAATATTCATGAGCATGTGAATCCATGCCAGACCCATGCTGGAGAACAATAGTTGCAGGTACGTAACTTGTTCCATATGCGCATATTGCTTGGAGCTGCGTATGCACATGTTACCCTGACCTTTGAGAACTGCAAATGTGGTTAGGAGGGGGCCTTCCGCGTGCAGTTGCGCGTGCATGTATTATGGTGCTCTTACCACACTTCTGTTTTTCGGTTTTTCAATATTTTAAGACATGAGGGTCAGAGGCAAGAACATTTCAAGGTAATGTAGCAATTAGGGTAAATGGTGAAAGTATACCCCTAGCATAATTTTCAACACACATTTTCTGAGTTCTTTCAGTGTGACTTGCAGCGCATTTGGGGATGTGGGTGTGATAAAGGAATGGACGTCAGCGCATTTGGTGTAATTTATTTGAAATCTCCACTGAGTTCCTCTAGGTACCAAATGAGTTCCTTCAGTTGCATACTTGAGTACTGCGAGTACCCCAACAGTGTTCCACCAATGAGCTTCTGAACCGGCAATGACTTCACTGACCTCATGCATGGGCTGCACTAAGCTTCGAAATGGACTGCACTATGCACATGTATTAAAACCTTGCTGTGCTGCTCCCAGGGCCTTCTTAATGGCTCTATTCAATTTCCCTTTGACATATAGTGGACACCACAGAGACCATCTACTGGCAAAGCATTTGGATCCTCTGACCAAGTGTAAATTGAACGTGCCTGCAAAGAATCTAATGGCAATTGCTACATTGCAGTGAGCTGGGCTACCGACACTGCCCAAAATGTTCACACATGAGCTTTAATCAACATTTTAAATGTGTTGGTTAACCAGCGTTCCACGACCGAGTCTGGAACATGATACGATGGCGGGGCACATGCACAACCTAGTGTCCCATACGCCCCTGCACCTACATTAAATTACAGCCATGACTCGTTAATGTATGTTTTTTTTCTCACTTTATTGTAATTCCCTGTAAATCATAACGCATTTTTAACGCCTGACGACTCAGCATCATCTTTCAGGGAAATGTATGCAATACCTGAAGGACGGGTGGGCTTCTCAGTTTATTGACTCAAGCTTATTAGGCCTTTTTAGAACTTCTCATGCTTTGCTAAGACTTATCATTTTATATGTTATGCCTTTAAATCCTTGTCATGGTCTTATGCTTCGCTAGGCAACGTTATGCCTTGCTGTATGTAATGATGTCTAATAAATATATAATGTATTGTTTAGTTGTTCGCTAATTGCAGATAAATGGCACAACTGTGATACACCCCACCACCAGGTTACAACAATCTTACCCCACAAGCAAGACTTTTGACTCACTAATATTTTCATTTAACATAAAATGCCCAATTTGATTTACATATTTAACCCAAACATCCGTACATAGAAAACAATATGAACGGCTTTCTAGAACATGCGCTCAACTAATTTACTATAGAATTCATATCTGAATAGTTTTTCAATAGCACATCACACTCTTTTAAAACAAACAATTTGTGATTATCACCTCAAACAAACAGTTAAAACTATGAATAAAATACTCTGTTGTGCTGTGAAAAAGATATTTATTTAGCAATCCTTTTATTAAGTTTTACATATAGAGTAAACCCCAACACCAACAATACAGATCAGAACACAATGGGCCTCATTACCACCCAGGCATTAAGGGGTTAACAGCGCCATAAAAGGCTGTGGCGCCATTAACCCCTTAATGCCTTAATACGAGGTCCCTTTGCGGCTCCCGACCTTAATGGCTGGTCTGGACCAGCCGTTAAAGTAGGGACCCGCAAAGGGACCTTGATGGCAATTACGGTATCGCAATTTGCGGTACCGTAATTGCCGCCTTCCCCATTCCCCTTGAGCCCTATGGGGCAAAAATGGGAATGGGAAGGGCCATGGAGAAAGGGGGAATTACCGCCCCGCCAAACTTGGAATGGGGTATTAATTCCCCCTTTCTCCATGGCGGACTCCGGCATGGACCATGGTGCTAATAGCACCATGGTTTAGCGCCAGATTCCTAATGAGGGCCAATGTCTCCATTCTCCCTTACCCTAATTTCATGTATCAGCCAACTCCTTTCCTCTCTCTGCACCAACCAAGCAAGTAGGTTTCCAGTTTTGTCTCCCCATGCATAGATGCACGCCCCCCTTGTGCCACCATCCCATCTTGGCCTTTTCCAGTGCCCCAATTCTAACCTCATACTTTGACCATTTCAGTTCCAATAGTAATGCCTTCGACTGGTTTTCCGCCATTGTTCGTCTAGTTCTGTCACTTTGGCCTCCTTCTCTTGGTACCTGTCTTTCCAACCCTTTCAGCATAGCCATGGTTACTCTCATGGCTTTCCTCCTCAGCACAGCCTTGTATGCTCCCAAAGCATTTGCTATGATTCAATGGTGTTCTAGTTTAGGTGGAAGTATTGCACTGTTTCATCCCTTAACTTGGCTATTATTTCCTCATCTAGTAAGTGGTAGGAGTCCAGTCTCCATATTGCTCCTGAGACCCGAGTCTGTGTCCAGACTCTCCATGTCATTGGCGCATGGTCGGAGAGTCCCCATGCAAGATATTCCACACTCTCTACTCTGTGCCTGTCAGAGTATGGAAAAAAGACGTGATCTATTCTTGAGAAGGAATTATGAGCCACTGAGAAGAAAGAAAACTCCCGCCCGGTCAGATGGGCCTTCCTCCACAGGTCCACTAACCCGATTGTCTCTAGAAGGTCTCCCAATTTGGTGCCCCTGTTATCTGGTCCGATAGCACAGCGAGTAGAGCGCTCACTTTGACATCTGAGTGCTCGCTTTGACATCTGTGCAGAGCCTGCTCATGCGGGTTCGAATCCCGGCAAGGTCAAACTCAGCCTTTCCTCCTTCCGAGGTCAGCGCTCAGATACCTGAGGGTTCGCAATGCTATATAAATGCTAAATTATTTATTGTCCACCCGTGAGTTCCCCTTCAAACTATCAAAAGCAAGTTTAACCCCAGCATTGAAATCCTCCACCACCACCGTCATCCCTAGCAAGCGCTCCCGGGCCACCCTTTTAACTTTCTCCAGCATGTCCGTCAGTAAACATTAATGAAGGAGTTGTTTTCCTTGCCTATTTCCCCGTGATCCCCACAACCCTACCTCTCCTTTCTTGGAATGTGTTTGTAATCTAAATGGCTGATGATTTCTTAATGAGTATCCCTACTCCTCTTGATCCCCTTGTGAAACCTGCACCCACTACGCATTTATATGGGCCCCTTCCCAGTATACTACATGAGTCCACCAACAGGTGAAGTTCCTGGAGTAGTACCACATTCGGTTTGTGCCGTTTCAGGTATTGGAACACTGCATTTCTTTTAAATTTATTGTTCAGCCCGTTTACATTCAGGAGATGCATTTTAGTATACCTGTACTATCCATACTGATAGAGCAGCAATCTGCACTGTTTCCCTGGTCTCTTTTCTTTGATCCACTTATCGCCGTGCCTACAATGTATTTTTGTACTCTGTCTGTTAACACTAACCCAACTCTTGTCCTCTGGATGCCCCCATCAACCTCACCTCTGCTTCTTCTCAACTGTGAAGTATCTGTTGAGCCTGAAAAGCCCCTAATTGTGTTGCCCACTACCAACCCTAAAACAACCCCTTCCTTTGCCCCCTATTTGCCCTAGCCCAGCCTTGCTTTGTACCCTCTAGGATTCCCAACATTGTCCCCCCCACCTTCCTTTCCTCCAACCTCTCCACCCAACATGAACCTCACAGGGTTCTCTTTTCGGCTCTTCCACAGGTTCAACTATTTCTGGTCAATTGTATGTCCGCTTTTTGTCTCAGTCCACAGTGCTGCCGCCTGCTTCCATTGCCTTGGAGACCTACAATGCATCTTTCTCCTCGACTGAGCCCAGGTCTGTTCTGTTTATTGAGCCATCCAAGCCCACCTTGAACCTATAGTCTTTGAGGGGGTCTCTCGTTGTCCCTTTCCACTGTACTTCTTTTTCCCAGTGGGTACTTTCCCCTTTTGTTGGTTCCTTTGAGATACTGTCATTTGCCGTCTCTCTGGTCCCTGCCAGTTGTTTTCCTCTGCACTCAAGCCAATCCCAGACCTCTACAGATTATTGGAACATCCAAGATCTCCCAAGATCTCCCACAATCACTCCCATCATCACCGGGAATACTCACATGTATTTAATGTGATTGTTGTGCAATTGTCTTTTTACTTCATCAAAGGACCTCTTTGTCCGTGGCACCTGCACAGTCTAATCCAGGAAAATCAGGATGTTGGCATTGCCTAGCCTAATTGAGCCCCTGGCTCTTGCAACTTGTAATATGGTGTCCCTTTCCCTCAAGTTAAAGAGTTTTGCCACCACTGGTCTCGGCAGTGCTCTCTGTGGGGATGGTCCCTTTCTATTGAGAAAATGTTAGCAACGCCATTTATTTGTAGTTCCTCTCGGATCCATTGTTCCAGGAAGAGGTACACTGCCAGCCCCTCTATCCTCTCGTAGAGACCCACAACTCTGATGCTTGCCCTTCGGGATCTCCCCTCTGCATCCTCTGGCTATCTGCTAGGGTGCATGATTTGCCTTTTAACACTTATACCTGTGCATGAAGGGTTCTTAATGTGTCCTCCATCTGGATTATTCTCTCTTTGGCTTCCCTCACTCTTTCTGACACCGCCCTCAAATCCGATCGGAGCAAGGATACAGCCACCTCTACTTGGCCTATATTTTCATCCAGGCTGGTTCTCGAGTCTTAAACAGCCTGCAAAACCTGCACCATCGTTGGTTCCACCACCTTGGTGTCTGGGGGTGATCCAGCGTGGGGCCAAATCTGCCCAGTTGGTGTTGTGTTTGCATTTTGCCCTTCTGGCCTGTTGTCTATCCCTCCATCTTGCTCTGCATTGCCCTGGCCAGTTTATCCTTTTCATTGGCAGCAGTTGTTGTCCTTGATCTTGTTTTGAGTATTGTTTAAATGCCCCACTTTACTTCTCTGAGGCCAGGCCTTTCCAGGGCACTCTTAGCCAGAGTTCAGATGTTTTCCAGATCCTACTTTACTTATCCCGCTCCTGGCTCTGGGGTACTCATATTGCACCCTGTGTTTTCTCGCTTTGCCAGTGCCAAGTCGCTTTTGTGAGAGGCCTTGTGTCCAAGACCCCAACTCTGGCTCTGTTTTTCTTTCAGGTCGGTCTTGCTGCCTGCCTGAGATTCTACCACCTTCACATTACCCTCTTTAAGGAAGTGTTGAGCTCCCCTCAGCGCTCCCACGTGGATCTCTCTCCTCCTTCTACCTTGGATTTAACTAGGCCCTGAGTCCTCGCTCTTACACCGTAGTCGTGCTTCTGCAGTACCCCATTAGTTCCGATGATGTTCCTGGGGCTTGTTCACTGCCATGTCACAGTGGGACGGATAGTTTGACTAATGTTTGGGGAGGTCATCGGGAGTAGTTACATTGGGCAAACATATTCTTCACGCCCCCAGTGACCTCCCTGTATACTATATTCAGAACATGAAAAGTTCTCATGGCTTCATTTTATCTTTGAGGAATGGAAAGGGTTGCTATTGGCAACCAATTTCAAAAGGGTTTGGATTTTTAACTTGTAAATAAATCAAAGGGTACGTTTCAATCAGTTTTGCTTTCTTTTAAAAGGAAAGGGAAGTTTTCAGGGAATCAAACACTTTGAATGCCAGGTTTCTGAAATACATTTTTCTTCAAATGCTTCCATCGCTATTCTCTGTCCATAGGGCAGTTTCTGTACATCAAGCCATACTTTTGCCAGATCGGAGGAATCAGATCAAGAAACCACAGATTCCAGAAGGCCCTTCACTTTCTGAAACAAGCCCAGGAATTAATCATTTTCAAGGCATAAAATAAGCAGCGTCAAATAGCAATTTGCAAAGCAATGTTGTAGGATTGCTAATTTAACTTACATTTGCATAGCATAACTAGCATTTAAATTACCCTGTTCATTGAAAGCACAGGCCACCCTGCATTCCTCTCTTGCCCTCGGGGCTCTCTGTACTCTCTTTTCTCTACAATTTTGAAGGAGCTAACGGAGAAAAAGTGCAGCAGTAATCCTCTCCTCCACTCTTAAAAGTGCCAAACGTCCTCTTTGGGAGTGCTAGACAAGACATGTTTTACAAATAATTGCTAACCAGAAGAAAATGGGATGATACTTTTATAAAGCTAACTATATTCCGTTTGGCAAAGACCTGTATGTATTAACTTATTTTTTTTTTAAAGACAGTCCTACATTCCCATCCTAAAAGTTACATAATGCATATTTACAGCAGTGTGAAAAACTTGCACTCGCCATTAGCCATTGACTAGTGATATTTGACTCTTGGCGAGGAAGGAATGGTGTGCTATGTGTATCTATAGCAATGAAGTGGCAAGTGACTTTTATGGCTGGCAAGTAACTTGTAACTTGAATTGTTTCCCCATTTGCAACTGTAAAACACTGCATTGTCTCCATGTTTTTCAGTAAAGTTTAGGTTTGTGTATCAAAAGCTCATAGTGTCAGCTATATTTCATTTTGTGGGGGGGATGCATCATATTGACGAGTGAACACTTTTGAAAATGTACATGATCACACGACCAAATGCTTTTGATGGCAAACCTAATTCTGTGACCTGCTGGTTGCAGATATCTGTGTAACTGGTGCTCAACCCATGAGCTGATTCCAAACTTCTTGATATTCCATTTTCTCATTCTATTGCTGTATACCAGCTCGTCTGAAAGTGAGATGGCAGCAAACTACATTGTTCCACCTAGTTTGCCCTGTTCTATGCCTAATACGCCATTCACTCTGCTCATTACTTTTTTCTTCTAATATAATGAATACGCAAAGTTAACTAGATGTTTACGCAAAGTAGTGATCAATAGTTCCATCCAGCCTGTACACATTCGGATCTACTGCAATGTCATACACTGTAGTTAGCCTCCAGAGCTCGCTCTTCTCTATGATTATGATTATACTATATGTTAGCGCCTGCAGGAGAGAGCTGGCCACTCTGCAGGCCGGGAAAGCAAGCAGAATCCACAAGTTGCTGCCCACATTGAGTGCTGGTCTGCTGTGCCTTTGCTCTGCTTTTTGGAGGCAGTGCTCCGGGCGCAGTCGCTACTGGAATATCACATCTGAACCTCTGTGCCAACCTCCTGGCTCCTATCCATGTCCTAGAATAGTTGTTTCCAAATGTGTGTAATTTCTTTTTAAGGGAAGCATGAATTGTACAAAGCCTGGTTTCCTTGAAAACAAACCAAAAATATCAGTACCCCAGATGGCGGCCACCTGTGCTAATAGTGATAAGTGCTGCTTTTGTGGGTGTGCAGGGCTGGAATGCTTCACTTGGGCCTACCAGACTCAGGCTTGAGAGCCATTAGCACTCCTGCCCTCCCCAGGAAGTGTTATTTAAGGCTATATTGAAAACAGTTAATATCAATGACAGGCAGGGGACATCTTGCTCACCAGAAGTTGAGAATTACCTTTTCTGCTACAACACCATTCTACATACCTAGTCTCAGGCTAGACTTCCCTTGAACTTTGTGATTTATGAAACATCTGAATTTCTTCTTGCAGAGCAAATGATGAGTCAAGCCTTCAATATACTGGACACTGCCTGTGCAGCAATAATTGCGCTTAGCTGCACAGAGCCTTGCATTGAAACTGTTTTCAAAGCCTTTAAAATCATATCTATTTGTGTCCATCCAGGCAGCTAAGTTTTACATTTTTCAGACACTCATCTCACTGATACCTTACTTCAGCGGTACTCAACAATGCTGTATTGCTCATTTTATGCCTTAGGTAAGAATAACTTCTGGTGACATTACAAATATGAGTACACCATTGCCAATCAAATAGGTTTGTTTGCTAATCAAGAACATTTTAATTAGCAAACTCAGTTAATCCATTTTTGAAAACTAATTTATGCCTTGATTTTATTTAATTTTGGGAGAGAAATAAAACATATTACCATTTCCAGAGTTTGGTTGCTGAGGTGGGGCAGAAATTCATATACAGTTTTTTGAATTCATGTACATGGACAGAAATTAGCACTGTGATATCTCTCTAGTTGGCAGACATTGTCCATGGACTGAAAGAGTGAAGGCACTTGGGTTCCAACTCATTAGATTATCCCCAGCCCATTTGGATCCAGTTAAGATGGAGTTCTCACCTCTAGTACAATTTTGGCTGAATTTGAACATCCTTTCTGGGTCTGGTCTTCTTCCCCCTACGCAATTTTTTGGTATGAGTTCCTTCAGATACATTCTATTTATATCGACAGACAAGGGAAAATAATTCATTCTTCTTTCTTTTTTTGATCCCATAATAATACCACTTTTCAAACTAGGGTAAACCCCACTTATGTAACATCAATTGAAATGACAATGTAGATTGGAAAAGTCCTGTGGTTGGGTTGCTTTTCTATGTCCTCCTAAGAATGTCCCTCCTCTTTGCTTCCTTTGTCGGACAGAATCTGATGTGACATAAGAGGAATGTGTGAACCGCAAACTAGCCCACCTATCGGGAGACAGAATGTATAATGAAGTGAAGCATTAATTGTTAATACAATACTATTAAGATAATGTGGATAATTTATGAGAATATTATCTTATTTAAATATATGGATCATGCACAAAGTAGATTTAAGGGTATGCATTGTGTTAGTCAGATTAATCTGATTTAGATCTGTACTTCAAAGTAGATTTAAGGGTATGCATTTTGTTAGGCAGAATAATCTGATTTAGATCTGTAGTCTGCTTTTTAGTTGAACAAACGGTTTGAAAGTAACACTCAAGCATCTGCTTGTGAATGGCCATTTATTTTGTGCACATTTGAAATTAATTTCTGCAATTTGGACAGGTTAATCTAAGTATCATAACTGTGCCTTAAACACTATCAGCGTCAGCCACCTGAGATTTAAGAGCATATTTAAATTTTAAAAAAATGAACAGGGCACATTCTTTGTCAGTACCTAATGCTTTCCAATGTCATGGGTTAATGGACCTCTCTAGCAAACCGTTTTGGAAAATGCACTTAATCTTAATGTATCACTGAAATTGGCATTTGCTAAGTAATTGTGATCTGGAGCTCGGTTTATAAAAACAAGATGATCTTTTGAGCTGAATTTGCTATAATATTTAAATGGTCATATATTGTTTCTTTAGCTTAGAACAAAAGACACATTTACTGGAACACACAGCTTTGCCCTTAATCTTCCATGTACTGATGTACGTTTATAGAAGTCTGGACATTATTTCTGAAACGAGAGCAGACTAATGCATGTTATGTGCTCAATATATCAGTTTAATTTCAGCTTAAATTCACAGTTTATGAACTCAAGCTATTGCATTAATTCTCCACAAGGGGTTTTCTGTCACTTCTAAAAACAGAAAATGTTCAATAAGAGTAATAATAAAATAATATGTTGGTCTAGCAACACATAATTATAATTCTGATGTGATTTAGAACAACTATCATGTCCTTGTAGAAGACTTAAGTCCACATTTCACGTTTCTTTAGGTTGCATCTTGAATGGCATCAACCATGTAGAAATACACGTGAATGCTATTTTCATTTCAATAAAATCCCAACATATATGTGGCGAGCGCACTCAAGGAGTGCCTCTGTGAGTGCTGTCAGCTGTCCATCACGCTGCTGCTACTGACTGCAAGGATAATTGTTTTGACTTTGTTAGGCTTTTTCAACCATCTCTGATGTTCGAGCAGCATTAGAAGACAGATCATACGCTTTGTACAGGTGGGGAACAATCTTAATTCATTCCATTGGCTGTCTGTGCAGAGCCCCGCCCACTTCCCAGGAAGTGGATATAACCCATGGGCCACACGCACTCAAGGAGTGCCTCTGCGAGTGCTGTCGGCTGTCCTGCGAGTGCTGTTCGCTGTCTGCGCATTGGTGCAAGCAGCTAGAGTTGCTGGGAGTAACAAATAGTAAGTGATATCATGAGAGTGAGGCTGTTCCTGAGATATTAGCTCCTACAGCTCAGTTACGGCCACCCAGGTTTGCTTGCTAGGGCTGGGTTTTAGGTTTAGTTTAGGTGTGCCATCAGTTTTGAAGTTTTTAAAAATACTGCCCTGGTCAACAATCCGGGTGTGTTTCCGGTTTAGGTACCTCTTTGTTACCTTTGTTTTTAATAGGACTTTTATCTGTGTACTCTTGGTCTGACCTCTTCTGGACTTGATGAAGCCCAAAATTCAACGCAGGTCTGGGCTGCGTGGCGGTGCAGTAAAAGTGACCAAACGCCCCCGGAGTCCCGTGGGCGTATCAGGGAGTCCACCTGATGAAACTAACTCCAAGAAGGATAAAAAAAGGCAGCATTAACCAAGTGGCCCATTTTGGCATCTAATCAGCAAATGACAATGGGCTACTTTGAGGTCATCAGTAAAAGTAGAAAAGCTTTACTGCCGGCCTGTCAATTGTCTGCCCAACCAGGGTCGCCTGAAGTGGAGTCTTGTTCAAGATTACCAACCGATGACTTTGAGACCCCGGTAGTTGAAGATCTTGACAAGCATACTCTTAGCCTCATCTCATAGATTGACAATAATGGATCACTGCTTCATTTGTGCCATACACTTGAACGTTATTCTTTGGGGGATAATACAATGCAGCACAATAATGTTACTGTTGTAAACCTAATATCAACAAACGAATGAGCAAGGTCAGGTTGATCTTTGCTGAAGAGTACCACTGCTACACCCTGAGTGGGTAACCCCTTGTGTGGGTGGTCACAGAATTCTCATGAAACTGTTCTTCTGCACAAAAGGGTTTTATTTTGAAGTGCAGTGGTGTGGTAATACACTGGTATTTTTCAAACACATAAGACATTCACATTTCAGGACATACAAAGTGTAGTACCTAAGTACGAACGATCAAGTAGTCAATATTTGAGACATCTACTTGTACAGTTTGTTCATTCTCTATAGTTCCTTGGGAAGGAAGCTTAGAGAATTCAGTGGAATCATAGACAGGTAGCGGGCTCATAGAGTGTGGGCACAATCAAGATTTGAACAACAACATATATTACATGTCAACACGACAGTGTTTCGGCCATTTTGCGTGGAGCTAGGTGAGCTCTAATGGTGTAGGCCTTCATCAGGACAGGAGTGTCTTTACGAGTGGAGGGTCCTATGTGGTCTGTAGGAGTGAAACAGACAAAGAACGTGTCAGGATGTACGTGGTCAGCAAAAGATCTAGCAGAGAGAAGTTATGAATACTATGTAAGGAGGATGCTGGTGCTTACCGAATCCGAGGAGCTTAGTGGCTCAGATTAAGTGGTGGAAGGATCCACTTCTTTAGGATGGAGTTGTCACCTTGTCAACAGGTGCAATCACGTCTGTCAGGGGAAAAGGAGGTAGGATTACTAAATGGCGCCCCAAGGGTGCAGTACCTCTCTAGCCCATAGTTAGTGTGTGACTAGGGAGGTGGTGGTGTAGGTCTTAACAGATTTGGTGAAAGTAGACCTAGTGGTGGTCCCACTAAACGTGGAGTGCACATAAATGGGATAAAAAGGGCTTCTGTGGAATCACAAATGCCATTTATCAAGTGCACAGATAAATTAGTGCAAATCTGTATTTAATACAATGTGATTAAAAAGAGTGCCCCTTCTCAACGGTCCTGGGGGAAGGGTGGACCGTGATCTAGGTGGGCTGTGCAAGTTCTGGATTACGGTGCCACAACACGTGTCATGCAGCCTATGGTGTAGGTGGCATGAAGGGCTATGGGCGTTTAAATGTGCAGAGTCATACTGTTTAGAGATTCCTTACAGTGAGGGTAGGCCTACCAGTTTCTGTGCATAAAGCTGCGTGCAGTAGAGCTTACCTATTGCCAGTGCATTCAGCTGCCAAGATCGTTGAAGCAGCAGTGTGTCGTCTCGGATGTCAAGGATGCAAGTATGTAGAATGCAGGCTAGGGCCATGTTAAAGAAACATGGGCCCTCTGGTGGGGTGACTACCTAGATGCCTGTTTGGATTTGATGCAGGCAGTCAGTCGGGCCAAAATGCAAGTCATGCAAGGTGTGGCGCAGGATGATGATGTCAGCCCCTGTCAATCCCATTGGGTCTCTGGGGCTAGGGCTGTGTTGAAGAACACGGGCCCTGTGGTTGGGTGACTACCTAAGTGCCTGTTTAGAGTTAATGCAGGCAGTCAGTAGGGCCAAAATGCAAGTCATGCAAGGTGTGGCGCATGATGATGATGTCAGCCATTGTCAATCCCTTTGGGTGTTAGCTGTCATGTAGTATAGAATCGGGCCTGTGCTACTTCATTCCCACATGTTGTTCATGACAGGTATATGACATCAATGGTTTATCTCAATTTACAGATGTAATTACTTTAAAAAAAAGATTTGACACAAAATCAAAAAACAAATTGTTACATTGTGCTAATTCTTGTTTTTAGAAATTGAAAGGATCTGTATGAAAGTCTGGCCAGCTGCAAGGCAGATGTGGTTTCTCAGAGAGCATCTGCAGCCATATTGTATAAAACACATTGCTGTAGACGGGTGTTCTGTCATAGGATATACATACTATCGCCATATTTTACAGGAAATGCTTCCACTCTACAGTTATGTTCAAACCCTCTTTGACAGTTCGTAGTTTGTGGACCCATTTCTGTTCTAGTCTGGTCAGGGTTTTGTCAATGTCTCCACCTCTACGGGTGGTGTTCACTTTCTGTAAAACACACCACTTTATATCCATGTTGGTGTGGTTCTTCTTAACATAGTGTTCCACTAGTGGTTTGTCCGGTACCTTGTTTTTTATATAAGACCGGTGCTCGCCAATTCGGGTCTTTACAGCTCTCATGGGTTTCCCAACGTATAGAAGTCCACATGGGCATTCAATGGTGTAAATAACTTGTTTGGTATTACAGTTCGTGTGATCCTGTAAGGTCCACGAGATCTCTTTGTGTGTGAATACTTTGGTTGTCTCGGTGAACTGACAGGCCATGCATTTGCCACATCGGTTGTGTCCTTGGACAGGTGGTAAGTCCCATAGAGTATTGGGTTGTTTTGGAGTTTCAAGAAATGTATGGACCAGTGACTCTTTGATGTTACGGCTTTTCTTGAAGGCAAAAAGGGGCACTTTTTGGAGAGATCCAGTGTTCTTGATCAGTGGCCAGTGCTGCTTGATTGTCTTTTTTATCAAATTGCTGAGGGGACTGTAGGTTGTCATGCATACCAGTCTGTCAAGTTCTTTTTTGGTGGTTTTGGTGAGACAGCTAGTACGGTCCGTGTTGGCTGCTCGTTTGCTTGCGTGTTTCACGGATTTCCTCGGGTAGCCTCTGTTGAGAAGGCGGTTTTGTAGATCTGTGGTGTGTTTCTCATATGTGTCACGGTTGGTGCAATTCCTCCTAATCCTCAAGAACTGTCCATAGGGCAGGTTATATTTCAGACCTTGAGGGTGATAGCTTCCAAAGTGTAGTAAGGTGTTCCGGTCTGTAGGTTTCCGGAATAGTTCTGTGTGTAGATAGTCTCCTGACCTGTAGATGTGGAGGTCTGGGAAGTCAATCCCGTGGAAGTCCCAGTGCATCGTGAAGTTGATGTGAGGATTGCATAGATTGAGCCATTCCTGGAATGCAGTTAGGTCTTGTTGGTTCCCCTGCCAGATGAGGAGCACATCGTCGATGTACCTTTTCCACAGCTTGATGTTGTTTCTGTAGGGATTAGTGTCTGCCATGACGTTTTCGGTTTAGTAATGTGCCATGTACAAGTTGGCAATGTCTGGTGCAAAGGTGGCCCCATGCTGACCCCTTTGATTTGTTACATCTTAACCACCCTGGATGTAGAGGCCCTCTACACTTCAATCCCACAACTAGAGGCGTTAGAGGTATTGAAACTCTTTCTGGATAAAAGAATTGACACCGAAACCGTCCGTGCAGACTTCATACTAGAATATGTGAGACTTGCAATGACTGAACATTTCTTTCTATTCAAAGACCAATTGTACAAACAAATCAGAGGGGTCAGCATGGGGGCCGCCCTTGGGGCGCCATTTAGTAATCCTACCTCCTTTTCCCCTGACAGGCGTGATCGTGCCTGTTGACAAGATGACAACTGCATCCTAAAGAAGTGGATCCTTCCACCTCTTAATCTGAGCCACTAAACTCCTCGGATTCAGTAAGCCCCGGCATCCGCCTTACATAGTATTCATAACTTCTCTCTGCTAGATCTTTTGCAGGCCACGTACATCCTGACACGTTCTTTGTCTGTTTCACTCCTACAGACCACATAGGACCCTCCACTAGTAAATACACTCCTATCCTGATGAAGGCCTACACCATTAGAGCTCACCTAGCTCCACGCAAAATGGCCGAAACACTGTCGTGTTGACATGTATTATATGTTGTTGTTGAACTCTTGATTGTGCCCACACTCTATGGGCCCACTACCTGTCTATGATTCCACTGAATTCTCTAAGCTTCCTTCCCAAGGAACCTATAGAGAATGAACAAACTGTACAAGTTGATGCCTACTTGATTATTCGTACTTAGGTACTACACTTTGTATGTCCTCAAATGTGAATGTCCTATGTGTTTGAAAAATACCAGTGTATTACCACACCACTGCACTTCAAAATAAAACCCTTTTGTGCAGAAGAACAGTTTTATGAGAATTCTGTGACCACCCACACAAGGGGTTACCCACTCAGGGTGTAGCAGTGGTTACTCTTCAGCAGAGATCGACCTGACCTTGCTCATTCATTTGTTGATATTTGTGTACCGACCTGGGCAGAGCAAGGCAGTAACCAGGTACCCTTCCGAATACTACTGTTGTAAATCTTCCCAGTAGCCCCAACTTAACTGCTTTGGCCAAAAGGTCCAAGACACTAGAGGATGATAGCCTCAATGAAGTAATTTCAACCCCCTCTCAAAGTGATGGTTTTCAGGCTGGCATAAAAGCTACTCACCTTCGGATTAATACGATCTTAGCAAAAGCTGAACGCCTATATTCCCTTTGCTCTGATATAACTGCTGATCAATTACAAATAAAGACAATCACAGCCAAAATGGCCGATATCATTCTGGATACTTATCCTGTGACTGCCACAGCCTTGCAAGAAGAAATCAAAGGGGATAGCCCTCATGATGTGATAAACAGTGATCAGGATAGAATAACAAAATCTATTATGAGAAAGGATAATCCAGTGGAAAATTATTTTGCTACACTGGACGCGCCGAGGTACACTGCATCTCCTCCTGGCTCCTTCTTTTTTATCCAAGACTCCTTAAACATTGCCGCCTGTAATGAAGACGATGCACTAGATGTGCTTTTTAACAAGCTGGCCATGATGAAAAGCTTGTCTCCTACAAATAAAAACACAACCCTGCAAGGAGAGCATATGGGAGCCAACTAGAAATTTCCTAAACAGGTCACATTTTTGAACAAATCTATTGCTCCAACTTCTTCTCGTCGATCAGGGAGAGGAATATGTGCTTTTACATCTGGTCACTAAAGCTCATCGGGACGGAACGATGAGGCAAGTAACCCTGAGAGGCCCACTTGATAAATGGGCCTACTCAAAAGCTAAGCCCTCTCTCCTTCTGGCGAAGGCTACCCCCCAAACACAAGCAAAAAACAACCAAGCACGTGTCTGGGGGGTCCAATGAGAAGAGTGGTGGATACCCACAGGTTATTTGTCACAACACCCATGTTGTTGTATATCAGAAGATGTGGCTTTAAACATCGAGGAGCCTCGATCACAAGTGGTTGGCCGGTAGGATGTGGTTGCCTCGGAGGTGGGCGGCGTCTCTGTAGCCAATGGGCTGCCCTCCATATGACCCGACAAGCGAGTCTACTCTGACTGTCTTTGGCTTGTTAATTCTATTACTGGGAGTCCTACCTTAGGAACTTCGGTTAAACTTGAAGAGTTGCACCCAATGGCATACAGCCCATTTTTGAACCGATCATCTCTCTTGTGGATTTGGAAGAAAATACCAAGTCTAGCCATTATCAGTAGCAGAGATATGGTAAAAATTGAGCTCCCTTCATGGGATAGTATGACAAATTGACAGCTGATAGACTTTGTGTCACCAGCAGCAGTATCACTAATATGTATGTGTGCTGACACTTTGCAATTGCTGGGATATAAATTGACAGTGTGTTATGATCAGTCTGCATCGACAAACAAAGCTCATTGGGGCCCCCAGGTAACAGGCTTTGATGGGTATATTAAGTCCCTTGCTAGGTCCCCTGTTATATACCACAGGAGGTCCTCTATAGCTTGCACCCCCCCATGATAACATCAGATTTGGGAGTGAAATGTTACACTGTTTGAAAATGTATGGGAATTCGGCTCTCCTGGGGGAAAGTACTCAGTCCTAAAGGTATGACATTGCAAGTTGGAACATGAGGGGTCATGGCCATTTTATGAGCAAGGACAGCTCTTCCCCCATGCTCGCCAAGTATGATAGTTTTCTGCTACAGAAATCTTGGGTCGAGTCCACTATGTATTTTGGGGGTGTCCACTTGTACAAAGTTAATGCTGAAGGGGGTCCCTGTGGTAGACTGCATGAGGAACTAGTAATTGTTGTTAGTCAAGCAATAATACCTCGTCAAATTGAATTTGCCTCTGCTAGCAGCACCATACAGGTGGTTGAACTAAGGGTGGGTGATGAAGGAAAGAGATTTTAAAATGTTGATAGTGAATCTGTATATCCCCCTGATATCTTATGCCTGAATGGAATACATGATCCTCTCAGCGAGGTCCTGGCCGAGTGGTCTGGAACATCTGACAACCAGATAATCCTCCTAGGTGGGGATTTTAATGCCCGTTGTGTTGATGATCAAGAGGGCGCTTCTTATTGCAATGTTGCAAAAAATTGCCAAATGTTACAAAAAAAGGGCAATGACAAGGGCACTAAATGGGTACAGTTCCTGAGGCACTGGAGGAGCTTACATTGATGAATAGCAGAACTAGTGGGGGCATATGCAAGCCAATATACCTGTGGTATGGGCGAGATCAGAGCGTCCCTTGACTACTTCTTCAGAAACAACGCATGCCTGTTGAAAACTGGAGAACTAAATGTCATGCCGAACTGCTTGAGTGACAATGCCATCTTGGCTCTAACTTTAGATTATCCAAAGGCTCCTCCTAACCCTCAAATTTTTAGCGGGAGCCTTACAAACCATGTGGGTAATCGCATCTGTCGGCCTGCTAGACATGTCTGTAAAGCCAATCAAATATTTACACAAGTCTTAAATAGTAACATTAAGCGATTGGCCTACTTGAATGGCAACGAAATTGAAGATTGGCTAAAACAGTTAGCGATAAGGACTGGTGTGGACCAACGGGGCAACCTCTTAGCTGTCGATAAACATACAAATAGATCCGACATTGCTATACATGATGCTAAAAGAACAATGAGAGGAAAGTTGAGAAGGTATCGAGGCACTGGCGGACCACCTCTCGAGACATGTTGTCAGACAAACGTGATCAAGACAGAATATAGGCAATGGCTAAAACGCTAGGGATAGTCGTCCAAATAGAGCCATGTATGATCGGTGCCTTGCGAAGTAGAAATAGGAGTATTATCTGGCAGATTTTGGCTCAGGCCAAGGGCGATAGAACGGAGAAAATATTAAACCCCATCCAGGAAAAAGAGTGGTTACTTTACCTAAGTGATAGATCAGGTGGAAATATAAATGAAGTTGGGGTTGAACAGGTGGATGGCCTTTGATGATAATAATAGAGAGTATTGAAGCAATGATCTTGAAACTTATCATAAAGGCCAAATCAATTAAAGCTCACCAGTTGACCAATACGATAGACACATTTGCCCGACAGACGGCCGGCTATTCGTTGGAGGGGATATTTACCCTCTACCGACAAAGCTATTGCCCAATGGTCCTTTTTGGCCAAAAGGCTTTACTAATGAACATCCTGAGATGGTTGGATAGACTCACTGGATATTTCTGGAAATGGGTCTTGAATTTACCAACTAATATGTCGGCAGAATATCTGAGGCTTCAGTTGGGTCTGGAATCTTTGAGGGGCCTACTGCTTGCTAGGCAAGGAGGGCTTCATTTAAAGGCTAATTCCAATCTGAAATGCCAGCTGTTGGCAGTGGTGGAGGCTGACGGTGGGATTCAATTGGAATGTGGTGGAAGTGAATTTACCTGTATGAATAATCAGCTATAGATTGGCATCCTAACTTTAAACTGGGAACAGAGTGTGAGACTATGAAAGCTCTGTTTAGGAGGAATCTTGAACAATGGGACTGGTCCAATAACTACATATGGTTATCAACATTGGGATCTTACAGATATGTCTCTATTGTTGCCCACAGTTACTTAAAAATACAGCTCTACCTCCGGCAGAGTTCAAGCCCGGTGGTGCGCAGCCTCATATTTAGGCTGCGCACAAATCAACGTCCTCTTTTTATTTATCAGGGTGCTTATCTAAAGATTCCATAGGCTCATAGAGAATGTTGAATATGTAGATTACCGCGTGTGCTAGAGACTCCTAAACATGTTTTCACTGAATGTAAATTACTGGGCACCACTTATATAACCATGTTAGGTGGATATGTCAACAGCTATGATTCGATAAAAAGTTATGCGTTTTGGAATTACTGTTTAAATTCAGACCTGGAGACCTTACACATTGCGCTGTATTGGCTGTGGTGACACATTGTAAAACTGTTACCATTAGACAGGAAGACATATTAATAAGGCCTGTCTGGTAAATACTAGTGCTTTAAACCTACTAGATTAATAGTTTGCTTCAAATGTAGATAGACGGTATAGTGGCGCCGTAAAGTGTTGCTAAACAGCTATTTTATAACATGCGCCATCTTTGTATAACTACGGTTCTTAATTTTATGCTTTAATGTGCTCGATTGAATATTTCAATCTTAATTGCACTGTATTTTAAAGGAATATTGCATAACATTTTATTGCATGTATTTTAATGAATGAATTTTAGTGAATGTATTACACAATATTTTAACTACAATCCTAATTTTCACGGAATTAAATGTGTTTTGTAAAGATTCAAATATAAATAAAATAAAATAGAAAAATACAATAATATGTGGCTTGATTGTGCCCTTCACAAACCTGATCCGCATTCTACTTCATAACTTCTACAATATTGCTTGTCAGTGGCCCCACTATGCGTCTTCCCACTGGCATTTGTTCCCATGTGCCCCACTGTAATTTTGCTCCAGTTATTATTATTATTATTATTATTATTATTATTATTACTATTATACAGGGAATTATTGAACGTGGTCCTAGCTTCGGGAAACATTGGCGTGCTTTACAATTATAGGGGTAAGGGCCCAGTGAAGGAAGCAGGTAGGCAATTTGACAGCAAGAGATCTACAAGCAACCATGGGAGGAAACAGTGATCACTCAATGTCAGGTAGGGTACAGTGGAGGATATGTAAACCTAGGCATTAGGGAGTAGCCATTCCTTGAAGAGGAGGGTCTTGAGCTCTTTCATGAGATTCATAAGAAAGGGGGTGAGTCTGGTGTTGACGGGGAGGAGGATTTAGAGTCTTGGTGCATAGGCAGAGGACTATCTTCTGGTTCGTTCCTTCCTGCACCGGCGGAGTTGTAGATGATGCCACAGGGTTTGAAGATGACATGTCCTTGCAGTGGGAGCCTTTACAGTTCGATAAGGGTCAGGGTGATATGTTTGCATTTGTGGAGTCCTTTGATGCATCATTCTGCAGAATACAGGGCATATCTGGGTGATGCCAGGGTAGTCATCGGAAGGCCTTCTAAAAGGGCATTGGTGCATTCCAGGTGGGAGAAGACCAAGGCTTGGACAGCAGATCTGAAGTTGTTTTCTGGGAAGACGGTCTTGATTTCCCACAAGAGAGAACATTGGCACCAAGCCATTTGTGTTTTCCTTGCTATGTGCTGTTTGAAGAAGTGGTATCTGTCAGCAAGCTGGGGTGTGAATCCCTCAAGGTTCATTGCAGAGAGTCAACCAGATCCGTAGGAGACAGAGAGCACCCTCTCCTCTTCCACATATCTTTTTCAGCGTCTGATGCTTCTCCTTACAGCTCAATTATTTGTAACACTGGCAATGCATCTTTCTCTTTGCTCACTTTCAATACTGCTATTATGGGTATTTTTCTTCCTCGCCAGGTTACAGCACATGTGATCCCTCTGGCAGATATGCTGCTTCTTTTGCTGCTCTGTCTGCTCTTTCATTTGCACTTTATTAATGCTAATTCCACTGGGAATGGTAAGATTTCCAATAGTTCTCTCAACAGTGCTGCATGTTGAACAGGAATACCGTCACATCTTTAAAACCCTCTCCTTTCCCATCTTGCTTGTCCTGAGTGTACTGTGGAGGTGACATAGGCTGAGTCTGAGAAGATGTTTACTGCTTGGCCTTCAGACATGTTTAGTGCTTCAATTAGAGCCACTAATTCAGCTGCTTGTGCAGAGTAATGATTTGGCAATAGTGTTTGTGTGTACACTATTAACTCCTACCCCTTTTGTACTCCCCTTCCATACCTCACTACTGCACATTCTGAGTGCCTTTGTCCCATGGTTTGATCAATGCTGGAACTCCCGTCAATGAAGATTATGTCCCCTCGTTTGATCACTTCTTCCTTAACTAGGGGGTTACCTCCACCCCTGTAAATGCATGCTACACAATCATGCACATAGTCTCCTTCTTCTGTTTTTTCTGCAATGAACTCTGGGTTGATTGTTCTGCACCTCACCACTTCCATTGCTGGGTTGGTTAGTATTACCTCATACCCTGAAGACCTCTGGGTAGTCAGTGTTGATGTTGTTTTCTCCAGTATTGCAAATAATGCATGTTCCAGGTAAGGAATTACTGGGTATGTTCGAACTGTGTCCCACGATAAGTAAAGGCGGTGAGATACCTGGAGTCTGGTTTTAGTGCGATGGAGAAAAAAGTATTCTTTAAGTCAACCACTGTGAATAAATGTGCATCTGCAGGAGCGCTGCAAAAAATGTCCCAGGGTTTGGAACCAATGGATTTTCTGCCTCAATAATGTCATTCAGCGGGCGCAAAACTTTATTTATGAAGCTGAATGTATGTATGTGTGTGTGTGTATGTTTGTCCGTCTATACAAATCCACACCGTGGAACCCCACGTCTACCAAATTTTGCATGGATTCCCCTTTTGTCAGAGGCTAGGTCGTAGTCTGTGTCTGGGTGCACAAATCTTATATGCAAATACATTTTGGATGTGTGTGTGTGTATGTTTGTCAGGCTGTACAAATCCCCACTGTTGAACCCACTGCTACCAAATTTTACATGGAATCTCATTTGTCTAGGGCAACATTGTAGACTAAGTTTGGATGCAAAAAATGCATCCGGTAGACACCCTCATTTACTGATGCTCACCCGGATTCACTACAGTAGCTACTAGAAGGAGGCACAATTTGGAAGTGTCTGAAGCAAAATGTTTGACATGTTGGTTATTGCTTTGAAATGTATTACTACTGTATACAGTTTGAAAGTATTTATCAAAGCTTTTTTAAAGGGAATAAAAAAACATATAAGAGAGGGGGAGGGGTGGGCTCTAGAAATGAACACTCCAGTGCTAGGCTTGGTATTTGGTCTGATGGTCTCGATATATCTCTGCAAGGTCACAGGTGGGAAGAGGTGAACCCACACCTCTTGTATGGAAATAGTGGAACGTCCTGGTTACCTTGCAAGGTAGAGGACACAGGAGGGAGGGCCCATAAAAGGTGCAGGACTATGGGCTAACAAAGACTGTATACAAGAAGGGGTCCTGCCTGTAGGGATGCTATTTGGTTGCACACATATTCAAAATGCAAATTTATTTACATAAATGGCACACTGGCAGCATACTATTTACTGTCGAGTTGTGCAAAGCTGTGTAAAAAATGCAGTATAGGCACTCAGAGTGAGTTACAATTTGTTTTACTGGTAGTGGACACATTCATTATTAAAGACATACATAGAAGTTAAAAAAGTTCTGTGAGAAAATGTACATCAAAACCCGAGTGGGTTCATATAACAGGAAACAGGTTGTCTCATGTCCAACAGAGAGGTACAAGTATCAATGTGATTCCAAAAGACTAAATTCTTTATATACATGCAAGCGTGAGTTCCCTAAGTACATGAATATTCAAACCAAGCACGTACAAGCATTACTTCATGCTAAATGTACATGTAGCGGTGAAATCTCAACAGTGTTAATTATTTTCACATTTAGCGGAGGAAAAGTAAACAAGGAATTTCCAACTACAAATGCATTACTTCATGCACAATTGTCATTTTCATGTGAACACTGTAGGTAAGTACAAAAGATGGAAAAAGAGTCCCAAATCATAGAGTCCATAAGGTGCATATATCCTCTGCTATATGCAAAAATAATTAACACTGTTGAGTAGGTAGTGGCTGGAGTAACCCTGCTTTCTTATTATGGTCTGACTTACTGCATACACACGTTTCACACACTTGAATGTATTTAATAGCATCCTGTCCTAATCCTGGCCACCAAAAATATTTCTCCAACAAACCCTGTGTCTTTTTACTTCCTGAATGTCCTGCTAAAGGTGAATTATGACATCAATGCATCGCCTTCTTTTGCAAAGCGAGCGTCGGTAAAAACAATTTCCCTGCATAGTAGGGAAGACCATTGTGGAATGTTTCTGCAGGATTCGTCTCTCTCCATTTCAATTTGACCTTTCCTTTCATTTCTTGTTTTACTTGTCTCAGTAACTGAGTCATTACCGCTCCTACTACCTTGTCCGCAGGAATGATAGTCTTAACTTCGGTTACACTGCTTTCCAAATTTTGATGCGTAGATAGAGCGTCAGCTTTTCCATTATTTTTTCCTGGTCTAAAAGTGACTACAAAATTAAACTCATTAAAGTACTGTGACCATCCTAACTGCCTTGGACTCAATGTATGAGCTGTATTGAAGTACTGCAAGTTCTTATGATCAGTGACCACTGTAACCTGATATTTGGCCCCCAACAAATAATGTCGCCACTCCAAAAATGCTGCTCTAATTGCCAATAACTCTTTATCGGTAATTGAATAATTTTGTTCGCAGCTAGTAAGCTTACGAGAGTAGAAATCTACTGGATGCCACACTCCTTCTTCATCCTTCTGAGACAATACTGCTCCAACAGCCACAATGGAAGCATCAGTTTCCAATTGGAAAGGTTTCTCTTGATTAGGGTGTCTTAGTAACGGAGCTGACGTAAATGCTTTCTTTAACTCTTGAAAAGCTACTTCTGCCTCAGAGTCCCAATCAAATTTAGTGGCCTTCCTTAATAATTTGGTAATGGGTGTAACGATTTGTGAAAAAATTGAAATAAAGCCCCTATAAAAATTTGCAAAACCCAAAAAGGACTGGATATCCTTGATGCATTGAGGTGCTGGCCATTCCGTAACTGCTTGAACTTTCTTCTTGTCCATCACAATACCAGAGGGAGTCAGAATAAAACCAAGGAATTCCACTTGAGTGGTATGAAAGGCACATTTTTCTAGTTTTACATACAACTGATAGTCTTGTAATTTTTTCAACACTGCTCTCACATGACCAATATGTTGCTCTTCAGAAGATGAATAAATCAAAATGTCATCAATATATACTATGACAAACTGATCTAGAAACTCACTCAAAATCTCCTGCATAAAGTATTGAAATGCTGCAGGAGCATTGCATAAACCAAACGGCATCACAAGGTATTCAAATAAACCAAACTTAGTCCTGAAGGCTGTCTTCCACTCATCCCCTTCTTTAACACGGATCAAATGGTAAGCCCCTCTCAAATCCAATTTGGTGTAAACCACTGCTGTTTTTACTTGGTCCAATAACACTGAAATCAAAGGCAAGGGGTACCTGTTTTTCACTGTCACCTTATTCAATGCTCTATAATCAATACATGTCCTAAGAGTTCCCTCTTTCTTTGGGACAAAGAATAAAGGTGATGAAACAGGTAAGGTGGAATGTGTAATAAATCCCTTATTTAGCATGTCATCCAGATATTCTCGTAAGTGCTGGTTTTCTGTTTCAGTCAAAGCGTAGATTCGACTACAAGGTAACTTAGCCCCTGGTTCCAAATCAATCACGCAATCATAGGATCTATGGGGTGGTAACCTGTCTGCTCCCCCTTTGTCAAATACTTTGGCTAAATCTTGGTACTGATTCGGGATACTCACAGCCATTGCTCCCACCATTTGTGGTTCTGCCACCTAATCTGCCAAATATAATGCAGGTCTCACCTCCTCCTCCATGTGACCCTCACATTCCACTCCTGCAAATACCACCTCCCGCTTAATCCAATCAATCCTGGGATTGTGCTTAAGTAACCAAGGCATGCCCAAAATTAGTCCGAACTGAGGTGCCGCTATTAAATCAAATACAATTTCCTCTATATGTCTAGACTCAAACCTCATTAGAATGGGCTTAGTTTGTTGACAAATGGGCCCTGAAACCAATGGTGATCCATCCACCGATTGCACCCCCTCAACCTGAGATTTTTCCCTTAACGGTAAACACAACCTTTTCGCCAATCCAATGTCAATGAAATTACCGGTGGCGCCAGAATCCACCATTGCAGATACTAGCTGTTCAGTACAGGCAAAAAATAAAGTCACCAGAATGTACAAATGTGAATTTCTTTTCCCTGTCGTATTTGCACTCCAATTGGGGAACCTAGTTGTTTCTGGGCCTGTCGCCTGAGTTCCCCCTAAGGCCGGCTCAATCCTTTTCCCACCTCAACCTTGTTCCTATCCACACCTGCTCCTTTCTTGGGAGTATTCGGGCAGGTCCTAATAAAATGTCCTGGTTGTCCACAATAAAGGCACAAGTTATTAGCCTTACGTTGCTCCTTCTCTGCAACAGACAATGGCCCCCTTATTCCACCAATCTGCATAGGTTCACCTTCTGTATTCCTGTTTCCCTTACCCCGATCCAACCTGGCAAAGGGCAACACTTCTGGTCATTTCTTCTCTCCCCTGCGCTCTCCAATACGATGATCCAATCTTAGTGCTAAATCAATCATGGCCGTACATGTACTAGGTTGAGGTTCTACTTGAACGATAGCATCCTTCAATTCCTCTTTGAGCCCTTGGTAAAACAACACAGTCTGTTTATTCTCAGGCCAATCTGTTTCAATCACTAACCTGTTAAATTGGGTAACATATGAAACCAAGTCGCATGTTCCTTGTCTTAAAGCTAACAATTCTTTGTCTTGAGCCAAGGAAACTTCCCGGCGATCAAACAATCTTCCAAACTCCACTAGAAAACCATCCCAATTATATAATAAAGGATCATCCTTTTGCACCAAAGGCATTGCCCATGCTCCCGCATCTCCAGTTAAATAGGAAATAACAAATGCTGTTCTAGCCTGTAATGTGTCAAAAGCCTTAGGTTTACCAACAAATGAAGTCGGCACTGCGTTAAAAAGGTCATATATTTCTTAGGGCCTCCTGTGAACCTTTCTGGTACGGCTAATGGCACACTACTAGTGGACTGCACAATCACGGTAGACGTGGTTTTACCAGTTTGCCCTCCAGTAGAGGTTCCAGCCCCATCCAGCGGGGTGCCTTGTGCGACCAAACCCTGTAACTGGGCTTTCAATATACTGTATTCCTGTCTAGCCTGCACCAACTCTACTTGTATGTCTTGTAGTGTGTTTAGCACGTCCGCTAAAGAGGGAGGATTCGAATCCATTTGGCCTGGGTGGTTCAATTACCCCGAAATCGGGGGCAGGTAATTCTGTCAAACTTATAAGGGAATAGGGGTCTCGATACCCTCTTCCGAACCACAGAAGCCAAATAGATTGACCCCTCCCACCGTGGTTGGCACGGGCGCCTGAAAATGATATCACAGGTAGCCACGTGGCAGCCAATGGGGGGAAGATGGAGTTAGGGAAAGGGGATGGAGTGACAAAGGAAAGGAAGGGAACATAAACAAGCAAGTAAGCAAGTACATACAATATACACAATACTCCTATACATGTACCTCTACTTCCTGAACACCTAGCCTGACCTCCTATACATGTAATGCACCTGTTACATACCCACAGTAGTGTACCTCAATCGTGGCCCTATACGACTCCACTTTGCACTCCACAAAACATAGGATTATAAACTTGAACATAGAACTTGAACATAACATAACATGCGCCTTGGGACGTATACTTCCTGAAAACACATAGGGTTGCATACAAGCAAAAAGGCACAAACAAAGGGCTTGTCCCTTTTCATGAAGATACAAGACTCATGGCCCGCTGGGCCCAATGAAGCGACAAACAAGGGTTTAGAACAAATACACAAAACACAACCCTTGTGCTGCGTGGACCCTAAAGAATGATTACAAAACAAGTGCGCTTTAAAGGATAGTCTCCTATTTTCCCAGGGCACTGTTTTGTCAGTTCTGAGATTCATAGCGTGTTTCCTCACACATGGCGTGTGTCACACATGGCGTGTATCCTACACATGGCGTGTTTCATCACACACTCCCTGCCGTGTTCGTATCATGAATCAACAAGCGAAAATAAGCATACTTTAACACCAAAACATGAAAACTGTTGTAGAAAACTTAACAGATGGTCCGGATGCCTTACGAGGACATCCGGACCCTGAAGTTCGATGCCCAACACTTGGGAAGGAGCCTGATTCACTGCCGTGGCCCGCGGCTGCTTTTTCTCCTGTTTAGGCTGCTAATCACCGTCGCGGCCCGGGGAAAGATCCAAAAGTCCTTCGGCATCCAAAACGTTCCCACATGCTCTTGCTTCTTCAGCTGCCACCGCCCGTGCTGATAATCTGTAATTACCTGCACCGAGGCACTGGCGGCGGCGAGTTTTCAACAGTTACTGCTTATGAGCAGCTGGCATACCGCGCAAAAGAGGAACTACACGCATCCCAACGCCTGATAAGAAATGTAGTTTATCGCCTCTTGGGAAACAAGAAGCGCCGCCCTCTACCCCAAAATCAGATTCCTGACAGGTACACTGAGGCCTGAACAAAAACTTATTGGAGAGCCGGAACACATTCCTCTCAATCATCCCAGCAACACGTGCACTCCATATACAAACACCTCTATGTGTGCAGGCATCCCTCTCATTGCACTGAGTGCATGGTATGGAATCAGTACTGCCAACCGTGTTGGGTACATTCCTGGTGTGGAGCACACCATCCCTTTTTCTGAAAATGAAATCATGGCGTTCAATTTGCTAAGTAAGTCCCTCTCCAGAATATTGATGGGAGTGTCTTTTGAATACAGCTAAGGTGCTACAATATGCTGCATCACTATCATTAAGGGAACATCTTTTGTTAGTGGAACTTTTAAAATTGTCCCTGAAAATCCTTGTGTGTCCCAAGATTTTTTAGATTTGGTTGACCCAGTATCTATAAGAAGGAAAATCCCCTCTGTCCTATCTCAACGGCTACCTCCGGTTCCTCCTCTGGGTTTTTAGTTACTGCTAGAACAGGACACATTTGCACTCCCTGTGGGCACCCCTATTGTGAAGAAGTGTTTTTGGATGATGCAAATGGGTTACCACCCACCATTGGCACTCCAGTATATTAGGGTATGGTGTTCTGGCCCAGTATTGTCACCCCTTTTGGTATTTGTGTCTGCGCTGGTGCCTGACGTATGCTCACTGTACCTTGATTTCCCACAATTTACCCATTTTGTACCCGCATTTGCGCTTGGGTAGTAATTTCCTGTGTCTGTGCAGGCTGTATCTGCACTTGCTGCTGCTGTGGTATTACCTGTACTTGTTGAGTAGTCTGCGCCATGTATGTCTGCTGTTGTTGTGGTATGACCTGCATCTGTTAAGGTGTCTGCTGCATGTATGTCTGCTGTAGTTGCCCTCACTGTGCAACTAGTGAGGATGTTTGTACGACATGTCCGAAATTCCTGCATGTGTAACATTGTTCTCCAAGACGTGGAGTCATACCTCTGTATCCCATTCCCCTTCCACTTGTGTACTATCCTCTCCCATTGGATACTGTCCCATATATGCACCTCCCCACCTGCCTGCATAACCCCAGGCTGCTGCATGCTTGTGAATGCGTGTTACTGTGGCATCAACACCATCCTCTACTGTTGGGTGGGTGGCACCTGTGTGTAGCCTTCTGGTGGCATCATCACAGCCACGGGAAGTCTCCCTTGCTGTACCCGAGGAACCACCACTGGCCCTGTGACTAATGATCCCTCCATGTGTATTTTCGCCCGTTTTTTCTGAACTGATTTGTTTTCTGCCTTGGTTGCATTATCCTCTATCTACTTCCTCTCCTGTTTTTTCTTGAAAAAGTGCACAGTTGCCGTATGTATCTCAGGCCAACCCTTTGCCTCAATTACCACTATTTTTTCTAAAGAGACCTGTGCATCCGCGGGGAGCCCCCTCACTAGTATGTGGTAAAACAAAGGTTTTTTTTGCCCCATGACTGCTTATTTTCCTGTGTCCAAATTTCCTGAATGGATCGTATGTATTCTGCAGGGTTCTCGTCAGGCTTTATTTTGTGAGCCAATTTACATCCCAGGTCTGACTTGTCTGGATAGAGCTCCTTCACAGCCTTCCAAACAGGTGCTCGATAATTGTTGAAGGGCGCTCCGTCAAGTATATTAGTACTTAATTTTATCCCAGAATATCCGGCTTGCTGCCATATTTTGTCACATTTCTCCCCAACCAATACTGCCAACAGAACTTTTATATCTCCTATGGCCAATGGGATTCCCACGGTCTTTCCCAAAAACATAAATCCACTTGCTCGCCCCTTCCATCAACAAAGGTAAACTGTAAACTAGTTTATCCGTCTCCCTTGTCTACCATGGTATGTAATGAACCTTGCCCCTTGCTTTCTGTAAATGTGGCATTTGTGTGCACGCCCTGTGTTTATTACTCCATGGTGGTCTTTTTGCTTATACTGTTCCGGTTTTCCTCTGCGGAGCCTGTTTCCCCAGTCACCCAATGATTCTTCCCTTTCCTACTATTCTCTTTCATCCCTTCTCCTTTCCCATCTCCTAGCTTTCAAAGGGTGGGTGTCTGTTTCGTCATCCCGGTGATAACTGTTAGCACTGTCTTCCCAGTCTGATATGGTTTGCCCATCATCTGCCATGTCCGTTTCACTATGGTATGAGTCCTGTCCCCACTTGCCTATCTTAAATTTGATGCGTCCTGCTGTCCACCCCTGTTCATTTGTTCCCTTCTTGTATCCGTTTCCTTTCTCATCTATTTCCCTTTCCATAGCTTTTTCTGCCTCCCTGAACACACTGTCAAGTTGTTGCTTCACACTCTTTTTTAGGTCATTCAAATATTTCCACTTCCCTTTTTCGTCCTTGACGATGATGCTTGTACTGCCTCTGTCTTGCTTTTTATGTGTTCCTTCCTTGTCTTAACAATCTTGTTTATACTCCGCAGCTGGTTTTAACAATGGGTATATAGTATAGTCTGGTGGCGCACTTCCCTGCTCCTCCTCCTCTTTCCCCTTCTCCATTTCTTTCTCTTTCTCCTCATATAATTTCCAAAGCCCCAGACTGGCCTGTCTCTTTTTAAGTGTAGCTCCTTTATATGTAGTTGCTAAGTACATACTTTCTATAATATCTTTATCGAACTTTCCCTGTCCAGGCAACTCTTTATAACACTCACCCACTGTGTTGTGTACCCACTGAAAATTATACTTTGATATTTTATCATGGTATTGGGGCAATTTCCTACACATATGGTTAAATGGGGCATCCATCCGGTAGGAAGTCATTGCCTCCGCCTTACCCTTTTCTTCTTTCTTACCTTCTTCCTTCACAAAATTAAAAACAATCTATTTTTTCTTTCTTTTTTTAAATGTTCACTCTTTCTTCAAGCAACCCCATTCACTCAATGTTTAACCCTACCACTTTGCTTGATCGCCCTACTTTCCTGCACTCCAGCCTTCTCCACAGGCCCCACGCTGTCACACCTCACACTGCCTTGTTATATCATAATAGGATAGTAGTGGCCTTTTTCACAGGCCCACCACCTTAACAATAAAGCCTTTTATTAGTGAGTTAGAAAAAGTTGTTACTCTTGGCCTTACCTCAACTGTATCAGCAACTCACGCTACGTGGCTTTGTGCTATGTACACGTTAATTTGGCTATGGTTCTTCCGCCCCTTCCACAGCCGCATAAACGAACACTACAATCACAACACTGAAAAACGAACTGCGGATACTAACAAACACATGCGCGCATATAGCCAAATAAACTCTTCCCCAAGGAGAAAGAAATGGCACAACTAGACCAACTGCTTGCTCTACGCGCAACTCTTGTCTAACAAGGTCCGCCACTTACTATGCCACCATCTGCCAGCTCCCTATCGGAACGGCATACCTAATATCTAAGACTAGTACGGTCAGTCGCCCTCTTCACCACTAACAAGAGTGCATCCTATATACCATAAAAGAGTCCTTCCCACCCGTGGTGCTTTCATGCACTGGTACATTCACGTATCCTTTTAGGAGATTTTCCACTTCTTTCAACCACAAAGTCTCCCTTTAAAAGCCTGCACTTTCAGTCAGAGTGAAGGCAAATCCATATCAGGTGGCCTTTTCAGAAGTGGCGTCCATGGACCTCTCTTGAGCTCTTTACACTGGCCAAGGGATGTTTATCCGGACTCCTCTGGGAGCACGGCTGGAATTCTTCATGCCTTGGTCAAATGGCAAAGCGATCTTGCTGGGGCCTCACAAGATGTATTGGGGGTCGCCTTGTAGCACTCACCAAAAGAAATTACAAAAGTAGTCAAAAAGGAGTGTACGCCGGTGCAAGAAGTAACACAATTTTATTCAGGTCCCCAGACGCAACTGGGATATCAAGTTCAAACAGAACGTGGAACAGAATTGCATTAAAAGATGCTGTCAAAGAACTGCCTTCAAAGTGAACGCTTTTATAGTTGGTAAAAGAATTATCATTTGCGATAGTGCGACATATATAAGCCGAGTGCAGTACCACCTCCCCTGATTGCCTGTGTTGCCGAGTGCCCCCCACCCCCACTCTGATTCCCTGTGTTGCTGTGCGCCCCCACCCCCTCTGATTGCATCTGTTGCCGAGTGACCCCCGCACCTCCCCCCTCTTATTGCCTGTGTTGCCTAGTGCCCCCCAGGCCCCCTCTGATTGCCTGTGTTGCCGAGTGTCCCCCTTACCCCCCTCTGATTGCCTGTGTTGCTGAGTGCCCCCCACCCCCTCTCATTGCCTCTGTTGCCGAGTGACCCCCACACCTCACCCTCTGATTGCCAGTGTTGCCGAGTGCCCCCCTCACTCCCTCTGATTGCCTGTGTTGCCGAGTGCCCCTCACCCTTCTCTAATTGCCTGTGTTGCCGAGTGCCCCCCTCTGATTGCCTGTGTTGCTGAGTGCCCCCCACCCCCACCTCACTCTGATTGCCTGTGATGTCTGTCATACCCCCCTTTTTTCTTGCATGCATGTGTTGCCTGTTTTGCGTGATTGTACTCCATCCCCCTTCCCCTTTCAGCCCTCCCTTCTACCACCTAACATGTAACTTCCCATTTACTTTTCCACTCTTTTTCACTGTTTTTATTCTCTGTTCTTTCTCCTCTCCCTTTCTCCCATCTTCCTCTCTCCCCCTCCCCTTACTTTTTTCTATGCACTTACTCTATCAGAATTGTCCCTTGACCTTGTATGATAACAATGTTTGTTCTCCTCCCCCTTCCCTTACTTGTTTTCATCCTCTCCCCACCTTCCAGCACTATCTGAAATTTCGTCTGGCCTAGTATGATAGTTGCTTGTTTTGTTCCTCTCTCTCCTTTCTGCTCGCCTTCTCCCTCACCTCTTGTAAATCTCTGGCTCTTTCAAAAATGTCATCAGGCTTAGTACGGTAGTCGCCTGCCTGTTCCCATTTCTTTCCCACCCCCTCCCATCCTATCTGTGTCTTAGCTCTTGCACTATCTGAAATGACGCTAGGCTGAGTACGATAGTTAATTTCACATTTGTATTGTTCATGGCCTGTAAGAATGGCATTGTATATTCCCTTGTTCCCTCCCTTGCCTTGAGGCGCTTTGAAACACATTGTGTATAGCTTCTATATAAATAAACTATCATATCATCATATCATATCATAGGAAAAATCTCCCCACACAGAAAGTATTGGCTCTTGCACTTTGAACTCATGTACAACCCTATACATTATGCTGGATCATTGGGTCCATGAACTTTCCCACACCACCTTCAATTACAATAACGTGACATCGCAATCCACCCCCAGTTCTCAAAACCCCAAATTATATGATTGAAACATTTGAGATGACCAGCAGGACTTTATTTTTCTGCCCTGGTTGCCTCTTCCTGTCTCCCATGTGAACGGCTACCCATCATGACTCCATCAAAGCCGTAATCCACGGACATACTTTAAAATGATTATTGCATATTGGGAACATTCTAACCCTCTTCCCAGACAAAATGGTCTGCAGGCGATTTGAAACTGCTGTGGGTCTGCCGGCTTCACTAGAAATCACATTTCATAAATTATTTTGAATTATAAAATGGTCATATATTCCTCTTTCACTGGCAGACCCTGTACGCTCTAATCAGTTGACCTAAAAAAATAACAACCTCTTTGTGCTTCTCTGTACCCTTGGCCAGCGACTGCATGCTCTGTGCTAACAAACCATCTGCAGTGGCCTTTGCTGCAAAGGAAATGCTCTCACAAGTTTAAAACAAAGCAGGCTTTTAGGGTATATTCACTGCGCTTCATTCTACCACTAAGTGTATTTATACTTACCTGTGCCCCAGGATATATGGATTCATTTTATTAAGCTTTTAATTTTGCAGATATTTTAGAGTGCTACTCTCTCAGCTTGGCGCCAGGCTCATGTAAGAATGTAAGCAGGAACACTTTATTATTGTGCAAGAGCACTTCATTCACAAGAACTTTTCTACATGCTTTTATTACGGGAACGTTTCCATGAGCATACCGTTTGGTGTGGCTCTCCAGGCCCAGACTACACGTGCAAACTCTAGGAACTGCAGGGTGTGGCAGGCAGGCCAGGACCAGTGGGCGTGGCCCCAGGAGATCAGCTGTATAAACTGTGCTAGCCCCAATGCCAGCACTTTGCGTTACTTTGCATTCGCATGCAACGTGACGCTCACCGTCACTTGGACCAGCTTACTTACCATTTGGATCCCAGTGTTTTTCCTGCACACTCACCTTCCGAAATCCAGCGTTCATCAGCGCATCTGCAGACTCATCCTCTGGAACCCAGCGATCTTGATTCGGATGCTGTGCTCCTCATCCACGGAGTCAATTCCTGGGAAGACGAAAGACAAGGTTAGACAAGCCATTACCCATCAGCCTAGGGCCGCGCCGCATTCAAACACGCGCGCATCCCTAAAAGACCACTTACCTGTTACCGGACCATTGTGGGTTCATTCCTCATTCACGCCAGCTGCATCTCAAGCTCTGTAACTGCTACATGGTCCACAATACCACCTACATGGAGAGAGAGAGCAAAAGAACGACATTAAAGAAGGAGCAAACAACAATACAGGAACAAACAATACAAATACAACAAAAGCACACTGGAAACAAACAGGCGAGGAAAAGACAAAGACACACTGAAAAACTCACCTGGAGAGAAGTGGATTAGTCGCAGCTGGACTGGCCTACCACGTGCAGGGACCAGTGAAGGAACTCGGTCCCAGTCAGACAAGCGCTCCTGCCAGAAGTAGCAGGACGGGGTGCTCACCAATAATAATCATCAGGTGAGCTTTCTAAGGGCAGCGCAACCTATGGGAATCACGTCCTGAGAGGAAGGGTCTGGAAGGTGATCTGGATCACAGATTGGCATACCTCATGTCCCTTTACATCTCACAGGAGCAGTCCTGAGCAGCGTTACCTATTGCTGCAGTTCACCACATAAGTGCAGGGGGGAGAAGCCAGACGATGGTGGCCTACTTCCTGGGAGGGCTGCAACCGTGCCCCAATGCCCCCGCAGAGAACAGGTGAGCATAACACATACCATGCTAGACTTGCATTTTTACTACAGTTCATTGCAGAGAGCCAGGTCTGGATGTCACAGTGTTCAGTGTTGTTGCTTCAGGTAAGACCGGACATCCAAGACTGGATCAATGCGAGGCAGGCCTTGAGCTTGTGGATGTCTTCTATGGAAGATATTTTGTGGTAGAGTTGCATGTCATCTGCTTATTGGTGGATTTGAATGTTGTGTGGAGCCAGGAGGTTTCCACGCACTGCCATGTAAAGATTAAAGAACACAGGAGAGAGGATGGATATTTTCAGAAATATGCATGTGATGGTTAGAGTCTGTGATCTGAAAGAATCAGTTAGTATGAACCTGTGGTGATTAGCACAGTATGATTTGAACCACCTGAGATCTTGCTGATTGAATGTAGTTTATCAGTGGGCTTCTGGTGGTATACTTTGTCAAATGCTGCAGAGAGGTCAAGGATCAACAGGAGGCATGGATGGCCATCATCAAGGGTATTACGGCATCATCAATCACTGTGATGGTATTTCCATGGTTGTGCTCCCTAATGTCACATTTCATTCTCACGACAGGCTCCATGATAGGGCACTGTAACCTCGTAGTGAGTTAAGTTGTTCCTAGGGATCCCACAAGGACCATGCCCACTCTGGAATAAATGATCTCAACTTTCCTCTGGAACTGTTTACACCCACTGTCTACACTCCTGCATGCTGCCCACATCGTATTCCCCTCTCCATGTTCTCTTCCCCCAGCTCTCATCCAGGACCAGTTACTGCACACTTTCCATTGTCAGAGATACCAGGCTATACCTTGATCTTGAAGGGCATTTCCACATACATACCTCACCGAAAAAGGTATAACTACAGCGGTACCATGCATAGGGAACCACTACAGAGGCCTTGCCCTGGCCACACTGACTTGATGCTCAAAGTCACTCACCAGGCCAACTTAAATCCTCACACTAACAGTCACAGCCTCTACGCAAACACCAACTAAGCCATTTGTACATGTCAACTGAATAATCTTCGAAACAGACATCAAACAATAGAATGCTATGCCTCTACAGTCAACTTACATATCATCTTCAAGTTTACTAAGGCGTTACAAGGTCTTTGTAAATTGTATAAAAGGCCCAATATTGAGGCAACAAAGAAAGGGCACATTTTGACAAATGAATTAATAAAGCAGGAAACTCTCAGCAAATGTTATTTAAAATAGTAAGGCAGGTTTCTCATGCAAATATTATTTATTATTTTATTGAAACCATTATACAATACTGGCACTGCCCGCAGGGGGTGGTGCAGATGTGGATGATGTTCCAGCCTCTGGGTTCCCATTGGGTGACAGCTTGTTATTATGTGAATATTAGCTTTCACTACAGAATGTGTCTGAGATTTTCATTAGCATGTCTGGTGTGTGTGTGAGTGATAGGGTTCAGTTTGCTGTGAAGGTAGGATGGTGTTTTGAGGTGAATTACCTTGTATACGCAGCAGAGTCCTTTGAACGTAATATTCTGGGGTATAGAGAGCCAATGGACTTAGAAAAGAGACCTAGGGTTATCTGTGAGTGTTTTGGTAAGTTCAGTCTATTGCTGTATTCTGTGTGCCTTGCATAGGGGCAAGGGTGTTTTTGGGAGTACAGTGAGGAATGAGTTTCCAAATTTCTACATGGAGAGTATTAGTGCCTGGGCTCAGTATGGAAGTCGTTAAGGGGACGGATGTGTCTTACTTTGAAAGTAGGTGTAGCTCTAGATGGCATGCTTTAGTGACGGCAGCAATTATCATATGGTAGCTATTGCTTTCATATACCAAGGAGCACTATTAGGATCCCTAACACACACAATTTTCACTGTTTTCTTTTTAATCAAAAGCCCAGGTACTAAACTTTGGCAGGTATTGACATATAAACCTCAGGTACTAACCTCATGGATGGCAGATTCCATTTAGCCCACTATGTGCGGCAATGCTACCCAAAATCAGCACACCAGTGCTGAGTTCCAATAAGCCTGGTTAGCACTACATGGTCATATAACATTTTGTCCATTTATCACAGCAGTGCAAGATTCCATTAATTGCCTTATTATGCTAAATGGGCATACTTCAATTGATACTTTCTCTCCCAAGTGAATCTGATCTTACTATGTTGACTCAACAATTAGAACCCTTGGCGGTGTGCGGCAGCCAATCAGTTTGCTCCAAACACTGGCTGAATCTAATGATCCAAGCCTTGGTTCAGAGCAACCCGATTGCTTGGCGCACCCGCGCTGCACCTAAAAATATCTGTCCCACAGCCTATACTGCCTCCCACCACATCTTAAGCCCCTCAACAGCGCTGCCCCCTCTCCTTACCTAAATTAGGTCTCTGCCAGGCCTGAACCACTTGACTTCATTCTCATCTCCTTCGGCCACAGAAATGGAAGAGGAGCTCCGAGTGGAGCTCCGCCTTCCGTTCCCAGGACAACCACTCCCCAGCCACAGCCAACAAAGCAGTATCGCTGTTTTTTTAAAAAAGGTGTATTGTTATTAGCACCATGAGGGTTTGCCTCAGGGTACTAATAGCAATAAGCTCCCGTTCTGGGGGCTTCACCGGCACGGTTAATGGCTCTCAAACCCAGTGATAAGGCTCTCGCTTCACTCAGGCCTATAACTTGGACCCGGGCCGTTACCGGCGGCCTGTGACGCGCCCAGAATGGGTGCTTATTGTCATAATAGAATCTGCCCTACTGTGGTAACTGGGCACAGTAAAATCTAAAACTACTATGCTAACTTAGTATAAGAAATTTGACATTTCTTAACTATCTTGGTATAATAGGATAACACCTTACTGTGCTAATACAAAACAGTGGAATGTGGCCTTGATGTGCTAACTAGGCTTTGTTGAATCCACCACTGCTCCAAAATGACACACGTCAATCAAATACGAGAATCCACCCCCTCTGTTGAATGGTTCAATAAAATCAAATTATATGTTTTTGATTGCCTTGAAGTCCAAATGGGCCCCATAAATGCACCACCCTGCTTTGGAGGATATGCCAGCAACTTTGGCAACTGAACACCTGCCCCTCAAGTTGATTTTTCCTTTTCAGCCTGTTGGAGAAGACAAGTTGTGCCCAATACTAAATTGACTCAATACGAAACTGCTCCTGTGACCCATGCCTGAGCTAAAGGGAAACAATAACATGAGGCCTTAATGTGCTTCCGAGGATTTGTGAAATGCACCACTGCTCCAAAATGCCACAACATCAAAATAATGTCAAAATCAAAATAATGTTTAATGGTGTAATGTGATGAAATTATATTTTAAGAATACAATTGTGAGAAGTTGCCACCTGGCAGCGGTTTAGAAGCCCTATATTTCTTTGATTTGTGTTAACTAAAACAATGTTTGGGCAATCCCGTTTCAGAAAGGGTTGCCTTCTAAACAGGTCCTCTCTCCTAAAGCTCCATGCCAAAAGCAGACAGTACACCTGTACCCTGCTGAACCAGCAGCCTGATACAGCACCTGCTCTCCAGTGGCATAGAGGAGGTTACATGTACCCTAATGACAGCTGCAGTGGCCGCCACAGTCACTAGATCATAGGAGCTGCATTTAACACATGCACCCCTGTTCCTGTAGGAGTATGCTATCCTGAGGGACATTGAACAGTACACATAAGCCATGTTTGAGTGTTAGACATGGTGGCTGTCATTGCTCATGGTTATCTAAGCCACATCAAGTTCGATATCGCATATGTATCACCCCTGTGAGCACAGTTAAGCTGTGGAAGGGTTATGTGCATTCCCCCAACCAAGCTGTTTTGGCTGCTGCCAGCAAGACTATAGATTTGGGGTAGCCTCACGTTGTTCCTTTGTGAGGGCAGGTAACAACCTCCCCAGAGGGACAGACACTCCACAGGAAACTGGGCTGGGAACCGAAAAAAAGGGCCCATCCATTCACAAAAGGATTAGGCTCACACCAGGATGCTGCATGCCAAAAGGGCCTTTGATTCTATTGAGACAGGAAGGGCTGGGATTAGTGCTGACACAGGGAGCTCCTTACAGCTGGAGGAAGTTTTCACCATCTTGTTTCTCTTTGCATCTATCTTTCCTCCCTGTCCCCTCCACTTCCTGAAACACAAAATCACTGTGGATGTAATTCCAGAAAGCAAAGTACACTTGCTCCAAGGACAGGGATTGGACCATTAAAGCAGGGTTGCTTTTGTCCAATCGACCATAAATGTTTGCCTTCAAAAAGAGAGGTTTCATCTCTGGAGTTAAAACCTTCAAGAAGATTTTGTTGGACCATATTAGGAGAGCAGTCCTTTCCAAAGTCCTCTAGGTGTGAGGTGTGGACAGGTTGTCCAGGGTAGAGGCAAGCCCTGTCCTTTTGCCAGCCACAGTGTTTCCAGGACCTTACTGTGCTGAAGTACCCCTGAAGGTGTGTTGCCAGCACCACCATGTTTGGACAACTCTTGCCCCTCACACCCAGTAGTGGGCCTCACAGCTCCTGATAGCCAATACAGCCTGGATTCCTTCTCTGTCACCATCGAACCACTGTGAGCTAAGATCTAAGCTCCTGCAAGACCATTTTGAACCAACATGGTCTATTTTCTCTGGAAGGAGTGTTGTTACATAATTCAGACATCACAGAGTCACTGGTACAATTCAATGGCATCTCAGAGAAAAAAAAATGAACTGTATAAAGTCTCTATTTAACATCATTGAGACCAGGATGAAAAACAATTGACTTGGCCTAAATGAGTAGGACACTTCTCTTGAAATGGGTCATCTCTTGAAATGGGTCACACCTGATTTTAGGGGGGCCCACTGTAATTCTGGGGAAAAGAACATACAATCTCACAAAGAATTTGGCAACCCCACTCTTACATGTACTACAATTTAGCGCTCTGATGAATGATCAATTTTGTAAGACCATCATATATGCACAATTTAGCTATTAAACACAATTGTTTTTAGAAAAATATGATTTTTATTGCCATATATTCATAGTCACATACACAAAAATGATATGCATTTCCGGTATTTACAACCCTTCTTTGATAAACAAATATTACAAGATACCTATTTTCATAAAAAATACATTTCCACTGAAAACATACAGCAGATATTGCTGCAATTCCAGTGCATCAAAGTAAGTACCAGTGTACAAAAAACATGATTCACAAAGTAGCCCAACTATCATTCATCAGAGGGCTAATTTGGAGCACATGTGAGGGTGGAGTTGCCTACTTCTTTGTGAGATTGCTAAATTAGAATGAAACAGAATGTATTTTACCATCTTATGACCATCTACAGAACTAGATGAAAACCATACATTCTTCAGTTTCCCTTTCTGAGACCAGGATGGCCACTCGAGAGAAGGTACGCTACTGGCTATTGGCCTTGACTGTACTATGTTGGATCACAGCAACATACTTATTAGGTCATTAGTGGTGTCCAGTTATAATGTCGACTGCAAAAAGTCGAATGCAAAAATGTCAACAACAAAAAAATGTCGAAAAAGTAATTCAAATGTGTTTTTTTTATTTGTATGTTTTTTTGAGGTCTAGCTAGTAAAAATAAACAGGGGGTTGGGGGGAACCCCCCATTGGGGCACCCCCCCATTAAAAAGTTTTTTTTTTAAAAACACATTCGAAATTTTTTTTTCAACATTTTTGCAGTCGACATTTTCACTATAAACCGTCATTAGTTACTCATGATGCTAAGGCGGATTCACCCCTTGTAAATAGAAGAATAGTTATGCTATTATTGCTTGTGCTTTCTTTGGAGCAAAATGAGACTATGGTAACATTCTCTTTTTGGGAACAAATAAATGCATTATTCAATGTCTTCAAGTCCTTCAGAATACTGCAAGAGCAGGTAGGAATGGTTGCACTAGATACGCCAGACAGGTCTTAGGAGGGCTTCATGGCTACCGCTGAAGGGCAGAATCACCTTCAAATAATTAACATTAGCTCATAAGTAACTTCGTGGCCTGTCCCCTAACTGTTTTGTGGAGAGAATTGAATGGTATCAGCGTATTGACCAGGTAACCTTTTGTGATTTAGGGATGGTGGCAGAACCTCAGTACAAATGGAAAAATATTTTGGGTGCACTTTTCAAAACCAGGCCACCACCTTGTGGAATTCACTTCCAGCTCAGATTCACAATGTCTTCTGCTTTTTAGGAGAGGTTTGAAAACATGTTTTTTCTAGGTCACCTTCTCTCTTAGATGTTGTTTGCTGATTCACAGCACAGTGATACTCTACTTGTGCTGTTTTTGGGCTTCAGAAATTACTCAAATCAAATCATACCAGAGCCACAAATGTCTCCTTGGCTTCAACACCTAAACCGCTATAAACAGACCAACGAGCCTAAGAGGCCACCCCTTTATTTCAGATCCAAGAGAGTGCCTGTAAACTATGCAAATGGAGTGTGCAGAATAAATCCCAGAAAGGAAACATAACATCACACTTTTACTTTATTTGAACTGCAAGGGTTGAGTCAGAAAATGTACTAACACCAATATTACCTTCCACAGAGACTGCATCTGATACTTCATGTTTTCTCACAAAATGTAAGCCCTTGTTGACTTTCCTATATCCTAATCTAGCAGCACCCACTAAGGTGGTCTGTTCTCTCAGAGATCCATGTCCTTCTATACTTTCTAAAAATCTCCTGCCAAAATATTGTTCGATTGCTATCATGCTATAATAAACGGTTCCCTTTTGCTTAGTATTGCCCCGAATGACCAAGAGAGCAGCAGAGGAAACCTTATGAAACAGATCTTCACCCAGCCAAGCTCCTCGAAAGTGCTGGGGTAGAGCAGATTCAGATCTTCAAGGAACAAAACCATTTGCTGCGTTTTTTGTTGGATTGAGAAGACTTTTGTGAGGTTTCTAGATGACCTTAAGATGACAGATGATGATGACGTTGTTGGTTGATTGGTACTGCCAAACTGTCTGCAGTTTCTGACATCATTGATCATCAGCAGTTGCTCAAAGGCATTCCTTTTTTGCCATAGTTACTGATTTTACAGGACAATAGCCTGCCCCAAAGTCATCTGTTAAAACCTTTAATTTCAAATAACCATCCTCTCTCAGTCCTGTTTGAACCAACAAAGTACACTTATTGTGCACAAGCTTTTGTTTTTCTCATGTCCTGTTTACCTTTAATATTAAACACCGTATTATCTTCCAGGCTAGATTAAAATAAGTATATCTATTTGGGGCTTTCCTTTTTATGAAACCATAAACTCCCATGAGCTCAGAAAATCACAGCCGGGATTTTGAGTGCAATCAAACTGTTTAACCCCTGTAACTGTGCTCTACATACATGCCATTAGCGCCTGGCGGACTGTTGTGTCAAGCATAGCAAAGGCAATTCTATCGTTCTCTGCCGACATCCAGTCTCCCTTCGATTTCTCAGGAGAGATTTAAGGATTCTTTTTTTCAGATTGGTAGAAATGGGCGCCTCTCCTTCCGAGCCCAGGCTATGGTGCTACTGAACTGCATGACTTTAGATCTGTGGCGGAACAAAAATTAACTGATGTGTCTCAGAAAACTAAAACCATGGCTCTATACTTAACAATATAGTCGATGTTGTCTTGTGCATTCACCTGATGGGCAATCTATGCCCAGAGCTCACCTTTCTGGGGTATCATGTTCAAATCAGAAAAAAGGCCAAAACCTGGGTGAACTCCAGAATGGTAAAATCAATCTCATCTGACAAGTTGCCACAGTACCCAAACCATCTACTGATGGATTTATCTGATTATGTTAAAAAAAATACTGACACCGGAAATACCCAAATTTTTATTTCTTTTCGCACATTTCCATGCAATTATATGCGGGTGGGATACCCCCGCAGCCTCCCCCCATGCTCCAGCAATACTCCCCATACATTATTTATTACCGCAACCCCCCCCTCATATAATTGCGTGGAAATGTGCAGTAAAAAATTCATCATTTTCGGCCTCAGTATTGTTTGCAACAAAATGATGGGATGATATCCTTAAAAGATAGGCTGCTCTTTCTCTGGTAAGAAACTACACTTTTGAGATGGATACACTTCAAAATACGTTCCCAATAAAGTAAAGGACTACCACCAAAACTCTTTGCATGCCAATATTCTGGCTAACCTAGTAAAAGATTCAAGGGAAGGCAGAAAAGCCATTTCTCAGCTGGTTCCCTTTGCCTGTACACCCATTCCCAACACGTAGCTGCGACACTTCACAGTCTCCCTTAAAACACATCTATTTTATTCTTTTCATGTGACCGGAATAATGCAAGTAAGTGCAAACTAAAGACACTAGACAAATGTCATAGGCCCTCATTACGACCCTTGCGGAAATCAACCGACCGGACCGCCATAGCGTAAATAGCGTTTCCGCCATTGCACGATGGAGCAAAGTGCGGCTCATTCCGACCCATCAGGCACGAGCACCACGCCATGGCGGAAGTGCAAAGACCGCGATGGCGGAAATGACCCTAAAACGGCCCACACCGCCGCCGTACGGCGCCCTAGGTGCAATACCGCCACCCATCTCAGCGGACACCGCAGTGAGCGCCAACCGGAAAGTACGGTGACCGTAAATATACGGAAACGGAAGTAAAAGCATGGTCCCGGAACGGGAAACATCCCGCCGTACACCTATAAAACCACAAATTCCACACAACCATTAAAAATACTACCCTGAGACACATCCCAACCCGTCATCCACCCTAGTGAAACCAAGAAAAATGGGAAAAGTAGCGAAGAAAGCGTGCGGCCGCAAGCGGCAGGTCCACTTCTCCCGTGAGGAACTCACCGTGCTCACAGAGACCCTCCAGGAGAATGCTGCCGCCGTCTTCTCCACGCAAATGACCAGGACGGCACTTGCGAACAAGAAGGCCATATGGGCCCTGGTGGCACAGCGGGTAAGTGCGGTGGGGACCGCACCCCGCAACCCAGAGCAATGCAGAAAGCGATGGGACGACCTGCGGATACGCGTCCGTAGCATACTTTCTGCCAACCGCAACATTGCCACAGCTACCGGGGGAGGATCGGAATCACCCATCAAGTTGACCCCCTGGGAAGAAATCTGTGCCTCCACCATTGGAATGGAGAGCATAGAGGGAGTCGGAGGGATGGAGAAAGGAGTGCAGACATCCGAAGATTCAGGTAGGTGTCCCAAATAAAACAATGCCAAAACCACAATGTCCAATCATGTGAAGTACCACGTGCCCACATAGTGCAACAGTAACACATGTCCAGGAGAACGTCCACATACATAGGCCTGATAGCACACTTTAAAACTCACATCAAATACATAAATAATTAAATATCCTAAAAACACCCTCTACACGTGCAGCAGGCACACCCTAACTGCAGGCTGCCAAACAACTGCACCCTCACTCCACACACAAATGAAACCACCTCCAAGGCCCCGACCCAAATCACCCTCAGGTACCACCCCAATGCATGTGATACATTGCCATTCCAATTCCCACAGACCCATTAATAACGCTCGCCCTCCTTTACTCCACCACAGGGTCCGATCCAAACGACGAGCTCCAGGACACCCCTACCAGCACACCTGCAAAGAGGGCCAAGACCAACGGCCAAAGACCCTCCACCTCAGCTGCACGCATCAAGACACGGCAGCAGCACAAATCAAGTGGCAGCACAGAGGAGGGAACTCCAACAGGCACCCCAGCAGCCAGCATGCCCACAACAACACCACCACAGGTCCCCCCAATGGATGCCACAGTAGGCACTGCTTCTGGTGGCAGCAGCACCATAGGTGACACTGCATTAATGGCAGCATGCTCCGACACAGAAAACGGGGATGTCGAAGTTAGATCCATCCATGACCTGTCTCAATCCCCCTGTCTGTTCCATCCCGTACACCATGAGGATACCACGCAGGGGCACCCACAAGACGACGACTGGCCATCCCCCACAAGCCCTGTGGCAAGGCAACATGAGGTGATCAGCCACTCTGTGACACCACCGCAAATGGCCATGGCCCAGCAGAGGCAACAGTCCCTCGACCAGGTAATCGTGCAACAGCAGCAACTGGCCACGCTCCTCAAGGACCATGCCGATGAATGTGGGGGCACTAAGGCAGACATAGAAACATCAACTGAGACACTTAGGGCAGAAATGGAGAGAAGTACAGAGACACTAAGGGCACAAATGGAGAGTAGCACCGAGAGCCTGAGAGTACAAATGGAGAGAAGCACCGAGAGCCTGAGAGTACAAATGGAGGGAAGCACCGAGAGCCTGAGGGGGGAACTGCATGCGACGTCCAAAGACGTATGTGCCGAACTTGCCGCAGTGCGCCGTGTGCTCACTGAGCTCTCACAAACCCTTAGGGACATGCATGGACGTGAGCAGGCAGAGACATCATCCGTTGCAAGTTCCGTCCAGGGCAGCCCCCAACGTAGATCTGGGAGGAACCTGCGCTCCACAGGCAGGGGTGCCCCTGATACCCGCAGAGGGGGCTTGCAATAGCGACTGCCCACTGACAATGAGCATCTTTGGACACTGGTGTTCGGGGGGGAGGTAGGAGGGTGGAGGGGGTGTGTTGGGCTCACTTGGGTGGCGGGTCGATAGGGTGTTTAACATGATATCACATATGCCATAAACAATGCACGATCATCCAATGAGATGTGTGGACATTGATCTTTGTGTACGAGGCCATCATAGGCGTACAGTCCATATTGTGCATGTTCCAGACACACACAGTGCCACGAGTCCCGTGTCCATGTATCAGCCACCAGGCGTGAGTGCTAGAAGCATGCATCTATGAGATGCTGACGAATGTCACGGCCCTCCTGTGCCTCGCAGACTCCTTGAGGTGCTGCCACATCCCCACCCTCATCATGACCATCATCAGGTGCTTGCAGTTCTGCGTCAGGGGGCATGGGCACATTTCTACGTACGCACATGTTGTGGAGCATGACACATGCCATGACCATCTTTGCAACCTTCACATGGCGGTACAGGAGTGCCCCGCCAGACCTGCTGAGGCAGCGGAAACGAGTCTTCAGTAGGCCGAATGCCTGTTCTATGACTACACGGGTACGTGAGTGGGCATGGTTGTAGTCCTCCTCATGCTGGTCCCGTGGGTTCCGGACTGGTGTGAGGAGCCATCTCTTCAGTGGATACCCGGCATCACCTGTATGTGGACAATAAAGGAATTTTGAGGAATGCCATTGCTACGTACGCACCCCCCCCCTTCCTGCCAGGTCATTGCCGCATCACATACCCCACATCATCATGCATGAAATGAGACTCACCGAGTAGCCAGGATCTGTTCCCTGCGTGTCGCTCCATGTAGCGTGGTATTGTAGAGTTCCTCAAGACCATAGAATCATGGGTTGATCCAGGGAATCGGGCACAACAATGTGTAATGATCCTGTTGGAGTCACACACCATTTGTACATTCAGAGAATGAAATTGTTTTTGGTTGCGGTACTGGGCCTCCATGGCATGTGGGACGACCAATTCCACATGGGTGCAGTCGATGGCACCAATGCAACCCGGTATGCCGGCAAGTGCATGGAATCCCACTTTTGTGTTGGTAATTTCCTGCTCCGAGCGTGGTAGAGAGATGTAGTCGTCTGCGTGCTTCAGGAGGGCATCGAGCACTTGCAATAGTGTCCGTGAGAACAGTGGCTGTGATATGCCATGCAACTGTCCGACTGTGTGCTGGTAGGTGCCTGTGGCCAGGAAGTGGAGTACAGACACCACCTTCAGTAGGGGTGGGATGGCGGTTGGGCTATCTATCATGCTGACAAGGTCAGCCTGTGTCATGTCCACAATGGCGGTTATGGTGTCCCGGTCCAAACGGTAGAGGGTGTGGATCTGCTCATCAGTGAGGTTGAACGGATGTGCTCGGAGGCGTGGGATTGCGGGCTGCCTGCGTGGTGGTAGTGGCTGTGCTGGCGGCCCTTGCTGGCCCTGCCTTGCCCTCCTCCTCCTCCTGCGTCTCCGCCGTGCGGCCGGTTGTAGTTGGTGTTCGTCTTCTTCTTGAAGTTGGAGTACTTGCAGTGCTATCAGGTCCCCCAGGGCCAACATAGCTAGTCCTGCCGGTAGCATTTCGGAGTGGGTGTGGTTGTGGGAGGAGGCTGGGTGTGCAATTTATGTGTTTTCAGGCTGTATGGCCTCCACCTGTGGTGATTCATTCCACCTGTGCAAGCTGCTCTCCCCTTTGGGCGAGCACGTCCCGCACACAACGCTTCAATTCGACGAATGGCATCTTGCTATTACAATCATGTATTTGTACCCGATGGCAGTGTAACATTGGTTGATATGTTCATTCGGCTATGGTCCCATTGTTTCACATACTATCTTTGCAGTCGCGAACAGACTTGTGAAGGGTCAGTGGAACGTAGTACTCGAGTAACGGTGGACCCTCATGCAACACTGTACCGAGGTTCACCGACGGGCGGGGCGTCCCATTTGTGAGTGAAGGCAGTTGCCATTTTCACACACAGCCGCACTAGATGGATTAATTTGTGAATTCAAGCGGCCACAGATGCCTTTCCGACGTGATGTTGCAAATGAGGAATTCGAAGGGCGGCGCTTTCGGGTTTCAGCTAGCGGCGAGGAGATGCCCACAGGTCTGACTGCAAATATAACATACTATTGTTCAATGTCCTTGGGACAGGGGCCATGGCGAGGATGCAATGATTGATATGAATAGTTTGGGATGCGCAATAGTGACGTGGGCGATGAGGCCGGACGTTCCCAAATACATGTTACTTCACAACACTGGAATTACGGGCTGGGGCACAGTGGATTTTGCAGGCTGCATAACGCACAGACTCAATGGAAATTTCACATGTTATGTGAGTATGGAAACAGGCGTTTTCATTACGGGATGAGGGGATGATGTATGGATGCATGGACAGATGATTTGATACAGAGTTTGCCATGTACAGGGCTTCTTGGAATCTATCCTCCTCCGCTGCGCTATGTGATGCAGGGCTGCCATAGTGGGACCATCGTCTATCTGGCCTTGTTGAGCCCTCCCTGTCTCGACGCGCCTTCAGACACTTGTGTCTATGCACGTTACCAATCCCATCTGATGGATTCTGTTTTAACAGACGCATGCACAGGTACACTCGTTTGTGATAGTGTTTTCACCTCGATATAGATAGATATGATTCGCAAGTGGTTTTTGGGTGGTGATGATCCTTTGGAGTGGGCTAGCATGCATATGGCTGTGGATTTGGTGTGATCATTGAAGTGAGTAATTCGAATGTAGTTCTGATGGCCATACTATTCTTTTTCATTTCATTGACAGGTATCTCCTCCCCTTTTGCCACTGCCATCTGTATGCCACTCCTGCAGATGGATTTTACTCCCGACACCTGCTGCTTCGTGTTAATCAGTGGAGCAGCATTACGATCTTATGGGACGATCGCCAATGGGCCACATGCCCTTACGCAGTACTAGTGGCTAGGAGCAACATTTCGGCCTTTCAGCTGGACTAGTGCCTCCCTATTGGGACGGCCCTGCGGTTCTAGGCGCTTCCATGTTGCCTTTTCGTACGAGAATGTAGCCCCTGTGTACCATGAAGGAACAGGGCGTAACACAAGAAGTAGCTGGTCATTTATTGCGGATGCAGCCCACAATGGTGAAATGTATTTTGGAGTTCATGGCCTAATGGCTGTATGGGCTTGGAGAATTTGTTGTGCATTAAATTTCTATTCTGATATGAACCGTGTAGCGTTCTTCTTTGCAAGTGATGTGGCATATTACTATTTGGGGAGCGATGTATTGTGAGGAGATCTGCATTGGGTTCCAGCTTCGGGGTATAGTTGCGTGGTACTGTGCTGGGCGCGTTTGCCTACGAAGCCCAGTGAGGTCAGGGATAAGGGCTGCCATTATGACTGTTTTGATGATGTCATGCTCAGGGGCGGGGGATTAGCTTTTGTGTAACAGATGCCGGTCAGCCAGTTGGATTGGTGGAATGATGTGATTATCGGAATATTGCTGGTCACAGGTGCCTGTGTTTGCGTGCGTTTCCTGGTGGGAGACTGAGGTCAGGTCCATTTGTATAGCTTCTGTATTCGTGCCATCTGTGCCCTGCAGCTCCCATTGGGCCCTCTTGAGATTCATTTGTTCGTTGGCAGGCATGGATGACTAGTACATTTCACTGGTTGCATTGTGTGACTTCATTGCACCTACGGGGGGTTGTACAATGTGGCCAGGGAGAGGTGTACAGGCACTCAGTAGGGCCGTTTACGGTTGGTTCGCGATGCCGTACTTCTCACCATGGCGGAATGGTACTTTCCGCCGTGCTTGATGGCGTTAGGTGCATGTCCGCTAGGGTCAGAATTCGCGTACCGTTGCGCCATGGTGGTAATTACGGTTTGGCATGGCGCGCGCGCGCGTACTTGGTGCAGTTAGCGTTGGCGTTCACTACGGTGTCGCTAATGGCATCGTTCTTTGCGGTGACGGGTCATGATCGCACCGAGCGCTATTCGATGGCGGTATTGCATTTCCGCCATCGTTTTTCGATTTCCGCAAGGGTCGTAATGAGGCCCATAGTCTTATAAAACTGAGCTAAGCAGTGGAAGGATAAGAAGAACACTAGAAAGCAAAAGATCATGGTAAGCTAAAGGGGCCTGGAACTAAGGGGGTAATTCATAGAATTCAGCGCACAAGTGGCGCACGCGCCTGGCGCACAGTGTGCGCGTGCGAATCCCTGCGCCAGCCGCGTGCGCTAAAATCCATTTCCGCGCACAGCGTATTCATGGATTCCAGCCACCAAAACCAGCCGTGGCGCACAGTGGCGCAGCGACCCTGCAGCAGCGCCAGTTACGCCCCCAAGAACGCCTCTCGCGCAGGGAAAAGCCATCAATATACCCAATCCAGTGCAAAGGGCTGCGCTAACCCTGTACCAGCACGGCAAGCGGGCTACGTGTATCACTGGGGTGCGCGGGAAGTACCTCACGCGATTGGCCCTGTGCGAGCAGGGTACGCGTATTTCAGGGGTGCGCGGGAAGTTCCACACGCGATTTCCGCAGGGTACGCGTATATCAGGGGTGCGCGGGAAGTGCCACACGCGATTTCAGCAGGGTACGTGTATTTCAGGGGTGCGCAGGAATTTCCACACGCGATTGGGCCTGTGCGAGCAGGGTACGTGTATCTCAGGGGTGCGCGGGAAGTGCCACACGCGATTTCAGAAGGGTACGTGTATTTCAGGGGTGCGCGGGAATTTCCACACGCGATTGGGGGTACGCGTATCTCAGGGGTGCGCGGGAAATTCCACACGCAATTTCATCATGGTACGTGTATTTTGGGGTGCGGGGGAAGTTTCACACGCGACATCAGCAGGGCACGTGTATTTCAGGGGTGCGCGGAAAGTTCCACACGCGATCTCATCAGGGTACGTGTATTTCGTGGTGCGGGGGAAGTTTCACACGCGACATCAGCAGGGTACCTGTATTGCAGGGGTGCGCGGGAAGTTCCACACGCGATTCCATCAGGGTACGTGTATTGCAGGGGTGCGCGGGAAGTTCCACACGCGATTGGGCCCGTGCGAGCAGGGTACGCACATTTCAGGGGTGCGCGGGAAGTTCCACACGCGATTCCAACAGGGTACGTGTATTACAGGGGTTCGCGGGGAGCACCACACGTGAATTGCACGTGTGGGTCCTCCCAGGTGTTCCCTCTACACCCTCCATGGCCCCTGCAGGTGGCTCACACCACAGGGGCCTACCCTGCACATGTCCTGCAGGCAAACCATCCACCATGGCCATGACCCCCAGCCAACCCACATGTCAACTTGCACTACTGCCCACCAACGCATGTCCCCCTGCACCCCCAGTCACCAGGGGCTCCCTCCACCAGGCCCCCACCCATGTCTCCCAGCACCCCCACCCCCCAGCAGTGCAGGGGCACCCACCACCAGGCCCCCACCCATGTCTCCCAGCACCCCCCGCTCCCCAGCCACCAGGGGCACCCACCACCAGGCCCCCACCCATATCTCCCAGCACCCCCACCCCCCAGCAGTGCAGGGGCAGCCTCCACCAGGCCCCCACCCATGTCCAACTCATGTCTCCCACCACCCCCACCCCCCAGCACTGTGGGGCACCTGCCAGCAGGCCCCCACCCATGTCCAACTCATGTTCCCCACCACCCCCACCCACCAGCAGTGCAGGGGCACCCACCACCAGGCCCCCACCCATGTCTCCCAGCACCCCCACCCCCCCCAGTCACCAGGGGCAGCCTCCACCAGGCCCCCACCCATGTCTCCCAGCACCCCCACCCCCCAGCCACCAGGGGCACCCACCACCAGGCCCCCACCCATGTCCAACTCATGTTCCCCACCACCCCCACCCCCACCCCCCAGCACTGTGGGGCACCTGCCAGCAGGCCCCCACCCATGTCCAACTCATGTTCCCCACCACTCCCACCCCCTAGCACTGTTGGGCACCTGCCAGCAGGCCCCCACCCATGTCCAACTCATGTTCCCCACCACCCCCACCCCCAGCACTGTGGGGCACCTGCCAGCAGGCCCCCACCCATGTCCAACTCATGTTCCCCACCACCCCCACCCCCCAGCACTGTGGGGCACCTGCCAGCAGGCCCCCACCCATGTCCAACTCATGTTCCACAACACCCCCACCCCCCAGCACTGTGGGGCACCTGCCAGCAGGCCCCCACCCATGTCCAACTCATGTTCCCCACCACCCCCACCCCCCAGCAGTGCAGGGGCACCCACCACCAGGCCCCCACCCATGTCTCCCAGCACCCCCACCCCCCCCAGTCACCAGGGGCAGCCTCCACCAGGCCTCCACCATGTCTCCCAGCACCCCCACCCCCCCGCCACCATGGGCACCCACCACCAGGCCCCCACCCATGTCCAACTCATGTTCCCCACCACCCCCACCCCCCAGCACTGTGGGGCACCTGCCAGCAGGCACCTACCCATGTCCAACTCATGTTCCCCACCACCCCCACCCCCCAGCACTGTGGGGCACCTGCCAGCAGGCCCCCACCCATGTCCAACTCATGTTCCCCACCACCCCCACCCCCCAGCACTGTGGGGCACCCTCCACCAGGCCCCCACCCATGTCTCCCACCACCCCCACCCCCCAGCAGTGCAGGGGCACCCACCACCAGGCCCCCACCCATGTCTCCCTCCACCCCCACCCCCCAGCAGTGCAGGGGCAGCCTCCACCAGGCCCCCACCCATGTCTCTCAGCACCCCCACCCCCCAGCCACCAGGGGCAGCCTCCACCAGGCCCCCACCCATGTCTCCCACCACCCCACCCCCCCAGCAGTGCAGGGGCACCTGCCAGCAGGCCCCCACCCATGTCCAACTCATGTTCCCCACCACCCCCACCCCCCAGCACTGTGGGGCACCTGCCAGCAGGCCCCCACCCATGTCCAACTGATGTTCCCCACCACCCCCACCCCCCAGCACTGTGGGGCACCTGTAAGCAGGCCCCCACCCATGTCCAACTCATGTTCCCCACCACCCCCACCCCCCAGCACTGTGGGGCACCCTCCACCAGGCCCCACCCATGTCTCCCACCACCCCCACCCCCCCAGCAGTGCAGGGGCACCCACCACCAGGCCCCCACCCATGTCTCCCACCACCCCCACCCCCCAACAGTGCAGGGGCAGCCTCCACCAGGCCCCCACCCATGTCTCCCAGCACCCCCACCCCCCAGCCACCAGGGGCAGCCTCCACCAGGCCCCCACCCATGTCTCCCACCACCTCCACCCCCCCAGCAGTGCAGGAGCACCTGCCAGCAGGCCCCCACCCATGTCCAACTCATGTTCCCCAGCACCCCCACCCCCCAGCACTGTGGGGCACCTGCCAGCAGGCCCCCACCCATGTCCAACTCATGTTCCCCACCACCCCCACCCCCCAGCACTGTGGGGCACCCACCACCAGGCCCCCACCCATGTCTCCCAGCACCCCCACCCCCCAGCCACCAGGGGCAGCCTCCACCAGGCCCCCACCCATGTCGCCCACCACCCCCACCCCCCAGCCACCAGGGGCAGCCTCCACCAGGCCCCCACCCATGTCTCCCACCACCCCCACCCCCCCCAGCACTGTGGGGCACCCACCACCAGGCCCCCACCCATGTCTCCCAGTACCCCCACCCCCCAGCAGTGCAGGGGCAGCCTCCATCAGGCCCCCACCCATGTCCAACCATGTCTCCCACCACCCCCACCCCCCCAGCACTGTGGGGCACCTGGCAGCAGGCCCCCACCCATGTCCAACTCATGTTCCCCACCACCCCCACCCCCACCCCCCAGCACTGTGGGGCACCTGCCAGCAGGCCCCCACCCATGTCTCCCAGCACCCCCACACCCCAGCCACCAGGGGCAGCCTCCACCAGGCCCCCACCCATGTCTCCCACCACCCCCACCCCCCAGCAGTGCAGGGGCAGCCTCCACCAGGCCCCCACCCATGTCTCCCACCACCCCCACCTCCCTGGTCACCAGGGGAAGCCTCCACCAGGCCCCCAACCATGTCTCCCAGCACCCCCACCCTCCAGCCACCAGGGGTACCCACCACCAGGCCCCCACCCATGTCTCCCAGCACCCCCACCCCCCAGCAGTGCAGGGGCAGCCTCCACCAGGCCCCCACCCATGTCTCCCACCACCCCCACCCCCCCACCAGTGCAGGGGCACCTGCCAGCAGGCCCCCACCCATGTCCAACTCATGTTCCCCACCACCCCCACCCCCAGCACTGTGGGGCACCTGCCAGCAGGCCCCCACCCATGTCCAACTCATGTTCCCCACCACCCCCACCTCCCAGCACTGTGGGGAACCTGCCAGCAGGCCCCCACCCATGTCCAACTCATGTTCCCCACCACCCCCACCCCTCAGCACTGTGGGGCACCTGCCAGCAGGCCCCCACCCATGTCCAACTCATGTTCCCTACCACCCCCACCACCCAACAGTGCAGGGGCACCCACCACCAGGCCCCCACCCATGTCTCCCAGCACCCCCACCCCCCCAGTCACCAGGGGCAGCCTCCACCAGGCCCCCACCCATGTCTCCCAGCACCCCCGCCCCCCAGCCACCAGGGGCACCCACCACCAGGCCCCCACTCATGTCCAAATCATGTTCCCCACCACCCCCACCCCCCAGCACTGTGGGGCACCTGCCAGCAGGCACCCACCCATGTCCAACTCATGTTCCCCACCACCCCCACCCCCCAGCTCTGTGGGGCACCTGCCAGCAGGCCCCCACCCATGTCCAACTCATGTTCCCCACCACCCCCACCCCCCAGCACTGTGGGGCACCTGCCAGCAGGCCCCCACCCATGTGCAACTCATGTTCCCCAGCCAACATGTCATCACAATCTAGATCCCTGGTCCCTATGGTCAGCCTCCAAATGCAAAACACCCACCCGAGTATTGCATCCACCCACTCATAATTTGCAATTACATCACAGAACACCAATTGCAAGTTCTGAAACAAACACATTTCCCTCACATACACCCAATGGGTGTCAGTGAATCTCAAAACACATATCATGAAATGCATGAAACCAATGAGATACCACACATTGAAGTTCACCCAAAAAAATATGTATTAAAGGAAACATAAATAGAATAAAAAATGAAGAAACAGAAATGTGAATGTACAAAAATTAAAAGAAGCATGTCCGTGAAAAAAAGCAAAACCAAAAATAAAATTCCAAAGTAATGTTGTCCAAAGTCAATGTCCACAAAACAAAATCCAATGGGAAATAAAAAAGAAAGCCATTGCTCCATGGTTAAAAAGTGAAAAAAAATACAATCCAACAGTGAACTATGTACATGGGAACAAGCCAGGGTCCATTATCCCAACAAAAGAAAGGAAACCTATCTAACTACACTAACTAATAAAATAAACTATATACAAAAATATGGCCAATGTCCAAAAGGTCCAAATAAAATCAAAACAAAAATGAAACCTAACACTACCTACATAACTATGTACAAGGGCAGCGGGCTAGTTTCACGGCTTACTTGTGGATGTCCCGGGCCAGGGCATCATCGAACTCCTCCTCAATGTCCCGGAGGCGGTCCTCCTCCTTGGCCCTGAGGGTCCGCAGGGCCGTCGACGTCTCCACCTCCAAACCCCTGCGGATTGCCTCGAGGCACTTGGCCCGCCTCAGGGCCCTCCGCATGGGGTTCTCCGCCCTGACCATTGTGAGCCGTGCCTCTTCCGCCCGCTGCCGCTCCGCATCTATGGCGTGGCCCAACCGCTGCCACACGGAAGACACTCTCTGTCCTGGGTCCTCCTGCTCTCCGGCCGATGCCTGCCCCTCCGATGTTGAAGGCCCCGAGCCTTCATGGCTCCCACCACGTTGCTGCTGCTGCTGTGTCTCTGCCCGTGCACTGCCTCCTGCTGCCTGCACATCCTCCGCTGGCTGGGGTGCAGTCGTAGATGTGGCCACCCCTGCTGGACGTCCGACTCCCGACTGTGGCAGGGATGCCTCCTCCACCAGCCTGGCCGCACCGTCAGAGGCAGCTCCACAGGGCACCCAGGTGACTGATGGGTGGGAAGATGGCACAGAGGACGACTGGCGCGTAGGGGGTAAGGTTGAGGAGGGGGTCGTAGCAAGCCCCATCAGACGGAGGAATCCGGCCTGGGTGACCTGTCCCAGCAGGCTGACGTGGTCAACGAGCCATTCGAGATGACGTGCAGTCTCTTCATGAAAAGACTGCAGGTCACCTCGCATGGCCCGTTAACGCAACGCCACACCAGCCAGGACAGGCTCAACACGGACCTGGATAGCCACGTCCGCAGGCAGAGGAAGGCCAGTTGACGTGAGCTCATCCCCTGCCTGAAAACGGGGCTGGACGTAGGCATCCCTGATGGTGCAAGATGATGCAGTGACAGGATCAGGGACAGGATTGCACACAGGCACCTCCGCGGCGGCCTGTGCTGCCTCCTGTCCCTGGTCCTGCACTGCACCACTAGCACCAGTGGGATCCCCACCTCCAGACCCCATCTCTGGTGCTTGCACGGCCTCCTCCTCCACCAAACCCCCCACCAACCTGGATGACTCCGTGCCATCTTCCCCTGTTGGGCCCTGTGGGGTCCCAGCTGCCCCTTCTGCTGCCGAGGAGTCCAACTCCAACCTTCGCCTCTTGGACCTCCCCCCGGCAGCTGCGGCCTGGGACGCGGCACCGGACTCCTCACTCCCCGACGAGATCACAACATGGGAGGGGAGCCGGGCCTTGCGTCTCCGGCTGGCGGTGGGATCCCCGCCGCTGTGCTCCACAGCACCTTCTCCGCCCTCTTCATCAGTTGACGCTGCAGACAGGGAGAAACAAAACACAGGCATCAGGGCACTGTACAATGGACACATACACACATGACAGTTGTACATGAGTGGCATTGGCAAACCTCAGACATGTCATCACAATCCCCAACACACATGTCATTACAACTCGCACACATGAGCCATACCACAGCCATATCGCAACTGCCACCACCATCCATACACATACAACAGCATGAGCAGCCAAAGGTAAGCCAGACATCACATGCAACACAGGAAGTGCACCACACATGTTCACACACCACCACACTTGCATGCATGTGTACACCTCTGCCAAGTGTCGCAGTGTTCAGACGGGCATCCATGTCACATCTGCCAATCAGGCTTCCACATACCGCTGTCACATGCATCCATGTTGCATCACTGTTGCACCCTTGTCAAATACACACACATGCACATGTACACAGTGCTGATACATGCAGCCAAAAACAACATACATGCGTGACATCACGGACATGTCTACTTACATACACATTCATCCAAACATGTGTACCCACACAACTGCATTTGGCATGCAAGCCTACACACACAAGCATCATCCATGTCTCCCACATTCCAGCCCTCGCATGTGTCAGCCCCACGGCCCTGTACACCCCCACCCATACTCGACCCCATACAAACAGATGTGCAACCTGCACACTACTGAATAATCACCACACGCACTGCTCACAATCAGGATGCATGTACACTCACCGCTCGACTCCAGATGGGTCTGCCTCCCAAGGACCTGGACGTGGAGCGCTGGGGATATGCGTTCCAGGACCCTCATCTGTTCTTCCGACAAGTGGCCCCGGCGCCCCTTGGCATCCGCTGCCTTCAAGAGGCGCCGGGCCTTGTTCAGGGTCCTGGACCTGAAGTCCTCCCAGCGCTTCTTGACATGTTGTAAGTCGCGGACTGCCACCCCCTCCGCGTTGATGGCAGTCACGATGTCAGTCCAGATCCGAGTCCGTCCTTCCTTGTCGGCGCGGGAACTTCCGAAGAGGGCATCATACTGCCCCAGGACTTGCTCCACCAGGACACCAACTTCGGTGGCACTGAAGCTGGTGCCCCTCTGCCTCTCTGTCCGGGGGTTGTCAGTGGTCTCAGATGGTGTTTGCCCCGACATGACAACCCCAGAGGCAGGAGTGGGTGGGCAACTGGGTCCTGGGGCTGGGCTGTGGAGCGATGGAATCCCAGTCGGGAGTCTTCGGTTCCAGCAGGGGTGGTCACAGCAACAGCACCCCTGGCTGATGTGCAGGCAGAAAATGGCAGGGCACGTGGGCAGCAGGCAGTCAGGCAGCAGCAGATGGCAGGTGGGAGCGTGCTCGGGGCTCTGGGGGGCAGTAGTTCGGCCTTCTGGGCAGGAGCGTGGTCTTCCGTGTGCTTACGCGTGGCCAGCTTGATACGGAGTGATTTGGCACGTGAAAAATCTGCACGTCAGCGTGTAATTCGAGGAAAGGCCCTTAGCGCGTAAGCGCGTCTGCACGCATACTCATTTTCATTGGACAGAAGGCCCCTCAAGCGCAAGCGCCCCTGTGACGTGACGCGTACAGACGTGCATGGGCATTTCAGCGCGTGTGAAAAACTGCTCGTCCGCGTGTAATACGAGGAAAGGGCCCATGCGCGTAAGCGCGCGTGGAAAACTGCACGTCCCCGTGCAATACGAGGAAAGGGCCCATGCGCGTAAGCGCGTGTGAAAAACTGCACGTCCGCGTGTAATACGAGGAAAGGGCCCATGCGTGTAAGTGATGTGACGCGCGTGTGCGTTTCCCTCAGCACGGGTTAAAGGTGAGCGGGCCCAGCAGTTCGCTGTACGTGCCTTTTGTGGAGACCGATGTGTGTTGCTGCTTCCTGTTGTTTCGCGCGCCATCACAACGTCACAGCTATCAATGATGTATCGCTTCTTTTGGCGGGGGTATTGGCTACGCATGTTTTTCTGCATCGCGCTAGTCAGACGGTGAGTCGCACACGCTCTTTTTCCCACTGCGGGTGCCCCTGTGTATCGCACCCATTTTCCATGTCATAGTAGCCTGCGTGTCCCACGCGTACGCGTTATTCGTGTTACTGGGTGCCACTGCGTACTGTGGGAGGTTGAATCCACGCACGTAGGCTGCAGGGTTGCGTGCACAGTTTTACTGCAGTTTTGGGGTGCCTGAGCGTTGCGTGACCCGTCACCACATCACCGGGGTCACATACAGCCTTGCAGGTGCAGGGAGGCTGTTAACATCTTGCTTCTCACCCCCTTCACCCCAATTGCCCAGGTCAATTGTGGTGTACACCTCCCATTGGCACCACTCCATCTGTGCCAGCACTACTACATCTGTGCCATGGTTGGGAGGCCACCAAATGTGAGGGGCGCCTCAGCTGGGCGTACTCCTCGTGGCGGGCGTGGTCGGGGACGCGGCCGTGGTGACCAGGGAGTAGGGGGACTCCAGGGTGTCCAGGGCAGCCACAGAGGGGGAAGAGGCAGGGGTGCGCCACTTGAGCACAATGTTGTGCCATGTGTCGGTGCAGCCATTACACCACCCCCTGTGGTTCCGGGGGATGCAGCTCCTGCATCTGGCACTGGCACCCATATGACCCGGCAGTCCGTTCCATCGACTGCCCCGGGCCCAAGGGTAGTGGTAGCTGCAGGTGCAGCTGTGGACACCACCACCCAGGCTCAGGGTCTGCCAGTGCAGGCTGCGTTGGCACTTGAAGAGCTCTTGGTAGATCTCCAACAGGCCAGGGGGGAAACCATAGGGGCAGGCCGGGCTGCTCAGACCAAGACACGTGTCCCTGGGGCAGTCATGTCATCTGCTGCCCCGAACAGCCGGGTGTTGGCAAGTGCAGGGGCAGATGCACCCAACAGCACCCCGGTTGTGAGTCTGCCAACCAGGACCGTTGCGGTCAATGACCCTGCCACAGCTGATGTTGCTGCGCAGGGTCCATTAGTGGGCACCCAGCTGCCACTGACACAAGTCAGGCCTTTGGTCATCCCTCCACCTGCCACTCCCTTGGCTCAATCCACTGAACCCACTGGCCATACTGGTCAGGGCGGCATTAGCCAGCCAGGGTCTGCGCCACAGTCCAAGAGGAGGAAGGTTGCACCTGCAGCACAGGCTGGGACCCCACACACAGTCACGACCTCCTGCACGTCGAGGAAGAAGCCTTTCTGTAAGCTGGAACTGGACTTCCTCATGGACTACGTGCGGGGCCACAGCCGTGACATGCTAGTGGGTGCCAATAGTCAGACTACGGCTGCCCAACGTGACACCCACTGGAAGCATGTTGCGAAACATGTCAGTTCATTCGGCCATGAGGTGCGCACGGCGCAGGAGTGCAAAAAGCGTTGGAATGACATCAAGCGCAGCACTAAGGCCAAGCGTGCCTCAAATTACAACTTGACTCTGGTGACTGGCGGTGGGCCTGCACCAGAGGAGGAAGAACTCACTACGCATGAGGCTCTCGTTGCGGAGTTCATACCACCTGAATTGGTCGAAGGAGTGGGAGAGATGCTGGACTTTGATGCCCAGTCCAGTGAGTGTTGATGCGTGTTTGTTGAGGACGTGTGTGTTTCACTTGTGGGATGTGTTGTGCATGATTGCTGCTACATGTGACGTGTACATGGTTCTGATGTGTAAGTAATGCAATGCTACCGTCATGCATGTCTCCTCTGCCTGCATGCGGGACTCCATGTGGGCATGCTCCCTTGCCCCTCCTCCGCCACTCTGCACTCCAGTTCCACCTTTGCACTGGTCTGCTCCAATCTTGCCAATGTGTAGTTTCTTGTTCATGTGTCCTGTGTAGATGCTAACTTCCAGCGTAGAAACTGCCAGACATATGCCGTGAGGTACAGCCTTAGTACTCGATGCAGGGTATCTCACTTGTACTGTGCATGAGTCAGATGTCCCGCAGGGACATGAGTGCCCATTCATGCTCCATGTGCATTGCACGCATGCCCCATATGTGTCCTTGACTGGATGATCACTGTAATATGAGTCCTTGGTTACATACATTGCCTGCCATCTCATCGGCCTCCCCATGTCAACTGTGGCTCAGTCCTGCGTTGCACACATGTTTAGGCCCTGACAATCTGTGTGGCTCACAGGCCTCAGCCTGTTCAATGGCCAATGACTCTGTCCAACTCTTGTGTCTTCTTCACACGTGGGCCGCCTCCGGAGTTTTCATCATGTGTCCTGCCCACTGTCGCAGCATCATTTGCAGTGTTGTAATTTGAATCACATTAAGCTGTTGATGCCAGTCAACACTGCCTGTCAATACACAGGTGTATGGTCAGCCTTTTCATACCATGCTAGGCATCCCTGCTTTGGTACTGGGGTGGAGGGGTGCTTGGCTTCTAGACATGGTACACATTGAATGCACAATGCACGTGATGTCTGAATTTGACATTGCACTGCCTTCACATTTCCTGGCACACACCATGTAGTGCTTGTACATGTAGGTAGTGAGTGGCGTACACATTTTCTGCACTGCATAGACGCACTTCATGGAAACTGCCACCTTTCAACAGGTCTGATCACAGAAGCTATTCAAAGTAGACCCAGCATGCATGCCAGGTCATATGTTGTGTGTCACATGTCTGCCGGATGCCTTTGCTGTCGGTGTGTGTGTGTGTCGTGTGCTTCTGACATGTGTATTGACCTTTTTCTCTCTATTTTTCAGGTGATGACGCAATGGAGGCGGAGGATGGTGTTGTCATGCCAGACACAGGGTTGGTAACACCACATCAACCCGGCACTAGTGGGGGTCGTGGGGTGGTAGGCCACGAAAACCCCCAAGTGCTGCAGTCCATCTTGTCTCTGGCTGCCTATGAGTCCAGCCTTGATGACGACTCTGACATCCATGTTGAGTTGGATGAGCATCAAGTCCATGTGTCAGGGGTGAGTGATTCTGATGTGGACACTCCTCTGTCTGCGACACCTGCACTGAGGGATCAGACAGTCTTGGTTCCTCCGCCCGTGGTGGATCGGGACGCAGGGTCACCCTCCACACCAGTCACTGATGTGCCTGGGACATCACGTCGACGGGGGCATGTAGTCGTGCAGCCGCAGGCGGTGCCAACACAGCGAGGACCCCCGGTCCTTGGGTCCCGCAGGGGTCAAGCCCGGCAACGCGGTCGCCGCGTGCAACCGCTGTATACTGAGTGGGAGCAAGACATGACTGCCAATTCCGAACGGCAGGGGGCAGCAATGGAGAACATCGCTGAGAGCATGGAGCGTGTGGCCTGATCTGTGCTCCCCCCTGCTAGGCAGGTGCTTCTCCAGCAGCAGGCGGCACGGTCCACGGCCCGCTCGCTCAGGCTGGGCATGGCGGCCTCAGACAGGGCACGCCAGGCTGAAATGTCGTCTCTGCATCAAGCAATTGCTGCTCACGCAGAGGCGCACATGGATGCCCTGAGGGAGGAGCATGCTTCCCTCATATCCACTCTGGGTGTCTTTATGATGTCCCAGAGGCAGCAGGCAGAGCAGAGGTTTGCACAGCTTGAGTGTACCGTCTCGGCTGAGCTACAGGCTTGCCGGGAGGTGCAGCGGTTGTCCAGCCAGGCCTTGCAGGAGGAACTCCGTGTTACACATGCTACCTTGCAAGAGGAAGCACGTGTATCACGTGAGGTTCTGCATGCAGACCTACGTCACATCGCCACACAGAACCAGGCTCACCCGTCCGGCAGACTTGCTGCCGACTAGGGGCAAGCTGCGGCTAGGCGTGGCCAGGCTACTGTGCCACGTCCTCCTTTCTAGGATGAGCCAGACTCGGACGACCATCTATCTCCCACATAGGTCGTGCTGTGCAGGCGTTGAGCCCATGGAGGATTTTTTTTTGGCTCAGCATCATCGCATGTGGATGTTGAGCAGCACCCTGTACCTCCCCCTCCTGGGGACCTCCCCTCCCCCCGGGTCGTATGTGGCCATTTTTGATTTTTCTTTTAGTTTAGTTAGTTAAGTTTCTGTTTGATAGTTAGTTTAAATAGGTAATGTAGGTTTTCCATAGTTAGTGTAATTAGTTAATAGTTGAGTTAGTTTAAAATTGCTAGTCTATTGTGCTTTCATGTGACGGTGCGGTGCTTTGTGGCTTTTGAAGGCATCCACTGTCTGTTCCAGCTGGGCCCTTCATGGTTGTCTTGTGTATGTGTTTGCTGCTTGGGGTCCTTGACTCACATATGCCACTCCTGCCTCCCTTATCCATGGGCTCGCAAGGATGGTTCGGTGTTACAGAATTTTACACAAGGGCTTTGGACTGTCATATCTGTGGCATGTCTGGTGCTGTGTGACTTGTGTTGACACCCCTAGTGGGGATGATTTAGGTGTCATTGTCCGCTGTTCAGCTTTTGCTAGATGGGGTGTGCCATGATTAATGTGGACATTGATTGCTATGCATTGTGTAGTATGTTTCATATCTTTCCTGTACACGTGCTTGTTGCAATTCATGCTGTAGATAGTGTTCCACACTTTGGAGGTGAAAGACGGACTGATGGTGTGATTCGTGATGTGACTCTCTGACATGGTCAAGTAATGAGATGCCTGATGAGACACACACAGATGACTTTGAAGCATTAATCATGTGTTTCATTCCCTTTCTGCAGGGGGATGAGCCTCCAGAGCACCTTGGAGGGGCCACGACACAGCAAAGCTTGCACCAGGCGAGTTGCACATGCAGGCTTAGTCACAGCACTGAGGGTGAGCTTAGACGAATATTGGTGTTGAAGCACACAATGCAGCTCAGATGTGTTTGTGGACTGATGGACTGATGGCTGTTGATAGTAGGGTTGTCTGGGACACATGCAGGGGCAGTGGCACATACCCTCCGGTACACCAAGGTCCACTGAGGCACTTGTATCAACCATGTAGCCTTCCGAGACATGGAAAGGGGCAGCTCGCAGGGACATAAAGCAAGGGACATACTCGGGTGCAGTGCATGTCTTTTCCACATACTTCATGATAAATGCACTGCCAACTTTGTTTCGTTCATGGTGGTACGCAACTTGCTCTGTAGTCATGGCTTGCTATATGGTCTGTCTGCTTACCCAGGGAACATTGCATGTTGTGTGAATTGTGACACATTGGTGTTCCATTTGCCACGCACCCACCAGCGGCTGACTTACTGCATTGACTGTGTATGACCCGTCACAGGGGTGATGTTATATATGGGTACGAAGCATCGAGCACAGATTGTCTGTTTGTAGAGTAGTTTGTTGCTATGGGGCATGTTTGGTGTTGTGTTTTTGTGTAATTGGCATGTACAGGTTGTTGACTGTGGCTCTCTTTGCAGCATTGCAGTGCTCCTGTAACCGGACCTGAGAGTGCGCAGGCAGGAGGCCAGCACTCAAAACCAGAGCTAAGTGTCTTGTTGTTTTTCTTACGAACTGCTCGGCATAGGCTTGCTGGGGAGTGTACTGATGCATGGATGTATGTGTGGTTCAATTTGGTATGTTTTTTCTCCCTAATCACCCGTGATCCTATGCAATTTTGAAACCTGTACCCTCTACCCGGTGTTCCTGCTTCCCGTGCCTATCCAAGCAACGTTCCCTGACCCTCTTTCCCCACTGGGGTTGCGGATGCCTGTGTAAGCCCCGAACTTGCAGGCGCCAAAACCCTAGAGGGGGTGGTTGGTTCGTACCACTCCTGAGCCTGACAATGATGTCCAAGTTTGTTTGGATTGTGTATGTGTTCATGCAGTTTGTACATTTTCGTGCATTCCCTAGTTTCTTGTGTCATTCCTCCTCCCCTCTCCTGCCACTCATTCCAGTCATCCAGTGTGTCAACACCTGTCCCGACTGCATATCCCTGAACCTCATTCCCCACAAGGGTCTCAGGGGCCTGTGTGAGTTTGACCTTGCAGGCACCCGGGACATGGTGGGGGTGGTTGTTTCGTGACACTCCCGCTCCTGTACAGGGGACCTGTGACAGTACACATCCATTCATGGTGCATCATCCTATGTCATGTACCACACATGTCTCACATCCTGTCGTGACATTGTTTTGCTGTGCTACCTTGGTTGTTGCATCATTGTGGTAGTACTTGGCCTTTGTGAGGTACTGCTACATCAAGTCATCTACTGGAGGGTGTTTGGGTTCGTTTTTATGCCTTGGATTTTGTGATTTTGGAAATGAGTGTGGATTCTGAGGGTTCAGGCATCTTTTTACACACAAGGTGGGAGATGGTGACGAAGGGTAAAGGTGATCCTGTGGCCAGGTGGAATTGAGGTTTGGAGGCTCCATGACCCAGGTGCAGTTGTTCAGTGGGTCATGGTCATTTGTGAGGCGGGGGGGTTGTTGTTGATAGTTGCATTGCTCTGCAGTGCGATGGGAACTCTGACATAGTAATGGTGGTATCCTATGTACATGTTGTGTTCTGCTGATCAATGCCTGTTCATGTGTTGTGTTTTCCTTTCAGATGCGAGGGGATAGTTGTGGTTTGACATGCTGGGGTGTACACATGGTGGATGTTCACATGTGATGTGTAGGGAACACTGATGGTCACTTGAGGGCACATGCATATGTGGAGTGCATGTCCTTGCAGAACCACACACTTGCACTCTGATGCACTACATGTACTCCCAACCTTGCATATCCACGTGTACACGGTTTGCCTTCTGGTGCCCACTGTGTCCCGGCAGCACATGTTCTGTGACCGATTATGGATCCAGTACATGCCTAATTTGATGTTTGATGTGGTCTGTCACTTTGATGTGATGCTCAGGGTGTGCATCACACACAATGGCTGTTCACTGTGCTGTTCACTGTGCTGTGCGCTGAGCAGTGTGATGCAGGAGTAGGACACTGCACACATGAGCTGCAGTGTTGATTTTGCAATGCATAATGTGCATGTAGACAGGCATTCATTTTGATGTTACGTCTACGACTGTTGTAATGCATTTGAAAATGACTTATTTTGGGTGGGAGATTTTGTTGGTCTGTCATTTCATCTGACTCCGGGTCAGGCAGCAGTGTCCGATGCCACTGTACATTTAGGACATGGCAATGTGTACCTTATCGTTACTGCGTTGGTGTATGGGTATTGCTTGCCATGTCATTTTGATGTTTGGGAGGGTTTGAGTGACATGACAGTGATGGCCATGGCCTGTTTTGTGTGATGCACACCTTGCATGTCCGGGTCATCCGCTTCTCAGAGCAACTAGCTGGGGGTAGATTTCTCTCCGCAGCAGGGCCCTCCCCCTGGAACAGACTTCCGGCCTGACTTGAACTTGAGGGGAACCATCTCCAGTTCTGGAAGCACCTCAAGACCTTCCTCTTTGCTTCTGCTTACTCTCTGCCTCTCTCTTGCAGAACTGCACAGGAGCTGCAACTGGGCCACTCTCACCGACCTCGGTCCCTGGTCCAGCCACTCTCCACTTGCACTGCCTCCCTGGCAACCCCTGCACTGCAGTACTGTCTCTCTATCCCTACAGCCCTCCCTTCCCAGCACTTGTCTGCACTTACCTTTGTAGTTGCAACCAGGCGACCTATGTATTATTTTTTTGGGCTACTTCCCCTGTACTGGACTCCCCCCCACCCTTCCCCTTGCACTTTTCCCTTCCTCCTACCCCTGCACTTGCACGATCTCAATGACACCTGGCCTAGTATTACCGTTCTCTGTGTTCCCTTGTTCCCCCCTCCCTGCCTCATTGCGCCTTGGAATACTTGTGTATGGCCCATATCATGTCATATGTCATATGTGTGCCTTTTGGTCACACAGGATAGCTTGTGTTTAAGTAGCTAGGGATGCAGACGATGTGGCACTTCCATGTCAACTATCTCAGGGTGGTAGGGTTGTGACAGTTGACTGTCTCTTTGTCATCATCGATTGTCACCTGGTATGTGCCAGGCCTGTGTGCACTCCGCAGGGGTGGGAGTTTAGGTGAAAAATGTGGCCACAAGCTGGGTACGGGCTTCCTCGCCACGTGCCCTGTCCCCTCCCATGGGCAGCGCCTGTGCCTGTGGTTGGGGATGTGGGGGCACCACCATGTCCACCGGGACGCCCTGCCGTGTTGCAACATTGTGCAGGACACATGCTGCCACAATGATCCTGCACACTACTGGTGATGCATAGAGTAGTTGCCCACCAGAGCGGTCAAGGGAGCGGAAACGTGACTTGAGCACTCCGAATGTGCGCTCCACTATGCCCCTGGTTGCAATATGGGCGGCGTTGTATCTTACCTGGGGTGGTGTGGTGGGGTTCCGGATTGGCGTCATCATGTGGTTGCTCAGAGGGTAGGCACTGTCCCCTGGGGAGGTGATAATAGTTGAGAATATTAGGGTTTGGATATTTGTCTGTGTGTGACTTGCATGCATGTGCAAGGGCATTTGTACTGACCTAGGAGCCATGTGTCGCCATGCTGCCCAGCTTCCAGGGCCCGGCTCAGGGCGTACATTCTGTATATGAAACTGTCATGGGTAGAGCCAGGGTAGTTTGCATAGACAGAGGTGATGATTCCCTTTGCATCACATACCACCTGTACATTGATGGAATGCCAGTGCTTGCGGTTTCGGTAGTTGTGCTCAATGACCCTAGGTGGACGTAGGGCCACATGGGTGCAATCTATGGCACCGAGCACTTTGGGGAAGTGTGCCACCCTGAAAAAATCCAGGACAACGGCCTACCTTTCTGCGGGTGTTCTGGGCATGTATATGTGCCTGCGGACTGAGGGGCGCGCAGTCATGATTGCCAGTACCTGGTGTAGGCAGCGTGACTGCGTGGCCTGTGAGACCCCCCCCACTATGGCAGTGGTCCGCTGAAATGACCCAGTGGCCAAAAAATGCAGGACATTGAGCAGCTTCTCCAAGGGGCTCAATGCTTGGGAGCAAAGGGTGGGGGATGTGAGGTCATCTTCCCACTCCCTGACCAGGTCTAGGATGATATGGGGTGGAAACCTATACCTGCCGTAGACCTGGTCGTCAGGCATCCCAAAAAGGCTTGTCCGTGGTGCAAAAATGCGTGCCCTGGCTATTCTCCTCCTCCTGCGGTGTCCCACGATCAGTGCAGCGACAAATGGGGCATTCATCGTAGCTGTATATACGCGTTTGTTGTTTGCGCGCACTTTTATGCTGTGCGCGGGGACGCCTCCGTCTTCCTTCGTGTGGGCGGACGCATTGAGGCCTGTGCACGTCTTTTGCCGTGCGCGGGTTTCCCGTATTCGGATACGTGGTAAGACTGTAGGTCCGAGTGTCATCGCGTGTGATCGGAGGGGAGTGAGCGTACACGCGATTGGCCTGGGTACGTGTGTTCCGGGGTGCCGGGAACTTTCACACGCGATTGGTGGAAATCCACGTGTGTTCTGTCATCACGTGCAATGAGGGAAACACCGGCGCGCGTCACGTCACAGACGCGCTCACGCGCTAAGGGCCTTTGGTTCAATGAAATCGCATATGCGTGCTGCCATGCATACGCGCTAAGGGCCTTTCCTCGTATTGCACGCGGACGTGCAGTTTTCCACTCGCGCTTACGCGCATGGGCCCTTTCCTCGTATTACACGCGGATGTGCAGTTTTTCACACGCGCTGAAATGCCCATGCACGTCTGTACGCGTCACGTCACAGGGGCGCTTGCGCTTGAGGGGCCTTCTGTCCAATGAAAATGTGTATGCGTGCAGACGCGCTTACGCGCTAAGGGCCTTTCCTCGAATTACATGCTGACGTGCAGATTTTTCACGTGCCAAATCACTCCGTATCAAGCTGGCCACGCGTAAGCACACGGAAGACCACGCTCCTGCCCAGAAGGCCGAACTACTGCCCCCCAGAGCCCCGAGCACGCTCCCACCTGCCATCTGCTGCTGCCTGACTGCCTGCTGCCCATGTGCCCTGCCATTTGCTGCCTGCACATCAGCCAGGGGTGCTGTTGCTGTGACCACCCCTGCTGGAACCGAAGACTCCCGACTGGGATTCCATCGCTCCACAGCCCAGCCCCAGGACCCAGTTGCCCACCCACTCCTGCCTCTGGGGTTGTCATGTCGGGGCAAACACCATCTGAGACCACTGACAACCCCCGGCCAGAGAGGCAGAGGGGCACCAGCTTCAGTGCCACCGAAGTTGGTGTCCTGGTGGAGCAAGTCCTGGGGCAGTATGATGCCCACTTCGGAAGTTCCCGCGCCGACAAGGAAGGACGGACTCGGATCTGGACTGACATAGTGACTGCCATCAACGCGAAGGGGGTGGCAGTCCACGACTTACAACATGTCAAGAAGCGCTGGGAGGACTTCAGGTCCAGGACCCTGAACAAGGCCCGGCGCCTCTTGAAGGCAGCGGATGCCAAGGGGCGCCGGGGCCACTTGTCGGAAGAACAGATGAGGGTCCTGGAGCGCATATCCCCAGCGCTCCACATCCAGGTCCTTGAGAGGCAGACCCGTCTGGAGTCGAGCGGTGAGTGTACATGCATCCTGATTGTGAGCAGTGCGTGTGGTGATTATTCAGTAGTGTGCAAGTTGCACATCTGTTTGTATGGGGTCGAGTATGGGTGGAGGTGTACAGGGCCGTAGGGCTGACACATGCGAGGGCTGGAATGTGTGAGACATGGATGGTGCTTGTGTGTGTAGGCTTGCATGCCAAATGCAGTTGTGTGGGCACACATGTTTGGATGAATGTGTATGTAAGTAGACATGTCCGTGATGTCACGCATGTATGTTGTTTTTGGCTGCATGTATCAGCACTGTGTACATGTGCATGTGTGTGTATTTGACAAGGGTGCAACAGTGATGCAACATGGATGCATGTGACAGCGGTATGTGGAAGCCTGATTGGCAGATGTGACATGGATGCCCGTCTGAACACTGCGACACTTGGCAGAGGTGTACACATGCATGCAAGTGTGGTGGTGTGTGTACATGTGTGGTGCACTTCCTGTGTTGCATGTGATGTCTGGCTCACCTTTGGCTGCTCATGCTGTTGTATGTGTATGGATGGTGGTGGCAGTTGCGATATGGCTGTGGTATGGCTCATGTGTGCGAGTTGTAATGACATGTGTGTTGGGGGTTGTGATGACATGCCTGAGGTTTCCCAATGCCACTCATGTACAACTGTCATGTGTGTATGTGTCCATTGTACAGTGCCCTGATGCCTGTGTTTTGTTTCTCCCTGTCTGCAGCGTCAACTGATGAAGAGGGCGGAGAAGATGCTGTGGAGCACAGCGGCGGGGATCCCACCGCCAGCCGGAGGCGCAAGGCCCGGCTCCCCTCCCATGTTGTGATCTCGTCGGTGAGTGAGGAGTCCGGTGCCGCGTCCCAGGCCGCATCTGCCGGGGGGAGGTCCAAGAGGCGGAGGTTGGAGTTGGACTCCTCGGGAGCAGAAGGGGCAGCTGGGACCCCACAGGGCCCAACAGGGGAAGATGGCACGGAGTCATCCAGGTTGGTGGGGGGTTTGGTGGAGGAGGAGGCCGTGCAAGCACCAGAGACGGGGTCTGGAGGTGGGGATCCCACTGGTGCTAGTGGTGCAGTGCAGGACCAGGGACAGGAGGCAGCACAGGCCGCCGCGGAGGTGCCTGTGTGCAATCCTGTCCCTGATCCTGTCCCTGCATCATCTTGCACCATCAGGGATGCCTACGTCCAGACCCGTTTTCAGGCAGGGGATGAGCTCACGTCAACTGGCCTTCCTCTGCCTGCGGACGTGGCTATCCAGGTCCGGGTTGAGCCTGTCCTGGCTGGTGTGGCGTTGCGTCAACGGGCCATGCGAGGTGACCTGCAGTCTTTTCATGAAGAGATTGCACGTCATCTCGAATGGCTCGTTGACCACGTCAGCCTGCTGGGACAGGTCACCCAGGCCGGATTCCTCCGTCTGATGGGGCTTGCTACGACCCCCTCCTCAACTGGACCCCCTACGCGCCAGTCGTCCTCTGTGCCATCTTCCCACCCATCAGTCACCTGGGTGCCCTGTGGAGCTGCCTCTGACGGTGCGGCCAGGCTGGTGGAGGAGGCATCCCTGCCACAGTCGGGAGTCGGACGTCCAGCAGGGGTGGCCACATCTACGACTGCACCCCAGCCAGCAGAGGATGTGCAGACAGCAGGAGGCAGTGCACGGGCAGAGGCACAGCAGCAGCAACGTGGTGGGAGCCATGAAGGCTCGGGGCCTTCAACATCGGAGGGGCAGTCATCGGCCGGAGGGCAGGAGGACCCAGGACAGAGAGTGTCTTCCGTGTGGCAGCGGTTGGGCCACGCCATAGATGCGGAGCAGCAGCGGGCGGAAGAGGCACGGCTCACAATTGTCAGGGCGGAGAACTCCATGCGGAGGGCCCTGAGGCGGGCCGAGTGCCTCGAGGCAATCCGCAGGGGTTTGGAGGTGGAGACGTCGACGGCCCTGCGGACCCTCGGGCCATGGAGGAGGACCGCCTCCGGGACATTGAGGAGGAGTGCGATGATGCCCTTGCCCGGGACATCCACAAGTGAGCCGTGAAACTAGCCCGCTGCCCTTGTACATAGTTATGTAGGTAGTGTTAGGTTTAATTTTTGTTTTGATTTTATTTGGATCTTTCGGACATTGGCCACATTTTTGTGTATGGTTTATTTTATTAGTTAGTGTAGTTAGATAGGTTTCCTTTCTTTTGTTGGGATAATGGACCCTGGCTTGTTCCCATGTACATAGTTCACTGTTGGATTGTATTTTTTTTTCACTTTTTAACCATGGAGCAATGGCTTTCTTTTTTATTTCCCATTGGATTTTGTTTTGTGGACATTGACTTTGGACAACATTACTTTGGAATTTTATTTTTGGTTTTGCTTTTTTTCACGGACATGCTTCTTTTAATTTTTGTATATTCACATTTCTGTTTCTTCATTTTTTATTCTATTTATGTTTCCTTTAATACATATTTTTTTTGGTGAACTTCAATGTGTGGTATCTCATTGGTTTCATCCATTTCATGATATGTGTTTTGAGATTCACTGACACCCATTGGGTGTATGTGAGGGAAATGTGTTTGTTTCAGAACTTGCAATTGGTGTTCTGTGATGTAATTGCAAATTATGAGTGGGTGGATGCAATACTCGGGTGGGTGTTTTGCATTTGGAGGCTGACCATAGGGACCAGGGATCTAGATTGTGATGACATGTTGGCTGGGGAACATGAGTTGCACATGGGTGGGGGCCTGCTGGCAGGTGCCCCACAGTGCTGGGGGGTGGGGGTGGTGGGGAACATGAGTTGGACTTGGGTGGGGGCCTGCTGGCAGGTGCCCCACAGTGCTGGGGGTGGGGGTGGTGGGGAACATGAGTTGGACATGGGTGGGGGCCTGCTGGCAGGTGCCCCACAGTGCTGGGGTGTGGGGGTGGTGGGGAACATGAGTTGGACATGGGTGGGGGCCTGCTGGCAGGTGCCCCACAGTGCTGGGGGGTGGGGGTGGAGGGGAACATGAGTTGGACATGGGTGGGGGCCTGCTGGCAGGTGCCCCACAGTGTTGGGGGGTGGGGGTGGTGGGGAACATAAGTTGGACATGGGTGGGGGCCTGCTGGCAGGTGCCCCACAGTGCTGGGGGGTGGGGGTGGTGGGGAACATGAGTTGGACATGGGTGGGGGCCTGCTGGCAGGTGCCCCTGCACTGCTGGGGGGGGGTGGGGGTGGTGGGAGACATGGTTGGGGGCCTGGTGGAGGCTGCCCCTGGTGGCTGGGGGTGGGGGTGGTGGGAGACTTGGGTGGGGGCCTGGTGGAGGCTGCCCCTGGTGACTGGGGGGTGGGGGTGCTGGGAGACATGGGTGGGGTCCTGGTGGAGGCTGCCCCTGGTGACTGGGGGGGGGTGGGGGTGGTGGGAGACATGGGTGGGGGCCTGGTGGTGGGTGCCCCTGCACTGCTGGGGGGTGGGGGTGGTGGGAGACATGGGTGGGGGCCTTGTGGAGGCTGCCCCTGCACTGCTGGGGGGTGGGGTGCTGGGAGACATGGGTGGGGGCCTGGTGGAGGCTGCCCCTGGTGGCTGGGGGGTGGGGGTGCTGGGAGATATAGGTGGGGGCCTGGTGGAAGCTGCCCCTGCACTGCTGGGGGGTGGGGGTGCTGGGAGACATGGGTGGGGGCCTGGTGGAGCCTGCCTCTGGTGGCTGGGGGGTGGGGGTGGTGGGAGACATGGGTGGGGGCCTGGTGGAGGCTGCCCCTGCACTGCTGGGGGGTGGGGGTGCTGGGAGACATGGGTGGGGGCCTGGTGGAGGCTGCCCCTGGTGGCTGGGGGGTGTGGGTGCTGGGAGACATGGGTGGGGGCCTGGTGGAGGCTGCTCCTGCACTGCTGGGGGGTGGGGGTGGTGGGAGACATGGGTGGGGGCCTGGTGGTGGGTGCCCCTGGTGGCTGGGGGGTGGGGGTGCTGGGAGACATGGGTGGGGGCCTGGTGGAGGCTGCCCCTGGTGACTGGGGGGGTGGGGGTGCTGGGAGACATGGGTGGGGGCCTGGTGGAGGCTGCCCCCAGTGACTGGGGGCGTGGGGGTGGTGGGAGACATGGGTGGGGGCCTGGTGGAGGCTGCCCCCGGTGGCTGGGGGGTGGGCGTGCTGGGAGACATGGGTGGGGGCCTGGTGGAGGCTGCCCCTGGTGGCTGGGGAGTGGGGGTGCTGGGAGACATGGGTGGGTGCCTGGTGGAGGCTGCCCCTGGTGACTGGGGGCGTGGGGGTGCTGGGAGACATGGGTGGGGGCCTGGTGGAGGCTGCCCCTGATGACTGGGGGGGTGGGGGTGGTGGGAGACATGGGTGGGGGCCTGGTGGAGGCTGCCCCTGGTGGCTGGGGGGTGGGGGTGCTGGGAGACATGGGTGGGGGCCTGGTGGAGGCTGCCCCTGGTGACTGGGGGGGTGGGCGTGGTGGGAGACATGGGTGGGGGCCTGCTGACAGGTGCCCCACAGTGCTGGGGGGTGGGGGTGCTGGGGAACATGAGTTGGACATGGGTGGGAGCCTGCTGGCAGGTGCCCCTGCACTGCTGGGGGGGTGGGGGTGGTGGGAGACATGGGTGGGGGCCTGGTGGAGACTGCCCCTGGTGGCTGGGGGGTGGGGGTGCTGGGAGACATGGGTGGGGGCCTGGTGGAGGCTGCCCCTGCACTGCTGGGGGGTGGGGGTGCTGGGAGAAATGGGTGGGGGCCTGGTGGAGGCTGCCCCTGGTGGCTGGGGGGTGGGGGTGCTGGGAGACATGGGTGGGGGCCTGGTGGAGGCTGCCCCTGCACTGCTGGGGGGTGGGGGTGGTGGGAGACATGGGTGGGGGCCTGGTGGAGGCTGCCCCTGGTGGCTGGGGGGTGGAGGTGCTGGGAGACATGGGTGGGGGCCTGGTGGAGGCTGCCCCTGCACTGCTGGGGGGTGGGGGTGCTGGGAGACATGGGTGGGGGCCTAGTGGAGGCTGCCCCTGGTGGCTGGGGGGTGGGGGTGCTGGGAGACATGGGTGGGGGCCTGGTGGAGGCTGCCCCTGCACTGCTGGGGGGTGGGGGTGGTGGGAGACATCGGTGGGGGCCTGGTGGAGGCTGCCCCTGGTGGCTGGGGGGTGGGGGTGCTGGGAGACATGGGTGGGGGCCTGGTGGAGGCTGCCCCTGCACTGCTGGGGGGTGGGGGTGGTGGGAGACATGGGTGGGGGCCTGGTGGTGGGTGCCCCTGGTGACTGGGGGGTGGGGGTGGTGGGAGACATGGGTGGGGGGCCTGGTGGAGGCTGCCCCTGGTGGCTGGGGGGTGGGGGTGCTGGGAGACATGGGTGGGGGCCTGGTGGAGGCTGCTCCTGCACTGCTGGGGGGTGGGGGTGCTGGGAGACATGGGTGGGGGCCTGGTGGAGGCTGCCCCTGGTGGCTGGGGGGTGGGGGTGCTGGGAGACATGGGTGGGGGCCTGGTGGAGGCTGCCCCTGCACTGCTGGGAGGTGGGGTGGTGGGAGACATGGGTGGGGGCCTGGTGGAGGCTGCCCCTGGTGGCTGGGGGGTGGGGGTGCTGGGAGACATGGGTGGGGGCCTGGTGGAGGCTGCCCCTGCACTGCTGGGGGGTGGGGGTGGTGGGAGACATGGGTGGGGGCCTGGTGGTGGGTGCCCCTGCTCTGCTGGGGGGTGGGGGTGGTGGGGAACATGAGTTGGACATGGGTGGGGGCCTGCTGGCAGGTGCCCCACAGTGCTGGGGGGTGGGGGTGCTGGGGAACATGAGTTGGACATGGGTGGGGGCCTGCTGGCAGGTGGCCCACAGTGCTCGGGTGTGGGGGTGGTGGGGAACATGAGTTGGACATGGGTGGGGGCCTGCTGGCGAAGTGCCCCAAAGTGCTGGGGGGTGGGGGTGCTGGGGAACATGAGTTGGACATGGGTGGGGGCCTGGTGGCGGGTGCCCCACAGTGCTGGGGTGTGGGGGTGGTGGGAGACATGGGTGGGGGCCTGGTGGAGGCTGCCCCTGGTGGCTGGGGGGTGGGGGTGCTGGGAGACATGGGTGGGGGCCTGGTGGAGGCTGCCCCTGCACTGCTGGGGGGTGGGGGTGCTGGGAGACATGGGTGGGGGCCTGGTGGAGGCTGCCCCTGGTGGCTGGGGGGTGGGGGTGGTGGGAGACATGGGTGGGGGCCTGGTGGAGGCTGCCCCTGGTGGCTGGGGGGTGGAGGTGCTGGGACACATGATGGGGGCCTGGTGGAGGGTACCCCTGGTGGCTGGGGGTGCAGGGGGACATGCATTGGTGGGCAGTAGTGCAAGTTGACATGTGGGTTGGCTGGTGGGCATGGCCATGGTGGATGGGGTGCCTGCAGGACATGTGCTGGGTAGGCCCCTGTGGTGTGAGCCACCTGCAGGGGCCGTGGAGGCTGTAGAGGGAACACCTGGGAGGACCCACACGTGCAATTCACGTGTGCTGCTCCCTGCGCACCCCTGTAATACACGTACCCTGATGAGATCGCGTGTGGAACTTCCCACGCACCCCTGGAATACACGTACCCTGCTGATGTTGCGTGGGATACTTCCCCCGCACCCCGAAATACACGTACCCTGATGAGATTACGTGTGTGACTTCCCGCAAACCCCCGAAATACACGTACCCCGCTCAATCGCGTGTGTAACTTCCCGCGCGCCCCCGAAATACACGTACCCCGCTCAATCGCGTGTGTAACTTCCCGCGCACCCTCGAAATACACGTACCCCGCTCAATCGCGTGTGTAACTTCCCGCGCGCCCCCTAAATACACGTACCCCGCTCGCACAGGCCCAATTGCTGTATGTTGACACTTTTGTGATGCGCTGGGACTCTACCGCCTGCCTTCGTGTGGTGGACGTGTTTCAGCTTGTGCGTGTCTTTGGCTGTGCCTGGCTTTGCCCTATTCGATTCCATGAATACGTGTGGTTCGAGTGCGTGTGGGCGTTCCGTCTGCTTCCCTGCAGTACATCCCCAGTTACGCCCTTATTTTCGCGCGTTGTTCCCCATTCCGCGCGTTACGCCCCATGTCCCGCCCACTTTCTGGTGTATGCGCCGAGGTTGTGCGCTTTCACTGTGCGCGTCGCGCACGCCTTTCGGGATGTTGCAGTGACTTGTGCGCCATGCACACGTTTGGCGCACATCCCGAGGTGTACACGCGCAGGGAATTCCATGAATCGCACGCGTGCGCGTGCGCCTGTTTTTTCCCGGTTGCGCCTGCTTGCCCCTGCTTGCGCGAAGATTTTCGGCGCACGTTTGTTCCATGAATCGGCCCCCAAAGCTCAAAGTGATGTTTCATCCTCAAAGGCAGACGAAAAGTTGAGAGAAATGAGTGCCAATAATGAACAATAAAGGAAATCGAGTGAAATGGTCCCAGACCATTTGCAGAACTCCGTGGTGAGTTTCTATGGTTGTACAAAGAAGATGACAGGTACATGGGGGGGGGGGTTCTGTCCCCCAGGAACACTTGCAGAGTGGGCTGCTGTTAAAACTATATGGCCATGTGATACAAACTCAAAAATAATACCAATGCCGAACAATAGAGATCAGAGAGGACCTTCGGATTTGTGATGAATCTAGAATAGATCAATACTATGAAATAAGTCAAATAAAGCAGAAATTCAGACATTGATGAACTCGTTCAAAATTTGATAACTTCATAAACAATTACGTACCATCTTTTGAGCTATAAATCAGAAGGAAATAAAGCCGTTTTGGTCACTTAAGGCACAAGAGTTAAAATCTGGTCTGGATCAGAAAAATCCTACAGAGCAGGGTTGTCCATCTCCAGACGTTGATGGCTGGAAACCTGATCTTTCTTTTGGATGTCACTGATTCATATTCATGAGATAAGATTTGCATATATTTAGAATAATTGTATGCAAATTCATCTAGTGCATATTATCCTGACAATCCAACATGTTTCCAGTCCTCAAAACCTGGAGTTGGACAACCCTGATATAGAGGATGATCTATAGAGCCTGTAAATTGATTCAGCATTTGGTTCTGGGGCTCCTTTAGAGCTCCTTCCAGCTCTTGCTAATAATTAAAAGGATACAGACATTACAAAAATCGGTACAGATGAATAATATACAAGATTATATTCCTGGACATTGGACAAATGTTCTGCAAGTATGGTCCTTACAATTGACGTTTTTTTGTGAACATCATTGAGCAACAATTTATACCATAACTTAGACTGAAGCAATAGTAATGCCAATATATAGAAATTATGGAGTTTGTTGCATCTATGCTGCTGGAGGGCCTTACCAATTGGGAGACTGATCACAGGATCCCCCTGCCATTCCAAACAGGCTTTAGACCCAGCATATCAACATGACATAATGGACAATGTTTGAAGCTACTGGTACAGAAAAACTGGGAGCAGAGTAGCCTACACTGTGTTTGGCTCTTTTTTAAGAACTCCACTGTTTTCTATCGAGTTTCAAGGCGCATACTATGGAACAAACTCTCAATGGGCCTCATTACAACTCAGGCGGTAAGGGGTTTACGGCGCCGTAAACAGCGCCGACCCTTACCGCCTTAGTACGAGGTCCCTTAGCGCCATGGCGGATTTAACACCTGCTTTTAGCAGGTGTTAAAATCCATGGCGCTAAGGGACCATGGAGTTAATTACGCCACCGTAATTTACGGTGGCGTAATTAACGCCTTCCCCACTCCCATTATGCCCTATGGGGCAAAAATGGGAATGGGGAAGGGTAAATGGGGATTGGGGACTTACCGCCCCGCCAAACTCGGAATGGGGCGGTAGGTCCGCCAACCACCATGGCGTAAACATAGTTTACGCCATGGTGGTAAAGTCACGGCCCAGGCGGTAACTTACCGCCTGGGTCGTAATGAGGCCCAATGTGTGGAATTGCCCTGCAACTACTAGATCTGATCATACCCTTATATACACTCTAACATAAAAGTGAACATTTGTTTTGATTCCATAGGCTCTCTGACTAGTTCTGTTCCCACCCAACATGATTGAAGTAATGCTGCATAGAAGCCACCCACTCCAGCTCTTCAATCTTTACATAATGGACATGAACCAGATTTTCAAACGTGTCTGCCTGAATTGGAAGACTAAATCCCAACAGCAGATTTTTTGAATCTCATTGCATTCCAACTGATGAAAGTGCCTGAATCAGCGTAGAAGGTTCAGCTGTGTCTAAAGCCAAGTTGGTGGCAGCAGGCTGGTGCGTTTGACCTACGATGAGTAAGAGCAGAGGTATTGAGATGTTTTCTGTGGCCAGACTACGGCAATGGTGGCTCATGGATCTCCCCATTCCTACTTTGCTCCCTGGCAGTGTCGGGCTGTTACATTTTGGAGTTTGTGGCAATAATCTGCCTCCACAGCTGCAGACCTGTATACCTGTTCACCTGTTAAAGACCACTGGGACCGGTGCAGAATCAGTTGATTCCTGATGCGAATCACATTGTTTCTTGCTGCGTTTCGTGCTCTTGCAGGCCTGAGCTAATGGTGTTGGTATAGTCCGAGCCACTTGAGACATGGCCGACAGTGAAACAGAGCACCTACTGCAGCCGGAGCAGAAACCTTGGCCTTGTCTTCATTCATGCTAATATAAGGCCTACTGGCATTGCAGTCACCTAGCTCCTCCTCGCCGATCCAGCTGTTGTGGTCCTGCCTTCCTGTGGTGCTGAGCTGCCCAACCCCGCTGCTGGGGTCCAGTGGCCACAGACCGATTGCTGCATGTATGTTGTGGCAAAAACCGTCCCTCACTTCAGAAGACAGACTCTACATCAAGGGGTCATGCGAAGCTCCTGGCCTAACGCCATGGTTCCTGTTGTGACTGTCCTATCTCAATCTGGATTACCCTTCTGCTACGGTGCTGCCCCTTCTATTTTTGGGAGGTCTGTCAAGGGCCCCCCAGGTTGAGTCCTCGATTTGAATGCCCCCCGTCACATTTGATCTGGTCGGCCTGGACACTGATTCCCGGAGGTCTCATGCCTGTACCACGAGTGGGGGAAATAGGGAAACGCCTGATATTGGAGCTTCAGCCTCATGGCACGGTTGTGCATAACTCCTGGGGGTGAGGGAATTTGGGGTGTTCCTTTGGTGCTGCAGTAGTCCTTCAGCTGGCATGGTGACCCATGGTCTTGTGGCAGGTGGTTTTGGGGGGTTGGCAGAATCTGCGCTCGTCCCTGAGTCTTCCCCGGGGTATCGACCTGTGACCTTGGATGCAGGAGTTTCTGAGTAGTGTTGCAGCTCTCCCTTTCACTGAGTACTAGCACTTGGCCAGATCTGGTCCAGCTGTGTGACTGGGTGCTTGGGAAGAGTATAAGAGTGCCATCTGGTGGTTGAGTTTTTGTGAGTCGATCATCGCTCTAAATTAGAGATTCTCCCACTCCTCTGAGCTCTACCCTACTAACCCACTCCAAAACATTTCTCTGATTGACTTGGCCAGTGTCAAACCCAATATTGTGACTGAAAACACACTGCCAAGTGCATCTGACTCAAGTGCAACTACCTCAATTGTGCCTGTCCTGCTGCTAGGCCACCTGGATCAGCCTGAGGTCCCTGTGGCCTCTGACTCTTCACACTTCACGTTTCCCTCGCAATCAAGAGTCACTGCAGATCACTTCACCCTCATGCTTGGCCTTTGGGGCTTCCCCCCACCCTTTTGCTGCTAGAGCAGTGCAACACCATGCTTTTGGCGACCTGGGATGTCTTGTGCACCTGATTTGTCTGCACCTGTCTTGCTGCTAGGCTACCTGGTGAGTTTGTTGTGAATTTTCTCTGTCTCTATCTCTCCCCCGTTCTGCCTCTCTGCCCTATCCTTCCATGGTGCTCTCCATCTACCCTATTTACTCTAATTGCTGCTCTATCACCTATCCTACCTCTCTTTCAAAGCCTGGAAGGGAAAAGTTCAAAAACCATTTTCTAGTCTTCAATCCAGGCCTGCCTATCGCTAACACCTACATCAATGCCTCTTGCAGGCAGACTGTCACTGACATCATCTTTGTCGCTCCCTCTATGGACGTAAGGACTCCCCACATGGTCTCAGTCCTCTCCCCTTTCTCTTCCTCGCCCATTAATGGTGGAACCAGATGGGGTGTACTCTTGGCATGCTTGCCATCCTCTAGGTGCATCATTAGTGTCTATCAGAACGGCACTGTCATGACCCAGGGCTCTCAGGCCCAACCTGCTCATTCTTGAGAGCTGTCTTCCATCTCTCATCAACTTCCTCCATTCACCTGCCACTCCTCCATCTGCCACCTGCCTGACCCTGCTCCACCATCAACGGGTGTACCAAATCCATGTACCCCTCCTCAGAAGACCTTCTAAGGTGGCAACCAGCTTCACCTAGCTACCCTAAACACTTGCTCTGCTGTTAAACACTCCTCTGACATCTGTCTCCTTCTTGAAGACTTTGACCTTGACTTTCTCGCTCTCACTGAGACGAAATTCAGTGCCAGCTCTGTCACTGCTTTTGACACACTCCTTTGTGAGGGCTAGAAGATCCTCTCTAAGCCCAGGCCTAACCACTCTGGAGGCAGAGTGGTTTTAATCTACCTTGAATGGATCCCTGCTACTACATTTCCACTCAGACCTACTCCTCCTTTGAATGCCTCATCTGCAGGCCAGGTGTCTCTCCAACCCTCTCGTTGCCTCTTGCCACCATCTACAGGACCCCTGGTCCATCCTCCCTCTTCCTCTCGGAGGGGTTTGACCTCACCTCTTCTCTTCTGGCCTCCACCTCCAAGCTTCTCCTTCGCAGAGAGTTCAATATTCACCTTGACTCTACTGATTTGCCCACTGGACTCTTCCGCAGCCTCTGTGACTTTCTATCCCTCACCATATTTCTCTCCCGGCCAACACACTCATCTGGGCACACCTTGGATGCTCTCATCTCAGCAGACATCCCTATCCCCACCCTCCCACTACACCTCTCTCGTGGTATGACCATGGTCACCTGTCCTCTCACCTGAATCTCCTTGATTCCCCGGCTAAGCCTCTGCCTGCATTGCTAGTCTACTTCTCCATCATTCGACCAAGGAAGCGAATGGCAGTTGCTGCTTTTGCCACCACTTTCATTCCCCCTCCCATTCCTGCTACGGACTCCCACACTGACACAGCCCTTGCAAATATTCATCCTCTCCATCACCAACACCCTGGATATTCATGGCCCTTTCGTTAGGATCCACATGAAGCCTGCCTCCAAGAGTAACACCTGGTATGACTCCGACCTAGGCTCTCTGAAACGCAAGTACAGAGTTGCTGAGTGGAAGTGGCTGCCTTCAGGCACATCCTCTGACAGCCTGTTCCAAAGGCAAAACAGACTTTCCATCGGCTCGAAGAAGAGGTCCCATATTCAAGCCCACATCAGTGGGGCCACTAACAACATGGGGGAGCTGTTAAAGATCTGCAAGGAACTCACCAATCCTACTGTAGTCTCCACATCTCCCATTCCATTCTTGACTCTCTGCACTTCACTGGCCTCCCACGTCTTTACCAAAAATCAGGACATCCCATCATCACTCTCCTCTACACCCCTCCCCCACCACACCAGCTGTAGACGAAGAGCCAAATGCCCCTACCAGAAGCTTCGCCCCCATGTTGCCTATATGTTGGCGAACCGAAAATTGCGACACGTGCAGTACCAGTGAGGTTCTTCAACCAAGGTATCCATTGAGAAAAACCCTGTGTGCATTATCGAAGAAATGATGGTCTCCTGGACAAAGTCCTGGAATAAGTGTGAAAATAGATGAGAAAAATGACTGGTGACATCATGCAGAGCGAGACTGACGCACCATGAAGACACACAATCACGAAAGAATATCAACATTCTATAAGATCTGAAGAAGAGGTGTCGAAGATAAGCAACATTTTGGGATGGAAATGAAGATGCTTGTGTAAAGAAACGCTGGACAAAATGCAAAAGTCATTTTACACTTGTACAGATGCTGTAAGGCAAGTAGAGTAAATAATCCTGAGGATGGCTGCGTAGTGAATAGATTACGGCAATGTGCCAATGTATATACGTAGGAATATATAGAATCTGGATGTTCTACATGCACTTTAGTCAGTGGTCGAAGTGCACGAAAATAAGTAGTGGAACTATGTTCCCTGACGGCCTGCATCCTATCCCCACATCACCACACCCCTCCCACACACAATACAAACCCTCAAACCCTTGCACCTGCTGTTTAAGGGAACGTTCAGTGTAGTGCACCAAAAGTGCAAGTTTCAACTTCTTCCTGCACTTTTATTTTAAAACGAAACCATTCTGGAACGGTTTCTTTTTAAAATAAAAGTTAGGGACAGCAAAACTTAATGTAAAAAAAGTAGAGGAGCACCGCTCCCGACCGCTCCTGCTCACTTGGACCACTGACTTTAGTAAGCTTAAAACCCGTGAATGAAAAGGGCTTGAGTGTGGTGCAGTTGGAAAATAGCTAATGCCGCTGTGATATTCTAGAGCTCAGCTGGACATTAAATGGAAAGTGTACAATGTGTTTTGGTCTGCACATTTGAAACATTTGCAGCAACAAATGAATACTGCTGTGATAAAACAAGAGAAGCCCAACACAAACTTAGTGACCTCCCTGCAGTATTGATAGAAATCACTACATCACAGTTACACATATTCCCTAAAATACAAACACCAGAGTGATGGAATTGGAGAGATAAGGAGATGGCAAGGACGGCCAAAGGCGCACAAATACCGTATGCATTAGCTAAGAATTAACTTTACTTTATTTCAAACCATATGTCAACACCTAACACATCTCACAAACTCCATTTGGTACTTTTTGGATGGTGGCAAACTGCTGAGAATTATGAATGATACATTTACAATGTATAATACCCCCATCGATAAAGGTAAATGCACAGTGACAAAACAGGGTCTACAAAAGATGGACGATGCTTGGCTCCGTTGGAACACCGATACATGCATATAAAGTAATGACAGTAGAGGTATCCCAAGAGATTGGAGAAAGTGTTTGGCCACATCACATAGAGTGAAATCCTAGCTACAACAATGTATGATGCCATACATTAGATGCCTCCCTCAACAGATCCAAGATGAACCTACCTATGCTCTCTTCCGCAAGAAAGTAAAAACAGCATTGGTCAACAAATATCTCTAATATTCTTCCTTTAACCGGACTCACTATCTTGATTTAATGTAACTACCCTCTCTGTATGACTCGCATCATAAGATGTAATGCAACCACCCTTTTCTGTTTGACTCACGCTCTTGTTGTAATGTAACCTTACTGTTCCCATGGATTCCTATTATGTACGTTAGCGCCGTGATACCTCCAGGTTTGGGCGCTAACAACAAATACAAAAAATAAACAAATAAATCATTGAAGGAAGGGGTGAGGGGCTAGGGTGAGCAAAAGTAAAGAAGGTTGTGAAATTAGATTGAGGGAAAACAAAAGCAGCAGTCATAGTACCTTTTCTGTTTAATCCAATGTTCTGGGCTCTTAAGTCTTGAAAACCCAGAAGATTTTATTTAGGCAGACATTAGAAACAAGCATGGACAAAGCGATACACAATAGGCCTAGGAAAAAGATTTCATAAAAAGCCCTGCACAGACATTTTTTGGATGTTTAAGTAATTTCTGAATATGCATGGCCCTATGATTTATTGTATTCATGCCTATACATTTAAAATGCATATAACAACTGCAAACAGCAAAACTATTATCTTTGCCAAAGTTTGTTTAGGAATGGGTAAACATTTTCACTGCATGGAATCTGTGTAGGCTGCCTGATCATTTATTTAAGAGCACTGGTCAGGGTGGGAATGCTGCTGAGCTGAAGAACCAGAGACAGCAGATTTAGCCTGGGGTGGCTTATCATAATGGACAACCGGGCACTCACCCAGTTCCAATTCTGGAAGAGCCAAGCCCCCCCAGTTCTCCCTCAGCTACTTGCAACATTGTTTCCCTTTGACAATTTTGGGTCACCTCAGTACACATGTGCCATGAGCCATGCAAGGCCGGCAGTGTTTTGCTTCCCCAGTCATACATGACCCATTGGGGATGCAGGCTGGTGAACTGCATATCTGAGTGAGCATAGTCTGCATAACTGCACCTCCACACACATGCAGACAGCCTGGGGTATTGTTCTGAGAGTGTCCCGGCTCCACTGTACATGTGCAGGAACCAGGAAGCGCTCTATGCATCCTGGTCATGCTTCGTGTGAGCCGTAGGTCTTTTGTGTGAGGCAGCGTGAGGATTAGACGCCGGACTGGAGATGAAGGTAAGAACAAAATGAAAGTATGAATGTATTTGTGTTTGTATGTGTGTATGAATTAGTGAATTTCTGAGTGTATGGCATCTTGGTGTGCGCGTGAGTCAGCAAGTGTATGGTGTATGGATGGGCAGTTGAATGAGCAAGTGAATGCTGCGCAGGAATGTGTTTGTGTTTTTATATGTGCGCAATGCCCAGGGCCTCTAATTTGGAGTTGGGGGATTTTGTAATGGCATCAATGATAAAGCAAACATGAAATGTAATTGTGTGGCTAGATTGGTCTAATGCCATGCAGCCTGTCTGCTCATTTACGATTATTGTAGCATGCTATTATGGGCAACAATGAGAAAGCAAACATGATAAATGTTTTTATGTGGCTTCACTGGCCAACTTTCTTGCAGCCAGTCTGACCATTTATTATTACTGTGGCATTGTATTCTTTTACTGTGAACCAATAGTAAAGCAAACATTATAAGTGGCTAGTCTGGTGTACTTTCATGGAGCCAGCCTTGTCATTATTAATTCTGTGGCAAGGTATTTTTCTCTAGTCAACAATGATATAGCAAACATGGAAAGTGCTAGACTGGCCAACTTTCATGTAGCCACCCCGGACATTTATTATAACTGTGGTCTGACATTGTTTACAGGGCATCAATGATAAAGCAAACATAACAAATATTATGTCATGGTTAGGTTGACCTCCTTTGGTTCAGCTAGTCTGACCATGTATTCATACTGTGGCATAGCATTTATTACTATGCATCAATGGTATAGCAAACATGATATGCACATGGCTAAAAGTCAATCAATCCAACATTATGAGTGTTTGTGCATGGCCATATTATCCTACATTGGAGTGGCTAGACTTGCCATGCTTTCTTATTGTGGCATGGCCTTTTTAATGGCAAAGCCAACAGGAGATTGCTCTTATGTGGGCAGACTAACATATATTGGCAGAGCCAGCATGGACATGGTTCATTATAGTGTCATTACTTGCAATATATGCAAAGCAAACATGAGTATGTTCTTATATGGGAATACTGGCATATATTGGTGTAGCCTGACTGAAAATGTCTGGGCACTGCCTGCATGAACATGCTTTTTAGACTGGCATATATTGTAGAAAACACTTGGTTGCTCCCTTATATTTATGGAAAACCTTTTTTAATAATAATGATAATGATGTGTTATTTATATAGCGCCTTTATCCAAAGCACTTTACAGAGCACATATTACATACAATATCACCCAACCGAAATTGGTAGTCATTTATTGACCTCGGAAGGATGAAAGGCTGAGTTTGCCTTGCCGGGATTCTAACCTGCGACCTGCAGGTCAAGCTCAGATTGCAGCATCGAGCGCTCAAACCGGTGGGCTATCTTACCAGCTCCAATTCACCTCCAATTTAGAAATTCCCCAGCAGCCATTGGATTTAGCATTAGACAGTAGCAGCCCACAAAGGGCATTAATCCATACAGTAAGAGTGTGTCATCTTCTAGACCCTCACTCTGACACACCAATGTGTCTACCAAACTGCCCACTACCTGTACCAAAGAATACACTTATCTGCATCCACAAGACCAATCAGAACTCCCTACTGTAACATGCTCACAGTTCCCAAAATCAAGCGAGTCAGAGCAGGAGGAGCCAGCTTCCCCTACTTAGCAGCCCTGCAATTGAATGCCCCTCCGCCATCCCAAAGAGCTGAAAACTCACACATTGCCTTCCACTGCGCTGTCAAGACACTACTCTTCCTCTAATCACCAGCATATGCTACATATATACAATGCTTTCAATATTACCTGCCTCCAAAACGGTCTCAGATGCCTTATGTAACTAAGCTCATCGCATGTAACAGCACCTCGATGCCCAAGGGCTATTTGCGCGCTATATACATTTAAATAAAAAAATTATTATTAAAAAAAAGGGTTATTGCACTGCTCCTCTCAGCACGACCCATTAATGCAGATACATTTGCACAGTGGAATGTAATGTGTAATGCAGCACAGACAAAGCGTTGATGTGGCGAAATAATGCAGGGTGCTGATAACTCATAAGAGGTACCTTTTTCAGTGTGAGAAAGATTGCCTCTTATGCCTGCATATAATCTAGGAGGCATCTCTTGGCATTGTATGGGCACTGACTTGGTGTTGATTGCGTGTATGCTGCAATGACATGTTCAACAGGCTATGTATTGTAAAAGCTCCCTAAGGACTTACATCCATGCAATTTTTAGTTGTTCTATTTTTTGTTTATTTGTTTTAGTTGTTCATTACAACTTTTTCAAATATAAACACCATTCCAATTCATAAAACAATTTTACAGCTGCCATTCCATGGTTAATACAACTATAAGTAATATGATTTTAGACCATACAACATTAAAAAACAACAGAGAATTACATAGGCATCACAGAAAATAAAATTGCATTTCATCAAAACGGTTTAATTCCAATTATCCATACCAGAACACTTCGTCATGAGTTTTCAAGGCTAGAATAAATTTAATTGTAGCAATATTTAGCGAGACTGATTCAGCATTAAACATTTTTTTACCATAAAATATATTCAGTTAAAATCCTAAATTAGCTAAAAAAAATAAAAAAAATATCTCTTCTTCGTTCTGCTAAATCTGCACAGGCGACAACAAGATATTTTAAAGTTTCATGTTGATCTTTGATTTTACAGAATCAGCAGCTTGGGTCCACATTTGGAGGTTTAGATCTGTAACTTGGTCGGCCATAGGTTCAACCTAAATCTCAGTATGACTGCAGCATATCTAGGATTGGGAAATTTTGCTAAATAAGTTGGAATCATATATAAGGCTTTTAAGACAAAGTCACCCACATGGAAAATTGAGTAGGTAGTACACTTGTTCCATGTCATGCACCAATCCCATGAGCAAAGTTTGGATTTAGCTTTATCTGTATTCTCAATCAGAGTTTGGAGAGTGATGTCAGCATTTAGCATTGTTTACAGTCATTTTCCCACTCATGCAACGGACTAGAATCTTGGTAATTAAACGCTGAGGTTAACAAGGGCAGCAAATGTTTTTAAATTGGTAGGGCTGTTAAGGCATTTTCTATACAAGACCAAAGCTTGCCATGCAAACATATTGACTGGAGAAACTAAACCCAGCTCATATCGTAAGATTGCGATTGGTGTACTCTTCGGGGCCAATAACATTTTCATCCAATATATGCCTTCAATAAGTTCCCATTTACGGTGATGTCTCTGTAACTTGCGCTGGACTCAATATATAATAACTGGAACCACCTTCCGCTTGTAGAAGGTAATTACAGGAACATATGAAAATCTCCCATACTTCTTTTGAATTATTCTAGCTTGGGATGTTAAAGTGCGCATTTTCAATTTTAATTCAGTTCTGTAAGGAAGTTCTGTGTTGCTATTACTGACATTCTTCCCCAAGTATTTATATTCATTCACAATAGAGAGACGGGCGTTACCAAGCACCGAAAGGAATTTACACTTTGGTTTTGTGGCAGTCGGCCATAGTATCAAAGTATATGATTTTTTAATGTTGATCGTTAACTTCTTCGTTTGTGCATTACTTTGCAAGGCATTCAGTTTTCTTTGGAGTCCCGCAGGCGTTTGATCAATCAACACTAACTCGTCAGTATGTAAAAGCCAAGATACATGCTCATTATCAATTTTTGGAGGAAAAGATTGAGTCTGGTCTAAAAAAAGGTTAATATCATTAATATAAAAATTAAAAAGTATTGAAGCTAAAATACATCCTTGTTTAAGACCAGAGGTAGTTAGAATTGGTGAAGTTAGCAACCCATTCCTGGTTAACTTTACTTTAATAGATGTATCTGAATAAAACTGATAAATTAGATTTAAAATGTAGTGAGGACAACCTTCTTTCATTAGTTTTAACCATAGGGATTCACAAGTGACTGATTCAAATGCCTGCTTAAAATCAATGAAGGCTAAATAGATTGGCTGACTCATGTTAGATGCTTGTTTTTTAATAGCAGATAACAGGAGTAGGTTTAGAGATATACCTATACCTTTTACGAATCCTGACTGATGGGAGTCAAATAAATCAGCTTTTCACATCCATTCTAATAAATCTTTCAAAATTAGCCTTGCAAAGATTTTACCAGGAATGTTCAAAAGAGCTATAGGGCGGTAGTTTGCTGGATCAGTACGGTTGCCCTTTTTAAAAATTGGTATTATTATAGACTCTTTCCATGTTTTTTCGAATAAAACCAGTTTTCAGTACATTGTTAAAAATGATTTATAGTATTAGGGCCATTCATAAGAATTATTTCTCATATGGCATTTGACAAGCCATCCAGGCCTGGTGCTCGTGAGCTGCTCAGTTTCTTGATGAGCAGCATTACATTTAAGTGGTCACAAGTAAGAGTGATTAAATCAGTCTTTGGGATTACTATTGGTGAATTTTGAGGCAGCGCTTGTGCAAATAGCAATAAAAAATGAATAATCCATGCCAGTTCACTAATAAAATTCAATGGGAGAGTCGCTGTTGCAGAAGACGGTTCTTCCTTAAGGAGGTTCTATATTTGGGCTGTGGATTTACTTATTAGGGCCGTTAGCATTCTTTCCCCTTCTATTTGATTTTGATTATTTCTTAATGAACAAATTAGATTTCTGTAACGTGTACGGATGTTTGATCTTGATTTTTGCTGGTCAATAGTAGAGATTTCTTTTTAGATCGTGTTGAAGGGCAGTCTTCAATGTACGGATAGTTGGGTGAAACAAATGTCAATGGTTGAACACGATTGAAGGCAGTTGAGGTTTCTGTAATTAACATGAGTGTGTCTGTATATTTATCTCGACTAGTAGAAGGTGATTCATTCAGGCGCTCTAAGAGAGTGGATTCCAGGTGGCTTAGTTTGGAAAAAGACCAATTTATCCTATTTCTACCTGAATTTAATATATAATTACTATTGAGTAATGCTTGTGCAGGTGTAAACACAGGATCCCATTTAATTTACAAAATGTTATGGTCACTAGTGGCAGTGGCGATGCTTGAAAAGGTCTGAATTCTGTGTATGGCATGAGAGGAGATGTAAATATAATCTAAAATGGCTTTAGATGTGCCTCTAGAGCATATGGCAGCAGGGGAAACATCATCAAAGGTAGTACCATTCAACACGATAACAACACAAGCCTTCATTAAAGATTTCCACCTTACAACCGGCTCGGAGAGAGGAGTATTCTCATTTGGTACGCATTTCATGTTTAAATCGCCCACTATTAACGTTACAGAAGACTTAGCATCTAGCATGATCGCATCCAAAACTTGTTCGATGTATGTAAAAAAAAGTTGGTAAAAAAAAGTTGTGATCATCAATGGTCACTGGGTTCTATTAAATATTTACTATAGCAGCTTGTTGATATAGCGGATGATGAACAGTAGATGTTGTTAATTTGGATAACTGGATTCCCGGATACGGGGAAGCCCAAGGTTCAAGACTAATGCCAGAGTCTATTTATGTAGCAGTGAGTGCCCAGCCGCAGGACAACCCTTATTTTATTTAATGGCTGGGACCCAAGCTATTTGGTAATCAGGCCATATTGTCTGGTATGTTAACCATGTCTCTTGAAATAGAACTATATCATAAGAGGCTAAAATATTTCTCCTGGAGTGAAGCAAGTGTGTAAAACCTATTGTGTTCCATATGGCCATTGATAATGGTAACCAGTGTTGGGCTATTTGGCATTAGTGCGTAAAAATGGCGTTAGCTTGGCTAATAGATTTGGTGAGCCATGACCTTTTTGGTTGGGGAAGGGGAGTAGGATTGGCTTTAAATTGGACTTGACGTCCTAGGGGACCTTTAATGGTGGCACATCTTATCGCCAAAGGCTGATACTTCAGTTCTCGCTCTTTGGTATTTACACTTTGGTTTTTTGAGACGTAGTTGGGTGAGGAAAAGTTTTGTTGCTGGGATTTATTGTACTTCTCATTTGGAGCAGTGGCACCTGATCTGAAATTACCCTTGATCTGCTGTTATATTTGCAAAAAGCCTTCCTCCATTAAATTATTTTTTATTTGCCAGTGCAGGTCAGCCACATATTGTGATAGGATCACTCTCCTTTGATCAAGAGCTAGTAAATGAGGGAACTCCTTTTCAATTTTATTTGAGGTGATTGTCCTATTGACAAAGTTGGATTGCTGTGGATAATGGAGGCTTTCCAGAATTGAATCTAATTGAGGTAGTGATGAAATAGAATAAGTAGTGAAGTTCATAATTTCCTCCTCAGCTTGATCTACATCATTGTCTGGTACAACCTGTCTAATATCAGAATTGACTTGTGTACCTCTCAGAGATGCAGTATGCTGTTGACAGGGTAGTGATTTGAGCGGAGCCATTCAGAGGGTTGTACTGGAATTTGGAGATTTAGTAGTTCGCTATGCTTGCTACGTTTCTCTGTTGCTACAGGTAGCAGAGATCTTGGTGCAGTTGTCAATCCGTTAATAAAACATTTCACTCTATGGCTAACAGTCTTCTTTGGGATGCATTGTTTTTTTGATTTGATGCAGGGGTGGCATGTATGATTTCAATATCAGTTTCCAATTGTTGATGTTCTGTGACAATAGGTGTAACTTGGCCAGAGGCAGCTACAATATTAGTGGCTTGGGGGTCGATGTGGGTGTCTTCCTCATATGACCCCTGAGATCGCACCTTCTCGACTTCAATCAATTACATTTGTGGACCGTCACTCTGAATCTCTGGCATTGGAACAAGGGACAGAGGCTCCTGTATAGTTAAATCTGATGCACAAGTAGGTAGTTCAGCAGCTACTCAGTAAATTTGAGCTGACAGTAGAGACAAAACAGTATTATGATGGTCAATGTTCTTGTCTATCGTTTCAGGTAATCTTGTTAAACTATATATGCTTGTATTTATGATAGACAATATAGATTCAAGTAGCAGATTTAGTTTGTAAGGAAAGCCAAAAGAGGGTCTCGGTGTCAGTTTGGCAAAATCTGCAGCTGTTGATGTAGATGAAAAAGAATGATTCACTACTGCTTGATTTCCTGTTTCAGGATATAGAATTGGCGAATTTGAAAGATTCAAAATGGATTTACTCGCAGTGGCACTCAATTGGGTTTCTATTGCAGTGTTCAGTGGCAATATTGGAGATTTCGGTTAATACAGAACATTAGTATTTAATTGTGGAGGGCCTGGTGATGGAGCAAGAAAGAAAGATTCAACAGTGGGTACATGTGTTGATATTGCCATTTGCACGGCTTGTGAGTACACTAAAGGAATACTAGAGGAGTCGACTGCATGAACTGCTGGGGTACAGTGATCTTTTCCACCAGCCGGTAACACAGCCTCAGGTGTTGCATACAGCTTTTGGTCATTGTTGGTTTGGATGGGCATATGGGAAGCTAACAAGGCATTATCTGATAAGGGAAGGATCAATCCTAGATTGGTCGGCGGATTTGCATTAGATTCGCTTTGCGTGATTGGAGAGGATGCTACTAGCCAGGTTGGCATAGGCGTATTTTGAGGCACATCAGTTATCAAAGAAACAGGGTCACTCTTGTTTGAGCGGTAGTTGTATCGATTGTCTGGCCCTGAAGTTTTAGGTTTTTTGAGTTGAATGCACAACTGATTTGCGCTAACATTCTTGGTAATGCCTTTAGTCTGGACAGCTGAAGATATTGGGTGTTTTCAACGCATATCTATCATTAGTGTGTAAGCAGCCATATGTTAAATTGAAGCACAGGCAGGACAGATACTGTTACAATTCAGTATTTACCAGAGGACAAGGAAGTTAATGACAAGGGGAAGACATTGCACCAAGCACCACTGTACCAGTGAACAGCAGAAGAGCACTCGCCAGATGCACTCTCCCAAATGCAGGCACGTGAATGCGCACGGGCTCCGGATTATAAGCATGCTGGGAAATGAGGGCGTGGCTTAAGCACTGCAGAGAAAACAAATGTAAATTAAAGTCCAATCTTGTGTAGTAGAAAGTCCTGATTGTTAGGTGTTCCACCTTAGAGCATTGGGTATTGACAAGTCCTGTATAACGCAGGTTTTGCTTTATCCAGCAAATGAAAGGAGGGTGTTAAGCGACAGTCCAGGCAGTCAGGCAAAGTTCAGGAATAGCACTTGCCGGGTGCACTCTCCCAAATGCACACTTGCGAATGCATGCAGGTTCCTGATTATAAGCATGCTGGGAATGCTTTCCAGCACCCTTATTTCCGGTCCGGCAAACTTCTCACGAGGCCCATTGACTCACTTGCTACAACTTTGCAGATGACATGCACATTATCTATAGAATGAACACCACTCGAGAGATGGATGAAGACCTTACCAACTACCTCACACAAATAAACAGATAGATGATCAGCAACAACCTTAAACTCAACCTGGGCAGAACAGTAATCATCCTCACACACAAAAACCATCAACTCAACATCACATTCTAGGGCCTACCAAAATGGAAAACAGACTGGAAGCTTTCAAAGTAGTTAAAAATCTCAGAATATTAATGGACAGTGACCTCACATTAGAACCAAGTCAATGAACTAGTGAAGAAATGCTTCTTGCATCTACGCACAATCAAACATATACTACCCTTCTTCACATTCCCACACAGAACACTGGCCATCACTCCCTCATCATGTAAAGAATAGACTATGCCAACTGCATGTACCTTGGATTACTGGAATACCTTACCAAAAAACTATAACAGATACAGAACGCAGCACCAAGACTACTAAAAAAAGAGTTTACTGCAAAACTCTCTGCATAACTGTGATGAATTGACTTCGACTCTTAAATGACACAAGGATGAGCAGAGGCTAAAGCACCTAATCAGCCCTCACACTTTTACAACCCAAGAGTCAAGACAATCATAAAAGTAAAACATGCACAATTAAGAGATATATCTCCTTTGTTTGCTGTGGTACCATGGGCCGAGAGAATAATATATTCTCAAGAGGGGTGGTTCAGTAACAACCCAAACAGTAAAGCATAACAGTACAAAATAAAGGAATGCCCACCTAAGATTCTATAAAAAATGTGAAATTTAACACACCATGTAAAATAATAACTAACTAGAAAAACACTACACAAGGAAGAAAAAACAGAGAATAACAGAGAAAATAAAATGCAGCCCTTTGAGTAATGAATCAGGGGTGTAAGGTATGTAATAACCACAATGTTATTTAAAAGGATATGTCCTTAGATGCAAACAGGCTTTAATGTGATCTAGCCAATCTCTAGGGCCAGAGATGGACCAAGGGGGAAGATAGCAGTCAATAGTACCCTTTTGCAGTTCTTGGTGATCCAGCAGTGCTGAACCAGACTTCTTGGTACTGTATGAGCGATTTGAAGTTCTGGACAATGCACAATGAGCAGAGGCGCAGACAGGGTAAGGCCTCAACAGGCAATGCCCACCAAAATCTGTAAATGCCCACGCAACAGGGCTGTGTGGGAATTTACAGATGTTAATGTCACTGTGGTGTGCCCAACTACATTAGCTTCAGGCCCCACTCATTAGACAAACCTGGCTACGTCTCTGCCCTAGAATCCTGGCATTTCGAATATGACGAACAGGTCTTGTAACACGTCACCAAGCAGTTCAAAAGTGAAACCACTAAGAACCCGGCTGTCTTGGTTATCATGGTGCATTGAGTCCCACTCGAGGGGCTCAGGAACAGCCTCTCCTACCTTAAAATGGAATATGAGATTGTCAGAAAGATTCAGAAACATGTGTTTCTCCTCCCTAACTATGGAGGTTAGATATAATTTGTTCAATGCCTCTTTGAATGGGTCTTCTGGTGCCCAAACATCAATTCCAACATTTTGCACAATGTATTTCATTGTGTTTTTCGATGACTCAATATCTTGCCTCAGCCATTGCACATGCAGGAAATATCTAGTCAATGCATGATCAAGATTCACATTTAAAACAGACTTGACGTCCTGCAATGACATGGCTAGATTGCATATCTGCATAGAAATATACATAATCATCAATCCTGTAGCCAAATAAACAATCTACCGGAAATATTATCTCATTGGAATATCCACTTTCTCTCAACCTACAACTCTGCACAGTCTAAGACAAAATAACAACGTTTCCACTCTTAGTGAGATTTTAAAACAACAACCATCTAATTCCGCACACTAATGCAACTTCATACACATTCTGTGTTACTCAATGCATGGGTGTGTCGACATCAGCAATGTCTTCTACTTGGCGCATCCCCAGCTGAACACCCATTGTATTGAAATATTTGTTGAATTGTTGTTCTTTTCAATATGTACCAATCCCTGATTTAACATTCTCTGGTATACACTCGTACCCCACAATTCTGGGACAATAATCAAGTTGTGTATAGATGAAACTCAAATGTATTTAAATAAGGGAGAATCAAAGGTTGTCCCATTACTTTATGCAGGGGAAGTCACCACAATAAGACGCACAAATGTTTATAACTTATATACACAATTAGAGTTGGCCTGCCTGTGACAATCTCACCAGGAGATGCTCCACACAGAATCACTCCTTGAATCAACAGCATACATTTTTTGACTTACATCTTCAGTAATGCAACTTCATCTATGTACAGTATAACATACTTCAATAACAAGATTGCCACTTATCGACTGGTATATTCAAATTATTAAAGCGGTTGGTACATGCCATTCATTTCCTTATAATCAATGAGCAATTATAAAATATGTTCTCCAGTGTCAAAAACAAGTGTTGGTACTAGAGAAATGTTGCATGAATATCAAAACAGTTATCATTAAATAGAAATAAATCCCCTTCCCATGTAAATATGATCCTGTGGTTGCTACTAGGCGTATGCACTTTGAATGCAGGGTATAATGAGTTGCATCTGATTCTGCAGATTTAGATTATGGAAGCAGTGCTATCAAATTAGAACACACAGAATATTGGTTTTCATACACAACATAGGAAAATGCTTGTATGCTTTTCTAATACAGGGATGAATACTCCTCCCACTTCACTTTGATAATTGGGTACCACAATTACAAAGACTTTCCCCTAATGTATAATGTCAAGAGTGGAGACAATGTAATTTACATTGAAATTATTTTCTAAGGGAATGGAAGTGACACAACTCGCTTTATCTCTCAATGTCTCCTTTTAAATAGCCATGGGTTTTACTGGTTGCAAGTTATCAAGCAATTCTGTTATGCTATGGAACATGGCCATTTGAATCGAAGCCTAAATGGTTAACTACAACTGTAAAAACTCTCTCGGTACAATTTGATTGGAGTTAATTTACAAAGGACGTTAACTTAACTGTAACCTCACTCTGCTTTAAACACAGATATAACTCACAAACCGCTATATCATAATCCCATTTGGTTAGTAATAATGTATAAGCCCCTGTGCTCTGTGCACAGAGAAACGCAATTTTTCCAAAATGACATTAAATCTCACATGGTTTTAACAACAGTCAGGACTGCGCCTACATTTCACACTAACATATTAACATATACTCTTTGGAATATTGTCTTTCTAGTGAAAACCACCTTCCCAGTTCCCTTCCAATTGACGGATTTAGCGGGGGAATGGTTCTAGGGGACATAGCTAATTACATTTGGGGCGTCTACATACTTACTTTTGAATAATGTTTTAAGAACCAGTGCCAGCAGGGACCCTCAAATGTCCCCAGGGAATTCTGAGTCAGCTGGCCTACCGTGGTTCCTTCCTGCCTTTTTCAGGAAAGCACTTCTGCCTCGGGTTAATCTGGTTCAGACTCCTTAATGAACAAGGCCCTGTCATCTCAAAATATTACCAAAATTCAGCAATAATTCAGTGTGACGTGTGTTATTTTGATTCCAAGGTTCTCTGTGTCTCTGTGTCTTACCTTTTTATCATGTGTAACATTACAAGATTTGTCATGACGATATCACACTTTGTGAGTGGCCAAATCTTTCAGTTGGCTTGCTTAATAGTCAGACACTTCCAGAGAATACACCCCTGCCCAATCTTCATAGGTTGATCATATTTTCTATACATGTGGAAAGGTAGAGGCTGCCTGTTCATGCAACTTTGATAAAATGTGTGCTTCTGGTATCCACCGGCCCACTGTTGCAGGAAAACCCAACATGAAAATATGTGATCGTTTTATATGAAGTCATTAATATTCATAATTGCATTTTTTATTTTTGTTTGTCGCTATGTCAACGGGTTGTGTTGTATAAGGCAAATTGTTTTTCTACTGCACCGAATAATTTTACATTTAAATAATACCCTATATTTGAACTGTAGAGATGCAACCGTGTGTTCAGCATAATGATTCATGTGACCAGCTCTTGTTAAAGGTGTCAGTGAATTATTGCCTTAAATAAAAATGTGATTGTTCTTACACTAGGCTGACCATCTGGTGAATTTTATTGGCTTAGCTGGTGTCAACGGTGACCCTGTAAATGTATTATGGTTCTTAGAAGCCGGTCCCTGGCCTTGAATACATTTTCACCTTACACTTTACTAATGTTCCCGATGTTCTTGCAAAGATCATGTCATTTGCAGGCTGCTGCCTCTGAGGGGACCAGGTAACTACCTCCATCCCATATGAAAACCTTGCTCATGGTAGCTAATGAAAAGTATCAATGATTGAAGCAATGCATTATTCTGGTTCCTTTTCACTTAAAATAAAGGTAATCTCCATTTCTATCAATTGTTCCCACACCATTCCTTAGAATTAATATGTGAAATCCCTTGAGGTAAAACCTTAGGCTCCCCAGCCATTAACAGAGAACACTGGGTCAACATCCATTACAATATCGTGCACAGGGTCTGCTATGGGAATGAACCTAACCATCTACATCAGTACAACTGGCTGCATTCCGAGTTTGACTAAGTACTGAAAGGTTGTGGTAATTCCATACCACTCTGCCAAATCCTGAGTTTGGCTTTAAAGGGAAGAAATTACATCTACCATCATGCTGGAGATACATCTTCCACTTGGAAGCCAAAAACCCGCAGAATGTCTACGGCGGAATAACCACTCACAGTAATTCCATCAAAACCTCATTGTGTCCTGTGGACTCCTAAAATGGGGACTAACACCACCCTACCACCATTTGTATTCCTGTCGTAATCACATGGGACCAAGTGGCAGTAATGGTACCTGATTATGGTAGTACTTCAGCAGAATTCCCACCAAATTACCACTAAACTCTGAATGGGGTCTCATGTGAAAAGAAAGATGGGGTCTCAAGCCAGACGGCCCCTGGCTTTGAGAATAGAGAAGATATTTTTGCTCTGTTTCATGATTTGTGACATTAATTGTGGCTTAAGGGAACTGGCAGGGCATAAAGCAGATCTGGCAGTGGCATTCCCACGGATGCATGGGCCCTTAGGTTAGTATATGGTATGATGTGGCATTTATAACACACCTGTACACAAGTGTTTCTAGGCGCGATGGGTGTTTCTAGGTTGGATGGGTGAGGAATAACATGTATCTTCTATATGCCAGAAAGGGGTTTCCTCTTGCTGGGGCCTTTGGTATATGTGGAGGTACACCCCTAATCACCTTGATTCCAAACCCAAGGTTGCTGCATCCCAGATGGATAGCTCAGGGGAAAGGACTTGCCTCAGAAACAAGAAGACGTGGAACAATACAGGTTTGATCCCCAGTCTGCACTTAGAAACCTCTTGGTATTAAGTGCAATATAAATAACCAATTATAAATATTATAATTATTAATGAATGCATGATTGAACAGTAGCGAAAACACAGCTTTTGTTCAAATGTCACAGCTACTGACTGGTTAATCTCTTTAGTGATGTCTGGCATATTGAAGGCAACTGGCTTTCCTATAGTTGAAGCAACTGAGAGTCCAGAAACTGCAGTGTCCAAGAAGTCTAAATAATCTTCCTACAATGTATGTTTTAAGTAGGGAATCCACTTGTGCCTGGTGGTTGGATTGTGGTGCAGCCATACTGCCCAGACTGAGACCCTCTTGAGGATCACACTGCTGCCTTTCTCCCCAGAAATTGAGTCCACAATATCAGCAACCAGTTTTGCTGTGTTTAACTGTGAGTCTCTAGACACAAAAAGGACCAACAACAGGGTCTCAGACCTGAGTGTACCCTTATATGTTAACACAATGAAAAACTCAGGTTTATCAATTCTGTGGGGATATTTTAAAAAAAATGTTTAATTTTTGTTTTTTAGGTTCGCCCTCGAGTGAGGTACTTAGAGTTTCTTAAAAAGCTGCTTCATAGATGAAAAAAGATGATTTTATTGGGTTTCTCTATCCACAGGATGTTAGAAAAGGCAGTACAAATAGACATATTTCTATTGTGTACTTGTGTTCATTTATCTTAAAGGTAGCGTCCAGTTTTTTTCGGTTTTGCTTCAGGGTTGAAATATTCCATATTCCTCTTCTGTTCTGGTCTTTATCATTGTTTTCTCAGAATTCAGTTTGGAAATGTTTTAGGAGTTCCCGTCTGTTTTATGGGAGATCGTAGATCAGGGAGTCCAGCGAGTTGTGAACTGATTGATTCCTCGTCTGGGAATATTCCTGATATTTGGAGCCATAAAAAGCCTACCGGTTTCAGTGGCAAAGGGGCCACATTCATCAGGGCTGGGCAGACGTTTTTAGAGGTTGGTATATCTACGTCTAGAAGGCTGGTTGGATGATACCAGAGGGTCCCACCTAGTTAGAGGGGTCCCCGTGGATGTCCGTGTGGTTGGGAAGAATAGGTATTGTACTTCCCAAAAGGGCATGAGACATTGGTCAGTTAGTCACAACTAACTGCACATGGCCCGGCACCATTTACAGCAAGCCGCACCCCCCTGTGTTTGGAACTCCGATCTACACGAAGTAAACGGAGCAGATTCTAGAGCATGACCAATGTCTCATGCCCATGTCACCAGGCCACATGGATCTGGGGCAGCAATGTCATCTGCTGCCCCACGTAGGCAGGGTGGGGAGGCTGCAGGAGCAGCTGCAGCTCTATCCACCCCAGCTCTGAGTCTCCCAGCCGGGACAGTGTCGGTACAGGTCCATCAAACCAATGTTGGCCCTGCAAACATCACTCTGCAGCCAATGCCTGCACCAAGACCTATGGTCATTGTGCCTTCGCACACTTCTAGTACCCAGTCCACCTGCGCTTCTGCCCCTACTGACCAGAGCGGCGTAAGACACTCAGGATCCGCACCACCTTTGAGAAAGAAGAAGAAGGGTGCTCTGGCACTAAAGGCTGAGACCAAAGACACGGCTACACACTCCGGCACGTCAAGGAAGCCTAGCTTTAATGATGCCAAACTTGATGCACTTGTGGCCTATGTGTCGGCACATAGCCGCGAAATGGTGGTGACTGCGGGGTGCAAGACCACACCTGGTCAACATAGGGCACACTGGCAGACCATCGCGGACCACATTAGTGCCCTTGGATTTGTGAGGCGCACAGCTGATGATTGCTAAAAGCGGTGGAATGACCTGAAACGCAGAGCAAAGAACAAGCTGGCCTCAAATCATGCCTTTACGCTGGTGACTGGCAGTGGGTCTCCACCAGAGGACAACCAACTCACTGAACATGAGTCTGTTGCTGGAACCTTCATCACAGAGGAACAGATCCAAGGCGTGGGAGACCTACCAGATTACGACGCATTGTCCGGTGAGTGCCATGCATGTGTGTGTAATCCATGTGTATGTTGTTTGGTGACGGGTTCTGATTGAGTGCCAGGTGTGGGTGTGTACTCCTGAGTGGTATGGGTCACCCATGTGCTTCCTCCAAAACATTCAGCGGCCTTGGATTTGGGTATGACAGTATCCCTTCTGCTCACAGTAGCCAATTAGCGCCACATTACTGCAGTTGCCCTTGACCTCTCATCTTGCAACACCATTGTTCAGATTTTTTCAGTGTTCATTCTGGCTGATTGTTTCAATTCTCCCATTTTTGCCATGCATTTTTCAGCCCTAATGCCACATATGTGACATGCTTCTGTCATTGATTACACCCCACATTGGCCCACATTTGTTGCCTTGTTATGTGAATGATTAGACCATTCAGGCTGATTGAGTATTGGCCTGCTCACATTAATTTTTGGGGCCTGTTTGAATGTGGAACATGATAGTTGTTTGCTGTTAAAGTGACCAACCATTGATGTGTACATCTGCCTGCAATCACTGTATTATTGTACACTGGATGTGTTGCAGTGTGTGGCACATGCGTATTTTGTCACACTATTTAGCATTTTTCATCTCATCATGTCCATCTCACATGGATGGGTGACAGTACTCATTCACTGACATATGGCTGGACTTGTCAAATGTACCATGGCTAGGCTACATGCCATCTGTGTGCTGGCATGTGTCATGTATGTGTATTGGACATGCCACTCACAGGCTAATGTGTGATGCCAGTGCTACCCGGCATGCAGCAAATGTGTTGCTTTTCCATCTTGGTGTCCTCAGTGTGTGCTTTTTTCCTCCCCTTCCAACTTATTGACAGTGCATGCATGCCATGGTTATTGTCATGTGGGACATGTGTAAATCATGTATTGGATCTCTGGCTTGTAAGGCCTATGTGTGTGCTATGGTGCTCATGCCTGTTTCCATTTGTTGTCTTTCATGTTTTTGCAGGTGATGACGCACTTGATGCTGTAGAGGTGGAAGAGATGGTGCAGACCCAGAGGAATCTCAGGCACGACCGGGCACCAGTGGAGGACGTGGTGTGGTGGTGGGTGAAAACCCAATCTTATTGCAGACCATACTGTCCAGGGATGTCTCTGGTTGCACCTCCCCAGACCTCTATGATTCAGGTGCTGAATCGGATGACGAGACTAATGTGCTGTCGCAGGTGAGTGTTTCTGGCAGGGATTCTGTTCTGTCCAACCCACCTGCACCAGGGGTAGAACCTACCCTATGGGGATGTCAGTGCTGGTAACTCTGCCTTTGGCGGTTACGGATGCAGGGTCACACTCCACAACATCTGATCCTGTTCCTGGGCCAGCACATCAGAGGGGGAATGCACTCCTGCAGCCTCAGGCAGTGCCGGCACATCAAGGTGCAGATCGCCTTGCCCCAAACAGGTGTGGTGCCCGCCGACGCAGTGGCCAGGCGCCACCAGGCAATACTGTATGGGAAAACTCCATGTATGGTATTGCAGCACAACAGGGAGCATCAGTTGAAATGATGGCTCAGGCAATGGAGAGGGTGGCCACTTCCATTCTCCCCCCTGAAAGGCAGATGGAGCAACAACAGCAGGCAATAGACTCCATTTGCCAATCACACAGGGCAGACATGTTGGTGTCCAACAGGGACCGACGGGCGGCACTCAAGACTCTGCGGGAAGCCATTTCTGTGGAGTCGCAGGGCCACAGGGAAGCCCTGAGGTTATACCTCCAGTTCCTCAGGCAGACTCTAAGTGAACTTGAGGCTTCCCAAAATTTAAGGTCAGAACAGCAGCTGGAGCAGCTCACACGTTCGCTCTCAGCTGAGCTGCAGGCAACTCCGGAGGAGATCCGGGCATCACGTGAGGCCATGCGTGCAGAAATGCAGGCAACCCGGGAGGTGCTGCATGGGGATCTCGGCACTATCATCCTCCAGAATCAGACCTTCAACACCTGCATGCTTGCTGCCATGGAGGACTATACCAGGGCTTTGCGTGGGCTGCCTCCCATAGCACCACCACCTCCTGATGCAGAAGCAGAGGGTGAAGAGAGCGACAGCAGCAGTTCTCCCACAATAGCGTAGCCGTGCAGGCCATGAGCCCATGGAGGTATTTTTTTTCGCAGCATCCACACAGGTGGGTGTTGTTGTGCAACCTGTCCTTGAACCTCCTGGGTGCCCCCGACCCCAAGCCCCCACATGGCCATTTTTGATTTCTTTTTTTTTTTACAGTTTGTTGCCTTGTGTGGCTCCCGTGGGCATCCACTGTGTATTCCAGCTGGGAACATGCAGGCTTGTCCTGTGTTTGGGTTAGATGCTTGGGTTCCTGACACACACACCCCTCCTGCTTCCCTTTCCATGGGCTTGCAAAGGGTGTGACCAAGTGACAGTGACTTGCACAGTGACATTGGGCTCCCATGAGCTGTGTGGGCAGTCTGTAGTCAAAACTGTGTGTACATCCCTAGTGGGGATTGTTGTTGTATTGAACACTGCATGGTGTATTGATATGCGCTTGTGCATCCATGTCTTCCTCCTTATTCACAAGTACCTTCTTCATGTCTTCACAAGGCCGTCTCCTTTGCGGATGCAGTTCATGTTGTATGCAGTTCACTGACACATTTGCCTGACGTCAACACTCTGCAGTTGGAAGGGGTGTATGTGCTGGCTTATTCAGGTTATAAAACTTGCACTACTTTCACTTGGTACTGTCATATTTTGGCAATGTTTCATCCTGTGTTGCTGTATTGTGTTACTGGTAAGTATTTGGTCATGTGTGCTGTTTGTTATTGATTACTGGGAGCATATTGTCTGTGTCCTGTTTCCATTTGGGACAGTGCACTTTGTGACACTTGTGTGTCATGTGTTGTGCATTTCTTTGTTTGCTTTCACATTGCATGACATGCCATGGTGTGTTGGGTAACAGAGATGGGAAGGGGTTGGGTGGCATGGTGCTGTTTTCATGTTATATTTTGCAAGGGGGTAGTCATTCATGCAGCATAATTGTGTGTCTTTTTGTGACACAACATTGGTTGTCTTTCAGTAGGTAGGGATGCACACAATGTAACACTTCCAGGTGACCAATCTCAGGCTGGTATGGTTGTGAAAGTTGACTGTCCCTTATGTCATCATCATTGATTGTCAGCTGGTATGTACCAGGGCTGTGTGCACTCCACAGGGGTGTGATTTTAGGTGAAGTAATTAGCCACCAGCTGCATATGGGCTGCCTCACCACGTGCCCTTTCCCCTCCCATGCGTAACGGGCGTGCATGTGGTTAGGGATGTGGGGGCACCACCATGTCCACCGGCAGGCCCCGGCGAGTTGCAACGTTGTGCAGGACACATGCTGCCACTATGTTCCTGCACACTACTGGGGGCGCATATAGCAGCTGCCCACCAGAGCGGTCAAGGGAGCGAAAGCGTGACTTGAGCACTCCGAATGTGCGCTCCACTATGCCCCGGGTTGCAATATGGGCTGTGTTGTATCTTACCTCGGGTGGTGTGGTGGGGTTTCCGAATTGGCGTCATCATGTGGGTGCTCAGAGGGTAGGCACTGTCCCCTGGGGAGGTGATGATGGGTATCATTAGTGGGGTTGTGACATTACTCAGTATCTGACATGCATGCATGTGCAGAGGCATTTATACTCACCAAGCAGCCATGTATCGCAATGCCGCCCAGCTTCTAGGTCCCGGTTTAGGGTTGACATTCTGTAAATGAAACTGTCATGGGTGGACCCTGGATAGTTGGCATATACTGAGGTGATGATTCCCTTGGCATCACATACTACCTGCACGTTGATGGAATGCAAGTGCTTGCGGTTTCTATAGATGTGCTCAGTTGCCCTGGGAGGACGTAGAGCCACATGGGTGCAATCAATGGCACCTAGCACTTTGGGGAAGTGTGCCACCCCGTAAAAATCCTGGATGGCAGCCTGCCTTTCTGCAGGTGTTCTGGACAGGTATATGTGCCTGCGGACTGATGGGCGTGCAGTCATGATGGCCAACCCCTGGTGTAGGCAGGATGACTGCGTGGCCTGTGACACCCCCCCCCACTATGGCACTTGTCCGCTGAAATGAACCAGTGGCCAAGAAGTGCAGTACATTGAGCACCTTTTCCAAGGGGCTCAGTGCTCGGGAGCACAGGGTGGGTGATGTGAGGTCATCCTCCCACTCACTCACCAGGTCGAGTATAATGTGAGGTGGAAACCTGTACCTCCCCTACACCTGGTCATCAGGCATCCCAAAAAGGCTGGTCCTGGGTGTAAAAATTCTAGCCCTGACTATCCTCCTCCTGCGGTGTCCCACGATCACTGCTGCGAGGAACGGTATATTCATCATAGTGTCTGAGCTTGTTTGTTGTTTGCACGCACTTTTATGCTGCGCGGGTCCATGTACGCTTGCTTCCTGCTGGCGTACGTGTTTCCGGATTAGCGCGTCTTTTTTGGCGCACGCATTTCCCCTGTTCGATTCCATGAATACGTGTTGTAGGCGCATGTGTGGGCGTTCCGCACATTAGCCTCCTGTACTTCCCCCGTAACGCCCACATTTTCACGCGTTGTTCCCCATTCCGCGTGTTACGTCCCGTGTTACGCCTACTTTTGTTGTGTGCGCCACGCTATATGCGCTTTCGCTGTAAGCGTAGCACACGCCGTTTGATGACGTGTGTGCCCGCATGCACCACGCAGGATTTTAGCACACACCCCAGTATTTACACGCGCACGGACTTCCATGAATCAATGTGCATGGCTTTTGCATGCTTGCACTGCGATTTTCGCACTTGCGCTGCGATTCGCACGCTTTCGCACGCTTGCGCAGAGATTTTTGGCGCACATTAATTCCATGAATCGGCCTGTTAGTATGCCCAGTAATAATTTACTACAGGAGGATAGTACTTTTGTCATCCTATTATCATGGGCTATCGGGCAGGATTGCCGTACAATATCGTGTGTGCAAAAGCTGTTCTCTCATGCGCAGTTGCATTCATTCCGATGCAAATGCACCACCATGCCATGTGAACATATGCAAATGAAAATGCACATGTGTAAATTGAGTTTCTGCATACACATTTGTACTTGCGCCATTGCATCGGGTTGACGACTCTATGAGGGTAATTCATAGTGGTGCAAGTGGCTGGTGCACAGAGTGCGCGTGCGGCAGTCTAAGCCAGCCGCGTGCACCAAAACCCATTTTAGCGCACAGTGTATTCATTGATTTATACATCCATAAGCAGCCGTGGTGCAGAGTGGCGCAGCGACCTTGCAGCAGCGCCAGTTACGCCCGCAACCCCGCCCTGTGCACCAAAAACATTGCACAAATCCAGTACATGGCGCAAAGGCCAGTGGACCAGCATACATCCCCCCAACCACGAAAACGCGATTAAAACTCCACGCGCACCCCTCAGAATACATGTACCGCGCTCGCGCCACGCCAATCACGTGTAAAACTCCCCGCGCACCCCTCAGAATACACGTACCCTGCTCGTGCCAGCCCAATCACGTGTAAAACTCCCCGCGCACCCCACGGAATACACGTACCCCACTCGCGCCAGGCCAATCGCTTATAAAACTCCCTGTGCACCCCTTGGAATATGCGTACCCCGCTCGCTCCAGGCCAATCGCGTGTAAAACTCCCCGCGCATCCCTCGGAATACAGGTACCCCGCTCACGTCAGGTAAATTGCGTGGAAAAAGTCCCCCCTGTGGTGTGGTCTGCCTGTGGGGTATGCGCAGGGAGGATGGGCTGCCTGCGGGGCATGGGGAGGGTGAATGGGCTACCTGCGCGTATTCTGGGGGTGCGCAGGGAGTTTAAGACGCGATAGGCCTGGCACGAGCGGGGTACGTGTATTCTGAGGGGTGCACAGGGCGTTTTACACGCGATTGGCCTGGCGCAAGCGGGGTACGTGTATTCCCAGAGGTGCGCAGGGAGTTTTACATGTGATTTGGCATTGTGGGCCCTCCTGGGTTTGCCCTTTCCCCCCTCCCCATGCCCTGCAGGCAGCCCACACCACAGGGGACAACCTGCACCATGCACCTGTGAGCCCGGACTCATGTCCCCCACTCACCCACGATTGACGGGGACCTGCCAGAAGGCCCCAACTTATGTCCCCCACCCACCATTGTCGGGTACCTGCCAGCAGGCCCTGACTTATGTCCACACCCCACCCCCAGTGACGGGCACCTGCCAGCAGGCCCCGACTTATGTCCCCACCCAACATGTCATGCAATCCAGATCCATGGCCCTTATGGTCACCCAAATCCCTCTCCACGCCACCCCAGTCCTAACAACCAACCAAGCATTCCATCCACTCCACATTGAAATCCCCATGTTATGATAAATCCCAAATAACCAGTATGCGCATGAGTACAAGTCCGTAAGGCCCACACAATGGCGACACATGCATGAGAAAACCCACATTGTGACATGCACAAAACCAATGGGAGAAGACCACACAAATGAAGTTAAATATAAAAATGTATTATATACAAAAATTAATGAATGAAATGAAATGACACAAGAAATAAATGATAAATAAAAGGATTTCCGAAATGAAGGAAAAAATATGAATGGTGAAATCAATAAAATGCAAAGAAAAATGCCTCCAAAGGGTCCGTCCATAACACCAAATCCAAAGTCAAAATGAAAAGAAAACCATTCCTCCATGGTAAAAATAAATATGTAAAATCAGGTCCATAACTATATACAATGTAAAAATCAAGGGTCCATGTGCCCAACAATCCAAAGGAAACCTAAGAAAATACCTACCTAATAAATAAAGGCGGGGCATAGTCCATGCGCCCCAAAGGAAAAAATAAATAAAGGAAACTTACAACTACATAACTATTTACAGAGGCGGCGCGCTAGTCCCACGGCTGACTGTTTGTTGTTCCGGGTCAGGGCATCATCAAACTCCATGTCGATGTTCCAGAGGCGGGCCTGTTCCCTGGCCTCTAGGTCTCGCAGGGATGCAGCCATGGAATCCCTCTCCCTGCGAGTTTCCTCGAGGCCCTCCGCCTACCTCAAACCCCGGTGCGTGGAGTTCTCCGCCCTGACCATCCTGAGCCGTGCCTTCTCCGCCCGCTGCCTCTCCGCATTTATTTGCCGGCCCAACCGCTGTCACACGGAAGACACTCCCAGCCCCGGCTCCTCCTGCCCCTCGGTAGATGCCTCACCCCGGGGCGTTGATGGCCCCGAGCCATGATGCCTCCCATGCTGAGCCTGCTGGTGCCTCTGACACAACTGCCTCTGCCACCACGTTGGCATCTGGGCTGATGGAATCCCCCGGCGCCGTCGTGCACATGCCCTGCCCGATGATGCCAGCACATCCTCCATTCGCTGGGGTCCAGTTGGTGGGGTGGCCACCCCTGCTGGACCTCCGACTCCTGACTGTGGCAGGGATGGGATCTCCACCTGGCTGGCTGCGTTGGTTGGGGCAGATCCACAGGGGGCCCTGGTGGCATCTGGGCCGAAAGACAGCATAGAGAACGACTGGCGTATAGTGTGCACAGAGGAGGGGAGGGCCGCAAGACATGCTGACACATGGAGGAAACCCCCGACCATGGACCCTCCCAACTGGGTCATATTGGCACACAGCTCTTCGTGATGACGTGCGTGCTCCACCCAGGAAGCACGCACGTCATCACGAATGTCAAGTGTGCGCAACGCAACACTAATCAGGATGGACTCCATCTGGTCACGGGTCCCCTTGTCCGCAGATAGAGGAGTGCCAGATGACGTGGACCTCCCCCCTACCTGCGGACCGGCTTGGGACGGGGCATCCCTGCTGTTGCATGGTGATGCAGTCACAGCGTCAGGGACAGAGACATGCACAGGCACCTCTGCGGCGACCTGTGATGCCTTCTTCCCCTGTCCTTGGACTGCACCACTTGCACCAGTGGTACTACCCCCACCAGGCCGCATGTGCGGCTCTATAGCGGCCTCCTCCTCCTCTATACACACCACCGACCTGGATGGCTCCACACCATCTTCCGCTGTGGGGCTCATCCGCCCCTTCCGCTGAGTCCCCTCGCTCCCGGATGATGGAATTACCTGGGAGGGTGACTGGGCCTTGCGTCGCAGGCCTGTGGAGGAATCCCTGCCGCTCTCCTCCACAGCGCCGTCTCCACCCTCTTCTTCACTCACTGCTGTGTAAAGGGAGACACTGAACACAAACATCAGGGTACTGTACAATAGTCCCCTAGACAGGAAGCAATAGCACATGAGTGGCACTGTCAGATGTCACTTCCATCATGTCTCTCAACAACACATGGGTCAGTGCGGCAACACACATGCAGGAACCGGCATGGCACATGCAACAGCCATTTGCATCCATGTCCACAGCAGCGTACAAACATCCAATGGTGGGCTGTAACTCACATGCATCATGGGACATGCAGGGCACACGCATCACCGGGGGTCATGCATCTGGCCCTGTATACCCACAGACACAGTGGATACAAGCATAACTAGGCTGTATCAGTGAATCAACACATTGTCACGGACATGTGTCATGCATCCATTGCGTACACACTACTCAGACACACAGACATGTACATCATGCATGTCCATGACAGCAGCACACATCTCTCACACCCCAAACATGTCAAAGTACAGACACAAGCATGCATACATGTGTGTGTTCCGCATGCTGCTCTGCATGATGCATTGTAACACATACACCATCCATGTGGGTCATGCCTGACTGGACTCACATGCAGCACCATCATGTCCCTGCACACACACTGCAACATGCCCTATTTTAAACGTGAATGCATGCCACTTACCGCTCGACTCCAGACGGGACTGCATCCTGAGGATCTGGTGGTGAAGCACTGGGCGAATGCGCTCCAGAACCCTCATCTTCTGGGTGGTAAACTGGACCCGGCACCCCACTGCATCCGCTGCCTCCAAGAGGTGCCGGGCCTTCTTGAGGGTCCTGGACTTGTAGTCCTCCCAGCGCTTCTGGACATGTTTGATGTCACAGGGTGCCACCCCCTCCGCGTTGATGGCACCCACTATGTCCTTCCAGATCCTCTCCGTCCTTCCTTGTTGGCGCGCGATGGTGTGAAGAGGACATCATAATGCCCCAGCACTTGCTCCACCAGGATACCAACTTCCTTTTCACTGAAGCTGGTAGCCCTCTGCCTCTGTGCTGGGGGGTTGCCATGGGTGCCGGATGGTGTTGGTTTGGACATGGCAACCCCCGAGGCAGGTGTGGGTGGGCAACTGGGTCCTGGGGCTGGACTGTGGAGCGATAGAACACCAGTCAGGAGTCTTCTGTTGCAGCAGGGGTGGTCACAGCAACTGGACCCCTGCAGATGGCAGATGTGCAGGCACCAAATGGCAGGGCACGGTGGCAGCAGGCAGGCAGCAGCAGATGGCTCGTGGGAGGCTGCTCGGGGCTATGGGGGGCAGTAATTCGGCCTTCTGTGCAGGAGCGTGGTCTTCCATGTGTTGTCACAAGGCTAGCTTGGTACAGAGTGGTTTGGCACGTGAAAAAACAGCACGTCAGCGTGTAATTCGAGGAAAGGCCCTTAGCGCGTAAGTGCGTAAGTGGCGTGACACGCGCGGGTGTTTCCTTCTGCACGTGTTAATGGTCTGTGCAGGTCTGCAGTGTGATGTATGTGCTTTCAGTGGAGACCGACGTGTGTGTTTTTCCTACTTTGGGGTTCACACACGATTACTTCACAGCAGTTGCAGTGCCTACACGTATTTCTTTTACACGCACACAGTGAGTCACACACGCTATTGCACACTATTTTCCCCACTGCGGGTGCCCCTGTTTGTTGCATACCCCATTTATTGAGGTCATTGTAGCCCGCGTGTTGATCGCGTATGCTTTTTTGTGTTCCTGGGTGCCACAGCTTACTGCGTGAGGTTTTTTTACATGCACGTGAGCTACAGGGGTTGTGTATATGTTTTTCTTGTATTTTGGGGTGCCTGAGCATCGCGTGACACGTCATTTCTCCTAAGGGGCCACAGAATGGGACATTCATCGTAGCTGTATATACATGTTTGTTGTTTGTGTGCACTTTTATGCTGCGCCGGGACGCTTCCGCCTGCCTTCGTATGCCGGACATGTTTAGGCTTGTGCGTGTCTTTTGGCGTGTGCGTGTTTCCCCTATTTGATTCCATGAATACGTGTAGTTCGCTTGCCTGTGGGCGTTCTGTGTATTTCCCAGCAGCCCTTCCCCAGTTACGCCCTCATTTTCATCCGTTGTTCCCTATTCCGCGTGTTCAGCCCCGTGTTCTGCCCCCTTTTGGTGTGTGCGCTACACATTGTGCTTTAGCTGTACGCATCCGCGCACAGCGTTCGGGATGTTTCTGTGATGTGTGCGCCCGTGTGTGACATGCTCGGATTTGGCGCACATCCCGGAGTAAACACACACATGCCCTTCCATGAATCGCACGTGTGCGCTTGCTTTTTCACGCTTGCGCCAGCTCGCGCCAAGATTTTCGGCGCACACATTTGTTCCATGAATCGGCCCCTAAATTTAATAGGAATGATTCTATTTGATTAATTAGCAGTGTGCTAATAACAACTTGGGTGACACATTGATAGGCAATTTTTTCTTGCACAAAGGTCTATTTTTCTGTGAATCCACATTTCGAGAATGATCTACGTCTGTGAGTGAAAGCTAGCTAAGACTTGCCATTTTTTGAGAAAAAGTTTAAACAGGAGAATTACTGAACATGGGAGTGTAATAAGCTAAAAAGATTAATTACTTTGATAATGGTGAGAAAGCAGAGAAGTTATTGGCACATAGGCTGAAGGTGGCGGAAAGCGATCGCTTTATTGCTGCAATCAGAGATTTGAACAACACATTGGAAACTCAGCAAAAAGGTATCAACAATTTATTTTGTGGCTTCTATGAAAAACTCTATGACTCTGAATTAGCCTGTGAAAAAGTTGACATTGAAAATTTCCTTGACTCGCATGTTTCTTCTCGTCTGACACTTGATGAGGCGGCAGCCCTTGAGGGAAGGGTGGATGTGGAAGATATACAATATGCAATTTCGAAGCTACTGTAGGTAAGTCGCCTGACTGAGATGGACTACCTAATGAATTCTATAAAGCCCTCCCCGATTCTTCAATGCAACTTTTGTGTGAGGTTTTTAATGATGCTTTTCAGTCCGGTTCTCCACCAAACACAATGAGACATGCATTGATTATGGTACTTAAAAAGAAGGATAGGTCTGCTACCAGGTGTGAAAATTACCGGCCGATCAGTCTGATAAACTGTGACTGCAAAATATTGGCTAAAATCCTGGCTGGGCGATTGGAAAAGGTTGTTTCACTTTTGGTGCATGAAAACCAAGTAGGTTTTGTCTCTGGCAGGGCGTGGCGGACAACATGAGACGCCTGCTGTTGACCATTGAGAAGGGTCGCAACCAACCTATTGCCAATGAGGTAGTTGCTCTTGATGCTGAAAAGGCATTTGATCATGTGGACTGGGAGTTTTTGTTTGCGTGCCTTGGAAAAATGAACTTTGGGCAAGATTTCCAACGCTGGGTCAAGCTATTATATAACAATCCTTCTGCGAATGTTTTGACGAATTGACTTATTTCTGATGCTTTTAGTGTCATGATCCATCGATCACGCCCCTTTAGGTCCTCCTGGTCCTTGGCACGTCGGGGGTTACTCGCTGTAGTACACCCAACATGGACGAACTCACAGAACGCGATCTATCGACCTTTACGTCCATGCAGCAAGTTCCATAAAGGAACCACGCCCCCGCGGCTCCGCGCATCTCAACGCTATCGTTAGCTGAGGCTAGACGTGCGTCGCAGTTCGTGCTCCTGGAACTGAGTTGCTACTCGAATTCCCAGACCCTTTCCTTCTCCTTCTCCTTCCTCCCCCTTGTACCTGTATTCCATCCGCGTTCCGCGCAGACCGCTCTCGTGTGCGGCCTTTCTTCCTGGTCTTCCTGGAGTTCCGTGGTCCCGGACAAAGAAGCTGAACGAATCCTGGAATCCGACGATGGCCGAGCGGGCCTATACAAGACCCGAACGGCACGGAAGAAAACCCCGGCGAAGGATCCCGCAAGGCAGCAAAAACAGGTGAGAAAAAAGGAAACCTGTGACAGATTGAGACGCCACCTGATTGAATTCGACACAGACATGGAAACGGCCATCCAGGAGCTTATGTGTGGCATGCAAGAGCTGACGACCCAAGTGCAAAATTTGAAGGCAGAGAACGCCGCCTTAAAGCAATTGGTATTGTCCCGTGAATCTGCTACGAAAGAGAGTGTAATCCTAGGCGGTGTTGTTGATAAATATGATGGTTCCGCAAAGAGCCTTCGTGGATTCCTTGACTCATGTTTGGTCCACTTTACTTTCAAGCCTTATTATTTTTCTACGCCCAGGGCTAAGGTGGGCTTTATTATTTCGCATCTTTCCGGCAATGCCTTGACCTGGGCCACCCCACTGGTTAACTCTGGGGATTCTCTCCTGGATGATTACGATGGCTTCATACAGGCCCTTAAGACCATGTTTGACCGCCCAGAGCAGGTCTACAGTGCCGAGGAACGTCTACTCGACTTTCAACAAGGTTCCCAGGATATGCTCACGTACGTCACACGCTTCAAACAGTTGGCTAAAGAAGCGGATTGGTCCTCTGAAGCTTGTTTTACCCTATTTCAAAGGGGGCTAAACGAAGACATCAAGGATGAACTAGCCAGAGTGGCGCGCCCAAGTTCTTATCAGGCGCTGATGGATCTTGCTCTGCAGATTGACTTTCGCATTCAGGAGAGAAAGGCAGAGAAAAAGAAAAGCAAGCTACCACTCCAGAAGAGCCCCATTGGAATAACCTCGAGTCCTGAAGGTATTTCCACTTCGAGTAACGAGCCTGAACCTATGCAGCTAGGGGCATTCCATGGACCCATAACCTCCCAAGAAAGAATGCATAGGATCCATACCGGGTTGTGTATGTATTGTGCATCAGACAAACATTTAGTAAGAGAGTGCCCAATAGCCCCTCCACCGCGCTCGGGAAACGCCAGCTCCCGATCCTAGATGGAGCACAGGTTCGGGAGAGAGATGTCTGCTCCACATCAGTTCCATCCTTGAACTCTCCTGGACAAAATTCTTTGGTGATCTTACAGGCCTTTTTATCACCATCCATGAAGGAAACGTATCCCATCCTGGCACTGGTGGACTGTGGAGCTATGGGGATTTTCATAGACTAAGAATGGGTTCTTAAACACCATATTCCTTACGAATCCGGACTATTATGCAACCTGTAGAAGCAATTGATGGAAGGCCCCTTTCTTCAGGACCCATAACCCTTCAGACCAAGGACGTCGAACTTGCCATAAAACACCATCGAGAAAGGATAAAATGTGACATCATCAAGTCGGCCCATTACCCAATGGTATTGGGAATGCCCTGGCTTCAAAAACACAATCCGTACATCAATTGGACAGCGGGTTCCTTGTTCCTGGGCTCAGAATTTTGTATGTCCCACTGCATAATGTCAGACCTCGCTCCGACACCATCAGAAGGACCTCCTACGAATCACCAAGGTACAATCTCAGTCTCAAACATTATCCGGATCCCGGAGATATACCAGGAATATTCTGATGTTTTCTCTTCTGCCATTGTCCAGGCGTTACCTCCCCATAGACCAGAATACTGTGCTATAGAAACGGACCCTTCCGCTGTGATTCCCTTTGGAAGGATGTTCATCTTGTCCGAACCTGAAAAGAAAGCCCTTCGAGAATACCTGGATACTAATCTTGCAAATGGCACCATACGACCCTCTAAATCCCCAGCAGGGTCCTCACTGTTTTTTGTTCCCAAGAAAGATACCAAGGAACTCAGACCGTGTCTGGATTATCGAGGTCTAAATCAATGCACCTTTAAGGATCGCTATCCGTTACCCTTGATCTCGGACATTCTGGAGGCAGTAAGGGGCGCTGTTGTTTTCACCAAGTTGGATCTCAGGGGTGCCTACCATCTGATTCGTATTAGAGCAGGAGACGAGTGGAAAACAGCCTTTAGAACACCCTTCGGTCATCATGAATACTTGGTCATGCCCTTTGGACTTGCTAATGCCCCGGCATTATTCCAACGCTTCATGGATAGGGTGTTCTCAGACATGCTGTTTCTTTTTGTGATTGTCTATTTGGACGACATCCTAATATTTTCAAAGGACATTTCCAAGAACTCACAGAACGCGGTCTATCGACCTTTACGTCCATGCAGCACGTTCCATAAAGGAACCATGCCCCCGCGGCTCTGCGCGTCTGAAAGCTATCGTTAGCTGAGGCTAGACGTGCGTCGCAGTTCGTGCTCCTGGAACTGAGTTGCTACTCGAATTCCCGGACCCATTCCTTCTCCTTCTCCTTCCTCCCCCTTGTACCTGTATTCCATCCGCATTCCGCGCAGACCGCTCTCGTGTGCGGCCTTCCTTGCAGGTCTTCCTGGAGTTCTGTGGTCCTGGACAAAGAAGCTGAACGAATCCTGGAATCCGATGACGGCCGACCGGGCCTATACAAGACCCGAACGGCACAGAAGAAAACCCCGGCGAAGGATCCCGCAAGGCAGCAAAAACAGGTGAGAAAAAAGGAAACATGTGACATTTAGACTTCATCGAGGTACGAGACAGGGCTGCCCGCTCTCACCTCTCCTGTTCATTTTGTCTATGTAGCCACTTGCGGTATGCTTAAGAGCGGATGCAAATCTTCAGGTCATTATTGGGAATGGCCGAAATAACTTGCTTTGATTGTATGCGGACGATTTGTTGGTCGCCCTTCAGGACCCTGCTATTGGTATTTCTCACCTAATGCGAGCTGTTCATTGTTTCTCTGTGTTGTCAGGCTATAAGATTAACTGGAGCAAATCTGAGATCCTACCGATCAATAATCTGTGTCTACGGCATACTTGTGCTCAGTTTCAATTTAGGTGGTGTGCGGACAAGATGAAATATCTTGGCATCTGGATTGGAGCGGATATAGTGAAACTACCTGGCATAAATTTTGCATGGATCCTCCCGAGACCCAAATCGGATTTGGAAAGGTGGGGTCTCTTGAAGTTGTCAACCTCGGGCAAAATAAACTGTATAAAAATTAATTTGACACCTCGGATAAATTACATCCTAAGTATGCTTCCTGTTAGGATACCGAGGAGCATTTTCAAGGAGATCGATAGAATTTTGCAAAACTTTATTTGGAATGGAAAACCTCCAAGGCTTGCGATTTGGAAACTTCAACTCACGTTGAAATTGAGGGGAATGCACCTACCAAACTTCCTGGATTACCATTTATCATTCTCCACTCGCCACTTGACTCTATCAATGGACTGTCTGAACTGTTGTCATGGGAGTGTGGTGCGGTTTCCGAACTGGGCCCTAAAGCCCTACTGTCTTCTAAAAGATGTAAATCCAAAATGACCAGCACACTCACTTCATTTCTGCAGGACTGCTGGTGCGAACTCTCGAGTCGTATGGGTACTGATCCTTATTTACATCCATCCATTTGGAATAACCCAGCACTGAAATTCCAGGGTAAGTCCCTCTTTTGGATTGAATGGTTTGTGGCTGATATAAAATACTTTCAAGATTTGTTTGAAGATGGCAATTGGATACCGTACGCTCGACTTGCACAGTTATGTGACATGGCGAACTGCTCGTTTGCTGAATGTAGAAAATTGAAGATTATAATTTCAGATTGTGTTGAGGTGCCACAATTCACTATTCAGAGTGCCGCCTGGTTAGCTGTGGAGATATGCTTGAGTGCAGCACACCCTGCTTCTACCATGTATGGAATCATAAAGGCTACTAAAAAAGGAGATCCATGTCTGCCGACCATTTGGGCTGATGAATTAGGAGAAGATGTTGGCTTGAGATGTTGGCGGAAGTGCTCTGAAAACACTTGTCTGGTGAGTTTGGATTGGGGCCTCAGAGCTTCTCAAACGAAATTACTGTTTAGGGCCTGTTGGACTCCAGAGAGGTTGTTCAGGAGGCAACTTTTGGACACTGAACTCTGCTGGAAGTGTAACCGCTCAAGAGGTTCCCTCAGTCATTTGATTTGGTCATGTCCCAAAACAATGCAGTTCTAGGAAAAGGTTTGTGAACGATTGAGTCTAGTCTTAAACGTTGCAATTCCCATGAATGCTTCTTTATTCATTATAGGCGATATTTCTATACTGGATGAAATTGACTTTGGCAAGAAAATCTGGTTGCTGCGTGCATGCATGGTTGCTAAAAAAAATGATATTGAGGTCCTGGAAGTCAAGCCTTTCTTTTAATATTGATGGGTGGGTGGAGGAGCTTCTAACTGTCTCGACGTATGAAAAAGCCATTTACAACTACAAGGATGAAATAGAACATTTTTGGGACATTTGGAGCTGTTTTCTTGATGTCTATGGATGAACTTGAACTTTAATTCGGGATTGATGTATCCCCGACTTTGTAGATTACTGTCATGTTTCATTACTTATGGTTTTATACAATGTTTTTGTGATATTCTTGTATCTGCTGCATGAATTTTTGCTTTTGTGATTTGCATTCTTTGGCTTTGTTGTTCTTTCTTTTTCCTTTCTTCCTTGTCTTCTTCTTTTCTCTCCTTTATGCACCTCTATTCTTTTTCTTATATAGGTTATTTAGCCGTAGTTTATGATATACTCATTAATATGCTCTGACTTTGGTTAATAAGGAGTGTGATTTAAAGATTAATGCCATATTTTGTTGTTATTTGCTGTTGTGAAAATAAAAATGTTTGAAGGGAGTGTAATAAGCTACTAAAGAAATGTGTTGTGCAGCTCAGTGCCAGGCTATTATGCAAGTCTATGCAAAAAGGACGAGCATACTCGTCCTTGGCACTTAAGGGGTTAAGGGACGGTGTGACACCTCCCCAGACAAGCGGAATGCAAACAGATGTATATTAACAGAAAGTATGGCAAGTGTAACAAAGAACCCTCAGTGGGACTGAATATTCTGCCACATCCAGAGCCTCCTTTGGGTGAAGTATTCACACTGACATTGAAGCATTCATGTCGCCCATGCGCTCTGCTGCGCTTGTTGCCTGGCGTCCTATTTTTATGCAAATGCGGGGCTTTGAGAGTGTCTTATAAATAGCCGGGTTTATCTGGAGTGACTGCGGCAGCGCTGTTTCCGTACACAGCAGCTGAGCCATGCTGAACACGAAAAGCAGCATCGCTTGTTCCACATTCAGCCAGTGTTTGCTTTCTTTATGTACACATCACATCTTACATCTTCAGCTTTAGTCCTAATAATTACCCCAATTACCAGAACTAAGCGGCAGTAATAGCCGCACACTGTAATCAGAATGATGTATTTCGTTGTGTATGTCAAAATAGAATTAGTTATTGTGCTGCAGGCTTTTTGTGAATTGTGGGTCGGCCGGCAATGGGTTTTGAGGACTGCAAGACTCATAAGGTGCATAAGTGTCCAAAGGGCCAGGAAGTTAGCTGATGCATGCAAAACAATGTAACATTCCTACGGCTAAAGGTCCACATGAGAGTAAATATTAGCGGTGCTCCCTCGGGGACAGTCGAATAGTTCTGAACTATTCCAATGTGCTGTAGAAATATTTTCCTCCATCGGGACTGGGGATGATTTATAACGCGGTTTTTTAATGGATTTTTCGCATTTTATAAGGTCTGATTTACAAAAAAGTTCTATCATGGGAAAGTCCTATTAAAACATTCTTGTAAATCGGGCCGCAAGTGTCTAAAATTCTGTACTGCATACCAAATTCAAATATGCTGTTATTGATGTGATGTTAAAGACCAGAAAATGTAAGACAGCATTATTATACATTTGCGCATGCACAAACCCAGTTTTCACATGCATAGTCATGTTAGTGTCCATGCAAAGATTTACATTGGTGCTCATTGCATTGTACAGGCTCAAGCGTACTTCAATTCCACCCCTAAAGTTAGCAAATACAAGCATAGTCACCCAGGAGGGTACAGTACTAGACATTGATATGTGTATATCTATCACCTTACTTAGCTTTACACCTTTTAGACTCTTTATTGAGTAAATATTATTTTGACGTTTCTTTATTACATATCCCTTTCTACATCCCCATTTCTATGGATTTAAGATTAAAGTGTACTTGCTGATCCTAGGGGACAGTTGTATTTCTCCAGTTATTCCAACTACATAGTGAGTTACTCCACGTGAATAGTGATTCTATGGCGAGACAGGAGGCGAGCATTACGATTATCTTTATTACTGTCCAAACAACAATTTCAAATCTAAACATTTTAACACTTTCTTACTTAATTTAACACATGTTTTTGTTTGTTCTGCGCTTCTTCGCAGACTGCAAATAAAAAGGGGTTCATGTTCTTCACTTAAAATGTTCTTAAAACTACAAAAGCCCACCACTCTCTGCTTCCTTGTAGTCCAGTCTCACCCTGTGTAACCCATCCAGGTCAGTCCATGCCTATATATAGCTCTCCTTGCTAGAACCCTTCTTCTTTCTTTGTTGCTGCCATACAGATAAGTACCTTCCTGGTTATATGCTTATTTGGCATGGTTGGAGGGACAGTTGTATTTCTCCGGTTATTCCAACTACATAGCGAGTTACTCCACTTGAATAGTGAATATTCCAAAGTACTGGAAGCTGGATTATTACTGATCGTAGGAGACAACTCATCACTGCCATACCTGTGGCAACCACATTTTAATAGCACGGGCACCGACTCGAAGCGGCCGCCGGGCGGCAGAGTTAAGGAGAGTCCCGAACTAGAGGGACCGGAGGGTCGGGAGGCACGCATACCCTTGGAGAAACCAGCAGGAACCGGTGCGGTGGACACCCGGGCACGGGACCCGCACAGCGGGTTCAAACTGGGGACCATAGAGTCGGCAGCAGGTCTTGAAACATCCGAGACACCAGAACGGCGTTTGGCAGGAGAGGGGCTGTCCCGTCAGCATAGCACCGAAGTAGAAGTGCTGACTGATCCGCCAGGTAGAGCTGAAGACAGCGAATTAGCCCCAAATACGGTGCGCATCCAAGTTATGCTCCATGATACATACCGTGAAGGCGATGATCTCATACAAAGGAAGGGTAAAAGGCAATCAAGGGTCTCCAGACCCGTCATAGAGATCAGTGATAATGAGTGAAACGCCGACCTAAGCAAAGAGGAGGAATCAGATGAATTTGGCTCAGAAAGTGAAAAACAAATGGAGGGAGAGCCGGAGGACTCGAATAAGGAGACAGATGGGGAGCAACTTAAAACTGGTTGCGCAGTGAAAAGAAAAAAGAGAAACAAAAGCAATACCCCGGCCAAAGCAAGCAACAAGGGACAAAAAACACGGCAAACATGACAGCCCTGAATAAACTTTCCATGGGAGAATCGAAAGAAAAAAAAGCATCAGAAGACGGGGGCAAACATCTAAAGGACTGCCTAATCCACTTCTGTCTTGCCCGTTAGAGGCGTTTTTTACCCAACAACATAAAAGGAAACAGAGTATAGAGACGGAAGTATCAGATGCGGAAATGCTTGAAATAGCAAATGAAACACAGCCAGCTCTAAAGCAGAGGAAAACTGAAGCAGCAACATTGACAACTAACAATCAAGGGCGAGAAGCCGGTAGCCCCAAGGAGAGAAAGAATACAGCTACTAAAGAACTGAGCAATGATACAGAAAAGCCAACGGCGGCAGGGAGTCTGGATACATTGGCACTGGGTACATCGGTACTGAGTCTAAAAGGCCTATCAAGAGGGATGGCCCCCACCCCCCAGACTCAAGAGGCATTGAAGGGGGTTCCGGCAACTATAGAGGAGATTGAGATACTGGAGGATGAACGGGAGGAGGAAAGGGAGAAATTTGAACAAATAGCCCGGGACTCGAATTGTGAGTCCATCACTCAGCCGGAAAAAGAGCTCTGTCTTGCATGGACAAAGCCCCATCTGTCCACGGGCCATTTGATCTCTTCTCCGACTACGAAAGGACAAGAGTTAAAAGCAAATTGGGACAACCCTCATTTAAAAAATGGACCATTAAGAAACCGGGTGAATTCGGAATTGGTACATAAGATCCCCAGTGAAAGGCTTGGTTTTGGACTCATCAATACCCGCAAGGCGATCCGAAAAAACCCAAGTATCGCCAAAAAAGAGACGACTTAGTGACATCGCAGTTGCTATGCAAAATGAATCGCCAAATAAAAAACCGGACATGATAGCTATCATGTCAGCCATGACCATCGTGTTAGCACCCTTCTGCAAATGATATGAAGCTATAAAAGAAAATGTGCATGACAACACTGCAATCCTTTCGAATATAATAGGGAAATTAACCAACGTAGAAAGTTATATAACAGCAATTGAAGATAAAGCGCTCAATCAGAAAACCTGTTGGGAAAGGAACATTTTAGCCCTGGAAAAAAAGATTGAATTTATGGACACACAAAACAGAATTAAAAAATCAACAACACTGGTGCACGAGGAAATGGTTCAAGAGTTTCAGGTGCGGCCAAAGGGAAAGGATAAAAGCGTGCCAACGCTCCCTCAAGTGTCAAATGAAGGGAGCCATACCGCAAAACCTAAAAAGACCCCGCTGCCTATAACCCCCCAGATTGAGAGAAACGCTAATTTCAAGAACACCATTGAAACGTTGGTTAAATCAGACGGTAGAACTGGAGCGCCCCTAATAAAGGTTAACCAACTTGAGCCACTGATACAGCCTGAAGAAAATAGCACACCCAGGTCACCAAGAACAGCGGAAGAATTTTTAGTCTGCTCGGACTTAATGAATATATCTCTACACTCAGAAAAGGAGAGGAAGGAGATCAAGGAGGACCGAACAGAAGGTAACGAAAAAAGGAGGCGCAATGATCAGGATGTTTATCGTTATAGACATGGATAAAGTGGCCAAAGAGGGAGCCGTCTGGAATAACAAGAGAGGTCCCGCCCAGCCAGATTCAAATGAGGGCTGGCTCAAAACCAAACCACACCGATGCTGTGAAGAAAAGCAGGATAAAAGCTATGAGGGTAGAGCAAGAAGGAGTCCATCGAAACCCCGATATGAACGAAAGGAGGCAGACAAAGAGGAAGCTCGTGGAAATACCGAGCTGAAAGGGTTGAAGTGGAGAACCATCAAAAGAAAAATGGAAAAGAAGAGACACGAGTTTTTAAATTGGAGCAAATGGAAGCAGATAAAAACTTCCTAATACTGAATAGGCCGACAGTTTTGCAAATAACACGGAAAACAAAAACATTGAAAAAAATCAGAACGGAGGACTTTGAGCTTGTGGAACCATACCACAGGGAAATGAAGGCAAAAGCCTTTCTACATGTGAAATCTGCAGGCTTTCAATATATTGATGAGTCCGCCTATGAAGAGCTGGAATTTTTGGGCTTCCGTCTGACGGAAATAAAAAGGAAGATTGATAGTCAAGATTATGAAGTTGAAAAAAAAGAAAGGAACAAAATCCAAAAGCACTACCGATCAAAAACCGAGGATCAGTACCGCAATAATCACTGGTACAAGTCTCAGGAGTCTGATGAATCCAGCAGAAGATCTCATTGGAAGGGTGGGGCAAAGAAGCATTGGTTTGAGGCAACTAAGAGGGACACTCCAAAAAAAAACGAAGGCAAAGCCCCAGCAACCAGGAGCATCCTGAATCGGGTTGCAAGGGACCTAGATCCCAAAGAGAGGAACACCAGCAGCCCTCTCCCCGTACAGAATTAGGTCCCAAATACTCAGAAAAGAATATAAATTCATATGGACATATTAAAGAGACATCAGGATCGAGACAACCTAAAGGGCCCTGGAAGTGGCTAATGTCAAATTGGAACAAAAATACTGGCAAATAGCAACGACCAGGGTTAGCCCGACTCAACAACAGCATCTGCAAGAGAGAAATCGAGCGACCCGTAAAGGAAAAGTATAGTCTGGGCTCATGGAATACGAGAGGACATGTTCACCTCACAACAGCTGGAGACGTCAATCAGGGTCTTTTCGACATAGTTTGTCTGCAAGAGACCTGGTTGTTGAACCAACCGGCTCTCGATGGCTTCACAGTGACGATATCACCAGCAGTGAAAGGCCTGTTAGGTAGACCATCATCGGGTCTTTTAACTGCTATCAAAACAGGAACGGGTCTGAGTGAACCCATAAAGTGGAAAGAGTCCTATGAAATGCTGGTCATTCTGACCTCGCAGCCAGAATTGAACGACAAGAACCAAAACGGTCTGCTAAATCCCTTGGCTATAGCTAATTGCTATTGGAATCCACAGCGTATGTCGATAAAAACATTCTGTTCCAACATGAGTGCAATGATAGACCAGCTTTAAGTTGAATTTGACAAAATTGAGCTTATCATCTGTGGTGATTTCAACGACAAATGCTCGGTGACGGCGGTCGAACAACAAAGACCCGTCCAACCACTGCCAGAGGCTCTGATCATAGCATCGAGAGAGGCAAGGCGTGGAACGAAGTTATTGCCTCAAGAAACATCCAAAATGTCGCCTCCTGTCATGATGCCTGCCCCTGGGGAACCAGACCAGGCCCAGCAACCCCGGAAGCAGGCATCACGTTATTTTGAGCAAGCCCAAAAACCCCTGCTAGGGCCTGTTTGGGTGTGGTCCCCATAGAGTGGAACTTACCTGATGCAGACCATGCTGCAAGCTTACCTGATGCAGACCATGCTGCAGAGCTCCAAGCCAAATGAGGCTTGGAAGGGACTATTTTACCTAGGGACTATTTTGTACTCGGGTGGGGCTGGGGAGGAATACTTACCTGGGACTACTTTGGAGGCTATTTAAACCACGCCCGAAGAGCAGCACACGCTTCGCGTTATTCTGCATCCAGCAGCGTAACGCTCACCGTGTCTGCAAGCCTGCATCCAGTCTTCTGCCACGCCCGTCTCGAGTCTGCAGCTCCTAGAAAAAGGAAGGAACTGAAGGAGAAAAAGTTAGAATAAGAGCAAAACCTTCGATCCTTACCTGAATTCCAGATCCACCGCGCCTTCAAGCTGGAAGAAAGAAGCATTTTATGCGCACCGCCTCGCCTACTGCAGCGCCACGCTGAACTCACCTGCCTTCGCAGCATCCTCACGACTCACCACATCCTTCTCCACGTTCCCGCCGCACTCTGTGGCACCTAAGGGGAACACAAGAACAGCAAAGGTGAGCCTAGGGAATAAACAGAGGCAATAGTAACTACCCCATAGACTTACCTGAATACCGCCGGGGGTACTATTCCTCTTCACAGGTCGGCGCAGTCTCCATTGCATCCTCGCCGTACCCCGGCCCCTAAGGGGAACAAAAGGACAACAAGGTGAGACAAAGGGACAAACGAGGGGAACTCTCCTCACTGCATTAGACTTACCTAATTTTACTGCCAGAGGTATTATTCCCCGAACTTCATATTTTCTCTCCACACCTGAATAAGGGAGCAAGCAATAGGTTACATTCTGGCCTTATTTTATTGAACTGTGTAGTATAAGCCAAATCCTTACCTGAACTTCGTCAGCTACCACGAGGAACTCTTCGCTGGGGTCAAAATGCAAACTGCAAGGAATCGGACAAGAGTGAAAGTCAGACATGTGAACTCTTACGAACTACATACTTTTCGGAGTCAATATTGTTCTGGAACTCACCAATTCCTTCGAGCTAGTGAAGCAACTGGTTATCAACGCGCCCCTGTGCTCAATGCAGGATGGAGAGATCATCTTTTCAAACCATCAGGTGAGACTATGAGAGGGGACATCAAAGGTTATCTGTGGGAGAACAGCGGGGGTGGGGGGATTTACGCTCAACTCCACGGGTGGTCAATTCCCTTTCTCCATTTGCAGAAGAATATTTCTAAGGGCCAAGCAAACAAAGCTAGGTGGGCCAGACCAGTCCGTCATCTCGGCCCTACGCGTCACATTGGTGGAGACCGCAGCTGTCCAGTTCAGATCGACGCCTCTGTGGGAGCCAGGTGAGCGTAACAGAACGCAAAGCCTACCCACAAATTCCCACCCAGGCGTTATGGATACCTCAGAGACTGACCAATTGGCCCAATTACTAGGGGAACTGAGGGCTGAAGTGCATTCCGCCCGTCAAGAAACCAATGCTCTTAGGAGAGAACTGATTTTGTCAAAGGAGCGAACTGATGACCTTGCTAGGCAACTATTGCAAAGCCAGCCTGGACAAGCACCCCCACCTGGTTCCGGGGGAAATCCAGCTCCTGTGTTATCGAGTAAACCTGTGCAAATAAACCTACCAGGAAATATTCCATTAGCTCCACCCGAACGCTTTGCCGGAGATCCTAAAAGGTTCACTGTGTTTATGAACCAATGCCGCTTGCACTTTTTATGCAGACCAGGAGCCTTCCCAAACGATCAAGCCAAGGTAGCCTTTGTATTGTCATATCTCAGCAACAGTGCAGCTGATTGGTCAATTCCACTAGTTACTCAGGATGACCCAATTCTTGGGATTTTCAGGGCTTTCAAACTAGCATGGAAAGACTATTTGCCCGGCACTCCCAACGACAGGCCCTGGATAACAAACTTTTGTCCCTACGACAGGGTAACCAGGACCTTCTATCCTACATCGCGACCTTTAATAGGTTGATAGTGGAAACTTTATGGCCTGAGGTAAAACAAATCACCTTATTTCATTGAAGGCTTCGAGGAGAACTCAAGGATGTCTTGGCTCAAGTCGTGAACCCACCTCAAGACTGCGCTGAATATATAGACTTAGTGGTCCAGTTAGATCACAGACTTCAGAACAGAAAGGCTGATCGAGCCAAGTTTGAGAATCGGGTGTTGGTCAAAACCCACGCTAACCCCAAAGGAGCAGATGATTCAGAACCCATGCAAATCAGAGGGGTTAAAGGACCCTTAACCCAGAAGGAAAGAGAAAGGAGACGGCAAATGCAATTGTGTCTATATTGTGGAACTTCTGGGCATTTTCTACGGGATTGCCCTGTAAAACCACCCAAGAAGGTGGTAGGAGCTGCTGATAAAAGCCATATGGAGTCAGACTCGGGAAACGACCATGCCCGACAAGCGTAGAGGTCCGCTTGCCGAGCTTGAAGAAGGATACTCAGAGCTCACATTTCATCATACCAATGGTCCTCGTAGATCCAGGGCAGCCATCGCGTATGCACGCAGTAAGGGCATACATTGATAGTGGGGCCATAGGAAACTATGTGGACTATGAATTGGCTTCCAGGATGAATCTACCTCTCTGCAGAAAAAACACCTCAGATGTCATCACCACAGTCTATGGAACTGAAATTGCCTCTGGGCCTGTAACTCATTCCACCGCAGAGATGACACTATTGGGTCAGGATGGGCATCGAGAGACTATTGTGTTTGATCTAATCAAAGCCCCACAGTTCCAAATAATACTGGGGATACCTTGGTTGGAAACACATAATCCTTGTATTGAATGGCAAGAGAAGAGAATAACCTTCCCGGATTGTGCACAAACCTGTTACCCAAAGAAAAATCAGAACACAGGCCTGGCCACAGTAACCACAGCAGTCATGCAATTACCAAGAATTCCAGGATGTCTTCCAAAAGGAACAGGCAAACACCTTACCTCCTCACAGATCGTACGATTGTCAAATCGATCTCATACCCGGTGCACAACCCCCTTGTAGCAGGATCTATGCCCTTACGGAACCTGAGAAACTTCACCTACGACAATACTTAGACCAGTACCATGCCAATGGCTTTATTCGCCCATCCAAGTCCCCTGCATCTTCAGCTTTGTTCTTCGTGCCCAAAAAGGAAGGTGACCTCAGAACGTGCATAGACTACCGCGCATTGAACCAGATAACTGTTAAGAACCGATACCCATTGCCTCTGGTCCCTGAACTACTAGACCAAGTGAAGGGCGCTTGTATATACACTAAATTAGATCTCCGGGGGGCATACCATCTGGTACGTGTAAAAGAGGGCGACGAATGGAAGACTGCTTTCCGCACTAAGTATGGGTTATTCGAATACCAGGTGATGCCTTTCGGGTTGTGCAATGTACCAGCAGCCTTCCAATACTTCATGAACGATGTCCTTCGTGAACTCATTGACGTTTGTGTTGTCGTGTATATTGATGATATTCTAGTATACTCCTCTTCAGAATCTAACCATGTGCAGCACGTCCGAGCAGTCCTTGAGAAATTGCGCCAGCACAAACTATATGCAAAACTAGAAAAATGCGTTTTTCATGCCACAGAAGTTGAATTCCTTGGGTTTATCCTGACCCCAAAGGGAGTCCGAATGGACTCACGAAAGGTGGACGCAATCCTTAAGTGGCCATCGCCAAGTTCAGTTAAAGGAGTACAAAGCATACTCGGCTTTGCCAATTTCTACCGCAGATTCATCCCAGATTTTTCACATGTTGTACATCCCATCACAGCACTCTTGCGAAAAAATAAGCGCTTTATGTGGCCTGAAGAAGCTGAAAAAGCCTTCCAAGAGCTGGAAGTGAAATTCATGTCTGCACCTGTGTTAAAGCACCCGCGCCCTGAACTTCCATACATAGTGGAAACTGATGTATCCAGTCTAGCCATGGGAGCTGTTCTGTCTCAAAAGGACCCTGAAAATGGCCAGCTTCACCCAGTAGCATTTTGGTCCAGAAAGTTCTCGGCACCCGAGTTAAACTATGCGGTTACCGACAAGGAGTTATTAGCCATTAAATCCGCCTTCAAGGCTTGGCGGCACTGTCTTCTCGGTGCCAGGCATACCATTACTGTGACCACCGATCACCGGAACTTACAGTATTTAAAAACAGCCAAGGCCCAATCATCACGTCAACTCCGATGGGCATTGTTCTTAGCCGAGTTCGATTTCGTGATAACCTATCGACCAGGTTGTAAGAATGGTAAAGCAGACGCCGTATCCCGAATAGGGATGGGAGAGGCAGAAGTGAACCCAGAACCAGTACCTATAATTTCCGAACAAAGGATTCTTGGCATGACTACTCTCCAGACATTAGAGGACATTCAGGTAAAGATCCAGCAACTCTTTGATCCTACAGCCCTGCAGGACTGGGTAAAGAAAGGCCCGGACTACTCTGTCGCCAATGATCTGCCTTATTACCAAGGGCGACTATTTCTGCCACACAAGGAACTACAAGAGCTAGTCATTTCCCGTTATCATGATACCCTAATGGAGGGGCACCCAGGTATTGCAAAAACTGAAGCTAAAATTAAAAGACAATTCTGATGGCCCACCTGGGGAAAGGATATTAAATCATTTGTGATGTCTTGTGGTATTTGCGCCCGAAACAAAAGTCAAAAGAAAAAACCAGCTGGACTCTTACAACCTTTAGACATTCCGCCTACACCATGGCACACCTTATCGTTAGACTTTATTACTGATCTACCTCCTTGTAATGGGTTTAACACCATTCTAGTTATTGTGGATCTTTTTTCCAAGATGGCCCACTTTATTCCTTTAAAAGGACTACCTTCAGCCTCAATCCTGGCCAAAGAATTCCTCGAGAACAACGTTTGCATACATGGATTTCCGTCCGTGTTGGTCTCTGACCGGGGCAGTCAATTCATTTCACATTTTTGGAAGAAATGTTGTCAGTTGGCGCATATCGACGTGAGATTATCGACCAGTCACCACCCCCAGACCGATGGTCAAACGGAGAGGACCAACCAGACTCTTGAACAATACCTGCGTTGTATGTTACATCAAACTGAGAGTAATTGGAAGGACATCCTTTGGATCGCCGAATATCCATTCAATAATTCAGTACATTCTGGAACTGGACAAAGTCCCTTTTATACCCTAAATGGGCACCACCCTCGAACCTAAGACCTTGACTCACCCCAACACTTAGAAATGCCCGCAGTGGACCATCTACACACTACGATTACACAAGCCTTTAAGGAGGCAAATGCACATTTAAAACAGGCGAAGGAGAAATATAAGAAAGATGCTGATCGGCATAGAAGTGATACTCCACAGTACCAGATAGGGGACCAAGTATGGTTGGCCACAAAACACATACCTCTCAAGGGAACGCGGACCGTTAACCCTAGATATTTGGGACCTTACTCTATTAAGGCCATTATCAACCCGGTGGCCGTCAAGTTGGACTTACCTGCTAATATGCAAATTCATCCCGTCTTTCATGTGTCACTTTTGAAGCCAGTGCAACCAGGGACAAGACTAACCAAGCCACCAGACCCCGTCCTTATAGACGGGGAACCCGAATTTGAAGTTAAGAACATCCCGGAATCCAAGATGGTGAAGTCAAAACTTTTTTATTTAAATCGACTGGAAAGGTTACGGACCACAGGAAAGGTCTTGGGAACCTAGTGACCACGTGCATGCACCTCGATTGGTGAAAAGATTCCACTGAAATTTCCCAGACAGACCAAAACCACGGGGAAGAACGACTTTAGGAGGGGCCTTGGGGGGGAGTGCTGTCATGATGCCTGCCCCTGGGGAACCAGACCAGGTCCAGCAACCCCGAAAGCAGGCATCACGTTATTTTGAGCAAGCCAAAAAACCCCTGCTAGGGGCAGTTTGGGGGCGGACCTGGCGCCTATGGCGCCAGGCTCATATGGAGAGTCAGTCCTGGTGCCATAGGCGCCAGGCTCATAGAATGGAACTTACCTGATGCAGACCATGCTGCAAGCTTACCTGATACAGACCATGCTGCAGAGCTCCAAGCCAAATGAGGCTTGGAAGGGACTATTTTACCTAGGGACTATTTTTTACTCGGGTGGGGCTGGGGAGGAATACTTACCTGGGACTACTTTGGAGGCTATTTAAACCACGCCCGAAGAGCAGCACACGCTTCGCGTTATTCTGCATCCAGCAGCGTAACGCTCACCGTGTCTGCAAGCCTGCATCCAGTCTTCTGCCATGCCCGCCTCGAGTCTGCAGCTCCTAGAAAAAGGAAGGAACAGAAGGAGAAAAGGTTAGAATAAGAGCAAAACCTTTGCTCCTTACCTTAATTCCGGATCCACCGCGCCTTCGAGCTGGAAGAAAGAAGCATTTTACGTGCGCCGCCTCGCCTGCTGCAGCGCCGTGCTGAACTCACCGGCCTTCGCAGCCTCCTCACGACCCACCGCATCCTTCTGCACATTCCCGCCGCACTCTGGCACCTAAGGGAACACAAGAACAGCAAAGGTGAGCCTAGGGAATATAGAGAGGCAATAGTAACTACCCCCATAGACTTACCTGATTACCGTTGGGGGTACTATTCCTCTTCACGGGTCGGCGCAGTCTCCATTGCATCCTCGCTGTACCCCGACAAGGACAACAAGGTGAGAGAAAGGGACAAACAAGGGGAACTCTTCTCACCGCATTAGACTTACCTAATTTTACCGCCGGAGGCATTATTCCCCGAACTTCATATTTTCTCTCCACACCTGAATAAGGGAGCTAGCAACAGGTTACATTCTGGCCTTATTTTATTGAACTGTGTAGTATAAGCCAAATCCTTACCTGAACTTCATCAGCTACCACGAGGAACTCTTCACTGGGGTCAAGCTGCAAACTGCAAGGAATCGGACAAGAGTGAAAGTCAGACATGTGAACTCTTACGAACTACATACTTTTCGGAGTCAATATTGTTCTGGAACTCAGCAATTCCTTCGAGCCAGTGAAGCAACTGGTTATCAACGTGCCCCTGCGCTCAATGTAGGATGTAGAGCTCATCTTTTCAAACCATCAGGTGAGACTATAAGAGGGGACATCAAAGGTGATCTGTGGGGAGAACAGCGTGGGTGGGGGGATTTACGCTCAACTCCACAGGTGGTTAATTCCCTTTCTCCATTTGCAGAAGAACATTCCTAAGGGCCAAGTAAACGAAGCTAGGTGGGCCAGTCCAGTCCATCATCCCGGCCCTACGCGTCACATTGGTGGAGACCACAGCTGTCCAGTTCAGATCGACGCCTCTGTGGGAGCCAGGTGAGCGTAACACCTCCTTGTTCCCAAACCAAGTGAACATCCCGACATGCGAGCGTGATTCTTCAAAAGCAACTCTTGATTATATTTTTGTCTCTAACGGGTTGATTCAAGACCTGATGGGCTTCAAGGTGCAAAAAACGGTGCACAGTGATCATAACTTATTGATGTGTACGTGGCAAACAAGATTTTTGAAACCAAGCTCTTACGATCTGGCCATTGAAACAAATCTCCAACAGACCCGGCTACGATTGACTGAACAAGATATTGTGCTAATTAAACAGGCCTGGGAGCAGAGTGTCAACGGCGACGTCTTGAACGCAATGAAGGATAGACCGAACTACCTGCCTCTACTATTGTCATTCCAAGTAAGGGGCAAGAAGAAATTAACGAAACCTGAGCATACGAACCATACCTATGACAAAGACTTGGTTGCGAAAAGAAAGGTGGGCCGCAGATTGAAAAGAATAGTGAAGAAATCAAATTCCCCTGAGGATTGGGAAAAATGGCAACTGGAAATGAAAAGCTATAACACCTGGCGCAAACAACGCCAAAATATCAAAACGATGTCAAGAACATGATGAGCAAACTTCAAACAAAAAAATCCAACAAATTTTGGACTCTGATAAAAGCAAAGAATAGCCCTCAAAGTGCAGTCCAGTGTAATGCCGTGGCAGAAGTAAGGTGGATCAACTATTTTACAACGGAATTTGAAGGCGTAAATCAAGACCCAGCAATGATCAACCAGGTTTTCAACACACCCTGGGAAGACCTCTCGAATGCAGAAAACATTGAAGCAGCCATAAGGAAACTTAAAACATCAAGATACACAGGTCCTGATGGGTTGACGAATGTGGACTTATAAATGTTCCCAAAGCAATGGTCGGAAATGATCAGCAAGATTTTCGCCAAATGCGGTAGAACAAAGATGATCCTTGAGTCATGGCAGAAAGCAGTGATAGTCCCGATTTACAAAAAAGGAGCTAGAAACGAACCTGGCTATTGGGGCCAATAGCCCCATTGGACATAATAGGGAAAATCTATGCAACCCTCCTGCTAGCTCACTTCAGAATTTGGGAAAAAGACGGCCCTTCAAAAGACCATCTACAAATGGGCTTTCAAAAAAATGGCTGTACAACAATCAACCTAATGATAATAAACATCTTGAAAGCCAAAGTCAAAGAAGGTGCACAAAAGATCTACTTGGCTTTTGTTGACCTTTCGAAAGCTTTTCATAGGATCGACAGGAACAGACTGTGGTTGAAACTTCAAGGTTGGAATCGTCCGAAAAAAATACTCGACCCCATAAAAGCTCTTCATTCGCACACGAAAATCAGAGTTAATCTAAACCTCCAAGGAGCACTTTCCGAGGAGGTAGTGGTGAATAGAGGGGTCAAGCAGGGATGCCCTTTGGCCACCGGCCTGGTTCATAACATTTCTAGGCGATTACCAGCGCTCAGAAAGTAAAATAAGATCTTTTCCTCCTAAAATCGGGAAAATGGAAATTCCACGTCTTCTGTACGCCGATGATGTCATCTTAATAGATCAGACCAAAGTGGGGCTTCAAAGAAAACTAGCAAACCTGGAGAAATACATCTCTGAAAACCAATTGGAGATAAATAAAACAAAGACCAAAATTTTGGTAATTGAAAAAGTAACCAACAAAGCAACGAAAAAACTAAATTGGTTTCTCGACAAGACCAAAATTGAAATTGTCAAAAATATCAAATATCTAGGGGTCCAGATGGACAGTTCAAGAACAGACATGAGTGCGCAAAACCAACTGTGGGAAAAAGTGAGATGTCTAACCTCCCAGACAAGAGTGGTTGACTCCAAGTTTGGAAAGTTCTCCTTAATACCAGCGATAACCTTCTACAAGGCTAAAGTCATTCCCGCGATGACATATGGATTGGAAGCTTCTCTGTATATACTATGCCATCTCTGGAGCAAACTAGAGGGCTATGTTTGGAAAACACTTTTGGGCCTTCCAAAATCAACTGCCATGCCGGCCATCAGGAGAGAGCTGAGGCTAGTCTCACTAGCGTCGATGGGAGATCAAAGCGCCATGAGACTGTACAGGAGAATAATCATGTCGGATACATTACCCATTTTTAACTTCATGAAGAAGGAAATTGAAACAGGCAATTGTGAGGCTTTGAAAAAATGGGTCAAGGCCAGAAAGGCCGATCTAGCACTAATAGCATGTACAGAAGTAGAGCTGAAGAAAAACCCAGATCGAATCAAAAGAAAAATGGAAGAGATGGACTGGATCCTGACAATAGAGAAAGCGGTGGGGAACAAACTCTTAAGCCACCTGCCACTGGCTTTTAATAAACTGAGAAAACCGATGAACTACTGCCAAAAATTTCCGGACAAGAAGATGAGAATATACGCCATGAAAGGGAGATTGAACCTTTTGTTGACCCGAGAGATCAAAGCAACTCGAGGAACCACAACCGACAAGAGATGTCGCCTATGTAAGGAGGATTCATCTGTTGAAACACTTAAACACCTGGTGATTGATTGTTCTAAAACCAACGCAAACAGAAACATCTACCTCCCATCGCTGGTGGAAAACCTATGGATATTCAAATCTGACGATATGTGGAACAGACTGATCTCTGACAAAAAAACGAGATGGACCATTGCACTGGTCAAACTACTCGAACTCGCATTCAAACCGATAAATCGCCAAGGGCCCGAGGGTGGTGTGGCGTAGGGTGTTGATTTCAAAAGGCTATTTTTTAGTTCCTTGTTCTCATATAACAGCCACTGCTACGTACCAGTTAGTGTGGGAGGTTTATGTAGTTGGTGAAGTTTTTTCTCTTTTCTTTCGGCTGCACATGAGGCAATATTTTGATAAAACTTATTGTAAATAAGTAAAAGTTCAAATAAAAAAAAAATAGCAAGGGCATGACATCACTCTTGATATTAGCATGACTCACACAATTGGTTAATATAGGTGAATGGGGGTCACAGCCAATTCAAATCTGAATTACGGGCATTTTCAGCATATGAGGCTTTCCACTATGAGTTATAATAGAAGAACGCACAATATGAACCTCTGATGCTGGCACAGGCCCCACGTCTCCTGGCTTATGTCAGGGGTTTCATAATATTAATAAGCCTATAGCTCTGGGCCTCCATGATCAGTTCGACATTTAGCGCTCTCATTTAACATGTTATTTTAAATTGATGACAAACAAATTCGTAAAGTAATATGCTTCTTCTTTTTTGCTCTCCTCCTCACCTGCAATGCCCCCAAATATGATTATTGGAAACTGCGGGGTTTGTACATTTTACTTTACTATGGATGTATTTTATTCTATCACAATATATATTGAATGACAATATTGTATCTTATCAACCACCTGTTCATTTTTCCTTTTAAATGTATTACACAATGATAATGTACATGTTAATTGGAACCTATGTTTTATGATTTGTCATGACACCGTTTGTTAAATTTGTCAAATATTGGGTGATAATGCCAGCTGTGAAAAAGACACACGTCGAAACACGTGTCAAAAAGACGCATGTCGAAAGATGTGTCGGCTAACATCCGAAATTCATTAAAATACACCTGCTATTTTGCATTGTCCTTACCAGTTGTTTTTGAGAACATGTTATGGGTTTGACTTAAATTTGCCAGAGCGCGTTTGGCCAGTCAGCTACTCCTTCTAGTCTTGATTCTATTAAAGACACAGAGGTGAGCATTATGCTTTTCTTTCTTTATTTCTGCCACATCAGCACTTCAAAACACTTAAACATTTAAACTGGGTATTTTCCTGTTTTCTTTCAGGACTCTGAGAAAAAGGTAAATGTAATGTTTAAAAGTTCAAAAATCTCCCCTTCTGGCACTACAGGTCCCATGAGCCTCCTAGTCCCTGGTACTCCTGAGGCTCTTCTCCTCCACTTATCAGGTACTTGCCTGGGTTATAAGAGCCTCCTCCTCTAGGTTCTTTCCTCTTTCTTTGCCCAAACCAACACTTCCTCTATGAACGTTCAACTTGCTCCAAATGAACTAGTCCAACACCAGGAACTCTCAACAGGTCCCTCGACACTCAGGCCTCACTGGTCCAACGGGACAACGCCCCTTCATCAAGATCCAAGAATTTCTTCCTTCAGTTTTCCTCAAGACTCTTTCTGCTCGTCTCCTATGAGGAATAGAAAAGAAACCATGAGGATGGTCCAGATAACTTTCTATGGTGGATAGTGGACAAAGTATCACACATGAATAACTCGGCCAACTCCCTGAACTTTAAAGAAGCCTGGTGGATGTTTAAATTGAAATCTATAGCACTCGGACTGAATGAGGCACATCCAGCTGGCTCTTACAACTGAACCAAAACCCTCCTCTCTAGACTGGTCCTGAACCTCGGCAAGCCACCTGGGACACTATCTTCCATCGGTCCGTCGAGTATGACTACACCAGGGCCCAATTTCCCTTAACCCTGTATCCAGGTACACTATCTCCTATACCTCCTGCCACTCCCACTCCCTAGATCCTTTCCCCTCTGCCAGGTAGGGTTTCACTTAGGATGCTATCACCTTAGACAGAGTGACACAGGGGCATTTAGGGCCAATGTTACACCATTGCGGCCATCCTTTGGACACACTTTTTACCCCATTGTCTTTTCCTGCTGTCCACATCTGACAGGAGGACACTGCACTCGGACCTAGTAAGCTCTAGTTACTATGTAGACACCTATTTTTAGGCTAATTCTATGTCCCTTCTAGGTGACAGCTCCGATGGACACAGCAGCCTTAGTCTTCATTTAAACTTTTATCTTGTGACACCCCCGTGGCCCTCTGCACACATTACACATAAGGAGATCTCTGTCCCCATTGCAGGACCCGCGCTTGGGTGCCTGGACCTGTCTCTTGATTATTCTCCTCCAGAGGTGTTCATATCTATGTGTCCTTATGACTGTGCATGCGTCAAGGAGAAACTTTTACTCTCCCACACATGCACAGTCATATATTCGATACAGCTCTACCAGCATCTGCTTGCATTTCACAGCAGTTGCCCACCGCGGAAGATGCGCCTCCTCGCAGTACACCGAGCCGGATTCAATGCCTCCCTACTGCCCTCAGGTGAGCCTGTGCTGTTGCATGAGTGGCCCTTTGTTCGTGAACAGCAACGTGCACTCAATCCAAGTGAGCACGGCTTCCATTTTCAATTACAATAGGATTCTTCTTGCATTCAGCAGAACGTTGCTGTCTGCTTCCAGTGCCGCTCGAGCCCAGCATTCTACATCCTGGTATGACAATGGCCAGCCCATTCTCGGCTCGCCCTTGACAATGGACATTAAGGTATATGGTGTACACACTTTGACAATATCTACACAACTGTGTCATCATCCAGCCAGCCATTTTTCCCCTTAACCCTCACGTTACTTACCCAGGCACTTCTCTCTCTTACTTTTTAGTGCCCCACTCCTAGCGTTGGGCTAGAAGGACCTGTAGCAGTTTCTCTACAACGGTTTCCCTCTACCCCGAATTCATTCACTAAGCCAGAAAGCAACCACACCTGTTGCTACCACTGTTAATGTCAGTGTAAGAACAGAATTGTGTTTTCTAGACATTATTTTAACCCTTTTTTAAGTCTGTGTACATACTTCTTTGTCATTCGTGTAGTTATAAGTACTCATTAGAATACTTCAACACATTGCTCCTTTGTTTTATTTACCGTCCCCTCCCCTTCTTGCAGGGGATTCTGCGCCTTGGCTCCAGAAGAAGGCTCTTTAACCACATATGCCGAAACATCTGTGAACCCTGGCACCATTTGCTGCCCTTTTGTTCCACCCGCTTGGGGCCTTTGATTCACCTTCCTGACGTCGACCCATAACAAGGCCACCCTTTAGCCTGGCTCTAGTAGACCTCCCCAAGGTCCAATCTCCTAGACGAACTATATTGACTATACCTTTACTAGGAAGACAAAAAAACAAGAAAGTTATACAAAGCTTCAGCGTCGGTCAAAGACACTACTATACAGTATCTGTTTCTCAATGTGATGTGTAGATATGTGCACACCCCCCTATTCTTATACTTGTTATTCTGCTTTGTATGCATTTACAATGTTTTACACTGAATGGCCAATCTGCATGAACTAATGCCTTTTGGGAATTTCCTTTCTTGGTTAAATAGTCCACACTGTTGGTAAACATTGTAATCGTAATGTTACCATGGTACAGCTTGCATTGTGATCTGTGAACCCCCTCTTGTCTTTGCTTACGTTGTTCACAGTTTTTTATGTCTATGTTTATTGGAGTAACTTGTATACCCATGGACCACAGATAGACTTTATTGCCTTTAAGAAAAACGTATACAAATATTAAAAATAGTGTCCGCAATATGCAAAATTGACCTACATGAACTATACTTAGTGTCCAGTTGTATTTCACACAGCAGCGCATTACATGGCAGTGAAATAGTATGCTGCCTGTTTGCCATATATTTGATTAAACCTGCATTTCAATGAGTTGCAACTGAACAGAATTTTGACAGGCAGGACCTCTCCCTGTTTTCAGCCTTTGTTAGCCCATAGTCCTGACCCTGTTCTGGGCTCTCCCTCCTGTTACCTCTACGGCGTGATGGGGCTTTCTACGCGCTATAAGCAGTTGTGTTACACCTTGTGGTCTAAGATGCGCTGTTGCCTCCTCATAATCCTTTATACATTGCGCTACACATATTTTCTTATTCTCTGCTAAATAAGGGTATGAAATGATTCTTGAATCACTCTTCGTTCTCTTCGCTATGCTGAAAGCTACTCCTTTAGGATAAAATATCTTCCTGTCTATTTCTAATGCCTTGACATCTGACACTGTCCGACTTGCTGCTAAATATATCATTATTTATTTATTTATTATTTATTTAATTAATGTGATACAGTCTATTTAATAAACTTTACACATATTGATAACTAAACACATATATAAACTAAGCTTCAAATGAGCAGAATAATAACAATAAAGCAATATGATAAATAATAAGCCATATACACATATAAAATCAATCTAAAAGGTCAAGTAGCATGTAAAAAAAAAAAAAGTAGAAAGAAAGAGACAGTACAAATTTACACAATGTCCACTATGATATACGGACAGTAATTCAAAGCGGTAAACTAGACTTAGTCCATTTCTCACAACTACAGTACCAAGGGAACTCACAGCACAGCCGATTACCTCGTCTCAAGGCAGGGGCAGTGATTATTTTAGGATACGAGAACTAATTTCAGATCTGAATATCCAATATTTCTTCTATCCTAGTCCAGATGTTGAAGAGAGCTAACATTACTCGCATACTCTCAGAATTCATGCAGTGATGCCAGAATAATGACGTTCCGATTGATGCTAGATTATGGGAGAACTTCCCCAAGTGACATTGGATTACATTGATCATAGTACCACATTCTGTCAGGACATGTCTTGCTGACTCTAATACATTGCTTCCTTTGCACAACCGACAAGTGCGTTGTTCCACTGGCAACTGCATTCTTCTGCCCGTGACCAACAGGATAGGGAGTTGGTCCAGCCTTAATAGAAGAATAAATCGTCGCAGTTTTTTAGAAGGGCAGAGATTGAGATACCCTTGGGGTTGCATGAATGAGTATAACCTGTATTGTACAAATGCGTAGCTTTTCAACGAGCTAAGGTGAGCGAAATTCTCTAACCAATCCCACATTTCTACCCGCTTGTCAAGTGCATTTTGAACTTGCTTAGAATATGGCCCTTCTCGCCAGGTCCATCCAATGGTAGCAAGATGTTTTATCATCATCACAGATGGAGACTGAAGATTTTGTTTCTTGCACAATTCTTGGAAGATAGTGGTCAGGAGAGGGTTGGATGTTACACTACGCATTTCCAAGAAGTGCCCCAATCTCCTTTTCATGACGATAGCCTTCATAGAGGGTAGTCCTAATTCCAATCGAATAATTGCCATCGGAACTCCCGGACTCAGGCCAAGTATACGACGCCAGAATTTCCCCTCGATGGTTTGGAGCCAACTAAGATCTAAGTCTAGAAGTGATTCTAGACCATAAGTCATCATAGGGATAAATACCTGCGTATACAATTGGCGCTAAATATATCAGCATCGCTAGCTGTGACAGCTGTGAGCGAGAAAGGCTATCATTCTCTGGCCTCCTGAGAAAGCGGCAGAATACGTCTCTAACATCCCAAAAAACTGCGTATTTAGGTTCTGGCGGCCTCAGCTTAATTCCTTTGAGAAGTCGCACGACTGTGGGGTGTTCCCCTACCTGTCCCCCTTCTACTCTGTCGTGCCCTGCTGACACTGCTGACCTGTATACCCCTAATGTTCTATAAGCGCAGTTGTCTTGAAAACTATTCGCTAGAACATTGAGGGCATGAACTATAGGTGCTGAAACAGGATCCAGACCATGTTCAGTGCACCATTGGCCCCAACAGTCCCAAGCGGCGCCATACCTCCAAATGGTGGAAGGCGCCCAGAAGTCTGTGATACAGTCTGCAGCGAGCTGCTAAATGCCCGGCAATTCCCATCTCTTCCTGAAACCCTGCAGGAGATTAAGTGGAGTGTGCCCACTTCTATCAATGGGTGAGGAGGGCCAGTAGAACCAAGAAGAAGGTCCTGCCGAGGATGAACTATCCTCGGAAATCTGAATAAGTTCCATCGCTACTGGAAACCAGTCCTGGGGCTTCCAAAACCGTAGTACCATAACTAGCTCCACCCTCTCTCGGCAGGCTTTCGCTAGTGTTCTCGTGAGCATGATGAACAGCGGGAAGGCATAGTGCACTGCCCCGCTCCATGGGTGTAAAAAGGCATCTCTCCCCGCTGCTCCCGGGTCTATTCTCCAACTGAAGTACTTGTGTGTCTGCGAGTTCAGTCTGGATGCAAATAGATCGGTGTCTAGGGGACCTCAAATGTCCTGCAACTGCCAGAATATTTGTGGATGTAGCTTCCAATGGCTGGAGTCTACAAGATATCATGAATTCCAGTCTGCCACCCTGTTCTGTTTCCCTGGCAGGTACTCTGCTGCTACTGCAATCTGGTGTTGAAGGCAATGATGCCAGAAATCTTTCGCTAGCTCCCTTAGCATCTTGGATCTGGTCCCTTCCAGCTTGTTAATGTAACGTACGACTGAAATGCTGTCCATCTTGAGCTAGATGCAATATCTTACCCTGCCATTGGTGAAGGTTTGCACTGCAAACGAGCTCGCTAGGAGTTCAAGACAGTTTATATGTAATTACAGTTCCTCTTCTGACCATTTCCCTCCTGTCTCTGCTTGGTCGCATCTGGCTCCCCAGCCTGATCTGCTTGCGTCAGACTTTATCACTAAATATGGAATGTTGCCAAAGATCGCCAAGCCGTTCCAGACTTCCTGATTCTGAAGCCACCTATGCAGTTCGGTAAGTGCCTCCTGATCTAGAGTCACTAGCTGGTGGTAAGCTACTCCACCTTGAAGATGTCTGATCTTGAGCCTCTGAAGAGCTCGGTAATGGAGAGGGCCAGGAAATATTGATTGAATCGAGGCTGCAAGCAGCTTTACTATCCTGGCCTGACTTCTTGGCTATTTCTTGTTCGCTCTCACTTTGTGCCACGGAAGTTCAAGCACCACTTTCAAGGTATCCATCGTGAACCCCAGAAACTCTATCCTTTGCACCGGTTGAAGCTGTGACTTGTCTAGGTTTACTACAAAGCCCAGCAAGGTTAATAGATTGAATATCCAACGTACGTTCTTGATGAGCGTTACTTTGTCTAGCCCCAACACCAGAATGTTGTCAAAATAAATGATCATTTGTATTCCGCTCTCTCTTATGGGTGCAGCTACAGGCCTCATTAGCTTGGTAAACGCCCAAGGCGCGGATGTTATGCCAAACGGGAGGCGTGTGAAGCCCCAAATCTCTCAGTTCTATCGGAAGCGAAGACATTTCTGATACGCTGTCGCTATCAGTATCGTGAGATATACGTCTTTGAGATCCAGCCGTGCTAGCCAATCTCCTGTGCATAGGTCCCGAAGCAGGTGAATACCCTCCATCTTGAAATGGTTGTATACTAGCCATTTGTCTAGGTTCTCCAAATTTTTTTCTGCCCTTATTTTCTCCGCCCCTGTGAACCAGGAAAATATTGCTGAGGAATCCCACTCCCCCGTGGGTGTCATGCTCTTTCGCGTTTTTGTCTACTAGCTTTAGCAGTTCACTGTGTAATAGTACTGCTTCTTCTTTCGGCATGTGTATTGGTTGAGGCTCTACTCTCCGTATGGGGTCGCCTACAAATTCTAACTGTAGACCTGTGGAGTATTTTTATCCACGCCACTGTGCCACACTGCACCCCTTTGCCGATGGGGGAAGAAAATTGACAAGAATGGAGGCAATAACCCCTGTGCGCACTAAGTCTTCATAACCCACCAAAAGGGCTGCACACCCTGCCAAATACACTGGCAAAGTGGCGGAAAAGCAGGAATCACTGCTGTCATCTGTCACTGGAAACAAGCCCACAGAATGGCTAAAATTTGAAAATGCCCCCAAATACAGTTCCTAATAAAGGGCAACCTTCAAAGTGCTGTTTTGGCGCTAAATTCAGTTATGTTCCCCAGTGAATTATTAAAATGAGTGTGCTGGAATCATGGAAAAATCCAGGCAGTCAGAGAAACCCATGCATCACAGCCTGACAACTGCCTAAAGGAATTGGCTGTAAAACTTAGCTTAAATGTATTTCTTTGTCCTGAAAAGTTGCAAAATCCACTATTTCAAGTATGTTGGTGAAGGGCTAATTCTTTTTAAATGGTTAAATCCTTTATACTCTGTACTTATATTTTATATGTGAACTGAAAAGATTTTTATGTCCAAGATTCCAGTCTGAAGCCAATCCACATGTGAATTCTGATCTGACAGGGCCTGGCCTGGGAAAACTGACATCTCCGTTTAACAGTCCCTTGAGAACAGGAAGGCTAATGGCTGTTAATGGGTAACACATAATCCCAGCAAGCCACTCAAAGGGGCTGCAATTAGACATTCGTCTGCTGACTGACCAAAGAACAAAGGACATGCTGAGAATTGGCCTCTGCAAGGAGGAGCAGGATGTGGGGGAAGTTTCTCAGTGAACTTCAAAGGACTGGCCATCTGCTCACTTTGGAAAGCAAAACCAAAAAAAAACCTGGACTGGATTTTGAATGGAAATTACTTGTTTTTGCCTCATAACTTTATGACATGTAACATGACAGCCGAAATAAGTAGACAAGTGAAAAATACAAACTTATAAACCTGAACTCATGCTAGACAGTTGAAGAGGTGGTCGGAGTTTTTACTACATAAGGAACCAAAGATACACTAAAACACTGATTGTGGCAAAACTATTAATGTTGCAAGCATACATTGTATGTACACGATCATCTGATCAGCGCCCAGAGGTGCATCGAATTAGAGATGGTGAATCCAAAGTGTTCTGGGTAAAATTTATAAAAATCCATAAAATGACCAATACAGCTCTCACAAAGATGGAAATTGGATGTAAATGTAGACAATCAAATGTGAAAAATATGTGTGTAATTTGGTGAGGGTACGTAATGGAAGGAATGTACATTTGTGCAAAAGTATGTTTTGAGTAAAAATCCAGATGGGAGTTCCCAAATCCTGTCATAAGATGGCAGCCCTGTTTAAGCTGCCAACCAAAACGAAGAGCACGCCTGTAGCCACTCACAGATAGGGGGTGTGTTTTGAAGTTCTGCCCTTGCCATAACATTTTTAATGGATAAATATAGGAAGGGGACTACACATAGGGGTCCACACATTGCTTCCAGAACACCCTTCTTCCAGAACCCATCCAGATGTCCACGCACCACCTTATTGCAGAACTCTTCCTTTTGTAGCTGACTCCAGAATTCTTTGAGAGATCCAGATTTCTTTGCAGAATGCAGACTCTAGCATTGAAAAATTATTGCTAGCATGACCCAATTGAAAAAAAAAATCACAAACCTGAAGGGACTTCATTTTAATTCAGCTTGGCTGGCTACCATTAGGCTTGCCCGCTGAAAACTTGTATCTGGCTTTCTACCGCTTCCAGTCAACAGAAGGGGCCCTTCCAAATCCAGTCTGAGGTGCAGTCCAAACTGGACCAGATCCGCTTTGCTGACCCAAATCCCTCCAGAGGTGCCTGTTTGCCGGTGGACCTGCCTAATCCATGACCAGAACTGATGGTCCAATTTAATAACTTATTCTGTGAGTATTAATAGGAAGAAAAGTGAGCCCGATATATCTGCATTGTCTGATCCCAATCTCAAACCCATCCCCTCTCTAATTCAGAACCATCGTGTTGCTAGAACTATCTTTCCGCTGACTCTTTTCTCATCTGTGTTCCTATGAGCGGCCGTGAATGACCTTCCTTTGTGGCATTCTCCTTTTTGTAGTCTTTAATATAGCATAAGAAAACCGATCTGTCCTTTCTAAACCTTAATTTCTGTTTTCCATTATCGCGCCTATTTTACAAAAACAACCTTTACTAAAACCTTTCAACTCCTACTTGTACCTAACATCCTTAGCTATCCAGAGAACCGAACCCGCATTGCAAAACAGTGCGGTTCTCCCGTTATAGCGAATATCGCGCAAGGAAAAGTTTGCCATGATTTTACATTCAGAGAAATTTTACATGTGTGAAATAGCTTTCATGTATTTCCCACTTGGACTTTGAGATTTCAAAAGTTTCCTTCTGACTAAATCAATGTTTGTGAGTGTGCGCCACTGTTCAAAGCGGATCCCATAAGAATTTATAATAATCTAAGTATTTTTGACCACATTTGGTGTTTTGCTCAGTCAATTCCAAAGACAATTTCAAAGCCATGCTGACAGCTGAAAAGTCAATTCCATTTTTCTCTTTTTGTTTGAAGGGGGAAGGTGGGACTGATATTCTGTTTGATTTGTGCTATTCCCGAATACCTGCTCTCTCCTCACTTCTATTTAATTGCTTATTGGGGGTAGAAGGGTGTTGCAGGGGGAACCTCTAACCATAGTGCCATCTATACCAAACCAACTCAAAAGCATTATTTTCTGTGCTGCATTTGTTTGGGTGCTCATTCCCTGATTCCTAGTGCATTAAAGATATTATTCAGTGTTCTGTCACCCCATTGGTGATTGCTGTTTACCTATTAAAATATATTGTGATTATATTTTAAATACATAAATACATATTTACCTGTGCAAACTAGCCTGATTCCTGGTTGAGTGTGACAGGGGGGTTTGGGGGGGATTCTCAGGAGAAGGGTGTGATAAGAGTGGTATATCGTTCAGAATATTGAACTTATAGACAAAAATAAATAAGAGCTTCAATTGTGCACTACATGCTGGGCGAGACTTGGGTGTGTACCGGATTGAAATCACTTACAGCTTGGGGGCTCGTTGCAGGATCCGGAATTTGACGTACCACTCGTGACAGTCTAATACAGCGTGCTAGCCGACGGGGTACATACACCTTGCTGGGTTACCATACTGTGCTACACTGTACAAGCACCCCCCAAAAGAAATACTCAAAGGAATTGGGCCTGTTTGCAAAAGTAAAGTAACTCTGAGATAAGTCAGAAGGAAATTAATATTTCCGGAATGGCGATCCCAGTGGAAATTAACATTGCAAGGGAACACCTACTGCACAAATTGTTTGCCAGGGGTGAATGGCCAGAACAGGACGGACAGGTATGGCTGCAGGGAATAAAACAGGAAACAAAACAGCAAATCACTGAAATCAATCTTGATACCTGGCAAGACAAGGGGCCATTACATCAAGCACTTAGCGAATTGTATATGACCCCTAAAATAAGGGAGCAATGCAAAATTGCCAAAATAGCGGCCTACCTGTACCTCCACATAGGAGTCATACAGGAAAAGTACGCAGACCATGTAGATTTCACAAAGAAGCAAGGGGAAGCACTGCAGAAAATCCAGAGCAATCTGGACTCTGCGGAGCAAAGGCTCCAAGATAGCTAAGAATCTGAAACAGGGGCTAGGAAATATGCCACCAAGCTCCAAGAAGATCTGGCTCTCTTACTGCAAAAGAATGTAGAGCAACAATCCCAGTTACAGACACTGCAAAAAGAGTGTCAAGAAAGGTTGGATTCTCTACAACAAAGCCAACAAAAGCTGGAGCAGCAATTGAATTATAATAGAGTTCTGCAGAACAGATAGTCACCTTGCAAAACCGCCTAGAATCCTTAAAAGAGGAAAATAATAAATTATCAAAGACATAGAATCCCAAACAGAGTTTGATGAGGAGCGCCAGAAAGCTAGTGCCTTTAAAAAACAGAGGGACAACCTGGCTGAGCAGAGGGCCACTCTAAGTCAGGAGAGGGACGCCTCAGCCATTTAAAAACCAAGTTGGAAGAAAGTAAGCTGGCCCTTCAAGAGTTTGAGGAAATCAAAACTGATTATGAAAAGCTGTTAGAGCACACCAGGCGGGTGGAGGATACTTTGGCAAAGAATAATCAGACCAGTAAGGACCAAAGTCAGGAGGTGAGTCTCCTACAGCAAACATTGGCCCAATACTCCTAATGCAGGCAGGAAACACAGAGAGACAATAAGGCTCTCTGTGAAAAGAATGACAGGCTCCACAGATAGCCATGCAAGAACAAATCATAGAGTCCTGTAAGGCCTTAATAGAGGAACAAAAGGGTCAGATTTTGGCATGTCATCAGGGAATAGGGGCTGAAAGAGATCAGGTAAGATGGGAAAGAGAAACCCCTGAGCATAACCTCAGGACCCCTTGCATCAGGGGCTTTAATCCCTTCAGTTCCATGGACTCTGCCACCCTCATGTCCACTGGCTCATATGAACCAAGGGCCACGGGGATGGTAGACTTCAACACAATGGGAAACATGGGACTGACAGATCAGCGCCTCCCAGAAATGGATGGGCCGGCATCTATGTACAGGTTCCCAAATATTAGGGCCAGCCTCTCTGATCAGGGAGACTCCAGTGAGGGGAGAATCAGAGAACTGGATCCTCAGAAATATCACCTACCAAGAGATCAGTCAGTCAAATTTGGTGGGGAATTCCTGAAAATAGGCCCGCAAAGAGCATCTTAAAAACCTCTTCCCAGCTAGGTCAGTGGGGTGGGGGGGTACTCTGCCAATCCTGGGAGCAAGGGAGAGTCAGAAGACTCTTCTGAGTGCCACAGGTCTCAAGAGACTAGGACCCACATTCTGCCAGCCATTCCCAAGCCCGCAGAATCAGGGAGAGCCTAGAGGATCAGACAGCCGCCTCTGATAGCAGTGCCTCTGAGTCAGAGGATGAGTGGACAAGGGTGACCAAAACTAAAAAAAGCCAACAAGATTAAGAGGGCCCTACTGAAAGATCCCTGAAGCAAATCAAGGATATTAGGCGCGTTATAACGCCCTACCATAAAAATGCCAAATATTCAGTTTGGTAGCACCTCGAATTGTTTGAGCAAATGATGGAGACTTTCCACCTGAAGGACAGCCAAAGTTGTATTCAGCATGTCAAGTGGACATTTACACCTGAATACTTCAGCTTCTTTTCGGGGCTGGACGATCAGAACCAATTAAGATGGTCCACCTATAGGGCCGTCATCTTAAAGCATTCTTCAATACACAGAAACGCTCAAGAGGCCCGCAAGGTGGCCTACAACCTGAATTGTGGGGAAGACCAGGCCCCACAAGAATTTGTCCAAGAGCTGAAACGTGTCTTTGCGCAGAACACCAGGAGGGTGCGCACAGACAGTAGGGAATTCATCAATATCTTCTTTCACGTCCTCTCTAAATACATTATGACCCAGCTGGTGAGGGACTTTCATGAGAAAAGATCACTAGAGTGGGTCATTGAACAAGCAACTCGCATCTACGAAGTGCAGAAGCCAGTTGAAAATAAACGTGCCAATAAAAGCCCACAACCAACCAACACCCCTGCTGCTGCTAAGGTGGCGGAGGTGAAGGTTGCCCCCATTTTAGATCTGGAGATGGGGGGCCTAAAAACATTCCTGCGTGAAATCCCACTAAACAAAGACCCAGGAGGCCCTCGGGCCAATCCCAAACAGGAAGTCAGGGTGGTAACCCCACAAATGGGACCCCTAAATCCCCTGACTACATCAACCCCTGTTACAAGGGCAACAGACCCATCCTGGGCTATGTGTGGACTCCCCCAGCCCAAGGGGGGGATCCAACCAGGCAGCTGCCAACCCAGGAAGCTTCACTCCTCCCTTTCCCCAGGAGAGCAGTAATTCCCCAAATGCTGGGATGAATTTCTTTCCCCGGTACCTGCCAAACTCCAACCCCCAAAACAACCCTTCTTTCTATCCCCACTTTCCTGAGCCCAGACAGACCAATCTGGGAGAGGGGAGGCCAAGGGTGGAGGGGAACCAAAACTTTCCCAACCAAGGGTATTATGGGAGAAGGGACAGTTACCCTTCCTGTGATCAACCAAGGGTAGACCAGAGGACCCCGTACCAGCCAGAGTGGGTGTCCCAACTGGAGCACCAGGTCCAGAACCTGGCGCAGGATCTGGGTTGCATGCTGAGGACTCAACAGAACCCTCAGTTGAGCATGGCGACTCAGAACTCCTCAAATTAAGAGTCTGGTGCTCCAGAGCAATGACGGGGAGAGAACCCTGACAACCCACTGGTTCCCATGGAGGAGACACAGGGGGAAGTGGGGGTGTAAAGCCTTAGAAGAAGCTTCCTTTCCCACTTGTGAAAAGCCCCTGGAAACCCAGGAACCGGAACCAAAATCTCCTGCCCCTGAAAATCTGCAACCTAAGAAACAGAGGGCGGGTAGGTGAAATCAAGAGCCTAAAAAGACCCATTTTGAAGAGGAGGTTCAAATCTTCCAATTTGAAGAAGAGGAGTCCTCAGAGGATTCTGGGGAAAGGATCTTCTTCAGGAATGAGGGAACTCCTCCCAAAGAAAAATGGGTCCCAAGAAATCCTGATCAAGACTGGGTAGATGTGGGGACTGAGTTTAAACTGCCCATTATTGAACCCCAGAATGACCAGCAAGAAAATCACCTTGTTCAAACCAATTCTGGTAACTGCCTCCAAAAAGGGGAAGGGCAGCCCAGAAGCTGAACCAGGGGAGCCCAAAACTCCCCCCATATCCAACTATCCTGTTTTCTTTGCAGATCCCCAAGCTCACACCCAGGATCATGCCCAAACCTATTCTGGGGACTGCCTCCAAAAAGGGGGCGGGGTGGCCCAGAACCAGAGGAAGAAGAGTCCCTAGCTCCCCGAAGCCCTTCGCTGGACTGTATCCAAAAAGGGGGTGGCAGCCCTGAATCAGAAAGGGAGGAGCCCGAGACCCCTCAAATCACTGAGTATGAAACTGTGTTTTCGGATAACCAAACCATCCAACTCCATTCTGGGGACCGCCTCCTAGAAGGGGGAGCAACCCAGAACCAGCCCAAGAGGAACCCCAAACCTCACCAACCACTTCTGTTGACTGGCTCCAGAAAGGGGAGGGGCTGTCCAGAAACAGGACAAGCGGAGGCCGAGACTCCCCAAATAGCGGTGTGTCAAAATTCTGTGCTAGATTCTTCAACTCCGACACCATCTCTTGACCCAGCTATCCCGGTGTCAGAGTCAGAAATAAGCAAATTTACCATCAAGCTTACCCAGAGCACCCATTACCTTTGCCCCTTGGAGGAAAAGGAAGGAAGATTCTACGTCTTCATCCAGGTGCAAGGGCAATGTGCAATTCCAGCACTGGTGGACACTGGATCCCAAGCAACTTTGCTGTCAAAGAGAGTCTTTGAACAGCTAAATTCGGGAAGGGGGAGAAATACCAAATTTCTCTCACCCCTCTCCCTGGAGAGCTCCAGAATTTTGACGGGAAGGAAATTCCCGTTGAAGGGTCTGCAGAGCTGGAAATTAAAATTGGGCGACTCAAAATGAAGCACCAGGTCCTAGGTGTGGTGCCAGAAGTAACCCCCTGTCAATTAGGGAATGACATCCTCTGCAGGCTGTCTCACCTCATAGATTGTGTAAACAAGATCCTCTGGACCCAGACCCACAGGCCAATTAAATTAAGGCAAATGGTCAACCATGTGAGTCTAAATGGCACATGCCACATGGTTGAACAAAAACCGGACCTAATTAGGTTCTACTTTCAAAACAATGACACACCCAACGTCACCGTCATAACGTTGGGACCACCAAACGGCGATGTGAACTCTTCTCCATTTTTGCAAATCAGCCTCCCTTCCAGTCTCAAGTGGCATTCCACCCTGTAGGGAAATACATTGACATTTTTTACTAATGTACAATTCGAAAATCCCAAGTCCATAGCTAAAATTGATATCAAACCAGCCCAAAACTTAGCTGGCATTCTGAAAAAGGGTGAACAGCTCTTCCTCCTGATTCAGTTAAATGACGGGAAGGAGTCTGTCCTCGCCCGAGTTGACTTGAAAAGCGAAGCATTATTCAAAAAACGCCCAAAAGACCAGACCCTACCCGCCATAGAGTCAGTGCAGCAATGGGTACAGGACCTGGAAGCGCCCCACTCCAAACATCCTCTGCTTAGCAGTTGTAGGATTAAAATTATTAGGGATGACAAAAGCATAATCAATACTTGTTGGGTTGTGTGAGGTGTTCCTTCCGCCTTTTATATGAGCCGTGACCTCCTTAACCAACTTGTGATTAATTTGTACCCTAAATGTTGCCAAGCCTGGTCCCACCTGGAGAATAAATCTCAGGGTCCTGGCAAACCTAAAGAAAGCCTTCCAGTCAGCACTAGTGCTACGGTAGGAAATAGAATTTCAGAAATGGAGGAGAGGTGACCATACCAGGCCTCACCTACAGCATCCATATGTTAAGACCATTAGTGAACATAGATGGGGAATATTGGGTATTGTAATTCAATGCATGCATCTGCCCCACAACAGCCCTCAGGGAGTAGTAGTGGGGAAATTTCCATAACCATTCTATGTTCTGTTTTCTAGCACTGGAATTAAGGATCATGTAATCACCAAGGAGGACTCCTCGGGGACTGGAAAAAGAACCAAGAGCCCGGAGTGTCGCTCCATACTCCCAACCAGAACCAGCAAGGAGAGCGTGTCGCATCTATCGCTGATGGGAGAAGCAACCGGATGTTTCACATGGACCGGAAGAAAAATAATACCTCTTGCCCAACTCCCCCACGACCGGAGGTCATGATGGAGTCGGGCGGGATATGTGGAGTATTTTTATCCACGGTACTGTGCCACACTGCACCCCTATGAGAATGGGGGAAGAAAATTGCCAAGAATGGAGGCAGTAACCCCTGTGCGCACTAAGTCTGCAAAATTGCGCATAACCCACCAAAAGAGCTGCACGCCCTGCCAAATACACTGGCAAAGTGGCGTAAAAGCAGGAATCACTGCTGTCATCTGTCACTGGAACGAAGCCCACAGAATGGCTAAAATTCGAAAATGCCCCTAAATACAGTTCCTAATCAAGGACAATCTTCAAAGTGCTGTTTTGGCGCTAAATTCAGTTATGTTCCCCAGTAAATTATTGAAAGGGGAGTGTGCTGGAATCATGGAAAAATCCAGGCAGTCAGAGGAATCCAGTTATCACAGCCTGACAACTGCCTAAAGGAATTGGCTGTATTTCTTTGTCCTGAAAAGTTGCAAAATCCACTATTTCAAGTATGTCGGCGAAGGGCTAATTCTTTTAAAATGGTTAAATCCTTTATACTCTGTACTTATATTTTATATGTGAACTGAAAAGATTTTAATGTCCAAGAGCCCAGTCTGAAGCCAATCCACATGTGAATTCTGATCTGACAGGGCCTGGCCTGGGAAAACTGACATCTCCATTTAACACTCCATTGAGAAGAGGAAGGCTAATGGCTGTTAATGGGTCACGCATAATCCCAGAAAGCCACTCAAAGGGGCTGCAATTAGACATTCATCTGCTGACTGACCAAAGAACAAAGGACATGCTGAGAATTGGCCTCTGCAAGGACGAACAGGTTTCGGAGGAGGTTTCTCAGTGAACTTCAAAGGACTGGCCATCTGTTCACTTTGGAAAGCAAAAAAATAAAAATAAAACCTGGACTGGATTTTGAATGGAAATTACTTGTTTTTGCCTCAGAACTTTATGACATTTAACATGACAGCCAAAATAAGTAGACACGTGAAAAATACAAACTTATAAACCTAAACTCATGCTAGACAGTTGAAGAGGTGGCAGGAGTTTTTACTACATAAGGAACCAAAGATACACTATAACACTGATTGTGGCAAAACTATTAATGTTGCAAGCTTAAAATTGTATATACACAATCCACTGATCAGCACCCAGAGGTGTATCCAATTAGAGATGATGAATCCAAAGTGTTCTGGGTAAAATTGATAAAAATAAAAAAAATGAACAATACACCTCTCAGAAAGATGGAAATTGGATGTAAATGTAGACAATCAAATGTGAAAAATATGTGTCTAATTTGGTGAAGGTACGTAATGGAAGGAATGTACATTTGTGCAAAAGTATGTTTTGAGTAAAAATCCAGGTGGGAGTTCCCAAATCCTGTCATAAGATTACAGCCCTGTTTAAGCTGCCAACCAAAATGAAGCACACGCCTGTAGCCACTCACAGATGGGGGGGGGGGTGTTTTGAAGTTCTGCCCATGCCATAAAATTTGCAATGGATAAATATAGGAAGGGGACTACACACAGGGAGTCTACACATTGCTTCCAGAACACCCTGCTTCCAGAACCCATCCAGATGTCCACGCACCACCTTATTTTTAGAACTCTTCCTTTTGTAGCTGACTCCAGAATTCTTTGAGAGATCCAGATTTCTTTCCAGAATCCAGACTCTAGCATTGCAATATTATTGCTAGCCTGACCCAATTGAAAAAAATCCCAAACCTGAAGGGACTTCATTTTAATTCAGCTTGGCTGGCTACCATTAGGCTTGCCCGCTGAAAACTTGTATCCGGCTATCTACCGCGTCCAGTCACCAGAAGGCGCCCTTCCAAATACAGTCTGAGATGCAGTCCAAGCTTTACCAGAACCGCGCCGCTGACCCAAATCCCTCCAGAGCTGTCTGTTTGCCGGTGGACCTGCCCAATCCATGACCAGAACTGACAGTCCAATTTAATAACTTATTCTGTGAGTATTAATAGGAAGAAAAGTGACCCTAATATATCTGCATTGTCTGATCCCAATCTCAAACCCATCCCCTCTCTAATTCAGAACCATTGTGTTGCTAGAACTATCTTTGCGCTGACTCTTTTCTCATCTGTGTTCCTAAACCCTAACTTCTTATTGATTGATTAAGAGAAGTCATTCCCAAACTAAAATGGAAACTAGATTATCACACATGAACTGTTATGAGCGGACGTGAATGACCTTCCTATGTGGCATTCTCCTTTTTGTAGTCTTTAATATAGCATAAGAAAACCTATCAGTCCTTTCTAAACCTTAATTTCTGTTTTCCATTCTTGCGCCTATTTTACAAAAACGACCTTTACTAAAACCTCTATAACTCCCTCAGTTTTTATGATAGAAACAAATTCAACTCCTACTTGTACCTAACATCCTTAGCTATCCATAGAACCCAACCCGCATTGCAAAACAGTGCGATTCTCCCATTATAGCAAATATTGCGCCAGGAAAAGTTTGCCACGATTTTACATTCAGAGAAATTTTACATGTGTGAAATAGCTTTAATGTTTTTCCCACTTGGACTTTGAGATTTCAAAAGTTTCCTTCTGACTAAAGAAAAAGTTACTTTCTTACCTGGCAACATTCTTTCGATGGGATGTTCCTCCAACGTATTCCACATCTATCACAGTAATCACCACAGCTGTGCTGCTTTGGAAAATGTTCGGCGCCTGCGTCCCACTCCGATACATCGATAAGCGCCTTCGAGGACCTCCTCCGACGGCCAACGTCACCAGATGTTATATGTAGGATGCACAACGCCTGTAGCCTCAGTTGTAGTTTTTTCCCAGAACGTGTGGCACCAATCTTCTGCCAGTATGACTATGCCTTGCGGAAACGGAAGCTGCAATCGAATAAGAAATTGTGTAGAGGGGCAGGCTGGGAGGGTGCGATGTGGAATACGTCGGAGGAATATCCCATCGAAAGAATGTTACCAGGTAAGAAAGTAACTTGTTCTTCGAAGGGATTGTGTCCTCCAACGTATTCCACATCTATGACAGACTCCCAAAGCAGTACCAATGTTTGGAGGTGGGAAAAGAATTTAGATATTTTAGAATTCCCGATCAAATTGCAGAATAGAGGACCGCCTTACCAAAGGCTAAATCTTGCCCATGGATAGAAACCAGGGAGTAGTGTCTTACAAAAGTATGGCGAGAGGCCCATGTCGCTGCTTCACAGATATTACGAATGGGAACACCCCTCGGCAGAGCCGTAGAGGCAGCCACACCCCTAGTAGAATGGGCCCGTAAGCCTACCGGAGGGTCCTTACCCGCCATACGGTAGCATTCAGAGATTGACAAGATGATCCAACGGGACAAGGTCTGCTTAGAAACAGCTTGACCTAAACGCCTTCCAGCGTATCCAACAAAGAGCTGATCGTCCTCTCTGACCCGGGACATGCGTGAGATGTAGAAACTTAAAGCTCTCCTAGGATCCAACCTATGGAGCCTCTCCTCTTCCTTACCAGGATGCGGAGGAGGATAGAACTCCAGAAGAACTACCTTCTGGCTCAAATGAAATTCCGACACAACCTTCGGAAGAAAAGAAGGACGAACCCTAAGAACAACCCTGTCCTTATGGAACACAGTGAAGGGTGGTTTGGTGGAAAGTGCCTGCAACTCACTCTGCGTGCGGAAGTAATCGCAACTAAAAATACAGTTTTAAAGGTTAACAGTCTCAATGGACAAGAATGTAAGGGCTCAAACGGAGCTTCCATGAGGAACTTTAAAACCAAATTCAAATCCCATCATGACACTTGGAAAGGCGACGATGGAAACACATGAGTTAGCCCTTTCAGAAACTGAGAAATCAAAGGGATCTTAAAATAAGAACACTCCTCAGACGAGCGCTTAAATATGCACAGCGCTGCAAGGTCCCTCTTAATGGTACCCACTTGCAGGTCCTTGTGGGCTAACAAAAGCAAAAAAGACAGAACCACAGGAATGGCACATGAAAAAGGATCCACATTCTGTACCCTGCACCAGTCGCAACGGCAACTTTGCAATTTTCTCCAACGGCAACAGTACAGGGTCTTTGTTGTGGGCTGTCTGGCCGAAAGCAACACCTCTATCACGTCTTCAGGGAGGTCCCAATCCTTATACCTCAAACTTTCAGATACCAAGCATGAAGGCTGAGAGACCTGACCTCTGGATGGAGAACCCGACCCCCCTCCCGTGAGAGCAGATCATCTCAGTAGGGAAGATGGCGTGGAGTGCAGATGCACATGTCGAGAAGGTCCGGGTACCACGCTCTCCTGGCCCATGCCGGAGCTGTGAGGATCATTCGGGAACCAAACCTCCGTAACCTCCGCAACACTTGCGGAATGACGGGGACTGGAGGAAATGCATACAATGAGTTCTCTGAATTCCATCTAGATCCCTGAGGTTACCTCATCCCAGTAGACTCTGATCCTGGGGCAATCCCATCACATATGCCAGTAGTCGGCAGTACCACCACATTTTTGCCAGCACCCCGGGGATAGCATATGGAACATTCTGGATAGTGAGGGGTTCATACTGTCATCTGTGTAAAAGTTTGATTGCAAGGAGTTTATACTGGCTAGATATAGAAACCTGGTGGGTGGCTCTACACATGCCGGATCAACCTCTTCACCAAGATCTTTCTCCCATCTACTCTTCAATGATAATGTGGAGCCCCTTCCAGCCTCAATCAGTTCTCTGTACATCGAAGATATCAAACCCTTCAACTCTGGCCTAGAGTCCAACAGCATCTCAAAAGGGGTAAGTTCTCTACTTGTTTTGTCCCTCCATTTTTCCTTTGTGAGAATACCCTTGATCTGCAGGAATTGGAAGACGGACAGGGGGCCAGCCCTAAAGCCTCTCCCAATTATGGGATTCTGATGAAGGAGCCATCTTTCCATAGCTGACCTACCCTCTTTAGTGCTGCCTCAAACCAGGTCTGAAATCTCTCCACATTAGGAATGCCCTCTCTGATTCCAGGGGCCCATAGATGTCTCAAGGGAGACGACCATGAGGTGACCATGCGCATGTCACTGGTATCCCTCCATATTTCCCAAATGGTCCCCAATATCGGGTGGTCCCTCAGTCTCCTTAATAATTTGTTTCTTGCTACCCATAGCCATTCAGAGATGGTTGCTGGGGCCAGGTAGTGATTGTCCATTGCAACTACCTATGGTTCTTTACGATTCCATAAGTGGGGAATCAGGATTCTCAATTGGGTAGCCTGATAGTATTTTCTCATGTCCATTATACCAGCCCACCCTTATCTTTCGGTAGTGCCAAAGTGTCATAGGCTACCGTCGCTCACTTTCCCTGCCACAGAAACTTCACAATTTTGACTTCATCAAAGAAAACATCCGGGGAGCATTTGGAAGGGTAAAGAAAGCGGGGGAGGCATACCAATTTGATCCCATTTAGCCTACCCAACCAGGATATTGTCAGTTTTTCCCATTTGGCGAGATCGGCATGGAACCTTAGAAGAAGGGAGGGAAAATTTGCTTCATAGAGTTTGTTTATGTCTCTCGTTATCTGTATGCCCAAGTATTTTAACTTAACATTTTCCACCATGAGTCCTAGCGGTGAAAATCTGTTTAAATCTTGTTTGATGACATGTAGGGGAAATAAGATCGATTTAGCCTTGTCGATTTTGAAGCCCGAAAGTTCCCCATAATCTTTGATTAAGTGAATTGCCCTGGGTATGGATGTTGAGGGTTTGAAATGGGGAGAAGTAAATCATCAGCATACAGGGTCACTTTGTATTCAGACCCACCTAGCTGAAGTCTGTGTACCTGGTGGTCATCTCTCAACATCTGGGCTAGGGTTTCCAATGAGGGTGCGAAGAGTATGACTGAGAGGGGGCATCCCTGTCAAGTTCCCCCTCCTTATTCGAACCAACGGGAATATTCTCTGTTTACAAAGACTGATGCCCTATGGGACGTGTACACGGCTTGAATGGCTTCTCTGAATTTCAGGCCTATTCCCACTTTTCAGAGGGCCGCCACCAGAAAGTCCCATTTGACTCTATCAAAGGCCTTCTCTGCGTCAATCGACAGGAGAGCAGGGTCATTGATCATGTGTTGGGGTGCGTTGATCAGATGTAATGTCTTCCTCATAGTGTCAGCTCCCTGTCTTCCCAATATAAAGCCTACTTGATCTGCATGTATCAGGCATGCAATGGATGTTTCTATGCGGGCCGCAAGAATTCTAGTGTATATCTTGGCATCTAGGTTCAACTGGGAAATGAGACGGTATGAGCTACATAGTTTTAGGTCTCTTCCCCCTTTGAGAATAACGGAAATAAGAGCTCAGACAAAGGAGTCCGGGGCTTTCCCAGTGTTGAGGATCTCATTGAAGAGTTCCACCAGAACGGGGAGGAGGGAGAAGAGAAAGGACTTATAGAATCCAGCAGTGTAACCGTCCTCGCCTTGCCCAATTATAGCCTCTTAACCATGTTTTCTACCTCTTTCTCAGTTATTGGGCTTTATAGGGCTAGAGATTCATCTCATGTGAGTTTTGGCATTCATACAGAGGACAGATATTCATCAGTCCCCACCAGCCCAGGTTGTACTTCCGATCTGTATAGAGTCTCATAGAATGAGGCGAAGGCCTCAGGGATTTCCGCATTAAATGCAGTCTGGGAGTTCTCTCAGTCCTCTATCTCTAAAATGTTCCGCTAAGCTCGTTGGTCACGCAGCCTAGCTGCTAATAGAGTGTCTGCATTGTCCTCCTTTTCATAGAACTTCTGTCTCAAGAGCTGTAGCTTACGGACTATCAGTCTGTGTTCCAAAAGACAAAGTTCTTCCCTCTTCCTTTTTGACTCCAGTATGCTGTCTGTTCTCCCACTCTCGTCCCTCCTCGCTGCTTCATCCAATAAACATATCTCATTCCTGAGTTTATTTTCAACCAGAGTCCTTTCCCTTTTTTTGCTTGAACCTTCTCTGATTAAGACTCCACGCCAGGTCGCCTTTGCCGCCTCCCACACTGTTAGTTTGGAAACATCCCCAGTGTTGTTTATCTTGAAATATTCACTAATTTCTTTTTCCATCTCTGCTTTAAAGACGGAGTCCTTCCAGAGAGTCTCATTGCATCTCCATCGACCCCCCTTAGTAGGCAAGCTGTCCCAATTCACTTCAACCATGACCATTTCATGATCAGACCAGATGATCGGAACAATCTTCGATCCAGCCCCAGTGTTATATAGTTCATCCGATAGGTATATATAATCGATCTGGGTGAATGTATTATGAGGGGCAGAATAGAAAGTGTAACCCTGTACATTGAGGTGAAGCTCCCTCCATGTATCTCATAGTTTGTATATGTTAGACATGTTCATGACCTCGGTGAACCCACCCTCAGCCGGTTCTTTCGTGCCTGGGTTGCCTGCTTTCCTATCTAGTTCAGGATCGGCCCACTGACATTGTGGGATGTCTCAACCCACTAGTCCAGGGCCTGCAACATTACTGTGCATTGCTTGCAGCAGAAACATCATAATGGCTGCCGGAAAGCATGCTGCTCGCTAGAAATCACCAGAAAGTGCGCAGTAAAAATCTGAAAAATAGGCCGCCATCTACTTTTGCTTATCTTAGTGAGCACTGGAGATCACTGCCGAAACCCACCATTGGACTACCCACAAAGTAGCCTGAAATCACTTGAAAAAGCAATGCTGATTGCCAAAAAGAAACACAGAGCTGTTTGTAAATCTGTTTTCTTGATTGTCAAAAATGTGCAAAAATCATGGCTCACAAACCTCCTTGTTGGGTGTTCCACATTATTCTACTGCAAGAATCCACATAAATACAATGTCAGCATGAATCATATGTTATCTGAAAAGAATCCACTTTTGAGGATTGCTTGCTGGAAGAAACCTGTCAAAAACGGGTGTAATACCGTTACTCACCTCTGTCAGAAGCCAGCTATTTAAAACCTATCTTGTGTAATGTTGAACACTGAACTCAAACTATGTCAGGAAAGACTTGCTATCAGAAGCCTAAGAGGTGGATACAATTCAAAACTATATTCTGAAAAGGGTTTGAAGTAAGAAATTGGTTGATGTATTTGTGAAAAATGTGAGTTATATTTTAAGATAAGACAATTTTAGACATTGAGTTTAAGAGTTAAATGTTTCCCACACTGTGCTTCAAACACATTCCACACCCTCTCCCTGAACAAAGGAAACTTCCCCCTGCCCTTGGCTAAGAGAATGGCAGGCTGGTGTGAAACAGAACTGGGAAGGGGCACCCTGGCCTGTTGCTCTGAGTGCAGTCAATGGAGTCCTTGAGCTCAATAGGAATGCTAATTTGGTTGTGACTGACAACAAACTGCTCTGGCAGGAAGGCAGGCCATGTGACCCTCTGACTCAGCCCATCTCTGGAGGCGGGCCAGACTGAAATTGTTGATTTGACATTGGATTAAATGTATGTTTAGAAAAATGTTTATAGCAAAGTGTACTGAACTGACACAAATATGAAACTTAGAGATTGTTAAAATGAAAAATTCACTCACAGTTTAAGACTAAGCTGGAATCTGTATGATGTTCTGAGACTGAACCCCGGAAATTATTCTTACTGTAGCCATGGTGTTTATGTTAGGAACATGGAAAATTACAGAAATGTGCCCAGGTGGGACGTGTATGCATGTATACAAATTTGTGCAGAACTAACATTGAGAAACCCACCAAAAGCGTGAAAAAGTTGTCATTTACAAACCAAAGCTCATAGGAACATGGGGCTTGAACAGAGACGTGCCTTAATTAATCTGTGATGTGTATATGTAATATTAACAAGTGCATGTTGTAAATATGTTTTTTTATGAAAAATAAGATATACTGTACAGACACAAAGGGGAGAGTTTTTCCCCAAGCCATAAACATGACACATGATGACACCGGATGACACACTGCTCCTGTCTCAAATCAGGGGACAGGAAATTCTCTGACCTATCAGATCCTTAGAGGTTTGGGCATAGATAATCAGCCTCCCCACCCACTTTGGAAATGGATAAATAGGGACTGCTGAGGACAGACAGGACACACACACTTTTTCCACTCCTCAACTGATTTCTTGGCGAAGCACCCTGCAGGAAGATCCAGGCTCCAGACATAGATCCAGAGACCAGACTCTAGAACCAAACTCTAGAACTTTGAAGCAGAGAGGCCTAACGCAAGAAGCGGAACCCTTTTTCAGCAGGCCTCAGAATCTTTTGCAACCTGATTCTAACCCCTAAACTTCCACGGAGCCTAACTAAATCCAACAGCCCGGCTGAGCTGTTTTGCTGTTCTAGCTAAGAACCCTGTGTTAGAACCAAGATCCAGACCTGCAGAGCAGAGCTGTAACCCAGAACCCGTCAGATCCAGTCCAAGATGCCTCGCAGACAAGAGTGCCATGCTGAGAGCAGAACCCAGTGCCTGAGACCTGTCTGTTGGCGAGAGAATCCCAGCCAAACCTTTGACCAGATCTTTGACAGGCCCATTCCATTCCAAAGCCATAGTTGTAAGTATTTAGTGTAGAACTGTCCATCGCCAACCTTTTAGTCCTAAGTAACCCAATCCAACTATTCCAACCTATCCATAACTGCATTAGTGAATCTCTTTTGTCTATTCTAAATTCTTCTCTCCTCCACATAATCCTTGATAATTTTAGTGATAATCATCTTGGCGCTAATATATATTTTCTGGAGAAAGGCAATCATCTCGTTCAGACAGAAACCATCCGGAGGCGCCTCTGGATAGGTAGCTGGGCTGTCGTGTAGTTTGCTGCTCCATAGACTCTTTAGTGTTAAGAAATCTTTGTTTCAAATCTTCAATAGTGCATCTTTCATTTTGAAATCTTGACTCTGTTTCTGAAAAATCTACCTTCACAAAAACCTCTGTAACTGTAGAACCGCACATCCTAGAAACTAAAATGTCCACTTCCTTATAGTTTTGCTGTAATCGCGTTTCCCGCACGCAGAAAAGTTGCAGCGAATTTGCAATATGGTTACATTTCACCACATGTCAAAATAGCTGTTTCTTGTTTTTAACTGCTGAATTTCGTTTTCAATCTGCTAATCATTCTACCATCATTGCTAGTGCTGACCTGAACCAATCCAAAGCAACTCTTACTAATTCTGAATCTCCTTTAGCAAATTAAAATCAATTTTAGCATTTTCCCATTCATTCAAACCACATTTAAAAGCGATTGACCTGTTTTATAATCATACCTGTTCTCTCTAAGCTTGCTTGGGGAACTGGGATTGAACTGCATTGTTGGTTGTTATTCCTAAAACCTGTATTCCCTCTTCCACCTCTTCATATTGCATAAAGGGGGGAGTGAGTAACAGGGGGAAAGAGTGATCATATTATCTGTTGATTGAAGTCATATCAAGTCTTACTTCTGTGTTGCATTCTTTCCTATCCTTGCATTGCCTTGAACCTTACAAAGTATTCTCTGCTACATTCTTCTTCCTATTCCTACTCCTAATTGATTAAAGAGATTGTTGATATTGTAATATTACCCATTGCTGATCATTGTTCATATTCATAAGTGTGATATTCAGATATTATTCATATTCATAAAAGTGTAAATCTATCTATTGTACAATTCTTCAAATAAATCTTTTAATTTGCAAAACAAACCTATTTCTTGGTTCAGTGAGACCGGGGGGATTCAAAGAGAGGGGCGTTATATAAGGGTACATCATCCAGAATTAAAAGAACTTTGACATAAAAATATATAAATAAGGGTTTCCATTGGGCATCCCATACTAGGTATTGACTTAGTTGGAATGCTGGATTGAAATCACTTACAACATCACCCCCAAGGAGGACATGGCCTATGGCTTCCAGTATGATCTTGGGGATTGATTTAGCCAGGAATCGGGATTGTCCTGTATTGGGGGAGTATACTGTGGCAAACGTAATGTTTGTTTTACCTATGGAGCCCGCAACCAGCAAGGTACGCCCCTCGACATCTGCCCTTGTCTTGGTAGCCCTGAAGCCCAGCCCTTTCCTAATGAGTATGCCCACTCCACCCTTTCTTAGAGGCCCCGAGCCCCAGGGATTCTAAACACATTCGTGTCCCGAGGAGTCTTCGGTCCTCACCCTTGACATATTTCTCTCTTGTAGGAGGAGGACATCAAGGTTTTCCCGACATATCAGTGATCTTTTGGTTGGGGAGTTGAGACCTTTGACATTTAGCGTGCCTACCCTGAGGAGTTTGTTCACTTTTGAGCCCTTACTAACCGCCATTTGTGATCCTCTGTGTCAAATGACTGCTCCACAGAGATCGGCATCCCTGTGAAGGATCAACCTGCATTGTGTGTACCAAGTCATGCCTTACCGAGGATTCTGTTTCTAACCCACCCCCTCCCTCTTTGCCTCCTCCCGCTCCCATACTTAATTGTGAGTTGACGGCGTCCGACTGAAATCAGTCAGAAACACTCATTCAATATCGGACCACCAGTGGAGACCGTCACCTCACGGTCCCATCCCATGCATAACCCACAATAACGATTGAGCCCCCCTTTTCACGCTTCCCCCCTACTTAAATTCAAAACATGAACTCTTAGAAGAATATTTGAAAAATTCACACTCTGACTGATTAGCTTCTCGGCAAAAAAAGCACTCCTTTCCTTAGTGAAAATCTATCAGGAAGGTGATGTGCTCCTAGCACTGGGCCGGGCGAGGTCTGGGCCGATGAAGACCCATCAAGTATCTCTCAGGGTTGCAGCCCACTTCCAGTGTGGGCAGCAGTACATTTTTAAGAAATCAGTTGGAATGTCTGCTGGACTCATTTGTCCTCATCAGGTGAAGTGTTGCCCCTCCATAATTTTCTCAACCACCTTGACCCTTCTCCTCCTCGGTCCCTGGAGATGCCATTGTCGTCCACTTTGTCCCGCTTCCTCTCTATCTCCACCATCATCCTCACTTGTCTCTAAATGTTCTGCGGAACATGCACAAATCTCTTTTTCCGTTCTCAGTCTAATCTTCTTGCCTTCGTGCTCAAAGGAGAGGGAGAAGGGATAACCCCATCTGTACCGGGTTCTGCGTTCCTTGAGCCATTTCGTAAGGGGGCCACACATTTGCCTCAGTGCTAGTGTCAAGGAGGATAGGTCCTGGAAAATAGTGATTCCGCCAAGGGTGACTGATCCACTGGGTTTGGCCTTTTCCAGGATCCTGGCTTCATCTTGGTACCTGTGGAAGCGGGCCAGGACCGATACCGGTCCGCCTGTTGGACTGCCCGCTCTATGCACTCTCCGGGATGCCAAAAAACTAAGGTTATTATGCCTCTCGCGATTTTCCAAATCGTCCATTTTGAGTCAGAATTCTTCTTCCCTTCGCTCTATTCCCGCAATTCGAAGTTCCATTTGGGTTTCGAAGGTGTCTATGGAGTCTTGATTATTCTCTACTCCTTCGAGTCTCTCTTCAAACTTGTCCATTTGCTGTATAATCTTGTATATCTTTCCACCTATGTTGGCCCCCATGTTCTTTATTTCATTCAGGAGGGCGGCAGAATCTCCTTTGGTGGCTGCAGAGTCTGTTCCGGAGGTCTCCATGAACGAGGAGCCAGTATTTCCAACAGTATTGGGGGGCGGGTAATAGGTGAACTTAGCAAGTCTCAGTTTCATGTCCATATACACGAGGTAGCCCTTCCACAATCCGTTATTGTTAAACTGTTTCGTGACACGAGGGGTCGTTCTACACCGTATGATACAGATTAAACACATGCTTCGGTGTCTCAATCACAAGATGGTGGTAGGGTGAATCTATTAATGTCTCCTTGAGGCTGACGGCCACTTATCAAATACTGGTTTTTGTGATATCTGAGAGGATCCATTTAATCCAGACGTGGGGACGATCCCTCCAGGGCAGTCATTTCGCCAGGGGAGTGGTGCGCGTTCCGTAACTCTGAGTGCTCGTGAACAATTCTTCAGGCACGTCACTGTTCACCCAATTTGACTTATAGTGCGGACACCAATGCGTAAGAGTTGGTATGGCTGTGAGGATCAAAAAAGGTTGGTATCGGATGATTCCAAGATGGTTCCAGGAGCGTGTTTCAGATTCTCCAGTTTGTCCGTGCTGTTTACCCGTGCTTCCGAAACACCAACTTTCGCAGTTCTCGTGTCTGGGGCACACAACCTGGGTAATGGCATTCGGGGAGTCTTGTGCCTTAGAGCCCTATATTTCAGCCGAAGCTATTGTAAGGTTCTCACTGTATTTAGCGCTTCAACAGATGCAGGGTAAGGGGACTGTATGACTGTTGTTCTTACGTGGCCCATGCAAAGGATTTAATCCACTGCTCCTGGCTCCCCACTTCTTCTACCTATTTGGGTGTTCCTCAGAGTGTATGCAGTTAGAAAGTGGGCTATATTAAGTATGGCTTGTGGGGAACAGTCCCTGACAACCTAACCTCCGGCTGGGTTCAGGGTGCTCGTGGCACGTATCAGTAAAGGCTGTGGAACACTTCCAATATGAGTTCTGACTTGCTCTTTCATGGGTCATACGTGTACTGAGGGGCTCTGGCACCCGCAATAATGTCCACCGTTAAGGAGTCCATGCATACCATGCAGTTCTCACCAAGTGTATTCCTTGGGCCGATCCTTTCCATGGGTTCCATAGAGCCTCGGGCACACAAAGTCACTTCCACCGTATCGGGGTGTTCTTGGGGAGAGGTGGCCCGCCAGGGCGGTGACGATGGTGGGATAACCACTCCCTGGGTCGGGTTCCGCTATCCTACCTTGTTCTGTTGAGTTCAGGGCAGGGGCTGTGCGTTCACGGGCCAATCCCCTCTCCACGACGCAGGGCTCTGCAGGACCACTTAATGAAGTTGTGTAGTGACCAGCGTAGCGCAGCGTGGCACCTGTCTGCCCATTGTGACTGGGGTAAGAGGTGTGCATCAACGTTGGAGCAAGGGGTACTGGAGCAGAACCCAGTCCGTTCTTTTCCCATGCTTTTCCCTGTATCTGTCAACAGGGCAGGAACGGCCCCTAGGATCCACAAGAGCCCGAATCCAGGGAGCACCTTCTGCAGTGGACCAGGCTTCCCCTGCCAGGTATCAGAGGGGCATGAAACACGCTGCAGATGACAAGGTAAACAAGACTTATATGTGTGGTCAGAGGCCATGCAGTGTCCGGCGGCTCTCCATTGCCCGTCTGTGCCTCTCAGTGCCGCGGCTGCGTGCTTCGCGATGAGCCCGGTGTTGGCGCCCGGGGGGGGGGGGGATCAGGTACCTAAAATCTCCACCAGTCCTGCATCCGGTTCAAGAGAGTGGCGATATAGCAGGGGTCTCCTCCTGCAACCGGGTCACGGGGTCCCCGCTTGGGCTTAATGAGCAGCTTCCAGCACTTCTTATCACATCCGAGCTGGAGGCCCGTGGTTTGCTGCGTAACAAATTCCCCTGAAGTCGTCAAGGTCTTAACTCAGCGATTTCGGGTCAGATTTGCATCAGATTTTCTCTGAATGTGTCTTTGTTGGTTTCTGCCACCCGTTTCTTCAAGATTCTCTTATGGGGTCGGGGTCCTATGGCGGGGGCTCAGTCCGGTTTTAGGGACCACAGGATGGAGCTCACCCAGAGGAGACGTCCATCTGTGCGCCCCGTGGCGGCCAGTCTCATTTCATTGATCTTTTAACATCTACGTTAGCATTCCACATGGATGCAATCATTTATGTACTTGGAGGTTTCCTCTCTCTTGATATTGTACATGTTTTTGGGAGGCTTGCCTTTGATGTCATGTCCAACAGCAGACATGAAACTATTCATTTGAACTTTGGTACATACAAGTCTTGGGAATCCAGAATGACATTCGGTGTAGCATTTGCTTTTGTTTGTATTGGCCTCTGGAGCATTTGCCACACGTATGTTGCTCCAAAGGTAGGACTTTGGCTCATAGGTCATTGTTTATGTCCTCTATTTCGATATCATAGGAATTTATTTTTCAATACATTCTAAGACAGTCTCATCAGTATTGTGGGTACATTTTGAAGTGTCTTTTACACACAAAAGCATGTGAATGTGTGTTGCTGGTATTATGTTCTCAAAAATTCATGTTTTACCACTTAAGGCAATCTTTTTGCTGTCGAAATGTGACACGGCAATATAACTGTGATGAAAGTAATATGAAAAGTTCACTGGCTCCAGTGAAATGAGTTCTGCTTTGATTTTAAATATATTATTTCTTTATTTTGATTTGCAGTGCACAGGAATTCATGTAAATCATCCCATCCATATTCAGCACATCTAAGTGTAATAAACCAAGTGGGAGGACTTAGATTCCTCATCATAAAGTGAACGTCAACATGATGTCGGAACTAGATTTATTCTCAAATTTTTGTTAATACTTTACTCATTTCATCTTTGTATTTCATCTTTTTGCAGTGTTCATTAGCTGACATGTTAAACAATGGATGCTAGTTTTTAATGTGCAAGCAACTCCTAAGCACAGGGTTGCCAGTACACTTTCAAACAAAAGATGAAAAAAAGAAATCAATGTTTCAACAGAAACTTGGATCTGGAGTAAATTCTGAGAGAATGAAACTCTGATGCACTGATTTGTAAAGAGCTGCCACCATGTCTTCAGCCTTTTTCTGAACGGCAGAGTAGAGGAACATTCTGTGCTTCTAAAATGTTTTCGCATACATGTATGAGACAGCGTTTTGATTGATGCCTTTGTTAGGTTTCTAAAGTATCTCTCATGATGTCTCTTGAATGTAATGCATGCATTTTCTATTCACTCCCAGGTAAGGACATTCAGCCAATCAGGTGGACACATGGGTGAATTGCCAGAGCACGTCTGCATTTTCCCAGCCACCCAAGGCCCTTCCCCGAGTGCCATGACCACAGCCTGACAACCAGCACAGTTGAACCAGGCCCAGGGATTCCGCAAGCTGCGCAGGAAATAGGGGGCTGGGCTACCTTGATGCATGCTTGGCTTCACAAAGCCCTTTCCAAGATGGCCACTGCCAAAGACAAGGCCCTTCACTTAAGATGGCAAGCGCCTACTGCACCCGTGAATGTTCACTGCATGTTCCATGCATGCCAGGCCCAGGGTTATATAAATCATGCCCTGGGCCTAGACACATGCTTACCATTCAAGGTTTGCAGCTGACAAGCCACAAGAGCGCTCGCCACACACCCAGGCTCTGACTTACTTTTTTCAGGAATTCTCCTCTTGCCTCAGTTCCTTCTCCGCTTGTCTGACTTGACTCCTGCTTTATCCTGCCTCAGTTCTGCATGTCCTACATCTTCCATGCTTCCATCTGTTCTTCTTCTGCTTTGCTTCTATTTGGAAACCGCATCTGGAAAAGAGAAAACAACACCATTAGTAAGCCCCGGTATTGCCTACAGGTTCTGCATCGTTCAGAACAACATCTCATAGAATAGGGAATACTTTTGCACATTTACCTGGTGGGGGTCCTCTACCAGAGCTTTTAGCACCACCGGCCAAGTTGACCATTTACCTAAAAGAGAGAGAAAGGAAGCGACGTAAGATATTGTGCCACAGAATACTTGCACAGCAGAAAACAACAAAGCAGAATGCAGGAAAAAACAAACCTCAGGAAGATAACTCAAGTGAAGATCCTTTACTGGTCACAGCAGGACTGGACCAGCGTCAGTGAAGTAATTGGTTAGGAACTTAGGTGCATGTGCTATCATCATACAGCGAGTCCAGCCCCCATCGGGTACAACCTGGGAGTTGGGAGGGAGACAGAGTTCAGTCGTGTAGTAACACCCAATCCTCTCATTTTAGGGGACACAGCTGTCAACAAGCCACCCAGGGTGCAGCCATGTTCACTTCCAACCCCACCCATTTCACAGCAAGCACATCGGTGCAACATTAGTAGTGCTATTCACAAGGGAACCAGACATCTCCACTAAGCCCACATGTTTAGTCTTGCCTGGGTGTCATGGAAACCTCAGAGGTCGACCAATTAGCCAAGATCTTAGGGCAGACATACACGCAGCCCGTTCAGAGACAAACACACGAAGGCAGGAACTAGTGGTCAATAGATATAGAACCGAAGAATTGGCTACAAGTCCCACCCAAACAAAAGCAGGCCAAGTCCCTCTGCCAGGAAATCCAGCACCTTAAATGTCCCTGCCACTACTTATTCAGGTGGTCACACCCACTGCAGTCTCCTTAGCTCCCCCAGAACGTTTCATGGGAGATCCTCACAAATACGCTGTGTTTTTTAATCAGTGCCGACTCCATTTCCTTTGCCGACCTGGGGCCTTTCCTTACGACCAGACAAAGGTAGCCTTTGTATGGTCGCATTTGGGCGATCATGCAGCCAATTGGTCTATTCCGTTGGTAGAAAGAGATGATCCCATACTACGTAACTTCCAGGGGGTTCAGCGTGTGTTCCAGAAATTATTCAGTCGGAAGGCCCAGACCCTTGACAACACGATTTAGTCCCTCCGACAGGGTCCCAGGACTTGTTGGGTTACATATCCAACTTTAACAGACTAGTGGCAGAGACAAACTGGCCTGAGGACAAGCAGACTACCCTCTTTCATAGGGGCCTCCTTGGGGAGCTAAAGGACGTTTTAGCTCAGGTCATAAATCACCCTGACAACTGCCCCGAATATATTGACCTGGTAGTAAAGCTTGACCACTGTTTGCAGGAAAGAAACACTGACCAGTCCCTTTCTGAATAAAGGCCCATGCATGTACATCCCACAGATACTACCACATGCATCGCTGACGCAACACTTGACCGCACATGCAATTAGGCAGCGTCCAAGACCCATTGATTGAAGAAGAAAGTGAAAGACATAGACAACAGCAGTCATGTCTGTATTGTAGTAATGCAGGGAACTTACTGCATGATTTTCCTGCAATACCACCCCGGAAGGCAGTTGCCATATTGCATTCTCCCTCTCTCGCAGGGAATCTGGGGAACTGTTAAGCCTGGCAGGTGTAGAGGCCCACTTGTCGAGCATTGAATGGGCAAAATAGGTGTGAGACTTAGCAATACCCATCGTATTGATCTGCCCTCAACAACCACTGAGAATGCCTGCCCTGGAAGTGTTTGTGTACTGAAGAGCCATTGGCAACTACATAGACTTCACAATGGCCAACCGTAAGGGGATACCACTATGTTCCAAGGCTGTAGAAGAAAATGTAGTAGCTGTCGATGGCACACAGCTGATCTTTGGTCCAGTGACTTCGTGCACAGAAGATATCCTTTTGCTTTGTCAAGGCAGACACCGGGAACATATCTCCTTCATACTAATCAGTGCCCCACAGTTCCAAATTAGCTTAGGGATGCCCTGGTGCGAAGCCCAAAACCCTGACATAGACTGTAGAGGCCAAGCTTTGACCATTTCTGGTGAGTGTGCGAACACCTGTCGAGGCCACCCCTTCCTGCAAAGGTAAAAATCAATGCAACAGGACAAACTGCTGGAATGATCAGAGAGTTTCCCATGGAATACTTGGGATTACAGTGAAATCTTCCAGAAGGAACAAGCAAACACCCTGCACCTGGATAGATCCTATGATTGTCAGATAGACCTGATCCCTGAAGCTCAAGTTCCCTACAGCCGGATCTATGACTTGATAGAACGAGAAAACAGAAACCTCTGTATGTACCTGGAACAGGACTGGCTAACGGGTTTATCTGTCTGTCACGGTCTCCGGAAGCCTCACCCCTCTTTTTGATTCCAATGAACGAGGGAGACCGAATACATTAAAGAGCCCTGAACCGGATCACAATTAAAAATTGATACCCTTTACCACTGATCCGCATGCTTCTAGACGAGTCAAAAACACCAACATATACACCAAATTAGATCTTAGAGGGCCTACCATCTAGTGCAGGTTAAAGAAAGGCGACGATTGGAAGAATGCCTTCCAAAGAAAGTATGGTCTATATGGGTATCAGTTCATGCCCTTTGGGTTATGCAACGCCGCTACAGTGTTCCAATACTTTATGAATGACATCCTGTGGGAACTCCTTGATGCCTGTGCCATCGTCTATATAGACAACACCCTGATATACTCCATGTCTCCTTCATAGTGTTAAGATGGATTTCTAAACTCTGACCTGGTGGGCAGAAGTTTAGGAGGCCACCCTGGTTTAGTAGAACAGGGGAACCTTCTGGACAAACCAGACCAATCTACGGTAGTTTGGCAGGCAGTCAAGACTAAGTCTCAGGAGGGGTGAGAGTGATCGGAAGCTCACAATGAGCACACACAGTAAAACTCCACAGATTACGCTTAGACAGATGTATATCAAAAATACATTTACTATAGGACTTTATAACAAAAACACGATTAAACCACAGTTATCAAGAAAACAATTACCAAACACGCTTATTCACTATGTAAAATATATACAATAACATACAATAATGCAATTAGCCTAAGGCCGATGATGGGGAAGAAAATAACCATAACCTGCAACAGAAAGCGGTTAGTTCAGCACATATATCAGTTTAGGCAGTCCATCAACAATCCCTAACTTATGTAGTCCAGCCCTATGAAGTGAAGATCCTTGCTCAAAGTACAGTTGTGCGTTAACAACGCACGGGAGTGCGAAAGACAAAAAGCGGGTTCTCTTCAGGGGGCTGTAGCTGCTCAGAGAGGGGCTTGAGGCGATGATGTATAAGTTCCTATTCCTAGAAGAGGGTTTGGAATAGCTGGGGAGCGCATGTTATCCCAGCAAGGTGAGCATTTTTTAAGGGATTCTCATGCTTAAAAAGGGATGGATGTGCCAGTGGGCCACCGGTAAGTTGTGAAAGTACTCACCCTCCCTCGACCATGCAATTTCAGGATTCTGCAGTTCTCAGCGGCTGCGGGAACGGACAATCATCCATGGTGGGACAGTAGCCTTTAATCAGCTCGCAAAGAAAGGAGAAGGATAGTTCCGGTGCAGCACATCTCAAGACACAGTAGGCAAGAACTGCAGGCACTTTCAGTGATGGTCCCCACTGCGGAGTGATGCAAGAATGGCAAATGCTTGCAGCATGGCTGCACTCGCATAAATGGCGACCCAGTGGCGCTAGGACGAGTTTTGCAGGAGAGGGCCCTGGACCACAAGCTAGCAATTCCCAAAATCTCGAGTCTCAATTTTGGATGGCAGCGTTCCGGTGTGATACCCTTGGTTTGAGCTGGACAGTTCACTGGATGGCCTAGGAACACTTCTGAAGAGGCTCTCTGCGGGGGTAAGTAGGAGAAGCCGAGAATAGTTATTTTCCACAGCTCCAATGAGGTGAAGCACCTTTTCAGGACTTCTTGGTTCGATGAAGAAACAAGGGTCCGACTGGACAGCAGCGGGGACAGGGTGCCAAACCTTCCTAGCACATCACTGGTGGTTCCTCGAGTCTGCGTTCTTGTTAAAGATACTTGGCTCCTTATGAGGTTCGGTGTGAACCTCATTAGATGGACCTGGAATGAATGCAGAGCCCCTTCTCTTATCCAAGATTCGGTTTCCGCTCAAATCTCAGATAGCCAATGGAAGATCTGCTCTATTGCATGCACGCCAGATGAGGTTCAATCGTGGCCCACGGTGGTTCCAGTCATTCAGGCCTACCAGACATACTGGCACCAGTAGTGTGGATTGGGAACAGACAGTCCCAGCCCTCTTCCTGGGTACTTGCAAACGTGACATGCATGAGCCTGCGGGAGGCTGTGTGCCCTAATAAGGAATACCCAGGTCTCTTGACCTGGGTGAGGGCAAAGGGACAAAATGGTAAAAGGACAGAACATAAGAATTTGTGGCACAGCCATTTTTGGCACTGGCCACAGTCTTGGGCCAAATGCTGTAAACACGATATCGTCCATAAAAACAAAGTAAACATACTTTAAGAGTAAACTGCTGCCACCAGTTTGTCCTAGGCACACTTGTACAAACACCAACAAATCCTTAGAGGGTAGCAGGGTCATAAAACAAAAGAAGCCCTATGCGCAGTACCTTAAGGTACTTGGCACATAGGTAAAAAGTTACAAAGAAATGGCAACATACGACAGCTTGAAGAATGTGTCCGTTTTCCCATAACAAATGAGCAAAAGCCCAGAGGAGTGCAGCTGAAAGCTGTGCTCCACTGGAAACAGTCGGGTTTAGGTATACCAAACAAAAACAAAAAGCTTGTGGGGGGGGTTCACAAATGAGGAACAATTGCACCTAAGGAACATTTTTCCTAACATATAGCATGTCAGGCATGTGAAAGATGTCCTAGAAAAGCTGAGACAACATCACCTCTATGCAAAACTAGAGAAGTGTGCATTTCACATGATGGAGGTGGAATTCCTGGGATTCATGCTATCCACACAAGGGATCCAGATGGACAATGGTAAAGTGGAAGCAATCCTCCAGGGACCCGCACCCTACTATGTCAATGTGATGCAAAGCTTCCTGGGCTTTGCCAACTCCTACCAGCGCTTCATCACTGAGTTGTTAGGCATAGTACATCCTATCACATCGCTATTCCGTCTGAATTAGACCTTTTATTGGAATGAAAAATCAGAGCAACCCTGAAACATTGGTTGACCACCACCTCTATCCTGCAGCACCCAAAACCTAAGCTCCCATACGTGCTGGAGAAAGACGCTTCCAACGTGGCCATGGAGGCTGCTGTGTCTCAACAGAATCTGGACACAGTACAGTTACACCCCATCATGTTCTGGTCAAAGAAGTTTAGACCCTACGAGCTAAATTATGTGATTACATATAAGGAACATCTTGCTTTCAAGGCCACATTTTAAGAATGACGGCATCATATGCTAGGAGCCAGACACCCAATCACCGTCCTCACAGATCACAGATACCTGCAATACCTAAAGACAGCCTGGGCTCAGTCCACCAGACAGCTATAGAAGGCACTGTCCTTTGCGGAATACAGTTTCATAATCCCTTATCGACCGGAAATTCACAATGTCAGGGTGGATGCCCTGTCCCGGCTAGAATGTGAAGGAGAACATGCTTATGCAACAGCAGAACCATGCCAACACACAAAATCGTAGGGGCAATGGACACTGCATCCATCCAGTTACTACAATGCATGAACTCGTCCGTAAGACTTTTGTGCAGAATGAGCTACACAATTGGTCCGCAGAACATCCCGAGCAAGAAATTAAAAATGGCCTGCCTCATCATTGCAATTGAATGTACCTCCCGACCTCTCCAATGTTCACACAAATGCTTCACATTTAACTCAAGGCCTTATTAGAAGGACACCCACGGATCACAAAAACCCTCAACAAAATCCAGCAACACTACTGGTGGCCCATACTTTAGGAGGACATGACCTCATATGTTAACAACTGTGATATATGCGCCCAGCCCAAGACACAAACGAAGAAACCTCAAGGGCTTCTTCAGCCACTTCTGGTACCGCCCGCTCCGTGGCATCAAGTGTCATTAGACTTTATCACTGATTTACAAAAAGTCTCAGACTTCATACTATATTGTTTGTGGTCGAACTTCTGTCAAAAATCATACATTTTATCGCCCTTAAAGGTGTACCAAATGCCCTCACACTGGCCCACACTTTTCTATGGCTGGTGGTCAGGCTCCATGGGTTTCCTTCCGCAGTCATCTCTGACCTTAAGTAGCCAGTTTATTTCCCGCTTTGTGGGAAGTGCTGCGCCTTAGCCCGGATCGATTTCCACCTGTCGACCAGTCATCACCTACAAACCGGAGGGCAGACAGAGAGAACCAACCAGGCGTTAGAGCAATACCTTTGCTGCATGTTCCCACACACAAACCTGGACTGGGTACACCGCCTTTGTGTAGCGGAGTACCCCTATTTCAACACCAGTCATCGCTTCACTGTCTTCACACCTGTCTTCATTCTCCATGGCCGACACCCTCAAACTTTGGTATACAATCCCTCTGAGGCCCTAGAAAAGCCTGCAGTCAAAATATTACACAAAACCAGCCACCACATGATGCAACAGGCCACAAAACACTTTCAACAAGACAACTAAAAGAAATTTGCAGACCGCAAGAGAGGGCCTGCACTGAAATACTAAGTGGGGGATCAAGTATGGTTAACTACCAAACACATTCAACTGAAAGGCCCCAAAAGGTGCCATCACCGGTACATAGTGTCAAGCACAGAGTCGCACAAGTGCAAAATACCTAATGGGCTTGATGGAGCCCGGCTTGCACTACTTTTACTGGTATCCAGGATACCAAAACCGTAAATGTGAAGATCCCACCCCATCCTAACCCTATAAGTAAATTAACAGGGGAAGTCAGGGACAGGCTCTCAATACCACAGACGTGTCTCCCATGAATAACTTGGCAATGAGACAGTGCAAGCACTGGACTGGGAAATGCTTATGGCAGTGTAACAGGCGGATGCCCCAAGATGGTAGACAAGGATATCCAAAAGGTCCAGAGAGTCAGGCTGAACCAAAGGCAGAAAAGGGGGTATGATGGAAGGCAACAGGAAGGAGAACACAAGGAAGGAGTGAGTCAGTGGCAAAAGCAGGAGCCCAGAAGTAACTGGCAAGAAGGCCTGCAAGAATGGCAGAAATCAGGGAGGAAATGGAACTAGATGGAAGTGTACAAGCACGCAGAGCGGCAGCAGGAGACAGGTTACAAGGGAACGCAGAAGGGATCAGGAGTTCAGACACAATAGTGAACGAAGAGCATTGAGACACGCCATTGGCACAGCTGCACTGTCTGAAAGACTGGTGCTGCAGTCATAATGATGACGAGAGGTGGAGTATGTAACCGTGGCCACAAAGGATGATGCTCCTAGTGTGGGAGTGGGATGACGCTGTCTACCGTGATGATGGACAGCCATGAGTGGCATGCTGCGATGAAGAGTCTGTCTAGGTGATTGCTGCTTCCAATGTGGATACAGCTGCCAACCTCCAGGAATGAGGTAAGTGCATGGCGAGCGCATGACACATAGGTCTGTATCCCATCACAACCCTTGTCAGTCAAGTGGCTGTCAAACTGAACTTGCCAACTACTCTAAACATCCACCCGATGTTTCATGTATCATTGTTAAAGCCAGTCCACCCCTGCAGTAGAGGAGAAAGGCGCTGAATACGATGTATGATGCATTCTAGATTCCAAACGTGTGAAAAAGTTTCTCCACTACCTAATAGATTGGAAGGGTATGAGGCATTGTATAGATCTTGGGAACCAGCCTCAAATGTCCAGGCCCCACACCCAGTGGCCTGTTTCCAATGGGACAATCTAGGGAAACTGCAACACCGACCCAGTGCTTTGAGCAGAGCCTTAGGGGGGAGTGCTGTCATGACAACAGCCTGGCTGCCAGCCCAGTGGAACCCAGATCCAGGGATACCACCAGCTCAATAGGGGTCTGGATCACTTTCATGCATGCTTGACTTCCCAAAGCTCCTTCCAAGATGGCCACCACGAAACACAAGACCCTTCATTCAAAATGGCTGCGACCTAGCACACACTCCTGGATGTTCAATGCATGCTCCATGCAGGCTCCGCACTGGGCTAAATAAACCACACCCTGGCCCACACTTGTGCTTAGCATTCACGGTTGCAGCTGACAAGCAGCAAGAGTGCTCATCACACACCACGGCTCTATTTTATCTTTCTTCTGGAGTTCCCCTCTTGCCTCCGTTCCTTCTCTGCTTGTCCCGCTTTACTCCTGCTTGTGAAGTAACATATCAGGAACTTGGATGCATGTGCTGTCATCATACGATGAGTCCAGCCTCTGTTTTGTACACCCTGGGATTGGGGAGGGAGATAGAGTTACAAACTGTTTTAACACCCAATCCTCTCATTTTAGAGGATGCAGTTGTCAACAAGCCACCCTGTGTGCAGCCATCTTCATTTCCAATGCCACCCCTTTCACCACTAGCACTTCAGTGCTCCACTAGCAGCGCCATTTGTGGTCGTGCTGGGAAGTGGTGTGGGACAATAATGAGGGAACCAGATGTTCCAGGAAGACATCAGGTGAGTGTTACACTGGGTGTCACCATCTTGATTGTGGGGAGGAAACAGGAAAACCCTCCCCTGTTGCCTTGTCATGCCTCCACCCTCCCCACAGCCCCGAAGACATCCCACACCCTCCATTCTCCCTCCCTACTCACTTACCTGCTGGACTGGAGATTTCTGCTCCGGCCGCGGTGCTCCATCCTGTCCTCGGCTACTACCATCGAAATAGAGAAGGGACTTGGTCCCTTTTCATTTTATGAGAGTTGTGGCAATCTTTCATTTTTTTTTTCTCTGAAGATTGTGCTTGTGCAATATGCGTGGAATCCGTCTCCATTAAAACAAAATTAAATACAACTATTTGCACCCCAGATGGAGTCTGAGGGTGTGAATAGCTATCACCCCCTTGCTGAGCGCGTACAGGGCTGATAACAACCCTGAGCCCTCATCGAGGATCGTGCTGGCGCTGAAAGCCTCCCAATGCTGGGGTGATTGCTACAGTGGTCATTGATGTCATTCATAGTGTTAAGGTCAAAACATTCATATTGGTATGACTACATCTGTTTATGTCAAGGTCGTGCTTTTATAGTGTTCATTGTGCTCTTTGTGATATAGCAGAGCCACCTTTACTTTGTTTAAGTTAACCAGTTCTTGCTTATTTTGTAGTCTTTCGATGCTACTCCCTTGACAACACAATTTTAAATGGATTAAATTGCCATACTATTACTCGAGTTTCATCATTTTCTTTGAGGTCTAATTGTAAATATACAACCTTGCTATAAATGCCTCTAAGTAATTATGATGAAGGCAATTGTATCAGAGCTTGGAACTGGTGTACTGTTTGAATTATGATGCTCTCACATAGGCTCAGTTGTTGGGAATTGTGAATACTTCAAAGTTGTCATTGATAGCCCGAGGGGGGATGTGGTTGTAATTTAGCTAACCATTGCAATATGTGAAAAATAATAATGTACCTGTTAGATCATATGTATCTTCTGCTGTGCTGTACAAGGCTAATTTACAACATTCAGATTTCTCTGTGTCCTCTATTTTCAGACATAAGTCTCTTGACGTACTGCTTGTAAAAATGTTGACAAGAGCAGATACACATTTATCGGGAAATTCAGCAGAGCTTTTTTTACAAACTCATGGCTGGTAATGTGCGGTTTGGTAATATTTTCTTCCTCTAATTCACTACCACAGTCATTATTTTACATGCCATTTATTTGTTTGAAGTTTGGTTTAGTTTTAGTATTTCTATGACTGGACATTTAGCACCATACTGTTTATGCACAATATTGTACATCATACAGTGGTGCTTTGCCAGCATTTTTATATGATGAAAGGTGCGTTTAAAACATGTTCCTGGAATGCAGCCCAAAGAATGTCTTTGTAAGCCATTGTGGTTGGGTACACAACCGCAGTACATATTTTGAAGAGTTTTGATTCTAAAGTATTTTTTAATTTATATATTGTTTCAAAAATGTTCTTACAGATTTTAACTACTGTGGTTGTAAATTGCAGAATGAGCTGCATGACCGTTTCTATACTGGACTTGGGGCCTGGTGAGGAAGAACGCTGAGGGTAAATATTTCTTAGAGAAGGTTTTGAGAGTAAATTTGTTCTTTAAATATAATGTTTCCTTTAATCATCTCATAGACTCTGCCAACAACATCCATTGCAATTGGATTTGGTGGATCCTTGTGGTAGGTTTCTTGAAGGTAGAAAGATTCTGTGCTACTGTTTTGAAACCAATTTCCTGCTCAACTATTGCAGCAGTGATCCAGATCGCCATTGCACATGTTTCTAAGTTTCTCCTAGTTTTTAACTACATTTTACAGGTTATTTCTGTTTAATATTGTAATAAACAATGGTCCGCAGTACAGGTTTGCCGGTCCAGACCAGAAAACTACAAGTCTGTGGACGGGTGCCCTACTGCCCCCCATGGTCAGACCTGGCAGACAGCACGGCACCCGCCTGCAGACTTTCACGGAAGCACCAGCCAAATTGGGGATCAACATTTTACTGTGCCTGACTTACCGGACCGCCGGGGTTGTAATGCCCCAGTGTTTCCGGCAAGTCAGGCAGAGGTAAATCTTTATGGGTCCGGCAGCTACCTGCCCTTTTTACTGGCACTGTTAACACCGGACCCGTAATGAGGGCCTGTGTCCTTTTACCTAGCATCTGCTGTCAGTTTTTGTTGATGATTGACAATTGCGTAACGTGTTTTGTCAGATTTCTTTATCAGATAAGTGGGGACTCTACAATGGAATATTTTTTGTAAAAGTTTTTGGGAAGACTATATTTTTACCCCATTGATATTGGAAGAAATGCTTTCCTTTGCTTTGGTGTATGCGTTGGGTGTTGACCTGATGGAAATGCTTCGGGGGCCAATTGTTTGGATTGCTTTTTGATGTACTTAGAGAAGTAAATATTTATTTCGAGGTTGGTGTGTTTGTAATTTGAAAGGTGAAATTGCTTGCACATTTTCAAAAGCCTTCTCTAGAGAAGGAGCAGTATATCATCCTGAATTCTTTGCACGTCCAGGTGTCAGGGATGGCACTCTATTAAGAGTAGCACAAGACACCCAGAAAGGGTTTGGGTGGTTGTGCCAAAATAAAGTGGACAGATAAGTACACACACAGCAGAGAGGAAAGAGAACAAAGAGTAGGCCAGAGTAGCAAGGGAAAAAGGTACAGAATGAATTCCCTCTTGGGGTGTATGCAGATCTAGGAAAAGAGTATTCCACGAACCTTAGGAAATACTCTAGCCTTCCACACAGTTTGCTATAACAGAGGCCCACGCTGTTTGCTCATGGCTTGGAACAGCAGCTATGGGTGTCTGTAATGTAGAAACGAAACAAGGGAAGGGGCAGAGGTTGACTGATGGGAGCCAACAGACAAGCTCTGTACAAAAGGGTCTACAAACAGTACAAGAGAAGATACTACAGACAAATCCAGGAAAGGGGGTGATAGCAAACTAGCAGAAGGAAATGAAGGGAAAGTCGTGTAACAGGATAGGATAGCAGAGGACAGTAAGGAACAAGGTTGAGAGCTCAGAGGAGCAGGAAAGCAATGAGCAAGCCCACAGGAGCAGGGCTGTAAGTTAGAGAGCCCAGATGAAAAGGGCTTAGGGCAGCAGAGTAAAGCAGGCTGCACGGTAAGGAACCCAGAAGGGCCGGGCGGCAAGGAGTGGGCCCTGAGGGGCAGGGCCGCTGACCGTAGAAGGTAGCAGAGGACTGTAGCGGGCTGCTAGGCCGAGAACCCAGCGGAAAAAGATAGGTAGTAGGCAGCGGAGCATGATAAGCTGCAAAGTAGGAAGGCCAGAGGACAAGGGCCGTAGGCAACCGGAGTGAGGTAGGCTGCAGAGCAGGGAGCCCAAAGGACAAAGGCTGAAGGCAGCCGGAGTGAGGCAGGCTGCAGAGCAGGGAGCCCAGAGGACAAGGGCTGAAGGCAGCCGGAGTGAGGCAGGCTGCAGAGCAGGGAGCCCAGAGGACAAGGGCTGAGGCTGGAAAGCAGCAGAGCGTGATCAGCTGAAATGTAGAGAGCCTGCAGGGCAAGGGCGGAGGCTGGAAGGCAGCAGAGCGTGATCGGCTGCAATGAGGGGAGCCCGGCAGGGCAAGGGCGGAAGCTGGAAGGCAGCAGAGCGTGATCAGCTGCAATGTGGAGAGCCCAAAGGAGCAGGGCTGTGAGGCAGGGAGCCTGGAAGGCAATGGCAGGAGGCAGCGAAGCGTAACAGGCTGCAAGGCAGGAAGCCCAGAGGAGCTGGACTGAGGTAGGGAGCCCAGAAGGCTAGGGCTGTAGGCAGCAGGGTGTAGCAAGCTGCAAGGCAGGAAGACCAGAGGAGCTGGACTGAGGCAGGGAGCCCAGAAGGCTAGGGCTGTAGGCAGCAGGGTGTAGCAAGCTGCAAGGCAGGATACAAGCAGGAGAGATGGTAAACAGCATACAAAGATCCGTAGAAAGACGCGAAAGGTGGAGGAAGGTGTCACAACTCGCCTGCTGTGGAGACTATACCCAAGATGGAGACTGAAAAGGAGGTAGAAGAAGGACTCCTTCCCTGGACTCGCTGTGCGCATTCTAGTCTTTTGACTTTATATTCCCGGAAGTTGCTAACGCACTCGCGTTGCAACTTCCAGTACTTTGGAAAGTGTTTCCCAGCGCTCACGTGTTATTTTCATTTTTCCTCCTGGCCGCTTTCCGAACGGCTTCCCCTTTCCGTTTCTGCCGTTCTCGGACGGCTGTTCCTCTGTATGCTGTCTACTGCTTACCTTATTGGAAACTCCCTCTTTCCTTGCTCGCAGTTCTTGCGAGGTACCTGCTACTCTTCTGCAACCTAGCCCCTCCGGACTTCTTGCATCCTGCAGCTGCTCTCTTGAGTGTTTATTTGGAGCTATTGTGTACTTTGCCTACTCCTTCAGTTTCTCAGTTCATTCTGGGATCAGTAGTCCCAGCAAGATATCACAATCTACCAGGGTTTTTTCGGCAAGGCTTTTTCCCTGGTCTGGGGTGGGCTCCATGGGGTCCCCACTGCCAGGCAAATTGCATCTCAGGCAAAGTGGCCTCTAGTGGAGCCCATACCCATTGCACCAAACCAGGGGTAAGGACGCACAAGAAGCCCAGCGACTTTTGGAGACAGAGAAGAAAGGAGATACCAACGGATGAATTCTGGGACTCTGATTCAGACGGTACCTCAGCCATAAAGACTTCAGGTGAGGAGGGGGTTGGTGGAGATAACAAGGATCAGACTGAATTTGAGAGATTGCAACGCCTAGAGATAATGGCCTCCCTAGAACAATACCAAGAAATGGTAAATACCATCCAGGCCCTGACGGCTGAAGTACAGTCCCTAAGAGCTGACAATACAACATTACAGCAACAGGTTCAACAGTTGGGACAACAGGCACCTCAACGGGATGATAACAGAGGAGAACTACCTCCTCTTCCCTTGTCGTGTGGGAAATATGATGGGGACCCAAAGAAATTAAAAGAATTCTTGGATGCCTGCACAATCCAATTCACCTTTCGCCCCAGAACCTACGAGTTAGACAGAACTAAGGTTGGGTTCTTAATATCCAATCTAACAGGCAACGCTCTGGCATGGGCTAAGCCTTTTGTTACTACTACAGATCCGGTTCTCATTGATTACGGCCTATTCACACAACGACTAAAAGAAAGGTTCGAGAGACCGGAGGTCTTGTATTCCGCCTTTGAAAACCTAATCGACATACGACAAGGGTCATCGGATGTCCAAACGTACCTTGTGAGATTTCAAAGGATAGCTGCAGAAGCAGGATGGCCCGAAACTGCCCAACAGACTATATTCCGAAGAGGACTCCACGAAGACATTAAGGACGAACTGGCGAGAGTTGCCAGACCTAATTCTTTCCAAGACCTGGTCTCTTTAGTCTTACAAGTAGAGTTCCGTATGGCAGAAAGGAAGGCAGAAAGAAGAAGACCACACAATTTTTTATCAGGACCAAACCCCACTTCGATACCTGAAAAGAGATCCACGGAAGAACCTATGCAAATTGGAACCACACAAGGACCTCTATCTACTGGCGAACGCAAGAGAAGAAGGGACCTCGGCTTGTGTATGTATTGTGGGTCAAACAGCCATCTATTAAGAGATTGCCCTGAAGTACCCCCCAGAAGACAGGGAAACGAAGGACCCCAACCTTAAACAGGGAAAGGGAAGGGGTGAACACCATAAATCCCTGTTATTTAGCACAGCCTTCGGCTTTGGACTGTTGCAGTCTTATGGTGATCAAGATACTAATAGAATGGGAACCGACAGGGTCCGTGGAGTGCATAGCCATGTTAGACTATGGGGCGGCTGGCAACTTTGTGGACGACAAGTGGGCCAAGGAACATCTCTTACCCAGACGACCGAAGATTAGATCTATACCGGTGGAGGGAGTCGATGGTACCCCACTAACATCAGGCCCCATTAGTCACGAAACACAGGAGTTGAAGATAAAGATGGCTAATCATCAGGAATACCTCTCATTCGATCTGATCAGGACGGCACATTTTGCGGTAATACTGGGAATTCCCTGGTTGAGAAAGCACAATCCCCACATTAATTGGAGTTTGAACACAGTAGACTTCAAATCACAATACTGCGATCAACATTGCTTAACTACAGAAATCACCCCGGTCATTCAAGCAACACTGCATCCTTCCTTCAGTGTCAACATGATACCAGCTCCATATCAGGAATTCATAGATTTATTCACAGACACACAGCCCCGTCTTCTACCACCACATCGCAGAGAAGATTGCAAGATCGATCTGACACCGGAAGCAGTTGTGCCTTTCGGGAGAATGTTTCCATTGTCACTACCTGAAAAGGAAGCTCTGAAAGAGTACCTTGCCACCAACCTAGAGAACGGCCTTATTTGAGAGTCATCTTCCTCAGCAGGGGCTTCTCTCTTTTTTATTTCCAAAAAAGGAACAACAGAACTACGTCCCTGTATAGATTACAGAGGTCTGAATAGTCTTACGGTGCGAGATAGATACCCTATGCCATTAATGAAGGACATCATTGAAGCCGTCCAGGGTGCCCGGGTCTTCACCAAGCTGGATTTGAGAGGAGCTTATCACCTTTTAAGACTCCGCGAAGGGGATGAGTGGAAGACGGCTTTCCGGACACCTCTAGGACATTACGAATATAGAGTAATGCCTTTTGGACTGGTCAATGCACCGGCACAATTCCAACGATTCATGGACAATGTGTTTTCAGATATGCTCTACTCCTTACTGGTCGTTTACCTAGACGACATTCTTATCTTTTCTGCCACTCTGGCTGAACATCGTGTCTTGGTAACAGAAGTCTTACAACGTTTAAGGAGAAACAGTCTACTAGCTAAACCCGAAAAATGCATATTTGAGGCATACACAGTACCATATTTGGGTTTTATATTATCTGCAGATAACATACAGATGGATCCAGCCAAGACGGATGCCATTACAAATTGGCCTGTACCCTCTAATGTCAAAGGAATCCAACGATTCTTAGGACTAGCGAACTTCTATAGAAAGTTTATCCCCAATTTTTCTGAGATTATTCTTCCTATCACCAATCTTCTGAAAAAGGGGGTGAAATTCCTCTGGGATTCCGAGACTGAACAAGCCTTCCAAACTTTGAAAAAATCCTTTGTAACTGCTCCGATCCTCAGACAACCAGATCAAACACGCCCGTTCATAGTGGAAACTGATGCTTCCCTCGGTGCTATCGGGGCAGCATTACTACAGAAGGAGGAAGACGGCTTAGAACATCCTGTCTCTTATTTTTCACGCACGTTGACCACTAGTGAACGCAACTATTCCGTGTTAGAAAAAGAACTCCTGGCCATCTGACAAGCGTGTGAGGAATGGAGACATCTGCTACAAGGCTCTGTAGTCCCGTTTTTGGTCCGTACGGATCATAAAAACCTTAAAGTCCTTCAAAAGATGGAATGCCGCAACTCACGACATGCTAGGTGGGCGTATTTCTTCTCACAATTTGACTTTATCATCACCTATCTCCCAGGAAAGGACAACACTCTGGCAGATGCCCTTTCTCGGAGTATGGGTGAAGATTCGGGAGATCTATCAGAACAGGAACTCATGTTAGCAGGAAAGACATTCATCGCCACCATAAACACATTTTTGCGACGGGTAAAGGCGGAACAACAGAACAATAGGAGCCCAGTAATGGATATGAAAGGGAAGGGCAACTTTCTCTTTAGAAAGGAAGCTTTGTATATACCAACCCGAGAACTCCAAGTACAAGCAATGTCCTGGTGTCACGATATTCCCTCTGCTGGACACAAGGGCCAAAGAGCCACACTAGAGTTAACATCCCGTCAATTTTGGTGGCCTTCCCTGGCTAAGGATGTGAAGGAGTATGTAAAGGCCTGCCCTGTGTGTGCTCAAAACAAGTACGATTACCACAAACCCCTAGGATTTCTACAGCAAGAAAGACAGCCCGAAGGACCTTGGCAACAGATATCCACGGATTTCATAGTGGAGCTGCCGGAATCCTGTGGACACACCGCCATAATGGTCACAATCGATTCCTTTAGCAAGCTGGCTCACTTTTCTCCTCTTAAAGGACTCCCTACTGCCAGCACGACTGCAGAAGTCTTTCTGAAGGACATAGTCAGGCTTCATGGGATTCCCACCAATATAGTCTCAGATCGAGGCGCTCAATTCACGTCCAAATTCTGGACAGTTCTGTGCAGAACATTAGGAATCAGGAGATTTCTTTCCTCAGGGTTCCACCCGGAAAGCAATGGGCAAACTGAACGTTTGAACGCCACTCTCGAACAGTACATACAGTGTTTTTGTAACCAAGAACAAGACGACTGGTTCCATCTTCTGCCCATGGCCGAGTTCTCTTATAACAACACAAGACATACCTCCCTAGGTATGAGTCCTTTCAAGTGCACCTATGGTTATGACCCAAAGCATATACCTCTCTCTGGCATCCCTCCTACAAACACACCTTCAGTGGATCATCTACTGGATACCATACAGAGGATGCACCGAGTATCAGAATCCAATCTCGCAAAAGCTCGACAAGACTGTAAAAGATGGGCAGATCAAAAGAGAAGCCCAAATCCTCAGTGGGAAGTAGGAAGGCAGGTGTGGTTATCCACCAAGTATTTACCCAGATGGGTCCATCCAGGAAAGTTTGCGCCCAGGTATCTTGGGCCCTTTCGTATCTCAGCCAAGATCAATCCTGTGGCTTATAGACTGGACCTTCCTCCGATTCTCAAAATAATTCATCCTGTCTTTCATACCTCACTCCTTAAACTATATATTGAGGATCCTCATTCCCGAAAGACAAAAAGCTCCCCTCAAAAGACCACAAAGACCACTGAGGAATATGAAGTTTCCGACATCATGGATTCCAGGTACAAAAGAGGTGTACTGCAATACCTGTTTTTTTGGAAGGGATACCCAAAGTCAGAATGCACATGGGAACCTGTTAAGAACATTTCTGCTCCTCGTCTCCTACGGAGATTCCATCGCCTTCATCTCGGAAAACCAGGGGGTGGAGGCCTGAGAAGGGGTCATACTGTCACAACTCGCCTGCTGTGGAGACTATACCTAAGATGGATACTGAAAAGGAGGTAGAAGAAGGACTCCTTCCCTGGACTCGCTGTGCGCATTCTAGTCTTTTGACTTTATATTCCCGGAAGTTGCTAACGCACTCGCGTTGCAACTTCCAGTACTTTGGAAAGTGTTTCCCAGCGCTCACGTGTTATTTTCCTTATTCCTCCTGGCCGCTTTCCGAACGGCTTCCCCTTTCCGTTTCTGCCGTTCTCGGACGGCTGTTCCTCTGTATGCTGTCTACTGCTTACCTTATTGGAAACTCCCTCTTTCCTTGCTCGCAGTTCTTGCGAGGTACCTGCTACTCTTCTGCAACCTAGCCCCTCCGGACTTCTTGCATCCTGCAGCTGCTCTCGTGAGTGTTTATTTGGAGCTATTGTGTACTTTGCCTACTCCTTCAGTTTCTCAGTGCATTCTGGGATCAGTAGTCCCAGCAAGATATCACAATCTACCAGGGTTTTTTCGGCAAGGCTTTTTCCCTGGTCTGGGGTGGGGTCCCTGGGGTCCCCACTGCCAGGCAAATTGCATCTCAGGCAAAGTGGCCTCTAGTGGAGCCCATACCCATCGCACCAAACCAGGGGTAAGGACGCACAAGAAGCCCAGCGACTTTTGGAGACAGAGAAGAAAGGAGATACCAACGGATGCATTCTGGGTCTCTGATTCAGAGGGTACCTCAGCCATAAAGACTTCAGGTGAGGAGGGGGTTGGTGGAGATAACAAGGATCAGACTGAATCTGAGAGAAGGACTCTCAGATGCAAGAGGCTGAGCCACTGCAGGCAGCAGCCTTTATACTGCCTAGCCCAGCACAGAGGCAGGCTAATTGGTTGCACCTGGCTAAGCACACCTGCAGGCAATCGGCCACCTCCCTTTCTGTTCCTGGGCTGGTGGAAGCAGGGCAAGTCCCTAGGGCTTCTGGGGGGTGTAGTTCCTTTGATAACCAATAGGAACAGCCAGGAATCGATGCTTGTAGCCAGGTGCATTGTGGTATACGTAGTTTGTTGGAAAAAATAATAAAGCACCAAAGTCTCACAAATGGGAAATAAAGTTCCCAAAGTAAATATAGATGGATCCAAGAGTCTGTTGTAAATAAATGATAAACAAATAGTCCATATTGAGCGTAAATGGATGCGCCCGTGGCGCAGGCGTGACAGTATGCCCCTCTCCAGGCCCCTCTCCAGGCTCCCCGAAGACCGACCTACAGGAAGAATGTCTGTCACACCGTACAAGAGTCTTAATCCAAAAAGGCACATCATGAAGCACCAGAAACGGGTTGCAAGGTAAGAGTCTTGAATGACAGAGACAGTACCAATGTTCTGAACTTTTGATGTAGAAATCAGAATAAACGAAGGCTTTGGAACACAGACCCCAACTGTGTGTGCATGAAGAGAGGAACTGCGAAAAACTGCTGCAGGCTCCATGATAGATTTTGCTTTGACGGGCAACAGTATGGTGCTGGAAAGTGGAGCCATAGGTACAGCAGAGTTGGTAGCTTTAGGAAGGTTTTCCAAGACATCCGGAGCAGCAATGACAACGTTAGGGTGAGCCGCAGAGAGTTCAGGAGTCACAGCAGTGGTTTTCCCATGATTAGTAGACAGTTCAGAGGTTACAGCAGCAGTGAGATCTTGAATGGCTGTAGAGAGTATCAAGTCTGTAGCAACTGGGTGTGTGGGTGCCATGAGAGAACCAGCAGGCTGGAATGCACCTGAGACTGGTAGAGTAGAGTCTGGCAGTCTTAGTGCTATAGATACACCAGCAGGAACAACTGGAACAGTAGTCTTAACAGGGAAACCCTTCGCTGACTTTGCAACAGTTAGCATGGCGGATGAGGGATCAGGAAGAGAAGGTGCTGCGGGATCAGGTTGTGTAGCAGAGGATTTTGCTGCAGCGAGCACAGCTGCGAAGGAAGTAGAAATCTGGGCATCGGGAGCATCAGAAATAGCGGTAGCTTCAGGAATCACAGTAGCTATAGCAACCTCAAGATTCGCAGCAGGGACTTCAGGTGTCTCAAATGTGGCAGGGAGTTTAGGAGCCATAGCAGCAGGAGGATCATGAATAGCAGTTGGAAGTTTGGGTGCTGTAGCAGCTACAGACAGTTCAGGTGTTGCAACTACTGGTAGATCAGGTACCACAACCACTGGCGATTCAGGGGGTATCGAAGAAACTGAAGATGTTGATTGCTCAAGAGTGTTGTCTGATAGCACAGCCACACTTTGGCAAGCCCCGCTTGCCAACTCAGCATGCTCGGTGTGAACTGTGCCAGTCTCTTCAGCTGCCATTGTCATTTCAGAAGAGGTTGTAAGTGTGAGTACTGGACAATAGGCAAGGGTGAGGGCGGAACCATCCTTTGACTCAGAGGGATCTCCAATTAGAAGACCACGCTTGTTTTGTGGTGTTATGGCTGTGTGAGTGATTTGAACCACCGGAGGAGTTAATTCTTTTCTGTCAGTACAACAACCTAAGTTACTGTGGCTGGAAGATGAAAGAGCTGTGTCAGTCTTTAGAAGGGATACATATGCTACATTTAGGTCTTCCATCTGCTTGGTATAAGTATGTATCCTTTTCTCCGTGGCAATTCCAGGCCTTATCATGTCGATCTCTAAAGATAAGATGTCAGGTGCTGGACATAGTGTCAGATGGTCTGGTAACTTGTGTCCCTTCATAAGATTCTGATAATGCAAATAAACAAAGTCATCATAGAGGTCTTTGGTCTTTCTTTTAAGGCGTAGGAGTTGTTCTTGTAGCAGGTATCATTTGTTTGATCTAAAGCTTCAGAAGCTGGTGTGGTAGAAAATTCGGTTGCAGCAATGGGAAGACTGACCTTAGGGTTAATGTGGTTAGTAGATACTGTGAAAGCATTTAGACAACCGATGGTTAGTATAGGTCTTTTGTACCCAGGACCAGATGCACAAACCTCAGGATAATGACTGCCTTGTCCTGTCAAATAAGGTTTACCAGCATTCTGGGGGGCTTGCCAAGCTGATCTTGCGCATATCACTCTGGCAACAGCGTATTCTGGTTTAGAGTCTCCCACAATGAGTGATATATCCTTAGCTGTTGCGGTGTTAGAAGGCTTGTCAGAAGACGCAGGAAAGTTTTTCACTGTTTGGTCTAACAAGATCTGTAAGAATTCATTTTCTTGCTGTAGCTCTGCAACAGATAAGGACTGCGGATCATAGTCGCAAATGTCATAATAATTGTACATGGAAGAAGGGTCAGCTAGCCAGTGAGTATAGTACCGTGCTTGTAAATCTTTGTTTAATAAGGCGAGACTGTCCTTTAGACTAAGGTTCTTGTTTGCTGTCTTTAGGGAAACCATAGGTTTATGCAAAGGTTTCTTAACTCGAAAGGAACGCATCTTTGGTCTGTGTGTGCCTTTCCGTCCTATGGAACAAGAAATTTTTTGCTCTTAAATTCTGTCAGGGATGGCACTCTATTAAGAGTAGCACAAGACACCCAGAAAGGGTTTGGGTGATTGTGCCAAAATAAAGTGGACAGATAAGTACACACACAGCAGAGAGGACAGAGAACAAAGAGTAGGCCAGAGTAGCAAGGGAAAAAGGTACAGAATGAATTCCCTCTTGGGGTGTATGCAGATCTAGGAAAAGAGTATTCCACGAACCTTAGGAAATACTCTAGCCTTCTACACAGTTTGCTATAACAGAGGCCCACGCTGTTTGCTCATGGCTTGGAACAGCAGCTATGGGTGTCTGAAATGTAGAAACGAAACAAGGGAAGGGGCAGAGGTTGACTGATGGGAACCAACAGACAAGCTCTGTACAAAAGGGTCTACAAACAGTACAAGAGAAGATACTACAGACGAATCCAGGAAAGGAGGTGATAGCAAACTAGCAGAAGAAAATGAAGGGACAGTCGTGTAACAGGATAGGATAGCAGAGGACAGTAAGGAACAAGGTTGAGAGCACAGAGGAGCAGGAAAGCAATGAGCAAGCCCACAGGAGCAGGGCTGTAAGTTAGAGAGCCCAGATGAAAAGGGCTTAGGGCAGCAGAGTAAAGCAGGCTGCACGGTAAGGAACCCAGAAGGGCCGGGCGGCAAGGAGTGGGCCCTGAAGGGCAGGGCCGCTGACCGTAGAAGGTAGCAGAGGACTGTAGCGGGCTGCTAGGCCGAGAACCCAGCGGAAAAAGATAGGTAGTAGGCAGCGGAGCGTGATAAGCTGTAAAGTAGGAAGGCCAGAGGACAAGGGCCGTAGGCAACCGGAGTGAGGTAGGCTGCAGAGCAGGGAGCCCAAAGGACAAAGGCTGAAGGCAGCTGGAGTGAGGCAGGCTGCAGAGCAGAGAGCCCAGAGGACAAGGGCTGAGGCTGGAAAGCAGCAGAGCGTGATCAGCTGAAATGTAGAGAGCCCGCAGGGCAAGGGCGGAGGCTGGAAGGCAGCAGAGCGTGATCGGCTGCAATGTGGAGAGCCCGGCAGGGCAAGGGCGGAAGCTGGAAGGCAGCAGAGCGTGATCAGCTGCAATGTGGAGAGCCCAAAGGAGCAGGGCTGTGAGGCAGGGAGCCTGGAAGGCAATAGCAGGAGGCAGCGAAGCGTAACAGGCTGCAAGGCAGGAAGCCCAGAGGAACTGGACTGAGGTAGGGAGCCCAGAAGGCTAGGGCTGTAGGCAGCAGGGTGTAGCAAGCTGCAAGGCAGGAAGCCCAGAGGAGCTGGACTGAGGCAGGGAGCCCAGAAGGCTAGGGCTGTAGGCAGCAGGGTGTAGCAAGCTGCAAGGCAGGATACAAGCAGGAGAGATGGTAAACAGCATACAAAGATCCGTAGAAAGACGCGAAAGGTGGAGGAAGGACTCTCAGATGCAAGAGGCTGAGCCACTGCAGACAGCAGCCTTTATACTGCCTAGCCCAGCACAGAGGCAGGCTAATTGGTTGCACCTGGCTAAGCACACCTGCAGGCAATCGGCCACCTCCCTTTCTGTTCCTGGGCTGGTGGAAGCAGGGCAAGTCCCTAGGGCTTCTGGGGGGTGTAGTTCCTTTGATAACCAATAGGAACAGCCAGGAATCGATGCTTGTAGTCAGGTGCATTGTGGTATACGTAGTTTGTAATAATAAAGCAGCAAAGTCTCGCAAATGGGAAATAAAGTTCCCAAAGTAAATATAGATGGATCCAAGAGTCTGTTGTAAATAAATGATAAACAAATAGTCCATATTGAGCGTAAATGGATGCGCCCGTGGCGCAGGCGTGACACCACGTTGATGTTTCCTTCCTTTTCTTCTGAGTTTTGATTTTGTTTTTTTCTGAATTGCGCTTTGGTTAGCATGTTTTCTGTTGGGAAAAAAAGAATACAAGTTTGGCCTTAGTAAAGTGTATTTAAATGTTATGGTTGGAATGTAATAAAAAGTACTATTTTCCATATTGCAGCATACAAATGAAAAGGAACAAGAGGTACTGAAGGTTGTTTTTAATGTATACACACAAATTCTCCCAAAATATCACAAATAAAAGCACAAAGGATGTGTTTTATTTGCGTTAGTTTAGAACATGTGCAGGTTAATTTATTAAGAACGGTGGCCTTCATATTTGGGTGGCAATATAAAAGAAGTGATAGGAATTTCACTAGTTTACGTGATATGGTGAACTATCGGCCATCAGGATATTTTCCATTTACGGGATATTGAAAGACAACGATATTGAAGCTTTTGTTGTCTATCATGTCAGTCAGGAACTTCATTTCGAGATGCAGCCTATTTTTGAATTTGTTTTGCCTGGCCTCCCTGCTCCACTTCCCTACCGTATGTGCTGCCTGTTATCGACCACCATTGCAGGTGGTTTTGAGTGGAACCATGGCTTTGGCGATGGAGGAAATAATTTTGGTAAAGCATTGGTCATTTGGTTACAGGTAATTTCCTACACTGCCCAATTCCAGGTTTGGGGGACAAATGAAGGAAATAGTTCAAGCAATGACTATACATTTTTCTTCCACTTAACCTACAAACAATAGATGATTTACCATGAGTTGAATTACTGCCAGACAAGAGACCTGCCAATAACCAATGAGGCCCTGTGTACTCTAGGAATGGGGGTGAACTCTGCAATTGTTGCCTCTCATAATCAGGTGGTTGTACAGTGATTGTGAGTGGCAGAACAGGTAATTGAGTTTGGCAGTATTTCTTCAGGAACGACTGCCACATTTCTGAAAAGCCCTCAATTTTCCTCTACCCTCACCTCTTATCACTCTAAAAAGGAAAAGAAATACCTGGTAGAGAAAAAGATGTACTTCCTACTGTGATGTCAGAGTTGTGTACTATGACTTTCTTAATCTGATTCTATGATGTCACAGCAGAAAGATATAGCATTTGGAAATGGAAATAGTTCCTAATGGCTTTCTATGAATGCTGTACTAAGCCAGCGGTATTATTTCTGTTTAAGGGATATGGACGACATTGGGATGGGGGATTATGAACCTCTGTAGTTCCACTTATAAAAGTCTGAAAGGGTCAGAATGAATGTTGTTATCTTTTATATATGCATTTACACCTTTTCTGAAGAGGTGACAGGGATTTCTTGGTTTTATGCTTTTATTTAACTGTATTCCATTTGTAAATATGTAATGTGTTTTGCAATCGATTGAAATGCTGCTCAGTTTGCACACCTATCGAAATTGGATGAGAAAGGGCATATCAATGCATACAATATGATGTTCATAATGAAATGAACTTTGAGAATTGGTTGCATCTATTTTGGTTCGTATGTGCTACTGCAGATCATTTGTGTACCAAAAGGTTTGAAGAATTTAGCACATAACATGTATATAAAATATTTAAATTGTGTAGGCTGACATAGGAGATATCATGATTTTGGACAAACTTTAATAGCTTGATAGTTTTCATTGTTATGCAGTAGGATAGTTCTATTATTGTCACTTGGGTGATGGCTGTGTAACACAAAGTGGGGATTCCTAGTGCAGGGTATAGTGGCTCAAGTATCAAACTGATGTACTTACTTCCTGCAGAAAGTAGTGTTCCGTTATTAAAGTAGCATCTCTGGATGATTCAGGCTTCTCTGAAAAGTAGGTAGCAGATACATTATTGGTGTTTCAGGATTTATGACACGTATAATAAATGTGTATATTCAGATATCCTTCTCGACCCCAATTGTGAAAATAAAAGGGATTTTGCATATATTTAAACATACATCCCGAATTCACAAATGGGATGCACTTTGAAATGTGCAGGAATTAGATACATTCCCGTGCCCTATTTTGTAACAGGCACAGGGGATGTCCAAACAATGACAGGGTCATGCCTGACTCTGTCATGAATTGTTCTTTAAAAAGTATCAGCAGTTTTAAAACGTTTCTGTTACACGTTCCCCAAACAGGGATAGAAATGTTTGTTTCCTGTTTCTAATTAAGCAATATGCCCCGAGTGGTGGGAGCATTACCGAGTCAGATAATGCCCTGCGGCCCATAGTTATAGGCCGGAGCGAAGCCCGCAAGATCTGCGTGACCAGCGCACTAAAAGCGTTTTTTTCTGTCCCAAAACGCTGCGGGACGATGGTAGCCGCAAGCCGTGTGGAGGCATGGAGCGGGGATGGCCGCGCTTCGAGCCTCCACACGGCTGGAAGCTCCCACGCCGCCCGCTGTGAACAAAGGAGGCAGAAGTGGGGTGGGGAGGGCAGGGAGGTGGGAGGAAAGGGGAAGAAAAAAAACCCTTACCTGAGTCCTCGGCGGGGGAAGAAGGCAGATTCTCAGCCGTGGGAAGGCTCGGAGCGCGGATGGCACCGCTTCGAACCTCCTCTGTGGACAAGGCGGCTGGAATGCCGGCCGAGAAACGATGGATTCTCGGCCGGGTAATTACCCGGCGAGAGCCAATCAGAATGCGTGTTGCATATTGCTTGAATCTCGCCAGGTACTAACTTAGAATAATGGGAACTTGAGTGTTTTCCCTGTGATATGTGCTCCCAGCAGCTATGTTGGTGCTTCAAGCCTGTTATGCAGTATTGGCAGGAACGTGCAAGGGGGCTGCATCCTTTGTGCTGCCTCACAGCACTACAAAATGTGCAAGTCACCTTTGCGAACGATTTGATCTGCACAGTTCTTAAAGCACTGGAAGTAAAAAAGTATATCCTCTGGACTTTTCTTTACTTGTGCCACTCTGTATTCTGCTCCATCGGGAGTAGTTTGGCATTCTCATTGATATTTTGGCTTTATTTTTGGGTGGCAAGAGATGAGGAGATGCGCGTCTCTATGTACAAATTGTAGTTTTCACCGTTTGCACATATTTGAATTGATAGTGTGTACTTTAAATAATTTCATTATATGGAAATATTGAAAAAATGTCAGTTGTCACAGGCAGTAGTAAACTTCACATGACATTCCAAAAATAATAATGTAATATTAAATGGCATGCAAGTATGCACATCATTAAAAATATTTTGGTACATGTGAGAGTGTCTTCGAACGGTTCAATGTGATTCCATCGAAAAATGTTAATTGTGAATTCATTGATTTTTTTTTATAGGAACTTTTACTGTTAATGTATGCAACGGGAGATGCCCAGAGTATTCCCCCCAACCCAAAGTCTCCATACCTTTATTATTACCATATCTCATCCCTGCACACACTTGGAGCAAAATGCGATGAAAAAAATTCAATTAATTCTCCCACGATGGAAAATCCAGCGATGGAATCACCCTATTCCCTTAGAACTGGAGGAACGAGATAGGCATGTCATTTCAACAGCTTTATATTTATTTACAGTGTACAGTATGAAATGTACGATACAGAAAGGGTGGAATGGTACAAGTTATATCTGTGGTAGCACATTTCATCACCTGCCCTGCGAACTGTAAACTTCTAGTCAAATTATATCCAAATAATGACAGTAGAAGACAATTTAAATGCACTAGCTCTTCTCATTTTTTTTCTCTGATCCGATTACTTTTTTTTTTTTTTTAATGGTATGTTTGGTAAACCAAACTTTTCATTATATTGGTCTTTTAAAGAATCGTTCAGAAAATTGCCATGGGTTGATGTCCTTTTTTTTAGTTTTTTGTATTCTTTTCGATCTCGATCCAAAATTTGATGGCTGTTAGAACTAGATGTTTGTCATTGCCTTTTAGTAGTTGGTTCCAGCGTTCTTTTGTGGTCATTTGTTTTTTAAGATATTCTGAAGAATTCTTTGAATAGATTTCTTTCTTCTTGTAGTGCTGGGCAAATCATAATGATATGGAACAATGTCTCTTTGGTTCCCTCATTCTGGCAGAAATGGCAAGCTGCAGATTTAATTTCTGTCTGATGAGTGATACTCAGATAGTCTTGAGTTGGTAGGATGTTCAATCGGAACCTTAAGAACAGATCTCGGGTATGTCGATCTGGAAAGCAGGTCAAGTATGGAGGAAGTTCATGTAGCGCTCTTATGTCTATTTCGCATACTTGGTGGCGTTTATAGTTAGTCTGGTCTTCAAGGGTTTTTATCCAGTCGTTCCTTTGTAGTGTTCGTTTTGCATGTTGTGGCCTGTTTATTAGCGTTTCTTCGGTAATGCCTTCGGCGTCCATTTTAGACTTGATCGCATTGGTCCATTGTTGGAGAACCGTTGTTTTTTTCCTTTTCAATATTTCTATGGATGGGATCTTTTCGTGGCTTATTATTTTTCTGTAAAGATCCATCTGTTTCCATAATATTATGGATTGTAATGATTGCAACGCCAATTCGAATCAGATCCTTGTCATGGGGAAACATTTCGGTAATGCCAGTGTTTTTCTCCAGAATATTGCTTCGTAGAAGTGCCATTTCAGTCCTTGGTTGTTTGCTAGGGATTCGCCAGCGTAAGTCAATATGGGAACAACTTTTTGTTTATAGAAAGTGATTGTTGATTTGAAGGAATATGTCCCGAATTTGCAGTGATAGAACTGACCCAGTCTGGCTAGGGATCTAGCTTTGTCTTCGATGTGCATTTTCCATTGTTGTTCCGTGGATGACGTATTTATCATTACCCCTAGATATTTGATGACATTTGTTGTTTCAATTTCTTTGCCTTCGAGGTAGAACTTTGGGTTTTTTCGGTTCTTCTTTGTTTTTTGGGTTGTTAGGTTCATTACTTTGGTTTTGTTTATGTTGATCTGAAGTTCATTAGCTTTCATGTAAGTTACTACTTTGTCCAGAGTTTTTTTATAGACCTAATGGGGTTTTGCCCATGACTGTGATGTCATCAGCGTACATTAATGATAGAACTGATTCATTGTTAAGTTTCGGTGGATTTGCAAGTGGATCTTTCATTGAGTTGACAAAGTCATAAGTGTATAAATTATAGAGGCAGGCAGCCTAGGGACATCCTTGCTTAAGACCGTTGAGAGTATTGATCGGTTGTGTAACTTTACCATGTTTTGTTAGCCTGACTCGGACTGAGGTGTTGGTGTATAGTTGCTTGATCGGATGAAGAATTGCTGCTGGACAGCCCCATGTTGTTAATTTAGTCCATAGTTTTGTTCTATTTACTGAGTCGAATGCCATTTTTAGGTCAATAAAAACTGCATGTACCTGTTGATTTCTTAGTGCAGCTTCGCATTTGAGAAGGCTCAGTATTATCAAGTTGACGTTGGTTCCAAATTTGCCTACAAATCCTGTTTGCCTTTTTTCTAGTTTCCCGTTATTTGCTGCCCAATCGGTGCGTTTTTTCAATAGAAAGTTCGCAAAATGTTTTCCTAAAGGGTCGAGTAAGGCTATGGGTCTGTAACTATGTGGGTTCTTTCTGTCGCCAGTTTTGAAGATTGGGATCAAGATGGCTAACATCCAGCTACTTGGGATTTTGTTTTTGAGTTTTTTCTATAATAAGGAGCAATTTGAAGTGAAAGATGGTGTTAAATGAAAAACAACACAGATTATAATTTGGTGAGATTTACTTTGCTTAAAGTAAAAGCTGCTAATGTACATTTTTACAGGTGACTACTGTATTCTTTCAATATGCTTGATTATATGTTTGTAATGGTTCATTGTTGCACATACTTTCAGGATGTATTCTTGGGTGTTGATGATTGCATTTGGTGGAAATCTAAAGCTATACAAGTTTGAATTGAGAGTGTGTGACAGAGAAGACAAATTCACAGCTGCATAAGTACACTATCAGAGGTCACAGATACCCACTACACGCATACTATCTTGAATACTGGAAATAATTAGTGGGTGCTAACCATACTTTGTCATCATTGTTCCTCAACTGCCTCTTCATAACAATACTGCTCTCTATATGTTCACTATGGCCTCCACTACCATCTGATTATAGCATTATTTTAACTGGGCCCTCTGTGATTTGATAACTTGCATTTTGGTGGCTGAGATCCCTGATTTAAACTACACACTGTGTTTTGGTTGCCCATGTGCCATGTTTAATTGACGACTTGTATTATTGGTTAACTAGGCTCTCCCGACCTGGGCTCTCCAGACTTGGTTGCTTGTAGTCCTGCATCACCTCCATTCAAAAATCCATTGACCTGCTTTTCCTACTCTACTCCACTCAGTGCCCTGACAAGCTGCAACCTTTCTAATGTCCCCTAGCCCCTCAACCTCAAATACTATCTCTTTTCCCTCACCAGCTCTCACTATTCTTACATTGTCAGGATGAAATGCTCAATATATCAGTAATAACCTGTCCTCCCTCACTGAGCACTTTGGTAAACAACAGGGAATATGAAAATATGGGTGAATACCAGCAGTGTTCTAAACGTGTGTGCAAATACAAGCTGCGGAATTCCCTATGAGACAGCACATAGAAAGCAGAGCAACCCTGTGTAATGAAGGGGTTTCAACATAGGCCCAACAAAGCCCAGTAACCATGATTTAGTTAGACTATAACACACACCTTGTAGATAGACATAACCAGGTACTCTTAAACTAACCCTGCAGCTTTTAACATTAGTAGAGACACATAGTAGAAAAGTTTGTAGCGTTGATCAGATTATTGCCATTATTTTATATTAAGTATATTCAATACATGTAGGCCACAAGATTCAGTTAGCTTCCCTAGAAGCACAAACACTCTGCCATACCCCTCAGCACAGAACACACTCACAGAAAGACACACACACACACTCCAAGTTGCAACAATTCACACAGTCAAAGGTTGAATGCTGCGCAATGATTAGTCGATGAAAGGGGCAAAATCTTTCCCACGGTTTAGCTCAGGATAGTGAAGTGCTGGGAAGGAGAGAGGGTCTTCCCACCACCCTAGGCGATTCTGAATGATGAACAAACAATAAACCGCACTTTGAGAGAGCAGGGGAGAGGGGGCGTGCATGCAGGAGATTGCACAATTATGTAGTTCATGCACGAGGAGCTATATAGTAGAGGCAAGTGTAAACACCATCCTAGTTATTGGCAGCCGTTTTGGAACATATGCCCAAGCCCTGCGAAAGCACCAAATGTGTTAGTATGGAACTTGCATTATTAGCACAGACAAAATCCACACCATGAGGGAGCTTCAGGGAATTACAAGCCTTTCATTGTTTCAGAGGCTGCAGACCTTTGTGCCCCAGGAAAAATATGGTCTGCAAGACCGTGAGAAGAGGGCAGAGCACCTCTTGGCAGTTACCATCCCACAATACAGATAGCATGACCCCTCAGCCCCAACACCCCCTCTGCATTAGAACTACAGCCTCCCATGCTTTTATCCCAAGACCTGCACATACCATGGTGCTAGCTAGGGCCAGACCATTGACAAGAAAGCTGTAAGACTCCTGATTGATCAAACAGATCAGAATGCAAGGCTATCTTACTTTCACATTTGGGTCATGTGATTTGTGCCGGGATGGATGAAATTATAGCCCAAAACAAGGGTGGAAGACCTTGGGAGGTGGCTGGCGCATCTGGGAATGAATGAAGTATGCGAGTTCGGATGACCTCGGCTCCACCCCTGGGCCCATGTCTGTGTCTGCCAGGTGCATCGTTGGTGATAGAGTAGCATTGTTTTTGACATAACTAATTGCTTATCAGGCCTTGTTTTTCTGCAGATGACAAGTCCAGCAGCACCCACGTGGACAGATATAGACAAGAAGGCTGGGACTAATGGTCTAGCATCCCCTATGGAGTGAGCCGCCTATGTATAGGGTCCTACCAACCAACCATGAGGGTTTTCTCTGTATTTAATGACATCACCAATGACGACTTGTACCTTCATGAGGTTCTGCTCATTCAGATTTTGACAGAATATTCAGCAGCAGCAGATTTCATTGCTGATGCACCTCTTTTGTGCATGAATACGACTTGTTATCCTTGGAAGGGGTGTCTTGGGCTTTTGTCGCTAGCGGGTTGTATTTTTTCTGGTGGGAGTGTGAAAGGGCATGTCTTCATTTGGTGACCCTGATGTGATCTCAGCACCCCCCCCGCACCGACAGAGGCTTCCAGACCACTTCTCCAAAGGGGCCGTGCCCACCAGCAGCGACCAGTCCCAAATGTGTCCGTACCAGAGGTTTTACAGAATTCCTGTCTGCTCTTTGAAGCGGGGCATGTCTCCAGGAGAATGCCGGCCATTGTTGGGACCCTGTGATGGAGGAGATTGGGTGAACACGCATACATGAGTATACCCTTGCAAGTGATAACAAGTAGGGGAATGGTGTGTGTATATGTGTTGAGAATGTGGATTGTGTGTATGACGGAAGGGTGTGTTTTAGAATAAGGTAAAGGAGAAATTTTTCACTTTTTTAATTACACATTTTATAAGAGAAACAATAAGGAGGGAAAATAAAGGAGTGTAGGGTGTCTTCCAGAGTAAGGGGAGATGATTGGACCATTTCTTTTGTGACACAGAGGGAAACACGTAGGAGCTCTGCATAAATAATGAGCTTGGATATAGTAGTATTTGTTGTTTTAGCTTGTTGCTTAGTGTATTGTGTTTGGTAGACGGCCAAAGTAGGTTGTTGTTGGTATGACATTTTAAGTATAGTGGATGAGTGTACCATGGTATTCAGTTTGTGTGTGAGGGAAGGGGAGGGAACTTTGACTGGGGGCGATGGGGAGGAGGGTATAGAAGAGTGGTTTGACTTTGACAAGTGCAGTGCGTGAGATTAAGCACCTGAAATGTTAGCACTTTATTTGTTAAAATGGGATGAAGGACTGCCTTAGAATACATGTATTGTGTGATGCCATTGTACGGGCCAAGATGGGTGCAGGAAGTGGCTTGAGTAGAGCTAGCCCGACTGAGAACAACACAGAGTGAGGGAAGGGTGAACGGGAGTAGACTAGAGGAAGGGAGGCGGGAGACATCTTATTTAGATTGGATAGAACAGCCATAAAGGATGTGCACATCGAGACAGCAGAGGGTGAGTGCATGCGAGCAGGGAGGACAGGATATGGGACAGTGAGGTCTGATAGAGAAACAGACACAGAGTTGAGGGAATATGAATGGGACACAGTAGATGAGGCTTAGAATGATGAAGATGAGGGACAACGGGCACCAAAGATAACACCACGACTGGAGAGCTTATGGGTACCGCAGTTGAGGAATAAATGTGGTTGAGTGGCCGTTGCAAGGAAAAAAGTAAGTGTTGAACAAAAGGAAGGGAAGAGCACAGGCACGCAGATGCCACTATTACACAAAGGTCCGGGGAGAGCACATTATGTCCTCTTGGCACAAATGGATAAACATAACTTGATAAATGCAATTCCGTCCCTTACTGCTGGAGCTGGGAAGTGGATTTATGCATTTGAAAAAGAGACAGCAAGCTTTCCTCCGGGTGTTGGGCATATGAAAAGTTTGCTAGTGGCAATTGTTGGTGATCAGGCTGGGGACATATGGGTCAAGGTGGGCTATCCGGGAGTGAAATTAGATGATGATGCACAAAACGGGCCCCTTTCAAATAACTCAGGGCACAAGTATGGGATGCGCTACGGGGAACATATTTCGACAACCCAGACTTACAGTCTATAGTGCAATATACTAAGGGAGAGGATGAGGACCCCGTGCAGTACACTGTCAAACTTCAAGGGCTTCCGGGAGGGCTGGGGCTGGGTCAGGGCTGGGTCAGGGCCTGCCTTCTCACCCTATAGATGCCGACGTTGATATAGGGGGAGAAGGTGGTGCATGCTCCCCTGTTGTATTCTGAAAGAACCCTGATATAACTGTTGGCCTGCGACCTGCTTAGAAAATTGAACATGACTATCTCCTTTCGAGAAAGCGGGATTGTATGTGTCACACCAGGAATGTGCAGGATGAGAGAAATGGCTATCATATTTGTAATAGGGGGATAAGTAGCGGTTTGTCGAATTCCTGTGGACCCAGACATGTTTATGTATGAAATGACAGTACTTCTTGAGGCAGTGCCCTAAATTGGCAAAGGTTGCTGGCGAGTGCCTGCTGATTTCATTTTTTGCACTATTGTGAGCCCCAAGTTAGTTGCTGGAACATTGTTGTCCCTAGATTTGCATAGTTTGGTGGTTTCGGCAAAGCAAATTGTTGTCATTGGGAATTGTGCACCACTGATGGGTGCGAGTGGTGCACAGTGCTCTTTATTGATCCTACAGTACATCTTAGACAAACCAGACGATGGTGAAATTGTATTGGCTATTTGGATTCCCTGTGAAATTATGGTACAATACAGGAAAGTTCAATGTCCTCTCATGGTCCTTGCAGCCCCACCCCATTTCATTGACAGTGACTTAGAACAGGTACCTGAAAGACTTTGGACCACAAACGCCTATAATGTAGAGCTGTTGCAATGGGTTACCCGTGCGAATAACACTGAAGCCGCCAGGTGCCGTGCTGCCCCTAGTAAGACAGTACCCTCTATCGAGGAAGGGATTAGGGACACCATCACTGCCCTATTAAACCAGGGAATAATAGTGCCATCAACCTTCCCATGCAACTCAGCTAGCTATCCTATAAAAAAGGGAAAGGGGGGCAATTGTTGGATGATCCAGCACTTACACCCCCTAAGTTACATTGTACAGGCCAGATTTCCTGTGGTTCCAAACCCTCAACAATACTTTGTAACATTCTCAAGGCGGTGATCCACTTCCCTGTGGTTGATCTTAAGAATGCTTTCTTTTCCATTCCTCTGCACCCTGACTTACAATAACACACCGCCTTTACACATGGGGGGATGGGATTTGAACACACTAGACTGCCTTAAGGGTACTGTGAGTCCACAAATGTTTTTAACAGAATGCTTCAAGCTGATTTAGGAAATATCCAGGTGCCCAGCACGACCATCCAGTACGTGGATGATCTGCTCATTTGCTGTGACAATGAACATCAGTGTAGGACAGATTTGATACATGCTCTTACCGCTATTGGCCCAAAAGCGATATAAAGTTGAAAAAGCTGTTTTGCCTGCAGGAAGTATATTGTATTTGGGGCAACTGATATCTGTGAACAGATAAAGGATATTACCTGATCGCGCTGCATCTGTGTGTGGCACTCCATGTACCACCACAGTGAAGGAAATGCAAACGTTCCTAGCCTTCTCTAACAATTGTTACTTGATACTGGACTATGCAGCCTACACCAGGTCCCTTCTGCAGTGCCTCAAGGACAGAAGACATGCTCACCACTTTTGATGCCCTCAAAGAAGTAATGTCTACCATCCCAGTGCAAGCTACCCCAGAATATACACATGAGTTCAACCTATTTTCTCACTCTAACGGCCAACTTATGACTGCAGTATTAACACAGAAGAGTATGATGTTCCAGAAACCATTGGCCTATTACAGCAGCATGTTAGACTCAGTAATGCAGGGACAATTTGCATCTGAACAGGCACTCGTTGCTGCAGCATTTGCAATTGAGAAAAAATGGGGTGCTCTATCATCCAGTACGTGGAGCATGCAGTGTTCCCTATTCTGGAAAGATCAAAGTTCACTCTAACAACAGAGGGTGTCTGCCTATGAGATCATTCTATCTAGCACAAATATCCATATTGCAAAATTCAAAACAGTAAACCCTGCTATATTTCTGACTGAAATATGCACCATCAAAGACAGGGCCCAACGTGATTGAGTATCCTATGAGGGAGAGGAGGACAACATTCCCAAAGCAAAAGATAGCCCACTCGAGGAGGGGAGGTCTTCTTCATTGATGGGTCAGCCACAATTCACCAAGGCACGGGCTTGAGACACACTGGGGCAGCTGTGGTGCACCTGTTGGATGGTGAATATGAAATATTAGTGCAAAAGAGACTATCAATGCACTTTTCAGCTCAGGCGGCGGAGCTCATAGCGCTCATAGAAGCACTACAATAGTCACAGGGGTGCCACGTGACCATCTATTCAGATTCAGAATACAACAGTGCATGCTGGTCACGTATGTTAGAAGAGGAAGGGGTTCAGGAGGGCTGATGGATCCCCAGTTCAACATGTAGCATTTCTAGACAGGCTCATTTTTGCACTCTCACAATCATCCGCAGTGGCGGTCATAAAATTCGCCACCCACACCAATAACACAGACAAGGTCTCCCTTGAAAATGCTGCCGCAGATGTGGCAGCCAAAACAGCAGCATATCATCCAGTACCTCAACCAGCAGAATACCCTGTGTTAACACCCAACATTGAACAGCCCCCTATAATTCACTGCCAACCACACAAATCATTGAGTTATAGGGACTAGCGTCTGAGGAAGAAGAGGAACTGTGGGTAAAAAGGGGATACAAGCAATCCCTTACTGGTCTGATATGGAGACAGGAGGAAACGGGGATAGCAGTTATGCCACATGAGTTGCTAACGATAGCATTTGACGAGCTTCATCATCCATCCCATGTTTCTAAGAAGCACATTGCTGCAAACATCCAGGAAGACTGGTTAGCACATTTTGTTGTTATCCACTCTGCTACATGTCAGTTACAGCAAGGGAATGGCGCTGCAAACAATAAGAAGCACTCTGCCCCACCCTACTGGGCCAGTCAGCGAGTTGCATATCAACTACACGGATATGGCCGAGAGGTACAATGGTTCCTGATATTTAATCATTGTCATCTGACCCTTCTCCTGGTGGGTGGAGGTGGGACCTTGTGCACATCCAGATGCCAAATGTGCAGCTAAATTCTTAGTGCAATGGGTTTTCCCTTGATGCAGTATGTACAATTTATTCAGATCAGATAACAGCACACACTTTTATAACTGTTTAAGGAGATTACAACTTTGCTTGGCATTAAACATTGAATGTGCACCATTTACCACCCACAGGCCAATGGAGTTGTGGAGAGGGTCAACAGCTTATTGAAGAGTAAGCTATCCAAGCTTTGCACCACATTAAAAAAAGAACTGGGTTCACTGCTTGTCATTGGCACCTTTAAGCCTACGCACACAACCCTGCAAGGACCACCATTTATCATCTCTTGAGGTGGTCACTGGTCACTGCATGCACATGCCCATGTCTCCAGGTAGGAAGGCAACAGATGCACATAGGGCTGCATCTGTGTTATGAGAAGAATATTATATTGACTTACCAACCCTAACACGGGCCATTACATTTGTTTCTCGACAGATCACACCACCCCCATCAGAGGAAACACCAGGTGCCACAGCTGCTGCACCACTGGATTCGTCATCCACTCAACAATTACTTCTGGGCAAACTGGTCTACATGTGGAATTTTGTCTGCAGGTGAAGCAACCCCAGGCATACCAGCCCTTACCAGGTCATCTTTTCCACACCCCTCGCAGTAAATGTTAAGGAGCTCTGCTACTGGATTTACTTATCGGACAGTTGGAGAGCACCCCTGAGCACCCTACAGTAGCCATACCAGCATATTTCTATGACCAGTGGTCCTGAACAATTGCATATGTTACAGAATAACTACTTCCTTTTCAACTGCAATGTACCAGACCAACCACATCTAACTTTCCAAACACAACAATTTGCACAGAAGTCACACAAGAGCAACATGAATAAATACTAAGCCCCAGAGTTTAAGGACAAGACACTGTACACTGACTGTCCAGGACGCCCCAGATTTACTGAGTTCTGACAGCCATGTTTCAGAGAATTAAATCAATTCATGATCATAGGCAGAACAGCCAAAATGCAAAATAAAGGAGGTCATACTCTGGCAGAAGTTGAGCGGGTCAATATGAAGAAGAATGATCGCAGATGTAAGGCAATCTGAGCACAACACTGCCCATAGATGATAAATTTCACTCAGAGTTTTCAGTGTCCAAGACTCAGTTATACAAAGCAACACAATCCACAAAGTAGCCTTAATTAGAATCATCAACCAATGCAGAAGCTCACATCTAACTCACATTATGTGACTGCAGAGGTGATAGGGACCTTTCATGGAGCCATAATTCACCCAAGTACCACTGGCCCTGCACTAGAACCACATGAGATGCAGTAATCAGTATAATAGTGTATACCTAAGTCACATTACATGAAGGTAATATTGAATATAGACACTCTCATGAAAATGTATAATGCACAAACATTTCTACGTACATATAATGCACATTTGCACCTTTGCAAAAGAACTACACCTGCAAGCAGCTAAGCCCCAGAGCATAAGGTCAAAAGCAGGCCGAATGAACCCATGAGAACAGAAAGGACATGCAAGTTACAATGGAGTTGTAAAATGAACATATATTATGACGTTTGCAATGATGGGAGCAGTTTGATGGTGCCAATCGCTGAGGTAAATATGACGTTGCTTGAAACTTAATTTTTTATGTATCACACTCTCACATCTCACAAAGATGATTGGTTCAAATGTCTGCAATCATTCGCTCCACATCTACATCTCATGGAGCAACCAATGGTAATAGTTGTTTTGACTGATACATGTGTCTAATGCGTCTGTCCAATTACAGTGCATGAGAAGCAAGATGATCTCCCTTTAGATGATTTAACTAGCAAACATGTCACTTTACAATGTGGTTGGAATAGGCCAATGAATGAACAACATCTATAGAAGTACCTATATTGTTAATCACACCAGCCAATGACAGTGATGAAGTTTGCAACAACTGTTGTCCTTTCTGTAATTGCTATAAAACCTGCCAATTTGGCTGACTGATTTTGAATGTCTTTTAGATCATGCCCTGCCCTGGCAGTTATAATACATTTTTGTTTTTCTCATATCCCGTGCATCACATTTTTTAGCTCTTTGGATTACTTTTATTGATAATATAAGGGATGTGCCTTGCAGTCCATTTGGCTGTAGACACCGCATCCACTCTTTGAATAGAGCTTGCTGGATAGATATAATAATTAATAAAGCTTATCCACTGTCTCAACTTTTGACTTTGCACCACTATCCTTTGTGTTGCCTGGCATCCAACTCCTCCCTCCCACCACTCTCATCATCCTCCTGATTGACCTGTCTCCTTGTCCTCTTCTTCTCTGATCTGAGCCTCCTTTTTAAATCATTCCTGCTGAAGCCCCAGCAGTTCCTATGATGGAGTTAAACCTGCCTGAAATCTCCCCTATCCACCAACTAAAACTCAATTCCATGCTCTCTGACCTTGCCCTTGTCTTGCTTCACAGTCTACCCACTCACTCCCTGGAGAACTCTCTTGACATGGTATTTATCACTCGCTTTCCTCATCTAATCTCTCCATTCACACCTCCCCTTCTGGCTACTGTATCCTCCCCTTTAACATTACTTCCCCCTCCCATCTTTAAAAGAATATTTTAACCTGACACGTTGGCCCTTTATCTAGTCAAAGTCAAGTATTAATGTATCTCTCTTGCTCCTCCTCATGACTCCTCTATGGAGCATGTCTTCCCAGAACTCAACCTGGCTTTCTAGTCACACTTTGAACAGTGCTAACCCTCTTTTAACTTCATTCATTCCACCATTCATTGCAGCCCTGGATCCACACCAGAGCTGCCTCCTCAAATGAGAAACGTAACACAACCTTTTTAAATGGTACAAGAACCATACTCATCTCTTTTCTGTGCCTTCAAGAATGCCCTGATCTCATTCACCATGGCTGAAGACTCTGCCAAATCATTCTACAAACTCTCTACCACACTACAAGCCATGCTGTCCTTTCCATACCCTTCTTCCCTATCCTCTAATGATTTTGCCCATTCCTTCTCAAATAAGATTGTAAAACCTCCGACACCCTCACCACCTTCTTCTGCTTCCCTCTGTGGCTGCCTTCTCCCTTTACCTTTCTTCAGCACTTATCTCCTGAACTCCTTCCCCCTACCTCTCCCATTTAATTGGCTCTCTTCCTGAGGGTGACTTAGCCTGCCTGCTATACAAGAAGGTCAGGAGATTTCCCAGTGGGCCTCAGCACTAAGGGCATGTTTCATGTGAGTTATTTGCATATTTTTTTCATCGTCCCATGGCACATGATTAATGACGTTAAAAGAACAAACAGAACTCTGTTCACCTTATAGCAGATGGTACACACAGTTTTGTTTATTTCTTAAAAACTTGAGATTGGCTGTGCATATGCTACTTCCTAATTTTCACGGACATGCATTGATAAGATATGTCGAGCAGTCGAGAAACAGGGTACTATCTGAAGCTCCTTATATGTGAAGCCATGCAAAAAAGAGAGTTGTTCTGTGATGGACCTTGACTTATTAAGGTAGGCAATCTCCATTTACACTGCCTGGTGAGAGAGGTTTAACTGAGAGGCGTGCTAGTGGAGTGCCCAGATGGAAGTTTCTGTGAGGTGGTAAAGCAGGATTTCATGCTCTATATTTTCTAGAACTTTCAAAGGAAATGTGAATTGCAATACAAGCATGGAATGTCATTGCAGCCTAAAGCAGATTCCAACATGAGATTATTTGAGGATTTGTACACTGCTAGTTTATTGTGTCTCTGTATAAATGCAAGACCTGTCATCTGAGGAATAAATGAACACATCACCTTGCTGATTGACAACAAGCAACCTCTAGATACAGTAAATACTCTCCACAAGCAAAGATACATGAAACTGGCTTATTTCTTGAATAAAACATATATTTACATATGTTATTGCCTCATTGGGTATTCCAGAATGTAAGTATATTATGCACTCATTTCTAAAATGTTAGACTAAATTGATTCCTTGCGAGATGGCGACTGTTGGTTCCTGCTGGCAAGAACAGTAGAATGCAATACTGTACACTTGCAGCATTAGCTCAACCTGTGTTCCTACATGTTAGTATGATCATAATGAATCCCTGTACTGGGAGACTTTGCAGCTGACAATGCTGAGTTCCTGGTCTCTAGGCACTTTGGGCCTCATTACGACTCAGGCGGTAAGGGTTTTTATGCGGCGTAAACAGCGCCGACCCTTACCGCCTGATTCCGAGGTCCCTTAGCGCCATGGAGGTTTTAACACCTGCTTTTAGCGCCATGGCGCTAAGGGACCTTGATGTTAATTACGCCACCGTAATTTACGCCTTCCCCACTCCCATTATGCCCTATGGGGCAAAATGGGAATGGGGAAGGGAAAATGGGGATTTACCGCCCCGCCAAGGTTGGAATGGGGCGGTAAATCCGCCAACCACCATGTCGTAAACATAGTTTACGCCATGGTGGTAAAGTCACGGCCCAGGCGGTAACTTACCGCCTGGGTCGTAATGAGGCCCTTTGTGTTGTAGTAGCATAGTCAAATGCAAATAAAAATACAATGATACACTAAAGGCCAATGAGAGCTCTCTATTTTTATTTGTTTATTTAATTTATTTATTACATTTGTTAAACGCCCAGAGCCTGGGGCATCACGGTGTTGTTACAGATATCATATGGTTACTACAAAAGAGTTACATTACATCAAGCAAAAACTGGTACAATGATTAACACAGGAATATACAGTACATGAATACTTACAATATTTGATACTTTCTGGGATTCAGCTCCACTCTGGGGGCCTTGAGATGGAGCAGGGTGGCTAAGAGTAGAGTGGGTGAGATGTGCGCTAGTATTGGTTAAAGAGACACGTTTTTAGGAGTTTTTTGAAGCAGTGGAAAGAGTCTTCACTTTTAATGTTAATGGGGAGCTCATTCCAAAATTTAGGGGCCATAACTGGGAAACTACTCCCTCCTGCTCTGGAGCTTTTGAACTGGGGAAGAGCAAGGAGCAATTTTGTTTTAGATCTAAGCAAACACAGTTGTTGAGGTAAATCGGAGCCTTGCTGGATATACATTTGTGGGTAATGCAAAGATCCTTAAATATAATTCTGGCTTTAATAGGTAACCAGTGTGTCTCCCTTCTTACGTTGGAGATATGGTCCGATTTTTATTGATTCCCAAAGCTGCTCGTAGTGCTTTATTTTGCATTAGCTGGAGTTTCCCTAAGTTGGTACTGGAGGTGCCTACTAGGAGTATGTTACAGTAGTCCAACTTAGATGGAATGAATGCTCTTGCTAGTGTGATGCAGTTTCAGGGTGAGAGGAACTGTTGACTCAATGCAATCTGTTTAGAGGTATGGGATGTGGCAGAAGATAGGGCACTCATTGGTCTAGTCATAGTAAGATTAGCATCCAAATAAACTCCTAAAGTGTTCACCTGTTTCGATACAGGGATCATGGAGCCATCAATGTTGATAGCTGAGTAGTCTGAATGAAGTGTGCTTATTTGTGTTTTGGGAGCCCATGATGGGAATTTTTGGTTTTCTCATCGTTAAGGCAGAGACTATTCAAGGCCATCGAGTCTTGGATTATTCAATAGATCCTATTGATGGTTGTGGTATCTTGGTCATAGTTCCCAGAGATGGGGATGAGTATCTGGGTGTCATTTGCGAAGTTAGTATATGCCATTCCCTCTATTACTGAGAGAACAAGCACTACACGCATGTGTGTGGTGCTTGCTGTAGGCCTTCCTAATGAAGGACAGGATATTTAGTGGCATGGAAGGAATGGCAAATCAGGTACTTTGTATTTGATTTGACCAGATAAAACTTGAGTTTACCTAGAGCTGGAAGATTTTTTGTTATGGGCACTGATAGCCATAATAAGAAGCTCTAGTTATGAATCCTGTGAATACTGGAATAATCTTTGAACATACTCTAAATATCCAAATTTAGGTAGGTCCATTGTGCCAATACACATTAATGGAATAGCAACCACTATGATAGAAGAGCCAAATGTGTTCTCTGCTAATCCTACTCCTGGATGCAGGACCAAACAGGTAATTCTCTGCATGCCATGGCGGATGTTTGCAGTAGGAAGACTTTGGAATACCTGCAAATCCCTGACCTACAAGTGTCTCTTTGAAGAATCTCTTCTCCTTTAAAGATACAAGTCAGGACACATAATGTGTATCCATAAAGACTCCAGTCATCAGTCACTTTCTCTCAGGACTTGACTGGATCACAAGTATGTCATGGTCACTGAAACCCAACGTCGTACACTCTTGTTAACTTTTGTAACTTTGGGCAGAATTTCCCACAGGTAGGGTCCTTCTGTGGTCCCTTTTAGGGGAGCAGACTAAACAAAAGCATCTATGTAGAGACCTGAGGGGAGGAACACCCAGAATATCCACCGCCTGGGAGTACAAAATACCACAATTCAAAAAAGGAAAGAATAAGAGGGGTAGGGGTTGAGAGAATGGAAGGTGGTGCTAGAATGTTTCAGATCAGAATATAAAAAACAATCTTTATTAAACACTTGACAAGATTGTTAAAAACACATATAACAATCAATAATCATGAAGATCATATTATGAAAACACAAAAAATCTGCAGACCAGCTAAAGATGCATGAAATCACACCCTGTAAATACCAGTATCAGTAATGATAGTGCGTATAATGAAAACCAATGACCTGGTTGAGATATACTGATATAATGCCCTAATCACACTAACCTGACCCTACCCTACATGATTTAGTTCTCAATACTATACAGGTTGGACCTTCTTCAGGGGTACCAGAAACCAGATGTGGTGTGGGGGATGGGGGGTGGTGCTTGGAGAAGTCTCAACTCATAGAGCACACCATACCCGCGATTGAAGCTATTATTAATGTTGCCGGTCTGATAATCCAGAGTCTCGTGACTTCGACAACAAATCTTCTAATTCAAAATCATACAACCATAGATCATTCTGAAAAAAAGAAATGGAAGGATAAAACCCATCAACACTAATATGAAAAAAAGCAAACCACACCATCAACACTCTAACCCCCATCAATGAAAGAAAATCCACAAATGGACAAACAACAACATCCTCCAAAATAACGTGTATGCCTCTGCCGATATCACACAAGGGTTATGAAAGGCTTGGCCAACTCAATAAGCACCTCATTCGTAGGTTATTCAATATTTCACAGGGACCAGAGTGTATGCTTGTATCTGTATGGACAATCAATTGAAAAGCACAACCATAACTATGGAGAAACCTACTCCAGACCCATCCACATACGCCCCCAAGTGAGCATGCAACAGATGAGCACCAACAATTCCAAAGGTGGATGCTTCCAGACTCTGGGACCCCTGAATCAGATATTGGTGAAATATGAAAGGAGTACACAAGAACTAAAAATGAAAGAGGGGGTGGGCGTGTGTGTTTTAGCCTCAGGTGACCTGCTGGAGAACCGAAAAAAGATAACAGAATAGACATGACCAGTCCCTATAAAATTCACCACCAGTTGTGTGGCCCAGAGCTGAACAGCTTGTTTCACAATGCCCCCTTGTACACAGCATGCCTATGGGAGTGTCATAACTTATACTTAGGTTGTAGTGGCATACCACTTAGCGCGTTGTCAAAAACAACTTCAAAACCCATCCCCAAAAGGGCAATCGGAAATGTACACATTTGCCATCAGTTGCGTGCATGTGCGGCATCTGTAAATACAGCAACTGCAAAAGGCAGGTTTAGCTATATAGACTATAGCCCGCTTATTTCAATAGCACCAAAAACATATTAAGAAGAACTAGTCTCCCCCTAATTTGACCCGAATCAGAGCAACTACAGGGACTCTTTCACCTTACCTTTACAATAATGCCAACCCAACAACCAGCAAAGGTGATAACAGTTAGTTGTTTCCTGAATGTGTGCCAGTAAACCCTTAATACAGTTCCATATTGGGCTAGATCACGTTGGAGAAATCACGTGTTAAGAATGCGCTGGCCGTGCGTCCCTCGTAACAATGCAAGCACAGTCCAGTAGCGTAATGGACCTCGGGAAAGGATTCTAACGTGCCAACATGATACGTGTTTACGCAAGCGTAATGCTGCAAGGCCTAGATAAAACCCACGTGATTAACCACATCGGAGGGCATCTTTCTGTTCCTGGTTCCTGTTCAAAAAGGTCCAACCGGGGAAAGAAATCAATGAAGGAACATGGAAGGTTCACATAATTGAATTCAACTAGGAACAATTTGCTTTCATTACATAAATAACAGATACATTGTAATATAAAGAAGCACACACATTTAAATAATGTCACATCTATATAATTCCCACACCTGCGTAGCATTAATTATGGGACCAGAATGTCTGCATATATTTTGCCAGTGTATTCATGCCTGCGTGCTACAAAACTGTACTCCATGTAAGTGGAAACAGATTTGACATAGAGTATAGGTGGAAAGTGAAGTCATCATTACCCGTCGGGAACATCAAATGAAAACGAGTTGAAACAAGACCAACAATTTACTTAAGACAACACTTAGCCATCTCTAAACCATATTGTAACAGCTCACGTGTGCTCACATTGACAGCATGAAGTTACAAACCCTTGAGCAGAGTCCAGTGGATACATATATCAGATATTATTAACTCGAGATATGTCACAACAGATGTACCCATCCTTCTAGCAGGGCTCATTTAATTTGTATTGCAGATGTTATTACATACACACATAGTGTATCAGCCACATTCATTACTTTGTGCTGACATTGATTAACAACAATTTTACATTGTCATTAAGCAGGCTTAAATCCTAGACCTTCTGCCATTCAGTGCATTCATTGAGACCAGTTATATGATTTTGGAATTTAAAAATGAATCGCTGTTCCATGCCCAATAATCTGTGGTTCACCTGTTCTTGATTTGGGCCTCTAACTTTCATAAGTATTACCCATTTGAACTCATCAAATCTGTGTCCTCTACTAAAAAAATAATGAACTAGGGGGCCATTCTACACCAAATGTTTGAGGCAACTGCGATGTTCAATCATACATGTTTTGCATTTGCGCTGGGTTTTGCCCATATACTTTAAGCCGCATGGGAATACAGTCACTTATATCACATTAATTGTGTTGCAATTAGTTAAATCTCAAAGTTGCCATAGTTCTGGAAGGCCAACATCGACAGACTTCATGTTGTAAGTTTAATTACACATAAAACAAGACCCACATTTAAAGTGACCAATAACAGGTGATAGACCCCATGTTAAAAGTAAAGTGGTACATTTCATGCGTGGTCATAGAAGGTCATTGTGAATAGTCATGTCTCTAATTTTCTTACCATGTTTAACACCCGTTTCTTAGCTCGTCTCACTATAACTTGGGAATAACCCCTATCTTGGAGTTTGGTGGTTAAAGAGGTTGTCTCATTTTTGTAGGACTCCTTGGTACTGCTTTTTATTTTAAGATGCAGAAACTGGCCAAAGGGTACGGTCGTTTTAATGTGCACAGGGTGATGGCTGGCATATTGTAGGAGGGCGTTTCTATGAGTTCCCTTGTGATAAGGTTTAACTTGTAGAATTCGGTTATAATGGTAAATTGTTATGTCTAGAAAATGGGCTTTGTGGGCACTCAACTCATGTGTGAACTTCAAGAAAGTGTTTTGGAAATTAATCCATTCAATAAACATATCCGCTTCAGCTGACGTACCTGACCAAATTACAAAGATATTGTCAATGTAGGGGATGTAATGTGGGACTTGTATGGATTCAAATTTGTGTACACAACACTTTATTAGAAGGTCTCAACGTACAGGTTTGCCAAATTGAACCCATGTAGGAGCCTATGGCAGTCCCTTCAGTTTGCAAAAAGAACTGTTCTTGAAATTTGAAGACATTTTTGGTAACAGCTAACTCTATACACCACAGGATAAATGTGTTAGGGGCAGGATGGTTATCCATTCTCCCCAATAGAATTTCCTCAATAACCTCTAGTGTGGCCTGTTGGGGGATGCTTGTATAGAGTGGCTCAATATCCAGGCAAATGAGTAGCTGCATGGCAAGACCAAACGAGGTCCTCTCCACTTTGTTGATGATACTGCCAGTGTCTTGAACATTAGACTTCATCTTCATGACAAAAGGGCATAAGTACACATGTGCAAACATTGAAAGAGGTCCCACAATAAAGGAGACAGCAGATAGAATTGGTCTCGCAGTTGGATTAGTCAATCTCGTATGTACCTTGGCAAAGACATAAAAGATCAGAGTACAACTGTTTTTCTTAATCAAATACTCTGCCTGTTGTTTGCTAATCCATCATGTTCTAAGGCCTGTGTTACTTAGGATTCAAAGAAGTGAGTTCTGGGGAAGGGTGACCTTCCCCAGATTTACAATAGCTCACAACATCAGATAACAATCGATTACATTCTCCAACATAATCCTCTTTTTTAGAATAACAATCCCTCCACCATTGTCTGCCTTTCAGAACACAATGCCATTATTACAGCCCAAGTTCTTCAAGGTATCTAGCTCTAGTTAGGATAAATTAGAGTGCTTGGATCTAGCATCTCTCTCCATCGCTGCCAAGTCTTGAAAGATATCTCAAACAACTGGGATTCTGGCAAATATGAATGGACAGGTGGATTAAAAAGTGGATGGGTTCTTGATACTTGAGCAGTTATTATGCTCCAAGCCCTCAATAGTTAGAATATATTATTTGAAGTGTATTTTACGCATAAAGTTCAACAATTCAGTACAAAACTCAAAAGCATTGTGATGTTTAGTGGGTACAAAGCCCATGCCACTGTTAAGGCCTATAGGCAGACAGATTGATTACCACTGTTTTTGACTCCTTGTTTGCACTCAGTCGTAATCCCAAACTCTCCTACCCCTGCCTTGGTCTAAAAAAAGGAGAGGAACCTCTGCGTTGTTGTCGACCTTGAAATCTGCCTCTAGCACCCCTTCTTCTTCTGCAATTGTCCATTGGAGTTTCTGATTGTTCTCATAACTATTCATTCTTCCTGAAGTCCCTGGTTTTGCTTCCTCTGTAGAACTATCTGCACTAGAGCTGTGTCATGTGCCCCTAAATCGTAGACCCTTGTTTCTCTTGTTTCCATCTTGCGACCGCTCACTACTGTGTATGACATAGTCACTCCTTGTATGCGGGAATCCTTTCTCATGCGTAAAATTTGCAACTCTTTTTTCAATCTCCTTGTACGTTCACTTGTACAGTCGTTCTTAAATTCTAACAGTTCTTTCAGATGGGTCTCTAACTTAAATGTAAAGTCATTGCTACACTGCCACCTCGTCCCCCATGAGACTCCTGATGACTGTGAAGGTCTTATAATGATCTCAGATAACACGTCAATTTCCATAGTTACTATTTATAGGCCCCCCAGGGTCATGCCACTCTTTGATGAACAGTTGATCAGCCTCCTGAATAAAATTACCAAGACCAATTCCCCGGTCCTAGTGCTGGGTGATTTTAATTATTGGGCTGACACCCCATCCAATACTGTCACCACTTCCCTACTGGGTGCCATTGGGCCCATATGGTTTATGCAGTGGGCATCTGGCACCATACATCCTCTCTCATCATCTTACGGTCTCCAATCTTACCATCTCCCCCTGTATTTGGTCTGATCACCATTTGCTTACCCTTTGTGTCAATATTCCAGAGCCATCGGCAAGACTCGATACCAACCCCAGACCAGTCATTCGAACGAGGAACTGGAAAATAGTCTCTCCGGATAAACTATCACCTGCACTCAGTGCTCATCTGGGTTCTCTTGATAACTTTGGGAGTGCAGGTGGATTAGCCCGTCATCTCACTGCCACACTGGAAGGCGCTATTAACTCTTTAGCCCCCATCAAAAGTCGACCTGTAAAAAGCGAAACATTGGAAAAATGCTGGTTTATTGACAGCATCCTCCACCTTAGACATCAGAAACGGGCTGCTGAACATTGCTGGCGCCACAACCCCTCCTCGTCCACTTTGGCTACCTACAAACACTGAGTCAAACAGTTTAAGGAAGCGGTTATACAGCCTACATCTGCGTTCTATAATGCTAGGGTTTGACAAGCTAAATCTAGCTCAAAATAATTATTTGCCATTCTTAAAGAATTCAAGGGGAAACCCTGCACTACCATTGGTCCAGTGAAGAACAATGACTGGTGTCAAACCATTCATAATGCCTTCTGTGACAAGGTAATTTATCATAAAAATTCCATCCAGCTATCCGGGAACTCACTCAATTCAACAAAAGACCCCACCTTGGTTGACCCTATCTCCCATAACTCCTTCTTTCACATTCACCCCCTGCACTGAGACTGCCATCCATCAAAACGTTACTTCCATGAAACCCACTTAATGCAGGGGGGACGTTTGCTCCTCTAAGCTTTTTATCGGATGTATCGACATGCTCTGCCCATGGGTTACCAAGCTAGTCAATCTGTAATTTGGTCAGGGCTCTGTTCCACTCTTTCTCAAGGAGGCTTGGATTAATCCTCTCCTAAAGAAGGACAACCTTGATCCTGTAGCTACAGAAAACTATTGTCCAATAGTAAATGTTCTGTTTCTCCTCAAAATTCTTGACAACTTCACCTACTTGCAATTTCAGTGATTTTTTTAGCAGAACAACATCCTTAGCAACCACCAGTCAGACCTCAGAGTCTGTCATAGTACGGAGACGGCCATGCTTGATCTTAAGGCCAATCTCCTAAACATTGTCAATCACAGCCAACCAGCACTTCTCATGTTTTTGGATCTTTCCTCCACATTCGGTCGCATGGACCACACCATCCTGGTGGATAGTCTACAAACGATAGTTAGCTGCCCTAGTCTGGCTTCTCTTTGAATTGCCTCTTTTCTTGGGCCTCAGAATGCCAGAGTCTCCACAGGTGAGGCCTGCTCCAGGTCTGCTCCCATTACTTGTGGGGCTCCTCAGGGGTCTTGTATCTCGCCGTCCTTATTTAATATTTATATCATCCCCCTATTGAGACCTTGGTGTCCACTATACAAATTATGCTGTTGACACTCAGGTTGTCATGAAACTCACCGGCTGTTGAGCACAGGATCTCGTCGACCTTAACAATATCTATATTGCAATCCATGACTGGCTACTAATTCACTAGCACTCAGCACAAAAAGACTGAACTCCTGATCATTACCTCTGGCCCCAAACCTAAAACCGTACCTATATGACAGCTTTACCATCCTCAATCATGTTATTCCCGTAGTTAAAAATGTGATAATCCTTGGTGTCAATCTGGATACCGAGTTAGCCATGAACCAGCACATTGCCCAGATTCCCTGTTCCTGTGGACTAGTCAACAAATTAGTCAGTAACATTCAGCCTTTTGTGTCATATGAGAATGCAGCCTTTCTAGCCTCCGCCCTTATTAACACTTGCTTGGATTACTGCAACAGTCTCTTCAGTGGTTGCTCTCAGACTAATCTATCTTCCCTCTATCACGGGTCTCTCCAAATGACTGCATATAACAGCCTCCAGACGGGAACTTCACTGTTTCCCAGTGAAACAGAGTGAAACAGAGTTACCCACAAGCCCCTTACACTGACTCATAAGTGTGTTCTCAACACTGCTCCTAAATACCTCACTGACCACCTTCTGCTCTACACCTCATCGTGTACTCTTAGATCTAAGAATCAACTTAGACTTGTGTAGCCCCGGTTTAGGCTAGCTAAAGCAGGCAGCCGTAGCTTTGATGTTTTGGGTCCTACTGCTTGGAATGTACTTCTGATCTCCTTCAGAGCCACCATAATGACAATTTATTTAAAAAAAGGCTGAAGACCTTCCTCTTCAACCTCCCCCTGATTGACTCTTATGCCTGATTCTGATTCCATGATGCCACCGTGTTTTGAAATTAATGAGTAGGCCTTTTTGTTTCACCTACCCTGTTCATTGGTCCTATTCTTTGTGCACCCTGAGGCCTACGGGCATGTGGCGTGGTATATAAATATTTCAATAAATAAAGTAAATAAATAAAATAAATCAAGCTGTAGGTCTTTTTCAACTCATCCTCAATTTTATTCAAGCCAATCTAAATTAGTTTGCCCACCTCTTGGGCTGTTTCAATGATGAGTACTAGGTAATCTCTCCCACATTTATTAGAGATGTAACTCTAAATGCCTTATACATGACAAACATAAGCATTAACATCCAACACCTGTGAACGTTCTTTCTTCCTAGCTTAATAACCAGACACTCACAAACGTAATCTAATCACACCCATCGATTCTCTCGCTTCCCGTCACCACTTTCAAAGAACACCAGAACAGCTTCAGGTGCTACTTCAGACAAACTATGATATGATATGATATTTTATTTATAGCGCGCCCATACACATGTGTTTCAAGGCGTGATGAGGCAAGGGAGGGTTACAAGGGAGGATAAGACAGCGATCTTACTAGGCCCAGTGATATTGAGAATGCGCAAGTGCTGGGGAGAGAGAAGGGGGAAAGTGCAAGTGGTAGGGGAGAAGTGGAAAGTGCTGAACACATGATCAAAAGAACAGCAGGTAGTGCTGCCAGCAGGTGGCAAATGCAAGAATGAAGCGTAGACAACAGGTGTCTTGTAAGTGCAGGTAAGGGGACTGTAGGGTTGCAGATACAGACCCAAGTGCAAGGGTTGCCAGGAGGCAGTGCAGGTGTGCAGCTGGGTGGGCAGGATCTGGGGCCAAATTCAGAGGGTAGCCAGGTGCCTAGTGCAGCAACAGATAGAGATCAGCAGGGGAGAGGAAGAGAGAAGGAAGAAGCAAAGAGGAAGGTTTTGAGGTGCTTCCGGAACCGAAGATGGTTCTCCACAAGTTTCAGAGAGGCAGGGAGACTGTTTCAGAGGGAGGCCCCAGCCAAAGAAAGAGATCTACCACCAACTCGTTGCTTGGAGAAGTGACTGACCCTGAGGGAGTTGGAGGTGGAGGAGCCAAGAGCTCGAGCAGGAAGCTATTTCCAAAGGGAGAGTTGAAGGTATTGCGGACCCAGGCCCCACTATCACGATTATCATGATGCCTGCTTTTCTGATTCGCTTACCTCCTCTCTGTGGCCCCACCAAACATTTCCCTCTCTCCTACTCCCCCCCACAGTCCTTTGGTGTGAAAGTAAAGCTTTGTGTTAACAAAATGATGTTGTATGTTAGATTTTATTAAGTTTCTTTGGAGGAGATGCCTCCACATCTTCCTTAGAGAGAGCTCTCAAGTTTCTCAATGGCATGCATAAGTAGGTGCTTTAATTATTTGCTTTGTTGAGCTTGTTTTAAAAGCAGGACTACAGTCCCAGAATGCAAAGGGAAAACCAGGAATGGGAAATCTTGAGAGATCTCCCTTGGAGGTATTGTGATCAGTTGCAATGTTTGCTGACTTGATTTAAAATGGGCCAATTTGAAACAAATTTCCTGGGCAAGTTTTGATTCCCAATTTGCTCTCCCCCAACTTCTCAGCTACCTCTGCCCTCCCACACCTTAAGTAGTCTCTTATACTTGGGATCTTTCGTGCCTGCTTCATCTTTCCAACTGTTTTCCCAACCCTTAAGAAACCTTTGGCAGACACTAACAATCCTGGCAAATACCTGCTTTCTATCTGTCCTCCCTCATTACCCTAACATCCCCAAAAGAGTTGTCTATAGGATTATATTCACATACCTGGACACTAATGGCCCCTGTGACCTTCTCCATTCTGTATTCCCCAGCTATTACTCTATGTGAAACAGCCCTGAACGCTGTCTCCATCTTTCTGATGTCTGTCTATCAGAGTAAACTATCTATCCTAATCTTCCTGGCAGGTAAGCCAACATAGAAATAGTGGACCACTCCTCTCTTCCTTGGACTCTTGCTGACTTTGGAATACAACACACACCACCCTTGACTGGGTTGGCTCCTGCAGCTCTCATCAGTTTGACTCCATCTCAAAGAACATACCTTCCTCCGATCCAACCTCTGACCCTGTTTGCTTCCCCCTTATCTAAAGTGTGCAACCTTGGATTCTTTTCTATCCTCCCTTGAGTATTAAACAGCACTCCAAAAGTGACAAGGAACTAAAACACAAGTACAAACAATATCATTTGTTTTATTTTCAATTAATTGAATCATAATAAATATGTCATATAGACAAATATGAACAAATCATGAATTCATATTGGCACAAACATGTAAACACATATAATTCATGATTACAAAATATTTACATACAAATAAATACAAAGATGAACAACTGTCATGATGCCTGCCTCCAAGGAGCCAAACCAGGCCCGGCACCCTCAGAGACAGACACCATGCATTCAAGGGAAGTCCCAGCAGCCCCAGATGGGGGCCCTTTGGACTCAGTCCTGGCGCCGTTGGCGTCAGGCTCATAGGGGACATCAGTCCTGGCGCCATCGGCGCCAGGCTCATACAGAAGTAGGTTGGGAGTAGTGCTTGGTCTAAACTTACCTGTGCAGACCATGCTGCAACTTCCAAGACTGGAAGGAACTATTTTTCTAGGGACCACTTGATCTCTAGGGTGTGACCGGTGGAGGAATACATATTTCTGGGGGAAGAATACATACCTGGAACTACTTGAAAGGCTATTTAAGCCACACCCAAGCAGCAGACCACGCTTCGCGTTGTTCTGCACTTAGCAGCTGGACGCTCACCGTGCCTGCTCCTGCCTTGGTCCTCCATCACGCCTGCCAGCATCCTGGAAACACCTAAAGAAGAAAAGGGAAGAGAACAGGTGAAAACAAGAACCTTACCTGATACATCTGCACTCCAGATTCTGCACGCCGACAATCCTGCAAAGAAGGCAAACATCTTAAACGCGCATCGCGTCGCGGGCAGCACGCTGCATTTCACTCACCTGCACGTGGCGTTTTCGAGTCCTGCGACGTCCATCCGGAGCTTCCACCGCCATCCAGCACCTATTGGAAGAAAGGAGAAAGAGAGGTGAGAAGGGAAACACGAATCTAAGTAGAACTTACCTGTGATTCAATTCCCTCTCCGCCTTCAGGTTTGTGCCATACCTTCGGCATCTCAGCACCCCGGCCCCTAAGGGGAAAAGAAACAGACATTGTATTAGTGAGAGCATGTGAGAACATTAGCAATACGCTCACTCAAGACTTACCCATTTGCAAGTGAGACACAGCAGCTCTTTTCGGGTCGGCGCCTTACCTCCGGCATTGCCGTACCCCGGCCCCTATGGGGAAAAAGACATTGGACATTAAGGAGATACTTAAAAACTGCAAAGGAATCTCTCATCGGAATTCTTACCAGAATTTGGCTTCATCCAAATCGCCTGCAGCCCGGAATCTTCTCCAGCACCTGCGAAAGAAAAGAACAGATGAGTGAATATAAACCCAAACTTGCCATAAACATTTGAGGTACGACGGGAATGGACAAACTACTTTAAACTCATCAATCCAGTGAAGTAACTGGAATCACAACGTGCCCCTGCATCAGAAGCAGGATGGAGAGCTTGTCATTTTGGTCCCTAAGGTGAGTCTTCGCAGGGAATCCCAAAAGGGTTTCACGGAGGGAGAGAAGGGAAGTGAGAGGTCGGAACATCACCCGCAGACTATTAACCCTTCCTTTCACACACAGTGGAATATTCCTCCGAGCCAGAAAAGCCAGGTTGGGGAATCCAGTCCTGTCCATCTTCCGGGTCTTACGCATCTCTGCAGAAGAGGTCACAGCAGTCCCAGCCACGCCCGCTCCTCCGTGGGAGCCAGGTGAGCGTTACAACAACACAGTTCAAATATGTTAAATAGCTTTGACAGTACACACCTAGGTTTTAGGCCACATCTTTCACAGGATAAAAACATCTTTGTGTGTATTTTTAGATGGATGCCTTTATCTCAATATGAGTGGTCTTAGTACTTCTGTCTGGTTGCCGGTTGGGGACGAGATTGGGCATTTTACTTATTGCTTTCAGTTGTACCATAGCTAGTTGATGTAGTACTGAATAGGATAGGCTGATGATTGGTCTGTTGCTTGCTAGGACTTCAGGGTACAATGTTGTCTTTATTAGGAGATATGTTATGGTTGCTTGTTTTGGAATTGTTGGGGTTTTACCTGACTGGAATTGACTGATTTAGTTAGACAGTGAGCTAGTGTAGGTTTCCTTCTTAATCAGCAATACTGATTACCAATATACAGTGACAAAGTCTAACCCTGGACCTCAAGCTTGTAGATATTGATAATACGGTTTTGTAATACCCAAAATACTCTTTTAAGAGCTGCCATTAAAGAGCTAATAAAATGACTTGTGTTGATATAGCTTCCATTCTCTGTTTTTTGATCATTTAGTCTGCAGACATTCACACGTGTTCATGGACAGCACACAGGCGTTCATTAGGGCTACATAATTTGAATTTTTCTATTTTTTAACTAGGAAAAGGGTGCTTTTCTTAGCGTTTGTTTGTATTTTTGTTTTGTTTTTTCTCTTTTTCTTTTTTCTTTGGTGGGGTAGAGATACACATCAACCACTGGAGAGGAAGAGAAGAGGGGGGTACAACTTGGACACTTCTGATGTTACATTATGGGAGGGGGTAATTCTTCTAGTGTGCCTTCACCGCCACCTCAAAGGCACTATGAAATTGCCCTCCACCCACAAATGAACACATCACAATGCATACAAAGGACAGTTGTCCTTTGGCGGTACGGGTCAACTGCCTCTTGTATATGTTGTGATGTGGCAGGAAGAACTCTCTGCACAACTGAGATCCTTCTAGTGTGGGAAGAGGTTGAGGTTTGAGGTAGAGGAAGTCTGCCATCTCGTGAAACAAATCACCTTTCTTAAGGTGGTTGCATGGAATGTGTAGGTGTGGTGCCGCATGGACATCATACCAAAAAGAGTACAGGCCCTTTTGGCCGAGTTTGGGTGGGGCTCCACTCTCAGTGAAGCGCCCATGAGCAGCATGAGCTTTTGGCACTGTGCTAACAGTTTTTGTGTTGTTTATCCCTGTCAGGTTTTAGAAGGATTTTCATGTTCTTGTATTTTTCCAGTGTGGCCTGTATCCTAACAATTTTCCTGACAAAGAGGTTGTACATGTCTTCAAATGTTTTTTGAGAGGGCTCCATTTTTTAGGTAATTTGTTCTGGGTTGGTGAATTACTTGGAAATGTAGACTAGCTCTTTTGTTTTATTAGGAGCCATGATAATATTATTGACAGTGAAGTTTTGTTTGGCTATCTCTATTGACTGTCTGTAGCATCTCTGCTCTTGAAGGCATACCATCTAATCTTCCTTCCAACTGTGTTCTCGAAAATTAATTTCTAGTTTATGTCCCTTTCTTTTATGAGTTGATAGTTCTAGGTTGTACTATGAGTTAGCCATTTCAAAACGGACTTGATTTTGTTCCAATATGCTGGAGCTAGCCCGCCTGCCACGTTTCTCAATTCCATGGAACTCGTGGGAAGCATGGCGTATGGAAATACAGAGTGTAATTTCTCTTGGCTTGATTGATAGCAATTGTCTTTAATGCTCTCTCTGTTTGATGAGTCTCAGGCATCATCAACGTTATTTTTTATTTTTAGAATTAATCACTTCTGGGCTATTACCCTTTCCTTGAATTAATATTTCACTTGAGATAAAGTGGTGCTTTGACTAGAGTTGTTTTCCAACATCTGTAGGTGCCATTTCAAGATGCCTCTAGAAAAAGATTTCTAGGCCCCATCCTTATTTTTGTGTAGAATATTGAACCATCTGGTTTGGGGTAATTTGACCAGGTCAAACTTTAGACACATTTTTAAAAGGTTTGACCAAGTTTGATCTCATGGGCATTAAAACAGAATGGGCCTCATCGCGAGTTGGGTGGTAACCCTTAAATGCGGTGGTAACAGGGTTACCGTAGCACTTAAGGGTCCGCCCAATCATGAGTATGGCGTGTATGGCTCAGAGCTGGGGGTAAAAACGCCCGAAAATTGCTGATTTTCAGTGCAATTACTGTGCTGTAATACGACCGGTGGTAATTGCGCCAAAAATTCCCCATTGGGTCCGTTGGGCCCAATCGAGAATAACTTATACTGCCCAACTCGTGATCAGGCAGTAATACTGCCAGATAAGTAGGTGGTAACGCAAATAAAGCTGGGCAGTATCCCATTCAGAATAATGCCAAACTCGTGATGAGGCCATATGTGTGATGGGAGCTTGTTGTCAGTCTTAGGCAGCTTTCAGAGAGGTAGGGGGTTGTTAATGTAGGAATGCTTAGTACATTCAGGAAACGTATGACACTGGAGTGGAGATAGAGTAGGTTAGAGGCAGTGAGTCAAGGGGGACTTAGAGCCAGATTTAAAATAGGCCTTTGTTTATGCTATGGAACACATTGAGTAATTTGAAGTGGGTGAGCAACACAAGTTCCATCTGGTGAGTCTAGAAAGATGGGATCTGTGAGAGTGAGAACAGCTTGCGCGAACTTGAGATACACATGCAAGTGTCTGTGAAAGTTAGTGGCTGTAAGTGATAAACATGCCACAGGAACAAAATACCTGTGTCCAGCTTATCTTTAAAGACTACTTGGTGTGAGACTCAAACTTGTGTTCTTTTTATGGGAGATAGTAGCAGTGATTCATGGCAGTAAATCGGTGGCAAACCGTTCCAGCCACTCGGCCCGGTGGAATGTTCACCAGATTAAAAGTGGTGGTAGAGGGTGTAAATACCCCTTCCATGTGGGATTCAAATGGTATTACAGGTGCCGGTAGTAAAGTGGCCTATAATACCAGCGATTTTTGATGGTAAAGTGGCAGAATGACCTCCAGCTCTCAAGCTGAAGGTCATTCAGCCACCTTACTGGCAAACTTGTAGGTGGTTGATGCCGTAATGTGCCGGTATATGTTAATACTGGCACATTATTACCACACCGGCCAACTTGTAATGAGTCCCAATGTCCTTCTCTTGAAGTGAGCAGGTGTGATATGTGCCATCAGGAGAGTCTTTAGAGGCGTAGCAGAGAATCCCTTAGGGCAGCTTGTGTGAGACTCTGATACTGCAGTCTGTGTTTTTCTGTATAAATGAGTGGTTTGAGATATGTGCTATCAGTAAGTACCACTTAGAAGTTGGAGTATGTGTCTGACAATGACATTGTGCTGCAGTCTTACCCTGGGGGTACTAGGACTAGCATCATCATAATGGTCGAAGTGAGCTGTGGTAGCAGCCGGGGCACTGATGCAGTCAGTGGTGGCAGGGCACTCATTTACTTGGATAATCTGTTGGTGCTACCATTGAATGTAGTTGTGCATGGCCATTGTCCCCAGGAGGTGTCCCTTGCATCTATTTCCCCGCCTAATGTTCATTCCAAGGCCCTTCACTGTGCAGAAGACTGCACACTCGTCAACCTGTGCAGTAATCCCCTGTGGTAGGTAGAAATACTGCCACACACAAGGCCATGTTGGTCTTAGCTCTTTGACTTGCCCTGCGTTCAGTGGCAGGCACAGAGCAATACTTCTCTTCCAATACCTCCTTCCTTCTCAGCTCTTTGACTGGCTCCATGTTCAGAGGCAGGCACAGAGAAATACCTCTCTTCCACCACCTCCTTCCTTACCAGGTCAAGTACCTGCTGCAGCACAACTATAGACTGGCCCTCCCTCAGAGTCTCCTTCTCAAGGATTTCTTCCTCCTCTGCACCAGTTCCCTCATGGGTAAAGACCACTTCCTCTTCTGGAATGACCCCTCCAAGTCAGGAAGCATCTCCCTGTATATCAGGGTGCTTGCAATAACTGCCCTCTTCTGTCACATGATGAGTGCATCTGTAACCTCTTCCTGCACCAACGTTATGCCCTCCTGCTCCACCGCAGGTCCTACCTCAATGATGACTTCCACAAGCTGGCCTGCCTCCCCCCACCTCTATAGATGTCATGTCTCCCCGTCGTACATGCTTAAGGGGGCCTCCACTGCACTGACAGGTCTGCCTCCTCTTCCACTCATTAGTCTCCTGAGGTCACCTACAATGCCTCAGTGTCCCTTGCCAACTCTAAAGACAGGCGATGATGCACGGCCTGTACCTGTAAACCTGCTCCATCAAGCAGCATTATATTCTCAACATCCTTATCAATCATAGGGGAATAATACTCCTCCTGCAAGCTTGTCCTATCTGCCTCCAGGATCCTTCCCTTCCCAGCACTACAAGTACGCGATTCCCCTCCTAAGAGAGCAGGAAGCTTCAAGAACAAGCGACCCAGAGAACCAAAGAGATCAAACAGTTACAACAACAACAACAACAACAACAACAACAACAAGCAACAACCAATGGGGGATAAGTACTTCATTGTTTTTTTTTAAGTTTAATAAGTGGAAACAAAAGGGAAACATGAAAGCAGAAAGATCAGAGGTATTTTTTTACTTTTTATTGAGTTGAACCTGGAATTCATCTGTAACAAGAAAGTTGTACACTCGCAATATAGGAAAAATCATGGCAAAATGATTTAGAGGTGCCCAAGAATTGCATTATGCAAAGTTTGTTGATGTTTAGTAGGATGAAAGAATTTTCGGTTGAAGCCTGATGGATCCCATTGATTCTACATTATTGAGGCCTGATAGTGCATTAATATTGGAGTGGTGTTCTATTCATACGTGTATTTCTCCTAGGATCAGGATTCTTTTTTTTTTTTGTAGTTTGCATAACAGTTTCATCCGCTGGTCAAGGAAAGTTGTGTTACTAATCGTCATCCATACGCGGTCACAATAATGAATGCTGTCTTGGGGTAGTGCGCTACATTAAGCTATGGCATTTTCAAACACTGGACATGTTTAGTTGGAATGGGGGTGCACTTCTTTTTCTTTGGGTAGATGAGAGGAAATCTGTCTCCCATTTTTGTCATCATTTTGTATCCCTGTGGAGAAGTGTATGTCAGAAGGTGGTGCAATTTGGGGGAACCATATTTCTGATATTCCTTACATGTACAATTTATGTTCAACTATTCCATGATTGATTTTTGTGCAATTTTTGTTAAACAGTCTAGTGTTCATTGCTTCAATGTTAGGGTTTGCAATTACAGGTTTTTGTTGGGTACTTTCCCTTCCCTGCCTTTTTTTAAATAAAATTATTATTTGTGTTGTGCTTTATTCGTCTATCCTTCTTCCTTGGTTGTTTTCATTAGTTCAGGACTTTGTTCTGAACTTGGTTGGCTGTAGAACAGACCAGCTCAGTAGTTGTAATAGCCTATGTTTTCCAATTATTGTTTTAATTAAGATTATACAGATGAACATACTGGCAATAGTACAATCAGGAATACAACATTTAAGCAATACTGGATCTAGCAAAGAGCCCGCTAAATCAGTTTATGCTAAAATTGGTCTTCACCCTAAGCCAACACCCACCGCTTCCCCACACCCCAGTTTTTCAGGTTTTTGACTTTTGGAAAAACTAGCCAAGGCTGTGGAAACCATTAGTGGCCACTTTAAGTAGCTTGATAAGGTTCTGTATTGCTGGCAAGTGTGTCTCACGTCTGTGATCGACCAGAAGCGTTACTGTTTCTGCCATTACCGCCTAAGGTAATGCCCATAGTTATAGGGCTGAGCGTAGCATAGCGAGGGCCTTAACAGAGGCCCTGGGTTCATTACCATCAGTTGGTAATGGCCCGCCAGTGAGGGGCTTATTGCCATTGGTATTCTGGGGTTTTTAGCCCTGGAATACTAATGGCTTTGTTGTTTTTTTCAATCGGGTTTTGTTTTGCCGGTTGAAAAAAGCGGCCCTGCACTACGCGTTCATTCTACAAAGACTAGAATGCGCGTACTGCTTTGTAACTATGGATCAACAGGGCGCCATTTTTGGGCCAAGTTGATCCATAGTAATGAATGGAGAGATGAGTGAGTAAGCTTTCAGACCCGGTGCGCGATGCACGCAAATGCCTACACGAGATTACACTGTGGTATGGCTCAGAATTGAGCCAATCCATGTTCAGTGTATCACGTGGCATCGGAGCGTTGAGTGCTAATGGTGTCCGTGTCATTGGCATCTAATAAGCATTCATGTCTCACTATAAACTTGCAAGTGGGCTTGTTTCCTGAAGTGAATCTGGAGTCTGTGATCTTTTACCTCAGAATACTCCTCCTTAAATGTTTAGTATTGCATAATACAATCCACAGTGGTTGCAGCATTATTCTGAATATGGGTTTTCTATTTATTGCACATGGGGTAAAAAGTATATATTGGCTACAGAGAAAGAGAGAGAAAAGATCAGAGAGGGAGAGAGAGAGAGAGCAAGATGGATTGACAGTGGCAATGTGAGTGCAATGGGACCTGCCTAAGCGGCCAGCCATGATTGCAGGGGTGTAGGTTGTTTTACCTTGTGAGGCCTATTCTCCTCTTCCCCACACTAACCAATTGCCTCCTTGGACCTCCCACTACCTTGCACTTTACACTCAAATCACCCGCCAACAGCACCACAGGCATAGCTGTTAGCACAACAATACTAATTAATCAGTGACTACGCGCCATTATTTAGGTCCATCACATTCTCCCATATCAGCAGCTAACTAGACCCAAATCACTACAGTCTATAAGATCGTGGGATCCTCCCTATGGGTGCAAAAACGAAAAACGGGCTGGAAACCACCCAGTAGGTCCTGGCACTCGAACCTTGCTCCTTAGCGGAGCTAAATTCTTTCCTTTGTATCAGATCAGTCATCGTTTATATGGTAATTGAGTTTAATTCATCATCAGTTTGTTTCTGTTTATTCAAACATAATGATGTTTTAAAAAAGTTTCAAAATCGTAAAGAGCGTGTTTTATTCACACAATATATTCAAGGCGAAAAAAGACTCTTGGTCTTTCATGAACAAGCTATTGCCAATGCATTTCGGTGTCTTGCACCAATTTCAGGGCTGTACGTTCATAAATCACAAAATTGTTATATTTAAAGTAGTGAAAATCACATTACATATAATCCGCATCAGTTGTACATACCAGTATTGTGTTTCCAAATTGTGTGTGATTAACATTCCGGTTCATATGGAAAAATAGAAAGAAAACTAAAATTTAATCAGTTCCCCCATTCAGTGAGTTCAATAATCAGAGTCATCCTGTGGTCCCTCAGATAAAGCACTAAAAATACCTTAACAATCATGTTCCATGTCAAAATACGCCTTTTCTTGATATCTTTGAGTAAGGAGGTTACCCTGTAACGATTAGATGTGTCACTCAGTTGTACTGATCAGCTTTCGCATTCTGTTTAGTTAGCAGGCCAATCTGTCACGCTTACCTACCTTCCTCTCCTGTTTCGCTCCTCGATGTCGAGCCTTTGTGCGTGAATGCGCTGGCTCTTCCTGTTTTTGAATGTTGTCATGGCGACCCTAGGCATCGTCCGTGGGCCGGAAATGGCCCTCACGGCCGCGCCTCTTTTCCCGCTTCCCCTTGGTAATGGGTAGGCAGGACGTGTGGTCGCCATGGTTATATGAAAGGACCATAAACATGTAAATAAAGCGCAGTGTGCTTGCCTACAAGACGAGATCATAACGGTTATTGGGAGTTATGTCCACTTCTTCTCTACACTTCATGTTATCTTTCTAGACACGCTTGAGGTGGAGGCACATAACAAAACATCTTTTGAATTGTTCAGTTTAAAAGGAAATCATCACGAATAAAGAAGAAAAGTGACCCACTTATCGGCATGTCTTTTGGAGATATTGAAGTTTTAACAAATAATAAAGCAGAAACCATGTGGTTTTCTGCAGAAGAGGCGAATAAGATACTGGGGTTGATCACAGACTCCTCCTTTGGTGCAAGCACAACAGCAGGGCAAGACCCTGCTAGAAAAACAAAACAGTTAGAATATTTAATCAGAAAAGATATTAAACGCAAACTACATGCCATTACATTGGGTAGATACCACAAGAACCAACGAATACCAAGGGAATTACGGATCCATTTACGTCCGACTTTGTGTAAAGAAGGTAAAGAATTTGTAAAAAAGTGGGAAGCCATCTTAAATAAATGCTCTTTGGATTTAATTTTGCTCACGATACAGGAACTAGCAAACAACTTAACCACACTACATACAGAAATAGAAGAAATAGAAAAGGAATTGGTCAAAGTATTGAACAAAGAAGAAGTACAAACAAACTTGGATGATATAAATAAAAAACTGGAAGGTTACAAGTCAGAATTAGAAGCAAAGAAAGTAAGGATTTTTTGTAGAGATACTTATGATTATTTGAATGGAGAGTTGTGCAACTGTATGGACAAATATGGGCCACCAGTAGGAAAGCCAAAGCCATACACCTAACAATACCAGTGAAACGTTGAGTTCAGGATCCGAAAGTAATTCAACACCAACTATACCAAGAGAGGAAGATCAGGAAGCAGCTTGTACGGATTTAGAACAAGGACCCAGCACCTCACCAATCACCCCTCTTTTAGACAAAGGACAAAGGGAACAAAGAGGGGGAAGAGGATAACAAAAAGAAGGACCCTTGATGAGACTAAAACAGAGAAAATTCTAGTACTGAATTTGTCCTCTAGAATACCAACAGAACAGGACATAAAAACACTGCATAAGGGCCTAAGTTTTGTGCCCAACTATACTAGTTCCCTCTTCGACACCAAGATAGAACTCTACAAGTTGGTAAGAAAGATGAAGTTGAAAGTATTCTTTAACAAACTAGAGGAACCAGAAACAAGATGAAAGATGAAGATACATTCAAAGAATTCAGAGGCAAAAGTGGATTAATCCCGCCCATTAATGTACAATCAATTGAAATTTTCTAAAAACAGACCATTAAAGACCTTGAAAAGGTCAATTTCAAAAGCAAAGGGTATGGCAACATGAAACCTCACAAGTTTGAGCTCATAAAGCGACTATATGGAGATGAGAATCTGACGATCAGGTCAGCAGATAAAGGAGGAACATTGGTGATATTAGACACAGTAGACTACGATGCTGAATGTAGGAGACAGTTTAGCGACTCCATTACTTATGCGAAATTAGACTCAGATCCCACTAGGACAATCAAACAAAATTTGGAGGAATTATTGGCAAAAGCAGAAGATCTGAGCTGGATAAACCACCACACAAGGACATTTCTAACAAATAATTTCCCCAAGATTCCACATTTCTACACACTCCACCATTGGTATTTGTATCAAAGTATTCAAAGCAGAGCAAATGAATCAAGAGCATAATAAAAAAGAATTGGAGTATGTCAACACAGGACGAAAGGGTGGCACCATTATTTAAGGAATTACCAACCTTTGCCTATCAACGGAGTCAGAACCTTAAGGATAAACTGGTGAAAACCAGAAGACTGAACACTAAGAAATATACTACAAAGATTGAAACATACCCCTGCTTAAACTGTAGTAATTGCGGATATGTACAAAAGGATAACATTGTAAGCCATCCACACACAGCAGAAAAAATAAAACTCCAGAACTTTGAGACGTGTGCAACGAGTAACATAATCTATTACATCAAGTGCCCATGTGGGATGCACTATGTGGGTCAATCCAAACGTTCAGCTAATATAAGATGGAATGAGCATCGATCCTGCATACGGAATCACAACAAAAACTCGACGGTGGCACGAAACTGAGACAACAAGTAACATAACCTGTCACAAATGAAGTTTCAAATCCTGGAAGTGATCAATAAGAGAGAACCACATGCCAACATCCAAAGAAGACTAGACCAGAGGGAGTCCTTCTGGATAGACAAACTAGGAACATTAGCTCCCAAAGGACTAAATGAAGAGATCAATTACACATTAGAAAATGGGCTACAAAAGATCTTGATAGAGACCGACAGATGATGTCTGTTCGATTCTTGGGTTACTATGCTGGTTTGTTTTTTGTTTTTTTTGTAAATGTGCTTTTATTAGTTTTACAAGTGAGAGTTATGTTACAGAAAACATTTCGGAGCTCATAGTTATACATCAAACCGAAGGATATACACAGAGAAAGAAGAAAAATAAATTATTTTCAGCACACCTTCTGACGGAAGCGTTGGTCTTAATTGGGTTATTTAAGAGAACATGTTTGCTCCTCCCCTCCTTTCCTCCCCTGTGGGTCATGTAGTTCATAGCTTAGCCATTGCAGCGGATTGCAGCTGAGGATCGCAATTTGCGTATTTTGTAGGGATCACTCCCCAAAAGCAGATTCTTGAAAGTAATATCTAGGCGCTTATTTTTATGTTGTTTCTTGTCCGTCACCTTTGAAAATGTCATTTCTATTGCGAAAAAGCCCACTGGGGAGGTATTTGTTCTTAACGTCCATCCATAAGGCCTCAATCCATGATGATTTGCTGTGTAATGATGCTGTTATGTGTTCTATTATACATATGTTGGTGGCAACATTGATCCATTCGCTTTTGATGGGGACTGACGCAGATTTCCATTTCATGACAAGTGTTGCTCGAGCTGCCAATAACAATTGTGGAGCGAGGTCTCTTACCATGGCACATTCATCCTCGTCCTTCTCGAGGCTAAATAGTATCAGATGAGGATCAGTTGTTCTGGCAATACCGTCGATCTCTTTGATCCCACCCAGGACTTCATTCCAGAAGACTTTTATTTGTGTGCATCCCCACCACATGTGCCAATAATCTGTGTCTTCGCCGCATCCCCGCCAGCATTTTGGGCTTGTTGTATGGAACATTTTGGAAAGTCTAACGGATCGTATTGCCATCTATGTAGCAATTTGATCGCATGTAGTTTATATTGATTCGAGATGGATATTTGTGTAGCCGCTTGGCATATTGTGTCCCACTGGTCCGGGGTGATCTGTTCACCGAAGTCTTTTACCCATCTGTCTTTCAAGGAGTCTGTAGATCCGCCCCCTCCCCCTATTAGTTCCTTGTACATTGCTGATATTAGGCCTTTCATTTCTGTTCTTGAGTCTAGTATCTTCTCAAAGGGTGTGAGATCTCTCATCAGTTTGGGCTTCCACATTGGTCTTGTCAGAATGCCCTTTATTTGTATATATTGGAAGGTAGATAGCGGGCCTATTCCAAGGGCTTCAGACAGCTCCGGGAGTGATATGAAGGAGTCCTTTTTTTGTAGTTGTCCTACTCTCTCTAAGCCGGCTTTGTACCATGCCTGGAACCTTCTACGTTTGGAATATGACCATTGATCCTGGGGGACCATAGATGGTTGAGAGGAGCAGGCCATGTGGTGATGTTTTGCATGTTTTTACCCTGTGTCCAAATATCCCATATAGTGCTCAGTATCGGGTGTTCTTTAAGTTTTCTATGGATCCTCTTCTTGGGGGACCAGAGCCATTCGGATACTGTAGCTGGTGAAAAGTAGTGATTGTCCATATTAACCCATTGGGTGTTTGTGTGGTTGTGCAAGTTGGGAATCAGTATTCTAAGTTGAGAGGCTTCGTAGTATTTCTGTATATTAGGGAGACCGACCCCACCCTTATCTTTTGGTAGTATTAAGGTCTTGTATGGAATTCTCGCTTTCTTCCCTTGCCAAAGGAATTTAAGAATGGTTCTTTTGGTTTCAACAAAGAAACTGTTCGGGATCCTGATGGGTAACATTTGAAAGGGGTATAGGAACCGGGGGAGGGATACCATTTTGATCGCATTAAGGCACCCCAGCCATGAGATTGTAAGTTTATCCCTTCTTGTCAGGTTAGCCCGGAACTGCTGTAGCAAAGGGGGGAAATTCGCCTCATATATGTCGTTCAAATCTCTAGTGATTTGTATCCCCAGGTATTGTAGTTTTGAGTGCTCGATTTTAAGACCCAATGTGGAGAACTTGGTGGCGTTCATTTCTTTTTGCCCTTGTAGGGGGAAAAGTGTGGACTTCGCTTTGTTTACCTTAAACCCTGAGAGTTTCCCATATTCTTCGAACAGGAAGAGAGCTCAAAGAGTTCTGGGGACAGAGATTGCAGGGTTAGTAATATGGAGGAGGACGTCATCTGTATAAAGGGCTACTTTGTATTCTATTGATCCCAATTGAATACCCTCTAATATGGGGTCCGCTCTCATTGTGATTGCTAGGGGTTCCAGGGAGAGTGCGAAGAGTATAGCGGAGAGGGGGCATCCCTGGTGAGTTCCACGTTTTAAATTGAACCATCTAGAGTATTCGCCGTTTACAAATATTGAAGCCTTGGGGTTCGTGTATACCACGTGTATTGCCTCTCTAAACTTGGGCCCATCCCTACTTTGCGTAATACTGCTTTCAGAAATCCCCATTCCACCCTGTCAAAAGCCTTTTCTGCGTCAATAGAAAGCAGGACCGGATCATTGGACATGGTTTGGGAGGCATGGATAAGGTGTAATGTCTTACGCATTGTATCAGCTCCCTGTCTCCCCAATATAAACCAGACTTGGTCAGGGTGTATGAGTTGTGGCATCAATATTTCCAACCTTGCGGCCAGGACTCTCGTATTGATTTTTGCATCAAGGTTGAGTAAGGAGATGGGGCGATACGATCCGCATTTTGTGGGGTCTCTTCCATCTTTGGGGATCACTGTGCTCAATGCTTTAGTGAATGAGTCTGGTGGTTTCCCGGAGTCCATTATTTCATTAAAGAGTTCTGTTAGGAAAGGTGTTAGTGATGTGGCAAAGGTTTTATAGAATCCGGCTGTATAGCCGTCTTCCCCTGGGGATTTGCCTATTGTTAGTCTTTTTATTGCAGCCTGGACTTCATGTTCGGTTATGGAGGATTCTAGTATTTCAGCGTCTGGGCATGGTATTTGGGGGATGTTTATTGAGGATAAGTAGGTGTCTATCTCTGGATGTTCAGCATCTGTTCCCGAGGAGTGCGATTTCAGTTTCCAGTTCATCCCTGAAGACTGTAGGCCTCATTACGAGTCCAGCGGTAACCGAGGCGGTACAAATGCCTGGTTACCACCGGACTCCTATTACCATTCCGCCTCCGTGACTCTCAGAAATACCAGGGCATTACGACCCTAGTGTCCCGGGAATTCCAGAGGCGGAATTTGGTTAGTCCTGTGTTTGGGGAGTAGAGGATTGCAATGGTTACATTCACTTTGCCTATATATCCAGTGATAAGTAGAGCTCGTACCTCTACATCAGACCATGTCTAGGTGAGTACAAATGTTATCCCTTTTCTAATGAGAATACCCACGCCACCTTTTCTCAATGGGCCAGAGCTCAAAAATTCCGTTCCAATACGTTTCCCTAGGATCCTTCGTTCTTCCCACCTCATGTATTTCGTTTCCTGCAAAAGGAGAATATCAATTTCGGCCCTACGAAATTCTCTGGCTACGAGTGATTGTTTCGTTGGTGAGTTGAGCCCTTTTACGTTGAGTGTCCCTACCCTTAGAAGGGCAGTCTTCCCTATGTCAGTGATTGACGCCATCGCTCATTGTCACAGGAAGGTGCCTTCTGTTGTGTGATCGATGTTGTTTGCTTATTGTAGACTGTGCGCTGCATTGGTTGTCTTGAAGTATGATTGGTGCTGCTCTGACCCCTTCCCCTCTTTTAGACCCCTTCTGACCTACCCTTGTTTGTTTTTTTACCTAAGAAGTAACTGTTGACACAGTAGAATATACACGGCTCCTGTATAAAATACCCTGGAACGTGCATGCATGGTGTTCTCAATGCATAGATGTTCAATTTGTTTTGAATCTTAAACAGAAGGTAACTTACGCACAAGTAGATAACCACCATGATGTGATAGCAAAGAGACTGACTACATTGGAATGGGCAAAGTAGAGATACAGGGGTGTACACAGTCACATACCACTGCATGATTTACGTACATCACTAAGAAGTTTCTTCATCAGTGTGTAATTCCAACCCAGGTTGAGCATTGCAGAACATGAATATCGTAGCTGACACCCGAGAGATTAAGTACCATTGCAGTGTGTTTTTAAATATGACCAGAACACAAGAACAGTAGCATAACTAATCCGCCTGCAAGGGATGAGGCGGTGTTCACAATACATGTGCCGCTTTAGGTTTACGGCGTCCGTGAATGCAGAAATAAAATGCTCTTGGGTGATTTCCTGGAGGTTTCCGCACTTACTTGCGGAACAGTAAAGCTTTTGAGTTTATAACTCCTAATAACCGTTATGATCTCGTCACGTAGACAAGCACACTATGCTTTATTTACATGATTATGGTCTTTTCATATAACCATGGCGACCACACGTCCCGCCTACCCGTTACCATGGGGATGCGGGACGCGAGGCACACCCGTGAGGACCATTTCCAGCCCACAGACGACGCCTAGGGTCACTATGACAACATACAAAAACAGGAAGATCCCGCGCATTCACGCACGAAGGCTCGACATCGAGGAGCCAAACAGGAGAGGAAGGTAGGTAAGCGTGACAAATTGGCCCGCTAGCTAGACAGAATGCAAAAGCTGATCAGTACAACTGAGTGACACATCTAATTGTTAAAGGGTAACCTCCTTACTCAAAGATATCAAGAAAAGGCGTATTTTGACATGGTACATGAGTGTTAAGGTAATTTTTAGCGCTTGATCTGAGGGACCACGGGGTGACTCTGATTATTGAACTCACCGAATGGGGGAACTGATTGAATTTTAGTTTTCTTTCTTGTTTTCCATATGAACCGGAATGTTAATTACACACAATTTGGAAACACAATATTGGTATGTACAACTGATGCTGATTATATGTAATGTGCATTTGACTACTTCAAATATAACAATTTTGTGATTTATGAACGTACAGCCCTGAAGATGGTGCAAGACACCGAAATGCATTGGCAATAGCTTGTTTATGAAAGACCATGAGACTTTTTTCACCTTGAATATATCGTGTGAATACAACACACTCTTTTACATAAATGTATAAGATTTTGAAATTTTTTTAAAACATCTTTACGTTTGAAGAAACAGACACAAACTGATGATGAATTAAACTCAATTACCATATAAACGGTGACTGATCTGATGCAAAGGAAAGAAGTTAGCTCCTCTAAGGTGCAAAGTGCGAGCGCCAGGACCTACTGGGTGGTTTCCACCCTGTTTTTCGTTTTTGCAGCATTAACATTGCTCTTGTGTCATTGGGCTTGTTGGAACCTGGCAGCTCCCAGTATAAGCATCAATTTACAAAAACAATTGAAAGAAAAGATTTGTACATTCGAATTGCACGGAACAAATACGTAGTGCCCACTTCTTCTCTACACTTCATGTCTGGGTGACATTCTCCCAAGTCTCCCTGGCAAACTCATGGGAAGCAGATTGTCACATAGGAATGTGGTACATTTGAGCTGCATCCATCAACACCACAGGTTTTGCATCTGATCATTGTCCCATTAGTGAGCCTCCTCGTTTTTTTCATAAATGGCTGTGTGCAGTAAGGCCACCACAATTGACAGAAGGGTGATCTGCAAGATAACTTACTTTATATTACAATTAATGGATCCTGGAAGCTGATATACAGTATGTTCTCATTAGTGAGGAAGGGGATGAGGGAGGTGACCAGAGGATAGTGCCTAGTTTATATATGATTATCACCATTGCCCTGCCAACCTCCTTTTTCCATTGCTCAATTCCCTCCCTTCCCCAGGACCAGGATTGTCTGACACCTTGGGATGCACTTAAAACTAACAGGAAGTACAACCTTTGGTGACTCCCTTCATACACTGGATGAGGGAGGGGCCATGAAATAAGGAGGAGATAGCTTACATTTGATAAATTAGGGTTCTGACATGAAGAGATTAGCCACATCACTAAGTAAGGGGACAGGGTAATGGAGATTATCATACATCACCTAGACATGTTATTGAACTTGGAAAGATGAAGTGCAGAGTGCTAGAACCTGTATGATTCTATAATGGCCCTATGAAATCAAACATGGCAACCTGAATGAATGCATTAGTCCCATTACTCTAAAGAGCCACAAACCACCCTCTGCAAATGTCCAAATTTGCAAATATTCATCATAACCCTACACTCACTGTTGCAGCGGGAAGTCAGAGGTGGGCAAGGAGGCAGCAAAGGGGTCCACTGCCAACCCTGAGCTCAGTTCGACATCACTTTTTGCCCCTCTTCTTCCACTAAGTTGGGCTTTCAGAAAATGCTAGAGCTTTTCCTTTATAGTATTTCCCTTCCCTAGGAACTTCCTTATTCTCATGTGATGTACATGACATTGTGATATGTGTTCTTTAGTGATGCGACGCCCTCCGTATTCACCACACGTTCCTTGCCAGAAGGCACTATCTGAAGTGTAAGCGAATGTGCTGACCATTAGCCAGAAGACAAGGGCCGATCAAAGCATGATGCCTAATAGCTGATGAACAAAATCCAGACAGCAGGGAGTTGACATGGCCGACATGATGCATTGGCAGTCTGTGTGGCTGCCCATTGATCCCTGTTATGGAGAAAATAAGGACATGGGCCCTTTAAGAGAAAACGAAAGGGAAAGCGGGAGAGGGGCGGGGCGGGAGGAGGAGGGAAATCGGGAAAGCTACAGGCGGCAGTTACTGTGAAATAAAGATAGACTTGAGACGTACCATTGTGGTCTGCGTATCATTTAGGGGTAAGCACCCCAAAACAACTGCCGACGAGCCCAGACGGACCCCACGCCTGAGAGAGCAGCCGGAGTCACGGAGGGACTCAGCGCCAACAGCAGCGCATGAGGAGGATCCAGCGACGCGAGCAGACAGCAGCACCAACGCCGGAGGCAAGGAAGAGCCCCAGCAGGCCGCGAGGAAAGGACAGAGGAGACGCGCCAATGCCGGAGGCAAGGAGGAGCCCCAGCAGACCGCGGAGGAAAGGACAAAGGACACGCGCCTACACCAGAGGCAAGGAGGAGCCCCAGCAGGCCGCGGAGTAAAGGACAGAGGACACGCGCCTACGCCGGAGGCAAGGAGGGGCCCCAGCAGGCCGCGGAGGAAAGGACAGAGGACACGCACCAACACCGGAGGCAAGGAGGAGCCCCCAGCAGACGCCGAGCAACACCCCCACCAGGATAACTGGAAGTGCCGTATGCACACGGAGGTACAGAATGAAGGAAAGGGAAAACAATCGCCCACACCTCATACGCTCCAGGGGAGGGAGATAAAGGCACGCCAGAGTCTAATATAAGCCACTTGAAAGCGAGGAACTATAGGCACACGCCAGTGCCAGCCATAAGCCACTTGAAAGCGAGGAGTCATAGGCACACGCCAGTGCCAGCCACAAGCCACTTGAAAGCGAGGAATCGTTGGCACACACCAGCGCCAGGCCACTTGAAAGCGAGGAGTCACAGGCACAAGCCAGTGCCAGGCCACTTGAAAGCGAGGAGTCACATTCACAAACCAGTGCCAGGCCACTTGAAAGCGAGGAGTCACAAGCACTCACCAGTGCCAGGCCACTTGAAAGCGAGGAGTCATATGCGCATGCCCATGCCAAGCCACTTGAAAGCAAGGAATCACACGCACACACTACAACAAAACACAAAATACTTGGAAGTGTACTGTCACAAGCGCACACCAGTGCCAAACCACTTGAAAGCGAGGAATCACACGCGCACACCAGTGCCATCCCACACGCAAGCGAGGCATCACAGGAACAAGTTAATGCCACCTACAAGCAACGTGAAAACGAGCATCAGTGATCATGTCACAGTCTGGGAGAGCAGCAGTAGACACCACAAGCGCCCCCCATTCCTGGTGTGACTCCCACCAACCCAGTCTCCTTCCTACAATGCCCGAACCTGTTCTCACTAGAACCTCAAGAGATGCCCCAAACAACCTGGACATATTCACAAATCTGGTGGGAAAAGACATAAAGAGTGTCATCAAGACCATCCCAACAGCAGAAATACGTACCCAAAACTCAACGAAGCCATCAACAGTTGCCTAGTAGTCGTCCCAAACAGAGACTATGAGCGCTACATCTTCAATCAGTGCACCCAACTTCCCCAGGAAACAGTCAGCCATTTCATATTACGCCTGCAAAGAAAGATCACATATTGCGACTTTGCTAACTTTAAAGACGACAAAGCCATCTGCCTGAGAGTCATAGAAGGATGCCTGTCGTCAATATTCCGCAAATACTTACTGAAGAAACCTTTGAAAGAGATAGCTGAACTGGCCAGAGTGTACGAAAGAGTGGACGTCCAAGTCACCCACATAGAAAATCCGAAGAAGTTAGACTCTGTTGCGGCCATCACCACCAGCCAAACAAGCCACCAATACAACAACACATACAGACAAGACCAGTGGAACAACACAAGACGCCCGCCACCAGAAGGACAATGCTATTGGTGCGGGTTTGAATTCCCACACAAAGGCCAATGCCCTGTAATAGGGCAAATGTGCATGAGGTGTGGCCAAGAGAACAACTTTCAGAGCATGTGCCGGGTGAAGACACCCCTACTACCGGCATACCGAACACCCAACCAACAAGCAACCCCAAGGAGATTCGAAGTGCCAAGACCATTCAACCCAAGACCATACTCGGAAAGAGAGTACACCAAACCCGCCACCAACCCGAGGCCTGCAAACAATGCTGGGTTCATTAGAGCAGTAGAGAACCTAAAGGTGGACAGGGCAGAAGAGATGCACGCCAAGCAAGAACAAGTGTACCACATGCAAGCATATCGTGAAGAGGAAACCCAAAGGGAGGACGTCATCAGAGACCCCTATGAAAACCCACCAATTGAAGAACATCCAACGGAACAGGCACAATACGCAGAATACGACCGATACAGTAGTGAATATGTTCGACTCATCTCAGAAGCCTCAAACGATAGCACAGCACCCAGGGTGACGGTACACCTAGGTGGAAGAGTCACACCATTCCTGGTAGACACGGGCCCACAGTCAATGTCATGAGCCACCTGACATATGAACACCTAGCAGACAAGTTTCCTCTGCAACCGTCACACGCCCAAATATTCCAATGGGGCGCAAAAATGCTGTTGATGTCAAAAAGGACAATTTAAGTGTGACCTCATCCATAGGGGCAAAAGAATGCAGACAATGATACACGTCATCCACAGTCCGGCAACGGGAGGGAAGATACCTTCTTAGCCACAAGACCGCTCTCGCCCTAGGTCTCATCGACATACATTACGACGAGACAGAAGTGATTCAAGGGATACCGCCTGACTCCCAACTCTTACAGGCCATCCACCACAAAGCCCTAACCATCGAAGTCCTAAAATCCATCTATCCAACCCTGTTCGAAGGAGTGGGCATGCTAAAGAACAACGTCATCAAGCTACACATTGACCGGAAGATACAGCCAGTACCACAACACCCCAGGCGAGTATGGTTTCACTTGCAACGAAAGTAACCCACGAACTACAGACATTACTGGACAACGGTATCATTGAAAGAGCGACTGGACCCACACCATGGGTGTCCCCGCTCGTAGTTGTCCCCAAAGCAGACGGACGCCTCCGCCTCTGCATGGACATGAGGATCCCTAATACAGCCATACAACGGGAGCGACACCCAGGCCCTAACATCGAGGACATGTTGATAAGACTCAACCAAGCCACCAAATCCACCAAACTTGATCTCAAACAGGGATACCACCAACTTGTCATCGACCCCGCACCAAGACCCATCACCACATTCACCACCCACGAGGGTCTATTCCACTACAAGCGACTTAATTTCGGTATCTCGTCTGCTGCTGAAATCTTCCAGGAGACCATCCACAGACTAATCAGCCCAGTCACCAACGCGTTCAATTACAGTGACAACATTCTTATATTCAGAGTCACCCAAGACCAACACGGCACAGCCCTACACCAGGTCTGCCGCATCCTCCAAGACGCCGGACTCACACTCAACAGCCAGAAGTGTGAAGTCAACATGCACACCCTATGCTTCTTTGGCCACATTTTTTCGGACCAAGACTTCAAGGCTGATCCAGACAAGATCTGCGCCATAACAAACTTGCCTTGCCCAAAGGACGTATCTGAACTCCGCTCATTCCTGGGCATGGCAGGTTACTGCGCTCGCTACCTCCCACAATACGCCTCACTCCCGTGCCCACTACGTCACCTATTGAAAAAAGACCAACCATTCCTGTGGACGGACCAATGCCAACAAGCATTCTCCACCATAAAGCAGGAACTGGCGGGCAATCGACAACTGGCGTACTTCAGTCTGCAATGGCAGACCGAAATCACTGTATATGCCAGTCCTGTGGGGCTGGGTGCAATTCTAGCCCAAACCGATCCGCAAGACAACGCCAAAACCCATATTGACATTGTAGCATACGCCAGCCGTGCGCTCAATACCAGCGAACAAGTATACTCGCAGGCAGAGCGCGAGAGCCTGGCTGCCGTATGGGCATGCGAGAAATTCCACCATTTTGTCATTGGACAAACCTTCACCCTCATAACAGACCACCAGGCCCTGCTGGCCCTCTTCGGCAATCCAAGAATCAAAATGCCTCTGTGCATTGAACGATGGGGCATCTGCCTCCAGGAATATGACTATACCATCATCCACAAACCTGGGGGCGATGCGAACCCTGCTGACTATCTGTCACGACACCCGGACTGAGTGTCACGACATAATGCAGGGAGAAGCCGAAAGATACATTGCATATCTGTCACAGAACACCCTTTCCCCAGCCATCACGGCTCAACTGTTTGCGGAAAGGAGCTGGGCTGACCCACCATCAGGGCAGCAGTTCACCTCACCAACACGAACAAGTGGCGACAGGCGGCTGCCGATGAACACTTTGAGCCGGGGGAGGAGGGGAAGTCGACAGAAGAGATCTAGCCAGAATGGAGAGAATACACAATGAACTGGCCATGACAAGCTAAGGCACGCTACTCAGAGGGAACCGTCTGATTGCACACGAAGGCCATCGAGGCGTGGCCAACACAAAAAAGATATTGCGGAACCAGGTGTGATTTCCCCATATGGACACCATTGTGGACGACATACTAAGACACTGCAACCCGTGCCAAGTAAATGCAGCCAGCTCACCACCCTGCCCCCTGTACATAGTCCCACTTCCCGATGGACCTTGGCAGCGCATAGCACTCGACTTCTACGGACCACTGGAAGAAGGAGGCCACCTGCTAGTGGCCATAGACGAGTATTCCCGATTCCCATTAGTGAAGCACGTACAGTCCACAGCCTTCCACCACGTGGTAGGCACAATAGACGAGCTATTCAGCGAGTGGGGCATCCCCAACATAGTGACAACAGACAATGGATCCCCATTTCAAGGACAAGAATTCAAGAAATTTGCGGCACACCTTGGATTTCACCACCAAAAGATCACACCACTATGGCCTCAGGCCAATGGGATGGTGGAACGATTCATGGCGAATATCAAGCGCACGCGCCAGAAAGCGGCGACAGACCAAGCCTCAATGCCACAAGCTATCTCACAAATGCTACGAAGATATCGGCATACCCCACATGATGCGACTGTCACAATGCCTGCCCCCGGAAAGCCAGACCAGGCCCAGCAACCCCGGAAGCAGGCATCATGCCACTTGAAGCATGCCCAAAAACCCCAGTTAGGGGCTGTTTGGCTACAGTCCTGGCGCCTGGCGCCAGGCTCATAAGAATAAAATCAGTCCTGGCGCCATGGGCTTCAGGCGGTGTCCAGTCAACTGGTCAAAAAAAAACTGGTCGACTGCAATTTGGTCGACGCAATTTGGTCGAAAACCAAATGGTCGAATTTTTTTTTTATTTATATATTTATTTTTCGGGTTTTCGTTTAGTAAAAAAAGGGGTTTTTAGAGAAAAAAATGGGGGTTGGGGGGGACCCCCCCAAAAAAATGGAAAAAAAGGGTTAAAATAAAAAAAAAAAAAAATTCGACCATTTGGTTTTCGATCAAATTGGTTCGACCATTTGTCTGGTCGACCAATTTTTTTCGACCAAATGTCTGGCAACCGCTTCAGGCTCATTACAGAAAACTTACCTGATGCAGACCATGCTGCATACCTACCTGATGCAGACCTTGCTGCACGAAGCCACAAGCCAAATGAGGCTTAGAGGGACTATTTTTCCTCAGGGACTCCTTTCCTTACCTGAATCCTTGATCCAGCACATCGTCACTCTGGAAGAGAGAAGGCTTCACAGGTGCATTGCCACGCACCTCGCAGCGCCGCGCTGAACTCACCATCCGGGGGCTGCATTGCTTTACTCCATCGCGAACCTAGCATCTCCAGGCCATTCTTCAACACCTGGGGGAGACAAGAACAAATAGGTGAGCAAGGGCAATACAAACCACCCCCAAAGACTTACCTGGTTACCACAGGGGGGTACTCACCTCATCTCGGGTCGGCGCAGTCAATTCTGCATCACTGCCGCACCCCGGCCCATAAGGGGAAAACAAGGACAATACAAACCACCCCCAAAGACTTACCTGATTACCACAGGGGGTACTCACCTCATCTCGGGTCGGCACAGTCAATTCTGCATCACCGCCGCACCCCGGCCCCTAAGGGGAAAAAACAATGACAATACAACCTAACCCCAAAGACTTACCTGATTTACCACAGGGGGGTACTCACCTCATTTCGGGTCGGCGCAGTTAATTCTGCATCATCGCTGTACGCCGGCCCCAAAGGGGAGAACCACAATAGACTTACCAGGATCTTACCAATTGCCACTTGGAACTCTTCTGGTGGTTTAAATCTGCAACCTGCAAGGAATCTGGCAGAGTGAAGATCAGACTTTTGAACTCTTACAAACAATTGGACTTTAGAGTCAATACTGGAACTCACCAATTCCTCCACGCCAGTAAAGTAACTGGTCGTCTACGCGCCCCTGCGCTCGACGCATGATGGAGAGCTCATCTTTCCAAATCTTCAGGTGAGATTAAGAGGGGACTTCAGGAGTGTTCTGTGGGCAGACAAGGGGAGTGGGAAGGCGGGTTAATGCTCAGATTACGGGAGGTTAATTCCCTTTCTCCATTGCAGAAAGATATTCGTACGAGCCCAACTAACGAAGCTAAGTGGGTCTGTCCAGTCTGTCATCTCGGCTCTACGTGTTACTCTGGTGGAAGCAACAGCGGGCCAGTCCAGATCGACGCCCCCGTGGGAATCAGGTGAGCGTAACAGCGACTGGCCACGCCCCAGCCGACCTCATGATCAAGTACAAGCAACGGTCCCGACTTCCATGGCTCGAGGACTACACGCCAGAAGAGGACAACGAGATACGGCAGCGAGAAGCAGAGAAAAGACAAAAGGCCAAAGAATGGGCCGACAGGAAGCAGAAAGCCAAGGAACCCCTGATCCCAGTAGGAGAAGTCGTGCTGGTCAGGCAGACCCAACGCCGGAAAAAAGACTTGAGGCATCGGGCCAAGCCTATGATAGTGACGGATGTAAAAGGACCCATGGTCACCGCGTTAGGGGACCAAGGTGAAATAACCTGAAACGTGTCGTACTTCAGGCGAATGTTCCAAGAAGACGAGACCGAGGACATGCCTCTACAGGAAGAAGATCCCATGGACCCAGAGACTCCCCCAGACCCACCTGAGGCGCCCTTGCCGACAGGCCATGACGATGACAGGGACAAGCAAGTCGTACGTCCCCACAGGTTGGCCAGGAAGCCCACCCGGCTCATCGAAGAGATGTGACCACCGACTCAGTCGATAAGTAAGGGGGGGATGTTATGGAGCAAATAAGGACATGGGCCCTTTAAGAGAAGACGAAAGGGAAAGCGGGAGAGGGGCGGGCGGGCGAGAGGAGGAGGGAAAGCGGGAAAGCTATGGGCAGCAGTTGCTGTGAAATAAAGATAGAGTTGAGACGTACCATTGTGGTCCGCGTATCATTTAGGGGTAAGCACCCCACAACTATCCCACACTCATAGGAGCACCGCAGTCAAAAGCTTTCTTCCGCCAGCATACAAAGTAATATTGTTTCAAGAGCGGCTGTGCTATCTCCATGCACAAGGCTCTTTTTTCGGTCCTACTGAGGCAACGTGCCAACTCCCAAACCTCCTGCGACTCTCCGAGAGACACCCAGTGCCATAAACCCGTCAGATTCTTCAGAGAGCGTTTAAAGGGGGTGCAATTTACAAGAAATGGCTCATTGAAGAGACACTTGTTTTGGACAAGACGTTGTTAATGTGCCCGTGCCTAGAACTGCAAAGGGGCATTATTATTTTGAAAATACAAACAAAGCACCAGGTGTCTGCCTCAATCTGCGCCCTCCTCCATGCCAACTAAAATGTATCATACACAGTAGTTTTAAGCTGTCTAATTTTCACGTTAACATTTAGCACACCAAAAAGTGTATATTTTAGGTAGAATGTAACGTTTTCCTCACATCAGACATGAAGCATGACTTTGTCAAACATTGAAATACAATATGGTAACCTTTTCACGAATAACTTTTTGTTATGAGTCGAAGAGGCTGATTTATAGAAAGTTTTGGGCGGTGCAAAGTGCGCTTTACTCTGCGCAAAACTTAAGTTACTGATTCATGGATCGGACTTGGTGCTGGTTCTTAACTACTTTGCGCTGGTCCTTACCTACTTTGTACCATGTCGAGCGCTTTGTGCTACACAGTGCAAACTGAGGGAAGGGCCAGTACACAGAAATCAATATGGGGTGGAACATGCATATTCCCCATTCTTCCTTCAAAATGAGGAAGAATGAGGAATAACATGGGCGTGTCAAGTGACGCACCATGCAAGCATTAAATACGCCCTATCAAGCGCAAACAAAACCCTATTCACAGATCTCATGAAGCAAGTGTCCAGAGTCCAAAGTAGAATGCAGATCTCATAATTTTACCGCCACGTGATATTTGAATCAAAGTAAGTATAAATACTCACAATGCAAATCATTTCAAAATAGTACTTCCACAATATTGGACCTTGTTGCAGCGGAACTGATCGTTTATGCAGGAAGGAGGAGGAGGAGGATGATGAGCCCCAGGATTTTCCATACACACACAACGCTTTTTGGGATGCCAGACCAGGAGGTGTATGCAAGGTGCAGATTCCCTCCCCATGTTATGCTAGATATGAAAAGGGAGTGGTATAATGACCTTGCATCAACCACCATCTGCTCCCATTCACTCGCACCCCTCTAGAAGGTGCTAACAGCCCTATATTTCCTGTCAACAGGTTCATTCCAGCGCACCTCTGCTATTGTTGGGGGCGTATCGCAGCTCACACAATCTCAGTGCCTACATCAGATATTGCGCTGCATAATTGCACGTGTGCATAGGCACGTATACATACCACCTATACTGCAGGCAAGGCAGAGAGTGTGCTAGGAGTTCTATATCATTGCACAGTTTCCATGGGTACTGGGAGCCATCGACTGTACCCATGTAGTGCTACAGCCCCCTTAGAGAGGGAGCACATCAACCACAACCAGAAACATTGGCATTCTGTTAACGTACAGGTCATCTGTGATGCCAATGGGGTCATCATGCATGTGACTGCCAATTACCCAGGAAGCACACATGACAGCTTTGTTTACTGCTGTTCCCCCCTATAACAGGCCTTGGCATCGGCAATGTATGGGAACACCTGGCTCATCGGTGAGTAACAACAATCACACACATGCAAGCAGTTGCATCATGCACGGAATAACATGCCCTGACAATCAATGCTAACAGCAACTTTTCCACCTTTGCAGGGGACAGTGCCTAACCACTTCACCATTCCTGCTTACACCATTTAGGAATCCTGTCACCCCAGGTGACGTAAGGTATAATGCAGCACGCATAGTCACAAGGGGCATAGTGGAGTGCATGTTTGAGGTGCTTAAGTCACGTTTCCGCTCCCTTGACCACTCTGGCGGTGTATTGCTATATGCCTCACCAGTAGAGCTGCAGGAAGAACATTGTCCACAGTCAGAGGCGTCACCCGACCCCTGGCAGGCCAAAGGCCACAGGAACAGGAGGCACGTAAGCAGGTCATACTAACATACTTCACCTGATTTGCAGACCCTGTGGGGCACACATAGTGAAGTCATGTCCCTGATGCCCTTCCATGACGAAACTGGGCTAATCCAGTTTGCCCACAACAACACACTGAGAATGTGCATCTGGGAGACGCAAATAGTGTGTGCCCATAGACATCAAGTAAAGTGCACATACCACCCACACAGTCATACAAAGTGGAAACAACAGTATACTTGTTGCTCACAAAAAATGACATAACATAACCAATACATCCTGTTATTGGTTCGTCCTGAGCCCCACTAATAATTGTGCACTCATACACCCAATAACACACCGGAGACCAGATGTAGATAGGCACAGAATATAATGTAAGCATGAACCAACACCTGGAAGGACTGCACTGCCCACCGTAGGCATGTATCACCCTAAAATACAGGTAGAGTGACTACTCCATTCTCCTCCAATTATATAGCTTATAAACCATATCACCATATGAGGTGCCATACAGACAGAGAAAAGTACAAGTTGCATTTAAGATGAATATCCTCGTCACGTGGCAGATTTTGCCCTTCAGCGCCTGCTCCAGCGGTCCTCAGTCATGTAGCCATGTACTTCTGTGGAGGGGCAAATGCAATCCCAGAATTCCTGATGAGTGGTGTGCAGCCATTCCGCAGCCCTGTCACCTTGCACAGCAGCAACTGTTTCTTCTAGCAGAATGCCTCATAGAGAAAGGAAGACACAAGGTCAGAGCAGGTAACACATCCCTGCACCCAATGATATCACACGCTCTGCTCCCCTGAGTGCCATGAAACAACATACACAAAGGACTCAACTGCCTCCCATCTCCATCATATCTCCCTCTGCAACATCAACGCTGGTCCTGCTCTCCACAGGCCAACACACATGTAAGCACCCAACCAGTGAACTCATCCCTGTTCCCAACAACACCATAAAATATGCTCTCTTGAGTTCCATGAAACAATGTGCAAAAAGGACTCACTTGCCTCCCATCTCTAGCATGTCCCCTGTCTGCACCATCGCTGCTGGACCTGCTCACCTCAGGCCAACATATATGTAAACACTCAACACAGTGAACCCATCCCTGCACCCAACGACAGCATATCCTATGCTCCCCTGGGTGCCATGCAACAACATGCCCAAAGGACTCACCTGCCTCCCATCTCCATCATGTCCCCCTCTGCACCATCGCCACTGGTCTGGTCACCTCAGGCGAACACAAATGAAAGCACCCAACACAGTGAACACATCCCTGCACCCAACGACAGCAGACCCTCTTCTCCCCTGTGTGTCATGAAACAACATGCACAGAAGACTCACCTGCCTCCCATCTCCATTAGGGGTTACAAAATCATAATGTAAACTCACAAAGACATGCAGTGCATGGAATGAAAAAAGACAATGGACTGCTTTGAAGTTCCCTGCTTGGAACATGATAAACTGACAGCCATGGTCTACCCAGCGGGACACAATGATGGGGTTGCATCATTGGCTGTCCAGGGCCCTGCCATTGACACCCTTAAGCTTTCCCCTCCATAGTGGGCTGGAGCCCCATGAGGACCACTGCTGCGTCATGTCGTTGGCACACTGCATTGGAGGCTGATGTGTACAACCAGCACCACTGTATGCTTGGGGTTCTAGCTGGGATACAATTGAACCATGCTTTCTGGAGATGCCTGAAGCCCTGACTGCCTGGCCCAGCACCAGTAGTACTTCCCTGGGAAACCTACTGGATGCTGGAACCCAACTGGGGCTACAGCTGTGGGCCTACCTTTTGTGGCCAGGTCCTCACCTGCTCTGGTGACACAATGTGAGCATGGAGAAGCTCACCCAGCTCCCATGATGCACGTCTATCCCACACAGAGATCCTTCCCACCTACTTTACAATCATTATCATCATTATTATGGTATTCCATTAGCGGGGACCTAGCTTCAAGTATCAACTGAGCGCTTTACAGAGGTATACAACACAACACATACACAACAGATTGCTATACAGAGGCATAAAACAGTACAGCTGCATAACAGAGCAACTTTAAGATGTAACAATAGAACAGAGATACAGTGGAGGGTAGGATACAGAGGGGCACAGCAGTACAGGGCAGCAGAGAGGAGAGGTATGGACGGCATCTAGCGAGTCAGGTGGCGCAGTGAGCGACATGATGGCCTAGGTGTTGAGGAGCAGAGATGCCTTGAAGAGGCGAGTCCTGAGTCCTTTTCTGAATTGTAGGAGCATGGGGGTTAGTCTGATGCTGACAGGGAGGAGGTTCCATAGTCTTGGGGCGTAAGCAGAGAAGGCTTGTTTTCTGATTCTTTCCTTTTTGCAGCAGTGGGTTTCAAATTTGCACGTGTACTGGCTTCTGGTGGTGCACTGTCCGTGGGAGAGTCTGAGTTTCTCCACAAGGTAGCTGGGTGACTGAGGGCGACTGGCTTATAGATTATGCAGCAAGACATGAAGGAGATTTGTGTGTGCAGTGGGAGCCAGTAAATGTCGATGAGGGCAGGATTAATGTGGTTGTATCTGTGTAGAGAGTTGATGAGGCATGTGGCGTGTGTAGGACACTTCTCAGGAGCCCAAGGGTGGATGGTAGGATGTCTTCGAGGAGGGCATTGCCCCCACCCAAGTGGGATAGGACCAGTGCTTGAACGGTGGATCTACAGCTGTGAATAGGGAGGAAGGGCTTTACTGCCCACAGGAGGGAGAGCTGACACAAGGCTGTCTGATTTTTCTTAGCTATGTGTGGCTTGAAGGAGAGGTGTTTCTCGATGTGGAACCTGAGACACTTGTCAAAGAAGGTGAGCTTGCGTGTGAAGCCCTCAACATTCATTGTTGATAGCCAGGTCTGCATGGGTGTTCGGTGTTGCTGGTGACGTGTAGGAATCCGGTTTTGGAGGGGTTGAGCTTCAAGTATGCACTGGACATCAAAGACTGAATCAGTAAGAAGCAGGATCTGAGCCTTGGATGTTCTTGATGGAGTCAATCTTGAGGCATAGCTTTGTGTCATCAACGTACTGGTGGACGTGGATGTTGTGTGTGGCTACTCGGGCTCCCAGCGGCTCCATTTATAGATTGAAGATCACTGGAGAGAGGATGGATCCTTACAGGACTCTACAGGTGATGTGTGGCATTGACAATCTATAGGAGTCCACCTGAGCAAACCACACTAGTTTGTTAGTGAGGTGGGACTTGAACCAGCGTAGGACAAGGTCACTGATCCCTATGTGCTGATGTAGGGTGTCCGTGAGCGCCTGGTGGTGTACTGTGTCAAAAGCGGCAGATAGGTCGAGAAGAACCAGGAGGCAAGGGTGGACATCATCAAGGATGTGTTGGGGTGGTAAGGAAAGGTCCAAATGAGGAAGAGGGGTTCACCTTGTGCGTGCCGTATTGGTGATTGGCGGTTCAGCGAAGATAATGCAATGTTGCAATTTTATACATGTATCCAGTGTAGTTAAATGTGAATGGGATGTATTACTTCAAGTGACACTTTGTGTTCAAGTTTATACATATTAGATTTGCATGCACGAAGCAAGATAAATGTCAAAATCACCAAATGAAATATAAACACAATCCAGATATGAGGCCTCATTACAAAGTTGGCGGTAAACCGCTGGTGCTACCAGAGGGTTGCCGCCAACCTTGTAATACTAATTCTGCTGCCTGATCTCCCAGGGGCCACCGGGATATCACAAGTGGCAGTGGAACGGTAAATTCACATTCCCATGGAGTCCTCTAGGACTCCATGGGACTGGGGACACTGAAGCACCGACACCATTGCTAACGGTGCCGGTGCTTCAGTGAGAGACATGCTGGTAAGGGCCTGATTTCCTGGCAGGTCAGGCCTGCCGGGGGATCCATGCCCCTACCGGCATTCTCAGAGTATGGTGGTACGGAACGGGTGCTGGTACGTTGCTACCGGCACCCTTGTTTCCAGAACAAAAAATTTGTAATGAGGCCCATTGTGTGCTATGAAGTGCACAGAAGCTGGGCGATGAGGAGGTTCATAATGTGCATGCGAGGAAGTGAACTTGTCATGAAGAACCCACTGTAAAGAAGAGACATAGTTATTAAACACACATGCACACTGATATGCATACACAGGGAATTTATACATCTACATGTAGTAGGCTTTTCTATAAATGAAGTAAACTCTGCCATCAGGATTTAGCAAGGTGAATTCTGAGGGTCTGGTAACAACATGTTTTGCAGGGTTTCAGAGGCCAGAGGTGAGGTAATGAATAACTAAGACCTTAGCAGATGGTCAGCTAACAAACCACCCAGGGTTTGTATGGATAGATGTTTTGCAGAAGGTAGATGTAACCTATTTAAGTTCATGGGAGCTTGCAGAGGGATCCGCCCATTTGCTTCTGACCAACACTAAATGTGGGGTACAGTGACACTCAAGGCCAGAGTGACCGATACTCTTGGCATTTCATTGTTTTCTCCGGATGTGCCATGCATGCTGAAATGCTAGTTGTATAAATTAGAATGCTCCAATGACGCCATCAAGCCGGGGTTGGGTGAGGTGGTTATCAACAATTCAAAGAGAACCTGTTTATTCTGCTCTTCCTCATGTATGTCGTTTGAAGTATTTGTGAAAACCGTGTGCAGTTACATTTAGGGTTAAAAGGTCTCAGGCCAGCTGAGACTTGTAATGAATTATGTTTGTATGTGAATGTGTAACTGTGTGATGATGACATGACTGACATATCCTAAAAAGGGGCGTGCTATGAATATGATCTAAAGATGTAGTTAAGATAACTGCAACCAATGAGAACTGGAGAACTGGAGAAAGATTGGATTTCTTTTGTATAGGTATTCTCCAATCACATGTGGGGGTGGATTGTAATAAAATATATGGGATTGTTTTAACCGTTGCAAAAATGTATATAATGTGTCATCTTGTGTGGTTCAGGAAGACTCAGGTTAGTTTGACTCTACAGCGCCATCTAGCCCCTTCCAGGACTATTGTACAATAAACTTACTGTACGTACAAACATGCATTTGCTTCTTAGGTGTTGGGCCTGCCTTGGGTTAAGATGATTAGGTGTCCATCCCAACAGATGTTGAGGGCATCGTCGACCACTGGTATGATTGCTGTCTCTGTGGTGCATCTTGCTCTAAAACCAGATTGGCCTGTTTGAAGCAGATTGTTGGTGTCGATATGATGCTGCAATTGCGCAGCTACCCCTCACTGGATCATCTTACCTAGGAAGGGAATATGAGTGATGGGGCGATAGTTACCTTTGTTGTCGTGATCCAGAGTGAGTTTCTTCCGTACAGGGAGGATTCTTCCTGTCTTTAGGGTCGATGGAAAGGTAGGGAAGTGGAGCTTCTGCGTGGAGGGTTTTGAGGATGAATGCTGGCAGAATGTCATTTGTATATGATGTGGCTTTAAGGGTGGCCAGGGTTTTTATCAGGTCCTCTGTAGAGAGTGTATTCAATGTTGTCCAGGGTGTCAAGATTTCATGAGGAGGGACGTGAGGTAGGTCTGTGGATGCAGAGCTTGTGTTTTGTGCTGGTGAATCCTGCAGATTTTGTGAATGAAGAAGGTGTTGATAGCAGTGGAGTTTTTCAAAGGAGTCTGGTATGGCAGGTTTGGGTAAAGTGTTGGTGCAGTGCTTGACCACTTTGAAGAGGGCTCTGCTTTTGATGTTGGCTTTGCTATGGTGTTCTGATAGTAGGAGGCCTGGGCTTTGTTGATCAGTTGTCAAAGGGTTGCTCGGAGTTCCATGAGGAGCGACAGGTCGTATGTGGTTCTGAAGTGGCACCACGGTCTCTCTTGTTTCATGGTGACTCTTTTGTTGAGGTTGAGTTCTGGCATGTGCCAAGGGATGACGGTTTCGGTTTCCAGGTGAGTTGTTCTAGAGGCACGTGTTTGTCAATGGGTGCTGAGAGGGTGGCCCTGAGTGATTCCAGTAGAGAATCACAGTTTGGTTGCGGGTGTATCGTCCATGTGAGTTGGATGGATGCAAGATCTTCCATGAGGGCTTCCACCAGGAAGTTCTTGAAGGACCTGAAGGTTTGTCTGATGGCTTTCTGCTGGGAGTGCTTGACTGAGGTTGTGTGCAGGATGTTGAAAGGCACAGCCAGGTTGTCAGACCAGTCAAGCGGGAGAGGAGAGATGTAGTGGAGGGAAGGCAATGCGTTGATGATTAGGGTGAATATTGTCACAGCTGTAGCCCAATCTTGACTTGGGCAGAGGCAGCACAAACTCCTGCCTCCCCGTTGGGTCTTGGCACCTGGGATTTGTACGAACCACAGGCCACTGCAACCCGCTGCGGAAAGAGGGTTAGGGGCTGTTGGTTGGATGGGTAGGGGGTTTCAGGATAACCGGAAAGAGGTTTAGGAAGAGATATTGGATCGGAAAGGGGAGTTTAGGGTAACATGCTCCTCTGCTCCTGCTGCTGCTGATTCTCTCCTTTGCGTGGTGGTTCTACTCTGCCCTGTCACTCTTACACACACCACATGCACACAGTTTTCCCAGCAGCATATGGAAGCCTTTTACTGGAGCTTCAAACTAAATACGCCCTGAAGAGCGCTATCTACACTGAGCTTTTACCTGGAGCCCAACCCGAGTTTTCTTACATGCCTTGCATTAACCCCATGCAGGCACGCTGACATAAGTAACCAAAATCACAGACTTTTGGGTGCTAACATAAGCTTCAAGCCATTAGATACATGCAGACTCATTGTATCAACACATGAATGTAAAAACAAAAGAAATGCACCTAGCTGCTGGTTTCTTCCCCCACAACCTCTCCGTGGCGAGCTCATGCGGACCCAGTAATGATTTGCGTGTCCAGAGTGCTCCGCTGGAAAATATCAAGACAAATTGTGAGCAGCGGAAGCAGTAGATGGTCCACAGAGTTCGTTTTGCCAATGTGCGGTTACTCGATCATACTCTCGGTGACCACCTTGCCTGGGGTTGCTATCACCCAGAGCCTACTACATGCAGCATCCTCAGCGCTATGTTCTCTCTGCCTGAATGAGCATTCTAGTGTTCATGCAGATTAGTCTTTTCCCCCAGTTCGGAAAACGCACTGCAGTTTCAGCCGCGTATAAAACATGCACACGAGCAGTGCTGTTAGTCTGCGCTACTACATGTCGTTCTTGCTTGTCCACTTATCTGTTTCACGACGCGGCCCGTGCGGATCAGGTGGGTTCGCATGGTCGTGCCTGGCCAGAGCTCTGTGGAACACGTCTGACCCCTCTGAGAGCTGGAAGTGCGAGAGGAGCCTCACGGGCTACACTCGCACATGCGCAGAAGGTTGGGCAGTGCATTTTCCTTGCCGGCCGGCCCGTGGGTCACACGCCTGCTGGGAAGTGTAGTCTTTGGGCGATTCTCCGTCCCTGAGCCCTTTTCCTGTAAAAGGAATGAATAATTCGCCTGGAGTATTGTGTTGTGGGCCCATAGTTAAAGTCAATAGCTTCACCACCATAAAACACAGCACTAGCAACATTTCCAACCCTGACAAGGATGTTACCTTTCTCATGCGTTGGGTCTTTTGTGAGCTTCCTTCATTGTTTTTCTGGGAGGTTGAAGTCGCCTAGGAAGATATTGTTGGTATGGGTGAAGGACAAGGTGGTGGCCCGGTCGGTGAAGTTTCCCATGAATGCAGTGTTGTGTTTGGGTGGACTGTAGATGAGATGGAAGGTGACTGTGTCTTTTGGGAGAACAGGAAGTGGCAGGAGAGGACTTTGACGAAGCCAATGTTGTCGATGTCAAGTCTGGTGCACGGTCACACATTCTTGTGGATGACTTAGAGGCCTCTGTCTGTCTTGTTTGGCCGGTCTCTGTTTTGGACTCTGTAGCCATTGGGGACAGGGATGCCTAGGATGTGGCTTGAGGTGGGTGTCAGCCAGGTCTCAGTGATGAAGATGGTGTCAAGGTTGTGTGTAGTGATGAGGTCGGTGATGTCTGCTGGAGGGATGATAGCTGAGCCGATCTGGGGAGCATCAACATTTGTCTAATGTATAGTGATGGGGTGCTGATGGGCTTGAGGCTGATGTGGGTGAGGTTGCTGCACTGCAGAGTGCATGCCTTAGAGGAGGTGTGATGTTTTGAATTTGGTGTTGCCTGGTGATATTCGGGATGGCCCTTGGGGACAGAGTGAGGAAATACATGTTGGCACGTGCTTACCTGTTTGAGAAGGGGTTTGAGCCTTGGTCCTTCTGGTGCTAACAGGTCCAAAGAGGAATTGCCCTTTTCCTCATCTACCCTTTCAATATCATGGAACTTGGCTGCAGACAAACGTAGGAGACAACTGTGCCAGCTGTGACTCAGGCTATCTGGTCTGACCTCTGCAGACATATGGCTAGTTGGGCCCAGCCAAAATACCAGATGGCCTGTGATGGTAATCTACAACCAAATAGCTGTGCGCCCATGCCTGCCTTAAGTCACTGTCCAGGGACTGGGACATAAGTTTCAATTCCAACCAACACCGAGCCTCTGTACCCTGACTCCAATGGGCTGGGTACTGACACTCTGCCACTGGCTGAGAAAAGGCCATCTTGTCTGCTAGGGTCAGCAGAACGGGAGACAAGTATTCACAGCACAGCTCACATCCCTGCAGGTGCACAAAGGGTGTGTGGGAGCTGTCTGTGCACACTGTGGTGCAGCAGGAGAAGGAAGGACATAGACACCTGTGGCACAGGCATCGGGTCAGCACCTTTCATAAAACCATGCCCCAGAGGATGACTACAAATAGGTTGCAGTGAGGTAGCTGCTCTGCTGCTTATGAACCCCTGACCCCGAGTTGTCCACAAATGCTCATGCACCACATTCCCCACAACCATGTGGTGCACTACAGGTAAGAGAGGTAGCCCCCTCATCTCCTCACTTGAGTCCTGAGGAAAACAGCTCAATGCACTGCCACATAGGCGAGCCATCTTATGCCAACCGCGGCTCCACAATGCTGGGTTACCTTCACACTTTAGGGTGGAAACTGACCCAGAGGCATTAAGTCATAATCCCATAGATGTCAGCTTTATCCCATTGGCTCCTCAGCCATATAAAGCATGAAAATGGGTTGATATTGTTGTGTCCCCAAGACCACTAATCATTTGCCTCACCAAATTAAACAGGCAGAGGAAACCACACACTAGGTGGATCGATTGGTGGCCTGCCCCTATACCCAGTTTGGACAAATAATCTGCATGTTAGGACTGCCATGGACCTCTTTCACAGACCACTCTAGCTTCTCTCTGTCCAGGTATTCTGTACCATCTCTTGGGTCCTATCACACACTCTAATGCAAAACCTCCCCAACAGAGTGGAAGTGAAGTGCTGGTGGTGTGTACAGTGGAATGGGATCACACCTCAGCTGGTGTACGCCGGCACTCACCTCCATAGTGCCACAGGCTTTGGGTCAGCTCTCACACTCATACACATTGGTCTTTGTCACAAGATGTGTTGGGTGGGTAACCAAAATGACTATAGACCCCTGGTGCCCTTTTTGGGCCTCTCCACCTGGCAGTGCAATGTGGTCGGTGTACACTGAGGACACTCCACCCTAGTTAAAAGTTGCACTTAAAGCAGGGGGCTCTGTCCCCTGTTTCTACCTAGGTGATCCCTGAGACGTGCCAGGACCATTGCAGGAGGAGGGTGTGCTGGTGGTCAATCTCCCTCAGCCATGTGGACATGTTGGAACTGCAGCCAGGGGTCAGTAACACTTTTCACCATAGTGGAGGGCCACTCACCGCCTGGGGCATTTCCGGGCAACCTGGAGCCAGTAAAACAGTACTGGTACAGAGGTAAAGTACCATGTGTATGCGGATGTGCCTGGGTTGTGGTCATGCAAGGGGATCCTTGGTTTTGGATGACCAACCTGCCCACCATGTATAATCCCTACCCGTTTAGCTCACAATGGTATCATGTCCCCTTGAAATCAATCATCCAAGTACTCTTCAATGTTCACTTATTGTACTTGTTGGCTATCAGTCTTTGCAACATGCTTATCTTTGGACAGAATCTACCAGCTTCTTTTGGCTGTATTCCCAAGCACCAGTCTCAGAGAAAACCTAGTCCTGCCACGCTGGGGGACACTATCAGCCTGACACCTTCAATACGGTATAGCTCAAACAGAAGGGCATGGCCCCGAGTGATGCTGGTGAGTCTGTCTTCTGCATGCCACATTTACTGCACCTACCGCTGAACGTGGATGCAGGGCTGAGTTCTTGCCTCCACACTTGCCGTTTTGGGGAATCCTGTTCAGTCACTTTACTTGCGCTTAGTGAGATGCTTACATTCAGCAGCTCCCCACATCTGATCTGGTCCATACAGAAGCTTGGGTGGCTAGGCTCTGGGCTATTAGTGGTTTGACCCAGCATGGCGCATGTGGCATTGTCAAGTGCGTGCTGTCCCAATCTTTACCAATGAACACCTGGTGAGTGGCTGTCTGATGGATGTGGTAGTGAGACCTATGTCTCAGGCTCGTCCTGTACTGGCAGCTGTGGAACACCACAGACAACCATGTGTGGCACAGTCAGCCATCCTGGGGCAGGAGAATGTGCAGTGGTGTTCAGCTCACCACCACTACCACCACCAGGTGCATTCTGTCCACCTGGCTCACCTCAACCCACCAGGGGTTACACAGGGAAGCCAGGAGGTGCTGGAAATGAGTAACTGAACCAGGTCCATGGATCCTACGATGGTGCTGATCAGGGTCTGACCTTTGGGGGACAAAAGGAACAGAATCCCTGAGATAGCCCCAGTTGCACCCAAGGGGGACCCAGGGGAAATTGACATTGATGCGACCCTCAGACAGGCATAGCCTCAGGAGGAACACCGAGCTGCAATGTGAGATTGAAGTGTTGATGACCAAAGTCTTCTAAAAATCACACTAATAAATTACAGCCAAAGCATGAGCTGAGTCATCCACCGACAAGAGTCATAGACAGCTTTCAGCCATCCAAATGTTGGTGTAAACCTGATGGTCCTCAGAGGCTGAGGGAGGCAGTGCCACCTGTGCTGCCTGCATGGTGAGATCGACCTATGCGCTTTTCAGAATCCACACTTGGGATTCCAATAAGACCGTTGTGGGACATTACTAACGGGTACCGGGTGCACAGCCCATTGAGTTTGTCTGCTGTCCTCTGTGGCAGCGTGACAGGCCATAACATGTGTGCCATTTTCCAGAGCACCAGCTCAATCACAGGATCCAACTGTGAGCAATGTGAAATGCAGCAACTATAACAGGCGCATTTCTCAAAGGTCCTGTGGCAAGGATTCAAGTCAATACCTCCCGAATTGGGAGTTGGTAATTTGCATGCCTGCTGCCTAGCTTGGATGTGGTAGCTGTTCCCAGGCTCCCTCCCTGGATTTGAATCCGGATTCATCATTACCTGTGAATACCATGGTAGGCACAGGAAGAACCATTGTAAGCCGACAGGGCAGACATCACAATTAATGGTTGCTGTCACGGGGAGGTGTAAACTGAGCAATTTTAGCTACAGTCACCAAAGCTGTGGTGTTAGGCCATATTGGGCTAGGACTGATTAATGCACGTATACCAGCAGGCCAGTGTTTGTCAGCATACATTTGATGTACATACACCACAGTAAATCAAGTAACACATACAGCCATCAGAGGGAACATCACTGACTCAACAAGCCATTTGCAGTGGCAATGAACTGGCCATGTTTACAACCACATGTATGGCTCAATCTATGACACGAGCAAATACCACTGGCATATGCCACTGGCAGGATCTATCCGTTATCTGCACCTGGTAGAGTTTGGCAATGGGGGTAGCCTTGCACCTGCCTTGGGCCAATCTGGATGCCCTCTGGGACATCTGTGGGACAGAAGCAACAGAGCGTGCATGGGGGGTGGACAGATCAACCGCACAAGCACTGGCGGGCCAGCCTGCTACAGGGGTAGGGATCTAAGGGGAGAGGCTTGGCTCAGGCACAATTGAGATGAGGAGGGATTATTCCATGTGACACGACTGGTGTGTTGACAGTAGGGGGGTTGGCACCCCACAGATAAGTCATACAGAACCGTTGCAAATATGTGCTTGGGGGAGAAGGGTGAACAGCATGTCAGAAAGTGCCTGCACTGGGGCTAACACCACCCAACCCTGTCCACCCTGATCCGACCACCAGTGAGCTGCCAGGATGTTCAGCCAGTGCTCTGCTTGGAGGGGGGAGCTACCCACATAAGGGGTCCCACCAGGTCCCACCAGAGGGCCTTATCCATGGAAGGTTTCAAGATTTGTGGAAACCAATTGCTGACAACAGCAGCCTGTGCATGTGGAAAGCAGGCCAATATGGGGAAGGCCCTGTGGGAGACCCTAGTCAGACCCACTGTCCTGGACCAACGACTGAACATGAAAGAAGACACCGAAATCAGAACTCAGGAACAGATTAATTACAGGCAGAGAAGTTAGCTTGTTCCCTGAAGAGTATGTTACGCATACTGGTCACTGGGGTTTGTCTGGTCTGGGCTGCGGCCACAAGGCAGGGCATTGATGGCAGGCATACACATTCAGCACATCCACTTTAATGGGACTCTGGGGCCTGTGGGGCACGATTGGATGCAGGGGAGGGAAAGGCATACAAAGCGAGGAGTGGAAGTGCTTCAGAGGGAATCTTTGAGTGGGCAGGCTGAAGGGAAGAAGAAAATAAGGTAAGAGGGACTGGGAGAGAGAAGATTGGGCAGCTGGGGAGTGGAAAGAGACAGATGGAGTGGGGAGCAAGGAGGAGATTAGCTTTTGGGGAGATGAGTGGCGAGAAGGGGACTGTTAGGGAGGGTAAGAACTGAGGGAAGGGGGAAAAGAGACAGACAGAAGGAGAATAACTGAATGAAGCAGGGGCAGAGAGATGGTAGGTCCATTGATGGTAGAAAAAGAGCAGATAGGGGGTGAAGGAGGACAAAAGGGGGAGAGGGTGAAGTGCAGGCTGCGAATAAAAGTGTACCTACTAAAGGGAACTCCTCAGCTTCTTAGTCCCCAACCCACACAGTTAACACACCATGGCAGACAACCCAGAGAGAGACCCAGGTCCTCAATCCCCACACATATATGGCTGTATCAACCCACTACAGAGTCTGACACATCCACCTACCCCTCCAGTTGGACACAAACATTCATGGACAGGTCATCACTCCCAAGCTGTTGCTTCCCCCTCATTAAGAGCCCAACCCCGGGTGAGCTGTTCCCCGGAAGGGGGTGGGAATCATAGGGTGTTCTGCAAACACTTGCAGGCACAACAGTTGAACAGATTCTGTGGGGAGGTGAAGAGGTTTCCCAGACTTGCGCCCACAATATACTTGATATATTAGATATGAACAACAATTTGGAAAGCAAAAGTTATGCAATACATTGAAGATGAGAAAACATGCAGACAACCAACAGTAAACAACAAGTTACTTGTATGTGTAAAACAGGTAAAGGCTGTCAAGGGTCCATATGTGCCAAGCAGTCCAATTCTAGATGGTTCAAGTGTGTTAAATCAGACCTGTGCAGTGCAGGGAGACAGATGGCCAGGCTTCCTGCCATCTGTGTGAAAGTCAACTGATGTACTCCTTTTGGCCAGACACCCTGCTGGCCAAAAAAAGCTGGACTCCCTGAAAACCACCAAAGGTATGACATGTAGTACAACATTTCCATGGGTCGGCAGGGTGCCCCCAGCAGAGGAATCTGTGTCGAAACTTTGCATGGGGTGTCAAGTGTTCGATGCACGTGAGTGCAAGTATGAGGCAAGCTGCTTTGTACTGGATCTGTTGTAGCTTTCTGAGCTGATAGGCAGGCGCACCCACATAGATGGAATAAGAGCAGTCTAGGTGGGAGAGGATGATAGCCAATATTTCCATGACTCTGTGAGGGTAGGAGAGGTAAGTGAAGGATCATCTAAGAATGTGGAGGTGTAGATGACAGTTTCTACGTGCAGCATTAATGTGGTGAGAGTGTTCTGTCAGAATCCATGGTGCATCCCAGGTTCTTTACTGAGCTGAATACTCTGGGAGTGGGGTCTGGAGTGCACAGCCAGTGGGTGGGTGTGTGGAAGGCTGCTAGATTCTGGTTTCACCAGGATTAAGGAGGAGGTGGTTAGCCATCAGGCAGTGTTTGGAAATCTGTCAATCATGAGCTGAGGTCAGGATGGAGGAGTAGCTGGTGTTTTAGGGATCTAGAAAATGATTTTTGTGTCATCTGCGTAGTTGTAGCAGGGCAGGTCATGTGAGCGAATAAGGGTGTAGAGGGGGCTCAGGCACATGTTGTAGAGTAGGTTGGACAGGGAGTCCACCTGTGGGATCTCGTTGGAGACAGGGCGGGGGCAGAGGAAAACGGTGGTAGGACAAAGATTTGTGAACAGTCAGCGAGGTAAGAGGTGAACCATCTTAATACAGAGTCCATGATGCCTAGAGAGTGGAGTCTGTCCATGAGGATGCTTCCTTTGATAGTGTCAAGGTCTATGGATGGGCCAATGAGGACAGGTGCAGCACAGCCTTCTGAGTCTGCAGCCCTTTGAGGATGTGCAACCAGAAACCCAAAGCACATGCATGGATGATCAAGGAGACATGCACACACAAAGACATGTGGCCCAACTCAAATCATTAGCGACAGTCACCATCACCCAAACATCACAAAATTACATCATCCATGCAAATCCTATGTGTGCAGCTGCATGCCACTACTGGGATGCAACCATCACCAGCCATGCACATGACTGACAGTGAACAACCTTGCCTGCAGGCAGAGCTGTTCTGCTGTGATTCCCTCACCACCTCCACCTAACACTGTGCCTCCACATTGAAGCATGGAGGACCAGTGTCTGGCAGAGAGTAAGGGGACTGGGGTGGAAAAAGGGTGCTAGGTGGACCTCTAAGAGAGTGTGGGTACTGGGTGAGGCAACATACTTGTAACAACATAGGACATTGGATTGGACCAGCTATAGGAGTCATTCATGCAGACTGCACATGTGAAAATCAATGTAGTTTGTAATCTGCACCTGTGTGTGGGAGGCTTTTGCAGTCCACTCAACCATGGCGGTTGACTCTACCGCAGGTCTGAAACCCTCGGTTGGACACATGTCCCTGCTTCTGATCCCAACACAGGCAAAGGTGGCCTTGCAGCTGTAACCACTGTTAATGCAGGGCTTCCCACTGACCGGACCATGTCTCCTGAAACACCTCTTCAGACTCAGTGGCCTCACCCAGACTGGCCATTGGGGAACCCTCCATATCCCTCAGTGAGTCCTCAACATCTGATTCAGCAGCTTCATGTGAAGGGTCGGAAGAGTCAGGAGAAGACTCTGCCATCCTACCGAACAGCGCCTATTGCACGTGGGGATGTTCACAGGACACAACACCCAGGCTTGCACTGGTGGACTGTTGTGCGTCCCCTACTCTTACTCCTCCACCTCCCCATCTGCTGTGCCATCACCTGCACAAAGACAGACTACAACATTCCAAGGTTTGAATATGTGGCAAAACATGCATATGTGCATTGCAATTCATACAGACACAAAATGGACAGCCACACATATATCACACATTGTATCTGTGCACACAGTGACCTGTAAGGTGCAGATGAATGGCATTCAGTGACCTGTGCAATCCTGCAAGGGTATATAAGGCTATGCAAAGTGGCATGGTTTGGAGAATCCAGCATACATAAATGCACACAGACATGATGGAGAGTGATTCCCATCAGTGGAAGGATGGAAGTTTGTGCATCATCAGTGCATCATCAGTGATCCCCTACTCTTCTCCGACCTTGTCTTATTGCAACATGTGGAAGTCTGACCTGTACATCTGCTGACTCAAATGTGCATGCAGGCATATGTGTTACCATGATCTCCCTAAGCCCCATTGCCACATTGGCCTTGGCCGGATACGTGGTTAGTCACAACCACATGCACCTCAACCATGTGTGAGGACAGTGCGACATGGATATAACCAGTGTACGCTTGCATGGCCACTTTTACACTGATACTCAAAATGTAGCATGTACTGCACTGAAACGTCTATTGTACATCCATATATGCTCCTTTCTGGAAGATGGCCTCATGCATCTTTGCGCCAACATTGTCAGTCGCCCATGTTCACTGGCAACTGGGGCCAGGGACTGGATGACTGGGACTTCATTGCCTCTTTGCCGTTAAACCCTGTGAATCATGATTTGCACTCACAATTAACTATATGCATGCATGACACTGCATGCCATTACCTCACATGGGTGTATCGGCACAGCAGTGTAATCCTCTATAAAGTGATGTTTACTGTAAGATCAACGTGAACTGCACACAGACACCACACAAAATCCTCCCTGAATGTAGATCATGTAGATCATGTGATGAAAGCATACACGTAGCATTTCCGTAGGGTCCGTGTTTGGCTGCCAATTCAAGACAACTCTACCCCAACATTTGTGAGTATATCATGTAATAATAGGAGTACATATGGAAATCACACATGGCACTCAACTGATGCAGAGACGTCCACTTCTCCAACACCAAGCACCTGATCACTTCTGTGTCAAATGAAGTCAGCTCCTCCTCCTGTGCCAAATCTCCTCCAGTGGCCAGGGAAGAGGACAGGTTACCATTAAGCCAATACTTGGTTGGTCACAAGAGGTCACTCATCGTCTTCTTGACCTATCCCGCAGTGCACCTCTCTATGCCACAGGCATTGATGAGGCCAGTTATCTCCTGCCACTTCCTCTGGAACTGATTTGGAGTAAGGGTACTGCAAACTAAATGTAAGAGCTCCACATCATTCTCCTCTGCATAACCCATGAGGATTTTAAGCTCCTCATCGGTGAAGCACTTCTTCCTCAGTGGTCCCTTTTCCCTCTCCTGAGCCTGTTCATGGGGTGGTGAGTCTTCATGCTCTGCATTGACCTTGTTGTTGGTTCAGTGGAACCTGTAGGCTCACCAATCTCCTGCCCCCATCCTCTTCCGCGTCATCTCCCTCTCAGCAAAACCTTCCCCTTCATGGTGCAGTCAGCCCAAAATGCAAACCTCATAAAATAGGCTATATGATGCAGAATGTAGTGGAGTGGTTTTGCAAAGTTCTACGAGGCAGCCCTAATGAAAAAAAAAGATACACAATGCCTAATTTAAGAGGAAAGGCTTGCAATGCACCCCATAAGGTGGTATGCGATATGTATTGACACCCCCAACAGAAGAAATGGGTACCAGATGTGTATTTGCACCCCTAGAGAAATAAATGTGGTATGCGATGCGTATTGGCACCCCTAACAGCAAAAAGTGTGGCACGCGATGCGTATTGCCACCACCATCAGAAGAAATGATGGTATGCAATGCATATTAGCACTGCCAACAGATAAAATGTGGTATGTGATGCAGATTGTCACCCCCAACACAAAAAATGGCTACACAAAGTCTAATGTGAAGGCAACAGCTGAGGAAGCACCCCCAAATGCGTGTCTGCTATCGCAAATCCTCTGTCTCCATACATGTTTGCGCACAACTGACAATGCACGCCACACTACTTAAATATCCCCTTCACTGCTATGGGCCACGTAAGCATGCTGCATGCATCGCATAGCTTGTCATTTATGCACACAAGCCCCTTACTCTTATTTGCACGCAGCTTCCATGACTAAATGGCTCCAGAAGTTCCTCCTGCCTTTTGCCACATGGTTTGTCTCCTCCTGCACTCTTTTGCCTCCAAACCTCACCATATGCTGCTGCTTGGCAGTTTGTGAGTGCCTGCTGCCCACCAGTACTGCCTTGAAGTGCCTGATGTCCCCCACTTGCCTGTTTGCCTGTGGCTGACTTGTAAAGTTCTGTGACCACCCCATCTGGTGTCTTGGGACTTCCACTTCTCTGTTCCACCACCACTGCTCCACAGCACATCATCAGTACCTAGCTAGTCCACATCTGCCTGAGGGGTTGCCATGTCTGCTCAGCCCTCCGCTCCATCGAGCGGCAGAGGGCTGCAAACTTCACCTAGACTGAAGTTGACATCCTGGTCGATCAGGTCCTGGTGAACCATGATTCCCTCTTTGATCCATCAATGCAGCTCAGAAAGGCTGGACATCAGAGGATCTTGGTAGACATTATAGCTGCCATTAAGCAGTCTGTTCCATGAGAACCGCCAAGAAGCTCTGTGATGACCTGAAACACTGGTGCCATGAGAAGGCAAAGGCATAACTTCGACTGGGACCTTAAGAGGTCCTACCCAGCGCTCCACACCCTGATCCTTGACTGCGAAGCACGGCGAGAAGCTGCTAGTGAGTACCCATGGGCTGCACGGCTGTAAACTGTTTGTGTTTTTTGCATGGGTATGCATGATTTCATGTACTCCTTTCTGTTCACCGCATGTGTGTTGTACTGATCTACACCACCATGCAGCTTCCTGCCGAGGCAGGGGATATATGATGGCAGACATCTGTGAAGGCTCAAATTATTAAGTGGATTACTGTAGGCATGTGCACTGTCAGTTCCTGATGAGTTGGTGCACTTGTCCGCATGTAATGCGAGTTGATGACAACAAGTACAGTGACAGGGACAGATGCCAGTTTGCGATGTTGAGGGAATGTGAGTGACCTACATGAACAACACCTCTGTGAGTTGCACATTAGCAATTGGAGATTTCATCATCCACACTCAGCAGCTGAGACTCACACATTAGTATGGATGACTGAAAATGACATGTTGGTGCATTGACCTTTCAGGGAGAGCAGTGTAATCTGTCAGCCCACTGCATGAGGAGTCAGTGACAACGTGTGAACATGATATTAGTTTCTGCAGGTATCACCAGCGTAGGTGCTTGTACATCAGCAATGGGTGCTGTATGAGGTGCAAGCTTTCAGGTCATGCTGTCAGGGATGCATGTTGCTAACAGGTGCGGTGAGCCATGCTGTGCGAAGACTAATCATGACTGGCTTGAGGGTTCCTTCATAGAACGTGATGTCTTCCACAGCAGTGATGTACCCAGCTGTGCACTATGCATTCCCCAGAATGTCCCCCATCCAGCTATGCTCCCATGCATTCAGTGGTTGGTCACCCCACCAAGGGACACACTGCCGACCCCTCTAACTTGGGGCTACGCTGCAGGGGGGGTCTTTGTCATGGGGCCAGGGCCATGGTCCACCTGTGCCCATCATGATAATTTGAAATGTCAGTTGGCTGCACTCCATGACCAGTCATCTGATGGGGTACCTTGGAAATGCATTGTAGGTTCAGATGGCTGGCTGGGTCTGGGGGTCTAAACGGTCTCCAAACTGGAATGTACCCCTGTCGTGTATATGTATACTTTAGGCCAGTCCTCCTCCTCTGTTTCCCAGGTTAAACAGTCTACAAGTAAGCATTGTTGCCTTCATTTGGCTTCCGGTTAACAGTTTGTAAGGGTTCTGTCTACCCCCCAATTGGTTATCAGTGACACACACAGGCTCTGCACATTCCCTAAATGGACAAGGCTGGGCCCCACACAATGTGCCAACTGATCTTTGCCTACTGTAGGCGCTCTTTTGAGTGGCTGTGTGACTTTGTAGCTTTGCAGGGTGCCTGGCTGACTGATGTACCTCAGTTAACTTTCAACACAACAGCAAGGCAGTTTGTCAGTCTGGCTCCCTGCAATCCACAGGTTCATTTTGCACAGGTGGTTCATCTTGGGTTGGACTGCTTCTCCAGCTATGGTCGTTGAAACAGGCCTTTACATACCACCTGCAGGATGGTGTTGACTGTAGAGCATGCCCATCAGGGAGTGCCCCCATATATGGGTGTCTTTCCCCTCCAAGCAGTGCAGAGGCAGACTAGGCCAGACGTTACCCAGTGGTCATGTGTGGGTACACAGACGGTGGCCTGGGTGTGGGCCCATGTGAGCCATGCCCTTGCACTTCTGCGCTGAGCTTGTTTTTTCAAATGCAGTCCATGGCAATGACAGGTCCACAGGGTAGCAGACCACCCTTCACCACACCAGTGGTGAGGGCATGTGCAGCATCCTTCTCACAAGATTATTGCCTGGACCCATGCTCTCCCTACCACCCATCCAGCCGGGCCGTTGGAACATTCATGATCATCAGGGCCCCGCAATCTGCAGCATTGGGCCATCCACTGACACTGAGGTTACACAGGCAGACCTGAGGGTGTTTGTCTCATCCCAAGGCCAGTCACCTGGGCACCTGTCACGTGGCTACATATTCAGTTCACACATCACAGACTGCTACATTTAGCATTACATGTCCAGGGGTCCCTCAGACACATTGGGCCTCATTATAAGACCGGCGGTGGCCATCTGGGTAAAACCGTTTTTTCCGGTGCCTGGGAATGGGCAATTACCGGGTCATTACAGCCTCGCCGCACCAGGTAATTACCCATTACTGGCCGCTGTAAAAAAATGCTCCCCATTCCCATTCGAGCCCCATAGGGCTCAAAGGGAATGGGGAGGCCGGATGCACCGAATGGTGCCGGTGCATTGCTCTAACTCTGTACTCAGGACCAACCACCCTGGCGTTCATTCATCCTGTCAAGTCAACTACAATAAACTACTAAGATAATGACCCACAAAAGATAATCATGTCACCCAGGGTGATAACATACTCGTTCGTTGATGCCTACACAGCCAGACTAATTTCCCTGAGTAGGCAGGTCCTCTCGCTGAGTAACTGCATCACTCTCACCCAAGCGTTAGTCCTCTCAAAACTCGACTACTGCAATGTCCTTCTTATGGGAACCTCGAACGCCAACATGTCCAAACTCCAACTACTCCAAAATAAAGCACTTTGACCTGACCTCAGCCTCAAATGATCAGACATCATTTTAGCTAGCAGACGTGAATCCCATTGGGTCCCCATTATCTCATGTGGAATTTAACACACTATCCATCACTCACCACTGTGTGCACAAGGATGCCCCCCAGTACCTCAACAAACGAATTACCCAAATTGCACCTGCACGCACGCTCAGATCAAATTCTAGTATCTCACTCTTAACCCCCTCGCCTCAAGAGAAAAAGGGCCAGCGGAGTCTGCTTCTGTGTCACGGCTCTCACATTCTGGAGTGCACTACCTGCTTGCATCCGCAATTAAGAAACGTTCCCCACATTAAAAAAAATAGCTAAGACCTGGTTGTTGGACAAACACAAGTAATAACTGCACTATTTATTTCCTGTTTTGTCCTTCTTGTACCTGGCGCTCTTACCTTTATGCTGTAATACGAGTAATAATTGGACTATCTAACAACACCGCCAAGCTGATAAAACATGTCACACCTCCTACTCTCCTGAAAGAAAACAATAATCAGGCAGTAAAAGACAAAAGCACACAAACTAGAGAAAGAGCACAATGAATCAAACAAAACCATTAAGAAATTGTGTGCTATATATGCATACAAACCAAAGTGGCCCATTCCTTAATCCGCAGGTGCAAAAACATTGCCCATCACAACTACCAAAAGGTATAGCAGCAAACCATTACACCACATGGATCAGCTACTTCCATGAATGTTGAACCAAGAATTTAAATGTAAAATAAATGTTTCTTTTAGTAATCATATGCATGTTTAATCTACATACCACAAAACATAATACTAACACTCCAGTTCAATATAACCTGCCAGGATATCTCCAGAAACCACTATGGCCCAAAAACACAGATAAATGCTCCAAAACTCAGTAGTTCCAATTCACATCTTGTGTCACCAACTCCTACACGGGAAAATGTGCATGAGGCCAACTACTGTAAATAACTTTCAAAATTTAAAATACTGCACACAATGTGCTTAACCCTGTCCTGGATACTTTACACCTACTACACATTATTTGCTGTGAACTTCAATGTCTACTCTCCAAATTCCAGCACTCCAGTGCCATAACTCCCACAATGCATCTTCACTCCTCAATATCTTAACACCATGTGCTAATTTCCACTTACACTCATACACACTACGTGTATACAACAAACACACACCTAAATGCTAATGTTCTCTCACACTCACCACATTTACAAAGTGCGTGCCTGTAGTTATACATTTAAAAAAAGCGTACATCTCTTTTAGAGCACATTCATACTAATGCACATTCATACTCACGCTCAAAACCTTATGAGCTCTCTCATCCTCATCACCACGCCCAATCGCCATTGACCAATCTTGCTTATCTACTGCATTCAACATGTCGTACGCATATGTTGAAGATTACACTCTAGAAATGCCTTTTTAAATTCTCACTGGCAGTGGTGTTCAGACACTGCCAAATATAGAATATCATTGGAAATTATCTTATCAGGATCGGCCATGATCCAACGATCAGAGAAGATGTGGCCGAAGAAGCATAGGCTTCGCTTGTTGATGGTGCATTTGGGTCCATTGAGGGTGATGCTGGCCTTGTGAAGCATGCTGCACACCGACCTTAGTGCTGTGTCATGTTGTTCCTGGGTAATCCCAAACACTAAGATATCCGCACTGTATTTGAACGCATTTGTGATGGGTGAAATCACCCGTCAAATTGTTTCTTGAAATATTTCCGCTGCAGACGATATCCAAAGTTGAGCTGGTTGTAGCGGAACAGTCCCTCGTGCGTTGTAAATGTGGTGATTGCTCTTGAGGCAGAGTCAATGGGCCTCATTACGACCCAGGTGGTAAGTTACCGCCTGGGTCGTACCCTTACCACCATGGTGTAAACTATGTTTACACCATGGTGGATGGCAGATTTACCGCCCCATTCCAAGGTGAGTGGGGCGGTAAATCCCCATTTCCCATTTACCCTTCCCCATTCCCATTTTTGCCCCATAGGGCATAATGGGAGTGGGGAAGGCCCTAATTACGCCACCGTAAATTATGGTGGCGTAATTAGCACCATGGTCCCTTAGCGCCATGGATTTTAACGCCTGCAAAAAGCAGGCGTTAAACTCACCATGGCGCAAAGGGACCTCGCAATCAGGCGTTAAGGGTCGGCGCCGTTTACGGCGCCGTTAACCCCTTAACGCCTGACTCGTAATGAAGCCCACCAACTGGTGATATCCCTGGTTAAGGTCTAATTTAGAGAACTAGTGGCTTGGTTGAGTCTCACACCAGCATGTCTTCGATGTTGGGTCCCGGCTGCCTCTCACTCTGGATTGCGGTGTTGGGGATTCACATGTCTACACAGAGGCACAGGCAGTCATCGGTTTCAGGCACTAAAACCAGGGGGGACACCCACGGTGTGGGACCATCCACCCTCTCGATGTCATTATTGAGGAGGAGTTGCAGCTTGTGCGTTACTTGAGCCTGTAGGTGGAACCCTATTCTGCATGGATGCTGCAGCCCTGGTCTGACTGCTGGGTCAATGTGGAGTGTTATGACTGTGGGGGTCATTACGAGTTGGGTGGTAAGGGTTTACCGGCACCGGTAAGGATGCCTGTTCCGGTAAACCCCTACCACCCTATTCCGAGGTCCATTAGCGGGTCCTAGCAGGAATGGCTGGTCTGACCTGCCGTTCTTTGCGGGACCTGTTCAGGGACCTTGGATCTAAAAAAGGGCCCATTATTAGGGCCTTCCCCATTCCTATTGAGCCCTACGGGGGCTCAAATGGGAATGGTTTACTGAATGGGGATTTAACAGGTCCACATAGGTCGGAATGTCACGGTAGTCCCCATTCAGTGAGACCGGACCCGGGTTTGGAGGCAGGCATGGTGCTAACAGAGCCATGGCTACCTCCAAACTAGTAATGACCCCCTATGTCTTTCAGTTTTCACACTCCTTCGAATAGCTCTGGGAATGTTGATTTGAGTTCTTCTCTATGCAGTTCGCATTTGGACAGCACCCTGAGAGTTTGGGTGTTTGGAGGTAGGCCTTGTATTGTTTCTCAGGGCTCATATTGTATGTCAATTAGCTCTAGAGCCTAAACGGTACAGTAACTGAGGAGACACGTCCCTGTTGTCAGCCTGTGTATGACGTGGATGGTGGTAGATATCCGTCGTCCTCTGTGGATCAGGTCGTAGCTGAATTGGTCTTCGGATTGGAGTGGGATGGTCGCTCCCCATTGGAAGATGCGGGCCTGCAAGAGTTGTAGGAGGTATGCATTCGCTATGGCATTGTAGGACCCTTCATTCATGACATTAACAGTTGCCCCTGTGTCTACAATTAATTTGTTGTTCAGCACTTCTATTTGTACTGTGACCTTTGCCGCTGTACTGTCATCTGAGGTGTCATATCAACTGGACATACTCATTGCTATATCTGTCACATTCATAATAGAATTCCCCTGTTGGGTGGTGTTCTTCCTCTGTCGGTGGGTTGTCGTAGGGGTTTGGGTGATGTCATCTTTCCTGTTCCTTTGTTCCCCTGCATGGTTCGGTTGCAGGGTAAGGGCATTGTCGGGTGTATTGAAGTATCTTCTCGGCAGGTCAATGCTCAGGTTTGCTACTGCTCTTATGAACCCCTGGTGGGTGGGGTATGTTTCCGTATTCCTGCTTGGGATAGGTCTCCCACCGTTTCTTGGTATGGTCGAGGAACAGGTCCTCTCAATGGGTCATATCTCTTAGCCGAAAATGGTGGTGGTCTGTGTGCGGGTAGCATCTGTGTTTTCTCCCGACACATTGCTTTAAAGTGGTTCTCTTGTCTGCACCTCATGCAGATCTGCCCTATGGCTGGACATTGGCCTTTGTGGGGAAATTCAAAACCATACCTGTAGCACTGTATTTCAGCCAGGGGGCGGCGGTTTGAATTCCATGTTTCTTGTCAGGTCGGTGGGCTAGTGTACCGGGTTTGTCCTTGCAGGCTGGTGGTTAGGGGTGTGACGGTGTCTGCCTTCTTTGGGTTGTCCATGGCAGCCGCTTGTACATCTACCCTCTCGTATACTCTCGCAAGGTCTGCTATTTCTTGTAGTGGAGGGGTTTCTTCAATAGATGTTTGTGGAATTGTGAGGCTATGCATCCTTCTATTACCCTCAGCCTGATGGCTTCACCGGCATTGAAGTTGGCGAAGTCACAGTGTGTTATTTTCCTTTGGAGTCAGAGGGTGAATTCACCAATTGTCTTGTGTGGTAGTTGTGTACACTGGTTGAATATGTACTGGACAACCAACTTTATGTTAACTGCAGCGGTGAGGAGTTGGCATGTTGTTTTCTCTTTGGGTGTGATCGTTTTTATGATCCCCTTGATCTCCTTCCCTGCGAGGTTTGTGAAAATGTCTATCTTGTTGGGTGCTTTCTGGTTTCCCACGGCTCTCACAAAGTCCTCAAATTCCTCCATCCATTCCTCCCATCTCTGGCCTTGGTCTTGGTGTGGTTGTAGTGTGAATGGGTTGGGGTGCCATAGAAATGTGGCTCTAGATGTGAGGCTTGTCCCCACGATGGCTTGTGCTCCTGCATCTGCTGCTGCTCCTTGTGACATTTTGCTGGGGATGTGTGTTCCTCTTGTCTGTGGAGGTGGGTATGGCTGAGGTGTCTGCCCTCCTTGTGGCCCTTTTGCGTGTTCCTTCTCCTTCTGTTGTCTTTAGGTGTGTGCTGGTCTTCTAGGCTGCCACTGTGGGTGGCTTTATGTATTACCCTCTGGCTCCCACCATGTTGGGCAGGGTTCACTGTCTCCTGCACACAGGTTTCCTGCTCCCCCGCCTTGCTGGATGGATGCCACGTGCTGCTTGTGGAGCGTGTCCTCTCTCTTGCCATGCGGTTTTACTGCCTCCTTCGCACTGGTTTCCCCCTCCTTGTTTGGATGGAGGCCATGTGCTGCTTGTGAAGCACATCCTCGGAGTTAGTGGCTGCGCGTATGCCTTGTTTTTATATTTTTTCAGTATAGGCAATGTGTAGCTACTGCTTTCCTTCTGCCTCGGTGGGCCTTTCTGTCCTTGTGTTCTAGTCGTGTAGTCGGGGGTGAGGCTGCGTGTTGTCTATAATACGCTGCCCCGTTAAACTGGGGCGCATGTCAGGTGCTGCTGGCTCGTGTGCAAAGCTTCCAGACAGCCCCCCCGGGTTGGTCCTCCTTACCGCTGTGTTGCTTGGGCCTGTGCACGTGTGTGTTGGCTCCATCCTTTTCTGCCTTCAGCGTGTCCCTCCTTGCGCTCTGGGTGATGCAGCGGCTTCTTCGCTGTGCTCCCTCTGGTCTGACCTTCATTCCTCCAGCGCCGGTTTCTCTCATGGGGCTGGCGTGTCCCTCACTGTTCATCGGCTGGTGCAAGGCTTGTCACCGCCATCTCCGACATGATCCGGCCGCCTCCTCCAGTCCTTCCTCTTCTCCTCGCCTGGGTGTCCGGCCAGTCGCTGTCTCTTCTCTGGTCAATTTGATTTCTTACTCATGTGGGTCGAAGCACCTCGTCACCAGTTAAAGCCCACTTATGCACTTCCATACACAGAAGACACGGGACACCGGTAGCTCATGTCTTCATCCTTTTATTTCCTGCATACAACTAACTCTCCCCTTGTCCCCTCTCCTTCCTCCCTCATCCCGCCTTCCCCTGCATGGTGCAGATTGTCCTTCTTAAAGGGCCCCTTCTCCTTTTCCACCACAACAATATCATCAGTTTTAGGCATTGGAGTTAGATCATTTGTTTTGTTGAAGGCTGAAGGGAAAATATACTATAGCAAATACATCTTTAAAAGTTCCTTAGCTACTTGTTAGTTTCAGGTCTCACCAGTCACTTCTTAGGCTCTGTCCCCTAATAAAGTTCCTTGAATTTAAATTTGAATGTGTTTATTTATAAAGTGTTTACGCTTAAACTCTGTACAATAACATAGGCTGAAGAGGAAATGAGATAAGATTTTAGATGGGAACAAAAGTGGAAAAGGGTCGATGAGGAAGGGATAGATAGAGAGAGGGTGTTCCAGTGTTTAGGAGAGAGGAGTGAAAAGCAATGGAAGCAATATTGGGTGCATGGTTTTTTTTGTACAGTAAAGAGGGAAAGGGATTGCGATCCTAGAGATCACGGTGAAGAGAAGAGGGGGATGAGTGAGGATAAATAAGGTGAAGCAAGACTGTGAAGGCATTTCAAAGTGAAGCCAGGAAAGTGAAAGAGGAACTGAGAATCAACGGAAAACCAGAATAGAGAATTGAAAGCAGAAGAGATTGAATGACATGGATTGAATGGTTGCAAATATAATGAAGAGGGGCCAGGTGATATTCTGGCGAGCCAATCAAGTGGGAAGAGCCATAACAGAAATGAGAAAACACAAGAGCAAAGGCAAGATTTTTGGTTGCAGAGATGGAAAGAACTGTTCGGATTTTGCAGACGATATATAGTTTCAGTTCTAAGAGATGGTGAATAGGTGACTGGAAAATAATAAGGGATGAGTCAAAGATCACTCCAAGACTTTGTGCGCTGTCATAAAAAGGGAGGTAGAAAGGCAAAGGAGAGAGAAGGGATAGGATGAAAAGGTGAAATAGACGAGGATGTAAGGAAAAGAACTTCAGTTTTAGAGAGGTTTTTGTGCAAGTAACATGAGTGTATCCACTGTTGGATATCCAGTAAGCAGGTTGAAAGAGAAGAATGAAGATTGTCAGAGAAGTTGGAGAATGAGAGAAAAATGTGTGAATCATCTATGTGGTGAAATAAGAAACCAAAATTAGCAATTATAGTAGAAAGTGGGGGGAGGCTAAAGAGAGAAGGAAAGGGGTCCAGAAACTGGGCCCTAGGGGACCTCTGAAATGTAAAGGAAGTGGAGCTGAACAAGTGCCAGTCCAAGATACAGAAAAGGAATAATGTGAGAGGTTTGAGGAAAAGCAAGGTAAGACAGTGGGGTTAGCAGGGAGGGGCTATCCACAGTGTTAAAAGCTGCAGAAAGATCAAAGAAAAAAACAATCAAAGATATTTTAAGATGGCGTGCAGAGAGAAGTAAAGTAGAGCCATTTCTGCTGAGTGCATGGGACAGAGGCCTGATTGATGAAGAGGAAGTAGTGAGTGAAGCTGGAGAAAATCAGAAACCTGCAAATAAACCTCTCATTTGAGAATTTTGGAAAGAAAGGGGAGAAGCGAAATAGGACGATAGTTGGAGGGAAAAGGCAGGTCAAGAAGAGATTTCTTATGAATTGGAATAATAGTCGCATGTTTGAAGACAGAAGGGAGGGTGGTAGTAGAAAGGGATGAGTTTACGAGTGCAGTCAGATGAGGGATAAGAGAGAGAAAGATTAAGGATATGAGCAGAAGAGAGAGGGAAAGAAGTAGTAGGATGAGCCTGATTAAGGAACACAGAATTGTCTGAGTTTGTGAGGTGAAGAAAAAAAGTAGAGTCTGAGAACAGGAGGTAGAAGGGGAAATTAAACGGGGAGGGGAAGTTGATACAGAAGAGAGAGAAGAGCGTAGTTGTAGAACTTTGTTAGTAAAGCAGTGGGCAAGGTCAGCAGAGGAGAAAGAAGAAGGAGGAGCTAGGTCAAGGGAGGAGGGAGAGGACTACACTGTCCTCTAGTTGAAAGAGTCAATGAGGATGGGCCGCATCATATGAAGAGTGAATAGATGAAATTAAAAAATGATCAGGGAGATATTGGGATTCCTCCACAGTCATTCAGAGAGATGTAGAGAAGAACACAGAGAGCAGATCTGGGTGAAAGCCAAGTATTTGCTGGTCTGTGGGCGGGTGTGACTGAAGAAGAGGATGAGATGAGTCAAGAGTGGAGATAAGTGCAGAGTCAAAGGAAATATGAGCACCATTGGAAGGGGGAAGAGAGAAAGAAGGAAGAGATGGTAGGGGAGTTGGGAGAGCTGAAAGAAAAGAAGGATCATTGAAATGTTTAAGTTTACAATGAGTATGAAGGGGTGTGGAAGAAGAAGGGAAACATGGGAGGAAAGAAGGGGAGGAGAGATTGCAAAGGTAAGGAGGAAGTGATCAGAAGATTAGAAAGGCGAAAACACGATTGGAGATGTAGAGTAAATAGCAGAGAACGTTTGATCAAGGGAAGAAATCGCGATATGTGAGGGGGTGAGGGAAAGGAATGAGTGCATGATTGAAGAAGAGGAAGAAAATAGAAAGACACATGTATAGTAGAAGGAAGATTGAAGAGGGAGAAAAATAAAGAGAAAGATATCAAGTTCATCATAGAAGGAGGAGGGGGACCCGGGAGGCTGGTAAATGATAGGAAATGCAACAGAGTCAGGTCTGGTAAACGCTGCATTGTGATATTCGAAAGAAAGAAATGTAGGGAGTTCAGTTAGGGTGACAAGAGAGGTAAAAGCAGAATGAAAGAGAATGTCAGTTTCACCACCAACACTGAGTGGGCGGGGGGTATGAGAAAAGCCGGGACGGGGGGAAAAGAGGCAGGGGTAACAGTGTCAGTCTGGGAAAGCCAGATTTCAGTAATACATAGAAACTGGAGATTCAGTATTAACAAAAGAGTGATTTTTGTTGCAAATGGTTTGACATTAATAAGACCAATGGGATAGGGTCAGAGAAAAGTCAGAAGAGGAGATTATGATATGGTTGTTAGAATTGTGGGTACGAGGGTAACATGGAAGGAAGTGATGGTGAGAGAAACTAGCAATGGGAGTAGCAATTGTCATAGTACCGAGAAGATAAGTGATGAGAAAAAAATAGAATATTATTGATGTGTAGAATTAGCTCCTGAGATGGTACTGAGGTGGAATAAAAGCTTCAGAGAGCATGAGGACTGCAAAATGTGGTAAATGGTGGCAAATTACACGGAAGTGTAGCAGTCTGCCATGAAATATTGCTGTGGTTACAACCTGTAACAAACACGGACACACAGGGACGGATAGAAGAGATCTTTAGGCGTTGGCATCCTTTGGAGGGGACACTTCCTCCATATTTTTTCCTTTACTTTGTCATTTATGTACCAAGCCATTGCTTTCATTGACCTGCCCTGTGCATCTTTACCCATGGTTGCCCTGCCATATTTCGTCATGAGTGGCCCCCCATTTTCTGCCGCTGCCATCGTCAGTGCTGCACCCGGTGGTGGGTCCCCTGACACTGTTGTCCCTGGTGCCCCCGTTGGCACCCCCGGTTGTGGGTTGGGTCCTTGCGGTTCTCCCCCTGCGTTTGGCCCTACCGGTGCACCTTGTGGTGCTGGGACTATTGGTGCCCCTTGTGGCGCCGGGACTACTGGTGCCCCTTGTGGCGCCGGGACCGGGGTTTCCCTGGGTTCTGCCCCTGTCTCCCCTGCCCCTCTCTGTTTCTCCCTGCTCACCACTCCTCTCCATTTTACCCAAGCCCTTAAATGGTCCCTTTCTTTGTCATCACTGCTTGCTTCAGTTGAGGAACTCCCCTGCCGCTCCTCCCTGGATCCCTTCTCCCGTCTGCTCTTCTTGCCATTGGTTCTGGGCGACTTACCCGAAACCGTGATGCAATTTTTAAACATTTTTACGATTTTATTCCCCACATTATTATTCACAGTACCTTTGTTTGTTTCTTTTTTCTTTCTCTTGGTCGGTACCTCTGTCTGTTCCTCCGATCTCTTCGACTCCGCTCTCCCCCTCTTCTGTCCTTGCGGTACCTCGTCTTCTCCTTCGCTGCTGCTGGGCTCTATGAACAGCAAAGGTGACGTTGCCTTCGTCCTTTCTTCGATCTGCATTATCTCCAGCACCCATTGTGCCCCATATTCTTTCTCTGCCTTTCTCGCCCATTCTGAGAATTCTTGAGCCCTTTTTGCTCTTCCTTCCGCCATCCTTCTCATCTGAATTCTGTTAGCCCCGCTTTCCGGTTCCTCTGCACCGTGTATCCTCCCGATCTAACTCGCCCGTTTCATTTGTCCACTGCGAAGGTGCTCCGTTCGCTCGCAGCTGGTACTTCTGGGTCGCTCCTGCTCCGGCACAACTGGGCAAACTCATAGCCACCGCGTTTAGGTTGAATTAAGAGGAGGTGGGAATGCGTGAGCCCGCAAGAGCAAACGTTTTTCCTTCCCCTTATCCAGGCACTAAGAGCCTACCTGAGAGAGGTGAGCTCTTAGCTGGTTTGTGCCGCCTCTCCTTTTCCTGGTTTACTTATACACCCCCGGCCTTTTGTTCCTTTTTGGGGGCTTCCGGGTTACCCCCCTGTCCCCTTGCTGTTATATTTCGCACTTTTCCAGGTGCCGCTTCCTGCCCTTTCCTGGGCTTTTGTTTCTTGTGTTGCGGTATTTGCATTGTTGTCCTGTTTCTTTTTATATTGGTTGAAAACCCTTGTCTGAGCCTGACACCATGTCAGACACTCTACCCTTCCCAGTTAAAACACAATCTGGGTTATTTTGCCTCACAGCACACATCCTGAGTAAAAATGACCACAGCTCACACTCAAGCAAAAGTGGGTAAATTACATGTAGGTGGCTTTCTCCGAGGGACCTGGGTTATGTTCCCTCTAATTTTTTTGGGCTGTGTGCGCCAAAGACTAGTTGTGTGGGGGCTGTTTTTCAGTCATGTGCACAACTGAGTGATGCGCCGCCAGACTGGTGGTGGTCGGTGACTCGGCGGCGCCGACACGGCACCCACCAGTGAGCAAGTGCTTGCTTAGTGATCCGATTCCACAGTGTGCAAGCGAGGAATGCGAATTTGCAGCACAACAATCTCTACTTCAAGGGACATTAGGGTGCTCTATTCATCCTAAGACTTTAGCTCATCTCAGATTGTGTCCCTTTTACATCTCTAAACATTAGCAAGAGCTTTTGTTTTATGATGGGCTGGTACTACAACAAAGAGGTTCTTCTAGTGGAACACAGATTCTGCCTCACAAATTAATATTACAAGCACAGCAGTAGCGCCTCCTTCATTCTCAGTTCACTAAATGTATGGAATATAAAGGAAATGCTTTCTCTTGGTTTAATGAAATTAGCAATACATGAACATGATTAATGACAAAGATGACCTAATAGAAGGGGGGTATGGATGGACACTGGACAGTTAAATGAAAAGCACTCAATCGTGTAATGTCAGATTCTCCTGGTCTGGACTCTATTACATCACAAATGCATCACCTCACCCACTCAGTGAGGATTGGGAATGATTCCATCCTTCTCAAGCATGCAGGACAGACCGATATTACACATCCTCCAACTTTAACAGCACAGGGAAAAGATGGAAGATCGCACATATGGAATACAGCATAAAGAAGTGATTAATAAGACATGAATGGACAACCACATGGTGTTTAAGAGATGCTGGCATAACCAATTGAAGACGTCTCTTCCCTAACCAGCCAGAATGAGAAGTTAATGGACACACACTGAGGACGAACACGTGTAGCAAATTGCGAGTATGATCCAGGGAAACAAGAAACTGCGCGCTAAGAAGGTGTCGCACAAGAGGCAAGGGAGGACAGCTCAGGGCAACGTGCTTGCCTTGCAGGCAAGACGATGCAGAGCAACACAGGTTCGATCCCCGGGTCCGCGGCTAGAAACCTCTATTAAGCGCGTTTTAAATAACCAATTACAATTACAAGAGCGAGGCATACCGGGAATCAGCAAGTGCATAAGCCAACTGAGCTTCTTTACTGGACCTGCACTATGGGATATTCAAGTTACACAAAGAGCAGCATGAACAACAATCCATTTTGCTATCTTATTGGAATTGTGACCAGCAAGTTACATGCATACCTCAGCAGCAGAATCATTAAACCATCGTTCAACCCAGTGATTCAAAGAGCCACCCTATGCGGAAGCTGAGCTTGCAACCTGCCGGTTGCACACATATCTATGCAATGCAGCAGGCAATGAACCCACTGCGTTACCAATCTTTCGCATTACTAAACTTTTCAGACGAAAATAGTCTAGGGAAGGTAAACAGCAAAATGCCATTATTTTAACATATTTGCAATTGTATTCAGACATCTGGCACGACTTGAGTATGGTTGGACATGTTCAAATCCCGCGCACACGCCTCCCCCAGAACCCGGCTTTCCGTGAACTGAACTCTACAGAAAAAGACAACTATTGGAGGTAAGCAGCAGATTTCTCTCCTGCTTTTCATGTTTTGGTCACAGTGTGGTCGGACAGGCCTGTTTCTAGAGGTGAACGCAGGACAGTTAGGGCCTGGGTGCACCTGGCACTTTACAGTAGGTACCCTGGTGGAGGGGCCTTCCCTTGTTTTCCTAAACAAATAATCAAGTGAAATCTGAGTCTGAGTGTAATGAGCTATGTCGGTGGGATTGCTGGGCCATTTTTGTGTGCAGCGTGGTCATTTCTCCACAAGCTGAATGAATCACACAATTACGTCGTTCACCTGAACAAAGTATTTAAAATGCTCATATCAGTCGGATCACTGCATCTCAGAGTGCCACGGCAAGGATGTGACGTTCGGATTGAATTCAATAATGCTTTATTTGGAATCACTCCATAATGATAAAAGCAGTAGACTCCGAGTCCCAGCCTATGCTGTACCACAGAGCTCTGTGCTGTCTTTGGTGATTGGCGATTGGCCACTTCAGACCTGCTCTTCCCGGAGAAGCACGAGCATCTTATGAAATGTGCACCTCGTGTGAATCCGAACCCCCGGCGGCTGGTAGATTAAGGGCACGTCCCGCTCCCTCTAAATGATAAACAGCAACAGTGCCTGGAAGCATTCCCCCCGATGGTGCAACTAGATACACCGTACAGTAAGCGTGTGCCTGATCACTAGCGCAGTACCCGATAGACTAAGCCACTGCTGCAATGGGAAAGCGTCAATCATATATCAGTAGAAATTACACCATTTTTAAATGATGTGCTAGGAGATATCATAACACAGATTTTGAATGCGGTGCTAGGAGATGGCCTGTACTTGTTAATAACACACAGTGCTGTGGCGCAGCACCACCGTTAGACCATCCAAAATAGGGGCCGGGGAGGCTTTCTTCCATGCCTGTGACCTTCAGACTGGGCATGCAGTCTGCAGAGCCACGGATCATTAAAAGAAAACCAGAGATCAACGGGGTTAAGGCTTTCTGAGGCAAATGGTGGGCGGAAGCTGGGTAGCCTTATAGCCTTATTCACTGAGGATCTGATGAGGCACAGCATGGTACACAAACAATGTGGGCGATTAGTACACAGATCATACTGAAGTGGCATAGAAGGGGCGGAAACAAGGCACAGCGCAAACCTCCAGAGTGGAGAAATCACTACCCAAACGCCATATTCTACTGCTGCCAGGCTGTAGCGATCAGTGAAATGCTAAGTTGCAGAGCGTGAAAACTTCTATCTACAAGCAGTGAGGGTGGAGAGAAAGGTGCCATGGAATCAGAAGCCAAAGTGAGGGAAAGAGGAACTGTGCAGGAAAACAGTGCAGTCAAGTCAACATCCGATGGACGGTTATAACAGTAACTCGGCCACCAAAACCAACATGCAAGGTTCATGATACATGCACAGGAGAGGGGCGAATGAGTCAAATGGGCGAGATTGAGAAGGAGTGAGGAGGAGGCTGGGGAACCCAGAAGCCACAAAGGGTCTGACAATCTGTCCCTCAAACACTATGCTGCAATGTGTCACTGACACTGTATACTTATCAATCATTCAATGATAATAAGGAATGGTGAATCAGCGCCAGCCAGTGTACTACAGCCTCATCCTACTCACTGTAGTCAGACAGAGCTGCTGGACACGGCCGCCTCTGCTGTACTTTCCTGGCTGTGTGCCTGCGCCCGCCCGTGCTCTGACCTCTTACTTTGTGCTTGGCCTTTCCCCCAGGAAAGGGTTAAATTACTTTGCATTGGAGGGTTCAAAAAAAGTACTTACCTGCTTAAGAATATTTGTTAACCATTGTTTTCTCCCTCTAAAACCTTTCCTTTGATCTTTGATCTCTGAATGGCTCTAAATGTGCGAGTGATAAATCAATGTCCTGGTTACTTAAGTCACCTGAGGGTGTAGGAAGTGTCTGTGTGCCATCCCCAATGGGTATCAACTGATTTAGTGAAACTGAGAGTATGTATTTATTGAAGCATATTTTGTGTTATATGATTGCTCCCTTCTAAAGAAGGCCTATTTAACTGATTGTTAAACAAATTAATAATTGTTTAATCAAGAAAGCTTGTGTATACTTGTTTATTTAATCCTTGGAGGACAGCCCCCCTGCTGTGTGAGTGAGAGCTAGGCTGCAAATGAATGGGAGAAACCTGCATAAAAGGCGAGGCTTTTTGCTTGGAAGGCAGAGTCGACCACTGGACGAAGGAATCCGAAGAAGAACTTGGAAGAGACATTTGCTGCAACTCCTGGACCGTTGGTTTACACGGTGAAGCCCTGCTGCATTGCTGAAGTTCCGAATTTGCCTCGACTATAGAAGCCCTGCAAAGGACGACTTCTCCACTTGGGTTGGTGGGACCAATCAACCCGAAAGTGAACTTGTCTGGACATCCTTTTGGAGATGGCTGTACTTCCATTGCTGCTGCAGGAACCGATCGCCAGGGAGAGGAACACCAGATTAAGGGCATCGCTTTTAAGTCAGACCCGAGCTCCAGGAAGATCCTCTGGACTCCCTTGAAGCAGGACTGACCAAGCCTGAGACACCTCAACAGAGTGCTAGACCCCAGATGCAAGGAAGGAAAGTCCATTAAGGTATCTGAGAACCACGTGTTTACAAGAGCCGAGGAGCTGAAACCGCGAAGTGCAGCTGATCTGAAGTTTGCCCATTGCTGCCGCCAACCTTCCATTCGAAGTGCAGGATTCCCCAGATGTCCTCCCTCTTGTCCCCACGACTCAGGGCCAGGAATGCAGGACCTGCAGACCTACACAGGAACAGAAGCCAGCTGGATCCAGTTTTCTTCCAATCAAAGGTACTGTAAAACTAAGGGGATTTACCTCTTGTTGTGTAGCCTTGCTAGCTCTAAGTTGAGACTTGTCTTGGTTGCCCTGGCAGAGTTGCTTGCAGCTTTGCCACTCTCAAGCCTCCCCGTGTGTGGCCCTACAGTGATTTCATTTTCTACAAACATTTCTAAAACATTGTGCAAGACCTTTTACATACCTGCAGAAGTGCTTAAGCTCACCTAGACTTTTGCTCAACTAACATTGGCTGTCCTGGTTCCCTGAAAGACTCTTCTTACCTCTGATCTTGTGCTTGGCCTTTCCCCCAGGAAAACGTTAAATTACTTTGCATTGGAGAGTTCAAAAAAATACCTACCTGCTAAAGAATATTTGTTAATCATTGTTTTCTCCCTCTAAAACTGTCCCTTTGATCTCCCACTCAGTATTGCTCTAAATCAGCCAGTGATTAATCAATGTCCACAGTGTCCTAGTTATTTAAGTCACCTGAGGGTGTAGGAAGTGTCTGTGTGCTATCCCCAATGGGTATCAACTGATTTAGTGAAACTGAGAGTGTGTATTTATTGAATTATATTGTGTGTTATATGATTTCTCTCTTCTAAAGAAGGCTTATTCAACTGACTGTAAATAATTGTTTAATCCAGACACCTTGTGTATAAGTGTTTATTTGAATAACTGTCAACATGAAACTCTGTGTTACAACATTACAGCTCACATTGACCCCTCTTGATATAAGCCTGGCTGCTCACTCACTCTACCAACTTGTTTAGTACATACATATACCAAAGGGTGGGTTAACTATTGCCAAGAGGACACAGCTGCTGCAGTCTCCCACATGGTACTGCATACAATCTTGCCTAACAAACATGAAAGTATGTTCTTATAGTAGCGGTACCAGCCTTTTTGGACACATCCACCATAAACATGTTTTACAGTGTCATCCTATTGGTACAGCCAGCATGAAAGTGTTTTCTTACATTAAAGGTGTGGGCACAGCATCATAAACATGTTTTATCCTGGCTGTACTGTCATGTATTGTGGCACCCCAAGCATGCATCTGTGTGTTGCACTGGCAGTGGTGACCTATATTGTGGGCAAAGACATTTTGAAAATGGGCCTCATTACACGGTAGGCGGTAATATACCACCTTTACCGGCATGGCGCTAATAACGTGTCCGCGTAGTCGAGAGGCCGCTAATTGCGTGCCATTACGAGTATGCAGGCACAAGCTTAGCGGCATGCCAGTATTGACCCTATCCCCATGCCGGAGAAGACTCCGTAAAGACCCTTAGCGGCACCTATGAAAGCGCTGATAGCACTTTTGACCACTTGCAACACGACATTAGCGGTCACCGCTATTAGCGGTCACCGTAAATAAGCAGAACCGGAAGTAGCGTCATCTCACAGGAGCGGGAAAGAGCATAGCGGCCATCTTGAAAAGCACAATCCATTGCCATCCTCTGCCCACAGGACCTGCATCCACACCACTGCCATACAAAAACATCCAAGAACCCCTGACAATGCCCAAGGCAATCAAAAAAGGAGCGGAGCGGCAGCGAAAGGAGAAATTCACCTATGAGGAGCTCATCATATTCAAGGACACGCTTGCCGCCAACGCGGATGTGGTGTTCTCAAATGACATGCGGAGTGAGACCCTAATTAAAAAAAAGGCCATCTGGGCAGAGGTGGCCCAGAAAGTCAGTGCGCTGGGCACCACCCGCACTGCAAAACATTGCAGGAAACGGTGGGACGATCTCCGCCTCCGTGTCCGCAGCATACTGGCTGCCAATCGGAACCTGGCCATGGCCACAGGAGGTGGTGGAGATTCTCCTATCAAACTGAAGGAGTGGGAGGAGACCTGCACGAGCACCATAGGTTTGGAATCCATAGAGGGAGTCGGCGAAATGGAGCGTGGTGCGCCTACAACGTCAGATGGAGGTGAGTGTCCACGTAAAACACCGCACTGTGAAAGATGAGGTACCCCCTCCAAATGTGAGCCCCAAATCAGCTCATGGATGTGGCCACAACCATACATGCACACAACCCTGCCCATGTGAGATTCACATCCCAACACACCCACATGCACGCATCACCACAGACACGTGCCACCCAGACCCATGCATGAATGACCCACCCAACAGTCCTACAACCTGAATGCCCACAAATGAAGTCCCAATGCATAGAACAGCATGATGAACAACATCTGCATGAAGAACGTTGACCTATCACCAATGCCATCACCCTCTTTGTCCCCACAGGCTCACAGACTGACAGCGATGAGCAGGACACTGCGTCACAGGCTCCCCCTGCCAAGAAACAAGCCTGGGGAAAGGAGTCAGGGAACATCGCCAGCACATCGTGGGGCACAGGGAGGAGTGCACTCTTGCAGAGGGCCAAACACAGCAAGCCACTCACGTCACCAAGACATGAACCCACAGCAGAAACAATTGCTGCACCCATTCCAGTGATCCCCCCAACGCACAAACCACCCACGAAGGGGCCACTGTCAGCTTCCAACAGTTCCATTGGCGAGGCAGCAGTCACCGCACCGCTGTCCGATGTGGAGGACACCTGTGACTTGGCCATGCAAGAGCACAGCCCTAGCCCCCAATAATCAAAAGAACCAAGCCCACGGCCAACATCACAATCCAGCACCCATGGCCAGTCTGGCGATGAAATCGTGGCAGGGGGCTGGAGCACACCGGTGTCCTCACCTGATGCTCGACCCATGGAACAAGGTGCGGCTTCCACCCCACGATCAAGACACAGTGGCCATGACATGGCCATCATCAGGCAACGACAGGAGGACATAACAGCGCTGGTTGGCCAGCATCTTGATGAGGCAGCACATTTGAGGGAGGAGTGAAGGGAGAATGCAAGGGAGATAAGACAGGGCATGGAAGCCTGCCCCAACAGGCTCTGTGAGGAGATGGCACTAGTGAGGCAGGTCCTCACCTGCATAGCTGACGCTCCATGCGATTTATGCGGCGCACACCCTTCCAACCCCCTAATGGTGGTGGTGGGGATGGGAAGTAGGGCCAGCCTGATGTAGCCGAAACATGTACAGCAAGACAGCAACGTTGTACCAGCCATACATGGGGTTGTTGTGGGGGTGGGGGGAAAGAGTGTTTTGGGGGTGTTGTGGGGGTGGGGGAAAGGGTGTTTTGGGAGTGTTGTGGGGGAGGGGGGAAAGAGTGTTTTGGGACTGTTGTGGGGGTGGGGGGAAAGGGTGTTTTGGGAGTGTTGTGGGGGAGGGGGCAAAGGGTGTTTTGGGAGTGTTGTGGGGGTTGGGGGGAAAGGGTGTTATAGGAGTGTTGTGGGGGGTGGGGGGAAAGGATGTTTTGGGAGTGTTGTGGGGGAGGGGGGAAAGGGTGTTTTGGGAGTGTTGTGTGGGGTGGGGGGAAAGGGTTTTTGCGTAGTTGGGTCCATGCACTTCTTTACCGCATAATATATTAAACACACTGGTGACAAGTTAAAACACAGGCTTGGACCTTATCATTGAGTATGTGAGCTTTATTGGGGGACAGGGCCCAGTGTGAGCTTTACCACAGAACCCAGTGGACAAATACCCACATTCTTTCAACAAAGTAGGACCATGTGATTCAGAATATTTGGTTGATCAGATGCTGACGCAGATCGCGTCCATCCTGGCCATCACCTCCTGCATGACCTCCAGCCCAATCTCCTCCCTCCTCATCCCCATCATCATCCTCATCAGGTGGTTGCATTTCAATGTCAGGGGGCATTGGCACATTCCTTCTGATACACATATTGTGCAGCATGACACATGCCATGGTGATCTTGGCCACCTTCTCATGGCCGTACAGGAGTGCCCCACCCGACCTGCTGAGGCACCGGAACCGTGTCTTCAAAAGGCCAAATGTCTGCTCAATTACCACGCGGGTAGGGGTATGTGCACGATTGTATTCCTCTTCGTGCCTGTTCTGTGGGTTCCGTACAGGGGTAAGAAGCCATCTCCTCAGGGGATAGCCAGCATCACCTGCATGGGTGCAACAAAGGGGACGTGTCACTGTTCACATCAAGTGCAACCTGTACATATCACACAAATCAACTTTGCATTGTGACTGGCATCCACGAATCCCAGCATGCATGGAGACGATCTGTGTAACTGCAATGTGAGAAGGTGAGCTAGTCCTTGCAAGTGGACACGCACCATGCATGCCTCCAGCAGTCATTGCCATGTCCTGGGTGAGGACAGGTCTTAAATGTTCCTGGGCCCAGGCAACGTTTGTACCACACTGCTAGTGTATTGCCATTCTGAAATCGATGTCGCCATGCTGTGAAGCGGCACTTCAGTAGTGGTGTACGGGTGCGGTTCAGTGCAATGGCTACAGGTGATCCCTTTGCATGCACTCAAGGGCGAATATCTGTTGTGATGTTGTTCAGCACACATTTCTATTTGGCAATTGGCTCCATGTTGCTGATTTGTGTCATATGGGGTATGGTATGATGTGCAATGTGCATGTGGCTAGTTGTGTCATGTTTGGCATATTGGATTAGTTTCAATGTTGTGCAGCTTCAAAAATGCATGTGGTTTTTTTCCAGTCCATTGTGTCCTGCCTTGGTGAACATTGGCGTACATCTGTATGTCCATTTATTCTACAGATGACAGTCCACACCCAGTATGAGTATGCATCTCCCCCCCCCAATCACACTCAGTTAGAGTATGCATCTCTTCCCCCCCAATCACACCCAGTTAGAGTATGCATCTCTTCCTCCCCCCAATAACGCCCAGTTGGAGTATGCATCTCTCCCCTCCAATCACACCCAGTTGGAGTATGCATCTCTCCTCCCCCCAATCACACCCCACATCACACTGCCTTGTGCTTGGCCTGCTACTCACCAAGTAGCCACAAACGTTGTCCAGCATGTCGCTCCATGTAGCGTGGTATCGTTGAGTTCCGCAGCACCATTGAATCATGGGTTGATCCGGTGATATTGGGCACAACAATGTGTGATTATCTTGTTTGAGTCACATACCATTTGGACATTGATGGAGTGGTATTGCTTTCTGTTTCGGTAGACTGCTTCATTGTGCTGTGGGGCCACTAATTCCACATGGGTACAGTCAATGGCCCCGATGCAACTTGGGATGCCTGCCAGTGAATAGAAGCCAACTTTGCTGTTGGAGATCTCCTGGGCAGTCTGTGGCAGGGATATGTGTTCACTTGTGTGCTTCAGGAGGGCATCGAGCACCTGGGTCAGCGTGCATGAGAATACTGGTTGTGATATGCCATGCATCTGCCCTACCATATGCTGGTAGGTGCCTGTGGCCAGGAAGTGGAGCACAGTTACACCCTTCAGTAGAGGGGGGATGGCAGTACGGATGTCTATGAGGCTCACAATGTCGTTGTGTATCATGTCCGCGATGCTGGTGATGGTTTCCCGGTCCAGACTCGAATCCTGGGGATTGGTGGCTGCCTCTGTGGTATTACTAGGTGCACTGGTGGGGCTTGCTGGGCCTGTCTCGCCCTCCTCCTCCTCCTGCGTCTCCTCTGTGCTGCCTTTTGTTGTTGGTGCTGCAATGCAATCATGTCCTCCAGCCAATGTAATGCTGCTAGTATTGGAACCATCTTGGTGTAGGAAGGGGTGTGGGAAGGGGTGTGGTGTGCTCCTTTTGTGCTGCCCCAGTCTCCATTGCCTCCATCTGTGCTGATTGTGGCCACCTGTGGCAGGTGGGAACACTGCTCATGTCTCTTAATGGGTGGTTCGCGATGCCAGTATTTCCGCCATGCCGGTATGGGCTTTTTGGGCCTAATCCATGCCGCTATTAGCATGTCCGCATGGCTTGTGATGGTCTGCTATTAGCGCCATGGCGCTATTTCCGACATGTGGGGCCGCGCGCCGGCGGACTAGCCTCTATTAGTGGCTCCGTTCTTAGCGGTGCCGTTAATAGCGGTTATCCGGGTCGTAATTGGCAAGGGAATTTAGTGATACTGGTAATCCCTTACTGGTATCGTTATTCCCTTACCACCATCCGTGTAATGAGGCCCAATGTGTTGTAAATGTCCCTGTGTGCTGTTGGTGAGCTGGCATCTACTGGATTATTTCAAATGTTACCCTAGATAACAGATTGTAAATTGACATTTTACCCAGTTTTTCACTAAAATGTTGCTGTAAAAAGCACTATTTCAACTGATTATTTCAAAAAATCTCCCCACGATTCTACAAATTATAGTTGCACTGCTTCGCTATGCTTGGTAGCTCACACTAATTTGGGGGGGAACATTAATACATCACACTGAGAAAAAAATAATCACAAGTCGCCATTGACCTTCAATCATTTACAATGGAGGTGCCGACTTACGAAACCCTCCTCACCCAGCTGGCTCCAAAAACTGCCCTTACCTCCGCATTACCTGCTAGTGGCAGGTTTGATCATATTAGATTGAAATGCTTTAAAGAGACAAGGCATAATAACTCCAATCACCATTGCCCTCAGTTCCCCCCAGCAATTCGGAATAATTGCGCTATTTCGAAGCAGTGGGATACATCCGGCACTATTCCCAAGTGCCGAGCATGGAAAGGCAGGCGAAGAGATGCTAATGTACCACGCTGTGTGGCTCAGATGACTGCACATCCAATAATACAAGGGATTACAGCTTGAAGATGCAAGGTGACAGCTGAACCCTTCACCACGTGCAAGCCCCATATGAAAGTAATTAGGTGGAAAGCTGCACAAAAGGTCTCGCGAGAAAGAAAGGCAGCAGCTCCACGTGTGCATCCAAAGCCCTGTCAGCTATCAGCCAGACAAAAAGCCAATCATGCCTACGACAATGAAATCTCGTTTTTCAACACTTCACTCGTCTCTTTGAATCAGAAATGGGTCGAATCTTTTTTATTGTATTTTCTTATCATGTTGTAGCACATGTCACTGGGAACAATTCACTGAGAAGTGCATGTTCGTGTTCTGGGTGTCTTGCTCCAAACTCGATTTTCCCACGCCGTCCATGTGTGTGTGTGGTGGGGCCATCACTGGCCCATGAATACATAGTAGTTTTGAACTAGAAATGTAACAAAGTGTTAGGGACATGCATGCATACATAGGAGCTTGTTCCAGTCACTGGGGCATGCTCCTGTGACAGGACTTCAGCCAGCCTCTGCTTAAAAAACAACGAAATAACAACACAACATCGGGTTGATTTATTAACATTATGCGTTAACACACACATCTTCTAAAAATACAACAGAGTAAGACAACGCTGTGTGTTTATAAGTGACAACTCAAATATAAATATACACCATAAATTAATACATATGCAGATAAAATCAATATACAAGTAACATAATAAATAAAAGACAAATGTGCGGTCACAATATGTAAATTGAGCATCGGACAAAACGTGGAACAAACTCATGTTGCAATACTTTTTGCTGCATGGACAATATTAGACAATAGGGTCCTGGCTGTCTGACTGTGCATGATGTGGACTACCTGCTTCTTGTCGTTTGACATGACAGAAGGGTAGCATAACGTAGAATAATGTAGGCAGGAAAAAAGACAAGGGTACAAGACTCAGCAGGGTCAGCGACCGATTTGCCAATGTAATTCGCCCACAATTCACTATTATGAAACGTTGGGGGATCTGCATGGACAATCACCAACTGTGCTTTCCCCCACATAGATACACCACACATTTTTATCTAGTGGACCCATTCCATCACTGATTTGGTTGACTTAGGATGCTGCGTTTTATGTAGCATGAATGTTGTCCTATCCCCCCTGCTATCTCTGAATGCTGATGGAATGTTATTGCACAGTGTGTCCGACAGCTCAGGAGAATATTGATGAGTGCTTGAGTGTGAATGTTCTGAATGCGTCAGTTGAGGGAATGAGCTGGAGTGTAACATTTATTTAGAATCCACCCTCAACACTGGGAGTTCCTTCCCTCCCCACTCAAGGTGTTATGCAGCAAACTAACTGATTCTGTCATTCAGCCCTACTTCAGACACATATCATGCCCCTTGGATCCCTCCCCCTGAGCTACCAATGTGCCAAGATCCAGGCCAGGAAATATATTGAGGTTTATTTTGATTAAATGTTACAAAACCCACCCTGAAATGTCAAACACCACTTTATCTGTGACACAACAGAATTAATTTTTCTCAATATAAATCACAAAAGTGAGTTGAAAATAACACCAATCACAATTCTTTACATTCTACAAATTTCACTTCAAGAAATAATTAAACTGATCAATAACCAAAACTATTAAAAATGTAGTGCTGAGAAATTTTGATTTTCCTGTGGGCTTAAAAGGCTACCACTAGGGTTTACAAGATTGGTACAAATACATATGGAAACTATGATTTTGCCCACACTTTTGGTTTAAATTAAACCCAGGGTGATTTAGCGGTTTGTTTTTCAGACCACCTACTTTGGTCTGTGTTGGGGAAGTTGGACAGATAAATTGGAATGATTTGGGGAATTTTGGATTTCAGACCGACCTCCACTGGAAGGCCTGTGTTGGGGAATCTGGATGGTAAAAATTGGGATGATTTGAGAATTAAGGATTTTCAGCCCTGCCCCACTTAAAGGACTGTGTTAGGGGAAAGCTGGACAAAAACATTGGACTGATTTAAGAACAAAGGCGCCCCTCTTCCTTAAAGAAGTCAATGTCAACAGGACAAACATGATTACCCAATTCAAATATAGGCTATTACACAGTGGGAAGTGAGTTTTGTTCAATTTGAATTTTAACAGAAATTACCCCGTAGTGTGCCACCAAATGGGGATTTCATTAAATTAATCTTTTAGTTAAGTAGACTAAGGATCTACACAGTTTTGCCCCCGCCCCTTTAAAAGGAAATGATTTAAGGCAAGCCGAATCCCCAGGATTTGGTTTACTAAGGGTCAGTTCTACTTACATAGAAAGCCTCTGTTTAAAGTTCAGGACAGCCAGCTGCATTAGAGAACCCTCTGGAAAGATAGATCATGGGTCTAGTTACTCCACTCTCACGGATGGCCTCCCACTCTGCACCATAGGACCCAGTCAGCATTTAGGGCTTCCTAGCAATAGACAGCTCCACTGAGATGCACTCTCAGCAATCTCCTCCGGCGTTCCCCTGCAGCTGTCGGATGGTAAATTGCAGCAGCACTCTTTTGATGGTAATTTCAGCAGCTCTGTCCCTTTCTCCTAGTGCAGCGCCCCTTATGTAGCAGCAATGACATCACCAATTTTACAATCTTGAGGGAGTACCTTGCAAGAGGTCGCACAATAGAATTGCACAGTTACACTTCTCTCTCCTCCCCACTCCAGCCCATTTCTATGGCTTGGTTTAAGAGTCTGGAGCAGACATAGGGCAGCTTAATTTAGAATCCTCATTTGTTCTCATGTCAAATATTTGGCAAAAACTAGTTATGTGGCAAAACTTCATCATTTTACTAATATCTGCCATAATATTCAGCTAATCATGGGGAACTAAATAAGACAATAGCAATGTCGGCAACATGTTGCATGGCCATGTGTCAATTTTCTGCCATTTCTGTAAAAATCATAACAGTTACGAGTATGTAATTTGTTACCCATATTCCTATTTTTACCCATCACCAGTTTGCTAACTGTTCCATTTGTGACATTTTCAGATCAGTCAGGAACCTAGTTTAACTGGCCATTGCATGTCCCTAACTTGTAAGTGCATGGCTTTTACATCTCCAAAATCGCCTGGAAATTACCTAAAACAATTGTACCTAAATCAAAAAAGTCCAACTTATCGTTGCTGGGAAGAAGGTCTAAATGATAATAGTCCTTTTAAATTAATAGGAAATCTTCATGTGGGACAAATGGCAATTCTCCTGCCTACGGGCCATATGGTCTCACTGGGCTCACCTCTGACCAGAGTTTTTTCTTTACCAGTATCTTTGAAGCGGGTTACCTGTTTGAAGTTGGAGTTTCAGGCTACCTTAATTGAATTGTCTACTCAGCTCTCCTCTACACACCTACTGGTCATGCATCAGCCAGGACAAATGGTCCTGCAGAGACAGCCAGTCTAAAGAACACTTGGCTTTACACACTTCCCAGAGCAAGCCACGTTTTATTGTAGTTGCAAACACTAGAATGCCAGCCTTCCAGTGTTGAAGTTCTTTTTGACATGTGTCCAACAGCCAGCAAAAGGGTTTGCCTCAGGCCTAGAGACACTTTTTCATGAAAACAAAGTGGCATTTCCTGTCAAATATCTGCTGGTATTTTGCATGTGAAACATAATATACATTACTTTTTGTCAACAAGTACCATGTCTTTTCCCTGACATTTTTCTGTTAGCAGTGGTACATTTTCAAATTGAAACTGCAAAGGCGTTTTTATGTCAGTGTCGACAAATCTTGGTTTTCATGTGAAAGGGGCCTTTGATTTTTCTTCTCACTTTTTGAATTAAAATGCTGCTTTTCCTTGGGTAATGACAGGTAGGCCTTTGTCATATGGCCCTTCAGTTTTAATTTGCAATCACACATGCAAAGCTGTCTTTGTGTCAGTATAGATCATTCCTGCTTTTAACGTGAAAGGACTTCAGTTTGGGGGCTTTAAATGCACCCCACATGCGTGCAAGAAGATGGCCGGTGGGTGGTCTCTGTATGTAAACATTAAAGAGTAACTGGAACCGTATGGCAACTGTACATAGGCATCATACAGCTTATCTGAATTCTTACATAGGAGGCTCATAGCTGGTCTGTGCCTGGACTACCACCAATGTGCACCAGGTCACAACCTATTTGGCGATGAGAGCAGAGAAACCCACAAGACTAAAAGGAACTGAAAACCAAGAAAACAAATAAGGACAGATTCCCTGGGGGTGGGGGAGAGCAGCGAAAGCCAGACCACCCACCACTCCCAAAGGCATCAACCATCCTCAAAAGGGCAGGTAACATTGAGCATAAGTTGTAGTGATATTGACGTTATGGTGTAAAAAGGAAAATACATGTCCTAGCCCACTCCGGCAGCACAAGGTTTATAAAGGCATTGAAGGATTCATGATGAGTGCAACCAAAACTATCTTTTGGTAGACCATATGCACAGAGGCTTATAGAGAACAATGAATCCCCACAGAGACTGCAGTGGTGCAGGGTTCTAAATTGAGATTCTAGGCTAAAACCAGCTGTTGGGTGTGGGCATCCCCCAGTATGCAGGAGCTACTGCAGGGTTACCAGGAGCTAACAGAGATGCTCCTTTAAGTTTTTGTCTATTTTGTATGAACCATTGTGTTTAAATGTGTATTAGATGTCTTCTAATTCTTCTTTATTAACATTCTCAAATACTCAAAGGTAATGTCACATTTAGATGTTAAGAAGGCACCAGTTGGCCCTACAAGCCAAAGGTAGCTCCTGGTAGCTGTTGGTTTCAAGCTAACCAGGTGCTACTATGCTAGAAGCAGGAGCTAAATAGCTCCCTGCTACCCTCAATTTTGATCCCCGATGGCACATTGCAGAATAACTGAGATCACCAAGGAAATCAGCAAGAGCCAGTGCTCTTGTGATGTAGAAAGTTATTGCTAATAGCACCAGTGCATGTACAAAGGAAATGGTAAAGTTGCTGGTGATAAATCACAGACTTTTCCTTCTTGCAGGCGTTTGGAGTGAGTGGTTCAGGTGCATGAAGAGAAGTCGACTGTGTTTTGGCATTCTGAAAACACAGTGAGCAGCCTGACATTCTGGGTTGGCCCAGGCCCATGCCACCGGTGTGGAGCAGCAGTGCTTTTTTACGACGGACTGGCAGGGAGATGATTTGTTCCACGTCATGGGCGGGACATGCCCTGAGTGTGAGCAGAGACTGGGTTGGGAAGCAGCTGGGAGTTTCTTCGTGCCTGGTGCCCTTTCGGCAAATGACCACAGGAGACGTTGTAGGATGTGACCCAAGCAAGCACATGCTGGGGTGCAGAACGTTGTAATTTCCTTTTTGCAAAGGAAACAATGAGACAAAGGTTTTGTGGGCCTGGCAAGGCCATTGGGGACCCCGATGGGTTGTGGTGTATGGCTATTTAGCCTGTATGGTTGCTAAACAGTGATGGGTGGGCATTGAGGGGTTGCTAGTTAGTTTAGAAAACCCAGATATGCACCATTTCTAAATATGGTACTGTAAAGTTTTGTTTATGGCAAAGTGTTTCCTCTATCAGATGGGGGGATATCAATTGGTGCTGGTTTTGGCCATACCAGTGGTGACAATGAGAAGAACAAGTTACTTACCAACTGGTAACGTTCTTTCGATTGAATGTTCCTCCAATGTATTCCTGATCTTAGATGTATTCCATACAGCTTTAGCTGCTTTGGAAAAAATGTTCGGCAGAGGGCACTGTGCGTCGATGTCGTCAAGTCGAGGGTCCCTCGAAGGCCTCCGTCGAGGGTGCCGTCATTGGGTGTACAAGTATCACACGCGGCGCCCGTTGGCCTCAGTTCTGTTTTTCCACCTCTTTTGTTCTACTGTGTAGATTGTGCCGGTAATCAGGTATTAGCCTTGCGAGAGTTGAAGTGGCAATACCCCGAAAAAATCTACAAAGGGGTAGAGGCTGGGAGGGCGATGAGGAATACGTTGGAGGAACATCCAATCGAAAGAACGTTACCAGTTGGTAAGTAACTTGTTCTTCGAGTGGATTGAGTCCTCCAATGTATTCCTCATCTTAGATAGACTCCCAAAGCAGCATGGACAATTCCCTGGGGGAGGGAGTAGATTTGTTGATACACTCAAATGGCTGAATATAGTACTACTTTACCAAAATTCAGCTCCTTAGACTGGGAAGCATCCAGATTATAGAATTTTGAAAAAGTATGCAGCGACGACCAAGTTGCTGCTTCACAAATGGATCTTATGGGAACAGCTCTTTGAAGGGCTGTTGAAGATGCGATGCCTCTGGTAGAATGGGCCCTTAAGCCCTCTGGTGGGTCTTTCCCTGCTAATCTGTAGCATTCCGAAATGCAAATCACAATCCACCGTGATATGGTTTGCTTTGACACCGATTGACCCAATTTCCTTCCGGTGTAGCCGATGAAAAGTTGATTATCCACTCTAAACTTGGAGAGCCTAGAGATGTAAAAGCTTAGTGCTCTTTTCGGATCCAACCTATGCAATCTTTTCTCCTCCTTACTAGGATGAAGTGGAGGGTAGAATGCGGGTAGAACAATTTTCTGATTTAGATGAAAGTCGGACACAACTTTAGGCAAAAATGAGGGAGTAACCCTCAATACCACTCTGTCCCTGTGGAACACAGAATAGGGTGGCCCAGAAGACAGTGCCTGAAATTCGCTCACTCTTCTTGCAGATGTTAAAGCAACTAGGAAAGCAGTTTTCCGTGTCAGTAATCTTAATGGACAAGTGTGCAAGGGTTCAAAAGGGGCACACATTAATAATTTTAGAACCAGATTGAGATCCCAAATTGGTACTTGGAAAGGATAAGGAGGAAACACATTGGTGAGTCCTTTTAAGAATTGTACTACTAAAGGAATTATGAAATATGAGCATTCTTCCGACGAGCGCTTGAAGATGGAAAGCGCTGCAAGATAACCTTTTATGGTCCCCTCATTTAGACCTCTATTTGCTAGGGACAAGAGGAAGGACAGTACTTCCGGAATAGAACATAGAAAAGGATCAACATTCTTTTCTCTGCACCAGTTACAAAATGTTTTCCAACGGCAACAGTATAGAGATTTTGTTGCTGGTCTTCTTGCCAAAAGCAACACCTCCATGATGTCATCTGGAAGGTCCCAATCCTTGTATCTGAGCCTTTGCGATAGCAAGCGTGAAGGTTGAGAATCTTGACCTCTGGATAGAGAACCTGACCCTCCATTTGAGAGAGAAGGTCCTCTCTCTGAGGAAGACGTACCGGGGGACAGTTGGACATATCTAGAAGGTCCGGGTACCACATTCTCCTGGCCCAACTCGGGGCAATTAGGATCATGCAGTTTCCGAACCATCTCAGTCTCCTGATGACTTGAGGAATGACCGGAATCGGAGGGAACGCGTATAGTAGTGGGAAGTTCCACTCCACCACAAACGCATCCCCAGGGGCCTCTCGGGGGAAATTCCCTTGAGCAATACCTTTTGCACTTCCGGTCTATTTGAGGGGTTCCCCAAAGGGTGAATATCTCCTGAATGACTTCCTGAGGCAGTTCCCATTTGTGGGACACCGTACTCTGCCTGCTCAGAGCGTCTGCCGCCATATTCTCCACCCCGGCTAGATGGACTGCCGTTAAGGAGATTCCTTCTTGAATTGCCCAATACCAGAGCTGCATTGCCTCTCTGCACAGAGGTAGTGACCCTACACCGCCTCTCCTGTTTAGATAGTGCATGGCCACTGTGTTGTCCGTCATTATTAGGACATTTTTTCCCCTGACAGATGGCAGAAAAGCCTTCAGTGCTAGTCTGATTGCTCTGAGATCTAAACGGTTGATGTGTAGTTTGGACTCCGATGAAGACAAGCGACCGACCGCTGATTGTCAGATCGTTGGCATGAGCTCCCCACCCCATGAGTGAGGTGTCCGTCACAACTGTAACCTCCGGCCATGGCTGCCAAAACTGTTCCCCTTTTAGGATATTCTCTGTGCAATTTCACCACAGACGATCCTGCCGAACCTTGTTCGGAATCTGAAGAACATCCGTCATTTGACCTGAGAACTGGGACCATTGAGTCTTTAGAGCCCATTGAAGGGATCTCATCCTCGGACGTGCTTTTGGCACTAGGAAGATGCAGGATGCCATGAGGCCGAGCAACCTTAAGAAGTCATAGGCCTGGAGATTTTGGGCATTTTGGAATTTGGAAACCATTTGAAGAATGTCTTGAGCCATTGACTTGGGAGGCGAGCTCTTTCCCAAGGATGTGTCCAACACAGCTCCTATGTACGTGTGATGCTGGAAATGCATCGGAGGGACAGGGCCTCCGTATCCTTGTCCTTTACTGCTTTTTATCGTGTGTTCTGTCATGTTTTCCGTGCAGGAGTTCATGTGGGACTCCTGGCGGTGCAGCTCTCTTTCTTTTGGTTTGGTGAACGGACCCGTGGGATACCCTTATGGCACCCATGGGTGGGGGTACAACCCTGTGCCCCTAGTGTATGGTTTTGGGCACCTGTAGATGGCCCACAGAGCAGGGTATGGGCTGGTGGCAGCTCCATGCTGAATTTGACAGGTGCGCAGAGTATCCTCCATTTTGGGATACCCCGGCCCTGCCATTGGGATCAGTTGATTCCTGATGGAAAACAAGATGGCCCCAGTGGCCTCTTGCTTTCTATTACCCATTACCTTGTTTTCCCAAAGTCCTGGGAAGCCCTGACTCTGTCCCTTCCCCCTGACTGGCTGTTGGATGGAAGTGCCATATATGGTGTTGTTGTGAAGGCCCAGTCAGACTAGCTGGAGCCTTCCCGGTGATGTATGTTGTGGGTACCTCCTGTGGGTGGGACCTGGGTGAATAGAGTGCGTGACGAATATACATTCTGTGTTGTGGGTGTCTAGTATCTGGTGGTTGACACAATGACTGAGACAACCCTGCCCGAAACCGGTATGAATGCAGCTTGGAGTGTTGAATGGCTCGGTACTTGTCCCAAGACACATAACTTGTTGTGAGTGTCTGGAGAGAAGTGAATGGCCTGAATACCTTGTGTGCCTGATTGGCTGCCTGCCTGCATGAATGCCCATAGTCGTGATTGGATGCTTGAGTGTGACCCAGCGGAATGAATGGGAGATCAACAGTATATCTGGGTACCTCTCACTGCTAGGAATCGTGTTCAGAAGCTGAAGTCCACTACGACGAGTAACTGCATTAACTGACGCTTGACCTTGAAGCCCTGCTGGATGAGAAGAATTGCTGTTGCTCTCCTTCACAATCTGAAAGCTGCTGTGCCTCCAAGGACTGACCCAGAGAGGACTTGGTCAGGCGCCCTCTTCCCGAGCTACCTGTGACCATTGTGCACAGCTGATCTTTGCCAACGCTCCCTGGTAGACAGACCTTCGACAGGCTGCCGACCCGATACGGGGACTGCTGCGGAACTCCAAGGAGAAGCACGCCGTGCTCCTGTTTGCCTTAGAACTTTCATTGATAATCAGACACTCTCGTCTGCATCGGCATCCGCTTGTCTCCCGCTGGAGAAGGCTGACCGTCAACGCGCCGATGAGCATCCACCGGTGGGTTTCCTGCCACCTACAGACCGCAGAGACGCAGACGACTCGACGCCCTTGCTGGGCCACAGTTCTTCATTATCTCTTTGCGGTCCAGAACTATTGTCACCGAGGTGCCCCGCACGCCTCTTCCTTGCAGGCCGCCAACCCTCTGTCGTCGACAAGCACCGCTAGGAACAAAGCTGCCACTTCCCTGCCATAGTTCACCCTGTTCACCGTCGGACGTTCGACGACCTGTGACTCCCGCCTTAAAGGGAGGGCACTCAAGAAGGGCCGTCGATTCCCCGACACCGAACGCCAAGTTCCCCGACACCTCTCGACGATCCGTGGCTCCCGCCTGAAAGGGAGGCACTCAAGAAGGATCGGTCGGTGCATCGTCGGAGAACTCTACTCCACCAGGTACATTGGGGGGTAAAACCTTAATAGGAAGAAGTAAGACTATCGAACAATATATGGACAGGGCTTGTGCTATATATCTTTATTTACAGGTTGCCCAGGTGGGGGGATCTCCACACATAACTGTGTCTAGGTAACGGGGCCAGCATTCTGCCTATTGTTTCAACCATCTTGCGTTCCTTTCTATCTCTATTGCTGGTTTACTCGTTATTGATCTGTGTGAAATTTGAACCGTACAGTTGATGCACTTTAATGAGATTTGATAACATTAGTGGTACCACTGTAGACGTGTATATATTTATCATTATTGACTTCCAAGTACAAAGTGCATTATTGTGATCGTGTACATACCTTTGAATATTAATTATATAAAGACTGTGTTTTCAGTAATACAGTGTGTGGACATTACTTTGTGGGGGTTCGGGGACTACACTGCACTTAAGAACCAGCCCGCATCACCTCCTGAGAAGCTAGGCCTTGATTGCTCGTCCATTGCTACCTTATAGAGAATCTTGGCTGGGGTCTTCTGTGCCTCTCCTCTACCATATAGAGAGCTGAAGTACAGACACCCCCTACCGGTCCTTTACACTGGTGGCAGCGGTGGGATGCTTATGGGTTTAAGACTCAGTGTATAACCGTGCCACTTACAAAATATCTGCCCTTTATTAGATTAAGGTTTGGGTGTGTACAAAATAACTGCATTACAAGCAAACAAGAAGTTCCAGGTATGTATCCTTCCTCCAATCAGGTATGTATCCTTCCCCGACCACGCCCGGATGGTAAATTAGTCCCACAGGTAAAGTAGTTCCTTTCAGGCCTCAAGGAGGCCGGGATCCTGCAGCATGTCTGCATCAGGTAAGTGCACCCAAGCACATCCATAATGAACCTGGCGCCTATGGCGCCAGGACTGATGTCTTTTATGAGCCTGGCGCCATATGCGCCAGGACCCTGTCCAAAGGGCCCCTATATGGGGTTGCTGGGTCCTTCCTTGGGGACTGGATGTCCGCTTTCGGAGACGCAGGGCTTGAACCGGCTCCCCGGGAGCGGGCATCATGACAGCACTCCCCCCCAAGGCCCCTCCCAAGGTTGTTCCCTCCGGGGGTTTTGGTTTGTCTGGGAAGAGTCGGTGGAATTTTCTGACTAATCGAGGTGCATGCACATGGTCGCTGGGTTCCCACGACCTCTCCTGAGGTCCGTACCCCTTCCAATCAATTAGGTAGAACAGTTTTGACCTAAACATTTTTGAGTCTAAAATGTTCTTCACTTCGAATTCGGGCTCCCCATCTATTAGAATAGGTTCTGGAGGTTTGAGTAATCGGGTTCCGGGTACCACTGGTTTCAGAAGTGACACATGAAAAACAGGGTGAATTTGCATACTAGCTGGTAAATCAAGTTTAACAGCCACTGGGTTAATTATTGCTGTAATAGAATAAGGTCCAAGATATTTTGGGTTAAAAGTTTGAGGCCCTTTGAGTGGTAAATGTCTGGTAGCTAACCACACTTGATCCCCAATCTGATACGGAGGTGCTTCACTCCGATGTAGATCAGATTCTCCTTGTATTTTCTCTTGGCTTGTTGTAAATGCGTAGTTGCCTCTTTGAAGGCTTGGGTAATTGTAGAATGCAGATGTTCTACTGCAGGCATTCCGAGGTTCTGAGGTGAGTCAAGGTTTGAGGTTTGAGGGTGATGCCCAAACAAAGTATAAAAAGGACTGTGGCCAGTTCCAGAGTGTACCGAATTATTATATGCGTATTCGGCTATCCAAAGAATGTCTTTCCAGTTGCTTTCAGATTGCTGTAACATACACCGTAAGTATTGCTCAAGGGTCTGATTTGTCCACTCGGTCTGACCATCGGTCTGAGGGTGGTGACTGGTCGATAATCTTACGTCGATCTGTGCCATTTGACAGCATTTGCGCCAGAAGTGGGAAATTAATTGGCTTCCCCGGTCAGAGATTAGTATAGATGGGAATCCATGTAGCCGAACATTATTTTCGAGGAATTCTTTGGCTAGGACAGAAGCTGAAGGTAAACCTTTCAAAGGAATAAAGTGGGCCATTTTGGAAAACAAATCCACAATTACCAGAATAGTATTGTACCCCGAACAAGGAGGCAGGTCAGTAATAGAATCCATTGATAGGGTGTGCCAGGGTGCTGGCGGTATGTCTAGAGGTTGAAGAAGACCGGCTGGTCTTTTCTTTTCACTTTTATTTTGGGCGCAAACACCACAGGACATCACAAAAGATTTAACATCTTTTCGCCAAGAGGGCCACCAAAATTGTCGTTTCACCTTTTCCTCTGTCTTGGCAATACCGGGGTGTCCCTCTATTAATGCATCATGATAACCGGAAATAACTAGTTTGTGTAATTCCTTATGTGGCAGGAATAAGCGTCCTTGAAAATAAGGTAAACCATTATCTATGGTGAAGTCTGATCCCTTTTGTATCCAATCCTGTAAGGTTGTAGGGTCCAGGAGTTGTTTCACTCTGGCTTGAATGTCTTCAAGCGTCTGTAACAAAGTCATGCCTAGAATCCTCTGTTCGGGAATTATTGGTATTGGTTCTGTGTTTGTATCAGATTCTCCCATTCCGATTCGGGATAAGGCGTCTGCTTTGCCATTCTTGCAGCCAGGTCGATAGGTAATCACGAAATCAAATTCAGCGAAAAACAAAGCCCATTGGAGCTGCCGTGATGACTGAGCCTTGGCGGTTTTCAAATACTGTAAATTCCGGTGATCACTGTGATGGTATGTCGAGCGCCAAGCAGATAATGCCGCCAGACTTTAAAAGCGGACTTAATGGCTAACAGTTCTTTGTCCGTGATTGCATAATTAACCTCGGGTGCCGAGAATTTTCTGGACCAAAATGCTACGGGATGCAGTTGGTTGGTTTCGGGATCTCTTTGGGACAGGACAGCTCCCATGGCTAGGCTGGATGCGTCAGTCTCGACGACATAAGGGAGATCTGGACGCGGGTGTTTCAATATAGGTGCAGAGGTAAACCTAGCTTTTAAATCCTGTAAGGCCTGCTCGGCTTCTTCAGACCATTCAAAACGTTTATTTTTCCTCAAGAGTGCAGTAATGGGTTGTACCACGCGTGAAAATTCTGGGATAAACCTGCGATAGAAATTGGCAAAGCCGAGCATGCTTTGAGCCCCTTTTACAGAGCTAGGTGATGGCCATTTGAGGATGGCATCCACTTTTCTTGAGTCCATTCGGACTCCTTTGGGTGTCAGGATGAAACCTAGAAACTCGACTTCTGTGGTATGGAAAACACATTTCTCCAATTTGGCAAATAGTTTGTGTTGGCGCAGTTTTTCAAGTACTGCCCTGATGTTTTTTCTGTGATCAGATTCCGAAGAGGAGTACACCAGAATGTCATCGATATATACCACTACACAAACATCGATGAGTACCCGAAGGACATCATTCATGAAGTATTGGAAGGCAGCCGGCACGTTACACAATCCGAAAGGCATCACCTGGTACTCGAATAATCCGTATTTAGTACAGAAGGCAGTTTTCCATTTGTCGCCTTCTTTAACTCGTACCAGATGATAAGCCCCCCGGAGATCTAACTTGGTGTATATGCAAGCGTCCTTCACCTGGTCAAGGAGTTCAGGGATCAGAGGCAGAGGTTAACGGTTTTTAACCGTTATCTGGTTCAATGCGCGGTAATCGATACAAGTTCTAAGGTCGCCTTCTTTTTTGGGCACGAAGAACAAAGCCGAGAATGCCTGGGACATTGACGGGCGAATAAAACCATTAGCTAGGTATTGATCCAAATACATATGTCTCAAATGCAGATTCTCAGGTTCGGTAAGGGCATAAATCGTGCTACAATGAGGTTGTGCACCGGGCACCAGATCGATTTGGCAATCGTACGCTCTGTGAGGAGGTAATGTGTTGGCCTGTTCCTTTTGGAAGACGTCCTGAAAGTCTTGGTATTCCGGAGGTAGTTGCATGGAGGCAGAGGTTACAGATGCTAGATTAATCTTCAGGTTTTCTGGGTAGCAGGTTTGTGTACAATCCGGGAAGGTTATTCTCTTAGCTCGCCAATCAATTCGAGGATTATGTGTCTCTAACCAAGGGATTCCAAGAATAACCTGAAACTGTGGAGCCTTGATTACATCAAACACAACACCCTCCCGATGGCCGTTGGGACCAATAAGAGTCACCTCAGTAGTGGAATCTGTTACCGGTCCAGAGGCAATTTCAGTTCCATCGACTGTGGTGATGACATCTTTGCTGGTTCTAGGACGGAGAGGGATGTTAATCCTAGAGACCAATTCATGATCCACATAGTTTCCAATAGCCCCACTATCGATCTATGCCTTTATTGCATGCAACCGCTTAGGCTGTTCTGGATCTACAAGAACCATTGGCACAATGAAATGCGAGGTCTGAGAGTTAGTTTTCAAGCTCGGCAAGTGGACCCCTACACTTGTCAGGCGGAGTCGTTTCCCGAAAAAGAGTCTTCATGGTTTTTATCAGCGGCTCCTACCGCCTTTCGGGGCGGTTTTGCCGGGCAATCTCGTAGAAAGTGTCCAGAATTCCCACAATAAAGACATAATTTTAACTGCCGCCTCCTTTCACGTTCCTTTTGAGTTAAGGGTCCTTTAACCCCTCCAATTTGCATAGGCTCAGAGACATCAACTCCCTTGGGATTAGCATGGGTCTTGACCAACACCCGGGTCTCAAACCTGGACCGATCTGCTTTTCTGTTTTGAAGTCTGTGATCCAATTGAACCACTAAGTCTATATACTCTGTGCATTCTTGGGGCGGATTTACAACTTGGGCCAAGACATCTTTAAGTTCTCCGCGTAGGCCTCGATAAAACAACGTGACTCTTTTATCCTCTGGCCATCCCGTTTCCACAATTAGTCTATTAAAGGTTGCAATATAGGATAGGAGGTCCTGATTGCCCTGTCGCAGGGATAGGAGTTCGTCATCCAGAGCCTGCCCCTGAGAGTGTCGAGCAAATAACCTTTCCATGCTTGCTTGAAACCTTTGAAAATCACGGAGAATCGGGTCATCTTGAGTAACCAGTGGAACTGACCAATCGGCAGCGCAGCCGCTAAGATATGACAATACAAAGGCTACCTTGCTCTGATCATTAGGGAAGGCCCCAGGTCTGCATAGGAAGTGCAAACGACACTGATTCATGAATACGGCGAATTGTTTGGGGTCCCCAGCAAAGCGTTCGGGTGGGGCCAGCGGCATGTTTCCAGGTAGATTAATCTGCACAGGGTTACTGGAAACCACAGGAGCGGGGTTCCCTCCGGAACCGGGTAGAGGAGTTTGTCCAGCTTGACCTTGCAAAAGCTGTCTGGCCAGGTCATCAGTTCTTTCCTTTGATATTATTAATTCCCTCCTGAGGGCATTAGTCTCTTGACGAGCGGCATGTACTTCGGCCCGTAATTCCGCCAGTAATTGGGCCAACTGATCAGTCTCAGAACTTTCCATAGCGCCTGGGTGGGAATTTGTAGGAAGGCTTCGCGTTCTCTAACGCTCACCTGGCTCCCACGGAGGAGCTGGCCTGGTTCGCGCTGCTGTGACCTCTTCTAAGGTGATGCGCAGGGTTCGGAAGACGGACTGGACCGAGCCCCCAAATCTGGCTTGTCTGGCTCGCAGAAGTATCCTTCTGTAGGCGAAAATAGGGGATTAACTGTCTGCGGGGTAATGCAATCAGCCTCCCACTTTCCCCTCTCACCCTCCTCGAAACCCTTCTGTGATTCCTCGTAGCGTCTCACCTTAGGGTCTGGAAGGACGAGCTCTCCATCCTGCTTCTGATGCAGGGGCGCGGTGGTATCCAGTTACTTCACTGGATTTGCGGATTGGTGAGAACCAAACTTGCTTGGCTTCCAGGTAAGTTTTTTGATAAGAGGTTCCCCTTGTGTCCATGCATTAATGTACTAATGCTAGTGTCTTTTTCCCCATAGGGGTCGGGGTACGGAATGCTGGGGAACAGGCACCGACCCGAGATGAGAGGTGAAATCCTTGTAGAAATCAGGTGAGTCTTTAATGAGCGTTTTTTGGTAATGTCTTTTCATTAGCTCAATAACGCTGATGTCTCTTTTTCCCCTTAGGGGCTTGGGTCCGGAAATGCCAAGATGCGGCGCGGACCCGAAATGAAGAGGGATTGAATCAACAGGTAAGTCTTAACATGGAGATTTAGCTTTCCTTATTCCCTTCTCTCTCTCACCTTTTGTTCTGGTCTTTTTCTCCCTAGGCGCTGGGGCGTGACTGCGAATCCGGATGATCGCTGCTCAACATGGAGGCGCCCAGTAAAGGTGAGTGGAATGCGGCGCTGCAGCGATCGACGCGATGAGCTTTTAAATAAAAGTCTTCATTTTCATGATTGTCGGCGAGATGTCTCCGGGATGCAGATTCAGCAGGTAAGGACTTTTCCTTCTTCTGTTCTCTTCTTCTCTTCCTTTGCAGGCGATCCAGGATGCTGGCAGGCGTGGCAGAAGTCAGGATGCAGGAGCAGACACGGTGAGCGTCCAGCTGCTAGATGCAGAACAACACGAAGCACGTGTGGCTGTTCGGGTGGGGTTTAAATAGCCTTGGAAGAAGTTCCAGGTATGTATCCTTCCTCCAATCAGGTATGTATCCTTCCCCGACCACGCCCGGATGGTAAATTAGTCCCACAGGTAAAGTAGTTCCTTTCAGGCCTCAAGGAGGCCGGGATCCTGCAGCATGGTCTGCATCAGGTAAGTGCACCCAAGCACATCCATAATGAGCCTGGTGCCTATGGCGCCAGGACTGATGTCTTTTATGAGCCTGGTGCCATAGGCGCCAGGACACTTTCCAAAGGGCCCCTATATGGGGTTGCTGGGTCCTTCCCTGGGGACTGGATGTCCGCTTTCGGGGACGCAGGGCTTGAACCGGCTCCCCGGGAGCGGGCATCATGACAGAGAGTGAGCCCCTTCCTGATTTGCTGCATAGCAACCCTCAGGATGGCTCAGTGGAGGGAGTGCAGCTCTCTCCAGATTTGACAACCGAGCAGCAGAGGGCCTGCAGGAATTAGTATGCCTCTATGTTTTCGCTGACGCCAGGCCTTACACCGTGGTGTAAGCACGAGATTGACACTGGTGACAGCATGCCTGTCAAGAGCAGGAGCTACCGAATGTCAGATACGGTTAAGAACCACATCCAGGCTGAGGTCGCCAAGATGTTGGATCTGGGTGTTATTGAACCCTCAACCAGTCCCTGGTCCAGTCCAGTGGTCCTTGTCCCAAGGCAAGTTCCCAGGCCGGTACCAAGGATTGGAGGTTCTGTGTGGACTACCGAGGAGTCAATGCCGTCACCAAAACTGACGCGCACCCATTGCCCCGGGCTGATGAGCTCGTGGATACCATAGGTGCTGCCAAATTTGTGAGCACCTTTGACCTCACCTCAGGCTATTGGCAAATATCTCTGACGGACCATGCCAAGGAAAAGACAGCGTTCTCAACACCAGAGGGACTCTACCAGTTTAGGATCATGCCTTTTGGGTTGAAGAATGCCCCTGCCACCTTCCAGAGATTGGTCATTCATGCTCTCAGTGGGCTGGAAGCCTTTTGTGTGGCTTATTGTGACGACATTGCCGTCTACAGTTCCACTTGGGAAGAGCACTTGACACATCTGGGTAGAGTGTTGCAGGCCTTAAAAAGGGCTAACCTCACTATCAAGGCCACCAAGTGCCACATAGCTCAGGGGAAAGTCACGCATCTTGGTCATGAGGTAGGAGGGGGTCAAATCCAACCTCTCCCCAGTAAGGTACAGGATGTACAGGACTGGGAGACTCCCACTACTCAAACCCAGGTGAGAGCCTTTTTGGGTCTCACTGGGTACTATCGCAATTTCATGGCAGACTATGGAACCATAGCTGCACCACTGACAGCTCTGACTTCACCCAAACAGCCTAGGAAGGTTAATTGGACTGAAGACTGTCAGAGGGCCTTTGAAGGCTTGAAAGAAAGTCTGTGTCGGGCACCCGTGTTGTGTGCGCCTGAATACAGCCAACCCTTTATCGTCCAGATGGATGCCTGCGACACCGGAATTGGAGCTGTCTTGTCCCAGTTAGATGACAAAGGGAGAGAACATCCTGTCATATTCATCAGTAGACAACTCAAGGGTAGAGAACTTAGGTGGGCTACTCTTGAAAAGGAATGTTTTAGTATAGTTTGGAGCCTTAGGCGTTTTAGGCCCTACCTTACGGGATCAACCTTCAAGGTCCAAACTGAAGTGGCTTATGCAGATGAAGGGTGAGAACCCGAAATTGCTCAGGTGGTCCATTAGCCTGCAAGGGCTAGACTTCACCATAGAGCACAGACCAGGGAAGAGTCACGATAATGCAGATGGCCTTTCCAGAAGGTATGTTGACCGTCTGGATGAGGGTGTCTATCCCGTGGGAGATTAGGCACCCTCCACCTCAGTCTGGGGTGGCAACTGTGATGCTGGAAATGCATCGGAGGGACAGGGCTTCCCTATCCTTGTCCTTTACTGCTTTTTATCGTGTGTTCTGTCGTGTTTTCCGCGCAGGAGTTCATGTGGGACTCCTGGCAGTGCAGCTCTCTTTCTTTTGGTTTGGTGAACGGACCCGTGGGATACCCTTATGGCACCCATGTGTGGGGGTACAACCCTGTTCTCCTAGTGTATGTTTTTGGGCACCTGTGGGTGGCCCACAGAGCAGGGTATGGGCTGGTGGCAGCTCCATGCTGAATTTGACAGGTGCGCGGAGTATCCTCCATTTTGGGATACCCCGGCCCAGCCATTGGGATCAGTTGATTCCTGATGGAAAACAAGATGGCCCCGGTGGCCTCTTGCTTTCTATTACCCATTACCTTGTTTTCCCAAAGTCCTGGGAAGCCCTGACTCTGTCCCTTCCCCCTGACTGGCTGTTGGATGGAAGTGCCATATATGGTGTTGTTGTGAAGGCCCAGTCAGACTAGCTGGAGCCTTCCCGGTGATGTATGTTGTGGGTACCTCCTGTGGGTGGGACCTGGGTGAATAGAGTGCGTGACGAATATGCATTCTGTGTTGTGGGTGTCTAGTATCTGGTAGTTGACACAATGACTGAGACAACCTTGCCCGAAACCGCTATGAATGCAGCTTGGAGTGTTGAATGGCTCGGTACTTGTCCCAATAAACATAACTTGTTGTGAGTGTCTGGAGAGAAGTGAATTGCCTGAATTCCTCGTGTGCCTGATTGGCTGCCTGCCTGCATGAATGCCCGTAGTCGTGATTGGATGCTTGAGTGTGACCCAGCGGAATGAATGGGAGATCAACAGTATATCTGGGGACCTCTCACTGCTAGGAATCGTGTTCAGAAGCTGAAGTCCACTACGACGAGTAACTGGATTAACTGACGCTTGACCTTGAAGCCCTGCTGGACGAGAAGAATTGCTGTTGCTCTCCTTCACAATCTGAAAGCTGCTGTGCCTCCAAGGACTGACCCAGAGAGGACCTGGTAAGGCGCCCTCTTCCCGAGCTACAAGTGACCATTGTGCACAGCTGATCTTTGCCAACGCTCCCTGGTAGACAGACCTTCGACAGGCTGCCGACCCGATACGGGGACTGCTGCAGAACTCCAAGGAGAAGCACCCAGACTGTTGTCCACCACTGTCAACGACCGCCGTCACCTAAGAACTTTCATTGATCATCGGACGCTCTCGTCTGCATCGGCATCCGCTTGCCTCCCGCTGGAGAAGGCCCAACCGTCGACGCGCCGAGGAGCATCCACCGGTGGGTTTCCCGCCACATACAGACCGCAGAGACGCCGACGACTCGACGCCCTTGCTGGGCCACAGTTCTTCATCATCTCTTTGCGGTCCAGAACTATTGTCACCGACGTGTCCCGCACACCTCTTCCTTGCAGGACGCCAACGTTCTGTCGGTGACGAGCACCGCTAGGAACAAAGCTGCCACTTCCCTGCCATAGTTCACCCTGTTCACCGTCGGACGTTCGACGACCCGTGACTCCCGCCTTAAAGGGAGGGCACTCAAGAAGGGCCGTCGATTCCCTGACACCGAACGCCAAGTTCCCCGACACCTCTCGACGATCCGTGGCTCCCGCCTGAAAGGGAGGCACTCAAGAAGGATCGGTCGGTGCATCGTCGGAGAACTCTACTCCACCAGATACATTGGGGGTGTAAAACCTTAATAGGAAGAAGTAAGACTATTGAACAATATATGGACTGGGTTTGTGCTATATATCTTTATTTACAGGTTGCCCAGGTGGGGGGATCTCCACACAGAACTGTGTCTAGGTAACGGGGCCAGCATTCTGCCTATTGTTTCAACCATCTTGCGTTCCTTCCTATCTCTATTGCTGGTTTACTCGTTATTGATCTGTGTGACATTTTAACCGTACAGTTGATGCACTTTAATGAGATTTGATAACATTAGTGGTACCACTCTAGACGTGTATATATTTATCATTATTGACTTCCAAGTACAAAGTGCGTTATTGTGATCGTGTACATACCTTTGAATATTAATTATATAAAAACTGTGTTTTCAGTAATACAGTGTGTGGACATTCCTTTGTGGGGGTTCAGGGACTACACTGTACTTAAGAACCAGCATGCATCACCTCCTGAGAAGCTAGGCCTTGATCGCTCATCCATTGCTACCTTATAGAGAATCTTGGCTGGGGTCTTCTGTGCCTCTCCTCTACCATATAGAGGGCAGAAGTACAGACACCCCCTACCGGTCCTTTACAGTACTGGAGCTGTTGGGAAGGTGTCATTTGTGACTTCTTGAAATTGAGGGAGAAGCCCAGTCTGTGGAGGAAGTTGGAGGTGACTTTCAGATGATCTAGTGCTTGTTCGGCAGAACGTGCCATGATCAACCAATCGTCCAGGTAGGGGTAAACGTGAATTCCACCTCTCTTGAGGTGCGCTGCCACAACCACCATCAACTTGGTGAAGACCCTCGGGGCAGAGGTCAATCCGAATGGCAGGACTCGAAACTGATTGTGTGAGTCGCAAACTACGAACCTCAGGTATTTTCTGTGCTTGAGGTGAATTGGCACATGAAAATAAGCATACTGGAGGTCCAATGACACGAGCCAATCTTGAAGTTGGAGGGCCTGAAGTATCTGAGAAAGAGTGACCATCTTGAACTTATCCTTCCTGAGGAACTTGTTCAAGTTTCTTAAGTCCAAGATGGGTCTCAGTCCTCCGTCCTTTTTGGGAATCAAAAAATACGGGGAGTACCATTCCTTGTTCCTCTCCACTATAGGTACTGGCTTAATAGCACCTTTCTCCAGCAGGGTTAGAAATTCCTGCTGTAGGAGCGGGTCTGAAAACTTCAAAGGGTGTCTCCCTGGTGGATTGCTTTGAGGTTGCGTTAGAAAAGGAAGGCAGTAACCTTGGGCTGCTCGCCATTCTTGCAGATGCTGTGACAGCCTGCCTCCCACAGGTGTCTTGTGATGCAATAACTCAAAGTGGTTTTGTTGCGGTTGCTGTAGCCGCTGATGGCAAAGAGGCTGAAGCTGGAGCTGGCTTTGCACATTTTCCTCGTCCACTGCGAGTGGCCTTTTTCTGGCTCCTTTGACTGGCCACTCCTCTCGCCTTTCCATATGAAGAGTAGTAACGATAGGATCGTCCCCTCCAAGATTGTCCTGGCGCACCAAAAGGCTGAGGTTGCCTAATAGCAGCTCCTAAAGATTTGGCAGCTGCTTTTGAGGTCTGCAACCTCTCAAGGCTCTCGTCAGCCTTGCTGCCAAAAAGATGAGACCCGTCAAAGGGCATGTTCAGAAGGCGGTTCTGTACGTCTGGTGCGAAACCCGGCTTCCGTAACCACGCAAATCTCCTTATTACAGTGGTAGTACCCATGGACCTGCTCACACTATCTACAGTGTCCAATCCAGATTCAAGAGATTCCTGCATGGCTTCCTTTCCATCTCTAACAATGGCTAGGAATCCTTCCCTTTCATCCCCTTCTGGTATGTGCTCTGCCGCCATTGCAATGCACTCCCACAGAGCGTACGAAAACTTTGCCAAGGCACATGTGGAGTTGGCTGATTTTAACGCCATACTCCCAGCTGAAAATACCTTATGTGCTCAGCCATCCACACGCTTATCATCCCTGTCCGGAGGGATAGAAGGGTACGCCATTTTATTTGAAGCTGTGGCTGCCTGGACCACCAGACTTTCGGGAGTGGGATGTGTAGACAGATAGCCAGGGCCGTTACTTGCAGGGCGGTGTTTTGAAGTAAGGGATTTATTCACTGGATGGATAGAATCCGGAGTCTCCCAATTTTTGGCCACCCTATTTTGCAAGGCCACATGGAAGGGTAAGACTGGATGGAATATATCAGTCAAATCATCCTGGATGAATTGGGTTGGTGGTCTAGCCCATCATAATCAATCAACCACTTTTTTCGTTAATTGATGGTATGGGGGACTGGCATGCTCTCCTGGTTCTGGCCTGCCAAAATCTGTTTCAGGAGATGTATCAATGCCACTTGCATTATGTAAGGATTCCACCAGGTCCCTCATCCTGCTTTCTTCAGAAATCAGGCATTCTGGGACATTTGGTGTACCATATTCCAGTCCAAAAGGCACATTCTCCTCATCAGATCTCTCCTGTTCCTCAAAAATTGAGGTCAAGGACTTGAAAAATTCCTTCCTAGGAAGAGGTTCAAAAACCTTTTCTGAGAGAGGCAGAGGAGGTCTGCTACTGGACCCTGAAGGTCTTACAGGCTATGCAGCCTTCACTTCTGGTCGAGTTGGTTGAACTGGAGCCTTTGGTACCTTTAGCGCCGAGGGCTTCAGGGTCGACGTCGACAAGGGCGTCGATGGTGTCGATGGCGCTGATGCAATAGTGGTCGTCGACGGCATCGGCTTCGAGGGCGGCGAGGCGCTCTTCGAAGATTTGCCCTTCTAGGTGTGTCGGGTTTTGGACGGCGTCGGTGACCCTTGAACGGTCGACTCGACTCGAGCGGTCTTATTCACTCGGCGTCCTGGAAGGTTCTCGATCCTGCCTTCTTTGATCACCCGGGCTCGAGGGCGCGCGAGTGTCGGCGCGATGATGCTCCGGCCGGCTTCCGGAGAAGGCGCGGACCGAGGCTTTGCTTTTTCGAACACCTCCATCATTTTAATTCTGAATGCTTCCCACTCTTCGGAGGAAGAATGTTTTGTGGGGCATTTCATTCTTTCGGGATTTGTCCGAGGAGAAGGTGGAGGGGGACCTGTGGCGTCTTTTCTTCGATTTCTTTGTCAAAGACGACGAGCGATGGGAATCACTTTGGGACCCGGACCGATGCCTTTCGCGTCGAGGAGATTTCTCCTCACGGGACCTCGACTCGACGGTAGAGGCTTTTCAGTTGGATTTACGACCTACCTGTAGTTTTCCCTTCCTCTCTCGCAAGGCCTTCCCAGTCATCGCCTGACACTTCGTACAGGCCTCCATGTTGTGGCCTTCCCCGAGACACCACAGACATTCTCGATGCGGGTTGGTGATAGACATTTTCGAACCGCAAGATTTACATTTTTTTCAACCCGATCGCGGGGTCGTAGTCAGTGTCGATGAGGAGGACATATCGATATTCTCTAGTAATATTCACTGCGTCACAGAACTCGAGGCGCACCAAATCTCCGAAGCAACATGTACCGTGGAAAAACGGAACTGAGGCCTACGGGCACCGCGCGTGCTACTTGTACACCCAATGACGTCACCCTCGACAGAGGCCTTCGAGGGACCATTGACTCGACGAAATCGACGCACGGCGCCCTCTGCCGAAAATGTTTTTAGAAGCAGCTAAAGCTGGATGGAATACATCTAAGATGAGGAATACGTTGGAGGACACAATCCGCTCGAATTTTATTTTTTTGTCGTTGATGTGTACAATATTAAGCATATGTTTTGGAATGGAGGGCTATAGTATGGTATGTGTGTGTATGGTGCCCCATGTTAAAAATGGTTACAAATGATAGCATTAAAAATGTAAGTTAGGGTCAAAGTGTTTCAAGGCAATTGTCTTGCCGTAATAAATGTGTTATGTTACGTATTGTGACCTCTAAGAATAGGTAAATAGTCAGTAAAATGTTACTTTGTGAAGGGTTGTGTTTAGCATAGATGTGTATTCCTGGTTAGTGGTTACACAAAAAGGATAGGAAAAATGTCAGGCCAAGGTAAAGTCTTTAAAAGAGTGCACCTAAGACAGGCCTTGGAATAGATCATTAACAAAAATGTAGAGATGTATGAGTAATGTATGTATTTTCGTTTTAGGAATAGACCACTAAATAATATTCAGACAAAAGGGTTTAGAGAATGTTTTGAGGTATGGCACCCAAGGAAATAAAATTCTATTTCAAGAAATGAGAAATGCAGTTAGATATGACAAGATATACAGTCATTTGGATTTGTGAATAGTCCGGAATATAAAATCTGCAGATAAATGAACTATAAATGCAACGCCTATAAAATGCAAGTACAAGCGCAATTACTTCAAGTCATCATTGGATCCATTTGTGAATTTATATTCATTTTGGAAGTTAAAGTTGATATTGTTATAGTAATCAAGTAACATCCAGGGGGTATAGGCTTAAAGGTTGACATCATTTCCTAATGTGTGGTTGGTGTGTGTGTGCATGTTAGTTATGCTGCAAGTGAGTGTGTGTCATATACAGTGGAGTACATGTGTTTATGTGACACAGTGTGAAATGTGAGTAGTTAGGCAGTGTTTATTATGCAGAGTGGATGCAGAAGATGTGGAGTGCAATTTTAGGTTGCACCAGAGTCTGAGTTTTATATTGGATGGGACATGATCCTTTTTATTGATAGAGGAACAGTTGGATAGGCTTACCACTGCTGTCTCCTAAAGGTTACCTATTGGTGGGGTTGTTTGCATGGTGTTTTATTGAGAGGGATAGTGTAAGGTGCTGATCTACGTGACACACCTTGCATTGCACTGGGGGATGTGTAACACCACCCAGCAGAAAGTAAGAGTAGTTTGGACGTGGGTGGTCTTGATTGACAGGCCCAGGCTCTAAACCCATAAATAGGAGTGCACACCAGTCCAGGAAGTTGATAAAATGTGGTTCCCCACCTGTGCTACCCGCTTTCAGAACGACCGATGGACAGCATGTTGCTGGTGTACTGGACCTTTGTTCATTGACTGTTTGGTGAAGGGAGATTGATATGACTGGAGTGTATAGCGGTGTGTTGTTTTGTAGGAAGAGAGATGTTATGTAGTATGAATGTTGTCTTGTCCTGCAAGCCACCTATGAATGCTGATTGAATATTGGTGCATGCTGTGACTGACAGGTGAGGAGAATGCTGATGAGTGCTTGAGTTTGAATACTCTGAATGTGTCAGCTGGGGGCCTGAGCTAGAGTTCAAGAGGATGGCTATTGGGTGGTCTCTATATGTAAATATTAAAGAGTAAGGGGCTGATTCATGAAAATCAAGGATTTGCGTGGCAATCTGCGCACAAACCCCCATTTGGCGATTCATGGAACCGAACGCGTTGGACTTTTCTGGGACTTGTGAGGATTCCGTGCATGCCCGGCACATCTCTGCGAGTAGACGAGCGCCTTGCGCAAGACACCCCGCAGATTGCGGGCGAGGCCTGCGCAAAGGGTGTAGTAGGGGGCGGAACTCAGAAAATGAAGAAGAATAAGGCCAAAAGTGAGCGTTACGAGGGGCAGGCCGCAGGCAGTTCATAACACGCCACAAATGAGCACGACAAAGCATAGTCATGGATGTGACCACGCAACCTCTAGCCTTCGAATTGTTCATGCAGATTCCTTGATCTCGCTGTCACCCGATGGCAGGCCTAAAGACACTTGCACTTAGGAATCGCAGCACAGAGCTGGGTCTGCATATCAGGTTTAGGGGTGTGTGTACGCAGCCGGGGATCCGATAGCACTTAGGGGTGCGCTTTTGCAGTGTAGTGTGGTGCAGGAACAGTTTACGGGGGTTCGAACGCACATTTTCCGAGTTTTACTCAAGTTACGATCCATCATACGCATGTTGTCAGGGTGCCGTTAACAGTTACGGAGGACCCCTTCCAGGGTCCCCGAGATGCAGGCTCGCTTGCAGGGGACTCCATGCACTGTTTGAAAGGTGCATCTATTTGCGCCCAGGGGGTGCATGCAAAAGTGGCTTTTCTGGCTGTTTTTGCTTTGCGTGAGGGCGTGTCAGGGGCATTCCAGATGCGACTTGCGTATACGGTTACTTTGCACAGTGAATTCCATGAATACACGCAGCACACATTTTTTATTCTGCGCACAGGCTTGTGCAGTATCGTTCTCAGCACGTAGCATTTGCGGAAAAATGCACAATTTTCCATTAATCAGGCTCTAACTGTATAGCAACTATACAGATGTATAATAAAGCTTACCTGGGCATCTCAACTAAGAGGCTCACAGCTGGACTGTGTCTGGACTACCATCAATGTGCACCAGGTCACAACACTGTTGGCCAGCCAAAATGATGGCCAGCCAAAATGATGACCTTGCTACCTTATTGGGCAAAGGGCTAGTGAAAGAAACCTCATCCATATTCCAAGAGTAAAGGCTGCAAGCAAAAGGCGTCCTCTGTCAAAGCGGCCAATCAATTTCTTAGCTGGCAGAGGGAGTGTATGCAGACTGGTAGGATTAAGCATTCAAATCCTCCATACTGCTTTATATAGGACTCCTGAGAAACCTGTAAAGGGACTTCTGTACATGATTTGTTCCCTGTAAACCAGGCATTTACTCACCAAGGTGCCAGCTGGGCAGATCTTGAGCTGACATGAGCTACGCATACGCATAGATACAGCTAAGTATCCATAGGTAGCTAAACCATATATGACACGCTGCAGCTACTTCTGTGCACATTTTGAGTGTGAACCAAAAGGACGCCAAGGTTACTTTTTTTAAAAAAATGACGCTGGGGATTTTCTAATATTAAAATGGAATAATGGATTCCGAAATAAGGTAAAGAACAGTACTTTATGTTATTTGTAATTGTTGCTATTTTATTTACTAATATTCCAGTACAGTTTGCCTCATGGATGGGGTTCATGAACAGTGACTGCATATGATGACTACTCGGGCTATACAAAACTGGCGTTACAGATGATGCAAAAACGTGCTGCCTTAATGATGCATGAGCTCAATTTGGCTGATGGTTGTGGACTGTTAATGATTATTATTCAAAGTGTATAAACATGTTTTTCTCTCATTTCTGTTTATCACTTGGTTGATAAAATTGCCAGAACGTTTCAATAAGAACAATGCACCCATTTGTTTATAATGTAGCTGTAAGATGTCTGTGTGAGGGCTAACCTATAATCATTGATGAGAATTTAATAACTGGCCACCTCGCACGAGTTTCCATCCTCGGCTAGCCTCATTAGCGGAGCCTTACTTATTAGCCAGTTTGCTGCGCTGTGTACAACATCGGCTGGTCTTCAAGGGGTTCCTGCTGATTTATACCAGCTCATGCTTACCTTGGGCAAACTTAAGCAGCTCGTTAAGCTCACATTCATTGGACGTTTACTAATTATGTTTAACTAATATTAATGATATCATGGCAAGTTTGGGTCCCTACATGGGGACGAGGGTCTGTTGCCTGGTAGGAATGGAATCATTCAAATTCCTTTCCAGCCATTGAAATAAATGTATGGAAAATTGAATATGAATTTTACAGTTTGCCTGCTTGAACTGTGCAATCTTTGCACTTGCCACTTTATCTGAGTGCAAATGAGCAGTGAAGAAAGACTATCGCCACGTTTTCATACAAGATATATTTTTGCTGTTAACAAAAAAGGATGCATTTTTACACACACAGTTAAGGGGAGTGCCATCCTTTACTTTGACTTTCAATATCATGCTTTGATATGCGCTTCATTCCGGATTGCGAATACGCTGGTTAAGGATTCATGGGAGATGTAATCTCAAACATCTGGAGAGGCAAAGGTTGCACACCCCTGCTCTGTTTATTTGGATCAGATATTTAACTGGTTAAGAATGAGCCATCACTGCCAGTGTTCAAACTTCTGACCTGCAACCTGGCACGAGCATATGACTCTGTGACCTGACTTGTCAGGGACGCGGCCTCATGCATCACAAACATATCAAGTATGTGTGTCATGATAATAATGTTGCTCAGATTATGATTGGTTATTCTCGTCAATCTAACTCATGTTCTTTCTTGTCACGGTGCTTACACACTGAGGGTGAGCTATCGTTTCGACACAGGGATGCCACAGCTGCCTAAAAATCAACCCTATACTACTCCCCCCAGGAGAAGAACATTAATACACTCGTCCACAAGGCGTCATCCTGAGACAGTAACAAGCAGTCTATTTCAGAAGGATCTGCCTTGGGTGCGAGGGTCAGGAAACTAGGACTGTGATGAGCAAGTGTAGGATTTAGGGTGATGAGCATTACAAATATAATCTGTGCCTTACCACCTCATCACTTTTCATTGCCAAAATCTTTAGGCTATGTTGCTATAGCTAGTAGTATCCAAGATATGGGACTACGCAATAAGGGACACCACAAGAGCAAAATGAAATAGGCTGCAATCTTTATTTATGAGAGACACATAAGTTAGACATGGCCTCACAAAAAGCGCAGTCAACAGAAGTGCAGGAGAAACGAAACATAACTGAAATGCGAAAAAAGTGACAGCAGAGGCCCCTGTAGCTCTCAATTATGTGGGAACCTCTGAAAATAAATCTTGAAGCAGCCGCAACTCTAGTCGAAGGACTATGCAATCCTGCAGCAACCGGCATCTCAGCCAATTCATAGTCTAGGACTATGGTCAAGGAGATCCAGCAATTGTGAATAAGAGTAGAGGGGATGGCCCAAATGAACTGGCCAAATGACACCAAACGTGCATCAGAGGACTGCCCGCAAGTGGGTTGATTGACATAAACATCCACAGATCTGACAACATCGAATGGATGAACAGGTGAACCAGAACTCAAGCACCTCAGAAACAGAAGTGTGGAGAGAGCAATCCCCTGAGTCATATGGAAATCAGGAATAACCTTGTCAAAGGTTAGTTGAAGGCATGTGAGAAGGGCCCTCGATTTCCCTAGGTATCTGGTATAGGAAATTGTAATTAAGAAATTAGTCTTTAATTAAAGGAAGTTCAAGGATATGTTCTACATGTGTTCAAAGGGATGCCCTTTTAAGATCCAAAGGACCAGAACATGATCCCATTTTGGAAAAGGTCTTCAATGTAGGATCAAGCAATATCACAGAATCTCAGAAGCCTGGAAGCATAGACCACGACTGGACCCAGATTTCCACAAGGACTCTTAACACCCTACTGGCAGCCAGGTTGCTAACAAAGACAACAAGCAGGGAATGAAGCTCAAAATCAGTCATACATTTTAAGAGTAGACAAATGCCTTTAAGTTTGGATGTCTACCTCCATTGTGTAAGACATGCCCTTATCCACTATACCTCTTATTTCATATTCTGTACTAGTGTATTTACAGACTCCCTAGGATTTTCCAGCCAAAAGAGTGAAACAAGGCATAGATGACACCCAAAAAGCGGAAAGGAAACCAGGATTTTCTCTGCGAGGGGAGATCCACAAGGATCACTGATTCGATTGTCTGCTGGATACTCAAGCGTACACTCTGGAGAATAAGAGAGTGAGTGCATGCACTGAGAAGTGCTAGAGGACAAAACATGCAGGGGGTGCCTGTCCCCAAAGGCAGGAATCCCAAATATGGGAGCAGACATTTGGGAAAAGGTCAGCCTCCCTGTATGCAAACAGATTGATAGTGGGAAAACCCAACACGAGAAATGTCTATGAGGGAAATGTCCACATAAGGAGGGAAGATCCTCCTGAAGCAGTGTGGTCTTGAGTTGTCAAGCCCTGGGAGATATGATGCTTGAAAGCAGATACATCTCTGACTATGGCAGCAACATATGCGCAACCTTCACCATATCCCACGATCCAACAACCCCTAGTGATTGACATATGCCTTTGTAACAATTGTTTCAGTGTGGGCCAGCACAGCCTCCAACTCCATATCTGAGGAAAATTGTTTGACTGACATTAGAACAGTTGACAAACCCTCCAATTCCGTGATCTTGTTCAATCTGTTTTGGGTGAAATATTTTGTGCAGAACCCAGGACCAGTGTCACCCCTTGCCCTTCAGACTGGCATTTATGTCAATTAGCAAAGCATTGGGAGAATATAAACTTAGACCCTCTCTAAGGTGACCAAGGTTCAGCCATCACTGCATTAACGTGTGGATGTAATGTGAAACATGGACCTGGAAGAATTCCAGAAAGTCAATAGCCCAATGATAAAGGAGGTGGTACATGAGGGGCTTCAGGAAGAATCTGGCACAATGAACCACAACAATGCAAGCAGGCATGTTGTCTACCTGAAACCCCAAGCCAAGGAAGATTGGATGCTGGCTCCTTGGCCAGAAGTGAAGAAAGAAAAGCCTGGCATTTCAGTGCTTAGTCTGGGGAGGGGAAAATCATCCTTGGTTGGGGTAAAACGGGTACCCTTCGACAGTACAGGAAGAAACAGGGAGGACTTCTTCGTCAACAACCATTTGAAAAAATGTAATTTGCTCATGCACCTCTTATGCATGAATGCTGTTTATATTAAACTTATGCTCAATGATTTTTTTTTTCAATTCAGCCCCTAAAAGTGAAACACCAGTCTCTACAAACGTGAGACAGAGAACAGATTTGAAGTCTAGGTCGGGAAGGCTGCAACAAGTTAGTAGTCAAATCGGATGCTCTACCTTATCTGGTCATGTACCACATACCCTATATTACTACTTTTATTTTTTTATTTAAAATGATATAGTTTTGTTACAAAACTTTTCATTTGTACTTTAACAAAATGGTTTACACTCACTATACAGAAAAACTAGAAAAGGAAGAGACAAGAAAGAAAAAGAGAAAGATGAACTCCAAAAAGAAAACACAATCAAATGTGCATTTCAGATGCTTCCTAAATAAAAAGAAAAAAAAAGTAATCGAAAGACTTGAGCAGCAAAAATTTACTTTCATTCAAAGAATGGCAGAAACTATTGCTTTCCAGTTATATTGTTCCAAAAGTGGATAATAGTGATTATCAAGTTTTTGTTGTCACCTGCCAAAATCTGGGCCTAACGATCGTGTGGTGTTCTGTGGGACACATGATTTGTGAGTCTTTCTCTGAATAGGTTTCTTTTCTCAGTAAGTTTAGGACACTCCATGATGATGTGGAATAAGGTTTCAACAGTGTCCTCTTGTTCACAAAAGCGGTAAAATTCCATTGTTTTCGGCAGTTGTCTGGATGTGGTGAGAGCTTCACGTGTGGGTAAGAGATTCAGACGGAATCTGAGAAAGCGATTTCTGATGTTTCGATCAGGGAAGATAGCTAAATATGAAGGAAGCTGGTTAATGGCTCTCATGTCTATATCGCAGTTGATATTCATTTTGTATTTCTTTTTAAAGGCGATAGTCTTTATCCAGTCATTCTGTAACAATAGTTTTTTTGCTGATTGTGGACGATTGACTAAACACTCCACGGTTATGTTGCTGTCCCTCATTAACTGCTCTATGCTTTCCATGCCTTGAGCACAGTATCAGCTGTCGGGTTGTCTCTGATGCGGAGAATGTCAAGTGCCGGAATATCATCGTTGTTTACGATTTTTCTGTATCGGTCGAGTTTTTTCCAGGTGACAATGGAGCTAAGGGATTGAGTAGCTATCTCGTGCCGGATTCTTACAGCCGGGAATGAGTTAGGGAGTTTTAAGATTTTCCGCCAGAAGATTCCTTCTAGCGTATCCCAAATGGCTTGATCGATGTTAATCAAGGTTTCACTCCCATATGTAATAATAGCACTCAACTTTTGTCGGTAAAATGCTATAACTGGTTTCAACGAAAACTTCCCATATTTGAAGTGTATTGATGAACCTTGCCGCGCGAGAGAGGCTGTCTTGATTTGAAGATGTGAGATCCATTCTTTCTCTATCTCAGAATGATTCAATAGAATTCCCAAGTATTTGATTGATTTTTTCCACTGAAGCTTTTTGTTATCCATGAAGAACGATTTGGTTTTCTGTTTTGTTTGCCTGTTATTGGTCAGAGACATAATCTTGGTTTTGGTTATGTTGATCTCTAGATCCTTCTGCTTTACATACTTCTCAATCTGGATAAGGCTTCTTTGTAAGCCTACTGGGGTAAGGTCTAGGATCACAATGTCATCTGCATACAGTAAATGTGGAACGGGGATGGCATTAAGTTTCGGTGGGTTAGCTGAATGGAAGCGATCTTCCTCCAGAATATCTGAGGTATATAGATTGAATAGAGTTGCTGTCAATGGGCAGCCTTGCTTCAAGCCATTGTTAGCATCAATCGGCAGGGATAACATTCCATCACAGGAGAGCCTAATTTTGATGGTGGTATTAGTGTATAGTTGTTTGATCGGCTCTATGATATCTGATGGACAGTTCCACAATCCCAATTTTTGCCAAAGTTTTTCTCTGTTAACCAAATCAAATGCTGCATGTAAATCGATAAAGGCGGCATAAATAGGCCATTTCTTTAGCAGAGCTTCATGTTTAAGAATGTTTAATATCAAGGGATTAACGTTGGTTCCTGTATTTTTGATGAAGCCAGTTTGGCGGATGTCAAATCGCTTGTTATCTTTGATCCAGTTATTGAGATTTTTTAACAATAATGTGGTGAATATTTTGCCAATAGGGTCCAATAAGGCTATTGGGCGATAATTGTTGGGATTGTTTTGGTTGCCGTTTTTATATATTGGGATCAAGATAGCAAACTTCCAAGAGTTCGGGATTTGTTTGCATTTTTCTATGTTGGCAAATAGATGAGTGCATAAATTTGCCCATTCAACCGGGTTCTGTTTCAAAATGGCATTACAGAGGCCGTCGGGGCCGTGGGCTCTTGAGGCATTTAATTTCCTTATTAGTAGCAGGATAGTGTCTTGTTCCCATATAGCTGGCCATTTCAATTCAACTCGAGCTGCCGGTATAATGTTGTTGCTGGGCTTTCCTGTAGAGATGGCTGAGAAATGGGCTAGCCAGATGTTTTCTGGGATAACCTGTGTCAATTTTTTACTGTTGGTCCTTCTGTGCGTTTAATAGATTCCGTAGGCCTCTTGTGTTATGTGATTTAAGCAAGCTAAGTACCGATTCAGCATCTTTTTGAAGTAACAGAGCTTTGGCACTCTTTACCCAATTTCTGTGTTTTTGTTTGGCCTTTTCCATCAGAATCGTGCTATTCGGTAGTTTTGATTTTTTTAGACAAGTGAGTTCCTACTAAATATAACATCAAAGAAGAAAAACAAAAGAGGATCTTTAGAACGTTGCATTTCAACCATCTGCTGCCTTTTGGAAGAGTTGCTCAGGTGACATCCTCAATATTTGACAAAACTGATGCACCAAAAAGGTTTCCAAGTCAAAGTCTGCAAGCACAGAATAAGATCTCATGCAGAAAAGGCCTAGCAAGCCCCAATATCTAGCAGATTCACCTCACAAACCAATCAGAATAATGGATATCAGGGATGGAAGGATATTAAACAGACTCTGAGACCAATGATGCTGCACCTATTCTAAATCAGGAGTCACCACCTGAACTAATGTGCTAGACAGTTCCATCCACTAAGCAGTACTTGAGACTGTACTTCCATGCTGGACATGGTTGATACCAGTGCCTAATTTGTGCCTGGTCTTCCTAGGGCTGAGTACCTGGACTTATTTTCAAGCACTAATACTTATTGTGTCAGCTTAACTAAGTAATGATTTGATGTTGGTATTCGTATATGTTTCACAGTAAGGCTGAGTAAACAACAATGCAAGTGTCTGGGACAACCGTGTGTATGACACTTCCCAGATACCACATAATCTGACTTCCATAGAGCATTATTTTCATGAAACCGTTGAGTCAAGCAGTGCCGGCACAGGTACTGGGCTGGGCCAGCTCCCAAATGTATGAATGAATTGAGGTAGCCTGGAGCATCCTTGGTCGTGCTTATGTATGCTGGCTGTGCTGTGCATGTTGCCCCAATCCCAGCCTGTATGCTGCAGATGCTGCATCCACTACACCCCTTACCCACCACCATAAAGTGAACAGTTGCTCTAGAAGCAGCATGACTGGAGCTGGGTGTGCAGTACTAGGGATGGGACATTTTAGCAGGCAGTCATTGTCCATTCAACCTATTATGGATGTTGCAGCAATGTGCATGCAGTGCTGTGTATGCTTCTGCAGGTGGGGCCAGACACATAATTCAAGGTCTGGCTTGGTCCACTCGACTCTTTCTAATCTTGTACCTCAACCACAGGGTGAACGGATAAGCATGAGGCTGCCAGCGCTAAGCGCAGACTCACTGAGACCTTGACACACCCTGGCATGCACAGCCATTCAAGAGTGTGAGTCCACTAGCAAAGAGGAAGGGGAAGAGAAAGAAAGATTGAGAGAGAAGGCCAGGGGAAAATGGTGTATAAATGACTCTTGTTTTATGCTTTGCCATGTTCATTCTAGAGTGAGCATGCAACATGATGCTCTAATTGGAACACTGAACCTTGGAGAGTTTGTTGTTGCTTGAGTTTTAACAATTGAACCTGAGATTTTGCATGTGTTGGGGGTCTCAAGATACTGTGCTTCACATTACCCAATAAAAGCACCTAGTTAACACAATTGGCGTGGTTGCTTTTATAAGAATGGCGACGAGGATGGGATTAATGTTCCGGTGAAGCCTGCTCTGTTTTTTTTAACGTTAATCCCCATCGAGACCCCCAACACCAGCTGGCGGAAAGTGACGACGCTCACCGCGTGTGAAGCTGTGGAGAGGCACCCTGCAGGTCCTAGTGTCGTCCTGCCAGCCGCGCACTCAGTTCTGCAGAGGAGCAGATTGGCGCCGACGAGAGAAGCTGTGTTGACCCAGCAAGCGAAGAGAGGTGAGAGACGCATTGAAAAGTCTCATCGGGATTTGTGGCGACGCCGCTGGGGCATCTTGGAGCTGTAACACCTCCGTGTACATCTTTCTGTAGGAGCCCCACCCCTCTCTGCCGGCAGCCCGCTTGGCATTTCAGGCGGAGGGCCAGCACAGTGCGCGGCTAAGCGTATGCCTGTCACGTGATCCACCACGTATCCAGAAATCAGGTAGTTGTCGTGGATGGAACAGCGTATGTGCCCTTCATTGGATTGCCATTATAAACAAGTGAGTCACGTGTGCGGGTGTCAGGTAAATTCCGTGGTGGAAACTCTGCTTTCTAAATGGAGGTCTAGTTTTGCAGGGTGAAGCGTGTTTTGTGTTGAACCCGCCTAGGGCCCTCCGGGGAAGGCGGCCTGGGATTGCTGCTGAGAACAGGAACAGGTGAGACATTTCCAGCCGTCTACATTCTAATTCGAATAACCCCAGTTTTGGCTAACAGATATTTACCCAGTGAAAGAGGAGAGATTGTCTGAGTTGACTGCTCTGGTCCTGGATGAGCGGCACCAGACATATATATATAATACCCAGTGCTGCGGATTGAAGTTACAATATGCCATTTTCTGGAGTACCGGGTCCCCAAGTGTTTATACCTACGCCAGGCCCGCCCAAGATTAAATGGGCGCCTTGGAAAAAGGGGTTTTTACATTACGTTAAAGCTACCTGTGGTAATGGGATGTCGATGGAGAGAAAGGTGGCAATGCTGGTGCACTTTTTGGGATATGAAGGTCAGAGAATATATGACACTCTCCCAGACATTTCTCAACTGGATTTGGAAGAGGGATCTAACGATTTTGATGTGGCTTTGTTAAAATTGGACAAATCTTTTGAAGCTAAACCGAGCACTGTCTTGGAAAGATATCATTTTGGCATGAGGTTCCAAAATGAAGGAGAACCTGTTGAAGATTACATCACAGCTCTAAGACACTTGTCTCTTAATTGTAAATTTGGTGGTAGTCTAGATGAAGATATAAGGGACCAGTTTATGTTACATTGTGCGAATGATAAAATTCGCGAGGAAATTTGGTTGAAAGATTACCCTAATTTAGAGGAGGTAATAGGCATTGCACAAAGGATCGAGCACACCTTACAGTGCATAGCCAAATTGGGGGTTAAGGAAAATAAGGCATTGTCAACTGTTGAGGTTCTGAAGGTGAATGATAAGAAGGGAGCCTTTGTGAAAGAAAAGAAAAAACAAAAGGTCAAACCCTTGTAGACGCTATGAGTATACCCAAAACAAAGGTGGGGGTGATGAACAGGTAAATAGACGCATCCAGAAAGATAGTCCCCAGGGTCACATAAAAATGGGAAGACAGACTGTGTTTCAGATGTGGTAGTGCTCGACATTTGTCCACGTATCCCATATGTCCTGGAAGGTGCGTGAATTGCAGCATTTGTAAGAAATGGGGTAATTTTGAGAACTGTTGCAAAAATTATTGGGTTGGTGGTGCAAAAGGAATCCTTCTCATTGAAGAATATGATGGTGCAACATCTGAGGAAGGTGATATTTCTGAAAATGAAATTGTTACTGTTCACATGGTAAAGTGCTCGGGGTCTGATGAATGTGAACACCCCACTGCTTGGATAAAAGTGAATGGCCACTTAGTTAAGATGTTGGCTGATTCATGTTCAAAGGTCACGTTCATGTCCCGAGTGGTGTTCGAGAATGTAGTTGGTGGTTCTATAGAGCAATTACTACCCTCTGATAAAATGCCGGGTGGGTACAATGGTGATAAAATAGAAATTTTGGGGTGTTGTAATGCCAAGTTCAAGTTTAAAGGCAGAGTGACTCGTGGAAAAATGTATGTCACAAAAAGGGGAGAAACATTGCTGGGTTGGAAGGAGCAGAGAGGATTATGCATTAAGTTAACCCTAATAGTGAGGAACAAGTACTTAATGTAGCCAATATACATGGATCGTGTAGAAATAATTCTGGAAGACATGAGTTGGAATTTAAGTATCCAGAAGTATTCAAGAGTAAAGTAGGATGTTTAAAAGGAATGGTTCACAAGATTGTTGTAAAAGAGGGAAGCAAACCAGTTGCATCTAAACTTAGGTCGTTACCTTTGTCGATGCGAAAAGCTGTACGTGAGGAATTGAAATTAGAAAAAGAAGGCATTATTGAGCCGGCCAAGGCGGTAGAGTGGATTTCTCCTGCGGTAGTGGTGAAGAAAAGTCGTGGAGATTTGAGAGTGTGCATCGATCTAAGAGAACTTAATCGGTGTGTTGTGGCAGATCGCCACCCTCTCACAAACATGGGAGAGTTGTTGAGTAGAATTGGAAGTGGAACATTTTTTGCCAAACTAGATATGGCAAGTGCCTACCATCAAATCAATTTAGATGCTGAATCTCGCAAATTGACTGCTCTCATTACGTATGAGGGAATATATCAATTTCGGCGCATACCTTTTGGTTTAATATCGGCATCTTCGTTAAAAGGTGTCAAAGGTGTCTGTTGCTTTCAGGATGTGGCAAGGATGAGGAACAATTGAAGGGGAGATTGGATGAGGTTCTCAATATTTTTAAGGAGAGAGGCATAACTTTGCGAAGTGAAAAATGCATTTTTATGACACAGGTTGTTGAATATCTAGGCCATGAAATATCAGAGCATGGGCTTAAACCAAAAAAGGAATTTAGTGGATTCCATTCTTAAGGCAAAATCTCCTAGCGATAAAGCTGAATTGAGGTCATTTCTAGGTACTATTGAATTTTATCATAGGTTTGTTGAGAATTATGCTGACTGTATAACCTTTTTAAGGGCATTGTTAAGGAAAGGAGTTGAATTCGTTTGGAGTAGGGAATGTGAAAGAAAGTTTGAACCGATAAAAAGAAAAATAGATATGGCCAAACACTTATCGATGTTTGATACAAGGAAAATAACTATTCTGTCAGTGGATGCCAGTGATACTGGCATAGGAGTAGTGATGTTGCAACCAGATGTGGATGGCTCAGAGGTGGTCGTAATGCATGCATCACGAATGTTGAGAGGGGCAGAACTTAATTATTCTGTGTTGGAAAAGGAAGCCTTGGCGTGCTATTGGGGAATTGAGAAAATGAAGAATTTTGTGTGGGGTCAGGATTTTACTTTGAGAACAGATCATAAGCCTCTCAAGGCAATTTTTGAAAATAAAGGCCTTGACAAGTTATCAAGGAGAGTTGCCGGTTGGGTCACAAGACTACAATGCCACAAGTTCTATATAGAAATGGTTGCAGGGAAAGAAAACGTGCGAGCAGACCATGCCTCTAGGGTGAAACTGTAGGATGGGGCAAGTGAGGGCAGCAATAATGTGTGTGGTGAGAGTGAAATGGTTTTTGTAACTGCAGAGGGTATCATACAAAAGCAAGAATGGATTTGGGTGTTAGAATCAGATGAAATGTGGAAACGCATAGTGATGTTTGTAGAAAATGGGTGGCCGGAGAAAAGATGACTTTCCAGGGAGGAAAGGTCATTATGGGAAGTAAGAATTGAATTGCCAGTGAAAGGGGGGCTATTGTTCCGATGGGACAAATTGGTTGTTCCTGGGTGCCTGAGGGAAAGGCTGATAAAATCTGCTCATCAAGGGCATATAGGGGTATGTAAAATGAAAGAAGTGATAAAAGCGGATTACTGGTGGCCTGGTATTGACCGCGAAATTGAAAAAGTGGTTGGTGCATGTACAGATTGTATTAGATCTGGAAAAAATGTGATGGCTGTGTCTCAACCTATGGGAAAGACAAGTGTACCTGAGGGAGTGTGGCAAGATTTAGCAATGGATGTTTTAGGTCCGGTTGACATGGGGATGGGAAGAGGAAAGTTCATTCTTGCCCTAGTTGACACATTCTCAAGATGGACGGAGTTCAAGATCATGAGAGAAGTTACATGTCAACGCATTATAGAATTTCTTGAAAATGTATTTGAAAGGGAGGGTCTACCTATTAGTATTCTCACAGATAATGGTCCCCAATTGACTGGAAAGTTGCTCAAAGATTATCTGGTTAAAGGTAGTATTGGGCACAAAAGGACGCCTCTGTATTATCCACAAAGAAATGGTATGATCGAAAGGGTCAATAGTTGTATTATGGAAGCTATCCGTGGAGCGAACGCATGAGGTTTAGATAAAGGAGTAGCTGTGAGGGAAAGGTTGTATGCGTTGCGGATGGCTCCTGGTTCTGAGACAGGTGTGAGCCCCTTTGAACTCATGAGGGGCCGGAAAGCTAATACAGCGGTGGCTCCAGCTTGGCTGGGCAAGGGAAGAGAGACGGATGTAGTGGTGGAAGATGTAAAAAAGAGAATGGATGTATGTAAAGGAAAATGGTTGGAAGAAGTCAATGAGAGAAATCCTAAAAAGAGAACGGTGGTTAAAGTTGGAGACTGGGCTCGGATAAGGAAGGCTGTGCTTTCGAAGAAAGGAGAGCCCCTGTATACGGACCCTGTTAAAGTTGAGTGGGTTTTTAGAAATGCTGTGGGGTTGGAAAGTGGGCAAATCTGGAACATGTCCAGAGTTGCAAAGATTAAGAGATAACTTGTTTCGTGCTCATCTAAAGTGATAAATTGTAAATATGTGTGTTCATGAATTATAATTTTTTTTTGTAAAATAGGCGAGGGGGATGTGTTGTATAAATGACTCTTGTTTTATGCTTTGCTTTGCCATGTTCATTCTAGAGTGAGCATGCGACATGATGCTCTAATTGGAACACTGAACCTTGGAGAGTTTGTTGTTGCTTGAGTTTTAACAGTTGAACCTGAGATCTTGGATGTGTTGGGGGTCTCATGATACTGTGCTTCACATTACCCAATAAAAGCACCTAGTTAACACAATTGGCGTGTTTGCTTTTATAAGAGAAAATCAACACACACTGCCTAGTTAGTTGAATAGAAATTGTCATGAAGTACTGGAGTGTGTTTGGATCTGTGGAACTAACTAACTTAGAACATCATCGCCAGTTAAATACTTGGCAGGAGGCTATTGCTTGACGTTGATAAGTCATTCATGTACACCTGTATGGGCCGGGAGAATAGCTCAGGTGCAACATGTTTGTGTAGAAGCAAGACAACGCAGAGCAACACAGGTTCGAATTCTGGTCACGCTTAGGGACTGGTGCTAAAGGGTTCACTTTTGTATATTTGGACTGTATTGAGCGAAACCCAAGCTTGGCAGCAGTAGAGTGGTGTACATGCATACATTACGCACTTCCTGGATACTTGGCGGATGCATCTTTCCTCCCTTTCCCCAGTTGTGAATAGCGTAGGTGATGTACATCTTTTTGATTGGACCAAGCAACGTCTATTAACGTGCTAATAACGTAGGGGAAAAGCGTTCTGCAACGTGTACTAGAAAATGATGTACAGTTCTCAGTTTGGTCGGCGCAGCAATCACTAACCCTTTGCGACATTTATTTAAATAATATAATTAGTTTTCTCTATTCTAATACCAACTACCATTTCTTCCACCCCTACCTCCTTGTTTTTACTGTATATGGTTAAAATGTCAATTTTACTTTTCCTGGTTACCTTGGGCAGCATTGCCATGTTTAACACGGGATGGTTTTTTACTTTTTTTGGCACCTTCGTACAGAACACATTCTGAATCCTTGGAACCAATACAAATACACGTCATTTATTTAACTGAAAAGAAAGTATGACAAGTTAGCTTAATTTGACTAACACCAAAGAGCTCTTCTATGTGGGCCAGTGGCCTGTGGGGAAACCTCCTGATCTCTCCAATGGGTCAGTTTGCTACTGGAGAAAATGAATACACTCAAACGCTTGAGACCAAACCCTGTTTGGTGAGCACACCACATCACTTGAAGGCAAGTGCCTGCCAACCTGGCCTGGCCTTGAAGTGTGTTTTCTCTCAAAGTCCACCCTGAAACTCAAGCATCAATTGTTTAGTCAAGTCAGGCTTGAATGGGTCTTAAAGTGTTCTGCTCAACTCTTTTTAAAAAATGGTTAAAATCAACAGGCCAATCCCCCATCAAGCTATCAAGATTGTGAAATTTGTGCCACAAAATGCCTGATTAGCTCGTACATGGCTTGAAAGGGCTCATTGATCAGACTTAGGGGTGCAACCCATGTAAAAGGCATAATAATTGCCGGGGCGGGGCATAAGACCATGGCCTTCGCAGTCGACATGCTAATAGTGCTAACGGCCCCAGAGACATCCTTCCCTGCGCTCCTACAAGAACTAGCTCAATTCGGAACCGTCTCCAGCCTCAAGATTAACAAACAAAAGTCGGAAATACTGATTCTAATGGCGGACCCCCAACTAGTGGACGATCTAGCGATTGAAACGCAATTGCGCAAAGCCCCGGGTGAGCTACAATACTTAGGAGTAAAATTAACACCTAAAATAGGTCAGATCTATCGGGCAAACTACCCGACCATATTAGCGAAGGTGTGAATGGACCTCGAGAAGTGGAACCCCCGAATATCTCCTGGTGGGGCAGGATGACGGTAGTAAAAATGCTGATCCTGCCGAAGAGCCTGTATTATTTCCAAACGCTCCCGGTGGCGATCCCACAATCATTTTTTAGGGCCCTTAATAAATGAGTGACGGCCTACATATGGAAACACAAACCGCCCAGGCTGGCGATGTCTACCCTAACGGCATGACGAAACCAGGGGTGGCTATCAGTACCCCACTTCCGGAAATTCTATGAAGCTGCACAATTGAGAGTCATCAAGGAATGGGTGGCCCAGTCTCCCAAACAAATATGGGCACTGCAGGACCAGGCAGTCGCGGGGGTAATCTTATCCAATTTACCATGGCGACCAAAGCAACACAGACACCCAAATGTTAAAGTGAGTGAGGTACTGGGGGCAGCGATGGGCACATGGGACACCTCAATAAAAAGAGGCACACTTACGACAATTCCATCCCCACTCACCCTGCTGTTTGGTAACCCAGACTTCCAGCCAGGTCTGAACCAGAGTTCGTATCAAAGCTGGATACAGGCGGGATGCACAAAACTGAGGGACATGTACACTGCCCAGGAAGCAATGAGGTTCCAAGATTGCAAGAGAGACGTGGGGTTAAAAGCCGCAGAGGAATACAAATACATGCAACTGAAGCACTGGGTCTCCTCTCTCATTAATAAGGAAGTGGCCACAAGGCAGTTAACTCCGTTCGAGACCTACATAACGACAGACCCTGGCTCCAAGAAACTGGTCTTGAATCTTTACAAACATCTAAATGACGAAGGGGAAACATACAGTGTGTATTCATGAAGCGATGGAAGAAGACACTGGGAGGGCTGATACCAAGACAACAATGGGCCTCGACATGTAATACAATCCCGAAACTGACCCGCTCTATTCACATTAGAGAGATGTGGCTGAAAGTGTTAGCACAGTGGCACCATACTCCAGAAAGACTCTATGCAATGTTCCCAGCCACGATTAACAAATGTTGAAGGGTGCCGGGACAAAGGGGACTGGAGACAAATTTGGTGGAACTGTCCAATCCTACAACCCTTTTGGTAAGAAGTCAAAGAACAAACAAGAAAGATGATCCACAAACCGGAAACAATACACGAATCATTATGGCTGGCGGGACTGTGGCCACCAAACCCAAAAGACTGTTCCAAAGCACAACAGAGGGGGGCGATGACCCTGATTATTGCAGCATGGCTGACAATAGCCCAACAATGGAAACAGAAATACCCGCCTTCACGGACCGACTGGCTTCACAAAGTGTGGAAATTTGTGTCACTGGAATGGATGACGTATAAACTGTGGGAAATGCATGAAGCTTTCTACAAAGAATGGGGTAACATTTTAACCTATCTACAAAGCGACTACATGATCTAATGGTGCCTCCCACAACATATGCATATTTGACATCTTGTGAAGAACGCAGTGTCAGGACAAGGCAGTTTGAAGACTATCAACTGAGAGGTGGGGAGGTGTGAAGGCGTTGGGGTGGGGGGAACACAATCATATTGTTTGTCTATTTTCTTGTTGTTAATGAAACTGTTAATAAAAACTATTTAAAAAAAAGAAAGGGCTCGTAAGTAAGAAAATAACAGGATGCACGTCATCCATGACTATACTTGCTCATGCTGATTCAACACTGTTCAGTACAATAGGCACAAATTACCTCTAAGTTTGTTGAATTGGAACACTGGTCAATAAAGGAATAGGATATGTAACACCCAGTGACTACAAGCTTGGGTCAATTCAACACGCTTTGAGCCATAAGGGTACAATTAGATTGGGGTGTTATGAACCGAATAGAGTGTGTACCTCCTGGAATGTCGTAGATGTTACCATAATTTAAGGGTGCAGAAGTACGAGACCGACACAATAGTGGCATGGTGGTTGCTATTATTTTTTATTTGGTTCAAACAAAAAGCAGAAAATGTTACCTATCCCTAATAAGAGGGGTTTCCCTGCCTCAAATAATAAACTAAGGAGACTGCCAGAATGTCCAAAATCATAAATGTCCACCATTGTGTTAAATCCTATTTCCTTCTCTTACACTTAAAACAACTAAGGATAAAGTCTCTTTTGGGTCAAGAAGATTGACTACCTTGTTCTTGACAGACGATTTAAGCGTTTCTTGAAAATGCACCAGGCAGAATGTCTCCTTTTCCAGGTATCTCTTAAGTTTTCCAATGGCACACGGAATCTCTCCCTTTCCCCTAGCTTCTTTGACAGTGTCCAATACCAAGGGGGAATGCCTCCCATACCCTGGTTCCTTTGCTTCTCAAAGCCAGGAGGAAATGACTCCCTCTGCCATGGCACTGTGGGAGATGACACCCTTCCCCTGGTTCTTTTGCTTCTCAATACCAGGAGAAAATGACTCCCTTTCCCCTGGCTTCTTTCTCAGGTTTTCTTAGGTGGGGATTCCAGACCCTGGTTGGCAGACCTGATTCTCTCCTTCACCAGGTCCTCCGGCGAAGAAGAGCATGGTGCTTTTCTTGCTTTTTGACACACCTGCTTCATTATCCTGCCAAGCATTTGTGTGGTGTCTTCCCTTTCCCTGCGGCTCACATGATACACATGGTTCACTATCCTGCCTGGTACTATCTATCACTTCACTCAGTGATTTGTAGCTTCTACTGCTTTCCGGGTCTCAGACCGAGCTTTTCTACTTGCCACCTACTTCTTAACTCCCCTTTTCACGTTTGGTAACCTGTGTACCTTTTTAGTGCATACCGCTACGTCCCCCTGGGTTCCGAGCTCTCTGGGGCATCTGCAGTTGAGCCGGGGTTTCTTCCAGCTCTCTGGGACGTCTCAACATGTGTGGCGGCTCTGCGACTTCCCTGTTTCTGTGGGCAGTGCAGTTCTCATTCCACGCTCTTTCCAAGCCTCAGGGACCCCAGAAGCTACACTCTGCCAGCTTGGTAATTGATCTTGCCACTCTGGATCAGCTTTGGAGTGTCCCACTCCCAGCCCAGCATCCCGGACTGCTCTTCTCCTTCCCATCTCACAGTCCCTCCCGGGAGGGCTTAACCACATATTTGGTCCATCTTCCCATTTTATACCACGGATACCTTTTGATTGTCCATACTGACTAGTCTGCTCCTGTTGGTTCTGCAAGGTGCTCTTCAGCACTCTGGGCTTCTTCCTCGTCTCAGTAAAAGTGTTCTTGTTTACTGAGTTACTGACGTTCTTCTTCGCCCCAATTTTGTTAGAGGATTCAAATGGGTAGTCCCTACTCTTCCTTGTCTCAGTACAAGGTAGCGAGGTGGAAAGGTCTAGCTTCCACATGTAGTTGGATTTATGTGGGAACTGGGGACCCTGCATAGGGTAAGAGGGTGAGGGACGTTGTGAAGGGATGGATGGATACCACGTTTTTCCTAACAAGTTGTCCCTTGTCTCATAAAGGGGTTGCCTCCTCGTGTGATCCTCCCGTTATGTACCACACCCCAGGGGGCCTAGTGAACTGAGGCCACAAAAGCCTGGCCCCATGCGAAGGGTCCCCACCTATAAGAGAAGGGACGGCATCTAGGGATTTGTCACAATACGCCAATTCTATAAGCTACAAGCTAATAGCCATAACATAAAATAAAATAGTCCTGAATGCATGCAACAACTAGGCCATCAAATGCTGGCAAACAGAAGGGTATCAATGCCAACACGATTTCATGAACATGTAAGCAATGTTAAAGGCACCCCTAAAAACGTAATAGCTCTTGCAGAAATATGTGGAGAAGGCTCTACTTCAAAGGGTAATACAATTGGAGCACTTGAAAAACATCAGACATTTGAAAAGGAAATGTCTAAAACAGCTACAAATCAGATCACAAGCAGGGAAGGTTGCTTCAGCAGTAAATCAATACCTGAAAATGCTGCAATGTCTGAGGACACGGGGGAGAGGGAGGAAGAGCGTGATGCGCCCGGGGTCAGCAGGAAGGAAGGTGATTTGGAGAAAGAATTAGAAAATTGCAGCTAAAAACAGGATTCTGAATTAAAATCATGTTAGTGGATTGAACAGCAGGCAGAGGAATGAAAACAACATATTAATAATACTGACTATACAGAAGATTTGGAGGGAGGTGGTGACTCTCCAGCGATGGGAACCATGTACAGTTCGTCAAAAGCCCAAAATGCAGGAAGACATGAAGGAGAGAAAGAACATGAATGTCAATGTTGAAGTATTTTCCATCTAGGAATTCTGTACCTAAAATCACAACACTTCATAGGAAGAAAAGCTAAAAAGCAAAAACGTACAGTGAACGCCCACCCACAGAGCAAGCCAACCTGGCAAAGGAAAAAGCAAGAGGCTCAGGGAAACTTGTTCCAGATTTCAGAACTAAACCCTCAACATGAGTTGGTTGGAGTGCCTTTTCCATAGACCAGAAAGACTTCACCTCCACTATATGTATGATTTGTGAATGGAAAGTCAGCCTTGGGAAGCAAGCAAGTGAGTCAGTACACCACAGCTTAAGTGACATCTTGAACAATGGCATCCTGGGGCTCTCTCTGAGGGGCAACCCGTAAATACCACAAAGCCTGGATGTGTCCAGAAAACTGTAGTGGAAGGTGAGATTAATGACAGTAGGACCATCTGAAGGGCAGCCAATCAATCTGATTAGAGGAGCCCAAAAACATGTGCAACTTCTGCACACAAACATGTTCCAAGTTCTGCATATTCAGTCTGTGTTACACATTTTGTTATGTTAATTTATTTGTATAGTGCCAAAGCCCCAGGGCGTCCAGGCGCTGAACCATTACTGGTTTACAAGCAACAGCAACCTATAACACATATGAAACGAGAACACCCTATGCATGCAAAAAAACAAAACAAAATGTAGCTCTTGAAATCAATTAGTCAATTGCAAAAATAGGAGGCTAGGAAATGCAGACATTCAGTGTTGTAGGATATGGAGGCTTAAAAGTCCTTTAAATTACCTGACCCCATGTTAACACATGCCATGCTGGATGATTTTCCAACTGCTGAAGTGCTGGAATTGTATGAAGGCTTGCAAAAAACCCATATATTCTGCCCCGGGGACAATGCAAGCTACACTGTTCCTTAACAAGGGATATGTGGACCAGTTCTCAAACATCACATTACTTAATAACATGTGTGTGACTGCACTTTCTAAGGTCTCCAAAAAGCTCCCCCACCAGCAACAGGGCCGTCGCATGCAAGAAATGGATGCTCTCTTCATCCAGTCTTTTGGAGAAGAAAAAAAAAACATACTGCAAACAATATTCAAATAGTGTTGCACGATTTGATATCAGAGTGGCCTCCGCATGTAAACCGCCATGTCAGGTTTCGGTGTTAGACAATGGGGCAAACGTATTGGGCCTCATTACGACCCAGGCGCTAAGTGGTTAACGGCGCCGTAAAAAAAGGCTGCGGCGCCGTTAACCACTTAGCGCCTTACTACGAGGTCCCTTTGCTTGACCCGACCTGAACGGCAGGTCTGGACCAGCCGTTAAAGTAGGGACCCGCAAAGGGACCTCGCGTGCAATTACGGTACCGCAATTTGCGATACCGTAATTGCCGCCTTCCCCATTCTCATTGAGCCCTGTGGGGCAAAAATGGGAATGGGGAAGGGCCAAGGGGAAATGGGGAAATACCGCCCCGCCAACCTTGGAATGGGGTGGTATTTCCCCATTTCACCATGGCGGACTCGTTACAACACCGGCACCAACCATGGTGCTAATAGCGCCATGGTTTAGCGCCGGTGTTGTAATGATTGTCTGCATTGACGATTCACGTTTCAGCATGCCTCATGTTTTGCTCATTGCGTGAACACTCTCTGACGCGAGTATCTGAAGGAGGACAGCATTCTGGCTCTGGTAGGAGCAGGAATAAAGATCATGTGTGGCCATCTTAACTATTCTCTAAAAGCATAACGTAGGTGAACACTGAGAAACACATCACAAATGACCTTTGCAGCAACTTGTCTAAGATGCGCCAAAGGTTTGAACTTGACATTTTACATGCTTGACATTTTTATTTATTAATTTTGACATTTATATAGCGCATCGAACACTGAGGCATCTGGGCGCTAAGGTGGTTACATCATAAAGTCGAGGTACAGGAAATACATGTTACTGCTACAAAAGAAGGCAGTGACGACTACTCCTCATGGCACATCAGTACAGATGGTGTAATGTTTTATTCATCTCAATAGTCCATGTTGAAGCACCCTACAGTACGCTTGACACCTTTTTAGGAAGCCACTCACCCCATTTGCCGGGAGCATGCCATTCTCAATGAAATGATACCGCTATTAAAGCTACATATTGAGGCATAGGGTAGTGCCTTTCAGACCAAAGGAGATTTATCCAGCATACCACTTGCTGAACAAAATCTGCAGCAGCTTCCAGATAGTGACAGATTTACTAACCGAAAAGAGACAGAACATTGTCAACTGGCAACCCTCTTTGACCCTCTTTTTAAATTGACACATCTGCTAAAGGGCAGGGAAGATGAGTCATGCAAACGTGCTTGTGTCTGCACTACTGGAAGACATGGGCAGCTTTGTGTGATACACTATGGATTATGATGACTAGGCTTCCGGCAGCTAGGTCTCCACTTTTCTCCAACATCAGCAGTCAACTCTAGCTTAGATTCAGCATTAGTGCTAGTGGGCACTCCACAGCAAGCCCAACTACATCAGCTAGGACACACATTTGTCAAATGCCACACAGGTCCTCTGACAACGGTGTGGTTGTATCTAATGAGCTCTCCTTACAAGATATTGTTGACAGCTATGTAAGGGAAGGCATCGAAACCTGTAGCACTTAGCCATTTCAATGTTGGGGATAAAGGAACAGGTCCGACCTGGACTTTTCATGTTGGCATGCACGATGGCGAGCTGTCATCCGACCTGTGTTTACTGTGAGCGGATATTTGGCACAGCTGGATATATTGTGTCTGAGAATGTTCAATGCTTTCCCTCCCTGAAGACCATTTTAAAGCATTTCCCCCATTTGCTAACGCACACTGAAATGAGCAAAAGGAGACCATGGGCCTCGTTACAAGTTTGGTGGGAGCCTTGCCAGTAAAACCGGCAAGCTGCTGCCAAAAATGCACATTTTTCCAGCACCCGTGAATGGTCAATTACCAGACCCGGTAATTGCCCATTCGCGGGCACCAGAAAAAAATGCTCCCCATTCCCATTTGAGCCCCAGAGGGCACAATGAGAATAAGGAGTTCGAATGCACCAGCTACATTCCTGAATGGTGCCGGTGCATCCGACATGCTCTGCTCGCGGGTGCTGGAAAGCCGCGGGCGGGAAGGCACCCGCGAGCAGAACTCGTAGTTTGCGGGTCTGGTAACAACGGTACCAGCAAGCTTACCAGTACCGCTGTTACTGGACCGACAAACCTATAATGAGGCCCAATGTTTTAAATCAGATTCAGGCATCATGGGTGCATATGACTTTAAAGAATGTGCACATCCAATTTAAACATTTTTTTTTTTTTAGATTTTCTGCCTGTGTGGCTCTATTTATTGGTGATGAACTTAAATCAAAACAAAGTTTATCCCAGGTTTGCTGAACGAACCAAAGATTTTTGATCTGGTATGCTCGACGTTGAAAACGCACATACACTTCTTGTGATTGAAAAGGAGGAGTATCAACAATTGCAATGGCTGTTGCTATCTTTGATTGATACAGGAAGTCACCTAACAAACCAGAAATATTGATTGGGTCATTTATGTTTACATTAATGCGTTTTTTGCCCAGGGCCTGTGAAATTCTGGTTGCTGGCATGGTCTTAATTACTGGCTCAAGTATGACAAATAGAAAGAAAGCACAGCAGTGAACCTGGGTCCCTTCTTCACGTGTTCAATTTCCAATGCTTCTGTTGGAAAATGATCTACACTTCCTGGGGACAGGTGGAGGGACAGAAAGGTGGGTAAAAGGAACCAGGACAATCCAAGGAAAGTCAACATGGTCACCTACATAAAAATTATCTTGATGTTATTATTAACCCCTTATGTACACTGCTATTATGCAAGTCTATGCAAAAAGGACAAGCATACTCGTCCTTGACACTTTTTAAATATCTCTTGTCTCACTTTGACAAGTCAACTACTGTGTTCACCATCAACAATTACTTATTTATTGTTTGCTTGTTAGGCGCTTTGGCAGGGAGGGCGCAAGGGTGAAAAGAAAAAGAAAACATTAAAAACAAATGATTTAAGAGCAGAGGAGGGGAAAAAAGGTGGAAGGGACAGACCTACTATGCCTTGTGAGTATTCAGAACGTGCAAGTGAGAGTCAATTATTTGAGCTTTTCTATAAAGAATGCCCCTTAATATTTTTTCAACACCTGATTTCCTTTAAGGACTAACCCTTAATAATGTTGTAAATAGTGGCTAAAGAGGCTACATTGTCTGCCAGTCAAAAAACAAATTACATTCAAAACAATGTGCATGAAACAGAGCAATACAAGGCAAAGGAGCAGAATTCATACAAAAGAAAATCACCATTTACCAGCCAACCAGAACAGTCAGATCCAGCGACGACATCCGCCTGGAACCTAAACAGTACACATGGAAAAAACTCGCTGGATCAGCCTTCTCTTGCTTATCCGTTAAACTTTGAAACTCCCTGCCCAGAGAAATACGAACCATGAAGGACCATCGAAAATTCAGAATACTTCTTTCTAAAACCCTGTCTCTTCACCTTAGGACGGGACGAAAACGAATGAGCATCACCCACGCCCCATGGAATGAACACACAAATAGAAAGACAGGGGACTAGGCCAGACCACAGCGAAGTGCAGGGAAGTAGAGAGGTTTCCGAATTGGAGGAAGACCCAGGTGAACACGTCCCCTTAGAGGGCCCTACCTGAAACAAAGAAGAGAGATAGGACCGACCTAATTGAACCACAGACAGAGGGAATTAGAAATAAAGGGGAAAGAGTGGTGACAGAACAGATAGACCACGGAGCCCAGGGGGCACAATGGCTCAGGGATGAGGTGCTCCATCCTCGAGGGGCCCGTGGAGGCGAGGGTTGCTACACACCAGCGAACGGTGTAAACCGAACTGAAGCTGCCAACATTACAACATTACATAACAGCTGTCTTGCTCTTTATCCTGCTCAGCCCTACTAATTTATTCCTTCCACACCTTACCCTCTTGCTTTACAGATCCACCAGAGCACCAGGGGACCATGCAGGTGGTGATAGTGCACGATATAAAAATCTGTTAACATAACAGAAGGGATCACCCATGACAACTTTTTTACTAGTGTTTTTCCTAAAAGGGATAACCCTTAATAATTTTTGATGATCAGCTTTCCTATGAGGGATTATTCTTAAAATTGTTCCAAGGGGTAGCTTCCTTATAAGTGGTGAATGTTAACATATTTACAAGGAGCGGCTTTCCTTTGTAGGATTACCCTTAACAATGTTCAAAGAGCTGTTTTCCAGTGAGGTATGCCTCTAAACAATGTTTAGCTGTGTGGCTTTGCTATAAGGGATGACCCTTAATTATTTGAGGCATGGTTTTGCTATAATCGATGACCCTTAAAACACTTTCAAAGAGTGTCTGAAGCAATATAACCCGAGGAGGAGGGGCATTACCGGTCTATAATAATAGAAATAAAAGTAAACAAACACAATGGCCACCATGGAATGGGAGAAGGGACTATATGTAGTCTCTTCTCCCTTTCCATGCCAGTGGGGAGAGAAATGAAAAGAACTCTGGGACTCGTTGCTATGTAAGGAGCAATTCAGGTAAGTCTTGCCCGGCCAGGTAACGCCCCGGCGAGGGCTAATCACATTGTTTGTAATAATCTGATTGTCTCTCGCCAGATACTAATTTCCAATAAGTAATAAGCAGCTTTCCTCTAACTGATGACTTTCTCCAAAAATGTAGGAGCGTTTTTTCTATGTGCAATGACCCTTGCCATTTTTTCTTGGAGTGGCTTCCACATCAGGAATGACCCTTTCTATACGAGAGAACCATAACATTGTTTGTGGGGAATTTATCATTTTCAATTTAGATTGCGTTTTTTACTCTGCATTTTTTGAAAGGGAGAGCAAAATTGGAAAAATAAATTTTGGCCATAAAGCTGGGTATCGGGAAGAGATCAAGAATGGATAAGACTCCCGCACTCTGCATTATCTGGTGGGCCCTTATGTGACAGCATGAACTTGCTTCCTCTGTTCCATCCCAACATTTTCCCTCCCACACAGCGCAGTCGCTGCTCCAGATACCATGGCATGGCAGATGCTGTACACACAATAAAAATACTGTGACAGGGGGTGCAACCTACTTTTGCTTTCAGACTTAGGGACTAAGGGCTACCCTACAGGCTGCTGTCTTCTCTTGCTGGTTACAAATTTGGAGGACTGTTTTGCTGCAGAACTACATAAAGAGAAAATTATTACTTGTTTTCACTGCGGCATCTTAACATGCTTGTGGTTGTAAATGAGGACCCTCTGCGCAGGCCCACAATACTAACATAAATCGAGCATATCACTTGGGAGAGCCACACGGGTGAAGCAGGAAAATATTGCAAGGCCTCCAAATACCTCTGTTTCCATTGGCAGTTCCGCCCGTCTGCATTTTTCTTTGTCGCTCTGGTGGGAATGGTTGCAGCCAGTGTCTGAAGCACAGCTTGGGGTGGTGGCACGGTGTGGGCAGCTGCTCTTCTTATTGGACCACATCTCTTGCCTCTTCTGGAGTTCAGTCTCATGGGGCAGCTGCAGCAGTCATGGGTGTAGGACATGGGAGGGACAGGGGTGACAAATCCCCCCCACAATTTTAAGTGGGGGGTGTAATGTCATTTATCCCCCCCAGAATATATGTTTGGTGTGCCATGCAGGGATCTGTTTTTGAAGTGGGGGGAGGGGCTGCGTACTATGTAAGCTGCTCTCTCTCCCCTTCTGCCCCCAAAGCATAGGGCAATACCCTGGGGAGAGATGGGTGATCATCTGCCCCCAGGGAAGTGGGGCAAACAAATAAAAAGATATTTTCTTTTTAAAACGTAGTTTTGGGTGGGTGGGGCCACTAGTCACCAGGGATTTTTGGAATGGGGTGGCCCTCTGCCCACCACCCTAAGTGGATGGGGGGCACCTTATGTAGCCCTCCCTGGAGGCAGATTTCTGCCTCTATGAAGGGGTACATGAGATGCCCTCCATCCATTTGGGGTGAGGGGAGAGGCCACTGCAAATATTGGCAGAGCCACCCCACCCCCCAAGCCTGGGGCAGTACGTTTTGCCACCCCCCTGGGGGCAGATGGTCACACACATGTGCCCATCTGCCCCTAGGAAAGGGCAAAACAAATATATATATATATATATTATAACTTGTTTTGGGTGGAGGTGGAGGGCCCACTAGACTACCAGGATTTTTTGTGTTTGAAAGGGTGGGTGGCCCTCTCCCCACCCTAAGTGAATGGGGGCACCTTATGTAACCTTCCCTGGGTGCAGATTTCTGCCCCTAGCAAGGGGTACATGAGACGCCCCTATCCATTTGGGGTGGGGGAGGCCACTGCAAATATTGGCAGAGCCACCCCTCAAGCTTGGGGCAGTACATTTCGCCCCCCTGGGGCAGATGGCCACACACATGTGCCCATCTGCCCCTAGGAAAGGGGCAAAACAAAAATAAAACTAATTATAACCACCATAGATATTTTTAATGGAAAGGGGGGTGGCCCTCCCCCCCACCCTAAATGGATGGGGGGCATCTAATGGAGCCCTCGCTGGGGGCAGATTGCTAGCACAATCTGCACCTAGGAAAGAGGCAAAACAAAAACAAACAACAAAAAAAATCTTGTTTTGAGTGGGTGTGGGGGTCACTAAACCACCATGGATGTTTTTAGTACAAAGGGGGTGCCCATGGGTGTCTTCTTTTTGGAAATACATGGGGTTCTCTGTTTTCCTTGGTGGCTTCGACACCCTAGGCCCAAATCTGTAGGTTGTCCACAAGAGCAAAATCTGCTTTTCCGAAACCTTGGGGTTATCAGTGGGTTAGCCTTTTCCCTTTGCGCCGAGGTAAGTGCATCCACACATGTGAGGTAACGTTTTCATCGGGACACTTGTGGGAATGCGGGAAGGTAGGACATCTGTTGTTGGCGGCGAGTTTCGGTGGGTGGGCAGAGGGAAATGTCTCTGAAATTTGGTGGGAAAAAAAACACAATTTTCAGACATTTCACTCTTGCCAACCACTGAACCACACCGCCAACAACACATGTCCTACCATCCTGCATTCCAACAGGTGTCCTGACAAAAACAGGGAATCCCATGCATTTCCAAAAAGAGGACACCCGTCGGAATCCACAGAGGTCTGACTTGAGTGAATCGCCCCAGAATGTACTACCCACAATCCCTGGCAAATTCTGAAATTTAGTATAAAAACGACAATTTTCAGACATTTCCCTCTTGCCACCCACCGAAACACGCTTTCAACTCCACATGTCCTACCTTCCCACGTTCCCACAGGTGTCCCGACGTAAACGATACCTCACATGTGTGGGTGCACCTACCTGGGCGCAAAGGGAAAAGCCTAAACCACTGGTAACCCCCAAAGGGTTTGGGGAGACAACCTGCAGATTTGGGCCTAGGGTGTCGAAGCCACAAAGGAAAACAGGGTCCCCCATGCATTTCCGAAAAGAAGACACCCGTGGAAATCCACAGAGGTCTGACTTGCGTGAATCGCCCCAGAATTTATTACCCACAATCCCAGACAAAGTGAAAATTGTGTTTTTTCCACCAAATTTCAGACTTTGTCAGGGATTGTGGGTCATAAATTATGGGGCAATTCGCGCAAGTCAGACCTCTGTGGATTCCCAAGGGTGTCTTCTTTTCGGGAATGCATGGGGTTTCCCTGTTTTCCTTCGTGGCTTTGACACCCTTGGCCCAAATCTGTAGGTTGTCCACACAAGCAAAATTCCTGAAAATCTGCTGTGCCAAAAGCCTTGGGGTTACCAGTGTTTTAGGCTTTTCCCTTTGCACCCAGGTAGGTGCACCCACACACGTGAGGTACTGTTTTCGTTGGGAAACCTGTGGGAATGCGGGAAGGTAGGCCATGTGGTGTTGGCTGCGTATTTCGGTGCGTGACCAGAGTGAAATGTGCGGAAATTGTTTTTTTTTCTGTCATTTTTCCGATTTTCCCCCCAAACTATGGAATCTTTCCCTACATAGTTGTTACCTGACCTGCACAAATCACCCCTTCCTAAACTTGGAATATTGTCTACTTTTCAGAAATCTATGACATTCTGGCTTCCCATTCAGCTTTCCTACCTTTTTTCTTCTATTCCGTCCACGCATGTCCTATTGGACAAAAAAACACCAAAATCACCTACCTCTCAAAAAATGGCTGATTAGCATATCAAAATATGTTATTTTGGTTTCCACTCAATCTGTTCCTGAAAGCCTGGAAAATGGCGAATCCAGCACAGCAAACCATTTGTTCCTAGCTTTTACAAGGAAAACACCACAGGCTTCTTTGTACAACATTTTATTGGCATTTTCTGAAAAAAAAAATGTTCTCCTTTTTGTTTATTTTCTCTCACCCCGCTACAGCAAACTAGGATTCCTTGGTGGCGTTACGACCGCCTACATGTGGGAAAAAAGGGGCTAACTTTGGCCGAGATATCTCATGTAACAAAGAAGTTACAAGGGATTGAATGGAGACATACCGAAATCACCAAAAAAGTCCTTGGCACTGGGGGGAAATACTCATGGCAGTTAAGGGGTTAAGACGGTAAAGCCCCAGAGGAGATATCATTTGTAAGGTAGCTCAGTTAGTTAATGCTCCAAATGCAGATTGTACACAGGAATATGTAACACCCGTGTTCACTTCCTGGCTTAATCTTCCGGTGGGATAATAGGCAGAGTGAATGCATTCAGCTTCCGATGCAACACAGCATTTTCCAGGTCAATTGGTTCAGAAAAAGTGGTGGAAAACACTATTACTGTCGCTCGTTTTTCTAATTAGCCAGATTTTCGTGCATTTTCTAGCTGGAGTTCGGGAGCCGAGTGGACATACCAGGATCCCCTGTATTTCCCGCTCCACCAGAGAAATGCGGCCTTACTGCCAGCATGGATTCTCATGCTGGAAATAAGGAAAGGGATTCCTCTGGGATCTGCTTGGAAATGAAACCTGGTGAAAGCGGGCGGAGTCCAGAGGAAGCCATTTTCAATTCTGCCAGCAATTGCTAATTGCGCGAGGTATTTACACTCTTCCAAAGTGGAAAAGCAATGTGATTTCACCTGCCTTTTACACTAAAATCTTCAATTTTGTGGCGGAAAAGTAAAAACGTGGGCCAATTGAAGTGGTCCACTCCATGCAGTCTACTTTGCGCCTTGATGCTTGGGGGTTTTACGTGATGCTACACATGTAATAAATAAATAAATACATATAACATGACCCCAGATAAATGGCAATTCGTGATCAAAATGAGTGCGCATGGTATGTCGCTGGTAAGAGGGTGTCCTGTGCTTCTTGAGTGCGTTGGCAAATGCCCTTAATTTCCATCTCATCTCGCGTTAAGCCGGTGCTTAAACCCATCAGTGTGGATTGCGCAATAAGTCGACAGAGGTATTTCAAATGGCCAATTTCGCTCTTTGGGTGAAATTGTCAAAGTGGGAGACTGTTGCCCAGTATGTGCCACTTTCTCTGCGGAGTGAATTGTGCCCACCCCGAGGAAGAAGTGCGAAAAACCCACAGGGGCACTGTGCCCTGCTCTTTCTGTGTTTGTCTTCCCCACAGGGCGACAGATGCCGACTCAGACATGGGCAAGTCTCAGGTAGCAAGCCTGTACCCTAGTTGATGTGGCAAAGGATTCCAGACTTCTGAGGCTGATAACATCAGTAGCATTGAGTTACATGCCACCTGACAGGTATGTGTGATAAAGTTGCAAAGCAGAGCTGTTAGTGGGCTAAAGCAGGAGGCAATGTCTGCCCACCCTCAAAGGGTACGTACAACTAAAAGTAATAGGCCCCGTAAACAGTTAATTGCAACTGGAAATTAGCTCCTGGTGTGATCAAAATGCTCTAACCAAGTGTGACATCATCCCCTTCATTTATAAGCAATATGTGTGTTCTCGCGTTTCTTCATCCACTGAATTACTGTTAGAAACAAAGGCAAGAGTTGTCTCTTGTGTAGGCATTAGGAAGGCAGTGGCCAGCCTCTGGCATAATACGCCCATGTTCTTCCAATATTGGCTAGCTGTTGCCCTCTTATGGCCAGGTAGAACCATCATGGCAGTGACTGGCAAATGCCTTTCCCCTGCAGACAGAAAAGCGGAAATAAGAGGCCAATTCAAGATACAGAACAAATAGAAGTTAAGACAGACTGCAGCTGCCATTACTGTGTTAGGGAGAATATGTTGAGTGTTCAAGCAAGGAGGTATGTATCAAGAAAGCAAGCAGTGAGACAAGGGAGAGGCAAAGAAAGGCCATGCTCTGTCGTACTAGTAACATATGAGGGAATCAAATAGATCAGGCTTTGCAGCAAATGTTTAACGAGAAAGGACAGAGTCCAGCTCTGCATTCAGAATAAAAAAGGCAAAGAAAGGCTAGGCTCTGAAGCCAGCATGAGATGGAATAAGAGGGACCAGACTCATCGTGAGAGGCTGGCCCGGCTCTCGCAAGGGCGCTAGAGGGGCAGCGCACATAGCGGGCTGCCCCTCTGGCCACCCCCCGGGGTCCACATACACCCCACCTACTAGGCATCCCCTGGGTCCGACAAATCTGGCCGTGGACCTCGGGAGTGCTTATAAGGGGGTGGGCTTGCGATCGCTCATCCTCCTTATTTGCTGTATCCCCCCCGCCCCCGGAGGACAGTCAAAGCAGCAACATCACACACCTGGTCCCTCTACCCCCATAACAGGGCTTATTCAGAGGTACAAACAAGATTTCCTCTTTCTTTGAAACCCCCATCCTTCCATTCCAAGAGACACACACGTCTCCTTGCCCGACACAAAAAGGTAGCAATTTGCAGTTGGTAGAAAAGGCTGCAACTCCTTTATTTGTCAGGAGTCTACTTACAGGTGATCTGCCTCTTAACGAGCTGGCGTCCTAGCTGTGGCCCACTGGAAGTAATTAGAAATGCAACATACAAAGACATGTTCGTTGCTGCTGCATCCTTTGATTTTCTTCTGTTTTCTTTTCTTCGTTTCTCTTGTTTTATACAGTGATATTTGTAATTTAATACTTACTGCTATATTAATTCTAATTTTGTGAAAAGTCGAGTTCTTTGACTAAAACACAATAAATAAATAAAGCAAAGTCCCCAAGATGTCCCCTGTCAACCCCCCCCCCCCCCAGACCAGATTTTATGTGTCTCCTACGCCCCTGGCAGCAGTGCATCTTTCTTTGGTGTGGGCAGTTGTTGCTCTTGTCCACTTGCCTTCTGGGTTCAGGTCACAAAAGGTTTTACCCTTAATTAAAAATGTTCTGCTCCACCATCCTGTTCCCTTGTTACTCCCCTTTCCTCCTTTTCCCATTATTTACATTTTCTTCCACTCTAGCTATCCCTGGCAGCTCTTCCTGTCTCTAACAGCTAGCAGCACACTCTCGCTGGCTGGCTCTGTTCCCAACCACTCCTTCTTTCTATGCATTCAACGGGAAACATGAATTATGTCACCCATTGACTTTAATAGTCAGACCGATAGAACAGGCCTCAAGCCAATAAACACCAATTAGCTAGATTGTGTCAAATCTGCTGGTGCTAATATTACAGATAGAAACGTTCTTTGCTTGAGTCTGACAAAACATTGGTTGTAGTACAGCTACATGCTTTGCCAGAAGTATGCACACATTTCTTAATGTCTACCTTTAGAGAACATATCAAATTTGAAAAACCCAACTTCTTTCAGTTCAATATTTTATTTACACTAGACCCTACAGAGCATCTCAGTAAACAAAACCCTTCAGAAAATAAATCAATTTATGTGCGTGTAATATGAATGAAAAACAGAAACACAATCCTAAAATAATGCCCAGAATGGCATGACATTAATATCTGACATTTTACTGAGCAGAAAAGCATTGTTGCTGTGAAAAATAAAACCTACTAAAAGCACTTAAACTGGCTGAAACATGCACTGTTTTCTGTTATCTATCAGTTATTTTACAACGAAAATACCACTGTATGAGACAACACCAGACTGTTATAAAGAGTGCCCCTGAATGAACCATGAACGGAAATCTGTTTTCAATCTGTCTAAACCAAATTACGCCAGTATAATATGAAATGCAAAGGATTGAACTGCAAACATGAAGCGCAGTTTCTACTGGATGTGTGGTGAAAAAAGGATGCACATGGCTTAGCCAAAAATGTCCAGACATATAATTATCTCTGTGCCCTGTATGCAATGTGACTGATTGAGGTAAGGAGTGCAGCCCCTTTTGCATACATTCCATTAAGTAAAAATACACAAAGGGGGTCCAACCAGAAAACAGAGATCGACTTCTTATTGCATTTGCCAGTCAGGATCTGTTTTAATGCATAGGTCAATTCTATATTTCTCAGGTGAAATAGCACAAATAATTTTACTACACCTTTAACATTATAATTCAATCAAATATATATTTTGTGACTTTTTGGTCACATTTATAGTGTAGAAAACACAATCACAATTATATACTAAATGGATGTGTTGCCTTATTGAGGGATTAACAAAATATGAAGACCAAATATCATTCACCCAGTTGTGATGAGAAACAAGACGAAAGTGGCAAACAAATGGAACCTAACATTAAAATTTAACACAACCAAACACAGTATTCTAAATAATGGCAACACTGAGTTGCAGAATGTGTCCAAGGCCGATGCACGTCACTGCGTTTCTGCGGAAATAGATGTACTGCCTTCTTCAGGACCAAATACCCTGGGGAAATTAGCACAAAGAAAGGGACAAGGGGAACAAAATAAATGTGTTACCCAAAGGGCTATCACCTGACTGAATGAAAATCCATATGGGTAGGCAACTACCGGGTTTCTCACCAGATTCCTTAGAGATCAGACTGACCCAGTTCCAAAGGCGTTAGTCATCGAATGGCTCGTAAGGTGGTTCTTGTTCTTCCTCTAGTGTACATTCTGGGGAGCGGAGATATATCATCATGAAAGCAGGGCGTAAATTCTTGTCTCCGAACAAAAAGGAGCAAGTTGCTCTTTGTTGAATAGATTTAAGATAGAAAGCCCACATACCTACAGTATATTGTATTGTACTGTATGTCTTTATTTATATAGCGCACCTGGCCCGAGGGCATCTGGGCACATATCTTAGGTTACATTAATATCAATCACATATAGTTACAAAACATGGTATACATTGTCAAATACTTACAGGTAAAATTTACAGTACATTTATAGTATTTACAAAACAGGCTAAGAAGGCAGTTGCAGTGAGCTAGGTCGTCGTATTAGTAGTAATGTATTGTGTGAGCCTTGTGCCGTGAGCCACAATTTGGCTTTGCTCTTAAAGGCATGGAAAGAGGGTTCTAGTCTGAGATGGGTGGGCAGCGACTTCCACAATGTGGAATCAAGGACCCGGAAGCTGGCCCCACCAGATTTCTGTAATTTAAATCTGGGTACAGATAGGCAGTGAGCTTGGGCTGCTCTCTGTGGCCGGCTTGAAGATTGCAGGGAGAACCGGGTGGCCAGATATTGAGGTGCTTTGTCTGCCAGGCATTTATGTGTGAGGGCGTGAGATTTGAGAGAGACTCTTTGGGCAACCGAGAGCCAGCGCAGATTGCATCGGGTGTCAGTTATGTGTTGGTTCCTAAGGATGTTCAGGGCAGCCCTGATGCTGTTATTTTGGGTGACCTGAAGCTTGCTAAGGTTTTGATGGCTGGTCCCTAGATAAAAGGCATTGCAATAGCCTAGTTTAGACATGATTAAAGTTCTGGCGAGGATGATGCAGTTTGCTGTGGTAATGAAAGGGTGGAAGGCTGTGATGAGTTTGCATGTGTAGGCAGATGCTGATATCACGGCATTAGTTTATCTCGAGAGAGATAAGGTGGAGTTGAGGTAAATACCTAAGCTTTTGGTGTCATTAATAACCTTGATAGTGTTGCCATCAATGATAAAGGATTTGAATGTGTGGTCTAATCTGCTAAGTCAGTTGGATGAGCCCAAGATGAGGAGCTCTGTTTTACCATTAAGGCAGAGCTCGTGTTGAGCCATCCAAGCCTGGATGACCTGATAGACATTGCTTACGGCTTTGGTGTCAACTATATGGTCGCCCGTGATAGGGATGAGTATCTGGGTGTCATCCGCATAATTAGTGTAGGTAACACCCAGATAGTCAGGAATATCAAAGAGTGGTTTAGTGAACACATTGAAAAGCATGGGTGAAACACAGGATCCTTGAGGGACACTGCATAGGACTGGAGAAGGTTCAGCGAAGGCAGAGGGGGAGAAGACCCTCATGGATCTGTTAGCCAAGAAGGATCTGATCCAAGTGGTGGCTTTATCTGAACAGTGGGCTGCCACTTTGAGGTGTTGACACAGGATTTGGTGGTTCACCAAATCGAACACAGCAGATAAGTCCAGTAGTAAAAGGAGGGTGATCTTACCGTTATCTTTTAGGTCCTCAATTTGAGTTTTTAGGTCTATCAGGGCAGTTTCTGTTCCGTGCTTGGGACAGAAGCCAGATTGTCTGAGGCCAAGGAGTTTATTACATTCCAGGTAGTCCTGGATTTGTAGGTAAACTGCTTGGTCTAATATTTTCATCAGGAAAGGAACGCTTGTCATAGGCCTATAATTAGTGGGTATATTTGGGTCTAAAGTAGGTTTTTTAAGAAGGGGGAGGACCCAAGCATCCTTTAGGTTATCCGGTACGGTGCCTGTGCTGAATGGCATGTTTATTAGCGCTTTGATGAAAGGAGCTAGTTCGTGGGAGGCCTCCTTTATGATTGGAGTTGGGGATGTGTCGCCCTGGCAATTGGAGGGTTTGAGTTTGCTAATGAGGTTTTCTACCTCTGGGATAGTTAGAGGTGAGAAGCTGAAGGCTTTATGAGTGTGCTGAGTATGATTAGTTTTGTCAAAGGGGGAGTTGAGCTGAGCGTTAGACTGAAGACTACTCTTTTTGGCATTGATTTTAGACGGGAGTGTTGAGATTTTGTCTAAGAGCGCTTTTTGTATGTTCGAGCACCATGTGCTGTCTTTGCTGCATGTATCAGGTGGTGTGGAGGGAGTTTCAAGTTATTTGAGGATCTTGAAGAGCTCTTTGGTATTAGATTGAGCTTGCAGAATAAGATTGTTGTAGGTCTCTTTTTTGGCTAGGAGGATTGCCTCTTTATAGTTGAGTGAGGCTATAATGAGGCTATCCTTGTTGGCATCGGAGGGGTGACTTTTCCAACGGGCTTCAATGTTTTTCTTTTCTTTGCGTAATACCCTCAAATGTGGTGTGAACTACGAATTGAGGTGTGCATGTGGTTTGGCTTTCCTGGATTTGACGGGGGCAATGGCATCCATTGCTTTAAGAATGGTGTTACTGTAGGTATCTACTAGGACTGTGGGGTCTGAGCAGGATAATAATACATTGTTCAGAGTGGGTAGGATGTGGGGGAGTAGATTATCTCTGGTTATGTCTCTGGTAGAGATAGGAGGTGCAATGTCTGGACTGAAATGTTGGTAGTTGGCTATGATGTTAAAAGTAATGGTGTGATGGTCAGACCAAGTGCAGGGTGAGTTTGTTACTAAGTTGATAGTACAGTTTAGGTCAGCCAACCAATCAAGGATTTTTCCCTTGTCGTGGGTAGGTTCATGGATGCGATGGGTAAAGGCTAAGTCAGTAAGTGAGTTAGCAATGTCTAGGGCTTTACGGTCATTAGAGTCTTGGAAACCCAGATTGAAATCGCCTAGTAATATAATTTGAGAGTTGATCTTAGTCTTGTCTGCTAGTATAAAAGGTGGTGATTGTTAGTGCAGGTGTCCACTGTGATAGAGCAAAGTAGATTTTCATTTTTGAGAGGCAGGTGCACAGGTCGGCAGGGAAATCGAATTCTATGATTTCTAGATTAATGAAAAACAGAAACGAGACCTTGTAGGTCCTATTGTACAGAAGGCTATGTGCAAAGAGACACAATGTAGTCAGAGAGAGGGAGGCAAGCAAAATTATTATGCACTTACGGGTGAGCAATGCTTTTCAAGGGTCTGCAAGCCCTTAATTGTACAGAAAGCTGCTCAGCGGTGTGCTTGGTGGGACCAGACTCAGCGGTTATTCTTTGCAGGAACACATGTTAGGAGGATTTATTAAAAGCGGGGCATGGAAGAAATATGGAAGGGGCATTTAAAATCAATTTACCTATATGGTCAATATCTAAAGAGGGAAAATAGTAACATCTCAAGGTAGACCTTCAAAGTGCATACTGACTGTTAGCTTTAAGATCTGCTTGTTTTTAGCATCAGGTCATTGTTTGTAGCAATGCTGAGCTACAGAACAGGAGTAGGAGCGCTCTTTGAGCAAGCCATTCTTTGGTTATAGGGGATATGAAGGGAAGCCAGATGTAGACAAGTCCACTTACCATGTGCTCATGAACGTGATGACGAGCTCTATGGCACGTAGAGCAACGAGCTACTATCTTCCATAGCAAGGCATATTGGGAAAACAAAGGACGGACAAAATGGTCATGTCACATGGGAAGGTCCTTTATTCATTAATCTTCTTACGGAACCTAGAAGTGGGACCAATGAAGCTTGGAGTTTAGTTATAAGGAAGTTATTATCTACAACTCCCAGTGTGCAGTGTTAGTTACTAGGGAACAAACACAGCAGTACAGCAATCTGCAGAATAAATGTGTCACATAATGCACAGCACCTCAGGTGGTGTTCGTGGGATTCACATCAACACGTCTATATTTCAAAGCTATTAAATTCTCATAAGATAGTGGGTGGTTACCACAGACAATGGGTCACACACAGAGTTGTCTATTTTAAGCGAGATTCTTGCAAACATATTAAAAATTGCTTATTTCCATATGAAGTGTGATGATATATACCAAAATGTTGCCTCCAGAATTCCGACTGCTGAAAATTCTGACTTTTTTTTTACCCCCCTTACACCACATATATGTGTGGGGGGATATGGGATATAATACACATATGGGGGAGATGCAGGTTGTTTCCCCCGCATATGCATGTGGTGTAAAGGGGGTTGAAAAGAAAAACAAACAAAAAAGGTCTGCATTTTCGACCGTCAGACTTCTGGGGGTCGCAGTAATCACATAGATCCACAAAAAAGATACATGGCATATTTTTGTAATAAGGTGTTTGGCATGTGTGGCACAGTATTGTGCCTTATAGAATCTTATGAGTTTAGGATGTTGCACAGCATCTTTTACTATAGGGGTGGCTATACATGAGTAAGTATGCCTAGATACAGCACAATTTCAGGGAGTATAGAAAACAGGGTAAAGATCAATTTTGCCCATCACAGGTATACCATTTAAAGCATAAATTGGTAATTCAAACCAATAGTGTGTGTGCCCATCCTATAGATCCATCTTGCCTCCTTTTGTAGAAGATTCTCCAACGCATTATTGGGGGACTTAACAGTGTCCAGCACCCACCATCGAATATCAACTGGAGTGATTTTGGAGTAAGTAATACTCGACCTTGGGTACAGTAATCACCTTGCACCTGAGTCCTGACCTGTGTTCTGACACTCCCGGATTTACACATCTTACTCAATTACCGCAATCGTGATGCTATCCTTCAGGTGGCCCGTGAGCAGGGAGACCTACTAATGGGTTCGAACAGGATACACATCTATCTTGACCTCTCAGTGGCTGTTCAGCAAGAGAGGAAATCCTTCCTGGCGGTTAAGAAACAGCTGCAGGACAAAAACCTGAAATATGAGATGTTGTACCCCGTGAAATGACGGGTCGAATGGAACAACAAAACCTTCTTCTTCATGATACCAGTCGAAGCCATGAAGTTCTTGGACAAAACCTTACTGACATCCTGAGCCCTGATTACTAAGCCTAATTGCTGTACTCATGCAGGTTGACTACTCTTTTCAGTCCTTGCTCATTCAGTGGATCTCTGTATGCTGACAGTTGGGGAAGCCCTGGCTGCTGCTTTGTTATTGACCAGGATTCTTAGAGGAGGGCCTTCTTCTCCACAACACTGCGGTAGACAGTGAACATTCTATCCACCTGGGGCACAATTGTATAAGAAGTATGTTAATACTCATCCTTTTTTCTGTATCTAGGTCTGGTGATGGCCCGGGTAAGCCTGTGCATTGCAGGGTGATAAGGGGGTTGTTGGGGATGTTAAAAAATAACTTGGAACACATTATATATAGGGTTAAGAGAGGAATGGGCACAGATGGACACTCCGAGGTATTGGGATGGTTGAATCAAAAAGGTGGAAGTGATAATACTGAACGATCTGTATCGGGATAGGTGACATACCTGCCTTAGTTGGAATATACATGGCCTAGGTAATACAATGAAATGTCCAAAGATACACCTATATGTTGATAGGCACAAGTTTAAAATACTGTGTTTGCAAGAGACCCATGCCCTTTCTGCAACATGCGAGGGGTTAGCTAATAATTGGGGTGGGAACCGTTTCTATAATTTTTACTCCTCGCAATCCAGGGGAGTCATGGCCTTTGTGCATAAGTCCCTTCCATTCTGGTGCAAACATGTGAAAGTCGACCCATTAGGTAGATATGTCCTGGTGTATGATTCTCTTGCGGGGAGGGAGGTGGTACTAATGAATATCAATGGTCCAAATATGGACGACCCCGAGTTTTAAACTAACGTGGTGCAGGAACTTGCCTGTTACCCACTGATCCCTATAATGTGGGAGGGGATTTCAATACTATTCTAGACCTGAAGCTAGACAAATCCACCCACGCTCAGAGGGCTCTCACACGAGCAGCCTCCAATATCAAAGAGGGCACCAACTCGGTAGGGCTGGTAGATGCTTGGAGAACACTACATGCTGAGGACCGCTCCTACTCTTTTTATTCATCGGTTTACTATTCCTTCTCCTGCAGAGATATATGGCTCATTTCTGATACACTACTGGGAGGGTTAAAGAAACATACATGCTCCCTCGCACATATTCTGATCACTCTCCAGTTAGTATCTCCTTGACATTACCAACACTTTCCAGGCCGCGTAACAACTGGCGATTTAAACCATTAGCATTATAAGATGCTGTGTTTGCATCCACTATCGACAATCACGTACAATTGTTTTTTGAAAAAAATGTGGGTTCTGTACCCTTGCCCGGCACACTCTGGGAAACCTTCAAGGTTTACATTAGAGGGATTGCGATGTCTGCTTAGTTCAGTGTCCTCAAACCAATCCGACACAGTATAGTGCAATGTGAGGTCAAACTAAAGGAACTGGAATGAGGGCTAGCTACTGATCCCCCTACGGCCATGTTGACATAGGTTAAGGAGGCCATCAACACCTTTAGGATACATGCTGAGCGAGAAGTTACATTTTTTGATGCCCCATTGTCAGCTGTGAAGTATGGGGAAGACGACAGGCCTAGTAAACTGCTTGCCCATATGACACGCTGTGAAAACATCAGCGGGTGCATTCCATTTGCAACTGACACATCCGGTAGCTTAGCACACACACCGAAGGCCATCACTGAGGTGTTGACAAGTTTCTATACAGGACTCTATACCAACTAAGACACATAGATGTTAGAAGAAATTAATACATTTCTTGACACTCTGCCACTCAGTCAGCTTTCACAAGACACCAGGGCCCTACTGGACCTCCCGATCACACTTTCCGAAATTATCCAGGAAATTGACCACCTACCTTCTGGGAAAGTTCCAGGCACTGACCGCCTCAGAGCTGAGTTATATAAGCGCTACAAGGAGGTCCTCGCCCCCTAACTTCTGCAGGTGTGTCAGTAATCCCTTGTGTCTCAGTCGTTCCCTGGCAGCATGTGTGAGGCAGTTATTATGGTTCTATTGAAATCAGAGAAACGTACAGACGAATACAGCTCCTATCGCCCCCTCAACCTAATCAATACAGATGTGAAGGGGTTAGCAAATAAAATACTGGCAACTCGACTGATGCTGGTAATGCCATACGTCATCCACCCGGACTAGTCAGGGTTTATCCCGGGAAGGTCCACAGCACTGAATCTGTTGTACCTCCATCATACTGGCAGAGATAGACCCGGCGGTCCCAGCGTTGGCTGCTACACTAGACATTCAAAAGGCATTTGATTATGTGTCTTGGTGATTCATGTATGCTGTGTTGTCAAAATGCAGGTTTGGCCAGGTTTTCTTGAAGCTTTATGCCTCCTTTAAAGATCAACAGTGGCAAGGGTCTGAACAAATGGGTTGCTCTCCTCGCAGTTCGTGATAGGCAAAGGCACTCATCAGGGATGCCCCTTGCCTCCCCTGATATTTGATATTGTTATCGAACCATTTGCAGATGTAATAAGACTCAAACATAGACACTGAGGGATCAGAATTGCGGGAGAACCGCAGATAATTTCCCTTTATGCAGACAATGCATTGTTGTACATTCTGAACCCCCAAGAACACTTAATGCCCATTATGCAAGATGTTTTGGATTTTGGAGAGGTTTCAGGCCTCTGAGTAAATTGTAGCAAGTCAGAGCTCTTCCCCCTCACATACACAACCACACCCCCTCAAGATCTACAGGGTGTCAAGTGAGCCTCAGAGACCATACATTACTTCAGGGTGGCAGTCGCATTGGCACAGCCCTACTCTACACAACCACACTGTATATATGACTGAACTGCAAGCTAAACTCACAAGCTGGACCCACCTACCTATCGCTGGTAAGAAAGCACTTCTGAAAATGATAGTACTCCCTAAGATACTGTATCTTTTCCTTAGTCTACCGTTGTGGCCTGGGAGATTATTCTTTCAGGAATTGGAAAGTGAAATTTGTAAATTTGTCACAGCACTCTGGGGCAGTACGGTTGAAATGGGATACATTAACACAGCCATATGATAGGGGAGGGTTTGAAGCCCCTAATTTGCGGCTATACCGGATGGCTGTACAGGCACAATTTGCGACATCCTGGTTTGATGACAACTCAACCCCTCACATACAGCTCAAGAGGAACGCAGTGGGCGACAGGGATCTGCAATCGCTAATTCTCCATGCCAGATTTGTGGACAACTGTGGATTTGACCCTGCTAGTGTCACGGCACTGTACAAGAAAGCAATTATCAATGGATAAGTGCAACCCCTCCATTCATTTATAAAATATTTTTGCACCTCAAAGGCGCTACCAAAAACATCCCTTCCAAGAGAGAAACCCTACTGTATTGAGGGCAAGTGTTATAGACGATTCACGGTGTGTGTGTTTAAAGTTCATTTATTACGTTCATTCAATTTTGTTTAAAAACCAACACATTTGTTAGAAAAAACCACATAACACATTAACAATTCATACATTTTAAAACAGTCACTGGCCTGGCATAAAATATGGAGGGAGATAAGCGTTCCTGCTCCATTCCATGAAAACTTCCCCCTTTGGAATACCGTTCCCACCCTCCCGCAGTTAGATACAAGCTCCTGTGGGGTTTGGATGCAACACAGGTTCCACACATTAGGATCGCTGTGCTTGGGAGGTAACTTCATCCAGACCACGACTTACTGTTAAGGATTCTAAAGATGTGTCATACTCCAGACCAGGACTCTTGCTACTGGCCAGGGACACAGCGCACAATAAAACGCTTTTATGTTTATTTCACTCAGATTTAATTTTTGAGAAGACAACCAACCCGTTTCACACCCCCCTTAACGTACACCCTGTGTGGCAATGGACCATGGACCAGGCTGGTGTGTAATAATGAAATATTTGTTTATTTTTCATTCTGAATAAAATCAAACACATTCAATATAGGGCAGGAATCACCAGTGTGGTGGTAATGACACAGTAAAATGATAGTATACACTTAGTTTAACCTTCTACCATAAGATATACAATGCACAACTGAAAGAAAGCAAGATTACTTTTGGATAGTGCTTTTAAATGGCACCACAGTTAAGCACTCTCCCTGCAACACTCCCTTAAACCCCTTTTAACCATGTTTTGTGTGGGTGGGAGGAGTAGCCAGGAGTCAGGTATACTAGGCAAACATCGGAATTAAATTCTGACCTACCACGCCTGAATGGGAGGCAAAAATCGGATTGAGTTCCCTTGAAAAATGAGCCAAATGGCACTCGGAATTACAAAATGGTGATTTTACATGTGTGGTTGAATGAATAAGGCAAGAATGTGTGTGGCTATACTAACGAGGCAAGAAAGCTTGTAAGCTACAAGGCGATGTACTAAGCAAGGGAATACAGTGTAGAAAATCGACTTTGGAAGGAAAAACACAGTGCAGCAAGAATTATACATGGCAAAATTGCAATTGCTTCATTTCACAGGTTTAAAATAGCAAAACGACTTGAAAAATGAGCTAAATAGACATAATCGGAAATCGGTTTTAATGCCAAGGTACAAAGGCACGTAACTTGTATAATACTAAAGTGACAGGGTGGCTCTGGATAGGGACAGTATGGGATTCTTTGTAGGAAAAGTAAAGCGATTTTTATAATGAAAGCAGTTACACGGGTGAAAACGGTTTTAAGAGGAAAATTACAGGTTCTACTGAGACTATTTTAGTGGCTAGATACCAATGAAGAATACTGACCGTGAAAAGGTTAATTTGCAATTTTAACCCATTCACACCGTGTCCCTCTTTATATGGGAATTAATTAATGTATTCCAAATAGTACTAAGGACTTATACAACAGACTGAAATGATTTGAAAAGAATGGCGCTAACACATGGAGATTAACACAGATTTTCCTAAAGACAGGATACACAGGGGAGTTTGACAATTTTAAGAAGTTGCTAGGATACTTATAGGATTTTCTATAGGGTTTCTTATGGGGTGGACAAATTACAAGTTAACAAAGCAATGGATGCAGCTTTTTGGTTACTGGGGAAGGGTAATACTTACAAGAAGCACTTGAATGGGGTAGTTTGGTCTGCCAGCTGGGTCTTTTGACAGCAAAACAAGGATATGGTCACTTGGGCAACAGTTGGCTCTCCTCTAGGGACACAGCAAGGCAACCAGGGTCTGGTCTCAGTGGACAGCGGGGTGCATTAGCTGGGCAAAGCAGGTAGCCGGTCAAAGCATGTCTGGTCGCTGGATAATCCAATAAGGATTCAGAAGCATTTCCCCCTTTCTCCCTGGATTATTGGGATTTTTGTAGGGTTTTAATTCTGGATATTGGTTCTGCCTGGATAGGAGGTACTGCATAGATCACGATCAGCTACCCCTGGCCTGGCACTGGAATCTGGAATCTTGCAGGGTGAATGCTGAATGTCTGGATCTCTGGATGTTGAGTTGAATTTTTGAATCTTGGATTTTTTAATTTCCTGAATTCCGAATGTCCCCTCCTATATAGGCCGAATGTCATCAGAGGATTTTTACTATGTGGGCAAACTAAGCTAGACATACCTCTAAAATCGGATAGGTCAACCTGGGGATGTCGCTGCCTCTCTGTAAGCAGATTGGACTGAAGGAAGTGACTCAGTTTTAGTGTGTGTTTTTATGAGGTGCTTTGTTATACCACAGTTACTATTGCCAAAATCAGTTATGACACAACACCCCCATATTTATAAACATCACACTTATAAAAATTAGATAGGCAAATACCATATTTCACAAGGAACATGTATGTCCAAACGCTACGTTTGTGTGATATTGCTTTGCTCTCCTGGCATTCTTTCATAATTTCTATGGAATATTCTTCCACTAAAATTCTAAAAATTGATACACCTAAGCAGATTAATGTCGGGCATATTTTCATTTAACTTTCATAACAGTGTTATGTATGCTTTTTCCAGAAATGACACTTAAATGCCGTTTGCGTCCCCCAACACACATAGGGGGTCCTTAAAACCCTGGCGGTAGGGTGTTAACAGGGCCGGTAGAGCTGCTGGCCCCATTAACCCCTACTGCCTCATTACGAGGTCCTCTCGCGGGACCCGCTAAGGACCCCTGGATTTACCAGGCATCCTTAGCGGGTCCCGCGAGTGGACCAGGATGATAACAACGGGCCTGTTGTTAGCATCATCCCCATTCCCATTGAGCCCTATGGGGGCTCGAATGGGAATGGGGATTTACAGAGTCAGGGTTCCCTGAATGGGGAAATACTGGGCCCTCCTAGGTCGGAATGGCACGGTATTTCCCTATTCAGGGAACCCGGACCCGGTAGCCAGAATGGGGGTAGCCAATAGTGGCATGGCTAACTCCATTCTTGTAATGACCGCCATAGTCTAATTTTAATAGCACCAAATTCCATTAAAACCATCCTAATTTCCCATCACTGCGTCTTTAGGTTACTGAAATAAATACTTTGATATAAAAAGTCTTTTAAATCAAATGGATGGCATCTGTCACTGGAGGCCAGTCCTTAAGATTTCCCCAGTCATCCTACCCCCACTCTGTCAGTTCTGGGCAACGGGGTTACCATAGCACCCTTTCATTCTGGCAGATGCAGCTGAAGAGAGGTGTCACAAGGAATTCACACATGCCTGTGACAAGGCCAGTTCCCCATATCCATTGTCCCTTGCTGGAGAAATTCCAGGAAGTCTGATGAGGTCGCAAATTTCCCCACCTCTGGGCCTTTCAGGTGGAAAATGAACTTCCTTTCCAATGGGGCTGATACATTTAGAAGTGCTTGCGTTACAGAAACAGGTTTGACAGCAATTTCTGGGCCTGGCCAGGCTGTTAAAGTTCTTTTTGTGGGGAAAAATACATTGCACAGAGTACAATCTCCTATATTTTGGCAGCTTTTCTTCCCAACATATATAGTTTTGTTCCAGGGCATGATACAGTATTATTTTCATTGAGCCTGAAAAATATCCACTCACTGCTTTGCAGAGCAGTGCAATGCAGATTAATTTTACCTTCCCTGGTGAAATCCAAATGCGATTTTCCTCGCATCTTTATTCTGAACATTTCCATAGCTCTGGTCAATTTCTAATACACAGGAATCTGTTCAAAACAAGGGTTTGACACTGACATAAGCAAAGGGAGAGAAAAAGATTGTTGTGAGGAATTTTGCCTGTGTTACTTTGTTGCAAGAGTAAACGCTTGCCGTACGGCATGAAACACATTTTCTCTGCTCTTCACAGATTTTGCTTGACACAACGTGCTATTCAGTGAGGAATGCCCCCATTTGCTGGTGTACAACCTGAATATGGATGTACATGGCTATGTTTTACTAAAACCCAAGCTGGGTGATGTTCAAAATTGCAGAGAGCAGCAGTGCAAAATCGTTTTACATAGCACATTTTCTTTGGCAGTTTGAAGTCTTGAGCTGTCAGAATAGCAGTGCTGTGCTTTGAATTCTTTGAATTCTTTGAATTCTTGTTTTTAGTGCATATGAAAAAAATAACTGCAGCCATTCTCGGGGTGTTCTATGTTCCATCTCGCCCCATATGTGCTCTGCAGAGCCAGTGCAGACATTATTGTTGGTAACTGCTAAAAATGCAGTTTTGATGCAAGGGAACAAGTGCTCAACAGAGCCAGCGCAGCCATTATTCTTGTAACTGCTGAAAATGCAGTTTGTTGGTGCAGGGGAGTTCTGCTGGCTGGTAAATGTACCCTACAATACCTGGGTTGATGCGTAGCACAACCTCACAGTGGTTACCGTAGGCTTGCCTACGTAAGGCATGTAAGAAACTGTGAAGCTGCTTCACGGTTGAGCCTGAAAATGATGCTCTGCTGAGGTTTGCTCTGACTGCATGTGACAATCGTAGTCATGTGTCGTCCTTATACCATCTGATTCAAGCCCACTCTGACATACCACATCATAATGAATGGGCTAAGTGGGCTGGTGACCTCTAACTAGATGTCAATGATGATCTCTGGTCTGATGTGTGCACAATTCTCGATTCAGACTGATACAACTAAAAGTGTTGCACCGGTATCACTATACCCCATGTCAGCTACATTTGTTCTCTAATGAGAGGACTTGGGCATTGCCATACTGTATGTTTCCTAATGCTAAGTACTTTCATAAATATGGGACTGCCCCCAACCTATGCCCTTTTGGAGTGATGTATGTGCAACATTGCCTGAAATGACTTGTAAGACTGTTGATCCCCTACCACTACTGTGCTTGTTCCATATCTCTTGCCCGCCCTCGAGTAGCACAAGTAAATTTGTACGACTGTGCCTCCTCTTGGCCAAACCCTGTAGTCTACTGAGCTGGACCAGTGTGCACACCCTGAACAAGGACCATTGGCTGAAGGATGTGGTGTGGCCTAATGATATGGAAGAACAATGGGTACATATGCAACCAGCCAAATCTCATCCAAGCCATATATGGACCCCACTTAAGACGTACCTTCGATGCACAATGTCAACATCTGATGAGATCGCAACCACACAGTTCATGTGAACTACACCCCCCTGTTATCGGTGGCGCTGAACATGGGATATGATATCCATCTTACTGATCACTCATGATTCCTCCTTCTGTGTTTGATATTACCCAAACCAGGCCCCCACTGACCCAACCTCTCTACTAGTATCAATATATTGTTGTATTATGACATGTGCTAAGTGCCAAGGGCGAGGTATCTCGTCCTTGGGATTACCTCCCTGTTGTCAAGGACGAGATACCTCATCCTTGGCACTTAAGGGGTTAATGAAACAGAACATGTTAGAAGGCATTGAATGGCGAAATCCCAAAATCACCAAGAAAGGCCTTGGCACTGGGGGGTGGGGAGGGAAACCATGGCAGTTAAAAGGTTAAACAAATAAAAAAGATTAGCAACACTTTTAAGTGCAAACATAGGAATGGTTTATGATTGTAGTTTGAGGTTAACAATGGGCAATATTTTTTAATGATGACTTTTACCTTAGATGTCATTGCTCAGTGCGTCAGGACACAGGTCATTCTTTTTTCATTGTTGCCAGGTGTCTGCTTTTCCAGTAGGCATTCCCGTGGGGAGTATCTAGCTCTTTTTTTGGAGTGGGATAGTAGTTGTTTTGGGTAACTTATGCTTCTTTTAATCTCACATCCAGTATCACTGCATGATGTTGGAATCCCTAAGGTCAGTACAGTTATGTCTGATTCTGTAATACCGTCAAACAGGAGGTTATCCCTCAGGCTCCTCGGGTGGAAGCTGTTGTAGTGGAGAGCAGTGTTACTTTCTGTCAGTTTTCTGAAGAGGGAACAGGTCAGGACATTATTGATAATCTTCAACTGCAGGTCCAAGAAGTTTACTTCTGTGTTATTGACTTCCAAGGTGAATTGAATATGGGGGTCACAGATATTCGTCCAGGTGTGAAACACCATTAGGCTAGTGGCAACACCATGCCACACCAGTTGGACATCATCAATGTGCCTCTTGCAGGCAGTTATATGGTGTAGGAAGGGGTTATTTTCTGAAAAGATGTTTTTCTCCTCGAAAAGAGCCATAAATAGGACCACTAGACTGGGGGCGAAAGATGCACCCATTGATGTCCCCTTTACTTGTAAGTAAAGACGCCCATTGAATTGAAAGAGGTTTTTCTGCAGTGCTATACGGGTAAATTCTACCAGGAAGTGCACAGAAACCCTATTGTCCCTCAAGTTGGATGTCAAGAAGTGTCTAAGACGTTCTATGGCCTCCTCCTGAGGAATACTTGCATACAATGACTGGATATGCATACAATGACTGAATATCCATTGTTACTAGTATATCCTCAGGCGGGGTCGACTACATACCTTCAAAGGTATTTATCTCTGTGGTCGTATCTGGGAGGAAGGATCTAGTGGTTTGGCTGATCGGCTTTAGGAAGTGATAAATACATTGATAAATGGGCTCCAATATTGACCCACATTCTGAAACAACAGGTCTTCCAGGGGGGTTGTCCCTAGCTTTATGCTCTTTTGGAAGTGCATAGAGGTTGGGGATCTTATTTTATAAAGGAGTCATATTCTCGTTTCGAGATCCAGTATGTTTGTAAGGCAAAAATAGTAGTGTCCTTAATTACTCTAGGTATACCCTTAGTAGGATCTTTCCTCAAATGGTTTAAATTCTGAACATCATTCAACAAGATCATGACAATCTT